>NC_135488.1:25304540-30104540 GCF_052094955.1 Ictidomys tridecemlineatus | reverse complement strand
TACTTGGAATAAACTATTCTTGTTCTTCCAAAGTAGATTCTTCATTGCTCTTCCTCCTTTTTTTTCCTGTAGAGAAAGAAATCATTTAAAAAATTTTAATTTATTCTTTAATTAACATGTAAAAATTATACATATTTATTTAATACCATGTGATGTTTTGATACATGTATACATGGTGTAATATTCAAATCAGGGTAGTCATGTCTATTTCATCAAATACCTATCATTTCTGTTTGGTGAAAACATTCAAAATCCTTTCTTCTAACTTTTCAGAAATATATAGCACATTTTATTTTAAAAATTCCATTTTTTTCCCGTCTTCTTTCTTTCTTTCTGTTTTTTTTCCTTGATTTTGTTTTGGTTTTGGTATTTTAATATGAAGTTTTCACAGGTGCCATGTTTAAAATTTAATATTCAATATTCTCTGTGTTGGGCGGTTCTCTCTCGCCTGTTGTTTACTCAGGAGGTGGATAGTAGGATTGCCTTTCACTTCTAATTCTTCTTTCAATTTATTTAGCAGCTTTAAAATGGTGCTAACTGGACTTGGAGGTAGAATAAACTCTTCAGTGCTCTATTTGTTTGAGGGACAAAGGGATAAAATAAGAAGTCTTGCTTCAGAAGTATCCTCTTCACATTCTGTGCTGCTTCACCTGCCCAATCATATGTCCAGGACCGAACCCTCAGCTTCTGCTCATGTGCCATGTTGGTCAGCTGTTCACTCTGGCAGGAGGCTGGGTGAGTGGGAAATCTTGAAACTGTCAAGTTTTTTTGTTTGCTGACTTAAAGTTAATTTAGTCTAGTTAAATAGATTTTTTGGCTTCTATGTATTATCCATCTTCAGCTAATTTTTTCATGAACAGATAATTGAGTAGAAAAAAAAGTATAAAATAATGCATTCTCAGCTCTTTTACTCTAGCATATAGTAGTTGTTCAATAATTACTTGTTGAGTTAATATTTGTAGCTCTTACTGATGCTCACAACTCTGATCTGACCCCATTTTTCAAATACAGGGTTTTCAATGGGGGTACTGTTGGAGTCTTATTTTTTGCTTTTAAAGAGAAATCTGCATTATTCTTAAGGGTGTGGAGTCAGGCATGGATTTCTACTATGCATCCTTTTTTAACTTGGTGTGAATTTCCTTACACAGACTTTTACTATGAACTCTTTAAAGATTTTTTTTTTCACCATTCTCTAGTTTCACAATTTTCAGGCTCTGTTTTTCATTATTGTTATTGTCCATTTCAGTGAGTTTCTGAGACAGGAACTAAATAAGTATGTGTTCATTTTATCACCTTTTAGCAAAAATAAATAAATAAATAAATAAAATTCTCAAGTTATTTTAAAATAAAAGATAAACAATGAGACAAGGGTTCCTATGGGGCATAATTAAGAAACTGGATAACTATCACCTCCGTTTCTGTTTCCTTGCTGCTGATTCTAGGGTCTGCTCTTCTGATTCCTAAAACTCCACCATCTGTGTGGTCCTCAGTTCCTGGCTAATCAGCAGCGTTTGACTCATGTTCTTATTTTGACTATTGGGACCTATGTTTCTGTAGACATATGGTTATACTCTCAGCATTTTTACCTGAGCTTCTAAACTCAGGTAAAACTCAGGTTTAACTAATTTCCAAGTTGTTATCTTCTTTGCTTTTTGATTTTTTTATACCTCTGGTTTCCTGGTTTATGCTCCCGATTCTACCGCTGCTCAGTGGCCTGACATAGAGCTCATTTGTAAGAATGGCCCAGCAATTTGTGTTTACTAATTCAGGTTCCTTTGATGTTAATTGGATCCTGTTTTCCTGCAGTTTCAGGACAATGACTTCTATGGATGGAAGTTGTGAGAAACAGAGGAAACTGAGATCTATAGACCCTGTGGCCATTTTGTTTTTGCTGGTCTGATTGCACTGATGTATCTGGAACAGTGAAAGGATAACACAGGCCCAGTTCTCCGCATTCTCATCTCATTAGTATGAAGTCTTGTTTAGAACAAAGCGAGGAATGCCCTGGAGTTCCCTCTAACACAATCTCATTTACATTTACAACAGATGCCTGGGTACACGGGGCAAAATGAAGGGTTGTGGCTGAGTGCCTGGGTTCTCTTCTGGGGTTTGCCCATTCCTTAATCAGCGAAGTAAGTTGACCATGTTCCTTGGCCATTCAGGGACTCTCATGGTCTGTTTATGGAATTGGAAAACTGATCATGATTTTTTTTTAGCCTGATAGATGTTGTGTTGATTGATGAGATACTATAACCTCCACAGATGTCCTCGTCCTTGAAGAAAACCCAAGGTTCGACAGACTTGGCTAGGATTTCTGATGGTTTCACTTTAGTTTTGGATCGAGATTTCTATGACTTGGCAGTAATCAGTCCAAAAGAAAATTTCAACTTTATTTTAGCAAAGTTGAATATTAAGAGAATGGTGTAGAAATGAACATTCAAAAGTGTAAGTTTGGATTTCCTTTCAAGATAGCAATATTTTATCCTGTCTATGTTATTTTTAGTATTTTTAAACTTATTTCAGAATTATTTTCAATTAGACTTTTTATGTCACTTAGTAACGAGAGATTCATTCTGGAATTCCAAATGAAGCCTGAAATCAGAGTTATTGAAGTCATGTCTAAATGTGTGTGTGTGTGTGTGTGTGTGTTTTTTCTGGGCATGTGTTTTCTTTTTATTTGTTTGTTTAATTTTAGGAATTAGTCTTGTGCTACATATTTCCTCCATCTGGAATGCTTTTATCCCATGACCAGATCTCGTTGGCTCCCTATGGTCAATCAGACCTAAGAGAGACCCTCTTTGATGATCCAAGTAAAATACCTACTAATCATCCCCTTTGGTGTCTTCTATTTCAAATCTCTGTATAGCATTTATGGCCATCGATTATTTCCCTTTCCTTCCTTCTACCCCAAGCCTTCTCCCATTTTCTCTTTTTGAACTTGGGATGGAACCCAGGTGTGCTCTATCACTGAGCTATAACCCCAGCCCTTTTCATTTTTATTTTGAGACAGGGTCTGACTAAATGACTGAGGGTCTACCCTGAGTTACTGAGGCTGGCCTTGTGATCCTCCTGCCCAGTTTCCCGAGTTGCTAAGATTACAGTTGTGTCCTACTGTAGGTACGCTGCTCCCCCAAATCTTCACTCTAATTTTGGATGTCTGCCCTAGCTGTTCTCAAGATCACGTAAATGCTAAGGCAGCAAAGACCTTGTCAGTCACCTCTATTTGTAGCATCTAGAAGAGAACCCAGAGTAGATACATAATCAAATATTAAATGAGTTAATGAAAGAATACTTTAGAAGTTTCCTGATATTCCATTGAGCACATTTTGAAGTAATTTTCATTAGTGAACATTCTATAAAGCATCATTTAGTGTTCAAATGAGTGTCTGAAGGACTGAACTGCTACCTTCTTAGGGAAGACGAACTTCTTTGTACAGCCCCTTATGTAAGTGTTTAATAGATCCCTTGGCACTGAGAGTGATTGTTTTTCCCAACTCATGGCTCTTTGGTCCACCCCATTCCTAAGTCTAATTGAACTCCATCCTTGGCCTCTTTTTTCTTATTTTACCTAGGCACATCTAAAATACTTCCAAAAATTACACTACAAAGTTCTTGATCTTGTGGAACTCACATGTTGTTGGGAAAGACTGACTTATAAGCAAATAGTTTCATGAGTTTGACAAGGTGTCATAGGACATATATATTGTTTCTTGGAAATTACAAAGAAATTTGCCAGGAAGGCAAGAACAAGAACATTCCCCAATGGTTAGTGGCTGCTCAGCTCCAAGTCATTTTTACGCCAATGTTTGATCTGTACCAAATACCTCTTAGCGAGGAGGGGACTGCTTAGCCATGTCTGGTAAATGATACACATTTAAGTCCTCAGTGAACAATCGTTTTGCCATTTGGGAAACAAAAATCCATCAGAAGTTCTCCAGTGGGTGTAAGTGAGTAAAGAAGCTCACACTGACATCAGGATGGAGAGACCTAGTGTTGAGAGCAGCCTTGTGCCTGTGAGCTTGCTGGGGACAGTCCAGGAAAAAGCCAATTGTTCTTGTTCTCTTTGGAGCACCTGAGCAACAGCATGTATGACCCATAGGATTCAGGAAAAATATAACAGAGATGTGAGAGAAAAGAACAAAAGGCTATTCCTTTCCTGAGTAGCTGGGCACTGAATATTGTTTAAGTGTTCAGAAGCAAGACACTGAATTCCAGTTACTGGCTTGTTATTGTTACTCTCTAAAATTACAAGTTCTGAAATAAAATTTTTTGCTGTTTGTCCTTAAGACCTGGTGTTTGTCAACTGTGGCTCTTGCTTTAGGGAACTTTGGCTTGTTTACTTATTTTTTTCATCAAGAGAACCTCTGCCAGTCCTCCTTCAATAAAGACTGGCCTGTGATGGAAAACTATCTCCTCTAGCATTTCTCCTACATTGGCAGAGAATGAACTCAGAGTGGAGTCCATTCGTCAGGGAGTTTGGAGACTGAAGAAGGGGAGCCCTGTGCTCTGAGGTGCCCCCCAAATCCCTGAATTCTGTGGTGGTGCCTGGTGTATGATATGGTGCTTCCTGAATCTCAGTCCAGTAAGAACTACACAGATGTATTTCGTCTGTGTTATTAATAATGTTTTTCATTAAATAAATTTAAAATTTACTTTAGAAAATTATGCTCATTCTAAGTAATTCAGATAATCTCAGATTTTGAGTGCCAGATTTTGAGTTTTGCCCCCTGCCTCCATAAAGCACATACAATAAATTGGTAACTCATAAAACGCTTATTCTTGTACCAAATTAAATGATCACGTGTCTGTCAAACAATATGGGCTCCAGCATAGTGTCTTTACACAGTCCTGCAACGTAAACCTCAATGCTCAGTAGCCCTGGCTGAAATCCTGAGGTAGATAAAGGATCATGGAGGGACCCCTATGTTCTTCCTGTGGCTGCTGGGTCAATATGCAGAAGTAAGAGGGTCTCAGTGAACGAAGGGCCAAGAACACATACTTTTTTTTTCCCCAGAAAGAGGATGATAAGTCCAGAAAGTTAAAGTAAAGGCCAGCTTTGGTGTGGCCATGGAGAAATGACTCCAGAGGCTGAGAGAGCATTTGTGTATCTTTTGCCCAATGAATGGCTCAGGAGATTAAGCCTCAGCATAGCATGAGGTCAGGATCAAAGGGGCCAAGCAAGAACTTGCATCCTCTCAGGAAGCCCAGCCCCCAGGCTGATCTTGGCTGCTGGAGGGTAAGGGTTGGAGCAACCAGATTTCCAAATAACTGAGTCTAATTAGTACACATTGTCCGAAAGGCAGAGATGCTCAAAAGTCATCTATAGGTTCATAGCTCATGAAGATTTAGGAGTCTCATTGATGAGGACATGGCTCTGTTATCTTTATTGGGTAATACAGAAAATAAGTGAAGAAAGTCTGTGAATATTCTGTAGTTGCTTTTAGCAGCAACTACAGGGAGAAATCAGAATGACAGAAATGCAGTTATAGTGGCACTTCGATTAATAAAGCCCATGGGAAACATGTCCGTTTACAAGGACATCACCATGTTTGAGAAAATACAAAACAAAACAATTATAAATCACAAAGTTGCTTGTATGCACTTTCACTTGACTGGGGAGAAAAAAAAAAAAGCTAACAAATAACAAATCCAAGCAATCAACCCAAAACCTGTTTCACAGCTTGTGTTGTCTCTTCTCAGTTTGAGGTGAATAAAGAATTGTTGGAGTACATTTTTTTTTGAGCCACTACTCTAACCTTTCAGCAGCTTTCCTAGTCTTCTGCCTGCAAACCCTAGCATACTCTCCTCTCCTAAACCTAGTGGTCACTCCCTCCTGACCCTCCATGTTGAATACCTTTTTAAATTTCTTCTTCTTCCTCATCAAAGTGTAGAAAAATCCAGTAACCCCAACCATTTATCCTTATTGATTGTTAACTGCTTATATTCTAACTCAAGATATCTGTAGATATTTCCCCAGAACAGATTTTCAGATGTTCGTGGGTACTTAGCAACCACAAGACAAAAGGTTGCATGTCAAATGTGGTTCCCCGAAAGGTACGTTTAAGTTCTAAACCCCTGGTACTTGTGATCATGACCTCATTTAGAAACAGGGTCTTTGCAGGTATAATTAATTCAGGATATTAGGATAGCTTATCAGAAGCCAGGGAATGCCAGATCTACAAGAACCTCAATGAAGCAAAGAGAGGCTCTCCCTTGAGGACTTTGGAGGGACATGGCCCTACTGACTCTTTGGTTTGGACTTCTGATCACTAGAATTGGCAGTGAACTTGTTTTAAGCTACCTGGTTTGTGGTAATTTGTTTTGGTATCCCAAGGAAACTAACAAAACCCTTTATTTCTAATTGGAGAGTGATGACTTGGGCTTTGGCCTTTTCTTTTCAAAAAAAGATTAGGCATCTGTAAGCAGTGAACAGATATTTTTGAGATCATAGTCTTAATTCTCTACTTTGATCACTTAAAATCAATTTGATTTTTTGAGGCCATTGAGGGATGAAGAGCATAAGAAATAGCCATGATTTCTATCTGAAGCACAGTTCTCTTTATTTTTTGGTCCCTTTCCAATGTTTCTGTCTTCTTCACCTTCCTCACCGGACCAATCACAAACTCTGATCGGTTAACTCCCTATATCAACCCAATCCATCCTTTTATCTGCCAATTTACTGCTGTATCTGAGTCCAGCCTCCATCACTTCTTGCTTGAGCTGCTGGAATCTCTTAAAGGACCTTCCTGCACTAACTCTTGCTCTGCTTAGGAACATTTTGCAGCTGGAACCTGTTATGTATACCCTTCTTCTTGAACCACCACTCAAAACGTTAGATAGGAGAGAGGGCATGGGGAGGCTAGCACCCTTCAAACCCACCTCACACCTTCCTGTGAGGAGAATCTGGGCCATCTTGTTGTTAAAGGGAGAAAGCTAAACTACTACAGGGGAATTCAAGACTCTGAAGGGAATGTCCCCCATCCTGGGCATGAGCAATAACCCAAGGAACTTACTTGAAGTTAACTCATTGAAAGTTAAAATGTCATTAGCATTGTGGTTTGCTCTCTTTCTATGCATTTTCTGGTGGAAAAGAAACTTATGTATGGACAGTAGGGAAGAAGTTATGTGAAATTCGTCTCATCTGTCAATCAGTGTGCCAGTCCACCTCAGATCCAGCCATGGGAGAAGGTTACCACTACCACCACATCATGTTTAAAGAGGTAGAGGAAAGAAGAGAAGGTATAGAAGACAAAAATCAGCTAAGAAGCACTGTAGTCTTTGTTTCTATGATTAATCATTTTTTCTCCACTTTCTACTTCATGATTCTTTTGTCTTCAGCCATAGTGACACCCTTTCTCCACAGAAAATCCTAACTAAGCTTCTCTAGAAATCTTCACCATAATTGATTTTAGAACTATCAGCAGAAGAGTCTCTACAAAGGAGTTCAATGAGGTTAAACTTCCTATTTTCTTGTTGCTCTATTTTACTTGGCCACTGGCCTGGAAGAGATCAGCACTCCAGGTGCTAAATGCCCCTTTACTAGTTTTTCCACAACATTTGTCCAATATAATAGTTTGTAGAAGTGTGTTTGCAAATGCAAAGTGTGATTAAAAAAAAGACAGATCCTTTAACAAGGCCTTGAGCTGGGCTTCACAGAGATGTCTACATTTCTAAGATAAGAGAAGCTACCAATTGGGCTCCATGGTAACAGCTGGCGGAGGGAGGAAAGAAAGAGGAGAAGCTCTCCCCTTCTCAGGTGTTGTCCTTGAAGGGTTAACTTGCCCAGAACAGTGAAAGAAAAAGCTGCTTTTGTGTGAACTTCTGCAGACTGTGAACTTCTGAGCCTCTCCTCCTACATGCTGGGTTTGAAGTTCTGAAATTGCCTGAATTCGGGAATCAGGGGGATTGATTGATTACAGCAAAAGTTTTGCCCTCTGAATCTGGCTATAGCTAGAAAATCTTGCTTCCTGTTCCTATTTGGTGTCTTACTTCATCTGTCCCCTGCAACATCACCGCTTCAGATATTCATAACTCTTTATCAGTATTCTGTCTCAGTTTATAAGAGATCTAAACCCCATCTGTGCATGGCCGCTGTTGTTTTCCAGTGAATTTTACCACTAGATATGGAAGTATAGTAAGGTCTTTACGGGATCATTGTGAATGGCACCTCTGCTTTGCTCTTGATGATCAAGGCCACTCCCACTATGCTGCACCCTAACACCTTTTTGGCTTTTTACCTGGGGAACCCAAATGATAAATCTCAGCTTCTAATTTAGTAGTGCCATCAGGTGCCTAGTGAATGCTACTTCTGAAACATAAGGACCCTTGGGGAAATGGGGTGCTAATAATGCTTTAGATGAGTCGTTAGGAATAGTAGTAAGAGATGTTTCTGTCTCCTACTTATTGGTTTAAAGACCTGTATGTTTTTGAATAGGCTAGAAACAGCAACATATGTTGGTTTCTGGTTCAGAGTACTATATTTTATATCTCATTGGAGAATGCTTCAGGGTCACCAGTTGGTGTCTAAGTCAGTGGACTTAGACTGAGTCAGTAGGCCATTCTCTGTGAAGTTAGTTGCTTCCGGGTGATAGCATATGTGGTAAAATGGAATCTCATGGGCATTGACTTACTATCACATTTTTTCACTGCAAAGTGATTTCCTCAATCAGAAGAAATAGTGTGTGCTTTAACCATGATGGTGATTATAGTGTTTAGTAGGCCGATTGGTGAAGTAGTTACCAGGTATTGTGATCAACGATGAAAGATCTAAATCCAGAATAAGTGAGGGCAAGGAAATCACAAGCATTTTTTCTCTCCATGATAGATGAGATACAATTTTTTTTTCCAGATTCTTGGTTGCAGCCATTTTATTTACTTTTACTTATAAGGTGATGAGAATTCAACTCAGAGCCTTAGCAGGTATTTTAAGGCAGGGTTTATCCTACAATAGTGGGTTTTAGCCCAGTAAGTGGGATATTTGCATTTATCTTTGTATACAAGGTCATATCAATTGATGAATCATATGTACATTTTTCCATGAATGTAAACAATATACTGACAAATCTTTTTTTTTTTAACTTTATTTTTCTGGTGCTGTGAGAAGGCAGCTTGAACTTTGAACTGAAAAGCAATTCCCTAATGTCCAATACAAATAAAATGTGAGGCACAGGTGTAATATTAAAATTTTCTTGTATTTACATTTAAAATTACAAGAAACAGTTGGATTTGATTATAGTGACAAAACCCAATACATCTACAATATCATTATATGACCAATATAAAATTACTTGTGTGTGTGTGTGTGTGTGTATGTGTACACATGTATATACATATTCTTTTAATTTGTTAGATAATGATACTCAAAAACCTAGGATTTGTGCTCGGTATGGTGGTTTACACCTGTAATCTCAGTGGCTCAAGAGGCTGAGGCAGGAGAATAGCAAGTTCAGACTCAGCCACAGCAACTTAGTGAGGCCCTAAGTAATCTAGTGAGACCCTGTCTCAAAAAAAAAAAAAAGTAAAAAGGGCTGGGGATACAGGTCAGTTAAGTGCCCTTAGGATCAATCCTTGGTACCAAAAAAAGAAAAAAAAATAGAGTTTGTGTCTATCTAATGCTTTTCTCCAAGAGGAATAATAACCTTAAGAGAACACTTTAGAAACTTAGGAAGGATTTTCAATAAAGTTGGAAAATGAACGAAGGCTTAATTTTGGAAATCAAGAACCAACAATATATTTTTAACTTCTCTGCATTGGAGAAAGGTGAAATCATGAAATACTGCACCCCACAGGAACAGTGATAAAGCACCATGCTATGAAAACAGTGCAAATAAGACTACATCTGTATCATGAGTGATAAAAGTGGAAAAGTTGAAACCCATACAAGAAGGTATAGAACGGAACATGAAAAAAAAAAAGAATATGAAGCTCCATGCAAACTTATTCCATGCAGAAGAATCTATAGTAGCCACAAATTAAAAATAGGTTTCATGATTGTGGTATATATGCATTCAGAGAAAACAATTAGACGAGCTACAACTAAAGCCGTTGGAGGCTGGCTGGTCTCCTTGGGGTATGGTACCATATAGAGAGCTTTGTGTTGATCTGCAATTGCAAGTAGGACCTATAGATATGCAACAGTGACAGTCTTGGTGAGGAGCAATCTGTATGCTCGCATAATTTCTATTCCTTTTCTGTGGCCTCTTTGTTCCTGAATCCAATGAGGAAGCATGGGTGAAAGGAAAAAGAGACTATCAAGTACCTGTTTATACAAACTCCTTTCCCGTGAGAGCCGTCTGGTTATCATTCATACAGAACAAAAATAACCTTATACTATGAGTCCATTCCGATACATCCATTTACAGAGCTTGTTCCCAAATTTGCTTTTCCTGAATCCTCGAAGGAATTTGACCTTTTCAAGTTTTTGATAATCTGGCTGGCCCATTAACCACTGCCCATGAACTGATTAAAAAATTTTATTTTAGGTCTGTGTTTCTAAGCAAATAGGCCCACAAGAAGGACTACTCAAATGTTTACCCACTTCAGTAGCCTACTTCTGGGTGCCAGCAGGTTGGATAAAAGTATTTGCAAGTAATGGAGAACTTCTCTCCAACTTCAAGCCTGTTGATGGAGAGGTCATAACTCAGCCCTTAGGACTCAGGTTTCAGGAGTGAACACACCAGGACTTTGATGAGCCACCTTATGGCTTCAGGATGTACCTACACCTGATTTCATAAGTACCATGCTCGCTTGATGCTGGGGTGCTGCTGGGCGTATCTGTATTTGTGGTTGTTGAAATCTAATAACATTTCTGTGTCTCCTGGTTTCCTCTGATGAGTCATTAATTCTCAACATGGGCTCAACAGCAAGTCAAAGGCTCTTTCTTGAAGTGGAAATGGTTACATAACAAAAAGTGCATGATTTTACTACTTAAATCTCTGATCCCCCTTTCCCTTTGAGGATATCTATAAGATCCTTACACTGTTCTGTTGCTCTGTAGAGAATTCAAGCACCATTGGATTCTCTGGGTTGAGAACTCTCAGCTTTACCCACTGCAGTCTTTGGGAGGTGGTAGTAAATGTCATAGATAGAATCCTAGTGTAGGTCCCTCTTTCTTCCATCCTTCCTCCTTTCACCTTTGCCTTTCTATTTTCCTTCTTCATGTATTTATTGAATTTTCTCTACTTCAATCTGTCCTGCATGACCATAGAGAGACCCTGTCTCTCACTTCTAAAGCTTAATAGAGTCTTTGCCCTTTCTCCCCCTGTATCCCAAGACTCTCACACATAACTTTTGTAATTCTGGCACCTTTGACATTATGATAGTCAGCACTTAATTCATTTTTCAATACTGTAACTCTTCCTTATTCTAGAGTTCTGGAACACATCACGTGTAACTCTCCTATATCCCTTGACCTTTGTCAGGAATAAATCTGTTATGGTCACATGTCCTCTTTGCTGATGGAAGTGTCACATTTAAGTAGAATTTGTTTTGGGATTTGGTCTGGGGGAAAAAAATTGTAGGAAACTAGGATTCTTGCTCTGTTATTATTTGAGAGATGCTCCCTCTGAGAGCAGGATATTTGTTTCTTCCGACCATAAACCCATCCTCATAAATTGGCCTAAAAGGCCCTACAGCTCATCTGGTTCATCACACCAAGAAAGCTGGACTATCTTTAGCCTTTTGTCTCAGCTGGCACCAAAGGCCTGGAGAGATTGGCCTGCTGTTACTCCTCAGGAAGCTTTAGATTCATGGCTTCCCTCTCCATCGGTTTAACCAGGCATTCTACTTCATTTCTCCATCCTAAGATTCTCCTCTTTCTTAATTTTCATTCAGACAAAATGCCATCCTCTAATATACATCATTCACACATATTTATGAACTAATTTTGTGTGTGTTCCATTGCTTACAAACAACTCAGCTGCCCTCGTTTCTCTCTCTGGGAATTAGTGTCTCTTTTTGTAGCATTTTACTCTTTGTCACACATTCCCTTCACTTTCTGAAGCCCCAAACTTGGAGCATCATCTCAGAGCAATCTCAGTATTTTTTTCATACCATTTCTTTGCTCGGTGGATTAAGATTTTGGACACATACCCAAACAGTGATATTCGTGCTTTTCCCTGGATGAGCTTGTAATATAAACTTCTTTCTAATTTGCTATTCTTGTTTGCCCCTTGGTGCTTTTTATCATTATTAGTTCCCTATTTCTTCTTGTCCCTTGGGCATGGTGAGTGTCTCAGTTGAATGAGTTAGCATTTTTCACACGGAGTTTTGTATAACTTTATCTTGCTTGTGTTTCCAAGATCATCTTATGTATTTTTTTCCCTATGTGTTTTATTTTTATCTTTGCTTACTGGTATTTGCAGCATTTCTCAGATTAATAGAATTAGAAAAATCTCATTAACTTGCCATTCTTTGTCCCAGATCTTTATTAAGATATAAAAATTTAACACCAATTTCTTTATTACCCCTCTAGTTGTTTGAATTTCACACAACACTTTGAGGCAAAATAAGAAGGACCCTGTAGGTGTGTCTGTCAGTTCTAGTATTACTTTACCTTGCATGTCATCTAGAATCAATAATTTATACATGCCCTTACATTTTCTTAATCTTCCTTCATTTCTACTTTTCTGTCAGAAATTCTTTCAAAAAGATGATTACTATTTATTGTCTATGTAAAAATTCTTTCATTGTTAAAAATGGACCCTTCCCCCCAATCTCCATAAATTGTCATAGAGGATGGGGGGATTAATCAACATTTATTATGTTTTAATATGTAACATTATTTCATTCAATAGGCAGTACCCCATATCAAGAGGTTTTATGGCTTCTGTTTTGTAGCTTTTAAGGCTGAGGTGCAGAGAGGTTCAGTAGCCTTATTCTTGGCACTTGGCAAAGCAACCCAGCTGGAATTTGCATGCAGGTCCAGAGAGCATCGACCACACCAACCGACTCTGGAGGGTCAGTCATCCAGCAGTCAGTAAGACTGCTCTGTGGCCTACTGACTGTGAGTCAGTGGCTTTGGTTGACCTGGTGAAAGTTGAGAAAGCATCCTCCAGGGAAGTAGAATACCATGGAGGAATCAAGCAACCACAGTGTACTATCAGAAGGATTTCAAGAATCTCATGGGGAAGGTCTAAAGTTCTGGTTTATAAAACACCTGTATGGCTACCTCTTCCCTTTTCGACCTCCGTTTTCTGACCTTTTACTAGTCCCCTACAAGTTATCATAGATTTTCTGACTATGCATGTCTGTGTGTGTTTGCTGCAAGGAGTTCTGGTCTGTTTAGAACAGTGCCACCTGGAGACCTGGTATTGTTCCTTCGAAGATCATGGATGTCTTTTGCCACCATGGACTCTGATGGGCATGAATTTCACTTTCTCAGGAGAAAGTGAACAGAACAGGCTAAAGAAAGGCACAGGGAAACATGATGGCAAGTAAGCATGTAAAGGACTGATTTAGTCAACCTGAGAGAGGGATTTTGTCCAAATGGACTCAGTGTCTTGGACAACCCCTCACTGCTGTCAGGTTTGTCATATCTGCTTTATGAGATTCTCTGTCACACACCATTGGAATAAGAATTCTCGTGTGGTATCCCCTGAACTTACTATTCCAGTCATGCCCGCTCTCCATTGTCATCCACACTTTGACCTTAGGTGACACCTTTTCTGGGGCTTAGAACTTGTTCCTCTGGGTTTCAGCATTGGATCAACCCTCCCAAGTTTCAAGCTGTACTCCAGTTGCTTGGAACTAACTCAGCTTAATCAAATTCCCAGTTATTTTTTTGTGTGTGTGTGTTAATTCAGACTAGAATCAGGTAGATTAAAGGTTGGTCTCTTGAAACAAGGAAGAACCAAAGATCAAATGTTGGGCATTGTATTATACATACATATTATACATTCTATTATACATACCCATAAGTTTGTCTAGATTAAATTATGTACCCCAACTAATCAACATGTACTTTCATGTAATATCCACAGCCCAGTTGTGCTAGGGCAGTGGAATAGGTTGCCAAGAGACTAAAGACAACACCCAGAGAAGGTACATGAGATAAAAGGTTTGTTAAGAAATGCTTATGGAGGAGATCCATGGCAATGGGATGGACAGGTACACCTCTATTTCACACAGTGTCATTGTTGCTTTGCCAGAAAATGGTGCTGCCATTCACACATGAAGATTTGCCCTGGGGCGGACACATGAGTGAATACTTCCTTTTCCACAGTGCTCTGATCCACACCTCTTATCGAAGAGATCGAGTTTTTATAGGTTAGATTACAGAACTGGCTTAGGTTGCTTTCTCCCCACTTATGACCAGCAGGCAGGCAAGAAAGCAGCTCTCTACAGAAGACACTAATTTGTCTTGATTTCCAATATGCATGAAAGAAAGCCATGTCCTTCAAGATAATGTGTATATGGACATTCTGACCCAGTTTGCTCTTATTGTTCCCTTTACTTGGCTAGGTTTTTGTGAATAGAAAAGGACATTAAGGGACATATTGTTTTACTGTCCTCTTTTCCTTTAAGGATGACACACTTCAACTCTCAGTATCTTAAAGTATTGTGTTGGGCAATTATAATGATATAGGTAATCTCAGTAGAGTTGTTGGAGTTAGCAAATAAAAATATAGAACATTCAGTTAGTTTGAATTTCAAGTAATACCAGTCTTTGAGTTTATGTTCTAGAGGTTGCACAAAACTTCTTAGATTGCATAGAAACTGTGTGGGTGTTAAGTGCATTCACATACTTGTAGCTGACAACCTCTACTCCTGAGTGAACTTGAAATACTTCACGGGATATGCTTGTATGTTGTTTGCCTGAAATTCTAATTTTAGCTAGGCATTCTCTATTTTGTCTGACAATCCTAGACCCAAGGAAGATGGCTTAAGGAGTGGAGTAACAGCATTGTTGGGAAACATATAAACTGCAGCTATACCAGGAAGCTCATAATGAGGGCTAGAAGAATGTCATGAGAAACAGACTCTGCCAATGGAAGAATCCACAGGTCTTCCATAGTCATATGCATAAAATGTGCACAGGGAGGGGAATGGATTTCTGGTGGTGAAGGGCCTTGAGCAAATGTATGGAGGCGCAGAAGCTCAGGATACTCTCTGTTGGAGGATGGTAAGTAGACCTGGTTAGGAGAGTAAAGTGGTGATGAATTGAAGAGGACACCAATATTGAACCCTAAATCTGTTGGTAGTGTGCAGCCATTAATTTTTTTTTTAACCAGGGGGCAGAAAAACTGTGAATTATGTTTATGAAAGAACATTGTTTTCCATAAAGGAATCTGAAGGAAGAGAGAAAAAATTATAATTGCCCAACACAATACTTTAAGATACTGAGTGTTGAAGTGTGTCATTCTTAAAGGAAAGAAGGACAGTAAAACAATATGTCCCTAATGCCCCTTTCTATTCACAAAAACCTAGCCAAGTAAAGGGAACAATAAGAGCAAATTCCCAACACCAGAATTTCTTAGTAGAGACAGGAGGAAGGCCATGCAGATACTCTCAATTTTAAGCAACTAAGAATTGCATATGAAGACCTGGATTTAGGGCTCTCTCTTTTTCTTTGAATTTTTTTTTTCCAGATTGCATAGAAAGTTTGAAAATGGTAAGAGTTGTACAGTTGACAGCCATTGCCTTGAATAAACTGCTCTCTTGGCCTCTTGTAACATTCAGAGCTTAGGACACAGGAAATTCAGTTACTGTTGAGGATATTTCTTCCCATGTGCTGGGGCAGTAGTGAGGGGCCATATGTCCCTCTGTGTCAGGCCTGCCTGAGCCTGTGTGGTTCACATGGAGGGTCATAGGGATTTTACTGCTGCAAGAAAAAGACTTAATCTACTGGACTGTTGTCGTGGCTGGGGCAGCCCCTCTCCTTGCTCATCTGTGTCTCTTTTCCAAGAGACATGCAGTGCAGTAGTGGCTTCTTATCTTGGTGCTTTCAACCTCCAAACTGTTTATTTTATGAATTTTATAATGATTATTGTATTTCTTTCTAAGTACGAGGACAACATTTTCAAGGAAGCCCCATTCTGTGTGGTTAGTCTAGAGCTTTGATGTTGTCCTATGTGTAGGCAAACCCTCAAATTATGTGTCGAATTAACATCAGGCAAACACGAGCAAATCTCCAGCCTTATAATTCTCTGTGTGGATGAAATTGTTTTCATGTGTCCATATTTCTTTTGCTTCTCATCTGCAGGTTTGTATTTTCTTCTCTCTTTGTTAACTAATAAATTCTTGTTTTCTGGATGTGCCATGCTGGAATACCACCTGTCAGTGGTGCTGTGATAGCAATTTAGGTGTTAGAGTGGATGCTGGACTAAATGACTTTAAAAGTTCCTCCCATTTATTAGAATCTGCTATTCTATTTCCTTGGTGGTTCAAAATAAAATGATATACTGATTTTCCCATAGTTTTGCTCAGACATTGCAGCTGACAGAAAATGGGCTTATAAATATTAATTGCTCACATATGCTACTTTTTGTTTAGGCTTAATCAGTAATATATGACTGAAAATTTTCTTTGGATAATGATGATATAATTTTGTTTAGAAACTGTTTACATAATGTTGGTTAATGAAAAATTCAGATGACTTTCCATGCTTTAGGCTACAAGGGCAACGTATTGGTCTGAAACACAATGGCATCAGAATTATGGAAAAATTAGATGTGCATGACAGCCATCATTCAGAGTTAGATTGATGGAGAAGTTTCTCTCCAACAGTGGGTGATGATCATCAGGACTTGGAATCAAATTGTGGATGTATAACCGACGTGATTCTGCAATCTGCATTTGGGGTAAAATTGGGAGTTCATAACCCACTTTAATCTAATGTATGAAATATGATATGTCAAGAGCTCTGTAATGTTGTGAACAACCAATAAAAAAAATAAAAAATTTAAAAAAAATTTAAAAAATAAATAAATAAATAAAAAGCATTGGCTGCTAGTTCCAGCCTTGGGAATTTGGGATGTGACATTGCAATCCTTTCTTACCTCAGGGAAAGTGGGACTCTGCCTGCTACCCGCCTATCAAAATGTGAGCACTCCTCACACCTATCAGCATCGGTGAGCAAGCACGTAGGCTGGGGTTACCCTGGGAAACCACCATTTTGGAGTCCCAAACATAGTTTCAGGAATCCCTTCTCCCCTACTTTCTGTCAAATGCTTTTAATTTAGCTATCATTCCTTCCTCAATGTGCTAAATCAAATACTTATCATACCCTGCTGCTCCTGATGACATCTCTTTTTGTTGTGCATTAGTAAAATCGATCAGTTCAGCCATTACCCAAAATGCAGAACTTCTTCTAAGCCATCTCTCCTTTTCTGAATCCTTATAAGAAAGCCTCAAGATGGTGGATGGGATTCTGAAGATAAAGATCAGCTTACCAAATTGGGAGTGTTTCTGTAATATTATGTATATTTCAATAGCCTTATAAATCTGCAGAATAGTATTCCATCTCATTTTGTAGCTTAGTCGATAGGTTGTTTACATTTGGGGCAGGTTGAAATTAATGAGTAAAGATTTTTTTTTCTTTTTGCTTCTGCCCCAGACTTTCCTGAAACCGCTACATACATTGCTCCCGTTCTGCATTCTCTTTCTAAAGGAAGACACCATTTCATGCTCAGCCTGACTTATTTCAACTTATGCAGGCCTAGGAAGACTCCTGTTGACTTGTTTGTTTTTCTTTTGGTGCAGGTTTCACTCCATCTTTAGTAATTGCTTTTGGAAAAGACACTTAACAGAAAAGCAAACTGTTGCACCTGAAGATTGATTATACCTTTTCTTCCATTTCTCTGTCCATATCAATTTTTTGTGACATTTGTGAAAGTCAATATATTGTTCATTTTTCATGACTTTCATGAAGAAAATACTCAGCTATGAGAACCTTTATAAAAAATCAAGGACTCCCCACCCCCAAATCATTATTGAACATAGTGTTTCCCAGAAATATTACCTGAATATTATAAAAGTGTTTCTTTCTTTTCCTTCAGATTTTATGTATGGATATTTCTGAAAGTTTAGAAACTGAAAGAAGGTTTACAGAGAACACAAAAAATCATTTGTAATTTCACTATATAGAGATGAACATTATTCACATACATGCTATAATCACTGTTAAATTATACACTGGTACGTGCATCACACACAACTTTTTTGAACACCAGTGATAGCATGTTCACCCAATTCTGCATTGATTTTACTAGCATATCTTCTAATTACTCCTTATCAGTACATATAGATCTACTTTATTCTTTTTAGAGGTTATACACTATCTCCTTGTGTTAAAGTCCTTTAGTGTATTTAACTAGTTTTTTTATGGATATCTAGTTGTCTATTAAAAACTATGTTACTGAGTATCTCTGAATCTACAATTTTTTATCCAAATGTGAGTGTATCTGTAGGATAATTCTAGAAATAGAATGTAGAGTCAGAGACTATGCATTGTGAGTTCAAGAAATATTGCCAATTATTCTTCAGAGAGTTTGCCTCAATGAATCCTTCCATTGAACTATTTGACAGTGACTGCTCTGCCACACTCAGACTACCAAACACGTTGAATCTTGTCATTTATCATAGATGATACTTGTTTCATCATTTAATTTGCATTTATCATTAGGGAAGAGTTTGCAGATCTTTTGCTATGTAGGAGAATTATTTTAATTTTCTCTATATTCACTCTTTATGCCAGTCAACAATTTTTATATATTTTAATCATCTTTATAAAATTTGTTTTGGGGACCCTTTAAAAAGGGAAGTAAACTAGCTGTTTAATTCCAATGTACTCCCCCTCACCATTTTGTTGTGGGTGTTGTTAATGTATATCTACTAACAACAAACAGTTATTTTAAAAATTTTTATGTTATTAGTATTAGTATTAGCTTGTGTGGACTCTAGGTTTTTTATTTTTTTGAGGAAATATATTCTTTCTTCCAAGATTACATATAAAATCTTTCTCTATGTTTCATATTAACTTTACTTTGTTAAAATTGGATACATTAGTTATTAAAGTGTTGTGTTTTTATTTTTGAGATGGTCATCTATTTGACTATATATTTTAAAAAACCTATCTTCTCTTCTTTGTTTTGAATGTCACATTTATCATCTATGAATTTATATTTGTGTCTGTCTCTGTAGTGTCTATTCAAGTACATTTATTCATCTATTTGTGTGCCAATATCTTGTTGTTATAGCTACTGCAACTTTAAAATGTCTTAATACCTGGTAAAATGCCCTTTATTACTTTTCTTTACCAGAGTTATCTTCTTTTAAAAATAGCCTTTAATTTTTTTTTGTATTTTTATGTCTTTCTATATTTTAGATATTTGGTTTATTTCCAAGTTTTAACCATTATGAGTAATGATTTTGAGATTTACTGTCAAACTCATGTTTGGAATTTCTTGTAAATAATTATTTACAACACGTTCTTTGCAAACGAATCTTAGATGTAGAACTATGGTGTAAAAATAAATAAACTCTTTAAAAGGATCTTGATACATATTGTCACACTCTTTCCAGAACCTAGAAGTATATGAGAATAAGTATTAGTTGTCTATTGCTGTATAAAAAAATTATTCCCAAATTTAGCAACTTAAAATAGCAAGCATTTATCATCTGCCAGTGTCTGTGGGTCAGATACCAATGCGTATTCACCTAGGCAGGGCCTCTCCCAGAGATGCAGGCAAGATGTTGGTCATGGTATGCTACCTCAAGGCTCAGTGAGAGAGGATTTGTTTCCACACTCACCCAGGTAGCTGTTGGCAGACCTCCAGGTCCTTGATGGCTCATGTCCAGAGATATCCATTCCATGTCTCGTGTGTCTCTCACAACATGGCAAACTCACAATATGGACTTTGGCTTCTCTCGGAGGGAGTTGGGGAGAGTGAGAGAGAACAAGCAATAGGCAAGCTCAATTTGTTTGTAAGTAGTCTTAGATATGACATTTCATACCCTTTCTCTATTCTATTTGTTAGAAGAGAGTTACTCAGTCCAGTCCACACTTGAGGGAAGAAAAATTATTGCATGAGGTATGAATATGAGGAGCAGGAATTACTGGGGACCATCTGAGAGGCTGCTACCCAAAACTCTAGTTCCATTACATCATTCCCAGCATGGTTCTTATATTTTTAAAAGCATTTCAGCTTGATATGTAAAAATAATCACATCTCACTAGAATTTTTGTCTTATGACTAAAGAAAATATATTTTATTTATTATTTGTTGGTTGTTTGTAATTTTATTCCTCAAATTACTGTACTTATTTCCCCCATTTTTGAGAGTCTTAGTCACTCTGACTTCTACATATATTTGCAATGCTAATTTAATTTGAAATTATGACCCTTTCATGGAAGGGAGGGTGCTTTGGTAACTTTAGGGAGTTGTTCTACTCAGCTTTTTTGCTACTGTGACCAAAAAGTTCAACAACACCAACATTTGGGGCTCACAGTTTTAGAACTCTCAGTCTCTAGATGGCCAAATCCATTGCTGTGAGCTAAAGATGAGGCAGAAAAACATGGTGGGTGTGGCAGAGGACAGCAGCTCAGGACAGGGCACCAGGAAGCAAAGAGAGAGAGCTCAGCTCACCAAGGATAAAATGTAAACCCCACAGGCTTGTCCCCAGTGACCCACCTCCTCCAGCCAAACCCTACCCGCCTACAGTCCCCAACCAGTTAATCTCTATCAGGGATTAATGCACTGATTAGGTAAATGCTCTCATAACCCAATCATTTCACCACTAAACTTTCTTGCATTGCCTCCCACGCATGATCTTTTGGGGAGTCCCTCATATATAAACCATAATAGGAGTTGAAGGAACTCTGTAGCTCATTTTACTTTGTGGCTCAATGCAAGTACTTGTTTCTTATCAAAAAGACAGGATTATTAATTATGGCTACCATTGGTGGTTACTACCGAAACTCTCAAGAAAAATAATGAGAAATTTGACATTTATTCCTCCAACTGCCACTATCTTTGTAATAACATATTGACATTTAACGCTTTTAACACTTGATACAGATGATCTAGCAATTTGCAAGCTAATCATTAATATCTAACTTTTTTTGTGTGTGTGCAAAATTGGTTAAAACTAATTAAACTCCCTTGCCTCAGAATTTGCAGACCATTAAAATTCTTATGTATTAAAAGTTTCCAAGATGGCAAACTCTCAGATATATTTTTTAAAAAGTGAGTCTTGCTTAGAAGATCAAGAATTAAATAGCAATAAAACACTACTTGAAACTGCAGGATGCTTATTATTTCTTAAGACAACAAAGAATGTTACATAAGAAACAGAAAATCAGACTTTATTAGTCAATATGTGACCTTGGGCAAAACATTTAAGATTGTCAATTTCTTTGTCTACAGAAGGGAGACCTACGACTTTGTTACATTTTCAGAATGCCAAAAACAATCTTATGTCTGTAAAACAAAAGATTTATGGGAATATTTCTGGTTTTGATGCTTGCTGAATTGTCTGTGTTGGAATTCAGCCTACTCCACTGATGGACAGCTTTTATTAGAGGATGCATCTTCCTTCTTTTAAGCTAAAATCTGCCTTCTGCTAACTTCTACCTATTTATTATAATTTTGTACTCTGGATCCACACTAATTTTGTGTTCTACTGTACTTTAGATATTTGTAATAAGCTCCTCAGTTCCCCCGTATGATTTTATTTTATTTATTTACCTGTATGATTTTGTTCTATTTATTTGCTTTACGGTGATGTTGGGAATCAAATCAAACACTGTGCCACTGAGCTGCATCTCTAGTCTCCCCTTTCTGAATTTTTTTTAAATCTGTGCTTAACAATACTTTTTTTTTTAATTTAGGAAAAATTCAAAGAACCTGGGGAGTTATCATTTTCTTATGTCAAATCAAATCATAATCACAACAATTATTTGTTAAGGTCTGTAGACAAGTCAAAATAACACGTGATATTTTGACTTGTCTACAGAGCATAATAACCGGGGGGTGACGAATAACTTGTGTACGTTGATGCAGCAGGAATAGGAGCCGTTTATATTAGGGCAACAGAGCTATTTATACATTTTGCACAGCTTATCTTAATTAGCATAAACTAGATACATCAGTCAACCAATAAGGAATCTCCACACTTAATGGCTTGCTTTTGTTACTTCTCAAACCACTCCCTCTGGCATTTTGCCAGGCACCATCCAGACTTGTTTACGAACTCTAACATTTCTCTGGCAAAATACCACGTTTTATTTTGACTTGTCTACAGACCTCAACAATTATTCAATAAAAACTCAGCTACATGCAGCGACTTATAACAAAATGACACTCACATGCAGATATTTGGTCATTTTTTGAGGCTGTTTATAGTACAGAAGAGGCCCATAAAGGAGCCACAGAAAGCAAAAGCATTCTGATTACTGAGCACATGCTACATTTGTAAGATGAATTGGGCTCAGAGACAGGCTCTTGTCCTGGCAGAAGGATGAGTCTGTATGAGGTGGAGGGGAATGGGAACTGGGAGGAGGTTCTGCTTCACATTGGGTCACACTGTGATCTGTTTGAAAGTGTAGTTAATGTCCTTTCCAATGCCATGTCCACAGTAAAGGCTTGATGAATTTATTTGATCTTTTAGCCTGATGATGTTTGGCTTAGTCTTCTGTTTGGGTTTGCTGAACACACAGAACCTATAGTACCTTATTGGTTTTGGTCATCTTTAATCTTTCTTTGTGAAATCCAATTATTTTATCAATTCATATTGTTTGAAGACTGTATTATGGGTTAAATATTGTGCTGGGCACCAGGGATTTCAGAGAGACTTAGACAAGGTCCCTTTGCTAAGGGAGTTTGTGTTATAGACAAGTAAAATGTGTGAAAATAAGGAAGATGTTTTCTTCAGAGGTCAAATCCAGGTTTTCATATAGAGGTGGGTCTTTGTCTTTTTTGTGATACTGAGAATTGGACCCAGGGGTACTTTACCACTGAGTTACATCCTCAGACCTTTTTATTTTTTATTTTAAGACAGGGTTTTGCTAACTTCCTCAGTGCCTCACTGAGTTGTTGAGGATAACCTTGAATTTTTAATCCTTGTGCTTTCGTTTCCCAAGTTGCTGGGATTGTAGGCATGAGCCACCACTTCCAGCTGGAGGTGGGTTGTAAGGTAGAGAGGGGGTCCCCCAAGCCTTTTTAAAGGAAGGAAGAGGCTTCATTTGAAGGCTGAGAGAAGGAAGGAAAGGGAAGAGACTCCGTTGAAGAAAGAATTCACATGACCTCTTTTCACTAGTGGCTAGAGGTGGCTTGAATTACGGAGCTCAAGAGGATTGGTTCTGGGAGATGAACCTGGAGAAGAAGCAAATGATTAAATCCTTTCAGCCACTTGTGAAGTCATCTTTTAAAAGGAAATAAATTGTATATTCTTCCTGCTTCTGTTGTTTCTGCTTTAGATTAATGTCCTCATCTTCTCCCATGAGAATTTTGCATGGACAGTTCCTGGTTGGTTTTCTTCCAGCCACTATTTCTAAGCATCTCTCCCTGTGTGTGTACAGTTCTGTCCTCTTCCCCCAAACCCAAGCCTACTATTTTGGCTTGGATGCCTGGTGAAGATCTGCAGTGAATCCAGGTTTTTAACCATACTGCCACTTCTCAGGGGACTTATATAATCCTTCATCAGCATATGGAAATTAGTATAAGTTAACTTCTACAGAGCTTTATAAATTTATTTTTTCTTTCAGACTAAGTTGCTGATTAAAAGTTGAAAAGCATCAATCAGCAAGTTTTTATTGCAAGGATCAGAAACAACTCAAAGTAAACCTAAAACTAACCTAAAAAAGAATATATTGGTTTACATTTTTGAAAAGTCCCCAAAATATATCATCACCAGTCGTTGCTAAATTTATGGCTCAACTATGTCAGAAAGACTTTGGCTGTGACTTCCTCCTCTTATTTTGGCTCTTTTTTGTTCTGTGCTTGCTTATTTCTCAGGCAGGACTGTGTCATTGGTCCATTCCTGAAAAAGTCAACATGGAAGAAAGATGAAACATAGCTAAGCGACCAGGCAACTTCATGTGTTTAGGTCAGGAGCTGGCGGGGGGGCAGGTTTGAGACAGCTAAAGTCTGAACCACAGTCACAAAGGTGTGAAGGGAAAAGTTTCCCATGATCACTAGGAATGTCATTATCAGAAGAAGGACTGCTTTGGCAATAGAAACCAAAGATGTCTAACATAAAGATTCGACAGTTAGGGGCTGTGGCTGTGGTTCAGTGGCAGAACGCTTGCCTAGCATGTGCGAGGCACTGGGTTCGATTCTCAGCACCACGTAGAAATAAATGAATAAAATAAAAGTCCATTCACATCTAAAAAAAATTTAAAAAAACAACCCAGAAGGCTTATTTTTTAAAAAAATTCTACAATTAGTTGATCATTCATTCATTCATTCTATAAAACATTGGATATCTGGGATTTCAAATCATGATAAATAAATGTTGTTATTTACTATCATTAAAATGGTATTAGTCTTCAGATGGAAAATGATAGGTTAAGGTATCATGTTCAATGTTATCTTTAATATTATCAGGAGAGCCAATAGATGTCAACTCTTTATGTATTGTAGAAACTGTGTATTTTAGACCTGAAAAGAAAATATACAGTGAATCATTTTTATTGTATTAAAACATCCATAATATTTTCATGCAATGAAAATATTTGTATTCAAACAAAATTTTTTTTAGTATTATGCCAGTGACTATCAATGAACCATGACATTGTGACCTAGTCATGAGAGGAGAGTCAGTGAGTAAATAACAGCTGTTTTCATATTACTTGGATGGAAAGTTGCAAAAGCTTGGGCTCCAGTAGTTTTTGTAAGGGTGAAAGAACATGAACTTGCAATTCATGTGTAGAAACTGTCCATAAAGAGGATGGTTGAAGGTGATCTTAATTTGCAGGAGGAAAAACTATCCTAAGTAAAAACGACATTGACAAGGTACAAGGTAAGAAAGGGTACAAGTATTCTAAGAGAGAACACCTTTGAAAAACTCAGCATGCTGTTGGTATTCTCATTGGAATGCTAAGACATTCACAAGAAAAATACGACACATCCAAAGATGTAATGCACATCTTTCTAACTAATAATACTGAATAATATGTTATTTTACATTCACCCAGCCCCATTCATCCGCAGGCTTAATCAGACCTTCCAGACAAGTGCCACATCAAGCTGGCTCCTTCAAGGTTATGTGTTGTCTTCTCATTCTCTTTATAATTTAAATAAAGCTGTGACCTGATCTTATAAAATTATGTGTTACAGTTTGCATTTCTTGGGGCGGGGGCGGACTGCTTTGAGGATCTGCTAGGAAAGATTAAGAAGCAAAATGCATACATGTATCATCTGGAACAGTCTAGGTATCCTGGTCAGGAGTCTCAATATCGGAAACATAGTTGTTCTCTCTGACAAGAACTGATCATTGGAAACGGAGTCCTGTGGCTAGAGATGTTGCTCGGTGGTAGAGTCCTTGCCCAGTATGCACAAGGCCCTGAGTTTGATCCCCGAACTGACAAAAATAAAAACAAAACAAAGAAACATGTTTCCTCCTTATTTTTCCCCTTTTCTGTTATGATTAAGTGATGTATCATCCTTAAAGAAAACTAGGAGAGTAAAACACTGTTTCCAAGTGATACCTTCCTCTTCCCCCAAACCTCGCCAAGTTAAGGGAACAATGAGCGTGATCCTGAGCTGGAAAGTCCAGATACATATTGTCTTGAAGGATGCTAGCTTTCTCTTATGCACCCTGGGAACTAGGGCAACTTAGCATCATCTGTTTCTAGTTTCTTGTGTGTACACCAGGACAAGTGTTCCTTGAGATAAATGGTCATATAAGAAAACTGAGCAAGATGCTGCTGACAGTATCACTGTTTCTCCAGCCTAACATGTCAAAGCCCTCTCAGTGGTAATTGGGCACAACTAAGGGCACCATGGAGAGGATATGTATCACCACTGGACAGAGTGCCATGAGGGAGAGGAGACAATGTTTGGCAAAACATGCTGAGGGGGATGGCTCTGCTATCTGTTCATCAGGTCACCAGTGGACTCTTTTTGGACAGTCATTGGTCTCTTGTAAACTTTCCCCAAGTAATCACAAGTCTTGCATGCTCTCGCTGGGCACTTTCTTTGGCTTTCCTGCAATTTACCCCACTGCCCTGGCACAGCTGGGCTCTGAACATGACAAGTGGATAGAAGTATATTTTTAAAAAATGCAAGTAGCATCACAAATATACTTTGGAATAGTGTACCTACCATCTAGTTTGACAAATAGAAAGTTGTTAATGATATTGGAGGCCCTTTGCTTTTCTTATCTATTTCTGTACTTTCTTTCCTTTTTTATGACAAGAATAAAACCAAGGTTTTGTTTTTCTTCTATGTATTTTAATTTTTTGCTTAATACCATATTATTTTTCAAAAAATTTGTTCTTTTCAGATATACATGACAGTAGAGTGTATTTTGACATATTGTACATATATGGAGAATAACTTCACAATTTTGTGGTTGTATATGACATTTCCTTTTCCCATTTCTCCTCCCTTCCCTTCATTCCCCTTTGTCTAATTCATTGTGTATTAGCATCCACATATCAGACAGAACATTTGGTGTTTGCTTAACACTATAATCCTGAGAGTTATTTCCATTATTGCATGTAACTGTAGCCTGATCATCTTTACTTGCATAGTATCCCACAGTAGGAATATATACAACTTATTGATGCATCTTATCCTTGGTGAGTCTCTTATGTGTTTCTAGGTATTGTTCTAAACAGGGTAGAAATTTTCTTGGATTAGATGGAAATGGAGGGCCATAGACAGGAACTTCATCAGCTAACTACTGAATTATTTTTATAAGTGGCTTATGTGTTTTTCATTTGTTAGTATTTATTTACATACTAAATCAACATTCATCAATTATTACAGAACTGTTTGATGAAAAGGTATCCTTTCTACATTGACTGGAAATGTCATCTTTATTGTATACCTAAATTATGTGTATGTGAGGATCTTTTTTGAGGGGCTCATTCTTTACCATTGGTAGATTTTTCTATCTTTCTATTCTGTGCAACTGCTATCAATTCAAAATAACTCTTGTTATATACTATGGCAATCCTCACTTTATTTTTGTTATGGTTTAGATATGAGATGTCTCCCCCCAAAGCTCCTGTTTCAAAGCGGGTGTTTGGAGGAAAAATGATTAAATTATGAGAGCTATAACCTAATTGGATCAATCCATTGGATGGATTAATAATTTGAATGGAATACTGAGTGATGACTGTAAGCAGATGGAGTGTGGCTGGAGAAAGTAAGTGCCCTTGGGTATGTTTTTTTGTCTCTGGTTCCTCATGTGCTTTCTCCCCTCACCCCCTCTGCCTCCTTCCTGGCTGCCATGAACTGAGCACCTTTCCTCCACAACACCCTCTGTCACGGTGTGCTGCCTCATCTCAGGCCCAGAGCAATGCAGTAGACCCACCATGGACTGAACCTCTGAAACTGTTAGCCAAAATAACCTTTTTCCTTCTCCAGGTTGTTCTTGTCAGATGTTTTGGTCACAGTAATAAAAAGCCAAATAACACAATTTTCTTCTCCAACATATTTGTTCTACTTTAGGCCAATCAAGAGAAAGTTTTATGTATCATGGCCTTTTACCTCAAATACTTCAATACATGTAATTATCACAGTCATGAGATTTTAATATGGACATAATACTATCATTTACTCTAGAGCCAATGTTCAAATTTCAAGAGTTGTCTCAAAAATGTCCTTCTAGCAATATCCTTTCCCTGTTTTCTAGATTCAGTCTAGGGTCACACATTACATTTGGTTGTCATATATTTTTAATTTTCTTTAGTATGCTTCCACAGTTTATCTTTCATGATAATCACATATTTGAAGGATACTGAGAAGTTGTTTTGTGAAATGTCTCTCAATGTGGATCCAGTTGCAGTCTTACTTTCTTTCCTTCCTTACTCTCTTTGTACTTCTCTCCTTCACTCTATCTTCCTTCCTACCATACTGGAGATTGAACCCAAAAGTGCTCTACTAATGAGGTGCAGCCCCAGCCCTTTTCAAAATTTTTTTGATTTTGAGACAGTTCTTTTTTTATTTTTTATTGTAATTTGTTATATATGACAGCAGAATGCATTACAACTCATATTACACATATAGAGCACAATTTTTCTTATCTCTGGTTGTATACAAAATATATTCACATCATTCGTGTCTTCATACATGTACTTAGGGTAATAATATCTATCTCATGCCACCATCTTTTTCACTCTCATACCCTCTCCCTTCCCCTTTCACCCCTTTGGTCTATCTAGAGTTCCTCTAATCCTCCCATGCTCCCCCTCCCAACCCAACTAAGAATCAGTCTTCTTATATCAGAGAAAACGTTTGACATTTGATTTCTTGGGATTGGCTAACTTCACTTAGCATTATAGTCTCCAACTTCAACCATGAAAATGGCATGATTTTATTCTCTTTTATTGCTGAGTAATATTCCATTGGGTATATATACCACATTTTTTCCCCCATTCATCTACTGAAGGGCATCTAGTTTGGTTCCACAGTTTAGTTATTGTGAATTGTGCTGCAATAAATATTGATGTGGCTGTGGTCCCTGTAGTATGCTGTTTTTAGGACGTGTGAAAGAGAAATGGATGGTTAGTAGTAGGTGAGTAGAGAGGAAGTAATTTTGGGTAGACAAGTAAGTGGGAAGACAGCAGAGTAGATAAAACAAACACACAAATATATGAAGAAAATGAAAAAAAATATTAAAATAGTAAAAATTGGAGAATAAAAAGAAAAAAGAGTATATTACACTACTGTAATGTTCTATTCAATTGTCTCAGTCCTCAATATCCTAATTCATGCAAAGTACTTGGTTTCACTTATGTTGGGATTGTGAGGATAGGAGAATAGAGAGGGAGAAGAAAGAAAAAAAGAAAAAATCTCAAAGGGAGAAACAAGAATTGTTTTGGTTGGAGATAGGTATCTTTCCTGCTTCCCTTCTCATCCAATAGGTGGGGTCGACTGTTGTCAGCTGCTATGTCCGCCCTCAGGATGGTAAAGGTAACCAGGGAGGGAGGGTTGGTCCTGGGTGGAGGGCACCTGGATGTGGGGTATGGTACCCATGGGTCCCCAAAGGGAAACTGCAACTCAGTGATCTCTTTTGAGGCCTGCTCCTGTGATATGGGCACCTGGGCTTATTTCCTTATCTCACATAAAGACCTCCCAGTTCCTGGTCTCTCTGTTAGTCTCTAAACTGTATCACACTCACCCTCTTGCTTACTGCTTCTTAATAAGGGACTTTTCTGTCTGGGGCTCTTGTGTGTGGTGCTTTGGGCGAGCTGTGCACCTGCCCTGCTGTGAGCTGTTTTGTGTTGGGCAGTCACTGAGTTGGGTTAGCAGCTTCTGGGGAGAGGGAGGAGTTAGGAACTGGGCTCCTGGCCATCCGAATTTCCACACTGGGAGTTGCCCCCACTAAAGATGGTGATGAAAGGGTCCCAAGATGGAGGCATTTGCTTTCAGCAATGGGGTGCTGGGTTCGGTGAGGGGAGCTGGGTGATGGTGTTGAATGATGAGTTCAGAGACTGGGTCTATGGAGTGCAGCGCATGGCTGTGGATGTCTTCAGAGCCTGTGTGAAGTTCCTCAGTGCAGGCAGGCTATAGTTAGTGGGTAGCTATTGCTGAGTCCCAAGATGGCAGTGGCTGGGGAGCCCCATGTTGGTTGACGGGGGTCACCTGGAGTGGTGGCTGGAGATCCTGCATGTGGGTAGCTGCCAGGTGTCCTGTGTGGGAGCTGCATTCGAGATTTCTGCTCAGGTGGGGGGCTGAAAGTTTTTTTTGCGAGTGCTAATGCCAATGGTCCACTCAGGCACCGGTAGTCCTTGGTGGGCAAGTAGTTGGCAGACCTACTCTGATGCTGAGTCTTGCAGCCCTACATGGGGCATCATGGCCATGGTTTCTATGTGGAAGCAGGAATATCACTCGCAGAGAAGCAGTATTCTCACTTCTTGAGTCCTAGGTCACCAAGTGACACAGAATGCTGCCTCCCTCTGGCCTGCCATCTTGGATCCCCCCCACCCTCCGATTTTGAGATAGTTATTGCTGAATTAATGAGGTTAACCTTAGCTTGCAATCCTTCAGCCTCAGCCTCCTGAGTAGCTGGGATTACAAGTGTGTGCCTCTTCAGCTTGCTCCAGGTACATTTTAATGGGAATGCTATCTAAGTCATACTGTTCTCTTTTCAGTGCCTAATTTAAAAAATGTCAGTTTCTCTTATTATTGAGGTTGTTAATCTTGATAACCTGGTTAAGATGGTGTCAGTTGTTAATGAGGATTCTACTATAAGATTTTTATATTTTCCTATACAACTAATTTGTAATCAGTGGAGGGAAATTTTAGACTGTGTAGATATCCTGTGGTTTATCAAACTTTTGTCCAATGGTTTAAAAATCCATTGATGATTCCTGCCAGAACCAAATTTTAGTCTGATTTTTGGAGTGGTTTCTGATAAGTTATATTTTAACCATATCATTCCCTCTACATTTGTCATTATCATTTAAAAAGATAGATATAGGCCGGGTGCAGTGGCACATGCCTATAAAATCAGCAGCTGGGGAGGCTGAGGCAGGATAATTGAGAATTCAAAGCCAGCCTCAGCAATATCTAGGTGCTAAGCAACTCAGTGAGACCCTATCTCTAAATAAAATACAAAATAGGGCTGGGGATGTGGCTCGGTGGTCAACTGCCTCTAAATTCAATCCCTGGTTCCCAAAAAATAAAAATAAAATAAAAATAAAAATATAGATACAAGTTTAGTTTTGTTCTTTACCAAATCTTTTAGATCATTTTAAATATAACTGTTACTTCTTACTTATTTTGTATCTCTTTTATTTCATAAAGTACAATAAAGTTAGCTTATATTTTACATTTATCTGTCTTTAATAATTTTGACATCTAATATCTTGAGTGGTTATTTTTCTGTATGTTTTATAGTTTTTAACTATAAACTCAAGTATTCCCATTTTTTTTTCAGGGGCTTCTAGAAACTGCCATCTTAATACTACTTTGCATTAAATTATTTGTTGAAGGTTTTTAGACCATTCAGATAATATAGATTTGGGCTGTAAGAGTTTATGAAGGCTGAGTTGTAGTTAAGAACTTCTAGGGGGAATTTTTCCCTCCCTATTTAGCTCTGAAACTCCACAGCTGATGTTTCCTTATTTTATTTAGGGTGGGAGACAGGCAGTTTTATTTCACATTCACCCATTTCCTGTGGCCACAGCTGTTGGATAGCCAACCTCTTATGATGGGGTCCTCTGTGGGATTCTCTGCCTTCCAGGGCCCTATTTTATCTCTTCTCCCCAATCTTCAAAGAGGCCATGACTAATGAAGCTCAAATTCACCACCTTTTGCCTTGGGACAAAAATCTGGCTTTAGTATGTTGCTCATTTTTTCTGAATTCCTGTTTCCACTTTATTTTTGGCCTTTGAATATTTATGGTGTTGATTATCCATCTGATGTCCCTTTAGAAAACATTTTAATAATTTACATAGCCTTTTAATTGTTTTTAGAGGCAGAGTTGTTTGGGGTATTAACCACCATACTTAGGAAAGTAGGGCCTCACAGTCTCTTTATCTTCGTATTGAGATCCATGTCCATCTTGCCTTTGGAAAGTTCACACAGACAAGAGCATGAACCTTCAAATATACCAGTGGGGTACATTTTAACATGTCTGTTTATTCTTCTCTTAGATGAAGGCATAAAAACCCATATAATATTCCTCGAGGTTATTTCATGTAGCTGATGCAGAAAATAGTTTCATTGGTAGTTTGTTTGATCACAGATGGATTTTTTAACTTTTTGGCTGAGTGAAACAATAAGTAAAATTTTCTGGTAGGGTATTAACTTAGGTTTTATGGGATAAAAAAATTTAAAGAATTTTTTATTCTTTCTTCTAAATATAGGAGAAATGATTCTCCTATAATAAATAGGCATTCTGTAAATATTAATTGAGTGGAATGAGAAATGAATGAATGAACAAATGAATGACTATTGTTCAATAGTTCAATCCCAGTTAATGTGCAGAGGGTAACTTTAAGCTGACCATCAATGAATGTCAGGTTTATACCTGGCTTCATCTATCTTTAGCTTCCACAGACTTGACAATGGGTTAGGGACCGAGAAAGAGGTTTTCAGGAAAACATTGTAAATGTTTGCCTCAGTCAGCCACTAAATTGAATTTCCAACATAAATTCCATCTTAGGCATCAACAATGAAGTATTATTTGGAAAGGTAGAATTGATGTAAATATAAGGGTTGACTATTTATCAAACCATACAGTTCTTTTTTCCGCCAAGAGCTAAATAGATTTTAGCGTTTGCCGTCATTGAAATACATTGAATTTTCAAGGACTGCTTCCTAAAGTCTGGTTATTTTGTTTGGAAATGTTTTGCCTGAAATTCTTGCTACTGCTGCTGCTGCTGCTGTTGCTGCTCCGAGCAGGATGGACTACAAGGTTAGTCCAAGATGGGTCCATAAATATAAGGCCCTTAAAAAACCTCAGAGGGGTGCGTCAGCTTGCTCTGGATAGTGGTCCAAAGTAAGACAGAAAGTGTCCTGATCAGGACAGGGTGATTAGAAAAGAGTCATCTCCAACTTGGCATCAGATAGGCACCAATCATAGAAACAGTAGAAGTGGGTTTCCAGCACACAAGCAAGACTTGAGCATAGCTGGAGTTAGCAGTTGAACACGAACGGGGATCAGATCCATCTCAGCCGCTTCCTGCCGAGGTTACTCCATCCACCCATCTCTTGCTTCACTATGAACAGGAAAGCACAATTTTAAATTCATTATGTTCAGAAGCTCTATACATACATCTTTATTGGTAACAGAAGCCTTATTAATTCAAGTGTGTGTTTATGGTGGCCTTTTCTACAGAATTTCTCTCATATTAATTTGCAGCAAGAGGACTAAGGGTCCTTCAAGACCAAGTGTTCCACATTCTAGAAAACAAGTCTTATAGATTGCAAAATTGTTGACTATTAAATACTCATTTATTCATTTCAGTTTTAAATAAAAATATGATAACCACCCTCCTCCCTTGCCTTGATTACAGTGATTGACTAAGTGGAAAGGTATTTATTTGTTTGCAGATTGCCTAATTTATATTGCCTCTAGTGAGTCATTCAACTAGAGAGTGCATATTGAATTTGGTCAAGTAATTGATGAAGAATCTATTATTCCAAAGCTATTTAATTTATTATTTATCTATGCCAATGACTGAGCATTGGTGGAGTAATTATGTAAATTTAAAATAGCTATTTATGTTAAAATATTTTTGGTTCCATAACCAAGTCTGTAATCTAATCTGTTCAGTACAGAACAGTCTACCGGATGTTCCTTTTGACATCCAGTTGCTAAGCACGATGATGTTGTCTTCTGTTAGCAGCAATAATCACAGAGGTGTAAGGATCATCACTTTTTGTAATCATTTGGGTCCCTATCACCATTCACTGCTGTGGGAAATAAGCAATTGTAGGTGGCTTATGAAATTTAAAGAAGAGCTTTGAACATGAGAACGTTTAAATTGCTTGAAAATGTCATCCCAAACTCCTGGCACCATTTAAATTTAAGGGACAATATAATATGATTTGCAATTTCCCAAGAGGCTGTCAAATTGTCCTCTCAGGCTGAAAAACATAACAGTAATTAAGTGGCCACGTTGCATCCATTTCACTTGTTCTATTTGGTATCTCTGTTATGAATAGGTACTCAATATAGTGAATGACCATTGTAAGCATTCACAGGGTCCGGTTTAATTTGGTTTGGTTGTTTACAGAATAATTGACACTCCAGATTTTATGTGTTTTTTGAGAAATCACAGGTGTAATTCCAAAATCTGGACAAGATTATATATATATATATATAATGTAATGTAAATGGCTAATCTATAAAATTCCAAACTGAATCCCAAGACAGAGGAGAAATTCTAAAATATAAGGTCATGCCCATGGAGAGCAACTTACATGATGCTAAGTGACATAATTGTCAAGGAGTGACAAAGATTGCTCAGCTACGTGGAGCAAACAGGTGACAGGAAAATGGCTACTTGGATTGTGGACAAGAAGTGATGCTAGCCAAGATTTTAACAACAAAAGCAGGTTAGCATGACAACTAGTTAGCATGTTGGCATTGTTACTAGTGTTATAACTACTAAGGGTTAGTATTTATGAAAAGTGTTGATATGATATGGTGAAAATGATATGAATAGTAACAATAACTAAATTATAGCTACAGATAACTTTCATTCAGAACCCAAGTTGTACTTGTTGTTACTATTTTCTTCATTCCTCATAATAACCACCCATTCTGAGGACCATCATATCACCTCTATTGTATTTATTTATGCACCTCTGTTTTAAAGATGAAGAAATCCATGTTTATAGATGCTGTGCAATTTTTTTCAGCTAACAAATAACAAGTAAGGTAGTAACGAAGATCCAGGATTTAAAAACTGACAATTTATAAAATATTAGGTTGTGGAATCAATGGGCTTATCAGAACAGATTCCAGGAGTGGAGCACAGAGTACAGTTGGAGAGAACAGCTGTTTGCTTAGATGGCACGTTGAGAAGGATGAAGGAGCATCTGGAAAATGGTGTTATGGCATTATTACTGTGTGCCAGGTGTGTGGTGAGCAGGAAAAGGATGTCCAGACCTGTCCATGGGCAATGAACTTCCAGCAGTGTGCTCTTAACAGCTGTGCCTCATTTCTTTTGTGTTGGGATGAATTAGCTTTAAAATGGCATATTTGATTACCACTGGCTGGGTGGGATGGGATTAATGAGTAGAAAAACTACAGTGGAAAGATAACAAGATACACTTTTGAACTGCTCTCTTCCCACCTGTTAGATCTCATTTCCCATTTCTTTTCCTTCCACCTCTCCTTTCCCTGTTCTGTGCTTCTAATAGCATCTTCAACCTACTTTCTTTTAAACATGTTGTTTCTTTTGTTTGGAGGCCGATGTTTCACTTTGCAAACTCCTCTCCGGGCTCCCCACTAGGAAAAGCTTCAATGTGAAAACTGAAGTTCATGCAGTCTTCCACTAAAGCAATCATGAGAGGATATTGTGGTGGTTGGGTTTTTTTTTTTTTTCTTTGATCCCCGCCATATTGTGTACTCATTTAAATAGGAAGAGTTTTGTTTTGTATCTTTGTGGCTCCAGTGACTTGCACATGATAATCCCTAATAAAAAATGTGTTACAGCTCAATAACCAAATGAATGAATGAATCAATAACACTTGGGGGAAGAATAGTAAAGAGTCATAGTAAAGAAGTTAAGTAAATGAAATATTCCAATGAATATTCAAATATCTAAAAGGGGAGCTCGCTAGAGAGATATGGGAGGCATGAGAAGCAGAATGAGCATGACAGGCGTGAGAAGCAGAATGCTGTTATTGTGGAATTAGTTGATAGACCACACAGCCAGGCAGGAGTTATGAGTTGAACATACATTGCTCAGATTATAAAACAGGCAAAACAGCAAAACATACCCCCGATAACACAATTCAACTCTCTGGATAGCTTCTCAGAATTTTATTATGCTAAAAGCAGAATGTCTGATTAATATTTTACAATTTCAGCTCTCAAATGGCAGAGGGAGCAACAAGGGGAAGGCTGTTTGGGGCCTGGTGTTAACACGGTGCTGCTAGCAGGCAGGGTGAGAAAGAGTCAGGGGCTCTGGGAAACAGGAGACATGACTGTCTTTGCCATAAGTGATCGCTTTTATTGTTCTGGCCACTAACATTGTGCATATATTAATAAAAAAAGAATATAAATAAATGTAAAAAGAGAAAAGAAAAATGACCCCAAGCCTCCTTGGACCTCAATTACTGCTAACATTTGTGATATTTCTTCAGGTCTTTTTTTTAAAAAAAAATGAATATATGTATAATAAATTTAGTTTTAACACATTTTGGATATATGGGTTGAAAACCTATTTAAAAAATTAATATTATTTTGGGAATATTTGTCCTGCATTATTTCAAATTCCTTTATAACAGTACTTTCTTAAATACATAAAATTCTATGGATAGGTTTATCATAAATCAGAAACACATAATTTCTTATTGTTGAATACCTAATACATTTTCAATGTTTGCTATAATGAATAATGCCATAGTGGATAATTTGATCATGGACCTAATTCTTTATGTATACATTTTCCAGATGAACCTCTAGAAATGAAATTATGGATAAGTATGAAGTTAGGGCTTTTCATACATTCACTAAAATTCCATTGCACAATTATGCTCTACTAATGCAGTATAGAAGTGACATTTACACTTTATTATGGCTTCTCTATAAATACACATGTATGGACTGGGGCTGTAGCTCAGTGGTAGAGCGCCCACCTTGTATGTGTGAGGTATTGGTTTGATCCTCAGCACCACATAAAAATAAATAAAGATATTGTGTCCAACTACAACTAAAAAAAATTTAAAAAATAAATAAATACACATATATGTACACACAAAAATGCATGTGTGCCTACACAAATATAAAATCTTAAACACTTATTCTCTTATATATGTATCCTTTGATTTGCATTTTGTTGAATCCTTAAAAGAGGTGAAAGACAATGGAAACTACAAGAAAAGAAACTGAAATTGAAGAAAACCTCAGAAGATGAAAAGATCTCCTATGTTCCTGGGTAGGCAGAATTAATATTATAAAAATGGCCATACTATCAAAAGCATTATACAGATTTAGTGCAATTCCTATTAAAATACCTATGGCATTCTTCATAGAAATGGAAAAAATAAATCATTAAATTTATTTGGAAACATAAGAGACCTAGAATAGCTAAAGCAATCCTTAGTAAGAAAAGTGAAGCAGGAGTACCAGACCTTAAACTAACTACAGAACTTTTGTAACAAAAATGGCATGGTATTGACACCAAAATAGACTTGTAGACCAATGGTACAGAATAGAGGACACAGACACAAACCCACATAAATATGGTTATGCCATACTAGACAAAGGTGCCAAAAACATTGACTGGAGAAAAGAAAGCCTATTCAACTAATGGTGCTGGCAAAACTGAAAATCTATATGTAGCAAAATGAAATTAAAAATCTCTCATCCTATACAAAAATCAACTCAAAGTGGATCAAAGACTTAGGCCCTAGAACAGAGACCCTGTGCCTAATAGAAGAAAAAATAGGCCAAAATCTTCACCATATTGGCGTAGGATCTGACTTCCTTACCAAGACTCTTAAAGCATAAGAAGTAAAATCAAGAATCAATAAAAGGGATAGATTCAATTAAAAAGCTTCTTCTCAGAAAAGGAAACAATAATGTGAGGAAAGGGCTTACAGATTGGGAGGAAATATTTACCACATGCACCTCTGATAAAGCATTAGTCTCTATGATATATAAAGAACTCAAAAAACTTAACACTAAAAAACCAAATAACCCAATCAATAAATGGGCTAAGGAACTGAACAGAACTTCACAGAAGAAAAAATACAATCAATCAACAAATATATGAAAAAAATGTTCAACATCTCTAGCAATTAGAGAAATTCAAAGCAAAACTACTCTAAGATTTTATCTTACTCCTGTCAGAATGGCAATCATCAAGAATACAGAAAACAATAAATGTTGGCAAGGATGTGGGGAAAAAGGTACACTCATACATTGCTGGTGGGATTGCAACTTGGTGCAACCACTCTGAAAAGCAGTATGGAGAGTTCTCAGAAAACTGGGAATGAAACCATCATTTGAGCCAGCTATCCCACTCCTCAGTTTATATCCAAAGGACTTAAAATCAACATACTATAGTAATGTAGCCACATCAATGTTTATAGCAGCTCAATTCACAATAGGTAAACTATAGAACCAATCTAGATGTCCCTCAATATATGTACGGATAAAGAAAATGTGGCATATATGTATATTCAATGAAATATTACCCAACTTTAAAGAGTGAAATTATGGCATTTGCTGGTAAATGGATGAAGTTGGAGAATATCATGCTAAGGGAAATAAGCCAATCCCACAAACCAAAGGCTGAACATTTTCTCTAATATGCAGATGCTAATTCACAATAAGGTGGGGGACATTAGGGAAGAAGAGTATTACCTTAGATTAGGTAGAGGGAAGTGAAGGGAAGGAAGAGAAGGGGATGTGGGGATTGGAAAGACAGTAGAATGAAATATTATTGCTGTATGTGTATATGTGACTACATGACCAATATGATTCTGCAACATGTACACTCAGAAAAATGAGAAATTATATCCCATCTGTGTATAATATATCAAAGTGCATAGATGCATTCTATTGTCATGTATAATTAATTAAAACAAATTATAAAAGAAAAAATATCCTCAATTATTAAAGAGCTAGAGAGTGCTAAGAGTTTAATACACTTATCAGTCAGTGTCTTACCTCCTCAAGATTTTTTCCATTTTTTTCCCAGTCAATTCCTATTTGTTTTTCCCTTTCATCATTTATAGACTAATATTGTAACCCTCAGAGAGGCAGAAAGATTTGCTTTTACCTTGAAGTTAGCCTCTCCACCTGGAATGTTTGCGAAGCAATTGCAATAATTACTATTGATTTCTGAAAAGAATATAAAGTTCTTTCACCCAAAATTTACAAGGAAACTTTTTTCTTTTTGTCTTGAAACAATTTCAAATTTACAGAAAATTTCCAAGAATAATACACATTTTTAAGTATCATCTGAATGTTATGTTACTGATCTGATGCTCCAACTGTCCTTGAACATTTAAGCATGAAGTTCTGATGAAGAAGGACATTCTCTCACATAAACACCATGCAATCATAAACATCAGAAAATGAACAGGGAAATAATAATACGATTCTACAGACTCTCTTCAGTTTCTGTCCCTCTTGCTCGTCTGAAGGATTCTGTCAAGGATTACCTGGAGCATTTGTTTTCCTGTCTCTTTAGCCACTTTCAATCTGGAACAATTTCTCACTTTTTCATTTACTTTTGATACTCTGAAACATTTTGCAGAAAGAATGCTTTGTAGAATATCTTCCAATTGGAGTTTGTCTGATGTTTCCTAATCATGAGATTCATCTTGTTCATTTTTGACAGGAGTGCCTCACAAATGAGGCTGTACTCATCATGTGAACAGGAAACCATGACTTTAATGTCACATTTCTGGTGAAATTAGCTTATTATTTTTTTTGTTTTTTATTTGTTATTCTTAGATATACATGATAGGTAGATGTATTTTGACATGTTACACATACATGGTGTATAACTTTTTCTAACTAGGATCCTATTCTTGCAGTTATACATCATGTGGAGTTCCACTGGTCATGTATTCATATATAAACATAAAAAAGTTATGGAAATTAGCTTCAATTAGGTAGTTAAGGTGACATCTGTCAGTCTTCTCTGCTCTCAAATTGTAACTTTTACCTTTATAATTATTACTTTCTTTTGGTGAGAAGTTATATTGCATCCCTGTAAGCATCCCATTCCTAATCACACCTTTAATTTATCCATTCATTTTTTTTCTTTAATTTTTATTGTTGGTTGTTCAAAACATTACATAGCTCTTGACATATTATATTTCACACTTTGATTCAAGTGGGTTATGAACTCCCATTTTTACCCCATATACAGACTGCAGCATCACATCGGTTACACATCCACTGTTTTACATATTGCTATACTAGTGTCTGTTGTATTCTGCTGCCTTTCCTATCCTCTAATATCCCCCATCCCCTCCCCTCCCATCTTCTCTCTCTACCCCATCTACTGTAATTCATTTCTCCCCTTTGTTTTTTTCCCCTTTCCCCTCACTTCCTCTTGTATGTAATTTTGTATAACCCTGAGGGTCTCCTTCCATTCCCATGCAATTTCCCTTCTCTTTCCTTTTCCCTCACACCTCTCACCTCTGTTTAATGTTGATCTTTTTCTCATGCTCTTCCTCCCAACTCTGTTCTTAGTTACTCTCTTTATATCAAATAAAACATTTGGCATTTGTTTTTTAGGGATTGGCTGGCTTCACTTAGCATAATCTGCTCTAATGCCATCCATTTCCCTGCAAATTCTATGATTTTGTCATTTTTTAATGCAGAGTAATACTCCATTGTGTATAAATGCCACATTTTTATTTATCCATTTGTCTATTGAAGGGTATCTAGGTTGGTTCCACAGTCTTGCTATTGTGAATTGTGCTGCTATGAACATCAATGTAGCAGTGTCCCTGATGCAATTGTGGCTAATATCTGACTTGTTTCTATCATGGTCCATTGTGCTGCCAATTGTGTATCAATTAGAGACATGAACTGAGGATGAAGAGCAGACTCAAGGGCATGCATGGGAAATAAGGGGAGAGGAAAGTAGTGGAAAACAGCAAAAGAGTTTGAAGAAGGGGTGTGGTCAACAGAGGTAGTGATCTGGAGCAGTTGTGGAAAGTAAGGATAGCAACAAAACAAAAAATCAAAACTGGGATTGTTAACGGTAAGAGTATCCATGAAGCACTTACTATGTGCCATTCATTGTTTAGGGATTTATATATTGTCCTCCGCCTTCATTCTTATAGCAATTCTGTGAAACACCATTACTATTATTTACAAATAACAAATAGGGAAACTGAGATTTATAGGATGATAAGAATTGTGCCCAAGATCACACCACTGGTATGAGCTTCATAAAGGTTTTCTGGTTTTGAATTAAAAATATTTCACCACTATGATTCATGGTTCCCTGAAGTGTGAATAAGGTCACTGAACAATTTTAGGATCTAGGTTACACAAAAGGTACCTTGAAGTGCTGAGATTTTATTTAAACAGACATTAGGTAACCATCTACTAAGTATGTTATGGAAGGGATTCTCAAATCAAATGGAGAAGAAGATTTAAGATTCCCTTGAAAAAATGTAGTTGTTGCGTTTGGTGGTCTTCCCAAAGAAGAGGTAGACATCCTGTTAAAAGATACCATTTTGCCATTATAGATATCTTGTATTCTTTTCAGTGATATAATGTGTGCCTCTAGTCATCATCTCTAGAGGTATTTTGCATTTTTTATGTGAAATATCTACATGTGGACTTTTGAAATCAGAGATGTAGGTCATTAATGTTCAGTTACTAGTTTACAGGAGAACATTTAACCTTAATGAGCTATTGACGCTGGGGACTATCAAATTCTGAAAAAGAGAAGATAATCCACACTTATATTCCAAGACACATTTATTTGATTAACCTCTGCTGTACTGAACTTGCAGCAGGTCAAGTGTTTCATCCAGCTTTATACATGTCCGTGTGCACAACCATAATTTACGTAATGGTGAGTGATAAGTGGCTACACACTTACCGAAATTTGTGGCGGCAAAGACCTTGGCCTTCCTGTAAGTGGCAATTAGATTTCTTTAATCAATTTAAAGTATATTCTGGATTCATTGCTGTCTACAGACTCTGGGATCTGTTCAGCACAGGTCAGGAAAGTAATCATAATAAAAATGTAAAAGACATCATTATGGGCACCATTCAACCCAATCAAATCAAAGCAAATAGCTGATTTCCATTTGTTAGGTTCAAAGGATCCTGTTATGAAGACTGTCAAATACATTTTAAAGCTGTAAGCTATATGAGAATCGTCAGGCATAATATATAGACAGCAACTACTGAAGGACAAGGACTGGGTCTTATTCATCTCTGTCTGAGCACATCACACAAATCCTGGCATAAGCTAAGTGCCCAAAATGTACTGTGAAGGTAGACATACACACACACCTGTGATTTGGAGTCATGGCTACCATCTTGTGACTATCAAGAGTAGTGATTTGATTTGTGAGGGACAATGAACCTACTGAGATATCCATTGAATTTATTTAGTCCTGTGTTTGAGTAATGATGGTTAGGGAGACTTGCTTAAACAGACATCAATTGGTTATTTTAGTGAGGGTATTGTATCTTAATATTTAGTAATATTTCCAAATTACAATGTAAAAACATGGTGTTATTTAAAAAAAAACTTTCTGAGGGTAAGACAAAGTTTTAGACTTAAAAAGTTGAAAAATTGAAACATTGTTCCAATTTCCTGGGGAACCCACCAGGTTGATTGGACTGAAGGTTGTAGATGTTTGTAGGGGTACCGTTGGAAAAAGACGGTGAGTGGATATGGGGACCCCAGGAAGGGCAGGGTGCCAGGAACAACTGATGTGTAAGCCTTCCTCTCTCTATCCCCATTTTTTTTCTCCTTTGCTCTCTCTCCCTACTCCAGTATCATGAAAATGGACACCAACCAGAACATAAGTTTGATACCTCAACTCAATTTGGAAGGCAGGGAGGGCTGGAAATTCTGAGATTCCACAGCAAGAAGTCCAAATGCTCCCTCCCTGGTCAATGCAGATCCCTCGTTGAGCGAATGAAGCCATCAGGGACTGAAATCCTGCATAGTGAGCTTTCCTCGTGAGCCAGACATCAGGCTGCCTTTGAACCAGAGAGGGTGAGCTGATATGTCTGGGCAGGTGCTACTTATCCAGCTCTGGGCCATTTAGTCTTCTGATCAGAGGGGAGTTCTTTCACTGACTGGCAAAGGACTGGATAGAGAGACAGCAATTAGGCACAGGGGAGGGGGCTTCTACTGAAACCAAGATAGAGTGTATAGGGCTTCTGAGTCTGGAACAATGACATTTTCTTTAAGGCACTCCTGGCCCAGTGAAACAAAGGTTGAGTTTCTCCTAGATATCTGCCTGGCCTCAGGTTGCCACTGCTTCCTCTGAGGCATTCATTATGATAGTTATGGACCTCAGTCTCCTATTGTGAAATACCATTGACTCTCAAATTTTTTCCTCTTCCAGTCAGTCCTGGGTGGAATCATGTTATTGTATAAGATGGAAGGAGGATGATATATAATATAAAGGCTTTATTATGCAATATTTCAAATAGTCAGTATAGAGAAAATCACCAAATCCTACCTATCTATTAATCAGATCTATTCTGTCATATTTACTAAGATTTTTTTTCTGCAATTAAAACATACAGATAATTGTCATCATTGTCTGTAAGTTACAAAGAAAAATATTTTTTATGTTTTAAAAATTTATATATATTGAATCATATATAATTTTACAACTTGTTTTTTTACCTCAACATTTTTGAAATTTATGCATGTTGATATAAATAGCTCTAGTTTCTTCCTGCTAGCTGTCATTATCTATATATCTCTATATATATCATTCTATGAATCATTAAAGGATTTTAATATTTGTTCAAAGGAGGATCAGTTTTCCCTCCTGCTTTGTACATTTTTTTTTTACTTTAAAATGCTCCCATATTACATAGCAGCATACCAGTAGAGGTTGATTAATTATTGACACAGACATGAATGCATCTGTTCAAGGAATATTTATAAAGTATTGTCGATCCCTATGTTCAATGCTGGGATATGAGGAAATATATGATATGCACTTAGGATACAGTGAAAGACAGGTACATGAACAAAGATTCTGCAGCTGGAGCTGTGTGATATGTGAGGACGTACAGTGTGGTTTGGGAAATCACAGAGAAAGGACAGAGGAATGAGGTGGGATGATAGCAATTAGGGAAGGCTTCACAGAGAAGTGGTGACATTTGAACTCCTTTGAAGAAATGAATTCCTTGGGAACCAAGTCGGGGAAGGACTAGCTTTATAATGGAATTAGCTTGTATAAAAAAAGGGCCAGTGAGTTTTGAAAGGTAATAGTCCTCCATCAGTGAACTGCAAGTTGATGGGTTGACAAAGTCCTGAGGAGGAGAATTGCGTGGCTATTGTAATTTCTCTCCCTTCAGAATTGAATGGGTAAGGAGTCAATACTACTTGTAGCCCCTTTAGTTTCTTTCTATAACTACTGAGAAATCCAGGTATTTGTGTCCACCTCCTCACTGAGATAGCTTTCTAAAACTCTCTCCTCTATTCCCATCTTCAGGGCTTAAAATCATGGTCTTTGAGGTCAGACAGACTTAGCTGCCATCCTAAGGGTGTGAACTTATCTACCTAAGTTGTTTTTTTCATATTTTTGTTGGTACATTATAATTATACATAATAGTTGGATTCATTATGACATGTTTATACACATGTGACAAAACTTGATCAACTTCATTCCCCTTACCTTCCTCTTGTCCTTCTCCCTAAACTGCTTGCTCTATTGATCTCTCTACTGGTATGATTATTGCTATTGTTATTATCATTTTAATGAGTGCATTATAATTACATATAAAAACCATATTCATTGTGGTATATTCATGCATGGGCAGAGCATAATTTGGTAGATTTTGTTTCCCAGTATATCTCCATGCCTCCCCCTCCTCTCTCCCCCTGAGCCTCTTTCTCTACTCTGCTGGTCTTCCTTCTATTTTTGTGAGAAGCTGTTTTTCTTTTTTGGTTTTTTTTTTCCCCTCTTTGGCCTCCACACATAAAAGAAAGCATTTAACCTTTGACTTTTTTAGTATGGTTTATCTCACTTTAGCACGATAGTGTCTAATTCCATCCATTTGCCATTCTTCTTTATGGCTGAGTAAAACTCCATTGTGTATATATAATCTACATTTTCCTTATCCATTTGTTTGTTGGCAGACACTTAGGTTGGTTCCATGGGGAGTGAGATGAAATCTCAGTGGAGTTGTGATTTGCAGTTCCCTGATTGCTAAGCATATTGATTTTTTTTCATATGCTTGTTGACCACAGGCATTCCATGAGAAATGCCTGTTTAAGAACTCTTCCTAAATTTTCAGTTTACTCATCTGTGAACTGGAATGATGGTAGGCTTTTTGTGTTCTGGCAGCTGAATGCTTGTGTCTCCTCAAGTCCATATGTTGAAAACTAACCCTGCAATGTGAAGTTTTAGGAGGCACCTTTGGGAGGAAATTAGGTCTCCCTTATGAGTGGCACCCTTATGGATGGAGTAGTGTTCTCAGTAGGAGTTTCAAGGACTAGATTTCTCTCTTTCTACCAGGTAAAAACCCAGCTAGAAAGTGCCATCTAAGAACCATAAATAAAGCCTCACCAAACATCCAGTCTGTGGGTACCTTGATCTTGGATGTCCCACTCCATAACTTTGGGAAGTCAATATCTGTTGTTTAAAAGCTACTTAGTTTGTGTATTTTGTGATAGCAGCTGGTCAGACTAAAAAACTGGTTGCATTAGCTCAAAGATGCAACCACATCATATGATCACAGCCCATTTTGGAGCTTGGCAGGACTCAAGCTCTGCAGCACTTTTACAGATGTGATAGGCAAGACTTCAAAAAGTCCCTGTAATTCTCCCAGTTCAGTCAACAAGGGGGTGAGCTACTTGATACTAGTGACACAAATTTGAGAATATAATGTTTACAGGGATTCCATGGAAACAGCCTTTCTTACTTAAAAAAAAAAAAACTTTGAGAAAAGACAGGTTAAGTAAAGTGAAACAACTTTCTTGATTGCAAAAATTTAAAATATTTTAACATACTAATAGTAACATACTAATATTTTAACATACTAATATCGTAAACAAGGAGATCTTGGTGTATAGTATTTTTCAAATTTATTAGAGCTGGGAAACCCCTTCACAGAACACCTCTGTCACCATCTTCCTGGACAATAGTGCTTCACAGAGTATAGCTGAGAATTGACTTAACATACTGTGCTTCAGAAAAATATCTCTGCTTTTCCTTATTATGGCTTCATTCATCCATCCTTCAATATCTCGTATCCAATAGAATCAAGAAGGAAAAACAATCAGGCTGAGTCAATAGAATCATAATGGACCAAAGAAAAATCAGAGATATTATTTAATCTATTGGATTTTTAAAAATTATAAATCATGTCTTAGAAGTAATGCAATTAAAAATTATACCATCTTTTTAAATAAAAGAGTACTCCTTATTTGTCCTCAAGATCCCGTCTCAAACTTCATTCTACCTTGTTTGAGCATTCTATAATTCTCCATTGCAGAGTGTCAAATATGGATCCATCATTAAATCAATAAATGAAAAGATTAAAATTTTTTTTGAATCTTTGAAATTTTCCTGCTCCAGCGTATCAATCATGATATCATTATCAATAATGGTAATGATCTAATGAGAAACCAAGAAAGAAGTACCTTAAATATCAATTGATTCATGAAAAAAATAAAATCTTCTACTTACAGTTTGTTATAGTTTGAATCTGGAATGTCTCTCAAAGAGTTCTGTTTCAAGGTCTTGGTTCCCAAAGCACCAATGTTCAGTGGTGGGGCTTTGGGAAATTGAATGAATCATGAGGGCTGTGCTCTCATTAATGGACTAGTTCATTGATAAATTCATACCTGAAGGGACTATTGGGAGGTGGTGGAAACTGTAACAGGTGGGACTTAGTTAAAAGGAGTGTATGCTCTGGAGGGTGTAATCCTGTCCCTGGCATTCTTCTTTCTCTCTGATTTTGGTTGCCATGAGGTTAGTAGCTTCATTTCACCATCCTCTTCCACCATGGTGTTTGGTTTCACCTCAGGCCCAAAGCAGTGAGTGGTATCAAGCAACTGTGAACTGAAACCTCTGAAACTGTGAGCCAAAGTCAATCTTTCCTCTAAGTTGATTTTCTCAGGTATTTTGTCACAGTTGATGAAAAGCTAAAATGGGAGAATGTGATGAGTTTCTTATTTGCTTCCACAAAATATTTGACATGTTTAAATTAAAAGATGTATTTGTAATGCCATTTTTAAGCAGAAAGAAGACAACAACAACAACATAGTATGCAGGTAAGAAGAATACATGTGCCAAAAATGCAGATTAATGTTTCAGAAACTGTAAATTAAATTTGACCCAAGTCTTCCTAGCAGTCAAAGGAAAACAAAAAGAGGGGAGATAAAACAAGGAATTTTGGGATTATAACATTAAAGCTTTAATCAGCAGAGTTATTCTTTGAGGTCTTAGCTAACAAGATAAGAATGCATTGCTCTCTGGTGGAATAACTTGGGCCCAGAAATAGAATTAAGAATCCCCCAAAGAATAAAAGGCTTATCATAGGCCCCCTTGAGCTTTCATAATTTCCACTAGTAAGAAAAACAACCCAGTTAAAGATGCTTTTCTTTAAAAATCATCCTGTTAGATGGATTAATGCCCTTATGGGGAGCAATCTCATGGAGGCTGTGGACACATAACACCAGGGCAGGGCTGGAGTTGTGGCTCAGTGGTAGAATACTTGCGTAGCACATGTGAGGTACTGGGCTCAATCCTCCGGCACCACATAAAAATAAACAAATAAAATAAAGGTATGGTGCCATCTATAACTAAAAATATTTTTTAAAAAGTTTTAAAAAAAAACCAAAAAGGGATATGATAGATTGGCTTAAGTTCATATCACTCAACCACTGCTTACTGTTGGAAGGTGTGAGAAGGAAGTTCTTAGGGGCATCTCTTTGCTTGTTATATTACCTATCTATTGTTAAATAGGTCTCACAGTGGCTTGAATTTAAGTACAATTTAGTACTAAATTTTCTGAGGCTGCCAAGCCATTTTTGCATCCAGACCCATTTCCATGTTACCTTGGACCCCTTGAATGACCCTAATTACCGGGTGTCCTAGGAATCTTTACCTGCAGCTGAGAAGCATTATTATAACTTCTTGAGATATGGAAGGATGCTGTTCCCTAGCCTATTCTTCTATAAATTCCTAATACCTTGAGGCTTAGAGTCACCTGATACTAAAGGTTTCCCTGAGCAGGACACATGGATCTCACAGTAGAGCAATAATCAATGTCCCTTGAAATGGTATTCTTCCAGAAGTTTGTTATTTATGTAGAAGGGAGGCAGAGAATGTATGAGGGAAAGAGGAGGAGGAGTTCTTGGTGATTATACTCAACCTTTCCTCTGAGATAAGTTCTGGCTCCAAGTATTCATATCATACTCAACAAAACAAATCCATGTAGCCAAGTGGCCACATCAGATGCAATAGTGATTATGACTCTTTAGGTTTCTGGGGTGTGCCACATAAAGGTCTCAAGTCCCATCCCAAGTGGTTTATCTGAAACTCTTTTCAACTACATAGTGTTTTTGGAGGACTTTGAACAAATACTGACATCTTCATTTAATTACATTTTCAGTGATGTTTTAATGCCTCTATTGATAGGTGCCCTGGTCAGCTACCCAGTTGGCCCTGGTAAGCCTCAATGGAAATTTATTTGGGGTTTTTTAAATATATGTCTATGACTCTGTAGCTGGACTAAATGTTACTGAAATCAAACAATTTTCAACACAAGTTAATACTGAAGCCACATTTCAGCAAACAATAAAAACTTTGCTTGAGGAAAGTATGGAAGAAACTTGCCCTTTTTGCCCCTAATTTGCTTCTTTGTTGATGTAATTTTGATGAGGAAAAGAAACTGAAATTTTTGAAGTTATAAAAAAGAAGCAGTTTGTACACAAGTGTGGATGCACAGAATAGTCTAATGCAGGGCTATTTCCCTCACTTTAGGGGGAGTTCCCCCCAAAGTGTGTTTAAGTCCCTTTTAACTATCTAATTGAGTATGCTGTCTTTGATGAATTGTGCTGATTGTATGTTGGAACTAGTTGTCAAAAACGTGTGAGCATTAGAACAAAGACAAGAGAGATATTGGATAGAAATTTTAGTTACACAAGACTTGGTAGGTTTCTTAAGCTCCACTCTCTAGTTGACCTCACCTGACTCTTTTCTTTCACAGAAATCAGATGAAGTGTGTTTTCTTTCATTACCACGAGTTTAGTGATCAGCAAGAGGGCCTTGGGTAGATGCCCCCTCTAGCACATCCTTTGTGTAATATGCCAGGAACTGCAAATGGACAAACTAATCAGTGACAAGAATAGCCCTAGGAAATAATGATTGTTGTTCTTGAGGGCTGCAGAACTAAGAAACATGTGGTGATGGGGTGATTAGATGAGAGGTGTATTACTTGGTCACAGACCTCCAGCTATGAGAAGGAGCCCACTACCACTTTGCAATTATCTATCTTTTATGTAAACCACCCCTAAATCAGAAGCATGGCTCTTTCAGGACTATGAGCCTCCATCTGCCAGTTAATTAGGTCATTTCAGAAGTTCTTTCTTTACTACGACCTTGCCTCTTGACTAACTGGCTTCCATCTTGTGGCCTGCCTACTGAGCCTGTGTGGTAACATTCAGTTGGAAAGGCCTTTTCCTATGGTCTGTCATCCATCACTGACATCTAACCATCCTTATCACCGGGGAATTCAGATTGTGTAGTCTGGATGATAAAAACAAAAGGTACAAATACTTTCTGGTAGATTTGAGGGAGTGAAGAAAGAAACTGAACTGTGTATTTTTAACCTATAAAAGGAAAGGTGGTAGCCCAATATTTTCCAAACATTTTCTTCCAAATGTACAATTAGAATTTTAGGAGAAATAAAAGGACTTTTGTTTCATATAATGTATCAAGTTGACAGGTAATTGACATCCCATCCATGAGAGACCAGAGGTATTCAGTTGTCTTTTCATTTATCACCTTACCCAAACATTCCTACCTTTGTTTCCTCATTATGGGATACTCTGGGACAAAGATCAAGAGTGCTAAGGCATAGATCTTGTTCTTAAAAAACCCACAACAAAATGTGTAACAGAGACTCATTAATGATGGTGCATATAATATTGCTATAGAGAACACAAGTGTAATGTTCTAAGAGAGAAAGCAAAGAGAATAGCTCATCAACTCTAATCAGCTGCTAGTGATTACTATAATAACTGTCAGAAGAATCATGTGGGTTATCTTGCTTTCATTCATTTATTTCTTTGTTTATTAATTTATTTCTTTGTTTCTATTTTTATAAAATATTTTCCCACTGCTGAGATTTGGATGTACTCAAAAAAAGCATGTGTTTGTATTTTAATCTGCAATGCCACTCGATGGGAGGGGCCTAATGGAAGGTGTTTAGGGCTACGCTCTCATGAATGAATTAATGTGAATTGTAAAAGGGCCTAATATGGCCAGATCAGCCTATTATTATCTCCCTTACCCTTCTACCCTCCATCATGAGATAAGACAGCAAGAATTTGATGATATGAGATGGTCATCCCTGGGAGTTTGAACCTATCATTTGATAGAAGTTGAATTAAGGCCCAGGGTTTGGGTTGGAGGTTGTAAACATATGTCTAGAGGACACACAATAGTTAATACAGCTTGGGTAGGACCAACTCCTAGTCTGAAGTTCTTTCTCCTCTTTTATACAAATTGCTTCAAATTAACTTTCAGCCAGAAAATAACACTGTGTGGAGCACTTTCTGGAGCCTGATGCCTGATTACTGTAGTTTCCAAGATTGTAGCACGTTTTCTGGAATCTTTATGATGAAATGATATGAGGAAGTTAACATACATACCTAATTCAAAGGTGACTTCAGAGTGTGGTTAATCTCCTGTGTACAATGAGTTTTTTAAAAGATTCATTTTATTGAAAGCTGAGGCAATGCCGAGCAGTGAGTCTATTTGAACGCAATAATGCTTTTTAGGGAATCAGGTCCAGCCAATTTCTGATTCCCTAAAGCTAAATTCTATTAGGCATTAAAACTCAAATTTCAGGCACCTTGCACTGATGAACACAAGGAACATCTGTGGCAAGTTTCTGAAATTATAAGCATTGAATACTGATTGCTACAGGAAGAGCTAGGCAGATATGATAATGGATGAAAATGAAGAAGCATTGCTCCTAAAATATATAAGAGCATATGCCTTTCTCCTAACTTTCAGCTGGTAGAAAAGGATGGGTGATGACATGGATAAATACAGTATGGACGTTTTCAGTTTGATTTTGTTACTTCAGAGCATTTATAGGACTTTACAACAGACATGCTAATAAGTGCCATTAATTTGGTATCTACCACATTCTAGACACTTGATGTACATTATTCTAATCCTTATAGTCAGTTTGAGAGTCAACAGCATGATCATCATTTTATAGAAGATAACATTAAAACTCACAGAGTTTAAGCATATTGTCCCAGGTCAGTCCTTAAATTACATAGGGCCGATCAAACACAGTTGGATTGATTCCATACCCTTTATGCATTTCCAAGGATTGTTTCATTAGTTTTTGTATCCTAAGTTCCTAGCCAGTCCCTGGTATAGGTGTATAAAATTGGTTTTTGAATTAGCTCCAGTGAAACACTAAGGAGTTAGATATTCAAAAAGTTCATATCTAAAGAGATTAGCTGAGAATAGTGTGTGAGTTTCCAAGTTTGCTCAGGCACGCAGCGCAAACCGCCAGTGTTCGCCAGGAAGAGAGTGGCAACTTGACCAGGAGGCTGCTTGTCCTTTACTTTGTGTTTTTAGTACTTGGAAGCTGGAGGCAGTCTGAGGTCCATTTGGGTTTATGCCAGTTAGAATGAAGTCAGTGACCTGCATGGGAATCTTTTTTTCTGAGATAATAGGGCAACTATCAGTGTAGTCTCTCATTGGATTTCCCAAACCATTCTGTTTTCTTTGTGTCCCTCCTGATGCTAAACTCTCCTTTTCCCCTTGCCTCACTCAGATTATGAGCTCAGTTTCACTAAGTGGTCTGAGTGGGTCCACATGCCCAATCTATTTGTGACCTACGTGTTTTTGCTGAGAGATGATTGGTCTCTGCTAGAGTCCGCCAACGTTTTTTGCTTTGTGGTTTCAGCCATTTCTAATTTGTCCCTCCCAGTAGTTCCACATGACCTAATATCAGGGTGACTAGAGGAAGGATTCATTCTCAGAATAATAGGAGTAGGAGTAATAGGGCAGGGATTTGGCCTTGAGTGGAGGCCAGTAATTGATTTTGGCCTTGGGGTCCAGCTCCGTGGCATGCGCCTGCTCCTCCCAGCTCTCGGTCCCAGCTGCTTTTCTGGTGGGGCTGCTGGGCAGGTCCCCACTCACCTGTCCCTGTAGGAGTGTGGTCAGGGGCAGGGGGCGAGCAGGCTGACCCTGAAGCAATACTTCAAGATGGTGTGTGTCCTGAGCCTGGTCTGTGAGCAGGAAGGACTGGGGAGGTGGGGAGGGGGAGAGGAGGGGGGAGGGTGATAGGGAGGGGGAGGAGAGGGCGGGAGGAGAGAGGAGAGGGAGGGTGAGGGGGGAGGAGGGGGGAGGACAGGGAGGAGGCTGGGGAGGAGGAGGGAGGACAGAGGCAGGGGAAGAGGAGGTGTGTGCAGCAGGAAGTGGGGGAACCAGGAGACGCAGCCTGTTCCATGGTGGAGATGTCCCCGTCTGCAGGGAGGACAGCAACAGCTGGTCTAATCCCAGCGGCCCGCATCCCAGAGTCAGTGATGTCTGGGTTTGAGATGAAGCACAGGCTCCTGTTGGCGAGGTCTGCCTCCCTCATTAAGATTCATTAAGCTAAAGCTGGGCTCAGTCTGCCCTCCCGAGAGGCTCCGGGTGATAGGGTGCGGGCCGCAGGGGAGCCGACTGGGATCACCCCAGAGGCCGCGCACAGTCCCTGGTGGTCTCTGAGCCCTCGTCCAGGGGCCTCCTGGGCCAGCAGGCTCCCTCTGCAGTGGTGGTGGGCCCAGGTGGCTCTGCTCGTCCCTGTGCCTCTCACGCTCCCTCCTGTGACTGACCAACGCTGAAGGCTTCAGGACGGTGCTGGCTTCTGGGCTCAGGTCTCTGAGTTAGGAAATTGCAGTCACTGGCTGCAAATGAACTGCTGTCCCCAGGCACCTTCTGGAGCCCTACGGTGCAGACCCGTCTGGAGGGCTCTCTGGGGCAGGCTCTCTGGCATCCCAGCCTGTGCGTGTCCAGTGAGCCTGTGCTGTGGGGGACGGCACCCAGGCCAGCACCTCAGGAGAGGAGGGGAGGCAGTGGGGCAGGCAGGAGCAGTGTCGCCCTCTTGGTGGGCAGGGAATGGAACCACGGGTCCTCAGACCCTGGGGACAGGCTCTGTGGATCAGGGCTGCAGATGCCTGCGGGCTCCCGAGGCAGCCTCTGAGGATGGAGGGCCTGGAGGTGACAGGGTTGTGCCTCAGCAGGAGCCCTGGACATAGATGTGTCACACAGGGACTTCTGTGGGCTGCAGGACCAGGTGGCTCCGTGAGCCCTCACCTGAGGGCCCATTGGGCTTTTCCAGGGCCAAGGGAGGAAACTGTCCAGCCCCCACCCCACCCCAGTGACACATCTGAGTGGCCTCTGAGCAGCAGTCAGCCTGAAGGCCTGCACCGGGGCCGGGGACACGTGTCCTGGGTGGTTGCCAGCAGCTGGTGGCCAATGGTGATGGCCGAGAGTGGACAAAGCCAACATGTCTGCTCCGGTTTCCCAGGCAGGTTCTGGTGTCCTGGACGAAGTCCCTGTGTGCAGAGGTCAGATGTCTGGCCACTCCTTCCTGTTTGTCGGGGCCACCTTGTCCCCTTGGTGCTAGGCCAGGACTTGACTTGTCCAGGGCACTGGCATGGACACCCACGCTGGCTGTGACCATGCATGTGGCCCAGCTGCCACCTGGTCGTGTGTGCAGGGGCCTCCCCAAGCACCTCTGGCACCAGGCCCAGCAGCTGGACCCTGCCTCCTGCAGTGTCCATCCGCGTGCAGTTGTGTCTACCTCCCTGGGTGCTCATGGGTGCGCCATCATCCCAGAAACGCACCATGCGGGCCCCACAGTCCTAATGCCTGCGGGTCAAACTGCGCACCGCCTCAGAGGACCTTGGCTCCCCATCAGCAGTGGCCAGCCAGAGTGGACTCAGGCAGGCGGCAGGGCAGACGTGGGGCTGTGGTCTCTTGGGAGTGGGGAGTCTGTGGGGCCTCAGAGGAGGCAGAGCGGGGAGGGAGGGTGAGACTGGGGAAGAGGGAGGCAGAGACGGAGGGAGGGAGGGGAGAGGAGGGAGGGGAGGCAGGAGAGCCTCTGGGGTCAGGGCGCTGGTGGGTGGGCCGGGCCTCTGCAGGGGCACCCCGACTTGCCCGGGGCAGCAGCACACAGAGGGGCCTTTTTCTGGAGGAATCAGAGGTCACCGCAGAGAGCATTTGAAGCAGAAAGAGACGCCACCCACTCTCCCACCAGGGAGATGTGGACCCCAGGTCCGTGGTGAGCGCCTGCCTCGGGCCACGTCAAGCTGGAGGGTGACCTCTGGAGCTAGGTGGGCCAGGGGTCATCAGGGAGCAGGACGGTGCTGGGTGCCATCTAGGGCACAGGTGGTGTGGGGCAGGGAGCCCGCGGGGGCTGGCTGGGGACATTCCCTTAAAGCTGGGAGGGAGCCAGCACATGCAGGTGGCCCCGCAGTCTGGAGATGGAGACACAGAGACCCACCCGCCAGGGAGGGAGGGTCAACAGGCCCACAGCGCAGAGGAGGTGGCTCCAGGGACAGGCCGAGTGTGGGGTGACCTGAGGCAGGTTCTGGGCTTCTCTCACCAAATCCGCAGCAAGCACAGAAGACGTGCAGAGGCTGGGCCCGGCTGTCCACCGCTGCAGGTTGCCTGGTCGCAGGGGCCTGATCTGATTAGAGACGCCCTGGGGCTCAGGGTGCTCAGCCCTGAAGTGGGGACGGTGGCGCCTCTGAGGGACACTTTCTGAAGTGCCAGGTGGACAGCTTGCGGAAGGCACCACGTGTTACGGTGGCACATGTCCCGCCTCCGTGGTCGCGCACTGGCTGGGGGCTGGGAGGACTGTGGCACCCACGATGGCTCAGGCTCTGTGACACCACGGGGACTTTCTGTCTCCCTCTGGCTTCTCCCTGCGCCACTTTGGTGATCGAGGAGAAAAGCCGGCCAGTCTGAGGACACACACGGAGAAGTGTGTCCCCCCCGTCCCTCCCCACCGACGCCTGTCCCAGAAGTCTCCATTTCCCACGTGGCCACCAGCCTCCTCTGAGAAGGCCCCACACCACCCCGCCCATGTCCCCGCCACCCGGAGGCCTCCTCCATCATCTTCTCGCACGTCCTCTGTGATCGGCCCCTGCCCCCCGCCCCGCCTCCCGGATCTCAGGCGCTTCAGGTCCCTCCGTCCTGGACCTCTGCTTCCTCCCGGGGGACATGGGCTCCACCCCCTTCTGGAGCACTCCTGCCCACCTTCCACGCCTTTCCCGACGGCCCACCTCTGGCTCTAGGGGGCACTTCTGGTTCTCAGTCCCGGTGCCCTCAGGATGCAGCCCCGAGCCTCACCCGTCACCCTCTGGCCCTGCATGCGCCACTCGGAGGCTGCCCTCGGCCTTGAGTCTCCTCTCCCTCCCCAGGGACCCCTTGGCCCCCCCTTGCCTGACCTTCTTAAGTTTTAGGCTTATGCTCCTCCCTGAGAAGCCGCCGATGCCCCCCCCTGGGTGGGGGGCCTCTCGCGGGTGCGAGCCCCTGCCCCACCTGTCCCTCCGCACCCCGGAGCCCAGGAGCGCTGAGGGCAGGGGCTGTCACTGGATGAGGGGGACAGGGACACTGTGTGGCTTCCTCTTGGCACACAGCACTTGTCTGGATTGGCTGCCCTCTCTGTGGGCCCCATGTGCACTGACCGCTCTGCCCACGGCCTCTGAGGCCAGTCCTGCCCCTTCTGACCTCCCTGGGAGAAGCAGCCGTCCCCTCCTCGCATCTGAGGCCTGTCCTGGGGCTCGGGCTCAACAGGCCTCAGGGACGGTGGCCTGGGGCCAGGCCTCTCTTTCAAGCAGAGCTGGAGAGGCAGGGAGTGGACGAGACCCGCAGAAGCCATGGTGGGACCTCTGAGGGTCCAGAAATGGCGGAGACCCCAGCTAGGTCCCCTTTCACTGGGAAGGAGGTGGCCTCTGTGGTTGGAGGCCCAGAGCCTGTGGGCCTCTGGCTGTGGCCTCGGGCAACATGAGCTGTCAGGTGGGTCTCAGGGTCCTCCTCCACAGAGGGAGGTGACCACACTGGCTGCTGGGTGGCACGGGCAGCTGTGGCCCTCTGTGTGCCTTCTGGACTTCCCAGGGGACCAGCCCTCGCAGACAGGCTTGGAGCCCAGCCCAGGAGGTGATGCCTCTTCACAGAATCAATGGCGGGAGATGGAGCCACTCGGAAGCGTTGCTGAGATCAGAGTCCATTACCCTTCACCAATCCCCAGTCAGACGCCAACACTCACCGGAACCACTGTCCTGCTCAGGCCCACTGCATTCCAAGGTGGCCTGCCCCGGGTTCCCAGCAACTTCCCAACTGCCAGTTCACTCCTGTGGCTCTGGCCTCTGGAGACAGGGCTGGCTCCTGCAGGTGACACTGGTGACATCACTGCTGCTGTTCCCAGGTGGTGTGTCCCAGACACAGGTGGGGAGGCCTCCCCAGGGCAAGAAGCCCCTCCCTCCCCACACAGCGGCTGGAGCCCAGCCTGTGGTCAGCTGCCAGTCCTCTGTGGCCTGGTGGGGAGAGGGCAAAGGGCAGAGGTGAGAGCTCCGGTCTCCCCCTGGCCTGGCCCTCCCCGTGACCTCTGAGCAGGGCTGGACATCGGGGCTCTGGCCAGATGCACTCAGCTGACCCTCATGCTGTGGTCTTTGCCTAGTGGAGGCAGGGCTTTGCAGATGACCTGTGCCTGGTGCCAGTCCTGAGAGGCAGGCTGTCCAAATGGGGGGCTGTGGCCTTGGTGACTGATGGGTGACAAGCCCCTGCTCCACTGGTTGCTGGTCCCTTGACCTCACCCGGCCTGCGTGGTCATTGGTAACACACCAGGCCCGGTGAGGGACAGTTCTCGGGGGACATCTGCCCGGTGTGTGTCAGGCTAGACCAGATCTCAGCAGGGGAGGGAGGCTGACCAGGGAGGCTGACCAGCTGCTGTGCCTCCAGCCAGGCCGGACACTGGCTTTACTGGGGGATGCCCTGGGGCCATGGAGAGGATGCCAAGGCCTCTGCCCCCTCTGTGAGAAGGAGGCCCTGCCCCCAGGACAGCAGATGGCGTCCTGCTGGGAAACAGGGCCAGGGTCTGCTTGCTGGAAGCCTTCAGGTGCTGGCAGGAGCCCAGAGGATGGTGACCTGCATGTGTAAACCAGGTGGGGCCCAGGCAGCCTCCCACCCTCCGCTTGGCTTCAGGACTGCTGCCCAGGGACCAGGAAGTACAGGACCCAACAGCGGGGCAGGGGACGGCCATAGCAATGGGCACCTTGGCAAGCCGCCTGTGCCTGGTGGGCCCTGTCCACCACCTAGGAGGGGAGGCTCCCAGGCTGGGAGAGGCCAGGATGTGCCCAGGGTCTCAGGGCTGAGGGTGGGATCTCCATGTGTGTCATGGTCTGGCCATCACCTCCGGTCCACCATGCCAGGAGGAGCATGGGGGACGGTCAGTCCCCGGCCTGGGTCCCCTCAGGGCTGCCTACCAGCAGGACGGGCGTGGGGATGGGGTGGGGGATCTGGCTCCTGGCTTTTCCGCTTTTTGGCAGAAACAGACCCGGCGGCTGGAGGGAGGTTTGTCACCTGCTCCTCGTAAATCAGAGGCGTGATGTAGTTGCCAGTGCTTCCACTCCGCAGCTTCCGCGAGGCAATTAACTCGAAAATTGAATTGATGTGCATCGATTTCTCTAATAAAGTTATTGTAATATATTCCACTCATTAGAATCTGGAGCTGAAAGTAGACGTTCTGTGCCTGATTTCGCTGTCCCTGTAAGTCACTTGAGCCTGGGGAGGAGCGCTGGCACCCCTCTCGCTTCCTGTCAGGACCACAAGCCCGCAGCGGGCCTCTTCCCCCGTGGCGGGGCTCTTCGCAGGCCAGGCCCCCGGGGGCTTTCTCAGAACACGGGCTGCAGGTGGCGCCGGGGATGCAGGACCCAACAGCGGGAACCGACAGTGGGCACAGCTGGTCCCAAGGAGGCCCTGGTGCTGAGGTTACAGGGCTGTCAAGACGGGAGGAGGGACGGGCAGTGTTTGAGGGGACATCCAAACACAGGCCCCCAATTCAAAACCTCTGGAAGATCAGGAACTCCTGGACCAGAGTGGGTGGTGGAGCGCAGGACTCCGGCCTCTGGCAGATTCCGGGAGCAGCAGTTGCCCAGGCCTTCCCTGGGGACCTTGGTCACTCTGCCCAGGTGCCTCTTATCCCACACATGCAGCCATAGGCTTGGGATGTCCCTCTACTTTGCACTTCAGGAGTAGGACCTGGGGTGGCCAGAGACATGGCTGGGATCACCCGGGATCCTGGGATCACGCCAGAATCTGCGCCTCTGCTTCAGAGCTGAGCTCCAACTACTCCTGTCCTCTCAGGAAGAAGTGGAGGGACAGGCCCTCTGGGGCTCTGTGCCCCCAGTGAGCTGGCTGGGCCTCAGGAGCCCACGGGGCCTTCCCTGCTGTGAAGGGTCTAGAAGGTTCTTGGGGAATCCAGGGGAGCTTGGGCTCTGTGTGCCGAGCAGGGGGCCCTCCAGACACCCCAAGCCTCTCCAAAGTGCCCCGGGCTGGGAGCCTTACGCCATCGTGAAAGAACGGGACCAGACTCCATTTATCTCACGGAAAGTGTGCCCGTTCTTGACACTTTGTGTAGGACACATTTTTTAAATGAAAACAAGGCTTTGAGCAAAAAACCCAATTTGTTTAAAACAACCTGTGGAGTTATGACAGATGTGATTTTGACTAACGAGCACCAACGTGATGGGAGTCGAGTGCTCAATTATGGATGAGCTAATTATGTAGTGCGTCCTGGCGTTTGGATGGCTGAGCCGCCTCCCTCCCTGCTCTGACGGGCTCCAGCCGGCTAGCTGGGATAATCAGTGGGACCTGGTCTCGCGCTGCTCTGCCGAGCAGCACAACCACTCAATTTGGCAACGGGACAGTCGTGCGTGGTGCGGGCGAGCCCTTCTGTCTGTGGCCGGGGTAGGGGCCCAGGAGGGACTCCAGACGTACTAGTGTGCGGGTGTCTCAGTGCACTGCAGGGAGAGCCCTGGGGGCTCAATCCCCATCAGAGGAGTGACCTGTGCCTCCGCTTTGCAGAGCAAGGTCCCCAGGCCCTGCTAGCCCTGCCCGGGGGTCAGTTCCCGTTGCTGGTGTGGTCTGTCTGCGGGGCGGGTCCAGGACGCGCCTCCTTTCCTCAGTCTCCAGAAATGGCCTTCCCTCCTTTCTTTATGAGGCGCTGCTTCGGCTAATCCCGGCCAGTGTCCCCACATCTGGGCTTGGTGCTGTTGCCCCAGGTGGTCTCTTTAGTCCTTACCACCTTCGTCTTAGGTGGTGGGAGAGTTGTGCAGAGGGAGTGGGATGATCCTTCAGTCTCCCAAAGCTTCCGGCCCCTCAGACTTCAGAGCCCACACCCCACCCGTCCCTGTGGGAACCCGGGATCTGCAGCTCACTGGGGACATCGGCCCACAAGACCCTGCCTTGCACTTCATGAAGGACTGGGAGAGAGGGGGCGGATGCCCAGCCCAGGTAGGACCACGAGGTGGAAGCGTCAGGGACCCTGACTCCATCCGTTCCGGTCACGCACACCTGTGGGAATATCACACGGCCCCCTGCAAGGACGTGCGATCGTCACGTGCTGATCAGAGGCTAGAGGAGTCAGGGAGGCAGGGCTGCCGCCCAGCATGACCACTGTGCCCTGGCACCCAGCCTGCGCGAGCGCTGACCCCGACTGCGTGTGTGAAGGCAGAGGTCACGGGGCCAGCAGCGGCTGCCCCGAGAGGCCCTCCCGTCTGCACGCTGGTGGGGCTGTCCTGGGCCCTCCGTCCCCCGAGCCGGATCTGCTGATTCCGCCTGACACTTTTTCCTTGTGGGAGTGAAAGGGAGGCTACGTCCTCAACTGAGTTTTTCACTCGTGAACTTTGGTTCTGAGTGGGTTTCGATGGTCAGAGGAGGGGTGAGGCTGGTTCCGCAGTCCTGTGTCCCCAGCAGGTGTGTTCCTCGCTCAGCCAACAAACTCCCCGGGGTTATTTTTGACTGAAGTCCGGACATTTTTCCTTCCAGATGTCCTCAGTTTTAACCGAATGTCCTTTTTCTATTCCAGGACACGTCACGTTCAGTCCTGGAGCTCCGCGGGATCCTTGGGCCGTGACGGTTCCTCAGGCTCCTCCTGATGTCCTTGGGGTCTGCACCACCCTGGGGAGCTGCCCCCACCTGGCCCTTCCCCCGGTCACCTGGCAGGGATGGGCATGGCAGACAGCCAGGGGGGCGAGCTGCCCTCCTCCTGTGTCACATGCAGGCGCCTCCTTGCTGGGTCACCTTGAAGGCCTGGCAGAGGGCCGTGGTCAGGTGTCGCCCTTGGAGAGTGACTCTGGGGGCTGATGCCAGATGCCACTTGCTGCCTCACTCTCTCAGCTGTCTCCCTCTTGTTTCCCGGTGTCCTCGTGTGCAGGGGGCTCCGTTTGTCAGTGTCCACAGCGCAGGGACAACCGGGAGGTACCCGGACGAGGCCCTTGTGTTTGCTGCCGTCCAGGGTCTTCATCCTGGGTTCCTCCCGTGCCGTTTCTCCTGGGGGTCATTTTCCAGCCCTCGCCTCCCCTGGGCTCTCCTGGGCCCCGACGTCAGGACGGGTGGTGGCGAGAGCCAGCCCATGGCTGCCGACCTGGAGCCTGGCTCTTGAACACCGCAGGGTGCCCAGGGGTCTCGTTCCTCGTGCCTGAGCCACACTGGAGGCTGATGCCCGACCATCCACCTCCAACAGGACAAGCAGCTGAGCCAGCAAACTCCCCGGTGCTGGGAGGGCAGGAGCAGCCCCTGGCCACACACCAGCCCTCACCCAGCCCCTCTGTGGGCCCTCTGGTGGGTGTCTCTGTGAGGTCCCCTGGCTTCCACATGTGCTTTCAGGATGGACAGCAGGACCCGGGTGCTGGTGTCCGGGGGGAGTGGGCCACCTGGGGAGGTCCCTGTGCTTCCAGGCTTGTGGGGCGTCCCTCCTGCTTTGGCACACGGGGGGTGCTTCTCTTGGTGCTGACTCCGTGGACAGCAGCAGCTTGTGCCTCATGTTGTGAGGACTTGCCTCCCCCATGCTGGCTGCCCGGGTGGACACTGCAGTCCTACCAGGGGGGGACACTTCCTGCTCATTCCTGGGGGAGAAACTGAGGCTGGGAGAGGAGGCAGCACCTGCTGCAGGGAGCTGGTGTGCACGAGGGACTTCTGCTCCCGGACAGCTGGGGACGTGCCACCGCCTGCCAGGCTCCATCTCTGACGTGTCCTTGCCTCTGTGTGAGCTGAGGTCTTGTTGGGGACCAGCATGGCCTCGTTCCATTTTTATGGCAGATAACAGCAGAGGAGGCGGAGGGCAGCGCCAGGCCGTGGAGCTGCCCCAGGACGAGCTGTGAGGTCCCCTTCCCAGCAGGGCTCCTGGGGAGCCTCCTGGGCTCTGGGGGATGTGATTCTGTGGGGGAGGCTCACTGGGGTCTCTGCACCGCACTGGCCAGCCCTGCCCACTCCAAGAGCAGCCGGAAGCCTCCTTCCTCCATCAGCGGAGGGTGAGATCCTACGGGCTTGTTCTCCCGGTGAGTGACATCGTTGAACATGGGAAAGTGTCCCGCAGTGAACACCCGAGTGCGTCCCCAGTTCCAGCTACTTCTGAGGTTGAGGACTAATTAAGACCGTGGGGGATGGCAGCATGGTGACTTCTGACAAGCCTCGGTCCTGATGTCCCCCCGGGGGCTGACAAAGGGTCAAAGGCAGGAACGGGCTGAGCACACCGTGGAGGAGCCGACGAAACTCTTCTTAGGAAACCTGCCAACGGAGCAGGGTCCTGCTCTGGAGGGACCACTCTGCTCCACAGTCCTGAGGCCCCAGGGGTGGGACGGGGTCACAGCGGCGGTCACACCAGATTCCTGTCAGACGCTTCCCACGTCACCCTCAGGCCTGGCTGACTCTGTGGTGGGGAGTTCCCACAGTGCCTCCTTCAGTTCTGCTGTGACCTGTGCCCCACACGGAAGCCAACAGGGAAGGCGGTCAGCCCAGCTTGTTGATCCTGGACCGCGGGTGTTTCCTGGCTGACCACTGGGCCGCTCCCTGGCTCTCACTGAGGCCGTGCTGGAAGGCTCTGGTCCCCAACCCTCTTGAGCCCACCCAGGGCTCTGGCCACCTGCACTCTGCCACACCCATCTGGCCGGTCCTTGTGGGTGGGATCTGGAGCCCAGGGGATTGCTGTCCCCCCAGGCCAGAGCTTTGGTGGCCACTGCTCCAGGAGGCGGCATAAGAAGGAATGTCACTGGGCGTGACAGAGCCAGGCTTGTTGCCTCCAGCAGGTCACAATGAGCACTCCCACCTTGTCTGCGCACTGGGGAACAATAACCACCGGCGGCGAGCTCAGACTCCAAGGAGAACAAGATAGAGAACGATCGTTCAACTTCACCCGTCTCAAAGCAACCTCATAAAAATTAAGGAATAATTTTTCAAAGAGATAAGGGCTTTAGGGACATTAAAATCAAAACAACCAAATTGTTCCTGCCCGGAGGAGGTACACGCAGGCTGGGAAGGGATTTCTTTTCCCATTTTTAATTTACAAGAACCTTGTAAACTACAAATTAAAGAAGCCATAGCCATTCAGATGGCTTGATTCATTAAGGCTTTATTTACCCTTAATGCCTCCAAAGAAAAATAATTTGCCTACTGAACATGAGTTATGGGCTCAGAGCTGACATCCCCGCACAGATCCCCAGGCCCCCTCCAGGGTGGGGCTGCTGTGGACGAGCAGAGGAGGTGCCTAATGAGCTATATGGTCATTGTCCTCGAGGGAGCCAGGGGGCAAGACCCTCCCTCAGACGCTGGTGCCCAGCCCTGGAGACTATTGGTCAGCCACAGGAGTGCTGGACAGTCGCGTCCTTTACCCAACCAGCTGTAGCTACAGTTGTTCCCTGCATTCGCATGGCTTCGTCTCCCATGATTTCAGTTACCCGTGGTAAACTTCTGACCAGAAATATTCAATGAAAATTCCAGATATCAACAATCGGTAAGTTGTAAACCGTGCTGGGGTTCTGAGCATTGGTTGAGATCTCGCAGGGTGCCCCCAGGTGTGAGCCATCTCTTTGTCCAGCGTGTCCATGCTGTATATGCTACCCACCTTTAGTTACTAGGTGGCCATCTTGGTCATCAGGTCCACTATCATCCTGTCACAGTGCTGTGTCCAAGTGAGCCTTATGTTACTTAATCAGGGTTGCAAAGTATGAGCGATGATGCCCTCACTTCACTGCAGCGCACTGTTCCAGTTGTTCCACTCTGCTTTTAGCTGTTAATTTCTTACTGTGCCCAATTTATGATTCAGACTTTATATCCAGGGCTTGGTACTGTCTGTGGCTTTGGGCACCCACTGGGGGTTCATAGATGGGGTGCCCACTGCATCTGTGACCGGCACTCACAATAGGCACAGAGGAGGGGCCCGATGATGATTAAGTGAATGAAAGAAGAATAAATGGATGAGTGAAGGGATCTGGTGCTACACTGACCTTGTGCTGACTCTGCGATGGGGAGTTCCCACAGTGCATCCTGTGGCTGGCATGTGCCATGGCCACGGTCACCCATTCAGGTCAACCTATTCAGGTTGTAAGACGGCCAGGAGCTGTGTCTGGGCAGGGGTCTTAACAGCTTACAACAGTGAAGACCCTATTTCCAATATGGCCCCGTTTACAGTGTTGGGGCCACCATGCAGCCACTGGTCACAGGACTGGCCAAGGTTTCGCCCCACCCCGCCCCACGTCTTAGGTGGGGAAACTGAGGCACAGAGGCAGGCGTCAAGGCTTGTTGGGTGAGGGGTGGCTTTGGGGATGTCCAGTCTCTCTCCTGCCCCGTGAGGAGGAGACTGAGCGCCGTGGTGCCCTTTGCTGGGAACCAGAGCACAGCCAGTGTTTGAGCGGCGCTGGCCCAGGCACGGCTATTCCTGTCACACGCTCCTGTTGACGCAGCTGGGAGAAGCCACAGCCTCCTCAGCTCTCGCTTGGGGACAGTTTTGCTCTGGGTGAGTGAACATTTCACTGGGAGCAGAGGGTGAAGGTGAAGTTTGGGGGCTCAGAGGAGAACTTGGCCCCTAAGAAAGTTGGGGATCCTCCTTTTGACTTGTCCCCAACCCATCTGTGTCCTTCGTAAACCCTGATGTCAGGGTCCTAATCCCTAGGACCTCAGATCGTGACCTTATCTGGGGGCAGGATCTTTAAAGAGGTCATTGAGTTGAATTGAGCTCACTGGCGTCCTGATAGAAGAGGGGGTCGGGGCACATGGGGACACCAGGAGCGTGGTGCACAGCAGAAAGGCCGTGTGGAGACACAGCAGCAGCCAGCCCAGGAGAGCGGGGGTGGGGGGCCCACCTGCCCACACCTGTTTCAGGTCTTCACCCACCAGGACGGGGAGACCAGTTTTCTGGTAAAGCCACTCAGCCCGTGGCACTTTGCTACGGTGGCCCCGTCAGCACACCGATGCTCTACCCTGTCCGATGCAGGAAAAATGACGAGACCTTTGAACCTGGTACCTCTGCCCCTGAGTGCATGCGCCCCTCCCTTCCCGGTGTCTGCACCCCGTGCCGAAGTGTCCCTTGGGTTTTGTGACTGTGTCGTCTCAGGCCTCCGGAACAACGAGCCATGCTGGGGGGAAGGTGGCTGAGTCCTGTGTGCTCCTGCCGGGTGTCACCTGCTCCCAACGCTCCCCTTTGCTGGTGTGTGCCTGGGGCTGCCTCTTCTGGTACTCGCCGCCATGAGCACCTTCTCTCTCCAGCCAGCCTTTGAGCACCCAGGGCAGACCCCCAGCCAGCATCGTGGGGCACCCGTCAGACGCAGAGCGAGGGGGTTCCACCAGGTCTGGCTGTGCCAGCTCCTGGGCTCAGCCTGTCCTGTCTATCTCTAAAAGGGGAGCCGTCCTTCCCCAGGAAGAGCAGCCTGGGGTTGGGAGGAGGCCGTGTGTTAGCCGACGCTGGGTGAAGAATTGTGATCCGCTGGGTATATGGGCCTCCTGGGGGGACTGGGAGACAGGGGAGGAGCCTGCACCTCACAGGAAGCCAGCCAGCGGTCCATCTTGGTAGGACGGTGTCCAGGGCTTGAGTCCCGGCAAACGTCCTGCCCTGGCTTCATGCCCGTGGCTCCCGTGAGTGGCACAGTATGTCAGGCCCCGTGGACGCCGGAATTTTCCAGGGAGCATAGTAGGTCAGAGGTAAGAGGTGGCCAGCTGTGGACAGAGACAGACCCAGAGCGTCTCCCACCACCTGGCCCCTGGGTCGGTGTTTATTCCTCGGAGCCTCCTCACCTGGAAGGTCACCTGCTGGTCAGGGTCACTGGGAGCATGGAGTCAGGTGGTGTGTTTGAGCCCCGCCTGGTGAGATCAAAGGGCCCCCTTCCCGTTGGGGTGGAGAAGCCTCTGGAGAGTGCTCTCTGGGCTTCCAGATCCCAAGGAGTGGCTGGGCCTCGGCCAGCTCCCGCCTTGCACGGCTGCCTCACGTGCGGTAAGTTATTTCCCCATCTGTTTTGAGACTCGTCTCAGCCTGTTTACAAGGGTTTCTCCTCACTTCTGTGGCGGGACTCAAGCTGCAGCGCTTCCGGCTCTCCCGTCCACGCTGGGCCCGTCCACAGGGCCTGAGAACAGCTGGGCAAGGGACTGCTCACACGCCCAGGATCACGCAGATGCTGCACCTCCTTACGGTTGTCTAGGGACATGGCAGGTGCAGCCACATCCCCCAAGACACGCGGAGAGCACCCCCACTTACTACAAAAGAGTGGGGGGCCCCAGCCCACGGGCAGGTTTGAAACTCACTGGGACTCACGGTCGCCCCCAAAGCTAGGGCTTATCACGGTGAAAGGACACAGATCAAAGCCACCCGGGGAGACGTGTGGCTGAGCCCAGCGGATTTGGAACCTGCAGCTCCAACGTCTTCTCCCTGGGGAGTCCAGGGGACTGGTGTGTGACGCTCACCCTCCTCCTGGGTCCCACAGAGCTGCTCCTTCCTGGGGTTGGGCTGGTGCTGGGGCAGAGCGTGGGGGGCCGGTGCCCTCCGATGCCCCTGGTGGCAGGTCCTGGCCTCGCTGGGGACTTTCTCCAACAGCCCCTCCTGTGAGCAGTGCAGCCACTCTCTGGACCACACGGCGTCCCCAGCAGGGCTTCCTTGATGTCCACTGGGCTCAGGTGGACAGGGAAGAGGGACACGCCCTGGCCCCTGACACTGGATTCTGGGCTTGGAGGTCCCCTCTGCCCCATCTTTGGGGGAGTCTGTTCTTCCTGGAGAGAGGAGCAGCCCCTGCCTGTCCCTGCAGGCCCTGCCTCCAAACCTCACCTGAGTCCCCGCTGGGGCTGGGACACCTGCAGGGTGCCCCACTTGTGCTGAACCCTGGGTCAACACTGGCGCTGCCGGGGTGCTGGGCAAGGGCAGGGGTGAAGTCGCTGCCACTGACCGCTGACAGCTGACCCTCCTCATGGCTTCCTGAGCTGCAAACCCGCCCTCTGCTGCTGTGGAGGTGTTGGTGGCCTGGCGCCCAGCCGCGTCTGGTCTTCCTGCCGGGCTCGGCCCTGACTCCACCGAGCGGGGCGCCTGCGGGCGGCTCCGTCCTTCCTGGTTGCGTGTCTTTCCCTCATTAGTCACCGCTTCTCCACACTTAGCGGCTTCTCAGGTTTCAGGCATCATTGAATATGGGATAATTATTTTATCAGGCAATTTATTTCCCAGGTACATTTTTAAAGGTCTATTAATCAATCTAAAGGGAGGGGAGAAGGCTGGGGGCCCAAATCCAGGGGCACAAGATGCCACCTGGAACACCTTGGGGGAGGGGACTTTGCTTTCTCTGCTGACGTGGGGAAGAGAGGTGGGGGGGCGTCCCGGCACCAAGGACAGGGAGGCCCAGCTCTCCTGACCTCGGGGACAGGAGAAGCCTGGCAGGGAGCTCGGATGGGGCGGGAGGAGGCTCTCTGGGTCCTGGTGCTGGGAGCTGGCCTCCGGGAGCTGAGGGAAGCTCATGCAGCTGACCCCATCCACAGAACCAGATGGACCCCCAGCCTCTCCTGGGCCCCATCAGTAAAAGATAAAAACACGATAAATATTGAAGCCGGAAGAAGCCTGCTCCAGGCCAGAAGCGTGGCTGGTTTCATCTGCCACAGACGCACATGGAGTTCACGCCCCGATCTGTAAGTGGACCCAGGAGTGGGGGACATGGGGGCCCTCACTGGGGAGGCATGATCCCAGCTGTGCTTCCTAATGTCCCAGCTTGCAGGGGGCAGTGGCTCGCAGGAGTGACGGTGGCTTTCTTCAGGAGGCTGGGACGTGGCCAGGCAGCCACCTTGCAAGGCGAGTCTCTGGGATGGACGTATCACAACTGGTCATTAATAACAGCAAGTGGCCAGGGCAGGGGCAGGTGTGCTCTGCGGGGATCCCAGGTGTGACCTCCTGAGTCCCTGTGGGTGCAGGGCCAGCCCGTCCTTCAGCGGAGGGGCAGCCGCGAGCTCAGGTCTGCTGGCCCGGCTGGCTGCCCTGTGACACTGCTCCTCTGCACTGCGGCTCTGGGGCCTCTGAAGGAGCAAGGCTGGCCACTGGGGAGGCCACCCCAGCTGAAGGGGAGGCTGAGGCTTCTCCCTGGTGACCTGGTGACCCTGGTGGCCCTAGCAACTAGGCTCAGTTCACTGGTTGGTGGTTGTTTCAAAGACAGAGAAAGCAGTGAAGTGATTCTGCCACGTGGTGCAGACGCCCAGTGAAGCTTTATTTATTTATTCTTTTGGACCAGGGATCGAGCCCAACACGGAGCCACATCCCCAGCCCATTTTATTTTTTATTTTGGGACAGAGTTTTGCTAAGTTGCTTAGGGCCTCACTAAGTTGCAGAGGCTGGTCTTGAACTTGTAATCCTCCTGCCTCAGCCTCCGGGGCTGCTGGGAGCAGAGCCACCGTGTCGGGCTTCAGTTGAGCTTTTGTACCTCTCGCTCTCCTAAAGGCAGGGCAGGATCCGCAGCCGGGGCAGCGCCTGCCCAAGCAGAGCGGACGTTGTTCCCACGGGTGGCCTCATGTAAAGTCATCAGGCTGTTGTTGTCCTTTGTTGGCAGACGGTTGTGCTCTCTGTCACTTGTTTGGTGTCATCTGTCCTGAGTTCACGGAGATGGACCCTGGTTGAAAAGTGGCTCGGGGAGGTACAGAAGCGGCCACAGGAGAGGCGGTGTAGACAGTCGGCCTCCAATGACTTAGACGGCGCGAGCGGTGGGAGCAACGGGGTGGGGTGGCGAGCGGGCGCGTGTGGCCAGAGCGGGGGAGACAGGCAGGGGCTCTGGTGCAGGACGCCGGAGGCTGGACACGGAGGCCTTTCCAGGAAGCAGGTTGATTTAGCTGCAGAGGTCAGAGGGGCTATGCCTAAAGCTCTCTGGCCCCGGGGCCTGGAGACTCTTTTAGGTTCGTACTCAGTGGGGTGGCTCCACGGCCGTGGAGTGGGTGGGCACGGAACGGTTGCTCTTTGTCCCAGATTTTAGGTCCCACAGAGGTTTCTCAGGATTTTACCAAGAAAACACAGGAGTGGTGTCTGCCCAGCCGCAGGCTTTTACGAGGAAGAGGAATCTGTCCTCCACCACAGAAGCCTTCGACCACAGTGGCCCTCTGAACACTCCTGCTGACCTCCTGGTGACAGTCTGCTGACCGGGAGAGAAGCTGCTATGCTACAATCACAGCGGGGGTCTCCTTGGTGTGGAGGGTACCTGGTGGCTGTGTCAGAACATGTGGAGAAGCTGGGGGCCTCCCGGAGTGGGCCTCCCTGGCCCCTCACCCCAGGCCGTGACCTGGCGGCCTGGCACTGGGAGGCCCACAGGTGGTCTCAGGAGGGCGAAGTGACAGCTGTGACCTAGTGAGCTGTCCCTGACAAATCCTGACTTACCTTTCCCAGTACAAAACTGAAGAGTGGCACCTGTTGTCCCTGCAGACGGAGAAGAGGCCCAACAGTAACGGCATCATTCAAAGATGCCCACCTTGAAAAGAGGGGCGCACCCCTCGCCTGCCGAGAGCTCCGGGCCCCGGAGCCATGGGGAGGACCGGGCAGCAGTGTCGTGCGTTGATTTAGTGCTTTCTGTGAGTGAGGTGCCGAGCCACAGCCCAGAGGCTGCACGATTGGTCTATCTCAGGACGATCCCTGGTCACAGTGCACCTCCGTCGGGGGCCACCAGTTCCCATGCCCTCCTCCCTCTCCAAGAGGAATCCCAAGGACAATTCCCAGGACCGCTGCTTGCCAAGGAACGGGGCCTCCGTGGCCTGTCCCCCTGCTCCCCGCCCTCCTGCCCACCTGACTGGGCTCACCTGTTGTCCTGGGCCTCAGCTGGACAGGAGCCCTGACCCTGGTCTCAGGTGCCTCCCACCAGGCCTGGCCTGGGGTGCAGGTGTGACGGAGCCTGTGGCCCTGTGGGAGAGCAATCACAGATGGACGGTGGGTGTGCAGAGGTGGGCCTGGCCAGCTCTGCCTCTCCCTGGAGGCTTCTCACCTCTCTCCCTCCTGTCTGGGGCCCACTACTCAGCATGACCCGACCCCAGCAGAGCATGTGGGGAGCCCTCCACCTCCAGGAGCACTCCCCCCTTCCAGCAACCAGTGGGGGTCCTGCCCCAGGGAGGCCCAGCCCTCTGCTGGACGCTCACTCACCTCAGCGGGAGGGACGGGCTCACTCCCAGCCCCTGGGCTGAGCTCTCTCGCCGGAAGCAGATCTCCCTTCAGACCATCGGGCACACGCCCACCTCCGGGGTCTGCAGAGGGGCCGCTCTGGGAGCAGCTGTTCTGATGGAGGAAGGTGGGGCCTGGGCTCCGGCCCTTCTGCCCTGTGCAGCCTGGACGCTCCTCCGTGACGGGCTCCTTGTCTCACCCTCCGCCCTGCGCCACAGAAGGGACGCAGCCTCAGAACAGGCTGTTCTCAGGACACAGGGCACGCCCCCCGGGAGGTGGTGGGCTTTCTGCGGGGAGCTTGGCCCCTTCCCGTGGAGTGTTCCAGAGGCCCCTGGGGCGCCAGAGCTGGGCCACGGATGGCTGCGGGGGCCTGGGTGATGAGTCCCAATTTATATTAATGGCATTTTAGATGAGCCACAGCTGAGGCTGGCTCCGCCCTGCACACTGGAGACCCCGATGCCAGGGGAAAGTGAAACCATAAATAAGCAGTGAAGACCCCCAGCTGTGGTGCTGGGTATAAAGGAAGGGCAGGAAGGCGGGCAGCCGCTCCCGACCCACCCGCCCGCTCCATCCTCCACCCACAGGCCCTCCCTGCGGCCTGGGCACCTTGCGGCCTGGGCACGGCCCACAGGCAGGCTCCGGGGCTGCGGCCTGCGGTTTTCCTCTCCTGCCAGAGGTTGCTCTCAGGCCTGGGGATGCCGTGGCCAGGGGCCCGCAGCTCAGCCGTCCTCCCCTTAGGGTTTCTCTGGACCAGCTGCTGCTGAGGGGAGGGTCCCAGGAGCTCGTGGGGGCACCCGCTGGGGAAGGCCCGCCTCCAGGGTCCAGCTTCCGCAGGACGCCCTCCGTGCCTGGCCGTGAGGGTCTCTCCACGCACAACCCAGTGTGGCCTTGTCAGAGGGCGAGGGACAGGGAAGAGCGTGAGCAGGAGACACAGGGAGACAGAGCCAGCCAGGTGAGGTCACCATGTTCTGTGTCTCGACCACGTAAGACCCGCCCCCGCCTGGCCCAGCCACACCCAGGGAGGGGACCCCAAATACACGGTTCCTCCTCTACCATTGTGCGGGTCGGGTCTTTCAGTGCCACAGAGAGAAAGTTGACAAACAGTGACTCAGGCCCACCCAATCCGTCCCCTCCACTTCTGGACCTCGGCACCGGCTGTCAAAGACCAGTCTGTCTCTCTTTTTGTCCCTTCTCCAGTATTTTCCAACCAAACCAATTAAAACCAACAATGCCCCAGGGGAGCACCTCACCCGAGGCAGCAGGGCCCCCCTCTCCTGGGTTCCTCCAGTCAACGAGCTGAGCCCTGAGGAGCACTGGCAGGGCTTGTCTGCACCTGTGAGCTGGGAGTGGGTGAGGGCCCTGCCACTCACCAATGGGCGTCCAAGGTGGCTGCTGTGCCGAGGTCCATCAAGGCCTGTGTGTGGGCACAGGGGCCAGGAGCACCCTGCAGGTTGCTGGGTCTGAACACGGGGTGTGTCTGCCCTCAGGCACCCAGCTTGCAGGTTGGGTCCTCCGGTCCTGGGGCTGGAGGGGCTGGGCACGCGGACACTTGGAAGCGCAGGGGCATATCAGGCCTGTCTCAGGGACTGAGAGAAGCCACGTGCCATCCCCCAGCACTGTGCTGGAGCTCCAGACAAGCCACCCAGTTACCATGACTTGGTGCTCGGGTCTGCAAAGCAGCGTGTGGCCCGTGTGGCCATGGAAGCCCAGCGCTGGCACTTCACAGGATCCCAGGACCTCGGGCTTCCTGCAGACTCTGCTGGGGACCGCGAGCTCCTCTGTTCCGTGAGCAGGTTCTGCTTCTCAACCTGGCGACAGAGGGGTGAGTCCACAGGGACCCTCAGCGGCAGGAGAAGGTGGAGCTGCTTTAATGGCCCCTGACTCGATGGGAACAGAAGAGACACCTGTCAGTCCGCTGGCTCCCAGGTCTTGAAATCCAGATGAGGGGGTGCCCGGGACCCTGGGGCTGGGTCCCTTGGGGAGAGAGCTGAGGAGCAGCACCCTGGCCCGGGCAGAGGAGGTGTGGACAGTGGAAGGACAGCGGGCATCTGAGAGGATGAAGATGACCTTGAGCCTGGAGCCTCTGCAGGACCCAGGGCTGCAGGCGGAGAGGCTGCCTGTCCTCTGTGGAGGGAACCCACCAGGCGGGGGCAGTTCTGGGCATGAGGGACAGGAGGCTGCAGAGGCGACCAAGGACGTGGCCGGCAGCAAGGAGAGCCGTCAGAGCGTTTGTGGGACAGAGCTGAGCACCAGGCCTGTTTCTGTGGCCCTCTGACAGCTGGGAGCGAGGTGGAGCCGTGTCACAGAGCGCTCGAAGGACCCCACCCCTCTGCCCTAGCCGATGGGTCCTGAGGGGGCGCCTGCCCACGCAACGGCATTCAGAGCTTTCCTTGGGAGCTGGACGTGGAAGACAGGAGCATTCGGAAGAGCCTTTCCTGGGGTGGCTGCAGCAGGGACAGGCGCCAAACACCAGAGCCTCACGCCGTCTTTCATGTGGACTGGGGAGCAGAAGAGGGCTGTCTCCAGCGGGGAGGAGATGAAACGGACATGCTCAGAGAGTTTTTAGAGAGAGGACTTGAAGCACTCTGGTCCCTGGATCAAGCAGTTCCTGAGGCCCGTCTCTATTCCTGCTCTTCCCACAGTTCTGTGATGTCTGCAGGGCCCTTTCAACTGTCATCTAGCTGTAGTGGGTTGGAGTTAGGTTTCTTTCAGATGCCACCTCACAAGGGAAGGCTCAGGCCGGGAGGCAGGAACCTCAGGAGCTGCAGCTCTTCATCTGAGGGGACCCTCACCTGCCCTGGCTGCCCGAGATGCGCTTCCCGCTCGCGCTCCACCTTGGCGGCTGATTGACTCGCTCCTCAGCAGGTGCGGGAGTCTCAGAGCTTCTGATTCAGGCTTGAGCTGGGGGTTGGACCTACGGTCTCCCTGAAGCTTTACCCAGGACCAGGAAAGCCGTCAAGGGCAGGGGCCACAGGCCAGCCAGGGTCCCTCAGGCCCAGGAAAGCGGTCAAGGGCAGGGGCCACAGGCCAGCCAGGGTCCCTCGGGCTGGAGACTCGGCAGCAGGGAGCCCCACTGTGGGGAGGCCAAGTGAGAGGTGACCTGGGGCACTTGGGAAACTGCAGCTGGACGAGGAGCTGCCTGGGGGACCAGCTCGAGGCGGAGGGGCTGGGGCACACTTGCTGGAGGCAGCAGCCAGAGAGCCATGATGGCGGGCGGCTCCCCGTGGCGTGAAGCGTGCTGGTGAAGCCTGCTCGTGGAGCCCAGCCAGAAGGTCACAGGGAGCCCGGGAAAGACGAGGCAGGGAGCGGGCAGAGAGGCTCCGGCACCCTGGGCAGTGCGTGCCCTTGAGGCCTGGCCTCTGCCCAGGAATCCGCTGAGGTCAAGGGAGGACGGTGGCTGGACACCTTTGTGGCCTGCCGGAGTCGGCAGTGACCTTTGGGGTCACGTGACCCAGCTCTTGTGTTTTGCAGGCGAGGACGCTCAGTGAGGTGGGCGGTCACGATGCCGTGTGGGTCAGAACGGTGACCGGAACCCGGCCCACATTCCCCCAGGTCTCCCGTCTCGCTGGGCAGACTGAGCGGCCCTGCGCCTGTCGCCCACGGCCACCAGAGGGGAGCGGAGCCCATGGAGAGTGGGCACCTGGCTCCGCCTGGGCCTGGAAACTGACGAGGTCGCGGCTGGGCGCTGGGGGAGCTCTCACGCCTGCCTTGCAGACGCCCTCTGTGTGTGCCTGGGCCTCGGCCCTGCCCCTCCTGTCCCCTCCCCCTCCCTGAGGACAGTGTCCCCAGGTTGTGGGTCCCCTTCAGCCTGGGACCTGGGCAAAGTGAAAGTCACTCAGGGCCCAGCAGAGCCCAGGAGGAGAGCAGAGCTCAGCCCCCTGTGCCCTCGAGCGCACGAGGAAGGCAGCTGCCGGGCGGCATGAGCGCCTGAGGTGGGGGCTGTTTGTACTGCGGCCAAAGCTGACGATCACGGGAACTTTCCACATAACTAATGCCCGGGGAAGCCTCGGATGCTGGCCTGACGGCGGTGCTTAGAAACCCCACAACACGCCATGAAAACAGGCTGCTATTTAAAGCACTATTCCTGCTGATAAGAGCTTGATACATGGGCTTCCCCACCACCTGATCAGAGACCCACACGGGTGAGGGCTCCTGAGACGGGACTCACAGAGACCCTCGAATCACTCACGGAGTTTCTGCCGGAAGCACTGGGGTGGGGGTGGGGTGCTCTGCAGGGGGCTCCCCCAAGGGCTGGAGATTCCCGGGGTGTCTGAGAGTAGGCAAGGTCCCAGCTGGACCTGGACCGGCATCGGGAGCAGTTGGCACAGCGATGCCCTCTGCTTCGTCCAGGGTCCTGGGCATGACACTGCCTGGGGACGGCTCTCGTCACTGCCACCTATTGGGAAGGCCACCGAGTCTGTGTGTCCTGGCTCCCGGGCTCAGGAGTGCACTGGGAAGCCAGGCCTTTGACTCCCAGGGCAGAGAACTTTGCGTGGACAGGTCTTTGGGTGGATGGTGCAGGTGACCTGCTGGTCCATGCTGCTCTGAGCTCTGCCTCACCATCGTGGGCTCCCGAGAAAGGCTTAGGAGAGGGGACACCTCCACCCACCAAGTGCGCTCAGGCTCATGGGACACAGAGGTCAGGCCTGATGGCCCACCACTCCCTGCCCAGGGGGGCCCGACACCAGCGTCCCTCTCACAGGAGTGGACCTGGGTTCCTTGGCCTCTGAGGTCCTTGACTGTCACACGTGAGGTGAGCAGATGGCGACTTGGGACTCCCAGGGACTCCCCTGCCGAAGCTCCTGCCCACCTTGATGGACCCAGAGCCTGGTTCTGGGACGACGCCCCACTGTGGCTGGCGCTGACCCTCCAGGGCCTGTCCCTCTGACGGGTGTCCCCGCAGGTGGGTGGGGGGCTCCCTCCTGGAGCAGCCCAGCTCTGCTCTGGGGCTCAGGTAAGCGGGGAGCAGAGCGGGCCTCCTCCTGGGGTGGGCCACGGCACCAGGCTGGAGGAGACGGGGGCCGCAGCGTGGGAGGCCGTGGGTGGGAAGAGCAAGCCCAGGGTCCAGGGGGCAGGAAGCCAGGAGAGCCACCTTGCTCAGGGCTGGGGGCTCTGGTCCCGAGGACAAGGGTGGAGGAACACATATCCCCAGCAGGGTCAGGACCCCTGAGTCCTCCTGTGTCCAGCCTGGCTCTGGTGGCCACGCCTCCTTCCGGAGCACCCCCTGCCCCTGCTCCCCGTGAGTGAAGGCCCAGGGCTCTCTGGAGAGCTGGGAGCCTGCAGGGCTCTGGGTCTGATCAGAATCGTCAAATCAGGCAGAGGCCTAGGGTTAGCTGAGTGGGAGGACCAGCCTGTGGTGCTTGGCTGACCGGGAACAGGGGCTAAGAGCAGCGGACCCCTGTGAGGACTCGGGGTTCTCTCTGCATCCACCTGGCCTAGCTCTTGGGGCTCGCCACAGGAAGGGGTTTTCTTTGCTCTTAAGCCAGAAGAGGTGGCCTCGAGAGCGTCATGTCCCCTGCCAGGCACGATCCTTGTCTGGGCAGCCCTCCCTTCACCATGAGGTGGGCAAAGGAATAAGGAATGTCTGTCCACAAGACAGGCCAAGGACGTGCTGACCCCAGGACCTGGTCCAGGACCTTCTACCTCCAAAGACCCGTCCTGAGGGCTGGGACGTGAGGCCCCTCTCCCAGGAGGAGAGCAGAGACTGAGACGTGGCCAGTCCCGGGCAGGGGGCCATGTAGGGAGAAGCAGGGCGGGGGTCCTGCCCTCCACAGGGTCTTTGCTTCCTGGGCCTCAGCTCTCTGAGGTCCACCGCCTGAAGTCTCTGTGGGGACCACGGTGTCCCGTCCACAGCTGCTTCTCCAACACGCCACCAGCACTGCACACAAGCAGGTGTGAGCAGGCACTCCCAGGCTCCCCGCGGTCACCAGGCCGAGGGACAAGCAGACAGCGGGGAATGTGGCAGCCCACGAGCCCCTCTGAGAGCCATGGGGTGGGGGCCCTCTCGTCCTTCCTGGGGGTGGAGGGGCCTCTCTCTCCCTGGGCCCCTGGAGGAGCACTCTCTCGTCCCTTCTGGGGGTGGGTCCCCCTCTTCGTCTCTCCCGGGGGTGGAGGGACCCTGCTTTTCTCTATTGGGGATGGGGGACCCTGCCATCTCTCCTGGGCCACGGAGGGGGGTCTCTGTCACCTTTCCTCCTGGTCCTTGGAGGGCCCTGCTCCTCTCTTGCAGGACACGTGGCCACCCTGGAAGCCGGGAGGGTGCTATAATTTTCCTGTGGTTGCTGGGACAGAGGACACAGCCTGGGCGGCTGATGACCACAGCCATGTGTCCCTGAAGTTCTGGTTCTGATGGCAGAACTCCGAGGCCTGTGTCATCGGTGGGTTCCTCCAAAGCCTGGGGAGACCCCTCTCCCCTCTCTCTGAGTCTAGTGGCCATGCACTGCCAGCAGTTCTTGGCTGTGGGTGCGTTACCCCGAGCTGCACCTCCCTGGGCACCGGGCAGTCTCTGTCTCTGTCCTGTCTTTTTGTAAAGGACATGGGATCAGAGCTGGTCCTAATGCGACACGACGTCCTCTTAACTCGTCACATTGGAAAGGCCCTGTTCCTAAGCAAGGCCGCATTCTGAGATTCTGGGTGGACACGACTGTGGGTGGACACCATTGGACCTAGCACAGGGAGCGAGGGACAGGAGCTTGGGGGGGTGATGGTGGGTGCAGTCTGTTCCAGTTGGAGACTCCTGGCCTCAGGCTGGGTGCTGCAGTCAGTCAGGCCCTGGCCCTGGGGTCTCTCTGCTCTGCAGCGGGGTCCTGATGCCTCAGCTGCTGCCTGGGCCTTGGGGGATGGAGGAGGAGTCCTGCCCTCCTGGGTGAGCGTCCCCGGGCCGAGCTTGTCACCTGCCAGCGCCAGTTTGGATGATGTCATCCCAGGCACCTCTTTGGAACTTATCGGAGAAGATCAATGACTAATTCTCACTTGAAAGCGGCGCCTGCTAAAAACCACACTTTGAGCTTTATAGTTCTCCTCTCCGGCTTTTATGATCCAGATTAGTTTCCTTGAACTGCGGACACAGATCAATGCATTTCAGAGGAGTGTGGCACCGGAGGCTCCGGGGCCAGGCAGCCCATCAAGCGCCGCTCAATCTTTTAGACACTTCACAAGGTGCTGGTGGCTGGAGGGCCCTCGGCGACTGACGGGGCTGACAGTGGCCGGGCGGGGAGGGAGGAGAGCTGTCTTCAACCTTTAGTTGAGAGTGTGGAGCCCCTGGCTCCCCAGGTGGCCTCATGTGGTTGAGCAGGAGATGTGGGTTTCTCCCGAGGTACGGGCTGCTAGGGCTGGTGGGCATCTGCCGGGACCTCAGTTCCAATGTGACATCTGGGATCAAGGCTGGTGACACTCAGTGAGCTTGCTTGGAGCGGGGGCTGAGGGGAGATGATGGGGTCCGGAGCCTGGAGGCGCACTCGCCCCTCACCTGCTTCGGGGAGAGGAACCCGGTGCTGCTCTGCTCCCTGGAGTCCTGGATGGGATGAGAGGAGACGTGGAGGCAGCGGGCGGTGAGCTGGGCCCAGCAGCTGTCCTCAGGCTACCCTTGTGGGATGGGTGACTGAGCCCTGGCCCGCCATTTTGACTCTGATGCTCTGTGAAATCATTTCCCCAGAGCAGGCGACTTCTGCAGGACTGTTCTGGAAGGCAGCTCCAGCTTCCCAGACTGAGAGTGACTCAGAACTTCGGGTTTATCTTCCAGCAGAAGTGGCCCTTAGGAGCTCTGGGTGGACCGGAAAGGATCCAGCATCCAGCTGGCTCTCCCCGATTGGCTGGGTGACCTCAGGCAAACCAGTCCCCTCCCCAGGACCCCACTCCATCATCTGGGAGATGCGGGTGCAGCACCAACTGCTGTCCCTTCCCTGGGGTCCTGCAGCCCACGGGAACGAGCAGGGTGCCTGGGACGCAGATGTGAGTGGTAGGGGCCACTGGAGTGTGTCCTCTGCTTCTGTGTCTCTGTTGTGACCAGTAGCCCGTGTCTTGGAGGAAATGTTAGTTCTCTGGAGAAGCCAAGACTCAGCAGCAGAGCAGAGTCAAGCCCAGCCCAGGGAAAACGAAGGTAGCCAGGGCTCGGGCCCCTGGTCACCAAGGGAGATGGGTCCCTGAGCTTGCTTCTGCCAACGCTGTGGGCAGCCTTCTTTGTGCCAGGCTCGAGCCTCAGCCGTCACAGGACATGCAGGAGGCCTGACCTCTTAGGGCTCAAAACTCTCCTGGGCCAAGCGTCCACTCTCCGACCTTCAGTGGCCGCTCTCGTTGGCATTGCTGGGATTGTCATTTGTGGCACCGGGGAAACACGAGTCACCCCCGGTCAAAGCCAATGTACCGAAGAATCCGATTTGCCTTCCAGAGGGGCCTGGGGAAGCCTGGCCTCCTGCAGCGAGGGAGGAGGGAGTCGCCAGAACTGGGCCAGCCCTGCCCAAGCCCTTCCCCAGCTCCCAGGAAGCTTCTGGCTGTTAGGAAGGGGAAGCTGCAGGCAGCCTCACTGCCACTTGTGGTGGCCAGGGATTCCAAGGCTGAGTGTCGGCACAGGCTGAGTGTGGGGGAGCTGGCCTGGGCACAGGCCAGTGGCGGCTTGGGTCCCTCTTCCCTCCTCCGCTGCCTGGCTGGCCTGGGACCTCACACCGTGTGAAGCTGGCTGGCCCCATGGGCTGACACCTGTTGACAAGAGCAGGTCTTTACGGCTCTTGCTGGACAGTGCTGAGCCCAGCGTGGCCACGAGCTTGGGGGGATGATGTTGAGGGGAGAAATGGAGCCCACCGTCCACTGTCTTTGTTTACACTGGTGTAGTGACCGTGGGCCTCTGCTGCAGGTGTGAGGTGGGGCTCCTGCTCCAGGTGTGGGAATGGTGGGGGGCCAGAACACCCAGGTCACCCCTCTACACTTGTGAAAACAGAGAAGAGGGCCCTGCACCTGACCGGGGGACCACAAGCCTCCCTATTCAGAGTGCCCCGTGGTGACATCCCCAGAGGTGGCCCCAGAGTTCGGTGCTTAGGGAAATGTTGAGGCCGGAAGTGGCTGTAGGGGTGGTGGGGCGGCTAGTCTAGTGTCCCCAGAGTGGCCTGTGCTAGACGGTGGAACACCCTAGAGGAGCTGGATTCCAAGGAAGCTGAGCCCTCCCCTCACCCACTGGAGTCTCCTGTTGAGAGGAGGCAGCAGAATCATTTTGGAAGATGCTGAGACGTTGGGCAGAGTCGGGTGCTGCTCTGGCCAAGCCCCCTGTGGTTTCTCATTTCTTCCCTCAGCAGAGAGTCTCCGAGGCCCCCCTCCAGGGCCTCCTCGGCAGAGGGTGAGCCCCATGCATCGGCCGCTGCGTCGGGTTGATGAGAGCTGCTGGGAAGTGACTTTGGGAAGCGGCAGGAGCTGCCAGGGAGGCTGCAGAGCCTGCTCTCTGGCCGGGAGGATCGGAGAGGGCGGTCCTGTTCCTGCAGGGCCAGTGGGTACAAACGCCCGGGAGGCAAGGGGCACATGGTGGCTGTTCCAGAGCTTGCCACAGAGGTGGCAGGAGCAGGTGACAGGTCAGAGACGACTTCTGGGTGTCTTGTGTGTGGTTGGAGCTGGGATGTCCCCTGAGGGGTGCCAGAGCCTCTGGAGGGTTCCTGGGGATCCCTTGATCTGAGGGCGCTTGAGAGCACCTCTCGGCCACTGGGTGGCGCTGCTCCTCTCTGGATCTCTGCTTCTCAGAATGGGTCGACCTTGACCTTGCTCCCAGGGGCGATTTTTGGGTGTGTGAGATAATCACCCTTCTCATTCAGAGTTCACTACCCAGGCCCGCTGGAGGGGAGCCGGAACCTTCAGGAGAGCTCAGCCTTTGAGCTGCTGGAGGTGGAAGGATGGGGCCTTGGGTGTTCTCTGTGAGGGACAAAGAAGGAAGAGAGTACTCGGGGCCAGAGCACAGGCTGTGGCCATTTGTGCAGGACGGTTGCATCTCCTAGCCTCCCTTTCCGCAAGCTGGGACCCTGTGACTGAGCGTGGCCAGTGGGAGGTGGACGTGGAGGGAAGGGAAGGCCCTGAGATAGTAGAGTCCTGGACAGGGGGCCCCAGGCTCACGGGTACCTGTTGGCAGCTGGTGAGTGCCATCCTGACTGTGCGTCCCCACATCCTGCTCGTCTGAGACGGCAAAGTGAGCGGAGCGGATGACGTGGCCAGGCTCACACCTCCAGGCCACAGGAGAGACCTGGTCTCATGGTCTCGCAGGCCCGGGAGGGACTTGGGGTCAGCTCCTCTGAGCCTTGGCCTCCTCAGTTGCAGAAAGGATATTATCGTCCCTCAGTATCTGTGGAGCTCCAGGACTGATGTGGATACCAGCGTCCACGGACCCTCAAGTCCCTCTATAATTGGGGTGGGATTTACATGCACCCTGCACACGTGCCCCTGAATACGTTGACTCCAGGTGACCAGGTAAACAGGGGTCGTGATACACTGTTTAGGGACTAAGGACAAGGAGCAATCTCTGTCTTGGTGTAGATACAATCATCTTGGGCTAACAGCATGGGATGAAGCAGGGGCCCAGGGAGCTGTGGGGGGCTGTGGCGGGTGAGTGGGCTGCACTCCAGCGGGCTCAGGGCCGTGCTCGGCGTGTGATCAACTGAGGTTTCGCTTCTGAAAATTTTGGAAAAAATGTTTTGAGTAGTTTTGGCCTGAGGTTGGTTGGATCTGTGGACGGATGTGGGGCCCAGGCATGTGAGTGCTGACCTGCACCTGTCTCGTCGCTGCATGGAAAGGAAGCCCACAGAGCAACGGGCAGAGAGCAGTGCAGTCCCCCCCAGCCTGGGAAAGCAGCGGTCACGGTGGACGCCAAGCGTGCACAGAGGGGTGCTTTAGTTTTCGTCACAGTGGCCCCTCTCCCTGGTGTGGGCAGCTGTGGGCCCTGGGAACCCCCTGCAGGGGCAGCTGGGAGAGCCCTGCCAGGGCCCCCGGCCCCCAGGGCCCCCGGGAGGATTCTGGAGCGGCTCGGAGCAGGAGTCTTTAATCCTCCACTCACTGTTCTGTCGATCACAGCTCACGTGACTGTTCCAGGCCACTTCAACGCCACTCAGACTCTAATGGAGCCATTTAGTCCAATATTCTCAATTATTTTCAAAATTTAAAAGGCACGTTAATGATTTCTGAATGGTTTTGATGAAACCGCAGTTAGAAGCTGGACTTTGTCTCCCGGGGGGCCTCGGGGGTGGGGGGCAGGGAGTGCCAGGAGGATGAGGGGACCTGGGGCGTGGCTCTCCTCCCAGCTCAGCCCAGGAGGAAAACGGGCTCTGCTGACCTCGAAGGCTTGCCTGGAGGGTCCAGCCTCTCCCCAGAGGGAAGCCCTGCTGTCCGGAGGCCTCGCCTTCTCACTCATGGTCCACTCACCTGGCGCCCACCAAGGCCATGACCCTTCATGGCCTGTGCAGACCCAGGATATGACCTCAGGACCGGATGTAGGACCGTGTGTGGAGTCATCAACGCACCTGGAGATGGGCTTCCTGCTGCCATCTGCCTACATTTGGTGGGAGGCAGAGGGCGCAGTGACTGCGGGACTCCAGGATGAGGCACTGTGTCCTGGAGAGCTTGGGGACAGCCAAGGGGCTGGGCTGGGTCCCCTGGGCAGCCAGGAGTTTACTTGGCACCAGGGAAGGTGGCTGGGCTGTGGGGGAGGCTGGATGGGCCCTGTGTCTTGGAAGGAGGGCGGGATGACGGGGGCCAGCATGGGAGGAATGGGGGCCGTCAGCAGGTCAGGGTTCACAGACTTGGGGCCCCAGAACCCCTCTGTGCTCTTTCTTCAGAAGTTCCACGTCTGGTTAACGTTAGCTGTGCACGTTGGAGGGGTGCAGCGTGCTCTTTCCTCTCGGGAGGACACAGCGCTCGCTGACCACCTCCACGCAGCCTCACGCTCCCTGGAGGCCCAGAGAGCCCTCGTTTGCTAGAGTTTCTGCACAGAGACGGCACTGGAGAAATTCAAGACTCACGCGTTTATTGATCCACTGAGAACAGCAGCAGTGAGCCTGCAGCGTGAGTAGCGAGCAGGGGCTAAGTGGGGTTACAGCCCTCCCTCCCCAGACAGTGAGCCGCGGCCTGGCCACCTGTCTGTGCGTGTTGCTGTTGCCTTACCAGAGGATGGCTGGGCGCTCACAGCTGCTCCCCGGCTGTCCCCACATGCTGTTTGTTTTGAAGTCAGACGAGGCTGTGGCTCCACGGATCCGCGGTTGGCAAACAGGGCGTTCAGGTGCCACAGCGGTTCTGCTGCGAGACTGAATGAAGACAGGTGAGGGCGAGACTCTCAGGTCAGCGGCCAGGTGGACTCGGCAGCCCTGTGGATGACCTTCCCTCCTGCAGTGGACTCGTACCCGTGTGTGATTTGGAAGTGCCACCCATGGGCCACTGAGGTGGTACTTCACTGTATTCTGCAGGTCCCTGGGACGGGGCGCAAGTCCTGGCTCAGCTTCGCACTCCTCAGGCCTCCTCCTTCCCCCTGTGGCAGCCATGGAGCCCCTGCGGGTGGACACCAGCCTCCCTCTGCCCACCTCTAAGAAAGTGACCTTGGGGACACCTCTCCCTCTGCCCATCTCTGAGAGAGTGACCTTGGGGACACCTCTCCCTCTGCCCACCTCTGAGAATGTGACCTTGGGGACACCCCTCCCTCTGCCCACCTCTGAGAGAGTGACCTTGGGGACACCCCTCCCTCTGCCCACCTCTGAGAATGTGACCTTGGGGACACCCCTCCCTCTGCCCACCTCTGAGGGAGTGACCTTGGGGACACCTCTCCCTCTGCCCACCTCTGAGAGAGTGACCTTGGGGACACCCCTCCCTCTGCCCACCTCTGAGAGAGTGACCTTGGGGACACCCCTCCCTCTGCCCACCTCTGAGAATGTGACCTTGGGGACACCCCTCCCTCTGCCCACCTCTGAGAGAGTGACCTTGGGGACACCTCTCCCTCTGTCCACCTCTGAGAGAGTGACCTTGGGGACACCCCTCCCTCTGCCCACCTCTGAGAATGTGACCTTGGGGACACCCCTCCCTCTGCCCACCTCTGAGAGAGTGACCTTGGGGACACCTCTCCCTCTGCCTACCTCTGAGAGAGTGACCGTGGGGACACCCCTCCCTCTGCCCACCTCTGAGAGAGTGACCTTGGGGACACCCCTCCCTCTGCCCACCTCTGAGAGAGTGACCTTGGGGACACCTCTACTTCCTTCTGGACCTTGGTTTACTCCTCTTTGTGAGAGGGTCAGCTGGATGTCCCTGAAGCCCTCCTGTCCCCGTCACACCGTAAGGCTGCCTGATGAGCCTTACAGTAGTGTTTGTAGCGTGGTGAGTGACTGTCCACCAAGATTGCCCCCACCGCGGCCTAGGAGCCGGCTGTGCCCTACGCCAGTCAGCGCTGTCTCTGTGCTATCCCGTGAGCACACTCTCCACTGACCGTCCAGGCTTGGGCACCTGCCCACAGGGGTCTACAGTGAGCGCGGAGTCCTTGAACCGCTGGAGGGGACCTTCAGAGGGCAGGCTCCTGGGGGGCCTTCTGTGGAAGCAGAGGGTCTTGGTGCCCGGCAGTCTCAGTGCGGAGGAGGCGCAGGGGGGACAGTGAGGGGCTGTGGATGATGCACCCCGTGAGCCGGGTCTGGGCCTGCGTCCTGCCTGGTGTCCCCTCAGGCAGGCCACAGGGCCCCATCAGCAGCAGAGCAGAGGCTGGCCCCCAGGAGCCTTCTGCATGCCACCTCCTGCCTGCCTCCCTGCCTCCCAGAGGGGCCCGCAGGTACCGGGGTCACTCCTGTGGGGATTCCGCCGCACTGCCCCCTGCTGGCCTCGGAGGTTCAGTGGGCTTCTATGTGACTCTGCTCAGCTCCCTGGGGCTCAGGGCAGGCGACTGAGCTTCATTCCTGGAGAGGGAGGCTCTTCCTGGGGGGCTCCCGACGAGCAGGTGGCACCTGGGGACGAAGGCAAAGGGTGCAGAACACGGGTGTCCAGACGCCCCCAGAGCAGGGCTTTCCGGGGCCTGAGAGGGGCTGGCGCCGCCAAGTCAGCATCACGGGCTCCACAGCCTGCCTCCAGTGTCCCAGGGCTGCTCCCTGCCTGCCCTGGGCTGTCCCCCTGTGGGTCAGCCTAAAGGGCCCTGAGAAGGTGGCATCCACCACCGAGGGGAGTGCAGGGCCGTCCCCTGTCCTCGGATCTCGAGCAGCACCCACCTTCACGGGAGCAGTTCCTCCTTGTCCACAGCGTGGCTCAGAGCTGCCTGTGGAGCCCCTCTCTGCCCACATGTGGCCTCTGGAGCCCCAGATGGACGGTGCTTCGTGAATTAACTAAGGCCACCCAGGGGCGCTGAGTCCTTTGCCGAGGCTGAGCCAGGCCTCGGAGCTGCTGTAGGGACCTCAGTCTGTATCTTATGTGGGGAGAACGGCCAGGAAGAACAACACGCTTGCCACTTGATGTAACTAAATGTCATCGCCCGCCCCGGGTTGCCGCTCCACGGAGAGCAGCCGGCGAGGGTGGGGGTGGGGAGCGACCGCGTCACCTGACTCATGACCCTCGCCTCCTGTTTATCATCAACCCATCCTCAGCTCCACAGAGTGCGCTAATTGGGGTGGCTGGTGACGTAGGCCTGTGATTTGGGAGCTGACACTTCTGTCCAGGGGCTGCTCGACCTGGGTCCTGCACGAGGATGGAGAGGCCACGGCGGGTTCTCACGTGGTTCCCCTTGGCAGGTCCCTCCTCAGGAATCGAGCCTGTGGGCGTGGGTGATCTGGGTGCATGGGGGGCACTCGTAGGTGGTGGCCTAGAGATGGACAGTGTTTTCCGCGACTCCCCTCCAGGGCACTGGCTGCTTCCTGGGTGACTACTACCCAGGAAGTCCGGGGGAGGGGGTCGTGGGCAGCACAGGGGGGCCCTGCCTGCGGACCCTCGAAGCCTCACCATGGGACCCTGCTATTCCTGGGAGGAGGGCGGGTTCAGGGGGCGTCTGCAGCCCCCACCTGGCCCTCCTGTGGGCACCTTAGTGATAGGCTTCCTCACTCCCAACAGGCAGGCAGAAGTCAGACGGCCACATGGACAGGTCATCTGGGGACCAGTGGCCTGGGTAGACAGATTGAAAGTAGGTGTGGCTTTGGGAACAAAAAGAAGCAAAACTTGGTCATCGAGGGGCAGATGCTGACCCAGGCGCAGGACCGTCCCCCACCAGCGGAGAGCAGAGAGCGTGCTCAGAGAAGGGCCCCCTCACCCGCTTCCCCGCCCTCCCGCTCCTGCCTGGCTCTCCCTCCTTTCTGTGGCTCTTTTTATTAATTTGAAAGGTAAAAAGCCAAAGCTCTATGGAATCCCACCTTCTCCCCACCCCCTATCGTTTATTAAAAAACCCCACGCCTAGCAAATCACTCTGATGAGCAACTGCGTGCCCTCCTGTGAGCCTGTGGCGGCCCAGCTGACAGGCGGTGGGGGCTGGGCAGCCCCTGTTCCCCCTGCCCCATGCCCAGCTCTGTCCGCGACGGCTGCCCCCTCCCGTGGACGAGGTGGTTTCTCCATTTGTCAGTCTCGGGAGGAATGATGGTTTATGTTCCAGCACTGAGTGTTTTTATTTGCCAATATCTTCTCCTCTCCGTAAGAACCGTTGGTTCATAACTTCTGTTATTGCACAATATTATTTACCGACCTCGGCGTAAGGGACGCCAGCTGGGGGAATGTTTGTTTGCACGACCCCCTCATCTCTAAATAGAGTTTCCTGGGGGTTCTGAAGGGCAACATCCATCAGGCTCCACTGTGGTGAGCGGGGGCAGCCGGTCTCTCTTTTCTGAGCATTCGCTCTCCATTGTGTCCACGGTGTGGTCCTGAGGATGAAGAGCTCTTATCCCACTGTCCAGTGCCCCCACCCCGGACCCACTTGAGTTACCAAGCAGCTGGCTCCCGAGAGGCGGCTCCCAAGAGGCCTGCTGTGCTGCCCCTGCTGCCCCCTTCCACCAGCTTCATTTCCTGCTGCCCTGGGGGTGTCCAGTTCTGCCAGAGGTGGTGGACCGTCCAGTCAGTGTTGACACGGCAGGCTCCTCCTCTGGAGGATGAGGTCACCCGGGTACCGAGAGCATCCTTTTCTTTAAAAAGCTGAACACAAAGCTCATATCTGACTCTGTTCTCCCTGAAGTTGAATTTATGGTACAAGTGGTCTTACGAGAGTCCAGATTTAGCCATCCTCATGATGGATCCCTTATTTAAAAGATTAAAGCCACGGGGGATTGGGAGCTGTGCCTGAAGTCGGGATCCCGTGACTCTGAGGCGGTGGGAACTCAATCACCCACAGGGACTCGCGGCTCCCAAAGTCCAGGGAAGGTGGCTTCTTCATTCAAGAGGCTTGTTCGTGGCCACCAGAGAGCAACTGGAACCACATTTGTCCAAAGGCGGAGGACAGGGACCAGCAGTGTGGCAGCTCAGAGCTCTGGCGGCTTGGGAAGGGCTGCTGTGTCATGGCTGTGGGGACGAGGTCTGATTGGAACAGACTGGATCCCATTTCACATGAGGAGAGAGGGTACATCCCGAGGGACCCTGGGGCTGCTGGTCCTCTCCCTACGGAGAGCTGTTCACCAAGTCCTGTGCCCCTCAGTCCCCAAGCACAGGGCCAGCCACACAGTGGTCATCCACAAACACTGTGGAAGGGACAGAGGGGGACAGTGGGCTCCTTTCCTTCCCAGTGTCCAGGTGGCTGCTGCCCTCCTGCATCTCCTTCCTGAAGACAGTGGCCAAGGCCCCGCATGCCCGGGGGCTCTGATGTCGGCCTGTAGCCCACTCCCTCAGGAACATGGGGCACTGGGAGAGTGCGACTCCTCCCCACGGAACAGCTCCCGTGGCCTTCTGCACCTGCCGGGCTGGCGGGTGGTGTCGGCAGCCATGCTGGGCCAGCGTGACGGACACGTGTGGCTGGGAGCCGCTGCAGGCCGTGCTCTGGGCACTGTGCTCACTGTGGTTGGGCCTGGGGACCTCCTTCCTGCTGACCCCTGTGGCTTTAACCTCACTGTCTGGTCTTGGAAGCCCAGGAGATCTGGGATGTTGTGGTGGCTGTTTTTGCTGCTGCTGCCTGACATGAGCAGGTGACAGAGCCAGCAACAGACAGAGCCCAGCCCTGGCCTGGTCCTGCGGTAGAGGCCTCTTCAGAGCACAGCGGAGCAGGCTGGGCCCAGAGTGACCTGGAGACCCTGCGGGTCCCAGCGGTGGCTGAGGAGAGGTCAGGGCCAGATAGCTTCCATCCTGCAGAAGTGAGAAGGACCTGACTTGTCCCAGCTCTGGGACCCTCCTTCCCACTCCTTGTCCTCATGTTCTGGCCAGCCTCAGCACTTCCTGCCTCCCTCCCTCCCACGGGCTCAGCCCCTGATCTCCTGCTTCTCTCCAGAGAACCATCCCAGGTCTGGTCTCAGACCCGCCGTGGCCCACCCTCCTACGCTCCACCTGCTGCCCTCCTGGCCTGCAGCCTCTCCCCTGGCCCCTCTGCTCCAGGCCTGCTGTGCTGCCCCCGCTGCCCCCTTCCACCAGCACTTCCCGGAGCCTGGGCCTGGGCCTGGGCCTGGGCCTGGTCCCAGAGCCCCCCACTGGGATCTTTCGGGCCCTTCTGCCCCAGCCTCGGCCGTTGTCTGCGTGGTGAACCTCTTCCTGCCCTCCAAGTTGAGTCTCAGGGCTGTGTGTCTGGTTTTGACCTTGGAGCTACACTCCACCCCCTGGACAGCTGGCCATGGAACATTCTAGCAGTCTCAGTCCTGCCTCTCCTTCCCCTTCATGCTGTCCTGGAGGACAGGAAGGAGGAGCAGCGGGAAACTTGTTTCTGATTGGTGCCAGCCTTCCCCACAATCACCGAGCTCTCAGAACTTGTGCACTCAGAGATGCCCACAGGACTGGCCTGGGCCGGATGTGGGTGTAGGGCTCTCCTGGGAGAAACCAGGGAGCAGACCAGATGGAGGTTGGAACCATCAGGTGGCTTCAGCAGACAGGGCAGCCTCTGTCCGCACAGCCAGCCCTCCTCGCTAAGGGCCCTGGGGACAGGGGCAGATGAGCTCCTCTCCTGCTCCTGGGCTCAGGGCAGCTGAAAGAGGAGGCAGACCCAGGGAGAAGCCCACGTGACAGCCACTTCCTGGAGCCGTGGCCCAGGTCCACGTGGGGAGTGAGAGGTTTTGTTTTGTCATGGCTCTGCTAGAGCCCAGGGCGTCTGTGGGCCAGGACGTATATCTGCAGAGCAGACAGGTTCTGATCTCCTCCCAGCCCCCATTCTGCACCCTGGGGGTCGGCCTCTGAGCTCAGGTCTGACCTGGGGGCTGGCATCAGGTTGGGGCTGCAGCCGGAGGTGGGCCTCTCGGGAGCTGGAATGAATGTATGCAGAGCGACCAGAGGGCAGAGGGCAGGACGCAGAGAGGCCGGGAAGCAGGTAGGGTGGGGCCTTCTCCTTGTGCAGCCCCCCGCAGGCCAGGCCCACACTCCCTTCCTGGAGGGCCTTCCGACCCAGGATGTTTGGTCTCCCCGCGGGGCTTCTTTTTTCTGAAAACCCTCAGGCTCCTACCCAGCTCTGCTCACCCTCCTGCCGCTTGAGAAGCTCAGGAGACCCCACTCTTGAGAGTAGACAGAGGTCTATTTGGAAGAGATGGTCCTTGTCACTGCCTGGACAAAGTCTCCCCCAAAGGTGACCTTCTCCCAGCAGGCTAACAGCACTTTCCTTCTCCTTCCCGGCACAGGCAGTGGGATGGCAGGAATGTCCAGGGAGGAGCCGCACGGAGACCCTGGTCTGGGGGGACAGCACGGTGGCCCCCTGCTGATGCTGCCCCCAGCCTCGAGGGCCATGGTGCTTCAGAGGGTCACTGTGCTTCCCCACGTGTGGAGATGAGGACCACTGCCTGCTCCTCTCTGGCTGGGATGGGCCCTGAGCAGCACCCTGCCCTTGAAGCGCCTCTCCGTGCCCCAGACGGGCAGCGTGGCAGAGCCTTCCTCCTGGGAAGGGGAAAAGCCCGTGGGCCCCAGGGAGCCGGGTGGGGAGGATTCTGTTGGAGGGTAATGAGGGCTTGGGGTGGGAGGTGCTGGGAATAAATGGAACAGGAGGACGTGGCGGATCCAGGAGAGCCCTGTGGGCAGCAGAGGGACGCCAGCAGGAGCCTGGCAACTGGTGGGCTGGACGCAGTGACTGTAGGGCGCCATCCCATACCCTGGGGGGCCTCTGGAGTCCCAGAGGCCCCACCTCCTTTTTAGTTTACTTGGCAGCTTTATCGTGATCTCGCTGGAGAGCCACACGATCCGCCCACCTGAAGAGCAGTTCACTGGCGCACAGTGTAGACTCAGAGCCATGTGACTGTCACCGCGATCCACTGACAGCACCTCCAAGGAAACCACCCGCCCATCAGCGGTCACCCTCCGTCTCTCCTGTCACTTCTACATGGACGCGCTTGTCCCGGGGTTTGCCTGATCTGACTTCATCTCCGGGAGCTCGGGCTGCTGTCCTAGGATTCCTTGGATGGGGTCACGGATAAACAGCAGGCTCACCTGGCTCCCAGATCTGGAGTCACCCAAGACGCAGGCCCAGCAGGTCTGGTGTCTGGCGAGGGCTCCCCTTCACAGGGCTTCCGCCCGCCCCGTCTTCCCGTGGCGCAGGGAAGGCCCCGGGCCCTTCACCGGGACACTGCCCCCCCCCAGGCCCTGCCTCCCAGCACCGCTGCCCTGAGGGTCAGGCTTCAGCTCGAGGGGGGGCACAGACCTGCAGGCCACAGCGGCATTTCTTACAGACTCGAGGACGGGGTGTGGCTTTTCAGGAGAGATTTCTTCACAAGAGACAAAAAGCACAAATCAGAACAGAAGACACACTTGCCGGGTTCAACAAGCCAACAAAAAAGCAAAACCGGGAAAGGCCCAAAGATGCCCCAAACGGGAGAAGACTGAGGGCTGGGGGAGTGGGTGGACGGAGAGAGAAGTCTGGCAGAGCCCAGTGCCCCCGGGGACCTGGGGCACGCATGGCCCTGGGCTGGCCCATGTGGGGTCCCACACCAGGTGCCTTCTCAGGGCTGCACGGACGTGCACAGCCTTCCCTGAAACACCCCGAGAGCGAGAGCCGCCAGCTCCAATGTCCTCAGGCTTCTCTGACAGGCGGTTTCCATGTGGTGCCTCATGTGGTAGAAAGTCTGTGGGGCCTCTGTAGGGCGCCATCCCATACCCTGGTGGGCCTCTGGAGTCCCAGAGGCCCCACCTCCTACACCATTGCAGTTCAGTCCACGGCACCTACCTTCGAGCACTATTTTAATAAATCAGTATATTGCTCCAACTGTAATAAGGAGGAATGGGAAGAGAGTGATGTAGAAGGCAGGATCTTCAGTGTTTCAACATGGATCAGCAAGACCGCGAGGGTGATGTCCCCAGGTTGAAGCAGGCATGCTGTGTTAGCTCCTCGAGGACCCGGGGCACTGCCCCTTGGGTGCGTGCTCTCTTCCCAAGGAGGAGCCAAGGACACCGTTGCTGCAAAGGAGCTGGTGTTCACAGGAGATCCATCAATGTCAGCAGTCCTGTGGTCTTAGAGCCAGGAGTTACGCCCTGGGGAATGAGGAAGACACGTCACCCTGCAGGCACGTCTGTCCTCCAGGACTTGTAGTAGAGGGGAGGGGACGGTGGCAGGGCTCTGGGTTCTGGGTGGCACCTCTTCTCCCTTAGTCCCTCCCAGGTCATCACAATCATGGGAGCGCGGAGTTGTCTGGGTCTGGGTTTGTTTCAAGTTTCACCAGCAATGCCTACGGCCCTTGCCTGGGGCCAGGATGGGAGCCTGGAATCTAGGACACTGGCTGGGCCTCATCTCCACTGGAAGGTGCAGAAGGAGAGCCGGCCGCAGATGCACACGCCTGCCCGGATAGTTGCTCCGAGCTCTCGGCCCCTCCTCCCTCCCTTCCAGCTATCTCCAGGCTGGAGCTGCCACCCAGGTTGTCAGGATGAGGACAGCTTCTCTCCGCAGCTTGTCTCCGTGGAACCCTTACCGTCCTGTTTGTGAGCACGGTGGGGTGGGGCAGGTGTCCACACGTCCACTGGGTCTTGGAGCCGCCTTGGCCACAGGCTTCGTATGGCCTGCTTTACCTGCTGGGAACCGGGGACCCCTGGGGTGGACCTGCTCCACACACAGCCAGGGCCAGGGGGGCCAGAGGGAGCCTGGCTCCTGACCTCACCCTGCTCTCTCCAGGTCTCACCTGCCTTCACCACCTGAAGCCTGCCGATGGCCCCGGCCTGAGAGGCCCCACTGCCCAGAGCTGGCCCTGGGGGGCTGGGCTGAAAGATGGGTCCCAGGAGGTCTGGGGTCCTTGCTGCTGCCCTCGCAGGAGGCCCCCTTGGAGACCAACCAGATGTCGGGTTTCCAGGGAGACACCGGGTGCTGGCCACGGGCAGTCAGGAGAGGCAGCTCCGCTCTCCCCACTCCGAGGCCACCCTCCTCCCCGCCGCTGGCTCAGCCTGAGCCCAGAGGCACTGTGTGCTGGGCTGGGGCTTTCTCCTGGCAGAGTCCTGGGTCTCCCCGGCCAGGCAGGGCCCCTCAGAGCCCAGCAAAGCTCCCTCTGTGGAGGGGCCTTTGGGCACTTCCTGCCACACTACCCTACTCCTGGGATGTCTGAGTGGGGGCATGGGACAGGGCCCCAGCTCCCATTGATTCTGTGCCAGCCTTGCATGGCCTGGGGACTGGGGGGCGCAGGGATGATTGGGACCTTGCACACAGTTGGCCTTGTCACCTGGTGGGGCCTGGGAGCAGGCTGTGGGGGGGCACGGTCCCCTCTCGTGGTCCACAGCTGAGTCCTCCCCTGTGGCTTAGGGGCTCCCTAGGTTCCGTGGGCTGGGCCTTCTGAGCGTGTGTCCCCCGTCGAGGGCCCCCTTCTTCCCTGGCTGCCTCTAACTGGGTTCCCAAGACCCCTAGCTGCCTCCTGTACAGATATTTTTTGGGGAAAGGGATCTTCTACAGCAGGTGGACCGAAACCCAGAGCCTCAAGGACAGTGTCCTGTGGGCAGACAGCCTCCTCTTGGGGAAGCCTGGAGCAAGACTGAATCCCTGCTCTGGGTCCCACCACCCCAGGATCTGGGGCCATTATCCCCAAGGCTCTGGAGACCCCTCCTGCAGCCATGCTCTGGGGTTCTGTCCCCTCTCCTGCCACCCTCAGTCTGCTCCCATCTGTGTGGGCCTCGCCCACCTCATACCCCAGCCATCCCCTCCTTATGCCCCCGCCAGCCATGGAGATGCTCTGCAGGCGGTGGGCAGAGGCTCTGCACACAGCACGCTGCCCAGGCTGCATGGCCCTGGGCACAGCAGGAGCCCTGGGCCTGCAAACATCATTCACCACTTTCATGGCAAAGGGGGTTTTGTGGATGTGATTAGACGAAGGGTCTGGAATGGGAGCAGCCTGGACCAGCTGGTGGGCTGAGTGCCATCCCAGGAGTCCAGACCAGGAGAAGCAGGAGTTGGAGTCAGCTCAAGGCGGCCGTGGAGAGGAGCTGGAGGGCGGTGCCCTGAAGGGGAGGCAGGGCGGTCAGTGAGGGACGGGGCCACCTCAGAGCTGGAGAAGGGCCGGAGGGGCAGTACAGTGGCAGAGCACTTGCCTGGGGTGCTCAGGCACGGGTCCATCCCCACACTGGGCAGAGCAGGAGCAGCAGCCGCTGGGGCAGACAGCGGAGCCCCCCGGGTCTGGGTGGGCAGCACCTGTGTTAACCCGAGTAGCTCGTTCTGACCTGCAGCACCGCCGGGGGATGAATCTGCACCACTGCCGGCTGCTGAGCTTGAGGTGCCGTCTCGGCAGAGCCACGAGTGCGTGTCCAGGGTCAGGACCTCCCCAGGACACCCCTGGCAGGGCATTCGCTGATGTTTCTTGGAGCACTTCTTGTATCCAAGACTAAATCCTGGGTCCTGGTCAGGTGGGCAGCAGGGGTGCTACCCTGTAGCTTTGCCAGGCGACTGAGAGACCCTTGCTCTGGCAGGGAATAGGCCTGGTTGACCTAGGTGCCACCAGGTCCCATCTCAAGGGACAGCCCCGTAGCTCTGCTGGTGGCTGCCAGGAGAGGGGGCACTTGGTGACCCTGGCCTGACCTCATTCTTCCAGACCACTTGAAGGTGTTCGTATGCTTTAGGCAGAAGTCTACAGGGCGGTTCTTCAAGAAAACATCCACCTGCCCCAGTCCTTTCCCCAACTCACTCCAGATCTCAAGGGCTTCAGGCCATTGGTCCCCAGGGAGAATAAAGTTGCTGGCAGAGCTCTCGAAATGACAATAGGGAAAGGCGGCCACAACCTCCTGCGGCTGAGGATGGTGTAGACAAAACATAGCAGAGGGCCAGGCGTGCACATCACGTGCAGGGTGTGGGTGTATACGCGTGTGTATATGCCTATGTGCAGTCACACACAGGTGTGCCTTTGCATACGTGTGAGCCTACATCTGTAAGCACCAGCACTTACATGTACACACACCGTGTGAACATGACATGTGTGCACACGAATGCTTGCATGTATACATCCACACACGTGTGCAAACACCAACACATATGCACACACATGTCCTTGTGAGCATGTGCTCACTGGAGCATACATGTGTACAAATATGTGTGTCTGTGTGGCCATTCAGGTGAACATTGTGCCTGTGTACACACGTATGAGATGTATGTGAGCACAGCACGTATGTGCCCAGGCATGTTCATCTGAGTAAGTGCGCATACACACTTGTGCTTAAGCAAACATGCCTGTGCATGTGGCTATGTGTACACATTCATGCAAACACTGTGTGTCAAAAATCACTCATGTGATCGCATGTTTGCATTTTTGTGCACATTTTGCACACAAATATTCACACGTGAGCACTGGAATGCACATGTGCCCTCTTGTGAGTATGTGTGTGTGCATACGTCTGGTGCTTTCAGGAATGAGCGGGGAGGTCCCTCTTCTTATTTCCAGGCGTCCCAACGCTCAGCACGGCCAGCCAGGAAGCACATTGCCGTCTGGGTGCCGCTGTCCTGGGCGCACCTTCCCCGCACTCCTGCCAGCCCTGTGGCACGTGTGTGCTGGCCCTGTTCCTCGATTACCCCAGGCCCTACCCCAGCCGAAGAGCCCTTTAGGTCGCATGCTTGATGGGTTATTCTGAGCTGAGTAGATGACCTGCCTTGTGAGAAGCCCGCTGCCCACAGGTCACCACCACCACAAGCCAGGTCCATCTTTCGCCCTCCATTGGGTCTGAGCTGCAGCGGTGCTGTTCTCACGGCTCACAGTGCAGGGACGTTTACTCTGGATTCCTTTGAGAGAGTGTAAAGGACGCTGCACTACGAAGTAAGACGAAGACCGCTTTACAATACTATAATATGAAGACTTAAACCAAAGGCGAGGGGCTTAGGACAGCTCACCACTGACTCACAGGTCGACGGAATGTGACCCTGAGAACTGGCTTCTTTCCTCAAGTGTCGGGACACAGATGAGGCATCATCCACCCGTATCAACCACAGAGCCAAACTCCTCCGTCCGCTACTGTTCCCTTCTCACAGGAAAGCCTTGCTACGGAGCACAGGTCGGGGAACCCGCGGCCACCGGCAGCTCTTTGAGCAGCTCACTGCATTGAGGAAGTGGTGCTGGAGGTCGGGCTGTCTGTGGCCTGAGTTCACTTAGCCAGAGCCACCTGCTGTCCCCCAGGAGAGCGCACACAGGAGTCTCCAGCTCAGCACGGAGGAGACCTTGCCTTGGACATCCAGGAGGACAGCAGGCCTGTGGCTGAGGACTGCAAGGAGAGGTGTGCACGGTAGCCTGCGTGGCTACCTCGGTCTGAATTCAAGGTAGGCCACGTGCCAGGTGGGTGGCCACTTGCTGCGTACCTGGCCATCATGATTACCACCAGCACTAACATCACCACCATCTCATCACCGTCACTACCATCACTGCCACCATCATCACCATCACTGCCACCATTATCACCATAACTGCCACCATTATCACTATCATCACCATCACCACAATAACTGCCACCATCATCACCATCACTGCCACCATTATCACCATAACTGCCACCATTATCACTATCATCACCATCACCACAATCACTGCCACCATCATCACCATCACTGCCACCATTATCACCATTGCCACCACCATCATCACCATCACTGCCACCATTATCACCATTGCCACCACCATTATCACCATCATCACCGTCACTACAATCACTGCCACCATTATCACCATCACTGCCACCATTATCACCATCGCCACCACCATCATATTCATCACCATCACCAGCATCAGCATCACCACCTTCATCATAGTCATCACCATCACTACCTCCATTAAGATCACCACCACCACCATCATATTCATCACCGTCACCATTACCCATGATCATCACCATCACCATCTCATCACAGTCATCACCATCACTACCACCATTATCTTCACCACCACCATCGTCATTAACACCATCACCGCCACCCACCCCCATCGTGATTCTCCTGGGCATCACCTGGCTCAGCAGTACCTGCAGAGGTTTAATGCACCACAACTGTGAGAAATGAAAGGCGTCCGGATGCGCTGGACCCGATAAAGGAGATGTTAATGGTGGCCTCGGGTGCTATTGCCAACCCTGCTCCACAGACAGGAAGCTGCAGCCAGGAGGCTGTGTAACCCGCCAGCCTCACACAGAGTGACAGGATTCAAAGCCGGGAACCCCGATGCAGCGCTTTCCCTGGAAACACGGAATTCCCAGAAGGGGGTGGTTTTGTGGTGTGACTGTGGAGGGCTCTATCGGGCTGCGGCAGGTAGGGGACTTTAGGTCATGATTTTATGGGCAGTGTTTATTCAGGGGACAGATTCTAACATGGAGAGTGGACTGGGTTAAATATTTCGGAACACGCTCACAGATTAGTAAATAAAGAATAGGATGCTCTGGGGGAGAGCTTTGACGATGCCGAGGTGGTAAATGGGATTCAGTCTCTGGCACTGAACTCGGGCAGTGGCTGGCCAGGCCCCGCCCGGCTGCGCGGGCCCTGAAGCCGTTCCTGGAGCCCACAGATGACTGGCTGCCGGCAATCGCGTTCTAATGCTTGTCTAAATGTTTCTCATCTGGTCCTTCTCCTACCGGAGCGTGGAGAGCAGTGCTGAGCAAGCTCCCTTTAGGGCAGCAGACTCCTGGAAAGAGCCGAAGCCATTCTCTGCTCCCAAGCAAGCCGGATCCCCTCCCCCTCGTTATAAAACACCTATTATCCCCTTGATCTGCAAGCGGGCAGCGTTATTTCAACTTGACAGCTCGTGAGAAATGTACCACGATATAATAAAAGGACCAGAGAGGCACTATTTAATGTCAGAATGACAGATGCTTCAATTAGGCAGACAGGACGATTTCTCCCCAAAATAGATAAAGATGAAATTTTTATAAGATTGGGCTGTTTGTGTTTATGGTACGGTACAGTTAGCTTTCATTACAATATAAATTAAAATAAGAACTCCTATTTCAATGGAGCCAACCATCTTGCTAATGATATTTCAACTCAGAGCCACCGTTTATGGAAGCCCCGTCCCCTCGCTGGGGAGGAGTGGTCTCCCCAGGGTTCACTCTGGCATTCACACACCCTTTCCCACCGGAGGCAGGAGGGTGTGTCCAAGTTCATTCTGACTAGAACTCTCGCAGATATTTCTTGACATGTGAGATTTTCCTCTCTGCCTGGTCCAGGTTTCCTGGTGCTCCACACAAGGTACCCAGCTGGTGATCAAAGGCTGGGTGGGGTCCGGGGGGAGTGGTCAGGATTCTCCAGGACTGGATGTCACTGGCTGCAGGTCCAGGGCTCTCCACCTGGCGGGACCTTTGACTGTTCACAGCGCACCTCTGGCTGCTGCAGAAGGTCACACATTCCTCTCCATCCTTCCTGCCTCACTGCTAGGAAAGAAACATTGTTGCCAGTGATCAGGTTCCTGAAGCTCTATTTCCAATCGCTTCTCGCTTCTGCATTTTAGGGTTTTACATTATCCAAACAGGATGGGAACACACTGTGTTTGATAATTGGAAAAAGGCACCAGCTCTGTGAAAACATTTGGAATTATACAACCAGACGCCTGATTCCAAGAAAACAGCAGACGGAGATGACATGGAGCTTCTCAGACGAAAATCACACAGAAGTAGCAGATGAAATGGAGCAGCTTAGGGTGGGGGTGGGAAGGGAGGAAGAGAGGAAGGGGGCGGGGGGCAGGCTGGGGAGCCAGAGCTGGGTCTGGGAAGGGTAGTGCTCACTGGGTGGGTGTGAGGCTCACAGGGTGGGAGGATGACTCTTAGACCTTTGCAAGAGCCAGGCCTGTTAGGAGGGCTGGTGTTAGCAGGTGGGATGGGGACAGCTGTGTCCCCCCAGGAGGTCACAAGAGCTGGTCTGTGCCCAGATTTCCTGTGGGGGTGGGGAGAGGCATGAAACTGAAGCGTGGGAACGCAGCCTAATCCCCTACGACCGTGTGGCAACCAAATTCATTTCACCAATGTGATTCTTCATTTGGAAAACACATAGATGTCTCCACAGTGGAAACCACACGCCTGAGAATCTCAGGAGCCTTGTATTCTGGAGGCTGCCTCTAGATTTTTGCTCTGCAGTGTCCCTTCTGCTGGATGTCACCTACTTGGGACCAATCTCTCCGCTCCAGATGTCCTGACTGCCCCTGGGTCCAGCCTCCTGGCATCCATCCTGCGTCTCTGGGCCCAGCTCAGCGCCCACACCTGAAGCAGCCCCCGTACTTGGTGGGTTCCGTGGACACACCCCGCCAGGCTCCTGATGGGCTCTGCCCCAAGCTGTAAGCAGAAACTCACTTTTAATGAATGGACACAAGAAGGATGCAGACACCTTTCATCTGGTCAGATTTTAAGAAATTAGTAGCTGATTGAAGACGCTTCCCCTCCGGGCCAGGGCACCTCGTTCTCTGTGAGGCTGCGCTGTGAGGCGGAGCTGATGCTCCTAAACAAAGGACTTCAATGGAGAAGGTTTATCACTCCAGCTTCTGTCCCAGCCTCAGGCCCCTGGGGAGAGCATCGAGCTGCTGGTTTCCAAAGCCCCTTTCAGGGAGCTCTGAAGAGATAATTAGAACCTGGGTGGAGGAGGGCAGAGGGGGACCCAGAGAGGAAGGAAAGGAGGAGGGAGAGATGAACGGATGGTGGGGTGACGCCTCAGTGTCACCACGTGTGCCGGAGAACACAGGGGCCACCTGGCCTCCTGCTGCACCTGCTGCCCAGAGAGGATAGCTGGGAGGGGCCGTGTGGAGTCTCCCCTCAACCTGTCCCCCTCCAGAGTGGTTCCTCCTCGTCCTCCCCGGCTGACAGTGTTGTGGGGACAGACGAGGCAGGCCACCAAAGACGGCAGGACACAGTGTTATTTGGCTGTAGCCAGGTCCAGAGGGTACAGCCTTTGCTGTCATCAATCCATCCCCTGAACCCCGAGTTCAGAGAGTTTCAGAGTTTCATACCCAGGTGTAAGGGGAGGGGCTCAGAGGTTCAGAGTCTGCAGAAGTTCACATAGAGCATCTTTTTCTCTCACTGTTCTGGGCAAGTTAACCCTTCAAGGACCACACCTGAGAAGGGAGAGCTGCTTCTCCCCTTTCTTTCCTCCCCCTGCCAGCTGTTACCATGGAGCCCAGTTGTAACTTATCTTAAAAATGTAGACATCCCTGTGAAGCCCAGCTCAAGGCCAGAGGCCTGGTTTGCACACTTCTACAAAGTACTATACCGGATACGTTTGTGAAAAACTGGTGAGGGGTGTCCAGCACCTGGAGGGCTGGTATCTTCCCGGCCAGTGGCCAAGTAAGCAGGGCGACACGGAAATAGGAAGCTTATCTACATTGGACTCTCTTGCTGACAGTCCTAAATCGGCCCTGGTGAAGAGGGCTTTTCTGTGGAGAAAGGGGTGCCCCTTCAGTAGGAAAATGCAGCTGCCCAGAGAGGCCCGTCCACCGGGCCCAGGCCGCATAGCCGCAAAGGCAGTGTGCAGTGGGATCTGGGGCTGTGTGGGCTGCGTGGAGCTGGCAACAAGGTGCAGTCGCCGCCCGGATTTAAACGTCCCCAAAGTTTCCCCCTTATCTCCTTTCTGAATACAAATGTCGGTGGGCCAAGCAACAAATTCAGGTGTGGAAGGAGGCTATCCTGGAGGAGCAGTGAGCCAAGCCGGATGAACGGCACCTCCAGAGGTGGTGCTGCCCTGCACCCTGCCCACCGTCCCCTCTAAAGAAGCCCAGCCAGGCAGCTCTGTAGTGTCTACTGGGAGTGGATAGGGCTGTCCCCAGGGCAGGGGGTTCCTGGAACGCAGGGACTTGGGGTCAAGACTAGGGAAATCTTGGGCATAGTGGAACCTGGGGTAGTAGTGAGTACAGAGGCTGAGCTGCCCAGCCCAGCCCGAGGCCCATGGGACCAGAGGAGGGCGCTGGGAGGCACCGAGTGGACCAGGGAGGGCAGGGGCGGGCTGGGAGACCCTGCTGTGTGTGAACTTGATCCGGCCTAACCTTTCTGTGGGCCACCTTAGAGCTGACCTTGCACTGAAATATTCAGTACTACAAGGCGGTTCAAGGGACACCAGATCCCCTGCGTCACACCCGAAGCTGCCCAGAGTCACGCCTCCCTCTTGCCATTCCCCACACATCGGAGGCCTCTTCCCTACACTCCCCGCTCCTCACTGGACGGGCAGAGCTCCTCCTTCCAACAGAGCTGGACGGGCAGAGCTCCTCCTTCCAACAGAGCTCCGCGTCACCGCTTGACTTGATCCTAAAACGACCAAGATGTCCCCAGGGGAGGGAGCAGCCTCTCCAGAATCGGGGTGTTCAGAAGACCCGAGAGAGGACGGGGATTTTCCCAAGGTCACGTAGCTTCAGGGAGGCAGAGTCAGCTCCCATGGTGTCCAGGAAGAGGCCACCACGTGCCAGGCAGGGCAGCCCAGGGTGAAAGGCCAAGGGAAGAGCCCGGTGGAGCTGGCTGCTACCTGGGTCTCGACTGGCATTCCCCTGGGATTGTGCTTGCCCACGTCTCTAGAGCGAGGATTGTTACAGAACAGTGGCCTTCCCCAGGGAAGAAGAGCGTCAGTCCACCCCTGGGCTCCACGTCCCTGTCCCTAGTCACTGTGGCAGAGCTCACGGTGATGGGCAGGTGCTGATGGAGCCTCGGGACGCTCAGCAGACTCCACGTTAAACGCCCTTCATGGAGTCCATATGGGCTTCTGCCAGGGAGTGACCTCTTTAGACCCCACCAGAACCCTGCCTTGTGCCCCACGCTGGGCGTGGCTGTCGTGGAGCCCGCCAGGTGAGGGTGCCACCAGAGTCTCCCTGCTGCTGGAGGAGGGGTCTTCTGAGTGCTTCCCAGGGGCACAGCCACTGGCCATGAGTGCTTGTGGGTCTGGGGTCCCGGCCCTGGAAGCAGATGAGTGGGTGAATTTTAAAGTCTTGTACTCCCACGAGGGTTTGGACGGTGTTCCTTCCAGAACAGCACCACTGAGCCGAGCCTGCAGCGTGGTGGGGGCAGAGGGAGTGGCCTTGGCCCAGCTCACGCCCAGCAGCAGGAGGACTGACCCCAGGGCAGCCCCAGGCCTCACAGGAATATTTGCTGGACCCGGAGCCCCCAACACCATCCTGTACCCCCCAGCAGGGACGGCTTCCGCTGTAGCCAGTTCCTTGAGCTGAATCTGCCCTGCAAAGATTAGTGTTCGAGGAGCATTTCCAAATGCCTGCCTCTGCTTTTATTTAGCTGTTTTGCCTACGAATCAGATCTAACGATATTCTATTTAATTTCCCTCTCTCAAATAGCATGATGCTTAATGTAAACCAATTACTACAATTTTGCTTTCTAAGAAATCAGGAAATGTAATCAGGGAGAAGCAACTGGTTTGCTTTTCATGAAATTCCATGTGCAGCAGCGATGGCAGAGCCAGGGGGTAGCCTTGGGGGAGTGCGGATGGCCCGCAGTGGGAGCGTGTCAGAGTCATGCTCTGTGTAGCCGTGAGGGATGCGTGTGTTTGTGTGTGAGATGGAGCTCCCGGGAAGATGTGAGGGCCTCTGTGTGCGCCTGCACTCACCCCCCTGCATGTGTCTCCGAGTGAGCCGTGGGCATTTATCCAAACCTGCCTTCGGGTCCCAGCACTGAGAAAGCGGGGCACGGGCTGGAAGCCAGGGTGGGCTTGGTGGCCATCTACCCAGGTCCAGAGCATCACGCACTTGCTGGAAGGTGATCAGACACAGCCTAACTCAGAAACCCAAGGGCCCCGGAGATGTGACCACAGCTGAGCCTCTGGGCAGTTGGCTTCCCATAAAGGTTGATTGGGCATAATAATAGACATTTTATTTTGAGTCTCCTTTTTTATTATAAATGATAATCATGCTCCTCCTCTGGAGAGAGGTGAGCGCTCTAACTTGGAACAGTGGCCCGGAGCAGCCTCGTGGAGCTCAGCCGAGCCTGCGGGGAGGAGAGGAGGCTCCTTCCTGGGTGTCCAGCTGGTCTGGGGAGCTCCCGACACACACTCTCCCTGCCACTGTGGGGACACTAGCCGCCTCTGCCTCACTGAGAGAGGGATGCTCCAGCAGTCGCCCCTCTGGCTCTGACTGTCCTCAGCTGGTCCTCTCTGCGGCGCTCTCCTGCTGGGTCCCTGCTCTTGGGGGCAGGGCATCAGCGGTCCAGTGGCCTCATGGTGGTCTCCCTCCTCAGTCCTGGCCAGGGCGGGTTCTCTCTGGTCTTTCTCCTTTCCCTCCAAATTCCCTAATTGTCCTTGACAGTGCACCCCACCGCCAGCCTCCAGGAATGGGGACTCAGCGGCCAGCCGGAAGAGCTGGCCACCCTCACCTGGGTGTCCACAGGTACTCACACCAACCCAGGTGTCCTGGGCTCCGACACACAAGGTCCTCTCTGAGAGGGTCACTGCTGTTCGTCCTAGGGGCTTGGGTCGGCCCTTGACTTTCCTCTTCATCTCTCCATGAAGTAGAATTTGAATAACATCCATCAACTCTTCCACCAAATCCAAAAGTTAATTGCTTTCCCAGTTGAGCCATGAAAGGGTGTGGGCGTGATGTCTTGATGGACGTGCATTGCACACAGTTGCTAATCAAGCCGCCAACATGCGCGCTGCCCCCTGACGCCTGCAGCTCCGTGCCAGGCCAGGCGTCTGCCATGCTGTGGGGACCCAGCTGGCGGTAGCTTTAGACCTTGTCAAGGCCCCAGAAGAGGCCTGGCCCACTCACGACTCACCTCCCTTCGTACCTGTCCTGCGGAAGCCTTCTGTTAACCGTGCGGCTGTGACAGAAAGACTCAGGAAGAGCAATTTAGGGGAGGGGGGGCGTGGTTCAGAGGCTCGTCCATGGTAGGCTTGCTCCGTTGCTCCAAGCCTGAGGTGAGGCAGCCCATCACGGTGGAAGAGAGAGAACCTGTTACAGCCCCAAAGCCACGCCCCCGGTGACCCACCTCCTCCGGCCATCCCCCACCTGCCTGCCAACACCACCTCGTAAGAAGTCCTTTTAAATCAGTCCATCAGATGGGTCAACCTGCTGGTCAGTCCCAGCTCTAGCTGCGTCATTTCACTCTGAGTATTCCCACATGGTCTCGCACTCGAGTTAGCCACAGCCCCCCTGCCTGGCCTGTCGGGGCTCTGCTCACTCCAGGCCGCACCCCCTGGTCAGAAGCTGCAGCAGAGGTTTCCTGCTGAAGGTCCCCCTGGGGCCCCTGAGATGGTGCTTCGCTGGGGAACGCTGTGTAGCTCTCGCTGCTGTGTTGGCGACTTCAGTGGAAAGGCCCGGGCCATCCCCCGGCAGTCAGCCCTCCCGTCCCCTGCTGGGGAGGCCGTGGTCAGCAGGGTCTTCCTCTGCTTGGTTGCTGCCATGCCCGCAGGAACCTAGGGGCCTCCGCCCACGATCCCCTCCCTTTACATTGAGCCTCTCAGGCCTGCTCCCAGGCTGTGCTCGGAAACACCCGCCGGACTCCGGCCCTGCGCCCCTGGGTGCCTGGCATCACCAGCCCTGCTCTCTCAACACCTGCGTCCTCCTTCAGAGTGGACCTCAAACTGGAGGCCGAAGACCTCCTCTGAGCTGCTCGGTGCCACTGCCCCTGAGATGCCGGGAAAGCCCAGGTCAGCGCCAGGTTAACAAGCCTCTCCCAGTGGAGACACTGGGCCATGGGTGAGGCCGAGCTGAGGGCCCCAGGAGCTAGTGCCTGCCTCCCAGGAGGGTGGGTATAAGACACCTGTAAAGCAGGGTCCTTGGGGGATGCAGGAGGAGGGCACTCAGGGCGCCCATGTCAGCCCCCCCAAGCTGGCATGAGGCCACAGGAGGCCAGCTGTACATCCTGACCACTGGACTCCTCCTTCCTTCTTTCCCCTGCCCCAGAACCACCCTCTGGGGCCACAGCACTGTGGAAAGGGGCTGGCCCAGCAGGCACTGGGCTCCGTGGCCAAGGTCCTCTTCCCCGTGTACAAAGCCCCAGGATCCTACTTGAAAACCAGACACAATCTCTCCCTCGGAAGGAAATGATGACTTGTGTCACATCTCCCCCCCGGATGCTGCCTGGGTTTGTCCAGCTGTGTCTATTCAGAATGGACATTATTGTCTTGTCACTCGTGGTTCATTTGACATGACTGTGGGACCTTAGTCACAGGTTCGGCCTCACAAGCCATCAAGGAGAATCAAGCTCACGACTTAGGAAAGACTCAGGTCCTACAAGATTTCCCGGGCTGTCTGGGATTGTCATCTCGCAGCGCCGCTCCCCATCAGAGTGGTGTGTTTAGAATGTCTGTATTCTGCGACCTGCGTCCTGTTTACTGAATGGTCTCTGGGGCACGTGCTGGAACAAAACGCACGTGACTCTCTGGGCCCTGCTGTGAAGGCAGCTCTCGTCTCGGGCCTGGTGAGCAGGGGACCGGGACCTGGCTTCTGAGAGCAGGCCGGGCACCTTGGAGCCACCTGAGCTGCTTGACTCGGAACACGCTGCAGGGGACAGCTTCCTGTGGTCACCACCCACGGGAGAAGGACCAGACGAGACCCCAGGGCTGCAACACCCTGTGGCTTGGGTGCACGGAGGCCCACCTGCCTCTCAGCATTTCTTGGGCCTGGCCAGGCCTCTATCCACTGTGGTCCCTGGTCTGCTGGAGGCCCGTGAGGCCACTCTGCTCACTGGCCCCTCTGTCCTGGAGACTTGCGTCTGTGGGTCCTGGCTGAGGCGGGGGAGAACTCTGGGGCTTCACAGGTCCTTCCAGGGGGCCAAGGCCAGCAACAGTCTTCGGTGCAGGTTGATGGACGGGAGGCCCTGAAGAAAGCTGAGCCCGCCAGCACCTCCGTCTCCTGGCACCACAGGGTCCTCCCAAGGGGGGCCTCAGCCTTGGGCCTCGGCCCCCACTTCCATCCGTCCAGCCCTGCCGTCTCCCGCCCTCCACAGGCTGCTCCCAAGGGGCCAGCTGAGCTTCTGAGCCCCGGGCCTGCACTTTGGCCTCACAGGGAGGCCCCCAGGCCCCACCTCCTGAGGCCTCCCCTCCCTGACAGCTCCCCCTGCTTCAGCCCAGCTCACCTGGGCCTCCAGCTCAGCCTCTTTCTCTGACTGTCCCTCTCTAGTGACCTCACTGTGTCCTGTGGTCAGCGGGATGTCATCATTCGGGGAATTAAGATGTCCATCTTAATTCCCCGAATCTACACAAAGATGGGACTATGTGAAGGGTCCTGTACGGGGGGTGACCCTGGTCAGCCTGGGTGGGCCCCGGCCACACGAGGGTCCTGGGCAGGTGAAGGAGCACCAGGGATGGGGAAGGGGCGGAGGGAGGCTCCTGGGAGAGGCCACCGTGTGGTCCTTCTGCAGAGTGGGCCTGGGCTCCAGGGGTGGGGCTCGCAGCCAAGGCCCAGTGGGGACACTTTGAGAGCGTGGCTGTCACAGCGCAGTGGCTGGGGAGAAGAGGGCGACTGCCCAGGGGCAGGGCACAGCCAGGGAGGTTGGCCCAGCCAGAGGTCAGGGAGGGACACAGTTGCTTGATGGGTTGCCGTGGGGGAGGGGGCTGTGCTGTGGCCTCTGAGGGGACAGAGCTCCTTCCCAGGTGGGAGGTGCCTGGAGGTGCTGAGGTGGGCGGGGAACCTCTGGTACCGGGCAGTGCTCCTCTGTCACTTTTACCTTGTGAGAGAAAGAAAACTGTGGCTTTCCTTTCTGGTTTCACTGTTTTCCCCTCAGAAACGCCCGCCGAGAGCAGGGGTGTGTGCAGCCTGGTGACCCCGAGCCGAACACCAAGGGCTGCTCTGGCCTCTGTAGAGACAGATCTGGGCTCTGTGGCCTCTGGTTCCCCCGCTGGCCGGGTGCTTCTCAGCAGCCTGGGCTTCCTGGCCTCCTGGTGATAGAGGAGCTGACCCTCGTTGGAGCCCTGAATGCCGCGTCCATCACAGGGGTCCCCACAGGTACTGGGCCCGCGCAGCTGCGCCCGTGTCCTCTGCTGCTTTCTCTGTACATTTGGAAGCCACGTCCCTCGCCCAGTGGCCTACCTTGGAGAAGACCTGTCCTTCCCAGCTGGCGCTTTCCTCCTATGCCTGTGGCTCCCCAGCTCAGGGACAGTCCCCGGGGGCCCTGGGCCCAGGCTTCCTCGGCCCCAGCACTGCCCCCACCCCCACTCCTCCTGGCCCTCCCCGCCCCACCTCCTGGGCTTGAGATGCCCTGCTTTCTCGACTCCTTCCCGAAGCCTTTCTTTATGGGCAGCCATGGTGGCCCTCCACAGGACACATGCTGTCAGCCGCAGCCTGCTGGACTCCACTGCCGTGATTCTGGCCCCACGAGAAGGTCCTGCTGCCTGTCACAGGGCAGACCCTGCACAGGGTGGTGCTTGGCCCCAGCTCCCGGCCCTGCCCAGAATGTCCCTCCCTGCAGGCTCTGCCCAGGCCTCACAAGGCAGTCCCCACCCTACGAGTGGCCCCACAGGCCACCACAGGCCTCTGCCCTGAGCTGACACCCCAGCTCTCTCTGCCCAACCCCACCCTCAGGCATCTGTTGAGAGCCACAGCCAAAGGGGCCCCAGCAAACTTCCAGCTTCCAGCAAACTTCCAGCTGCCAGCTGATGATTGGCTCACAGCGGCCCCAGCAACATCTAGCTGATTGGCTCCTCTGCAGAGCTGCTCATTGGGGGACTTCTTTGGCTCCGCCCACACGACCCAGCCATTCGGCCTCAAGAGCAGGAGGATTGTGGGAGGTGGAGAGGCTGGGGTGTGGGTGAGAGGCTTGTGGAAGCGGGTGGTGGCAGTTGGGCTCTGAGGGTTTTTCCTGAGGAGCTGTTTTGTTTGGCGTTTGTAGTTCTAAAAATAAAGTCGTTTCTTTTGACAAGTGGCTCCTGAATTGTGCCCAGCCAGACTGCGGCAGGCATCCCCTCTTGCCCAAGTTCTGCACCTGGGGTGCCCTTTCACCCCCTTTTATCCTCACCCTGTCTACGACCGAGGCTGCCCCCTGGACTGTCCACCTGGACCCCCAAGTCCAGGAGGCGCACTCCTCTGAGCTTTGCAGACAGCAGCGTCCTGCCCCTGGTTGCCCCCTCAGGCTGCTGGCCCACCCAGCCCAGCCCAGCCTTGAGGGTCCCCCACACCTGGGGCAGCTTGGGGCCAGACCCAGGAGGTCTCCAGAGGTCCCTTGTGGGTGGAGGGGCCGCCAGGCTCTGAAGGGCAGCCACATGTGCGGAATGTCTCCCAGCCCCCCGTCTGCATTCCCTCGAGGAGCCACGGACCTGCAGGTCCTGAGTCTAGAAACTTCCTTTTGAAACCTGAGAGTGAGGCAAAACCCAGACTTGCCGAGTCAGCTTATTTCTGTGAACAAGAAGAAGCCCTTCCAGTGTCCTGGGGTCAGATCAGCCTCCGAGCGCCCGGCTCCTGACTCCGGCCTCCTCAGTGAGGCAGACTGTGGCCCTGCCTCCCCACCAGCATTTCCAGAGATGAGCATTTGGGCACCAGCTGTGTCTGCTCAGGCTGCAGGTGGAGCACCCTCCCGTTTCTGCAGGAGTCAGCACTTTGTCTTTCGTAAGTTTCAGGACAGATCAGCACCAGGTCAGGGAAGAGCCCACACCAGGCCGCCTTGAAATTTTGGTTAATTATTCATGCAAATAGCTTTCATCCATGGGGCGGTGGTCTGGGAAGGTTGCCCTGGCAAAACTGCCCTGGGAGGTAAAGGCAGGGCTCTCTGCCCTTTCTGAAGCTTTCTTCAAGTTCTGGTCCAGTGTGCATTTTCTCTCAGCCAACCCTTTAAAGACTGCCTATGCCTGGTGATGGACCCCAGCCCAGGGGGGTTGCACAGGCTGTGCGCTGTACCAGGCGCAGAAAGAATCACTACCACGGGGTCCCTGTCTGCCCAGGATGGGCAGTTTGGGGCTCTGAGAGTGGACAGCTAGGTCTCCCACATGAGGTAGCCACCTGCTCCTGATCAACATGCTTCTGCATCTGTGCTTGGACCCACTAGCTTTGTGACCTGCGGTCACTTCCCTACCCTCTCTAAGCCTGGTTTTTCGACAGTAAAACTGAAATGATGGGGCTGTCACTCTGACACACCACGAGCTGGGGGTTTAAAACAGGAGTGGAGGCCAGCAGTCTGAAGTCAGGTCCCCTGCTCTCCAGCTCCCACATCTAGGTGCCCGTGGCTGGTGGCCCATCACTGCAGGCTCTGCCTGTCTTCACCCGGCCCCTCCCTGTGTGTCCTTGTCCTCTTCTTACGAGGTCACCCAAAGATCTCATCTAGCCATGCCTGCAAGACCCTGGCTGCAAATACGGCCCTGGACAGGTCTTGGGGGTGAGGGCTTCCGCATGTCCTTTCTGGGGAGACAGGTTCACTCCATAACAAGCCCTTGTCCCTAGGCTGCTGGACAGGAATCTGGTGAACCAGGATGAGAGACGCTCATCTCTGCCTGCAGCTGGGGCCAGCTGTGACAGCAAGTAGGGGGCTTTGATCTGGGCAGGGGCAGGGGCTCCTTCCACCTGACCCAGCTGCCCGGCCCCTCCCCGAATGGGCAGCCAAGTCTGTGCTCTCTTCTGTCCCATAAGGGTCAGTCGCCCTGCTGGAATCGGGTGTGGGACAGCTGTGGGCTTCCGTACTGCTCATGGGAGAAAGCAGATCGGTGGCCAGCAGGGATGCCTTGCTCATGGGGGAGGAGCACACGTGTCCCCCGGGCGGTGTGCACGGAGCCCGCCGTCCTGCCACAGGGCTCATCTGCCCGCTAGGACCAGGCCCTGGGGGAAGAGCTTGCTGCGGGAAGAAGCTGATTCTGCCTGATCCTGGCATCACCCCCGCCCAGCTCGGGGCAGGTGGAACACACCAGTCCTTCGGCAGCTTCTCACCTTCCTCCCACATTCCCGAGGCCCTGCGTGGGCGCAGACAGGCTGCCAGGGGCGGAGAGCAGCTGAGCCCCTGACCACAGAGCCCTGGCCTGGGCCCGTGAGCAGGCGTGAGCAGAGGCCGGCCAGTGAGAGGTCAGCGCCCTCCCCTGGTGGTGACCAGGCTGTGGGGGCCCACTGTCCTCTCTCCTTCAGGTGAGCGAGTCTCTCAGACGCTCTCTGGCACTGACGTCGCTCCATTAAGCGGGACACCTTTAATCTGCTCACTTTGCAGCCATTCGTGTTAATCATGCAAAGGTCAGTTGTCACTGCACAAATGTTAGACTTGATCTGTTTTCCCGATGCGCATCCTATCGGTGATAATTTGCCCCAATTTCTAGTCATTTGCCAGTGGGAGCTGCAGTGGGGAGGGGGCCACAGAGAACCTGCCGGAAACCCGAGGACAGCGGGGGCCTGGGGAAGGGCCTGCTGGGGACCTGCAGACCGTCCCCCTTCACCCAGTCTGTGGTTGCAACAGGAGCCCCTGGATTGGAGTTTGGAGCCCTGGGTCCGAGGCCAGCTGCTCCTGGGATTCAGGTCACCCTTGGTGCCCTCGGCATCTCCTCTTAGCAGGGCCTGACGTTTCGATGGCCGTAGAGACGAGCGCAGAGCAAGGAGGCAGGTGTGGCCTCCCACCCCCCTGGGTCCTGCTCTATCTTGCTCATGTCCTGGAAATCTCTAAGCTGAAGGCTGCAGCGGAGGCCCTGAGGCCCCTCGTGAGCTCCTCTGTGTCCCATGACCTTACTGAGCTGGCAGAAGGCCCAGGGAAGACCCGGAGGCCGGGCCAGCATGGCAGAGGCAGTGGTCTCCCCCATCTGCTCTCCTTCCTGTCCCTCAGCCTCTGGGAGAAGTGGCCCTCATCAGCCCCCTGAGCTTCCGGGTGCCTCCAGACTTCAAGTCCAGACTGCAGGCAGGAGCTTCCGCTGGAGGGCTGTGGTGGGAGCACGTCTCTCTATCAAGAGCCACTGTGTCCCTCTGTGTGCTGCCCCTGGGCCTGCAGACCCTCACACCAGCCGTCCAGAACGCGGCTCACCTGCTCCTTCACCTCTTCCTGCACAGGCCCCAGCCCTGTCGCCAGTCCCCATCAGAGCTCTGCACCTCGCTTCCCTCACCCCTGAGGGATCAGCCTCCAGGGCCCCCAGATGCCTCCCAGCCCTCCCCCAGCCCTCCCCCTGGCCCTCCCACAGCCCTCCCCCCCCAGCCCTCCCCCTAGCCCTCCTCTCAGCCTCCCCCAGCCCTCCCCCCAGCCTTCCTCCCAGCCCTCCCCCCGGCTCTCCCCCCAGCCCTCCTCTCAGCCTCCCCCAGCCCTCCCCCCAGCCTTCCTCCCAGCCCTCCCCCCGGCTCTCCCCCCAGCCCTCCTCTCAGCCTCCCCCAGCCCCCCCCCGGCCCTTCCCCAGCCCTCCCCCCAGCCCTCCCCCCAGCCCTCCCCCAGCTCTCCCCCAGCCCTCCTCCCAGTCTTCCCCCAGGCCCTCCCCCCAGCCCTTCCCCAGCCCTCCCCCCCAGCCCTCCTCCCGAGGACACCCTCCCTGCGGTGGCAGGAGCCTCTTCACGTGGCCTGAGCCTGCATCAGCTCACCCCCCAGAACCTGTATGTGTCCTTTGTCTTGCAGAGGGAGGGCCAGGCCTTGGGACAGGAGTGGCTGTCCGGGTCACGCAGCTCTGCGTCCCCATGATGATCCAGCCCAGGCTGCCAGGCCCACAGGAGGGAGCCCTCCACCGCAGAGCCTCTGGCAGCTCTGCCTGTCACAGACCCCCCCACCAGCCTCCAGCCTCCCGCAGTGCCGGAGCCTGCTCCCCTCTGGTGGGCCTGGGGCTCTCAGGACTCCGGGCTCTTCTTCACGTGACCTCCCGCCCTGCCCTCCCCTTCGCAGGGGCTGCAGCGGTTTCTCCCTGGCCTTGGTCCTCCTGCTCTAGGCCCTGCTCCTGGCAGCATGAGGGTCAGGTGAAGGGTCGGCACATAAACCCAGGAGGGTGGTGCGGGGTGCGCAGAGGCTGGACTCCTTAGAGCCACATGTCCCACAAGCCTCATGTCCCACTTGCCTTCTCCAAGTCCTACTGGTTGAGGGTCACTCTTAGTCATGGAGGACGGAGCTAAGGGAGATGGACTAGACAGGGTGCCCCTCCCCGGTCCCTCCACGCTGCTCTCTCCGGCCAGCCCAGCAGCGGTGGGGGCCACCCCTGTGGGGCAGGGTTCCAGGCTCCACTGGGGAGCACCAGTAGAGGGAAGGCCCAGCGAGAGGCGTGGCCTGGGGCCCAGGGCGAGGCGCCAGCCTCTCGGAGCCCCCATCCTGGAGACAGACAGCCGACATCAGCGTCAAAGACTTTGGAGGGGGGTTGTGGAAGTTTGTTCCAGGTTTGCCCCCCAGGGAGAATTTTCTCCTCCTTTGTGTGGGACTAGGTGCTGTGCCTCCACGGGCAGGTGGCTAGTGTTGGGCACCCGTCAAGCTGTGGCCCTTGTCACCAGGAGGTGACAAGTGACTACCTTCAGAACAGTGGCTTCCGTGGCCACCAGCCCAGTGTGCCCAGAAACCCGACAAGAGCAACGCAGGGGGAAAGGGTCATTTGGGCTCAGGTTTCAGAGGTCCAGTCCACGGTTGGTCAGTTCTGTCGCTTTGGGCCCCACGTGAGGCAGGACATCACGGGAAGGGCGTGGCGGAGGACAGCGGCTCACCTGCTGGCACCAGGAAGGAGAGAGGGGAAGGAGCACAGGGAAGATGCACCACCTGGGGCAGCCTGGGGCCTCCTCTTCCAGCTGGGCCCACTGCCTGCAGCTCCCACCAGCAGCGCATTCTAACCAGGCTGGACGGTCAGGCCGCAGCTCTCGGTCTGGTCACCTCACCCCTGGACGTTCCTGCATTAGACAGGAGCTCTGGGGGCACCTCACATCCAAACCACAACACAGAGAGACCATCTCCGTGCTGGGTCCTTCCCTCAGCTGGGCAGCTTGGCACGTGTGCGTGTGCTGGGACCTGCGCATTCAGTGCCCTGGAGAGGGAGAGGATGGTCCAGCAAGCCACTGAGGTGACACCTCCTGAGGACCCAGGGCCTGCCTCCCAGGAGACTCATTTTCCTGACCTCTTGGTCATGCTCCTCGCCTCCTGCCTGGGGAGTCTGTGTCCCCCTGAGTCTGCAGCCAGGAGCCGGATGGGCATGGATTGGGTTCTCCTCTGGCGGGACGGCCGAGCAGAAGGCAGGCAGATCGATAAGAGCTGTCGCTATGAATGGAGTGTGGTCCTGCTGGAGGCAGCAAACGGCCCCAATCAAAGGATTTATCTTGCTGACAAACTGAATGTGAGATCAATTCTGCACCTTTCAGAAGTGAGTCGACGGGTATAATTCTCCCACTGGGCAGCACCTGCAGAATATAAATTAACCCAAATAGGCAGATGTGGCTGATAAAAGTCCCTTTCCCAAGGGCTGAGATGACATCAAAATGGCTTTGATTTTCTCCCTTGCAGGGATCGAAATCTTGCAGGGAGCTTCCATCAGGCCGCCGGGCAGCTGGGCACCCTGCCTCAGTGTCCCTGCCCATCCTCAAGTCATTCCCATATTTCATGGTGACCATCAAATCGATACCAAATATTTCTGTGCTGTGATGGGTTCTCGGGTTCTTGACAGCAGGCTGATGGGTGTGCCGATGAGCCCCTGGGTGATGGCTTGTTTCCAGGGCTGGGCTGGCGTGTCCACCTCTGTCTGGGCGGGAAGCTTCCCAACTCCAGAGCAGAAACTGTGAGGGGGCTGGAGGCAGCGTGGGCCCAGCAGGGAGGCTGTGCTGGCTCTGAGGCTTGGGGTGCATGGTGGTGCTGGCTGCCTGGCCCCCTGGCAGAGAGCTTCCGTTTGTCACGAGAGGTGGAGTCTTTCAGAAACAACTTGTGTGTGCTCGGGCTTGCAAATGTCTCGGCAGTGCCAGCCTTTAATTAGCTGTACTTTGCCACCAGGGACCTGCCACTTTGCAGCTGAAAATGACGTGTTGGAGTCACCGGGAACAAGAGCCAAGTGCAGCTACTGACGAGGGCTCAGGAGTCGGAAGGCCCGGGGTCACCTTGTGCAGAGCCAGGGAGGATCAGCCTTGCCCAGGAGGGGCCAGGCCGGGCCAAGTTCACTAATGACGAATGCACAAAACAGGATCCCAGATCAGTAGGAGCCATGTCCACTGTGTGGAGATCCAGGTCCTAGAATGTCAGCGGCCTGACCTTGGGAACAGAGGCACACACGTGGGACGCCCCACACTTCTGACCATCTGCAGAGGACAGCCACCAGCAGTCTAGAGTGGCGGCTGGCACCAACTCTGACCCTCCGTCCACTCGTGCTACTGGACCAGCTAATCCGAGTTTGGAGATGGATCAGCGCAGCCCACCTGCCTTCACGGGGTTTCAGGGTGTGGGTCTGAGATGGTATCTCAAAGTTCGACTTGCGTTTCCCTGGCAACAGTGATGTTGAGCATCTTGTCATGAGCTTATTGGCCGTCCATGCGTGCATCTTCTTTGGAGAAAACTTATTCAATTCTTTGCCCATTAAAAAAAAGACATATTTTATATTTTACAGCAGTTTAGTTCCCTGAAGAATGGAGTGGAAAGCCCAGGGGGTCCCCACATGTCCCCTTTTCCCACACAGCACAGCCCCCGCCAGAGCAGCCCGTAGCTCCCAACTGACGGACCTGCGCAGACACGTCCAAAGGCCAGGCCTACAGTCCACAGTAGGGTTTGTTTTCTTTTAAACTTGCATTTTATTCTTTCAAATTCAATTTATATACATATATATTTGAGGTGTGACATTTGACGTTTTGGTAAGCACGTGTCTAGTGAACCGCCTCCCCCCCCTTTAAGTAACGCATCTCTGACCTTCCGTGGGTCACTTTCTTTGTGCCTGGCAAGAGCACCTGAGACCTACCTGTTCCTTTGTGCATTCTCTGTATGCAGGATGAGGTCACTAACGGTAGCCTGCTTCGTCACCCACAACTGCAAACCTGTACCCCTGGACCTCTTTCTTCGTAATCCCACCCCTCCCTGCCCCTCACAGACACCATGCCACGTTCTCTGTCTGTGGCTTTGCACGGTGGGTCCTGCAGGTGAGTGAGATCGCACAGCATCTTTCTTTCTGTGTCTGGCTCATTTCGCTTGGCACAGTGCCCTCCAGGTTCACGCTGGCTGCTGCAGATGGCTGTGTCTTCCTCTTCTCCAGACTGAACAATATTCCATGGCTGGCACGTCACAAGTCGTGGACACTGGTGCTGTTCTCCCGTCCTGGCTTTGTAGGTAACACTGTGGGGAACATGTGGTGCAGACAGCTCTCCCAGCTCCCTTCTCTGTCTGCACCCAAGGAGGGCTTGTGGATTGTGTGCTGGTTTTATTAAGGTTTTTAGGAGCCTCCTCCCTTATCCACAGTGGCTATATAGGCTGCATCCCCACCGAGGGCTCACGGGGCTCCCCCTCTCCACTCCTCACTCACACTTGGGGTCTCTTGGCTTTTGCAACATAGCCGCCCTGACGGGCCTAAGTCCACATCTCCCTATGGCTTGCTTCTCTGATGGCTAGGGGATCGGGCACCTCTTCACATACCCGTCTTTTCCTGTTCATGACAGTGTGTTTTGCAGAGGAGAAGTTCCAATTTTAATAAAGTCTAGTTTGTCAATTCCATCAAGGATTCTGCCTTTGTTGCATTATTTCCTTTAGAGTTCAATAGTTTTCATTTGGTGTGTGATCCATCTTTAAATTAATTTTGTAAAGGCTGCCAAGTTGATGTCTATATTCATTTTTTTTTAATGTGGAGGTCCTCGTGTTCTAGCACATTTGTGGAAAAGATGAACTTTGATCTTCATATTACCTGAGTTCCTTTGTCAAAGATGGGTTGACTGTGGATAAGGTGCTGGGGAGTGAAATTGGCCAAATTATACTGTTATGTTGAGTAGAGTGTGCATAAAGAATACGTCACAATAAATCCCACCAGTATGTACAACTATAGAGTTCCAAAAACAATGCAGGGAGAAAGATAAAATGGCTTTACTATGTTTCTGAGGGTCCCTTTCTGACCCTCTGTTGTATCCCATCATCTCCTCACTACCCTCACCAAACCCGCTGTCTTAATTACTGTAGGTGGTTAGACAGCCCTGAGGTCAGACGGGCTCCTCTCTGACTGTTCTTCTTCAGTACTGAGTTGGCTCTTCTGGGGTTTTGGCATCTGCATGTAAGTATTAGAGTCAGTTTGTTGATACCCATAGAATAACGGGGATTTTGACTGGAATTGCATTGACCTCTAGGGAAAGTTGGAAAGAATCGATGTCTTGACAATATAGAGTCATCCTATGGACATGTGTTACGGCTTAGATCTCAGGTGTCTTCCAAATGCTCACGTGTGAGGCCATGCAAGAAAGTTCAAAGGCAAATGAGAGCCCTAATCTTATCAGTGCGCTAATCCCTAGATAGAGGCAGTGGGGTGGCTGTGGCTGGAGGAGGTGGGTCCCTGTATTTTGGGGGTTTATGTTTTAGTCCTCGTTGAGCAGAGCTCTCTGCTTCTTGGTAGCCATGCCCAGACTCTGCCACACTCTTCCGCCTCCATGTCCTTCCTCCCTGAGGAATGGAGTTGGCCACTTATGAACTAAGACTTCTGAAACTGTGAGCCCCCAAATAAACTTTTCTTCCTTTAAATTGTTCTTGTCAGATTCTTTGGTCACAGTGGCAAAAAAGTTAACTAAAACAACATGGGATAGTTTTCATGTACTTTGCTCTTTGATTTATTTTGCTCGAATTTTATGGTTTCAGACATTAAACATGTTTTGTTAGAATTATACCTAAGTATCTCATTCTTCAGGGGTGCTACTATAAATGGTATCTTGTCTTTAATTTGAATTCTACTTGTTTTTTGCTCATACATAGGAAAGCTATTGGCTTGTGTATATTTACCTTGTATCCTGCAACCTTGCTATCATTGCTTATTCCAGAGGATTCTGTTGTTGATTTTTTAAAAATAATTCTATATAAAAGCAAAGGCATATTTGGTTTTCCCTTCCCAGCCAGCATACCTTTTATTTCATTTTCTTGTCCCTTTGCATTAGCTAGAACTTCCAAGGGTATTGGAAGGAGTGCTGAGAGGGGCTGTCTCTGCCTTCCTGATCATAACAGGGAATCTTCCAGTTCCCACCACTAAATATATGTTATCTGTAAGTCTGCAAGCTTTGTAGATGGTCTTTATCAAGTTGAAGTGGTTCACTTCCATTCATAGTTTTCTGAGTTTAAAAAATTATACATGGGTATCAGTTTTGTCAAATGCTTCCCCACATCTACCGATACGAACACATGATTTTTCTTTTTAGCCTATTAATGTGATACATTATGTTAATTGATTTTCAAATGGTGACCCAGTCTTGCCTACCTAGGATAAGTCCCAAGAGGTCATGGGGTATACTTAACGAGTTAGGAAGTGATCCCCCTTTTTATTTTCTAGAGGTCAATATAAAGAATTGCTATCATTCCTTCCTTAAATGTTTGTCAGAACTTACTTGTGAACCCATCTGGGCCTAGTGCCTTCTGTTTTGAAAGGTATCCATTGTTGATTCAATTTCTTTAGTAGGTGCAGGCCTCTTCCGGTTGTCTACTTCCTCTTGTGTGAGTTTTGGCAGACCACGTCTTTTAAGGAAGTGGTGCATTTCATCAAGTTCTCAGGTCGGTGGGTACAGAGTTAATTGTTCATGGTATTCATTTACCACCCTTCTTGAGCGTCCACAGTGATGGTTCTGCAGCGATGTCCCTCTTTTATTTCTGATGTGCGTAATTTGTGCCTTCTTTTCCGTTTAGATGCCTGACTGGAGGCAGATTGATGTTATTAGTCTTTGATAAGGGCCAGCTTCTCGTTGCATTGATTTTCTCTATGAACTTCCTGTTTTCAGTTTCATTGATATCTGCTCTCATTTTGATGATTTCTTTCCATTTACTTAATTTGAAGCTGATTGTTCTTCCCTTTCATAGAACACTTATTTGACATCCTCCTTCTATTCTCCTATCAGCACGCGGTGCCGTGAACTGCCCTCTCACCCATACATTCCCTTCATTCTAGACATTTTAAGAAGTTGTACTTTCATTTGCTTCAAAATACTTTCCAATTTCTCTCGAGAGTCCTTTTTTGACCTGTGTATTATTTGAAAGTGTTTTAGGAATATGGAAAAGAAGCACTTTTATTTTACCTTCACTTATTCTTTCTGTGATGCTCTTCATTTATGGAGACCTGAGCTTCTGACCTACTCACAGTTTTCCCCTACAAAGAACCTCTTTTGACATTTCTTGCAAGATAGGTCTCCTGGCAACAGAGTCCCTCTGTCTTTGTATGTATGAGAAAAAGCTTTATTTCTTATTCAATTTTGAAGAATAATTTTATAGAACAAGAATTCCAGACTGTGTTATTTTCCTTCTCTCAACACTAAATAATTCACTCAACTCTTGGCTTGCCTGTTTTCTGAGAAGTTGAGTGTGATTCTTTGCTCCTCTAGGTAAGAGTTTCCTTCGCCCCAAACTTTTTCAAGATTGCTTTTTCACCTTTGATTTTGTGAAGTTTGGGTCTGATAGGCATTGGGGTAGTTCTTTGGCTTTATCCTGCATGGTGTTCTTTGAGATGATAGGATCTGTCGTTTGGTGTCTGATATGAATTTTGGGGAAATTCTCAGTCATTGTTACTTCCAATACTTCTTCATTTGTTTTGCTCTTTCTGCTGTTGCCATTAGGTATACCTTAGGTTTTTGTGGTTTCCCATCAGTTCTAGGATTTTTTGTTCTTCCATTAAAAAAACAACAACAAGTTTTTCTCTTTGATTTTCAGTTTCTGAAATTTCTATTGGCATATTCTCAAGCTTGTAGATTCTTTCCTCATCATATTCAGTACACTAATGAGCCCATCAAATATATTCTTCCATTTCTGTTACTGTGTTTTTAATTGTTAGCATTTATTTTTAATTTTTTTTCTTAGAATTTTCACCTCTCTGTTTATGTTACCCATCTGTTCTTAAATGTTATCTACTTTTTCTATCAGGGTCCTTAGCATAATAAACACAGTTGTTTAAACCCCAATCTCTTAATTTCAAAACCCCTGCCATATCTGAGTCTGGTTCTAATGTTGCTCTGTCTTGTCAAATTGCTTGTCTGACTTTTAGAAAGCCTCACAGTTTTTTTTTTTTGTTGGAAGATAGACTTAAGGTTCATCACATATTTTCTTCTAGGAGAAATACAGTTTCATTTCTGACATTTATGTCTCTGATTTATTAAAGTTAACTTTTGCAAGCAACATGAGGTACAGGTTAAATTTTATTATTTTCTTGCATATGAATATCCAGTTTTTCTAGAAACATTTGTTGAAAAAAAGAAATCTTTCCCCAATTAAGTGGTCTTGTTTTTATTGTTGAAATCAACTAACCCAAAATAAGTAGATTATATCTGGACTTTCAATTCTGACCCATTGATTTATCTCTCTATACTATGCCAATGCCTCACTATCTTGATTACTCTAGGTTATAGTAAGTTTTGAAATTGGAAAGTCTTACAGGATTTTTCCTTTTTTAAAAAATATTATTTTGGCTCTTCATGTTCCCTGAATTTTCATACAAATGTTAGTTTCACTCTTCAATTTTTAAAAAAGTGGTAAATTAGATTTTTATAGGGGTTGTATCTATATATCCATTGAGAGATTATTAGCATCTTAATAATATTTAGTTCTTGGATTCATAAACATGGGATGACTTCATTTATTTCACTTTTTTCAATGATGTTTTATAGTTTTCAGTATGAAATTTGTACATTTCTTTTATTAAATTTATTCCAAAGTATTTTATTATTTTGATGTTGTTAATGGAATTGATTTCTTAATCTCATTTTGGATAATTCATTGCTGGTATGTAGCAATACAATTGACTTTTGCTTATCAATTACAATACAGTGATTTTTGGCCTTGTATCCTTCTAACTTGTTGATTTCGCTTTAATTCTAATTGTTCACTTTTGTGTGCTTTGTGTATTTCTCAGGATTTTCAATAGGCAAAAACCATACCGTCTTCACATAGAGACAGTCTTACTTTTTCTTTTGCAATCTGGATGAGCTTATTATTATTCTCTGTTGATTGCCACAGCTAGACCCTCTACTGCAAAGTTTAATAGCAGTGGAGCTCCAAGAGTGGAGTTCCTGTCTTTTTGTACTTACATTTGATTTGATGTTTTTTGTTTGTTGGTCGAAGGTCTGGACACTACGAGGTTCATGTCCATTGCAGGCCTTCCCAGTGGAATGGATCCCTGCAGGATGTTAACTAGTCCTGACTCCACGCTGGCTAGCTAGTTCCAGACCCTCCAGGGCTACTTTCTAGTGTCCTGTTGCTCTAATTCTTGTGGTGCTGACTTGCCTCCTGCTGCTCACATGGCTTATTTCTTTGCTCTTTAAAGTGGCACTGGCTGCTCCTGTCCATGGACTTGCAGTCTGTGGGCTTTGCCTGGACGTGAGGTTTCCAGTGACCCGTCAGTGAGGTGTGTACTCAGCTCTGCACAAGACTCGAGGCTCGGCTGCTCCGCTGCTTGTTCCACACTTTCAGGTGACCAGGCGAGGGACGTGGGTGACGCTGGCCTTGGGGTTTGGAGGACACAACCCCCTGGGGTCCCTTAAGGGAGGAAGGTTGACTGTGGTCTGCCTCATTTGCTGAAGAGCTGGCCTGCTCTGGGCACCACGTGTCTGGGGTGAATGTCCCAGTGCCTGCTAGGAGTGGCCCTGGGGACCGCCCTGGGGCTGCTTGTCCTCCCACGCCCCACTGCCCGGAAGGCTCACCTCCACCTGCAGCCGTGTGCAGACCCCAGCCCAGCCCTGACGTGGGGCCTGCTTGGCTCTGCAGGTGCCTGGGCGTCATCTTCCTTCCCCTGTCACTAACTCGTCACGAGATTTGTTCCATTCGAGTGTGAGGGCAGGAGTGGGCAGGAGCGGGCACATCTTGACCGGAAGTTTGTGGAGGGTCTCGGGAGGCTGTGGTTCCCCATTGCTGGCTATTTCCACTGGGGGCTGACCGGGGAGGGGTCTGTCTCTAGATGCGGGCAGGTATTGTACACTCATTCCTGGTGCCCACAGTACTGAGGGCTCAGTTTTCCTGGATTTCTTGGGAGTCACCTGTCGGATCTGGAGGTGGCCTGAAGCTCCCTGCAGGTGGGCAGCCTCAGTTTGGCTTCCTGCGTCACCAACCTGCCAGGGCACCCTTGGCACCCGGTTGCTAGGGACGCTCTCTGGAGTAACTTGGTCACAGTGGGCCATCCCACTGTCTCCGGCATCCTGCGGGTCAGAAGCAGGTGGCAGCACCCCACCCCCACACTCTCTCGAAGGCGTGGACCGCAGGAGTGGAAAAGTGTGTGGACATGTGACTTCCGCTTGTCACCTGGGAGTCAGTGTGGGCTCCTCCTTTTTGGGAAGCTTCCGGCTTCTGTGCTCACCCCCAGTCGGGGGAGCTGGAGGACCTCCGCTCCTGTGGGCTCATGGAGGATGATCCAGGGCTCCTCACCAGGCACGGGCAGACAGGTGGGCAGACCAGGTCCCTGTCCTCGGGGGGCTGGCGTGCCCATGGGACATGTGAGGTGGTGGTGGCAGCCAGAGGAAGGCCGTGGAGGAGACAGACCAGGTGGCCTGATGCTGGGAGGGCGGTTCCTTAGGGAGATTGGAAAGGGCTCCTCTGGCAGCCATGCTGCCTCAGGGTCACGTGGGGCCTGTAGGGTGGCCCCAGAGCCACCGCGTCCTCCCTCTGAGCTGCTCCGCCTGTCATCCTGCTGTAGTCTCTGGAGTGGCAGAGGAAACACCTTGGAGCAGGGCAGGATACAACTGTCCTCTCTGTCCTCAGCGCTGCCACCCCAAGGTCTGTGCCGCTCACTCCCCGTTCTCGGTTCCCTGCATCTCCTCGCCTCAGGCCTGTCCTGTAAGCTCAGCGCCACACCCTTTTCTCAGAAGAACAGATTTTCTTTAATATCCTAAACTCTCTAGAAATTTACCTATTGTTAAAGAGGCCCAGGAAAGAACAGCCCAGATCCAGGGTCCTCCTGGGAGTTGTGCTGGGCCCAGAGCACAAGGTCAGAGAGAGGTTCTGGTGTGGAGCCCTGGGGCCGTCCTGCTGTGCCTGGCTCTGTGGGCCACCAGCTTCTGTGCTGTAAGCTCCTGGCCCTGGATGGGGCTCTGGTCACACGGTTGGTGAAGGAGGACCTCCTGCCCTAACCAGCACGAGACGGCTGAGCCCCCGATCCCGGGATGGGTGGACAGCAGTTTATGGGTCGTGTGGGCTCACGGCCAGGGAGGAGGACACACCCCTTCTCCCTGGTTCCTGAGCCCTGCCTGTGCTGCCCTGCTGACCCATCTCCCTCTCGGGGTTCTCTCTTCACCAGGGTTGGGGGGACTGGGTCCCCAGCTCCACGTTAAGCCTCCCCCACTTGAACTCACAGGGTCTGTGCCCCTCTCGCCACAGAGCAGTTCCTGCCCAGTGAAGTGGCCCTGGGTCCTGGAGACAGCCTCTCTGCTCTGCGCACCCCAGGGGTCCTTGGGGCCTCCACACGGGCTGGGGTTGGTGGCGTCTCTAGAGGCAAGCCTCATCCCGGACCCTGGATCATGGAGCACAGTGGCTGGGTGCGTCTTCCGGCGTGCTGCAGTCCTGGGGAGGGAGCGGCTTTGGCTCAGCGTGGAGCGGAGGGGGCTGAGAGGGCAGAAAACGCCATTTCCTCCTGCCCTGAAAGCCAGACGTGGTTTCCAGAGCCAGGCCCTTGGAGACATGGCCTGGGGAAGGCTTGTCACACAGCTCGCTTGCTCCGAGGGCTGGCGCGGCTGTGGTCTCCACCACAAACCTTCTATTGATCATTCTCTCTTAGGGCAACGGGGCTTTCCTCCTTGTGCTCTTGCCATGATTAAAGGGGAGAGTTGCTGGAACTAAAGGGAGCTTTATTGTTTTTTCCTGAATCAATGTTGTTGCTTTGTACAAAACCAAAGGGGGAGAAAAATAACGGTTCTGCACGCCTTTTTATTTGCCCAGTTAAGCTGACCTCTAGGGACACATGCATCCCGGCCCTTAGAAGTAGCTGTCTCCAAGACTTGTTTGCAAGAAGTTTCTGGGGAAAACTTTTAATAAAGGGCGTGTGGCGCGAGGTCCATTTCGTTTCCTCATTATACATGGAAAGTGACTTCTGCCCGTGGCGTGGCCGCTTCTTTGCCTGCAGTCTTTTTACAGATGGATTTAAATCAAAGCCTGCACAAGAGAGAAGACAAGCTTTGTGCTCTCTTTGCTGAGGGTGGCTTGCCACAAATTAGGAAGAAATGGAATATGCCCACAATACCGGGGCTGTTTTCTGGTCCGGCACCAGTAATTACGTTGTTCTGTTCCTCACGTAGGAGGCCTGGCGGAACCGACTTCCAGAGCTGGGTGATTCTGTTTGCTTACTTTTGACTGAGATTCAAGTGTGGGTCCAACGCAGATCTCAGAAAGAACCCACACCAGTCCATCAGTCTGGGACGGTTTGTGCCTCTCAGGTCAAGGGCTCAGGTGAGCAAGCCCCAGAGAGGCCATTCAGGTTCCCTGCCTCAATTTTAAGGAGCGTTTCACTGGTGGGTCTGAACAAGAGCTCACCCTGAACTTACATGGCCTTGAAACCAGGAACCTCTGAAGAGTGAGCTGCCCTTGTCACCCCGCCCAGTCCTGGCCCCACTCAGTCTGAGGAACCGACAGCTGGCCCGTTGTAGCAAGTGATTTCATGCAACCTTTGGAATTGGTTGGTGGGGAGTTAATTCAATCCAGAAACTCACCTGGCTTTGCATAGACTGACCCTCAGGACTGGCAAGGGCTGAGGATGGTGGGGAGACTGGCTTCTTCTTAGTGATTATACGGGGAGGTGCAGGAATTCCTCCACCTGCTTGTGGATTGAAATGTGTCCCTTTCCCCAGCTCGTATGGTAAAATCCTGATCCCCAGAATCCAGGTGTGACCTCTGGGTCAGGACTTGTAGGATGCAATTAGTTAAGGCGAGTAGGTCATTTGCAGCAGGGTGGCCGGGTCCTTGTAAAGGGACTGGGGGTCCTTGTGAAAGGGGGAATTTAGACTCAGGCACAGAGACGAAGCACCGTGTGTGCAGATGGGAGTTTTGCAGCCACGAGAGAAGAAACCACCAGATCTGGAATGGAGGAGGCACGGACTCTCCCCGAGAGTCCCCAGGGGAGTGTGGCCCTGCTGACACCTTAACTCAGACTTCTGGTCTCTAGAGTGGTGTGGCTGAACCCACGTGGCCTGTGACGACAGGCACACTGAGGACTTGAACTCAGACCCGCTCTCTGGGCAGCAGCAGATCCAGCAGACTTGGGCTTGCTCGTTGGGACCCGGTGGGGCAGGTGTGAGCAGCTGCAGACCGCTGCCTCCCTGCCCTCTGAAGCTGCCCTTGGGATCAGCACATCGTGTGTGTGGCTGGGTTTCCTTCAGAGGAGGGGACTTCATTTTCTCCCTCAGTGGCTGCACGATCCTCTCCCCACACCATTTGGAAAGGCCACATCAGCGGTGAGCTATCACACAGAGGGGGCTGTGCCCTGTGCTGATTAGGAGCTGACGTATCTGCAGAAAGTCTGTTCGTCAGGGAGGAATTTCCAAACTCAGCGCGGGGTTAGCGGGAGCATCCTGAGAACCTCAGCAGTGTTTCCAGGGCTGGGATAAGGTGACTCGGGAAGCCGATGCTGAGATGCCACTTAGAGTTCACGCCTGCTCTTGTCGCTGGGTGCTTCACTCTGAAGATGGAGAGCGGAGGGATGAGAGGCAGCAAGGCGGGGCCGAGCCTCCCTTTGTATTCCTGACGCTTCACTTGGCAGCGCTGGGAGGCTGCAGGCTCCCTTCCCGCAGGACCACCTGATGTTGACCGGGATGCAGCGGCCATGCCCCTCTGGATCTGGTTAAGCCACCCTTGATGTGCCACGTGAGGATGACTTCATGAGAGCACCCTTTCCATGCCACATGGTGAAGGTGACCTTGGTAGATTTCAAGTTCCGGTCCTCTTCCCACGTGGGTCTTGTGGACAGTCGGGCTGATGAGCAGATGGACAAGCCTGACCCAGGAGGAGGGAGGACGACCCTGAGGCTGGTCCCAGCCCAGGACCTGGGCCACAGCGAATTCCTCTGGTTCTTAGGCACAGGTCCCCTGTAAGTCACTGTGCTGTTGAAAAGGAGTATCGTGCCGCTTCTGGGGGGACCGGGAGAGTCCGCGGCACAGGTGATCGACGTCCCAACCGCCTTTGAAGAATCAAGAGCCATAAAGAGCCGCTGTCGCTGCACCTGTTGCACGTCTGCCTGAGTCTGCGCTGCTGCTGGCTGGCCCCGCCACAGCCTCACCCTCGTACCGCGTGGTTCTAGTGCTGACCTCATGGTGCAGTGAGGGGATGGGTCTGAGCATGGAGGGCTTGTCCAGGGTCAACGTGCTGGACAGACACAGGTTTCCTGGGGGCCGAGGGCGCCCAGCACTTCACGCTGCTCCTGAGAGCCTCTGGGGTGCAGAGTAACAGTCTCTACAAACCGGGGGCCTTACACAAGATACTTGCTTTGTCACAGCTCCGGAGGGGACAGGTCCCAAATCAAGATGGTGCTGAGCTCTGTCCTCCTAAAGCTCCTGGTGACTGTCAGTCCCCGCCTTGCAGCTGCATCAGGACCAGGTCACCTCGGTCACTGGTGCGATTCCTGCGTGTACCTGGGTGTCTCAGAAACACACCTGTCATTGGCTTGGGGCCACCGACACCAGGCACGACCTTGTTCTAGATGTCACACCTGCACAGACCTATTTCCAGATAAGGTCACATTCCTGGGTACAGGGGTGGGGAAGTCAACGTACTGTTTTTGGGAACAGAATTAAACACACAACCCCACGAGAAACTTGCCTCACTGCCCCACAGGGGACGTGTCTCTGGAAGCAGTGGCAATGGAGCGTGTGGCGGTGGTAGGCCTTCAACGCTGCCCTCTGGCTCTGGGAAGCAGCTCTGAGCTCCGCTTGGGCAGCAGAGGCCCGTGAGGTGCCCACGGGCGCTGTGCCTGCCAGAAGAGCCACGGGCTTGAGCGGCCACCGCACTTTGCAGGACAGATAGAGTCTGCATGACCTCTGGGTGCAGTGACCCTGGGAAGGGTTCCCCTGCAGAGATGTGGCTCTGCCACCAGCCAGGACCCTAAGCTCCCCTCTGTACCCAACGTGTGACCCCAACAAGGGCCTGGCAAGACCTCGGGGCTGGGTGGACTGGAAGAGGAAACCGGAGCCCACCCGTGGCCAGGCTGCTGACCCGGGGTCCCGAGCTCTCAGGAGCCAGGGCAGCGAGGACAGGCTGATTGAGCTCTGGCTCTGGCCACTGCTGGTGGGGTCCTAGAGCCCGCGGGCGAGAAGAGGGACGGTGGGTGCCCTGGCAGAGCCTCTCTCCGAGGCTCCCTGCCTGACTGCTGCCGTGGAGAGCGTCTGGATCAGCCTGGGCCGTGCCCCAGGGAGAGCCAGCGTCCCGCCGCCGTCCTTGTCCTCCGTTCTTGACAACCTCAAAGAGGAGCCGGCCAGCCTGCGCCCAGACTTCACACACAGCCTCAGCGCCTTTGCGCAGGGAGCAGATAACAGAGGACAAAGAGTCTGTGGGTGTGCAGAGCGACCCATGTGCTGGCGGAAGATAGTGGCGCCTCCCCCGGCCCCTGTTCTAGTGGAGAGGCGCTCTTCCCGCTGCTGCAGGTGGCGGCTGACCTCCAGGTCCAGCTCCCCAGGACCCAGCGCCCGCATCCCCCGCCTCGCTCTGGGGAGAGCTCTTTCTGCTTCTCATGTAGAGGCAGCTCTGCCGCTGGCCTGATGGAGTGTGGCTCAGAGCGCACCCTGTCACCGAGTGCCGCGGGCCTGTGTGTGGGTCTGCTCCTTTCTCTTGGGTTGAGGGAGATTCGTTTAGTGCTTGTGTTGGACTCTGTCCAGCAGCACGTTACTCCTGAGGCGCCTCGTGTCCAGGGTTTGCTTGGAATGGGAGGTCATCGAACCCCGCCCCCCTTAATGAATGCTTAGGAAGGGCCGTAGAGTGGAAACCTTGGTTCTAATAATCACTGCCTCAAGTCGCTGGGTAAGAAGACCCACCAGAAAGTCTTTAAATTCCATTCTGCCATCCGTCCTTAGAGTCCCCCTCCCTTGACTGTCATTGTCCTGACATTTTTTAGTCTCTTCCCCCACAAATGAGGATAGGAAGGACGACCACTGAGAACTGAGTGCAGACATGGCCTTGAGGTTGGAAGTTAATGAATGAAGACTAGCAGGGGGCCCTGGAGGACCCCAGGCCAACGCAGCAGAACCATAGGTTTCTCCATCAGGGCTCTGCAAAGCCACAGCAGCTGCCAGAACCCGCCTGTGATCACATCTGGCAGGGAACACACCTTGGATTTTGGCAGCCTGTCACTTGCTCATCTGGTTTCTTGTTGTGAGCGTATGTCGTGAGGAGACGGAGCTTGTGTGTTCACAGACACACACTTGGGGTCACTGTGCTCGCTAAGCTGAACTTGCAAGACCGGCATCTTTCAACTAAAGCTTCCTTCCCCCCGCCAAGCAGCACTGGGACACCCCTGGGGGGCCCAAGAGCAGGAGGTGGCAGGTGCTGGTCCCTGGGAAGCCAGGGGAGCCCCGAGAAGGAACTGGCAAGGGCTTGACTGGTCACCTTCCCGTCTGCTGTGCCCTGGAGAGAGGTGTCCATGTCCAGCTCAGCCTTCCTCCCTGCAAGTGACCCCTAGCCGAGAGTCTCGGCTGAAAAGCATTATGCTTAAACATGACCCCGATGTCCAGCACAGAGCTGTCGGCCTCTGTCGGGTGCTGTGGACGCAGCCAGGGACCGTGGGAGGCTGGCCACTGGGCAACCTGACAAGGACAGGATGGATTCCGATGTGCAACCCCAGCTCCCTCCTCTTGGTCCCATGGAAGTGGCACTGGGAAGCCAGGGATCTCCTAGAGATGCTGCAGGTGGGAGCCACGGCCTGCATCTGGCGGCCACTGAAGGGCCTGGTTTCCACAAGAGACACAGCTGACGCCCCAGGTGGCATCTTTAGTCTCTGCCCCAGGTCCAGGAGGCTGGCAGCCTGGGTCCCTCCACTGAGCCCTGTGCTGGCTGTCACCTCCCTGGACGGCCAGGGTAGCCTGTGCTCTGTACCATCAGACTCCCCATTTCCCTGCAGGGCAGTGACCCCGGAACAGCCAGGCCCGAGCTGATCCCCAGGCACCATGTGTCAGCGGCCGCCCTGGGGCTTCCATGAGAACATGGCAGGGCCCACGGCCACCCTGACACTGTGGATCACAGGGGTTGCCCCTTGGTAATCCTGGTAGAAATACACACTGAATGATGCCGACCACTGACTGCATGGAAGGGTGCCAGTCCGTGGAGTGACCAGGCACCCCGTGCAGCCATCACCACGGCCCGCCCAAACCAACCCTGTCCCCATTCTGAGCTACCGTGACCTCATCTGAGTGCAGAGGACAGGTGCCAATAGCCGTGTCCCGTTGGCAGTTACTAGCAGGCCCCACCCCACCTCGTCTTCTAACCCAGCCCCTGCTGAGTGCCCAGTGCCCTGGACCTGCAAGGCTGACCGCAGCGGCAGCACGTGTCACCCAAAGCTTCATTTTCTTTACTGAACATGAGGCTTTTCAAGATTTGACCACCTTGATACAGAGACGGTTTCCTATTTATTTCAACCACTTCACAGTTGTCACCTAATAAAACTGTCGCTACTTAGTTAGGATCTCTGCTGAGCCCAGAGGCGGGAGACCTTGCTTCTCACTGCAGTGTGCGGTGTGCGGTGTGTGGTGTGCGGTGTGCGGTGTGTAGTGTGTAGTGTGTGGTATGCGATGTGCGTTCTTTGGACCACAGTGAGGCTACGCATGGACGCAGGTGCCAGCCACGATGCGATGCGTTTTCTTCTTTAAATGTCAATACTAATTGCACTCAAGGACTTGGGAGGCCAAAGTCTCATAGCCCAGTGAGTTTTTCTTTGTCATGAAATACAATCATTTTTTTAAAGAAATACCCTGCTTTGCTTGGTTAGCAGACACACTTAAAAAGTTTTTATATCTGTATTTATATTTAATGTTGATCTAGAGCTTTTTAAAATACTGTTTTTGTCTGTTTTGTAGTGAGTCTGTCCTGGTTTTGTACAGTGACTCCCGTAACTGTCCTCCCGGTTACAGTCTCTGAAACTCCTTTGTCACTATGTTTTTAAACCTGGCTTGATTTGTTCAGAATCGCCTGGGAGCGTCTCTCCCTGGTGCCTGTGGAGAAGGGCGTGATCTCTGACAATCGATTTAATTCTCTATGGATATTGGCTTACCCCGATTTTCTATCAGTTTTGTTAATTTTTTTCATTGAAAATTGTTTGTTTTCTTTCAAATTTGTTGGAAAACCAATGAAACTTTTAGGAGAACAAAAGAGAAAGTTTCCTATGCGCTCAGCATAGGGAGGAATTTCTTGATATATACAGATTGGGGGTGGCTATAAAGGGGGTACTGATGAGTGGCCCCGTGGAAGTTAAGATGCACTCAGGGGAAGATTCAGCCCCTGGGACTCGGCCCGCAGAGAGGCCCGGCTGGGGGAGGACGTTTCTAAGGAGGAAGTGACCAAGGCTCTGGCCAGGTCACGGGAAGCAAGCCCGGAGCCCATCTCCTAGACAGAGGCCTCCCTCGGTGAACGTACCTCTCCGTGGTGACCAGGACACGGGCTCAGTGGTGGCAGGGGTGCCCCGTGGGCTGTGGCTGCACACCTCTGACAGTACCATACATCAGCAGGCTGTAGACCAAGGGCACCCGGACTGCCCATCTGGTGGTCAGGTGCTGCCACCTCCTCAGAAGCCCAGAGGCACCTTCTGGGTGTTGAGATGGGATGCAGGTTACACCCTGGGGCCAAAGGCAACATGTGCACCAGTGTGGCAGGGGACAGGAGGACCAGGACAGAAAAACTCAGCAGAGCAAACTCAAGTGACCAGGGAAGGAACGCGTGGAATGTGTCCCTTGATCCAAAGGGTCACCGTGGAGTGTGGAAATCCACGGAGGAGAGTGTTCAGAGCCTAGCCCAAGGGAGGTGCCTATGTGCCCGCCATCCGCTCATGCTCTTCCGTGGTGTCAAGGCCTGCAGTCAGGCAAGAGAGGGCACTCAGAGTGGAAGGGGTCGCCACCTCTGTTCAGGTGGCACCGGGCGTCTCCGCAGGGCCTCAGGCTGGAGATAGAGAGCGCAAGCCCAGGGAAGGGTCAGGGAGAGCGTCCATTACTCGGGCGGGCGGCCTAAGTGCGGCTCCTCAGATGCGTCGACTCCAGCCACACAGCGTGCGTCTCCCCGGGTTCTGGAGGCCGCACAGGGCTGGTCCCTCCTGGGAGAGCCAAGGACAGCCTGCCCATGGCACCCCCAGGTCGCGGCAGGCTGCAGCTACCCTGTGCCCCTGCTGTGTGGAAGGCCCCTGCCCATCTCTGCTCAATCTGTGTGCAAGTTCCTCCCTCCCATCTCTCTCTCTCTCTCTCTCTCTCTCTCTCTCTCTCTCTCTCTCTCTCCTTCCTTCAGGATGCCAGCCGAGTTGGATAGGGCTGCCCCCAGTCCCGTGACCTCATCTTGATTCCGTGTGTCTCTGTGACGGTTTCCAGCATGCTCTCCCACTGAGGTGCTGGGTGTTAGGACTACAGTGTGTCATTTTTTTTTTAAACAGTTGGGCAGGAAGGTAGCAGGAGGTAAGACTGACATACAGCTGGAGCAGCAGCAGGGGACCTCAAACTGAATGCCAGGGAAACGTGGTTCCAACAGCATGGCCAGGAACGCCAGCCACACCCACGGGAGACCAAGACGAGAGCCAGCAGGAGCCGCCACAGAGCTGTGCCTCCACGGCACCCTGTCACCCAGTGTCACTTTCTGCAGCTTCCGTTTCCCAAGGTCAAGAGCAGGACGGGGGGCACATGGCAGTAGACATTGTGGGGGAGGACCAAGCAGAGTGTAGGAGGGTCCCCACACCTCTGCAGGGCCCTCGTTACCACTGGTGTCTCGTTATCAGTGACTTGTGAGGCTCTTTCTGTGCCTGGTGTATGAATCGACCCATCACGGCAGGTGCTACTGGGGGCCTCAGGTGTCCACTGGGAGTCTCAAGAGGTCTCTCCTGTGAGGGGCCAGCAGCACACCCTTGCCCCAGGGAAGGGCAGCCAGCATTCCTGCAGTTGTTTGGGGTCTCTGGGAAGGCAGCAACCTTGAAGCTGTTTATGGGTAGAGTCGTCCTGCAGAATAAATATGCTGAGCCAAGAGGCAGGACCCGCCGAGGACGCAAGAGGCTGGCGTGGGCACCCATGGGGCTCACCATGACAGCTGGCAGGACGTGCTTCACGACACGAGGGGCAGGTGACAAGGACACGGGGCTCCTCCTGGGACAGCGAGGGCCGCAGTGGATTCTAATTCACGCTGATAATAACAGTCAGTAAATGTGGCCGGAGGGAGACAGGCTGCCCCTCCCCAGGCAAGGTCAGCGTCCCTGATCTCAAGTGCTCTGGCTGGAAGTGCTCAGATCTCCCGTTCCTCCAGATTTTAGAGTATTTGCGTGTACATACTGAGACACCCTGGGGAGGAACCCGAGTCTGAGCGTGGAATTCATGTTCCTTTCACACACACCTTCTATGCACAGCCAGAAGGTGGTTTTCTATGATATTTTCAGTGCAAGTGTGTTTTGACCATCACATGAGATCAAGTGTGAAGTTTCCCACCTGGGGGATCACGCTGGCGCTCACAGAGGTGTAGGTTTGGGATTCTTAGATGGGGGTGCTACATCTATAGCCAAATGTTAGCTAATAGATTTGGAGAGTGGGGGGGGGGATTCCTATTTTGCAGCAGTGGAAAGATCGGCTTGGGCAAGAGTCATCGCTGCCAGCTTAACAGGGGTGGGGGTGGTCTCAGAGTGTTTCTCCACAGAGGAGAAGCTGGGCACGGGGGGCAGGTGGCCTGAGCTGGCCCTGTGAGGAGGGAGGCTGGGGGCCGTGGGCATGGCCTGAATCTGAGCGTGAGGCAGCACCAGGCAAGCCCAGACTGTCAGCTCTGTCCCTGGGGCAGATACTTGAGGAAGCCAACTCATAGAGGAGGGGTTGGTCCTGCTCCACAGCCTCCTGCCATTGCTTTGGCCTGGGGAGGAGGGCACACCACGGTGGGAGCTGGCATAGAGAAGCTGCTCACCTCTAGGTGGCCAGGAAGAGAAGAGGAAGGGGTGGAGCCCAACACAGCTCCAGGCCACGCCCCCAGTGACCTCACGGCCTCCCGCTAAGCCCCACCCTCTAGTGGCTCCACCCCTGACGGTGCCAGATGATCCAGCCTGGCCACAAGCCCTGGGCCTAAGGGCCTTTGATCACAATTCACATCCAAACCCTAAGGCAGACTGGCCACCCCTGGAGGGTCACTAGCCTAAATCCCTCAGAAATGTCGGTGCTGTGACAGAGAGCTGTGACCAGGATGGAGACAAAAAAGACACGGAACTGGATGTAACGTGTGACCCGGAGTGGGTGCCCAGAGCGGGGACACCCGAGGACGGCACCTGGGGATGGCCAAGGGCTGCAGTGGCCGTGACTCCTTAGTAACGAGTGAATGTCCTTCCACCCGTGAAGTGTGAGCAGGCAGGAGGGTCCCAGGTGCACACCCTGCTCTCAGACAGTTCAGAAAGGCCGCCGTGCATCGGGGGATGGCCAGCGATCGTGGTAAGGTGCGCGGACCTGGGAAGAGCCACAGAGCTGTCTGCCCACTTCCTGCCACTGCCCTGTACGCTGACAACCGTTGCAAAATAAAGCAGTTTAAAATGTGGAAGTTTCAGCAGAAATACAGGTTGCTGAATCAGAGCCTATAGGAAAAATATATAGGAAATGCTGAGAATTGTAATTTCAATATTTATCAACATGGAAAGCAAATCTCACTATTGTACCAAATTCTACAGCTTACTTTTAAGAATCAAGACTGAAAAAAAAATTGCATAGCTTAAGCAAAGTCTCAAACTGTCTTTTGTAACTGTTTCTATGGATTTTAATGAAAATTTTTGTCATTTATATGCTGTTTATTAAAGAGTCTGTAATAATAATACATATATTTTTTTAATCCAAGAAAAATTTTGTAGTCATTAGCTGCAGTACTTACATACATTAAAAAAACCAAATAAATTCTTTCAGGAGAATACCATTAGTCGATAAGTGATGGTAGCTGCTTATGAAAGAAAGGCATTTTAAAAATATTTGGTTTATTTAAGCTGAATGGCATTTTAAGCCAGAAAAATAAGATATAAGAAGAGTTAATTTTAATTATTAAGTATTAAGGTCATGGAAAGAGTATAAATGACAATTTGTCTGCAGAAGTGTACTGAGAGAGTTGAATAGTAGCTATGAATGTGGAAGCACAAGTTGGCCCAAGTTTCATCACTTATATTTCATAAGAAATCCACTGCAACCATATTCATCATTCTGATTTGACTCCTTGGGATTGGCTGTTTCATAGGAGTCAATGATGGCTTTCTTATCTCTTCTTGGTTTCTATATTCTTTGGGATTTGTGTTACTCATTGCCAGCACAGGGTTTTCTGTTTCTTTCCTTTTTCTTTGGGTTCTGATGATGGTGCCTTCCATGAGCATAGTTAGAATAGGCAACTGGTCTTTTCTACATACACTAAAAAATAACATTTATTCAGCATCTGTGATGGTTTGGATATGAGGTATTTTTCAAGAAAGCTCATGTTAGACAATGTATGAATTGTCAGAGGTGAAATGATTAGATTATAAGAATTGAATCAGTATATTAATATACTTATGGCTTAATAATTTAAGTGGAATTCTGTGTGCTAACTCTAGACAGATAGAGTGTGGCTGAAGGAAGTAGATCACTGGGGGCATGCCGGGATTATATCTTGCAACGTGGCTTCTTACCTATTCACTCTCTGTTTCCTGGCTGCCATGAGCTGGGAATCTTTCCTCCCACACAACCTTCATCCAAGATGTAATGCCTTACTTTGGTCCCACAGCAATGAAGCCAACTGATGATGGACTGAACCTATGAAACTATGACCCCAAAATAAAATTTTCCTTGTCTAAATAATTTCTTGTCAGATATTTTGGTCATACTGATGAAAAGCTAACACAGCATCTAATAATCTGTTATTCAAGATGACCAAAATAACCTGGTACAGTATGAGGCAAAGTCACTGTGGCATGTAAGAATGGAAAAGTATTTCAGGATAGTAAAACAAGGAGAGAATCTAGGATATAACCATTTTTATAAAGAACATTCTTATTTGTACTAACCTAGATTGGTTATGGGCATTTACAATTGTTAATTGATGTCTACATTGGCTAACTGTATCATCTAATTTTATGTCATCCTAAAGTAATAACTATTTCAGTATATGTTCTTTATCATGTCATTGCTAAGTGATTTTCTATTTGTTTTTCCACTCAAGTAATTATTCTCTTAATTAGAGAATCTTTTTTAAAAAAAATAAAATTGGGGAGAATTATAAGGTAGTAGAAAGTTTTCAATAAAGATTGGGTATACCTGAGATTTAGTTTGCATCTGCTTTAGTGTATTAGTTTGCTGGGGATTCCATAATAAAGTACTTTAGATTGGATAGTTTAAACAAAAGAAAGTTTTCACAATTCTGGAGGTTAGAAGTTTAAGATCAAGGTGTTGACAGGGTTAGTTTTTTGACAGCTCTTTCCTTAATTTGTAGGTGGGTGTTTTCCCTCCATGTATTCACTCTGTCCTAATTTTATCTTCTTGTAAAGACATCATGATATTTGATGAGGGACTACTCTCATGATTTAATGATCCTAGTTAGCTCATTTTAACTTAATTACCTTTCTAATAAGCCTACTTCCAAATATCATCATTTTGAGGTAGTTGGGGGAGAGCACTTCCACATGTGAATTTATGGAGGTTAGGTTCTTTAGCCCATAACAATTAGCTTTGGTGATTTTGTTTTGTTTTATTGGTGCATTTTTATACTTATACAAAATAGTGGGAAGTATTGATACATTCTTATAGCCACATAAAATTATTTGGTTAATTTCGTTGCCCGTCAATTCCCCTTTCCCTTCTCTCCTCTGTTTTCCAGTCCCCATCTTTTACTATACTGGTTGGTCTCCCTTCTTTATTCATGAAAGTCTTTTTCCCCCTTTTTTTCTATTGTCTACATATGAGATAAAACACATGCCCTTTACCTTCTGAATCTGGCTTATTTGACTTGACATAATATTCTCCAGTTCAGTCCATTTTCCACAAAATTATATAATTTTGTGCTTCTTTATGACTGGGTGTTGCTGTTGGGATATTCAACACCCCACCCCCTCCAAAAAAAAAAAAACAACCTCATGTGGTAGGCAATGTTGGAATGTTCAGAAGTGAGATGATTAGATTATGGGAGCTGTAACCACTTCATTGGATTAGTCTATTTCACAGATTCATAATCTGAATGCACTACTAGGCTGTGGGGTGTGACTAAAGGAAATACACTTGGGATATGCCCTTGGACTATATTTTGTTCTATTTTGTTGTTCTGTTTCCTCACTGCCATGAACTCAGTAGCTCTCTTCTACCATGTTCTTCCTGCATGATGTTCTGTCTTATCTCAGGTTGAGAGCAGTGGAGTTGGCCAACCAACAATAGATTGAACGTATGATCCCCAAATTAACTTTTCCTCCTCTTAAGTTGTTTTTCCAGGTATTTTGGTCAAAAAATTGAAAAGCTGACCAACACACTATATAAATGTCCATTTCATTCATATATATATATATATATATATATACACACACACACACACACACACACACATACACATATACATATATACATATATATATATATATATATATATACATATATAATATTCCATTTTGTTTATTCATTTTTTTTGTTGATGGACACCTAAGTTGGTATCATAACTTGGCTATTGTCAATTTCACTGTCATAAACATGGGTATGTATGTATCACTATAGTGTTCTGACTTCAGTGCTTTCGAATAAATACCTAGGAATGATATAGCTGGGAAAAGTGCCAATTCTATTCTTAGTGTTTTGAGAACCTCCACACTGATTTCCACTGTGATTGTACTAATTTACAATCCATTTGTTGACTTTCTAGATTTCAGTAAGAAGTTTTTAGTTTTATTCTCTACAAAAAACCTGGGTGTTTAGGATTCATATGGTCTCACATCCTTGAGGAATGTGATGATTATATCAACCTTGTTTCCCATTGTATAAAAAAAACCCTGTTGGAAAAAATTGGATTTTGAACATATTCAATAGATTGACTTCTGGTGATCACAATAATGGTAATGAAAACTGAAATCTTCAAATGCTTTCTGAGTCAATAAATATTTTAATCGCATATATATGCATATATATTAATCAAAATGATTTGAAAATTTAAAATTTATAGCTGATATTTAATGTGTATATGTCCATGTGTAATGCACTTGACTATTTGTGACAAACTGTCACATCTTTAATATTTCACATTTGTGGATTGTCATAAATTTTGTTAAATTAGAATGGAAAGCATTACATCTGTTCAGTTTTACAAAAACTAAAAATAAAATACAATGATGGTGTAATATCTAAAATCGTACATTTAATGAGAAGCAAAGCTCAGACTCATAGTTGAAGTTCTTCAGATATTAAACCCTGCTCTTTACAAACTACATGATATTCCTTCTTTGGGGATACTAGAAGAAAATTTTGAACAAGCATTGTCATTTAAGCCCTTGCCAAATTTATATAAAATCTTCTTTGATTTAATTGCCCCCACAATGATTTATGTTAAATTTAATCTCTGTGGTATTGAGCATGGAAGAGTAATCTGTGGTATTTGAAGATGGGAGATAATTAGGGTTAAATGAAGTCAACAGATTTAACCACTAGCCCAATAGCACTGCAGTTTTGTAAGAATAGGATTCTTGAACTAGGATGCTCTGTTTTCTTGTGTGTGTGTGATGCCTTGGCTATCTGCAGAGTCCTCACCATGCAAGAAAGACCTTCCCAATGCAGCCACCTAGGCTTGAACTTTCTGGTCTTTAGAATTGTGAGTTGAATAAAACTTGATTCTCCAGTAAGTTAGTCTACAATATTCAGTTAGAGAAACAACAACAACAAAAACAACAAACAAATAAACAAAACCAGTCTACAAACGAGCCTTTACCAAAGAGGAAAAGGAATTTAAATTTTAGGAGAATAAAACAAGATGCTAAATTTGTAGACATAGAAAGAGATGACATTCACTAGAGCAAATAAACACTGAGTAAACATAGAATTCTGTTACTCTCATTAAAGGATTAAAAACATTTCTCAGTGCTGAGACTGAGGCTGTGGCTCAGTGGTAGAGGGCTCACCTTGTGTGTCTGAGGCACTGGGTTCGATTCTCAGCACCACATATGAATAAATAAAAGTTTATCAACAATTAAAAATAAAACAAAGTAGCCAATTCCCTTTAAAAATATTTCTCAAAAGTAAATTAAGTGCAGAAAATGGGAAAAAAGGAAAAAAAATGAATGAGAGGAGATAAATTCAATTTGTGGAACTATAAGTGAAAATTTTATTAAACTGAATTACAATATAAATGCAAATACTAAATCAACATATCCAGTTAGCTAAGATTTGTTGCAGGTGAAAAAAGAAATCCGACAAGTCCATACTAAACCTTATGCCTGTTATTTAGCATATAGACAAAATTATTCCAAAATATCATTAAACTTTCTCCATCTGCAAATCTATTTATTACATTTTGTTTTCATATATTCTGTGAAAAAAAAGTTCCTCAAAGAAATACCATAATCACTCCATTTCTTATGTTCTTGATGTATTATTCACTGAAATACACCAAGATTAAATCTAAGCATGGAATAATTAGTTTTCATGCATTATCAAATTATTAACTACGTTCCTGATTTCTGGCTAGTGTCAAGTTCTTTCTTCTACTAACAATGTGGATACTTCAAGTAGTTGGACCTTATTATTATTTAAATATTAGGTGTCCCCAAAAAGCACATGTGTGAGACGATGCAAGAAAGTTTTGAGGTGAAATGATTTGGGTCATGAGAGCCTTAATTCTCAAATAGGGATTAATTGAGTGGTAACTGTGGGCAGGTAGGGGTGGCTGGAGGAGGTGTGTTCCTAGGGGCATGCCTTTGGTGTATATATTTTATCATTGTTGACCAGACACCCCTCTTACCCTTTCTCTCTTCCTTTCTCTTCCCAACTCCCTCCTTTCCCCTCCCCCTCCCCCTTCCTAGTTATGTTCCTGCTGTTTTCTTCCATCACTCTCTTCTGAATCACCTCAGGTCCCAGAGAATGGAGTCAGCTGTCTATGGACTAGGGCCTCTGACCCCATGAGCCCCCAAATAATTTTTCTTCCTCTATATGTTCTTGTTAGGTCTTTTGGTCACAACAGTAAAAAAAAAAAAAAAAAAAAAAAAAAAAAAAAAAAAACTGGCTAAAACAATTATACTGTTGCCAGGGGCTATATTTGCTTCAGTAAAAGATTCCCTTCTTTATTTTAAAGTAAGCTCTCAGATAAGGGATAGGCAGTGATTGTAGTCTTTATCAATATTAAACAATTAAAAATAAAATCTTAAGATTTTTTTTTCTAAATTAGTTTGGATCAAGATTTTAAACTCTCAAGACATCCACCAAATTCTAAAACATTTGATCAATCTGATTTTCCTACTTTCTCTAATCTCTCACACTTCCAAATACACACATAATGGAGTGTTTCTGCATTTTATTATTTTTCAGTAAACACTGGAAGGAAGGCAGTGTAGTACAGGCAATGAGTGTACAGCATGTTGGCTTTGAAGAGTTTGTCATTTACAATGGTAAAGTCCTAATACCTTTTCATCACCACTTGTTTAGTCAAGGTGTGATGCACACTATCCCAACATAGTGTGAATGATGGAAAGCTATAGGAGAAGAAAATAGTGTGATAGGTTGAGCAATGGGCATATCCCGTAGTATAGAAAAGAAAAGTTTCTGAAAAAATATTAATGACAATTTGGAACAGAATATACACCAGCAAAGAATCACACTCAAAATAGTTAAGGCAGATGGGCTCTTAGTGACATCGGAGGAACAGGTAAGCAGGCTGACTAGTCAGGGAGGCAGAGATGAGAGAAAAGCAAGTGTGAGCAGATTCCTGGGCTCCCATGCTTCTTTGCATCCCTATTTTATTCTCTCCGTCCATGTCAAGGCCACCTCCCATGATTCAGATTTCTTCCTTGCTTCTTCTACTTACATATTTGCCAGTTCCTTGCCCTATTCCCTTAGCAATCATATTCTTTGACACTAGTAATTAGATCAGTTAATTTACTAAGCAACATCAGTGGTTGAAGCTAACTCACTGCCTCTTCCTAACAGAGTGCATTTGTAACACACCTCACATGTGCACACTCACATTGCACCTATGTATGTACAGGACCACAGTGCATTTGTCTCGAGCAGGCAGGCAGGCAGGCAGGCAGGAAGTGAAATACTTTAGGAAAAAAGGTTTGCTCTTCTCCAGTGAATGCCCATCTTCTGCTAATGGGTACTGAGAGGTATTTGTCTCATCTCAGTGATTCAGCTGTGACTGGAGAGAAAGAGATTGATAAAGGAGGGAAGGAAATGCCATGGGGAAATGCAGCAGATAGGGCTCAAACTTTTGGGGCCAAATAGAGTTTCTGCAGGTTTATTGATTTTCTTTTTGAAATACTATTTGAAAGGCTTCTCTCAAAGTTCATGAGTGAGGACATTTTTAAGCAAGACTGTGGCAAAGACATGTTTATGGTTGACACTGTGTCACTTCCCAGTTTATGGTACCCATTTGGGGAATATGTTTATACCCTTCTTAGTGCTGGCATTTACCAAGCAAAGATGCCACTTGGAAAGGGTGATTTATTTTTTGCACCATTATATTTTGAAAGACTTTCAGGTTACAAGAACCCTTTGAAGTTAAAGCCCGTGATGTTAAGATTAATAACAGTAATTATAGGGCTCTGTAATAGTAGAAAAATTTTGTAGCTTGCCTTTGAGATTGAATATGAAAGGTTCCAGGTCCAAGGGAGTAATAAAAGCTTTTTCTTTCTGCAAGGACAGCCAGGAACAGGAAGAAGTAGTTTCTTCCTGGAAAATACACAGGGGTGTTGAAGGTTCAAGTTTTTCTGAAGATAAGGTGATCCTCTGTAACCTGGCCCCAGGGACTACTTTAGGTCATAATCACTTTTGTTTGATCTTTTTTGTTTTGCTTTGTTTTTAATGCCAATGCTCACCTGGGAAATTAGGATTGTTTTGATCCTTTCTCCCTTGCTGCATACTTCAAAGCGTGCTCTGATTTAAAATGTTCTTCCTAGTAGCTGTGGAGAAAATTGTCCCCCTGAAAACCCTTTAAGTTCTTGTAATAATGAGAAATAGCCAAATTAAATGCGATTCTAATGATTTTCTCCCATTCACTAAACTTTTTAGGAAGCCCTTTGAGAGGAAGGAGAGGAGAAAGTGTATGATAAATGAGGTGGAAACAATAGTGGGAAGTAAGTGATGAACAAGGGGTGAAGGGGAAAATATAAGCAAAAAGGTAAAGAATAGCTTGGAAAAATAAAGAGGTGGAAATTTTGTGAGAAATAAAGAAATGAAGGGAGAAAAAAGCAAGACACAGGAAAAAGAAGTGAAAGAGGAAGTGGGCAATTCTTTTCTCTTTTTCTTCACAATCTTCACACAAAAGAAGAACTGAAATTCAAGATCAAATATAGAATCTGAGCATTGCATCACCCACAATCTCTAACAGGAAAAGATACATTTGGAAATGAACAAACAGAAAGTTTGGTGCTTGATAGTATTCCTCAGACTGCATAAGAAAAATAATAATGCCAAGTCTCAAGTGTAGAAAGACATCGGGAAGCCTGAATCTGGGAGGTCACGCAGGGCACACAATGACTTGGGAATACTTTGTCCTCTCCTCAGGGGACTCTGGAGTCCCTCATGGGCATGTACCTCATCTGGAGAACTTTTGTATCTACATACTCCTTCCCTTGTCCTTGTAAGTCTATCTTTAATCTTTCCATCCTTTTCTTTTTATAAAAAAATTCTTCTCCATTTTTTTCCTTTTTAAAAAATCTATGATAGATCCAATTATGTTTTCCAATTCCTCACCCCTCTCCCCCTACCCCATATCCACACCCTTTACCATGTAATGTTTAAATTCTTCCCACTAGTTGCAAGATGTGCCCACTTCTACCCATTGACTTTGGGCTTGGCCATGAACAGGATATCAACAGTTATGATGCAAGTGGTTTAGAAATGCTTCTTGGGCCTATGCTCTTGTGCTTCTGCTGATGCCAGGAGAGGAATGTGTCTCAACTATTTTCCAAGGTCTCAATAAATAAAAAACATTTAGACTAGATATAAAGAAGATGGGTAGAATGGAGTGAAACCCAGCAGAATTCAGCAACCAAGGTCAGCAAAAATATTCCAGTCAAACCACAGCTGCATGAAAAGAAAATAGTTGCTCATTATTTCAGGTAGTAAAATTTGGGGAAAGTTGTCGCAATATGATATTTTTTAAAAATGCTGTTTTTGACCCAGTTTTAAGATTCTGGCTATAGGCAAGTCAGTTCCCCTTCTTGAACAGTTAATGAAGTCCACATCCTACCCATTTCCTTTAATGGACTTTCACATGCATCCCCTCTAATCACTGTGGGGTCAGGCACTTGACAACTAGGACCATCCCAGAGCTCACAAAAATTATTCCAATTAGTCAATCCACCAAAGCTTGAAAACCTAACTGTACATTACTTGCCTTAGATAAGTGGTTTCCCCAAAGCTCCAGCTATTTTCTCTGTGCTCTTTTATCTGTCCAAATATGTGTGCTGTGGCCCATCATCAAACATTTCTTTAAATCTTATAAAACAGTTGTTATGAAATATTATTGAAGCAATATATGCCTGAAATAGCCATTCACATTAAAATACTTAGGATAAAACCACTTCTCAGCACCATTGGGTAGTCTAGCAAATCACTACACCCTTTTCTGCCCTTGATCTCACATACCTTTCCTATCATGTCGTTTGATGTGTGAAGTGATAACAATGTTTGGTTGAATTAAATAAAAGGAAGTTTGAAATAATCATAGAACTTTATAGATATTGGGAGAGATAGAAAAGCAATTTAATTCCTTTCAACTAATAACATAAACCAATTACTTCCCTTTCTTTCTTCTAACTGTTCTTTCTATGGTATTAGGTAAAGAAAATTCACAGAGTTTGATAATATGACTTTATTTCACCCATTCTTTTATAAGTTACAGTACCATTGGCAAGACACTCATTTTGAGTTCCTGTTTTCTAATGAAGTAATCATTAAAAGTCTTTATAAAAGCAAGAGATATACAATTGATATTTAGAGTTGTGAATAAGACAATGCTTTTAAGAGTTTCATCAATTTCAAAATAGTTCATTAACTATTTACAATTATGATTAGTACATTAGTCACAAAGTTGTAAATGTGAGTGCTTCATAAACTAGAGCTTCTATCTTACAATAAGAAATTTCCAACTAATTGAAGCACCCATCTAGTAACAAATGTCAGACAGCCTAATTTGTTTGCCATAAACTCAGGAGGATCTGACAACTGAAGAGGTTTTTGTCAGGAAAATTTCTCCATCCACTTGCTATCTCATAATTCCATATGACCTTATATCTAGTCTCTGAAGATAGACAAAAGTGAAATATGAAATTTGAAAGAACTTGGATGGAGTATCTTGGTTGAAATTTTGATTTCCCCTATCACTGTTTGATGGCTCAGAATTACATCATTCATGCATGTGAAGGCATTCAGCTTAAATTTTTCTTTCTTTCTTTCTTTCTTTCTTTCTTTCTTTCTTTCTTTCTTTCTTTCTTTCTTTCTTTCTTTCTTTCTTTCTTTCTCTTTTTAAGGTACACATGTCTTCTGTGTATTCAGCACTCAAAGAATGAATAGTCACATACTTCAGTGGAATAGTTTGGCATGAAAGTAAATGCAATTTGTACTGAGATATTCTATGCTTGAATTCTGGTTATGCTATTTGCTACTTTTACTACTTTAGGAAATTCACATAACTTCTTTGAATATAATTTTTCTCATTTATAAATTAGGATGTTAATCTCAACATCAAGGAATTATTGAAGTTAGTAAGGGTCACAGAGAAAAATATTGAGTCCATCTTCTGTCACATAGTAAGTGCTTAGATCTTTATAGTATCTAAAAAGGCAATGATAAACAAATAGAAAGAGCAACAAACAGAAAGAGAAGATGAAATTAAAAAGAGAAGGATTAGTGTTGTTACATCATCTCTCTGATAACTCAACAAGAATGGAAAATTATCTGTCTCTTATTAATTCTTTAATCACTTGATTATTCAACATTTTGATACCGATCATGTCCTTGGCAGTGTGGAAGTCACTGATGCAGTTACAAAGATATATGACATCTATGAGGCCATTAATAACATCTCCTTCCAGGAAAAGATGAGGCACTATTACACATAACTATAAGTCAAAATTTCCCAACAAGCTCACCATCAGAAATCTATTTACATGAGACCCAGGGGTCTATTTTCAATTAGTTTAAATACATGCACAGAGGACTCCTCATTCACCCTTGAAAATTCACAAATTGAGGCTTCTCTGAGTGCTCTGAGGATCCTGTGCAATTGGTAGGGAACAAAGATCCATTATTCTAATCGCATTTCCCTCTTCAATGACTTGTGAGACTACTGTTGCACACAACACCTTTTGCAAAATGCTTCTAAAATGAAGGTAGAAAGTGATAAGCAACATAAAGAAAGATCATTCATAGGATGTTGATGGGGGAGAAATTTCATCTTTTCCAGGGAAGAGACTGGAAGGATTATGGACAAAAGAACCACTTTAGAGTGAGACTTGAAGCATGAGGAGGGACTGCAGAAGCAGAAATTGCATGGATAAATTACTAAATTAAAAGGAGACCTGAAGTTTATAAAATCTACACAAAAATGGGTTTATGTGCCAAGTAAAGGTAAAATGAAGTGATTTCTGAAATGATCAACTCAAAATGTTTTTAATTCTGAAAATCATGAGTTTATTCCATCAGCTCTGAAAAACTGCTGACGATTTTGAGCAGGAAAGACCCATGACCTGAATTATGTTTGCGAAGATCAATCCAGCAGTTGTATGTAGAACATAGTAGAAAAAGAGAAAAGTAGCAGGTATACAACTTGCAAAGAATCATGAATAAGTACGATGATCATCCCTTCTTTTCCACCAACTGAGATGCCATTCAAATTCCTCCTCCTGCTCTCCCAAGAAAGAGAAGGACTTCATTGTAGACCTGGAAGAAGGATGGGCCTGAGTTTATTTACCTGACCTTCAGAGGAATTCAGTCTAAAATTTACTATATGTCTCACAGTGAAGACATGGATATTAACTTAGGGTTTTTGACTGTTACAACTTTTCTCTCTCAAAAATTACTGGCATAATAAAAAATATTGATAAAGTTTGTCAAGACATATAAAAGATATTTTCATGTTATTTTGAAACAAATCACATATGCAAATGAAGGATGTTTATAGAATGAGAAGAACATTAGCAACATGAAGTATGCTTCTTAGTTTCTGGGAGAACCCACTTCCTTTTGTAAAATAATGGTGAAAATTATATACTTCATAATTATAGTTATTTTCTATTGAGTGCATTTCAAGCATTAGGAACTATTCATGGTGCCTAATATTTATTATTGCATTCAAATTTTAAAATACCAGTGAGGCTAAAGTTTCACATGGGGTTAAGCTGAGATTGGGATGTGTTACAAAAAAGCACTCTTGACACAGTCTCAGCAAACACACATATGTGTGTATGTGTATATGTACACATACACACAAACACACACACACACACACACACACACACACACATATATATATATATATATATATATATATATACTATTATAATCATTTACACACACATACATATATACATATTATGGAATATTATTTATATTAAAGAATATGATCCTGTCATTTTAATTAAATGAATGAATGGTCATTATGTTAAGTATAAAAAACCAGATACAGGAAGATAGATACCACATGTTCTCACTCATTTGAGTAAACTAAAAAGTCAGTCATTCAGAAGGTGGAGTGGAAAGATGGACACAAAGATTCAAAGAACAGGGAAGATAGAACAGGAAGAGGTTAGATAAATGCCACCAAACCAGTTAGACAGATGGAATTAGTTTTTATTTTTTATACCACACTAGGTTAACTATTATTTATATAAATCTATGGTATAGTTTAAAAAAACTAGAAAAGAAAGAAAAGCAATACATTTATCAACACATGGAAATGATTAATATTTGAGGAGATGAAAGTGCCTATTACTCTAATTTAATCATTACACATTGTGCACATATTTCGAATTTTATATTATACTCCATAAATATGTACAAATATTATGTCTCAATAAAAGTAAATTTAAAATACCATAAGTTTTTTTTTACATGGTAATTGGTTCCAGAAATTTCCAGTCCTCAAACCCCACATCAGCTGCTCAAAAATCAGTTTCTTTGAGTTATTAGTTAGGGGAGGGAAGAAAATTCCCATTTTTCTTCAAACCATATTAAACAGAAGGTCAGACGTTTGGAACCTTTTGGATATTAATTTTGAAGAATAGAGAATGAAAGTAATTGTCCTATCCCCTTCTGGAAAGCCTTGATTCAGCACTTACTATGTACTAGAAATTGCAAAAATTGACAAAACTAAAAGTTGGTTTTTTGAAAAAATAAATAAAATTGACAGACCCTTAGCCATGCTAACGAAGAGAAGAAGAGAGAGAACCCAAATTACTAGCATACGGGATGAAAAAGGTAATATCACAACAGACACTTCAGAAATACAGAACATAATCAGAAATTATTTTGAATCCTTATACTCCAATAAAATAGAAGATAGTGAAGGCATAGATAAATTTCTTAAGTCTTATGATCTGCCCAGATTGAGTCAGGAGGATATAGACAACCTAAACAGACCAATAACAATAGAGGAAATAGAAGAAACCATCAAAAAACTACCAACTAAGAAAAGCCCAGGATTGGATGGGTATACAGCAGAGTTTTACAAAACCTTTAAAGAGGAACTAACACCAATACTTTTCAAACTATTTCAGGAAATAGAAAAAGAGGGAGAACTTCCAAATTCATTCTACGAGGCCAATATCACTCTGATCCCTAAACCAGACAAAGACACTTCAAAGAAAGAAAATTACAGACCAATATCTCTAATGAACCTAGATGCAAAAATCCTCAATAAAATTTTGGCGAATCGGATTCAAAAACATACCAAAATAATCATACACCATGATCAAGTAGGATTCATCCCTGGGATGCAAGGCTGGTTCAATATACGGAAATCAGTAAATGTTATTCACCACATCAATAGACTTAAAAATAAGAACCATATGATCATTTCAATAGATGTAGAAAAAGCATTCGACAAAGTACAGCATCCCTTTATGTTCAAAACTCTAGAAAAATTAGGGATAACAGGATCATACCTCAACATTGTAAAAGCAATCTATGATAAGCCACAGGCCAGCATCATTCTGAATGGAGAAAAACTGAAGGCATTCCCTCTAAGCTCTGGTACAAGACAGGGATGCCCTCTCTCACCACTTCTGTTCAACATAGTCCTCGAAACACTGGCCAGAGCAATTAGACAGACGAAAGAAATTAAAGGCATAAAAATAGGAAAAGAAGAACTTAAATTATCACTATTTGCAGATGACATGATTCTTTACCTAGCAGACCCAAAAGGGTCTACAAAGAAACTATTAGAGCTAATAAATGAATTCAGCAAAGTGGCAGGATATAAGATCAACACGCATAAATCAAATGCATTCCTGCATATCAGTGACAAATCCTCTGAAATGGAAATGAGGACAACTACTCCATTCACAATATCCCCCCAAAAAATAAAATACTTGGGAATCAACCTAACAAAAGAGGTGAAAGACTTATACAATGAAAACTACAGAACCCTAAAGAAAGATATAGAAGAAGACCTTAGAAGATGGAATAATATACCCTGTTCATGGATAGGCAGAACTAACATCATCAAAATGGCGATATTACCAAAAGTTCTCTATAAGTTCAATGCAATGCCAATCAAAATCCCAACAGCATTTCTTGTAGAAATAGATAAAACAATCATGAAGTTCATATGGAATAATAAAAGACCCAGAATAGCAAAAACAATGCTAAGCAGGAAGTGTGAATCAGGTGGGATAGCGATACCAGACTTCAAACTATACTACAGAGCAATAGTAACAAAAACAGCATGGTACTGGTATCAAAACAGGCGGGTGGACCAATGGTACAGAATAGAGGACACAGAAACCAATCCACAAAACTACAACTATCTTATATTTGATAAAGGGGCTAAAAGCATGCAATGGAGGAAGGATAGCATCTTCAACAAATGGTGCTGGGAAAACTGGAAATCCATTTGCATCAAAATGAAACTGAATCTCTTTCACCATGCACAAAAGTTAACTCAAAATGGATCAAGGAGCTTGATATCAAAACAGAGACACGGCATCTGATAGAAGAAAAAGTTGGCTATGGTTTACATACCGTAGGGTCGGGCCCCAAATTTCTCAATAGGACACCCATAGCGCAAGAGTTAACAACTAGAATTAACAAATGGGACTTACTCAAACTAAAAAGTTTTTTCTCAGCAAAAGAAACAATAAGAGAGGTAAATAGGGAGCCTACATCCTGGGAACAAATCTTTACTCCTCACACTTCAGATAGAGCCCTAATATCCAGAGTATACAAGGAACTCAAAAAATTAGACAAAAAGACAACAAATAACCCAATCAACAAATGGGCCAAGGACCTGAACAGACACTTCTCAGAGGAGGACATACAATCAATCAATAAGTACATGAAAAAATGCTCAACATCGCTAGCAGTCAGAGAAATGCAAATCAGAACCACCCTAAGATACCATCTCACTCCAGTAAGAATGGCAATCATTATGAAGTCAAATAACAACAAGTTCTGGCGAGGATGTGGGGAAAAGGGTACACTGGTTCATTGTTGGTGGAACTGCAAATTGGTGCAGCCAATTTGGAAAGCAGTATGGAGATTTCTTGGAAAGCTGGGAATGGAACCACCATTTGACCCAGCTATTCCCCTTCTCAGTCTATTCCCCAAAGACCTAATAAGAGCATGCTACAGGGACACTGCTACATCGATGTTCATAGCAGCACAATTCACAATAGCAAGATTGTGGAACCAACCTAGATGCCCTTCAATAGATGAATGGATAAAAAAAATGTGGCATTTATACACAATGGAGTATTACTCTGCATTAAGAAATGACAAAATCATAGAATTTGGAGGGAAATGAATGGCATTAGAGCAGATTATGCTAAGTGAAGCTAGCCAATCCTTAAAAAACAAATGCCAAATGACTTCTTTGATATAAGTGGAGTAACTAAGGACAGAGTAGGGACGAAGAGCAGGAGAAGAAGATCAACATTAATAGGGATGAGAGGGGGGAGGGAAAGGGAGAGAGAAGGGAAATTGCATGGAAAAGGATGGTGATCCTCAGGGTTATACAAAATTACATACAAGAGGAAGTGAGGGGTAAGGAAAGAATAATACAAGTGGAAGAAGTGTTTTACAGTAGAGAGGGTTGAGAGAGAAGAGAGGAGTGGAGGGGAGGGGAGGGAAGATAGTAGAGAATAGGATAGAGAGCAGAATTCATCAGACACTAGAATGGCAATATGTAAATCAATGGAAATGTAATTGATGTAACTGATGTGATTCAGCAATCTGTATACGGGGTAAAAATGGGAGTTCATAACCCTTTTGAATCAAACTGTGAAATATATCAAATTAGATGTAATGTTTTGAAGGAGCAACAATAAAAAAAAAAGAAATTGCAATAAGGTGTGGCCCATGGAAATGGGGAAACTGATGGCTTTCTGACTCTGATTAAGGAAAACCATTGCATAGTTATGGCTCAGTTGTCGTCTAGTCAAACATTTTCATTTTACATATCAAAAGGTAGAAGGCCAGAGAAAGCCATGGGCTTGTCAAAATCACAAGAGAAATTAGTGGTGGAAATGAAATGATTACACAGTCAAACAGCATCTAGACCTGTACTCTTTGATCTCCTAAACTCAGGGTATAGATTAGCAGATCCCTCAAATCCTTTGACTTTGCTTCTGTTGTTTGAAAGCCACTGCCTTTCTTGCCCATGCTGATTAAATTCTCCTCTACTTTCATGATTTCAATGCCATGCCCTTTATGAGTCTGTTGTATTCCCTGCTCTCCTTAGGTGCATGGAGGTTCTAAGGAAGCCTTTTGCTGGATCACAATATTTTTAATTTTCTTTCTCCCCCCCCCTTTTTTTTTTTTTTTTGGATACTGAGGATTGAACTCTGGGACACTTTACCACTGAGCTACATCCCCAACTCTTGATGGAAAAGTGAGACAGAGTTTCACCAGGTTGCTTAGGACCTTGCTAATTTTCTGAGGCTGGCCCTAGAACTTGCAATCCTCCTGCCTTAGCCTCCCAAGTCACTGGGTTTACAGGCATGCACCACCACACCCAGCTTGATCATAGCATTTTACCACCACCTTCATCTAATTAGGTCACTCACTTTGGATCTCACTGTTCTTGGGCTGATTGCAGATAATGCTGCCTCATTTTTGTTTTCAAAGTGAGGAAACATATTACATAATATGTAACTACCTCACATTTGTCTCCAGTAACAATGCAATCTGTTACTTCCCAGTTTTCTGTGGTTACAGTCAAATACTTTCCACATCTCTTCCACTTACATGTTAAAAAAAATCAATGATACAGAATTTCACTTCTAACTGAGCTATGTGTCTTGGAATTAATGTATATTTCTCCTTGTCTCTGGGAAGGTGGCATGTAAACTTGCTAGCTTTACTAGAATCAACTTTCTTTTTGTTTAGCTGAATCTGTTATTCAGGTCTGTTCAGTAGTCAGGATATAATAGAGACATGTGTCTGGCTTTTGACTGATTTTCTTTTCTTTTTTTTTTTAAAGATATTTTAGGATGGTATTGTTTTTCTATTTACTTTCTACTCACTTTAGTTATCTTGCCTATCAGCCTACAAGGGCAATAGTTATTTGAGCTCATCTTTTTGGCTTCATTCAAATATGTGCAAAGTACCAGGAAATATAATATTTAGGATGAACACAGAGATAATAGATGTATTCTCTGCATTCAAGTCATATGGCAAAGACAGACAAATAAATCAACGAGAACTCTGCAATATGATACATCATATGATGAAATTAAAGACAATTTATAGTGAGACAGAGGAGAGATAACAGGTCCTTTAGTCCTTCTAGGGGTGGAGAATAAAAGCCTTCACAAAGGAATATATACTTTAGTTGAGTGTTGATGGAAAAGTGAGGAAAGGGGAATGTTATGCCATTTTTCAACTTGGGGAATTGAAAAGTAAATAAAATATCATCATTCTCAAAATCACAGTGTCAAGATTATGAAAGATAGATTACAAAGAACACATAGAACTCACCCCTACAGAGATGGACATACTCTGTGAAATTTTTAAGCACGAAAATACCACTTGGGATTTCAGTGTATCAAATTTTTCTCTTTTAAGATTGTAGGATAAGAATAAAAATTTGTTACATTTTAATTATTTCATTCAATATAAAAACCTTAAGAGATTATATAAGCCAGTTATGTCTATTACTGGCTTTTGTTTTATTGATAGAAAGGAATCATTGAAGATATTTGAGAAAGACACTTGTTATATTGATGAAAGAATATTTAATGAAATTATTCTGGCAGGAATATTAGGATACCATTTCATAACAGAAACAATTTGCAGGAAGTGATAATAGTTTTTAGGTGAGATGAACCAAGACTAACATAATTTCAGCAAAATTAAAGGTCAAAGCCTAAATCAAAGAGAATTTAAATAGCAGATCAGGAATGCCAATTGAATGAAAATACTAAGTATGAGTGGAAATACTGGCATTCTTTCCTGCCGCTTAACATTTTTTTTTTTTGTGAGTGAAATGGAACTTACATTTAGGATGTAAGCAAGAATATGAACTTTAAATATGCCTACCCTGTGGCCTAATTTATTAAACTGAAAAAAATCAAAGTTCTGGAATTTAGGAAAGAAATCTTTTACATTACAGCATTTTAAAGTCTTTCTTATCAAATATAATGTTAATAGAATTCTACTTAAAGAGGATACCCTGAAATGGAATGAAATAAAACATAAGATTATAAGGTATTAAAGGGAAAGATTTTATTTTGGTGTACTTCTGTTTAGACATTGTTTTAGTCAGCTTTTATGTCAGTGTTACCAAAAGACCTGAAAAGAATAATGTAGTGGAGGAAAATTTTATTTTGGCTCATGATTTTAGAGATCTAGTCTATGGTGAATAGCTCTGGGCTAAGGTGAGGCAGAATCTCAGGGAAGAAGTATGTGGCAGACATAAGCATCTCCAGGCATGGTAGAGAGGGCAGTATACTCACAGACAATAAAAAATAAACCCCAAAGGCACAGTTACCTACAGTTATCTACTTCCTGTAACCACACCCTACCTGCCTACCATTACTGCCCAGTTAATTCATATCAGTGGATTAATCCACTAATTAGCTAACAACTCTCATAACATAATCATTTCTCTTCTGAAAATTCTTTCTTAGCCTCACACATGAGCTTTTGGGGGACACCATATCTAAGTCATAATAGACATGAAGAAGTAAAGAAGACATAGGCCAGGAATAGGCTGAATCACTGTATGGCACTTGAAGAGGTCTATGTGAAAAATCTTAATAACAATATTAGTGAGTGTAGTGCTGAAAGAATGGAGATTTCCCATGATGGTGAAAGAAGCAGGGATCAGTTAATGTACCTGGAAACAGTCACTGAACAGGTAGGCAGCACACTGCCAAAATGCATATCTGACGTGAAGCTCAGGCCAAATTAAAAGTTGGATTCAGATATTTGGCTTCTGACAGGAGTTTATTTTCTTCATCGACATAGAGAAGGAATGATTTTTAGCTTTACCAACCACCAGGCTCTCTCCTAACTTCCCCTAGGCTATTGTTACTGACCTGCTTATTTAAATTTCTATCCACTAGCCTACCTAAAGAGCTGTTAGAACCAGACTGCTCTCAAAGCAACTGAGTGAGGAGGGAGGGCATCCTCATAGAATGTGTAGCTTTGCCCCAGTTAAGGATGATTTGAAACAATGAGAGAGCAAGAGTGAGAGAGAGCAAGGGTACAAGAGGTAAGTAAAGGGAACTGGCACCAAAGGGAGATAAAAATTCTGTCTTCCGAAGAGTGTTGATTGTGACAATGTATACATTAGGTCGGTTTGAGGTGGCACAAAAGAAGAACCAATCAAGTGTCGACAGACAAGCAGTGATAACCACCTGTTAATCAGCTAGGTCTCTTGACTAATCCTGGAAGGATGTGGAGTTGAGCAAGATTCCCTGACCAACCTCAGGAGGACAAGGGCCCCTAAAAACCTCCCTTTCCTGTCCCAAGCCCTCCCTTCCTGCCCTAAGCCAGATGAAATTCCAATCCAGGATATGACTCCCCCCCTGGACCTGCTCTGTTGGACTGGAGGGTCTTGCCCTGGAGGAAATCTCAATAAAGCCTCATTCAGCAGCTTTTAATCTGCCTCCTTTTGGTCACCAGTGCCTAACCTTACAATATAAAATGCACATCATGTTTTAAATAACTTTCAAAAAGAAACACTATTAACATCATCTTCTCTGATTATTTGATGTAATTAAAAATAAATTTGGAATTGTAATATACAAAATTATGAGTTAATGATACAATCGCCCAGAATCTTTGGCTGCAATTTATTGGAATCCATTAAAAAATCAAAACTGCTTAAGGCAACAAAAACTGTATAGGCTATTTCTACTTTTGAAGCTTGGAAAAGACTGTTATGGTCATTGCTAGATTTGGATGCTCAAATGACATCTTAGATATTAGGACTCTTCTGGTTTCTTCTCTATGTTTTTCCTTGGTGTCTTGATTTTTCTCTAAAGGACAATCCTCAGCAAGTACAGTCAAACAGTATTTCTCTAATGCTTGTAGTAAAAATAGTTTTTGGCTGGGATTTTATATTTGCATTTGGGTTACCTACACAAAATGTACACAGGAAGAATAGTCATCTCTATCACACCCAGCTGTGGGTATGAGGTGATGATCAGTCTCAGCAAAATCAAAGAATGAAATTGAGACAGTGGTCATTCCACAATGGACCCTGCTGAAGAAGGTAGAAAGAAGGCTAAACAGAAGACAGTAAGAGTCATCCACTATATTTTATGCCTTGCTAGCTCAGAGATCATATGTCTTTCTTTCCATAAGACACATTTTAAAAAATAATCCATTTAATGTGATAGAATGACTTCACACATCACTAAAAATGTATTCACTTTGTTTCCCTAGAGAAAATATCAGGGGTTTTTTTTGTAGCTCTAAGTCTAGGATCTTTGAGTGATATCCATTGCTCATTTTCCTATCCAAAATGATGTTCGATAATTTAAAAAAAAAAACATTTAAAAGCAGCAGGGCACAGTGGCACATGCCTGTAATCCTAAGGGCTCAGGAGGCTGAGGCAGGAGGTTTGTGAGTTCAAAACCAGTCTCAGCAACTTAGTGAGGCACTAAGCAACTCAGTGAGACCCTATCTCAAAATAAAATATGAAATAGGGTGGGGATGTGGCTCAGTGGTTGAGTACCCCCAAGTTCAATCCCTGGTTACTGCTCCGCAAAAAAATATTAAAATTGAAAAGAAAATCATTCAGAAAGGAGGTGAAGAATTGGGCAGTTTGACAATCATAATATATAGCATATTCTTTAAAAGCAATAACAAGGGTTCCCTTTTTGGTAGTGAAGCAAAGACCATAGTAAGGATCTGAGTTAGCTCTCAGGGAAGGTACCCAATACCTATTGTTCTTTACATTTATTTGAAATGGGCAATGAGGAGAATTACCCATAAAACTGCAGTGTTTGATAATCCACTTCTTCTTGGTGTCAATTTGGCAGCTTGAAGATTAAGAAATCAATAGCCACTTTGAGCCAAGCTTGGATTTCTCTCAAAATGCAATTACCTTAATTGCCAGAGACTTCATAGTGATGATTAAGACCACCATCTGGCTTCCATTATCATAGCAACCTCTCATTTCCATTGCCATTAATTAGCCCATTTCTATAGCTGCATCCTCTGACATCAGCCTGGTTTACAGAGGACAGCAACTTCTGGGTTTCTTAGTGATGCTGGTGCCTCTCAGCAGCATGTTCTCTCACCTTAGTAATCAGTGTTCTCAGTGTCTTTTCATGCTGATGCAGTTCTGGTCCTGTGTTGTATTGCCATGCAGATGTGCCCCTTTTCTGAATTTCTTAATCTCCTCTTTCCTCTTTCACAGCAATACTGGAGTTACCACTTCACTGAGAGTAGCTAACTCTGAGGTCATTATCTAAATGTTAAATTTACATCATGAAATAATGTTCCCATAACAATTGCTCACATAACCAACATCATGTCTCATTCCTGATCCATGAATTATCTGGATCCAGTCCCATACATTCCCTCCTTATTCCCTAACTCCTGCAGTTCCTTCAGGATATCATCAAGGTCATGTTACCAAACCTAAGTTGCTAACTCTGAAATCTGCAAAGGGAGGTGGGATTTTATCTTCAAATTATCTATATCTCTTTGTTCCCAGGCAAGAGTGGAGCCCTAGATGGGGAAGAGTGATAAGTGACAGAAGTACCACCCCCCAAAATTTCATGGTTCTTGAGTGTATCAACACAAATATCCCTATCCCTAGACTCAGAGGTTTCACTTGCTAACTATGGTCCTCTCCTTGGAAAAAGAAGGAAAAAAAAATCAAGTTCGATAATTCAACTTTTGGTGGTATTCTATTGCCCTATAACTTAGTTCAAAGACTCAAGTTTGTTTGTTTGTTTGTTTGTTTTCCGATCTAAGTTTTCAGAATATGAGGTTCTTCATGTATTCCTTAGGAATCTCTCCAGTCTGCACATACAATCTTAAATCTATGATGACACCCTCACCTTTACATTTTCTTTCTCCAGTGTATGCTGGCAAGAGTATTCTTCCCCTGAAACTTCCAATCACCTGTGAAAGTACACCAAATACCAGTAAACATAGGCTACCTGCAGTAAACCTATCATTAGACTATTCTCCTTGTCTGCTAGACATTGAGTGACCTAGCTCTAAAGTCCTATTTAATGACAATATTCTCAGACCACTCCTATCACCAGTAGTTGAATTAAGCTGTTGAAGATTTGCATGAGACTTTTATTAGGGAGTGATATTTTGAACACCACTTAGTGGTTGAGGGGTAAAGAATGAAAAATTAATTATGGTACAATCAGAACAATTAAGTTAGAGATGGCTTGAATTTAGGCAAGAGTTGGGACATGCATTTATACTCATGCATAGGTAGTGACTGTTCAGAGATGAAGCAAGACATCTTCCTTTGGTCATGAAAAATTACTGAGGAGGATTTAGCTTTGAGCTGTCTATAGGAATGCTTAGGGAAACTGGAAAGTCAGTCTTGGATACTGAAGATATATCTGGGTAGCCTACCAGAATATCCAATTTTAGCGCTCACCAAATGTTTAACTGCACATGAACCTCCAGTTCAGATATTTTTTCTAGGAGAATTGAATCTATTGTTAATTAGAGGTTTAATTTTATTTTCTCTTTTTCTTTTCTTTCTTCTTCTCCCTTTCCCTCTCTGTTCTTTTTTTAAAATAACTTTTTGTTTTTATTTTTTTCTATTTGTCTGCCCCTTGGAATATCTTCATTTTTTCCTTTTATCACCTTTGTTTTCTTCATTTACTTTTAGTTATTTTTGTTAATTTTTACTGCTGGCTTTTCTCATATCAAGACCTCCTCCATTCACTATATTTAAAAATGTGGGTTTCCTCTGTCATTACTTAAGTGGCTCTTTTTAATGGTGAGTTTCTCTTTGTCACATGAAAACTGGCTATAGACCATGTCTACTTGAACAGAACAGGTTAAAATGGCACATTTTCTCTAAAGAGGAGTTGAACAATAGGAATACAACTCAAGCCACACGTGCAATTTTAAATTTTCTGATAGCCATATTATATGTCCATATATAAACATATATGCACATAGGTATAGACATATATCTGTATATATGAATAATGTATATGTAAAATTGCATTTCATAATGTAATCAGTTTACTAAACTGTCAATGAGATGTTTATATTATCATTTTCATTTTAAATTTTCAAAATCAAATGTATATTTCAAATTAGCAGGATATCTAAATTCATATTACTCAACAGAAACTCAATAGCTACATGTTATTAAGGGCCACTATATTTAACAGAATAGATCTTATGCCAGGATGCAGGCCAAAAACATCAAATGATATTGCTTTACTCTTGGGTACCAGAAGGTTTAGCTGTATTTGGATAATTTTAAATTTGTTTAGAAAAGATTTTGCAGACTTTTACTGTTGGAATGCCTGTTTGTTTATAAGTGGGAAACCACTAAAACTATTTCTCATGTAGACTTTTAATTCATCATCTCATTTCAGGTTCATATCTCCTTGCTTCATTCTATATCTGCTGATTAAATAATCTTGAAGCATGGATGTTAACATCCTTTCTTAGGATTATTATATTATTACATTTCTAACTTTTTTTTTTACTTTAAACCTTATCCATTCTGGAACCAATAATAAAGACCAGGCAAACATCACTGTTTGAAATCATAAATCTGGCAATTTATCACCCTGATTAAAATGTTCACAAATATTTGTATTGGCCATATAATAAATTACAAATGCTGTGACTTACATTGGTCATCATCCAACAGAGACATAAAAAGTGAAAGGATGGTGGAATGAGATGGACATTATTACCCTGTACACATGTATGATTTCCCTACCAGTGTAACTCTGCACCATGTACAGCCAAAGGAATGAGAAGTTGTGCTCCATTTGTGTACAATGTGTCAAAATGCATTCTACTCCCATGTACCACTAATTCAAACAAATTAAAAAATAAAAAAAGAAATTCAAAGAAAAGCCACAGATTATAAATTGAGCAATAACAGAGGATTTAAAGTAATGGTAACAGTAATGAAAATTAAAATTCCATTGGTGGAAATAATAATGATGATGAAAAGAACTTAACTTGTTAAATGCTATTATATAATATACCAATAGATATCTTTTCTATCACTGTTTTGTTCTTGAATATATAGCTATTACATTTTATAGATTAAGTCATCTGAGAAACAGATATACTAAGTAACTTTCCTGAGGTCAGAGAACCAGAAAGCAGATAAGAATTCTGGTATATTTGATCTTCTCTCACATGTTCCTAATTCAATAGCATGTTAGTCGGCTTTCCATTATTACACCAAAATAACTTAAAAAGAGCAGTGATTTATTTTGGTTAATAATTTTGGTTTTAGTCCACGTTCATTTGGTCCCATTGCTTTTGGACTACAGTAGGGGCAGCACATCATGGAAAGCATGAATGATGGAAGACACTGCTTACCTCATGGTGGCTGGAAAACAGAGATAGGAAGGGACAGAAGTCATATCCCATCAGAGGCACTGCCAGCAATGACTGAATTACCTCCTATTGGGACCATTTCCTAAAGGTTCTAGCATCTCCATCATGAGCCGAGACCAAACTTTAACACATGGGCCTTTGGGAGACACTTTTTCAAGCCCTAGAAAATGTTTTGACACCAAATACTGCCACAGGATCCATGAAAACAAGATGTTTTATTGTAATTGGAAATATATATATATATATATATATATATATATATATATATATATTGTGTTTTGCAATTTGACAATTTGACATGTTCAATATCCTACTCACTTCATTTGAAGGACTCATATAATCTAATTTAGAATTAAATGGTTATAAGAAGATTATCAAGCATATAATCATTACAGTGGTGCTAGCTCTCCCAGATTCTTCTTCTATTTAGTTTAGTCCTCAGCAAAATAACAACAAACATATATGTGGGTGAATCCATGGTTTCATTAATCTGTTCAACTAATGCTGTGCAGCATCTACTATAACCCCACAAGAACAATATTCAGATTTATTAATTGTTCCTTGTTATTTCAGATCTCCAGTTTAATAAGAGAGAGAACATGTTAAAAGGTAATTACAGCACAATGGAACTATACAACTTTACCTGATGAAAGTAGTTAGAGTTATTAAAAAGATGTGGAAAAGACATTGTTGAGGTATGAACAAGATATGACATTGTTGAGCTGGATAGTACAGAATACATATGTTCCAGCCATATATGATGGAAAAAGTATTCCAGAGATAGTAAACAACATGTACAAAGAATGATTGCATCAAGCAGCCTGGTGTTAGTTAATTAAACTGATGCAACACACAGACAATATAAAGAGAGAGGATTTATGTTAACATTCATTCTTTTTGCTTTTATTTAATTTATATTAATATATAATTCACATACCACAAAATTAAAGACTTAAAAGTGAAAAAATTAGAGGCAATTAATATAACACCTCTATCTGACTCTAAAACATGTCAATCATGATAAAATAAAACCCTGTATTCTCTAAGCCATTACTTCTCATTTCTTACTCTGCCTAGTCCCCCAAAACTACCCCTCTGCTTTCTACTTCTACGGATTTACCTATATGGACATTTCATAAAAATGAAATCATACAATTTATGACATTTTGATGTATAGCTTCTTTTACTTAGCATGATGATTTTGAGGTTAGTTCACATTATAACATATATCTGTATTTTCTTTCTTTTTATGGCTTAGTAATATCCATTGTACACACATACTACAATTTTTCTATTGATGGTAATTAATGTGTACAACTTATTCAAGTATTAGTTCTCATACCAGTCTTCAAGTATTTTGACTGTATACCTAGAAATGAAATTTTGGGGTCATTCTGTTTTACTTTCTGAGGAATCACTAACCATTTTCTACAGTGACTGAAACATTTTCAGTTACCAGTTGGGATTCTCTTTGCTCATACATAGTAGAACACTTTAACAAAAATGTCTAAATAGAGAGATTTATTGTTCCTTCATAAAAATATAGAGGCAGGTTGGGGATTATATGACATTCTGCTTTGTTTAGCAAGCCAGTCTTATTATTTTCAGATGTAAACAGACTATTTTCCACAGCTGCCTATATCTATAAATTAAATTTTATTGATGTCCAGCTATTCCCATTCATTTATATACTCTCTATTGTGGCTTAGGCATTATATGGCAGAGTTGAGCAGATGACACAGACACTTTAGCCTGCAAAACCAAAAATACTTATTCTTGGCCTTGTTACAGAAAGAAGTTTGCTAAATTCTCTCTTACTCTCCTGGCCTGTCATCTTGGGCTTCCTACTAATGGGCCTAGATGGCTTTTTAACCTCCAGTCATCATGTTCTCCATCCAACCATCAGGAAGAAGGAAGAACATAGAGAGGGCACTTTGCTTTCTTTAAAATACTTCTCTGAGGAATCTCAATCACTTTCAATCCTGCTATTATTTCCACATCCATGACTAGCTGTAAGAACATACTGGAAATTTAGTCTTTATTTCAGGTGGGTAGGAGCCCTTCTAAAAACTGGATTCTCTTCAGAGAGGAAAAGGAGAAAAGGCATGTTCTGAAAGACTAGATAGCTCTAGCACAGAGTCAGTATCTACTAAAGAAAAGACTATTAGCCTAGATATAGCCCTGAGCCTCAATCTTTTGCTTTTTATTAAATTTATTTATTTATTCTAATTAGGTATATAGGACATCCAAATGCATTTTGATTCATTATACACAAATGCAGCAAAAATTTTTAATTTCTCTGGCTGTACATGATGTAGCATTGCATCATATGTGCAGTCATACATGTACCTAGGTTAATGATGTCCATCGCATTCCACTTTCTTTCTTGCTCCCATACCTCCTCCCCCTCCTTCTCCTCCCTCCCCTTTGCCCAATCAAAGTTTCTCCATTCTTCCCATGCCCAGCCCCATTAGGGCCAGGGATATAGCTCAGAGATTGCCTCGCATGCATGAGGCTCTGGGTTCCATCCCCAGCACCACACACACACAGACACACACACACACAGACACACACACACACACACACACACAAACACACACACACATACACACACAAAGATCAACTATAGCAATAGTTAAAAATACAAATAACATTGCTCACTTCTAATCCTTGACAATCAAAACCCCTAGACATGGCTCAGGAAAATGAGTCTCAGTCTTCCTTGGAACTGTAGAATCTGGATAGGCAGAACTCTTCAGGACCAAGCAAAGACTCTAAGAACCAATTAGAGTTCTTCTTTCTCACCTCAAATATCTCACAGCAATTATAAATATGTAGATTAGTAATAAATCTCTATCTTCCTTTATAAACTGAGTGATTTCTAAGTTCACTAGGTCTCATTTTCTGCTTAATTTAAAAGACTGATTAAAGTTTTACCTCTCATAATTGAGATCAATGTAGCATAATCTCTTGTTCTAATTGGATTTTCAAGGGTTTGCATTTGGAAAGGAATTGAAATTCAGGCAAGTTATCAATGGCACACTTTTTAGGAGTGTGACAACTAATAGATACTATTTTTCTGAATGGGAAACACATTAAATGTTGTTTGTACATGAGTTTTAGCCAAAATAGCCATAGAAGAAGTAAGAATGAGAAACTTAAACATATGTTTTAATTTGGGACTAGACCCAGGAGTGTCAGAGTAGAATGTATGTACACTTGCATAAGGCACTAAATAAATTTAAGGGGCTGGGAATGTGGCTGGGGGCTAGGGATGTGGCTCAAGTGGTAGCACGTTCGCCTGGCATGCGTGCGGCCCGGGTTGGATCCTCAGCACCACATACAACAAAGATGTTGTGGCCGCCGAAAACTAAAAAATAAATAAATAAATAAAAAATAAATTTAAGAGAAAATGTGTAGTATTTCTTTCACTTATTTTTTTTTAATTTGCCTACAAAAAGTGAAATAAATATGAGATTGTTTTTCTGTGAATTTTCAAAAATCTGAGTATAAAATAATGGCATAAATTAATTAAGCCTGCATTTTATATGTATGAAGTCCATCATTAGGTTAGAAAAATAAAAGAGTAAAGAATATTATATTTCAAATAAATAGGCCCAGAAGCTTATTAATTTATTCACAACAATGTCATTCTGTTTCCAAACTGTGCTCATATTTGAGCAGAACAAATAGGAACTTTTTATAAGACTTGCAAAACTCCAATGTTTAGTTTTCTTTGCTTTTTATTTTTTAATTTTTTTCTGATACCAGGGATTGAACCCAAGGGCACTTAACCACTGAGTCATATACACAGCCCTTTTTTGTATTTTTATTTAGAGACAGGGTCTCACTAAGTTGCTGAGGGCCTTGTTAAGTAGCTAAGGCTGGCTTTGAACCTGCTATCCTCCTGCCTCAGCTTCCCAAACTAGTGGAATTACAGGCTTGTGCCACTACACCTGGCTGCTTTTCAATTTTTAATCTGTTTGATGTAACTATCACTCTGTTGTATAGTTTTTTGTTTTGATAGATGCATGGATCATATGACTTCTGCCACAATCAAGACACAGAACTCTTCCATCACCCCCCAAAATGATCTTGTTATGTCACTTTGAATTCAATCCTTGTAGTTCCCAGTGTAGGTAGCCTGTGTGTTTTTCTTATTAAATTTAGCATAATTCATTTAAGATTCACCCATATTAACACACATAATAATAATCTTTTCTTTTTACTGCTGAGTAGTATTTACTCATAATGGATAAAAATTCATTTGTATATCCATCCCCAATTGAAGGGCTTTTCAATTGTTTTCACTTTTATCAGTTATGTATAAAGACTGTCTAAACATCTACAGATTTTCACATGGACATACATTTTTATTTCTTTGGGATCAGTAGTTAAAATATATTGCTGGATCATTAGGGTAAAAGTATTATTAATTCAATAGGAAATTGCCAAACAGCTAGAGTGCCATTTTGCTTTTGTACTAGCAATTTATTAATGTCCCAGTTACTTCGCTTCCTCCCCAGTTCTTGGTGATGTCAGGATTTGGATTCTCCTCTCCTGCTCTCCCCTAATTTCCTTTCCTCTGTCTTCTCTTCCACTTTCAGGTTTCACTATTGGGAATCCTTTTAATTGGCTCTGGCACTCCTTTGAAATACATGTTATCAAGGTGCTTTCTAAATAACTTCCTTACTTTCTGGCACTTTAATATGTTTCAGCCTCATTTTATATATTTCCTGTCCCAATTCTAGACTCTTGCCCATTTTAAATTGGTCTTTTTATTTTCCTGTTTTTGAGTTTTAACAGTGCTTTTTTTTCCTTTGATAATGTCTTTATCAGAGAAAGAATTTTAATTTTGATGTATCCTTTGTTCGTGGGTCATGCCATCAGTGTTCTAAGAACTCCTTGCTCACTCAATATCACAAATATTTTCTCAATTTTTTTGTAAAAACATTATGATAGTAATTCTACATATTTAAGTATATAATTTACCAAGATATTTTTAAATTTCTATATTGTAAGGTGTAGATCAACGTTTCTTTTGTATACATGGATATTCAATCATTCCAGCATCATATCCTTAGCAGATTTTTCCTTGTTGAATCATATTTAAAACCTTTTCAAAAATTAGCCATATGTGTTTGAGTCTATTTCAAAGTTCTCTATTTTGTACCATTGATCAGCGTGTTTTATTTTTCATCTTTATCACTACACTGTCTTAAATACTGCAGTAAGTATTGAAGGTATTTGTGTGAGTGTTCTAGGTTTTATTTCTTTTTTAAATTCAAAATGTATCGGCTACTCTAATTTCTTGTCGTTATTTGTAAATCGTACAATCAGTTTTTTAATATCATTAAATATCCTTTTAGGATTATGATTTGGAATACGTTTAATTTATAGGTAATTGCATGGAATTTGACATTTTTAACAAAATTTTCTTTCCCTCCATGAAACTAGTATATATTTTTCTCCAACTTATTTATTTATTTCCATTTCTTTTACTTTTTAACCTGAAGGCTCATTGCCTGGAATCAATCCAGCATTAGCTTTCATCTTATTAGTACTGTAGAATTAGGTGCTAGAATAGCCCCGATAATCTTCATTGCTGATATTGTCCATGTAGTAATTATCTGCTTTTTTAATTTTATGAACATATTTTGCCTTCCATGTCCTCTAAGTGTTATATACTAGTTTTGGGGGAAAAGATTTATTTTTGCCTTCTCAGTCAATGTTTAATATGGAGACTTGTCCAGAAACTTCCTTTAAGAAGTCTATAAGTATTGGACGTATTTATTTTTTTCAATATTTCATAGGCAAAAGCTATATGTCACAAATAATGAATACTGAATAAAAGCTTGAGGATTAGATGTGTTTCTAAGGTTCGGTATTTTATCATTGATATGTATAGTTCATTTACAGGTATACTCCTCCAACTGCTTTTCATGGGTTGTAGGTTTTTATGATAATGATAGAGGGTGGTGAAGAATAATAAAACAGGGAAGTATTTTGCAATGTCACTGGAGTCTAAACTTTTGGCAAAAAGAAATTAACTAACTTGAGTTAGATATCAGACATGCATTGCTTTCAAAGCTAGTCACTGTAGGGCTGGGAGTCTTATAAACATTATTATACCACCTGAGATTTTTGTACAAAGATATCTTTTATATGTTATCTTAAAACCTCAGTGAGTTAAGCTATAAATGAAGGAGGACAAGTAGTTGTAATGATAGCTACTAGTAAAGCCCAGAATCTTCTGACATCAAAGAACTCAATTTCTAACACAATTCTGTGTGAGTGAGGATATGAATCATGGATATGTTAATGTTCTTTCCCATAGTCACACAAAAAACATAAAGCTAGATCTTATCTTTCCATCTTCTTTCACTATAATAACTACTTATTGTATTTTCATTTAAAAATAAATAGTCTTGAAGATTCAAGACCCACAATGATCATGAAAGACATAGAACAAACTAAACATCTACTCATTTATGTAGCAGTGTCTCACACAGTAATAATATTTAACTGAACTTCTGGTATGTATCAGGAACAGTTTTAGGCCCTGGAAGAGCTAATTTCCTGCTGTTATATGGCATGAAATCTGATAAGAAACACAGAGCACAAACGCAGTAATTAATTAAGCACCCTCTGTATCAGATAAAGACAAATGCTATGGAAATAGAGAAGGAAAATGTGGAAGGGAGATAGTAAGTTTTAGAGATATATTTTTAAAATTAGGTGGCCAATAGAAGGTGATATTTAAATGAATTACTGAGAAGACAAAGGAGTAAGCAGTTTGGAAGTGTAGAGAAAGGAATTTGTAGACTGAGAGAGAAGCCAGCTGAAATTTGTGTGGTCCCCATATACCTGTTTTGTTGAAGGACTAACAAGAAGGTTCTTTGTGCTTGAATAAAGGGAGTGAGAATGAGCACAGTGAGGAAGAGTTGGAGGAGGTGTCATAGGAATAGGGGTGATGAACTCATTTATATGACTTTTTTGGGCATTGTAAGGAGTTTGTGTTTCTCTGCGAATGAATAGAGAAGATAGATATGAACAAAATGCAAACTTAGTTTTTAAATTGATTCTTAGATTTTTGGCTGAAAGTCAAGTGGGAGAAAGAAACTTTGATCAAATAATCGTGAAAATGAATATAAAAGCAAAAGTTATAGAGGCTAAAATGAGAACCACTCAAGTGGATCAGAGTTAGTTATCAAATAAAAACTGATATTTGATCTTGGATATAAGAGATCAGTAGATGTTAACTTGCTAAACAATATAATGTTAATAGTGATGTTTTATTGAGTGTTGCCTTCTAAGCAGCTGTGTTTTTAGTACTTATCACTGATGAGCTCATTTTATCTTCACAGTAATGCAATAAGTGACACATGGTTTTTATATTTTGTAGGTGAGGAAGCTGAGGAACACAGAGATCAAGTAATTTGCTTATTTACTATTTAGTAAATAAGAAAAAAGGAAAGGAAACCAAGAAAACCTATCACAGCAATGCTACTTACAATGATCTTACATGAAAACAAAAACAAAAACAAAAACAAACCTCCTGGATCTTGACCTATGAAATTCCCTTACCACTCTTGTCTATCGGCTCTAGCTGTCATATTTCAATGCTTGCCTCTAATTTTCCCCACTCTGTATCCTTTTCTTACCTTTCCTGCCATTGTAGATGATTTTTATGAAATTCTGAAGAAAGGATGATCATTCAGTGATCTCTATTTGGTAAATAATTGCTCATTATTATGTGGCATCTTTTCCAATTGAGAAGAGTTTTCAATAAATTGTTTATGTAATTTCATGTTTTTTGAACTTTAATTTTGGAAATTGATTATAAGTCCATAGAGATTTGAGCAAAGTAAAATGCAAATGAGATGATTGCTTATTTATGGGCACAAAGTCCTGCAATAATATACACCAGACATAGAACAAAACAGAAAGGGATCCAGGAGTAAGAAGAAATCTCTCGAAAATCACTAGTGATCTACACCTTTTTTTTTTTTTTACAAATCTACTGACTGTTAAGCCTAGGTTAATACCCAATAAAAACTATTATTTATTAACACTGCTTTATAGTATTCAAAGTAGCATAGGAGACAGCTAAAGAGTAAGTAGATAACTGAGTACCAAATAAACATGAAACTCCAATAGGAGATGTTTGGGTGCAAGAACAACCTGAGATCTAAGACAAGAGGTGAAATATTTAGTGCAAAATGGAAGACAAACACAAAACAATTAAAAGAGAAAATGCCAGCCAAGTTGCTTTCTCCCATTACTCCTTCAGTTCTCTGTGGTGCTTGTGAGGCAGAGCTTTCCTATGGACAGGTTATCCATAACACCTGGAAAATGTGAACTGCACAGGACAAAAGGATAATTTCTGTTCTTCTTCGCTCTTAGATTACTAGCCAACTGGATGTTATTAAGTCTCACAGGAGAGTTCACTGCTTCTGCCCTGGGCCTGCTCTCAGCTTCACTAGGACTCTATCTAATGCATCTCTTCTTTTGGGGTCAAAATTTTCTGTTGTTTAAAATGAATGAATTGAACCTACTGTTTCTAATACTCTGTACTTTATGTCCTTCCCTATCTTATGTACAAGTAGCATTCTGTGCAGAAGTTGAATTTTTTTTTTCCTTCCTGTTGAAGAAGTGTAATTTACTTGTGCCCTGCCACAGTTCGGCTGCAGCAAAATAACCCGGGGGTGACCAGCAACTTGTGTACATTGATACAGCAGGAGTGGGAGCCATTTATTGTAGGACAGGAGCAGTATATATACATTCCACACAGGTTATCTTAATTAACATAAACTAGATACAGCAGTCAACCAATCAGCAATCTCCACACTTAATGGCTCCCAGGTGCCACCTCACAAACCACTCCGCAAAATGCCAGGCGCCATCTTGGCTTGTTTACAGACCTTAACAGTGCCCATCTGTGATGCAGCACTGCTCTATGGCAAGTCCTCCTGCGGTCAAATGTGCTGCGTGGAAGGTGGCTATTTCTGAGGTTTAGTGTTAAGATGTTATAATCCCAAATACGACACACTTCAAGTAACACACCAATAATACAGGGATTATTTCACTCTCTTAATAGTTTATAATTCTTGGCCTGACAATTTCTTTTGTCAGTTTTGAGATTTTAATTCATCTGAAGTTGATTTGCTTTTCAAATTGATAAGATATAGACGTTTTATTTGAATCATTTTCTTTCTTGAAAATAAAATAATGGTATTTCTAAGAGTTGGTGGAATCTTTGGTCTGGTGGAATATAATAACATATTAACAATTGGCTTTGAAATGTGGTGTCCAGTAGTGCAAATATTTGTCCCCTCCAATGCTATGTCCTGGGATTAATAAGAATATGCTGTTTCCAAGAATGGCAAGTTTTCGTTTGGAGCCTGGCTACATTTGAAAATGAGTTTCACAGTCCAGCCAAGTTTGTCATGTTTTCTACCAAAGGATAATTAAATGGCTTCACTTTTAAGATTGTTTTTGCATTGTTTCTAGATGAAAACTGCCCCTGCATACCACTCATCCCCATGTTTTTAATTCATAAAAATGCTATTTGTACAAATAGAGCAAAGGCCCAAGGGCTTCTAAATGAGGCTGTTAATAGGAGTTGTCAATTAACTTCAATGCATTGAATGAAATATATTATGTGCTTAATGATCTTTAATGCTCTCAGCTCAATCATAACAAAGAATCCAACATGTAGATTTGTAGCAGCTGGTGGTCCCTATTTTTATCTTCTTTTGAAAGTAGAACTTTCATTTAATAAAAGCTGCTGAAACAAAGGTCTTCATGCCCTGTGTGTATTCCTGAAGTTTCTGGAAAGAAATAAACACATGGAAGACAACATTTTTCAAGGTTTTAGTACATATTAGGTGGAAAGCAGAGAATAGGTTAGGTTCCAGCAAGTGATGGGAGAGAGTAACATGATGTGATGTTGGAAGTTTCTGGCTTTAGCATTGGTTTCTGTGGCAACTGACTTTCCTATAGTTACAGCAGAATGTGAGCAATATAGGAAAACACCTATAGAAAAGATACCTGCACATAGACTTAAAAACTGTGAACTATGATTGTGCCAAATATTAGAGAGCTAATAGAAAGTGAGGGAAATAATAGAATATTATACAAGAAACAAATATGAGAGATACAAAATTCCCTGAAATAGACTAAAAGATAGTTGTGCAGTTAGTATGAAAAAGATAGAGTTACTCTTTAGAGAGTCCTGAGCCAGTTTCTTATTTATTTGTAAACCAAAATTTAGATCTTTTCTTTTAGAATGTACTAGTATGAGTGTCACATGTCTAATGCAGTTAAATGTCAAAAGTAAAAAATAAAAATAAAACATCTGTTGAATAGTGCACATATTTGATCATCAAATATAGGAGGCCTTTGTCAATATTAAAAAGATTTATCAATTGAGTTGTATAAGATATTGTGTGGCAATTTCCAGCAGGGCTTCTAGTTCAGGATAATAAATGAGTAGATATTTCTCTCCTTTACTTCAAAATTACCTCTGAAAGAAAAAAAATAAAAGATAAGTCATTCATATCTGTATCAAGAATGGGAAGTGAGAACATCAGTGGATTAGAGATTTGACAAGTTTCTGAAAGGTGGAGAGTGGATTAAATCATGGTAGGCAATCTGGAATGACCACAATCCAGCCTGGCTGCTGAAGGCTATTGTACAAGTAAGAACTGGCAAAGCCACCAGGTAACCACAGACCAGAATTCACAAATTGACAGATTATGAAAAAAAAAAAAAGGAGGAGGAGGAGGAGGAGGACGAGGAGGAGGAGGGAATAAACTGCTTAGAGAAATTCTGGTGCCATAGGAAAGCTTTCCTTATTTTGCTTTTAGAGTAAGAAGTGGGAGAGTTGAAGAGGCCAAACCTGTGTTTTCTACACTCAAACAACCTATCCTGAAACCTGGCAATATGATAGACCCAATCCGCAATTGACAGAAATTATACTGCTCAGATAAAGATGACTGACAAATGAACTAGGACTTCTCAGATGACAAAGAAGACCATCTTCCTGCTCCTAATTCATACATATGGATAGGCAGACATGTTAGGGCACTACATTGTTAGAGTAAAAGAATACATATATCCCTTTTAAAACAACATTGGATTTTGACAATTACTAAATAAATAACAACAATGAACAAGATAAACATATTCTGTTATGCGTAAGACTAGGAAATATAATGAATTACAGTGTATGAAGATTGAAATATAGGATAAAGTGGAATCTAGCATAAAAACTTGAAACAAATGAAAACAGAACAGAACTCCTCAGAAGGAAATAGGAATAAATGTTCCAATTCAAGCAACATGCAACTGCAAAGCTTCAGGTGGAGAATATCAGGTGCTTCATGTATGAAGATGTGAGAAAAAAAACCACAATAGTGTTACCTTAGATTAGGAGGAGAGAAGTGATGGGAGGGGAGGGGAGGGGATGAGGGGATAGGAAGGATAGTAGAATGAAATAGCCATTATTATTACTGTGTGTAGATATGTGACTGCATGACCAATATGATTCTACAACCTGCACAGTCAGAAAAATGAGAAATTATATGCCATCTGATTCAAATGTATGATATGTCAAGGTCATTGTACTGTCATGTGTAACTAATTAAAACAAATAAAAAATTTTAAAAAAGAGAATATCAGGTGCTTAATGTTGAAGTGAGGGGTAGGGTTAGATCAGGATAATTTAAGGTCTTCTTTATATTGTCATATCTCATTTGTTAAAATGAATTTTCTTTCACAGCCCAATTAGTATTTAAGTCCTAAAAAAAAGAGTGGATATGCCTAGCTTGAACAGAAGAAAAATCATGTACTACAACTGTATAGAAAAATTTACAGACTGAAAAATATTTTTTTTTACCTCTGGTGATGGCATATCAGTTTGGTATAGAACATTTTCTTTATACATAAATAAAAAAGGACAAGGTGAAATCTAATTAAAGAGACATTGGTAAATTTCCCAGATTTTTAGTTGAAAACCTCTGAAGATGATGCTATAGTATGAATGGGTGTCCTCCAAAATTCTTGTTGAATCCTAATCTCCATGGGATTTTGAGAGGTAGACGTTTTGGTAAGTGATTTAGATATTTCTCAAAAATGGGATCAATGCCTTTAAAGTAGATTGAAGCACATTTGGTGTGCTGCTTCTGCCACATGAAGGCACAAAAGCAAGTTGTCATGTCTGAAACTTTTATTAGACACCAAATCTACTGGGGCTCTGATGTTGGACCTCCTAGATGCCAGAAACAAAAGCAATTAGTTTCTCTTATTTACAAATCATCCAATCTAAATTATCTTGTTATAGCAGCCTGAATAGACTAACACCAAAAAAAAAAAAAAATGAAGGGAAACCTGATTTTATTTTATTTGCCCTAAACCTCAGCCTAAAGCCCAGATACATATCATCTAAGGTTTTGAGATGTACTGTGGCAACTGGCCCTACATCACTGTCTGACAAAATCTGAGGCTAACTCCTTTTGTAGCAGGGAAATATCATAAAGAACTTCAAATTAATTATTTGCTTTATTTCAAATCAGATCAGTTATCCATTACAAATCCATAATTATGTTCTCTTTGAGGACTGTGACAATACTACCTAAAATTACAACACTTTCCTCCAGATTTGCTTTATTTTTCTACTTAGACCTCGCTGATAGCACATCATACACTTTCATTTTTAGATTGTTTTCTGTCTCTCTCACTACAGTGTACACACTGAGAAAGCAGGGGTGGTTTGTTTGTTATGTATCCCCCAAATCTAGGTCAGTGCCTGGCCTGGAATTATTTGCCAAAAAAAAATATCCATTGCCATTCATATGATATGCCATTCATATGGTTACAGGACTTGAGAGAAATACATCAACAGTCTAATAGTGATTACATCTTAGTGGGAGACTGTAATTTTGTTTCCAGAGGGTTTTTTCTTTTTTTTTTAAATTTCCATATATTCTATCATTGCCACATATTATTTCTGAAAGTGTCTTATATATTATATTGTTGAAAGCCACTAAAATAGAAAATATCAAGTTTATTTCCCCTTACAATTTCAATGTTCAAACTCAGAAATAAATTACAAAAAATTACATGTGATCTTTTAGTACAGTCATGCTGGTATAATCACATAATCTCCTGTGTTCTCCATTTTGACACACTATAAGCTGGCCAGGTTATACGACTGTGGTGATGGCATAGAGCCAGGTTAGCCAGACTGCAAATTACTCCCTCCAGCCTGTTTATACAGTCCAGGATTCTATTATGTTGCACAATGCCTCAAAAATACAGACACTGTTAAGACAGAAAGAGGCTTTGTTCCTGACATCTAGTTCATGGGCTCCTACGAGTTCTAACATCCAATGTCCATTTTTCTCCATAGGCATTGAGTATTGTAAAATATTTAATTGAATTGAAAATAAAACCTGTAATTAATAACCAGTGATTAATCATATTTAATGTCTTACCAATAGATGGCTTCTGTAACTTCATTGAATGGCTATAATTATAGCATACGATAGAAGAACATAAAGTTGGGAGTGGACCAAAACGTTGGAATAGAGAAATTCAATATCCTGTTTGCTCCAAGGCAGGAAAACAAGAAAGCAGACAGGCAGCTTCTCAGCAAGGGAATCACGAATCCTGATATTCCCATTAATGGGCAAATGCACAAGTTTCTTCTGAGTGTTAAGGAGACCATATCCTGTCACTTATGGAATGTTATCTCTTCCAGCATTGGAAGAGATAAGAATGTGTTGCAAAGAGGGTCTGGGCAGTGCCCCCAGTGTGGAAAATATTAGGAGCAAGAACCTAAGCCCTTGGAGCAATGATGGGGTAGAGATGGCAGCAGTCAAGGAATCCACAGAGCAGACTAATACTAGCAGATAGTATTGAGAGAGAAAATTCTCCACCTGAGGAGTCTGACCAGGCAGTAGCATGGCCACAGGAGAGGGAGACACCATTTATGGCAGGAGAGGTGGAATCTTCAGAAAAGTGGGTCTGAACATGTAGAATCTGTGGGTGAATGTGGGAGACCAACCTTGCGCGTGACTGAGTCACACTCCCCGGATGGGTGCTGAGGTGCTCAGCAGCAAAAATGTGGCAGAGCTTTCACCACACTTCTTGGGTTCCAGGGCCGGTGTCTCCTGCAGGGGTGTGTCTTGCTACAGCCCATGGGTGAAGCTATGCTCACCTGTTCCTTTGTAATATAACCCCTTGCCCTGTTTAGGATAGAATCTTCCATGGAAGTGCCTTGTGTGTGTCCCCTTCTCTTACTGTGCCCTTGGGTGTGGCCTACCCAGGTGTCAGTCAACTTGCTGACAGTGGACATCATGAAGATAGACTCAGCCCCCTGAAACCTGACCCCTTGCCTCATTTGAATAGCTTCTCCTCAATAAAGAGGGTCAGCATGTGCGCTCACTCTCTCTCTTTCTGTTAATCCTTAAGGTCAGAGGAGCCATCACAACGACCCCAAAGAAAAAAATATTTGTGTCTCTTGTGTGGTTATTTTGTGCAGCCCAATTACTCCAGTTTAACTGGAGTGACCCCTGAGCCTTTTAGTCGCCAGAACAAAAACTCGGCCGGTGAATGTCCCAATTCTGCAGCTTCAGTGGGAGTTACTGGGGTGAAGGTTTTGGATGAAGGTCTCTCAGGTCTCACCTGTAAAGATCAGAGGGGCTGAACTGCAATGCACATTGGGGACCAGACATGGAACACCAGGTGTGCAGCTTTCAGATTCCCTTTACCACTTTATGGAACAAATTTTGTGGGTCATTGAATTCATGATGGCATCTTCACTTAAGAATTATGATGGCCCAGTCACTGAGCCAGCATAGAAGACTCAGTATCCTCCCCGTTGAGCTCCCTTGCTTCCCAATACTGTATCCCCAATCCACCTTCTCCCACAGCTGCTTTCTGAAGAGGAAGTTTCATCGGTCGTTTCCACCAGGGAAAAGGAATCGTTCTGTACATTCACTATCCAGAACCTGCACTTTCTCTACCCCTGTGCTGATGCAAGTAAGGATGAGGATCTGCTTCCTGCTGGCACAGAAGATTAAATCCATAAAAAAAAAATCAACAGAAACTAGTGAAAGCATTTAAGGAGAAATTTACCTGCAATGGTACTGTAATTGAGAATCCAGAATATAGAGAAGAAATTCAGCTACTGGGTAAATAGCACAAGAGCAGAGATTGGACCGATCAAGGATGATCAGCTGAAGGTTCATGGGTTTTAAATGTGTGTGGCTCACTGAAGCTTAAGTGAGGATTTCCTTGCAATGAGTACAATTTATCCTGTCCCTTGTCACAAGTTTAAAGCTCTCACAGCTTGTTTTATGTAACCATTTTGGATCCACTATAAACTTGGGACTAATATAACTCCTTCATGCAATAAACTGAAAAAAAGCTATGCAGTCTAGTCTTGAAGTTTCTCATTTAAACAGACGTCAGGCAGTAGGTGCCTAGCAGTGTCCACCCCGAAACAAAACAATAATATGATGTTTCAGCAAAACCCAGAGCCCCAAGATCACAGGCATCTGTTTCTGGCCAGAAGCTCCTTAGCTCTCCCTGAGCAGAGTCCCCTGCCCTAAGAGTGTCATGACCTGAACAATAAAGAGGATGGAATAAGGCAACAACAGCAGCTGTACCACTAGAGGGAATTTTTGGTAGTAAAAAGAGTTCTTAGTGTCTCTAACCTGATCAGGTGGGCAGATTTCAGAGACTACCTTCCTTCCAGTGAGAGGATGCAGCATCTGGCTTTCCACCAAGGTCTTCTTTTGGACTAGACATTTTCTAGCTAAGGGGTGTCCAAAACACAGAATGTGAAGCCAGCTGAATATTGATACTGGCATTGAGAATCAGGTTTGAGTCCCGTTCCCCAAGGTGCTGAGGATTGAACACCCAAGAAACACTGAGGCAATGCAATATGTTTTATTTAAAGGAGAGAGAGAGAGGCAGACAGAGACTCCTCTACAGAGGAGGGCTTCCAAGTTGGTGCCTGAGGGAGTGGGGGTGTCCTGCCCTTTTTATGGATTTCAGATTTTATTTGTTCTCATGACCCCCTACTCCCGTTATGTTGCCTATGTGACCAGTGACCAAAAGGTGGAGTGACCAACTTCAGGAAGAAAGTCATCCAGGGGTTATTCATTAACAACTTCTTGTAGGGAGGAACAATTCGCTGGAGGCAGGTAACTGGGGCAAAAGTTTGGAGGAGGGGGAAGTGCTCTAGAGGTATTAGCATTTTATTTCCTTTTGAATCAGTCCCATCTTCCTGACACAATCATTCACTACCTACACTGTCCTTCGCGCCCCCATCCTCAATATCAGTTAATTTTTTTGAGGGGGCTATTGGGGATTGAACCAAGAGCACTCAACCACTGAGCCACATCCCCAGGCCTATTCTGTATTTTATTTAGAGACAGGGTCTCACTGAGTTACTAAGTACTTCACCATTGCTGAAGCTGGCTTTGAACTCAGGATTCTCCTGTCTCAGCCTCCCTCCTGAGCCACTGGGATTACAGGCATGTGCCACCATGCTTGCCATCAGTTAGATTTTTGACAAGGGAACAAATACAAGCTGTTGTTATCAGTCCTGTAACTAGCTATAGAGCTTTCAACTCACCTGCAACTCACTAGCTCACCGGTGCCAAGTGTAGTAATAAACTGGTTCATGGTTTTCTTTTTAATTTCTGGTTTTGATATTATGTAATGTATTTAAAACCTGATATAAATAAAACTTGTTTTCAGGGAAAAAAAAAACAAAACTTTATTGACTTGTACAGCTAGATACATTATCTACAAAATTTTTTTAAACACGAGCAATAACTTCCAGATTAATGTTAATGTTTTCATGGGTACTTCCATCTGTGAGGACAGCTCTTGATTCTTATTCTCCTCTCTGCCATCCCGCATAGGCTATGAAATTTGGGTTTCCCTTGAGTGAAATGTGCTGGCTGAGAAATATGGCAAAAAAATCACACAACACAGAAATAATTTTGAAAAGTGAGAGTGAGACAGTGCTGCGACCTTAGCGGTCCTGTTTCCACACTGAAAGAAGAGAGAGAGAGAGGAGCCCAGTTTGCTTTATTTATACAAGGGGCTTCAAAGGATTTCAATGGAATGTTATTTTGCCAAATAAAGTAGAAGGGGGCAGTCCAAGCCCAACGGGTAATGCCCTAGTCCAAAGCTACAGAGAAATCTCTCTAGTCCAGTGAAGACTGAGATCATCACGTGATTTGCATAATAAACCACAAAATGACTTGCAATGCCAGACCAAAATCTCTTTGGCTCCAAGACCCAGTAGAGGCTATTCAAATAGCCCAGGGGTGGCCCCCTACAAAGGCCATTTGGAAATTAGATGAAGTAAACTTCTCAGTCCAATTAATAGAATATTGTCATTTAGGCTTCTGACAACCACCCTTTCATTACTCTTCCACATCACATACTGGCAAAGTCTAGAAGATGACACAAGGAGTGAAAAGTGTTTCCATAAGAAAATGCCTATTGCATCTGGGGTCTAGTGGTCCTCCAAGAAAGGGTGAGCTCCCGTCTGATTGATCATTCTACATTTAAGCTTATCAATCAGAAAAACCGTAGCCTTCTAATCGTATTAAATGATTTAGATACATTTGTGCCACGTCTGACCTTAAACAATTCACTCTCAAATGTATTTATACAAAGTGAACCTAAAGGAAGGAAAGATGTAAGAGTAAGGGAGGGAGCGAATGAAGAAGAAAGGAAAGAAAGAATAAAAGCAAAGTCTCTCCAAGTCATTTAAGGCAATTTAACCAAGCTCCTAACATGAAAGTTGTAGAACAAAGCAAATTCCAAAAACACAAATATATCACAGACTAGATGAATATGTCAACAGTTTTAATTTACCTGCATAAAACATATTTCATTGATGAAAATAATAGGGTGCTATTAAAAAGTGAAAATTTTGTATTAAAATGAACAAAGTATTGAAAAGAACTATTATAAAAAAAGTAAACAGAATGAAGTAAGAAAAAGTCGATATATTTCAGTAGGCAATCAAAAAAGATGAGATTGATTTTATGTGAGGAAAAAGTGTAAAAAAAATTAATTAAAATAAAAGGCAAATCAGACCAAGGAGCACAACCTACCAGTAAGCATCCTAGTAAAATCAAGGAAAACAAAGGAAAGAAAGATATAATAAACAGTTTCCTGGAACTGAAGAACTTCAGGTATAAGCTGAAAGAACCAGCGTTCCTGTTGCTTATTTCCATGAACGAAATAACCCCTTCGTTGCAGTTGTTTAGAATACTAAGATAAAGATTCCAAAAGCTTGTAGAGAGTTACAAAAATATATATATGAAAAGAAAGAGAAAAAGAATATATCATTGGGTATTTGAATAGCAAAGTGAAACAAAACGATTAGAAATTCCTCCTGAATTTTGAGAAGAAATTATTTTCAACCTAGAATTTTATGCCTAAATTATCTCTCATGGGAGAGACTAGAAAAAGATATTCAATCTCTTGAAATTTTCAAACATGTTATCTTCCTTTCTTCTGACTACTTCAGGATTGCTTCTGAAAATTGGGGAAGAATTAAACGAGGAATACATGAAATCTATGAGACTGGTGATACAACACAGGCTGTGAGGGAGGACAACAGTTAGGATGAGAACAAAGGGCAGTGTAGGATCAACAGGTGACAGCAAAGCTATGGAGAGGGTGTCACATAAATAACAACTTTTGTCTGAAGAAATGCATGAATTGAAGTGACAAAAGAGCCCAGAAAACCTGGAATACGGTAACAAAAATAAAATAAATTAAGGCTATACTCAGGGATCCATTGTCATACCCTAAAACTATACCAGGCACAGTACTATTGTAGTATTTTTACAAATCCTCAAGAACATATATTACTTTTAAATATAAATGATTGTAGATTAGAAAGAGGAAGAAATATATCTAATCATTTCATATGGTTAGAAAATTTTGATGGCTATATGAGCTAAATCTAAAAATCATATAAACAAATTTAGATATAAATGCATAGAAAAGACATTTCTAAAAAATTCTTTGCAAACTAAATTTCTACTGTTCTTTATTAAGATAGAATAATTTGGTTTATTCCAGATTCTACTATAGCAATTCATTATATCACATAGTAAAGTTTTTTAAAAAGCCTGATAAGTCCTATCATATAATTAAAGAGTATTAGCAAAGTAATGGGTAAAAATCTAATTTGCTAGAGGAAATAATACTTAATTAGATTCAAAACTCATTATCTAAAATATATATTAACCTGTTAATGTATAAAATCTTTTTTTATTGTTGTTTTATTTTGTGTTTTGGTACTAGGGATTGAACTCAGGGGTACTTAAACACTGAGCCATATCCCCAGCCCCATTTTGTATTGTAATTAGAGAAGGATCTCATTAAGACGCATAGCACCTCATTTTGGCTGAGGCTGGCTTTGAATTTTTCATCCTCCTAACTCAGCCTCCTGAGCCACCAGGATTACAGGTGTGCACCATTGTGCCGGGGCCCTTATGTATAAAAATCTTAATTTTATGCAGGAAGAAAGAATATTCTGCAAGAATCAAAAATGACTATAAAAAATTCAACACTAATTTTTTTAAAACTTGAATTAAACTAAGAATGGGAGGAAATATCTCTAATATACTAAAAACTATTTAAATATTATCTCATTCCAAAAGTGTAGTGGGTTTGTAAACTTTTATGATAGAAAACAAAATATAGTTAGAAATAACTTCATCATTATTATTTAATTTGAAATTTATTATGCAATGTTAAAAAATTAAAAACTGGAAAAATTGTGAACATAAAATATTGTATCTTGTAAATTAAATATTATGGTTATTTGTATAGAAAGCACATGATAATACAGAGCAAACAATAACTATAAAATTCACAAATATAGTGGAAACATTTTAACAAGTCTTTTTAGTAATTTTTAAATAGAAATGTTATGTACTTGTAGTTTAAGAATTATACTAGTCAGGATTGAGCAAATATGAATTTGCAATGACCTTATGGTGAAAATGTCAAAGTGCTATTAAAGGGCGTGGAAGAAAAGTCATATAATTATGAGATATATCCACATGTATACAAAGTCTTGCTATTACACTGATGTTATTTGCCCAAAAGTAAACCTAAAAAATTCAGTGTTATTTCAATCACAGAGCTAATTAGACTAGAAATCTAATTCTTAAAGTAATTTGGAAAAATTAGTGACCAATCCAAAGTGAACAAAAATTTAGGGAAATGGGAACTTATAGAGACTGTTGATAGTTTAAGTTGGTATAGTTACTTTGCAGAAGAGATTTGTAAGATCAAGTCAATTTGCAGATGAACATAAGTATCACCTGAGATTATAACATAGCCTTTTTACATGCCTAAGAAGTCTATGATCTAATTACAAAATTGTTTATATGAACAAACTGCTGATCAATATAAATGTCCATCAGCAGAAGGAGATATATATATATTTATATATAAAGATATATTTTATATATCTATATATATAAAATCTATTATGGTATATTCATAAGGTATAAACCAGAGAGCAAAAGAGAAATACCTCATATGGGAATGAATAGGCAAGATCCAGAATGATATATAAAGCATGATAGATTTAATAGCATGCAAAACAACAATAAATATTGTTTATAGATATGTACAAATGTAACACACTATGAAAACATTTACTGCAAAGACACATATCACTTTTATAATGGTGGTTATCTCTAGGAGAAAAAGTACACTGGGATGGAAAGGAATATAAAATGTTTTTTTATCAGTCACGTTTGACTTCAAAATAGTTTTGAAAGAATTTGTTAAATATAAGAATTGATTATATATGTTTATTATAATACTCTATTATTTTATGAATATGAGAAACTTTTAATTAAAATTTATCCAAAGATATACTTGAGTTATTATTTTTCTAGTTTTGTACGTTAAACTATTTAAAACACAGTGCTCTTTGGGTTGCATGAAAATCCTTTTGTAAATTAGACTTTATACAAAAAGTAGCTAAATATTAACAGATGGGGAGGAGTTGAACATTAGGTCTATAATGACTGCAATTAAAGAGAGGGCTTTAAGATATTTTATAGGTAGTGCATTCTCTGTAATGCAAGGAAAAAATAATAGACAGATGTCTCATTAGCTAATGCACCTCGTATATTTTTCTTCTGTAATTTTTGACAGCATCACCCAGCATCCCAAATAAGCATAAGAGTGAGTTTGCTTGTGAAATGAAACAAAATATAGAGGATTTGCCATGGCTATCTTTCAATCTGGACAGATGACATTCATTCACCGGAAAATATATTGGGCTTGGTTAAAATTGCATGGTGATTTAAGTAGGGTTGGCATGTCTCCAGGGCCCCTGGAGGGTTGTCTTTAGCTTTTGAATTTCCTAGAGGTGTTCCTTGGACTGGTGTGACTTGGTTTATCTCTATTCATACCATTCTCATTTTTTTACATAATCCCATGTATATCAAGAATTTTCTAATTAGAATATAATAGCAGCTATTTAGTTTCAAATCTCCAGGAAAGTGTCATCTTGTCAGGGATTTTTAATGTGCATCGATAACTAAATAAAATGGATGTTCTGGGCCAAATAACATGAAGGAGGTGAATTTATTGCTCTTAGTGAGAACTTTGACATCAAGAAATAATTTTCTGCTTATAGTCTATATACTTCTCAGGCTCTATAGTGCTGAGTTGATCTTGTTGCCCTTGCCTATTCTGAACTTTCAGAGATATAAATCATCTCTATTTTAGATTCAAAAGTTTTATACTTTTTCTTTTCATCAGGGATATTGGAGTTGAAATTAGTTTCATTAGAATTTCTCCAACAGTGCTTGATGAAAAAGCATTATCAGTCTTTCCATATTATTAGTGTATTCGAAATGAAACATTTTGAGGAATTGAAATGAATGATGGATGTATATACAGTATTGGCTAAAACAGTTGCTGGAAATGTTGCCTTGCCACATGCCTGAGAAACAGGAAAATCCAATACCTTTGATCATAGGTTAAATGCACACATACAGTAAGTAAATAAGAGATAAATAAGTAACTGTGACTTTAAAAGTAGTGATAAAGTTTGGTTATTTTCATTAGCCAATGAGTCCATCAAGCAGGAATACTTTAAATCTGGTATAGTAAATTTCTATGTATATATTTTTGAGAAAGTAAAGTGATATTTGCAACTCAAATTTGTATGGAAAGCAATGGTAATGAAAAAAGCATGAACCTTACAGTTAGGAAAATTATGGTGACTTTTTGGCTTAGGTGTCACTATTCTATTTCTGTTGAGTTTTGTCCACTGTTAATTGTACAATGATATTTTAGTGATTGTCGTGAGGATTTCATTGTCTGGTCTGCATTCAATTATCTCTAATTTTGCCAGGCACATAGTAGGGGACTCAAAACTATTTTTGAAACAATGGTATTCATATACACAAACATTCATGAATGCATGAATAAGTAAAAAGGGTATGGTCTTGCACAAAAGTGGTTAATAAGTATTTGTTACACTTCTTCTATTCCCTCTGCCTTCAGGATAGTTACGATCATTAAACAAGTGAACATATATATATTTAAATCTCAAAGAGCTACTGAAAAAAAGTGTCAGCTTTCTTTCAATATCGTTGCACACACGCCCGCATAAACATGTCTTTATCTAGCAGTCTATAAATGCATACTTGCTTCTAAATTATTGTACAACAAAATACTTAACCACTTAGCATGGCAAAGACAAATGTGTAGTAGGTTAACAGCAAGTTGGATATCTGGCTATTATTTAATATATCTAAAATTAAACTATTCATTATACTTTCCATCCTCTCTGAGTCCCAGAGTATGTCCAATATATGAGATATAATTCAGCATTCAATTCTAGACGCTTATAAAATTCTTTTGTCTAGGTACATCTGTCACCTCCAACTTTCTGATACCTTACAGTTCTCTGATAGTAGAGCTATAACTTCTCTTATGCTATAGCACAAAGCTAAATATGTCTATCAAATTATATTAGTTAGAATGATGTGAAATTAATATTCCCTGGTATGTCCTTTCTTGTTACCAAGTGAACAATACTTTTACCTGTTATCATTACTATCATCATGCAAATATTCAGGGAAATCAAAATAACCTAGCTATTTATGAAAGACATACCTGAAACAAAAATAGTGACAAAAACTTGAAAAAAAAGATATAATTCACTATGCAAAAAATAACAAAATACAGTGGAAAAGCTATGAATATGACATAAAAGAAAAGTTTAAAAGAATTTAGTGAAATGAACAAAAAATTTTTTATTGATAAAAGATAAATTCTGCTGGGTACGGTGGTACATGCCTATAATCCCAGCAGGTCCCCAGACTGAGGAAGGAGGATTGTGAGTTCAAGACCAACCTCATCAACAGTGAGGCACTAAGCAACTCAGTGGGACCCTGTCCCTAAATAAATACAAAATAGGGCTGGAGATGTGGCTTAGTGATTAAGTGCCCCTGAGTTCAATCCGTGGTACCCTGACCCCCCCCCCAAAAAAAAGAGATAAACTCCATTGGAGAGGTATATCAGTTAAGAACTTTTAAGAACTTAAGAAATACAAAGAAAATATATGTGATCACAGAAATTTACTCAGAAAATAAAAGAACAATATACAGACACATAGGTACATTTAGATATGAATCTTGTATGTATTTGGGTAAGATCAGACTCATTTCTTTGAAACTTCAAATAGTACTGATGGACCAAAAAGTTTCAGAATACAAATGCAATTAGGTTAGAGTCAGTGGTTCAGAAAGACATAATGATATTCAGCTTCCTCCTGAGGTTCACAGGCTTCACTTCTTGCTACTCATGCTTAACCTTCTGTTGTGGCTGGAGACTTGAGATAAAGCCTGTGTGAGTAGACCAAGCTTACCTGGTCACACAGGTTAGAGACCCTGACCATTCAGCTGCTGGCAGACCAGGCCCATTCTGTGCAGTCTGCATGACTGCATAATGATTAGTAATCACTCATTCTCATCATGTAACTGATAAAAATTACATCAGATGAGTTAGGGTAGAAATTATAACAAAGTCTATAGATAACATAAAGTATAGGATATGCCTTTTATTCTTAAGTGTGGGATTTATGAAGAAGCTTGGGATTCCCAAGCATCACATGCCCAGCAGGCTACCAAAGATTTGCTACCCTAAATTTATATGCTCACAGATATCTGAAAAGAAAAGATAAACAAAATAAAATATGTAAGATACAGCTATGTCCCACATACCATTGAAGATATCTTTTATGGAATAGCTGGATCTATGAGTGTGTTAGACACTGCTAACATTTTTGGAGAAGGCACGGTAAAACTGCATCCATTCATTGCTGAAGGCCAATGGAGATTAACATCTTTAAAAAGATGCTCTACACTTTTGAATAATTTGATGTGTTAAAGTTTAATAATGTATCACAGCTGGAGGCCACAATGTTTTTTTTTCATTGATTTAATATACTTTGTTAAAAATAATTTAAATGAAAATCAATTATTTTGACAGAATATTAAAACATGTTAGGAAGTACAGTAAAGATATTAAATTAGTTAGACCTTTTCATTCTGCAAATCTCTAAAATTAGTGAGATAAACAAATTTTTAAAAATCTTATTTATGTAATGAAGAAACATTTCAGAGTGTAGTACTTTCTTTCGGGTACTTAAAAGACAGTAACCAAGAAACTGTTGTAATTATGGTTGCCCATTAATATGGGCCTTGAGATTGCGAACATTCTTTGTGAAGAATATGGGCTTTGAGACTGCCAACATTACTTCTGTGAAAGGGAAGAAAAACCCTGGGAATTATGTTTTTGTATGATTCTTGATTTTTTGATCTCATGCATATGATTTGCATTCTTGCTAGAAAAACAACAAAATAAAACAAAAAGAAAAGAAAACAATGAGAAGGAAAAAGACCCTCAAGTTCATCTTACCACTGTTGCTGGACTCTCATCCCTAGAACCTCTGTGGTCTTCTAATGCTCAGCAAGTGTCCATAAGTGTGTACTTATGGGTATTTGAATTCAACAGAACAGTCCATTTATAAGAAAACACCCACATGCATGACCCACTGTACATATGCACACTCACAAATACACATGACATCCCAATAACTGCCCAAACACAGGATTTACTTGATATAATCTCTTTAAAAAACTCAATATAGCCAAAATTGAATTTAACAGGTTGTAATAAAATTAATCACACTAGAATAAGTAATACTGGGATTTTAAAAATACTAGCAACAAAAGTAGAATATTTGAAGAGAAAGTAGAAAGAAAACCCTCAGTATTCCAACCTAAAGGATCTAGCCAAAAGAAACAATTTGGAGAATTTATAGTCTTGAAAACATCCATTAGGGAATTCGACACTGCCCATCCCCATTCCACCCTCAAAAGGTGACTAGAGATAAACATAGTGTGTGTGTGTGTGTGTGTGTGTGTGTGTGTGTGTGTGTGTGTGTGTGTAAGGAGAGAGAGGGATAATCATCCCTCACTATCTATGGAGGATCATTCCATAACCTCTTCTGGATACCAAAAGTCACAGATGCTTTAGTCTCTTATATAAAATGGCTCAGTATTTGCATATAACCTATAAACATTCTCCTGTATTATTTATCTTACCTAATACAATGTAAATGATAAGTTGTTGTACTTAATCATTAGTAAATATAGTTACATAGTAGTTATATTCCTTTGGGAATAAAGACAGGGAAGTTTACGTGTTCAGTACAGATGTGATTGTTTTCCTTAATATATTGGTTTTGTAGATATAGAACTCAGATATGGAGGGCAGACTATATATGAAAACCACAGCAGAATTAAAGAATTAAGACAGAAGCAGAAAATAAGACTTTCTTACAGTTATGCTATGAATTGAACACATTTTATAAACTTTTCATTCCACTGTAAACATTAAAACATTGTATACTGAATGTTTTAAATTAAAAAAAGGTTTAAAATGCAAGAAAAAATAAATTTCCAGGGATTAAAGTAAAAAAAAATCACCATGTTAAACTATGATTGGAACCTGAAGCTACATAAAATAAGAAATAAACATAGCAGCCTGGTTCTCAACATATGTGTACAATATGGGCAGCCTGTGTATTGCAGCCTGTGTATTGCAAGAGGTAAAATTGGATCCACTGAAGAAAGTTTGCAATTGCCTATTCATGGATAGAACTAAAATAATTTTAGATCTTATCATCTCCCATATCCACTCCCACTCCTGCTCAAACTATAAATCAAGTTAAAAGAAAAGCCACAGATTGGAAGATTGTTATGATTATTGTAATTGTAATATTATCATTGTATAGGTTATAAAAAGGTACTTATAATCAATGAAAATAAGGTTAAAAGTGATTAAAAATAATAGTTTAAGAATATAAATAAAACATTCACAGAAGAGAAAATCCGGCTGTGTTTCTATTTACCTTCTCAGGTTCAGGGAAATGGAAATTGCTGAATAATGACATGTCATTTCCAGCTATCATACTTTTAAATTGGCTATATAATCTTTTAGTGTTAACTAGGATGTGAGGAAGTAAACATTCTCATGACCTGCTAAGAGCTGTGTTTAGATGACCTTTGCTGTATATTTAACAAAGTTTCAAAAGCTACATGAAATAAATACATTTTAGAAAATGACAAATTAATTCAAGATTCAGATTTATTACACACTAATAGATCAAATATGTTAGAAAAAATTGAAAATAGACATAAGAATGCTGTGAAAATGTAGTAGGCTTACAAAAGTTCAGGATCATTTTTTGATTAAACCATCCAGTATAGAATATTTGTTTAATATGTCATATTAACTATTCATAATGCACTTATTTCCCCATAGGACATATAATGTCAGCTATGATACAAAAATTAGAGAAATAATACATAAAACTTATAAAACAATGTTATTTATAGAAATCCAAATATCCCAAATACGGTTTTTAATAAACAAGAGATTATCCTAGTGATAAAATGGTATTTCTATATTTTATTGTATTATAAACTGTTATATTAAGAGAACAAAACATACTGTAAATATAATCTCAGTAGTTGAAAAGCTACATAATATAGTTCAACACTTAACTTTTTTAGAACCTTATGATATGCTGATAAAATCAGTAAAAATGGCTAAATATATTCACATATATAGGTAGATACATACATAAAATAAATATGCATTTATTATCTATCTATATATAATTTCAGCCAAATTTATTGTAAAAGATCAGGCAGTAAAATAATTTTAGCTGTGTTTCATATTCAAGTCTGCTCAATATTGCTGTATAAAAGTACTTATGGATGATACGTAAATAAGTGATGATGGCAGAGTTCCCAGGAAACCTTACTTATTTATAATAACCAGCAACTGGGAATTCAGTTCATGGGTCCTAGTTTGCTAAATTCTGCCATAGAAACTCTGTTGAGACTTAAACTCATGCATGAACAATTAGAAATATTGCCACAAAATTTAGGAACAATATATAGACACACATTTTCTTAATCCATTTTAGTTGCTATATGAAAACACTCTAATTTAGGTCAGTTATAAACAACAGAAATTTTGTTTCTCCCAGTTCTGGGGGCCAGGAATCTTAGATCAAGGCAAATTTGTTGTTTGAGAGGGCTCTTTACTCCTGACAGCTACCTTCTTACTTTAACTTTACTTGGCAGAAGAGCAGAAGGATTTTTCTTGAATCTCTCTGGTAAGGGGAAACTAATTCTACTCCATGTGGCTCTGTCTTCATGATCTAATGGTTGATTAAACCATTCAGTATAGAATATTTGTTTAATATGTCATATTAATTATTCATAATGCATTTATTTCCCCATAGGACATATAAGGTCAGCTCCTAATATAATCAACAAGAGGTCAAGAATTTCAGCATATGAATTTGGGAGTGGCATAATCCCAAAGAACACAATCCCAATGACCTACTTCCTCCAGCTATGCCTCTTCTCCCACAGTTACCACCCAGTAATCATTCAAACTATTAAGGAAGCAAATGGGTGAATGCAATGATTACGTTACAGCTCTCATAATCTAATCATTTCACCTCTGAACATTTCTTCATTAGCATGTGAGTTTTTACAGCTGTCACCTCATATCCAAACCATAACAGATGCTTATATCTAAGATCAACTTTACCACTCTATGCTCGTTTCATGTATTATCCTGGTTTTGTTCTAAATAGTTGACATCAAAGCATTTTGGCCTACCCCAACACAACCCAGGGTTTGCTATTGCTATCTCCAATAAAAATGTGTATATGTCTTATATTTTGAATATACTTTTCATGTTTCTGTGATATTCTAGGTGTAATTTCTGTTATACCAATGTTGTTTCAGTCAGCTGTGACCAAAATTTGTGACAGGAACAGTGTAGAGGGGGAAAGATTTATTTTGGCTCTTGGTTTCAAAATTGAGTTCATGGTCAACTGACTGTATAGCCCTGGGCCCAAGGTAAGTCAGAATGTCATGGCAGGAGTGTATGAAAGGGAAAAGCTGCTCAGGACATGACAGCCAGGAAGCAGAGAGCTTTGCTTACCAGGGACAAAATATAAACTGGAATGACATGACCCTAGTGATCTACTTCTTCCAGTTACATCCTACCTGCCTACAGTTAATGCCCAGTTAATTCATATCAGTGAACCAATCCATTGATTAATCAAAGATTTCATCATCTCATAATTTTATAATATTCTATGTAATATATACAATATTATATATTATTTATATATTACACCTCAATATTATATATTACATATAATATTGTATATAATATAATAATGTAATTATTGTATTATATAATAATTATAATTTATTATATTATATACATATTTATAATATTCATAATCTCTGAATATTCTTGTATTTTCTCACACATGAAATTTTGGAGGGATACCTCATATTTAAACCATAACAAATGTAGAATTCAAAACATATTAAAGACATCATTCAGCCTCTATTGCTTCTTGTTTCTAAAGGCAAATGATTAGAGTTTAGCTTCTACTATGAAAGAACACATATGGGATGGAACTCAGAACTGAGTAAAATGGAAAAAGAGGTTGGACGAAGGGTAGTCATTTTTGTTGGCTTATGTTTAGCAAAGACAGCTGAGTTCTAGAGTCAGCCACTAGGAAGACAAATTCCTGATTCTATTACTTTATGATCATGACAAAGGCAGTATTGGTACTACATCCCTACATCAAAACAACAACAACAAAAAACAAACAAACAAAAAAAAACTGCAGCTTTGGCTTCCAGTTTTTATAGTTTCCTTCCTAAGCATGGAAGAAAGTACAAATCTGGAAACAATATTGATGTAAGTAGTTTCCTCAATCATATCTTCCAGTCAAAGAGAGAGCAGTGAATCTTGCCTTAAGGATCTTTCTTGGCATGCCTTTTATGTTCTTCAAACTCTTTATATTTCCCAATAAATCTCTTTCTGATGAAATTATCTATAGTGGAGTCTATTATTGGCAACTATGATTCTTAATGGAACAAACTGCTGTGGGGTTGGTAACATAGAGGCCAGAAACAATGAGATAAAAAACATTGCAAAAGAAATGGTTATTATTGTTACTATTATTATTATTATGTAAATTATTTATGAATGCTTAAAGTTGTTTATAATTTTGTAACATTCTGGGTTCAGTGATAAATTGTTTGCTTTGTTTTGTTAACACCCATCCACACCTCAACATGAGCCAGCATTCCAAAAGGATACCAGAGGCTGACACCAGAACCACTATTCTAGTTTTTACTGGGTGTTTGTAAAACTGATTTTCTCACATGACATGTTCTCAATTCTTTCTCATGGGACTGTACTTTGCTTAATAAGGAAAAAATTGGTGAGGAGTAAGTATATAAAGTTTATTCTTAGTTTCCGCCTGTATTTCATGCTCTAGTCATTCAAATACCCTCACCTACAGAATTATTATAGGCAATTTATCACTGAGCATAGCCTCAGAGTGCTTAAATCAGAGTCCTCTTGCTTTTCATTTCAACAGATGCTTATCACAAAGGGTTCTTATTTGTTGTGGGGAAAAATCTCTATCCGTCTTTAACAGCCCATTTGGTCTCTCATTTTGCAGTAATAGAAAACCAGCTGTGTAACTAAAACACATGCATGACATAATTCTCATCAAATGATATTAACTTACTCAGGTAAAATATTGAATATACAATAACTTGAAAATAATGTATTATGAGCCACCGGTTTGCTTCAGTTTTATGTTTTATATACCTAGCCTAAATTAACATTTTACAAAGGAATAAGAATTTTAAAAGCACTAGTATAGTGTACATTCCATAAAGAACAAGGACAGTGTGTTAACTCATCTTTCATCAATGTGACAGAAACAACAACAACAAAATAATAAGAACAACGTAGAGGGGTAAGTAAGTAACTTCTGATATCAGAAGTTCAGTCCATAGAGAGCTGACTCCTTTGCTCTAGGTTCAAGATGAGGCAAGAGCATTCTGGTTGAAGGACATGGTGAGAAGTGCTGCTCCATTCATTGCATCAAGGAAGCTTCCTTCCAGGGCATACCCGCAGTGACCAACCTCATCCAATCACCTGCCTACTGTTATCACTTAGTCCATTCAAATTAGGACAGACTGATTTGATTACAGCTCTTGGAATCCAATCATGTCTCCTCCAAACAGAGAGATTTTTAGGGGACACCACATATCCAAACCACAACAGAAAAGTTCTTAAACTCATCTCCAAAGTAAATTTAAGGAAAAGAGCAAAAAATTGCCTGAATTGTTCAGAACTATCAGTCTTTTGTATTTTTTTAAAAATCCCATTTCTTGAAGCCATAGGGGAAAGAAAGAATAGAAATGACTGAGCCCTAGAGAAGAGGGGATAAACATCTGATAAACAGAACTTTTTTTTTTCTAGAATATTCTGAGTTTCACCCTCATGGTTCTGTCAAAGATAATCATAATAAAAAATAACTAAAAAACAAAGAATGAATTTGCTTTGAATCAGTCTGCGTGGCCCAAATTCAAATTCTTCATTATATTAAGCTATGCAATTTTTTAAATTTTTTTAGTCTGAGTCTTTCTTTAATTTAGCCTTCTGATAAAATATATTCAAACTTTTTAATTAGTGTAGAATATTTAACTAGTTTAAATTTAAAATTATGTGACTATTAAGTGGGAATTTAAAAAATAAAATAAAGAGGATTCCCTAGTTACCTTCACTCCCTTTCTACACTCTTCTGGAGAATTTCAGTACCCTGTATTGCATTATGCAACTGGTCTCCTTGTTTCACCAAGTTCCTAACTCATAAATTAGTAAAATTTTTCTGTAAAGAATCATTTAGTGGCTATTGTAGGCTTTTGTCTCTGTTGCAAATACTTAACTGTATTGTGCAAGCACAACCACAGATAATCATTAAACCAACAGATCTGACTATGGTACAATAAAACTTTTTGTAATATAAAAATAGGCATTAGACTAGATTTGGTGTATAGACTACTGTTTTCTGACCTCTGCCCTTAAATTAATTAACCAATCAATCAAAATATTTTGTTTTAAAAAAGCACATCACCAGTTTGGTAACTGTAACATTTAAAATATTCTTTGGAGATGGATATAGTGGATTTTTTAATGTCAGGTAAATGTTATTTAACAAAAATATCAAAGAACATTAGATTTGGGGTCCAGGGCAGAAAAGCAAGTAGTGGTTTCAACATTTACAAAACAAAATGTCTAGAAAATCAAAAGCTTTTGCATAGGAAATATGGTCAGGAGAAAACAGAAGGTTATTTGCTCCTTCAGAGCATTATGATCTAAACTTATAGACATTCATCTTTCTCTTCTGCTTTCTTTCCAAAATCCATTTGATGAACAGATTTGTCTTCTGGTATAATGACTATGGATCATTCGAATGAAGTAACCTGAAAAAGGTGAATATTGAAAAGTGCTCAAATGAATTGAACTTAGCACTTAGCTTGAAGGAGTCTTTCAACAAACAAATGTTTTGGTATCTTTTTTTCTTTGAAAGGTAATTATCTATTATGGTAGAAATTACATAAAATACACATTGATTTATTGTGCATGTTTTACGTTAATTGAATCTTCAGTTGGATAGCTGCTATAACTTGATATATTTACTTCTTGGTATTGTCTTGGCAATGTATGCAATTTTTGATTGCTTATTGAGGATAATGCATATAAGTTTCAGAAATAACCTTTAAGCACCAAGACAGAACTTTTGATGTCCATTTTGATTGTAGTTATTTTAGGCTTAAAACAGCCAAGATCCCATTCCACATGAAAACATACACGAACCCTCTGAGAGTTGTCAAAAGAAACATTAAATCCCCATATTCATTGATAAAGACAATTTCATTTTGCTGCTCCTTCTTTCCTCTCCATTTCTTTCTTAATAGTTTTATTTACATGTATTCATGCTAGACATACAAAATGACATTAATGCACTTCTAAGAGTTTGGAAGATGATAGAGCAGAGCATATCAAAACTATCCTAGAATCTGTGTCAACATTTATTCTTTATCTCGAAATAAAGAAATGAAGATTATTAATTTGAAATAAACATGTATTTATAATCATTAATATAACATGCTTAACATACATACCCATGTTTTATATTACACATTTATCCACTTATATTTAATGTATAGATTGACATTAGTAACTGCACTTAGTTTCTATTAAAGATGACCCTGTCTCATATGGAATTGCCAATATATCCTGAGCAAAGAGTCAATATTCCCTGATGTGGAATGCATAAGACTATAATTGCTATGGAAAAGTCTCAATATGTCTCATTTTATATTATGTGTTGTGAGTGATTTTATTTTAAAATAGCATGCCAATTAAAATATAAACTTTTTTTCCAAGCCACTAAAGAAATATCAGAAAAGCAGTAAAGAAATTTCAAAAAGAATAAATATCATCAACTATTGTTTTAAAAAACCCAATCATTTATTATTGTTTTAAAGAAACTACTTAAAATTATGTTTTAAAGAAACAAATTTGTTTTGTGGAATATTTTTATAAACACAATTCCCAGTTGAAAAAGTGGCTTGATTGGAATAAAAAATAAACAAGCATTTCAACCACTGAAAGGGACTCTAAGTAGATTTCATTATTACTACCTTTTTCCTATTCCACTGTTTCCTTCCCTACTTTTGTATTGAGATGAGTTCTTGAAGTTCATCTCCCATCATGCCACTACCTCTGTAAACATTCCTTTCCTGAAAGAATTGTGTTCACCACTTTGTGATCATATTATTTTTTCCTCATCTTTCAACATTTTACTAAAAGCAGATACTCTTGCCACATTAGACTACATGAGCATTTCTATATAGGCTTTGTCTAGAAAATCATGGACTTTTCTCTTCCCCTTCTCTATCAAACCTTTGCATTGTCAAATGCTATCTTCTTCATAAATCATTTTCTATCCTCCCCATTGAGATTTTACCTTATTCTTTTATGTTCTCATTTTTCATAGTTGTCTTATCTTTTATGTGGTTTGAAAGAAACAACTTATTTTTTTTTCTTATTTGTCATTGTCCACTTTAGGATTCTTTGATGAGTTGAATTGGTTTCTCCTTCTCCAGGACCACAAACTGTCTCTACTGGATTTCTTTCTGAGCCCCATCACTGAATATTGACAACCCTTTAGTATGAAAAATAATTTTTCAAAAATTTTGCAGCCATTTTTATGTTTAATTAAATCATGTACTTCAGGAGGGCAAAACCTGTGAATTAGTTTTTGTTCAATCCTGGTGACACCTAAACCAGAGCTTACTAATTTTATGACAGTTAGTAGGTATTTGTTAACTAAGAACATAAGCATTATTTCTGATTTAATACTATGGTTTTGCTTAGTAATGGGCCTGCACTCAATATATTTTGTATCAGATTATACTTTTCAAAGACAATTGCATAATATTTCTCTTCCATGAACATTGTCTATGTTAGGAAGTAAGTTGTCCGTACTCTCCTCTTGCACTTGAGTAGGCTCTTGGGTTGCTTATAAATAATACAATGCTGTGGAAACAACACAGATAACTTCTGAATCTTAGTTATAAAAGGCTCTGGGGCTTCTTGCTTTGTTTTCCAGAACATTCTTACTTGGAGACCTGAGTAGCCATATAAGAAATCTGACTACTGTGAAACTACCACCGTCTGAGGAAGCAAGGAGAGGATACATGTAGACTCTACAGTTTGAAATCACAGTCTTCTGAGTTCAGGTGTCAGTCATGTGAGTGTTATAGTCTGAACATGTTTGTTCCCTCAAAAATTCATGCTGAAACTTAATGCAATAGTATAGGAAGGCATGTCCTTTGGGAGGTGATTACGTCATAAGAGCAGAGTCTTTATGAATAGGATCAGGGGCTCTTATGAAAGGCCTTGACAGAGTTCACTCCTTTTCAACTTTCTGTCTCATCTACCAGATACAGAAACATGATCCTTCCCTCTAAAGAATGGGGCATCAAGGTGCCACATTGGAAGCAGGAAGCACACAAATAAATTATTATCAGAAAAGCACCACTAGGGATTCATATTAGAGTTGCAGCTAGCATCATCCAAGAGTTATGTGGTATATTTTTATCATCCAACTAAAATGAAGTGAAAAAGACGGGCATTGCAGTCAAGTTCATATCAATGCATCGAAGGGAAAGAATCAGCTAATGTTATACTTGCTTACTGACATCATGAATTAGTGATATTCATTTGATCTAGCTGTATAAAAATAGTAGATAAAATTTATTATTGAAATAAACCATGGAGACTAAAATTGATAGTAGTACCTAAGAGAGAGGAAAGGTGATATTTTGGAGTTTGTTTCATAGTACAAATCTATATATCACAGTGCCTTTTTAATGCATCCCTCCATTAATCTTAGATTTAATGTGTGAAGTATATGGAACAAAGAGACCTTAAGGATTGTGTCAGAGAAGAAGGAACTTGGCTTTGTTTTTACTATTTTTGAGCACATATTGGTTTGACTAATTCCCAAGAGCTATATTTTAGTGATACATATTGAGGGTCAAGTTTTATTTATTTATATATTCAAATTTGCAGGAAATTCTCCAAGATTCCAAGGAGAATGTCCTCTTTCTCCATTTACTGTAGGATTATTTCATTGTCTAGTACATGTTTCTGTGGAATTAAAGTAATGTGATTTGAGTTGGAATAAATTTGCCTCACTCAAAAAAAAAATATGTACCAAACTTGTAGGTGCTTTTTATTTGATTCATTTACTCAAAAAACAAAATTTTATTTGTAATTATTGGTTTGATTCTTTTGAGGAGATGCCAATACTCACCATACTTATCTAAGACAAATATTTATAAATAATTACCTAATTTTCCTCATTTAGTCTGGTAATAGGGTCAGAATTCATAATGGAGTGATTCATTGAATATCTATGAAATTCTGAAAATTGGTGTATGACTTGAAATGTTGTCATCCTTGTTTACTGGTATCATTAATTGATATTTAATAGAGATAACTATATACTTAATTGGGAATAATTGAAATCAATATCTAGAACTTGCTACCAACTGATTACTTTAATCTGACATTTCTATGTATGCAACTTCTATAGATTAGACAAATGTCTACATTTACAAACATATATTAAAATTTTAATAAAACAGTGTGTGCAATTAATTTTTGTACCTTAAGTATGTTTGAAATTCTTTTTTTAAAAAAAAATATATACAGGGACTGGGGTTGTGTCTCAGAGGTAGAGCCCTTGCCTATCATGCCTGAGGCACTGGGTTCGATCCTCAGTACCACGTAAAAATAAAATAAAGGTACTGTGTCCATCCACAACTAAAAAATAAAAGTTAAAAAAATTATTTACAATTTCTTTCCAGAGCAGTTGGAACAGAAATGTATAAAAAACTTTCGTCTTCATGTTTTCTTTAATTTCTGCTCTATAACAATTCAAACCTAACCATAGGTAAGTTACATTATAATCAAAGTGCTTCAACAAAGAGCATAGACACTTATCCAGCAAAGGATATGGGTAGGAATATTGTAGGTTACAATTATGTTGTCCTATAAATGGAGGCAAATTCTTAAAAAGATTTTTTTGTTTGAACTTCCATATCTCTGTGATTAAGTTTTTTATTGATTCAATTTAGTTATGCATGACAGTAGAATTCAGTTTGACATAATTATAAAAGCATATGATATAACTTGTTCTAATTCAGTCCCCAGTACTTTCTCTTCATCTCCCCTCCTCCCTTTCCCTTTTCCTGCCCCTCTATTCTATTAATCTTTTTGCTGTCTACTTATAGTTTCTTTTTAATTAGTGTTTTGTGGGTGTGCGTGATGGTGAGATTCACTGTGGTATATTCATATGGGTACATAGGAAAGTTAGGTCAGATTCATTTCATTGTCTTTCCCTTCCCTTCATTTCCCTTTGCCTACTCCATGGATCTTTCTTCTGTTCTTTTTTTTTAATATTTATATTTTAGTTGTAGTTGGACACAATACCTTTATTTTTATGTGGTGCTGAGGATCAAACCCAGAGCCTCACACGTGCTAGACAAGTGTTCTACTGCTGAGCCACAACCCCAGCCCTTTTCTTCTATTATTAAGAAGAAGAATGACTTTATGACATTTGCCAGTAAATGAATGGAACTGGAGACTATCCTGCTAAGTGAAATAAGCTAATCACCAAAAGTCAAAGATCAAATGTTTTCTCTGAAATGCAGAAGCTAATCCCAAATAAAGAATGGGGAATGAAACAAAAAAGAGTGAGAGAGAATAGAATAAAGATCTATGATTAAGTTTTGAGGCACTGCTACTTTAGGGAAAAAAAGCTTTTAAGCTTAAATCATCCTTAGTGTAATGTTCCTCCTAAAGACAGATGGGCATGTTTCTAGCTGAGAAGTTGAAAGGTGAGAAAAGGCGAAGCTAAAACTATCCTCACAATACAGTGTTTTACTTAATGATAAATGGTACTGCTTCAACCTGAGAAGATGAAAGATTTTGGGTTTACTTTGAAGCACAGCAAAAGCCAAGTGCTCACTACTACTGATTTCAGGTGTGTCTAAATAAGTGGAGTAGATGGTAGAGTACAAGCCATTATTACACTGAGAAAATTGTCATTACTTGTCTCTCTCTTCTCGAAAACACATTTGATGCTGCCAAGGAAAATCTTGTTGTCCATAGAAGAAAATTCCAAAAAAATTAAATGCTTAATCAAATCATCTTTTAATTCTTTTTCAGAAGAATATTTTAGAAAAAAAAACAGATCAAAGCTCACCAAAATTAGCAGTTTATTACTTTCCAAAACCTTTTGTAATTGAGTACTTGTAATGTGAAGCATCCATCAAAGAATTTCAATTTATTTTGCTTAAACATATCACATCCATAAAAAGAGAAATTATTGCGTAATTTGTTGATCAGATTTTGTGTACACAAAACATCTTAAAAATAGAAGATGACTTGCTTTTAAGCGAAGAAAGGGGCAAGCATGAAAGGAAATATGAATCAGTATTTGAATATATGCAAGTGTCATGATGTCTACCTCCCAGATTTTCATTCAAACATTTCTCACAAAAAGGATTATTTTTCAATTTTCTATAAAGGAATGGTCCACATTTATATATCTCCACTGGCCTATGACCAGTGTTATTAGAGAGTGAACAGAGCATTCAGTCAGTATTATCCTAGAAATTATAATTCTTAAAAGAATACTATTCCACCATCTACAATGACAACACAATGGAGATGTAGATAAACTAAAACTTAAATACCTAGAAATGAACAGAATAATTAGTTTCCATGAAAACATGTAATAGCTCTCAATTTCTTCTTAGATTAACTGTAAAGTTGTTCTTATTTAGCTATAGATCTTGCTCTAATTAAAAAGAAAATGCTCCAAAGTTTCTCTTTCTATTGGTTTATTGACCTGACTTCCTACCATAATCTGTTCCCACAATTAGACTTGTAAAATCAACCATATTTTTGCCTACTAAGACTTTTCAGTCTAGAAATAAGGGAAAAAAGGACAAGGAAACACATTAGTTTGGTGACCAATGCCTCTCCATTTCCAATATGAAATATTCCAGGAGAAACTGCCTGGGACACTCTGCTGATGCCATGTTCCGCCCTGTGTTAACCATAGCCATCGGAATCAGATCTTGGCTTGCTGTGCCTTTTGAATACAGGGCCATGAACTGCTCATGGAGACTGGTGAGTTCTGCCCAAATGAATCCCTAACATTCCCAGTCCATTCCAAAACCTTTGCACATTCAAAGTATTTCTTGACTCCTTTAGAATAATTTTTTAGTTTCTTCATCATTGTCATGTGGGTGGATACAGGTTGATTAAAATTAGATTGTGTTGCATGTAGCTTAATAAATCTCTGGCTGATTATTTTATTTTCCTTTTTCTTTCTTTTATTTTTAGATGAGAAACATTGACCAGGGAGGGTTGTAGGTTAATAATGAAAAATTCTAATTTTTATTAGTTCTTAAAAACTATTTATTGTACAAAAGCCATAAATTGCCGGGGATGTAACTCAGTGGTAGAACATCTGCTTAGCATTTTTGAGGCCCTGAGTTCAATCTGCAGGACCAAAATAAATAAATAAATCGTAAGAGAGAAGAATATGCATTGAAGCTGTGACCTTTACTCTTCCTGATATTTATTTTGTCACTATACAATTTATCTGGCTATAGTGATCAGGTTTCTGTTAAAAGAAATACATTTATCTATATGTAAGTCTAATTGTGTGTACACAAGCATACACAAGTGTGTGTAGATAGATAGATATGAATCTGTATTTATTTTCTCTTTCTCCCTGTAATGTGTAGCCTATAGGTTTAATTCCCTTGGCAGTTGAAAGGGCTGCCTGAAGCTCTTCTTTAATCCCAGCTGTATTTTGAAATTTTCTTGGCTAAGAAAGTTACCTACCCCAAAGTCACAATTTCTAAGATACATCATAACTAATGAATATTCAATGACCGAGCATAAAAATTACTTCCTCACCCCAAATAATAGGAATTCTGAAGGACTATATGAGTTTCTGGTTGCCTATTGTTTCAGTGAGATGGCATTGTAGCCAATCTTTTTTCTCTGAAATATCTTAATTCCTTCCTTCTGTCTCCAGGATGCCATTCTAAGAGTACTCCTGACAAATTTCTTTCATGCTGATCTTCATCTAAGAGTCTACTTCCCAAAGCACTCATGCTCTAATACACTATTCTAAAAAGTCAGTTTAAAATACTTAAATAGTATTGTTATTAAAGCCTGGAATCTAGGGCTTTTTTAATTTTTATATTCATGAAAGATTCAGTTAGGATAATAGAAGCGTTACAGCTCCATTTGTGCAAAAATCAACTAGGTAACAGGCATCAAAGCTGAAAAACAAAACAAAAAGGAAAATAAGAAAAACTTGTGTGTCTCCAAGTATAATGTATAAAGAAACATCAGTCACTCAATAATTGCACATTAGCCACCAACAAGAGACTGGGTAGCTGTTTAAAAAGAGAACAGATGTCCATACAGAACCTGAGATTCATTTTGTTTCACCTGCCCTTGTTCAACTTAGCTACTATAGGAATAAAGCTATCCTTGGTGCTGAATTTTTATGCAATGTCTTTGTTCCAAGAAGGTTGAACAATTTATTCAGTCTCTCTCTCTCTCTCTCTCTCTCTCAATAATGTTGATGGTTATAATTATAGTGCTAATATATATAGAATGATAATAGCTATTGGAAAATTACCAAGTCTCATTTATGTATCTTGCTCATTGGATAATAAGGAAAATTGTCTAAACTCTTCTAAGTAACTATGCTATTTATCATCGTATTGTGCACTTGGAAACTGAGGCAGAGAGACCTCAGTTGATTAGACCTCAGAGCAAGATAATCTAATTTTAGAGCCTTAATGCATGATTCTCTCATGTTTGATTTCTCAACAGGGTGAAGCCCCATCTATCTAAAGTTTCTGAAGAAAAAACCTTCACCAGAGACACAAAGGAGACCAACTGGTCTTTCTCATAAACCTGCTTGTTTATTTTTTAGTAAATTAAAATGTTGAGAAAGAGTGAGCAGCTTTATCATTAGGAATCAGTGTGGTCTCTTCACAGTTGTTTTGCACTAAGTCACATTAATTTTCACCTCTGTGTATTTATTTTCTCACACCTCCTCTCCTCCATAAACCCAAACCTATATCCCTCCAAGTCTATCTCAAGTAATTGGTTTTTCTAGAACTTATTGAGGATCATTCCACTCCATAATAATTGATCACACTACCTTTATATTCACTGCAATCCACCCAATAACAAATTGAGATTCATTTTGAATGTATTAAATTTCAGATGTTTTCATAAATATTTATCTGTCCTCAGTTGATGGTGAATTTAAACTTACTCATATATATATATATATATCTGGAGAAAAGTCTAATGATTTCATTTTTGTCTATGCTTAATCTTACATCTAACAAAATAAGGATAAGGGATAAAAATATGACTGCATGTGTTATCTATTATCTGCACTTTAGTAATAATTATTGGAAAATTTGTCCCACATGTCACTGGAAATTGAGATTCTATTTTTGACATAAGGCATTCAAATGGTTATTTTCACACCAAACTCAAAAATCACATTTACAGAATACATTTTATTCCCCTAAAGCACCATTGATACTAAAGGCTCAGCAAACAATCAAACTGTATTTAATTATTCACCATAATGCTTTTTAGTAGAAAATCAAGTTGTCTAGTTTTTATTAGGTTTATATGGCTGTTTGTTATCTTGTTAGAGTTTAGGCTTACTTTAGAGAGGAAATCAACATAACTGGTGCTATGAAAGCAAAAATAAAGATCTTTTGTTTCTGGAAAAACAATAACTATAAAATCCAATCAGAGTTTGTGAACTTTTGGAGCAAACTGCTTTGGGAGCTTATTGAGGGTACCTCTTCACAATTGCATCTCTCTGCCTTACTGTTTGTTCATCTGATTTTTTCCATTCAAATTAGAACATCCTTTACTTCTTGAATGGTATAAGCTTTTCTCTCTTGGTCTGGAGCAGGGGGAATCCAGAATAAGGAAAGAGCTGTTGGTTGATTAAAATTGACATAATAACAATAAGTATCCTGCTTTGTACATGATCTTGAGTATGCTTCTTTTTAATATATAAAAACCATATGATGATGACACTTCTCTTTATTCTATTCATTATTTATTCTTTCCCCAGTATTTTTAACTGTATTCTTAAATGCTCAGACTTTTCTTTTTTATAGAATCCCCTTGACAGATGCCAAATTTATTGCTATGCACAAAAAAAAGAGATCCATTGTGAAGTATTATAAGGTTAAAAAAATTAGCTGAATTGTAAAGATAGAAAGTCATACTCAAACTTTTAGACCACTTAGTGTGTGAATTCTATTTTTATTTTATATCTCTTTAATATATATGTTATTTAGTAGTGTGTTTTGTCCGAATATTTGTATCTATCAATTGCTCTATGTGTGTATACGTATATATATGTATATATATATACATATATGTGCAATGTGTAATATATATGAAACTATTTTTAGTCATTGTTTCTATTATGTTTAGAAAATATGTTCTGTATAGTTTTATGAAGGACATATTATTATACTTTTTAAAAATTTTTGAGAATTCTCACGTGCAGTTTATAGGGTCAGTTTTTGCAAATGTTCCTTAAGCATCAAAAGAATAATGTCTGTGGATTTGGACATTAGATCAATTAAATCATACTTGCTCTTTATTTTACAAATATTCTATAGATAATCATTGTTTTTTCTCCTTATATGAATTTCTTCCATGCAATTGTGGATATGCTAATTATACTTAAATGTTTTACTTTTGCTCCATTGAATTGCCTCAGTGCTGGAAATAATATATTTCTACCAACACATTTTTTTCCAGTTTTTAAACTTCAAAAAAATGTAATAATGCAATTTGCATTTTATTGTACCTGACTTATTTGCTAAAAGTATTTTTGAGAATCACCCAAGTGATTTTACTCATCAGAGGTCCATTTTTAAAAAATTATAGTATTCTATTGTTTGACTATACCACAATAGTTCTTTATTTTCCCATTTGCTGTTTATTCCAATGTTTAACCAGTTAGGTTAGATCATGTTCTTAGTTCTATTAGTTAGTGACTGCTTTGCTCCTTTTATCTGCATAGTATGCATACATTCTAAAAAAGTACAAGTGCTGACTTTGTCAAGGTTTTTGCTATTACTAAATTATTGACTTAATGAGCATCATAAAGAAAGCAATTCCTCACAACCTGTTTGACTGTTAGTCAGCTACTTACTTAGGAAGTATATTGAGTGTATATAGATGACTCTAGAAATGCTGATGTCAATTAGTTCCTTATGACCCTGAATATGTAGAACTTTTATGATGTGAGTTTAGTGCTGTGAATGAATAACTAAAATTTGTGGTAAACTCCTAAAGGCACAAAATAGGAGGTAAATACCAGTAAGTGTTCAAATGCATGACATGATTCATTTTGGTGAAGAAAAAGAGCCTTCCTTGAAATTGTAGTCCAGAAATTTGGTGGTGAGATGGGTATGATCTGAATAATCAAACATTGGAGAGAAGAGGAAATATTTAATTCAGAAAAAAATTAATATAAATAAAAGCATCTATGTAGAACATTCTGTTATTAAAAGTACAAAATTATATGCATAAAATTCTACAATATTTGTAAGATATGTTCAATGGCTATGTAAAATTCAAGGATTGTAAAGCTTTTAGTAGTAATTTGAAAAATCAATACATAAGGTAGGGAGAACAGTTCCTGCAGTGTGCCTGAAATGGAAAAGGTATGAAAAATGGTAATGGGAAATAAGATTACAGTATAGATTGAGATTATCTCTTGATTCAGAATAAGTTAAATTTCTCAGGAGGCTTTCTGATTTGTACTTTTGAAAACTAGAATGTAATGCTTAATTCATTTTCCCATAAAGGCAGAAAACAGTGACTTGCCTGATACCTTACTTAGGTAGACCAAGAACTCATCAGAGGTATGTGAGTAAATATTGATTCAGTGTAAATGATGTGATGGTAATTACAGTCCAAAGGAAGATTTAACTGAGCTAACCTTGCAGGGCAGGGTGATGCATGCTGCAATTAACTTGCATAGCTTCACAAGAATCTTGTAACATGGACAAAAGTCCTGTTTACTAGACAAACAAGAAAAATGTATGTTATAGGTGTGGTCATAGCAGTAGCAGTAGCTGTGTTTGTTTTAGTTAGTGACATGCTGAAAGGCAGCCAAGTGATAATGTAATAATGCTAGATGCTTTTTATGAACATTGTAACACATTTTTATACTAGAGGAATTATTGAGTTGTAATTATTACTGTTTTCTTTTGCAATTATTTAATCTATTTGAACTAGACTCCCTTCAAAATGCAGTATTGAAAAAAAAAATGACTCAAATTCAAATGGTTGAAAATTCTGGCTGATAAACAATAGTATCCAGATTAAAAATTCAGCTTTTTATTGAAAGTTAAGAGTAAGGTGAGATGACTATATTTATTTGAAGGCTCAGCTGATGTGGATATCCAAGAGTGCTCCTACTTGTGGCTGGAAACCTTATAGCCTTATATCCTAACAAAGTCACATTCTGATTTCCTGGAGATTAGGACTTGAGCATATATCATGTCTTGAGGACACAATTCAACCCATAATAGGACTATGTCTCTACTGACACCGTAGAATAGCTTCTGTATTCTATTGATCAAAGAAATCTCAGGGTCTGCCCATTCTTGAAGAGCTAGAGCACATACTCAGCTTTTTTTAATGCTTTGGTAAGTTATATTCAAAATATTTTAAGGAATCAGGGGCAGTGATATAGTCATCTTTGGAAAACCAGCCCCTCATATTACACACTTCACTCACAGTGATATAGTTTTCTTTCATATGCAATATTCACCCATTGTAGAAATCAAATTGCAGCACATCTGAACCAAATGTTAGTATGTGTAAAGCTCCACAGGTACAGTTTCTTGAGGATACCACTTTTTCTAGTATAGTCACTTAATTTGAATGTCTTTGAACTAAAGGGAGAGTTATCTACCCCTCATACATTAGCATATGATATTAAGATAAGAATAGATAACCACAGTGGACTTTCTGGTCCAAAAAGTACAGAACATAACATCATTTATAGGATTATTAATCTGTAGCCACACTAAAATCCAACTGGGTACTTGTCCCCTGTTTCTGTGTGAGGATCCAGAACTTTTCCCTGTTGGTGATTTTTTTTTTTGTGTGTGTGTGTGTGTGTGTGTGTTGTTCTACAATTTAGGTTTTGGAACTATTATCAGAATCATCATCCTTTTCTATCAAAAACAAAATGGTCTATGTCTTCAGCTGAGTATACTTTTCAGCCAACTTCCTCCTTGTAGGTTGGTAGCTACTAAAAATGATGGGAAAAACAATCCTAAGGAAAAACAATCCTAAAATTAGATCTAAAATGAAATCTCTACACAAAAAGTTACAAATATTTTAGGTTGACTTGTTTAACATGCATTTCCAAGTTCCTTCTTTTTTTTACGGATACAGAGGATAGCTACGTTTTTCCTCTCAGACTCTTTGCAATTTATGATGTAATTCTCACTAATAAGAAGTAAACAGAAGGTCCCCCGTGCTTCCCTCATCAGAATGAGAGCTAACTGTCTGCTGCCATCCATCCTGCCTTCAAAAATGAGAAGGTCAAGAGAATTTAGAAATCTAAGCCCTGAAATCATTAAATTTCTGGATTGAACCTACAACTGAAGCTTCTGTTGCCAAGATCCTTTGAGTAATTGTGTACATATGTGAAAACCATCCCAAGGAACAACAGGGGAGCTACAGAATCTATGACTTATTACAGAGAGAAAAAGTGGTCAGTTACATGTTTTTTTTCCTTATGCTGCTTAATACAATTTTACTTCAGAGGCAACAAGAGGACCACTATTCTATTTCTTTGATATAAAGGAATGTAACAGAAAACTTGGTGAAGGTCCTACTTTCATGTTTCCCAAACTTTTTAGGTATGGGACATAGGAAAATTACAAATGTTTATCTTTATACATGGCACATTTCTTTTAACAGCATGCAAAGGCAATATGTGATTGTCTCAAGAATACTATCATAGGTTGGCCATAAAGATTGGACTTAAAAAAAAAGATTAGCCTTTAATAATTATTCAACTGTAAGACAGGTTATGTTTTAGAATACACTGAAGCTTGGAGGACAAGTTGGTTGGGGAAGGACTGACATTAAAATTGTCTTTCAGCATCAATATAGAATGCATTCCAATTTTAAAAAAACATAGACAAAATTTATGCCTGAAAACAATAAAGCTAATACACAGTGCATATATTAATTATATTTGGGATCAAAGAGATGTGTCATAAATTTATGTGCAAAGAGTTTGAAAATATCTGCAATACCATTGATGTTAATTTGGAGCCAGTTCTGAGAAGCTGGACAAAAATATGACTGTACTTGAATACACCAAAATTCAACCATATTATACAATTAGAGAAAGTTTCAGAAAACATTAGGACTTTGCTCAACAAAGAAAATTTAGAAGTACAAGACTGAGAGGAATAAACTTTGTCAGTATCCACATGAAATAAAGGAAAAGATTCTGATTTCTGTAGCCACAGGACTTCTAACATAGGTGAGAAACCCTCAAATTTAAATCATGTTTAATTTTCATGATTACCTAGATCGCTGATTATTTAGATTCCCATGCAGACTTGCTGAGAGGGAAACATTCTAGCTAGGATTTATGTACTTCTCTCTGTGAAGCCCCATAAATACTTTAGACATAAATGGGAATGTTTAATTCCCACAACACCATAAGATGGAAAGGCTTCTAAAAATCTCATAAGGGATGACATACCTGAGAATCAATAGTAGAAATCAAATGGATTCTGGCTAAAGAGCTTCGAAGAGTCTGAATCCTGGAGTGAGACTTAGACAAGAAAGCAGAATGCAATAAACAGGAGCTTAGGGCTCCGTGGCAGCCCTAAGAAGTAAGGGAAGTTTTGATTAGCACATTCCTACAAAATGGTATTTATTGACAGCAACATAAAAGACGCTAATCATTCACCTGTACACCAGAAAAATAATCTATGACCTCCAGTAATGCATACTCATACTCCTCAGGGAGCCCTATGAGTATAACCCTACAACTGACTCCAGATCCTCCCATTCTTTTTTCTCCACTGAATTTAACTCCTGACTTTTGATTTTGTCCTTAAAAGATGGAGTCTATACTTACAGACATAGCATGTTTTCAGGCTTAAAGTCTGGAGCATGAAGACTAACATATTGGTATTTTGTTCAAGAAAATAGTCTTATTTGCAGAGACTTCTCTCTTCACCCCATTGTGTGGTACACTCTGGCCATTTAACACCTTAATTGTAGTGAATTTACTCCAGAGCCATTTTGTAACTCTTTAAAAGATTTTAAAGATTAAAATAAAAAACGCTTTAAGATCTTAAAAGATTTTGAAAATCTTTAAAATACTCGTCATTCTTCCATTTCAATTAAGTAGGTATCACAAAATGCCCAGGTTCTTGATTTGCTGTCAACTGAGTTTCTTTCCCTCACTGGCTGTGAGGTGGAAATTAATCAAGAGTGAAGCTTTGCTACAGCAAGAACATGTCAAAAGAATAAAGAAAATACATGATTCTACTTGTGGAACTTTATAAAAGAAATTTAAAGGTGGTGTTGTTGTAGAAGCATTGTGAGTAAGATTTGTAAAAAGCATAACTCTGACATAAGATAAATTGTAGTAATGAATTTTATCCTAAGGCACTAGAAGCTATGAAAGAATTCTGTGTCGAGTCTACCATGGTCAGATGTGTATTTTAAAAACCTCTCTGCCAGCTATGCATATTGATTAATTTTTGATGCTGATAGGAAAATACAATCTTAAGGAATAAATTCTAGTGAATATAGATGAAAGAAAAATTTCAAAAGTATTGGGAAGAAGAAAAAAGGCACATGCAGCAAATGGCAATAGAGGAAGCAAAACGTATAAGCAAAAGCAGTGAGTATGAAAAAATAAATGGACATAAAATTAAATATTAAAATGAGGGCTGGGGATATAGCTCAAAATCAGAGCGTTTGCTTGCATGATCTATAGGCTCTGAATTCAATGCCCAGTACTGAAATACACACACACACACACACACACACACACACAAAACAAACAAACAAACAAACAAACAAAAGTTGATCAAATTAAAAGTGTATAAGTTAAATTTCCCAGTTGGGAAACCAAATTTGTAAAACATAAAATCCCATTCTTTCCAAAGTCCCATACCTACTTCTGCCCTCTCCAACTCAATGAATAGCATCATCATGTAACATTTTCTGGAAAGATTTTGGCTTCTTACTAAAAGAGAGAAACTCTTAATCAGGTTTCCTGTCACATACTAAATGATTCAACAATTTGAAATATTTTATTAAGACAACATGTCATTTACTCAGGGTTGTCCAAGACTCAACAACAATCAAATATTACCCCAGTCAAAAGCAAGGGTTTTCAAAGACAGAAAGACATGCAATTAAATCTCAGAAATGTCACATATGATCTCTTCTATTCTGAAAGTGTTTTTTAACCACTATACATTTCAGTATTCTTACCTCTATAATATTATTTTTCCCCACTAAGTATTTAAATAATTTTATTTTGTAATATAATAATAAAGTAAGTTACACTAACAGAACTCTCAATTTTAAGCCAGCTTTATATTTATGAAAAAAAATAATTAGAGTGCATTATTTGGAAATGTGCTCTTGTAATCAGTTTTCTAGTATATATTAATATTCTCTACATTTATAAGTGATGTACTGTTGCTTTTTGTTGAATTTTGTTTGCAAATATATATACAGATCAGGAAAATTGAAGTGTTTTATGATATTCTATGTTTTAAGAAAATTTAATGAACACAGAAATTCTCATTTTCTTGAGGATTGTTTGAAAATGATCAATAAAATCATCTGGGTCTAGTGTCTCTTGAGAAGTAACTATGTGACTATCTTTTACATGTCCTTCCCATGGTTGATGGCCAATTCATGTTTGATGGCCAATTCATCAGCAAAGTAAATCATTTTATTATTACTAGGTAACATACTTTGAAAAATTTATAATTTCAGGATTTTTTTGAGGACAGTCAAAGCTTAAACCTTTCCTTGTATATTGAAAAAAATGTTCAAATACACCTCATAAAAAGGTCTAGAAACTTACTGCAAAGTCGATTTTGATTAGTTTGAATCATGCAGCCTCCATAGCTAGAGTGAGAAAAGAAGGACCAAGCTTAGACCTAAATGGTGATAGAATTCAGGTTGCAAAAATCTAAGGAAAGAACGATTCCAGGCAAAGAAACAACAAGAGCACTGTTCTCAGTTGAGAATGAATTTACATACATTGAGGATACTGGAAATGAGCTGTTTTTACTAGAATATAAATGAATGGAGGCAGAGTGAACAGAGACAAAAACTAAAATTGAAAGCTTTGTATTTGAAAAATGAAGTTTGAAAATTATTTTTGGTGGGTGGGTGCAGAATTCTAGGTTGTCAGTCTTTTGCCTCTGTGTGTGTGTGTGTGTGTGTGTGTGTATGATTATTGTTTATTTTGTGAACACTTTAAAAATGTTATTGCATGGCTTTCTGGCTTGAATTGTTTTCAGTGAGACTTCTGCCACCATTTTTATTTTTAAACCTCAGTGTGTGTCATTTTTTCCTGGTGGCTTTAATGAGTTTGTTTTTATCATAATTTTAAGCAATTTGATTATGATATGCCTTTGTGCAAATTTTTCAGGTTTTTTACTTTGATTTCATTGAGCTTCTTGGATGAGAAGGTTTATACTTCACATCAAATTGGGAAGATCTGGCCATTATCTTTATTTTTATTTGTCTTTCTTTCCCTCCCCTTTTATAGAACTCTAATTACCAACACACCCATGATATTTTGTTCTGTAGATCACTGATGCTTTGTTAATCTTTTTTCTTTACTCTTCACCATTTCATTTTGGATAGTTTCCTTTGTTACATATTCAGGCTCACTAATCTTTTTTTTAAAATGTGCAATCTACCAGTATTCACAACTAGTATATTTTTCATTATTCTAATTTACATTCATAGAAGTTTGATGTTGCACCTTTTTTCTATTTCCTATCTCTCATTATGCACAGTCTTTCCTCTAAGTTCTAAAACAAGATGAAGTGTATTTATAGTTAACAAGTTTTCATTGTCTCCTAATTTTATTAGGTCTTTTATTCTATTGATTAATTTTATTCTTTCATATTTATCAAATTTTCCTACATTTTTTTACCATGCCTGGTAAATTTTGATTGGTTACCTGTATGAGTTTCCAAATGTAACTACAAAATATTTTTGACAAATTGGGTGGCTTAAAACAACAGAAAGGTATTCCCCTGGAGAGTTTTGGAGGCTAGAATTTTGCAAAGTGTTGGCAGGAGTTATGGTTTAGATGTTAAATGTTTTCCAAAAGCCTCAGGTGTGAAACAATGCAAGCAAGTTCAGAGGTAAGATGATTGGGTTATACAAGCCATACATTAATCAGTGCTTAATGCTAGGGATTGACTGGGTGGTAACTTTGGGCAGGTAGGATGTAACTGGAAGAGGTGAGGGACTTGTCCTTAGGGTATGTATTTTGTCCTTGATGAGGGGAGTCTCTCTCTCTGCTTCCTGGTGATGTAGGAAGCTGGTTTCCTCTATCACACCTTCCTTGATATTCCATGATATTCTACCTCACCTCAAGCCCTGAAAAATGGAGTTGGCTGTCTATGGACAGAGACCTCTGAAACCATGAACGCAATGGTAGACTTATTTCCTCCTCTAAAATTATTCTTGCCCAGGCTTTTGGTCATAGTAGTGAAAAAGTTGCCTAAAATAGCAGGAGTGTGCTCCTTTCAAAGTCTCTAGGGAGCCTCTTTTCATGTTTTTCCACCTTCTGGTAGCACAGCTATTCTTTGGCTTATGATAACATAACTCCAATTTCTGCTTTTGTCTTCAAATGGCTGTCTTCCCTCTGTATATATCTGTCCTAAATTTGTCTTTTCTTATGAGAATGCCAGTCATTAGATTAAGAGTTCATCCTAATGACCTCATTTTTAACTTGATTACATCTGCAAAGACTGTTTCCAAATGTAATTATATCACAGATATCAGGACTTCAACATATCTTTTAAGCAGATAATCCAATGTAAAATAATGCCAGAATGTTTGTATTTGACTTTGTTGGGTAGTGGATTGTTTTCTTTTTGCATTCCTTTAAATATTTTTGTGCCTTAAAATGTACTACTTTGGATCAATTTGATTCTGTCAAAGTCTATTTTAAAACTTTGTTAGGTGAGACCTGAACAACCTGTAGTCTGACTACGATTAATTTGGCCCTACTAATAGACATTCTGGGTACTCTCTCTGACGTGAATTATGAGGCTTTTCATTCTGACTAGAAATATGAACTAAACCCAGCTTTGTATAAGCTCCAAAGATTATTCTACCTCATCCTTTCAAGTGGTTCTTTCTGCATCTCAGTAATTTCCTCACATATATGTGCAGATAGGTACCCAGACTCAAGAGAAATATCACAGAATTCTGGAGTTCTTGCGTAGTTTTCTTTTGTTTTTGAATTGTGATTTCCTTGACCTCCCAGACTCTGAACTCCTTTTCTACAAATGAGGGAGATGACAAACTTTAGTTCAACTCTCCCTCCCTGTGCTTTGGCCTAGAAATTCTCTCTAGGCACAGAGCCAGAACAACTCTAAGGCTCATAACTTTCTTTTCCTTTCTCTTATGAATTATCATTTGACTATTGTTTTCCCAATGGCTGAAATGTATTGTTTCATATATTTCATACATTTTGTCTGTTGTTGTGGTTGTAGGAGGTGGAAAGGTGAATCTTTGTTATTAATTTAAAGCTAAAAACAGAAGCCTCAAAAATGGAGTTTGGATTACACTATCATTGTGTGATCACTTCCTACAGATTTTAATCCATAGTGTAATATCATCAGATTTATTTATTATTTATTTTTAAATATCATTCTTCTTAGAAGAATAGATTGAAGAATTGGAGTAGAGAAAGGAGACCAGATAGGAATCGATTTCTCTCGTCGGGGTTACATTTAGTGATTTCTTGGGCCAGGTTTATAATAGTAGAGATAATAAAAAGTGATGGTTTGGTGATCTTGTTGCAAATGGGTCTTATTTATCTTGCTGAATGATTTGATGTAGAGTACAAAGAAATAAGTTGTCAATAAAATATTTCAAATGGTTGAATCATTTAGTACGTGACAGAGAACTTGGCTAAGAGTTTTCTCTCTTTTAGTAAGAAGCCAAAACCTTTCCAGAAAATCCACAGCAAGCATCTTTTTATGTCTCATTGACCATTATTCGGTTCACTGGACCTCTGTGACTGTGGGGAAAGGATAAAGCAAGAGGCTGGAGGATTACTGTTGGGAAGTTAAATCATTGCTGTATCTGTTGCTTTGCTTTTTGATGCTTGTCAGATGACGACTTCAAATCATCCTTTTAGCCCCTTGGAACATCAGGAAAACACAGTACAGTGTAGGGGCGAAGGGAAAAGTACTTGCTTCTTAGGAAATGCATTGTATCACTTTTAGCTCTTTCTGTGTTCAGAATTATTTCCATGATACATTAGTGTCCATAATGCAGTCATGGATGCCCATATAAAATGCTAGTTTGGCAAATGTGTAAGAATAATCTGTTTTACAATGTAATCATTCATCAGGGAGCTGATGACAGTTTTACTGAATTAGATACATAAAATAATTTATAATCGAAGGACACTAGAGGGAAAATCACTAGTTGTAGTAATTACTCATGTGTGATGCACCTGACACATTGGGAAATAAAATAATGTGAATATGGGAACAGCTAAAGCAATATATAAGTGTTCTGAAACCACTGTAGGTAACTTTTCTTTGCTTCACTCTAGAAAGTCATACACTTAAAATAATGTATTATGAATATGTGACTTGAAAGGAATACCTTATGCAGCAGGGCCCAGTCTCTGCTCCTTGAAAAGCAGATTTTTGTGCTAAATGACCAAAGATTAATTTGGATCAATCCATTGATCATATATCAAGTTGAAGTTGGAAGTTTCTTTTATTCAGTTCTGTGTGATCTACTATCTTTTTGCCTCAGTGGTGGTCTAATCAGCAGGGTCAACCAGAGCTATTCCTGTCACTGGAGCATCAGCCATATTTCAATTTGCTATTACTTGCATTGAAAGGAGTCTTGGTTTAGGGCTGATTCTAAATTCATCTTGTAATTACCACACAAATAACATATTGAGAAGTTTAATTTCTGAATTGCATCTTCAGGAGTTTATTCTACCCACTGGTCAGTTCTCAGTTGCTTACTCTCAGTGAGGGAGGGAGGAAGACATCTTAGGACAAGTTAGACAGATCTTGACTGATGATTACAGTTTAAGAAGATGATCAGCAGTTTTTTTTTTCCTAATGGGCAAATTGACTGAATTTTCTTTCATGGTACAATTTAAAACAAAGTCATTTTGTTAATCTGGCTCAGTTAGAGCAGGCTGATTCTATGGCAATAATTTCAAAGGAGAATATGCAAAGAGGTTATAAACCTGTTATCTTTTTGGCACTATTGTACTTTACTTTCTGTTCTTCTGGTATGCTTTAACACTATAGTCATTTCTTCCTCTTTGAGCATCTCTGGTTCTTATTCTGAGGCAAAAGATGGGTTGTGTTTTGATAAACATTTTACTAACCACACCTGAAGTCCTAGGAAAGTGCTAGGTGTGTTGTGGTCATAGAAGAAATTAATCAGAAGGATTGATTTGCTTGGGTCTACCCTCTCTCTTCTGCATCACCAATTTTCTTCTCTGCTTATTTCTATCAGCATATTACATTTTCTAGATATATCCTATTTTTAAAGCATAAACAAAACTTTAGTTCATTCCTCTTGGTCCATGCACACCATCTAGCAGGCCCCCTGAATTCTCTTTCATTACATCCTAATCAAAGCTCTATTGTATATCACTAGAATTATTATGTTACCCTTTGTTTATTTTCTTCTTTCCTCAAGCATCCTTGCAATCCATTTTACACCTAACCTTCATAGATATCCTTTCACAAATCAGATCATAGCATAAAAATTTTAAAACCTTTTCCTTTATCTTAGAGTGAAACCCAAACTCCTTTCACTGTCAACAAGATTATACATTATTGTCTTTACTTCATTCTCCAAAGTTGTCTCAAACCCTGCTGTCCTCACATTTTTCACAAAGACATCATCTGATTCACAGTGTTTCAGCTTCACTCATTATTCTTCTGTCCCTTGAATACTTCAAGATATTTCCCACTTTAATTTTCTATTCTCTTTTTGGGTTGTTCTTATTCTTTTGGATGATTGGTTCCTTCTTATCCACCCATTGCATCTCAGCTCAGCAATTACATCCAAAATTCAGGCTTCCTTTCCTCCCTGCAATTAGAATTGTAACCCACAAATATCCTCCCTGATTGAAGTCACCTTCATGAAATCCTTTACACACATGGAAATATATCATCCTCTAATTTCTTATTTTTTATTGCCTGCTGTTGCAGTCACAACATACAGATATTGAGGTACACATTTATATACACAGATCATGAATATAGGCCCAATGGGAGTATGCATCTGCTTCATTTGTTCACCTTTGTACCCCTGAAAACAAAGCAAAAAGTGGATAATAATTTTTCATTAGTGATTCTTCTTTGATATGTGGAATTGGATTAAGGGAAGAAAGATAAGGGCAGAAAGAAATCTGATTAATAATAAATTCATTTATTGAATTCTAATTGAGGAAAGGCAAAGCTCTGAACACTTTCTACATAATGCAGTTTATCTTTTGAATAAGTTATGGTGTGGGTGCTACTATCATCTGCAGTTTACAGAATGTGAAGCAAAATCATAAGAGAATCATCTGTGTTCTGAATTTTAAATTATATCCAGTGCTTTCTGATGACTTCCCAGTGATTGTCTCAAGCAGAAGATGCAGTGGCTTTCACTTTGGAATTTGGAAACCCTGAACATCATTTGGAGGGTTCAACATGTACTTTCACTGACAAAAGCAGGTTGGTGGTCCACTAAGTAAACAGTAATATATGAGGGTCAAAACTAAGAGATAAAGAAATTGATGAATATAGCCAATAATAAAAAGAATAAATACTTCAGTGTACTTCAATGTTGTCCACTTTAGCTGCTGTAGTAGGTCAGAGGAAAGCGTGTCTAATGATCATTATATACGTTAGCAAGTCCTCGCAGGGATCCATTTTAGATGCAGGAGAGGGAAGGAAGGAAATAAAATATTTTCTCATACTCAGTGCAATCTTGTTTTTTTTAACTTTTTCCATTCCTTTCTATTTTAAATAATTCCTCTAAATCAAGCTAACTCGTTCTCAGTCAATACTATACCTTCCCCCCACTGCATTCTCTTTTGTTTCATTCACACAAATCACTAAATATGTTGTTACTTTTTGACGTTAGGATCAAGGGGGAAGAGTATAAAGGTAAATGAAATGTAATGCTTGTTTGTAATGTTGTGAGAATCTCACAGGGGAAAAATTCATATCTAAGAATTAAAGAGTGGTGTATTCCAAATGTAGCTCTGGTAGGAGTCAATTTTTATGAAATTCATTGTATAATAATCAGTATATACATAGGTGTGTGTGTGTGTGTGTGTGTGTGTGTGTGTGTGTGTGTGTGTTTCATCAGGATATATAAAGATGACACAGAACCCAGGGCATAGGATTTTGAGTTTCTTCTTGCTTCAAAAGTTCTAAACTACAACAGACACTAGTATGGCAGTATGTAAAAACGTGGATGTATAACCGATGTGATTCTGCAATCTGTATTCGGGGTAAAAATGGGAGTTCATAACCCATTGGAATCAAATGTATGAAATATGATATGTCAAGAACATTGTAATGTTTTAAGCAACTAATAAAAAAATTCTAAACTAATACACTAAAAACCATAAGATAGTGATCATAATTCTGATCCAGACAGTCACAAGATGTTTTTGTTCTTAAAAAGCTAATTTGTTTAATATAACCATATTAAATATATCAACGAAACTTTGTTTGTTTGTTTATTTATTTATGGTGCTGGGGATTGAACCCAGGGCCTTGTGCATAAAAGGCAAATATTCTCCCAACTGAGCTATATCCCCAGCCCCAAAACTTTGTTCTTTAAAATACCGGTACTGATATTTTGTTTGAAAATTTTGGCATTTATAAATATTCCAAAGAAGAGAAATTCATAAAACACATGGCTCAAAAGTGGCAGAGAATTTACAGGTTCTTTGGTAAGCTGCCAATATCATATTTAGCAGGAACACTGAGGTCCAGAGAGTAGAAATGAATTGCCAAAGGTCACATATTGATTTAGTGAGTAGTTTACAGATTGCTTTCTCCTTGTGGTACCTTGCCTCTTTTCTTTGTATACCCTAAAATTCTCATAAAATGCATTCATTAGTGAGAAAAATATTTTTGTACAATAATTATAACCTTGATAAAAGTAAATAATTCAGGAATTGTCTGAATTATTTTCAACATATTTTCTGAAAAAGTGAAATTTTTTCAACTTTTCACCTCATTAATTCACTTAATAAATATCAGTTAAGCTTCTTCTATTTAATTCTTTTCCTAAGAATGCCATTCTATTTTTGACACAGAAAGTTTATTAATATCAATCAGTGCATCATGATGTCACAAATTAATCAAATGTACAATCACAATCTCTTTCTCTCTCTTTCTCTCTCTCTCTCTCTCTCTCTCTCTCTCTCTCTCTCTCTCTCTCTCTCCACATACACACACACATACACACACACACACACCTTAAAAGAATTTCTGAGAAATTCATCCATGGGGCTTATCAGATCAGCATTAATTTACCATTAATCAAGTAGAACTATAAAAACACTATGTTTTTAAATATAAATAAATAAATATAGGGTTTTTTACTCTAATGTTTATATAAGCTCATTATAGATCATTTGGATAATACTGAAAAACTAGTAGGAGCAAAATAAATCATCTATAGATTCACAGTCAACCAAGCATACTTAAAATTCATTAATTTTTGACATAAGTCATGCAAAAATTTTGAGGTATGGTTTATATGGTAGTGCAGTCATAATCTCATAAACTCATAAAATTTAACTTTAGTGTTAATGCAATTACTGCCAATTATTTGTATTTTAAATTCCATTGCTAAAATGCATTATTATTTATTTAGCAATATCCTTCATAACATCTAGTTACTATTATTAATTATAATTTTTACTTTTCCTCCAACCCTTGAAGAATCATTCAAAAGAAATATAGCTCAGCACTGAGATACTAGCTGTGCATTATATGAGTTAAAAAATGAGAAAAAGGAGAACCTGCCAGAAAGTATATAAGCTCTACAACTACAGTCATTTAACTCTTATTTATAAGCTAAGTCTCTCTCCATGGTCAGAGACCTATTTCCTCCTTGGGCAGAAGATTTTTACTAAGCTCCAATTACATACTCTTATATTGGCAATTGAGTCATTATTAATGCTCCTGTTGTATTTTTAAATTTTTTCATCATGTTTTTGTGAACAAAACCTTTGTGTTAGTAAGTTGTAAAAGTCTCCATTGCTTCTCGGACACAGAAATGCTTTGCCTTATTCTCACCAGACTCCCTTTAGGGATGTGGATCAAATTTCATTATGTTGGCAGACTCTTGACCTGAGCTTGTAATTACTTTCATTTATTGATTCATTCATGCATGAATAAATTCACACATTTATTCACTAGCATGTAAATTTATACATCCATGCAGCAATTTCTCCCAAAAGTTTGTAAAGCTCTTCTGCATACCTGTCACTATGGTATGCTACCTTCTGTGTAGCCTAACGTGTGTTAATAAAATGGACGTTTTGCCTGTTAAAGAGTTTTTTATCTTGCAAGCAAAAATAATTTATAATAAATTTCAAATGTGTGACCCCGTACCCTCTTGTTCTAACAAGCCACACCTGCAAGGAAGTACTTCACTGTACCCTTACTTCTTATTTGGATATAATAGTCTGTGAATGGTTAGTTTGAGGAGTCAATTAGACTGGCTTAAGGAATACCAGAAAACTGGTGTATCTGTAAGGTGTTTCCAGAGTAGTTGGGGGTGTAAATCAGTGGGTTGAGTGGGAAAGTTTTACCCTCAATGTGGGCAGTCAACAATCACCTGGAGATCTAGACAGAACAAAGGCAAAAGAAAAGCTAATTCATTCTCTCTCTCTCTCTCTCTCTCTCTCTCTCTCTCTCTCTCTCTCTCCCCCTTAGAGGTGGGACACATTCTTTTGCCCCTGGTCTTCAGAATTCCAGGCTCTCCATCTGCTGGATTTCACAACTTAGATAAGCAACTCCCCAGATTCTCAGACCTTCAACCTTGGAGTGAGAGTTACAGCATTTGTTTCTTTGACTCTGAATCTTTCATACTTGGATTGAGCCATGCTACCAGAATCCAGGGTCTCCACCAAGCAGAAAACTTGGCCTGGGACTTCTTAACTTCATAATTATGTGCACCAATTCCTATCATAATTATCTATCTGTCAGTCTACCTATCTATCTATCATCTCTCCATCTATCTCCCTATCTATCTATCTTTCCTCTTAATCTCCTACTTGTTTTGTATCTCTGGAGAAAATAAATATTCCAACTAAATTAGACTTTGTCCATGCAACTTACAAATTTGTCTGTCTTCACAAACCTCATTTCACCTCTTCTAGCTAACTGTATACTAATACTGTCAGCCAGACTATGCCCAGCCATCACTTGTTATATGGCAAGGATTTAAGAACTAGGAACACTCTGCTACTACCCACTAATTATTACTCCATTAATATTGAGGGTGTTGTCTGCAGAAAGAACCGAGTCCTTTCTCTAAATCAAGTCAAAGTTGTGCTTCTTAACAGCTAGAAAGAGACCAAGTTTTATGAGTAGTTTTATCTTTTCTGTTTTTGCTTAAAAGCAGAAAATGAATTCTCAAGGTTAAGTGGGAAAATGAAACAGTTCAATGAGTTTCTCTTAAGTTTTCACATAAAGAGCCTACAAAAATCCCCTGAATGTCTCAAATGTTCTGTTGAGAAGATGGTATGAAAAAATGCTAAACTTCAGTTTTCCATCTACTTAGAATCGAAGAATGGAAGACAGTAATGATAAGATGAACACGGGAACGATTCACTAATCCACAGCTGAAATTTGAGTATTCTGCTTATTACAGCCATTCTCTATCTGGATTTCTAAAAGTGCACAATTCTCCTTTGACACCATAAACCCATTCATGAATAAAAAACACAGAAAGTCATGACTTGAAATGTGAGGCTATATGCTCTCAGAAAAATGATGCTTCCTTTTCATAGGCTAGTGATATGCTGTATGATAGTCTTTTGATACCTAATTTCTGACTAACGTAAGTGTTCTGAGTATGCATGGGGTAGGGTAAACTATAATGTTTGGCAAATCAGATGTATGAAATGTGCTTTCAATTTAAGATATTTTCAACTTATGATGGTTTATCAGGACATAAACTCACTGTAAGTCAAGCAACATATGTAATGCATTTGTTCTACTGCTGTGTCAGTTATGATCATCCAGAAAAATAGAAACAAACAGAAACAGATGGAGTGTGTTGGGGGGGGGAGGGGTATAGAGTCAGATAGAGACTTTCCTAAAGCTTCCTACTGGCCTTGAGGAAGAAAAAGTCATGTTAGGAACTGCCTATGGAAAGGGTCAAACACACAAATTTGGGAAATTACAGGAAACATGCAAAAACTGAAGGTCTCAATTCCTAAACTATAAGTAACTGAATTTTGCTGACAAACTGAATGTTCTTGCAAGACCCTGAACTGTGTAAAGAAGCACAGCATGGCTCATTTCAAGGCTGCCAGAACCTGAGGAAAGGATACATTCACAAATAGGTCATATGTACAAGCACAGTTACACAGAATAATGTACGTAATATCTAATTCAATATGTGAACACTAAAATAATGTAGAAAACTCACATATTACACATATGTGTATGTATAATTTATATGTATGTGTATATAAGTAGGAGGTGTTTATATAAGTGTGTGTAGATATACATATATATATTTATTTATTTGTGTGTGTATGTGTATATATATATATATTCATTCTTTGGATACATATATACTAAAAAGAAAACAGCATCAAAAATAGCCCCATAAGCATCAATTTACAGTTGTCAATATATACTGTCTAAAATTTTGACTTTTTGCCAAAAAGTGGAATTATGAGACACAAGAAAGTTATAATGATAATTCATAGACAGAGAGTCAAAAAAAGAAACAAATCTGTAAGAAATCCCATATGTCAAATTTAAACAAGCAAATGAAAATTTCAAAGAATCTAAAAAGACTTCAAAGATAATGAAGATTATGCAACTGAACAGCAAAAAGAAAAGAGCATACAATGGATAGAGTCTCAGACAAATATGGTGTTATATTAAATACATGAATATATACATGGTAGGAGCTCTAGAATGAGAAGAGAGAGAAAAATGAACATTGAAAATTTTGAAGAACCAATGGAGGAAGACTTGCCAGCTTTGATTAAAAATATCAATTTATAGACTGGCATGGTGGTACACATCTGAAATCCCAGCAGCTTAGAAAGATGAGACAGGAGGATTATGCCTTCAAAGCCAGACTCAGTAAAAGCGAGGTGCTAGCTAAGCAATTCAATGAGACCCTGTCTCTAAATAAAATACAAAGTAGGGTTGGGGATGTGGCTTAGTGGTTGAGTGTCCCTGAGTTTAATACTTGGTACAATGTCCCTCCCCCAAATCAATTCATATACACAAGTATTTAATGAACTCCAAGGAGGAAAACCACAGAGATATCCACACTGAGACACCTTACAGTACCAATGTTGAAGGACAAAGATGAAGAGAATATTTTAAAAGCTGGAAGATAAAAATAACTCGTATAAGTTATTACATTTAAGTGAAAATTAACAGTGGCCTTCTCACCACAATGAACAACAGACTGCAGTGAAATGCCATTTTCAAAGTAGTTGGGAGATAATGATAACCAGAGATCTTATATCTGAAAATGTGTGTGGTGGCAGGGGGAGGGTGTCCTGGGGATTGAACTCAGGGATACTTTACCACTGAGCATTGAGCTACATCCCCAGCCCTTTGTTTTTATTTATTTATTTATTTATTTATTTATTTATTTATTTATTTATTTATTTATTTTTGAGATGGTCTCATTAAAGTTCCTTAGTTGCTGAGACTGGCCTCAAGTTTGCAATCTTCTTTGCTTCAGACTATCAAGAACCTGGAATTACAGGTGTATACAAATGCATCCAGCCTAACCAAACTGTCTTTAAAAAATAAGAAAATTTAAATATGTTCCCAGAAAAAAAACCATAAATTGAAAGAAATAGTAAGGAAAGCTCTTTGCTAGAGAAGAGTGGTCATAGTCTATAGTCAGGATTCATAAAAATAGGCAGAAATAACTGATAAAACATTTATGTGTTAATAAAACAGAGTATATGCTTAAGCACTTCTTCTGTTTCTTAACTGAAATTATAGAAAATAATATTTATAGCATTAAAAAATGTCATATATCGCCGTGTGCAGTGGTGCATGCTGTAATTCCAGCAATTTGGGAGGCTGAGACAGGAGGATTACACGTTCAAATCCAGCCTCAGCAAAAGCGAGATACTAAGCAACTTGGTGAAACCCTGTATTTAAATAAAATACAAAATGGGACTGGGTATGTGGCCCAGTGCTCAAATGCCCCTGAGTTCAATCCCTCATACCCCACTCCAAAAAAGAAGGGGAAAAATACATATATTTAAAATTAGTAGCACAAAAGAGATAGGTGGAATCAAATTTATAAAAAGTAAGCAAATGACACCAGATAGTCCCAGAATACACATGGATAAATAAAGACAATCAGGTATAATGAATTAAAAAGTTCTCGTGTCAATGTCAATAAATATATACTTATAACATCATTTCCTTTGTTTAAAGACATAAATTAGAAAAAGTAAGAATTGTAAAACTATATTTTGTTTTAGTAGTATGATTAGTGGATGCCTAACTTTAGTATTCAGAGGGAAAATGGAGAGTAACTGGAAATATTCTGCTTGATGGTGCTGATAGTTGCAGCATTTTTTAAATAAAAAAAAATGAACTGTACAAAAACAAGACAGACAGAAGCAGGGACACACACCCTAAGACCTACTGCAATTTCTATATCCCATTCCTTTAATAAATTTAACCAGGGATTGAGCAGCATAGTCAACAACTGAAGATGATCTTTTATTGTATTTTTTTATTTTCATTTGTTTTAATTAGTTACACATGACAGTACAATGATCTTGACATATCATACATTTGAATCAGATGGGGTATAATTTCTCATTTTTCTGAGTGTACAGGTTGCAGAATCACATTGGTCATACAGTCACGTATATACATCCAGGAATAATAATGTCTATTTTATTCTGCTGCCTTTCCTATCCCCCTTCCCCTCCCCTCCCCTCCCATCACTTCTCTCTACCCAATCTACTGTGACACACTTCTTTTTATTTTCCCCTTAAATCGTCATAAATGTATTCTGTATAATGATGAGGGTCTCCTTCCATCTTCCGTGCAATTCCCCTTCTCCCTCCCTTTCCCTTCCACCTCTATCTTATAAAATATATACTCTCTCCTAATTCATTCCCACTTCCTGAGCAAACGTTGGTGGGAGGATAAAACTTTGGTGCACAAATTTAGAAAAGAAATTTTCCCATGATGCAGGATTCTTAATGGTAATTTTAAACTTACAGAATAGTAAGATATTTGAGAAAAATCTGCATTCATTCCATTTCTGCTAGATTATTTTTGTCTACAGAGAATACTAACTTTTTATGATATAACATGTCATACATTTCAAAAATGTATCTTCTTAAATTAAAAAATGGTCATATATATCTAGATGTAAAATGTTTGCTTTTATAAGAACTAATAGATTTCTTGTGTACTAAATGTGACACAATTGCTTTCAAAGCTCTAATTTTCTTGATTTCAACAAGCATAAAATAGCTGGACATCATTTACATGTGTATGTGCCTGCATACAACTATTTTAAGCAATATGTTCCATTACTTTACATCAGCTTGTACTATATATTGTACCATAATACCTAATCACATGTTTAAATTCTTAAGTAATTCTACATGCTATTCCTAAATTTCCTTTACATTCCCTTCATTTTTAAAGAAAAATGCATTGCATGATTTTAAAAAATTAATGCTACTACTATCGAAATGAAATTATTCTGTTACATTGATGAAACTCCACAGAGGGCCTTGCTTCAACTTTCTTCAGATTTTTACTAATGTAGTCATTTAATACCAACTTGGAGTTTCAGGTACAGGTAACCCAAATTCATGGTTTCATTCTACCATGAGTAAAGATATTTTAAGGAGCCAATAGGTTCTTTGTTTACTTCCTTATTCACTTTTAATTTTTTAACATAAATTTGGTTGTTGTCCCTGGGCAAGATCCATTGTAATCTTCCCAGTATCATTTCAATTGTATACATAAGCTGCCAAATGATCCTTCATTTGAAAATAAGTATATTTTTAAAATAAAATTATACTAACTATTTATTATTTACAAGCCTGGTTAATATAGAAAATGACCACAAGTGAATATATTTCTTAATTAACATAATATTTTAATCAGGGCATGTGAAAATAACATTTGCAGATAAAAAATTCTTAAATATTTTTAATATCTTATGTTTCAACCTAAATATTTATGCAAGATGGAGGCAAACGTCATGATATTGGCACCAAAATAGTCTTGTAGACCAATGGTACAGAATAGAGGACACAGAGACAAACCCACAAAGTTAGTTATATGAGACAAAGTCTCCAAAAACATATATTGGAGAAAAGATAGCCTCCTCAACAAATGGTGCTCAGAAGACTGGAAATCCATATGCAACACAATGAAATTAAGCCCCTATCTCTCAGGATGCACAAAACTCAATTCAAAGTGGATCAAAGACATAGAAATTAAACCAGAGACCCTGTGCCTAATAAAAGAAAATTAGGCCCAAATCTCCATTGTGTTGGATTAGGCCTGACTTCCTTAATAAGACTCCTATCGTGAAAGAATTAAAATCAAATATGAGTAAATGGGATGGATTCATACTAAAAAGCTTCTTCTCAGCAAAAGAATCTGTGATGTGAACAGACAGCCTACAGAATGAGAGCAAATTTTTACTTTATAATTTACTTTACTTTATAATTTTAAAATTATATCTTTAACACCAAAAAACAAAACAAAACAAAAAAAATAACTCAATCAATAAATAGACCAAGGAACTGAACAAACGCTTCTTAGAAGATGATATACAATTAATCAACAAATATATGAAAAAATGTTCAACATCTCTAGCAATTAGAGAAATGCAAATCTAAGATTTGAAACTACTACTCTAAGATTTCATCTCACTCCAGTCAGAATGGCAGCTATTAAGAATACAAACAAAAATAAGTGTTGGTGAGGACGTGGGGAAAAAGGCACACTCATACATTGCTGGTGGGACTACAAACTGGTGCAGCCAAAATGAAAAACAGTAAGAAATTTCCTTTGAAAACTGAGAATGGAACCACCATTTGACCCAGCTATCTCACTCCTTGGTTTATACCCAAAGGACTTAAAAACAACATACTTCAGAGATGCAGCCATATCAATGTTTATAGCAGGACAATTCACAATAGCAAAATTGTGTAACATACCTAGATGCCCTTTAGTAGATGAATGAATATATACACAATGGAATACTACTCAAGCATTAAAAAAGAATAAAATCATGGCATTTGCAGGTAAATGAATAGAGTTGCAGGATATCATGCTAAGTGAAGTAAGACAATCCCCATAAAACAAATACCAAATGTTTTCTCTGACATAAGAATGCTGATTCATAATGGGGATGGGGGGAATCATAGGAGAAATAGATGAACTTTAGATAGGGAGGAAAGGAAGGGGGAAGGGGGGTAGGAAAGATGGTGGAATGATACGGACATTATTACCTTAAGTACATATATGAAGACACAAATGGTGTGACTCTATTTTGTGTACAACCAGAGACATGAAAATTGTGCTCTATATTTGTAATATGAATTGAATTATATTCTGCTGTAATATACAACAAATTAGAATAAATAATTTTTTAAAAAATCTATAAAAAAGAAAGTTAATTTTTCTTTTAATAGTTATTAAATCCCACTTATATTCCAACATGGATGGATGGATACACACACACACACACACACACACACACACACACACACACACACATATATATATATATATATATATATATATATATATATATATATAATTTACTAACTAAAACAATATGAAGAAGAATAGAAGGAAAATCATTACAGTAAGAAAATAAATTACGGGGAGAGAGACGAGGCATGAAAGGGAAGATACTGTTAAAGGAAATTGAGCAAACAATGTTTGCATGTGAAAATATGGCATAGTGAATCCCTCTATTATGTATAATTATAATGTGCCAATAAAAAAAGAAATAATATTATGGAAATTATCCTAAAAGAAGTCAAAATTACATGGGGAATTGATATTTGAGTACATTTTTAAAATATACTTATAGAATAAATGTATGTTTACAAAAATAATATAGGAATGGGGTATAACTCAGTAGTTTGGAAAGATTTAGAGTGAATAATGAAGCCTGGTAAAATATATTTATGTAGGTAAGCAATTAATGTTTTGCATTTTTATAATATCTTGAAAATTTTACAATTTTAAGTTGAGCTGCTTTTAAAAGAAGAAGAAAATCACGTATATACAATCATTATACCCTTATTTTAATTACTATTCCTTCAATATATAATACACAGATGTACACATAAAAAAGGTGTAATAATATTTTGAGTGTGGTTATGTATGAGATGCACACACTAAACACATAAATATGGCATATAGTAAGGTCATGGACCCATAACACATTTTACTCTATATAAACTAGTGTTTTTTATGTTTTAATTATGCTATAAAATTACATATGATAGTGAGGTTCATTGTGATTTATTCATATATGCACATAATTTTCTCCATTTATTTCCTGGGTACCTGTCTTTTTCCTCTCTTCCTCTCCCTGACCCTGATTCTCTTTCTCTACTCTTCGGGTCATCCTTCTTCTATTTATGTATATATTTTCATTGATGCATTATAGTTATACATGAAAGTGGGATTTAATTTAATATATTCATACATTCATATAGCATAATCTGGTTGATTTTATTCCCCAGTTCTCCCTTTTCCCTCCCCCTTGTTCCCCTACCTCTACTCTATTTATCTCCCTTCTATTTTCATGATATCCACTTTTTAAGTTCCATTTTCTTCTCTAGTGTCTATATAAGAGAGATAACATCTGACCCTTAACTTAATGAGTCTGGCTTATTATACTTAGCATGATGTTTTGCAGTTCTATTCATTTACCAGCAAATAACATAATTTCATTTTCCATTACTGTGTTCTAAGTTTTATTTTTTTAATGAAATGCTCTTATGAGAAATAGAAATGTGAATTTATGAATGTGTGCTTAAGTTACAGTGCAATCAAGACTTCATAATCTTTTGCCTAGGTGATTTGTGAAAAAATATTTACCTATCTTTTTCATTAAGAACATGGAAATAAAGAACATTCTCTTCTAAAAATTAATTGAAACTGTAAATACACATTCTAATATACAGTAAACTTCCATCCTATTATTTAACCAAAATATCATTTTATTGTTTTCACAATAGCCCTTCATATTTAAACTATAATTTACACAATACTTTCATATTGACATTCATGTTTTAAATAATTCAGCAATGACCTCACATTTTTATACATCTAAATATTCCTTGTAATCTTCTTAAGGTAAATTCCCAGAAGTTTTTTTTGAGGCAGAAGAGGAATGTTCAAAGCATCCATTATACGTAGAGAGCTAAATTGATCTACAGAGAATTTACACCAACTAATATTATCAATGTCAGTTTATGGAATTCACCATTCACTTACAAATAACAGACAACAATAACAATCTATATATAACATTTATAACAATAACATATATACACATATAGAGAAAGACTTTAAAATTTTCTAAAAATGTAATTTGTATCTTAATTAATTTAATGTTAGAGTCTGTAAACAAGTCTGGATGGCGCCTGGCAAAATGCCAGAGGGAGTGGTTTGTGAAGTAGCAAAAGCCAGCCATTAAGTGTGGAGATTCCTTATTGGTTGACTGATGTATCTAGTTTATGCTAATTAAGATAAGCTGTGTAAAATGTATAAATACCTCTGTTGTCCTACAATAAACGGCTTCCACTCCTGCTGTATCAACGTACACAAGTTGTTCGTCACCCCCGGTTATTTTGCTGCAGCCAGACTGTGGCAATTTAATATTTCTTCCAGATGAATTTTGGTAAATAGAATTCTGTTTGTGACTAGGATTACACTTTGCATTTTTTTTCTGTGAAGACATCTTGTTTTTCTTTTGCATCTTTTGATAGTGAATTGTAAGACACCCCTACATACCAAGGTTTACTAAGGCTTTTGTTACCCACTCTGTCAAAAGTATAAATATTCTTCTTAGTTTTACATTTGTATTTTAATCTCCATATATCACTTGTAGATGTTTTAGGATATTATTCACTACTAAAAGTTATTAATTGAGCTCTCATCATTATTTCTACAATTATGGTTTTATTTTTAATACTTAACTTTCTAATTCTGATGGAATTAATTTTGTTTCAATGTGTGAAAAGAGGTACCAATTCATCCATTTTTCTTAAATAATGATCCAATCTTCTCAGAAAAAAAATATGTTGTTATTCCACACTAATATGTGACGCCACCTAAATTGAATTATATGCAGTTGTTACCATTTTAATTCGTTTCATTCAGGTCTATTCCATTGTCAACATGATTGCTTTGCTTATAGTATTTTTGTAATAATGTTGACCATAATAGCTCAAGAATTCTGAAAAGTATCTTCCCCATTTTACCAATGTTTTTGTTTCTCTCAATTTATATTCCTTTGGCAAGATTTTATTTTTGAGTGGCCAAGGAAAAGGGCAGTAAAAGATACTTATGAATTTCACTGTGAAAAGCATGTGCTTTGATTTTATAAACACCATTGTTTTACAATACTTGGTGGAATACTTCATAGCTCTTCATTTATTTTATCTAATTTGTTACTGTTCCGTCACGGGTTTCAGGGCTGATCACACTGGCTATCTTCCTTTTAGTAGTGTTTTCCTCCTAGGAGCCCTGGTTGTATTTACTGGCAGGTCCCCTGCTAAAATCAATATCTTGATCTAAGAGGAATTTTCTTAACCTCCTTCTGTCCCAGAATTTTCATGTTTACCTTTGTCCATTGTTTCATTTTTTTTTCCTCATAGTAGTTACCACTGCCAGAAGCTACATTTTCTATTTATTTTTGAATTTTCCCTCTATGCCAATGTTGGTCCAATGGTTTCCTTTGTTCAATATTGAATCTTTGATGAGTGTTTAGAACATCACTAGCACTAAGAATTAACAAACAGTACTCAGTGAAAATTTACATTTTATTTACATGGATCATGCTGATGTCTTTTTTAAATAAACTATAGTTTTTGTTTTTATAGATAAGTAAAAACAATATTTTATTATTTTCTTTTCTCCTAGATATTAAACTACCTAAACATTGTGCACCCCTGATGAATTGTTGAGGTTTGTATGGATTCTTTGAAAATTTTTTTTGAAGTCTAATATAATCTGGCAAAAATATTCAAATTTTTATTAAATATAGATTAAAGATTGAGATAGATATGTAATATGTAAAAGATATATAAATAGACATAGATATTCAAAGAATCAAGTCACCCTAAAATTGACTGAAACATTGAACACCTATCCCCAACACATTATATTTCTATAGTATTTTAGATTACTGGGCTGGGGTTGTGGCTTAGCAGTAGAGCGCTTGCCTAGCAAATGCGAGGCCCTGGGTTTGATCCTCAGCACCACATAAAAATAAGTAAATAAAATAAATGTATTGAAAAATATTTTCGATTACTCTACAGTGGAACTACCAAATAGATTGAAGGAACATTAAGTATAGGAAAGTGATAAATTACTTTAAAGTGAACTAGAATGGAGTGGCAAGTATGGGAACTTTATGATGGTGGAAAGAAGCAGTTCCATGAAAAGGATTATTAGCAACTGGAAAGAACTTGTTAAGTATCTTTGTAAGTAGTTGCTTAGATGATTCTGAAATTGGATAATAGAGGTACAGCATTACTGTAGAAGCACGATAGGCAATAATGGAGATTGTATCATTGGAGAAGACCTTTGTACTCTGTACTCACTGAGAATTTTGGTATGAAAGTCTGAGCCTTATTGTGTTTCTCCTGTTCTCTGATCTGAAAGACTTTAAATGGTCTGAGGAATCATTGGGACAGAATAATTCTAAAATCTCTTCCAACTTAATATGTGTACATTTTGACACACAATTAAATTCAGACATAATAAACTAAGTAGATGATAATGACTTGTTTTCCATAGGAGGATACACAATAAGAAAAAATTGACTTTAGAATTGTAAGAAAATAGAGTGAATTTATTTTTCACCTTGGAATTATATTTTTCCTAAGAACCTGTTGTTACTGACTGATAGAAAATTAAATCCTTATAAATATAAAATAAAGCTTTATGACGTCTCCTGGATTATGGAATATATCCATCCCTATACCTTAGTTTTGACTGAACTTAAAAATAAAATTTTTGCTTAGGTACTCCTCTCACAATAGCTATTTGTACAAAAAATTTTCATGCCATTGTAATATGTTTTAATTTTCTTTAAAAAAAACGGTATTTAAATTTGACTTAGTTGGGTTTTATGGAACACAACCTAGAACTGAGATTTTTTTTGTCTTTGTTTATTTGTATAATCAAAACCTACTGAAAATTTCTCCTTTTTCAAATTTTTAATTATCATCATCATCATCATCATCATCATCAGTAATATTGTTATTTTAAATATTGTTATTTTAAATACTTCAGTGTTTTGCTTACTGTATGGGCTTTAAAATAATTGTCCACTAATCAATATTTCTAAGATAGTCTACTGTTTACATAGATCTTACAGACCGCCAGCCAATGAGAAATGTTTCTTTGTCAACAGGTGAATAAAGCAAAATGTGCTTGGTATATTCCTCCCCCTTTCAGGTTCTTTCCTTCATCTTCTTCTTCCCATGATAGAGTTTGATGTTTACAAAAATTCTCAGCTGGGTGTAGTAGCCCATACCTCTAATCTCAGTGGCTCAGAATCAGGAAGATCACAAGTTTGAGGTCACCCTCAGCAACATAAGAAGGCTCAAAGGCAACTTAGTGAGACCCTTTTTAAAATAAAAAATAAAGTGGTCTGAGGATGTAGCTCAGTGGTAAAGCAAAGGCCTCTGGGTTCTAAATAAATAAATAAATAAACTGGAGGAAAGAAAAAAAAGAATGAAATAAAAATTCTCACTCTATTAGCTCCTCTAATTATTACAGTATCCAGAAAATTAATTTTTAAAATATGGGTTAAATGCTTGTGATTTAAATCCAACACATTTCAAGCACAAAAGAAGAACTGTGGATTTAGTGTCTGATTAAGTCAGAACCTAAAAGATATTCTTTCAGTGGATGTTACTCTGATCTTTTCTTGAATCCTTTTTTAACTGCCAATAAATCTTGGTTTCACATCGGTCTGATATGTTGGCTCTTTGCAGGGTGTAATTTTGTGTTTGTGAGAAGGTAGGGTATGAGTATGTATATATTCATCTCACAAAAAAACATTGCCCAGAGGTCTCTGGTTGTGTAACATTTGACTGCAGAGGTTTCTCCTCTCCAATGCTATGTTGTTCTTTGCCAATTAGGTAAACATTAGGCACTTGTGTAACCTTTTTATTCTCTAACATTTTCTATTTCCTTTTTGTTGCAAGAAGTAACAAAGTGATGAAGAAGGAATAAAATCTTATTTTCTTACTTATGGTGTTATTTTCTTAGTTTTGATACATCAAATCCGCCATGCGTCTGTGTGTGTGTGTGTGTGTGTGTGTGTGTGTGTGTGTGTGTGTGTTTGTGTATGACATCAAACACCTGCACTTAGAGACATGTGAAGTAACCTGGGTTTTTTGGGCTATTTATGAGCTTTGCATTATCTGGCCCTGAATGCTTCACAAGTTAAATTTTAAGCTTTCAATTAAGAGGCCTTCAGTACATCTTTTAGAATCATCATTTTCCAACACAGACTCCATCTCTTCTGATATGTATCAGAATATACATTTGTAATTTTATGCAGAAAAATCTATGTGAATTACCAAGAAAATTGTTATATTTTATTTACCACCAAGGAGTTTTTAAATTCCTAGGGAAAATAGGCAGAGTGAGTTGTTTATTTTTCTGGCGTGCCATCAAGGAAATCTGTCAATTTAATATACCAGTTTATCTTTTTGAGCCCAAATAATACTCACTTTGTACTTCAAAAATTTAGTAATCAAATCTCAAGTGTCACAAATATTTGTTGAAGCACTAGATCTAGATTTAGCTTGTTGGTAGATTTTCAACTCTTCTGTACATTCTAATTCTATTGCTTTTCTTCCAGAGTCTATAATAATAGATTCTTGAAATCAATGAATATTTAAATTACTTCTTACATATTTATGGAGTGTCTGCCTCTGCCAGATCCTGCTGTAAGTACAGGCAATGTAATGGTCAGACTGACTGCCAAATTTGGTATAAATATATTTGTGAATTCCTCAACCACACAAAAAGACATGGCAGAATTCCCAGCTTGGCAGAATTTTAAACCATATGAATTGATGCTTAATGAGAATGTCTTTACTCTATGAACCCATTACAACATATAATTCTATTCTCTCTGTCATCTAGGACTTCTGAAAATCATATTATGAGAGACTATGCACCATGCTTAGTATCCTGGGAGACAACAAAACTGAGCTGAAGAAGTATTATCATGATTATAGAAAATCATTACCAGGAATCAAACTTCTCATAGCATCTGAGTGGTGTGAAGAATAGGGTGTCCTAGAACAGGGCTAGCAGAGCAAAAATGGGTGTTCCACTACTGAGAAGTGTGCCTGGGCTCCAACATGACACCAGTACCCTAAACAGGAGCCAGAAGCATCTGTGCATTCATTCAAAATGGTAAGTAGGGCAGGAGTTACTAAAAATAAGCCATGCAAAAAATAGAAGGCATACTACCTAAAGCTAGATATCCAGGATTTGAGAGCATTCTTAAAAATATATGAATTCTGTCTATTGCCATGTCTTTCAGAGGTAAGTTTGCTTTTTCACATGATGTTTTATTTGGAAGATTAGAAATCATATATATTAAACTATAGAAGATTATGTATATTTCTCACAAGAAGCTACATTTCTCACAAATCTAACATCCGTAAAAACCACTTGCATATTTTAAATTGATTTAATTAGACAAGACATCACAGCATGATTCAGAGATGAGTGGTGGTTTTTCAAGGTTGAAATGTGGCCAAAATGATTTATTAACAATGTGGTAAATATCTGTGCTATATATTGGCTTAACATTATACAAAAGGCACCCTGACTGGTCATTACTAAGCCTCATGTTATTTGCTTTGAAATCAGTAGGAATATATTTATTATAGTCATAGGAAATAATTTTAAGCCTATTTTATTTAAAAATGTTTTTTTTCCTGAAGAATACTCTGGATTTAAATTTTGAAATAATTATAGAATTGGCCAATGTTGATTTACAGTAAATTAAATTGCACAGGGCCAAAAAAGCAAGTGAAATTTCTCCTAATGTCAGATTATAGAGAGGAAGTCTTGACAAGGTGTTTATCAAAATGGTCTTGGCTTCAGGATCACTTGAGGAGTTGGTTCAATGGAGTTTCCTGGTTTAACATTAATTAAGGATATCTGAAAGTAGTATGTGTAAATGAATCCACAATTTGAATAATAACCCCAGAAAATTTATATTACATTGAAAATTACAGAAGTGTAATGAAGAAAAAAGAGCCTGAAACCCTGGTGTGAATTCCTTTAGTTTATTGACTTGAACCCTAAGATTATTTATTAAGATGCTACTCAATAAAAAGTGTAAGAAACTTTTCACTGAATTTTATTTGATAATTAAAAAATAATACAAAACAATGAAATATTAACATTTAAGAGCAGGTTGAAAAAACATGGGTTTTGTTAAGCTCATAAAGTCTGAATAATTTTTACATTGCTTCAGTACCTTTTGGAGTACCTTATTTTATCAAATGAAAATCTAACCCTTGGTAAAGAAAAGAAAATGAGACTGGAATTGTCTTTATAAAAGATAAAATTTCTGACTAAGATTATGGATTTTTATTCATACTATGTAGTATGACAGTAATATTAAGTCAAATGATATTTTGTAAAATTATAAGTAATTAAAATCACATAGAAATTAAAGCTAAAATCTGATTTTAGAATGCACTTAATTAATTCTAATATTGAATAGAAATATTTCAATATTGAGTAAAAATATTTCAATATCATGTAATGACTTAAAATAACTTAATTTGCCAAGTAAAACTAAAGAGATTTTTCAAAAAATAAAATGCTAGTATCATTTGTGAGTGAATTTCAGGGCATGCTGGGAAATTAGAAATATACAAAAGTACATTTTATGTCCTCTTTGCACTAATAAATATCATACACTGGGCAAAATATATCCATTTTGACTTCTGTGTGAGCCCTGTACTTTCTTATGTATTGGGATTATAGGAGATAACATTAGCAAAAATTTGAAGAAAATTGTAGAAACCTTTCTCACATATACTTTGAAAGAGCTAGGTAATTATTACATTTTATTCTACACTTTTTAAAGAGTTACAAAATTATCTTGGCATTTTGAAAAATTTTGATAATCTTATAATCAAGTTTTTATTTCCCACTACAAAAATGTAATATCAAGTAATTTTTACTGGTGTCTAGGATTTAGAGTTGGACAGATACTATCAATTCTTCAGTTCTTAAGTATTTGCTATTTATTTATCTCAACAGGCATCTTCTCAATTCCTAACCCATGGTCTTGTCATTTCCTAAACTGGCTTATGAATTTCTGAAGCTGTATGACTTTTTTTGTTTCTGAAGATTATGTGTCTCATTCTTATAAAATTCTTAGAGGATTCCATTTCCTTACCACCCTTGCTATTAACCCAACTCCAACCAGTTTAAACACTAGATTATTTTTTATATGGAGGAATGGTGATGTGAACCTAGTACTCAGGCACCTCTCAACCTGAAGAACTCTGCTATGTTAGGTTTCACTTTCCATTTTCAAAATCCCAGATAAAATACTTCACTTTTCTAATATTTTCTTTCCAAATGATGCTAAGTTTGGCCAAAGTGGTATCTCCCTATACTGAATTGCTGTCTTAATTATTATCTGTTTGAACAGCTAATATATAACATGTTGATTTTTCTTTGTATCTGACATTTTCATCTTCAATTTTTTTTATGGTTTATTTTCTATCCTGCTCATCTAGAATGTAAAAAACATGAGCATAGAATCTTCATTACAGACATCAGTAGGGGCTGAATTAGTGCTTAGCTAACAGATATTAAATGAATATTTGCTATATTTACAACTATACAAACCTTCTTCTTGTTTTCTAAAATTGTAACGTACTTTGGTCAAAATACTATTAATTCAAGTTAGACAAAGATGGGCTCATAATTTCACACATTTTTAAACAGACCTTATTAATTATCTGTTCAATGCTTATTTATCAAAACATCTATTAACCCAGATTACTTTTGTGTTACTTTTAAAAACTGAGTGCCTTTAAGAGGAGGGCATATTAAAGATAAGACTTTACCCATCATGTGTTATTTCCAGATTTGATTAAGTATCCATAAATTGAAGTTTTAAGCAACCATTTAGCTGCCCTGCCTTCCAAGTTGGCTTAAAATCTACAAGAGTTAAATCAATCAGGGTAATATGAGAGCTGACTGGTAAAAGTGTTTCTGCACCTGATGTCTGACAGGGTCACAGCATGGGGGATGCTGCAGCAAGGCCACACCATCTGGAAACAGGAACCATTAAAAATGTTAAGTGTTTTGTTTATGATACTCATGATATGGATAACAGGGCACATGCCAATCAATAATAAAAGTTTGTATTGTCTGAGATTATAGGAAAATTCCCAGAATGAGACTAAGGATGCAATTGAGACATGTCTTGAGGTGCCTTTCAGTGTCTCTCAGGATACAAACAATGGTGTTATTCCTCAAGTTTAAACAAGAAATATTTATCCCATGGTTAACAATTTACACTAAGCCACCCAATCCCATCCTAAAGCCTCAATTTACAATACAATAGCCCAGCTACAGAGAAACAATTGCTGTGCCAACAGTACAAGGACCACCATATGTAGCTTGTAGTATCCCCTCAAGGACAAGAGACTAATAAAAATACGTTCCCCAACCAATAGACCCTCCTTTGCTTTATGCAGAAACTTCTGATGAAAATGGAAAACACGTAGTTAATATAAATGACAAATGAGTTGAGGTGTAAAGCCCACCCTTTAGTTAAAGGTTACAAAGACATAAGAATTGGATCAAAGTAGTTCTTTAAGAAAGCAGTTAAATATGAAAAAAGAAAATTACTTTGGAAATTAAAAATAGGATAATGTAAAACTAACATAGATATATTTTAGAGGCATTTCAGAATAGTAGGCTTTTAAACAATAGACTTTCACTACTTTAAGTGTGTTTTACTGGGATTTTAGTTTAGAAGTAAGAAAGCTTACCAATAATCATAGTATGATTTAAAGTTAAAGGTTAATGAAACCTGGTATGCTTTAAAGTTAGAAGTGAATAATAATAGGTCAGTAGTCAAGTAATCTAGTTGCATCACTTAGCACCTAGTGATTTACACAAAAATGTAAAAGCTTAAACATGATTGTATAAGGTTACAGAAAAATATTTTGAACAATGTACTCAATATCTTAGGTAATCAATGTATGTCAGAAAAGATTGTAATTCTTGAAAATTATGTAAATCAAAAAAGTTTCGGGCTTTGAAGCAATCCATTAGCTACTTGAAAAAACACCTGTAAAAAAGGTATAAAATAAAAGTCCCTCTAGGGGCAGAGAGATGTCTTCTGGAGGTTTCTAACTTGCAACCTGTCATCCCAACTCTTCTGATGCCACTCCTCTTTCAGGACCCCATGGACCCTCACTCCGTGCCCCGCCACCCCCATGGGGGCTGGGCCTCAGCAGCTGACTTTAACTAAACTGTCACCCAGAGAGCAACTCTTGGTTGCCAAAGTAGTCATTTGTGGTCAGTCTCATGGGGAATTCCTGAAAATCATTGCAAAGAGGAACCCAAGTTATGAAAAAAAGGGCAAGGGCCAAGCAAATATAGTAATTCTCTAGGTATCAAATACAAACTGAGAGATGCAGAGAGCTCTAAAGGATTTTGCTGAAAACTCTTTTGCTGCCTTCCAGCTTTATTGGTCTTGTCCAAGGTGTCACAAGTCCTATTCCAAAAGCATTGTAAAATAACCTCATATCTTATGATGTATATTCAGGCAAAGAATATTTTTAGCAAAGAGTAAAGTACCTTTTAGGTATCAGAGACTTTAAAGAAATTTACTAATTCACTGAAAACCTCAGATCTTAAAGTACATATTTTACTAATATTATTTATTTATTAAATATTTATCCATTTCAATCACCAGCTCCAGTGCTAGATAAATTAAAAGGATTAGTTTTTTTCTCCCCCAAAGCATAGAATTTGAAGGGGTGTCACATAGATCTTTTATAACTACATAGATGTGTCAAAATGATGTGATATAAACCAGGAGAGGGAGCTAGGAGACACACGGGAGGGAGGGACTGGAAGAATTACAGGGAGTTAATGGTGTTTCCCAACCTACTCCCAATAACTCTTACATAATCTGCTAAAAAAAAAAAAAGCTAAAGAATTATATTTTCCTTAACTTTTTTCTGATATCAGTTTACTGATGTATCTTTTAAATATTTCTTATAAAAGTAAAAACCTAGAAAACAAAATAGTAATTGAATACTCTGGATTAGGAACCCAGATTCTGAAGTGGCTTATGATGTGAAGTAGGATATTTTTGCATCTTAAGAAGATGTTTCTCTGGAGAAATTCCAGCATCAGGTGTAGCAGAGAAACAAGAAAAAGCTCAAAAACACAGGAGCTTGAGCCTTGTTTCTACTTTAATCAGCATCTTACTTTTATCTGTTTATTATAGTGCAGTCTCATGTAAATTTTCAGTTAAAAAAAGTTTGTGTGTATGTGATACAAAATAAATTTCAAAAGCTCTAAAGTAAAGAAAACAAACTCCTATTCTTCTTTTATCTACTTAATATTTCCAAGTCTAAACTCATTAGTTTTACTTCAAGGTCCTGAATAAGTTGGTTCTCTTTTTTATAGATGGTGACACTAAGTTCACCATCTATAAAAAATAAATATTGATAAATTCAACCTGACATAAAAAAAATTACTTCAGAAAGGACTCCACAAAGAAGATAAAAAATCCAACTACAGACTGCAAATCAAATATTTGAAAATCACATTATAAACAATATAATAACATGTAGAAAACATAGCTCTGAAAACAAAGAAGGGAAAAAGAATAAAATCTAATTGCAAAATAATTAGACATTTTATCAAAGAGAGTTTGTAAGTAAGTAATCTTTGGGATCTTCAAATTAAAACTGCAAGGACAAATATTGGTGAGGATGTGGGAAATTAGCTCACTCACACGTTGCTTTTAGTATGAACATTGTACACTCACTCTGGAAAACATTTTGGCAGTTTCTTATATTAAGCCTGTCATTGACATGTCATTCAGTATTTGCACTGTCTCACATTTATTCCAGAAAAATGAAAACTTATTCTCCCACAAAGACAGCTATATGAGGCAGATTCAAGAGAGTGCATTAGAGAAAGGCTGACTTTCCAGTTGCGCTGTGGCTTGAGATTCAAGCAGTGGAAATACTGCCTCACAGCAACATGGGTGAAAGAGGGAATTCATTGAAGTTTGACACTGGATAGTCAGAGGTGCTTAGAGACTCAGAAATTCTGGTGCATCCAAGAACAAGAGCACATTGGAATCAAGCTTGTTGTGGCACAAGTGGCAGCTGTGCCAGTTTACCATAGAGCAAAGGAATAACACAAACATAGATGTGTCATAAACTAGGAGAGGGAGCTAGGGGACACATTGGAGGGAGGGCCTAGAAGAAATTACAGGGAGTTCATGGTGTTTCCCCCACCTACTCCCAATAAATCTTACACAGTCTTCTAAAAAATGTTAAATAATTTTATCATCCTTAACTTTGGCATGGAAAAACTGGTAGAACAGAACAATAGTCTAAACTTAGCTGAAAACCAAGCCTGCACAGCAACTTGGTGTTTGAGCCCAGTGGGGTGGCACATGCCTGTAATCCCAGTTGTTCAGGAGGCTGAAGAAGGAGTTTTGGAGTTCAAAGCCAGCCTCAGTAAGGGCGAGGTGTTTAGCAATTCACTGAGACCCTGTTTCTAAATAAAATACAAAATAGGGCTGGGGATGTGGCTTGGTGGTCAAGCACTCCTGAGTTTAATCCCTGGTACCCAGTCCCCCTTCCCCCCCCCCAAAAAAAGTGCTCTGTGTTTGTCAACTGGAAAGTGAAAAGCTGAGGCAGGGAGACATATGCGGGAACCTGGAAGATTATAGACAACATTGTCATACTGTCCCAGCAAGAGCATATTGTGTGGCTTAGGGTGTACCTGAAAAGCCAGCTTCTACCTCAGAGCAAAGCCTGTCCAAGGAAGGGGGCATGACCCTTGTCCTTGGAAAGACCCACAGAGCACTCCTAGGCACTTACTCACCCTGCTGAGTTGTTTATCTACAAATAACAGGAGAGATTTGGTGCGCCAGGTGTCCCTGACTCTGTCAGGCTAGGTGGGGACCCATAACAACCTCCTAGCAGCCATCAATCAGCAAGAGACTGGGAAAATACCTGGGATGCCAGATGACCCTCCCCGTAGTTTATGGTGGTTGATAACATGTTGGAAAACCATGTAGTTCAGCATGTACTCCTCTCTTGGCTTAAACCAATCAGTTCAAAGGAATCCCCGTCTTGTACTAACCAATCACCCCTACCCAATTTGTTCCCTCCAGTGAATGTGCTAATCATGTTTTAAAGTTGTTTTATGATTTTCCCGCAGTGTGTGATGATTTGCTAAGAGATGCTATGATGTATGTGGAGTCCCTGCCTTCCCCAAGAGTGAATAAAAGTGCTGCAAACCCTGGGCCTGGGCCTCTCAGCGTCACCAGTTGCTGTGTGCACACAGAGGACCAAGCTAGCTCACAATAAACGCCTCTTTGCTGCTTATATTGATCTTGGTCTCCAGTGGTCTTTTGAGGGTCCCAAATTTGAGCATAACATACCTAGCAGAACATGATTGAGACAGGTAAAGAGAAGATTGTATGCAGGGGGATAAAAAATGGAGTAAGAGATACAAAATGGAGTGCAACTAGCTTTTCCTTAATCTGGTGGGTCCTATGAGCAGCCTAAGATTGTCAGGAAACTGAACAGGTAGGATTGATTACACTCAGGGAATGAGCATGGGAAGGGCAGACTTAAGAGTGGTGAAGTATACGATACCTGTGGAGGATTGGCTCCCTTGTAGTAATAGATTCTCGGGAAGCTTCTGAGATAGAGGCTTACAGCACAAATCAGCATCTACCTAGCCCTAGTGGTGAATTGATCTATTCTTTCCAGAGCTAATACTACTCACAAAATACGTATAATAGTTAATCTGAATTGTCAACTTGGTTAGATTCAGAGATGCCTAAGATTAAGAGGCTTCTGTGTGTGTCAATGAGGATATTTCTAGGAATGACTGGCATGTAGAATAACAAACCAAAGCAGAGAGCCACCTAAGTTTGGGCAACACTGTCCAATAGGTTGAGGGTTTGGATTGAACAAAAATTGGAAAAACAAGAAAGTAGTAGCAGATGCAAGCTTGATTCTTATTGAATGGATTATTGATAGCTGTTGCAATTGCCTGAGGACATCAGACTGCAGCTATTTCACTCATCCAAAGTAGATTTTGCCAGTGATTCTCCAAAGAGTTTCCAGAACCCTTTGGTCTTGAACTGGTGTAGCATCACTGATTTCTCTTATTCTGAGCCTTGAGCATCTTTGACTGTGTAGCCATAGGTTCCTCCAGCTCTCCAGCCTGCAGACAGCCATTGTGGGACTATGTAGCTTCTGGTTATATAAGCCAATCTAACATATCTCTTTTCATAATCATATATATGATCTATATGTATCCTGTTCATTTTGTTTCTCTAGAGAACCTTGACTATTACAGGACCAAAGGCCCAATTAGAGCTAAATGCTAGTTGCTGGAATTTCCCATTTAGAAATCTGCAATAGTCCCCAACCCTAGAGTCTGGACAAAACTACAACTGACAGTACCTCTCTCTTCTGTCCTACCTTATATAATGAGAAGGGAAGATAAAAGCTAATTCAGTGAGATTCAGTTTTAGGCCACTACACCTGGCAGCCTGGGGAACAATGCAAAAAGAGGGAGGTTTACAATTTACATCCCTTGTTCTTGCTAAGGGGTACATAGATCAAGAAGAAATATCAAGGATGGTCCGGCATAGGCCATGATCATCCATCCTTGTCCACAGTTTTGACCGTCTGAATAAAGGCAATTCTTTGATTTTCAGTAAGAATTTTTTTTCCCATTTTCTTCTAAAATTAGTGTTCTTTCTGTGCTGATTGGTTCATGGATATATACACATATATGCTTCTCTTTTTCTCATTTTTAGTGTTTATTATTTTCCATGTCCTGTCCTTTGTGCACTAGTGTTTTTTGGTTTGTTTATATTGGCTTTTATTTGCTCTGTTTCTGTTTTTCATTTTTCTCTTTTTCTCCTTTCTTCTTCCTCTAAGTAGTCAAATTTTCTTGTGCTCTTTTTACTTATTTTGTTAATTTTATTTACTTTTTCTCCTCATTCTCTATAATCATTACTTGCTACATCTACTCTATTGTCTCTGTACCTACATTTTAAATATTCTAAACTTCTTTTTTAGTGATACATTTTCCTTTATCTTAATGAACTGTGTTTTGACCCTGCTCATGAACTATGGTTTACATACTTGCTGCTAACACCATTCACATTTTATAGTTATTAGTACTGAGGATGGCACAGTTGACACCTACTTCTTAAGGCTAGATCTAGTTCATTGTTACTTATTATTTTTGTGCTTCACATTTTTTGACACCTCCATTCCTTTTTTTTGTCATTACTAGTGTTTTATATGTCATAGGAAGCAATAAGTACTTATTGTAAAGCAGTACATTGTTTCTTTTTATTGTTTCTTCTGTTTGAATTCTCCTTTTCTTGTGAGGTGTTAGGAGTCTACTGGGATACTATGAGCTCACAGGGTAGAAGTTCTGCTGCTGAGCTCAGTCTAGCCAAGAGACAGTACATTGCTCCACATAAAAATTAAACACACTCAAATTTTGTTCTTTTTTTTAAGAGAGAGAGAGAAAGAGAGAGAGAGAAATTTTTCAATATTTATTTTTTAGTTTTCAGTGGACACAACATCTTTATTTTATTTTTATGTGGTGCTGAGGTTCAAACCCAGAGCCCTGCACATGCCAGGCGAGTGCTTTACCACTTGAGCCATATCCCCAGCCCCACATTCAAATTTCAACAATAATACAAAGCAAATGAAAGGGAAAAATCTCCAAACTAATGACCAGGACCTGGAAAAAAGAAAGAAAAAAAAATATCTAGAGGGCTCTCAGGTCTTACTCATGAATATGAGTCCATACAGTACAAAAAGAGAAAATTAATACAAAATTGTGGACACAATATTATTGAGGTGTCTCAATATAGACCACATCCACATTTCTTTAGAATATAGAGAGATTTTAAGTGATGAAGAGCTTTCACAAAGGGTGTACCACAAGTATTCTACAGTGTACAACACAATTGCCAGGTCTCTAAAGAGGACTCACTCCACTTTTTGACAGGGAAAGTGAAATTCTCAAACCCTATAATATAATATACAATATACACTGTTTCAAAATAAACTAATCATCACTAAAGAACCATTAGGGAAATTACACTATAAAACCAACTTGGAAATATATTGAAAAATTCACAATAATCTAATCTCTTGAAACATTATGGCAAGAGAAGACTGAATGGAAGGGAAATCCAATCCAGCAGACATAAAACTCAGCACAGGAACAGAAGAAATCAGAAACATTAAGGTAACATGATACCTCCTAAAGTTCATAATTCAGCAGCAGCTGACTCTAAAAATATTGACATAGATGAAATATCAGATAAAAAATAGGGTACACCATTCTAAAGACAGAGTCTCACATGTAGGCCATCTAAACATAAACTCAGTAAAAAAATCTTCAGATCTTAAAAAGTGGTTTAAATATAATAAAGTTAACAGACATCTGTAAAATACTTTAACAAAAAACAGCTGAATTACTTTTATTTTTAGCTGCTCATTGAACTTTCTCTAAAACAGACCATACTTTATGCCACAAAGCAATTCTTAGCAAATAAAAAATTATATGATTTCTTACACATAATAATCATAATGGAATGAAACTATAAATCAATACCCCCTGAAAAAAACTATATCAACAATATAAGTATGTGGATATTGGGTAATACACTTTTAAATGATGAATGAGTAGAGAAACTAAAAAATTCTTAGAATAGTGATACAATACATCAGAACTTCAGGACCCTATTAAGGTGGTTCTCACAAGAACATTTATAATTATGATTGACTACATAAGAAAATCAGAAATATCTCACATAAACAACATAATGATGATGGAAAGTCTCAAGGTGCTGAAAATTCAAGAAACAACCAATTAACAAATTACTAGAAGAAAGGAAGTATAAGAATCATGGCCAAAATCAATGAAATATAATACAAATGATCAACAAAACAAAGAGTTGGTTCTTTGCACTGATAACCCTTAGCCAAATTAACAAAAGAAAAAAAAGACTCAAATTAATATATATTTTTTTAAATTAATAATATTTAAAATGAAAAAGGAGAAATCACCATGACATCAGAAATCCAGAGGATTAATAAGTACTATTTTGAAAATATACTCAAATAAATTGAAAAAACTAGAAGAAATGGACACATTTCTACACACATATGTCCTACCAACATTGAATCAAGAAGAGATTAAAAAAAATCTTAACAGAGCAATAATTAGCAATGAAATAGAAGCAGTAAAAACAAACAAACAACAAAAAACCCCACCCTATAATCCCAGTGGTTTGGGAAACTGAGGCAGGAGGATCACAAGTTCAAAGCCAGACTCAGCAAAAATGAGGCACTAAGCAATTTAGTGAGACCCTGTCTCTAAATAAAATACAAAATAGGGCTGGTGATGTGGCTCAGTGGTTGAGTGCCTCCGAGTTCAATCCCCATTATTATTTCCCCCCCCCCAAAAAAAAATACATCAAGGAAAGAAAATTACATACAATATCCTGATTAACTTAATACAAAGTCCTTAATAAAACATTACAAACAATATTCAACCACATATTAAAAAGACTGTACATCATGATCAAGTTGGTTTTATTCCAGGGTTGCAAGGACGGTTTAACATTCATAAATTAATGAATGTAATTCACCACATAAATAGAATTATGACAAATATCACATAGTGTTTCAATAGATGCAAAGAAAATTTTTGACAAAATTTAGTACTTATTTATGATAAAATCACTGAAGAAATTAGTGAGAAAAAACTTACCTCAACATCATAAGTGTTATTTATGACAAACCCAAAGTCAGTATCATAGTAAATGTGGGAAAACAGAAAGCCGTTCCTCTAAAAACCTAGAACAAGACAAAGACATTAATTCTCATGTGTTCTTTTCAGCATAGTAATAAAGATTCTAGTCAGAGCAGTTAGGGAAGAGAAGGAAATTAGAGGAGTAAAACTAGGAAAGGAAAAATTCAAATTATTATGTTTGCTGATGATATAATCCTATACTTAGAAGATCCACCAGAAGACTACTAAAGCTAATAAACACATTCATCAAAGTAGTATAATACAAAATTAACATACAAAAATAAATAGCTTTTCTATATATGGATGAGGAATCTGCTAAGAAAGAAAACGGGAAAACAATCCCATTCCCAACAGCATAAAAACTTTTCCTAAGAACAAGTCTAACCAAGGAGGTGGATCTCTCAAATAAAAAAAAAAATATATATATATATATATATATATATATATATAACACTGAAGAAAGAAATACAAGACACAAGAAGATGGAAAGACCTCCCATGTTCTTCAATAGGCTTAATTATTATTATTAAAATGGCTATATTACCAAAAAGCAATACACTTGTTCAATGCAATCCCTATCAAAATATCAATGATGTCCTTCACAGAACTAGAAAAAAGGGGTCCTAAAACTCATTTGGAAGAATAAAAGACCCAGAAATGCCAAAGCATTTCTAAACCAATAGCGTAAAAATGTATCACAATACCTGAATTCAGTGATACTGCCGAGCAATAGTAATAAAAAATATGTTATTAACTTGCATAAAACAGTTACATAGATGAAACAGAATAGAAGACATGGAGAAAAACCCACCAGATGGAGTCATCTGATCCTTGAGAAATGTGTCAAAAACACACATTGGAGAAAAGATAGCCTTTTTAATAATTGGTGCTGGGAAAACTGGTTATCCATATATAGGAGAATGAGACTAGGCTCTTATCTCCCTGCCAGCAGAAAAATAATCTCAATATGGATCAAATCCTAATAATTAGACTATAAAGTATGCAAATCATTAAAAACATAGAACCAACACTCTAACTTTTAAGTGCAGGCAACATCCTTCAATAGAGGATTATTAAAGCTCAGGAAATAATATCAAGAATTAAATAATGGGATGGAATTAATTGATAAAAATCTTCTGAACAGCAAAGGAAACAGAAATGTGAAGAGGGAAAATACAGAAAATGGGAGAAAATCTGCTAGCTATTCTTTTGACAGAGGATTAACATCTAGAATACATAAAGAACTCCAAAAACTTTAAACCAAACAAATAAATTATCTAATTAATAAATGAAAAATTGAAATACACAGGACACTTCTTAAAAGAAGAAATACAAATGGCCAAGAAGTTTATTTTAAAAAGTGTTCAAAATTGTTAGCAATAAGGAAAATGCAAAGCAAAACTACATTGAGATTTCACTTCACTCCAGTTATAATGGCAGCTATCAAGAATACAAACAGTAATAAATGCTGAAGAGAATGTGGAGGAAAAGAAACACTTTATACTTTTGGTGGGATTGTAAATTATTAACTACTAGGAAAATCATTATGGAGTTTCCTCAAAAGACTAGAAATGGAACCACTATATGACCCAGTGCTACCACTTTTCAGTGTTTATCCTAAAGAATTAAATTTAGCATACTATATGTACCCATGGTATAGCAGCACGATTCACAATAGCCAAACTATGGAACTAAAGTGTCCACCAATTTAATAAATGAATAAAGAAAATGGGGCATAGATACACAGTAAAATTTTATGTCTTTAAAAGATGTATAAATATATTAAATAATAACACAAAGAGCATATTAAGACAGATGGTGATCTAAAATTAATAATAATTCCTAAAGAAAAAATTAACGGAAGGGGAAAAAAGCCATACAATTTTAAAAAATTAAGTTCTTTGTTTTGAGATATCTGTAGAATGATAGGAACTTGTAAGATATAATAAAAAGAAATGTTATTTTACTGTGGTAGCATATTGCAAAAAAAATATAGTGCAATTACATAATCATGAATTTGACATTAAAATATATATCTTTTTATTCAGACTTTATGCATTTTACTAGCACTCATTTGTGTATATGAGAGAGAGTGTGCGTATGAGACATATTTAGAGAGAGAGCGTGCACTTAATTTTATACATTTTTTTATGCCTGCAGGTTCATGTAGCACCATAGTTATGATATAGAACAATACCCTAATCAAAAAGATTCCTCTTGTTGCCCCTTTTTTTTAGTCAGCTTTTCATTAATCTGACCAAAAGACCTCACAAGAATGATGTAGAGGAGGAAAAGTTTATTTTTGGCTCTTGGTTTCAGAGATTTCAGCCCATAGACAGATGATTCTGTAGCTCTGTGACTGGGGTAAGGAGAATATCACAGCTGAGGGGTGTGGTGGAGGAAAGCAGCTCAAGACAGACAGAAAGCAGAGAGAGAGAGAGAGAGAGCTCAGCTCATCAGATGTCCTAAAGTGATCTACTTCCTTCAGTCACACCCTACCTGTCTACAGTTACCACCCAGTTAACCCATATCAGTGGATTAATCTACTGATTAAGTCATGCCTTTCCTAATATAAGAATTTCACTTCTGAAAATTCTTACATTTTCTCACACATGAGGTACATTTCATATCTAAACCATATAGCTTTATAATCACACTTACTTCCCTCTGCATTCTGACCTCCCTACCACCACAAGAATAAGCACTATCAAAAACCAATTTGTATATGAATGTGTAACCGATGTGATTCTGCAATTTGTATTTGGGGTAAAAATGGGAGTTCATAACCCACTTGAGTCAAATGTATGAAAGATGATATATTATGAGCTCTGTAATGTTTTGAACAACCAATAAAAAAAAAACCAATTTGTTCAAAAATGAATTTTCATATTTTGTGTTTAAAACATGTTACACAATAAAAAAATATATTATGTAAACACTATGAACTAGAGTGTTTTTGTTTGTTTATTTGTTTTGTTTTTGTTTTTTCAAACCAGTATAATTTCCTGGAAAATCACAGCTTTGTAAATAAATAATTCACTTATTTCTATTGTTGAGTGGTAACCCAAGATATAGATGTACCACAGTTTATTTACCTACTAGAAGCCATATTAGATTTTTCTAGTTTATACTGACAATAAATAGATCAGCTATAAACATTCACTTTGTCTTTGTGTTTTTTTTCCATATTTTTATTGGTGTATCATAATTATGATGGAATTCATTGTAGATGAACACTTGTCTAGTGATAAATTATCTATTCACTAACACCAAAATTTGAATATATTCGGTCACTTATAGCTAACCTTTATTTATTTTTGTAAGTTCTTTTTCTTTGTATTGTGTATTATTTTCACGTAGGCAATGAACATTTAATGTTCATCAAAGTAAAGCCATGAAGTGAACTTTAAAGTGTATAAATATTTACTTCAACCAGAAAGAGGAAAGTCAGGCTCTCTATTCCTGACTTGGAGTATAGTAGAACTTTAGATAAGATTTTTAGATAACCAGGTTATTATTTCTGTATTACAGACACTTTTAGTTTTAAATTCCTAGTGTCCCTACATTTAATTTTCATATCCCCCTTGGCCCCTCTTGGCTGAACTTTAGGTATTGAGAGAATTAATATCTGGGCTAGCCTTCATGGGGAAAAGCTGACAACAAGAGGATTACAGGAGGATTTATTTTTTTTATGGGTGCCCTTCATGTCCATTAGGTCATCTAATACAAATTAAAATGGAGAAAAGAGAACAGATTTTGATTTAATCCAGATGGCAATTTGTAAGGATTGGTAGGTTAGAAGGAAAAAAAGCTATGATACAATTGAAAATTCAAGTGAAGATATTTTAGAAATAGTTTAAACACAAAGTAATCAAGCAAATGTGGCCAAGAAGTCCTATAAATAGAAGAATCAAAAAAAAAATTGTGAAAAGCCAGCTTGGAAATGGAGAAGTGGAAAGCATGGGGGAGAGAAAAAAAATCAAAGAGCAGAATTTCTGGATTTTTGGGGGGAAGGAGAAGGTGGGGGAAACCAGGGAATTAAACTCAGGGGCACTCAACCACTGAACCACATCCCCATCCCCAGCACTATTTTGTATTTTATTTAGAGATAGGGTGTGAGGATGGCCTTAGGCTTGAGCCTAAGCAACTCCATTTTAAAAACACACCAGACACATGACAGAGGCCTCAAACAAGTTACTTCCCCTCACCCTTTTAAAGAGAGTGAAGCTCCTGGCAGGCTGTCCTTGCCTGATAAGAGGGAAAGGCGAGAAGATCAGGGGTGGAGACCACCAGACCAAAAGTTTCAGACCTCAGGGTAAATAATGTCATGGAGAGATTCAGTGGTAGCTGATAAGAGTTGAAAGAGGGGTTTAAAAAGCCCCCAAATTTAGTATAAATAATAGAACAAATGAACAGGGATTCAGCCAACGGAAACAAGGATGCACTTGAGCTAGAGAGCCTGATGAGGACCTGGACTGACATCCTGTCATTTGTCATCATTTCCTGATCCTCTGCATAATCCTCACTGCTCTCAAACTCTACCACCTCATCTGGACCTTGATGAAAGTGGCAACTTTTTTCCCCACATCCTCGCCAGCACTTGTTGTTGTTTGACTTCATATTGGCTGCCAATCTTACTGGAGTTAGATGGTATCTTAGGGTGGTTTTGATTTGCATTTCTCTGACTGCTAGAGATGGTGAGCACTTTTTCATGTACTTGTTGATTGATTGTATGTCCTCCTCTGAGAAGTGTCTGTTCAGGTCCTTGGCCCATTTGTTGATGGATTATTTGTTATCTTATTGTCTAATTTTTTGAGTTTTTTGTATACTCTGGATATTAGGGCTCTATCTGAAGTGTGAGGAGTAAAAATTTTTTCCCATGATGGAGGCTCCCTGTTTACCTCTCTTATTGTTTCTCTTGCTGAGAAAAAACTTTTCAGTTTAAAAAAGTCCCATTTGTTGATTCTTGTTATTAACTCTTGTGCTATGGGTGTCCTATTAAGGAATTTGCAAATTGGTGCGGCCAATTTGGAAAGCAGTATGGAGATTCCTGGGAAAGCTGGGAATGGAACCACCATTTGACCCAGCTATTGCCCTTCTCGGACTATTCCCTGAAGACCTTAAAAGAGCATACTACAGGGATACTGCCACATCGATGTTCATAGCAGCACAATTCACAATAGCTAGACTGTGGAACCAACCCAGATGCCCTTCAATAGATGAATGGATTAAAAAAATGTGGCATTTATACACTATGGAGTATTACGCAGCACTAAAAAATGACAAAATCATGGAATTTGCAGGGAAATGGATGGCACTAGAGCAGATTATGCTTAGTGAAGCTAGCCAATCCCTAAAAAACAAATACCAAATGTCTTCTTTGATATAATGAGAGCAACTATGAACAGAGTAGGGAGGAAGAGCAGGAAGAAAAGATTAACATTAAACAGAGATATGAGATGGGAGGGAAAGGGAGAGAAAAGGGAAATTGCATGAAAATGAAGGGAGACCCTCATTGCTATACAAAATTACATATAAGAGGTTGTGAGGGGAATGGGAAAATAAACAAGGAGAGAAATGAATTACAGTAGATGGGGTAGAGAGAGAAGATGGGAGGGGAGGGGGATAGTAGGGGATAGGAAAGGTAGCAGAATACAACAGTTACTAATGTGGCATTATGTAAAAATGTGGATGTGTAACTGATGTGATTCTGCAATCTGTATTTGGGGTAAAAATTGGGAGTTCATAACCCACTTCAATCTAATGTATGAAATATGACATGTCAAGAGCTTTGTAATGTTGTGAACAACCAATAAAAAAATAAAAAATTAAAAAAAAAAAGAAAGTAGCAACTTCTCCCAATGACCCTCTCCTCAACCAGTCATCCACTCAACGAAAGGAAAAGACTGCCTTGGTTCAGGACCTGATCACCACGGTCTGAGTGAGTGTGCATCTGCTGGACATAAAGCCTAAGGATTAAGACTTTTGAACTTAGCAAACAGAGGGAATATCTGCCATTAGCCTGTCATGATCAAGTGTGTTTGCAGTGCTTAGAATTAATCTAGAATTGTTTGCTGTGAATCGATTATGTCTATTGCAGTGCCTAGCATTAGAGGATTGTCATTTTCTTGATTAAGAACCCATAGAGTAAATTTGTATTGAATAATTTGAGTGAATAAAGCATTGGAAGGAGCAGAAGCATGAGAATATTCTTTATTTCTCCCCTAGTCTGCATATATTGCAATTTTGTCCCCTGGAGACACAAGGTCTCACTGAGTTGCTTGGCACCTTGATTTTGCTGAGGCTGGCTTTGAACTCATGATCCTCCTACCTCAGCCTCCCAGCCTCTGGGATTACAGGTATGCAACACTGACCCTGACAGAATTCCTGAAATTTTGAAGAGAAAAAATCTAATGTTACTTGATTCAGAGTAGATGTGATAGTATAAATAAGTAGAAAAAAATGTTTTTAGAAGTTATATGTCAAAAAATTACAAGGTTTAGAACTGAGAAATCATTGTATTATTCTTGGTAAAATATTTCTTTTTAAATTGTGCAAAGGAGGTCTCAAGCTGTGTGTGTGTGTGTGTGTGTGTGTGTGTGTGTGTGTTGCAATTACTTTTAATCACTGTTATTAGGATATACAAAATAATTGGTAATATATAACTCTTTCTTTCTCTCCAACTCTTCTAAGAAAAACAAACAAAGAAACAAAAAACTGATGTGCTAGATGGCAGGAGAGTCCAGGCTCCACTATTGATTACAGAAAAGTTCAACTGTCAACTGTTCATAAACAAGAACATCTTGGTGAAATCCCTCCAAATGAAGAATAAACCTGAGTCATCCTTGTGGTCTCCTGAATGAATTAGAACTTCATGGAAAAGGAACAGTAGTTCACTTCACCTTTTGAATATAAACTCTGAGGCTTATGTTTAAAAGGGACTTGTTTTTCTTTTTCTCTTCTTCTCTCTCCCCCTCCTTAACCTGGGGGTGAGGAACAAGATTACCATGAGTTATCTGTGCTCCACAGGAAGGAGATGTCTGCTAGAGGATCTAGGAAGTGACAATCTCCCACATTAACACACCATGGGGTGCCCCAGGACCCCCTACCAGAGCACATCTGGAATTTAGCCTTTGAATAGCTCCTTTAAATATCCCCCTGTTCCTCTGATGGGGAGAATCACAGCCTCTGGGGCCTTGAATCTCCTGTGTTTCTCCTTTGCACACTTTCTTTTATTCTCAAAACCGTGTCCTCATTATTAAATTGGCATTAATTGGCATGGGGAACAAGGACCAAGCTTTTGGTTACAGAAAGAGCAAGAGAAGTGCTTTAATGTTGTCAGTGTGCCCTTCCCTTTTCTGAACTCAGCATGATGCCACTTATAGGATCCCCAGGACTCAGGGTTTTCATTGAGGGAAAAAGGTACCAGTGATGGACTAGTGATACCGTTGCTGGTTACCAATGACAAGTTCTGCTTTCCCTGATGTTGAAGTTTGAACAGCAGAGAAGCACCGTAGAAAGCAAGTTTTATTTAAATAATAACAGACTCCTTTTGGGAGGGAAAAAGGGGGCCAAGACTTGTATCCAAAGAAGTGGAAGTATTCTGCCCCTTTTATAAATTTTAGATTCTCTTTGTACTCCTGCCCGCTTCCCCCTTATTTCCCTCCATCTAGTGTAAGTGACAAGTCTGGGAGGATGCGCCAAAAAGTGGGAAACAAAAACAATTACTGGGGCAGGTTACCCTGCCAACACATTAGAGCAGGAGCAGGGGAAACACTTTGGTTGAAAGTGAGGCAGGGCAGCATTTGATTTTCTTTCCAATCAGCTCTCACCTTCCCAATTGGACCCAATTATTTATTATCTATATTGACTGTCTTTTTGTCTCCCCCTCCCTCCCCACTTCACTAGTATTCTGAGGTGCTTTGCAGCAAGTCCACTTCCATCTCACCTCAAAGGGAGCACAGGGGAATATGGCATGGCTAGACCACTTGGGGATAAGTAGAAACAAAGCAAGGAGCCTAGACCTCAGATAACCACCCACAATTTTTGTTGGTCCTGTGTACTTGTGAGCCAGATACCTAATCAGAGGTGCCATCTAACTATCCACTGAGCTAGCTGTTTCTCTGAAGTGGAGGGACATTCTAGATGACTTATGTGCTTAGACAGCTAGCCTCAGTGTCACACTCCAGTTTCCTCTGAGTAGGCACCAACCACTACAGCAAATTTTGACCAAGAATAGGAACAAGTTGCACCACACCTAGAAGTTTAAACAGTACTCAGTCCATCCTAAAGCGTATCCCAAAACTTTCCACAAGCATGGAAATTAACTTCAGCTCCCCATTTCTACTGAGCAAAATCACTGGTATAGGTAAAGCCTAGATGAACATTAAGAAGATACAGGCATTTGTCTTCCATGTTTATAAAAATTATGTATTTATAAACACAAAAATAAAAAAAACACAGATTCATTTTGTCTATTGTTTTGGGACAAAGTTATTTTCAAAATATTGAAATGTTGGAGTTGAACTTCACTCAGTGTGAAATAGCCCATATTGTGGCTACTTAATCTATCCAACTGTTTTGACTTTATAATTTGTATGTGGCGGAATAATTATTCAAAATAACTTACACCAATGAAAATGGATGGTAGTCAATTATTTTTATTTGCTTAAATTCTGACTCCTACTCCATCTGAAAAAAATTCCATTATGCCCCTTATCTCACCTGTTTCTCAGTCTTCATGTTTCAAAAAAAGGGAGGAATAATAAAGGGATAAGGCTCAAAGAATAGAGCAAATCTTTCTCTTTACATATTAGTTGGTAATAAAATTCTAAAACTTCAATGGGTTTCTAAAATCTTTATAAAAAAATACTCAAAGAAAACATCAAAAAATGTGTCCAAGGGCTGTGTTAGAGACATTGTACTTATTGCATACTTATAACCACCTGAAGATACTTATTTTTGTTTTAGATATCTATTTTCCAGAAAGAAGCAACTGTTCAAGCAGTTAGTAAAATTAGATATAGTAGTTGGGCATGAAATTATATGGAAAAGATCAGAAACAAGTTGGTGCTGCTGTGAATGTTATGCAGGAGAGGCTTAAGCAATACAACATATACAGTCATCCCATGGTTACTCAGGGAACATTGGGTCCATGAACCAACTAGAAAACAAATTCTCAGATACTCAAATTCTTTATATAAAATGGTGAGAGCAGTATTTTTATGAAACCTATACATATCCTCCTATGTATATTCAATCAATTCTAAATTACCTGTAATACCTAACACAATGTAAATAGTAATTATACTATATGGTTTAGTGAATAATGACAAGAAAAGCAAAATCTGTACACATTGAATACTGATATATACATATTTTTTTGCCCCAAATATTATTGTCCCACAGTTTGTTCAATTCATAGTGTTTAAATCTGCTAATGTAGAACTTCTTGATAGAGTAGTGTTGATTTTTTTTTCTCTATAGAATAAGGGAACTCTATAAAGAATGTACAAAGAGGGAAGAAGAAATGATTGGCTTAGCAGAATAAAAATGTGGTGACTATTTAATCCCTTTAATGGTGAGGAAGCAAAAGAATGGAAAGCAAGTTACAAAATAAAATAGTGATACCTCGGGTTATGGGTGAGTTCTCCTTGCTCACATGTTGAAGTCTGAATATCAGAGAAGCATGCGGAGGCAAGTATATAAAGCAGGGTTTATTTAAAAAGGAATAACATAGTGAAAGACCTAAGCAAACTCATTTTACTTGAGACCTCATTTTGCTCTGAAACTTAATCCCTGACCTACTTGCAGTCCTAAAGTCAGGAAATACCACAGAAAATTCTGAACAAACAGTTCTCGGAAAAGTCACAGATGGTGATTGCCTAAGATAGGCCAAGATATTGAAATATTTGAAATTTCAGATGGCCCCCACCTAGGTGCAGTGTGACCAACATCTAAACCAGAAGCCCTGCAGCTTGGCACGTATCCACCTTCTGACAGCCTCACAGTTGAAACCAATCATTTTAAAGTGTGTCAACCCCTGGAACTAACCAATAATCCTTTCCAGATTCTTTCCCGCCATTTGATATGCTAATCATGTTTTAGAGTTGTTTTGTGATTTTTTCCCGGGGTGTGTGATGGATTGCTAAGAGATGCTGTGATGTATGTGAAGTCCCTGCCTTCCCCAAAGAGTGTATAAAACTGCTGCAAACCCTGGGCTCAGGGCCTCTCAGCGTCACCAGTTGCTATGTGCGCAGAGGACCAAGTTAGCTCGCAATAAACGCCTCTTTGCTGCTTACATTGATTTTAGTCTCTGGTGGTCTTTTGGGGGTCCCAAACTCAAGATTATCTTAGACTTCTCCCAGGAGAAGGGGGCCATAGAGGGTATCCTTGTATCCCAAGAAGTGAGGTGTTGTGCTTTTTTGTGTCTCTTCTTTGCTCTCTTCTCCTTATCTTTATTCTTCCAGCATACCTGACTAGGCCTGGGAAGGGGGAAAGGCAGGATGGAGCAGCCCAAGACACATTAATTAACAACTTTATAACTCCCTGTAGGGAGGGGCAATTCCTCAGACAAGTTACCTTAGCAACAGGTTGAAGCAGAGGCAGGTTATCTTGATAGGGTGGAGGGAGAGCTCTGAAGGCATTTCAGTCCTTTAGGAGGCAGTCTCCAACTTCCTGGACTCATTCAATTTGGCCTCCTTGACCTGACTTGACTCCATTTACCTGTCTATACTGACTGCCTGTTTAATGCTGGCTTCAATAGCACATTGGAGTAACAGATATACAGCATTAAGAAAGAGAAATGTCCATCACTGATACCTTGACAAGTCCTGCTTCCCTGAATGCTGGAGTGTAACACCAGAGAAGCAAGCGAGGCAAGTGTAGAGAGTCAGAAGCTTTATTAAAGGACAGTAGAACAGACTTCTCCCAGGAGGAAGAAGGAGACCCAAAAGACTTAATCTGTGGGATTAGGAAGCCCCATCCTTTTTATACATCTGAAGTTTTCTTTGTTCTTTTACGTTCTTCCCCCATGTTCATTTCCCCTCATCCCATACATGTGACTGGGAGATGCTGGTGGAAAAGCCAAAAGGTAGGTAACAGGTGGGTTTAAGGAGCTTAGGAGTAGTGGTCCAGGCAAGAAAGGGGGCCCTGGGTGAATTAATTAGCAGTTCCATGTCTGCTCAGCAGTTGCTTCATTAAAAATTCTTTAGGAAGGGCCTGGATTTGGGGGACATTAACATTTCAATCTCTCATAACAGAGTCTTCAAACTTTTTTTTCCCCAAAAACCAGTTTGGTTTGTTTTTCTCAACCTGGCTCGATTTAGCAATCTATACTGACTAACTATTTTTAATTCTGGCTTCATCATGAATATGTTGTCTTAAAATAGAGACATGGGCTGCTGGGGGTAGGGGATGGTCTCCACTATTTTTTTCACTATCCAACTATGTTTTAGTGTGAATGTTATAAATCATTAAAGGCATAGAAAGTATTAGTAAAAGAACAAATTAATCCTTATTAGTTGACATGAGATAGAAATATTCAAACAGGGATGTGGCCCAGTTACAATATCCACCTGCCTCTTTGGGCTGCTGCAAGTTTGATGTGACGATAGATGAAGGAAACTTCCTCATGATTTCTTTATATTGTAGCTGTGATTCATACTGACAATCAGAAAAATATTAATGGCACTTACAAACCACCAAGAATTCTTCTTAAGTAAAATAGTTTGGCTTTATTTTGACAGAAATTGTCATCACTAAAATTACTGAATGATATTTCCCATTATTAATTCTTTAGTCTGAGTGGCCAATAACTGTATCCATCTGGCATCTGGTAATCACAGCAGAGGGGGGTAGACAAGAAGATGAGGCTTGGGCAGAAAAAAGAGCCAGAGGGAAAGAAACCTACTCCTACTCCAGAGGATGAAGGGAGGCTAGTAAACGGTACATCATTGTGTTATTTTATTAACTTTTTTGGGGGGTGGGAAGGTACAATCTATATAGTAATTCCTTACTTTGGGTTCTTTTAATACATGAAAGATTGTTATTACATACAAGAAAAGATCTTGTAGATAATACTGCTTTGTTTTTGTTATGCAAGGCAATATTTTCCTAATTAATGGCATTTGAAAAAATTGTGTAACAAAGTAGCAGATTAAAATATTTAGTAAATAAGGCAGGTAGCAATGAAAATCTGTGATTTTCAAAACTCGAATAAAAGTTTTAGAATGAACAGATGCAGAGCGATTGTAAACACAATAATGATCCTCATAATAATGGCTTCCATATTAATAAGAATAACTGGAAAACCTCACAGCTAGCCTCTCATCATCATAAGCATAAGTAATTTCAAATAATTGTCATCTATTTACTCTTTCAGATTAATTATTCATTGTTACTTTTCTAATTAAAAGATAAAACATTTTTTTTTAAAACCTCAGTTTAGTTTTTTCTTTTGACTAGGTAAAAATAAAAGATATTGAGTAGAGTTAGAGGTTGAAATTGTGAGTTTATATATTACAATTTCCAGAACATCGAAGGAAAAAAAAGCATAAACCTATACATATATGGATATATGTCTATATGGATATTCAAGTGTAATAATGCTCAGATGGTTTGAATATTAAATCTTTAAGTTGATAAATGATAGATGATAGGTACACATAGATATCTTCACAAATAAAAATATTGATTTGGACAGGTATAGTTTAAATTATTCTTAAAAGAATAAGAATAAAGAATAATAAGAATAATAATCTAAACAGTTCTTAAATACAGTTTAAATTATTTTATTAAGATACTTTAAATTATTCTTGCATCTTTCCTGTATCAGAATTGTATATTAGTCATTTAGTGAATACATGTTCACAATACCCTTTGTTGAGAAAAATTTTAAAGGTAGAGACAAAAATGAAAACTTGGGTATTTATTTTACAAGTCATTACATTCTACAAGATATTATGAAATGAATAGTATTCTTATGAGAGACTTGACTATTAACAAGAGTGTTTTGCAATTAAAAAGGGATTCAATTAAACAGAAGAATGTAAAGGTAAAATTTCTAAGCTGACTCTAAGCTGCAAGAGTCTGAGTTAAAGTGTAAAAGACTGGGGATTGTAAGGTTTCTAAATTGAAAGGCTTGGGCTAAAAATAATAATAATAGGCCAGGTATTGTTAAAATTCCTCTGCTACCCCCAGAACCTGTAATCTCTGTAGCTGTTAGAACAATACCTGAACTGCCCAGTAAATATTTCCATTGATTCCCTGGTTGTTTATTAGCTAAGGGCTCCAAATAGCTCAGACATAAGCATCCAGGCCACAAAACCAATCAGTTTAAATGTGTACCCCACTCAGGGGTGACCAATCACCTCTGCCCAGACTGTTCCCGCCAATAGATGTACTAATCATGGCTCAGGGTTGTTGTTCAATTTTCCCGTGCCTCAAGATGATTTGTTCTGATGTATGCAAAGCCCCCCACCCTCTCCAAAAAGTGTACTTAAGCTCTGCTTGACCTCTGCTCTAGGCTCTGGGCTGCTCTCCCTTCCTGAGTGAGCCTTGAGCCCCAGCATGCTGGTTCAATAAAACTTCCCCTTGCAATTGCATGAAGCTGGTCTCTTGTGTGGTCTCTTCCTCCGACGCTCCGCCGGACCCTTACAAAGAAAAATAACAGTCAAATCTGTGTATGGTAGGACAATGAGATAACCTATGTACAATGTATTGTATTACATCTCTGAGCACCTATAGTTTTCACTGAACATATTTATACTCTTTATTAAGCCTACATGGAAATATTTATCAAATTAAGTTTGTAATAGAATTAAAAATGGCAACAGAATGAATTAAACTGGGAACAACAATTAAACGACATTACTGAAATTGTCCCTCGATTTCTTATTGAATAATAGTTTATTCACTTATATTTATTATGAGCAATAAGTCTTTTCAGTGTTGAGAAAACTGATTTCAGCAATGCCTTTGGTCAGCATTCTATAACCTCCTTTAGAAAAGATGAAGAAAGGTAATCTAAATGATTTTATTGGAAATTGAGCTGGAATTGGTAAAACCATTTTATCTATTTATGTATTGGAGATATAATGTTTAGAGAAACACTATCTTTACCTGATAATTCAAAGGCTCTTCCCAACATATATTTGGGTAAAACCAGAAAACGCGTGAAGAGGCTGAACTTCTTCGTAACAGCAATCATCTGGGTTCTGCCCAAATTTGCCTTTTTGTCTTTAAAGAATCTCCTTCCTCTGGTACAGATGCTTCCCCACAAGCCCAATTCAGATCCGTTCTTTGGTTTATTATTTCAGATCTTCATTGTTTTTGATCTAGTTTCAGATTTCTACTTTACTCCAACCCCAAGTTGATAATTACTGTTCTCTCTGCCCAAATATACAGATTTGAAAAAAATTTTATGCACAGAGTTTTGTATATGTATGCTTATAAGCTTCAATTACCTTTAAAACAGGTGATATGATAGTGGAAGAATAGGAAGAAAAAGTGAAAATAGTAAGAGAACAAGGAGAGTAGTTAGAAAGAAAATAGAAAAGGGGGAAAAAAGAAGAAATAAATGAATGAAAAAGAAACCAATAGAGAATGGGAATGTCCTGAAACCATAAATATTTATTGGATTAAAGGGAGTAAGGAATCAACTAAATTGGAAGAAAGATTTTATTATTTCCAGCTTTGAATAATAAATGAGACAAAAGCCGTTTGATGTCAATGAACAGACTACTGATAATAATAATTATCCCAGAGGAACACTGCGAGAATACACTCATAATATGGGCATGCATCACTTATAGAAGTGAATATGTTTTGAAAATGCTTGTTGAACAATTTTGCCATTATGAGAGCATTACAGAGTATACTTACACAAACTAATATGATTATGATGTCACTAGATGATATAGTCTCACAGAACCATGGTCATGTAGATGATGTGCCATTGGTACATTGCACATGACAGCTAGTTTTCCTGTTCTGAGATTGGTACTTCGGACACATAAGACGTTTTATTCTAAAAGTGTGCTTTAGAAATGGAAATGGAAACCAAAGCTAAAATAAATGAGAAATGATTGTAGGTCCTTTGGCTCAAATTACTCCATCAGTTAGATGATATATTGACATCTATCCAGTTGTTCTTCTTCAGAAATTTTTCAGAGTTTAGAACAGTTTATCTGCCTTTTTTTTTTTTTTTTTTTTTTTGGTACCAAGAATTGAACCCAGGGTGCTTAACCACTGAGCCACATCCCCAGCTTTTTTTATTTTGAGACATGGTCTCGCTGAGCTCCTTAGGGCCTTGCTAAGTTGCTGAGGCAGGCTTTGAACTCACAATACTCCTGCCTCAGCCTCTAGTCTCTGGGATTACAAGTGTGTGCCACTATGCCCCGCATGTCTGCTTTCATTTTCAACTGAGACTTTCACTATGTTGGGAAATAGAAAATGTGTAGTAAATCTTTGTTATATGAGCACACTATGGAGCCCCATCAGTATCACTAACTTAAATAGTGCAGTGTTGTTGGCTTGATGTAGCAGCAGTGTGTTTAAGAATGAAAACAAAGTTCTGGTTCTATTAAACGGTTGTACAGTTACTACAGAAGATTTTGAACCATAAATATACCATCTATCCTCTTTGCACAGTCAGTTTTAGAGTGTGTTTCTCCTTTGCAGTGTTTTATTTGTCCGGATCGCAGGCCCCACAGTAATCATTCTGTGTACTCATTCTACTGATAGGAAAACTCAGATCCCCATTAAGGCCTATATGGTGGTTTGTACCACTATGTACTAAGTAGGATTTACAATAGAGATTTTAAACCTAGATCTGAGTCAAAAATAGCACTGGATAAATGAATTAATGACCTGGGAAGAGTGAATTTTACTGTTCTCATTTATCAAAAGAATGAGGATAGGGGGAAACTGATTGCTCTTCTCCCTGCCATAGGCAATCACTAGTCTGATGTACATCACCATGCACTGGTTTTTGCCTGTTAAAGAAGTATGCATAAATGCAATTACATATACATAGCCTTTCATGTTTGGGTTCTTTCACCTAATATGGGGATCTTGGGTTTAGTCTGTGTTGTTGCATGTCTTAGTAGTTCATTTTAATTGCAGAATGATGTTCCACTGTGTGAATATATCACCATTTATTATTTATTTTTCTGTTTATAAACATGTAGGTCATTTCTAGTTTTGGCTACTGTTAGTAAAGCTACTGTAACATTTGGGAAACTCCCAAAATTGCTCTTATTAGTTGAAAGAAATGGGATTAAATCATATATAAAAATAATATAGACAGTCTAAAGAATTAAGAGTTAGTAACTTATTAAATTAGTGAATTACAAAATGACAGAATATTATATCTGGAAGTGGATTTGCTTGAAGTTTAAAGGTAAGTTTAAAAGGAATACTTGGCAATGGCTTAATAAAATTTTTTTTCCAAGTGGCACTAACAGGTTGAAAATATGAAAGATGCGAAATAAGTGTAACCTAATTATTCATTATAGCTGGACTCCAGAGGATTGCTACTCAGTGGCACTTTTCTTACTTTAGTTCATTTTAATTTGCATACATAAAGGGGTGAGAATTGCATTTTTAACACATACTCTCAAATCTAGTCTACAGATTCAAATTCCCTCAAAGGAAGCTCCTTTTGTAGTTTCTAGGTAATTTGTTGCTTTCTCAGGTATGTAGAACAAGTTATCTTTTTAATTGCTGAAATGAATACATTGACTACTCTCTCCCTGTGTTTAAAAATAGTTTGTTAAAATTAATGAAAGAGATGCAATAGAATATAAATATCCTACAACCTCAACTATAGCAAGATAATGAGTAATACAGGATTCTTGACACACACAGGTTCTCTGTTTTAAATTTGAGTTATTGTCTTTTTGGAATCCAATATTTCACAGCCAGAGCATAACAAGGGACAGCATCAAAGATGCACTATTGGGGAGCCAATTATGCAAGTCCAATATTCTACTCCTTTTTATTCTGTAAAAAATGCTTAGGTGAGGATCAGATAAGAGGACTAGAAGAAATGGGAGAAAGCCATATCGTGGTTGTACCCAGAGAGTAAAGAATAAAAGAGATAATGAATAAAATTTAATAGTTGTCTTCTGGTAGCCATACTATACATGAAAGCAAATATTTGAAACAGAAACACATAGAATATAAGATTATACATCAGGAGATATGAGATTCATTGGTAACTGTATCATAAAAACTGGGACATTTCTCTGAATGAAAAGGGATATTATTAATAGTAATTCTGTAGTGACAGAAACAGAAATCCATTTCTATGCTCATTGGGGATATTATTATACCTATTAAAAAGCAAATGAGACCATGCAGTGCTAAGATGGGAGCAGGGGTGAGAAGAAAAAAATGATTTTTTTTACAACTATTGATGACCATTTTTGCAAATATTATTTTTATTTATGTGTTTTCATGATTCTAATATGAAATATATATATTCTAATAGAAATATAATGTATTGTAACAGGAATACATATCTATATCTATATATATATATATATATTCTTATAGGAATATATATTATATATATTATATATGTATATTATATATTACATATGTATATATAGGAATATATATACATATATAATATATATGTGTATATATATTACATTTAAAATTTTTTTTGTAGTTTAGATGGATACAATACCTTTATTTTATTTATTTATCTTTATGTGGTGCTGAGATAAACCAGAGCCTCACACATGCTAGGCAAGCACTCTACTAGAGCTGCAACCCAAGCCCCTATATATTAATTTTTATCTAGGAGTTATAAAGAGATTTGCCATTTCTTCTGATTCAGGCTGGATATACAAACATGACCAAATCTACAGCTTTTACTCCAATGATGCATTGAAAGGAAAATAGTTTAAGTATTCAGTAAGCCCAGTTTTAGCACCTAAACTACTTTCATTTGGAAGATACACATTATAAAATGTACTAACACTCCCACAAGGAAAAAAAATCCCTATACTCCAATAATGAATCTGTTGAAAATAAGTTAGAAAAACTACTCCATTCACAATAACCTTCCCAAACTGCTTAGGAATAAATCTAAGCAAGGAAGTGAAGGATGTCTACAAGGAAAATTGTGGAAAACTAAAGATGGATATTAAAGAATTAAAAATAAAAAGAACTGTCATTTTCTTGTACATTGTCAAAATGGCCATATTACCAAAAGAACTATACTAGTTAAATTAAATCCCCATCAAATTCCATTGACATTCTTCACATTACCAGAAAAACAATTCTAAAATATCTTTGAAAGGAAAAGACTCAGAATAGCCAAAGCAATCTTGAACAAGAAGATCCATGCTGTAGGCATTATAATCTGGAACCTAAAATTATAGTACAGAACTATAGTGACCAAAACAGCATGGTTGGCACCAAAACAGACATGGAAACCAACGGAATAGAAGACCCAGAAATAGACCCACATAGATATAGTCATCTGATACATGACAAAGGTGTCCATACATCAGAGAAAAGACACCTTTTTTAACAAATGGTACTGGGAAAACTAGGTATCCAAATGTAGAAGAATGAAACTTTATTTCTATTTCACATTCTACAAAAAGTCAACTCAAAGTGGATCAAAGACCTAGGAATTAAAGCAGAAGTTCTACAACTGCTAGAAGAAAATGAAGGCTCAACATTCTAACATATTGGCACAGGAACTGACTTCCTTAACAAGACTCAAAGTGTAAGAACTAAAATCAAAAATCAATCAGTGGGACACCATAAAATTAAAATCCTCTGCCCACCAAAGGAAACAATTAAGACCGTGAAGAGAGAGCTTACAGAATGGGAGAAAATCTTTGCCACCTGTTCCACAGTTATGACATGAATATCCAAATATACAAAGAACAACATAAAACAAAACAAAATTAGATAAAAACCAAATAACCTGAAAAATAAATGGCCAAAAGAACGAAACAGACACTTCACAAAAGAAGACTTACAAATGGCTAATAAAAACATGAACAATTATCCAATGTATCTAGCCATCAGAAATGCAAATCAAGACTACATTGAGACTTCATCTCACTTCAATCAGAATAATAATTATCAAGAAAATAAATAATAATAAATTTTGTTGAAGATGTGGAGGGAAAAAAGGTATATTCTCACATTATTGGTGGGAGAGCAAATTAGTACAACCACTCTGGAAAGTGGTATAGAGATTCCCCCTAAAACGAGGAATAGAATCACCTTCTGAACCAGCTATCTCATTTCTTGATATTTAGCCAAAAGAACTAAAATCTGCAAACTCTAAAGATGCAGCCACATCAATATTTATGGCAGTAGAATTCTCAGTATCTAAGCTATGTAACCAGTGTAGGTATCCATCAATATACGAATAAATGAAAAAAATGCGGTATATATACACAATGGAGTCTTACTTAGCTGTAAAGAAGAATGAAATTATGGTGTTTGCCAGTAAATGGATGGAACTGGAGTACAGTTCCATCCATTCAAGTGAAATAAGCTAAACCTAGAAAATCAAGGGTCAACTGTTTTCTCTCATATGTGTAAGCCAGCTCAAAATCAGAAAGGAAGGGCTGGGAATGTGGCTCAGGCGGTAGCGCGCTCACCTGGCATGCGTGTGGCCTGGGTTCGATCCTCAGCACCACATACCAACAAAGATGTTGTGTCCACTGAGAACTAAAAAATAAAATATTAAAAACTCTCTCTCTCTCTCTCTCTCTCTCTCTCTCTCTCTCTCTCTCTCTCTCTTCCTCTCTCACTCTCTCTTTAAAAAAAATCAGAAAGGAAAAAAGAAAAAAGAAAAAAAATGTGTGTGATGTGTATGTGGGGGGAATCCCATAGAAATAGAAGAGAGATCAGTTCATTAGAGGAAAGGGATTGAGGGGAGAGGAGGAAGGAACAGGAAAAGAGAAGAATGGAAGAATAAATCTGATCAAACATTCCTATGTACATATATATATGAATTTACCACAGTGAATTTCGACTTCATGTCTAAACACATGCATTAATAAAAAAAAGTACAAATAGAAGAAAGATTAGTAGAGCAGAGGAAGGGAACTGAGGAATGGAGAAAGGAGAAGTACTGGGGATTGAAGTGCAGCAAATTATTTCTATGCTTCTATAAATATGTTAAAATGAATCGCAATTTTATTTATATGTATAATGAGTTAATAAAAAACAGTATTATTCAAGAGTCACTTCTAAACACTGTTAAAGACTTTGCATAATTTAATGGACCTTTCCTATCTCATTTCTTTTGCAAAGCAACTCACATTCAATTTTTTCATTTCAAATCAAAATTTGGATTTTATACATAACCCCCCAAATACAGAGGGAAGTTTCCCTCAGATCTATGCAATATGTTAGTTCCTGGATATTTTGATAAATAGTATTAGACAATATTATGACACCTAGGAATTCTATGTAGGGAGCATGAGGGAAGATATTGAAATTGTAGAGGCACAGCATTAACCCTCAACCTCTGATTTTTTTTTATAATGTTAGTAGAATGAAAGTATAAATCATTTAAATATGATTTGTACTACAATATGGAGATAAGGACATACAGAAAACACTGTAAGAAAATGTCATGTGCCAGGCAAGCCAGGTTAGAGGGAGGGACATTTTTCCCTAAATGAGGAGATGTGAGTTAGGATGGCGCTGAAAGAGAGGGATGTTTCATATACCTGAACTACAATGGCCTTGGCATTGTCACCAACCTCACACCAGGCCCATTCACTCATGCACATTTGAAAGCCTAATGTGATTATTGTTAAGAATATCTGTAGCCAGCAGTGTGCTAGGTATGAAGGAAGCACAGATAAAAGGCAATTCACAGTGTCATCAGGAGATAGTAAGCAAACATTGATATCACAGTAAGAAAAAAAAGAGAGCACAGTTTGCCTCTTATAACCCAATTAAAAGCAAGGCAAAAGCCAGTGAGTCTACAGCGAATTTTTTTTCATCTTGTTTACATTTTATTTCTCAGTTCATTCATCATTGCCTGATTTTCCCCTCCCCAATCTGTCTTCTTTATCCAGAAAAAACAAACAAACAACAACAACAAAAACAGTGTAAGTGTCAATTGTACTGATTTCCAGTTCATTTTGCTTCCACAACACTAGATAATGGGTCCCTAGAAATTTCCTTTTAAAGTGTTTTAGTCTTATAAGTGTATTGTAGCAAAATACTCCAAGTGAAGAAATTAAAGCAATTTTCAAGTCACCTAGCTTTCCTTTTTACTTACCTTCATTCCAGACTTTCATGATTTATGTCAAATCCACGTCCAGAGGCTGTGAACAAAAATGACAAGTTAGTAAATGTAGTGAAAATGTGCAAGGTTATTTTATGAAGCAATGAATTGTCTCACCGCAGAAGAAACTAAGCATTTGGACCACAGGATAATGTGGTAAATGGACTGCAAGTTTAAAGCAAGGATGGAGAGTTCTTTTCAACTTGTGCATCTGGCACTAGTCTGAGGGAATTAACTCTCCATCATTGTGTGGGTTGTGCTACCTGTTTCTCAGGAAAAGGTAAGTAAGTAAGGAAGGAAAAATGTTAGAGTCATGTTGTGCACATCTCTGGTCCCCATCACTTAACAGTGTACTATGAATAAGAGCATCAGGAAGCAAGTGAGCAGGGAGAGCAATAAGTCTGCTTGAAATCAACCTTTCAATTAATCAGGAAGATTTGGATGGGACAAGAAGCACATCAGACCTTCCTGCAAAGAGAAGCCTCATTCTTCAGGTTCCTCAGTTGCTAACTCTGTTGGATAGCATTTGGGGAATTTTAAGAATTATGGGACTGAAAAAGGAAGAGGAATGTTGATAATCTAAGCAATTAATGATAATCAGGGTTACATAATGACAATAATGTTTATACCTCCAGTTCTTTCTGCAAATATTTGGGGATTGAAGAAATACCCATAACTGACATAATTTCAATGTTCAGAAAAAAAATATTTATAAAACACAATTGACAATTTTGTACTGTAATGTTACCACATGAATATATTGGCTATCAAAACAAATATTATGTTAATGAAAATCAAGCTCTCTTCCATACTAATATTATATAATTATATAATAAATGTCATAAAAGGATATTATAGGTCTATAGATAGATATGTAGACATATAAAGACATATATTTTTAAAATTTAATTATTTAAAATGTAAAATTTGGATTTCACCTACTTAGTATTCTATACCATGAATATATTAAAATGTACTTAACCATTTCCCCAATTGAAATAAATTTGGATCCTTTTCTTTTCTTCCCCTCTCCTTTTTGAGGTGATAGAAATCAAAACCAGGGCCTTGCATGTGCTTGGAATATATTCTACCTCTAAGCTACACATCCCAGCCCTCATTGGGTACTTTTTATTTTTTTTAAACAATTATACTGGCTCTCTATTTCTCTATTTTTTAAAAATCTTTATTGTTCTCTGAATGGGATAACCTTACATAACATTCTCTAGATGGCGATTTGTCCTTAGAGTCCAGTGATAGAGCAAATCTAGCAATTTCTTCAGAAGTTTAGTTTTGGAGAGCGGAGCATGTGACTGCATTGTTTGAAAAAGGGATGAACATCAGCTCTGCCTTAAACCCCTGCTCTGATACCAGAAGCTCTGTGTAACAGTTGCATGTTATACAGTGTGGTAAATATTGGTCATATTCTTCTCATGTCATTCTCATGAAGAATTTTGATATCCCAAATATTTCACAAATTAATTATCCTTTCATCAAGAATGTAACAAAAATATTAAATAATGATCTGGTTTATGTTTTTCATAGGATAGGCATAAAGAAACAAAAAAATCACTTTCAAATATCAAACAACTTGCAATGGTTTGTGTAATGTTTCGTTCACCAACATAAAGTTAAGATCAAATAGAATTAACTGAATAGTAAAAGAGAAGCATCCATCAGGGGACACTATAGTGGACTCAGCTAATCTGAGTGTGTTGATTTGAATTTGTTCCATCTTAATTCTACATAAGTAACCTTTCACCTGGCAGGAACACAAATAAATCTCAATATTTTTGAACCCAGCAACAATAAAAGTAGTAGGAATTTTCAGTTTAACTGTTTTAAATAAACAATTCAGTGACTTTGAGTATATTCATGATGTTATATTCCACTATCTCATTCTAAAATATTTTTATCAAAACCAAAAAGAATCCTGTTAATGTTAAGCAGCTAATTCTATTCCTTCCCTTCCCTCCCACTGCCTTTTGAAAACACTAACCTGTCTAATGTGTTTTTATAGTTATTAGTCTTGATATATCATATTCAATACTTGGTATATAATTCAATGCTGAATTATACAGCATGTGGCCTTTGTGTCTGGCTTCTTCACTTAGCATAATGTATTCAAGGCTCATCTACATTGTAGATTGTATTGGTAGAGTTGATTTCATTTTATGGATGAATAATATTTTTTTGCATGTATATAACTCATTTCATTTATCCATCCATCTGGTGATGGACATTTAATTGTTTTTGTGAAGAGTGCTGCTATGAATGTTCATGCACAAATTTTTGCTTGAATGCCAGATTCCCATTCCTTTGAGAATATACCTACAAGCAGGGTTACTGCGCAATATGTTTGTTTGCTTTTCATCACAGTGACAAAATGCCTAAGATTAAGCAATTTACAAGGACCAAATATTTATTTAGGCTCACAGTTAGTGGGGTTTCCATCCATGGTTAGCCAGCTCCATTGTTTTAATTTAAAGCTAAGACAAGGCAGAACATTATGATAGAGGAGCATGATGGAGCAAACTAGTTCACTTCATTGTTATGAAGTTCCAAGAAGGAACAGGGAAGAGGTGGAAGAGCCTTGCCCCAAAGACCCACTCTTTTCAGCTAGATTCTATCTTCTGCAGTTTTCACCATCTCCCAGTAATGCAGTCGTCTATGAATCCCTCAATGGATTAATCACTTGATGAAGTTAGAATCTCATGGCCCAGTTGCATCCCCAAAACTCCTCCTCTGCACATTGTACATTGCTGCATTGCTGCACCAAGACTTCAACACATGAGCCTTTGGGGAATATTCTAGGTCTAAACCATAACATATGGTGATTAAAGTTTGGAGGAACTGCTAAGTTGTATCTTACCATAACTACAATTTGAAATTCCTACTGACCATGTATGAGGGCTTATTCCTTTACATCCCTGCCAGTACTTGATATTTTTCCTTCGTTTATATATTAAAGCTATATTAATGGGGGTGAAATTCTATCTCATTCTGGTTTTCGCTCATATTTCCATGATGAGTAGTATTTAACATTTTTTTATGTTTGTCATTTATATATCTTCTTTGCATAAAAGTCTATTTAAATTATTTGTTCAGTTTCAGTTTGGGTGGCTTTCTCTCTTCTCCTTTTGGATGTGTAACTGCTATGTGTATATGTGTATGTGTGTGTGTCCTTAATAGATTTACTGATCTGAAAATATTTTGACCCATTCTACAGGGTTTTCATTTTACTGACAGCATCTTTGGTTTGAGAAAATAATCTGAATTTTGAAGAATTCTAATGTATCCTTCATGTAGCTTGTGCTTTCTAAGAATTCATTACAAAAATCCAAGGTTATGAAAATTTACTCCTAAATTTTCCTCTCAGTGTTTTATGATTTTATAGTAATTATATTTCATTTTTTGGGGGTCAATTTAGGAGTGTGTCATCTTGTTCTTTTGCCTATGGCTATTTGCATTTACATATTTAAAGAGACTATTCACTCTCCATACAATGGTCTTGGAACTCTTATTGAAAAATCTACTGAAGATCCATGTATGTGTTTATTTCTGGTCACTATTCCATGGATTGGGGTCCATCCCTATGTCAGTACCACTGTTTTTTTTTTTTTTCTTCTTCAGTACTGGTAATGATCCCAGGTCTTCACACATGCTAAGATTTTCCTCTACAGTTGAGCTATATCCCAAATCCCTCTTTCAATTTTTATAGCTTGGTAGTAGCTCTGATAGTGACAACTGTGAACTCCTCAAATTTGATATTTTTTCAAGAATGTATTTTGTTGTTGGAATCTTTTTTCAATTATGTGTGAATTTTAAAATCAGTTTAGGATCACTGGGATCATAGTATAGCTTGTATTGAATCAAAAAAATCAATTTGAGTAGTAGTGCTATTTTCACAATATCAAGTTGTTCAATTTGTGAACATTTTTATTTTATAGGTATGATTTAATTATTTGCAAAAATTATTTGTTGTTTTTAATAAGTTATTTGTTCACTTCCTTGTTTAAATATCCAAAATATATTAATATATTTTTCTGTATTTAAATATATATATATATGTATATGTATATATATATATATATGTATATATATTATTTACTACATATGGCATGAAATCAAGAAAGAAATCAGGCAGCTTCTTAGCAAGGTGGATGAGCAAAAAGAAAGAATGTGTTGTAGGGGGAGTTTTACTGGAATTTAATCCCAGGCATTTAAAGCAGATTGAGGGCTCAGGAAATTGGATATAATAAAATAGAAAGAATTCCTTGCATCACAGATGCTGCTCTATCTGAGGCAGCAGCCAGAGTTGCCCCTCAGTGAGGGACAAAGTGGAGGGATAAGAGAATTAAAGGAACCTGCATTTTTAGGAGGCCTGAAGTTTGTTTGTACAGAGAGTTTAGAGATCAAAGATAAACTGAAAGGCATACTACACTATATCCTTGTGCACGAAAGAAGCCAAATCTCTTCCAGCTGCATGCAGAGGACAGAGGAAGAAACCATATTGAAGCCACATTGCAGAGACCAGAGGCTGGGGAAACCAATTCCTGGCAAACCTGAGTTTGGCCTGAAATACAGGCTTGGAAAACCCAAACTGCATGACATGTAGTGTGCCTAAGTGATCAGCAGAAAATCAAACATGGATATAGGTTTACACAGGGGAATGCTGGTTATGGAAACCCATCTGGTTCTCCTTCATCCCCTCCAATCTGGTGGCCTTCAGGATCAGTTTGGAGAGATGCACCTGGTGGGGAATTTGAAAGGGCAGAGGCACAAGAGACTGAGTTTGGAGACTAAACCTGAGACTAGGAAATGTGGGTTCCTCTACCACACTAGTGGAACCTAGGGGAGATTCTGAGGTTCATTCTTCTAGTATGGACTGACAATAGTGGGCCCTAGAGGTGCACTGACTTACAATCTCCAGATCAATTGGCATACAGCAAAGAGCCTGGAGCCTACCAAAGCCAAAACTCCATCTCGAGAAGTTCTGCCTACAGGATTACCTCTCTCACCCTAGTAATCACACTCTGAGGGTGGAGCAAGCATCGTACTTCAGACAACCCCATGCAACTGCTGAGAAGGCAATCTGAGAATTTTAGAACTCCAGTGGAAAAAATTCTTTAGCTTTTCATTACAACCCCCCCACTTCTTTCTTTTCTCTGCATAATTGTGACCTTAATGGTTCCTGGATATTTATACATATTTATATTTTCTTATTTCTAGAATTTTTGAAACCAGTTTTTTTTTCATAGATCAGTTTTTTTGAGGACTATGAAGTTTTAGTAGTATATTTTAATTTTGTTTTGTATTATTTTATTTTTATTTTCCTTTTAATTTTTTTAAATTTTTACTACACACATATGTATTTTTTCTCACACCTATTTCCCTTGATTCTCTCTTTTTTCTTATGTTGGCAGTCAATCTCTATGGTTCTCCCTTTCACTTTTCTTTAACTTTTTGCTTCTTGCTTCTCTTCTCCTCCCTCATTATATACTTCTATTCTCACCCTGTCCACCATTTAAAATTATAAATCCTTTTGCAAAATTACTGTTTTTATTATAGGCAATAAGTAATTTTTATTATGACAATTAACATGAAAGCATAATCTATTTGATTTAATGCTGTATATTCTTTGCATTGGTTGTTATTATCATTTGTCCCACTTCCCCACTAAATGATAAGGTACTGGAAAACTTCAGAGACACTATAAGTTCCCAGGGTAGAAATTCTACTACCTCAAACCCATATTGTTAGATGGGTAGACATACAAAAAAAAAAAAAAGAAAAAGAAAACAAATTGCCCCAAGCAAACCAAGATACTCCAATAACAGAATCCATCCCAAAGAAAGTAGAATAAATAAAAGGAGTTTAGAACACACATAGTTAAACTGGTCTATAAGGTAAAGGATGATATAAGGAGTGAAATCAGAAAGAAATACAGGAAGTGAAAGTTCACTTCAAAAAAAGAAATAAAGATTCTGAAAAAGAAATCAGGAAGAAGTCCTCAAAATGAAGGAAACAACAAACCATATAAAAATTCAATTGAATTTAACAACAGACTACATTTCTTGGAATAAAGAATTTCAGGGAATGTAGACAAAATATATAATCTTGAACATAAAGTTGACTGTGGCAAAAAGATATTAAGAGACTATACAGATCTTCCAAGAAATATGAGATAATTTGAAAGGACCAAATTTAAGATTTATCTGGATAGATGAAGACTTGAGGATACAAACCAAAAGAAGGCACAGTATTTTTAATATAATAATATCTGAAAATTTCACAAACCTAAAGAATGAAATGGAAAATCAAGTATGGGAGGCTTACAGGACCCCAAATAAACAAAATTGCAACAGACTTAATCCAAGGCACATTTTTATGAAAATGTCTAACATATAGAATAAGGACAGATTTTTTAAAACTTCCAGAGAAAAACATTTGGTGAGAAACCAATCTGCATCTCAACTGATTTCTCAATCCAGGCCCTCAAAGGTAGGAGATCTTAAAATAATATATACAAAGCTCTGAAAGAAAATAGATAAAAGCCAAGAATAATATACCTAGCAAAATTAAGCTTCAGAATTAATAATGAAATAAAATGTTTTCACAATAAACAAAAGTTAAAAGAATTTACAAAATACTATAAAATATAATCAGTAAGCTATTTCATGAAGAAATACAACATAAAAGTAAAAACCAGGAAAGGGACGAACTACAGTGAAGAATAGTCAACCAAAGGAAAAACAAATTTAAATTAAAAATAAGAAATAAGTCAAAATGACAGGGAACAAAAATCCTATCTCAATAATAACATTGAACGTAAATGGCCTAAATTTATCAGTCAAAAGACAGGAATTATCAGATTGGATTAAGTAAAAAGACCCAACAATATGCTGTCTCCAAGAAACTCACCTCATAGGCAAAGACATCCACAGACTGATGGTCTGAAGTATCCTATCATTTACATGGCTCTTGTAAACAAGCAAGGGTTACTACCCTCATATCAGATAAAATAGACTTCAAGCCAAAGTTAATTAGAAGGAACAAAGAAGGTAATTAATTTCATATTGCTTATGGAAATTATACATCAACAAGTCATAGTTATGACTAAATATTTAATATCATAAATATTTATGCCCCAAACATTGAAGCATCTATATACAACAAACAAACCATTCAAATTTCAAGAATCAAATAGACTACAACACAATAATACATTAACACTGGATAGATCTTTTAAACAAAAACTAAACAAAGAATCTATAGAATTAAAAATACAATGAATAATTTAGACTCAATAGCTATATAGATGATATTTCATCCTTTAAAGACTGAATATATTTTCTTTTTAGCAGCACATGAATTCTTGTTTAAAATAGATCATATGTTAGGCTACAAAGCAACTCTTGGCAAATTAAAAAAAATAAGAGATAATTCCTTGCATTCTATCAGATCATAACGGAACAAAATTAGAAATCAATGATAAAATGAAAAATATAAGCTACTTTCACACCTGGAGCCTAAATAATAAACTAAGAAATGACAAATAGATAGCAAAATAAATCAGAGATGAAATAAAATAATACTTAGAGGTAAATGAGAACAGCAGTAAAACATATCAAAATCACTGGGACACTATGAAGGCACCATTAAGAGAAAAGTTCACTGCATTGAGCTCATTTATTAAAAGAATAGAAATTCAAAAAATAAATAATCTAACATTACATCTCATAGCCATAGAAAGAGAAGAACAATTAACACTAATAGCAAAAGGTAGGAAATAATTAAATCAAATTGAAATTGATGAAATTGAAACAAAAACATCCAAAAAATCAACATAATAAAAAGTTGATTGTTTGAAAAAATAAATTAAATTGATAAATGCTTAAAACAGCTAATGGGGGAGAGAGAGAGAGAGAGAGAGAGAGAGAGAGAGAGAGAGAGAGAACCCAAATTACTAAAATTTGTGATGAAAAAGAAAATATCCCAAAGGACAGTACTGAAACACAGGCAATAATCAGAAACTATTTTGAAAATTTTTACTCCAATAAAATTGAAAATATTGAAGATATCAAGAAATTTCTTGAGTCATAGTACCTACCTAAACTGAATAAGGAGGACCTCCATGATTTAAAGAGATCAATCACAAGTAATGAAATAGAAAACACCATCAAAAGGCTACCAATTAAAAGAAGCCCAGGACAAGAAAAATTGTCAACTGAGTTCTATAAGACCTTCAAAGAAGAATTAACACCAATACTCCTCAAGGTATTTCATGAAATAGAAAAGGAGGGAACCCTTCCAAACTCATTCTATGAGGCTAAAATATCACCCTGATATTTATACCAGAGAAAGAAATATCAAAGAAAGAAAATGTCAGACCAATATCTCTAATGAATATAGATGCAAAAATTCTCAATAAAATTCTGGCAAATCACATACAAAAACATATTAAAAAGATAGTGCACCATGATCAAATGGGGTTCATTCCAGGAATGCAAGGTTGATTCACCATAAAGAAATCAATAAATATAATTCACCACATCAATAGTATTAAAGACAAGAATCACATAATCATCTCAACAGACAAAGAAAAAGTATTTGACAAAATATAGCATCCATTCGTGTTCAAAACACTAGAAAAACTGGGGAGAGTAGGAATATACCTCAACATTGTAAAAGATATATGTACTAAACTCCAGGCCAACAACATTCTAAATGGAGGAAAAATGAAAGCATTCCCCCTAAAAACTAGAATAAGAGAGAGATGTCCTATTTTTCCACTTCTATATAACATAGCCCTTTAAATTCTAGCCAGAACAATTAGACAGATAAAAGAAATTAAAGAAATACAAATAGGGAAGAAGAGCTCAAACTATCCCTATTTGCTTGTGACATGATTCTATATTTAGAAGACCCAAAATACTCCACTGGAAAACTTCTAGAACTCATAAATGAATTCAGCAAAGTATGATGTGTCAACTGGAGGAGAAATTAGGAAAACTATTCTTTCACAATAGCCTCAAAAAAAAAAAAAACCTAAAATAGTCGAGAATCACTCTAACAGAAGAGGTAAAAGCCATCTATAATGAAAACTACAAATCACTAAACAAAGAAACTAAAAAAGACCTTAGAATATGGAAAGACTGCACATGTTCTTGGTAGACAGAATTAATATGGTTAAAATGACTATACTATCAAAAGCACTGTACAGATTTAGTGCAATTTCTATTAAAATTCCAATGACATCCTGCATAGAAATAGAAGAAATAGTCATAAAATTTATTTGGAAGAATAAGAGAACCAAAAAAACCAAAGCAATACTCCATGAGAAACATGAAACAGGAGGTATCACAATACTAGACATTAAATTATATTACAGAACCATAGCAATAAAAATGGTATGCTATTGGCACCAAAATAGACATGAGGACCAATGGTACAGAACAGAAGACGTGGAGACAAACCCACATAAATACAGTTATCTCATACTAAACAAATGTGCTATAAAACATACATTGGAGAAAAGATAGCCTCTTCAACAAGTAGTGCTGGGAAAACTGGAAATCCATACATAGCAAAGTGAAATTAGACCCCTATCTCTTATCCTGCATAAAATTCAACTCAAAGTGATTCAAGGACCTAAGTTTTAGACCAGAGATTTTGTGCCTAAGAGAATAAAAAGTATGCCCAAATCTTTATCATGTAGGCTTAGAAACCAAATTCCTCAATAAGACTCTTAAAGCATAAGAAGCAAAATGAAGAATCAATAAATGGGATGGTATCAAACTAAAGTTTCTTCACAACAAAGGAGAAAATCAGCAACAAGAAGAGAGAGCCTCCAGAATGGGAGAAAATCTTTGCCACCTGCACGTCAGATAGAACACTCATCTCCAGGATATATAAAGAACTCAAAAAACTTAACACTAAAACAAACAAACAAAAAACACAACCAGATAACCCAATTAATTGCATGGGCTCTCTCTCATCCAGCAAAGAGGTCCACAGAACAGGATAAAGGAGAGTGTGGCAGAAGAGTCACTAATCAAGACCTCTGGAGACCAAGCAGGAAGCAGATCTAATTTTATTGTGCAGTTACCATGTATATATACTCAGGCAGTAGCTAAACAGATTACAGGTGGCCACCAATGCAATTTCTGCTCACTGTTCTTGCAGTGACCAATCGAGGAGTGGGTTATGGAGCAAGTACAGGGACTGCAACACATGGCCTCATGCCCAGGGCTGTGCCTATGGGGTAAGTTGTTTTCCACTCACATGTTTAGCACAGGGGAATGGTTTGCCACTGAGGCACCCTTAACTTATGTCATGTATGGGAAAACCGGAAATCTATACATAGCAAAGTGAAATTAGATCCCTATCTCTTACCCTGCATAAAACTCAACTCAAAGTGATTCAAGTGGTTCCATGCACTTGTCCCCGCAATCAATAAATGGGCAAAGAAACTGAACAGACAATTTACAGAAAAAGAGATACAAATAGTCAACATATATATATAAATGTTCACTATCTCTAGCAATTAGATAAATGCAAATTAAAAATACATTGAGATGGAGGCTGAAACAGGAGGATTGTGACTTCAAAGATAGCCATAGCAAAAGTGAGGCACTAAGCAACTCAGATCCTGTCTCTAAATAAAATACAAAATAGGGTTGAGGATGGGGCTCAGTGGTCAAATGCTCCTGAGTTTAATTCCCAGCACACACACAAAAAAAATACACTTGAGATTTCATCTCACTTCAGTCAGAATGGTAGTGATCTGGAAAAAAATGCAACATAAATATTGGCAAGGATGTGGGGAAAAATGTGCACTCATACATTGCTGGTGGGATTGCAAATTGGTGCAATTACTCTGGAAATCTGTATGGATATTACTCAAAAAACTACGTATGGAACCACCATTTTTCCCAGTTATACCACTCTTCAGTATATATTAAAAGCAGTAAAAATCATCATATTCCAGTGATACTACCATATCAATATTTATAGCAGCTCAATTTACAATAGCTAAATTATGGAACCAACCTAGGTGCCCTTCAACAGATGAATGCATAAAGAAAATATGCTACATGTAAATAATAGTATATTTTTCAGGCATAAAGAAGAATGGAATTATGACATTTTCCAGTAAATGAATGGAACTGGAGACTATCATGATAAGTGAAATAAGCCAATCTCAAAAAACCAAAGAGAGAAAGTTCTCTCTGATATGTAGATGCTAACTCATATTAAGCAGGTGAGGGAAGAATAGAAGTTTACTGGATTAGACAAAGGGGAATGAAGGGAGGGGATGAGGGATGGGAATAAGAAAGACAGTAGAATGAATCAGACATAACTTTTCTATGTTCTTATTTGGCACCAAAACAAACATGAGGACCAATGTTATAGAATAGAAGGATAACTCCACATTATGTACAATCAAAAAACTAGGAAGGTATTTTCCATGTATGTATGATATGTCAAAATATATTCTACTGTCATGTGTAACTAAAAAATAAAAAAATAAAAACATTTAAATAAGAAAAAATATATAAAAAAATATAAATTAAGGAATATTCAGTTTGGAAGTTACCTGCATAGATATTAATAAAATTATAAGAGTTTGAAACATTAAAATTATTTTAGAAAAGAATGAATAAAATCCTAAATATTATGTTATTCTTGATGTGATTATAAATGAAATCATCATTGCTGGTATATAGAAAAAGAATTGATTTTGCCAAATTTTTATTTGTTATTTTTAACTCTGGTGTGTGTGTGTGTGTGTGTGTGTGTGTGTATTTGTGTGTGTGAGAGAGAATGTGTGTCTGTCTGAATTTGTTGAGATTTTTTAACCCTTAACATTAACTCATTTGTAAATTTTCTTCTTCCTTTTGAAGTTTAGAATCTTTCCTTTCCTTTTCCTCTACTGTTTCTCTTTCTTTTCCTAATTTTTCTGGCTAGGACTTAAAATACTGTAATGAATAGTAGAGGAGGCAGAAGTGGGCACCCTTAACTTGCTCCTTCAGTTGTAGTAAAGGGGTAATTTCAGGAATATTGATTGGTATAGGTTCAAGACAAAGAGTCCTGGATATTTCTTTTAAAGTAAAGCCACGGAATACTGAACATGTGTTAATCTCAGGAGGAAAGACCTGTGGAGGTCACACAAGTGATTTATCTGTTTCCTGAATGTCCTGGTATGCCTTGATTTGAGACTGTTTTAGACCCTTTCTGGGTTCCTACTCAATTTCCTGTTTTGGGTACCTCTCATTTTGCTTATGCTCTTCCTCTGCTTCATATGCTAGTACAATCATGTTGAATCATCTCTTCCCCTTTTTCTTTTCTCTTCCCACATTTCCACTGATTCTTTCTGTTTTTCCAATTAAGAAACACCAAAAGTAGTTCTATATTTTATCCTCTCTGCATAGAATTAAAATAGGTCATTAGTATTCTATTTGGAGGAGTCAGAAACAAGATATTGTAGTTTTAAACTCCTTTCTTTTTTTAAATATTTATTTTTAATTTTAGGTGGACACAATGTCTTTATTTTATCTTTATGTGGTGTTGGGGATTGAACCCAGTGCCTTGCACATGCCAGGCAAGTGTGCTACTACTTGAGCCACATCCCCAGCCCTTAAACTCTTTTCTTAATTCAGATTATTGTTCAAACTGTCTGAGGGGAGGGTTGAAATAAAGTGTCATTTCAGCAACTTTAGATATCTAAATATTACTTGTTCTGAAGATGCATTTAGAAAATCCACCTTAATAGAAATGCTCTTTCTGAAGGCTTTCCACAGATGACCATATTTTTAAGATCAAGAATAAAAAAAATAATTCTACATTCCATGTCCAAATGTTAACATTAGAACCACATATCCAAAGCATTGTCATTGTTGTAACCTACTCAAAGCATTTCTTTTTTGTGGGGGTGAGAGTGGGGTGAGTACCAGGGATTGAACTCAGCAGCACTCAAACCACTGAGTTACATCCCCAGTCTTATTTGTATTTTTTTAAAAATTTTGAAACAAGATTTCACTGAGTTGCTTAGTGCCTTACTTTTGCTAAGGCTCACTTTGGACTTTGATACTCCTGCCTCAACCTCCTGAGCAGCTGGGATTACAGATGTACACCACCGTGCATGGCTCCAAAGCATTTCTTAATAGCAAAGATTCCCCAAACACACATTATTTATCAAAAATTTGCTGCTTGCTATACATGGCAGGGGAAAAAAACCTGATAACTGATTAACTTCTCAGGCTTAGAGGGGAGTATACCTAAAATGGGTGTTCGCACAGCAAAACTATACATGGTGAATTCTCAGGCTCCACCACAGCTCTCCTAGATCTGAATCTCAGGGTGATACTGAGAAGAATCACTCCAGGATACTTCAGTGCAGTATAAAATTTATGGACTACTGGTAGATATGCAGTCCACAAAATGAAATGGTTTCTTGAGTTCTCTTAAACAATTTATATGCAATATTTTTAATAATAGAGGTTTTGACACTTGTTCAATATTTTCAGCAATACACTCAATCTTCTCCATAGTGTTATTACCCTCTGACATAAAGTCAGTTTGGTGACAGGGGCTTTAACAAGAAGATACTTCATCTGTTCCTCACTCTCTCCCCTGAATTTCTTTCAGGACAATTCTTAACAAAGAGGACACAGAAAGTTTGACTCTCTCTTGGGGAAGAGGAAGCTAGATTCCTGTCTCTTGGTCAGCACATTTTTGCCTCTTGATACTTCTTCTATATCTATATAGGACAGAATTGAGGAGCAGAATAAGACGTCTGTGGGTAACGTTTGGGCTACCGTAGAGAGTGACCAAAGACAAAACCTATGAATGGAGGAGATCGAGGGCAGTAGTGCCCATGGACTATAACTTTCATCATATTGATTCAAATATTAGAACTTCACATACTAGGTGTCAGTATGTGTACCCATCTCCTTGGGCAGTAAAGTAAGTTTTCTACAAGTGAGGATACTCAGTGCTGATAAGCATGCTACAATAAAATGACCTTTACAATTCTCTTGTACATACCATTATAAAATGGCACAAGTTCAGCACTTGTACCTTAAAAACCTGGGGATAAATGTATATGGGAACTCAATTCTTTTTTCAGGTGTTAGAAAGTCAAGACATTATACATCTACCAGTGGTCTCTGAGTTAACACCATATTAGGGATACTTCATTATTCAATTTATTATTTCTGTAGCAAAATATCTGGGTATTTAAAAAACTAGAGCAAATACAATTTATAATGAGCCTCTGATAAAGGAAAAGAAAAGCAACTACTGGCCAATCAGAAACTGCTCTGGTGCTTCCAGCTGAGTCATGCTCTTCTGTTATCAACATGCACAATTTCACAAAGCACCAAACAAGGTCAGAGGATTTTTGCCTAAGCACAAACAAAAGCAAGTCCGAACATTCACCCTTTCCTAAACTGAGCAACTGCTGGGTCTTTACCCAGAAGTTTTATTCTCGCTCTAGTCTGTCCTTTCTAAAAATTGATTGAGATAACCAATTGGAAACTTTCCTTCCAATCTAATGCTAACACCAGTTTTTTTGGCATTCTTCAAATAATTCAAGCAAAGACAAAATATTATAGTAGGTTCTCTCTAATACCATCTCACTGAGGTACCCCTGAATTGCTCCTGGTGTGGGCACTTCCTTGCCATACGAAGAAGTCAACTCAACTTTTTCTATTGGGGGCATGTTCAGCTGATATAGCTGGAAGACATTGACATCTCACATCACATCTGTCAAAGGACACTCAATAAGTTCAGGTAAGTCATGCTTCTCATCAGTGAGTTACGAAAATTGTTTTAATATCAGGGTAATTTGGATTTTAGAATGCAAGATATGATTCGGTGGGCTTTACTTCTGGAAACAGTTAGCCAACATCTAGAGCTTAAAAAGGGGAAATCTCAGATTTAGGTTATCTTGTGTTTTTTTTTATGAAAACAGAAATTCAGAAATAAAAACAGATATCCAATACATGATTTGTCTTTCAACATTCATTTATGTAACTACAAAACATGATGTATAAAAGAATCTTCATGTTTGAGGGAAATGCTCATAACATAATGCTGAATCAAAACAAAAGATAAAATTGTGTCCAATGTCCAATCTCATAGAAAACTTTACCATATGAAAACAATAACTAATTTTGACTGATTTATATATATATATATATTTACAATTTCAATTTTCTGTATGCTTATGTATTTTCTCTGAGATCATTATAAAGATGAATTAGTAGAATTTTGAAGATATAGTGTTCAGCTATTTTTAGTAACTATAATTTTGGATGCAATTTCTGTGAAGTCCAAATGTGGAACAGAATTTAATCCTTCTTAAGAAGCTTACAGGATAACAGATATGGTGAAGAATACATAAATGAACCAATTATATACCAAACAGCAATTTAGTATTCCAGAAATACATATAGCACATTGGTTATCTTTATTTGTGAAGGGGATTCTGTTTTGTTTTCTATATCTATATTTATATATACACATATATATTTTATATACATAAATACATATATATGTGTTTATATAAAAAAAATTTATTGGTGTGTAATGTTTAAGCATAATAGTGTGATATTTTAATCTTAAGGTACATAGCTTGCTTACAGACGGAAGGCAAGTATCTTGAGCCATCCATGGACTGCATGTGGGCCATTGCACATCAAAGTCTAGTGAATAGGAACATCTGGTGTCTTGGAATGACCAGTGGACATTTCCTATGGTTGATTGCCCTGACACATTGTGAATTCCTATTCTGTTCTGCCAAAGTCCCACATAGCACCAGAGATGGGGTGACCTGCTGTAGCTGCACAGCACCTAAGATGGGTGTGACCTGCCAAGATGCCAATCAACCTGCTGAATGCAAGACATCATAAAGCAAGACTCTGTCCTTGAAACCTTATCCCTGTCTTTGATGTACCCCCTTTAATAAACCACTGGAGACATCTTCTTTGGTCTAGTTCCAGCACCCAGGTGGACTAAACATCAGGGGCTCCACTTTTGAAAATATATTTCTGACTCTTCGCCTTTTGTTCTTCACTAATTATTCTAGACTTTAATTTTTCAGGTGGCTTGCACCCTCCTTGGCAGAAAGAAGAGCCCCCAATGATATGCTGGCTGTCACCCCAAAGGCAAGCAGTAAAATAAAATATTTGTCCTGGTGTTATGCAAATTTCCTGAATTAATCAAACAGAGAGTTTAGTTTGCCATTCTTCCTCTTTTCTATACTTGTGAGCAAATTATTTTAACATGAGGAAAATAATTGTTTAGAATAGAAGCTGTATTTACAATGGTTAAATAATTCAACTTGTCAACAAACTCTTCCTCCAAAATATATTTGAAATAGAGAAATCCTTAGGCGATTTACGCTTTGGGGTGAGCATCTTTCTGTGGCATTTCATTCTCTGTAATTCCATTAAAAGAGCACAATTTATTGCACATCTGTCTTTGCAGATTTTATCAATACTGAAACCTTTTAAACTGAGAATGGGATTAAATAAACCCCATTTACCAATGTAGTAAAATATAATAGACACCTACCCCATTAAATGGCTAGCTAAATCAATATATCCACTTGGCAGCAATTTTCAGAAGATAAGGTGAAGCCCTCCTGTTCTATTTGATAGATGAGTAAACTTACAGGGGAGAATTTACAGTAGATTCAGAGTGTACCTTGAAGGAGTGTTCATTATTCTCAAATTACCTTCTCATGTCAGCAGATTTGTGGTTAGTAAACAGAGAGGCCATTCATACTTCCTCTCCCGTGTGGCTGTAGATATGGATTTCAAGCAGGTAACTGACATGGCCCAGCAGAGGAGTGTTTGGATCTATTTAGCAAGGAGGAGATGTCAGATGCATTTAAAGAATAATTAAAAAATTTAACTGGGGGAATCGTGTAGTTTGAAATTATTCCAAATAATGTGGCTATTTGAAGGGAGAAAAGGTAATGTGAAGGACATTCATACAGGAAGTTGAAAGAAATAGTTATAATAACAGCATAATGAACCAAGTGCTATCTATATGTTTTATATACATACATATATATGTGTTTATATATATATTATGTATTTATTAATTTAATATAAATCAGTCAAAGAAGATAAATACTATGTTTATGATCTGCCAGAAACTATTCTTGGTATTTTATCATACATTATTATTTATTTACTCTTAACAAAACATCTTTGAGGCAGATGGTATTATGGATTTGGAAACAGAGAAACTGAGTTAAGTGTCCCAAACTCACAATGAAAATAATGGAGCTAGAATTGTAATTTAGAGTTCCCTAAAACAACTTTTCTGTACAACAAAATGCAAAAAAAAAAAAAAAAAACTTATTTTTTTTTTGCGTTTTTACACTCCCAAGCTAATGATGACTATTTTAAGTAGAAATTAATTCTTCTGAGGACAGTGCAGAAGACAGAAGACAGTAACTAAAAGGGGGTCATAGTCAATATCATAGGAAGTGCTCAAACACAGGTGCTGGATCATAATCACTTACAACCCAAATTCCGAGGAATTATGTGGGAATGCAAGAGTTTACTAATGACCTCAAGTGATACAATATGCCAGCAAACCCCTAATTTTGCAGGAGACATATTTGATTTTATTGAATGTCTATAGAATCCAGGACTGAACTATTTTGCACAGGAGCAATACATGTTTACATTGAATCAGGCTGATTGGATTTCAAGTTCCTGTCATGGCTTTATTCTTTAACTGTGGGACTGATAGTTTTCAGAGATGATAAGCCTTGCTAAGGCTTTGATTTTTGTAAACTGATCTTAACTCATGATTATTACATGAGAATGTTACATAATACTTTCAAAGCATTTAGGTTACTATCTGGCACTTAATAATTTGCCAATAAATATTCTATGTCCAATATAAATTCTGTAGACCCATAAATATATGTAGTTAAGTATATACTTTTTAAAATTATGTAAACATACTTTACATGTATGCATATATAATACACATATATATAGTTTGTATATATGGGCATATGCATATACAAATACTGAGTACATATTACTTACAATATAAATATACTTTACTTCATTGATTAATAATATATATAACATGTTTTATCTTCATTTTTTATTTTATTATGTAAACATGTTTCACATTAATATTTTAAAAATAATTTCTTCATAAAAGGACATTCTGATGGCTATACTCAACTCTTTAAGTGGCCCAGCACTTACTTAATTATACACTGGACACTTAGAAAATTTTATATTTCCCCCAATATATGATGTAATGAATATTCTTTTTATGTATTATTTTTGTTTTAATAGTTTTAATTTATTTATTTTGGATTATTTTCTTAATTGATCAATTTAAAATATTTTATACTATTAAGTGGTAGACATAACAGGAAAATAAAATTTATGCTGATTTTTAAATACCTACCATAAACTATGTTATCTACTTAATCTATGATATATGAATTTTACAATTTCTTATTCACAAGAATGGGTTCAATATAGTTTATATGGCTGTTTTATAAGATAATTATATAAAGATAGGAGATTATACTGGTTAAACACTGGAAGTCAAAGAAAAACAGCATTCAACAAGTAGCATTAATTACATATTAAGTGCTGTGATAGATAATTCTTGTTATGTAACTTAGATATCACTACAGTCCTGACATAGTTCTTTTTACATAGTAAAGGAACCTGAAGACCAGAGACCATGTCTAAACTGTTCAAAGTCATCAAATTACAGTGAAGTAGAAAGTGGACTTGATCTCAAATCTTAGTCTATATTTCTAAGCAATAGGGCATAATATAGAAGTTTTCTGAGTATGTGACAGGCCCTCAGCTGAATGCTGCAGGCTGACACCTAAGCTATCTTTCCCAAACTGCACTGCTTTGCTGTGGATTCTTTCTGAATCTTTAGTTCAACTTCCTGTTAGCAACACATGGAGCATGCAAGAGCATAGAAAAAAAGGGAAATGAACATGATCTTGTGCTCCTTTATCTAAGATTGCAACATAAAAAACAGATTCTAAATCAAAAACAATTCCAAGAGTCCAGTCTGAAAATCTGTTAATGTTTTATAGATTTGGAGAATGTGCTAGAAATCATAGAGAACCAAGGGTGGATATGGGAGGGCAGAGAGTGTTGGAGGGAAAGTGTTAGACCAACAAAACTTTTATCTTTGAATGACAGGCTCTTCACAAATATTCATCTTGGTGAACATAGCCCTTCTGTAGCTGGTACACAATTTAGATTGGAAACATACCCCTAGTTTAATGACTGTTCTTAAGATGAAAGTCTCCTTCTTTGGTGCTATTGAGCATGCAATGCTATAAACTTCACTATCTCCACATGCACCAGGTATTAGGAAGGGAAAAATTGATTTTCAGGGTAAATAGGCTTTTGAGTTAATCTTCCTGTATACAAATGTATTAAGCATGGTCTTTTTGGAGTCAGTAATTCACTCTTGTGTCCCTGAAGTAATGGATTTAGCACTGACATAGGCAGTTATTTATGGCCTTTAGTGAGCTGTTTCTTGTAACTGATTTTAAGTTATACAGATCTAAATATGACTTTAAGCCAAGTCTGGGAATAGCTTTTGTAGCTCTTGCTGTTAGCATCTTAAGCTGGTAAGGTGCCTTTAGAAGGAAAGAAAACCTGCTGAATTAGTTCATATTTCCAGGCCAGCACAGCCAAGGTGCTCCGATGTGTTCCCTCTCTGTTTTCTAGTCAGTGAATCACAGATGCTTAGCAGTTATGAAAACATCTTTTGTGCTCCATGACACATGGGATTTCCTTAAGTGTCCTTTGTACCTGTGTCAGTTTTCATATTTAATGACTGTGGTAAACTCAGTGTTGGGTTCTCCTTACTTTTCTCTGCTGGGCTACAGTCCAATTTTCCACTTGCTTATAGCAATCCCCTTTTTAAAGCTTCTTGATGTTTTCCGTTTGAATAAGAGTTTCTCTTTCTGCATACACAGCAGAGAGAGGCTGATGAGAGATATATCTTACTCTAAGTATCCTTTGCTGAATGTTTGTCTAGGGTATAGTTTTTACATATTTAATTAACTATGGTCTACTTTAAATTAATATTACATAACTTTAAGTTTCGTGTTAGCATCTCACAGAGCTATGCTACCAATTCTTCCTTCTCTTTTTGTGATGTTATTATAATGTCATTAATTTAAATTTTTTAAAAATACCATTTATAGTGCAAATGTACTGTCAAAGAATTCTCTCAGTATTAGTCGGCTTGAAAAAAAATCTTGCTTTGCATTTTTTTTTGAAAGGGATTTACAATGGATAGAGAATTCCAGGTCAACTTCTCTTCTTTCAGTACTTAAAGATATTGCCCCATTGTCTTTAGCTTGAATAAGTTCTGATGAAAACTTTGATGTTCATTGATGTTCGTATGCAATGTGTCTTTTATTTGCTGTCTGACTTAAAATTTTGCCTGTATATTTTATTTTCAGTAGTTTGAATTGAATATATCTTGGGGATTTTCTTCTGCTTATTTATTTGATATTTATCTACATACATTTTTGGTATTTATTCCCTTTGGTATTTCCTCAGCTTCTTGGTTCTGTGATTTGTTGTCTGCTGTGGTTTGGATGACTGTGTCCCCACCTCCTCCAAGATCATAGGTAGAAATCCTGATGCCCAAGGTGATGATGGTGTTAGAAGATGGGGTTTGGGAAAGGAAATGAGGTATTGAAGGCAGAACTCTCACGAATGGCATTAGTATCTTTATAGGAGTCCCAAGGGAACTGAGTCATGCCTTCTATCTTTCCACCATTGAGGAAACAGCAAGATGGCACTGTCTGTGGACCAGGAAACGGGCCCTCACCAGACACTGAGGCTGTCGGCAATTTTATCTTAGAATTCCCAGGCTCTAGAACTATACAAAATGCATTTCTGGTGCTTAAAAACTAATCAGTTTATGGTATTTTTCCTATGGCTTAAATAGCTAAGCCATTGAATTCCATTGAATTAAAAAAAAAATTTATCCAGCACCCCTTATTTTTTTCAGTCATCGCTCTTAAAATATAAATGTTTTGACCTGTTCTCCCCCTCTTTTCCTTATACAATTTGTTCATGCATGATGTTTAATTTTCCAAGGGAATCTTTAACAAATTAATCGTGGTTCTCTTAAGTTTCTATACAGATGTTCCAACATCTGGACCACATCCCTAAGTGGTTTGGGGAATTGTTTTCTTTCTCTGTGTTCTTTTGTTTCTTATTTTCTTGCTCATGTTTTCATGAACAATGTTATGGTTTAGATGTGGTGTCCCTCAAAAGTTCAAAAGTGGATTAAAAACCAAACATCTTGTGTGAGGCCAGCAGAGACTGCGATAAATAATATTCTTTCTAAAATGGGACACTTCTGTTTTTTTGTAGACTTATTTTAGGGGGCAGGTTTAAGTCAATCAAAAAAGGTGTTGTACTGAGCTTAGGCTTTGTCTTCACTATTGTCACCTTCAGTCTAACAGAAGTGTTGAAGTCCTCTAGTGTAAATTCTGTGTAAGTTAAAAAAACAACTAGCTTGTCAGTTGTCTGCTTTACTCTCAATTTCAGTGTTTCTCTTGGTACTTTGAGCTTAGAAACCCTCTTGCTATGTAAAGGGCTAAGGAAAACATTAAACTTCTTCCCTGGTCATGTGCCTGCCATGACTTTGCTTATCATGGGTGGAATATCTAAAGAATGCTAACTTCTTGGTGGGTTTGTCTCAGAAGAACTCAGACTCATTCTCTCATTTCAGGGATATCGCTTCCTCCCTCTGGGGTCCGGCCAGTCCTTGGGGGATGAAGTGTCCTTGAGGGATAGATAGGTCAAGCCAGTTGTTAGAATAGAGGTGTCTTTGATCTAACTTGTAATTAGGGACTCCCCTGGGAATCAGATTTTGGAATCCCACCTGTGTCCCAGTCAGGACCCTGAAAAGCTACCCTGGATTCCCCAGCTACATGGCTTCAAGTGTTGGTATTTCCCTGATTTGCTAATATATTTTCTTTTTCTCTTGCCTATTACTTTTGCTTTTCCTCTGCCTTCCATAAAATAAACAGTATCTTGTATAAAGAGAGTGTCTTTGTTATCTATTGGATCTGACCTGCCAAATTGAGCAGCTGCACACCATTACACACATTACACTTTAACAATACACCCAACTCTTGTCCCCCCTCAACAGTAGATTCTGTTGCATGTTGCTCGATGTTATGATTTGGATGTGGTGTCCCCCAAAAGTAAGACCATGTAAGAAGGTTTGGAGGAGAATTGATTGGCCTTAACCTAATCTATGAATTAATCCCTCATGGAATTAACCAAGTGGTAACTGGAGGCAGGTGGGGTGTGGCTGGAGGAAGTGGTTCATTGGGGGCATGTCTATCTTTCTTACACCATTGATGCTTGTGAAGAATAGCCCATCAGTAGGTACAGATTACATCTGTAGACTCTATGTGTTCCATGCTCTCTTGGAAACCTACATGCACTTTGTAGTAATTCATTATTGTCATGGTTTGGATATGCGGTAACCCCCAAAAAACTCACATGTGAGACAATGCAAGAAGTTTCAGAGGAGAAATGACTGGACTGTGAGAGTCTGAAACCAATCTGTAAATTAATCCCTGATGGGATTAACTGACTGGCAACTAGAGGCAGGTGGGGTGAGGCTCACGAAAGTGGTTAATTGGGGGCGTGGCTATGGTATATACTTCTTAAAATCTAGAGCTGGATCTCTCTCTGCTTCTTGATCACCATGATGTGAGCCACTTTCTTCTGCCACCCTCTCCCACCATGATGTTCAGCCTCACCTCCAGCCCTGAGGAATGGAGCCAGCCTTCTCTGGACTAAGACCTCTGAAACTGTGAGTCTTGGAATAAACTTTTCTTCCCTTACAGTTCCTTTAGTCACAGCAGCAAAAAAAGCTGGCTAAAACAATTATTTTAGCTGAGTTTTTCTTACCAGTTTCCAGGTGTACTTGGACAGAAACAAGTAGCCAAAGGTTCTGATTCTCATTGGAAACCTATCATTAAATTGGTTAAAAATTTGGTTGGTTGCTTACCCTGGGAACTCAGCCCTCTGTTGGATACCAGCATATTAACTGATTATTCATTGCAGTAAAATCCAAGTACACATTATTGTCAGTGTCTTCATTCTACTCAGAAACTGATGCATATTATGACTGCACATCATACATCCCAGAGTTTTTTTAATGAAAATTTCATTTTTAAAATAGCTTTTACATATATCCCATACTATTCATCATATATCACAATCAATGAACCAATGTTGATGAATGATTATTAAATAAAGTTCATATTTCATTCACTTTTTCTTATTTTTTTAAATCTACTTGCTGTTTTTTTTTTGCAAGATTCCATCCAAGACATGACATTTATTTAATTGTTATTCTCTCTCTCTTTCTCTCTCTTTTGATGACAATCATAGTTTTGATGATGGTGGTCAATATTTTGTAAAAATGTCCCCTAATTTTTATTTTTGTGTTATTGTCCTCATGATTCCTTTGCAATAAAGTATTTTGGGGAGGTAAGAACCATTTTCATCATATCGTATCAATGGTACTGTCTATAAATATGATCTATCAGGGTTGGAATTAACCTTGATCTTCTACTAAGGTGACATTTGTCAAGTTACCCTATTGTGAAATTACTTTTTTTGTTCTTTTCATACTATTGGGAAGTAAATCACTAAACAAGCCTCTTACCTACGGAGTGAAGAGTTATGCTTCTGGAAGGTAAAGTATGTACATAAATTATGATTCTTCTACATGGTGAGTTGTCTCTGTGTGTGTGTGTGTGTGTGTGTGTGTGTGTGTGTGTGTGTGTGTGTCTTGTCTGATAATTATTCATTTTATACTTTGGGTTATAATCCAATGCTATTTTTGCTTTATTCTGCTGGTCAAATTGCTTTAGATTTGACCATGGGGACTCCTTTAGTTGTCTCCTATACTCAATTTATATGCTGCCATCCTGAAAGTATGGCTTTGTTTTAGCTAATTGTTTTAAATATATTCATTATAAAAATTGTGTTTTATGTGAAGTAGAAAGATTTTGTATATATAATTATATACAATTATATATATATAATTATATATATATCTTTCTAGATAGTATTGAATTATAACCCAAAGTGTCAAATAAATATCTGAGTCAATTTAAACATACTCAAACACAGACAAACATAAACAAATACACACACACCTGAATATACATGTGTATATATATACATACACCTGTGATTGGTATAGATACACACACACACACACACACACACACACATACACACACACATATATATATATATATAGGTATATATGTATATAATTGATATTGGTATTGAAATTGTATATTTAATAATCCATAATTTTTTAACTTACATTAAGTGTCAACACATGATGAGCTAAATTTATATAGATATTCTCCCTTTAAGGATTTTACTCAGATCTTTGTGTTTACTATTTTTTTTTAGCTAATCTCATGATTTTGTATTAGTTTAGCTTTATAACTCATTTTAATATTCTAGATTTTGCCTAAAAGATTCTGCTAAAATACATTCACAAAGATTATCAGTAATTTCTTGTTTGATACATATCTCAAATTTGTTTTCAAATCAAAGTACCCAGAAGAAAATTTTCAGGAACAAAGAAAATTTTTAATATTACAATGGAGACCAATTTAATAATGGTATAGAACCAGAAGCAGGTCTTGATTCTCAATGCCCAGATTGGGTGGCAGAATGAAGGATTGCCTGGGTATCTATGATGCACATTCCTGCTTCCTAAAACATTTAAACTTTTATTTAAAAGCAAGGACATTACAGGATGCCATTTTAGTAGATAAACTTTGACATATTATTAAATAGTCATTGGTAAACTACTAAAAATATATTTTAACCTATTGTATATATGTTGGAGATGCCAACTAATTTTCTACTTTCTTGCCTGTTTTATGTAGTTCTAACTTTAGATAATGAGAGGAAGCCATCTGATTGTTAATCTTCATAAGGATTAAGATGATGAAAGGTAAAAAATATATAAATATAAAATAGAAAAGCTGAACAGAATATTTAGTACATACAATTATCCTGGAAATTTTATATATAAATATAAATTTATGAAATGAGAAAAGTCAGTTGCTGTAGAAGAAAATGAAGTGATGTGACTCACAATGGAGCTAAGTCAGCATGTCTTCAAAAGCAAATCCTGCCTGTCTATTGTGTGCACTAGCAAATGTAAAGCTTTTGAGGAAAATCAAAATGTGGTCTCTGTCCTTGTGAAAGGTGTTTCTGACTTGTGGGGAGGACAAATCTTGTACAGATTAACTATTAAAAATCAGAGCTCTCAATGTAACCTGCTACATCCTAGAAATTGTGAAGATTACTTCTCCAGCTCTCTTCACCAATGTTTAGCTTCATGATGTCACACAATTTTCTCTACTTCCCTGAAAGATTATAAGTTTCCCATTATTGACTCTCACTTTCTTTTGTTCCCTCCTCTTTATCTCCATTTCTCCACTCTGCTCAGCTTTCGATTCACGTGAGGCTACTGTGATGTTCTTGTTTTCTTTCTCATTTTCTCTGCCACCTCTCTCTTTCTTACACCACTAACAAAACTTCTGCTACCTTCTTTTCCATTTCATTACCTGGATAAAACAGTTATAAAATGTATACAGTTTCTGATTATCAAACATTTCTTTTTAGATCGTATTTTATCATATACTCATGGATCAAATTTTATACTCATTGATCAAATTTATATTCATTAAACACCAGAGACAAACTTAGGAAACAAAGGTGAAATTGTTAGAAAGAAATGATCCTTGACTTCAACAGAACAATAATAACACCCATACATCCATTTACTCCTTTCTTTAGTCCACAAATGTTGTGAGATTTGGGGATCTTCCCTAAATCAATAATTACCATATGGCAAAGATAAACAGCTCATGGTATTTAATAGATATTGTCAGCCTGGGTTCAGACCCAGGAAATAGATTTATGATTCTGGCATGTAGAATAAGATGCAAGACATGGTTGGGATAGTAGAAATGATTTATTTGGAGGTGACAATAGCCCCTAGCCAGTCTCCAGCTTCAACTTGGCCCCCAGCCAGTTCTATTTTGCCCCCTGAACCATTTCTATAGGCCTTTCTTATATACAGGCCAGACAAAGAAGGTCCACTACAAACAGGTTATAACTGTGCGCACATGTTCACAAGAAAATGTTTATGATCTTGAGTACACATGTTGAATCACAGTGTTTATGACCTTGACGACACGTTAAATCATAGCCTGCCAGAAGCCTCAGTGATGGAGCCTATCTGTAGCCATTTTGAGTCTTCCCTACAAGTATGCAGATATTTATTGAGCTTTATCTGATTATTTAATGAAGTGACCTAAGGGAAACATTTACATAGAAAAATAAAGTTGTATTTAGGAAAAAAAATGAGACAATTACTATCATGTAATAGATGGAAAAATTGTTGTAGAAAGATGATACTGACATTTATTAGTTTAAAATATTCTGTAATGAAAAGACTACATTTTGCTTTTTTAATGGATGAAAGCAAAAACTGTGCATAATTTGGATCTATTCCTAAAGGAATTATGAAACCTTGTTTCTATAAACATTTTAAGAAAACAATGTGGAAATTATTGCTTGTATAGAATTAGAATAGTCTTATGTGAGGGCAGGTTGCTTCTCATGACACTTAACATTGGGCCTAATGTCCTCATTAAATACATGTAGCTCTTTGCATCTAAACCTTTCTTTTATCTTCTTTGACATCTCTATTTATAAAATGTTAAAATTTAGGTGAAAGAGATAATTCCCCAAAGTAAGATCATGATATGCAATGCTAACTTTCATAAATAGTCTTTTTGCTTTTGTAGATTGGAACATAAAATATATTGAAATATAAAAATATTGTTCCTGATGTAGAGAACTCATGAATTTTAAATATTTTCGATATGCCACTCATTTAATACTTTAAACAAATACAGCATTTCTCAAAAAATACATTTTAAGTTCTGGAAGAGAGGAAAAGAGCTATGGTCTCCTCTACATTTACATATAATGTTTGCATATCGAACAGCATACTTTGAGAGCCGCCAGCTAGCTGTAGGCTTTAAGTCTCCCTTAAAGGCACACCTTAAAGATGTATATATTTATTACACACAAGGACTTCTTTTGCATATGTGGTAACATTTGAATAGAAAACAGTACTAAATGAAAGTACATAAATAATCCAGTGTTCTATAACATTGAATGGAGTCAAATGCTATAACCATCAAGCAAGAAAATCTGAATATAGTCCTTGCCTCTGGATTTGGTCAGTGGACTAGATGTCCTGATCATTTAAAATGAAAATCACCAGAGATTTGGGGACAGTCATATTTTTTTTAAATGAGACATCATTAAAATATATTTTAATGCTTTTTTAAACGAGACATCATTAAAATATAGTTTAATGAAATTAAAATCATTATATCATTAAAACGCAGTTAATATATTGAAATACATAGGCCCTTTGATAGCATTTAAAAGTTGTTTTTTTTTTTTTTTGGCTCCAAAGACATCACAATTAATAGGGAAACCCTGAAAAGAGTTTTCTGCTAGAGACATGGCCAAAAGAAAGATGCCTTCTATCATCATTGTTTACTTTGTTGCTATTATGCAGTATAAGGAGATAAACAGAAGTTTGAATAAATAGAAGTTGGAAATTTTGAATAGTAGTGGTGCTAGGAATATTAGTTTTTAAAACCCCACAAACCACAAAATATTCTTATTTATTCATATACTAGTTGATTGCACAAATACTGAACAAGATTAAATAGTATTTATATATGCAACTTACTTGAATTAGACAATAACAGAAGAAAATATTCCATTTTTAGAAGTAGCAAGCACAACACTAAAATATCAGTTCATTTTGTGTTGTTATAACAAGTGTCTGAGTCAGTAATTTATAAAGAAAAGGAAAGTATTTTCTCATGATTCTGGAGGCTAGGAAGTTCAAAGTCAAGATACCAATGTTTGGTGTCTGTCAAGGGTATTCTTTCCGCATTCTCACATGGATAAGGAAAAAGGACAACAGAGCAAATTTGTCAAAAGCCAAGTGAAGCCTCTTCAATAAGAGTCTTCATCCCATTCATCAGAAGGGGTCCTCTTGCCCTCGTCAACTCTCAAAGGGCCTACCTCTTAATATTATTACATTGGAGTATCTAAATTTTAGAGAGAACATATTCAAACCATAGCATCACACAAAAAATTTCAAGAAATATATTAATAAAAATTTCAGATTTTCTTCATATTGAAAGTTATTGAGGAAAATTTGAACAAATATGAAAATAAAGTTCCTAAGAAAAATCAAGAAATGTATAGAAATACTCTCAAGCTAGAAATTACTGAGGAAGACTAATACAATTTGGTAATGAAATCCAATATTTCAAATTTCCAGGATTTAAAACTTTGCAGCAGTGATGCATGAATTGTCAGCTCAGACAATGGAGCATAATGTTAAATGTATGTATATATATATATATACATATATATATATACATATATATACATATATATGTATATATACATATATATATATACATACATTTAACATTATACACACACACACACACACACACAAATTCAGATGTAAATTTGGTACATGCTGGAGGGATAATCTGATTACTATTACTGTATAGCAAAATATCTCCCCAATTTTTTTTCTTTTTTCTTTTTTTACATCCCCCAAATTAACAACTTAAAAATTATAATTATCATCACTGACAATTTCTGTGGGATAGAAATTTGGGAGCATCTTAGCTGTATAGTTCTGCCTCTGGCTAGTCCTAGGATCATCTCAAAGGTGTCTTCATGCATATGCTGGTACCTGAGTTGACAGCTTTGTCAATGGACAAGTCAGAAATTCACATGATCTTCTATCTCTTCAGTTGGTTTCCTGCAGTGTCAGAGTAGTCAGACTTCTTACTTGGTTGCTCAAAGCCCCAAATGCACATTTCCTTAGATAGGAAGCCAGGAGGAAGCCATGTTGCCTTTCATTTCCTAAGTTACAGAGCAGCACATCCCTCTTATTCTATTGGTTGAGATAAGTATTGCTGGTCTGCCTTGGTGCAGGGGAGAGAACATAGACCCTTGTTCTCAAAAAAATAGTATCAACATCTCCTCTTAAGAATATTGTGCAGCTAATTTTGGAAATTGCAGTCTTCTACAAGAGATTATTTCAAATCAAATGGAAAAAGACAAATTATGCCATAAATGGTTTGGGGAGCTTATTGGGAAATATATATCCATGTTTAACAATAATATGCCAGGAAATTTACAGAATATGGACTGTGTAAATATAAAATTATATAGTTATATATTACTACAGGAAAATGATGAGCACTCCTTTTCAATGCCAATTACTACTCAAATGCTATTTAAAAATCTCAATGAGTCTGATAACAAAAATAAATTTTTTTATAGTTGTTAAGGATAATGAAAGATAAATGCAAATAATGGCAGCATTATGAAATATGTTTGCAATTCCTGTCAGGGGCAGAAGTCTTACATTTCTGATCCTCTAAAATCATAAGATTAATAACCAATGGAAGAATATGAGAGAAGAAATTTAAAAAGTATCAGTGAAAATATTGCTTATACATATGGAAAGCTATTTAATTTTATATATAATGAGAAAGAACATTAAAACTATATTGAGAACCCCCAGTTGACTTGTAAGACTGGTTTCGTTTGAAAATTTATTGGCATGTAGTGCTGGTGAGTCCTATGGAGAAAAAGGAATATGTTGCTTTTGAATATGTAATTTCCTAGGAAGAGTCTTTGGACAATTTATTTAAAAATTGTAATTGACTCCACTCTTTTTCCTCAGGGAATATATTTGTGGTAGATAAGACTCTAAGAAGATCTCCAATGGCTCATGTCTTTCTATAATCCAGGATTCTTGGGTACAGATAGAATATATAATTTCTTTCTTTCTTTCTTTTCTTTTTTTTTTTTTGTACAGAGGATTGAACTTTGGGTCACTCAACCACTGAGCCTCATATCCAGCCCTTTTTATATTTTATTTTGAGATAGAGTCTCACTAAGTTGCTTAGGGCCTTGCTAAATTGCTGAGGCTACCTTTGAACTCACAATCCTCCTTTCTCATCCTCAGGAGCCTCTGAGATTACAGGTGTACACCATCATATCCAGCTACAATTTGCTCTTTAACTAATAAAAATATGATAAAAAATTATGAGATATATCTTCTGTGATTATATTCAGTTGGAATTCAATGGTAAAGGAATATACAGACGTAATTACAGCTTGGAATTAGTCAATATTAAGTTAATCTAAGGTGAAACTAATTTTAAACTAATCTAATGTGAAGTTGTCCTGGGAGGAACTGATCTAGTCAAGCGAACTCTTTAAAAGAGGATCTAGAGGAAGTAAGACAGAGAAGGGGTCAGAGACTCTCTTTTACTATGCTTAAGTAAGCAACCATGAATTTTACTACTACAAGGCTCTGAATTCTGCTAACAACCAAGCTTATAAAAGGACTCCAGGCTCAAGATGCAAAACAGCTAGATGGATTAAGTCTTTGTGTGCACCTGAATAGAGGGCCAGACTCTTCCATGCTGGATTCCTGATTCACAGAAACTATGAGATAATAAATAGTGATTTTTTTAAGCTTCTAAACTTTTGACCATTTTTATATGGCAATAGAAGACTAATAAAACATTTCTTGCACAAATGTGCACACATGCAAATTGATTTAGATTAGGCTTCTTGTTATTGCATTGCTTATAAGTGTGATATTTAAACCAAGCTAGAAGTTCATCCATAAGATGCTGTGTAAATAAATGATGGCCAATCTGTTCCATGGAATATTATAAAATTTAAAGTAGAATAAAGAAATTCATTATTTATTGAAATGCAAAATCTCCAAAATATATTAAGTGAAAAAAGAACAAGATGAAAAATAGCATGAATAGTGTAAAAGGTAGAAAAAACAAATTAGATTTGCATTTGTTCACATACAAATAAAAAATAACAGTAATCATGTAGTATGGCAATTGGAATATGGGATATGATTGGAAAGAGCATGTAGGAGGTAACATTTTTACTATTAGTGTACTATTTTTTAATTCCTTTAATATGGCTATGACTACCAGATTGGATAAATTCTAAGTATATAGCTTTATTTAGCTCTAAAAGTCCAAAAACATGGCACCAGCATCTGCTTAGCATCTGGTGGGGGGTTTACTGCAGGGTCATAACATGGCAAGAAACAGAGAAAGCTACCCTAAGAGAGCTCATTTTTAAGCTGGGCATATTGGCACATGCCTGTAATCCCAATGGTTCCGGAGCCTAAGGCAGAAGTATTGCAAGTTCAAAGCCAGCCTCAGCAACTTAGTGAGACCCTGTCTCAAAAGAAATACATAAAAAGGGTTGGGGATGTGGTTCAGGGTTAAGCATATCTGGGTTCAACTGCTGGTACAAAAAAGAAAAAAGAAAAGCTTATTTTTTTTAATAACAAAACCACTCCCTCACTAATCCATGAATCCTCATGACTTAAATCAGCTATTAAAAGTATCACCTTTTAATATCTTTCAATGACACTCAAATCACAACATGAGTTTTGGTAGGAATATGTAAACCCTAGCAATTATTTATTTCAAAATTGTAATAAAATATTTTAAATGCTAAAAAAATAAGAATGTTTAATACACAATAAAATTTTATAGACTATCAAAGCAGAAAAGGTAATGCATTAACAAGAAATGTGCAGGCCAAAATGACTTAAAAAAACAGCACAATAGAAGAGAGCAGATAGAAAAGAAAGATACAAGGGTCAGGGGTGATGAACAGTTAGTATGTTGTTGGATGTTTGGTTTATATTAAAACACTAGAAATGGGTAGACACCTGCAGTCAAGAAACAGTATATATTTTGAAGCCAGGTGAGTGTTGAGAGGATGATAGGGGGTACAATGAGCCTGGGAATGGCCAAAGAGAAACGGTGGATTATTGCAGTACTCTGTGCTAGAAAATACTGTGGTCTCATCATGCAAACTCTATTTTCACCTCTTAAACCCAACCATTATTTACCTTGCCCACAGTGACATTTTATTAATCATTTCCAGAAAGCTTTTTTTTTTCTAAGTTATACATCAGGATTTTATATAACAACTATTGACATTATTTGACAACGCTGCTGGGAACATTGGTGAATTCCCAGTGTCTACACTTGAGAGATCTCATAGTTGTGCATCTATTTAGCATCTCTAAATACTAGTTTCCTGACATGGCTCTTATTGCCAGAGTGATTTTGACCGTAGTTTTAGAAACAAAACCATGCCAATATAATAAATAGATGATTTCATTGTTTGCTAAGTGAGAAAATTTGGGCCTTTAAAACACTGAAACTTTGGAGACATTTCAAAAGTGTTTTTCATTTTTAAAGCACTTCTGTGACTTCGGTTTATGACAAAGGCATTGCCAGAATAATGATATCTGCAAATCAAGCACAAAGAATGTGAACCAATAAAATTGCTTTGGCTTATTCAGTCTTCTCTGGGAACTGTTTCCATGCTGGGAAGCTGTAGGGAATATGTCTGATGCTAATGTTGTATGGATCATGTTCATTACCATTAAAGAGCCAGCTCTGCACTCCCCTACCCCACCCCCAAAATAAAATAAAATAAAAAGAAGAAAAGGATCCAGGGATATTTTTATTCTCCATAATTCATTCTAACTTCCTACTGTTTAAGCTGCCACTTGGGAGTCATTATGCACTGTGGGGACTATGTTCCTATAGCAGGCCACTGGGGAATTCTGTGGTGTGCTGTGATTTCAAAATACTTCTGGAGAAAGGAGGGAGGGAATGGAGCTCAGAAAGTATTTTCTTTCTCTCAAGGTAGCATGCACACTATGGGAATTAGATCCAACAAAACAAAAAAGAACTTCAAACATACAAAGGAGTATTCCTAGAGTGTGAAACAGGAACTTGAAAAACCTCTCATTTTTATGTAAAGTATTGTTATAATAAAAACAAATCCCCATGGTTCTTTGAACAAAAACATTCTCATGATTCTTTCATCGCAGAGTCACCATCCATGTCTTCATGCGTGTACTCGGGGTAATGATGGCCATCTCATTCCACCATCTTTCCTACCACCCTGTCCTCTCCCTTACTCTCCCTACCCTTTGCCCTATCTGAAGCTCCTCCATCCCCCCATGCTCTCCACCCATCCCCTTAATGGATCAGCATCCTTTGGTTTTTTGGGGATTGACTTTCTTCTCTTAGCATAATATTCTCCAACTCCATCCATTTACCTGCGAATGCCTGGATTTTATTCTCTTTAAATGCTGAGTAATTTTCCATTGTGTATATGTACCACATTTTCTTTATGCATTCAACTATTGAGGTGTATCTAGGTTGGTTCCACAGGTTAGCTATTGTGAATGGTGCTGCTATAAACATTGATGTGGCTGTGTCCCTGTAGGATGCTGTTCTTAAGTCCTTTGGGTATAAACCGAGGAGAGGGATAGCTGGGTCAGATGATGGTTCCATTCCCAGTTTTCCAAGGAATCTCCTTACTGCTTTCCATATTGGCTGCACCAATTTGCAGTCCCACCACACCCTCGCCAACACTTACTCTTGTTTGTCCTCACAATAGCTGCCGTTCTGACTGGAGTGAGATGATGTTTTAGAGTAGTTTTGATTTGCATTTCTCTAATTGCCACAGATGATGAACATCTTTTCATGTATTTGTTGGTTGATTGTATATCCTCTTCTGAGAAGTGTCTGTTCAGGTCCTTGGTCCATTTGTTGATTGGGTTGTTTGTTTTTGTGGCATTAAGATTTTTGAGTTCTTTATAGACCCTGGAGATTGGTGCTCTGTGTGATGTGTGTTGGTAAAACTTTGCTCCCATCCTTAGGCTCTCTATTCACCTCACTGGTGGTTTCTTTAGCTGAGAAGAAGATTTTAAGTTTGAATCCATCCCATTTATTGATTTTTGTTTTTAATTCTTGAGCTATAGGAGTCTTATTAAGGAAGTCAGGGTCTAATCCTACCTAATGGAGACTTGGGCCTACTTTTCCTTTGTTAGGTGCAGGGTCTCTGGTCTAATTCCTAGGTCCTTGATCCACTTTGAGTTGAGTTTTGTGCATGGTGAGAGACAGGGGTTTAATTTCATTTTATTGCATGTGGATTTCCAGTTTTCCCAGCACCATTTGTTGAAGAGGTTGTCTTTTCCCCAATGTATGTTTTTGGCTCCTTTGTCTAATGTAAGATAACTGTAATTATATTGGTTAGTCTCTGTGTCCTCTATTCTGTACCCCTGGTCTATAAGTCTATTTTGGTGCCAATACCATGCTGTTTTTGGAACTAACAGATCCACCCCAAGGCATATCATAATGAAAATGCAAGACATACAGTATGAGGAGAGATCTGTTGTGATTTTGTACTTTTGGCATCCTATAAGCGTCTTGTATTGGATTTTCCAATTTATTCTTCATATTTGGAAATTTTCTAATATTATTTCATCGAAAAGATGGCTCCTTCCTTTGGTTTGGATCTCTATGCCTTCCTCTATCCCAATGATTCTTAACTTTGGTCTTTTCATGTTACCCCACAATTCTTGAGTGTTCTGCTCATGGTTTCTTACCATCCTCTCTGTGTGGTCAACGTTCTTGTCAAGATGGTATATTTTGATAAGAATTGTCTGAGCTCCTGTCTTCCAAGTGATCTAACCTGTTGGTGGTGTTGTCTATTGAGCTTTTAATTTGGTTTATTGTTTCTTTCATTTCAAGGATTTGTCTGTTTTTTGTTTTTTCAGAACCTTTGTCTCCTTATTGAAGTAATCTTTTGCTTCCTGTATTTGCTTATGTAGCTCTTTATTAAAATGGTCTTTTGCTGCCTGGATTCGCTCTCTTAGGTCATCCTTTAATTCACAGAACATTTTAATCACATAACCCTGCACTTCTTCTCTGTAATTCCTTCTGCTGTAGTGGCCTGGAGTCTAATAATGTAGAACCTTGGTTGGTTTGGGGACACTTTCTTCCCTTGTTTTTTTTTATGTTGTTTGTGTGCCTTCCCTTCTAGTACTGCAATCTGAGGGTTTATCGTTTTCACCCTATAGGCTTATAGTGTCCTTGCAGGGTTTAAAACCTGTCCTTTGAGGGGGAGGACAATCTTAACAGACCCCAATACAACCAGTACAACCTGAAACCAAATAGCTGCTATGAAGACGTATACAGTTTGGTCACAATGTTCGGAAATAGTTCAATTATTATCTTCAATATAAACAGTAGGTTTGCAAAAGGGTCTACAGTTTCTGATGTGAACAAAGAACTGGGGGTGGGGGTTAGGATGAGATGTTGAGGGGGAAGGAGGTGAGGATAGAGTTATTACATGTTAGAAAGCCTGAAAAAGGAATCTAAGGGAGTTGGTTTGTAGCAGGAGAAGAGAGCGGAAGTGATTGGGGTAGACAAGTGAGCAGGAGGATAGTAGAGCACATGAAACAAACACACACCAATATCAAGAAGAATAAAAATGTAAAAATAGGAGATAAAAGAAGAGACAACACCACCGGAATGCACTATTCAGACCTCCCAGTCCTCGGTAGCCTGGTTCATGAAAAGCAGTTGGTTTCACAAATGTTGGGGACCTGAGGGCAGGAGAAGAAAGAGCAAGAGGAAAAACCTCGAATGAGGAAACCAGGATTATTTTTGTTGGAAATCAGTATCTCTCCTACTTCCCTTCTCATCCGACAGGGGGGTTGTCTGTCCTTAGCTGGTTTCTCCACCCTCAGGATGGTGCAGGTTATTCGGGTGGGAGAGCCGGTCTCAGGTGCGGGGCTCCTGGAGGTGGGGGATGGCACTTGCCCTTCCTGATGGGAGACGGCACCCCAAGGATCTCCTCTGGGGCCCGCTGGTCTGATGTGGGCGCCTGGTCTTTCTCCTTATATCACCTGTAGACCTCACGGTTCCCGGTCTCTAGTTTAGTCTCTAATCTCTATCCCACTCACCCCTCCCTCTCTACTTCCTAACTGGGGACCTTTCTCTCCTAGAGGTCTTGTGGGATGAGCCCTGGGGACTGCGCACCTGTCACCGGAGAGCTGTTTTGTATCGGGCAGTCACTGTGCCAGGTGGCAGGTGCCGGGCAGACTGGGAGGCTGGATACTGTCAGGACCTGCCCAGCCAGAGTTCCAAGCTGGGAGTTGTCCCAACTAAAGATGGTGATGAAGGTGTCCCAAGATGGAGGTGGCTGCTTTCAGCAATGAGGAGAGGGTTGTGGTGGACATGGTGTTGGGCAATGTGTCATAGACGTGGCTCTGTGGCATGCAGTGTTGTGACTGTCGGCTGTCTCCAGATGTGGGTGCCTGTGCGATGTCCTCAGTTGCAGGCAACCTATAGCGTGTAGGGGACTATGGTAGTGGCTGCAGAGTCCCTAGATGGAGGTGACCGGAGGAGCCTCACTTTGGTGGATGGGGGTCCACATGGGGGTGGCAGCCAGGGTTCCTGCACAGGGGCAGTGGCGGGTGTCCAGTGTGGGAGTCGTGCCGGGATTCCTGCTCCGGTGGGTGGCCGGGAGCCCTGCTCGGATGCTGATCCCGGTAGTCCTGCTGGGGCACCCGGGGTCCTGCACTGTCGCTGAGGCCTGGACCCCTGTCCGCACGGCAGCCATGGTTCCTGCCCAGGAGCAGCTGTGGGGGTCCTCGATCACTTGCAGAGTGGAGCCACACAGAACATCGCCTCCCTTCAGCCGGGTCTTGCGGCTCCTCCTCGACAGGTTCTTTGAAGCCCGTGGACTACACTTCCCTCCCACGGCCCCCGAGGGCCAGCGCCATGGGTGAACCAGTGTGCCCGACTAGGGGTGCCCGACTAGGGGTGCCCGACATGGACTTGAACCCACTTCCTGGTAACGAGAGCTTTGTGAGTTACCAGCTGCCCTGGTAACTCACAAAGCTACCAGGCTGTTCCCTCCCTCGCACAACATGAGAGGGTGTGGGGGGCGGGGGGGCGCCCTGCAGCCTGGGTCCCTGGAGCCCTGAGCCTCGCCCCCGCAGGCCTTCAGGAAGCTCGGTGATGACCTTGCAGTGCCGCTATTGGGCCGGCCACCCTATTGGCCTTCTGGTTATTTGCTTTTATCCTACGTCTCCACGGGATCAAAGTGGCTTTGAGAGGCACTGGTTGGTTCCTGTGAATCCAAGTGGCATTATTTCTCTTTTCTAAATTTCTTTTGTAAAGTGACAAATAAAAATTATATATGTTTATGGTACGTGGAACCGAGTTTGAAATATGAGGGACGGCCCAGTGAGCTGATGACCAGGTGCATGGTGGTGAGCAGCGTTGACTCTGCATCTGAGGCTTCAGTTAAGAACACATTGTGGTCCCCACATGCTGTTGAACCTGCTCTTCTAACTACAATGACCCACACTCCCCACCACCCTCCAACCTCAACTGGCACAGGCGGCCCTGACTCTGAACCCTCCAAAGACTGAAATGGATGCTCCCTGGGCACGTTTGTTTCAATCAAGAAAGACTCTCATTGTTCCCAGCTGTCCAGAGTACAGAGAGAGGCCACTGGCCCTTGGTGAGGGGAGGACATGGTCTTTAGTCCTGTGTTTGTGCCTGGACCCTGTCTATCTGGGCACCAAGAACATGCTTGCAGGGCGATTATTAAATTAGGTTCACATCATCAGTGTGCAGTGGGGACGGGTGTGGGCAGAGAATGGGGGCTCCCTCAGGTCAGTGCCCAGCTGGGCACTGACCCTGGAGCTGCCAGCAACCTCCACCAGCTGCCATGTGGCTTGACAAGGCCTCCGAGGTGCAGAGTGGGAGGGCCCCAGCCACACGCCCTCCATGGCCCAGGCCTCCCCCCAGAGTCTGATCTTCCTTCCTTTGGACCTTCACCACCTGCTCAGGGTCAGGGGTCCCCGGAGTTCCAGCCTGGGGCTCTGACCTACAGGATTCTCCATGACACGCTGCCCATGGCCCCCACCACTCCCAGGCTTCAGTCCTACCTCGGACACGGCCCCGTGTGGACGTTGACAGACTGAGTGAGGCAGAGGCCATTTGCTCAGAGCTTGCAGGGAGGGGCCAGTGGCCTCACTGGCATTTGGAGACACCCAGGGGTGGCAGGGGAGGAGCCCCGTGGGAGACTGCTGCCCTGGGCCACTGGAGGTGACACAGGGAGACAGGGTGTCTTGAGGGTCTGGCTGGGAGCATGACTGTCTCTGGGGTTCCTGAGTTGGAAGCAGGAACAAAGGGGCAGGTGTCAGCGATGAGGACGTCCCGGCTGCTGGAGGCTGCTTGCCGCAGAGGGTGCAGCTGGTGACCTGGGCACTGAGTGGGTCGGAACTCTCCCTCCACGAGCGGACTGGTCTTTGCACCTTCAGCCACACTGCTGAGCCTCGGAGTCCACGGCGCAGTAAGAGGCTTGCCACCTGTCCCCTGCCCAGGGCAAGTCCCCTTCCTCCCTCCCAGGCCTCCCCCAGCCAGGCCATCCAACCCCGGGCCCTGCTGACCCCTCCTCCCAAGTATCTCCTAACCACAGCCCCTTGCCCCTGCCTCTCACTGTTCAGAAACCCAAATCACCTTTCTGGGGCTGCTGCTCTCCCTGCCCAGACCCCTCCTCTCCAGACTTGTCACCCAAGTGGGTGGGGGATCCCCCTGAAGCACAACCTGGTCAGGTGACTGCCCTGTCTCCCTGGTGGCACCTTGGCTCCTCTTGAAAGGCCCATGGCATGCAGCAGGGACATGGCGGCTGGGGGCAGAGGCTGGCCTGGCCTGCGGGCTCCACTCCTCACTGGTCTCCTGGAGCACTCCAGCTGGTGGCATAGACCTGCGAGAGCTCCAGTGCTGGCTTCCGGCTCCCCAGTGTCCACTCTCCAGCTCAGGGCCTTCACCCACATGTGAATTGAGGGCTAGGGAAGGACAAGGGGCCCTTCCCCTCATGTCTTGGTGTGGATGACTTGGACGAGGTGGGCGGCGAGGGCTCTGCCCTCCTTCAAGTGGCAGCCTGGCAGGTAGCCCTGTGGGAAGCCCGCCCCTCAGGGACGCCCCAGCTCTGCTCAGGGATCCCCAGGAAGTGGCTCTGGGATGACCTCATTCTGCAGTTTGGCTACACCTGGCCTCAGGTGACTCTCCTCCCCTCTGAAGCCCCAGTGTGCAGCGTGGAGTCAGCCCAGCAGCTGCAGTAGGTGCTCAGAGATCACCTGTTGCACGAGCAGAGCCCATTTCCCCCAGCCCCCTGCATCCTGGGACAGACACCTGCATCCTGCAGGGCTCCACAAACAATGAACAGGAATCTTCTAGAAATCCAGACAAGAAACCCAGTCCGCCACCACCGCACACGGGCCCCATCACCACCGCCCCTGCTCTGCTCATCCCAAAGGGCTCAGTGCACTTAAAGCCCGGTGTGCCTCAGAGGCGCCCCCTCATGGAGAGCCACAGGAGGCGCCCAGGCCCCATGCAGGAGGTGTCGGGGTGGAGGTCCTGCACCCCTGCAGTTGTGCCATGTGTGAGCAGGGGGCGGGGTTTGGCCTGGAGCCCCTGAGGAGGGCAGTGTCAGAGTCCATGCTCTACAAAGGCACAAACGGAGGCAGGAAGTCCTGTGGCCAGGGCCCTAGGCGGGGAGCCAGGCTGAGCAGGGGTGGAATCTTGGCTTCAGAGCCACGTTCTTCACCGACAGTGGTGATCCCCCCACAGACCACGGTTACAATTTCACACACGGTTCTGAAATTTGCGTTTTCATTTAACAGATACATCACGACTACTTTTCCATATATTTGAATATTCTTCGACAACATAATTTTTAAGCCATATAGTATTTCATGGCACGGATGGAGTGTAATTCATCTTACCAGGTCTCCATTCTTCAACATTTAGGTTGTTTCCACTTTTTCAATGGTTATAAATATCACTGCGAGAAGCACCCTCACAGATAAATCTCCTTCCTTCTCTGTGGTTATTTCCTCTGCAGAAAAATCTCAAAAGCAACGTGGTTGGACCACAGAGTTTGCCATTTTAAAACTATACACACATTTGCAAATGTGAATTTGTGAATTTCGATGATCAAAACTGTTTTTAAAACCTGTGAGAATTAATGTATCAAAATACCATTTGCCAACCCCCGTGGAACAAGGAGTTAGGTTCTATTCACACTGGAATTCTGAACACAAATGGAGGGTACGGCAGGACGTAAAACAAACCAGCGGCAGGACTCACAGGTTAGCCAGAGTCCAGAGGGGATTATCTGAGAGTAAGATGGTGACGATGACGAAGGTGGTGGTGATGGCAGTACATCTGTGTGGACAGTAAGGCAGCCTGACACGCTCAGCACTTTACTGTGCTCCTCATTTGCTCCTCCCAGGAAGCAGGGGGGTGGCAGAATGGCCTTCAACACAGACCGCCTGTCCCTTCTGCCTGCCTTGCCCAGCAGAGCCCAGCCTTGTTGTGTGTGGACAGTGCCTGTGCTGGTCAGAGACCCTTGTCCCAGTCTCCCTTGCTGGTGGAAGTGGCTGCTGGACTAAGTGGTCACCAACCCTTCTGGAAAGGGGATGTGAGTTCTCGAGACCCTCTACTCCCCCCCTTGCCCTCCATTCTCTGGATTGTGAGGAGGACATGGCGGGCTGGCCTCCACCATGCAGAGGGGACAGTTCCCGGTGATGGGACACTACAAAAATCAGCATGGGAGAAACCCTGGTCTCATTGAGCTCACAGAATGAGGCCACCTGCCTGTGTGTGGTTAGGTGAGAAGAGGCAAGCATTCATCTCGGTGCAGTTTTGGGTCTCGCCGAGCAAAACAATGTACCTCCAAGACCAGTAACTGAGGCCAAGAGCCCGTGACCAAGCAGGGGCGGGCAGAGCCCCTCCAGACTCCTGGAGGGGCTTGCTCACCCCCAGCCTCATGCCCAGAACTTCAGAGAGAAACAGATGCGAAGGCTGGCCAAACCCTGGCCACTTTAGAACAGTCCTTCTGGAATACTCCTTGGGGAGGGAAGCAGGACCCAGATGCCACAAGCCTGTGCCTGAGTTCTGTTGCCATCACCTGCCAGGGACACTGGGGGGATCCTCAGGGCATCACCAAATGTGGCCCCTTTGAAAAGGTGACAACGTGTACATCTCAGTCTCCTCTCTATGGAGGGTGAACACGGAAGACAGCTCCGAGGTTTGGAGCAAAACCTGAGATACAGAAATGGTTCTCCAATGGACATTTTAATTTTGTGAGACCTTCACCCTCGGTATCCCTGGGGGATCAGACTGCAGGACCCCCAAGGACACCACGTCCACTGAGCTCTGGCCCCTCGTTAGCCATGTTTGCATGGCACCTGCAGACAGACCCCCTGCTGTGCATTTCAAAACCTCCCAGAGTTGATTCAAAGTGATGGCAGGGTCGACAGCTGCAGGGCCTCCTGGTCTGGGTGACATGCGTGTTCACTGCCGATGCTACGTTTCCACAATGTGTTGGATTCAAGTTGGGTGAAGCCACACAGGCGGGGCCTGGGGACACTTTTCCATCAAGCAGACACCCAGCCTGGTGCTCCCCACAGCTAAGCCCTGGGTGCTCCCCATACCTCCCAGGGTGGGTCTTGGCGCCTGGCCCTGGGCCCCCACTGGCTTGCACTGGGCGGGAGCTGGCCCTGTGGGCGGCCTGAGCTGGCCTGAGCTGGCCTGAGAAGAGGCGTGGGTGTGCAGAGCTCAGGAGCCAGGGCCAAGTAAGCCCCTGCACACAGATCAGCAGGGAGACGTCGCTGTCCTGGGTTCTCACCCACCACGCCCCTGCCTGGGGACACTGTGGCCAGCAAAGTGGGTGCAGCAAGGTCCCTCCAGTCTGCCGCCTGGCCTTGTGCTTGCATTGAAGTCCTCAGGACACTTGGCAACACGATGAAGAGAAATGAGGCGAGGAGGAGGAGAAGGCCGAGGGCAAGGCCACACGATCACCCTGTCACTATTTATTACGGAGTGTAAAGCAGGAAAATTAAAATGTGCTTGCAGCTAGTAGCTTAATGTGATTGAGCGCTTCAGAAAAATGAAACCAGGGGAAGGACAGGTGGTGAACCTGACTGAGGGGCAGGAATTACCTTCCTCTCCCAAGGAGAGCGGCCCTCACTGGTGTGGTCCGCCGTCTCTGCATCCTGCATGCAGGGGAAGTCTCTTCCAGACTTGGGGAGCCAGGGGCAGGTGCTGCCGCCCCACTTAGCCTGTGGCCCTCACCCTGCTGAGCCTGGGGGAGCCTCGGGGCGTGTGGGAGGCAAAGCAGACTGAGGCAAGCACAGAGGCCTGTTCCCAGGAAGGGCAGAATGTTCCCGAGGGCAGGCACCAGATGCCGGGAAGTTCTGTTGCTGAGAGCCAGCCCTCTGCAGTCAGCCGGCCTGAAGGAGGAAGGAGGGGGAGGCAGGAGGAGACTGTGGGTCAGCCAGGCTGAGACCACAGACACACGGCGAGCGAGGGATTGCACGTTGACACCTGGGAGAAAATGCCTCGCTCCACATGGGACAGAGAAAACTACCAAATCGATATTAATAGACTTTTAAAAGAAATAAGAAATTTCTTTTCCCCAAGAAGGGGAAAAACAACCCAGATGTACGGGAGACGTGTGTTTGTCATAGACTCGGCAACAGTGACCACAGCCTGGGACAGCAGGAGTGGCCCAGCCTACAGTCCCCCTGGGGGCAGGCACGGGACAGGGCTCATGAGCGCAGGAGCGGGACATACTGGGTATTTTAACTCTCTGGCCCCCAGCACCCTTTTTCTCCTATGGCCAGGGAGAGCGCCAGGGTCCCCTACACATTCCTGCCACAGGGCACAGTCCAGCCACCTCCATCTTCTCCTGGAAGTCTCTGGAAAGGGTGTCTTTGGTGGCTGGGGCACCACCTCTCCTGAGCCCAACTGCAAAGGGCAGAGGACTCACCGTCCTGTGGCGGGCAGGACCACAGGGCTCTGCTCCTTCGGCCTCCAGGGCTCCTGTGAGAAGCCCCTCCTGGGGTTCTGCCTGGGCTGGCCTCCAGGATGGCAGCGCCCACCCCACCTCCCTCACCTTTGTCCCTAGCACCTTTTAAACATGACATTCTCTAGCCATTTACTCTGCTGTGGTCTGTCTCCCTGACAAAATGTCAGCTCTGAGTGAACAGCAGTTCCCCTCCCCTCCCTGTCTTTCCGTGAACTCTTTCTTCCCGGGACCTAGGACCGTGCCTGGCACACACTAGGTGCTGAGAGAAACTACCCCAGAGTCCTGAACGCCCTGGGACTTGCGCTCCCAACACTAACCTTGCTCTTCTTCACCTTTGGTAGGTGCAGGATGACCACAACGTGAGCGCTTGCTCCCCTGTGTCCTGGGTTCCCACACCCACCTGCCTCTCAGGGACCCACCCCCAGCTCCCAGATGGCGCCTTGGAAAGGTGGAATCTGGAGCTGGTTGACCTGAGCTCTCTGGAAAAGCCCGAGCCTCAGCCTCAAGCAACTTGGCCCGAACTTGGCGGGTTTGTGCAGGAAGGGACGCAGGGGCCCCTTTTCCTGATGAGTGACCGTGTGTAGGAGCCCATGGGTGACCCAGAGCTTGCACTGGGCAGCAGGCAGACTCAGGACGGCTCTGGGGACTGCGCCCTGGCCTAGTGGGAAGGGGAGCCCTCTTCTTGCACCCGGTTCTCCCCTTCTAGCCCAGGTCCCTGCTGTGACTCAGCTGGGCACCTCCTGCACATCCAGGGCTACTAGGGCCATGTTGGGTGGGGATCAGAAAGGCCGAGCCAGCCCCGTGGGTGGGACAGCCAGATCTGGGGCTTGGTGCTGACCTCAGGGTGGAAGAGGCCAGCTGGGGATTTCGGAGGTGCACATGAGCACCGTGGGCGAAGCCCACAGCAAGCCGAACGCAGAGGCTGCAAAACCAATGTCCAAGCAAGGGGGACTCGAGGGCTGGATGGAATGCCCACCACCAGCTGCCCGGAGCTCTGGTGTACCTGCAGGGAGTGAGATCTCCAGGTTTTGGGTCTCCTTGGTCCTGTGTCCCACCCATCGGCCACATCAATCAGGCCCTCCCTGGCAGGCTGGGGTGGGGGCTGGACTGTCCCCAGTAGGTGCCTGGTAGGCTGAGCCCATGGCCTGACCTGAGATCCCCTCCCACCCGGCTGGTCCCCTGGTCAGCTGACCAGCTACACCTCCCTGGTCCTCAGCCAGGGAGCTTTCCCCTCCCCTCGAGCCCTCAAAGTTGATCAACAAGCCAATCACATGCTCCCCCAGGACCAGGGACATCCTACCTCCCTGTCACTGCGAGGCCTGCCTCCCATGCCCTGCCTGGGCACTCTGCCCCAACTGCACCCCGTGTGGCTCTGCATGGCCAGCCCGTGCTCCTCCCTGGCTGTGAGTCTGGTGACTCACAAGCTGCTGATCCCACTGCCACTCCAGCATCAGGTGGGAGTCCTGCCCCCACCAACAGCTTGGAGTGGAGGCGGTGGTCAGATCCGTTGCACAGGAAGAGAGTCTGTCCAGGACAGGAAGGAGATGGACAGCAAGCCTGTGCCCACCAGCTGTCCTCCAGGACAGTGAGGAAGGCCAGGGTGAGGGACCCAGCTCGCCCATGGGATCCAAGGACACAAGCCCGCGTTCCCAAGCCCACTGTGACAGCCCTTCACGGCTTCTCCTGCCCACTGGGCAACCAGGCTTGGAGGAGGGACTGGGCTGTTCATAGCTGTGTCCTTGACCCTAGCCCGGGGCCTGTGAGGACAGAATGATGAACAGGGAGGAATGCGGGGTCTGCCATGACGCTACTGTCCCAGCCTGCAGGGAAGGAGGGAGCTAGGGGAGAACCCGTTGGTGACAGAAAGGGCAGGGAGCTTGCGAGTCCTTGTGCCCAGTGTGCACTGTGGACTGTCACTTGGCCATCCAGAGAAGGAGTCCTGGCCCAGTGCAGGGGGGAAGCTAGAGGAAACAGGGGCCTGGACGGCAGCCTGGTGTGCGGCTGTGTGTACGTGAAGTGGCCGGAATAGGCAGGTCTACTCGGCCAGAAATGGACCGGAGGCTGCCTGGGCTGGGGCCGGGGATGGGATGGAGAAGTGGCCACCAGGGTGCCAGGCTGGTTTGGGAGTGAGCGTTCAAGATGGGGAGATGGTTGAATTACTCTGCGGTGTGTGCACGTGGGGGTGTTGGGCTGTGGGGGTTGCACCCCAGTAAGGTGTGTAAAATGTAAAAGAAAAGAAAAGTAGTCGGCAGAGTCAGGACACAGGGAGAAGACGCTGCTGTGTTAGCCGTGGTCTGTCCCTGGGACCACAGGTCCGGACGAGGGTGACTCAGAGAAGTTTGTTCTGCGTCAAGGTTTCAGAGATCCAGTTAGTAGCAGGGCAGCCCCATTGCCCTGGGCTCGGTGAGGCAGCCCATCATGGGGGATGCCAGGCTGAGGAGCTCTTCTCTGCTCAGGGCGACTGGGAAGCAGAGAGGGGAAGGGGCGGAGGACAATTCCAAGGCAGCCCCCGGGAGCCTCCTCCTCCAGCCCCTCCCACCTGCCCCAGTCAGGCCCTTCAGACTGGGTGGACAGATCAGAGTGCAGCCCGCACAGTCCCGTCACTTTGCCTCTGAATGTTCCTGCACTCACAGGATGGGGACCCCACAACAGACAGGAGCCGCGGGAGAACCAGCCTGTGATCCTGAGGTTCAGCCTCTGGAACTGTGAGGCCCTAAGTCTCTGCTGCTCCAACCACCACATCTGGCTGCCGTGCTAACAAAGGCCGCGGGGGAGCCCACCTGGCCCTCTGCGGTGCTCTGAGATGGTGAGCCTGGGGCTCGAGGTCAGCCGGCCAGGCACAGCCAGGAGATGCTGTGGTAAGGGCTCAGCTCCTCTGTCCTCTGGGCTCACCTGACAGCACCCGGGGAAGGAGTTCTGAGCAAAACCTGACCAAAGCCTCATTTCATGCAAAAAGGATCCTTTAAAAAAAAAAAAAAAAAAAAGTAATTTTCCTTGAAGTTTTCTTCCAAACCTGCACATTCTGGACTGCTGGGGGGACTTATCCAAAGACTCCTCTGTGGTGGTTTCCAAGAGGAGCTTGTGCAGTATCAAGGTCTGGAGAGACCACAGCGCTCTCTGCTCACCAAGGAACCGCAGGTGTGGGCTAATGCTTGTGGGGGATTAAATATGACCACCAGTCCCCTTTAAGAGGTGCAGTTCCTTTCCCCTCACCTTGAACTTGGGGGGTGTGGGGAAATGACAAGTGGATTTAGGAGCTACCTAAGTCGGGGATCCACAGAAAAACAATCCACAGGACATGCGCACACATACACGCACACGCGCACACACACGTACACACACGTACACACACATACACACGTACACACACGCACATGTACACACACATACACACACGTACACACGCACACGTACACACACGTACACGTACACGTACACACACGCACACGTACATACACACATGCGCATGCAGAGGTCACGGTCCCTGCAGCCCTGGAGCCGTGGACATGAGCCATGGGGATAGAGCCCCTCTGTCTGCGAGCTGGTGCCCGGGTCTAGGGGGGCAGCTGCAGTCTGGGTCTTGGCAGTCCAAGGCCAGGAGAAGACTGATGTCCAGCTCCAGCCCTCGAGAGAGCGATGGCGCCTTCCCCCGCTCAGGGCAGGTCATCTGGAAACACCCACAGGTTCACCCAGAAAGAAGGCTTAGCCAGACCCCTGGCCACCGCGGCCCAGCCCCGCTGACCAGTGACGTGACCACGAGGAAGGAGCCTCGGCCTTCGCCCTGAGTGCTTCCTGAGACCACCTTGCCCAGGAGGACTGGAGAAAGAAGCCCAGGTGGTGCTGCCCAGCCCAGCCCAGCCCTGCTGACCCTGGAGGAGCCACCCCGCAGGAGGCCAGCAAGGCCAGCCCAGGATGCCTGGTCAGCCCAGAGCGTCCCAGGGACATACAGCCACCACAGCTTCACGCCACTCCCTGGGGCTGGTGTGCACACAGATGGCTACAGTGGATCCACAGACGTCCCCCCAGGCCCATGTGTGGAGGCCGGAGTCCCAGCTGGTGGCTGGTCCAAGGAGGTGGGGACCGGCAGGAGGGAGGAGCGAGGCTCTGGGGTGCGCCTCTCTGGGGGCTTGGGGGCCCCAGCCGCTCCCTCTGTCTCTTGGCTTCCTGGCCCCTGTGAGGCCAGCAGCCTTGCTCCACGGCACGCTCCAGCCACGATGTTCTGCCCCACGCAGCAGAAACCCGCAGGCCCAACCGGCCACAGCGGAAACTCGGAAGCCAGGAGCCGTGGTAAGTTGTGGTGAGCCGCCTCTGCCGCTTAGGCAGATTATGGTCGCCATTACAAGATGGCGCTGGCTCCGCTATGGTTTGTGACAAACAACTCCTTATTTGGGAAAGTTGGCGCATGGCTTTTCAGCACCCTATGAGAAAGTTCCACGTGGCAGCTTCGCATTGGGGCTTGAGATGCTATATTAAGGCTGAGAGGGGCATCCGAGGGATCAGTAGAAGAAATATCAAGGGCCTGAATAAACCCCTGAAAGAAGATTCCCGAGTTGCGTCTTCCTTGCGGGCAAGGGGTCGAGACAGTAAGTAAACCTTTCCTCCTTTCACTTTGCTCTCTCAGGCTCTTTGTCCCAGCAGCGGAGAGCTGACGGAGGCAGGAGCTCTTCCAGTCAGTCGATGAAGACGGAGAGCAGACCTCAACCTGAGGAAAGTTGAACTTCCAGGATTCAAATAAAAAATTCTAGTTATATTCTTTTTATCCCCAAACTAATGGAACAAAGACATCGTCCAACAAAATTGCTCAGGAAAACGGGCCCCTGCAGTAATGGTGTGGAATAATTTGTGATGTCTTATTAATCATATCCAAATGGTGCTTCCAGGGCTGGGAAACAATCGATTCTTTTAATAATTTAAACAATGCTCCTGAAATTCTTTGCAACATGGTTTACTTAGCAAAATACTTTCTCTTAAATCATTTAAGGAAAGTCTTTGGTCTCCCACAAATTGGTAACATCACCAATTCCCCCACTGCTCCTGCCCTGCAGAGCTCCCTTCCCCTGTGGGGACCCGCCCTCTCCGAGGCAGAGCCACACACTTCCCAGGGTCACGTCCGACGAGGTTGACCACGACACCCAAATGAGGGGGGTTGGTGGCACTTCCTGAAGATGCTGCTGGCACCTAATCCATGGTGGGTGCACATGTGTGTGGGGCGTCTGTATACGTGTGTCACTGGGTGTGTGTGTACCTCTGTGCAAATATCCACGTACACGTGTCTGTGTGTGTGTGTGCGCGCGCGCAGTACATATGCATGTCCCAAGTGTACGTGTGTATGCATGTCCCAAGTGTACGTGTGTATGCCTGTCCCATGTATATGCATGTCCCATGTGTACGTGTGTATGTGTGTCCCATGTGTGTGCTCCCTCTAAACAGCCTGAGCTCTGTCTGTTGGGCAGCAGGCTCAGACCAATGAGGTGACATAGCATGGGGGCTGGGCTAATGTCCCAGACCAGATGGTGTGGCTGTGGGGCCGTTTGTGACCTGTTGGTTGTCCACTGTGTCATCCCCCCAGGAATGCAGGTGTCTGCAACAGGATACAGGGAGCTGATTTAAAATAGGAAAATCCTTAATTACCCTGATCTGACCTTTAGGCATCAAACATGCGAATGACATTATCACACCGAGCCTCAGACACACGCACAATTAGTGCATGTCAATGAGAAGCACTTTTAAAAATTGTAAAAGGAACCCTTCTGGCCCTGCAAAATCAGGACCAGAGCTATTGGGGACCTTCACCCCTGGATGCCTGGCCCTCTCTGGGGAGTCCCTGGGCTGGGAGACCTGAGGGGGCACAAAGAGCACTTCATCTGTGAGACTCGCAAGGACGGGCAGATGGCGGAGGCTGGCCTCGCCCCCGTCAGAAGGGCTCCCCTGAGCTGTTGTGGGGTCAGGAGGCTCCCCGCCCCCAGCCGGCAGGCCATCCCTTCCCTAATTAGCCCGAGGGGTGATGGGATTCATGGCTGAACGGAGCAGCCCCTCGGCTGGTTCTGGGGAGAATGATCAAAGAGGGATTTAATTAAAGTTTCATATTTAGATTTCTTCTTCCATTTTTACTGCCTCCTTTTACTCACAAGATGCTATTCTCTAGGAGCTGAAGAGTCGCCCAGGAGAGCAGAACTCTGTCGGAGGGAGGGAAACGGGGACTTTATGGGTTTTCTTTAAAGGGCTCCCATCTCCCATCTCACTCAGCTCAGAAGGTGCACCTAATTTAGGGCAGCAGCGTCTGAATTATGAATCGACTGCTCGCGCTCGCACTGTGAATTAAACATGCAGCCCACGACCTCCCCCTCGGCCTCCTCAGGCGGTGCAGGTGGAGTCATTCACACCCAAACCAGGCTAGAGCCGCGTAGGAGGGTGCAGGGGGCACAGGAGGGCACAGCCCACCACCTTCACCCAGCCAGGCCCGGGGGCAGGGGTGCCTCCATTCACGACCCTCAGGGTCCACAACGTGGTGTGAAAATGCACGCAGGCTTCCAAGGAAAGCGTGATGCTTTATGGGGTGCTAAGGGGGTCTGCGGGGGGTCGAGGGCCTGCCTGTGCATCAAGGAGATGGATGTGGTGGACAGAGGGTCCGTGCTGGGAAGGGTGTGCCTCTGTAGCTCCCTCGTGGAGAGGGTCTGTCCTGAGACCCGCCGGACTCCGTCGGCAGCAAAAGCCCGCCCAAGCCAAGGCGTGCAGCAGGCCAGGTCAGCGGGGGAAACTTCCTCCAGCCTGGGGAGACCGCGTGCTCGCTCATGATCCCTGTACTTATTGCACATCATTCTCATCTGCTCCTTAGACCAGCTGTCCCTGGGGACAGCCTCCCGCTACACACTCGTGTCACCTAATTGGAGCTGTGTTTCAAGTGCAGGAAGGGCCTGTGGGGTCAGGGGAGGCACGGGTCCGGGTCCCTTAATTCTGAGGCTCCAGGTGTTGCAGACCCGGTGCTGAGACCCAGTGACTGGCACACCTGCAGCCAGGTGAGCTCTTGCTCCAGGGTGCTGGCGAGGCCACCTTGCTGCTGTGGTTCAGCTGTAACTGCCGAGTCCATGAATGTGGTTTCACTTAGGGTCTCCGCAGATGTGACGAAGTGAAGATGGGGTCATCCTGGACCAGGGAGCACCCCAAATCCTGTCCTTGTAAAAGGAGGAGAGGACACAGGGAGGGAGGAGGCTGTGATAAGACAGAGCAGAGATGAGAGGAAGGCAGCCAACCCCAGGAACACGGGATGGCAGAGCCACCAGGAGCCGGCAGAGACCAGGAAGACCCCTCCCCAGAGCCTTGAACAGAGCATGGCCCCGCTGACAGCTCGACCTTGGACTCCTGGCCTCCTACAGGGAGAGATAAATGCCAGCTGCCAAGCTTCAGCTCAGGACGCTTTGTTGAGGAAGCCTGTTAGTCAGCTGGTCCCCACTGTGACCAAGTCACTGTAAGAAGAGCCGAGAGCAGGAAAAGTTAACTTGGGCTCACGTCTTCGGAGTCCATGGTCAGCTGGCTCCCTTGCCCAGGGTCTGAGGGGAGCAGACCAGCATGGTGGAGGGGCCTGGTGGAGGGCGCGCTCAACTCCAGGCAGCTGGAAGGAGAGAGAGAGAGCGCACCAGGGAACAAGACATGACCCTCAAGGGAGGCCTGGCCCCCAGTGACCTATCTTCCATCCACACCCACCACCCACAGTTATAACCCAGGGGTCCATTCAGACTATTAACTCATGCACTGGATTAATCCACTTATGAGGTGAGTCATTCCACCTGAACCTTGCTGTGTCACCTGACACATGAGCCTCTGGGGACAGTCTAGATCCAGCCACACACAGTCCCTTTCCTCCTCCAAAATCAAGACCTCCCAGATGGCAGCACCCTCCTCAGACCCCCGTCACCTCCCACAGTCCCTGTGAAGTGTGGGGACCATTCACTCTTCCCTCTTAGAGAGAAGACCCAAAGCCAAGAGGCCAGATGACTACCCAGGAGGGAGGTCGTTGGGGACAAGTGGGAAACGGGGTTCAACTCAAACCTGGGTGTTGTTACCTGCTCCAGGAAGAGAGGACCCCCGCTCTCAGTCCAGGTGAAGCGTCCTTGGAAGCACTGGGCCGGGGAACAGTGCCTGTGAGGTTCAGGGCCAGCTGGATTTGGAGTCAACTGCGGAAGGGACCCCAGGCCGAGTGCCCTCAATGTCTGTCTTGTGACCTGCCTTCTAGGGTTGTCTGGCCACGAAAGCCCCAACTGACTCTACGCGTAACTTAGAAACTGAATTCAAGGTGATGGTGGTGACGTCAAAAGCACAGTGACAAGGGCAGGCAGCCTGACAGGCTCATTTTACAGTTAGATCAGCCCCCGGGGTTTGGGGAGGAACGGGCCGACACAGGAAGCCAGTCTTCTCCCATCCCAAGGCTCCCTCTGCGGTGGCAGGGCACCTCCTCTCCCTTCAGGACCCTCTGTTTCCAGCCGAGGACCAGGGTCCACAGGCAGCCGCTGCAGGGACCTCTTCAGAGGTCTGGGCTCTTCCAGGGGACCGTGATGCTGGCTTTAAGGCTCCGGCAGTGCAGTGGCCCTGCTTGGCCTGCGTCCCCGCTGTCCCCAACCTTCCCCTGTGGGGGTGCTGTGTCTGTGTCTCCCTGGAAGCTCTTGCCCTCTCATCTCAGCAGGAGGGTAGGAGCGGGAAACCAGTCCCACACTCCACTGGGGCCTGTGAGAAAACCCTGACAGCCTGCTGTGCAGCCGCCTGCAGATGCCCAGACGGAGGCGCCTGCCTCCAGGGCTGGAGTCCAGGGGTCGCAGGCAGGGAGACAGGCTGCTCAAATGGAACGATGGAGCTACGAGGGGCAGAGGACAAGGACTTGTTGAGCACAGAGGAGAACCCTGAACCCAGGGCTCTGGGGCAGTGTCCAACCTGAGCCCCAAAGGCTGAGGACAGGGCTGAGGAGCAGGGAGTCCTGGAATGGACGAGGGATGGCTCCAGGGCGCTGGAGCTCCGAGTGTGGGGTGGATGGGTGTGGGGACTGGCATCCGGACGGTGGGCTAGACCAGGACTTGGACACTCAGGCCAAGCCACGTCTAGACTAGTAACAATCGGGTGGCTTGATTGAATTCTCTTCCGTTGGAGGAGGCCCCTGTTTACAGAGGGCCTGGAAGCCTTTCAGCCTCTGCACTTCAATTAGCAGAACTGGGACGACGGAACTTGCTTCCCCCCACCCCGCTCTGCTCGAGGAGCATCAGAGGAGATAATATACGAAAAGAGGCTTGGAAATGGCCTAGCGGGGAGGGAGGGCACCCAGAACTGCCCAGGTGCCTGGCACACTCCCCAGGTCTCCCCGTCGACCCCGGCAGCCCCTTCCTCACTTTGTGAGAACTTGTCAGGCTGCATGGTCAGAACCGGCCGACCCTGAAGGCTGGCGCTTAGTCCTCAGACCTCCCCTCCTTCTCCACCCAATCAAGACCCACCCAAGAACCAATTCCTCCCTGGCTGCATTTAGGGCCTCTGGCTCCTGGTTGGGCTCAGCGTTTGATCTATATAAGTGAATCCAATTTAGCTGATTCATCTCTCGTGCTTAATTTTTATGTTAACAAGGTTATGTAACCGAACATGAGAGGCCAGGGACAGAATCTATAATTTATAAGTGGCGGTTACGGTTTTAAAAGAGTTTCTGAAAGAAACCGGTTGAAAAGCCAAGTCCTCTGACCAGCGTTTTCTCTTAGGAGCCTGGAAAGCTTTCAACTGGGTTTAAATGTAAAATCAAAGCTATTGGCATTTAACAGCCCCTGTTTGAAAGTCAGGGTTGACTAGACCCAGCTGCCGAAAGAGGGTTTCCCAGAGTAAATGTATTTCCGGGGCCTTATCCCTGGGGCAGGAAGGCTACGTGCGTGGAGAGAGACTTCTGTGTCCCTGGGATTGTCCAGAGTTATGCGTCCTGTCCACAGGATTCTGCAGGACAAGGAAGCCCGAGCGTCGTCCCCTGTTTTCTGGGGCTTTGAGCTGCGGCAGGGGAGGGTCCTCTGGGGCCCCTCCTGACCTAGGCCCAGTCTTTCTCACACCCTGAGCCTCCCCCGGCATATGGCGGACATGTGAGCTTCTCCCAGTGATCCCGGGTTCTGGGAGCTGGATGGCTGTGGCCCCTGGAGAGCTGAGCTGGTCATCACCGTTTCCTGGGTGAGTCACCCTGGCAGGCGGAGGTCGCGACGAATCAAGCTTCATTTCGCTCCTGGATCTGGAGGTTCCGCATCCGAGATGGAGTGGGGGGCACCAGTTGGGCCTCTGGGGAGGAGCCGGTGGCAGATGGTGGCACGACAGGGGCCATGTAAGGGAGGAAGAGGCTGCCTCCTGAGACGGGGTCAGAGGACCTTCAGGGGACTGGCTGCCCTACCACCAGGGGTCACTGGACAGCGGCCTTGCTTCTTCCTGTCATTGTCCTTGGTTTGTCCCCCACAGATCCCACCTCCCAACATCCCCATGCTGAGGGCCACTCCTGACACATGAGCCCTTGGGGACATGCTCAAGTCACATCTAATCCACGGGCAGGGTGCCCACCCAAGATCCGAGGACCACCACCAAGAGCAGGCCTGGGTCCACACCCCAGGGCCACGACCCCACCCTGGGGAACTTTGGGCTCCCAGGAGAAAGGGCCCTGGGCTCGCTTCTCTCCCCCAGGCTTTATGGCGCAACATCCTGAGTGGACGTGCAGATGCCTGAGCCCAGCGCCAGTGGCCCAGCTGAGTGCTGACCAGTGCCCAGAAGGCCCAGGGCACTGCTGGCCCTCTCTCGGGTGAACAGGGGCTCCACACCCCAAGAACAGAGGGCAGGGTCTGGCCTCCAGTCTCCTTCACGGAAGCCACTCCGCAGAGTCCCCAGAGGAGGGCTGCACAGGGACCTCCTGGAGCAGGAGGGTTGTTATGGCAACACATGGCCCTGCGTCTCCAGAGGGGGTCAGCCCAGGCGGCGAGGGAGGTGCTGGGAGGCAGAGGTCACCCTGCAGAGAGCTCAGACCACACGGATCTGCACGTGTGCAACTGGTCAATGGCTGGTGGGGGACCCTTACCCACGGCAGCACCAGGCAGGCTCAAGGACAGTGAGGGGACGGGGTCTTGGCCTGGACTCAAATGGGAACTTACAGTTGCTCCTGCCAGCCTCTGAGCAGGGCTATGGGCCAGGTGTGGGGACCTCTGCAGTCCCTGTTCCCACAGTGGGGAGTTGTGTGGTGCAGGAGGGGGGTGTAAGTGGGGTGCTGTGGGGTGCAGGCGGGGAGCTGCACAGTGGGAAGCTGTGTGGTGCAGGAGGGGGGTGCAAGTGGGGAGCTGTGGGGTGCAGGAGGGGGTGCACAGTGGGGAGCTGTAGGGTGCAGGAGGGGTGCACAGTGGGGAGCTTTGGGGTGCAGGAGGAGGGACCGCATGGTAGGGAGCTGTGGGGTCAGGAATGGGCCAGCATGGAGGCGGGGGACGCTGCCGAGGGCATCACAGGAGAGCGGGCACAGGGATGCCACCCAGCACCCAGTGCAATGGGGCAGGTCTGAGAGCCCTAGGGGGATGTCCACTGGACTCCGTGTGGATGGAGGGAGGATGATGCTGGGGTCCCCGGGGTGAAGGACCAGCTTTGGGTCCCTGGGGACAGGCAGGGAGAAGGTCTCAGTAGGAGGACCTGGAGCTGCAGGAGCCTTGGACTGACCCTGCCCTGCGACACTCCTGTCCCCCCAACACATCTGTGTGTGGGGTCTTTTCCCAAGGCCACCTCTGCCCCAGCCCCCTGGGCACACAAAGTGGGCAAGGCCTGGTGGCAACGCAGGCTGTCCAGGAGATGTGGCCCCTGGAGCTGGGGTCCACCCTCACGGGCTCATGTGGGTGAGGACCAGGGCCACCGAGCGCTCACCCCAGCCGAGGATGCCCCTGACACCTCTGGTGTCCTTCAGCACTCAAGGTCATGTCGCATCCACTGATCCTTCCAGCAGCTGCCAGGACGGGGCAGGAGCAGCCAGGTGGCCCTCAGACCTCCTCCCTCTGTGTCCTCACCCAGCTCCTCATACCCAGGGGTCACGGGAGCACAGCAGCGAGCTGGAGGGGTCCAGTGCCCAGCGCGTGTGGCTGCCAGGAGCTCTCCCGCCTCCTTTCTGGGCACAGGCAGCAGGACGAGGCAGGACAAGGCAGGACGAGGGGTCCCCAGGCCAGCTGGGGACATGGTAGCTGCTGGGTGGGGCGTGAGGCGCAGGTTCTCTTGCCTGTGGGTGCTGGGGCGCGGGAATCACCCTGGCTCTGTGTTGGGTGAAGACCTCGGGGACTCCTGGGCCGTGGCCTTGGAACCTTGGCTGCCTGGGTCCTCACCCATGTTCACGTGCCCAGGTGCTGTCTGCTGCGGCCTCTGGGGGGCCAGCCTGGGGCCATGCTCCTGGCTCAGGGAACAGGGAGAACCAGGTGCCAGAGCAGGTGGTCACTTGGCCTCAGAGGTGCAGCACGGAGCCAGGAGGCAGATGCAGGCTGGCTGAGGAAGGCTGAGGGCCTCGGCAAGGCCAGTGGACAGCTTGGTGGTCCCCGACCCCTGGTGTCCTCAGTGGGGAGGAAGCAGAGCCCAGCAAGACCCTGGGAGGACCAGGAGTCCCTGTGGCCAAGGCATGTTGTGTCAAGTGGAAGAACCTCAGAGACCAGGCCGACCCTGGGCCAGGGGCCATGGAGCCGCAGCTGACAAGGGGCCTTGGGACGTGCTGTGTCGAAGTCCATGAGTTCACCAGCATCCCATCCCTCCTCCCCTCTGCCCAACGCTCCTTGGTCTTTAACTTGTTTTAACTTTTTGAATTTGTTTGTATTTATTATCTATCTGTAATGCAAAAAATAAACGCCAGGCGGCCAGGGCTTGTGTTCTTATTGACCCCTGTAGCCCGGATCAGTTTCTGGCACTTAGTAGGTGCACTTTGTTTGTTGAATGAATGAATGAGAGTCTTTCTGTCTGTAAAGCATCAGTGTCCCCTTCACCTGGTCATGTTTGGGGGCCCCGCGGCCTGTCTCTCTCCCTCTGTCTCCCTGACAGTCAAGACTCATCTGCAAAACGGTCCCTCTGCCTCACCTCCCCCTCCACGTTTCCCGCTCCTCCCCGCACCTTCCATTCCACACACACCTCCCGCAGGGTCATCTGTATAAACATGACCAGACACCAGGTGGCTTCATATAGACACGTTTGTCCCCTCCCAGCTCTGCGGCCACAGGTCACCCTGGCTGAGAGAGCTCATCCTCCCCGCAGCTCCCCGTGGCCCAGGTAGCCCTGGGCTTGTGGCCACCTCACCCCAGTCTCTGTGTCGGTCTCCACAGGCCACCTCCTCCCTGTGTGTCCCTCCTTTTCTCATAGGACGGCAGTGAGAACAGCTGCGTCCCCCGATATCAAAGATGACTCCATTTTGACTAATCCACCTGCAAAGAACCTATTTCCCAATGAGGCCCATTCTGAGGTGTGAGGTGGAGCTATCGGCCCACTCTGTCCAGGACGGCCAGCAGCTCCAGCCCAGGCACCCCTTGCCCGGATCCTAGGCCCCTCCCCTCCTCCTCTATATTGCTTCTCTCTTTTCTGTGGCCTCACCCTCTCCTTCCCCATTGTGACAGGTCCCCTGGCCTCTCTCCTGAACTATTTTCATCAAGGGCTGCACCAGTCCTGTGTCAGTGTCCTCTTGGTCCACTGCCTGCCCCTCTGTGGGAGGCCCTGAGAGCATTTCTGTAGAGTGAGCGTTTCTCGGCTGCGCTCTCTCAGGCTCGCCTCCTTCCTACAGCATCAGCCCCAGCCAGAGCCCCAGGAGGGGAACTGCCCACCAGCTTTTCCTGGGGACCGGCTGGCACACTGCTGTCACCTTGATTTGCTGGTCCAGTCCCTGCTAAGGCTCACCCTGGAAGTGGCCCTCTCTGTGGCACGGCAATGTGCTGATTCCTCCTGGGACCGTCTGAACGGAGGTCCCCCTCCCACGTCCAGGGAGGTGGTTTCTGACCAAGATGAGACCCACACAGGCAGCTGGGAAGGGGCCCGGGCAGCGGGCAGAGGTGGACAAGAAAGCACAGGACGGCGCTGGGCACCCAGACCAGGGCTCAAGGGGAGGGTCTGCTTGGAGCCTGGAAGTGTCCCTGGGGTGTGGGCTCCTGTGGGTGGGGTAGGGGGCTCAGGCCTCATGCTGGTGGGAGGGGACCCAGTGCCCTGTGACCACTGACCAGGGGTCGTGTTCCTGTACAGGTTTGTTCCAATGCCAGTTGGTGGCATTTGCTGCCCTCGATGCCCTCTGCATGGTGGTCTGCTGGCTTGTTGAGGATGGCCACAGAATGCCCCACAGAGGCAGCCCGGCCGGTGCCTGGGGCCACCCAGTCTGCCACCAACACAGGTAACGTGGGGTTGCAGGGGTCGGGGGTCATGACATCTCATGCTGGGAGTCCCCGCGTCCTGGTGGGCTGGGGGTGGAGGACATTGCAGGTCCCACCCTGGTGGTGGGCCTCCAGCAGCCCTGGCCTTTGTGACAGCTCCCCCCGTCCTCCGTGTCCAGGGTCTGACATCCAGAGGATGGGATGTCTGTCCTCTCAGGCCCAACGCTGGCCTCCTTGTCCAACAGGCAGGAGAGCTCTCCTGGGCCTCTGGGGCAGTCAGAACTGGGCCAGGGGGAGCACCTAGCACCAGGTGGTGATGGAGCCCTTGGGGTGCCCCATCCGCCCCTCCCCAGCGTCTCATTCCTTCTCTGCTCAGTTTGGGGACACAGCAGGCGTGACACCAAGATGGGTGACTCGGGTTTCCTGCTCCCTTCCTTGCCTCTGCCACGGGAGACACCTCAACTCCAAGGATGAAGGTGGGAGGCTAGGGGCAGGAGCAGGGGGCAGCACCCGCACACGCTGTCTCTGCTCGGAGCTCCTTCTCGCCTCCCGCTCGGGCAGCCCCATCCCTGGGCTCCTGCCCCTCTCCAGTCTTCCAGTGAGAGTGGGTGACCCTTGCCTGCTTCTGCCCACTGGGAATGAACGCCTGTCCATGCACAAAGCCCAAGAGAGTCCCTGCCGCTCCCTGCTCGGGCTCCTCGCGGGGCAGGCGGGGAGAGGCCGTAGGCACCTTTTCCTCCTCCTGCTCTGGTGGTGGGGTGCTCCATGATGGTGGGAGAACCCAGGGGAAAGGAGAGGGTGTGGTCAGTGGGTGTGCCCCTAACCAACCAGCTCCCTGAGAGGGATGCCCGTGGTCCCTGGCAGCCCCTCTCCACCTCTGCAGGTCCTCTTCCATGGACTTCAAAACTGCAGACGGAAAGTACTCAGAAAAACATCTTGTCTCTCCCTAAGCAGAACCCGGGGCAGGGACTATTTACGTAGCGTTTACACACATTGGGGCTTGTAAAGAATCCAGAGAAGGTTCAAAGCATCGGGAGGCCATGCACGGCCATCTGCAAATTACCACTATTTTATGAGCGACTCAACCCCAGATTAGTGCTCTATCACTGAACCACATCTCCAACCTGAATACAGAACACTTTTAATAATTTTCTGGTGTCCCCCTTCCTGGCCCCCAAATCTCCACAGTGCAGGGTGGATTTTCAACAGAGAACTGAGTAAGCACCTGATCCTCCGTGAAGCCTAGAGCTGGGGGCACTGACCTGACTGAATGGTGGCATCAGCCACTGTGGCCATCAGGCTGCGATTATGATCAGCGTGTCAAACCTAATGGCAAAAGCAAAGTCCATTAAGAATCAAGTGAGAGGCATGTCAAGCTCAGGCTCTGATGGGTCCCCAGAAAACTGAACCAACAGCTTATGTGAGATAACTAGCCAGTGCTAAAATTCATTTCTGGAACTTTTAGGTCACTGCATGGGAAGCAAGAAACACTAGGCTTGAACCATCCCATGATCATCCATTGGCTGCTCTGAGTCACCTGCAGAGATGCAGGAATCACTAACCCACATCACTTCGCCTTCCACAAAAGTCTATACTCGTGAAGAACATTTTTATTTTTCTATTTTTTGGGCACCAGAAATTAAACCAGGGGTGCTTTACCACTGAGCCACATCCTCAGCCTCTTTTTTTTTCTCCATATTTTATTTAGAGACAGGGTCTCGCTGAGTTTCTTAGGGCCTTGCTAAGTTGCTGAGGTTGGCTTTGAACTCACCATCCTCCTGCCTCGGCTTCCCAAGACACTGGGACCACAGGCGTGCACTACTGTGCCCATCCGGTGAAGAATACTTGCAGAATGCACAGTAGGTCTTTCCTGGTATTAATTTTACTATGTGCATTACGACTTAATGGAAGTAGAATTCATCGTGCCATGACTTTCCTGACAGTGGTGCTAAAGGAGAAGAAAACACCGACCAGGTCCCCCCCCCAGCCACGTGCACTTCGGGAAAAGTTTCCTGGCACTAAGAGCAGTGGTCACTGGGGTCAGACCCCGCCTAGCTGTGCACCACCAAAGTCAGCCTGCGGCTTGCATCTCTGTGCCCTGCAGAGCTCGACACACAGCAGCTCAAGACGCACCGGCTGGCACATAGCACCAGGGCTGAGGGTGGAGACCAGCGGCCTGGAGAAGGGAAGACTCGTGGGAGACATGTCCACCGCCCAGGGGAGGGCTAGCCAACAGCCCGCTGGCCAGCCACACAGGCTTAGTTTCTGACAGTGAGGTTAGGGAGCGGGCCAAGGAAGCTGCCAAAGGAAATGCCTCCTTGGCCATGATGTTCTAGGATGCCTGGCCTTCATCCCTAGTCTCATGACCTGAACGCCTAAGAGCCCTGTCCCTCCAGTGATAAGTGACAGAGGTGGAAGGAGCATCCTTTGCTATTCATCACAAGCCCTTTTTCAACCCCACCTGAGCTTAATGAGGTCGCCCTGGGAAAGCCCCTCAGGATGGGGATGTGAATCCACAGGGGAACCTACCAGGGGATCAGAGAGCTAGAACTTCCAGCCCCACCCTCATCCTTGCCCCCTACCTCTGGGGAGGGCAGAGGGGCTGAAGATTGGGTCGATGACCAATGGCCAATGTGTAATCCGTCATGCACACATAACGAAGCCTCCACAAAAAAACAATAGTGTTGGGGGAGCTTCTGGGTTACTGAGGGGCATGGAAGGGCGCACCTGGAGAGGGTATGGGAGTTGCACACCCCTTTTCCTGCACCCTGTACCTCTCAGTCTGGTTGACCTGAGCTGTACCCTTGTACAACAACCAGAAATCTAGTAACCGAAGTGTTTTTCTGGTCACCTCTGATTTATAGGCGATAAGTCAGCAGCACAGGTGTTAATGTGGACATGCAGTTGGTGTCTGGAGAGAGGACAGTCTTGGGGACTGTCCTCAGTCTTGGCTCAGCCCTCAACCTGTGGTATTTGATGCTAACTGTGGACAAATTGTGTCCAAATTTAATTGAATTGCAGGACACAAAATTGACGACCAGAGAGTTGGACAGTTGGTAGGTGTGAGAAAAAATAACACACACTTGGTGTCAGAAGTATTGTGAGTGACCATAGGTGGGATAGGGGTGGATCACCAGGTTGGACAGGGCAGAGTGGGGGGAAGGGAGGGGCTGGGAATGGGAAAGACAGTAGAAGGAATCGGACGTAACTTTCCTAAGTTCATATATGCATACATGACCAGTGGAACTCCATACCACCAAGTTCAACCACAAGAATGGGAGATTATACTCCATGTATGTATAGGTCCAAATACACTGTACTGTCATTTATAACTAAAAAGAACAAACATTTTTTTAAAAAAAGAAGTATTGTGAGAAAGTAGAGAAAAACATTGGGCTTCCTTCTTTTAAAGATCCTTCCCAACTCCAGGATGTCAAGGTCTGTGGTTCTCATTTTAATTAGACAGTTCAAATTGACTTTGGGAAGTTCGGGCTTTACCCACACAGAGGGTTCCCCTCCAAGAGCTCGTTATAAGATGCCTCTACACAGGTGGAGCTTGGAGACCTGCATCCATGTCTCTGAACTGTAACAGGAAGTCCCCTGTCCCCTCCCTAGGACACACACTCACCAGTTCCAGAACTGCTTCCTTTCAAAATAGGCTCTGGGCTCATGCGTGTACAACTTCAGGAGGATCTCAAGAACTACAGAGAAAGGAAAAGCCACTCGGCTAGGAGATGAAGGGGTTCTTCTCATCCAGGGAAATTAACATGGCGTTGATTAGAATGACGACATCATAAACCCAGACAAAGATCCTGCCTTGGGGGGAGAGAGAGACCCTGTCACCCGCATTTCAGCGAAACGAGTGCGATCCTCTTTAGGGCCCTACCGGAGAGACTTTATTTCTCAGCATCCCCAACACACACCACTCCTCACCCAGGAAGGTTCTAGCAGAGCTGGAATTCATCTGCCTCTGCTACCCTGGTGCAGCCTTCCTTTCCCAAGAGGAACCAAGGAGGGAGAGAGGTGCAGCTTCCCCAGGCTCCCCTTGGGGGCAGCACCTGGGTCAGATGAAAGCTGAGGCAGAATCAGGGGGCAGGGAGGTGGTTAGGGTTCGGTCCAGGATGTCCCCAGGAAAAATCGCAGCCTTAAATAAGAGAGCTTCAGAAAACCTACTCCCCATGCACACCGTCCAGGTCTAGTTTCCTAAGTTTGGAGACAAAGTGGGTGAACAAGCCAGCCTGCCAGCCCCGCTTCAGCTCCCCCTCCCAACTCCTGCACAGCTGCCCCAGGTGTTCAGGTGCCCCAGGGAGCCTGCCATACGCACAGGTAGGGGAAAGCATGGAGAGGCCACCCTAGTGTCCTCCCCTGTGAGGAGCACTTCTGTGATTCAAGATTGGAATTAACAGAAAAGAGTCTCCGTGTAAAGATCTTTGATAAATTCCAAATGCAGGCAGCTAACAGGGACATTCACCTGTCTCAGGGGCTTCCGAGCCATTTGCTTTTATGAAACATTAAATGTAAAGAAAACAAGAGGCCACTATGGCTGAGAATAGGCCGCACACGTTAAAAGTAAGGCCTTAAACCAGGATAAATGGCTCTTTCCAGAGGCCATCGGCTAGAAAATTAAGGGATACACAGTCCTCCTTTAGCAGTTATCCCAACAAAGCTGACTCATCAGTCCTGACCATAATTCACAGAATCAAAGTGCCAGGTTTGTGTCAACTTCGTGTTTATGCTGGTGGGGCCAGGATCTCCTGAATTCAGAGAGGGGTCAGCTTCCCTGGCTCAGGGGAAGGTTGTGGTTGCATGTTGCCTAATGCAAGTTATTGAGTTGAAGTTGCATTTGTTAATTCTAAAATATGGAAGGAAGTATGGTGTTTGGTCCACTTGAGGATTCACTCAATAGAGTATCAGACTTTGTTTCTTTTTTGTGGCACTGTGGAAATGTGAATGAGAACAAGTTGGTGACATCTTTCAGGTGGAAGCATTGTCCGAGGACGCACTCATCAAGTTGGCCAAGAAGCCATTTTGTGAAGCCCCTGTTGTCTCAAGGCTTTTGACGATGAATTCATGTGTGGAGACGGTAATTCTTCATGGACCTTTGCATTTGGTGAGTCACGGAACGTATCTGAGTAGATCATCATTTACCAACATGTCCACAATAATCTCACATATTATGCATAACAGGTCATGGCTGGGTAAATATTACCATTTCCTTATTTGCTTTTAAGAAAAGTAATAATGACATTATATTTTCTCCTTTTTTTGCCTTGAAGTATGTCAGTGTCTTAACCAAGCATGATTGTTGGTAGGTAGGCTAGCAAGAACTTGAACTCAGGGAATTTACTGTCATGTAAATCTATTGTTTTTCATTGATTTCTATTAATATATCCAGGTTGGCATCCATTACCTTTTAAGCATTTCACTTTCCCAATTGTGGGCATCCTGACAGCCCTCAACCTTCTGTAAGCACAGACAACTCTATAAGGAACCTGAGGATAAATTTCCCTGTGCATGTCCCCTTGTGAAACTGCTTAAGCACCACCTGGTTTACACACAGGTGGCATTTTTAGATCAAAGTGTGCATGTTTACTTCTTTGACTAAGCACTGCCAGGTGGCTCTTCTGAATAGCTCTACCTGTGGCCAGGATTCTATTATCTAGCTTTCTAACTTTTGCATGTGGAGTAGATACATAGTGGGAGCACACTGTTTTTGTTGGTATTTTTCTTGGTATCTATTCTGATGCTTTTCACTGGGGGATTTTCTCCTGTGAAAATGGGCTTCCTCTGGATGCCTCTGCCCGTTCCTCTACTTGACCTTATTTTCTTCTTCTTTTTTTAAAATTTTTCAATGTGACTTTTTAATTTTAGTTTTATTAAAGACATTGTCCTTTGCTTGCATAGTCTATACCTAAACACTAATCCTTGCTCCAAGGCCCAGCTTGCTCTCAGCTGCCCCGGGAGGGGAACGGTCTTTGGTGATAGCCAAGAGACACCCCTGTAGGGGGCACAAGTGCTCTGGCCCTCTGGTGTCTTGTCAGCAGTGCTTCCCATGCTCACAGAGGGTTTCAGACATTATAAAATTGAATGAGTTCATTCAGAAATTAGAAGTTCTATTGAAAGATATTTGCATGAGCCAAATAAAACCTATTTCTAGGCATCCTGGTGAAGACAAGGTTTTATCTTTATGTCTATGTTTTTTTCTATGTTTTGTTGTTGTTGTTAGAATGAAATTCATATGTTGCCAGACCATTCTAGCAGATGTGTAACTAGATGCCATTTAAATTACCCACTTTTAAATGGTAGACATTTTTTTAATGAACACTGCCCGTCTGCACCTTTTTTAAAAACAGGACTGGGCTGAGAAGCCCAAATACCAATGGTTAGCTGGAACTTATTTTTCATTTGGCCTGTCAGTATTCCCTGAGGTCATCTGTGCAATCAGCTTCGTTACTCCTGCTCCCTCACTGGATTTCATAGAAACCATATGCTATGTATGAATCAGAGACACCAATCCCTGATTAGATGCTACCCTACTTTCCAGAAAAGACTGGGCACACCATGAGTTGCACAATGATGGGACCAGGGTCCAAAGGCTGCTGAGAGGGAAGGACTGGTTGTGAATGCATTTTTGAAGGCTCCAAGCTGGAACTCTAGAGGCACCAAGCAGGGCAGATGCTGGTGGGGGTATTTGGGTACTTGTTGGTGAACACATGCGCACCTGAGATGGGTAGGCATGGAGGAGAAATCAGCAGCCCATAGGGCTTTTGAGAGTGATCTTATGTGAAAAGAGGCTCAGGTATAGGCACAGGAAATGACATCATTGCCTTGACAATGGATCAAACAGAACATAGAACCCTGGTATCCAGGCACCCACTTAACTGACCAAGCTCATTTGGTTGGAGAAACTGGAGTGAGAAGGATGTTCCCCTGTCCTTGCAAACAATGCCGAGCCTCAGGCTCCCAGGAATCTCAGGGGGGCCAACTAGCCCTTTTGTGGATGCACTGGATGAGGCTTCAACTTAGACGCCAGATCCTCTGGCAATTGTCGCAGAGGAGCTCAAGAGTAACAGTGAGTAGCACAGGGCAGGTGAGCCCAGCAGGCCCTCTAGTCTGATCCCTGATGAATGGCCCAGGACTCCTATTCTGACTGTGTGTGTGTGTGTGTGTGTGTGTGTGTGTGTGTGTACTGATGGGAACTGTCTCATTGTGCTTTGACTCTAGTGTATTGGCACAAGTCATTTTTCTGTTTGTCACCATTTCCATTTTGAACCCACCATTCTTGGTCCCAACCCAGGGTGAAAATGATGAGAACACGGAGGAGCCTTTCAGGGTACAGAGCCTTGAACCTTACAGGCAGGACCAGCTTAGGAATGAGCTCCTGCCTGTCATTTGTGGGAGGAACCTACATTTCAGCAGCAACATGGGGTTAATCTCCTGGGATTCCATCCCCACCCAGCAGGTGCTGGATCTCTTGTTCTCAAGGTAAGCACCAGACCACCAAGCCCAAGTGTGTAGCCCCCTCAGGCCTGGGTCTTGGGGCTGCCATGTACCTCTCAGGGACCCAAAGGTTTGTGATACCTAATGAGATAGAGGACCACACTCATAGTGGAATTTCAGCCCCGAATGGGACGAGTCCTGGAGGTGCCTGCCACAGCCTTGCAAGGGGAGTGAACTTTCCCTCTTAGGCAGAGAAACCATCCTGACTCCAGCTGATCCACAGAGGTCTGTGGAGCAGTCCCCACACACCTGGCACCACAGCTCAATGGTGTGCACTGAGCTCATTCCCAGGTGGACTCAGCGAGGCCAGGTGGTCTTTCTGGTGTGATATTGGCTTCTTGAAGAACGTAGATCTGTGCCAGAGGCGTCTCAAAACTCGGGCCTTGGGAAAAGCACTTTTGGGTTAATAAAGACATGTTAGTATACATAGTGGGACAGAGCGTCCTAGCTGGGACATAGCTGGACAGGGGCTTTGGACATGGCAGCTCCCACACCCAGAGAGATGTGGGAATCAGCAGTTTGGGCTCATTTACTGATGAACATGGAGAAAGCACCCACTGTGTGAAAACACGTTTCCAGTCACATTTCATAATTCAGTGAAAAATGGAGTGCAAATGACCGCCATTGTGTCCCTTTCCATGGGGGTCAGCCTCAAACCGCAGGTGCCATGAGTACATATCCTACATGTGACTGCATCCCTGACTCCATGGGGCATAACTGCACGTTGTCCTCTTCAGTGACTATGGTAGACCCCTGGAACAACTTCAACATAGAATGGGCTTGGGGTCAAGAGGGTGGGCTCCTGTTTCCAGAATAGGGACCTGCAAGGTGATTTGACTTGGGAAGGCTGAGGAAAGACTGCTCTCCCCAATTCTGTGTTCTGCCTGCAGTGTAAGGTGTGGGGCTTCAATAGTAGGAGGGGTAAGGCGGGGAGTTGTAGGTAGTCATGGTCCACTGGGGAAGCCCCTGGGACAATGGATCCCCCCACACCACACCTCCCTGTTCTCCCCCAGGGCCACAGAGATGTGGTCTGCACTCATGGGAAAAGAGAGGTCCACCGCTACTCAGGGGGACTCAGTGAGAGCTCACAGAGAATGAGGTAGCATTGCAGCCCACGCCAGGGGAGGAGGTGTCTCTTGAGCCCTGAGAAGAGTGGGCAGGAGGACAGACACTCCTGGAAGGTGCATTCCAGGTTGGAGAGCACGTAGCCAAGAGGAAGAAGAGTGTCAGGCCTGCCCAGAGGAGGGGAGAGCTGGTCATATCATGGATCTAACGCTCCTTCCTTGAAGGTTCTTTGCCTGTGGCAACCTGTCCTGTCCCTGCCTGTACAGCCACTGTGTCTGGTCTGAGGTGGACTGGTGTGTTCAGAACCAGGGACAGTTCAGAAGTGTAGGGTCAGAGGTTTTCTCTGGAGGCCATGGCAAAGGCAAGGCCAGGGTTTTGCTGACTCCACACCTGCCTCCCCACAGTGCCTCACCTTCCTTCCTGGGGACCTGGATTAACTTCTACACCGAGGCTTCCCATCAGCCTCCAGGCTCTCTGAGTCTGCAGCAGCTGCTGCCATATATGGGGCTCTTGCTGGTTGGTTTGTACCTGGAGCATCAAACATACCACCTCCTGGCCACAACTGAAGATGGCATATCAAGCCAGGCAGCGCCTGAGAGGGCGGACCGGGGTGAGTACCTAAGGGTATATGAGGAGAGGTCTGACTCTTGTCCCACTGCAGGGAGTCTGTATGCATGGTGTTGGGCTGGAAATTAGGATAAGCCTTTGTCCATTCAGGAAGTGACCCCAGTCTGCAAAGAGGTCCTGTGTGGGCTAAGGGCCTGAGTTCTTCCTGGCAGCAGGGGTATTGTCTGTCTGTGGGAAGGTCAGGGCAAGGCAGTCATGTTGGCATCTTTTCTCCTCTAGCTACAAGCTCAGTTCCTTTATCAGCTCCTCAGCCAACCCCAGAGCCAGAGCCTTCTCCCTGGGAAGGGGCAGAGCCAGAGTCCAGGACATCAGGGGTCTCCACTCGGTACTCCCCACGGCCCCAGTACAACAGGCGGGTGAGAGGCAGGTGCCTCATTCACGTCTACCTGGAAAATGAAATGACAACACAGTATAGGAGCATCCTGGTGAGTCTTCGAGCAGGGGAGTCTCCTGGGAGCCCACAGTGGGGAAGACCGAGTCCACAGCAAACACCTTGGACTAGGCCTGTCTTCTTGAACTAGAGCTTCTGGAAGGTCAGGAAGGAGAGCATAAAATGAGGAAGAGGGAGGCGGGAGAGCAGCAGCATGCCAGGTCTGGGTGCGAGTGGGCCTGCGTGTTTTGGGGTGTGCAGGTCAGAAGTGCAGGAGTGAGTGCTGGGTTCAGAGGAGGTCAGAGAAATATCGAGGGTACAGGCCATCCTCTACTGACCTCGGTATTGAGGAGGAGTATATTGAACCGTGGAGGTTGAAGCACAGGAGTTGGCAGTCATTTTCTTGTGTGTGGGAGGGGATATGTTGCTGGTGGAAGGGAAGGGAGCCATTGTAGAATGATTAGGGTGGATAGGTGTGGGTCACAGACAACTGGGGGCCTTGGAGGGGCCCATTAGTGTCCTAGTTTGCATGTATGTGAATAGAGATTTAGCGGCTCTCTCTGCAGAATTTTCCTGGGTGTGGAGTATCCATCATGAGACTCTGGTGTCCACCTCCAGGGGAGCCATGTTGAACCACGGCACCTGCTGAGTCCAAACCTTCTGACACCCCAGCAAGCACTGACACTCTCGAGCCCAGCAGCTTCCATGCCTATCATTAAAGAGTCCTAGTGTGTGTTGTGCCCTGGCTGTCAGGACCAAAACACCTAGGGTTTGTGCCTGGTCCACACAAAAATGCAGCTGCATCCCAGACCAGAGCAGGGATATGGAAGTCCACTGGACCATTCCTCCCATCTTGATGGGAGTAGAGTGTGTCTGTACAAAGCCTTTTGGTCCTTATTCCCTTGTCCCTGTAGGGCATAGCAAGTTGAAGCAAACTCTTGTACCAAGATTGGACTAGAGGCTCATAGGAAGACCCCACATGATCACATGAAGGCCTCAGGTAGCAGGGTAACAAGATGGTGCCCTTGTGTTGAGAGCTCTCTTGTCTCTGATTGTCCTTGAGCACTGTCCTCTGGGTAGCTACTCCCAAATTCCCTCTCTGATGAGCCTTCTCCAACCCTGCTCAGGTGACCTGCCAGGACAGCACTCAAGTCATCATCCGCAGGGCCTTAGATGCACACTTGCTCCAGCAGGAGGATCCAGAAAACTATGAACTTCTGCAAATTGTCTCGAACCATCAGAGTAAGTGGAACCATCAGAGGGTAGGGAGCAGTGAGTCACAGTGGGCTCACGATAACTGGGAGCCAAAACACAGTGTGCATTAACCCAGTGCCCAGGAAGAGTATGGTGGGACTTGTGCACAAAACAAAGTGTAATGATGGGGCATAAATCTGCAGGTTCTTCATGTTCTCCAGGGGCTGTGGACCTGCCTATCATGTGTTCTTTCCTTGGCCTGAGGAGGCATTGCAAAGCTATTATCCACAAGGGGCCAAGAACACAGGCTTCTTTGTCTTGTGTTAAAGAAGACAGACAACCACAGGATGCCTACTTTGGCAGCCTTTCCTGACCTAGACGAGTACATGAGAAAAGCAGTTCAATGAACAATCATTTCTGGCTTCCAATCTTTCTATTCCTTGCAAACTGAGTGCACTTAGGACCAGAGGCCATTTCTAGAGAGAAGTGTGTGGTATAATAGAACCCTTCACAGCTTGTAAACCCTTCTTGGAGAGGGGGGGGGAGGGAGGGAGGAAAGAAGAAGGAGGAGGAGGAGGATGAGGAGGGGGAGGAAGAGGAGGACGAGGAGGAGGAAGAGGAGGAGGACGAGGAGGAGGAGAAGGAGGAATAGAAAAATGAAAATAAGTTGAAGGAAGAGACCATGAATAAGAAGGTCAAGATGACTATAAGAAGAAGCATGAGGAGAAGATGAAGAAGAACAAGAATAAGAAGGAGTAACACAAGCCAAACAAGAAGTATAACAATAAATTGATTAAAAATGTGAATGAGAATTATACTCATGAGGAGGAAATGCAGATGTGGGGAACTCAAGAGAAATATATTGCTCTGGATGGCACAGCCCTGCTGTGGACATCCTCCACCCACGCTCAACACACCTGCAAACCACACCCTCAAATTAGTGTAGCTTTGTATGAGTGGATGAATCCACTGGCAAGGTGGAGGCACCCACCATCAAGTGCTTTTCCCCAAACCCACCTGTGATCATTGCTGCAGTGGGGAGAAAACCTTGAACACATGAGTCTTTGGCGACCAATCCAGATACAAAGTCTAGCTGTTTGTCTTTGGTGGGTCCAACATGAACTAAGAGGGTCTGGGGTACAAGGGGCTATTTCTTTGAAAGGTGTTCCTGTAGTGGACCTCCTGTGCATAGAGGGTCCTCAGGGAGGAATCAGTGGGGAGTCTTTGGTGGAACAGTAGCTGGATTCGGGGGCTCTCAGGTCTGTGTGTGAGACCTGAGCTGGCAGAGGTTCTCAGTTGTGGGGGATGTTGGGTAGTATATTCCTTGATTGTCACCTACCACGCCTCTGCCCCTGCCTCTCCAGAGCTGAGGATCCCTGCTGATGGGAGAGTATATTACGACCTGGATGGAGGAGTGGATTATAATTTTATTCTTCGGGAAACAGCTGCCAGCAAGTCGTTGACGGTCAAGCCAAATGAGGTAAACAGCCACCTTCTTCAGTCTTTATTCCTGGTGCCACTCCACATCCTTCAAGGGGACAAGAACCTCAGGTTCTGGATGGATGTTGTAGAATGCCCACAGAACCAACTGCCAGGCTGGGTGGGGTGCAGTTGCTGGGCTTTGTTGATGTTGTCATCCCCCACAGTTCTTGGAGCCTTCTGTGGCAGTGGCATCCAGGACCCCAGCAGCTGTGAGCAGCAGCTCTGCGGTGGCTGCAGGACCATTGCCCCAGGCCACCCAAAGCAATGAGTGCTGCATGAGAAAAGTCACCAGTAGCAGCTCCTCACTGCTTCACTCCAGCGAGCAGGTGGAAGACAGCCACTTTGTTCACGTCCTCCTAGAGGGACAGAGCCTGAGGGAGACAAAGTGCATCCTGGTAAGCCCGACAGCAGGGCTGCCTCTGGGTGTCCACACAACGGAAGGCAGGAGACACAGCCAACCCTGGGGCTATGGTGGGAAATAAAGAAGAGAGAGGTCTGTCTTAAGGGCTTGACCTGAGGAGGTAGAGCCTCAGCATGCCCAGCTCCAGTGGTGAGTGGGCCTGTGTATTGTGGGTTTTGCATTTGCAGGCCAGAAGTGCAGACGGAAGTGCTGTGGACAGATGAAGGCACAGATATGTCTAGGGTGCAGGCTGCAGTGCCTAGAACTTGGTATTCTCAATGAGTGAGGTTGGAGCAGAGGAGGTGGCAGTGATTTGTCAAATGTGTAGGAGGGGATGTGTTCCTGGTGGCAGGGAAGAGAACCTCCTTAGCATGACTAGGTGTAGGAATTTGGGGTCGGGATCACCTGGGGGGTCATGCCAAAGCTTCGGAATGTTAGCCTTTGCATGTATGTAAATATGGAGCTAAAGGGGTTCTGGGCAGAATTTCTATGGATGTGCAGTAGACACACTAATGCTGCAGGTGTCCAGCTGCAGAGGAGACATGTTCAGTGACTGCCAGTGCTGAGTCCAGTACATCATTACAACCAGACCTGCACCGAGCTTCCAGAGGCCAGGGCCTCTCAAAGCTGTCATGAAGCACACAAGTGCACACTCTTGTATCTGAGTCTGTTTTGTGTAGTGGCAGTCAGGACCAAAATTTTCAGTGCATCTGCCTCTTTTTCTCCTGAATGTTTGACCACAGTCTTCTGGGTAGCTCCTCTAAAAGCCATTCTCTGATGACATTTGTCCCACCCTGATCCAGGTGACCTGTAAGGAGACGGTGACAAGCCTCATCCGCAGGGCCTTGGACCAAAATTTGTTGCAGCATGAGGATGTGGACAACTTTGAGCTGCTGAGTATGATGTCTGAGGATGAGAGTAAGTAGGACAATCAGACAGTGGGGAGACATGATGCACAGTGGGCTCAGGATAACTCACAGCTAAGAGAAAGTGGGCCTTGTCCCCAAAATACCAAAGTGTGGTGGGCCTGGCAGAGACTCTCAGGGGTTGTGGGTGTTTTGTGGTATAATCCTTGAGTGCCACCTAACAATTCTCTCCACTTCGCTCTGCAGAAATCAAGGTCTCTGACCACTCACTGGTGTGTCTGTCCATGAATCCGGGAATAAAATATTTTATCGTGAGGAAACGCCCCCAGGTCAAGGGAAAGGAGGTAAACACCTACCTTATTCAAGCTGTACTTGTGCTGCCATTCCACTCCCACCTGGGGAAATAAGAAGCCTGAGCACCTGGACATATGTGCTAGAAGCCCATAGAGCCAACTGACAGGCTGGGGTGGCTTTCTGTTTCTGGGTTTGCTGATGTTCCATCCCCCACAGTTCTCAGAATCAACCTGCAAGTCCTCCAGGCCGCTTTCCCACAAGCAGGTGGGAGACACCTGCTTAATTCGTGTCCACTTAGAAACACAAAGTCCAAAGATGGCCAAGACTGTTTTGGTAAGCCTGGGAGCAGGGGTGTCCCCTGGTGCTTACACCTGGGTGGGGAACAGACACTGGTCCAATACCATGGACTACTCATGCCCTCTTGAATTTGGAGCTTCTGGATGATCAGGAGGATAGAGGGGAATCAAGAAGGGAGAGGTCAGTGTGAAGGGCTGGAGCTGAGATGAGGGAGAGCAGCAGCTTGTCCACTGCCATATCTGAGGGAGTCTGTGTGTCAGGTGGCAGCATGCAGTCCAGAAGGGCAGGGGCAGGTATGGGTGACAGATGAGAATAGGATAGGACCTACGTTGCAGTTCCCTTGTATGGGATGCTGACGTCTATGGAGGAGGACAGCAGTGTGAGGTTCTGCATGTTCCTTGAACAAGGAGCTGAGAGAGTCTCTCTGCAGAGTCGATATGGATTTGGAGCAAGCACACTAAATGTCCAGGTAACCCAATGACCACGCTTGCCGGATGAGGTGCCCTCCTACATCCCAGCCAGCACTGAGCCTCTGGAGGCCAGGAGCTCTTGTGGCTATGTTTCAGCACTCCTGTGTGTGGTCATGTTCCTGGGTCTGTTTTTGGCCCTGGCAATCCAGACCAAAGCCTCTAGGTTTTGTGCCTAGGCCATTCCCAATGCCGCCTGCATCCTCGGGCAGACCTGGGATCTTGGAGGCTATTGTCCAATTCCTCCCAACTTGTGGGATGAGATTGCATCTGTATGCAAGTAGTTGAGTCCTTTCACTTCGAGAGGAGTGCAGCTCCACAAAGAGCAATGGCAAGCCCAAGAAGTCCTATGTACAAGGATTGGGCTAGTAGCCTATGGGAAGAGCCTACACGATGCGCAGGAGGTCACCCTCAGGTAGTAGGGTCATGGATGTTGCCCTTGTATTTAGAGTGGAGGTGCCTCCAGAATGCCCCTGCCCACTGCCCTTGAGTAGTCACTTCAAGGCCCATTTCCTGAAGGCCTGTCTCCCATGCTGCTCCAGGTGACCTGCCAGGATAGGGCTCCTGTCGTCATCCGCAGCGCCCTCGACCTACACTTGCTTACTCAGGAGAAACCGGAGGATTATGAGCTGGGCCAAATCATCTCTCACCGTCAGAGTAAGTGAGACAATCAGATGGCAGAGAGCAAGGGTCAGGATGTGGACTCAGGTCAACTCTTAGCACCAAAGAGTAGTCTCTGACCCCCAAGAACACTCCAACAGGGTGTGTTGGGTTCTTGCACAAAGACAACTGCACTTCTGCTGGTGGAAGTTCTTGAGGTCTAATAGTGTACCCCAGTGGATATTGTGGCTCCCCACCAGGTGACCTGCCCAGGACATGAACAGGCATACAAAGCTGACATCATTGAGGAGTGAGGAGGAAAGCCTCTTTCCAGGAGCAGTATGCTTTCATGGTCTGGGATAGGAGTGGTTTCAAAGAAACGTGGGAATGCATGGGCTAACGATGGAACTGGCATTTTGTGGACTGAAGCAGTACTATTGAAAGCCTTTTGTGTGACCAGAAATCCACTGCCTGGGCAGAGCATTGCCAAGATTCTAACAAGCAGTAACAGGATGAAATTGGGAAGAAAACACAGCCTGGGAGACAGCCTGAATCATTTGTTTTTGCATAAATTCCATGGTCTTCCGCACCTGAGTCCACTTGCCAAGGAGTGATCACAATAGCCGGGTTGTGATCCCTAACTAAAGTCAGATGAGGGCTTCCTGAGCACGTAGCCACAGAGCTCATCTGATAATAATGCCAGTGCTTTTTTGTTGGTTGGTTGGTTGGTTTTTGTGAGCCAAACACCACAGCATCCATTATCCCAGCCTATGTACACTGAAGACCACCATCCCAATGAGTTCTAGGATCACTTGTCTCCTATCTTAACCTTCTGTTAGGTTAGTAGAGTCTATGGAAGAGGAAGTCTGTGTGGGGCCTTGGTAGCCTAAGAAATTCATGGCAGAGATCCCCACATCCAACCCATAAGGGATGGAGAACAGGCTCTAGGTTAGAGGAGGGTGACAGGAAACAGGTGTTAAGAGGAAGGAGAAGCGGGCTGTTGTATTCCCCCACTCGGGGTCATGGCACCACTGGGCCATACACCATGTTGGAGGGAAGCAGTCCCTTTGCTGGTCGTTGGAACCATTGTTCTCAGTAGGGCAGCATTTGGAATGTGGCCTCCATTCTCAGAAGCCTGGTTCACATGGAGGCAGGCTCCACCAACACAGAAGCATGGCTCTAATGTGGTATCCGTGCTGGTCAGCCTGTCCTCACTGTGGCCATACTTGAGGAAAATAACTCAGAGGAGGAATCCTAGGTCTTTTCTCTGGGTTTCATAGCTTTCTCTTTGGTTGTGCACTGAGGCTGTCCATAAAGCTCTAGTGTGTGGCAGTGGAGAGCTCCTCAGCCCTTGCCACACAGGCATAGACTGGGAGAGAGAGAACGAGGGTGGCAGAGAGGGAGAGAGAGTAAGATGGAGAGGAGGAGGAGGATCTCTACTTGGAGAATGAGGATTCAGTGGAGCCAACAGGAACAAGGTACTGTTGCCCAGGGCGCAACCCTGTTTAGGTCTTCCTCCAACCATGCTCAACCTTTCTTCCAGTCCCTCCCACCTCCCAGTAGTGTATTCATCTTGAATGAGAATTTCATGTTGACATCAGAGCACTCACCATCCAATGCTTCCCTCCAAACCCACCTATGAAGATGGCTCATGTGGGGACTGAATCTTCGGCACAGGAGCCTTTTGTGGGAGATTTCAGATGTAAATCTAGTGGTGTGCTTTGGCAGATGCAAGAGGACCTGAGATGTTCTGGATTCCAAAGCCTTTGGTAGGACAGACATTAGGTGTGTTGAAGTGCTCTGCTTAGTTCTTCCTCAGGGAGGACTGTGGAGGCTGTCTTGTTGGTATTGGTGCTGAATTGGAGAGCTCTCAGGTGTGTGGCTCTGGCCTTTTCTGGCACAGGCTCTCAGATGTTGGGGTGTCCTAGGGAGCACCTCCTGAGTGGCACCTTCTTTTTGTACACCCCTCTCTCCCCAGAGCTGAGGATTCCAGCGCAGGCCAACGTATTTTACGCAAAGAACCCTCACAAAAAATCCAACTTCGTGCTAAGGAAAAGGAGCCTCTCCCAAAAGAATGATGAGTGGATCCAGCCTCAACCTCCCTCTCGTCCTGCAAAGAAGGTTCCAGCCCTCCTGAGGATGCTTGCAAAAATCTGCTGCTGTGTGCCTGGGCGGGGCTGAGGCAGCCCAGGAATATTTACATTGATTACTATTTGCTTCAAAGTTTGAATCTATAGTTTGCCATTGTCTTTGACCTTGTTAGTAACACAGTTGTTACTCTATCCTATATTTTTTGTTTCCATTAATATATTATTATTTTAAAATATATATGTTTTTGTTACCTGATCTACTCTGATGATTTGAGTATACTAAATGTAGCAGTGTTTCCTAACGGACACATCCAAACCAACAGGAAGGAATGTTTCATTCTATCAGCAAGAACTTCGGTATTTAGGAGTTTGGCAGATGGCATTATCTGAGTTAGTTTTCCAATGGGGGCAATGAAGTATCAAGTATCATGGTACAAACACAAACAAAGACACACAAACACACACAAGAGCGCACACACTCACTGAGAGATAGATAGACAGATGGAGTTGGTCCCTGCTGAAATACTTTGGAGACGTGGTTCTGATTTCTCCCATTTTGGGGTATTTTCAATTGCACAAGGTATCTTGCAAATGAACCCATGTCTGAGGAAGACATGCATGTGTACTTCACATGCCACTTTTCACATAGCAGGAAGGTCATGTCATGTAATATTTTTCATGCAGCTGTGTTTTGACTGTGAACCATCCCATGAGGTCAGCTGTGGAATTTTCCACTGGTAGCATCACAATGGGGATCCACTCTTTGGATTTGGAGATATTTCCGATTTTCTTGATTCAGATTGGAATGATATATATATAGTTTTTGATGAAAATTCTGCATTAGATGGTAATGAATGCCATGCATCTAGGAATCTGTAGACTGGAGACAATGAATGGATGCCTACTATTGCCTGGACTGGTCTGAAAAGTCCTGTAGCATCTGAGCATGTGTGAGGGCTTGTACAGGTCTTGCAAAAAGTCCAGGTCAGATGATCCTGCACAAAGCTGAACTCCTAGTGGTCTCCACAACAGTGTAAGGGCCAAGGAGAAACACACTTCCACACAGAAGATGGGAAGCTACTTTATGAAGGTGATCATAGGTAAGGGATCCTCTTGGTAGGACCCATTTTCTATGGGGCCAGAACTGTGCTCTGAATGTGGTTGCTGAGAACTTGGAATTTTCTAACTGAAGCAGTTCGTGCAAGCTGCTTCCACTTGCAGGAACAAAGTGTGTTCTCGTTGAGCACTTTAGGCTGTCCCTGGTTGAACTAGAGTGTCAGAAGCACTTGTAATGATTGGCATTCACAGTTTCACATTGAAGCCTCTGTGCCATCTGTCAACCACTGATGGCTGCAAGTGGGGAATGGAAGCCATTTGCTGCAAGCAGTTTCAACTTGCAGGACTAACTTTGTTGTAAGTGGGCACATGGTGTTTTTCCTGTGTGAGCTAGAAGAAAGCAAAACTGCTTCTTACAGGTGACAGGCATGCTTTCACATTGAAGCTTTTGTGCCATTTATCCAAAACAGTTCACTCATGTGGGCACCTGTACTTCAACTGTATGTGGTAAACAAGTGTGACAAATGGATGTCAGTGAGACTTTGGAGAATGGACCTTAGCAGCTGGTCCTCTTTCCTCCTGCAAGTTGGTGATCTCTTTCTGTCACACTTTGTGTTTCATGCCTGAACTGTGCTCTGAATGTGCTTGATGAGAACAGTTTAGAAGTGCAGAAGTGAAGCTGTTTGCAGAAGCAGCTTCAAGTAGCACAAGCTAACTTGTTCTCAGTGAGCACATGGAGATTTTTCCCTGGTTGAAGCAGTGTGAATGAGAATGGCTTCTCAGAGCTGGTAGGCATGTTTGCATTTAGCAAACATTGCCATCTATCACCAAGAGTTCCTTGCATGCAGAAACCTTCTTTTTAAGTGTTCTCAGAAAGGTCTGATGAGTAGATTTTCATGGAATTCCGTGGAATTGATCTTTTCAGCAGTCCTCATTGGCTTCTCAAAATTGGTGATCCTGGGCGCAAGGACTCTCTTGCCAGCCAACATTGTATTTTGGGCCTGATCTCCGCTCTGAATGTGCTTGCTGAGAGTAGTTTGGGAGTGCAAAAGTAAAGAAGTCTCTCAGCAGCTTCAACATTCAGGAGCTCATTTTGTTCTCAGTGAGCACATTGGGGTTTGTCACTACTTAAACTAGCATGAAGAACCACCGCTTCTCAGAGGTGGAAGTTTCCCTCTGAACCATCTGTACAGTTGGTCAATGCGAGTTCAATGCAGGCAGGCGCTTGGATTTCAAGTGAATTCTGTGACAAACAATTGAGCAATGGATTTCAATCAACCTTGGGCAATTGCTCTTCCCAGTGGGCCCACAGTTCTCCTCCAGTTGCTGAACCTAGGTCCAAGGGCTCTCTTGCTAGCACTCTTTGCATATGGGCTGAAACTGTGCTCTGAGTGTGCTTCCTGAAAATATTTTGGAAGTGAAAACAGAAGAATTTTGGCAAGCAGCTTTCATATTAGGAAATGACTTTTTTCTCTTCGTGCCCATTGAGCTTTGTATCTGGCTGGAGTAGCCTTAAATCCAATGGCTTCTGAGAGCTGGCAGGCCCAGTTTCCATTGGAAGCAACTGTGCTCTTGGTCAATGGCAAGTTGGTTACTGTCAGGTACCTGCAGTTTCAATGAGTTTTTAGAAGAAGGAGACCAAGGGGATAAGATGAAACTTGTGCAATTCATTTCCTAATCAATGTTGGTGATGCTAGACCAGAGTGGACTTTTGCAATGATACTTTCTCATGTTTTTTGCAGGAAATGTGTTCTGAATGTGCATCCTGAGATGCATTTGTAGGGGGCAAACAGAAAAAGTTTGTGCACAAAGTAGATTTGTTCTCAGTGAACACGTGGCGGGTTTTCCTTGGTTGAACATGCAGGAAGCAGAACCTCTTGTCAGAGCTGATGGCACCATTTCACTTGGAACCATCTATGCACTCAATATTAAGCAGAGGTCATTGCAGACAGGCTCATGCAACTTCAAGATAGTTTTCAGAATCCGTTTGAGGAATGGATTCCAAAGAATCTTTGAGGTATTGACCACCCATCAGTCCTATCACTTCCTCTCTGAGCAAGTGCTCCAAGGTACAAGGGCTCTCCTGCTAGCACACTTTGGATATTGAGCCTGAACTGTTCTCTGAATGTGCTCAATGAGAAGAGTGTGAAGTGCAGAAGAGAAGCAGGGTATACAAACAGCTTCAATTGCAGGATGTAAATGTGTTTCTAGAGAGCATATTGGGATTTGGGCTTGGTTGAACTAGTAGCAATAGGAATCCTTCTTAGAGCCAGCAGTTATGGGCTTTACTTAGAAGTTTCTGTGTCTTGTATAAAGCAGAGTTTGTTGCTCATGGGTACCTTCATTTCCAGTGAGTTTTCAAAAAAATTGAGAAAAATATTTCAATAAAACTCTGGGCCATTAATCTTGTCAACCGTCCAATGTTCCACGTGAATATTGGTGATGTCCCAAGGGATCTCTGGGTAGCACAATTTGCACTTTCACGTCTTCTGAACGTGCTGGCTGAGAAAAGCTTGGAAGTGCAGAACAGAAGCATTTTGTGCAGGCAGCTTCCAACTGAAGGAACGGTCTTGTTCCCTGTAAGCACATTGAGGTTTGTTTCTGGTTGAAGCTGCATGAAGTGGAACCGCTTCTCAGAGCCGGCACTCTCAGTTTCTCTCTGAAGCATCTGTTCCATTGGAAATGTAGATTCCCTTCAATAGGGCCTCATCTAGGGAGCCTGCCCATGTGCTTCCCACTTGATTGAAACTTCTCCAGTGCACTTGTTGTCAAAGCAGGGACTCCAAGGAGAGAGGGGCTCTCCATTCTCCACACTGAAATCTCTCAGCAGGGAGGACTCCTCCATGCTTGGATGGCAGGGCTGTGATCACCTGGAAGGTGGAAATAGGAGGCTTCCAGGGGGCTGGTGGTGTTCCTAGCCAGGGTGCTGGTCACTGCAGTGCATTTAATCTATGGATCTCAAGGAGACTTATGCTGCAGATTTGTGTAATTCTGCATCTGTTTGCACACAGTTCTTCATGTGGGGAAAAAGCAGTGTTCTCAAAGTTTGCTTTACATTATACTCAACTGGTAATTTACAAACCCCAGTGTCCCATCTTAGCCCAGAGCCATTCCATCAGCCCAGGGCCAGTGGGTAGTCCAGCGATCAGTACTATGCACAGCTCCCAGGTGGCTCCAGTGTGTAGCTGAATTTGACAGCCAGTGTACTGTAGGATTTGCCCTTGAGGTTAGAATTCATTGACTTCCTCTTATGTCATTTGACTAGTCAGGATGTCTCATTAACTATCTGTGAAATCTTCAAGTTAGCAATCTCTGGTCATTTCTACCCTCTGAGGCACTGGTTCAACAGTTGGTCATGGTCATGGGTAGTCCTGGGTCACAATGAGGGAGAAGAAGACAATAATGTAGAATGGTGGTGTAGAGAGTCAGGGTGGGGCCAGAGCCCACACTGTGGTTAGGGTAGGGAAGGGATCTGAAGAGACTACCTTGAAAGTGAGCTCTGGCTGCAGTTAACCAGGAATCAGGGCCTGGAACTGGAAGCCATGACAGGGCTTCTGACTAGAAAGGACACATCCTTCTGGGCTGAGTTGGAGGTCCATCCAGGCAGAGGCAAACAGAGAGGATGCAGGAGAGGGGGATGGTCTAGATCACAGAGCAGCTCCATCATCATATAACACAGAGTGAATTTTTTTCTTTCAGTTGTTGGTAAATGCTGATTTATTCACGTGATACATTCACATCTACCATGTCCATTGGAAAGGCTGCTCAACCACCACAGGCGATGATATCTTGCTGGATGTGTGCATTCTAAAAGGAGGTGAGGTTGGTGCCAATAGAGTGTGTGGGCGCTCAGGCATTGGCAAGCTTGCTTTGGAGAGTGAATCCTCTAAATGTTATTGGGCTGGCTTTTGAGAGCTCCTGTGGTTTGGCTAGACGTAGAATTCTTTCACACAATTTAGCATGGTGTATATTTTAGAGAGCATGATCACTGAGGGGCAGCTTGCCGGTTTGAAGCCGTGAGCATTAACATCTATCAAGTTTCTCACCTGGAGTTGACTACCTACAACTGGTGACAGTGTTTTACTACTGCTGAGCAATACTGAACAAGTCTCTGGGCCAGTAATCCATTGCTGAACTACATCACCAACAAAAAGACACTGAGTGAAGGTGAGGACCAGAAGAGCCCGGGAACCACCAGACAGCAGCCTTGAAGTCCTGAGCTCTGGCACATCATATGCCAACTCAACTGGGTATCAACCTCTTCCTGGGATCATTAGAACTGTGTGCTTCAACTTTCAGAAGCAAATGCAGAATGATAGAATCTTCTCTGAGGACACTTTTCTAAGTCTTGTTTGCAGCACATCTTCTAAGTCTTATTTGCAGCATGTCTTCACTGGAATGAGTAGGCATTCGGCATTCTGTTGTACTTAAAATTCATTCTACCCCTACTTGGTAGGTTGTGTGAAAGTGACTCGGCCTGAATGCATTTTACATGCCAAAATATGGCTTGTGTTTTCTCCTAAACTTATCAGGGCAGTCAGAGCAGCCAAGGAGTACTATAAATTCAGGCACAAAATGGCCAGATAGACTTGGATCACTGTACATCTTTCTAGAACCTTCTTTCATGCTCTGGCTTCCCTGAGTGTGGGGACTCTGTGATCCAGATTTGTTAGCAAGTAGTTTCTTGGAAGGCAATGCTAGAAAACTCCAGGTGAGAACAGGAAGTGATTAGGAACTGGAAGACAGGGTGTACCAGCCAGTTGTTGTCACTAAGTGAGTAAACACAGTTCTGATAAGGAGTGCTGGAGGTTCATGTAAATCATGTTATTAATAGAACCCTTCCTACAGGTGAGAGAGCTAGGGGTTCTCCAACCACTCCTGCCAGCCATGGCAGGATTCTGCTGCTGGCCTTCACTGTAGGCAAATGGGCCGTGGTGCTGGGGGCTCTAGGTCAGCTGGGGTGTGAAGAAATGGCATAGTGATGGACAATGTCATCCAGCTTTGAATCCCCAGACTGGGATCTTTAGCAGGGCAAGGTCAGAGACTGTACTCAATGCAGCATCTACTTCTCAGCATAGTGCCAGGCACACAGCAGAACTTCATCAATACCCGTGGAATGCACTGGCTCGCCCCAGCCCTGCTCCAGGCCTCTCTCAGCTGAGCTCTTTCTGCTGATCCTGTCTGTTCTAGTATATTCAGCTCTTGCTTCTTTGTATTTCACTTTCCTGAATTATGTCCTCTTTTTCCACACTCCTGTGGTCACTCTTTCTCCACACTCCTCTGGTTCCAAATGGCTGTCTGGCGGGGCTGTGGCAGAGAGATCTCATTACTACCAGAGATGGAGTTTTTAAACCAAATAAGACACGTGCTCTTCTGCTTAGGATTGTCTTCAGCATAACGTGAGGTAGAAGGTTTGAAATTAGGATTGTCCTCCCAATCTTAAGGCATGTCATCCCTGTGTGCACACCAGGAAGTACCCTGGGAAGAAAGGCAGGTGTGGGTTTGGAATCAGAGACCAGCATGAGAAGAACACTTTCACTGCTTACTAGACAATGAGCTTGGGCTTGTTCTGTAACCTCTTGGGACCTCAGTGTTTGCATATCTGAAATGGGGATAGTTGTATGCCTGACTTCAGGAGGTGGGTAAAGAGAATCCTAGAAGTAGAGGAAGAAAACACACAGCATCTGTGAAGCACCCCGCCCCCATCTTTAGTCTTTCCATGATTTTCTAAGTGTATGTTGATTGACTGTTGTTTACAACAGCCTGCAGATCTACCTGAGGTCCCATCTAATCCACGTGGATGGAGAAGCTCACCTTTGCTCTGTTGCCACATTTGGAAGGACACCTTCTAATAGAATCGGATCTAGGAAGCTGGGGTCCCTTTGCAGAACATACAGGATCCACAGCAAAGTTCAAGCCCCTGAGACAGAGGGCTTCTGCTGGTGTCCTCATGTCCTCAAGGGCACTGCAATGCCTTTCTCCACCGATGTTCATTGAGAGCCTGGTCCAGGCCAGGCAGGACTTCCTGCTGAGGATGTGGCAGAGAATGAAGCACATGCCTGGCTGGCTTGTAGGGGAACAGTCGGGGGCAAGACAGGCCAGTGATGGTGAAGACAAGACCAGTTAGTTGACTTGTCCGAAGGTCTTGGAGCCAAGCACTCTTCTAAGCACCTTATCATAAAAGCTTCCTCATCCCTCAATAGTTGCAAGAGGAACAGTGCTTTGGTTGTCCCCATTTTCCATAGGTGACAACTGAGGCACTGAAAGATCAGGTCACTTGGCCAAGGTCATGGAGATAGCACAGGGGGAAGTGTTGGCTGCAAACCCTCCCAGGTGGCTACTGCTTTGGGCTCTTTATCACCAGCAGGCTGCAACCTCTTGGTCATGCTGTGGCCCCTGTGACTGGTCTGTCACCAAATACTGATTCACTGCAGGGCCTTTCCCGAGTCCTCTTCCATCTCAGAGTGCCTGTGTCTCACAGAGAGTTAACCAATTTCCTGGGCCCCACTGGAGTTCCTGGTTTTGCCAATCTGGTGCGGAGTCTGAGAATGTGTGTTTGTAACAAGGTCTCAGGTGACCCTGAAGATGATGGGTCTCAACACAGGTGACTTTCCCCCTCCCCTTGGGTCATTTTACAATGCCTGGAGACATTTTATGTTATCACAAGTCAGGGGTGCTGGTGCAAAACTCAGGTAGAGGCCATGGGTGCTGCTGAATGTCTACACTGCATGAGGAAGACCTCTACAGACTAAGAAGGATATGGCCTGATGGGCCAAGGGCGCCCAGGTGAGGAACCCAGTGTGGAATACAAGCACATGAACTTGGGTGTGTGAAGGTATGGCCTTGCGGCTTGTTTCAAAGGTGGCTTCTATCCGTGCAAAACTCCAGCACCTCTGAGTGGCAGCGTTTCTGACAAGCTCTGAGCGGGGATGCTGGTGCTGCTGTCCAAGCCACCCCACTTTGAGTAGCCAAAGTGAAGTGGAGTTCTTAGGACACCATGAACTTCTCAGAAATGCAAAGTGGACATCTCCTGTGTTAGATCAGAAGAAAAGAAACTCTGAGTTGGAATAAACCCTTTCAACTCACCTAGTTGCAAGTTTGCCCCTAAAGCAGCGCTGAGACAGCGGGGCCAGGTGGGGAACAGAGCTCCACTCCTCTCCTAGCCGCAGGCAGAGGCCTGCTAAAAATGAGGAGGGGGCAGAGGTTGGTGAGAACTGCCTTGCTTCAGTCCCCAAGCATCCAGTCAAGTCTATTGTCACCTGGAGTGGTGGCTTCTTCTCCAGGGCCCACGCTAGCATTGGGGTTTGCATCTGCCTGACTTTCAGTTCTGTGAATGGAAGGTGGGAACTGGCTGCTTGAGACATGGTTGCTATCTTGGGAGAGGGTATGGGAGAAATGACAGGATGCCCAGCCCTCCAGAGCCCGCACCCCTGCCCCTGTGATAAATGGCAGCATTAACAAGGTTTGGTTGAGAGGGTCCCCCAGATTTGTGACTTCCCATGTCCGCCAGCAGATGTCACTATGGCTGGCAGAACAGAAGGCCTTTCAAGAGTGAGCTGGGGGGAGCAGAGAGGGGAAAATATCATCAAATAGAAGGCAGAAGCCAAAAGTACCCTTGGCCTAGCGGGATATGGTCCATACTATCATTTTAGGAATGGGGGACATTCTGCAATAAACCCACTATCAGATCATGTCATTGAGGTTTAGTTTCTGAGATTTAGGCAGAAACTCTCCAATGAAACACAAAGTTCCTGGCTTCTCTTAACTGAGAAAGTCTCCAGGTTTTGGCTCCTGGCCTATATGTATCAGGAAACATTTTCTTGAAGGAAACAAACACGTTGCACTGAATAAACATATATTTGTTGTAGCTTACCCTGAGACATCATATTGACGGGATTCAAAAATTGATTCATTTTACAAATTCAGCAGCTTATTCTGAAGTTCCATTGCCCTCAAAATCCCTTATGATTGGCACATTAGCCAACAAGCAGAATTCTCTGAAGCCCCAGCAAGAAAAAAATAAAGTCAAATTCCTATTTGTTGACATTTGAGGAAAACAAGGGAGAAGCAAGGGGCCCCACTCACTGGTGACAAGGTCTGGTTGAACATCTTTTATCTAATGCTTACCAAGAACGGTAGCAGAAACAGCACCGGTTCCTCAAACAGGGCAAGAGAGAGGTTGACACAGATGAAGAAGTATGTGGCCATCCGCATGGCCCAGTGATTATAAAAATGGTAAAGTCTGGAGAGGAAAAACAGTAAAGGTGGTCATAACCACTGAGCAGGAGTTATATAACACTCAAACTTCTGTGCTAAGATGAACAGGGGCCGGGGCTGGGATGGCAGCTCAGTGGTAGAGCAGTACCAAGCACGCACCAGGTCCTGGGTTCCATCCCCAGCACTGCCAAATAAACGGGTAAATAAACAAATAAATAAATAAGACTCGTGATGGGTCACATGCCCTTTAGGTTCTCAGGAGCAGGAGTGATATCACTTTAGCTCAAACTATAAAACACTAACAGAAAACATCAAGACGATGATCATATCTCAAAGCACACTTGGTGGACAGCCAGCTTTAGCACCTTCTTCACGGAATTGTTGTGACAGTAATAAGAGAACACTCTGAACCAGAGACTGACAAGGTGAACCCTCAGTTACAGTGACCTAATGCCATGTGGGCGTGGCTGAGTCCAATGTGAAAATGTGCACAGCCCGTCTCAACGCGGTATACTCAGGACAGATGTGGCTGCCACATGCCAGATCCCTGCAGAGTGGGACAGTCCCCCACTCCTGCTTGGCAGTCTGGGCACATGAGGTGTTTGTTGCTTTTGGAGACCCTGACACCGAGCGCTGATGTAAGAGAGGGTTTTTCCTTACTCTAGCCAAGGGCTTGGTCTTAGTTAAAACTTTAGGGGGAGATAGAAAATGCTGGATTCCCAGGAAAGGAGTGAATGTGTGGGTAGCATTAGGATGTGACAGAAGGGAAAAGAGAAGCCCTCTTTTGCAGTCCAGGTAACGCTGGCTAGGAAGAAAGGTGGCCATGTGCGTTCAGCTTGGGCACTCCATCTCCTGGCCCTGGTGGTGTTCATTACCCCAGATCTGCTCTTAACTGACCAGATGCTTCCTGCACGTGTGACACTGTGCTCTTAGAACTTAACCCAAACCACCAGGCTCAGGGGCTTGGCTGCAGTCCATGGTGGAGCGCTTGCCTAGCACAGGCCCGTCTCTGGGTCGACTCCCAGCACCACAGAACAAAACACTCTTGGGTTTTACCCAAATTATGTGCCGTACCTAGACCCCTCTGAAAAGTTTCTGTAGAAAGAATGCCTCCAGGTTTGTCTCAACCTCTAGAACTTAAGGTGGACAAGTGGACAGCTAGATGATTAAATTACCTGATAGCCTGAGGGGAAGTTTGGAATGGAACGTTCCTGTTGTACTGGGCATCAGAAACATAGGCAGCTCCAAGAGAAGGTTCTGGAAGGGAGAAAACATCAGCACAGGAACTAAACTGCTTTTTCCTTGTTGGAATGCATCAGGCACGGAGGGGAGCCCTGTCCCTCCACCTCCAGCCCAGCTCCCTAGAGGTTGCCACCATCAGCAGAGCCATAGGTGCCTTTCCTGGTGGGTCCCCTGGGACCAAGGATCCTGCAGCAGAGCTGGCCATGTGCACACTGCATTTTCTAGAACTCAAATACAGGTTCTCATTTGAGGAAGGATAATAAGAAAGCACTGAACAGAATATGTACATGGCTTACGTGGCATATTTACACATAAATAAAGGTTCCGTCTGTCCAAATATACATATGAGTATATGCACACAAACCCAAGTATAGAAACCCCAAATTATATTTAAGCCACTTGGTGGGTGATTGAAGGGATTTTTGAGGTGAAATCTGACAAGTGAATTATCCATGTCTTCCAAATCTACTTAAGGTAGATCTCTATACATACATGGAACTGAAAACCAGTCACAAGGCTTTCATGTAACTCATGGTGGACACATTTCAGCCAATATATTCTGGACTTTACCCCCTGTCAGGACACAGAGTTGTATTCTTCTTAACAAGCAACTTATCATTCTGATAGTACTCATTTTTTTTTCTATTCAAACATAGTTGCATTACATATTCTTATGGAGGTGGGTACAACGGAACTCAGGGAGCTTAACCACTTTGCAACATCCCCAGTCCCCCCTCCCCCCACCCCCCACCCCCCGCCTTGAGACAGGGGCTTGCTAAGTTGCTGAGGCTAGCTTTGAACTTGCAATCCTCCTACCCCAGCCTCCAAGTGCTGGGATTACAGGCGTGTGCCAATGTGCTCAGCTCAACATTCTTTTGTATATTATACACACACACACACACACACACACACACACACACACACACAAGAATATCACACGTGCACACATAAATATCTTGGAGCCCTATGAGTGTTTTTGTAGGATTAAAAAAGTGCATTACTTCTTGATGAAAGAAGACATAGATATCCCACAGGCTTCCAAATGGTATGGGAAAGAAGACTTGTGCAGGTAAGCATGCGCGCGCGCCCAAACACATACACACGTGCGTGCACGTTCTCCTGCTTGTCACTAAGGGTGATGTGATTTTAAACAGTGTCTAACACCGACCAGCCAAAGGGGCTTCTAGAGACTTTGTTTGCCTTTCCTTAGGACCAGGACTGCTGCCTCCCTGTGTGATGATTCACATTCTGATTCTGCATCGATGAGATGAGAACATACACACACTGACCAGCTATTTAGCCCTTTCCATAGACTTCAGAAAGAAAAATAGTCTGATAAGCTAATTGACTGCCTGAGCTATCCACTGTAAACAGAAGCCATCTTCCTGCCTGTTTTGAATGGGTGTCTCTTACTGGTCAGGCAAGTTAATCTTAAAAATGCATCACGTATTCATAGGGTCAAAAGATTCCCAACTGTATGCAGATGGTCAATCATAGTTCTATAAAGCTGTTAAAAATTATCCAAACAGAAAAGAAATGCTTGAATTAAAAGTTGATGCAGAACCATATCCTTAGAGATGGATTCACTTCTGTAAGAATGGATCGCTTTTGGAGTCTCACGCATTCCAGAGCAGGAAGACACTTCACCAGGGCACATTACCAAAACCTAAGATGCACTATCTATGTTTTTGACACATTATACATTTTTCTTTAACATATGTAATAAAATATTAATAGAAAAACTATTAATATCAATTATTTTTCCATCAAGCATCTTTAATATTGAGCAATAAATAGTTTCCCAGTATACTCTTAGAATTCTGTTTTAGGTAAAAACATCTTGTATCAATAAGAGTTGATTTGTTTCTAGCTTTTTCAGTGCATGCACATCAACTTTAAGAAAATTCTTTACCTTATGTAAATGTTAAAATAGATTCTACTGTCTTTTATGCCTAAAGAAGAAAAAGAAAAAAATAAATATATGTTTAAAAAAATAAAGTCCTATTAAACCTCAGAAAGATCATACTGGGGCAGCAAAGAATTCTGACTTTTTAAAAAAGTATTCACAGCAATATCTTTTTAAAGTTCTGCTGTTCCTGGTTTGAGAAGATGACGCAGGGTTTGGTGTAGAGTGTGTGCTCAGCATGTACAAAGCCTGGATTTGATTGACACCCAGGAAAAGAAATTTAAAAAATGAAGCTATTAACATCCTTATGACTGGACACTGAGACAGGAGCCCTTTGACACTCACAAGCTTGAGGTAGACCATTCACAGGCCCTCCAGAGGAAGGATGGGGAAAACCACTCCCACCATCCCTGGGAGCCAGGCCAGGGGGTTATCTCCCTGAGACATCACCCAGACACAGACCTTAATGAGACCAGCACAGGTTTCCCTCCAGTGCCCCTGGCCATGCGGACACCCCTGGTTGTCAAGATCTGCTCAGGCTCTGTAACACCAAGCCTGCTCCAGACAGCCCACAGAAGTGCTCTCGAGGCTTTCCCTGCATTAAGAGGAGGCACATTTCTGACATCTGTCTCCACTTGCAATCTCCTCTACTCTGCCTTCTGGGCCTACTTCCCTCCTTCCCGTTACTGTGCAACTTCTTTCTCCTGCCCATTTCACTTGGGAGATGTTGTTCTCAGCAGATGAACTGTAGTAAGCACGCTTACTTGTACTAAAGCCATTTGTGTCTTCCCAGAAAACCAATTCTTTTCATCCAACCCAAGAATGTGACCTATCTTAGACACCGCATTCTAACACTTTATACTTTTCAAGTTCATATGGTGTATTAGTTGGCTTTCTGCCACTCTAAGACCTGAGGTTGCTCATTTGTAAAGAGAAAAAAGTTTATTTGGCTCACAGTTTCCATATCCAGTTCACATTTGATTGACCCTGTTGCTTTAGACCTGTAGTGAGGCAGCACAATATGGCAGGCAGTGCATGGCAGAGCTACCCACTCACCTCACGGCAGCTGGGAAGCAGAAAGAGAAAGCCAGGAAGGGACCAGGGTCCCAACATGCCCTTCAGAGGCACACCCTTAATGACCTAAGATCCCCCACTGGACCCCACCTCTTAGACATTCCACTACCTCCCAAGAGAGTCACAGGCTGAGGATGGAGCCTTTAATATATGGGACTTTGGGGAACATTCTAGATCCAAATGATAGCCTTTGGGAACCACTGTCAGTATCTACCATGAAAATGGCAACCACCAAATACAGATGCTCCCCTGGAGGCACCTCCTACAGGCTGCTCCAGCCCACAGAGGGCCCTGGTGGACACAGGGGTTCTCAGTCCTCACGGCAGGGGTCCACTCCCTGGGGAGCTCTCAAAGACCCTGGTGCCAAGAACACCCCACACCAGCCATGTCAGAACCCACAGGAGGCGGGACCTGGGATCCGCTTTTTAAAGTTCAAATGTGACTTGACGGTCCAGTGACAGTGGGAAGCAGGGTCTACACTGGCCTTTCCCTGCGACTTCCCTCCTGAGGTCGGTTCTCACTGCACCGTGAGGGATGCACCTCCCCGACTCCCTTGTCTCCTCTTCTCATAGCTGTGACGTTTCCTCTTCTCGAGATTGAAAACTGGATTTTGAACAGTTGTGTTTTCTCCCTCCCCTCCTGTCCCAACTTTGTAAGCCTTAGAAGGGAGGGGAGAGCACAGAAAGGAGGCACAGATGATTTCAGAGGTTCTCAGGGGAGAGCAAGGACGTTCCTTCCAAACGCCCAGCAGACACCCTCTTCCGTCTCCCCTGCCCTAGGAGTGACCACCGCCAGCCCCAGATTCCGTCAGGCAGGCAGGCGACAGGAGCCAGGAATCTGAAGCTGCTGATGGAAGCGCTTTGAAAACACACTAACATGTCTTGATGATATAGATAAGAAAATCAGCAAAACTAGCCCTATCTCAAGGTCAAGAGAAGTCCCACATGTCTTACATTCTTCCACTAGGGTTTTTCCTCCCAATGCCAATACTCCTTCTGTCACTACAAAGAGTCTTGCCCCCGTCTTGCCTGACTCCAGTCCTGCCATAAACTCATCCTGCATGTGGATAAACAGAGCAGGCCCCTGTTTCCCAGGGCCCCCTGTGCAAAGCTGCCAGTGACTTCTCTTCCCTTAGAGCTACTCTCCTTTGCCCAGATAACCAAGTGGGAAATCCTTGGCTTGGCCTTTAGGGGCCCCACAATCCCCTCTCTCCAACGTTCTCTCCCTGGCTTTCCCTCCAGGAACAACATTCTCTGGAAAAAACAGATGGGATTCCTTGTCCACTGCCCTCCACGGGCCCCCCCTCCACGCCTGATCTCATGCTCAGGCGCTACCCTCGCACTGTCCTTCCTTGGACTCCATCTCACACTGCAGTCTCTCCAGGAGGACGAGCGATCTTACATTTCCACATGGAAAGACCACCCGGAGAAGCTGGGGCAGTGCCCGTACAGTGCGCATCCCGTACAGACAGCAGCCACAGGTGGAGGGCACCGGCCACTCTGGCAAGAAGGGTGAGTGAGTGAGTGACTGCAAACAGGCATTAGGACAAACACCTCGTGACCCTCAGCATAGCCACTTGCAAACCAACAACCCACAGGCCAAGTGCAGTCTAAAGGTATGTTTTGTTTGGCCTGTAGAATGTGTTTACAATGTTGGCTACTAATTCAATTTTTTTCAAAACTGGAACTTACACAAAAATTTGAAATTATGATTTCTCTTTAAAAGATGGATAACATCTGGCAAGGTGGGGCTGGTTAGTTATTGCTGTTCGCCCCAATACTTCATCACCTGAACTTCATATTTTCCCGTGTTCTGCGGGTCAGCTGGGCAGTTCTTTTGGAGTCCACTTAGCTGATCCTGAAAGTCATGAGCACTGGGTGTTCTAGGAGGATCTTGCTCACATCTCTTGGCCATGTGCGTCCAGAGCATCCAGAGAGCAAGCACCAACACTCATGGGCTTCGCACACCTCTGCTTGTGGACATCTGCTAATGTCCCATTGGCTAAAGCAAGTCCCATGGCCAACTGCAGGTTCAAGGGCTGCAGAAATGGACCCTAACTGTATGGAAAGGAATTGCAAAGTCACCTTGCAAAGGGGCCTGCATTCAAGGATCAGAAGACTTGGTGAGCATTTTTGCAATCTATGATCAACCCCATGACACAGCTGGAGGTAGGTGACTGTGCTTTTCTTAGGGCAAGGGACATGCCCTCCTGATCATCAGAAGCCCTGTCCCCTCTGTCACTGAATCATTCCCACCTAGCTGGCTGGTTTTATGTTGCTCTTGAGGGCACTGCAGATTAAACCCACACTGCTCTCTGGTGAGACCAGGGAGCCCTGGCCAGCCCTCTGCAGGCTTCTGGTAACTGCCATCTTCCCCTGACACGAACTTTTCTGCAAATGGCTATAAGGTAACACCAGGGACCCAAGAGCTTGAAGACAGAGTAATCACAGACCTGCATGAAAAAGTTGAAGAGTGAGAACATTCAAATAGAAGCACACAAAATATCAAGAGGTGACCACAGAGGACAGTTGACAAGAAACAGCATGGGGCACAGGCTCTCAGCTCTGGCTGCACCTCAGAATCCCCTAGCAGCCTTAAAGTTACTGGTGGCATGAGCCACATCCTGACAGTAAAATCAGAATCTCAGGGGCAAAGCTGAACAAAGTACCTTCCTAAAAACTTCCCAATGAGTCTGACCAACAGTGAGGTTGGGAATCCCTAGCATTGGGATATTTCTATTTCAACTCTGAAAGTGAGGGATGCTGATGCATTTTTCAAGGACTATGCAGTTTCCTGTTCTGTGACCCAAAGCTAACTTACAAAAGATTAACCCAGTCAACTGGCCACCCACCTCCCCAGATCTAGATGTTCTGCCGCCTCAGAAAATATGGGGCTCTGCTGAGGACTGTCTGTTGGTACCAGGTGCATTACCCTTAGTGCCTGCTTCCTGGAGGAGGTCTCTGAAAGACCTGGAGTGGCAAAATCTCTGGCTTCTGTAGACATGCATTAAACAAAACGGCTCACACTGGAGTCAGCCAGGACTCTGACTTATTTTCTGTTCTTCTTCTATTTGCTAAGTTGCTGAGGCTGGCTTTGAACTTGAGATCGTCCTGCCTCAGCCTCCCCAGCCACTGCGATTTCAGGCCAGTGCCACCATGCCCAGCTGTATTTCTTGATCTCTCAAAGTATTAGTCATCTGCATGCGTCTCTTATTTAGACAAAGAAATATGAAACACACAGAGGGAGGGCATCGAGCATTTCTGGCTAAAATGATTTTCTCTCCACTGAAGTCTCTCATGATCACAACGAAGCCTGTCATTTTGTAGATGTTGGGACCAAGGGCAAGACTGGGAACCAAGAAACCATCTCCTCCTCCTGTCCTTTGCCTTCTCACTCATTCATTCACCCACTCACTCACAGAGAGGACTTGGTAGAATCCACCTGTTGGAAGGGGCCTGACTTCTGTGGGAGAACAGCAGGCCAGATGGGAAGCCCAATGTTCCACCCCACACATAAGGGCCCTGTGGACACTCTCCAGCAGGCTACTAGCCCACTGGGAAGCAAGGGAGCAGGGGATGCCATTCAGCCCAGAGTTGAATGGCAGGGCCAGCCCAGGAAAGATGGTAAGCAGGACTAAAACATTCTGACCTCCTACACACTTGCATGGCCTGAAGGAAATGCCCAGCGTCACTGTGTGCCAGACACTGGGCTGGACCCAACCTGCGTGGTCATCCCACAAGGTGACTGCGATTTACCAATCCCCCCTTACAGAGGCTCAAGGAGGAGACCAGCCCGTGATCTGGAAACTGCTCCATCAGAACAGGGCTTCTTGCCTCTCTCTCCACTCTCTGTTTCTTATCCTGCCAAAGAACACAGCCCAGGAGCAGCTGCTTGGAAGCTCCAAGTCATCCAGAGGAGCCTGTCTGTCACAGCAAACACACAGAGCCCACCCTGGAGCTGGGTCCTGCAGACCCAGGAAAAGCCAGGGCTGCAAACCCCATCCTGCGGTGGGACCCTTGGTTGTTTTCCTGCGGGTACACAGCGCAGTGCGTGGCTCCGGAGCCAGGCCAGCAAGACCTGGAATCAGGTCTCCATGCAATCCGGCTCAGTCCCCGCGGATCGGAGGCCTCTCCTGTGGCACAGGTTTGACAGCTCCAAGTGACCACCAACTCGCAGGGCTGCCCTCCAGCCCACTGTGCGCTTCTTGGCTTCGCAGCTCTCCAGAGCAGCCGGGCTCTCAGGGCACAGAGGACAGAGAAAGCGCCCTGAGCAGAGGGGCTCCCTGCCCCACGTCCCCACAGGGGCCCTGGTTCGCAGCAGCCGGTGCTGGCTTTTAGCCGATTGGTTTTCTCCCGGGGCTTTTCTCTGGGGAAGCATCTGGCGCGGGGAGGGCGACTGGATGCGCTGCGATCCGGGCGCCCTCGGGCACCGGGGATGGCGCCCCTTACCTTTTGGGCGAGAGGCTAATCGCGGGGCTCCAGATATAAGCGAGTAACTCCCGCGGCTGGGTCGGTCCAGGGCATCGCGGCTGCGGTGCACCAGAAAGGGATGCTCCAGCATCAGGGCCGCGCCAGCTGGGGGAAGGCCCCGATTGTGCTGGGCTGTCAACGGGACAAGGCGGGTCGGCCTGGGGGCGAAGGACCTGCTCTGGCCAACAGCGAGAGCTCTGGAGGCCCCTTCCAGGACGCGCTGGCCTGGGCGGGGCGGGGTGGACCGCGTGCGGGGCTGCAGGGACCCCCGCGGGTGGCCTGGTCAACAGTCCTTGGCCCAGTGTGCAGACTGTGCGCCCCAGCGCGACACTGTGTGTGCCCTGCTTCAGGATCAGCGGAATAGGAAGGGAACCTTCCTCCAGAGCTTCTTTGGAGAATTAAATGAACTAATATATGCGCAGGGGCGGCTGCTGCTGGGCGCTGGTAAATATTGGTTCCCTCCTGCCCTGGTGGAGTCCCCCAGAGATGGGGTGCGGCCTCCTATGGGGGATACCCCCAGGGAAAGAGATGTGGGTCCTCTTTTCTTTTCCTGGGGCTTCCCAATACCATCCTGAACTGGAACTCTGGGTTGCCAAAAATGCAAAATTTTCAAGAGAAAATGGAAATGTGAATTTATTTATTTTGTGTACTAGGGACTGAACTCAGGGGCACTCAGCCACTGAGCCACATCCCCAGCCCTGTTTTGTATTTTATTTAGAGACAGGGTCTCACCAAGTTGCTTAGAGCTTCACTTTTGCTGAGGCTGGCTTTGAACTTTCGATTCTCCTGCCTCTACCTCTGGAGCTGCTGGGATTATAGGCATGTGCCACCAAGACCAGCAGAAATCTGATTTTTCATGATCCTGTTCCTGAGTTTTTTTCTTTTAATGTTGGCTATGAATTTAAAATAATGATAAATCCTTCCATGCCACCAAGAGCCAGCAAGGGCAAGTGTTGCTGGACACCCGTACCAACCAAATTCCTGGTCACCTCCAACAGAAGGGCGAGGCCTAGAGAGGCTTTGACTGGCTCTGTCACCTATAGGCACCTACTGTCCTTCTGGATGGTTCAGCAGGAATCTGCTAGGTCCTGATGGCTGGCAAGGTCAAGGTCAGAGAGAGAAAGATGGGCAGAATTACAGCCCCAAGGATTCTATCCCTTATCCCTGGAAGTGTATAATCTATTTCTTTTCAGACAAATGAGGAGTTTACACATGTAATTCAGGTTCCTAATCAAGTGACTTTAAAAATAGGGAGGTCACCCTAGATGACCTGGGTTGGCCCCATGGAATCTCAAGGGCTCTTAATGTCAGCAGAGGACGGAAGGGAAGGTTAACCGTTCCAAGCCCATCAAGGACCCTGGGCAGGTTGGAAAGCTGTTACCTCCTCCTGCAGGGGCAGCCCCAGGCCTCCAGGAAGGAGCAAGGCTCAGCCCGTGCATTTATGGGCGCCTGTGAGACCCCACTCAGAGGATGCGGCCTGGCCTCACGGACCTCTGGCAATACAGGCTGTGTGAGAAAGTACTTCAGTCTCCTCAGTGTGTTAAGGTGGAAACCTGGCAGAACGCTGGCCTGCGCCTCAGAGCTCACATCATGCTCCAGTCACAAGGCTGGCCCGCAGAGCCCACTGTGTGGCCTCAGCTCCTGGGGGGCGGCCAAATCCCACATCTGCAGCCCCACCTTTGATTGTTCCCACCCAGGCCCCACCTCACATCCCCTCTGAGCCCTTCCTCAACTTCTCAAGGCCAGCGGATCACGTCCTCTCTGGTCCTGACTCTTCATGAAGACAGCCACGTGGCACTTTGCAGATGTAGTCCCCCCACCCCTCAGGCCACAGCATCTGTCAGAGGAAGAAGACAGGCAGGCTCTATCTTTGAATTCCCAGCACCTGACCTAGAATGGTAAAGAAAATTCACACTGGCTGCTGGCCACAGAGCTGTCTACAGGATGTATCCAGGACTCACCTTCGCAACTGTTGATTGAATGGATTATATAAAACTGCCTGCCTGCTCTTGAGAAAGGCCAAATATTCCATTTCTATCTTAAGTGACAACTTATAGAATGGTTGTTTTATGGTAGTGTCTTTTAAAATAACTTTTTTTTTTTGTAAATGTGTTCAGTGTGAAGAGTTAAAACAACTAATCAAAGATCGAGGCCACTGTGAGCACATTTTGATGGACAGCCTTCCCTACAGCTCCTTATCTACATGTACACAAGCAGGCACACATGCTTCTGTAAAACAAATATCCTACCTGCACCCACTGTGGATGGCCTTCTACCCTGCATCCCAGGCTTAGGTCAGACTTTCACCCTCTGTGTGGGAGGCCAACCTTACAGGTGACTGAGTTACACTCCCCAGCTGGGTGCTGAGGCACTTAGTCACAGAAATGGGTGTGTCTTGCTACAGCCCCATGGGTGAAGCTATGCTCACCTGTTCCTTTGTAATATAACCCCTTGCCCTGTTTAGGATAGAATCTTCCATGGAAGTGCCTAGTGTGTGTCCCCTCCTCTTACTGTGCCCTTGGGTATGGCCTACCCAGGTGTCAGTCAACCTGCTGACAGTGGACATCATGAAGATACTCAGCCCCCTGAAACCTGACCCCTTGCCTCACTTGAATAGCTTCTCCTCAATAAAAGGGGTCAGCGCGTGCTCTCTCTCTCTCTCTCTCTCTCTCTCTCTCTCTCTCTCTCTCTCTCTCTTTCTGCAGACCTTTAAGGTCAGAGGAGCTGTCACAGCAACCCCAAAGAAATAGGTATTTGTGTCTCTTGTGTGGTTGTTTCATGCAGCCCAGTTAGCCCAGTTTAACTCGAGTGACCCCTGAGCCTTTTAGTCACGAGAACAGAAACCCGGCACCTCTGTCCACAGGAGGTTCCTCCTTGATCTTGGTTAGTCTTCACAGGGAACTTTCTATAAGGCAAGTACAGGACTGAAGTTTGCTCAAACTGACTAAAAAGAAGCAGCGGGTTGAAGGGGAGAGATGTCCTTCTCTCTTCCTCTCTTGCGCCTATGAAAGTAGACTTTAAAAGCATGTGTTCCTGGCTGGGTGCAGTGGTGCACGCCTGTAATCCCAGTGGCTCGGGAGTCTGAGGCAGGAGGATCATGGGTCAAGGCCAGCCTTAGCAGTCTAGCAAAGTCCTAAGCAACTCAGCAAGACCCTGCATCAAGGAGGTTTACCCAAGGCTTCAGTGCCCAGAGGTTTTCTTGGGACTTGGTCACAGCCTGCGTGGCTAACCCGTAGACTGCCGCCTATCTCTGGGCTAATACCTTTGGTTTGGTTTCTCTAGAGGTTGGAACTAATACTCCATAGCCCAGAGCCCCCAGGCAAACTCCATGTTTCTGCCCAGCAGGACGTTCCCAGTCCAGAGGATCTCCCGGTGACTGAGGGCAGAGGCTAGATCTCTCTTTGGCCAGGGTTAGTTCTTCACTACATACTTGTACTTATATTTGTTTTCTTTTTGCAGATTCTCTTCTTTTACTATTTATTCTCAAAAGGATAAAACAATCTAAATATTCACTAAGAGAGGACTGGTAGAATACGCCAGCTAGAAAAAAAAATGGGGGATATACCTATAGACCATGAGGCGATGGCCAATATGTTACTCAGCTGTCCATCCCTATAACAAAATACATGAGATAATTAACTTATAAAGAGAAAGTGGTTATTTGGGGCTCAGTTTTGGAGGATCTAGTTCATGTTTGGGAAGACCCAGTATATTTAGGCTTCTTAGTGGGATTGCTGGGTGGCAATGATGGGGAGCACGTGGCCGAGAAAAACTGCTCACCTCGTGTCCAAGAAGCAAAAGAGAAGATGAGGGGGCACAGTTCCCAAATCCCCTCTAAGTGTGTGCCCCCAGAGGCCCAAAGACCTCTATTAATTCTCCCTCTGAAATCCTCTACCACATCCCAATAGTGCTACCCTGAGAACCAAACCTTGAATACACAGGTTCCTGGGACACTTAGCCAAACTGCTGAAAGGAACTACTTAGTGAAAAGAGAAAGACGATGTTCATAGCAGCACAATTCACAATAGCCAGACTGTGGAACCAACCCAGATGCCCTTCAATAGATGAATGGATAAAAAAAAAAATGTGGAATTGTACACAATGGAGTATTACTCTGCACTAAAAAAATGACAAAATCATGGAATTTGCAGGGAAATGGATGGCACTAGAGCAGATTATGCTAAGTGAAGCTAGCCAATCCCTAAAAAACAAATGCCAAATGTCATCTTCGATATAAGGAGAGCAACTAAGAACAGAATAGGGAGGAAGAGCATGAGAAGAAGATCACCATTAAACAGGGACGAGAGGGGGGAGGGAAAGACAGAGAAGGGAAATTGCATGGTAAAGGAAGGAGACCCTCATTGTTATACAAAATTATATATAAGAGGAAGTGAGGGGAAAGGGAAAAAAACAAGAGAGAGAAACGAATTACAGTAGATGGGGTGGAGAGAGAAGATGGGAGGGAAGGGGAGGGGAGGGGAGGGGAATAGTAGAGGATAGGAAGGGCAGCAGAATACAACAGACACTAGTATGGCAGTATGTAAAAATGTGGATGTGGAACCAATGTGAATGTGCAATATGTATACGGGGTAAAAATGGGAGTTCATAATCTGCTTAAATCAAATGAAAGAAATATGATATGTCAAGAACTTTGTAATGTTTTGAACAACTAGTAATAAAAAAATAGAAAAAATTTTTAAAAAAAGAAAAGAGAAAGTTGGAAAAGACCTGTACATGTCATATTTCCGTTTACCTGGGGGGGCTTGAATATGTAAACAGTCACTCATAATAAAGACACGAAGGAAGGTGATACTAGAAACCTTTTTAAAGGTCATCTCGGGGGAAAAAAATAAGGTCATCTTGGGGAATAAGAGAATGAGGCATCTCCCATGTGCAGATGCAGTTTTTAAATAGTTTGTATTACTAAAAGGAGAAATGGCTTATTCCAGAGACGGAAATACTCTACTCCTTGACTTGCAATGGGGTCACAGCCTAATAAATCCACCGTAAGTGGAAAATGTGGGGGTGGGGTATGACTAGTGATGCAGCACTCACCCTGCATACATGAGGCCCTGGGTTTGTTCCACAGTGTGTGCACACACGTGCACACACACACACACACACACACACTCACTCACACATTTTTAAGTCAAAAGTACATTTAATAACCTCACCTATGGAATATCATAGCCTAGCCTTGCCTACCTTAAGCATGTTCAGAGGACTTACATTAGTCTACCGCTGGGAAAAGTAATCTAATGTGAAGTCTGTTTTATAATGAAGTGTCAGGTATGTCACATAATTTATTGAATACTGTACAGAAAATGAAAAGCAGAGTGGCTGTGTGGGTATACACTCACATCATCCCACAGTCAAAAGATTGTTAGCCTGGAGTGGTGACACGCCTGTAATTCCAGCAGCTACAAAGGCTGAGGCAGGAGGATTGCAAAGTCAAGGCCAGCCAGACTCAGCAACTTAATGAGGCCCTAAGCAACTTAATGAGACCCTGTCTCAAAATTAAACATTGTTTTTTAAAAGGGCTGGGTGTATGGCTCAGTGGTTAAGGTGAGAAAAAAAATTGTAAATTCACAGCATCATTAAGTCAAGGACCACTGTACACAAATGAGCCTGGGACATCTTGTCATGCCAGAGAGCAAAGGGACTGACCCGAGAGGACTGGTCATGTATGGAAGGATTCAGGGACCAGCTTCACTGGCCAGAGATGACATCGTTGGAGCACCAACAAGGGCAATCATGGCCACAGGCTGAAACATGAAGTAAGCTGAACTCTGTGAGTTCCTAATGACAAAAAGAGTTCAGCCAGAGGGGGCCCGGAAACCAATTCATTATTTGGAGAACTGATAAATGAGGAGAAGACCCAACATCTACCCCAACTTTAATCTCATTTAATCAAACTGTATTCAGGATACCCCCGGGTGGATGGCAGGAAGTTTCTCCTTACTGCTGTATTCCAGGTGAGAAGTGAAGAAGAAATGACCACGTGCAGTTCCTGCTGAGCTCAGGGGTGAGGGCCAGGGCCACCGCGACTCCTGACATCATTGGGAAGAAAAAATCACGTGCCTCTGCCTCCCCTATGATGTACCTATGATGTACCCAGGCCGAAAGTGAACTTGACAAGGTCTCTACACCTAAACAATCACTGTGAAGAAGAGAGAAAGAAAAAAAGAAAGTGAGGGAGGGAGGGAAGGAGATGGACTGAGAGAAGGAAGGAAAAGTGGGAAGGAGGGAAACAGAAGAAAAGGAAGAGGGAAGCCAGGTGTAGTGGCACAGACCTGTAACCTCAGCAGCTTGGGAGGCTGAGGCAGGAGGATGGCGAGTTCAAAGCCAACCTCAGCTACAGTAAGGCGCTAAGCAACTCCGTGAGACCCTGTCTCTAAACAAAATACAAAATAGGGCTGGGGATGTGGCTCAAGGGTCGAGTGCCCCTGAGTTCAATCCCCAGTAATAAAACAAAAAAGGCGTGAAAAATTCCTCTAGGCATGGATTTTATTATTACATGCAAGTGTGTGGAGTGGTGATCATACACACAGCATGTACAACGTGATTAGCATCGCCCTCCTCTTAAACGTTCACCACTTCTTAGTGTCAGGAAGCTCTAATCTCCTCTCTTCTAGTTCCTTATAATTTTGTGATACGCTGTTGTAAACCACGATCGCCCCACTGTGATCTAACTGCACTTGAAACCATTATTCTCCCCAGAAGGTAGATTTGAAGAAGAGTTTTGATTCTCAAACAGTCGGAGTACTGTTGATGCTTGGTATTCTTGTCCTAAAGTCCCTGACCACTGAATTAGCCACGTTGACTGCTGCCCCTCGGGGTAGGTTCCTATGGGCTATGATCACATTTTCACCCACTGGTCAGGCTGCAGCCCTGTTCAATGTGCACTTCTGTTTCCCTCACTTAACTCACAGCTGACAGCACTGTATCTCCTGCCCCAGTGAAGCTTACCTAGCATATTTTCCCCACAGGTAAGTCCCAGATCTTGCTCTTAGGAACACGACACCGCACTTCAGTGCTTGCTTGGGGCCACTTGAAACAGCAAAATCTCCAAGAAAAAAAATGCAAACATGCAAAAAAAAAATCGTGGACTCAATAGAAAAGGACACTTGTTTGTAGCAAGTGAGAACTGAAGCAAAAAGTCAGAGTACCACTTTGAATGACCTCAGCTGGGGGTGTGCACGTGAAAGGACCCAAGGCTTGGCAGTTCTGCAGATGTCTGCAAATTCCTGCAAAAGCGATATGAGAATTGAGTACTGCGGGTATGGGTTTTGGAGTTGCACATACGTTTTAGCAGGTTGTCAAATTCACAGACTCGGGAGGAATGAGGAGTAATTGTATTTCATAGACCCAGGATTGTAGCTAGGTGAATGGACTTGCTCCAGGTAGGCCGTTTTTGAAAGAGCCATGGTGGTTTTCGTTTTAGAAGGGATATCCTGACCTGCCCAGACCACTGGACACCTGGACACTCACCATGCAGCTTGACCCTGAACTTAGTTGTCTCTATGACCTTCCGACTTGTACCTGTCCTACAAAGGCACCCACAGTTCCTACTATTTCCTGTTACCAGCCCATTGCCATGAATGGACCAGCATGCTATTTGCAGGATTTCAAGATTGTCAAGGTTCCTCTGAACAAATGGACAGAACTCTGAAGCAAGACAGTGAAAATATAAGGCTGTCCCTGCAATAGAAATGCAAATTGCTTTTGACTTCTCCTCTGACAGGAATGGGAAAGAGAGCCTTTACCAGGTCAATCAAACACTATGGTGAATGCCAAAAATCCATGTGCAGAGCTGCAAACTTCAGACTTCAAACTACAGTCCGACCACTCCAACATTACTGTAGCATTGTCTAACTTGAAGACATATATATTTTACTATATAAATATATTTTGCCATTTGTCTATGTGCTTAGTAACAAATTTGCATTTTTTATTTGATATAACAAAGGCTTTGATGTAATTTCTCTTAGATTTTGCATTTTTCATTATTATTATGCTTAACCTCAAACATATTGATTCTTACATATTTGTATTAGTATTATGAACAATCACATGAAATGTTGTGAATATAATTATAGGGCTTTTTTACATTTAGCATGAACCTTTCCATCAGTGTGGAAAACGAAGAAAATTTCTTCCCGCTGTATAATCTGGGATTTGTAGCTTAAAGTTTGTTTTTCTGTGAATAAAATGTACTCAATAAATGCTTATATAATTATATCAAAATGGATTCTGCTGTCATGTATGACTAAAAAGAACCAATAAATTAAAAATATATTCAAAATGAAAATTAAAAGATGAAAAAAAACCTATGGTGTTTAGAAATGAAATATTTGGGAGGTGATTAGGATTAAATAAATTCACCCCAGTGAAGTCCCCATGATTGGATACAGGTGACTTTATAAAGGGAGGGGAGTGGAGATTTCGGAGGATACCCATCCTTACACTTGTGGTTCTCGCCATGTGAAGCTCTGCCCTGGCTCGGGCTCTGCAGCAAGAAGACCATCCTCAGCTGCTGCCCTTGCCCCTGATGTAGACCTAGGAAACAAACCTCTCCTCTTTATACTCCTCCACTCTGGTGCTGTGTTATTAGCGACAGGGACTGGATTAATAGAAGGCGAATGCTCTGTTTTAATCAGATCACAGATTCATGTTTTGGGGCACATTGAAGTATAAAGTGACCACTTTACTGCTCAGGGCCTGGGAGTTGCAGAGGAAGGTAACGTCATTTATAGACTTTAAATGAATTTACATAAGCAGCAAAGGTTCAGTATGGTACTTGATAATGTCTTTTCCCTTGGTAAGTGCTTCAAACAGCAAACTCAACAGCAGCAATTAATGTATCCTTCAGAAGACACCCTGTAATCAATTAACTCATGACATTTGACTATTCAGCCTATTATTAATCCAAATTTAATATTCACCTCAAAACCAGTTTGCCATTATCAAATCCACTAAAATGTCCCAATGAAACAATTTTCCAAGGTGAAAAACATACAAAGATTCAAGCTGGGGACATGTTGGCTTCTTAAGAGGGATTTTAAGATTGTAGATCTTTGTCTCTTCCCAGCAGCTCTCTGAATATGACCCCAGTTTCCTCATGTTAAAACAAGGGCATTGCATAGTCTGGCTGGCTCTGTAGGTCTAAGGCTCCCGTGTCCAGGATCTGCCTATTTTTAGCCCAAGGCATCTTAGGGATGAGGCCAGAATTCCAAATGAGGTTCAAATTTGAACACCACTAGTGGCCCAGGTACACAGTCTCAGAAAAAGACTCCAAAATGACTTAAAATTAACACATCATACCAAACTTTTTGTTTTATAAGTGAGAAAACTTAATTAAGGAGAAATTTCATGTTTTCTTCCGATTAACCTACTTATCTTTCAAAATTCAGTTCTGAGCTGGAGGTACACAGCTCAGTGGCAGAATGCGTGCCTAGTCAGTGGGAGGTCCTGGGTTCCATGCCCAGCACTGCAGAGAGGAAGAAGAGGAAGAGGAAGAGGGAAGGAAGAGGAGGATGGGGGGGAGGGAGGACCTGAGAGGAGAGACTGATTTAATTTAGCCATTCACCCAGAAGGTACAGCTGACCACTCCCTACTGTCATCAACATCAAATATTCACTGTGTGTCAGTTATCTGCCAGTCCCTGTTCTAAGCACTTAGGATTCATGGTGCACAGTGGAGACGAAAATCCTTGCTCTCAAGTGGCTTATATTCTAGGTGGGGGGAGGGCCGGAGGCACTGCACTGTAAATGTAATAAGTAAATCCTGCTGTATGTGGCAGGGAGCCAGGACTAGAGGGAGACAGAAAAGGACCATGGGGATCGGGAACACCAAGAGTGGGAATGGCTGAGTTTGTGAGTGACTTATTTAGTTAGTTAGTTAGTTTTGAGTTTGAGATTTTTACCTAGTCTGATAGCTTCATAAAGAGGTGGAAGTTGATTAAAAAAAAAAACTTATAGGAGATGGGGAAACGAGCCAGGGAGTATCTAGAAGAAGAAGAACGGCAGGGTCCCACCCTGTGAACATTCTCCACCAGTTCAGGTCACAGTGAGCAGGCTCTTGAGAGCTAAGGCTAGGGAAGCTGGTCACACAGAGCCCTCGGGGCCACCACAGAGGCTTCTACACTCCAGGGTTTGAGTAGAGCAGTGACATGATCCAACTTCTTCCCTGCAGGCCCACCTACTCTGGTTGCTGTGTGGGGAATAGAACATGGTGGACAGGAAGAGAAACTCTGAAAGCCGGTGGGGGCTGTTGCAGCCCCTCAGGTAAGAGGCCAGGACTGCTTGGACCCAGGGCTGTAGCGGAGGTCGGCTCTGTGCTGAAAACACAACAGGGTGAGCTAAGAGATGAGATGACACTAATGGGAAACATGAGTAAAGTGTTTCCTTGAGTTTTGTGAGCAAACAAATCAAACCCGAGGACAGGGCTGTGGGAACTCCTGATTTATACCTGTCTGAAGTATAAGTGACAACCTACCACTTGAAACTGGCAATTTGAAGGGGGCGGGGTGTGGTCAGAGTCTTGTGATTCTGAGCTCTCAACTTGTAGTATCTGACACTATTTCCAGATAGAATTGGAGGACATTCAACTGCTGATGTTCACTGCAGAACTGGTTGGTGTGTGGGGCTTCTCCCACATCTGATGTCTGAAGTACTGAGCGTCTGCATAAGAGGTAGTTGGTACTGAAAACCAGAGTGGGAAAGTGTTTTCCCACACTGTGTAACATATTGCTGCAAACTTTGCAACTTTAAACAATACACCCTTATTCTCTCACACTTTCCATGGGCCAGGAGTCTTTAGCTAGGTCCTCTGTTAAAAGTTTCACAAGGCTGCAACTAAGGTGCCAGGCTGTGTTTTCATCTGGAGGCCGCAGTGAGGAAAATGTGCTTCCAAGTTCATTCAGGTTGCAGACAGCTGGTTTATTTGTGGTTGTAGGATAAGGGATCTAGCTGTTAGCTTGGAGCACCCCGCCATTCCCAGGGGTCACTCACAGTTCTTTGATGTCAACTCCTTCAACACTTCCACCCTCTTCATCAAGCTGTAAGGAAAGCCTTCAATGTAACATAAAGCAATCATAGGTGACACCGTATCACCTTTGCTTTATTCTATTAGTTATAAGCAAGTCTCTGGATCTGCACACTTAAGTGCCTGAACACCAGGAAGTGGGACACGCAGGATCACAGTGACCTGTATCATTAGAAGTGTGTGTGCCCCTCATCTCAATAATTCTGTCTCCTGTTAGCTCTGGCATAGCATGGCTATTGTGACAAAAGAACTTCATTTTCTTTTTAAATTTTTTTTTTTGGTTGTTGACAGACCTTTATTTTATTTATTTTTTATGCAGTGCTTAGAATCAAACCCTGTGCCTCACACATGCTGGGCAAGAGCGCTTCCACTGGGCCCCAGCCCTAAGAACTTCATTTTCAATTTAAAGAAATCTAATGATCAATTTAATTTAAAAACCCATAGTAAACTCAGTTTCAGGAAAAAAAATTTTGTGTAAGTAAATGAGACTTCTTTTTCAACTGTAAATTTTATAAAATTAGATACAGATCACATATCTCCACTGAAAACTCAGTGTTTAAAAAGTATGATTGATGTTAATTGTAAAGATATACATCAAGTTTCAAAGACAATACAAAAACCAGAAATCTCTTAAATAATTTCCAAAGTGATGTTGAAATGATAAGATATATTATTAAAAACAATTTTATCTGCTTGTACTTATTTTTGAAAGAAACGAGTTACCAGAGGATTTTAAGTTGCACACGTGGTTCAAATTCTATTGCTGAGCAAAAATAAAGAGGTGCTGAGCTTACACTTGGCAAGACACCAATGTCAGCTAATAGTGCAAGGAAACATCTGATTAATGATAGATGGGACACTGTGGAGGGCTCAGAGGGGTGCGGACGGGCTCTCCAAGCACTGGGAAGGTCTCTGGAGAAGGCTGACCTGTTGCTGACACACCCAGCAGGACGCCCCGCCCAAGCCGCTGCTCCGCCGGCTCTTCGCCCGGTGCCCGCTGTGAACGCGGCGTTGCTTGACCCTCGCGCAGCGCCGTAGGCCGCGGTGCACGCCGGGCGGCCGCGATGGCGGACGGACGTGTCGGAGAGGACGCTGCAGGTGTCGGTGCTGGTGGCTTTCGCCTCCGGAGTGCTCCTCGGCTGGCAGGCGAACCGGCTAAGGAGGCGCAACCTGGACTGGAGGAAGCAGAGGCTTCAGGACAAGCTGGCGACGACGCAGAAGAAGCTGGACCTGGCCTGAAGCAGCAGGTACGGTGGGGCCGGGCGCACCGCGGGGTGGGCGAGGGGGCGCGGGGCGCCGCGGGGCTTTCCTCCCAGCGACCCCACTCCCTGGGAGCCGGCGTCCGACCCAAACGCTCCGCACCCCGCGACCTCCCCGCGCCAAACCCCGCTCCAGCCCGCGCTAAACCCCGCGCGAAACTCCGCTCCAGCCCGCGCTGCGCCCGGCCGGGCCAGCCACGGAACCTCCCGACCGTCCACGAGAGACCGTGTCCCCCGCCCTGACGGCCCCCAGCCGCAGGGTCTGCAGCCCAGGGCTGCGCTGGAGCTGCCCTACCCGCGCCCGCTCCGCGCTTTCCGGGGTCCCTGTCCCTGGAGCCACCGCTCTTGGGGCCCAAGCCTCAGGAAGAGTCCTACTGTGTCAGGACTGCAGGACCTGGAGGGCGAGCAGGGACGTTAACTAGAGGACACACAAGTGATGTCAGCATGAAAGTTAACTTCAAAGATAAACCAGTGGCAAAGGAGATGAACTCTCCCAAAGACTGTGAAAATGGCCACTCTCAGTCTTGGGGGAGGCGTGGCTGGCCTGGCACCTAGACTCGCTGCTCCAGGGTGTCAGGTTCAGCTTTCTGGAAAGCACTGTGAGGAGGTGTAGCCCATGTGCATGCGCCCAGGCTGGGTAGTGGAGTTCCAGAAACCTGCCCTATGTAATAATGAAACGTTGGGACAGAGATTGATAGATAGTAAAAGTACTGGTCTCATTGTTGCTTAATAGAAAAAATGATACACTTTAATGAGAAGTAATAGGGGAATGAATAACTTTTGATGGGATATAATAATACTATTACTAAACTTTTGTTAAATGTTAATGTGTTAGGGAAAATATTTGTGATCAAATGGCAAGTTAACAAAAACAAAACGGAATAAAAGGTATCTTAATGACGTTTTTCTATATATAGTACATGAAAAAGATATAAAAGAAAACATGCTGAAATGGTATCTCTGTGGTGGAATGCTGGGAGTAGTGTTTTTTCTCATTTTTAAGTACACCGAATGCCTATGCCTTTTTTTTTTTCCAGTACTGAGATTGAACCCAGGTGTGCCCTATCACTGAGCCACATCCCAGCTCTTTTATTATTTATTTGTTTTTGTGGCACTGGGGATAAGTCTGGGGCCTTGTGCATGCTAGGCATGTAAGTGCTCCACCAGTGAGCCACATCCCTAGCCCTTTTTATTTTTTATTGTGACACAGAGTCTGGCTAAATTGTCCAGGCTGGCCTTGAACTTGTGATCCTCCTGCCTTAGCCTCCATAGTAGCTTGGATTATAGGTGTGTGACATTTCATCCCAGGTCTATTACCTTGCGAGAAAAAAAAAGTAAATAGCAATTAATAGGTTCATTTTTTTTTAGATTCTTTATCAGTTTGCTAATTTTATTTTGTAAAAAGGATCTATTGCCAAGATTTTTACTCTAAATAAAATTATTTTATATCAGTTAAAAATAAGCCAGGCACAGTGATGCAGGCCTGTAATCCCAGCAGCTCTGGAGGCTGAGGCAGGAGGATGGTGAATTCAAAGCCAGCCTCAGCAAAAATGAGGTGCTATACAACTCAGTGAGACTGTCTCTAAATAAAATACAAAATAGGGCTGGGGTCATGTGCCCCTGAGTTCAATCCCTGGTACCTAAAAAGAATTTAAAAAAATAAATTTTAAAATGTACCAAAGAATTTGGCACATAAATATTTAAGTGACTTTGTATTGGAATCACAGTGGTACAGCAAAAGCAAAATTGTCTCCTGGTAGAAATGAAAAATAAAACTTGATGGAGTATTGACTTACTTACCGGTAACTTACTGTGGTTCTGCACTTAATTTTAAATTTAGTAGGACATTTAGAGAACCAGGAAATTTTTCAAAAGTAAACTATAAAAGCAGTTAGTAAAGCAAAAATAAAAGATGATTACAAAATTATTCAACTTGGGGACAAATTGATTCAGGAACCACTTGATACCTTGAATATCTGGAAAGGACGTTTTAATAGTATTAGCTCATTCTTTCTTGTATCCACAAAAGAGACCTGAAAAGAAAGTGGACGGACGGGGCTGGGGATGTGGCTCAAGCGCTAATGTGCTCACCTGGCATGCCCTGGGGGCGCTGGGTTCGATCCTCAGCACCACATAAAAATAAAATAAAGATGTTGTGTGCACCGAAAAGTAAAAAATAAATATTAAAATTTTTTTTCTCTCTCTCTCTTAAAAAAAAAAAAAAAAAGAAAGTGGAATAAATTTCCAGCATGATATCCATGGGACAAGGAATCACCTTTCTATTTGGGTCACTGAGTGTATGAATTTTGTAAATAACTCAGGTGGATGCCAAATAATAAGGACAGAGAAGAAGCTAGTGGAATTTACTTTTTTATCTACTTTATCTTTTGCACATAATCTGCAGAAAAGAAACCAAAGAAAGATGTGCCTTTTTGGAGGGGTACATTGACAAAGATGCAAGTAGTCTTTAGTAACACAGGAAGTCAGGACAAAGTCATGTAACATTCGATGCAATGAATACTATTTGGTAATAAGGAATAAACTTATGATACAACAGTGTGGAAGCATAACATTACATGGTTCATGTAGACAAGAGTTCATACTGTACAAGTTCATTTATGTAAAAGTTCAAGAGCAGGCAAAATTTAGGGTGGACAAAAATCAACACAAGTTTGTCTCAGGAGGAATGGGATGGAATTTACTAGAAAGGACATTGGAGTTCTTCTATGAGGTTTCAGTTATAAACACACATGTTTGTCAAAATGCAGCAGATATACCTTTTAGGTTTGTGCATGTCTTTGTATGTTTTACATCAAATATTCAGCTCTCTTAGTGGTCCCTATAGCACATTATTTAGGGGGCAGTGTATTGGTGACTGCGGTTGACTTCAAAATGCATAAAAATAAAGTGGGTTGATGGATAGATAGACTAAATAAGTAGGGTAAAATGTGAACAGTAGAATCGAGGTAGTGGCATATAGGTATTGCTATAAAATTCTTTTGACTTTATTGTATTATTTATTATGTTTATTTCATAAGGGGAGAAAAGTAAATAGACATAACTGAAATGTAAGAATCATAACTTAATATGATGTTTTAAACTGTCTCCGTTTGCCGTAGGTTGATAGTCTGCTTTCTGAGAGCTGATTGAAAGAAGCTCTAGAACCTAATAAAAGTCGAGATATTTACCAAAGGTAAAGTATGCTCAATTATTGGGTTTTCTTGGGACTAAGCTTATATCTCAATGAGTTGGATTTAAGGCACAGAAGTTGTTTGAGACTTTCTTGCCCTCTTTCCCTTCCTTTCTTGCTTTTTCTTTTTATTTATCTCTGTTTCACCCGAAAGACAAAATAATAATGGTAGATAATATTGAGGTAACAGTGAATAAGATTTTCTAAAATGTACTTTTAAATATTTCCTATCATTATCTAAATCTACCTGGTCTTAATTTGAAATGATAAGATCAAATAAAGAATAGTAAATATTAAAAAGAAGTACCCTTCATTTATTTTATATCCTGTATGTGCCGGGCATTATAGTCTGTACTCCTCAAACTTTTTCTTAAATTTTTTTCAATAATACCATAAGGTACTTATTAACATAAATAAGAAAATCAAGGCTCACAGCAGTTAGTTAATGCATCTAGCATTACTTGGCTTTAAGACACTAAAGTTGGGAGCCTATGAAAATGTTTTAAGGTGGCTAAGAAATACAGAATTCCTGAAGCAAGGGAGAGCACTTGAGAACCTCAGAGGTGCAGGGTTTAGTCCATTACAACCAAATGGAAGGATTGCAGGGTGATGTCATGAAGGTCTAGAAGGAACTAGCTACACCTAGTGGTTGTGGGCTTGTTGCTATTGTGCAGCAACTAAAATCTGCTCAGAATGCACTGTGGTGGCTCACGCAGAATTACCCTAGACCCTTGGCTCATGTAGCCCAGAAATGATCAGAAATCTTGCTAGAAGCAATTTGTCTTTGCTTGGGATAATGACCTTTAATTTTCTTGAAAAGATACTGTGTTCTCTATATGAGTAAGTAGTTTCTGGTTTTAATCCCTGGGAAATTTTAACATTAAATAGACATAACGAACTAAACTGAACTAGACTGTTAACACTTTTGCATTAAGTTCAGAACATCATTAAGTAAATCTGCATATTTGAGGGTATTTAAAGAGTTTATAGCATTCAGAAGAACATGAGAAGGGGCACCAGGAGATAAATAGTAAATACTTAAGTAATAAGACCATGGGGAAGAAAAGAAAAGAGCATGAGATTCATTCTATTAACTTAAATTATTTATTAGAAGCATTTGGAAAAGTTTTACTTAAGCCAGCAATTCAAAGTGTCTAAAGGCAAAGTAAAATATAAATAATTTTTAAAATGTCAAATGGAATTTAATTTACCATTATTGGCAGGATTGATTGTTTAAGGAATTATTTCAAATTAAGTTAATTAATAATAGTGAAGAAAATAATAAAGGTAATCGTGCTTGCTTTGCTAGATTTAAAAACAAAATAATATATACAGACTATATTTGAAGCCCTGGGGAAAGCTAAGTTTTGAATTTTCTTTTAAAAAATATTAAGCGTTGGGGCTGGGGATGTGGCTCAAGCAGTAGCATGCTCGCCTGGCATGCCTGGTGCGCTGGGTTGGATCCTCAACACCACATAAAAATAAAATAAAGATGTTGTGTCCACCAAAAACTAAAAAATAAATATTAAAAATTCATTCTCTCTCTCTCTCTCTCTCTCTCTCTCTCTCTCTCTCTCTCTCTCTCTCTCAAAATAAAAAATATTAAGTGTTTATGGGGAGAAGAGATTGAACCCAGGCCCCTTTGCCACATGGTTACATCCCTCGTCCTTTTTATTTTTTTCTTCTGTGACAAGGTCTTGTTAAGTTGCCCTGGATGGCCTCAGACTTTCAATCCTCCTCCTCAGCCTCTAGAGTTGCTGGGATTGTAGATGTGTGACACTCCGCCTGGCAATAATAAGTATTTTTAAGCCATAGTTAGCTTGTGAATAAAATGATCCCTTCACAGTCCCTTAAAAATTCACACTGATGTTTGCAAGTCTGAAAATGTCATTTTGCCCTTATGTTTGATTAATAGTTAGCTGGTTATAGAATTTAAAATAATTGTTACTAAAACTTTTGAAGGCATTGTTGAGTTTTCTTTGCATGCAGTGATGCTGGTAAGTCCAATTATCGTTCCTTAATAATTAGCCTGTTGACTTTTCAGCCTTGGTGTTTTGAAATTTTAGCAGAATATATTTTGGCATTGTTTTTATCTGTTTAGCACCAAGTGGATAGTTTCACTTTGAAAACTCATATATTTCTCATGAGCTCTGGGAAATTTTATTTTACTAAAGATCACTTCTTTACTTCCATTTATTTATTTTTTCTGAAACATCTTTGAGTCGGGTATTGAATATCTTGGATAGATTGTCTAGGTTTCTAAACCTCTCATGAATACTTTTGTTGCTTGTCTTTTTCTTATGCCTGGGAGTTTCTCTTGACTTTTTTTTTTCCCTCCTAAATGGAATTGTAATTGAGGATTGGGTAACAAATACTGACAGTATTTTGTGTAGCAGCCACAATTAAGTCCATCAGACATTCCAAATATAACACTAACAAAAATTTTTATAACTTCTATGAATGTTTTATTTTACTGATCATGTTGTTCATTTACTAGTGTTTTTTCTTGTTTTCAGTCTTTTTTTTTATACTATCATATTCCTGCTTTCAGATTTTCTCCTTCCATGCTTAGGTTTGTTTTTAAGTTTTCTTCTGTTCTTTGAATTGTCTTTGCTTCCTTGTTGCTCGGATTCCTATTTATTTATTTATTAATTTTACATTTTATCCTTATGTTGCTGGTTTTCTTTATTTAGTCTGGTGGCCCTTTACTATTCATTTTTATTTGAGAATGTGAGCCTGGGTTGATTATTCTAGAGCCCTTTCTCGGGTTCTTTCACTGTGGCATATCTTGGTGTCTTTCCTGTTAGCACCATATGCTGAATGCAAATTAAGTTCTTTGCAGGTGGACAGGGCTCATCATGGGGTCAGGAACCAGCCTTTAGTCTGAGGAGCCTTCAGTGCAGGAATAGGTGTGCTGGAAAGTTCTTTTGTAATTATGATTCTCCCCAAATCATTTATTATTATTATTATTATTATTATTATTATTATTATTATATTTTAAGAAGAATCTTCTGGTTCAGTGGGAAAACAGAAGGTGAGATAAGAGAAGAGAGCTAACAGGCTGAGGATTTCTGTAAATAAACTTTAAAAGTTGCTACCTTTATTACAAAAGAGCCTTAACTAAATGTAAACTTAATGAGAATCTTTGCTCTTTCCCCGAGTAATACAAAGACCCCTGATGGCTTTAAGATTGATTTCCCTAAACGTGCACCCATGTGCATCCTAGACAGATCTTCATGATCCTGGAGTGTTCTGCCGGGTGTCCCTTGTGCCTGTGTGACACTTGATAAGAGTGTCACTTGATAAACGAACATGCTTCTGTTTTTTCCATGAAGCAGAAATTTGTTGCCCTCTCTTGCTGGCCCATGATCCTTTCCCATTCTTTGCTGTTTGGGGTTATTACCTTCGAAAACACTTTAGTCATTTTTTGTTCGGTTTCAGGAGGCAGCGAAGATGGGTGTGTGCTTAGTTTTTATCCTGAACCAGGAATCTTAAGAATCTGGGCTGTTTGAGGATTTGATAATTTTATAGATATGAAGCAGATATTTTCTTGGATTGTGTATTATAAAAAAATCATTTTGCACTCTGGCTCTCAAGTGAGATTTCTGAGTTCTTTCATTCAACAGGCCATCTGTCAAAATAAGCAGCTTTACTAAGTCTCATCTGACAAAACTCTGCTGCTGGATTCTCCCAGGTGGGTCAGTGGCTCCTGATGTCCCAAGACCAGCGGTTGGTGACGTTCTGTCTCTTCTGCCAGCCTCAGCTTGTTGATGATGTCTGTCCTCAGAATTGCAAAGTCCTTAGGGGGCAGTATTTAAGAGCAGGAAGGGGAGGGGGTTTCTTAATGCCTTGCTGTAGAGGCTGGGGGCAGGGGGCATCCTGAGCATGCTCTTTTATGTTCTGTTGGCCAGCCCAGGTGTCCCCCCACCACCTGCAGTGGAGGCTGAGAACAGAGGGCAGGTCACAGGATAGAGGAAGCCAGAGGAGGGTTTGGGGCAGGCACCTGGCAGGGTCAACCAGTTTCATGTTGCCATTTCTCTTTTTCTGCCCATTTCACAAAGGACTTTTGACTCCTACCCTTTTTCCCTTTTATGTCATTTCATTCACATCTGTAAGAGAAAAACAGCTCCAGTAACACAGAAGTCACTTTTCAGAGAGTGAGAGAAAAGCCAGGGCTCCGAATAGTACAAAAAGATTTGATGTTTGAAAACTCCTCTGGGTGCCACGGCACACACCTGTGATCTCAGTGGCTTAGGAGGCTGAGGCAGGAGGATCATGAGTTCAGAGGCAGCCTGAGCAACTTAGTGAGTCTCCAAGCAACTCAGGGACACCCTGTCTCTAAATAAAATGCAGAAAAGGGCTGGGGATGTGGCTCTGTGGTTCAGTGTTCCTGGATTCAATCCTTAGTATCAAGAAAAAGAAGGAAAACTCCCCTATCATCAGTTGTACCCCATTTTTGGTCATTTTTTGTATCTCTTCTCTGGGTGTCTGAGACTTCAACTGAGATATATGAGCTGTCTCTGTAGCCCAAAGCATTGCACCTGTCCCGAGAGCCTGTTCAAAAGGGGTGTGTAGTGGCAGTGGCAGGAAGAGGCAGCCACTGCCACTGCCACTAGTCCGAGTGCCCACTCGGAGTCCGGGTGCCCACCTGCCCTCCCTGCTGCCCTCCCAGGGACCCACTGTGGTTCTTTTTAGAACCTTATTTTCTCTGCCTGGAGTCGGGCTTGTTGGGAGACTTACACAGCTGTGGTGGGGGTCAGTTGTGTCTCATGTCCAGTTCCTTGGCCTTGGCAACTGTAGAGCTGGGGAGGCGTCTTAGAACCCAGAGCCCCTCCTCATTTTAGACTCAGGAGACTGAGGCCCCAGGTCCCTGACATTTCTGAGCCTGGTTTTCCTGCCCAGGGCCTTGGAGCGCCCCTTGGATCATCTAAAGCAATGGGTACAAAGGTTTTTACATGTGGATTTTTAAACATTATTTTTAACAGTAGCCAATGGCCTTGCCTGCTTAGTGATTGAATGATTTTTTTAAATAGCTTTCTAATTGTGACAACAGAAAAATCATTATATTTTCTTTTTTTTTTTAAATTTAGATGTATCCAGTTAAAATAGGCAATAGATGAGAATAAAAATGTTCTTCAAAAGCTAAGAAAAGTAAGTATTATGTGAATCATATTAGAAAAAAAACTTTTTATATAAATATTTTCATGAAGAAGAATGAATTGGAGTCGGTAAGTTCCTGGGTTGCATTAGAAATAAAGCCCAACCCAGAGGTGCTGAGTGGGGGCATGGTCTCCCAGGTGTGCTTCAGAGCAGAAGAGAACCTCCAGCCCTGCTGAGGTCTTCAGCATTAAGGACCCAGAAACCAGACACTGCCTTTCAAATGTGTGCATTGTATAATTTAGATGAGTTGCATTTTGGAGCCATTTTGATTTTAATCCCACTGTGGGTAGAGTCTAGCCCTCGGTGAGTGGAAGGAAGTCTCGTCTCGGTGGTGGCTCTTACAGCAATGACTGCCAGATTGGAGGAGCCAGCTTTACCCTTGGCCATCCCTTCAGGAGTTTTTTTTTTTTTTTTCTATGGGCCTGAGTTTCATCTACGTGTCTAGGGCTAGAGGCTCATGGAGCAAGTGGAAGTCACCTGAAAGTGTCCCCTGCCTGTGTCTGAATCCTTGTTACTGCATCTGAGTGTCTCCTCTGCATTTCTGCAGTGACACAGAACTTTTCAACGCAGGAGGCAGGCTCGCCCCGAGTTTGAAAACCTAGTTAACCCATTTCACAGATGGGAAAACAGCCTTCAAAGGTGAAGAAACAATGTCTCTGTCAGTAAGCGGCAGAACCTGGGACCAGCCCTCTCCTTTCTGACTCTGGAGCCAATATCCTGTCAGACCCTGTCCCCTACTTGACTCTAGAGTGTCTGCAGTGCTCAGCAAAAAACAAAACGAAAACAAAACCATGTGGTTTTGTGTTTTCATTTGGCTTGCATTCCAACTCAATTACTTCACTACATTTCTTGTAACTCTTGATGTATTTCCCTAAGGTAAGTATAATCTCACACTAGTCTTTATTTTGTCCTACAGCACTTACTGTGGTTTTTATTGTTATTTTTTTAAGATGAATGTAATTAGGAAACTAAAAATCATTTTTCAATGAAATATTCTCTCCTAGGCGGATGAGTCTGCACCCGTCAGGAACTATAATCAGAGAAAGGAGGAGGAGCAGAATTTTCTGGACAAGCTCACTCAACAGCTGCAGGCGCTTGCTGTGACCACAAGCAGAGAACATAGAACTGAGTATGCTATCTTCTTGCCTTCATTCCTTTCTTTCAGATATTATATTGCTATCATTTTTACATTTGATTCTGAAATAAATATATGCTATAACAGCATAGATATGAGGAAATGACCACAATGGTCTGAATAATGAGTAGTTATTGTGCATGATAGGACACGTCAAATCCCAAGAGAGATGTAAAGATGTGCACGTCCTAGTCTTTGCCCTCAGATTACTCAAGATGTAGTTGGGAAAGCAAAACAGAGGTGCGAGAAGCTACGTAAACAAGTGTTAAATAGCTAGGATGACGCCCTGAGTGTCAGTGTTGATGGGTAAGGAAAATGACTTGCAGTGTCTACTGACAGGGTCCCCTTTCTTATAAATGTTTTTTAAAAATTTGAAGTAGACACATAATTGTTTTTCTGCTGGAGAGAATGTTAATAATCTCTCTTACAAATTACAAAAGACTTGTAGGTATAAACAAACCCAATTTGTAGGGAGCAATAAAATATCAATTATTTAGACCCTTCAAATGCTCTTCCCCAGCTTTTTACACTGTGGGAAAAATGGTAAGAATATTGACTCGAAGATTCTAGAATTTTCACTGAATTCTAGCATTAAGAATGTCAGAATAGCTGATATTTTACTTAACTTTTCCACCACAAACAACTATAAAAATCTGTGCAAATAAATAATATGCATTCTTTTCAAATGAACATATAACATTAGTCAAAATGAGCCATATAGGACCAGAGAGCAATTTTCAATAAATTTCAAAGAATTGAAATTGTATATATTTTTTGATCTCTTAGAATTTTATTAAAGCTCAGTGACAGAAAAATAACTAGATATCATTAAAAGTCTGCAAATTATGTTACATACTTTATCTGTATGATGCATTAATTCAAGAAAGTATTGCACTGGAAATTGGAAAATATTTCAAATGATAAAAATGTATGACTCTGGGGCTGGGTTGTGGCTCAGCGATAGAGTGCTTGCCTAGCACATATGAGACGCTGGGTTTGAGCCTCAGCACCACATAATACCTTTATTTATTATGTCCAACTACAACTAAAAAAATATTTTAAAAAGGATGTATGACTCATGGGTTGCAGCCAAGGCAGTGCTTAGAAAGGAATTCATGGCTTCAATGAATAATTTTAAAAGATACCAAAAATCAATTATTGAAGCTGTTAACTTAAGAAGCCAGAAAAAAGAACAAGGTAAACCCAAGGGAAAGGAAAAAATACAATGGGAACAGAAAACAGTGACATCAACAGATAAACAGTGGTGCATTCAGCAAAGCCAAACATTGACTTTTCTGTAAATATTAATCAAATTGATAAATTCTTAGCAACACTGATTAAGAGGAAAGAAATACAATAGTGATGAAGATAAATGGCTCTAGGTATATCCAGATACTCCAGTATACATTCAAGAGCTCTACCACTGAGCCACTGCCTCAGCCCTCATCCTAACTGGCTCTGATGGGAAGCTCACTGCAGGCAGACATTGTTCTAAACACTTTACGGATTGTCACTCACCTCATCCTCATGACAGCCTTAGGAGTCAGGTTCTGTTGTTATCTCAACTTTATTTATGAGAAAGGGAGAGCTTACAAGAAGGTCACCCACGGAAGAGAGAGAGCCAGAATCAAAACCCCCACTTGTGTTTCAAGCACTGTGTGAGAGCGCTCAAGCAGCGTGTCCTGAATGGGGGACCCAGGCCGGGGGTGGAGTGCTCTTGTAGCACAGGCCTCGCTCATATGAACCGGCTCCTTGTCCACCCTCAGTCCTTCAGGTCACGTGTGCTCAGCACGGTTGTGGGAACCATTAGTTGTACTTTCCTTTCATTGCTTTTTTTTTTTGGCCAGCTCCAAAAATGGAACAGTTCTTCAAGGTACAGAGGTTCTGCTCCAACTGGGTTTGTATTCGCATGTTTTTCCAAGAGATCTCCTCATACAAATGCTTTTTGTAGAACTGATGTACTTACTGACAAAGAGGAAGATGAGGATTCTTCTGAGGAAGATGAAGAAGGTGAAAATGATGACGAAATGGAAGAAAGTGGTGGAGAGGAAGAAGAATCAGAAGAGGAAGAGGAACAAGAAAATGAATGTCCTAAACAAACAAGTAGAAAATATATTGCTCTTGGAGATTTTACTGCTCAGCAAGTTGGGGACCTTACATTTAAGGTAAGTAGAGAAGACGGGGACCTAGTGTAAGGAGAATGTTTCTAAAGGCTCAGTCTGTTTAAATAAGGGATTATGATTTACAAGCAGTAGTTATGTGAGAGTCTATTATTAAAGTTACCTGTTCTAAAGATGTGGCTTTAGTGTTGATAAATCTTAACAAGGGGTAAAATTTTATAATTAGTTTCTGAATGTCATATGTACCGAGTTATTCAGGTGAGTTAGGCAGTGTTCTAGCTGAGGTAGGGGGAGCACTATCACACTTCTTCCTGTTGGCTTAGACTTGAAGGGGCGCACGTCCATTCTAGGCCTGTGCATACATAAGTGGCAGGTGGGATAGAAAAATGAAGTTGTGGGGTCTTGTTTGTTTATGCAGAGCAGGGATCAGACCTGGCCTAGCTGGGCAGGTGATCTACCCCTGACCTACAGCCTCAGCCATGCAGGTGTGGTTTGTAAAGGATTTGAGACAGTTTTCTGCTAGTGAAATGATTCAAAGAAATTTTTTTTTTTTTATATTTATTTATTTATTTATTTATTTTTTAAATTTTAGAGTGAGAGAGGAGAGAGAGAGAGAGAGAGATAGAATTTTTAACATTTATTCTTTTTAGTTCTCGGCGGACACAACATCTTTGTTGGTATGTGGTGCTGAGGATCGAACCCGGGCCGCACGCACGCCAGGCGAGCGCGCTACCGCTTGAGCCACATCCCCAGCCCCAGAAATTTTTATTGAATATATAAATCTTGATCTTTTGTTTAACTTCAAAGTGTGACACTCATTAATAGTAAAATATGCAAGAATATTGTACAAGTAATATCTTTATTGTTTTTTGTTTGGTTTGGTACCAGGGATTGAATTTGGGAGTGCTTTACCACTGAGCTACGTCCCCACCCCTTTTTATTTTTACTTTGAGACAGGACCCCTTGCTAAGTTGCTTAGAACCTTGCCAAGTTGCTGAGGCTGGCCCCAAACTTGTAGTCCTCCTGCCTCAGACTCCCAAGTCTCTGAAATTACAGGCATGTGCTACTGCACTCAGCTAATACATTTTAATTCATAGGTTTTTTTTTTAACTTTTCCTGGAAAAATGCCACCAATACTAAATAATAATGTATATTCTAAGAAAGTCTTTGCTTTTACATGTCTTCAGTAGTGGAAATTACTGTTTTTCAAGGATGGATTATATTTCGTACATGAACAAGTATTGTTTTCAATGGACAAGTATTGTTGAAAACATGGATTAGGTAGATAGGAACATTGGGTAAACTATTTTTGTTTCAAAATAGGGCTTAACTTAATAGAATCATTTTTCTTCAGGGATTTATATGATACTCCTGGAAGAAATTTTCCAAAGAGAGACTTACAAATTCAAAAATATTTTCTGCAATAATCAAATTGCTAGAATAAGTACGGGTCCTCATAAATGCTTGTGTAAATGGTCCCCATTTGCATGTAGAATTTGAATGTGTGTTGAGCAACCCAAAGGAATGATTCATTTATAGTCACAAAGGTATTGGGGTATGGCAGTAGGGAAGCATTTGATAAAAGTTAGGATAAATATTGAATTAAGGAAATATTTCCTTTTTTCAGTGTATATTTTAAAGCATTAGTAATGAAATGCTACTCATGACTAGTGAGCTTTATTTTTATTTTTAAATTTGTACTTTGTTTTGCGTTAAGAAAGGAGAAATTCTTCTTGTAATTGAGTTCCTGACGGAGGGGCGGGGTTATTCTCTGACACCACGGGTGTCATTTTCCATATCAGCTCCATAGCACCAGCCAGTGTCCAGCAACTCAGTTGGATTCTGGCCTTAACTCCTGGATTTAGCACAGGTGTCACACAGTAAGGGCACAGTTCCACTAGACTGCCCTATGTTCAGATGCCAGTCACATGTCCCAGCAGCCACTTGTACTTCTGACTGATTGGCCAAAAATTCAGAAGTCTCATCTCCTTCTGCAGGGGTCTCATGATTCCCTAGGGTGACTCACAGAACTTGGGAGAACACTTTCCTGTCTGTCCTCTGTATCTGAGGATACAGAGCAAAAATATCTTAAAACAGTTGCGTCTATATTGAACATGTACATTTCTTTTTCTTGTCATTATTTTCTAAACTATACAATACAATAATCATTTATTTGGCATTTACATTGTGTTAGAGATCATAAGTATTTTGTATATGATTTAAGGTATGTGGGAAGATGTATACAGGTCATATGCAAATACTGTATCATTTTATATAAGTGACTAGAGCATCCTTAGGTTTAGTATCCATGGGGATTCCTGGGACCAATCCCCTGAGGATACTGCGGGACAACTATACTTGGATGTACCAGTTTATTATAAAGGATGCAACTCAGGAACACCAGTGAAGAAGACGCACAGGGCAAGATGTTGAGGTGGGGCATGCAGGACCTAAGCGTGCTGTTCCCCAAAGCCTTTGTGTATTCACCCACCTGGAAGATACCGAAGCCTCAGCCTCCCGGGGGTTTCTATGGAAGTTTGTTTATTCTCATTAACTAAATCACTGACCATTGGTGATGAATTTAATCTCTAGCTCCTCCATCCTCCCTAAAGTTTGGAAAGAAGAGCTGAAGGTTCCAACCTCTAATCCCTTCCTGAAGCTGTCTAGGGGTCCTCTAGAGGCACCTCACTAGCCTGCACACTAGAATGGTTGAACTTCTTAGGAATAAGAAAACTTCTTATGGATAAGAATTCAGGAGATTCCAAGAGTTTTAGGAATTCTTTGCCAGCAAAAGACACAAATATATATTTTCATTACACTCATTAAGAAGTAAACAAATAGGGGGAATTATTTTTAATATTTTATATTGTCTAATATATCAAAAATATCGTTTCAACACATGATCTATATTTGGACATTGAGTTACTTGTTTTATATTAGGTTCAAAATCCAGTGTGTGTTTACGTGGACAGCACATCTCAACCTGTGCTAATGTGAAGAGCTCAGTAGCCACGGGTGGCGAAGGGCTATGCACCATGCAGGACAGGTCTAGGTGGTCCTTTGGAAGGCAGCAAGCATTCCAGCTCGTGGTGACATTTATTCAGGGTGTTTGCAACCTATAATCACCATCAATTATGCCACAAAGAACCTAAAATTAGCTTCTATGAGTTACCAAAAAATCTCCCCAAAGCAGCTCACCTGAGGTAGCTGCGTCTTCTCCCACACATGGAAGGAGTGTGGAGATGGCTTTCTGGTGCTGGTTCAGGCCCCACCTGCAACTCCATAGCTCCAAGTGAGGCAGCTCTTCCTGGGTTACCTCTTTAGTTAAGTCAGTGGCCAAATCCTTTAATGATTCTGAGCAGCAAAAGGAAAAAGAGGAAAGAATCAAGAAATATGAGCTGCTATCTAAGGAGGTAAAAAGTTTTCTGGAAGTTAGAAAACTTCAGCCACGTCTCGACGACCAGCATATTTAGTCCCCAGGCCACACCTAGCTGCAAGGGAGGCTGGCTGGCCAGATGGAGTCTCAGCAGGCCCGATGAGTCAGTGGTTCTGCTAGAGAGGAAGAGGTGGAGGGTGGCCACCTGCAGCCTGTTTGGATCAGTCTGAATGTACCTCTTTGTAGACTCTTGGTTGTTCTTCTTGGGTGAAATCCTACATGCTTGTCAGTGCTTCAAAGGGTTTACACCTTTATATCTTGATTTATTTTGCCAATTTTGTCTTGGCAAAATTATGGCCTCCTATGTCAAGAGGGCTTATTTCCCCATGCATCTGCCGAGGCTGGCCAGTACCAGTCTGTCTTAGCCTTTGCCAATGTGGTCAACAAAACAGCCTCATAGTTTTTATTTGTACTTGTGATACTCCCAATGAGGCCGAGCATCCTTTCATTTGATTTACGACCATTTGCGCTTCTTCTTTGTGGATAACCAGTTCAGTTTCTTTGACCATTTTTCAAATGAATTTTTTTAAAAAATCTTTTTCTTGATTTATAAGAGCTTTTTATGAAATTAACCCTTAGAACTTGGTGTTAATGGTTTCTTTATTGACCTTCAGCTGCGTGTATTTTTTATTAGTGAAATCTGCTAGCATTTCCATTTATGATTTTTTAAATTTTGGTATCGTAACTGCAAAGGGCTTTACTCCACCTTTATTTTCTCCTATCAAAGGTAATTCTTTTAATTTTTTTCATTTGAATAAATTCTACCTGGGATTTATTTTGGTGAATTTGCTGTTTACTTTAGTCTTTGTCATTGTTTCACATAGTGAAGTTATCAGTCATGGGTTGAAATTTTTTCCCTGTCACATATAAATTCCCCTCTGTGCCTGAAAGTTTCTGAAAGTCGTAGCATTTTTATTGGTTGATTTTTGTGTTAGTTGGAAAGCACTTCCTGTTTCAACACTTTTCCAGCCCTGTGACAAAGAAGAGGAGCAGGCGACAAGTGAAGAGGGCAGTGAGGAGGACACCGGGGGGACGGAGGGTGAATCCGAAGCTAATCAGAGGTACAGAGCGCGGGAGAGCGAGCAGCTTCTGCCGACTTTTTATTTATTTTTACTATTAAAATAATGCAAGATTTTCTTGAAATGGAGTCAACTTATACCCAGAGAGCTTTTCATATTATTGTTGACCTAAAGGTCATGGCTACTTTAGTTCTGCAATTATTTTTAGTGCATTTAGTTCTAGCTTGGCCTCGCCTAGAGATTGTTTGGTCTTCAGAATCTACTGAGTGTTTGTACTTGTTCTCTGATTCGTGTGGTGAGGGGCAGAGGCTGCGCCTGCACTTACCTGCTCTTTCATTTCCCCAGAACTGATACTCGCCGCAGTGCTGTTCAAAAAGCTATCTCGGAGGTTGGTATCTGCTGTCTTATTAATAATACTTTATATTTGATGTCTTATAATATTTTTGGCAATGAAGACATTTGGGATGTCCTAAGTGTTCTATTACCTTTAGTTCTGGTTGAGTTCAGATTCAAACCAGGATGGAGACTCTTCTAGACTGCCTAGATCTACCCAGGCTCAGGTGTGGAAGGTGCAGGGCAGAAGGCTTCTCTTTCTGCCTTAGCAAGCCTGAGCTGCAACCAGCATTTCTCATTAGGGCTTCTGTACAAGAAGAGTAGATCATCTCATTCATGGTGTGATTTCAGAGCTCGGAATCTTTCTCATTGATCCTGTCCAGATTATTTATCATTTTGGCAAAGGCTGGCATTAGATTTTAGTTATTATTTGAAAAGTCTGAAAAACCCAGAAAGGTAAGACACTATCTGTAATACTGTCATTTAAAAAAAATGACACGACAAAATGAAAATTCTCCACCCCGTGAGTAATCACCATGAACGGTTCAGTTAGCATCTTCCTGACCTTCTACTGCTCTTCTAACTCCCAAGGAGATGCTAGTGGTATCATCTGCTGAAAGGCAGTGCAGTTGGGGTGGGGGTGGAGCAGGAGCATTACAGTCAGAATGTACTTGAAGCAGTGATCTAGAAACACAAAGCTCTGCGCCCAGCACTATGTGGGCCCCAAGTCCTTGTGAGAGTGCAGATCCAGTGATGGCCACGTCCTCTCAGGAATTGGGTCACGTTGCAGCACTTTCCCGACACGTGCACGTGGTGTTTTCCCGTTGGGTTGGGTTTGCTGTGGTGCTGAAGGGACACAGTGGGGAGGTGAGGAACCATGGATGGAAGCGAGCAGACCACTTTTGTTTGTCCTCTCCTCGGCAGATGAACACCATGGGTGTGTTAACCAGCATGGGGGCTTTCCCCGCAGGCTTCAGGCCTTCCACACTCTCCCAGCTGCTGGAGGAAGGTACGGTGGCGCTCGGCCTCTGCAGCCATGCTTGGAGGCTAATTTTTCTCTGGTAGCTAAAACAAGTTGAGGAAAATGCCGAGTCTCACTTCTCTTTGGAGCACGTCCTTTCCTTGTCCCTCTTGTGACCATAAGCAAGGACTCCAGTTCTATGAGAGGACCATCTGTTTACCTGTGTTGTGGGCTCAGCCCTTCCCTATTCTTTTTAATTGCCAGCCCTTTCCTGCTCTCTAGCCTGCCTATCCTGCCTTCCCCTGCCACCACTGTGAGCAGCGCACCACAGTGCCACCGTCCCATCCCAGCATCGTGCCACCAGCCCATCCCGTCCCAGCGAGGAAGCCTCCCTTCCTCTGCTCCTCTTCACAGCAAGGGCTCTCCTGGAGCGTTCTGTGGGCTTTCTGATTCCTGTTCACCCTGGATTTCCCGGTACTTGGCAACTTTTGTCTAGAAGCTCATTTTGAAGGGGAGTCATGAGGTGCAGGCTGGCTCCTGTGTGCCTGAGCCATTAACTGCGGGTGGAAGGGCTGCTTCAAGGTTACTTCTGCTGGGAAGGTTCTTCCTGCTCCTTCCCATCCTGTAGTCTCAGGGTCCCTTCTACCTTGGCAGCGATGCCCGCTCTGGCAGCGCGGCTTCCCTCCCACCCTGTGAGCACATGCACTAGTCTCATGTGCCTACTTCTCTGTTTCCCTCACTCAGCTGTGGTCAACAAGGATTCTCGGCTCCATTTGCAGCTCCTAGCACAGCCCATGGCACAGGGCAGGGACTTAAATGATTTCTTAAACAAAAAAGTGATTTTATAATAAATGTTCTTCATGATAAACTATGGAAGAGAAGTATAAAAATGCTTATGTATCTCCCATATCCTGCGTGGGCAAGGGAATGGCTTCCCTTCGGAGGGATGGGCTGGCTGGGAAGTAATAGTTAAAAAAAGTACCACGAGATGACCTCAGAACACAGGAAAGCAGTTTCAGAGCAGGGGCATCAAAGGGCAAAGCTGACCAGATGGGTCTAGCTCCTAACAAAGAATGGAGCCCGCGCTTGCTTTATTTATATTGGAACACATCAAAGACTTTTGGTAGAAAATTCTTCACCAAAGCAGGATAGAGGTGGGGACAGGTAGGCTGCTTCATTCCTGACAGGTCATACCCATCTCCGGTGCTGCGCAGGACCTTTTGGCAGAGTGGAGGGGGAGTTCACTTGCATTGGGTGGTCTTAATAGCAGAAGTGCCACTATAAGTTCCCAAATACGAGACCTACCCCCTCGCTGGCTTAAGTGTTGAAAAGGTCCTCGTGCATTTTGTGGATGGATTCCTGCACTTTTGTGTTAAGAAGTAAAACTAGGTTCTGGGGCCGGGCTCAATGTAGAGCGCTTGCCTAGCACATGTGAGGCACCGGGTCCATCCTCAGCACCACGGAAGAGTAAATAAATAAAATGAAGGTATTTTGTGCCTCTACAACTAAAAACATATATGTGAAGAAAGAAGCAGGGCTGGGACTGGGGCTTGGGCTTAAATGGCAGAGCACTTGCCTAGCATGTGTGAGGTACCAGGTTCGATCCTCAGCCCCACATATAAATAAAAATAAAGTTACATCAACAACTAAAAAAATTTAAAAAAGAAGCAAAACTAATGGTTATGTATTTTTTCTAAAATATATAAAAAAATGTTACACATTTCTGCATTTTATAGAAATATTTGAATAAATCATCTTCACTGTGAAGCATGTTGTTGGTCTAAACTCTTTAAGATCTTCCTTAAAACTATCTTAAAGTAGTCTTTTATCAGTTTTTATCTTAAAATTTTGAGCATGATTCTATCTTGGTTCATCTGTCTTGGAAAGCAAGTTGCTAGTAAGCCCCTTGGCATTTTGGAAATATCTGTTTCCTAAATTTGTAGCATAATGTCTTAGACTTTTGGTTTTGAATTTCATTCTTCTTTTTATAAGAAAATAAAGGAAAGCTGTTTTTTCAGGGAATCAGTTTCGAGCAAGTTACTTTCTGCAACCTGACCTCACGGCATCACAGCTGGCCTTCAGAGATCTGATGTGGGACGCGAAAACAGGCACTGTGAGTACAGCGACAACAGAGATGCTGCAGCCTGGCTGCCGTTGTCCTGGGGCCAGCACATGAGTGACATGTGGCTTTAAAGCAGTGGTGTTCACATAGCCAAGGCAGCACCTAGACTTGGTCCCCTGACTCTGGTTTCTCTTAGCGGTTGTGCCCTTCTCCCATGGCCACAAAGGATGTAATACTGAGTCTCCCTGTTCATCATGCTTTACCTCAGTGTCTTCATCTGGGAACAGGGATGACAGTCCTCCTAACATCGAGCGGTTGTGAGAATTTATGAAGGCTTTGGCAGTGCCTGGCAGAGTATGAGAACGCAGTCAGTGTTGGCCAGCACTGTGCTTTGGATAGGTGCCCCACGGCCCATGGGTCAAGGCTTGCTGCCAGCCTGGGGGCTATTGGGAAGCGGTAGGACCTGGAGCTGGGGCCTAGTGAGGGGAAGTTACATGGCTGAGCCACACCCATGAAGGGATTGTAGGACCCCAGCCCCTGCCTCTCTCCCATCTGCTTCCTGGCTGCTGCGAGGTTACACATCACGCCACCATGTGCTCCCCGCTCTGATTCCCTGCCTTGCCACTGGCCCCAAAACAGTGGAGCCAAGCGACCATGGACTAAGACCTCTGAGACCAAGAACTAAGCAGACTTTGCTCTCTGCGAGCTGCTCATCTCAGATCTCTTGCAGTGGGAAGCTGCCAGCTCCGTCAGGAAGAGTGGAAGTGACATGATCTTAGTTGAGTGGGAATGAAAAAGTCGGCAGAACCTCATGATCACACTTTTTGGGTACCACCAAGAAAAAAAGATTCTTGCTATGCCAGTATTTGAAGTAGAATATGCTCTTGATCTTTAATTCTACTTTATATGTGCCTGTAACAGATATAAACTGCATTAGAGTATGTCACTCTCTTCCCATTTACCTTGACTTTACCCCTCAGTGTTGGCCGGGGTGGTAGGAAGGGGGGTGCAGAACTTGGTGCCCCTAATCCTCTCACCCTGAGCATCAACTGGCACCTTAGTAGGAGGTGCTGTATTGCGATTGGGCAGAGGGGCTGCTTGGTGCACCAGTGCTTGAGCAGATCACAGTTAATGCCGTGAACTTGTGCCCGGGAACTAAAAACCCAGCTCTCATTACTTAAATAAAAAGGTGACAGATTATTGATATTATCTTATCTTTTGCAACAATATAAATTATTTAAATGAAAAGGCTTGTGATCATAAAGCAGAATGTAAAGTTTAGCTGATTGAAGCTGTTCCTTAAAAATAAAAATACAGAATGCCAGTTTATGTATTCACAATCTGACCTTTATCTGTGAAATAGATTTGAACAGTCAGACCAAACATGACATTCTATGTCAAAGCATCTAAGAGCCAAAGAGGAGGTAGCTGGGTGACATTAATGCCAGGTATCTTGGTTGTCATGCTAGGGTAACTGTCTTCAATTCCACACATCGTATGGGAATGGACCTGGAGACTAGAATACAGTGATTCGAGGGTCAGGTCATATATTTTACCTGCTAGTACTAGTAGTCTTTCATTGAAGTTTTTAAGTAGTTACGAAAAAAATGCAAATATTTCAAATATAACTTTATGCAAAATTTACCTGAAATAACTGGGTTTGATTTTGAACAGACTATTGAAACTCTGTGTATGTATATCCATGTAAAAGTTTTCCTTTTTGTATTCTATGTATATCTTCTTAAGCTGTATTTTACAAATGATGCTTTGGAAATGGATTTGTACCACTATTAGTAGGTTTTTATGTTTTTCTTTCAGATTAAGTCAAGGCCAAGTCGTGTTTCCTTGATCCTCACCCTGTGGAGCTGTAAGATGATTCCTCTCCCAGGAACGAGCATCCAGGTGCTCAGCAGACATGTTTGCCTCTGTCTGTTTGATGGCAGTAAGGTAAGCTCACTGAGTTGAACCATCTCACACAGGATGATGGAGAAGCCCTTGTGTGGTACCACACATTAAATGTGGAGTGCACTGTGTGTGTGAGTGTGTGGTACCGCAGTGGGTTAACCCTGGCTCTTCAGTGTGTGATGTTGGTACACACACAGTTAACCCATCTGGGCCTTAGATTTCTTCACTTATGAGAGGGACTGGTACCTGTCTTCTAGTGTTGTGTACAGTTCAGGTCTAAGTATAGAGCATTGCATTTTTGAAAATGCAATGTATATCCAGCTCCCCAGGCAAGATATGGAGCATCGCCATCTCTGGAATCCTTTTCTGCTCAGCTCTTCCCTTATTCCTAAAAGACCATTTTTTACCTAATACCAAATGATAGTCTGAATGACTTCTAAAAAAATAATGTATCTTTCATGAGATGTAGCTTAAGTGGTGCTTAGGTAGAAATCCGTAGCTTTAATTGCATATACTAGAAAGAGGGAAGGTTTAAAATCAGTGATCTAAGCTGGGAACTTAAGAGACTAGAAATTGAAGAGTGAGTTAAACCTAAGAATGTAGAAAAGAGGAAATAACAAAGAGTATAAATTAATGAAATAGAAAACAGGTGGACAGAAGAGAAAATCAATGGAGATGAAGGTTGATTCTTTGAAGAGATTAATAAAATTGAAAGATGCCCAGAAAGACTGACCAAGATACTTTAAAAAGAGTGAAAGAAAGCTGGGCGAGGTGGCACATGCACACCTGTAATCCCAGCAGCTCTGGAAGCTGAGATAGGAGAATCGCAAGTTCAAAGCCAGCCTCAGCAACAGTGAGGTGCTAAACAACACAGTGAGACCCTGTCTCTAAATTAAAAAAAAAAAAAAAATAGGGCTGGGGATGTAGCTCAGTGGTTGAGTTCAATCCCTGGTACAAAAAAAAAAAAAAAGAAAAGAAAAGAAAATAAATTATCAATATCTCCTATTGAAATAGAAATATCATTACTGATCCTGCAGACACTGAGGACAATAAGGGATATTATAAGGAATTGTATGCCAGTAAATCTGACAACATTGATGAAATAGATAATTTTATAAAAAACCATAATTTACTGAAACTGACATAAGAAGAAATAGAAAATTTGAATTTCTCTTTTAAAGAAATTATAACTTCAATTAAAAAACTTCCTACAATGAAAACTCCAAGTCCTTATGGCTTCACTCTAGTGACTTCCCGCAAACATTTAAGGAAGAAATAATACCCATTTTATGCACTCTCTTCCAAAGAATAGAAAAGGAGAAAACATTCCCTAACATATTTCCTAAATCTAGGAAAAACATGACACCAAACGATGACATTACAAGACCAGTATCCTTCATGAATATAGAAACTAAAATCCTAAACAACATTCTCAAGTTGGATCTAGCAATTTATAGAAAGGACAGTAGGTCACGACCAGCTGGAATTTCTCCCCATGTTCAGATGTACACACCTGTGCATCCAGCATTGGATATGCGAAATTGTAATGTTATTTCATCATATTAGTAGACAAGAAAAAATCATGTGAACATCTCAATAAACAAAGAAAAAACATTGACAAATTCCAGTGCCCATTCACGAGTTTTAAGAAATTCCCTACAAACTAGGAACAGGTGGGAACTTCCTCAAATTTATAAAGAACAAGAAAAACCTAAATTTCTATCATTGACAGTGAAATGTAGAAAAAGATAACTCAGTTTTTTAAATGAGCAAAAACTTGAACAAGCCCTTCAAAAAGAAAACATGAGAAACCAATAGGCATATAAAAATATACCTAACATGTAATACATTATTAGGGGAATGTAAGAGTTTACAGTGAGAGACCCACTTAGATGCTCCATACAAGAAGCCCACCTTAAATAGAAAAACGTAAGTTAAAGGGAGGGGGGTTCCCTATTCAAGATATTAATGTCAGGCTGGGAATGTGGCTCTGTTGTCTCAGGCTTGGGGCGGGGGCAGAGCCATGAGCTGGAAGGACCCCATGTCCCTGTGAGCCCTCTGCTGGCCAAGAATATCCCCCTGGGCCTAAAAATATCCCCTGGGCCAGGGATGAGGAAGACACTGCCTGGGTCAGCCCGATGGATGGCTGGCATTCCACATGGCAGCCAGGAAGTGCGCCCAGTGCTTCTAGAAACTTGGTATTCCTTAAGACTGGCCGCTGGAGACCCATACCACTCATTGACGTATTCTCCCTACTGGAGTCTAATACTCCCATGCCTTGAGGCTTAGAGTGATTTCACATCGAATAGCAAAGGAGGGCATGAAGGCAAGTCCACCAAATGTGATCATCGTGGGCCAGTGCTGATCAGAGTTGTCACCGTCACCCGGAACCTAGGAGCAAACCGAGTTCCTGGCAGGAGGCAAAGGAGAAGGAGGAGAACAAAACTGACGCCAGGCCAGCCCGTTTTCATATTTGGTCAACAACAAAAAGTCAGTATTCTTGGAGATCCATTTTGAATTATGCCTGGATAATTTTTTCATTCACATACCACAGCCTGAAAGTGTCCAGCCAGAGTCTACTTTGTCTCATGAGCCAGTTTTGAGCTGTGTGACTGACAGCATGCTTGATGCCCCAACTCTTTTACTTTTACTTCCTAGAGAATCGTATCTTTTTTAAAAACTGAAATGATCAATTATTTTCAAATGATTAGCACAACCCCAATTGTTTTATGAGAAGCATTTAATAAGATACTGTGTGCTATTACCAGGTAGACTTGATCTTCATAAATTTTTGTAACTTATACTCTGAATTTAATAGTTACTGTGCTAAGGGCATATAAAGATTGTAAATATGGAAAAAACTAAAAAATGTTGCCATCTTAAAATAGGACTTGCCATCTTAAAATTGGACTTTATCCATTTGTTATGTATTCCTCTGATGAACTGAATTTAAGCTTTGCATATAAACCTTTTTTTTTCCTTAAGTAAATGAAGACAGACATTATATGAAAAAGAAAGAAGCAAATGCTTTTGAAGAGCAGCTATTAAAGCAGAAAATGGATGAGCTTCATAAGAATTTGCATCAAGTGGTGGAGCTGTCCCAGGAGGACCTGCCGAGTGTCCAGGAAAAGCCTTAGGTACAGACATGCTCTGACCTGGGCGTCCTGTGCCCAGCGGTGGGGATTGTTGGCTCTCTAGGCCCTGTTTTAGAGTTAATTCTAGCTAGTAACTTTCCAAAATTTAAAATTGTGTGATTCAGAAAGACATTCAAATGAAGAATGAACAAAGGAATGTAGAGAATAGAGGGCTGAGGTTTCATGTATGTGTGTGACCATGCTTATATATTCACACATTAGCACTTAGCGTCCTTTTTCTGGCTTTCATACAATGACTATAGACTTCCAATAATGTGTCATCTAGACATATTTCTGTTTGCCATTGTCTTGTGTGGGAAGAAGAAATAGGGATGAATATTACAGCCACATATTTTCTTGAAATTATTTATGAATGGGAGAGATTGGGAATAATTTAAGCTATATTACATTTGCTTATCTTCCACATTGTATATGTCTATGACATAGGATACTTTAAAGGTATAGCTTATTTAAATGCATGTTTTTAAAATGATAGAAAATTCATGACTGCAATGATTTTTTTTTTAATATTGAATGAAAGGTGTGTGTAATATATATATATATATATATATATATATATATATATATACATATATATATATATTATGCAAAATCTATGCCAGAACATTCACTAGATATAAGTATGTATACCCAATTATGGGGAGCCACTCTGAATGATTTGCACCTTCCATCCTGGAGCCGAGAGGCTTTGACCAGTCACTACATCTTATAGTGACCTGGACATTGCCCTGGTCCAGGAAGTTGAGGGCGTGCCTTCAGATGTAGGTGTGTTGCTCCATGGCCCCTTGGGTTGAATTACACTCATCTATCCCTTGTAACCCTGCCCCTTCTGGCCTTTTTTGGATGGAACTTTCTAAGAATAAGGTCCCCCAATAAAAGCCCGCTTCCGAATGTGCTTGCTCTCTCTCGCCAGCCTCTCGTGACTTTCTCTTGCTCCCCCATTTGGGGAGCCTGAGGCCGAGAGCAGAAAAGCCGTGTCCTGAAGCTTGCTTAAAGGTAAAGCGTGTGTCTGTGTTTTATTTGATGTCCCTGGAAATTCACACAAGTGACCTTAATTTCAGCTGCCCACACAGGTCGGGGGAAGACTCAAACATACATGAATATCCACGAATGTTCTTATTCAGTGCTAATTGCTGAAATTTATCTTTTTTCCAGATATATGCTGTGCATGAACACACATAAAAATGAACACAGTTGAATTTTCCATATAAATAAGACTTATTTTCTGCTTTTTCTACAAACATATCTTTCAATATCACTGCACAGAGACCCAGTTTACCCGCTGCAGCATGGTCTTCTGTCATACTTACAGCAGGGCAGGTACCAACATCATACAGAGACTGTTACAAACATGATACAAGATTGTTTCTCTAGAAATGATGGAAGTACAACTGTTGCCTTTGAAGTTTGTGCACCTAAAATACTGTCCTCTAAAAAATTTCATTTTACCTCATATCAATAGTATATAAAATTACTTGTTTCTCACATACACTTTGATAATGTTAGTTATCCTAAGTATTTTCAACCACCTGTTTCTTTAATTACAAGTGGTACTGGACATTTTTAATTGATTTAGTGGCTTTTTGTCTTCTTTTTTCTTTAAATTGACCATAAAACCAGGTGTGGTGGTACACATCTAAAATCCCAGTGATTCCAGAGACAGAGACAGGAGGCTCACAAGTTCAAGGCTGACCTCAGCAACTTAGGGAGACTCTGTCTCAAAATAAAAGGGGCCGGGGGTATGACTCAGTGGTTAAGCACCCATGGGTTCAATCCCTGGTACCAATCAAATAAATTGACTTTGATGGATTTGTCTATTTTTCTATTGGGTTTTTTCATTTTTAATGTTTATTTCAATTTTTATATAACTTGTGTTTTCCCTTGATAGATATAAGCAATTGTTAAAATAATTGTCTCATTGTCTTGTTTTTATGTATTTTCTTGCTTCTTATCAGTCATCTATCCCCAAATTCTGAAGAAACTTAAAATATTCATCAATCACATCCAATACATCAGATGCACTCCCATTCCCTTTTCTTGACCAGATGTCTTCCAGAGCCTCTGAGGAGTGGTTCTTCCTGCTTCTCTCTGGTGGTATATCCCTGATTCACATGCCATTGCTTTTCCTTAAGGTCCCCATTTTAAAGGTACACAATCTCTCATAACTTTTTTAAAAAGCATGTATGAGGGGTTAAGTTTTTGAGATCTCTTGCTTGTCTAATGGTGTCTTTGTTCTACCCTCACACTGGTTGATGATTTGACTAGAACTGTTCTAGGAAGGAAATCATTTTCCCTCAAGTCATTTTGGATTTTATGCAGTACTAGAGATTGAACCCAGGGTTACTTTACCACTGAGCTATACTCTCAGTGCATTTTCTGTTGGTTTGCTTTTGATCTTGGAACAGAGTCTGTTAAGTTGTCCAGGCTGGCCTTGACCTGGCAATCCTCTTGCCTCAGCCTCCCTTAGAGTTTTCAAAGGCATTGCCCGTTGCCTTTTGGCTTCTACCATTGGTATTGGAAAGTCCTGGATCATTCTGACTCTCGGTTTTACAAATGTAATCCCTTTTGTTCTTGGGAAGCGTGTTGTAACAAAAGAAATGTGATGCACAGCTCTGTCCCTCCATCATACTCAGTACCCTAAGGGTCTGGTCCTCCAGGTCCCTTTATAGGATTTTCCTGTGTAGAGGTGGCATGAAGATGTACTTTCCAAAATGAATTGCCAGTTGTCCATAAATCATTTATTGACCAGCTCGGCCCCTTTATTCAAAATATGTTTATCACATACTAAGTTTTTATATTATAAAATTCATTTCTAATATTTGTTTTAGTCACTATCTCTCTTCTTTATACATATATATATATATATATATATATATATATATATATTTATTTATTTACTCTTTTATTGATTTTTTTTTAAATACATGACTGCGGAATGCATTACAATTCTTATTACACATATAGGATACAATTTTTCTTATCTTTGTATATAGAGTATGTTCACGCCAATTCATGCCTTTATTTACCTTTTTTTGCATTACAGTTCTTATTACACATATATACCACAATTTTTCATATCTGTTTATATATAAAGTATGTTGACACCCAATTCGTGTCTTCATACATGTACTTTGGATAATGATGTCCATTATATTCCACCTCCCTTGCTAATCCCCTGCCCCCTCCCTTTCTCCAATTGCCAAAAAATCAAATGAGGAGGCTGACTTATAGTGGGGTAGGGAGGGGGAGCATGGGAGGATTAGGTGAATTCTGGATAGAGAAGAGGAGTGAGAGTATATCTCTTCTTGATCTTTCCATATTGTATATATGCTATAGCTTTCCTATTTTGCTATCTGGTAGAGAAAATCTCTGATTATTCTTTTTAAAATATTTTCTTCAGAACTGAATATTGGTCAAGCATCTCTGAAATCTGGAAAGCTCCCAAATCTGAAACTTTTTTAGTGTCATGTCCCATTCTCAGAAAGTTGTGGATCTGAGAGCATTTCAGATTGCAAATTTTTGAATAAGGGATGCATGCTTAACTAGTCTATGAAAATATTCCCAAAATCTGAAAAAATTTTGAAACCTGACACATTTCTAATTCCAAGCATTTTATATAAACAATATGTAAGTAAACCTGTATTACAATTATTTTTTTTTCTGTTCTTCTATTTATTTTTTATTTTTATTTTTTTATTAGTTGTTCAAAACATTACATAGTTCTTGATATATCATATTTCATACATTTGATTCAAGTGGGTTATGAACTCCCATTTTTACCCCGTATACAGATTGCAGAATCTCATTGGTTACACATCTACGTTTTTACATATTGCCATACTAGTGTCTGTTGTATTCTGTTGCCTTTCCTATCCTCTACTATCCCCCCTCCCCTCCCGTCTTCTCTCTCTACCCCATCTACTGTAATTCATTTCTCTCTCTTGTTTTTTTTACCCTTTCCCCTCACTTCCTGTTATATGTAATTTTGTATAACAATGAGGGTCTCCTTCCATTTCCATGCAATTTCCCTTCTCTGTCCCTTTCCCTCCTACCTCTCATCCCTGTTTAATGTTAATCTTCTTCTCATGCTCTTCCTCCCTGCTCTGTTCTTAGTTGCTCTCCTTATATCAAAGAAGACATTTGGCATTTGTTTTTTAGGGATTGGCTAGCTTCACTTAGCATAATCTGCTCTAATGCCATCCATTTCCCTGCAAATGCCATGCTTTTATCATTTTTTAGTGCAGAGTAATACTCCATTGTGTATAAATGCCACATTTTTTTTTTATCCATTCATCTATTGAAGGACATCTAGGTTGGTTCCACAGCCTAGCTATTGTGAATTGTGCTGCTATGAACATTGATGTAGCAGTATCCCTATAATGCGATCTTTTAAGGTCTTTCGGGAATATGTAGATTGGAGCTTACTTTTTCTTCTATCAGACACAGAGTCTCTGATTTGATATCAAGCTCCTTGATCCCTTTTGAGTTAACTTTTGTGCATGGCGAGAGAAAGGGATTCAGTTTCATTTTGTTGCATATGGATTTCCAGTTTTCCCAGCATTTGTTGAAGATGCTATTCTTCCTCCATTGCATGCTTTTAGCCCCTTTGTCAAATATAAGATAGTTGTAATTTTGTGGATTGGTCTCTGTGTCCTCTATTCTGTACCATTGGTCCACCCGCCTGTTTTGGTACCAGTACCATGCTGTTTTTGTTACTATTGCTCTGTAGTATAGTTTGAAGTCTGGTGTTGCTATACCGCCTGATTCACTCTTCCTGCTTAGAATTGCTTTTGCTGTTCTGGGTCTTTTATTTTTCCATATGAATTTCATGATTGCTTTATCTATTTCTACAAGAAATGCTGTTGGGATTTTGATTGGCATTGCATTAAACCTATAGAGAACTTTTGGTGATATTGCCAATTTGATGATGTTAGTTCTGGTTATTAATGAACAGGGTATATTTTTCCATCTTCTAAGATCTTCTTCTATTTCTCTCTTTAGGGTTCTGTAGTTTTCATTGTATAAATCTTTCACCTCTTTTGTTAGGTTGATTCCCAAGTATTTTATTTTTTTTGAGGATATTGTGAATGGGGTGGTTGTCCTCATTTCCATTTCAGAAGATTTGTCGCTGATATACAGGAATACTTTTGATTTATGTGTGTTGATTTTATATCCTGCCACTTTGCTGAATTCATTTATTAACTCTAGTAGTTTCTTTGTAGACCCTTTTGGGTCTGCTAGGTATAGAATCATGTCAACCGCAAATAGTGATAATTTAAGTTCTTCTTTTCCTATTTTTATGCCTTTAATTTCTTTTGTCTAATTGCTCTGGCCAGTATTTTGAGAACTATGTTGAACAGAAGTGGTGAGAGAGGGCATCCCTGTCTTGTTCCAGATTTTAGAGAGAATGCCTTCAATTTTTCTTCCATCAGAATGATGCTAGCCTGAGGCTTAGCATAGATAGCTTTTATAATATTGAAGTATGTTCCTGTTATCCCTAGTTTTTCTAATGTTTTGAACATAAAGGGATGCTGTACTTTATTGAATGCTTTTTCTGCATCTATCAAGATGATCATATGGTTTTTATCTTTAAGTCTGTTGATGTGGTGAAAAACGTTTATTGATTTCCATATATTGAACCATCCTTGCATCCCAGGGATGAATCTTACTTGATCATGATGCACAATCTTTTTGATATGTTTTTGTATCCGATTTGCCATAATTTTATTGAGGATTTTTGCATCTAGGTTCATTAGAGATATTGGTCTGTAGTTTTCTTTCTTTGAAGTGTCTTTATCTGGTTTAGGAATCAGGGCGATGTTGGCCTCGTAGAATGAATTTGGAAGTTCTCCCTCTTTTTCTATTTCCTGAAATAGCTTGAAAAGTATTGGTATTAGTTCTTCTTTAAAGGTTTTGTAAAACTCTGCTGTATACCCATCCGGTTCTGGGCTTTTCTTAGTTGGTAGTCTTTTGATGGCTTCTTGAACAGAAGTGGAGAGAGAGGGCATCCCTGTCTTCCTCAATTGATATTGGTCTGTTTAAGTTGTGTATATCCCCCGAACTCAATCTGGGCAGATCAGATAACTTAAGAAATTTATCGATGCCTTCACTATCTTCTATTTTATTGGAGTATAAGGATTAAAAGTAATTTCTAATTATCTTCTGTATTTCTGTAGTGTCTGTTGTGATATTGCCTTTTTCATCCCGTATGCTAGTAATCTGAGTTCTCTCTCTTCTTCTCTTCATTAGCATGGCTAAGGGTCTGTCGATCTGATTTATTTTTTCAAAGAACCAACTTTTAGTTTTGTCAATTTTTTCAATTGTTTCTTTTGTTTCAGTTTCATTGATTTCAGCTATGATTTTAATTATTTCTTGCCTTCTACTACTTTTGCTGTTGTTTTGCTCTTCTTTTTCTAGGGTTTTGAGATGAAGTGCGAGATCATTTATATGTTTTTTTTTCTTTTTTTAAGGAATGAACTCCTAGCAATGAATTTTCCTCTTAGAACTGCTTTCATTGTGTCCCATAGATTATGTTGTGTCTTTTGGGATAGAGGGAGTAAGAAGGAGAAAAACAAATAACAAGGATAGAAAGAGAAAAAAGAGGGTGGGAAAAAGAAAATAAGAGAAAAAAGAAATAAAAGGGGGGAGAGAGGTGGGGCATATGGAATTCCTCTATATTACATTATTCTGGTGACTCAGTTGTTAAAGACCTTTTTCATGCACAATTCTTGGTTTCACATATGTTGAGGTTTCGAGGACCAGAGGGGGAAGGGTAGAGGAGACTGGATGAATGGATGAAAAGAAAGAGAGAAGATAAAAAAAGAAAGAAAAAAAATGCCTCTCAGAACTCTGTTTTCATATCTTCCAGTTGGTGGCATTGTCAATTCCTAGCTGGAGTCTCTGGGTTCAGGGTGGTGGTGGTAGTCAGTATGAGAGGACTTGAACTTCCACCTGTGGCCTCTCCACTCTTATTCTCTGAGATGTAAACCAGGTGCCTGATCCGCTGAAGAACCAAACTGGTAGCCACGCCCACCGGTTGTTGAGTTTTAAGGGTTGGTGGGAGTTTCCAAGATGAGTTTCATCATTTTTTCTCATAAGGTGTTTGATGAGGTGGGGGGTGTTGGGGAGACCTATGTTTGTCCAGAGCTCAGTCAGGTGACCGTATGGGCAGGCGGCTCCTCCAGTTGGGGTGGTCTGTCTACCTCTCTGGCGGGCAGCTGTGCCCCCTCTCCGGGTCGCATGGTCTGCCGACCGTGCAGGCGGGAGGCTGGGCTCCTCCTCCAGTTGGGGTGTACAATTATTTTTGATCTGTACTAATTTAGTAGGTAAGGAAAAGATGTAGGTCGTTTTAAGTTATATTCTTTGATAAGTAGTGTTATTGTTTAAAACAATATTCTAGACATTTGATGTTTTTCCTAACAATTTGTAAGGATACTTTTTGGGCAAGGAATTAACCCTTCTGTCTTTTAAGTTGGTAACATTAGTTCTAATCTATGTACTTGTGAGTAGAAAAACAAAGACCTTTAGTCTAATTCTTCCCAACATGAACCCTATTTCTGAGGCAGTTCATATACACATGTCCTATTTAGGAAGACGACGCTGCCTATCAAGGGTAGTTTAAGAGAACACCATTGTGAGCGTTTGGTAACATTGATTTATTGTTTTTTTTTCCCTCAGTTTAATAAAGAGAAACAAGACACTTCTTAAATACTGATATGACTGCAGAGGCTGGTTATTTTCCAATGGTTAGAAGTGTGAGTGGCATTCACAGCCGGGGTTGGAAGCAACAAAGCATTCGTTATGTTTTGGAGTGGTCTTTTTTGGTCACTGTTGAAAATTTCCAGGTGTTTTAAAGCACCTGGAAGGATAAGGGTCACATGCTTTGAAAGCTCTAATACCTGATAATAACATTCTGGTCTTTGTGGTTTATTTTTGTTCCTTTGTTTGTCTGGCATGAAAGGTGGATTCAGCATGTGTGGGGCTAGGCACAGGTGCTCAGTGGGAACTTGGTGCTCGATGTCTTCCGTCACTCAATCAGCAAACCCCAAAGAACTTGAGCGAGAAGCCCAGAGAGGTGCCTCCTGTTGTTCCTCCTGCGGCAGATGCTGTTCCTCCTGCTTTGGTGTCCCCAGCAGTGTGCCAGAGCATAGCTCCTCCTACTCCTTTGACAGCCCAGCCAGTGACAGAGTCCAGGTAAGTCAAAGCCAGTCCTGGAGATGAGAGTGGTGTAAATGGCATCTGTCAGGTTCTTTTTTATGACCTGCAGTATCAAGAGCATTATGTAAGAGATGGGGTATCTCTATTAAAAAATGTTTTTCTTGCAGTACTGGAAATTGAACCTGAGGGTGCTTTATCGCTGAGCAACATCCTCATCTCTTTTTTGGTTTTGTTGTTCCTGAGAGTATGTACTAAGCTGCTGAGGCTGGCCTCAAACTTGGGCTTCTCTTGGCTCAGCCTCTTGAGTAGCTGGGATTACAGGTGTGTGCCACCATACCCAGCTAAAATGATTTACATGAATATGTTGTTGAAAAAAATTATCAAAAAAATTGAGCCCAAAACTTTCAAACATGTGTATTTTATACCTCTTTAGAGGGATCTATCCCTCTTCTAGATTTTAGATTTGTTTGTCTTCATACTTTTCTTCTGAATTATAAATTAAAATTTCCTGAAACGCAAGTCGCTCTGTATTTGAAGAATAAACACCTATAGTTGGAATTGCCTTTTGCCTCCTGGCTGTGGCCAAGGCCTGCAGGGGACATTACTCCAGGCAGTGGCTGGCATGCCCTCGTACTCCTTTTGTCCTCCCACGGAGCAGTATGGGATCCATGTTTGTGAGTCCATGTCACAAGCCACGTCCACACTATTGTGAAAGTTTTTTTCCCCAATTTTGAGAGTTTTCTGGGTTTCAGATATTAGAATTAATGTCACATCACTTGTTGTTTGTTTTTATCTTCAGTCACTGTGACTGTCTTGCAACTTGTGATTTGATATGATATTGTTTAATTAAAAGTGCTTTGTGCTTTTTCCTTCACATTTTAATGACATTCCTTAAGGGAATCCTGGGCAGTATGAGGTGAGGCCCCTGCCCCTAGTGTACTAACCACAGCTTTAATGCAAGTGGTTTGCATAGCTTTCTTATCTTTGTTGGTAGCTATTGTTTTAAAATCTGGATGTTAGCCTGAGGCTGTGGGCTCATCAGAAAGGTATTCGCTCAGCTGAGGCACATTGGTGCCTCCACCTTGTTGGGCATCAGTGCCCAGTCAGCCCCTTATGCTGTACAGCAAATGAGCCCATTGGAACTAGGAAGCCATTGTCCTGTCCTGCCACAAGGAGGGCTGGTTGTTGTGGTGCCGAGACACAGAAGTGACACGACATACTAGTGTTCCATGCCTGGCCTTTATCTGTAAGAGTGTTTTCCTCAAAAAGAACTGAAGAGAAAAAACATTTCATTTATTTACACCGTGGATCTAAGCAGCTTCATCTGTGTTTCAGCAACAGGCTGTGATTGTTGACCAGCTTCTTTTACTATTATTTCTTGAGAGTTAATGAGAAACTCTCTTGTAAGACATGTTGATTCTTGTGTGTCTCAGGGTTTTCTCTTCCAGATGTATGAGTCAGAGTGCTCATGGATTCCAGCCACAGAGTGGAGCAGAGACCAAAGAAGGTGAGCTTCATGGGGGTCTCTTCATCCTGGCCTGCTGGGGCACACTCCTTGGGCTGTACTGGGGCTATGGGACAGGAAGCCTTCTGACCTTACTAAACCTAAGCGTTAGGAATCCTCTTCTTAGAATCCAGGGGTTATTTCAGCCCCAGACTATTGAAAACAATGGTATTAATTGTAAATATCTTATCAGTTCAGAGTTCTTTGAAAGATTAATTTATGCAAGTTTTTCTATTAACTTTCTCAGTACATTAATCTAAAATGAGTCATGTTAGTTGGGTCGAGTAAGAAAGGTGATTCAAAGTTTAACTACGAATACTGTTCTCCTGTCTGGCACCACACTGGAAGTGTGTGCATAGTTTATTAAATTACTTGGGACAGTGTGGGTGTTCCCTTCCCCCTGCAGGTGGCTGTGGCATTCTTTCCATTGACTATTAATGAGGGTGGGCCCTCTGAAACAGCTGGAGACTCATTCTATTCAACTGAGACTTGGTGCCTGCTTGCTGGATGCTGGGCACCAACCATTCTACATCGTTAGAGATGGAATCTTGACAAAACAATGAAAATCCCCCCAGGAATGAAAGGCTAATATTGAAGTAAGGGGTTAGATTTCAGAGAAGGTGAACAGGGAAGATGCTGGTGAGGGTAATGCCTGCATAGAGGAATAGGGAGGGAGCTACTCATGCAGCCACCTCGGAGAACCAGTTTTCAAGCAGAGGAACTGCAGATGCAGAGCCCCCAGGCAGGACTATCCCTGGTGTTCTAAGCACAGTAAAGAGGCCAGAGCTTCAGGGCGAGCAGGGCAAAGAGGAATACACTGAAACCTGGGCAAGCAGGGCCCAGGCTGTGTGGGCCTTGTACACCACTGGCTCAAGCTGAGTGGGATGGAAAGTGGTCTAGGACTGACAGTGGGGGGGTGGGGGTTACACTCTGACCACAAGCAGACAGTACTTGAGACATGGTGGAGCTCAGGATGCTACCTGTGACAAAACTCTAATTGGTTTGATCTCAGGCCAAACACCCGGTGTCTTTGAGCCTTCGCTTTATTTTGTGTGAAACTATGATTCTTGCCTCACCTACTTTATGTATTCTTACAAAGATAAGTATGTGGGTCTGGAGTGATGATTATTGACAATTACGGTTACCACGGTAACCTGGTCTAATTGTCGTAAGTTATTGAAGCAGTTGTGTGCCTTCTAACACGTTTTAAATGACCTGATGATCCTGCTCTTGGTCCTGTTCCTTTGCCAGTGTATGAAACGCACAAGGTGGCCAGCGCAAGTTCTTTCCATGCGACTCCAAACACGTCACTGGGAATGGTTCAGGCAACACCCTCCAGAGCCCAGCCCTCGCCCACGGTGCACACCAAGGAAGCACTGGGTAAACCATTTTGTTTGAATGTGTAGCACCTTAAACTATAAAAAATTTAAACTCTTTTGCAATCTGTTGATGGATATTCTTTCTGGTTTTTAGGTTTCATCATGAATATGTTCCAGGCTCCTACACTTCCTGATGTTTCTGATGACAAAGATGAATGGCCATCTCTAGACCAAAATGAAGACGCATTTGAAGCCCAGTTTCAAAGTAATAATTTATTTGAAAGCTAATTGATGCATTGTACTGTGGGTGGAGCCCAGGCATTGTCAGGGATTACCTAAGATGTGGCCTTGCCTTGGTCATCACAGAAAGTGCATGAAATAGAAGTGTGGCAGAGTTGGACAAGGTTTTCATGCGTGTGGTAGAGTTGGGGTTTGCATTATGTTGGGTTGGGTTAGGTGGGTTGGGTTGCTATAACAGTGATATCTAAAGGAGGATAAAATCCCCATGGGGAGGTACATCAGGAAGAGCTGAGTAGTCCAGGAGTGATTTGAGGCCTTCTTGGTAGAAAAGTGGCCAGATGGTGGTTGGAGGCCAGCAACTAGCCCTCTTACCTAGGGCCAGGGGATTCATGCTGGGAGCCAGAGATTGTAATAAAGATCAGTAGGATCCATTTGGAGTTGGGAGAAGAGATTTTTCTTAAAGCAAATGAAAACTAAAACCACTGAGAGCTTTTATTGAATGAGTCAGGTGATAATAGAAGTGGCATAGGAGAATGATGAACTGTGTTCTTGATGTGTGGCAGTCATTTGGGACCTGAGGCTGCCCAGTGATTATAGTTAAATCACTTCATCCCACTTCAAAGTGATTTGCCTTACCACCTAGTATTTAAAAACTGATGCCAGTTCTTTTCTATAAGCTTTTCCCCTCTACCTCCCACTTCATTTGTAGTTGAAGTTTTAGTGTAAAGGGTCATGTTTTTCCTAGAACAGTCATGAAATACATTTTTTATTCTCTTGCAGAAAATGCAAATTCTTCTGGGGCTTGGGGAGTCAATAAAGTTGTCACTTTGACATCTGCTTTTCCTATTTTTGAAGATGGAAACAAAGAAAATTATGGGTAAAGAAACATCAAGTTAATATATCACTGGGGGGACACATGTCATACTGCCACAGGATGCCTGGAGGTGCCTGCAGGACTCAAGATGGTGAGGCAGCAGGGAGGGAATTTGGACTGTCTGCCAGGGTGGTCTGGTTCTGGCCCAGCTCTGCACTGATAAGCCTTTCTACCAACAGCTGGGAGCTTGTTGCCAGTGTTCTGCAGAGCCACAGTGCTGTGCATGGGTTCCAGGAGGGCAGAGCTCCAAGTGAAAGCACAGTAGAAAAAGGAAAGCATTAGAATTTGTCAAAGAACAGGATTCTCTGGTTTGAAATTGTTTCAGAATGTAGAGGAATCAGTGCAGCTGTCCGTACTGTGCTGTTTACATTTGCAGGATTGATAAGTGGGAAAGGAGGCAGCTTACACTGGGTAACGCTGCAGAGAGAATGTTTTAAGGCAGAGGCACATGATACTAGAGAGTGGTTAATAGTTTAAACTATGGAAAAAGAGGTATCTGGGTGAATTACAAGTGTCTTGGTATGGAGGAAATTCACACCGAGGCAGAATGGAGAAAGCATGACCAGCATGCAGAGAGAAGTTCCCTATCTCAGCCAGGCACTGGGAAAAGAGCTAAGGTGTTTCAAGGCATCCAAGGTATTTTATTGGCCATGCTTCTAATTGTTATTTTGTTCCTAAAAAAAAAATTGTAACAATTTAAAAACTAACAAAAATTGCATTTTCTACCCTCTCTTTGGTAACTGTTAGTCAACTTATATTTACATAGTCAGTTCACTTTTTCTGGAAGTGCAATAGTAAGAAACCCCTTAATAAATGAGGGGAGAATCTTTCTAACATTAGATCAAGTGGTAGCATTTATTTCATCACCATATTTTGCTGTTTTTGATTTTATAAATCTTTTCTTTAGGTTACCACAGCCTAAAAACAAGCCCACAGGAGCCAGGACCTTTGGAGAACGCTCTAGCAACAGACTTCCTTCAAAACCAAACGTAAGCCAATCTCTACTTCATCTGACACAGATCTGCCAAGTGATTATGCCACTCAAATGGTGTGATGTCTATAAAACCACAATATATTGTGCGAAGTAGAAAATCGTTATTCTACTTATTAGAATACTTGTTATTGTTCTAATATTGCTAGAATATTGTTTGACAATTATTTGAATACCTGTGATGTGCCAGATATCTAATATGTATAGGAAATAAAAATGTATTTGATATGATCCTTGCCCTCAAAGAGCCTTCCCTCTAGTAAGAACAAGCCACCTGGGGATATTTGTTTTTCCTAGACGGAGGAAGTGAGGCCTAAGTGGAATATCAGTGAGAAACCCAACAAATCTGAATCCAACTGAGATGGACCATCCTCAGCACAGCTCAGCAGGCACCCTTCACTGCCCAGTAGCCCACTGCATTCCACTACGGTGGCCTTTGTGTCCGTCCTCATTGACTTCCACCCTGGTCCTAAGTATACCCACAGTGTGCTCGATCCCCAGCCCCTGCCTGACCCCATGGCAGTGAGGCACCATTGAGAGCCACTGGCTCACCAAGCACCTCACTAGGACACCAAGTCCTGGCTCCTATTTGTAGTCCCTTGGGGGGTTGTTTGGATGAACTATTGCCTGGCTCCCTAATCCCTCTGATGATCTATTGAGCTTAAAATTTTCACAAATAATGAAGTGAATTGCAGACATAGTGCCATCACTTTAAAGGTACATTTTGTTGAACTATTACTTTTACCAAACCCACAATGCATTTTCCATATATCCTGATGCTAAACATAAGCCAGTACTTTATCTTATATCATCTGAAGAAGCAATCTGCCAGTTTCGCCTCCATTGGAAGAGATGGTGGATTTTATGAAGACAATGCAGAAGATATAAAAATTATGTGTGAGAACCAAACCCACATAAGTACAGTTATCTCATACTAGATAAAGGCACCATAAGCATACATTGAAGAAAAGATAGCCTCTTAACAAATGGTGCTGGGAAAACTGGAAATCCATCTAGAGCAGAATGAAATTGAACTCATATCTACTAGAAGAAAACTGGAAATCCATCTAGAGCAGAATGAAATTGAACTCATATCTACTAGAAGAAAATGTAGGCCCAACTCTTCATCATGTTCACTTAGGAACCAACTAAAATGCATGAAGCAAAATCAAGAATCAATAAATGAGATGGTGCCAAACTAAGAAGTTTAGCAAAGTAAACAATTGAAAACATGGAGAGAGGGAGAATTCTCTCCCCTACAGAATAAGAGAAAATCTTCTTCATCTGCCACTCAGGTAGAGCATTTCTCCAGCATATGCAAAGAAAACCCAAAAAACATAACACCAAAAAATGAAATAACCCAACAGTAAATAGTTAAAGGAACACAACAGGCACTTCACTGAAGAAGAAATACGAAAGGTCAAATCATATATGGAAAAACACTCAACATCTGCAGCAATTAGAGAAATGCAAATTAAAACTACACTGAGATTCCATCTCACTTTAGTCAGAATAGCAATTATCAAGAATACAAGTAACAATAAATGTTGACAAGGATGTGAGGGAAAAGGTCTACATCCATTCCTTATGGGACTGCAAATTGGTGCAACCACTCTGGAAAGCAATGTGGAGATCCCTTAGAAAACTTTGAATTAAACTACCATTTGGCCCAGTTATCCCATTCCTTAGTTTATACCCAAAGGACTTAAAAACAGTACTACAGTGACACAGCCACATCAGTTCACAATAGCTAGGCTATGGAACCAACCTAAGTGCCCTTCAGCGGGTGAATGGATAAAGAAAATGTGGTATATTTACACAATGGAACATTACTCAGGTATAAAGAAGAATGAAATTATGGCATTTGCTGGTAAATGGATGGAACTAGAAGCTATCATGTTAAGTGAAATAAGCCGATCCCAAAAAAACAAGGCCAAATATTCTCTCTGATATTGAAACGTTAATAAAAAAGGTACTTGTCATTCCGTTTCTCTATATGCTTAACAAAACACTGTTGAAATTTTAAGGACTGTTTGCTAATCTTGTTCTCAGAATGTGCTGTCCCTAACTGTGGACTGTCTGCTAATCTTGTTCCCAGAATGAGCTGTCCCCAACTGCCAAACTACAAAATGTAACTTCTCTCGCTGCCCTCTCCAAGGAAAGTATATAAGCTCTGCTCAAGCTGTTCTCAGGGCTCTATCTCTTTTTGCTATAGAGAGAGCCCTAGCATGCTGGTCTCCAAATAAACCCACCCTTCTGCTTTTGCATAAGACAGTCTCTTGCGGTCTCTTACTCCGACGTTTCGCCGGACCCTTACAATATGTGGATGCTAATACACAATAAAGGTGGGAGGCAAACAGAAGTTCATTGGATTGAAGGAAAGGGATGTAATGAAGGGAAGGGATGGAAGTAGAGAAGACAACAGAATGAATCCGATATAACTTTTCTGTGTTCATATATGAATACACAACCAGTATAACTCCACATCATGAACAACCACAGGAATAGAATCCTACGTTATACACCATGTATGTATAATATGTCAAAATACGGTCTACTGTCATGCGTATCTAAACAAATTAAAAAAATAAAAACCATGGGTGGCATTGTAAGGGCAACCAAAGGGGGTCATGAGCTATGGACCTGACTCAGCAATTTGTCTTTCCCTACAGACTCTAAAAAACTTGACCCGTAATTCTGTTCTTGGAGAAGTGCCTGATTCTAGGGGCTGGGGCAAGAAAAATACAAGATAAGTCTGGAGCATATTGTGCTAGAAAATTAAGGAAGGATTTTGGGTTTTGTTTTTTCCTATAAGAAAACCAAGAAAGATGTGGCATATCAAAAGAATATAGATGCCAACCTGAATGAGCCAATGGCTAAACCTAGAAAAATTTGAACAATAAGTAGAATAAAGTAATATTGAATTATCACCCAAGAAATAAAACAGATATTGATATAAATAAAAGGGAGCAAAGGATGATTCTTCCTTAGAGAAGAATTCCAAGTGATGTGGAAGGCATCATTAGAGTCCCAATAAAATAAATGCTATAGGCAAGATCCACTAAGGAACAGATATTGGTGAGTAAAACTTCAGGAAGAAACAGGCACTTCTGGAGCTTCCAAATATCTCACCACTGTTGATTCTGCGGTGGTTTAACATTTGTCCACAAATGCTTTAATGACATCCTAGAAGGTGGAGTTTAATTTACCTCCCTTGAGTTTGGGTAAGACATTTTTCCCATTCTCTAACAAATAGAGAATGGGAAAAATGGTTTCCCGTGAGGAAACCTCACAAATGCCTTCTCAGTGATTGGGTTTAACCTCACCAGGAACAAGCCTTGTGGCTAGCTAGCATGCATCCCCACTGTATAATGAGAAGGTCCTTTACCCCAAGTTTTCCCCAAAACCTATAATTCTAATCTACATGTGAGAAAACGAGCCCAAATTAGGGGGACATTCTGCACAGTTCCTGACTAGTGTTCACAAATTTCAGTGCAAGGAAAGAGTAGGAAGGACTGATAGATGTTCATAAACTAGAGGAGACAAAGTCAACAGGACAGTCCACATGCCATCCTGGACTGGATCCGGGACAGCCAAGGGATATTGGAGGGGACTTGTGAAATCCAGATAAGGACTGATAGCTACAAGTGGTGTTTAACTTTTTGAAATGTGCCAGGATCTAGAAGAAATTGACACTAGTGGGAGCTTAATGAAGGTTATATGAGACTGTGCCACCTTTGTAATCTTTCTATAAACCTGGAATTTTTTTTTCAAATTTAAAGAAAAATGTAGAATTAAAATAAAAAATGTGACCCTTGTGTTGTAGTTCCACTGAGATGTATTAAAGATGAGGGGTAAAATGTTTTTTGGGGACAAAATCTCGCTGTGGTGCTCAGACTGGTCTCAAACTTCACGTGATCCTCTCACTTCAGGCTCCTGAATGGCAGGGATACATTCTGTACCACTGCACCCAGCTTGAAGTCTTAATGTCTAAATTTCACAGACAAAACAAGAAGATGGCGATTATTTTTCAGCTCCTCCTTTGTTGTAGGAAGTGCCTCATTCTGAAGAGTTTTTGGATGATTCAACCGTCTGGGGTATTCGCTGCAACAGAACCCTGGCACCCAGTCCTAAGAGCACAGGGGACTTCACCTCTGCTGCCCAGCTTGCATCTACCCCCTTCCACAAGCTTCCAGCAGACGCAGTGAACAATCTGGAAGATAAAGGTATGCGACATACTTTTTCAGTGTCTGTCTTCTACAAACATTAGTATTAGTTGGTTCATTACTATTATAGTGTTCTTGAAAATTCTAAGGGGGACGTTCGAAAACCATAAAGGGGCTTGGAATCCATTAATTGTTTTTTTCTTTGGCATACTAACTTCATAAAGTCCACATATTTTGAAAATTTAATAACAGATCATAGGTAGAAATGGGGGAAACTTATAGAAGCATATAAAGGCAAATATACAAAGTCCAAACCATTTGTACAGGAGTATGATTATGTTTTTCAAAAGTCAAGAGGGGAGCACTACAGATAATTATTTGAATGCTAAAAATACTAAACATGGTTTTTAATGAATAAAAAAATAGCCAATTTTGGTCCTTGATACATTTCTATAAATTTTTATTATTTCAGACATGCAGCCAAGGATACATTACACATAAAATAATTTTGTTTTTTAGTGTTTTGCTTCAAGGGAATAATGACAAAACTCACAAATAGTCTTTTATTTCTACTGCATCCCAAATATAGCACCCTATATAAAAGAGATATATATCTCTGAATTGAACCCTGATATGTGGCATTACATTGAGCACAGATAATTATTAGTTTTTTATTACCAACCTACAGTATAAATATTATGAGATCTGGGACTTTGGTACCATTTCAGTGACTACCAATTTACCAGCCAAACTCTGTCACTGCTGGTACTTCTTAAAAGCAATAATGAAATAACTGCCAAGGAATTTCACTTCACTAATCTCCTGAACCTGGCTGTGACCTGTCACCCATGCCAGTGACCACCTGTGTGGTCATCCTGTCTGGAGTGGACCTGCTGCTCTCTGGACTCTTTGTTCTTGAAGGATCATTATAGATCAGATGTCAAAACTGAAGTGCTCCCCTGTACGAGAGGGTTGAGTGATCTTGATTTTCCGCATCTTATCGCACTTTGCCATGGAACACTATTTTGAAATTATAATGAAAGTCATCATATAAAGGAATTCTAGAATTGTAACCATGTCAAATGGTATGCGCGTGCATATACATGCATGAAATGTTTGTGTCTCTCGTTTTTGTGTATTTCAGAAAGCATGATAGCAACGCAGTGCACCCATGTGCCGTTGAGTTCTTGTGTTGAGAATGTGGTGGAGCCCTTGAGAGACAGAAAGTTCAGGTAACTTGCAGTTGTGCCCTTCTCTGCATTTCCACTTGAGCTTTCCATGAGCTTTCCTTTTCCAGATGTAAGAGAATGCCTAATCCCATCCTAAACAACTCATAAAGTGCTTAACAATTGGCAGCTTGTAGTCAGAAGGTCCTCTAAGCCCAGTAATGAGCCCCCCTCTTGGTATCAGGACAGTGAGAGAAGCAGCTAGGGTGACAGAGTCTGCAACTGACTTGTACTCATTTGGGGATTAGAACTGGAAAGCCTTTTACCAAAAAGAGACCCTGCCATGTGAAGACTGTTGCAGAACTGGGCAAACACAGAATTGCTTTTCATACCCAGTAAAATTGAGAAAATTGATGACTTCCTTTAAAGAGAAGAGAAGGTACTTAAGCCTCCTAAGGAATAAGCAGTAAAGGTAGACTCGGCACCGTAAACCCCACCATGTCTGCGCAGGCTGTAAACCTCAGAGATCCTAACCAAGGCTGCCATCTTCTGGGTAACTATTTTATTCTAGACACAGTACTTACGCTTTTCCTGGACTCTGTCTTTCAGTTAGCCCTTATAATAACTGAGTTGTGGGGACTATTCTTTCTTTTTCCATTATAGATAAGGAAATTGAGTCTCAGATAAATTATTGACTTAAAGTCATAAGGCTGCAAATTTACAGAATTGGAGTGTGAACCTGTATTTGTCTGAGTGCTGACCCCTTCTTCTCACTGCCTCCTATTAGAAACCCACAAGGCACAAGTTCAATTAAAAAGCAAAAATATATTGAATTTGCATTAATTTTATTATTGATGTTAATCACTTTCTATATGTTTAGGTTCATTTATTTTTTTTTCTTAAGTAATTTCTGTTCACATCTTTTATCCAATCATTTGTTTATTTGGGTCACAGTTGAATGAGGTTTTTGATAACAAGAGCCATCAGGAGTGGCTAAGCCCAGCCAGACCTTTGACTCACAAGAATGCCATAAGCCATCCTTGATGTAAGATTAACTTAGAAGTACATAGGGCAGAAATCCCAGTTGCTGGCTGGGTGCATCCTACCCAAGGAACTGTTGTCTTTGGCCCCATGTGACAGTTCAGTTGCAAGGAAGCAAGGCTCACATGAACCAAGTGCAGGATCCTCGCTTAAGAGCCTTATGCAACACCTCCATCAGGTCCCAGGGTGCCCATGAGAAAACCCACTGGGCACAATTTCAATTAAAAACCAAAATTTATTGAATTTGCATTATTTTATTATTGGTGAGTTAACCATTTTCTACATGCTTATGCTAATTCATTTTTTTTTCTGAAAAATGAATAACTGAAACTATGGGTTCCTAGCAGATATTTGTAATTCTACTCCAGATACAGTTAACCAGTGAGGGTTATTTTTAACCATAACCAATGGTGACAGAGTAAGTTTTTAGGGGAAAAGAGCTAACAGTTAACAGACTCAGATTCTTATGGACAAGAGAGAAAGATTTTGTTAATCATTTATGCATTGACAGTAATTTGGATACCCATGTTACCAGTATCGGTAGTATAAGGTATGGAAACAATTTTTCAATGTACAGGTAAGGTACCCCTAGTGTCTATTTGAGAAGCCAAATAGTGGCCAGTACTATTTGAACTATCATGGTCTTGGGAAACTAGGGAATACTAAGAAATTGTTGCAGTTGAGAAAGGGACATATTTATTTGTGATGTATATGTATAGATGTAAGGGTTAAATGTGGGTGTAGAGATATACATGATTGATTCTCATTGTTCCTTGTAGTGTATACTGGACACTTGTCCAGGGGAAATACATGCTTATCCTGTTGCCATGTTTGTTTAAAGTCACCTTATTTAACACATATTACTCATGACTTACATTGCACTTGTGCCTGGATGAGGCTTACCTGTTTTCTCTGTAAGGCATCTCAGAGCCTTCTATGTTTAGGAACAATAGACACACTTCAGCAAAACACCTGAAATCCCAACAAAAAGCACAGAAATGCAAAAACCATGGCATTAGACTCCAAGCAGGGCAGTGAGGAGCATAAGCTGTAGGCTTCACCTTGCTCCACCTGGCCTGGGAACACGCACCCAGATTTTTCATTTCTCTAAAGTCTGCAAATGACTGAAAATTATAGAATGTTGATCTGGATGTTTACGTAAATTTTAACACATAGGTGCATTCACAAATCTGAAACCTATGAATGGGAATCAGCTGTGTATGCATGTATATACACACACCCATATGTATGGAAATGTGTAGGATTTTGTTAGATTGTGGTTGACATTTTTTTGTTGTCTGAATGTTATAAAAGAAGTCATTTTTAGAAAGAAGTTAGATATCCAGTCTTGATCATAGCAGTGCTGCTGAGATACCCTTTCTCTCGACATTCCCTGCTAAATAATACCAAGCATATCACCACCCCCATTTATCTAGTATATCATCATGTCTTTGATTTTTATTTCTATTAATATTGGACTAGCTTTGTATTTGCCTATAGTTGTGTAAGAAAATGATTTAATCAACTCAAGCTGTGCAGCATATTTGAAGTGACATTCCTAGAATGAAAAGGAAACTCTGTTGTAGAACTTTTGTGTGATCAAGTCCATTAGGCTTCTAATAATAGGGTGTTTTGATTTTCTCTATAATTTTCTTCACATCCAGTTCAATTCAAGAGAAGAGCCCAGAAGGCACATGCCCCAGAGACCTCTCTTTGGCATCCTTGTACCATTTCAGCCAGCCTGCCCCGGGTGCTGCACTTACCCAGGAAGCTGTACGGGGCCTTGAAGCTTGTAAACTCACAGACACTGACCGTGCCGTTGTGGAGGACCTGTCCGATGCCAGTGCCAGGCCCCAAGAAGACCGGATGCAGATGGGTCCCCATGGGGATGTCAGTGCTCCAGGTGTGCACAGAGGCTCAGGCTTAGTCATGCCATTAGGACCACAGCATAGGAAGAGCTGTTCTGTGGAAGAACTCAGAGGGGGACCCGTGTGCCATTGAGTAGAACCTACAGTCAGACACTTCTCACTGTACTGAAGTGCAGTCCAGTAGGAATGTACTTGAAGGGCAAATCGATCCATTTTAATTTTAGATTTCAAGTTAAGTACTGTTGGAAGAGGGAATTGGAATTCAAGGGCCTACTGTGTGTCAGGCATTTAATCTAATGCTGTTTTCCCCACTTTACAGAAAAGTCAACAGAGGGTCAAGATTAAAGAGATCCCTCCTACTACCCCTTGTCACCCAGACAGTCTCACCTACTGGTAGAGAATATGGACCAGAGATAGAGTGGCTAGGGGACAAGGCTAGGTTCTACCCTAGCAGTCCTTTCATAATTGCCACTAATAAGAATACGTTATTATTCTAAGTTGGAGAGAAACCTTCATCTTCCCTTTAGAAATTGTTTTCTATCTTAGACCAAAGTACAACTCATGTGCAAATTGTGTTTTGTGGGTATGAGTGGGCAAGCAGTTAAAGACCGTGTATCTGTCTGAGCACATTTGAGGTCACTAACCAACCCCATCTGTGCCTTAAATGTGCAGCCATCACTGCTAAAGGCAGGACCTAGCATTTTAGGTGAGCGGAGTGAGATGCAGATGATATCCCTTTGTCACCCTGAATGTTGATTTAAACTTTCAAATCCAAAATGGCAGATGGTCAACTGCACAACTCCCAGTTCTGACTTTTGGAAACAATTCTCTATTACTTGAATCAATGCTCTCTAAAGGATGAGACTTTTGAAAGCTTAATTAATGAATGAATGTCTCCACTTGCTTTATCTAAAATTTATTAAGTAAAATCTTTGAATACTGAACTCATGTTTCTTTTCTTATTCCTGTTCCTTTAAGACTTCACTATTGAGAATCCGTGGGATGATAAGTTGATTCTCAAACTTCTGTCTGGGCTTCCTAAACCAGTGAGTTCCTATCCAAATACTTTTGAGTGGCAGTGTAAACTTCCGTCCATCAAGCCCAAGACTGAATTTCAATTGGGTAAGAACTTTATGGGTGATATAGCTTTGAATTCTTGTTCATCCATGGAACGTTGATGGTGATTCATGTGTATGTGAGATTCTCCTCCTGTCCCCCAGCCCCAGTAAAGAGTTACAGCTACAGTATTGAGAAATCTTGTTAATCCATGGCTATAGAACCATGAGTGCTGTTGGACTGGAACCCATTTAAGTCGGAGATCTCTATCAAAGTAAAAATGCACGTGCTTAGGCTGGGGAAGCTCAGCAGCAGAGCACTAACCTGGCATGTGTGAGGCTGCGGGTTTGATCTCCAGAACTGCAAAATTTTAAAAATGCAGTTAGACTATTTAAGAATTTCTTACAGATTTTATAGTCAAAAACAGGCATTGATAACAAAATGAGGATTTTTTTTTTCCATTCTGACCACTTTTCAATATACTGAGGCACTAAGGACGTTGATAATAAGCACATGTGCAACTGTCACCACAATCTTATTATAAGTTTTTATCATCCAAATGGAAACTTGGTTTTTTTTTTTTTTTTTTTTTTTTTTAGTACTGGTGCTTGAACCCAGGACCTCACACGTGCTATGCAAGGACTACTACTGAGCTACATCTTTGGCCTTTTTTATTTTATCTTGAGACAACGTATCCCTACATTGCTCAATCCAGTGTCAAACTTGTGATCCCCCTGCCTCAGCCTCCTAAGTAGCTGGGATTACAATATGCACCACCACACTTGGCAGAATGGAAACTAATTCTGTATGGACAGTGTGTGTTACATGTTTCTTAAGAAGAGGGATAGTATTATATACTCATTTGATAATATTTCTGGAAAACTCTTGAAGAATACTCAAAACTAAAATAGTTGGCTTAGTGGGAGTGGGAAAGTGGGTGGTTGTGGATAAGGCGAGAGCAAGGCTTTTCACACATAGAGCCGCAGTAGGCCTTCAGAACAATTGAGGGGCCATCAGAGTTCCCCATGCCTACCTCCCTGCCCCTCCCAGATCCTCTGTTAGCGTCTTGAATAAGTGTGCCTGCTGATTGTGACAGTGATAAGCCAGTACCGGTATGTGGCCAAAGTCCACGATTTCCTTCGAGGTTCCCTGTACTGTGCGTTCTGGGGTTTGGAACGCTTGGCAGATCTCCTCGCTGCAGGGCACTTCAGAATAATTGGCCTGCCTTGAGTCTCCTGTGCTTTCCCCTTCTCCCCTTCCTCTGCACCCCAGAAGCCCTGGCAGACACTGACTGGGCCCTTTATTCCACAGTTGGCCTTTTCTAGAATGTCATGTGTTTGAAATTACAGTTTGTAGCCCATCAGGCCATTTCCTGACACTTAGCAACAGAATTTAAGGCTCCTCTTTGCCTTTTCATGGCTTGCTAGCTTTTTTTGAATCACTGAATAGTCCCCACCGTCTGGATGGCCCTGTACCCCACAGCTCATTTACCCATTTACCTACTAAAGGCCACCTCATTGCTTCCAACTTTTGGCAATTATGAATAAAGTTGCTTTAAACATTGTATGTAGGTTTTTCTATGGACGTATTTTTAACCCATTGAAGTAAATACCAAGGAGTGTGATTGTTGGATTTCGAGGCATGAATATACACTCATCCCTCAGGTCTGCACAGGCTAGCTCTAGGAACCCAGTGGGTGCCAAAGTCCATGATGCTCAAGTTTCTCATATAAAATGGGTAGCCGTGCATATAACTTAACATATACTTTAAATAATTTTGAGGTTACTTACAATACTTTGTACAGAGTAAGTAGTTGATATGCTCTATTATTTAAGGAATAATGATTTAAAAATATTTGTACATATTCAATCTATAGTTGGTTAAGTTTATAGATTTGGGGACTGGGGATGTGGCTCAAGCGGTAGTGCGCTCGCCTGGCACGCATGCGGCCCGGGTTCAATCCTCAGCACCACATATAAACAAAGATGTTGTGTCCGCCAAAAACTAAAAAAATAAATATTAAAAAAAATTCTCTCTCTCTCTCTCTTTAAAAAAAAAAAAAAAAAGTTTAGATCCTCATATACAGAGGGCTGAGTGTTTGCTTATATGAGAAAGTGCCAAGCTCTGCTAGTGTGGCCATACCATCTGTGTCTTTATCAGCAGTGAGCAAGAACTCCCTGCTACACCCTCGCAGCTTTTGCTGTTGTTTTTACCCTTCTGGTAGGTGTGCAATAGTGTCTCACTATTTCAGGGTGACAACAGTGATGTTCACCAGTGAGAGTGAACATTTTTTCATGTGTTTACTTGCTGTCTGCATACTTTTAATGAGCTATGTGTTCAGATCTTTTGCCCATTCTTTAATTGTCATATTGTTAAATATCAAGAATTTCTCAAATAGTTTAGATAGCAGTTCTTTATTAGATACTTGTTTTGCAAAGATTTTCTCCCAGTCTGGTTTGTCTTTCTATTTTTTTTTAAATTGTGTCTTTTAAAGCACAGAAGTTTTAATATTAATGAAGTCCAGTTTATCAGGTTTTTTTTTCCCCTACAGGTCATGCTTTTGGTGTTACATCGAAAAACTCATTGCACCAGTGGAAACTTAAATAGTCTTCTGTAATCTTTTCTAGAAGTTTTATAGTTTTATTTTTTCCGTTTCGGTCTATGCTCCATTTTGAGTTAACCTTTGTGCAAGGTATAAGGTGTGTGTCTAGGTTCATTGTCACTTGTGCATGTCTGAATGCTTGGCACCACTTACTGAAGACACTGTTTCTCATGTTTGATCCTTTGCCCAAGAGCAGTTCTAAGTCTGTGTGGTTCTGTTCTGGACTCAGCTCTTTTCCATGGGTTTGCTTGTCTCTTGCCAGCACCACAGGGTTATGGTCAGTCTCAGAGTGGGATGAAGTCAGCCCTTTACTTCCTTCTTCCATCTCAATATTGTGTTGACTTTCTGGGTCTTTTGCCTTTCCATATAAACTTTAGAATCAGTTTGTTGGTGTTCACAAAATAACTTCTAGATTTTTATTGAGATTGCATTTAGTCAAATTGGGAAGAGATGACATCTTGACAAAATTGAATCTTATCCCTGTACATGGAAATCTCTCCAATTAAATCTCCTTGATCTTTCATCAGAGTTTAGGTTTTCTCATATAGATCTGGTACATAATATATATTATTACCTAAGTATTCTTTGTTTTTTAATTTCTCATTCTAATTGTGTATTTCAGGAACATAGGGAAGTAATTGTATTTTATATATCTGCTTTGTGTCCTATAAGCTTTCTGTATCCACTAATAGTTCCAGGAGATTTTGTTAGTGTTGATTCTTTAGATAGTCCTGTCATCTATAAAGAAAGATAGTTTTATTTCTTCCTTTTCCAATCTGTATACTTATTTTTTTAAAATGTCTTATTGCTGGGCTGGGGATGTGGCTCAAGCGGTAGCGTGCTCACCTGGCATGCGTGTGACCCGGGTTCAATCCTCAGCACCACATACAAAGATGTTGTGACCACCGAAAAACTAAAAAAAATAAATAAATAAATATTAAAAATTCTCTCTCTGTCTCTCTCTCTCACACTCTTTCTTTTAAAAAAAATTAAATAAATAAATGTCTTATTGCACTAGGTGGGAATTCTAGTACAATGCTGAATAGAAATGATAAGAGACATCCTCACCTCATTCCTGACCTTGGGGCTGCATCTATGTAGTGTATCACCATCAGGTCTAATGCTGGCTATAGGTTTTGTACATGTTCTTTATCAAGTTGAAGTTTCTCTGTTGCTAGTTTGCTCAGAATTGTTATGAACGGATGTTGGATTTTATCAAATGTTTTTCCTGCATATGTTAATATGATCATGTGATTATATTATGTGATTATTCTTAGCCTGTTGGTATGATGGGTCAGGTTAACTGATTTTCAGATGTTGAGCTATCCTTGTGTTTCTTGGATCATTGCTATGGTTTGAATGTCCCCTTCAGATGTCATGTTTAAATTTAATTGCTATTGTCACAGTTTAAGAGGTGGGATCTTTAAGAGTTGATTAAGCCATGAAGGCATACCCTTACGATTGAACTGAGGCCATTGTTGCTGGGTGGGTTAGTTGTAATGGGGGTTCTGGCAGGCCATCTCCCGCCTCACCCTCACCATGTGATGCTCCTACCATCTTAGGATGGACGATGAAGATCCTCACCAGTTCTAGCCCCTCAATCTTGGACTTGTCAGCTTTTGGAACTATGAGCCAAATAAATCTCTTTTCTTTATAATTTATCCAGTTCATAATATTCTGTTATAGCAGCAGAAATCAGACTAAGACAGTCGTGGTATATAACTTACTGTATACATTGTTGGATTTTACTTGCTAATGTTTTGTTAAGATTTTTACATTCATGAGAAGTATTTGTCTGTAGTGTTTCCTATAATATCTCCATCTGGTTTTGGTAACCTGGAAATGCTGACCTCATAGAATGAATTAGGAAGTATACTCTACCACTATTTTCTGGTAGAGATTATAGAGAATCTCTATAATTTCTTCCTTACAGATTTGATAGAATCTGTCAGTGAGTGCATCTGAACCTGGTGCTTTCGGCTTTAGAAGGTTATTAGTTATTAATGCAATTTCCTTAATAGATGCAGGACTATTCCAGTTATCTAATTCTCTTTATGAGCTTTGATAGATTTTGTCTTTCAAGGAATTGGTTCATTTCATCTAAGTTTTTCTCACTTGTGAACATTATGTTCTGAATACTCTCTTATTATGTCTTTAGCGTCCATGAGCCTTTCATTTCTCATTATTTGTGTCTTTTTTTTTTCTTAGCTTACCTGACTTGATGTTTATCAATTTTATTAATCTTCTCAAAAACACAATTTTTGGAGTTTTCTTATTTTTCTCTATTGATTTCTTTCATAATATTTTCTTTTGTTTACATTTAATTAGTTCTTTTTTCTTAAGTTCCTAAGGTGGAACCTTAAATCATTAATTTTGTATCTTTTTTTTTTTGTTATTTTTATTCTTACTTTTTTGTAAACAATTCTTTTTTAAAATGTGTTATTTTTAGTTATATACTCTTTCTTCTTTTCTAAGTCCTTCATGAGACTTCTTCAATCCATGTGTTATTCAGAAGTGTGTTTAATCTCCCAAGATGTAGGGGCTTTCCAGCTGTCTGCGTTAATGGATCCCCAGTTTAATTCCACTGTGGTCTGAGAGCAGACATTATATGATTTCTATTCTTTTAAATTTGTGAGGGTGTATATTACAGCACAGAATGTGGTCTGTCTTGGTGAATGTTCCAAGTCAGTGTGAGAATGTCATATATTCTGTAAATGTCATTCAGATCCAATTTTCTGTTTAATGGTCCATTTCTTTTTTTTTTAATGTTTATTTTTTAGTTTTAGGTGGACAATATATTTATATTTTACACAATATATTTATTTTTTTATTTTTATATGGTGCTGAGGATTGAACCCAGTGCCTCACACATGCCAGGCGAGCCCTCTACCAGTTGAGCCACATCCTGAGCCCCTTAATGGTCCATTTCTGATGGAAGGATATAGGAATCTCCAAGTGTAATAGTGATTTGCTTGCATTTCTATCAATGCATGCCTCATATATTTTCACATTCTTTTCATGAGATGTATACACAACATGTCCTGTTGGAGAATTAACCCCTTTTTCATTCTGTAATGCCCCTTTTATGCCTGTTAATTTTCCTTGATCTGAAATCTGCTGTATGGAATTAATACAGCTATTTCTGTTTTCTTGAGATAACTGTTAGCATCCTATATCTTATTAACTGTTAATCTGCATTTGTCGTTATACTTTCAATGTGTGTGTTTTCATTGGTGGGTGAAGATCATTGGTGTTCTGAGTGATTATTGATATAGCTGGACTCATATTTCATTTGTTAGTTTTCTAGTCATTACACTTGTTCTTTGTGGGTTTTTTCCCCCCACTCTCTGCCTTCTTTGGCTTTGAATTATTTCATATTCTGTTGCGTCTCCTCTCTCAGCATATCAATAATATTATCTTTGTCACATTTGCAAGTGGATTCTGCAGAGTGTGCAGTATATATACACTCAGAGCCAGTCCAAGTCCACTTTCCGATAGCACGTCACCCCCTCACAGCAGGGCCCACACCATGCGGCAGGGGTGTCATTCCCTCCCTCCTGCCCACCTCTTCTGTCATTGCTGCTGTTGGTTTCACTTATCCACTGGTATGCCACCACTAGGTGGACACTATTGTTTTGAACAAATGGGTTTTTGTTAGATAATTTAGAATAAGAAACATCAAGTATTTTACTTAACACTCTTTGAGTCTAAGTTTCTGGCCTATATTATCTTCCTTCTCTCTGAAGAACAGTGCACGTTTACCAGTGACAGATTCCCTCCATTTTTGTGTAAGAAAGTCTTTATCCTTCACTTTTGAAGGATAGTTTCATGAAGTAGAGCATTCTAGCTGGTGGTTTTTCTCTTTCAGCCCTTTAAATGTTGTACTGCACACTCTTGCTTGTGTGGTTTCTAAGGAGAAATCTGATGTACTTATCCTTGTTCTTCCGGAAGTAAGCTCTTTTTATAGCTATTTCTATTTTGTAGCATTTTTCAAAATTTTCTTTGTCTTTGATTTTCTGCATTTTCTTTGTGATGTGCCTAGGTGTAGGTTTTTCTATCTGTCCTGCCTGGTATTCTCTGAGATTCCAGGATCTGTGGTTTGGTGTTGGTCTTGAATTTTTGAAAACTCACACTTTTTTCTTTTCAATTTACATTTCAGTTTTTCTCTTAGGGTGTCCTGGAGCTCACTGATTCTTTCCCTGGCCGTGTACAGTCTACTAAAAGACATTCTTGGTTTCTGGCACAGAGTGGGTTTTTTATTTCTAGCATTTCTTTTTGCTTCTTTCTGCTTATTTGACCTATTTGTTCTTGAAAATTGTCTCCTTTTTCTGTTAGAATCCTTAGCACATTCATAACAATTTTAAAAACTATCCTGGTCTGATAATGCTGAAATCTCTGCCCATTTCCAGTGCTTGCTCTGCCTCCTCAAGCTGTGTTTTGTCTTTTAATATGCCTTGTCAATTTTGTTGCTGGCCAGACCTGATGGACTGTGTAAATGGAACTGAGATAGTTAGGCTTTGGTGTAACCTTTATCTGGCTAGAAGTTAAGCTGTGTTGTCTTCCCTGTTGCCTTTAAGGTTCCCTAGAGACTTTCTTTTTATACTAGGGATTAAACTCAGGGGCATTTTATCACTGAGCACATCCCAGTCCTTTTAATTTTTTATTTTGAGACAGGGTCTCACTAAGTTGCCTCCTTAGTCGCTGAGATTGCAGACGTGCACCAAACAACCGAGAGTCATCTTCTTAGATAATCTGAGGAGTACTATCCTTCCCATTGCTAATTCCAGCGTGGTGTCTGCTGTGAATCTCTGTGTCTTCCTCTCCGTCTCCCCACTTTGGGTGCAGCAGTTTTCCCTCTGATCTCAGTTTTTTAATAGTTCAAGAAGAGCTGTTGAATTTCAGTTGTCCAGTTACTTTCTTGCCATAAAAGTGGAGTGACAGCTTTCAAGCTGCTTATGTGCTAGACTGGAAGTCACAGATTTTTTTTTTTAAATATATATTTGATTTTGAATGGGAGGATTATTTTTAGAATTTTTAAGAATCAAATGCAACATCACCATGGTCTTTTTCTCCAAAATCAATAACCCCAGTGTAACCACAAGGAAAATATAAACAAACCCAATTTGAAGGACATCTGACTAGTACTCTTTGGAACTATCAAGGTCAATTAAAAAAAAAAAAAAGACAAGAAAAGTCTGAGACATGTCACAGGCTAGGAGTAGCCATGGAGATAGAATGACTAAATATAATGTATCCTGAAACACAGAAAAACTAGTGAGTCTGCAAGTGTGGATTTCAGTCAGCAGCAGCAGCACTCCTCGGTTGGTTCCTTGTCTATGACATAAGAGCCATGTGGGATGCAGAAACTCCGCTTTCTTGGCCACTTTTCTATCAATCAAAAACTATGTAAAATTAAAAGTTGAATTAAGTATTTTAAATTGTCTATTGCAAATGTTTGCTATCATTTTATTTTGCCCTTTTTATTTTAATTTTTTTGTTTTGTTTTAATAAAGTTTTATTTTTCCAAATGCACAGTTGCTTGGACCTGCTAGTGCATCTGCACAGCAACAGGGGCATCTCCATCTCAGTATTTCTGGTGTAAATTACTTGAGCTCTGTGCTTTGACACCAGTTTGAAAAGTCCTTTACTGAGGAGCTCCTGAAGGGCTGCCCTGGCCAAGGAACCGCAAGTCCTTATCCCTCGAAGACCCCAGCTGTGCTTAGAAGCTCGGAGTTGGGAACGTCCTTACAGAGTTTGTCATAAGTAGCTTTGTCAGACAAGACTAGATGTTGAGCTTGCCCTAATCTTTGCCTTCGGACCACTTCTTCTTTTCAGCGTTGCTCCAGATTTATTCACTGGGCCCTTGCCTTTCTTGGCCGACCTTCCGGCATCTCTCTTCTTCTTGTCACCCTTGAGCAGCGTTGCAAAGCCTGGAGAGCAGCACCAGCTATTGGAGCCTGGTCAAGATGTCTTTTTTATTTTTATCCTATTGTAAAATGTGTTTATTTCAAAAAGCTTTATGTATCACTTCAGGGAGGATTTCTCCTGTCATCTGCCTGCAAGATGGGCAGCACAGGTGCTGCTCAATTTAAAATGCGAGAACCTTGATGGGGAGGCACTGAGTGCCCAAACCCACGCACCTTAGTGACCCCCGCAGGCTGCCCTGAACTTGGTAAGGGGGCTCTTGTTGCAGGTATTTACTTCCTTTCATCTAAGCCTGTAAAACATTTCCCAAGCAACTGTGGCCATTTTTATTTATGAAAGCAATTCAAGTACAAAGAAAATTTTACAAATTCTTCATTTGGATAAAGTCCTTAATATTTTGAGCCCATTTGTCATTTTGACACATTTATCTCTTCCCAGGTTCTTCACTGGTCTACGTCAATCACCTTGTTGGAGAAGGGGCCTTCGCCTAAGTCTATGAAGCTACCCAGGGAGATGTGAATGAGACCAAAAATAAACAGAAATGTGTCCTAAAGGTAAATGGTGCAAATACATTTTTGAACTGTAGAGAAATGATTTTCAGCCTCTTTTTTTTTTCCTTTAAGACAGTGATGTTTTTATTGAGCAATTAAGAAATAAAACAATACTATGAGGATCTGGAATTGCTTTCTGCAGAACAAATCATAATGTCATTGCTTTCTCATGTCCCTTATTAGGATACTATTTTCCAGAATGTGACTCTGGATATAAATAACACATACCTGGTTTTGCTTGTAGGTCTAGAAGTCTGCCAACCTCTGGAAATTCTACATTGGTACCCAGCTGATGGAGAGACTAAAGCCAGCTGTGCACCACATGTTTATCAAATTCTATTTTGCCCACTTATTCCAGAATGGGAGCATCTTGGTAGGAGATCTCTACAGCTATGGGACACTATTAGTAAGTGTTCTGTTTTTATAATATGGATATGAATTTAAGTGCATTTCTGGTTTGTGCCTTACCCATATATTTTCTGGTTAGAGCTTTAGTTGGAGTGCTAAACAGGGGCAAAGTCCTTGACTTGAAATTTCATTAATCCTCATCCAACTCAGGATACCATTTGCATTGTTTCTAGAATGCCATTAACCTCTACAAAAATACCCCCAAAAAAGTGATGCCCCAGGCTCTCGTCATCTCTTTCGCTATCAGGATGCTCTACATGATTGAACACGTCCACAGCTGTGAGATCATTCACGGAGACATTAAGCCAGACAATTTCATACTGGGAAACAGGCAAGTGTGGACCTCTGAACAGGGTTCTTTCCTGAACATCTAGCAGCCCTTTGTCATTTGTGCTCATTTCCTGTCCTGAATTGTATTTAATCTAGGTTTTTGGAACAGAACGATGAAGATGACGATTTGTCTACTGGTTTGGCACTTATTGACCTGGGTCAGAGTATAGATATGGAACTTTTTCCAAAAGGAACTGCCCTTACAGCAAAATGTCAAACATCTGGCTTCCAGTGTACTGAGATGCTCAGTAACAAACCATGGAACTACCAGGTACGGACCTAAAGTAAGAGGTTTGGAAAATTTTCCTCTGTTGTACCTACCAGATTTTCCAAATGAATTTGGAATCTTGTTAGTTTGAACTGGTCTCTTGGACACAGTTGAAGAAGAGATGGGGGCCAGGAACGTGGCTTAGAAGTAGGGCACTTGCCCAGTAAGCATGAGGTCCTGGGTTGACTCTGTAGCATTCAAAGGGAGAGAAGGTAGTAAAGGAGAGATGGGACTTAAGGCTCAGGGGAAGGGAGGGATGAAATTCTGTTCCTGAAGAGTACACTTTTCTTATTATTCACAAGAAGGAAAGCAGATATGTTCTGAGTTTGACCCTAGGAAAGGTATTTAATGATCTGTGAACCCTTCAGAACGAAAGTCTGCCAATTCTACTTTATATGTGCCTGTAACAGATATAAACTGCATTAGAGTATGTCACTCTCTTCCCATTTACCTTGACTTTACCCCTCAGTGTTGGCCGGGGTGGTAGGAAGGGGGGTGCAGAACTTGGTGCCCCTAATCCTCTCACCCTGAGCATCAACTGGCACCTTAGTAGGAGGTGCTGTATTGCGATTGGGCAGAGGGGCTGCTTGGTGCACCAGTGCTTGAGCAGATCACAGTTAATGCCGTGAACTTGTGCCCGGGAACTAAAAACCCAGCTCTCATTACTTAAATAAAAAGGTGACAGATTATTGATATTATCTTATCTTTTGCAACAATATAAATTATTTAAATGAAAAGGCTTGTGATCATAAAGCAGAATGTAAAGTTTAGCTGATTGAAGCTGTTCTTTAAAAATAAAAATACAGAATGCCAGTTTATGTATTCACAATCTGACCTTTATCTGTGAAATAGATTTGAACAGTCAGACCAAACATGACATTCTATGTCAAAGCATCTAAGAGCCAAAGAGGAGGTAGCTGGGTGACATTAATGCCAGGTATCTTGGTTGTCATGCTAGGGTAACTGTCTTCAATTCCACACATCGTATGGGAATGGACCTGGAGACTAGAATACAGTGATTCGAGGGTCAGGTCATATATTTTACCTGCTAGTACTAGTAGTCTTTCATTGAAGTTTTTAAGTAGTTACGAAAAAAATGCAAATATTTCAAATATAACTTTATGCAAAATTTACCTGAAATAACTGGGTTTGATTTTGAACAGACTATTGAAACTCTGTGTATGTATATCCATGTAAAAGTTTTCCTTTTTGTATTCTATGTATATCTTCTTAAGCTGTATTTTACAAATGATGCTTTGGAAATGGATTTGTACCACTATTAATAGGTTTTTATGTTTTTCTTTCAGATTAAGTCAAGGCCAAGTCGTGTTTCCTTGATCCTCACCCTGTGGAGCTGTAAGATGATTCCTCTCCCAGGAACGAGCATCCAGGTGCTCAGCAGACATGTTTGCCTCTGTCTGTTTGATGGCAGTAAGGTAAGCTCACTGAGTTGAACCATCTCACACAGGATGATGGAGAAGCCCTTGTGTGGTACCACACATTAAATGTGGAGTGCGCTGTGTGTGTGAGTGTGTGGTACCGCAGTAGGTTAACCCTGGCTCTTCAGTGTGTGATGTTGGTACACACACACAGTTAACCCATCTGGGCCTTAGATTTCTTCACTTATGAGAGGGACTGGTACCTGTCTTCTAGTGTTGTGTACAGTTCAGGTCTAAGTATAGAGCATTGCATTTTTGAAAATGCAATGTATATCCAGCTCCCCAGGCAAGATATGGAGCATCGCCATTTCCCGTGAGGTCTCCTGGAATCCTTTTCTGCTCAACTCTTCCCTGATTCCTAAAAGACCATTTTTTACCTAATACCAAATGATAGTCTGAATGACTTCTAAAAAAATAATGTATCTTTCATGAGATGTAGCTTAAGTGGTGCTTAGGTAGAAATTCGTAGCTTTAATTGCATATACTAGAAAGAGGGAAGGTTTAAAATCAGTGATCTAAGCTGGGAACTTAAGAGACTAGAAATTGAAAAGTGAGTTAAACCTAAGAATGTAGAAAAAAGGAAATAACAAAGAGTAGAAATTAATGAAATAGAAAACAGATGGACAGAAGAGAAAATCAATGGAGATGAAGGTTGATTCTTTGAAGAGGTTAATAAAATTGAAAGATGCCCAGAAAGACTGACTAAAAAGAGTGAAAGAAAGCCGGGCGAGGTGGCACATGCACACCTGTAATCCCAGCAGCTCTGGAGGCTGAGATAGGAGAATCGCAAGTTCAAAGCCAGCCTCAGCAACAGTGAGGTGCTAAACCATACAGTGAGACCCTGTCTCTAAAAAAAAAAAAAAAAAAAAATAGGGCTGGGGATGTAGCTCAGTGGTTGAGTTCAATCCCTGGTACAAAATAAAAAAAACAAAACAAAAAACAAATTATCAATATCTCCCATTGAAATAGAAACATCATTACTGATCCTGCAGACACTGAGGACAATAAGGGATATTATAAGGAATTGTATGCCAGTAAATCTGACAACATTGATGAAATAGATAATTTTATAAAAAACCATAATTTACTGAAACTGACATAAGAAGAAATAGAAAATTTGAATTTCTGTTTTAAAGAAATTACAACTTCAATTAAAAAAATTCCTACAATGAAAAATCCAAGTCCTTATGGCTTCACTCTAGTGACTTCCCGCAAACATTTAAGGAAGAAATAATACCCATCTTATGCAAACTCTTCCAAAGAATAGGAGAAAACATTCCCTAACGTATTTCCTAAATCTAGGAAAAACATGACACCAAATGATGACATTACAAGACCAGTATCCTTCATGGATATAGAAACTAAAATCCTAAACAACATTCTCAAGTTGGATCTAGCAATTTATAGAAAGGACAGTAGGTCACGACCAGCTGGAATTTCTCCCCATGTTCAGATGTACACACCTGTGCATCCAGCATTGGACATGCGAAATTGTAATGTTATTTCATCATATTAGTAGACAAGAAAAAATCATGTGAACATCTCAATAAACAAAGAAAAAACATTGACAAATTCCAGTGCCCATTCACGAGTTTTAAGAAATCCCCTACAAACTAGGAACAGGTGGGAACTTCCTCAAATTTATAAAGAACAAGAAAAACCTGAATTTCTCTCATTGACAGTGAAATGTAGAATTTTTTTTTTTTAGTCTAAGATTAAGAACAAGTCAAGGATGCTAAGAAATAAAAAGATAACTCAGTTTTTTAAATGAGCAAAAACTTGAACAGGCCCTTCAAAAAAGAAAACATGAGAAACCAATAGGCATATAAAAATATACCTAACATGTAATACATTATTAGGGGAATGTAAGAGTTACAGTGAGAGACCCACTTAGATGCTCCATACAAGAAGCCCACCTTAAATAGAAAAGGTAAGTTAAAGGGAGGAGGGTTCACTATTCAAGATATTAATGTCCGGCTGGGAATGTGGCTCTGTTGTTGAGTGCTTGCCTGGCATCTGCAAGGCCCTGGGTTCAACTCCCAGTGCATTAAAAAAAAAAAATGTCAAACAAAGTAGATACATACCCAGTCACCCCATGTTAGAGCTTCAAAACACATGACCTAAAAATTGATGGAACTGAAAAAAGAAATGGGAAAAGCCACCATTATAATTGGAAACTTCACTACTGTTCTCTTAGGAATATAGAACAAGCAGACAGAAGATGAGAAAGGATATTAGGAATTGATTAACCTATTGACAAACTAGGTAGGATCAGTATTGAGCAGCACTTCACCTCTAAACAGTAAGAAGCATGTTGTAAGTGCATGTGGAATATCCACCAGTCTACACAGGTGGACCTGGGTCAGAAAATAAACCCCAACAAGTCTAAAATAGAGTTGAGAGCCAGGTATCGTATGGCCTTTGAGCACATGAGATTAAGCTAGATATCAGTAACAGAAAGATCCGTGGGCAAAGTCTTCAAATGCTTGGAAATTAACAGATTTCTAAATAATCAATGAGTCAAAGGGAAATTAGAAAATATTTTGTACTAATCACAAAGTGGAAGTGAAACAGACAGTCTGGTAGATGTCAGCTAAAGCCTAGTTAGAGGGGTTCCCAGAGTGGGTGGGAGCCGCAGAAGAGCTCCTCACAGCCTCACCCCCTGAGCTGAGGAGCCCCAGGCCTCCATGGGATGTGCAGGCAGAGGCCCTCTGGGGAGGGGACTCCAGGGGGAGCAGGGTGGCCGCCAGTGTGGAATCCTGACAGGGAGTGTCTGGAAGGCAGGCAGTGTGAGAAGCAGTGCGCGTCTGTCCTAAAAACAGCAGAGGGCACTGAAGGAGGTGACATGATGAGATTCATGTTCTAGAAAGATCTCTGGCTCCTCTCCGAAGAATAAATAGAAAAGGTAAGTTAAAGGGAGGAGAGGGCAGCCAGAGGGGACTCAAGTGGACCACTGGGGGCAGGGCCCTGGCATGGCAGGCAGAGGACAATAGGCATCATCTTGAAGAAGCAAAAATCTGGATCCAGCTTGCTTAGGATTGCCCCTGGCGCTGGCATTTGCACAACATGGGACCTTGACCTTGCTCTCAGGCTCCTCCTCTTGTACCTCCTGGGATCAATGTGAGCAAACTGGGTTATTATAAGTAAAGCATGGAGAACAACACATGGAGCATAATAAGTGCAACCAAAAGAGTGATGACGATTACAGCTTGGGTGGAGATCAGGTCGGGGGAGATGCAGGAGGCGGGAATCAACGGGATTGGTGGTGGGCTGAGTGTGGAGGGTGGAGGGAGAGCAGGTGTGGAGCGGGCAGTAGGTCTCAGACATCCACCCCTGGATAGACCATGGTCACACGCACACAGGTAGGGAGGCCTCGGGGAGGACTGCGTGTGGCGCTGCGCTGGTGGTTTTCTTCCACCTGAACTTGGAGTAAGGGTGACCACAGGGCTACTGTGCACAAAAGCACCACCGCAAACGCGCCAGGAGGTGTCAGCAGTGACCAAGAAGAGAGGACCTGCTGTACTCTCCTGTTCTCACGTGAGAACCGAAAACAAAAACTAGAATTTCACTTTAATAACAGAAAATATGGGATTCATTTTATATCCAGATCCTAGAAGTTCATTTATGAAATTAATTTTTATCAGAGTTCGAAATCGAGAAGTTTTGCATCACATTTAATAGTTAGAAAATTGCATTATTTGCTCTTTGAAGGCTTCTTTAACAAATCTAGCCTATTACAAAGGAAAGCTCTGTTGTCGAGCCTGGGCAGTGCCAATCCAGGACGCCCTCCCAGCACCCACCGTCCTCGCAGGGCAGGTGCACCCACACCTTCAGCGTCGGGGGGAGCCTCAAGCCTCTGGGTCTGCTGCCTGCTTTTCTTTTTTGTTTTATTTTCTAGGGCTGGGAGGGAGCCCGGCTTTGTTCTCTCTCCCTGTTGTCCTCTGTTCTCTTTCCTCCTTCTTGCGTGTGGTTTATTCGTTTCTTAGAACTCCATTCTGAATTATCCGTGGTGTTGAGTGGTCTCTCTGGGTGGCTTCCTGGGTGCTTGCTGTAGGTGTCATTTTATACACCCAGCTAATCACAGTGACCACAGGCAGCGTTCTGGTTGGAGAGAGGCAGAGACTGTCCCTCTCTCTAATTCTCTTTGTCCTCATTCACTCACAACTGACTTGCACATTTCCTCTACATACACTGAAACCACATCATCCAGTCTTACAATTTTTGCTTTAACCATCAACTGAGAAATTAGTAGTATTTAATCAGATCTTTACTGTTCCCATTGATCTCCTTCCTGATGTTCCAAGATTGCTTCTTTATCTTGTCTCTTCTGTACAGAGAGTGTCCTTTAACCATCCCTTCAGGGTGACAGATTCTCTTAAACTAGCTTTATCTGAGTATCTGTCTCCCTTCCTTCCTAAAGGACCTTTCCACTAGATGTGGGACTCTGGATTGACAGTTCTTTTCATCTACCACTTAAACACCGTGGTGCCACCTCTTCCTGGCCTCTGGTTTCTGCCGAGACACCCACTGCCATCTGAGTCATTCCCCTGGCTTAACCTGGCTGTTTTTCTCTCTTGCTACCTTCAGTGTATTTTTTTTTTTTCCTGTTTACTTTAGAAGTGTGGTGTACCTGGCACAAATCCTTTTGGATCTCCCCTGTTTGGAATTTGCTCAGCTTCTTAAATCTGTCGGTTTCTGTCTTTGGCTGAAATTGGGGATTTTTCAGCCATTATTTCCTACAGTACCTTTTAAACTCCTCTCCTCTGGGACTCTGATGACACAAGTGTTAGATCTTCTGTTTTAGTCCTCTAGGCTTCTGAGGTTTCTACCTAAAGTGTCACTTCCTCTTCTAGTAAGCATATCTCAGATATTGAGTATTCACTCGATGTGGTTTATTACTGTCACAAGGGCACAAATGTGAATCTATTTTATCAGCTCCTTCATTGTTTTATTAATAAGTATTGGGACCATTGTTTTCACTGTTTGAAAAGTTAGATGCATACTATATTGGATGAAGAAAGAAACCCAGATCTTACAGAACTGCATGAAATAAAAAATGGAAGCCCCTCCTCTCCCTCTGCCCTGACCAATATAGCCACTGGTAATTATCTGGGACTAAGAGGGTGATGTTTCAAAGAACTTCCTACAGCCTGATCTGAAATCGGAAAATCTTTCAGGTCCTGAGCAACATTCACACTGTGAGGGCCACGTGGCAACCCAAAAAGCCCAAAACCTGGACCTTTCTCCCCAGGTAAGAAATGTGCTGAGTAGCAGAACAGGAAACACCCTGCTTTCCTCCTAGGCGACCAGCAGTTAAGACCTAAGAGGAGGCTGTGGAAGCATCACATTCAGCACAGAGCACATGGAGCCACATGTGAACCCTTAGATTCTTTACTGTTCTAGGAGAACTTTGATTAAAGTTATTTGTGTTTCTGACTCACCAAGGTTATAATTCCAATGAATCATCCTATTCATTGGATTTCAATTTTAGGAAATGCCCATTTGATGAAAAATGCAGACAAGAAGATAAAATTTAGGAAGTGAAGTGTTTTTCAGAAATGGAGTCTTACAACTGCACTAATGACAGTTGTGTTTTCCTCTGATGAAATGAAAGGTGCCGCCTAGGGAACCAGTACACTCTGGACTGTCAGAACTGGGATGAGGTTAAGGTTTCTACCACTGAGTCAGTCTCGCAGGGATGGATGCTAGTGAATCCAAGATGTCTCTCTGTTCTTTTAATAATACAAATTGTCTGTAGTTCACCTACTTCCACCCCCAGGTTTCATTACTTGAGTGTTTACTTCCCTCCCTCAACTAACTCCCTTTGTTACTGCACCCTAATTACCCTTCTCCTAATAAAGATCTTAACACAAATGGGGGTTCCTTGAGAGGGCACTGGCTGTGAGTGAGGCCCGCAGCTTGCTGGGTGCCGCAGGCATCCTTGCTTGACTACAGCACAATGCCTGAAAGTGAGCGTGGCCTCCTGACCTCCTGACCTCCCTGCCTCCAGGGAGACACACCACATATCTTTGGGTCTGTCATTTCACAGTTCTGTGATGCACAGCTGTGTGTCATGCTTTCTCAGGATATAAAGGTGAGCTTTGGGAGGAATAACAAAGTGCTTGTCACCTTCCTGAATGAACTGAGGTATCCGTTACGTGCCCACTTCTTCCTAGTGCATGAGGGTTTACTTGTATGTCAGTGGGGAAGAAACACAGGTGCAAATAATAAGAATGCTCTCTACTTAGGATGCTCTAGCCACGCACAGGCCCTTGGGTCCCTGGTTTATTCAATCCTTAGAGTGGCCCTGTGGGGCGGGCGCTATGGATTACTCTGATCAGGCAGGCTGTGAGGATATGGGTCTCCAAGCGCTTTGGGAAACACAGAGGAGAGGGAAGTTAATTCTAGCCCTTGAGCCTCAGGAGGTTTTGTAAAAGAAAACTAGACCTCAAAGACGGGGTAGGGTTTTATAGGCAAGAAGGGGGGGATGGATGCTGTGTAGGGAGAGGGGTGGGAGGAGCCCAAGGGGAGGGGGCCTGTTCCAGGCAGGCATCAGGAAAGCCCAGCAGACATGTGTGCCCAGCCACTCAATTCTGTTTAAAATGAACAGCGATTGGCATAAAAACCTTACAGCATATGCCAAGTGGGCCTTGAGCACCTTGGGGTGGTTTGCTGCACAGGTTGTATGTTAGCCCTGCTCGGAGAAAAGTAAGTGAAGAGAAAGGTGTTTCCCTCAACAAGGGAGCTGAGTGTGTTTACCAAGTCAGTGGTGTGGATGGGTCAGTCCGTCTGCTCTTAACTTTCCTTAAGAGACCTTTGTGGTAATGCAAAGGCACAAGCCTTGTGCCTTGGACGGGGCAGAACGCCCCTTCCCACTGTGCACTGTGGTCAGTAACCCATGTTTCTTTATCGTTCCAGGTCACTGGCTTCTTGCCATGCTTGCTCCATGGCGACTGTTTTATCAGGTCCAATTCTTCATCTCCAGACCTGGGAATATTATTTGAACTTGGAATTTCTTCGCAATGTATGTCAGACGCAAGATAAATGTCACTTTATAATATACCAGTTAAAAGGGAATTGGCAGGCCTTGTGCCATGGTTCAGGCCTGTGATTTCAGCGACTCAGGAGGCTGAGCAGGAAGATGGCAAGTTCAAAGCCAGCCTCAGCAACTTTGAGAGGACCTAAGCAACTTAGTGAGACCCTGTCTCTAAATAAAAAATTCAAAGGGATGGGGATGTGGCTCAGTGGTGAAGCACCCCTGGGATCAGTTCCCCCCCCCCCAAAAAAAAAAGGAGTGCTGGAGTGTGTGTGTCTGTGAGTGAAGTCCTGGAGGGTTTCCCTAGGTGGGATTTTCATCTCTGGTGGAACGAGCTGGCAGTGCTCATGATTCTTATGCAGTGCTGCTTTCTCAGTGGCATTTAAGATGAACAGGACCTGCTTACATGTGTAGCACCAGTGAACGCCAGAGCTCCTAAAGAATGGAAATTCAGAACAGAAGGGGTTTTCAGAAAGTGATCAGAAGCACCATGGCACTTCAACCCCAGGACCCAGTGCACCTGGCCCTGCAGTCAGCAATTCTTATTGAGAGACCTGGCCAAGTGGCGGTTCTGTGCAGGGAACACCAGAAGCATGGTGTCATGTGAACTGCTGGAGCCGAGGCGTGGCCATGCTAGCAGCCCTCCATCTCCCACCCCCTAGCAGCATCTGAATGCAGTATAGGAACCCGGCCCCTCGTAGCCCAGAGCCACCACAGGTACCCTGTGTACTGCATCATCCTGGGTTTCTTTAGGACAAGTAAACCCAGGGGAGTCGCAGATGAGTCAGAGCGAGGAGAGGAGCAGCCCGGAGCCAGGCCCAGTGGCCTCTGGCAGTGGACAGTGGGGCAGACTTCCAGGTGTCAAGGCCTTTGCATGCTGAATCCCCACAGTCCACTGCAGGGAGACAGAGCTTGCTGATTCAGGAGCACCCATGTGCCTCTGGGTGATGCCACAGGAAGTGCTCAGCTCCTGAGGCACCTGTTGGCACATCAACAGTTTCAGGGATTTTCAAGGGAAATTTTGACAAAAGGTGAGCATCACTTAAAGTGCCACCTCTGCTGTACCGTGGGACCCACCACGTTTCATTTGATTTTCTGGGGCAGAACTGCTTAGCCCTAAGCGGGGATACTGGCCTTGTTCCTTTCAGGGGCTTGCATGTGCTTATAATTTTGACTCGTTCAGATGTTGTTTCTCAGACTTGTTTTATTTCCCAGTCAACGGGTGAGAGAGGAGAGTTGAGTTGCGGCTGGGTGTTTCTCAGGCTCTTCGATGCCAGTGGCGTTCCAATACCAGCAAAGTAAGTGCTCTGCGAATTCCTAGCAGTTGTGTGATTTTGTAGAAGTTCTTTTTTTAGGATCAAGGAACTCAGGTTTGTTCTGTTGGCATGTCAACAGCTTTTGGGGCGAGGGCTTTTAATGTTGATTTTAGTGTTGTATAAAGTAGTGTATGAAAGCAACACACACACCCTCACCCAGAGAGGGAGAAGGACACATAGGACATGTTCTAGAATATGCTTGCACTGTCTGCCTGCTGGGACTGTTCCCTGAAGTACTGGCACATTCCACCATGCTGAAAACAGTGCAAAAGCTAAGTCCAGGGTCCCCAGGTCCTCTGTGAATCTGTGTAGGACATTGAAATTATAGCAGTTTTTTTAATATTTATTTTTTAGTTGTAGTTGGACACAGTACCTTTATTTATTTATTTTTATGTGGTACTGAGGACTGAACCCAGGGCCCCGCACTTGCTAGGCAAGTGCTCTACCTCAGCCCCGGCCCTCCTGTAAGCAAATTTAAACTTTAAAAGCACAGTGCAAGCTAGAAGCAAATATCCTCATGCATACCACAAAGTTGGAATGTTGTTAGCCCTAACGTAAAAAGAGCCCTTGAAAACTAATAAGTAAAAGATCATCTGAATTTGTATTTATTTATTTATTGGTTCCAGTGATTGAACCCAGGGGTGCTTAACCACTGAGCCACATCTCCAGTCCTTTTTATTTTTTATTTTGAGACAGAGTCTCGCTGAGTTAGTTAGGACCTCACTAAGTTACTGAGGCTGTCTTTGACTTGTGATCCATCTGCCTCAGCCTCCCAAGTCACTGGGATCATAGGCATGTGCCTCCTCACCCAGCTCATCTGAATTTTTAAATGGGGAAAATAAAGATCTAAGTCTAGGATATAAACAGGACATTCACAGAGGGCTACAGATGGACAAGCAGTAGGGAGGATGGTGATCAAGATTCTAAATTTGTCATTACGGAAACTCAGGGTGCTGGGTCCCACACTGCCTGTATAACAGGAGGTATGCGCCATAGTGTCCAAATTCCCCCCACCTTTAATCTGGGGAAATAATTCCTACCCCACAAGCTCCTGGTGAGGATTAACTTGGATAACATGCCCTGCACAGCCTCCTTACCACTGAACCCTAGTTTCTAATTTCATCCTAGCCGGAGCAGGAGGGGCGCCCCATTATCAGGAGTGAATACAGAAACTCAAGTTTCTTATGATTTTTTAAAAAATATGTTCAGGGTTTTCACTTATACTTAGAAGAAAAAAATAAGGAAACATCCAAAATTCCACCTTGGCAAAGTGAGGTCCCAGTTATTTCCTAGAAGGTGGAGCTCGGTCGATAGGGAAGCATTCTGATGTGTATTGTGAGGCACAGGGAGTCACAGGGTGGGTGACAGTCAGGGCAGGAGACTTACTGAAGTAGAGGGAAGGACAGAGGAATTTTTCACTTTTTACGTGTCCTGTCTATGCCATTCCAACATTTTTCTTAAATATTTATTTTCTAGTTATCGGTAGACACAATATTTTTATTTTTTATTTTATGTGGTGCTGAGGATCGAACCCAGTGCCTCACGCATTCTATGCAAAGTGTTCTACCTCCAAGCCACAACCCCAGCCCCCATTCCAACATTTTACAACGATCTATGTTACTGTTTTATTTTAAAAATCATATAAATTCATAATGGGTTAATTTCAAATATTGATTCAACACATTTAAAAACAGTAATTACTTGCTATTAACAAGTCATTCAAGTCAAAACATCTTTATTTTTATTTGTTTATTTTTATGTGGTGCTGAGGACCGAACCCAGTGCCTCACGTGTGCAAGGCAAGTGCTCTACCACTGAGCTACAGCCTCAGGCCCATCTTAATAACAGAAATCTTTCTCATTTTCATATAAGTACATTTCCTGTGTTGATGCTTGGGACAGAGTCTCTTTGCTGAGATGACACCCCATGGAAGGGTCAACACTGTCATTCTCATCCATCAATGAGACATAATTAGAATGAATACATTTGTGCTAAAAATGTTTCACTTCTGGTTCAGGTGTCTACGGAATGCCCGCCATGCGCAGCCATCATAGTATGTTATTCCTTCACAGGACTTACGAGCTCTTCTTGAATGGTGGCACTCCTTATGAAAAAGGTGTTGAAGTGGACCCTTCAGTGTCCAGAAGAGGTACTGCAGTGGTGCGCTGCCTTCTGTCAGCTTTCCGTCACTGTGACAACGTACCTGAGATAATCAACTTCAGAAGAAAGAGGTTTATTTTGCTTCACGGGTTTCCGTCCATGATTGCTTGGCCGTTTCTTTGAGCCTGTGACATCAAGGTGGGAGCACATGGCAGAGGAGGCCTGTTCATCTCATGGTTGCCAGGACTCAGAGGAAGGGTTGGGGTCCAGTATCTTCAACTGACCAGTGTCCTAGCCTCCTCCCATAAGGCCCCATCTCTTAAAGGTCCCACACCTTCTCCCTCAGTGCCACAGGCTGGTGACCAGGCCTTTAATTTGTGGGCCTTTGGGGAACACCTCAGATCCAAACCGTGGCACCTCCTTTTCCTTAAAGATGAAACAAATGGCAGAGGCTTCAGAGAAGGCAGCCGTATTCCAGTAAGCATGACAGTTTCTACTTGGATTCCCATGTTTTAAGATGTGCCATTTGGTGATGTGATCTTAGTCATTTTTATCTCAGTGATTGTTATTTTGGTAGCACATGTAAGACTATAATGTTGAAAATCGTGAGAAATGGGGCCCTGCGTTAGTTCTGTCGCTGAACGCTGAGCTGATGCTGTGGCAGGTACAGAGTGAGTGAAGCCGGCTTCCTCAGAGATGGCCCATTTCAGGGTCAGGGCGTGTAGGCATTGAAATCGTGACATGCATGCCACCTCACCCTCCAGGAAGATGGAGCACCCGTCAGTATGTCTGTTGGCCAGGGGACACCAGGGAAGGGAGTGGAGGGCAGCACAGATGGGCCCTCCCTCGGGAAGCTGTGGGCTGACGGCTGGAGCCCCCTCGCACGCCTCAGCCCTCCCGTCCTTGTGTGGTCCAGGACACCAACCCAGGCTGTTGCCCCAGTGGCAGGCTCTCTCCTCCTTGGAACAGGAAGGAGTTGGGGTTTGGGGTGTAGGTGCTTCTTCCTGGGGCCGCATGTGCCCTTCCCCCTTTCCCTGCGTGCTGCTGCGGCCATCTGCCCTAGTGGCCAGGGGTGCTGTAGGGAGGCCGCAGGTGTCTGTCACCGCCAGGTCTCTTCTGACAGCCGGAGGGATGTGGGCGCCTCCTGCCTGCTATAACCACCAGTTGTGCTGACCTGTCACTTAATAGTCTTAACAAATAGTCTTACCCGTTCCGAGCGCTGACAGCTGTGGGTCTGTTTCTGTTTGACAGCGCAAGGCAGTGTTTTCCAGCAGATGATGACCATGCGGAGGCAGCCTCAACTCCTGGTGAAACTGAGGTCTCTCACCCAAAGGTCATGGAGCATGCTCAGGTGCGTCCCGCTTCCCGGGCAGTGACCGCGGGGCACTCGGCCCCAGGTCGCATCTGCCTTGGGTCCCCCCTGCTTGGCTGTCTCTTGTCATTTACTTTTTACCTAATTAATTATTTTTGCCAAAGAGCAGAAGAGAAATAGAAAAATAATAAAGCTTAGCATCATTTACTCTTCTTTAACACTAAGCTCAAGTGACAGACTTGGTAATAAATCCTTCAGCTACTTTTGAACAAATGAGACTTACCAATGCCTGGGCCTATCTTCAGGGAAATCTTTTTTTACTTGTTCTTTTTGGTTTTATAGGACAGGAGAATGTATTTTGACATATCCTACATACATGGTGTGCGACTTCCCATTCTTGTGGTTGTACATAGTGTGGAGTTCCACTGGTCGTGGGTTCATATGTGAACACAGGAAAGTGACGTCCCACTCATTCTGCTGTCTTTCCTATTTCCAGCCCCTCTCCCTCCCCCTCACACTCTTTGTCTAATCCAATGAACTTTTCTTCTTCTCTCCCCTCCTCTTCCCTTATTGTGCGTTTGCATCTGCATATCAGAGAGAACATTTGGCCTTTGGTTTTTGGGGACTGACTAGCATATTTTACTTAGCATGATAATCTCCAGTTTCATCCATTTATTGGCAAATGCTAGTTTCCTTCTTCTTTAGGCTAAGTAATGCTCTCTTGTGTGTATAGATACCACATTTTCTTCATCCATTCATCTGTTGAAGGGCACCTAGGTTGGTTCTGTAGCTTGGCTACTGTGAATTGAGCTGCTATAAACACTGATGTGGCCAAGTTACTACAGTATGAACTTTTTTTTTTTATGTTAGGTTTATTTAGGTTTGACTTGCATGCAGTAAAATTTATGATTTGGGGGTTGCAGTTTCTGGAGTTTTGACAAATGTACCGATCACGTGACAATCACCACAATCCAAAGAATATTCCCTTTGCTCTCAAAGGTTCTTTTGTGTCCCTCTGTTGTCAGCTCCCAGCTCTGGACTTGGGGAAGCACTCCTCAGTTTTTTTCCCCAGCACTTTAGCCTTTCCCAGATGCCGTAGGTGGATTCATGTGGCCTGCGGCCTGCAGCCTCTGAGTCTGGCGTCTTGGACCATCATACATCTGAGGCTCGTCCACGCTGTTGCCTTTGTTAGTGATTTGTTCCTGTTCATTCTGTATGGTAACTGCTGCATTTGATGGACATGCCACCATGTGTTTATCATCCTCTAGTTGGTGGTCATTTGGGTTTTTCTAGGTTTGGGTAACTATAAATAAACCTGCTCTAAATATTTGCATACACGTTTCTGCGTGTGTGGACGTGAGGCTCCCTACATCTCAAGTAGGACTGCCTAGCAGAGGGTTTGTTGTTACATCTGGTGTTGGTCTGGCTGCTTCCCTGAACGCCTGTGCCATTGACCCTCTCCCCCTCTCTGTGCACGGGTTTCAGTGATTCCGTGTTCTTGGCAGCATATGATATGATTTTTCTGTTTAGACCAGTTTAAAAAGGGAACAGCAGTTTCTCACCATGGTTTCATTTGCCTTTTCCTGGGGAGATCCCAGAGCTTCCAGTTCTCACTGGATCCCCTGTAGTCATGTAACCTTCTCTCAGGGTTTCAGTGGCTGCCTCTTTAAAATGGGGATAATAGCAATGTCAATTCCCTCCAGCTCTAATGAGGTTTAATTGAAAGCAAGTATATAAAACACTTAGTCCATATTTATAGTCCGTGGCTATAGGGAAACACAATGGTGTTGGCTATAATTGTCTATATCATAATTATTTTATATCCAAATAAATGTCAGTGCACATCAGGTAGATACATGCTGCCATTTCCTGAAATTTGTTCAAATGAAGAGGATTGAGGAATTTAAAACAGATGTTAACCGATTGGAGGGATGAGAGGGCCTTCCTCCAGGTCACACAGGGGACAGGAGACGGTGAGCCTGATGCAGGTTGGGGAGCAGCAGGGGAAGCAGACTGAGTGGTGGCTTCGCCCCTGGGTCAGGGCCTTGCTTTAAATATCCCCTGTTCCTTCTCCAGAGCTGACAGGTGCTTGTCATCACACACGGGTGTTGAGTCTTTCAGTAACTGTTAATAACGTGCTCCTGGGGATTAATCTCTCCTTACCTGCCCCGCCTCTTTTTTCTTTCCTGGATGTTCGTGGCCCTTTTTTGGCAAATCTTTTCTCAGAAAAATTGTGTTTTTTTCCCAGTGTGAGGAGAAGCAGCACAGTAGCGGTCTTTGTCAGGGGCCAGCCGGACCCATGGGGCCTAGTTCTCCCTCTTGCTGCTGCTGCCAGCCGCTCCTCCGGGAGCCCAGGGCACCCCCGCAGCCCTGTCAGCACAGCGCTTCCGGCAGTTTCTGTGGCTCCAGATACTAGCTTTTAAGTCCCTTCACCATCTCAAGGTCAGGTTTGACTGTGGTGCAGGGGGTGGATGAAACTAGGAGCACTCTTCTGTGTGTTGGCTTACTAAGAAGGGCCCTGGGTCCTTGTCCCCAACCTCAGGGACTGAGGCTCTCGCTTGAGTGTAGTGCACACGGGCACCCAGACCTTTGGTATCAGAGCATGCCTCTCAGGCGCCCTGCTGCTGCCGCCCCTGCCCCTTACCCAGACTTGGGCTGTCCTGGCATTGCCTCTGCACATGGCGGGATCCTGCCGTGTGCGTCCCTGGTGATGCTAAGGGTGGGTTTGGGCACCCTGCTGTTGTGACCCAGGGACAGGCTGGCTCACCGACAGCAGGCCATGGCAGTGAAACCAGAGGCCCTAGGCCTTTCCAAAGCCGTGGACCATGGGCTGCGGTGTACATAGGTCAAGGTCAGGGGCCAGATGTGAACTTTAGGATGTTGCTGCCCTGCCTGAGCACCTGGAGGGGCAAAGGCAGGACTGACCCAACTGGGCATCCTCGCCACCCATCCTGCTACCTACAGAGAGAAGGGAGCGAGTGTGGCACCTGCAGGCCTCTCCTCTCTTTCCAAGGAGCATCCACCTCCAGCCCCACCTGCCCTGCCTACCAGCTCCACCTTGGCTCAGCCATGTCTCTGCTCCCAGGAGACACGAGGGGTCTTTCCAGGACGCCAGCGAGCACAGAACAGTGGAGCAGCAGCGCCAAGAGCAGGAAGCCCAGTATTTGTCTCAGAGCCCTTTGTCCCCTAGGGCCCTAGCTGCCCCAGCCCACAGCCTTACATGAGTGTAGCCTGTGGGTGTCAAGAGACCTTGAAAATGCGGATGAAGCTGGGCAGACCCCTGCTCCCTGGAGAGAGCTCCAGGGTCCTGCACAGGGGCCCAGAAGACTGTTCAGCGAGCTGGCTGGGCTGGGACAGGCTAGGGGGCGCTGTCATCGTGGCAGGGAGCACACAGGTGTCTCGGGCTCCCCAAGGCTTGGCTTTCTGACTCTGGAGCTGTTTCAGATCTAACTTAGTGCTCTATATTGTTTAGCCTTCTCTCAGGGTTAAATAGGAATTACCTCTCTCGTTCTGGAGCTCTTGTACAAAGGGTTCAATTTGCAGTGATCAGGTTCTCAGCCCCTTAGGGGAGGGGAAGCTCCGAATTTTAACTCTGAGTTCTGAGCACCAAGAAGCGCTGGCCTGTAGAAGGAAGCTACGTGCACGTGTGTGTGGCGGTGCTAGAAATGGACTTCCCTTTGCCTTTTTGATGCATTCTTTTTTCTTTTTTTAATTTTTATTGTTGGTTGTTCAAAACATTACATAGTTCTTGATATATCATATTTCACACTTTGATTCAAGTGGGTTATGAACTCCCATTTTTACCCCGTATACAGATTGCAGAATCACATCAGTTACACTTCCATTGATTTACATATTGCCATACTCGTGTCTGTTGTATTCTGCTGCCTTTCCTATCCTCTACTATCCCCCCTCCCCTCCCCTCCCCTCCCCTCTTCTCTCTCTACCCCCTCTACTGTAATTCATTTCTCCCCCTTGTATTATTTTTCCCTTTCCCCTCACTTCCTCTTGTATGTAATTTTGTATAACCCTGAGGGTCTCCTTCCATTTCCATGCAATTTCCCTTCTCTCTCCCTTTCCCTCCCACCTCTCATCCCTGTTTAATGTTAATCTTCTTCTCATGCTCTTTGTCCCTACTCTGTTCTTAGTTACTCTCCTTGATGCATTCTTTTCCTCTCTTTTAATGCTGTTATATTATTGCTAAAAATAAATAGGATATGGCCTACCTGAGGCCCATTCACCCCAATCACAGCACCTCTGCCACCAGAGACTGCTGGTCCCCGTGTGAGGTCAAGAGGATATGTTCTTACTACTTCAACTCAGCTAACCTTTGGTGACACAGAACTTTCTGGCCATCTTAGGTTTGGAAAAGTCAGGAGGTTTCTCTAAAGGAATTTAAAAAACAAAAAAAAAAAAGGTAAGCAGCATTGCCTCATGGAGTGGGAAGGTGCCAGAAGGAAAGGCGTGCCCACTGTGGGAGTGCCCAGCCTGCCAGACAGATGAACAGGGAGGTGGGCAGCAAACAGCAAAGGAGGGGGTGAGAAGGAAGGAAGGAAGGAGGGCTCAGCCTTCCCCTGCGCAGCACAGCGACCACTGTTACTCAGCAGCAGCTGGAACACAGGCCATGGGGGCCTGGGGCAGAACAGCCTCTGGAGTCGCAGCATGACTGCTGGGTGCACATGGGGCACTGAGGCTGCCAGTCTTCAGCTCCTAGGTCAGGAGTAGACATGGGAACCTGAGTGGCTTCAAAGAGGGCTGAGGCTGCTCCCGCCTGGAAGTGGGGGAAACTGGCCTGCACCATGCCTTGATGCTTCTGGACAGTGGGCAAGGTGCTGCTCCAGTTCCCAGGAAGCTCAGGAACGGGGATCCCCTCGCTCAGGCCAGCCCAGGGTCACGATCACCGTTTCCTTCCAGCCAGCTGGAAGCCTGAATGTGGCCCCTAGGATAATTGTTCTAAAACTCTGGAGTTAATTAAGATAGAGGATTAATTTATAAAATTAAGATTTCTTTTATAACTTCTGAGTGTAAAAGTGAGTCTCTTATAGGAAAGCATATAGTTGGATCTCGTTTTTGCAGCCACAGGCCTCACTCCTAGGAAGCTGGGGACAGGTGAGGACTCTAGTTAGTTGCTGTCCCGCCTTAGCTCACCAGCTGAGGTGACAGCTCCTCTGGCAGGGCTCCAAGGGCCCCACCTTCCCCAGGGAGACGGGGGCGGGGCCTATGCCAGGGCGGGAACTTGGAGCCTGGTCCCCCACAGCTCAGTGTGGGAGGAGCCCGGAAGTAGTGCCCTGGAGGCGGGGCTGCAGCTCCGGGTGTGGTGGGTCCAGCTCCTGGGATCCAGGAGCGGAGAAGGTGAGCTGGCCAGGAGCGGCCAAGTCTAGACGCCCACAGGAGGTTGGGACCCCAGGAGGACTCTGACGCCGCCCTGGAACCTCGGCCCCGGGTTGCCTGTCCCCTGGAGCCCAGGGCGGTCCCCACAGCGCCCACCGCCCGACCTCGCTGTCCTGGTTCTCACCTAAGGGCTTTCCTCAGCGGAGCTGCTGGTCACAGCTGGTGGGTTTTGATTTGCAGGGTCCTGTTCAGGATGCGGTGGCCTCAGCAGTGTGGCCTGCGCCTTGGACCTCAGAGGAGAAGAGGTGGCCTGATCCATCCGCAGGCCCCCTGGAGAGGGGAGGGCCAATGGAGGAGCCCAGTGTGACCTGGGGGCAGGAGGCAGGTTAAAAGACAGACCTGCCCAGGTATTTCAGGTCTCACTGACTCTGTGTCCTTTTGTTTTCCTGTCGCACCTGTGGATTTTGTTTTAAGTCCTCGCTTTAAAAACCCTCTCCTGTTCCTTCTGTGTACCTGACCCATCATTTTAAACCATGTTCCAAGGTCACTTTTTGGTGTATGTGTGGTTCTGGGGATTGAACCCAGGTCCTTGAGCCTGTTAGGCAAGTGACCTACCTGAGCTACACCCTCAGAGACCCCTGTAAACTTTTTCCCCTCTGCCACGGGGTCAAGTTGCCAAGGCTGACCTCGAAGGTTCCTCTTCCTCAGCCTCCCTGGTGGCTGGCATGACAGGCATGCACCTGGGACTGTCACTCTAGCCTGTGATGGGAACTCATGTGCATCTGTCCAGGGCTAGGCATGGTTCTGCAGAGCTGTGCTCCAGGCTCCCTGCAGGGCTGTGGAGGCTTCTGCTGCCCAGCAGCCCTGGTGCCATGGCCAGGGCTCCTCCCACCCTGGGGCAGGCAGCTGCCCATTGCTGTAGGCTGACCTTATTTTCTTATGGCACCCTTACATACCCTGGAGTATGTTGGATTGTTTGTCCATTACGAGTCTAACAGGTCCTCTAGAACCTTCAAATAATTAGTAAAATTCCTAAAGAGTAAGTGAGCATGCAGAGAAATTGGGCTAATGGGAAGAATGATGTTGGATGATATTTTCATGACTTGAATATATTATCCAACATGAAGTTACATTTTATTACTTACAAAATAATAAAATAATGAAGCAATACCATGGGCTGAGCCAAAATAAATCCTCAGGATCTTAGGCATTCTGTAATAAATTTGCATCATTTGAAGTATAGAGTTGATCATCTCTGGGTAATGAAATGGAAGTAAAGGTATCAAAGCCAATGATCATCTGTTTCCAATTTTCTGTGATTTGCTTCAAGTGATAAAGTGGTGATATTTATTAATAATGGATCAAATAGGTTCATAATTGTTTTAGATAACAATTAGATGCCTTTACACTTTAGGCTATATGGGCACATTTGAGAACGGTTCCAGCCATTCTCTCATCCTTTGGGTCATTCCCCTCAGATGTCCTGTGAGACATTTTCTATGTGAGGCTTTAAGAGGAAGAAGAGAATATTCTGTAAAGAAAGCCTTGTGATCTGTGCATTATAAAATTAAATGGGTTCATTCAGAAATCAGAATTTCTATTGAAAGCTATTTGCATGAGCCAAATAAAACCTATTTCTAGGCGTCCTGGTGAAGACAAGGTTTTATCTTTATATGTCTCATTGTTTCTGCCTTGCGACCAGCTCGAGCTTCATGAAAGAAGGTTCAGTTCATAAGAAATTGCTAGTGAGTTTTAAATTAAAGACACAAGACTCTCATTACCTTTCACACAGCTCTGAGACGGCTTCTTCTAGCTCCCACTTCTAGCCACCTAATGTGGTGGCGAGGTTTACACAAGAGACTAGGGAGAGAGGGAGAGCATGCAGGGAGTAAGCTTTTATTGGGGAATAAAAAATTCAAGGGAAAATCCCATCCAGTGAACGTTAAGGGGGGCAGCATCCCAAGGTCAAGGGCAACGATTGGGTCTTCAGGTCAGTGGCCAGGCACGCCTCTGCATGGACAAGCCCTCGGACCTGGGAAAGGGTGGGGAATGGCTCTGACACAACTATGTTTGAGCGCCTCTCACCCAGCCAGGGAAGTAAGTCAAATCACGTGCGAGGATGGCCTCCCACAATTGTCTGGTTTTTTTTTTTCTTGTTGTTGTTAAAATGAAATTCATAAGTTGGCAGACCATTTTTTCAGATGTGTAACTAGATGCCATTTAAATTACCCACCTTTAAATGGTAGACATTTTGTACATGAACACTGCCTGTCTGCACCTTTTTTAACAACCAGTCTGGGCTCAGGAGCCCAAATACCATTGTTAGCTGGAACATGTTCTTCAATTTGGCCTACTTGCCAGTATCCCCTGAGGTCATCTGTTCAATGAGCTTCCTTACTCCTGCTCCCTCACTGGCTTTCATAGAAACCACATACTGTCTATGAATCAGGGACACCAATCCCACAACATTGTGTTCTTTGAGCATCCAAAGTCCCACTTTTCACTTCACCATGCCTGACATAAGCAGTAATATTTATCAGCAAATGTGAGGTTTTCAAAGATCCAATTCTATGTGCTCCTTTCTCAAAGAGCATTAGGCAGGGCTATAGCATACATAAATATTAAGTAAAGGCCATAGTTTTAAAATGTCATCCATTGAATAGTTGACACATGTCTGAGATACTTTTTATTTTGGAGGAAGTATTTTTTAATAGGGAATTCCAACAGCTACGTAATAGTGAAATGAGAAATCTTGCATCCATTTTATTCTTTGTTTCTTATGATTTTTATCAGTAAGGATAAGATACTTTCTTGTTCCAATGCAGATGTTGCCCACTTCTGTAAATGGATGTGGGGTGTCACCTGCTACTTGCATGTCTGCATGTTGTGCTTGACACTAATATCGTACTTGGTAGGTGGCAGAAAGTCAATACTGAAGTTAAGGTCTTGTGTTGTAGCAGCAGAGCTGAAGATCCTTGGTGTGCCACCTTCTGCAACCCATGCTGCTCTGTTCGAGTCCTTTAATGACTTCCTGGTGATGAGCATCATGGTCTCCTGGTCTTTGAGAATGGCCAAGCATTGCTCTGTGAATGTGGAAGATGGGCGTGTGGAAGGCTCCAGGGAGGATGGATCATTGAACATGTACTCTAATCCATATGCCTCTTTAATGACCTGTTTTTCTTCTTGGGTTTTAAGGGAGACAGTGCCCTCAGACACTTCTGTGCAGCTGGGAATGCAGGCTTCTGCTTCACCTTGAAGGAAGCATTAATGATTCATTTCCAGAAGACATCAGAAGAGAGAAGTGAGCCTCTGGTATCATGCAGGTTCCTTGCATTGCCCATGGGCTAGAAGGGAGAAGAGTTGCTTCATGAGATTTGATCCCCTTTTTCCTGAAGAGTTTCACACAGAGGTGAGTCCCCAGCATGTTTAGACACCATTTCAGACCCCTTTGTTGACGGAAATGAATCGCACCCCCTGATGATGTGGAAGAGCTAAAGATGTGTTTGCTATGAATTTTCTATTTCATTTCTCAGGGCCTGAGTCAAGCCAGCCATTGTGCTGTCAGCGCATGAGCTGCTGGTCAAATGTGAAGAAGTGGTCTTGCTTTATGAAAATACCACCCTGATTCAGTGAGCCAGAGGCAGCCTGCAGTCCCTGTTTTCCTATAAAGGCAGATTGCTGTGGATGGCCTCTGGCCTCGTCATGCAGCCCTGCTCAGAGTAGGGGATTGAGGGTCCAGGCAGATCCCTAGTTCCTTTTGACCTTTATTGCCATTGGGCCACCCCAGGGTCCTTGGACTCTACCTGGTCTTCTGGCCTGGGTCAGGGGATGTGAGGTTTGGAATCCCCCTCTGTGGCAGGATCCCAGGTCCCCCAGCCACTTGAGGGCAGCACATCCTTCCCTAATTGTGTTAGAGGGGGAGGATTCTCCCACCCATCCTCATCCATGCTCATCCCACATTTTGTCGCTTGACACCTGAGGACCTTTATTCATTGACTTAGTGGTTAGTGATGATGGTTACTAAGACTAAATGACTCTTTCAAGTCACATCACGTGCATGGTAGGGCTAGAGCATGGATCTTCCCAATTGATTTCATGGGACTCTCTCATGGAAACTGTGACTGCTTCCTAAACACACACTCTACATTTGCAGTGTCAAAATTCTTGGCACTGCCTCCTTGGCAAGTGTATCTTCTCTTCTATGTGGGAATTTCACAGATATTTTCCTTTGGTTTGTGGAGGTCATGCAGAAGGGATTTCATTTGAAATAGCCCCAACAAGAAATACCAGTTGTCTTTTTCACACATGGATGTGTGTAGTGAACACCTCTCTCTGTGTGCTTGCATGAGTTGCTCCTTTGAATTTGTTGAAGAATGGTTGGCTGGGGAACAAGGTAACGAGAGATGGATATCAATGGTTGTCAAGTATTCTGAAGTGAAGAATGTATTGAGGATGTCAAGGCTTTTCTAGCCAGTTCCTATGGCTCAGTCAGGGATCAGTCAGAGGATTCTGTCTGGTAGACTCTTTGGGACAGATGTCAAAGTGGCCTGGTCTTACCCTGTCCAGGACTAAATGCTGAGCTTGAGTGGGAGCTTCTTGTCATTTCAAGCATTTCCATGAGTCTGTCCTCTGTTCTCTTGTATCCATGTGGTTTCTAAGAGGAAAGCGGAACAAAAATTGAAAGTATGGTGATTGATTATTTATACCAATGTTATTTCAATCAACTTTGTATAATACGAAATTAACTTTCTCCTAGTAAGATTTCATATGTGAGGAAATAATGAAAATATTGGGGTTAGGGGATGAGAATATGCAAATCAAACATTTTTGAGCACCAAGACCCGTTTTTTGTTTTTGTTTTTGTGTTTTTAACTTAAATAATAAAGTGCCAGAGGACCATACCTGCCATTCAGCCTCAACAACCTCCAGGTCCAGCTTCCAGGCGGCCCATTTCACCAGGGTGTGTGGGACCACACTGTCCTGGGATGAGAGAGCAGTACCCATGGATGTTGTCATCTCACAGAGTAGATATTGCCAGAGACAGTAGGGAGCTAGTGGCACATGAGGAAGGGAAGAGCTCTCAGGATGGGAAGAGGGGGCCGCTTTGAGACTCACTGGGTATGGCACGAGGCTGCTGGGTGTGGTGTTGGCCTGGGCCCACTGAGTGGGGCAGATCCGTGGTCTGTGTCCCTGTACCCTCCTCTGTAGCCTGTGTTGGCAGCAGATCAGGGAATTGGGATCAGAAGTGCTCCCAGTAACACAGGCACCAGCCCCCAGAGTGTGTGCCTCGCCGTTTCCCCACCTGGCCTGACTTGGTGCTTGTCTTGCCTCAGGGCTGAGACCCTACAGTCTCTGATGAGGGTGTCTGTGGTCCAGATCCAACCTGCATGGCCAACAACTCAGACCTTCAGCTGGGTCCTAGGCTGCTGCAACCAAACTCTGTCAACTGGGTGGCCGACAACAGAGGATGTGTCTTCCGTTGAGCTCCAGAGGCTCATCACAGTAGGTGTTGGGCTGTCCCAGTTCCATAACCCCTCCCAAGTTTCAAGGGGACTGTCCCCCCAACTCTCCCAGCCCTTCCCACTCTCCTACTGCTGCCCACGATCTGTGGTTCCCATATGGGCATCCCCTCCTGACTCCATCCTCACTTAGGCTGTATCCCCAAGTCTCCCTGGTCTCTGGGTCCAGACTCTCCTCTTCCTACAAGAATATCAGAAATTGGATTTGGTCCCAGTTGATGCCGTGTTCCATCATGTGAGCTCTTAGCTTCATCACTGTGCAAAGACTCTTTTTCCACACAAGTTCGCACGACTTTTGGCTGGCTAAGAATTTTTCAGGGGACACTTTTCTAATGAGTACACTTTTCTTCCTTCAGATCTCCCCCCAGTGAGCATTCCTCGCACCCTTGTCCTAGTTCCTTTATGGCAGGTTCCCTCCTTATGGCTGAGAGGACCTAGTGACCCCTGGATTCACACATTCTCCTTAATCACCAACACACTGCAGAATTCTCTATGGGACTGCGGTGTTTTGCATTGGAACCCACCCCCTGACCTCTAAAAGTGGTCTAGACAATTGGGTTGGCTCCCTCCCTCCTGAACCTCTTTGATGTCCTTTAAAGTAAGTTATTCTTTTGGATTCCTTCCACAGTAGGCAAGTCCTTGGATCCCCTGCTAGAAAGTCTTCCAGCCTGAAGGTCAGATGTGTCCAGATGTTGAATTGAAGGATATCAGCTCCTAGAAGCCCTCATCCTGGCTGCAGTGTTTCCTCCCCTCAATGCAAAGCAAGAAAGTGCAGTTGGCCCTGCACCCATTCTTCTGCATCCATGATCCCCACCAGCTGGAAATCCAAACTATTAGGAAAGGAGTTGTGTCTCTCTGGACAGATACTTCTCTCCTCATTGTTTCCTGGATCTTACAGTGTTACAGAGAATCACACTGCCCTTTCATTGTATTAGGTGTCAGAAGTCATCTGGAGATAATGGAAGTGCTACAGGAAGAAGATATGCAGGGTTTAAATGCAAATACTCGGGCACTTTTGTAAGAGACTTGAGCCTGTGTGGACTGGTGTTTTGGGCTGACTTTGAACAAATCTCCCTTGGATTTCTTGTAACATTTCTGGTTTCTGGGCTTGGGAGTGTTCAGGACTTGTGTGTGAGTCAGCCTCATGGGGATGTGATGGGGGGCAGTCGGAGCTGTTGTGCAGAACCTCAGTGATGGCTTGTAAGGCCACCTGCAACACTGCAAGCAGCAGACGAGAAGGGAGCCCGCTCCCCATGTGTTCAGCTTAACTCTTGTCTTATCCAAAATCATGACTTGTGAAATGTTGCAGAAATGGACTCATGCCAAAAGTTGGGATGTTCTGGGGAGCATGGGCTGTCATTCTATTCTGTCTCTGCATTATAAAGTGTTAGTGGGTGGGAACTTGAAGACGTGCTTAGGCCATGGATTCTCCTTCCCTGGGAAAGGGCTTCTCAAATCAGCCCTTGTCCCTCTTTCACCTGCTTGCCCAGGAGGACACAACAAGAACGTTCTTACAAGTTGGCCCCCGGTCTTGGTCTTCCAGCCTCCCAAGTTTGAGAAATAAAATCTGTGCTATGAATTACCCAGTGCCAATACAACACAAACTATGCTAAGATAAGTCAATCAGCAGTCTCCCAAGTGTTTACATTGTGGTAATTGACACCAAACATCCGTTTTGTAATTAAACCATTTTGGAGTACACAGTTGAGTGGCATTAAGCATGTTCATGTTGGTGTATAGGCGTCACCACCATGCATCTCCAGAACTCATGTGGACATACTCTTGCCATCAATGCTGAATTCTAGTGCCCTTGAGGCCTAGGAAAAGAACATGGTATTTACTTTTTATGAACCTGATAATTGAGAATCTGAGATAAGTGAAATCCTACAAAATTTGCCTTTCTCTGGACACGATCATTTTCAAGAAATGCAGATCACCCTCACTCGTGGGCATACCAGGTCCACTGCTAACTCTGCGGGTGTTTCAATTGCACTCTCAGTGACAGTGGTGACTGTGTGCACATGACCTGTGTGTCCAGCTCAGATCTCAGGATCTAGGGTCTTTGGTTCCACGCAGCCTATAGGTTGCCTGCTCCTCCAGATCTCTGATGGACTATAAATAGAAGCAATGCCTGGATACTCCTGGGATCTCAGTAGGCTCAGCCTGTGTGCTGAGAATTGTTGTGACCTCCTAATTAATGGGCCCCCAGAATCCCAGAGAAAAGGTCAAATCCAGAGCCAGTTGAACTTCAGTGTCTCTGAGAGAACTTTTGGGGTGGGGGGCCTGGATACATTGATGTGATGACTCTGATGCAGAGTCACGTGCTTCGAATCCAGGTAGAGGTGCTCAGGAGCAGCCTGGGCTGGCACGTGCGTTCCCCACCTCCACACCTGTGGAACATCTTGGGGCTCTGAGAAGCACAGCAGCCTGACCACGTGAGGGCATCTGCTGTCTCTGCATATAGTGAGCTGGGTTTTCGTCACATCTCTCAACAATTCCACATAACACCAGCTCTGAACCCAGAGTCCTGGGCACTTAGTTGAGGCTCCATCAGCTCCCACCTCTCTACCTGACAGAGCCCTCCTGGCTCCCTCTGCACTCATTACATTGAAGATGAAAACCTGGAGGGTGGGACTTCCCGTCATCCAGAAGTTCGCAAACACATTCCACTGTGGCATTTGTTCCTGGAACCCAAATGGTTGGGGGTCCACAAGCACCCTGGCATCCATGTGTGGGAACCATGGTAGTATAATCAAGAAACAGGAAGGAGAGGGGTTGGACTGATCAGTACAGATGGCAGGGCATAGTACAGAGTGGAATGGAGAGTTCTCACCCGGGGTGATTGTTGTGATGTGCACAAATGCTCTGCTGGTGCTGGGGTGCCCGCATGGTTTCTGGGGTCTTGAAAGGCTACAGATGCCCACAGAGTGTTCTCAGATGCACAGTGGGAGGCCCGTTGCAATATATACATGTGGAAGAAGTAGGAGACCCCCTTAGTGTGGAGGTGCCATCTAGAAGGCAGCCTCACTTCTCTGAAAAACTTGATTGGAAAAAAAGGGTCCGTACCTGTGCCCAAAGGGCCATATATGCTCCTGGAAGTTGGTGGTGGAAATAGTTCTCCATCCATTAATCACTCCCTCACTCACTAATGTCCTTGTGTCCTTGAGAAAGGCTCTCCCTTTCCTGGTTTTCCTGAATAGAAATCCTCTTGCCTCTTGGGTGAATAGGGTTATGGGTTGTGCAGAGGGTGGTGGTTTACTGAGCATCTTAGAGACTGTCCTTTATGGAGTCTAATGATCCCAACTGGGGAATGAGGCCAGGGTCCTAACTGTGGTTAGTGTGAGGACACCATGGGTTCAGAGAGGGAAAGAAGGACAAGGGAAACTCAGATGTCCCTTCATGGCCCCTGGAGTTAGAGGACTTACCCCTTTGCACCTGGGATCAGGAGACCTCATTTTTTCGAGGACACGCACACTCGGACGTTAATCTTGAGTGTGGGTTCCTTTCTGGGGTCCAGGGCTGTTGTTAGCCACCAGGAATGACAGTGCTCTCCATGCTGATTGGAGCCATTTTTGCCAGGAAAGAGAGCCCATGGTCACGCCTTGTGCAAAGCATCCCATGCCAGGGGCTCCCATCCCTACATTCCTGTCCTTAAAGGAAGCCACTCAGAGGCAAGGTGGGTCCAACCACCTCCCATGTGTTCACTCATCACTGTGTTCCAGCATCACCCCAGTTAACAGTCCTGATGAAATTGGATGTGTCTCAGAATGTCACCCTCATGAACTCTACCCTGCTACAGCTGCAGTTCTGCAGTGGGAGAAACTCAAAACCTCAAAACACATGCACATGAAAGAAAAGAGCAAGAGCCAGAGCCCAAACAGGCCAGGTGTGGCAAAGACAGCTGGAGTGCCTAGGTTGGGACTCAGAATTATGTCAGTGGGGTGGCATTGCTGCTGGCACCAGCATGATAACAGAGAGCCAGCCCTGCTCATTTTGGGGAGCAGTGTGTTGGCGAAGGCAGCAGAAATTGAGAGGCAGGATTGAGTTTGGCCCTAGGAGGAGGTTGGGTAAAAGGCCAGTGTGAGTTGGAGGGCTTGGGCAGATAGAGAGGTCAGGGTACACCCCAAAGCCTGGAGACTGCACTTGATGTCCAGTGTTGTGAAACACCACCTCCCCTCTTACTCAAAACTGAGAGCAAGGGGCATTGATGAGTTCAGTTTTTGTGCGGCTGCATCCAAGGTGGCTTGGCTAGGCACCTCTGTTTCCTTGACTCAGGAGGCTGGGAGTCCAGGCTCCACTGAGGCTCGGCTGGGAGGATCGGACTCTGAGTTTATGCCTGTGTTCCTGGTAGGATCCATGTTGGCTGAGCCTCAGTGTTTTTGTAATGAGAGGATGTGTGACCGTCATGTCTTTATCACAGGACACACTTGCTAAATGGATTTGTTTGCTCTGAGGAGGAAAGAGAGAGAGGGGAGTGGTGCTGGAGACAGGGATGCAGACAGGGGTCATGGACTTGGCATAACTCAGTCTTGGAGGTGATATCCCATCACCTGTACCCACTTCAATTCCCATGAATCCAGAGGCTGAGCCCCCTTGAGGTGAGGGGTGAACCGGTTCTGGGCAGCAGGATGATGTGGTAACTCGGAGTCTCTGTGAGACCCCAACACTAGACACACTTGGCCCTTTTGAAATCTTAGGAGAAGCCTTGGGAAGTTGTATGGCAGAGGGGAGCAGCCTCTGCATCTCAGTCCCCTCCAACTTGCCATGGTGTAGAGAGGGAACTGCAGCCACGATGGGACGGACATTGGCCACATTCCTGTGTGGGACACAGGCCTGATTGAGTTGGGGTGCATTCTTTGTCTCTGCCCTTCTTGTGATTGTCCCATCTCTACATTTGTGCTTTAGCCACCTGTGAGTCCCATCTCTGGTTTCAGAGAGAATAGAGGGTGTTATGGGTCAATAGACACAATAAACCCTAGAGATTAGATGCTACCCTACTTTCCAGAAAAGACTGGGCACAGCATGAGTTGCACATTAATGGGACCAGGGTCCAAAAGCTGCTGAGAGGGAAGGACTAGTTGTGAATGCATTTTTGAAGGCTCCAAGCTGGAACTCTAGTGGCACCAAGCAGGGCAGATTTTGGTGGGGATGTTTGGGTAGTTGTTGGCGAACACCTGCGCACCTGAGATGGGTAGGCATGGAGGAGAAATCAGCAGCCCATAGGGCTTTTGAAAGTGGTCTTATGTGAAAAGAGGCTCAGGTATGGACACAGGAAATGACATCATTGCCTTGACAATGGATCAAACAGAACATGGAACCCTGGTATCCAGGCACCCACTTCACTGACCAAGCCATCCGAGCTCATTTGGTTGGAGAAACTGGAGGGAGAAGGATGTTCTCCTGTGGTTGCAAACAATGCCGAGCCTCAGGCTCCCAGGAATCTCAGGGGGGCCAACTAGCCCTTTTGTGGATGCACTGGGTGAGGCTTCATCTTAGACGCCAGAGCCTCTGGAGATTGTCGCAGAGGAGCTCAAGAATAACAGTAAGTAGCACAGGGCAGGTGAGCCCAGCAGGCCCTCTAGTCTAATCCCTGATGAATGGCCCAGGACTCCTATTCTGACTCTGTATGTGTGTGTGTGTGTGTGTGTGTGTGTGTGTGTGTGTGTGTGTGTTTGTACTGATGGGAACTGTCCCATTGTGCTTTGACTCTAGTGTATTGGCACAAGTTATTTTTCTGTTTGTCACCATTTCCATTTTGAACCCACCATTCTTGGTCCCAACCCAGGGTGAAAATGATGAGAACACGGAGGAGCCCTTCAGGGTACAGAGCCTTGAACCTTACAGGCAGGACCAGCTTAGGAATGAGCTCCTGCCTGTCATTTGTGGGAGAAACCTACATTTCAGCAGCAACATGGGGTTAATCTCCTGGGATTTCATCCCCACCCAGCAGGTGCTGGATCTCTTGTTCCCAAGGTAAGCACCAGACCACCAAGCCCAAGTGTGTAGCCCCCTCATGCCTGGGTTCTGGGGCTGCCATGTACCTCTCAGGGACCCAAAGGTTTGTGATACCTAATGAGATAGAGGACCACACTCATAGTGGAATGTCAGCCCCGAATGGGACGAGTCCTGGAGGTGCCTGCCACAGCCTTGCAAGGGGAGTGAACATCCCCTCTCAGGCAGAGAAACCATTCTGACTCCAGCTGATCCACAGAGGTCCGTGGAGCAGTCCCCACACACTGGGCACCACAGCTCAATGGTGTGCACTGAGCTCATTCCCAGGTGGACTCAGCAAGGCCAGGTGGTCTTTCTGGTGTGATGTTGGCTTTGTGAAGAACGTAGATCTGTGCCAGAGGCGTCTCAAAACTCGGGCCTTGGAAAAGCACTTTTGGGTTAATAAAGACATGTTAGTTTCCATAGTGGGACAGAGCATCCTAGCTGGGACATAGCTGGACAGGGGCTTTGGACATGGCAGCTCCCACACCCAGAGATATGTGGGAATCAGCAGTTTGGGCTCATTCACTGATGAACATGGAGAAAGCACCCACTGTGTGAAGACACGTTTCCAGTCACGTGTTTCATAATTCAGTGAAAAATGGGGTGCAAATGACTGCCATTGTGTCCCTTTTCATGGGGGTCAGCCTCAAACCGCAGGTGCCATGAGTACATATCCTACATGTGACTGCATCCCTGACTCCATGGGGCATAACTGCACGTTGTCCTCTTCAGTGACTATGGTGGACCCTTGGACCAACTTCAACATGGAATGGGCTTGGGGTCAAGAGGGTGGGCTCCTGTTTCTAGAGTAGGGACCTGCAAGGTGATTTGACTTGGGAAGGCTGAGGAAAGACTGCTCTCCCCAATTCAGTTTTCTGCCTGTAGTGTAAGGTGTGGGGTTTCAACAGTAGGAGGGGTAAGGCAGGGAGTTGTAGGTAGTCATGGTCCTCTGGGGAAGGCCCTGGGATAATGGATCCCCTACTCTACACCTCCCTGTCCTCCCTCAGGGCCACAGAGATGTGGTCTGCACTCATGGGAAAAGAGAGGTCCACCGCTACTCAGGGGGACTCAGTGAGAGCTCACAGAGAATGAGGTAGCATTGCAGCCCTCGCCAGGGGAGGAGGTGTCTCTTGAGCCCTGAGAAGAGTGGGCAGGAGGACAGACACTCCTGGAAGGTGCATTCCAGGTTGGAGAGCAGGTAGCCAAGAGGAAGAAGAGTGTCGGGCCTGCCCAGAGGAGGGGAGAGCTGGTCATACCATGAATCTAACGCTCCTTCGTTGAAGGTTCTTTGCCTAGTGACCTGTCCTGTCCCTGCCTGTACAGCCACTGTGTCTTTCCTGAGGTGGACTGGTGTGTTCAGAACCAGGGACGGTTCAGGAGGGTAGGGTCAGAGGTTTGCTCTGGAGGCCATGGCGAAGGCAAGGCCAGGGTTTTGCTGACTCCACACCTGCCTCCCCACAGTGCCTCATCTTCCTTCCTGGGGACCTGGGTGAACTTCCACACCGAGGCTTCCCATCAGCCTCCAGGCTCTCTGAGTCTGCAGCAGCTGCTGCCATATGTGTGGCTCCTCCTGAGTGGCTTTAACCTGGAGCACCAAGCACACCACCTGCTGGCCCCTACTGAAGATGGCATATCAAGCCAGGCAGAGCCTGAGAGCCAGGCGGACTGTGGTGAGTACCTAAGGGTATATGAGGAAAGGTCCGACTGTTGTTCCACTGCAGGGAGTCTGTATGCCTGGTGTTGGGTTGGAAATTAGGATAAGCCTTTGTCCATTCAGGAAGTGACCCCAGTCTGCAAAGAGGTCCTGTGTGGGCTAAGGTTCTGAGTTCTTCCTGGCAGCAGGGGTATTGTCTGTCTGTGGGAAGGTCAGGGCAAGGCAGTCATGTTGGCATCTTTTCTCCTCTAGCTACAAGCTCAGTTCCTGTCACGGCTCCTCAGCCAACCCCAGAGCCAGAGCCTTCTCCCAGGGAAGGGGCAGAGCCGGAGTCCAGGACATCAGGGGTCTCCACTCAGTACTCCCCACGGCCCAAATATACCAATCCGATGAGAGGCAGGTGCGTCATTCGCATCTACCTGGAAAATGAAAGGACAACACAGTATAGGAGCATCCTGGTGAGTCTTCGAGCAGGGGAGTCTCCTGGGAGCCCACAGTGGGGAAGACCGAGTCCACAGCAAACACTTTAGACTAGGCCTGTCTTCTTGAACTGGAGCTTCTGGAAGGTCAGGAAGGAGAGCAGAAAGTGAGGAAGAGAGAGGCGGGAGAGCAGCAACATGCCAGGTCTGGGTGCGAGTGGGCCTGCGTGTTTGGGGGTGTGCAGGTCAGAAGTGCAGGAGTGAGTGCTGGGTTCAGAGGAGGTCAGAGAAATATCAAGGGTACAGGCCATCCTCTACTGACCTTGGTATTGAGGAGGAGTATATTGAACCGTGGTATTGAGGAGGAGTATATTGAAGCAGAGGACTTGGCAGTCATTTTCTTGTGTGTGGGAGGGGATATGTTGCTGGTTGAAGGGAAGGGAGCCATTGTAGAATGATTAGGGTGGGTAGGTGTGGGTCACAGACAACTGGGGGCCTTGGAGGGGCCCATTAGTGTCCTAGTTTGCATGTATGTGAATAGAGATTTAGCGGGTCTCTCTGCAGGATCTTCCTGGGTGTGGAGTATCCATCATGAGACTCTGGTGACCACCTCCAGGGGAGCCATGTTGAACCACTGCACCTGCTGGGTCCAAAACTCCTGACACCCCAGCAAGCACTGAAACTCTCGAGCCCAGCAGCTTCCATGCCTATCATTAAAGAGTCCGTGTGTGTGTTGTGCCTGGGTGTCAAGACCAAAGCACCTAGGTTTTGTGCCTTGTCCACACAAAAATGCAGCTGCATCCCAGACCAGAGCAGGGATATGGAAGTCCACTGGACCATTCCTCCCATCTGTGGGGACTAGAGTGTGCCTTTTGGTCCTTATTCCCTTGTCCCTGTAGGGCATAGCAGGTTGAAGCAAACTCTTGTACCAAGATTGGACTAGAGGCTCATAGGAAGACCCCACATGTTCACATGAAGGCCTCAGGTAGCAGGGTATCAAGATGGTGCCCTTGTGTTGAGAGCTCTCTTGTCTCTGATTGTCCTCGAGCACTGTCCTCTGGGTAGCTACTCCCAAATTCCCTCTCTGATGAGCTTTCTTCAACCCTGCTCAGGTGACCTCCCAGGACAGGACTCCAGTCGTAATCCGCAAGGCCTTAGATGTACACTTGCTCCAGCAGAAGGATCCAAAAAACTATGAGCTGCTGCATATTGTCGAGAACCATCAGAGTAAGTGGAACCATCAGAGGGTAGGGAGCAGTGAGTCACAGTGGGCTCACGATAACTGGGAGACAAAACACAGTGTGCGTTGGCCCAATGCCCAGGAAGAGTATGGTGGGACTTGTGCACAAAACAAAGTGTAATGATGGGGCATAAATCTGCAGGTTCTTCATGTTCCCCAGGGGCTGTGGACCTGCCTATCGTGTTCTTTCCTTGGCCTGAGGAGGCATTGCAAAGCTATTATCCACAAAGGGCCAAGAAGAGAGGCTTCTTTGTCTTGTGTCAAAGAAGACAGACAACCACAGGGTGCCTACTTTGGCAGCCTTTCCTGACCTAGATGAGTACATGAGAAAAGCAGTTCAATGAAGAATCATTTCTGGCTTCCAATCTTTTTATTCATTGCAAACTGAGTCCAATTAGGACCAGAGGCCATTTCTAGAGAGAAGTGTGTAGTAGAATAGAACCCTTCACAGCTTGTAGACTGTTCTTGGAGAGAGAGAGGGAGGGAGGGAGGGAGGGAGAGAAAGAGAGAGCGAGAGAGAGAGAGAGAGAGAGAGAGAGAGAGAGAAGAAGAAGAAGGAGAAGGAGGAGGAGGAGGAGGAGGAGGAGGAGGAGAAGAAGGAGAAGGAGGAGTAGAAAAATGAAAATAAGTTGAAGGAGAAGACCATGAATAAGAAGTTCAAGATGACTATAAGAAGAAGCATGAGGAGAAGATGAAGAAGAACAAGAACAAGAAGGAGAAACACAAGGTGAACAAGAAGTATAACAATACATTGATTAAAAATGTGAATGAGAATTATACTCATGAGCAGGAAATGCAGTAGTGGGGAATTCAAGAGAAATATATTGCTCTGGATGGCACAGCCCTGCTGTGGACATCCTCCACCCACGCTCAACACACCTCCAAACCATACCCCTCCAATTAGTGTAGCCCTGTATGAGTGTATGAATCCACTGGCAAGGTGGAGGCACCCACCATCAAATGCTTTTCCCCAAACCCACCTGTGATCATTGCTGCAGTGGGGAGAAAACCTTCAACACATGAGTCTTTGGTGACCAATCCAGATACAAAGTCTAGCTGTTTCTCTTTGTTGGGTCCAACGTGAACTAAGAGAGTCTGGGGTACAAGGGGCTATTTCCTTGAAAGGTGTTCCTGTACTGGACCTCCTGTGCATAGAGGGTCCTCAGGGAGGAATCAGTGGGGAGTCTTTGGTGGAACAGTAGCTGGATTCGGGGGCTCTCAGGTCTGTATGTGAGACCTGAGCTGGCAGAGGCTCTCAGTTGTGGGGGATGTTGGGTAGTGTATTTTTTGAGTGTCACCTACCACGCCTCTGCCCCTGCCTCTCCAGAGCTGAGGGTCCCTGCTGATGCGAAAGTATATTACGGCCTGATTGGAGGAGTGCATTATAACTTTCTTCTTCGGGAAACAGATGCCAGCAAGTCGTTGAAGGTCAAGCCAAAGGAGGTAAACAGTCACCTTCTTCACTCTTTACTCCTGGTGCCACTCCACATCCTCCAAGGGGACAAGAACCTCAGGTTCTGGATGGATGTTGTAGAATGCCCACAGAGCCAACTGCCAGGCTGGGTGGGGTGCAGGTGCTGGGCTTTGCTGATGTTGTCATCCCCCACAGTTCTTGGAGCCTTCTGTGGCAGTGGCATCCAGGACCCCAGCAGCTGTGAGCAGCAGCTCTGCAGTGGCTGCAGGATCATTGCCCCAGGCCACCCAAAGCAATGAGTGCTGCATGAGAAAAGTCACCAGTAGCAGCTCCTCACTGCTTCACTCCAGCGAGCAGGTGGAAGACAACCGCTTTATTTATATCCTCCTAGAGGGACAGAGCGAGAGAGAGGCAAAGCGCATCCTGGTAAGCCCGACAGTAGGGCTGCCTCCTGGGTGTCCACACAGTGGAAGGCAGGAGACACAGCCAACCCCGGGGCTGTGGTGGGAAATAAAGAAGAGAGAGGTCCATCTTAAGGGCTTGACCTGAGGAGGGAGAGCATCAGCATGCCCAGCTCCAGTGGTGAGTGGGTGTTGTAGTGTGGGTTTTGCAGGCCAGAAGTGCAGACGGAAGTTCTGTGGACAGATGAAGTCAGAGATATGTCCAGGGTGCAGGCTGCAGTGCCTAGAACTTGGTATTCTCAATGAGTGAGGTTGGAGCAGAGGAGGTGGCAGTGACTTGTCACATGTGTAGGAGGGGATGTGTTCCTTGTAGCAGGGAAGAGAACCTCCTTAGCATGACTAGGTGTGGGAATTTGGGGTCGGGATCACCTGGGGGGTCATGCCAAAGCTTCGGAATGTTAGCCTTTGCATGTATGTAAATGCGGAGCTAAAGGGGTTCTTGGCAGAATTTCTATGGATGTGCAGTAGACACGCTAATGCTGCAGGTGTCCAGCTTCAGAGAAGACACGTTCAGTGACTGCCAGTGCTGAGTCAAGTACATCATTACAACCAGACCCCCACCGAGCTTCCAGAGGCCAGGGCCTCTCAAGGCTATCATGAAGCACTCAAGTACACACTCTTGTATCTGAGTCTGTTTTGTGTAGTGGCAGTCAGGACCAAAATTTTCAGTGCGTCTGCCTCTTCCACGCACAAAGGCAGCCTGCACCCCAGAGCACACTTGGTGCACAGATCCCTGGCCCATTGCTCTCGTCTCAGTGAGATGAGAGTATGTCTGTGCATAGGCAGTTTGGTCCTTTGACCTGAGTGGAATGTGGCTCCCCAGGGGGAGGGGAGATGGCAGGTACAGGCAGATATTTGTACCAAGATTGTTCTAGTAGCACGTTGCAAGAACCCAGGGGTTATATGGAGGCTACACTCAGGTAGCAGGATAACAAGATTGTGCCCTTGTATATGTAGCTGAGATTTCTCCTGAATGTTTGACCACAGTCTTCTGGGTAGCTCCTCTAAAAGCCATTCTCTGATGACATTTATTCCACCCTGATCCAGGTGACCAGTGTGGATACAGTGAAGAGCCTCATCCGCAGGGCCTTGGACCAAAATTTGTTGCAGCATGAGGATGTGGACAACTTTGAGCTGCTGAGAATGATTCCTCTGCATGAGAGTAAGTAGGACAATCAGACAGTGGGGAGACATGATCCACAGTGGGCTCAGGATAACTCATAGCCAAGAGAAAGTGGGCCTTGGCCACAAAATACCAAAGTGTGGTGGGCCTGGTGCAGGAGACCAAGTGCAGTGATGGGCGTGTCCAATGTGGAGGTGCTCAATGAGGCCCAAGGGGGCTGCTGAACCTCCCTAAATGTGTTCTCCCCTGGACCTGGTCTGGCAATGTGAAGCTAATATCCATGAGGGCAAGGCAGAGAGAGGCTCAATCCATCATCAGTTTGGTTTATGGCTCACTGATAAGGATGCCTTCAAATGAAGAGGAGGAGAACATGGGTCCTGATTGGATCAGCATTGCTATGGACAGAAGCAGCACAGGTCCCAATCCATGGCCAGGATATGAGAAGTCCTGCCTACTCACAGGAATGTCAGGATTGCAGCAACTGGGAACAGGACTCAGTGAAGAGGAAGTCAAGGCTAGGGGACAGCCTGTTTGGGTTCTTTTGGGAACAATTCCAAGTCCTCTGTGCCTGGGTGCCCATCTCCTGAAGATATCAGAATGGCCAGGTTATTATTCCTTCCAGCAACAAAGAAGGGCATCTGAAGAACAGAGGCCACAATGCTGAGCTGTCCACAATGCCAGTGCTCTTTCCTTTCTTGTGAGCCAGACACTCCTAGCCTCCACCATCCCAGCCTGTCCACAATAGAACCCACCATCTGTAGGGCACGTAAGTGAGTTTTCCAATTTTCCCACACCACCTCATTTGGGTTGGCTCTGTCTCACACATGAGGAAGACTGAGGTGCAAGGAGCTGGGCAAGGGGCAGTGTCTGCGAATCTCAGGGACTTGGGAGGCAGTGCAGGAGGATGGGGATTTCCAAACAACCTCAGAAACTTAGGGAGACCCTGTACCCAAGTAAAAAGGCCTGGGAATGGTCTCAGTGCTTAATTGCCTCTGGTTTTATCCCTAGTACAAAAATAAGCCAGTCAATAAGGAATTACCAAACTGAGAATCTACGAAGATGATTTCAGAAACAGACTTTCAACCCAAGCATCTATTGAGAGCAGGCTCCAGACCAGGGGAGGTTTGTGTGTAACAGACGTCAAAAGGGAGGACTACGGGGGGCCTGGAACCCACTAGGTGTGATGGCATCTATGCCTTATGGCAGGAGGGTGGCAGTGATGCTGGCCCTCTCCTAGATTTTGGAAACCTTGTTTTCATTGGGGAAACTTTATGGAGGTGGAATCTATTTTAGCAATCCTGGTCCAGATGAGGTGCGGACTTCCACAGGTAGAAGCCTATCCAGAATACGGTGTCTGTTAGGAAGTCTTTCTTGACTGTGACAATGACAAAGAAAGGAAGTCACTTGTCTTTGGTCTTGGTTTCACTCCTGGCCATTGATTGAGAACTGATTCATCTTGGACTACTGAACAGAGGCTGCATCTGGGCAGAAGAGTGTGATAGATTTGAACTCCTCAGGACGCCCCACCATTGCCAGAGATATAAGGAGAAGGAGGAGGAGAAAGAGGACACAACTGAGTGGGGAGAGGATCACACGATGAAGAGCAGGAGGAAGAAGAAGAAAAAGAAGGAAGTGAACAGAAGGAAGGGTGGAGGGAGATACACAAGAAGAAGAACAAGAAGGAACCATGTAAGAACAAGAAAAAGACCCAGAAAGAACTACAAGAAGATGCAGGACAGAAAGAAGAGCCAGAAGTAGAACAAAAACCAGAATAAAAGTACCAAGCAGACAGCTCCTGATGAGAAACAAGGGGAAGGAGAGCGAACCTAGAAAACAATAGAGTTCTCCAGGGCACCACCCTGCTGAAGTCCTCCCATGTCCATGCCCAACACACCTCTGATGGATACCACCTCCCCTTCACGTAGTCATCCATGAGTGGATTCATCCAGGGCAAGGGGATGAATTCGCCCACCATCCAACGCTTCCCTGAATGCCCATGTGTGAGCATGGCTGCCCTGGGGAGAAAGGCCTAAGCACAGGAGCCTTTGCCAATCCTGATGCAGAGCCTAGCAGTGTCCCTTTGGCAGATCCAACCTGCACTGAGAAGTTCTGGGCCCAAGGTGCTGTTTCCATTGCCTGGTGCTCTTTTGGTTTAGAATCCTGTACATCATCTTCTCCAGGGAAGAATCACTGAGGGAGTCTTTGGTGGCACTGTAGCTGGATAGGAGGGCTCTCAATTCTGGTGCAGGCTCGCCCTGGCGGAGACTCTCAGGGGTTGTGTGTGTTTTGTGGTAAAATCCTTGAGTGCCATCTAACAATTCTCTCCACTTTGCTCTGCAGAAATCAAGGCCCCTGACCACTCACCCATGTATCAGTCTAGGACCCCGCGGATAAAATATTTCATCGTGAGGAAACGCCGCGAGGTCAAGAGAAAGGAGGTAAACACCTACCTTATTCAAGCTGTACTTGTGTTGCCATTCCACTCCCACCTGGGGAAATAAGAAGCCTGAGCACCTGGACATATGTGCTAGAAGCCCATAGAGCCAACTGACAGGCTGGGGTGGCTTTCTGTTTCTGGGTTTGCTGATGTTCCATCCCCCACAGTTCTCAGAATCAACCTGCAAGTCCTCCAGGCCGCATTCCCACAAGCAGGTGGGAGACACCTGCTTAATTCGTGTACACTTAGAAATACAAAGTCCAAAGTCGGCCAAGAAGGTCCTGGTAAGCCTGGGAGCAGGGGTGTCCCCTGGTGCTTACACCTGGGTGGGGAGCAGACACTGGTCCAATACCATGGACTACTCATGCCCTCTTGAATTTGGAGCTTCTGGATGATCAGGAGGATAGATGGGAATCAAGAAGGGAGAGGTCAGTGTGAAGGGCTGGAGCTGAGATGAGGGAGAGCAGAAGCTTGTCCACCACCATGTCTGAGGGAGTCTGTGTGTCAGGTGGCAGCATGCAGTCCAGAAGGGCAGAGGCAGGTATAGGTGACAGATGAGAACAGGCCAGGACCTAGATTGCAGGTTCCACTCTATGGGATGCTGACGTCTATGGAGGAGGACAGCAGTGTGAGGTTCTGCATGTTCCTTGAACAAGGAGCTGAGAGGGTCTCTCTGCAGAGTCAGTATGGATGTGGAACAAGCACACTAAATGTCCAGGTAACCCAATGACCACCCTTGCTGGATGAGGTGCCCTCCTACACCCCAGCCAGCACTGAGCCTCTGGAGGCCAGGAGCTCTCGTGGCTATGTTTCAGCACTCCTGTGTGTGGTCATGTTCCTGGGTCTGATTTGGGCCCTGGCAATCCAGACCAAAGCCTGTAGGTTTTGTGCCTAGGCCATTCCCAATGCCGCCTGCATCCTCAGGCTGACCTGGGATCTTGGAGGCTATTGTCCAATTCCTCTCAACTTGTGGGATGAGATTGCATCTGTATGCAGGTAGTGGGGTCCTTTCACTTGGAGAGAAGTGCAGCTGCACAAAGAGCAATGGCAGGTCCAGGAAGTTATGTACAAGGATTGGGCTAGTAGCCTATGGGAAGAGCCCACGTGATGAGCAGGAGGTCAGCCTCAGGTAGTAGGGTCATGGATGTTGCCCTTGTATTTAGAGTGGAGGTGCCTCCAGAATGCCCCTGCCCACTGTCCTTGAGTAGTCACTTCAAGGCCCATTTCCTGAAGGCCTGTCTTCCATGCTGCTCCAGGTGACCTGCCACGATCGGGCTCCTGTCGTCATCCGCAGGGCCCTCGACCTACACTTGCGTACTCAGGAGAAGCCGGAGGATTATGAGCTGGGCCAAATCATGTCTCACCGTCAGAGTAAGTGGGACAATCAGATGGCAGAGAGCAAGGGTCAGGATGTGGACTCACGTCAACTCTTAGCACCAAAGTGTAGTCTCTGACCCCCAAGAACACTCCAATAGGTGTGTTGGGTTCGTGCACAAAGCCAACTGCACTTCTGCTGGTGGAAGGTCTCGAGGTCCAATGGTATACCCCAGTGGATATTGTGGCTCCCCACCAGGTGCCTCCCCTGTACATGAACAGGCATCCAAAGCTGACATCTTTGAGGAGTGAGGAGGAAAGCCTCTTTCCAGGAGCAGTATGCTTTCATGGTCTGGGATAGGAGTGGTTTCAGAGGAACATGGAATGCATGGGCTAAAGAGGGAACTGGCATTTTGTGGACTGAAGCAGTAGGATTGAAAGCCTTCTGTGTGACCAGAAAACCTCTGCCTTGGCAGAGCATTGCCAGGATTCTAGCAAGCAGTAACAGGATGAAATTGGGAAGAAAACACAGCCTGGGAGACAGCTTGAATCATCTGTCTTTGCATAAATTCCATGGTCTTCTGTACCTGAGTTCACTTGCCAAGGAGTGATCACAATAGCCAGGTTATGATCCCTAACTAGAGTCAGATGAGGGCTTCCTGAGCACGTAGCCACAAAGCTCATCTGATAATAATGCCAGCACTTTTTCGTTGGTTGGTTGGTTGGTTTTTGTGAGCCAAACACCACAGCAGCCATTATCCCAGCCTATGTATGCTGAAGACCACCATCCCTATGAGTTCTAGAATCACTTGTCTCCTATCTTAACCTACTGTTAGGTTAGTAGAATCAATGGAAGAGGAAGTCTGTCTGGGGCCTTGGTAGCCTTAGAAATTCATAGCAGAGATCTTCACATCCAACCCACAAGGGATGGAGAACAGGCTCTAGGTTAGAGGAGGGTGACAGGAAACACGTGTTCAGAGGAAGGAGAAGCGGGCTGTTGTATTCTCCCACTTGGGGTCATGGCACCACTGGACCATACACCATGTTGGAGGGAAGCATTCCCTTTGCTGGCCTTTGGAACCATTGTTCTCAGTAGGGCAGCATTTGGAATGTGGCCTCCATTCTCAGAAGCCTGGTTCACATGGAGGTGGGCTCCACCAATGCAGAAGCATGGCTCTAATGTGGTATTTGTGCTGGTCAGCCTGTCCTCACTGTGGCCATACTTGAGGAATCCTAGGCCTTTTCTCTGGCTTTCACAACTTTCTCTTTGGTTGTGTACTGAGGCTGTCTATAAAGCTCTAGTGTGTGGCAGTGGAGAGCTTCTCAGCCCTTGCCAAACAGGCATAGACTGGGAGAGAGAGAACAAGGCTGGGAGAGAGGGAGAGAGAGAAAGATGGAGAAGGAGGACCTCTACTTGGAGAATGAGGATTCAGTGGAGCCTACAGGAACAAGGTATTATTGCCCAGGGCGCACCCCTGTTTAGGTCTTCCTCCAACCACGCTCAACCTTTCTTCCAGTCCCTCCCACCTCCCAGTAGTGTATTCATCTTGAATGAGAATTTTATGTTGACACCAGAGCACTCACCATCCAATGCTTCCCTCCAAACCCACTCATGAAGATGGCTCATGTGTGGACTGAATCTTCGGCACAGGAGCCTTTTGTGGGAGATTTCAGATGCAAACCCTAGTGGTGTACTTTGGCAGATGTAAGAGGACCTGGGATGTTCTGGAGTCCAAAGCTTTTGGTAGGAACCGACATTAGGTCTGTGGAAGTGCTCTGCCTAGTTCTTCCTCAGGGAGGACTGTGGAGGCTGTCTTGTTGGTATTGGTGCTGAATTGGAGAGCTCTCAGGTGTGTGGCTCTGGCCTTTTCTGGCACAGGCTCTCAGATGTTGGGGTGTCCCAGAGAGCACCTCCTGAGCCACCTTATTTTGTATACCCCTCTCTTTCCAGAGCTGAGGATTCCAGCGCAGGCCAACGTATTTTACGCAAAGAACCCTCACAGAAAACCCATCTTCGTGCTGAGGAAAAGGAGCCTCCCCCAAAATAATGATGAGTGGATCCAGCCTCAACCTCCCTCTCGTCCTACAAAGAAGGCTCCAGCCCTCCTGAGGATGCTTGCAAAACTATTCTGCTGCTGTGTGCCTGGGCAGGGCTGAGGCAGCCCAGGAATATTTACATTGATAATTATTTTCTTCAAAGTTTGTATCTATAGTTTGCCATTGTCCTTGACCTTGTTTAGTAACACAGTTGTTACTCTATCCTGTATTTGTTGTTTCCATTAATATATTATTATTTTAAAATATATATGTTTTTGTTTCCTGATCTACTGTGATGATTTGAGTATACTAAATGTAGCAGTGATTCCTAAAGGACACATCCAAACCAACAGGAAGGAATGTTTCCTTGTATTAGCAAGAAGTTTGGTTTTTAGGAGTTTGGCAGATGGCATTATCTGAGTCAGTTTTCCAATGGGGGCAATGAAGTATCGGCTATCTTGGTACAAATACAAACAAAGACACACTAGAGCGCACACACACACACACACACACACACACACACACACACACACACACTAGAGCACACACACTGACTGAGCGATAGATACACAGATGGAGTTGGTCTCTTCTGAAATACTTTGGAGATGTGGTTCTGATTTCTCCCATTTTGGAGTATTTTCCATTGATAAGGTGTCTTGCAAATGAATCCCATGTCTGAAGAAGACATGCATGTGTACTTCACATGCCACTTTCTACATAACCAGAAGGTCATGTCATGTAATATTTTTCATGCAGCTGTGTTTTCACTGTGTACCATCCCATGAGGTCAGCTGTGGAATTTTCCACTGGTAGCATCACAAAGGAGATCCACTCTTTGGATTTGGGGATATTTCTGATTTTCTTGATTCAGATTGGAAATATATATATATACATACATATATATATATATATATATATGGTTTTTGATGAAAATTCTGCATTTGATGATAATGAATGCCATGCATCTAGGAATCTGTAGACTGCAGACAATGAATGGATGCCTACTGTTGTCTGGACTGGTCTGCAAAGTCCTGTAGCATCTGAGCATGTGTGAGGGCTGTACAGATCTTGCCAAAAGTCCAGGTCTGATGATCCTGCACAAAGCTGAGCTAGTGGTCTCCAAAACAGCATAAGGGCCAAGGAGAAACACAGTTCCACACAGAAGTTGGGAAGCTACCTTATGAAGGTAATCATATGTATGGGATCCTCTTGCTAGGTCCCTTTTTCCATTGGGCCAGAACTGTTTTCTGAATGTGCTTGCTGAGAAGAGCTTGGAATTTTCTATCTGAAGCAGTTTATGCAAGCTGCTTCCACTTGCAGGAACAAAGTGTGTTCTCATTGACCACTTTGGGCTTTCCCTGGTTCAACTAGAGTGTGTCAGAAGCACTTGTAATGATTGGCATTCACGGTTTCACATTGAAGCCTCTGTGCCATCTGTCAACCACTGATGGCTGCAAGTGGGGAATGGAAGCCATTTGCTGCAAGCAGTTTCAACTTGCAAGACTAACTTTGTTGTAAGTAGGCACATGGTGTTTTCTTCTGTGTTAGCTAGAAGAAAGAAAAATTGCTCCTTACAGGTGACAGGCATGCTTTCACATTGAAGCCTCTGTGCCATTGATCAAAAACAGTTCACTCATTTGGGTACCTGCACTTCAAGTGTATATTGTAAACAAATGTGATAAGTGGATGTCAGTGAGACTTTGGAGAACTGATCTTCTCAGCTGGTCCTCTTTCCTCCTGCAAGTTGGTGATCTCTTTCTGGTGCACTTTGTGTTTCATGCCTGAACTGTGCTCTGAATGTGCTTGATGAGAACAGCTTAGAAGTGCAGAAGTAAAACTGTTTGTGGAAGCAGCTTCAAGTAGCACAAGCTAACTTGTTCTCAGTGAGCACATGGGGATTTTTCCCAGGTTGAAGAAGTGTGAATGAGAATGGCTTCTCAGAGCTGGTAGGCATGTTTGCATTTGGCAAACTTTGCCATCTGTCACACACAGTTCCTTGCATGCAGAAACCTGCATTTCAAGTGTTCTCAGAAAGGTCCGATGAGTGGGTTTCCATGGAATTTTGTGGAGTTCATCTTTTCAGCAGTCCTCGTTGCCTTCTCAAAATTGGTGATCCTGGGTGCAAGGCCTCTCTTGTCAGCCAACATTGTATTTTGGGCCTGACCTCGGTTTTGAATGTGCTTGCTGAGAGTAGTTTGGGAGTGCAAAAGTAAAGCAGTCTCTCAGCAGCTTCAACATTCAGGAGCTCATTTTATTCTCAGTGAGCACATTGGGGTTTGTCACTACTTAAACTAGCATGAAGAACCACCGCTTCTCAGAGGTGGCAGTTTCCCTTTGAAGTGTTTGTACAATTGGTCAGTGCGAGTTCAATGCAGGCAGGCACTTGGATTTCAAGTGAATTCTGTGACAAACAATTGAGCAATGGATTTCAATCCACCTTGGGGAATTGCTCTTCCCAGTGGGCCCACAGTTCTCCAAGTTGCTGACCTAGGTCCAAGGGCACTCTTGCTAGCACTCTTTGCATATGGGCTGAAACTGTGCTCTGAGTGTGCTTCCTGAAAATATCTTGGAAGTGCAGCACAGAAGAATTTTGACAAGCAGCTTCCACATTAGGAAATGACATTTTTCTCATCGTGCCCATTGAGCTTTGATCCTGGCTGAAGTAGCCTTAAATCCAATGGCTTCTGAGAGCTAACAGGCACAGTTTTCATTGGAAACAACTGTGCTCTTGGTCAATGGTAAGTTGGTTGCTGTCAGGCACCTGCAGTTTCAATGAGTTTTTAGAAAAAGGAGACCAAGGGAATACAATGAAACCTGTGCAATTCATTTCCTAATCAATGTTGGTGATGCTAGACCAGAGTGGACTTTTGCAAGGATATTTTCTCATGTTTTTTGCAGGAAATGTGTTCTGAATGTGCATCCTGAGATGCATATGTAGGGGGCAAACAGAAAAATTTTGTGCACAAGTAGCTTTGTTCTCAGTGAACACGTGGCGATTTTTCCCTGGTTGAACATGCAGGAAGCAGAACCTCTTGTCAGAGATGATGGTACCATTTCACTTGGAACCATCTATGCACTCAATAAAGCAGAGGTCATTGTAGTCAGGCTCATGCAATTTCAAGATAGTTTTTAGAATCCGTTTGAGGAATGGATTCCAAAGAATCATGGAGGAATTGAACCACCCATCAGACCTATCTGAGCAACTGCTCCAAGGTACAAGGGCTCTCCAGCTAGTGCACTTTGGATATTGAGCCTGCACTGTTCTCTGAATGTGCTCAGTGAGAAGAGTGTGAAGTGCAGAAGAGAACCAGGGTGTGCAAACAGCTCTAGAGTGTGAAGTGCAGAAGAGAAGCAGGGTATGCAAACAGCTTCAATTGCAAGATGTAAAAGTGTTCCTAGAGAGCACATTGGGATTTGGGCTTGGTTGAACTAGTAGGATTTGGAACCCCTTCTTAGAGCCAGCAGTCCCGGGCTTTACTTAGAAGTTTCTGTGTCTTGTATAAAGCAGAGTTTGTTGCTTGTGGGCCTTTCATTTCCAGTGAGTTTTCAAAAAAAATTGAGAAAAAGATTTCAATGAAACTCTGGGCCATTGATCTTGTCAACCGTCCAACTTTCCATGTGAATACTGGTGATGATGTTAGGTCCAAGGGCTCTCTGGGTAGCACAATTTGCACTTTGGGTGTAAAGTGTTGACTGAACGTGCTGGCTGAGAAAAGCTTGGAAGTGCAGAATGGAAGCATTTTGTGCAGGCAGCTTCCAATTGAAGGAACGGTCTTGTTCTCTGTAAGCACATTGGGTTTTGTTTCTGGTTGAAGCTGCATGAAGCAGAACTGCTTCTCAGAGCCGGCACTCTCACTTTCTCTCTGAAGTATCTGTTCCATTAGAAATGCAGGTTCCCCTCATGAAGGCTCCTGCGTTTCTATTTTGTTTTCTGAGTAAGGAGGAACCATTGCTTTCAGTGAAACATTGGCAAATGGATTTTCTTCAGAGGGCAGCTTTCCTCTTTAAAGTTGGTGATGAGAGCTACAAGGGCTCTCTTCTAGGTACACTTTTCCTATTGGGCCTGAAGTGGGTTCTGAATGTGCTTGCTCAGGAGAACTTTAGAAGTTCAGAAGTGAAGCGGTTCATGCAAGCAGCGTCCACTTGCGGCAGCAAAGAGGGTTCCCAGTGAGCAATTTGTGGCTGTCCCTGTTTGAACTAGAGTGCCACAGAATGATGTGTAATAACTGGCAGACACAGTTTCACTTTGAAGCCCTTGTGTCATCAGTAAATGTGTTTGTTGCATGTGGGTCCCTGCATGTCATTTATCACTAAACTCATCCAAGTCCAGCAGAACACGAAGCTCACATATTGGCAAGGAAGGCTGTGCTTGAAAACATCTCAAGCCCTCACGGGTGTCTTCAGCTGAGAGTCTGTAGCATTTCCTCCTGGGGCCTCTTTTCCAGTGATGCTGCCACCCTGCCCTCGCCAGCTTCCCTCCCTTTCCCATCTTTCCTCTCTCTGGTCCACTCCTCAGATCCCATCCTCCCTTAAATAGGGCCTCATCCAGGAAGCCTGCCCATGTGCCTCCCACTTGATTCAAACTTCTCCAGTGCACTTGTTGTCAAAGCAGGGAGTCTGAGGAGAGAGGGGCTCTCCTTTCTCCACATTGAAGTCTCTCAACAGGGAGGACTCTGCTTTGGAGAATGAATCTTCTAAATGTTATTGGGCTGGCTTTTGAAATCTCGTGTGGTTTGGCTAGATATAGAATTCTTCCATAAAATTAAGCATGATGTACACTTAGAGAGCATTTTCGCTTCCTTCAGGGTGAAGCAGAAGCCTGCATTCCCAGCTGCACAGAAGTGTCTGAGGGCCTTGTCTCCCTTAAAACCAAAGAAGAAAAACAGGTCATTAAACAGGCACATGGATTAGAGTACATGATCATCCCTCCTCCCTGGAGCCTTCCACATGCCCATCTTCCACATTCACAGAGCAATGCTTGGCCATTCTCAAGACCAGGAGACCATGATACTCACCACCAGGAAGTCAATAGGAACATGAACAGAGCAGCATGGATTGCAGAAGGTGGCACACCAAGGATCTGCAGCACACCTGCTAGAACACCAGAGCTTAACTTCAGTATTGACTTTCTGCCACCTGCCAAGTATGATATTAGTGTCAAGCACAACATGCAGACATGCAAGTAGCAGGTGACACCCCACATCCATTCACAGAAGTGGGCAACATCTTCATTGGAACAAGGAAGTATCTTATCCTTACTCATAAAATTCATCAGGCACAAAGAATAAAATGGATGCATTTTATTCTTTGTGTCTCATTTCACTATTATGTAACTGTTGGATAATTAAATAATACCTCCTCCAAAATAAAAAGTATCTCAGACATGTATCAACTATTCAATGGATGACATTTTAAAAACTACAGCCTTTTAATATTTATGTATGCTATATCCTTGCCTAATGCTCCTTGAGAAAGGAGCACACAGAATTGGATCTTTGAAAACCTCACATTTGCTGATAAATATTACTGCCTATGTCAGGCATGGTGAAGTGAAAAGTGGGACTTTGGATACTCAAAGAACACAATGTTGTGGGATTGGTGTCCCTGATTCATAGACAGTATGTGGTTTCTATGAAAGCCAGTGAGGGAGCAGGAGTAACGAAGCTCATTGAACAGATGACCTCAGGGGATACTGACGGATAGGCCAAATAAAGAACATGTTCCAGCTAACCATTGGTATTTGGGCTCCTGAGCCCAGACTGGCTGTTCAAAAAGGTGCAGACAGTCAGTGCTCATGTACAAAATGTCTACCATTTAAGAGTGGGTAATTTAAATGGCATCTAGTTACACATCTGAAAAAAATGGAATGCCAACTTATGAATTTCATTCTAACAACAACAACAAAAAAAAGAAAAAACACTGACAATTGTGAGAGGCCATCCTCCTACGTGATTTGACTTACCTCCCTGGCAGGGTGAGAGACGCTCAAACACAGATGTGTCAGAGCCATTCCCCACCCTTTCCAAGGTCCCAGGGCTTGTCCCTGCAGATGCCTCCTGGCCACTGACCTGAAGACCCAATCATTGTCCTTGACCTTGGGATTCTGCTCCCCCTTAACCTTCACTGGATGGGATTTTCCCTTGAATTGTTTATTCACCAATAAAAGCTCACTCCCTGGCATGCTCTCCCTCTCTCCCTAGTTTTTTTTTTTTTATTGGTTGTTCAAAACCTTACAAAGCTCTTGACATATCATATTTCATACATTAGATTCAAGTGGGTTATGAACTCCCATTTTTACCCCATATACAGATTGCAGAATCACATCGGTTACACATCCACATTTTTACATAATGCCCTATTAGTAACTGTTGTATTCTGCTACCTTTCCTATCCTCCACTATCCCCCCTCCCCTCCCCTCCCATCTTCTCTCTCTACCCCATTTACTGTAATTCATTTCTTTCCTTGTTTATTTTCCCATTCCCCTCACAACATCTTACATGTAATTTTGTATAACAATGAGGGTCTCCCTCCATTTCCATGCAATTTCCCTTTTCTCTCCCTTTCCCTCCCACCTCATGTCTCTGTTTAATGTTAATCTTTTCTTCCTTCTCTTCCTCCCTGCTCTGTTCTTAGTTGCTCTCATTATATCAAAGAAGACATTTGGTATTTGTTTCTTAGGGATTGGCTAGCTTCACTAAGCATAATCTGCTCTAGTGCCATCCGTTTCCCTGCAAATTCCATGATTTTGTCATTTTTTAGTGCTGAGTAATACTCCATGGTGTAAAAATGCCACATTTTTTAAATCCATTCATCTATTGAAGGGCATCTAAGTTGGTTCCACAGTCTAGCTATTGTGAATTGTGCTGCTATGAACATCTATGTGGCAGTATCCCTGTAGTACACTCTTTTAAGGTCTTCAGGGCATAGTCTGAGAAGGGCATTAGCTGGGTCAAATGGTGGTTTTATTCCTAGCTTTCCCAGGAATCTCTGTACTGCTTTCCAAATTGGCCGCACCAATTTGCAGTCCCACCAGCAATGTACAAGAGTACATTTTTCCCCACATCCTCGCCAGCACTTGTTGTTGTTTGACTTCATAATGGCTGCCAATCTTACTGGAGTGAGATGATATCTTAGGGTGGTTTTGATTTGCATTTCTCTGACTGGTAGCGATGGTGAGCATTTTTTCATGTACTTGTTGATTGATTGTATGTCCTCCTCTGGGAAGTGTCTATTCAGGTCCTTGGCCCATTTGTTGATTGGGTTATTTGTTTTCTTATTGCTTAACTTTTTGAGTTCTTTGTATACTCTGGATATTAGGGCTCTATCTGAAGTGTGAGGAAGAAAGTTTTGTTCCCAGGATGTAGGCTCCCTATTTACCTCTCTTATTGTTTCTCTTGCTGAGAAAAAACTTTTTAGTTTGAGTAAGTCCCATTTGTTGATTCTTGTTATTAACTCTTGTGCTACGGGTGTCCTATTAAGGAATTTGGAGCCCGACCCCACAATATGTAGATTGGAGCCAACTTTTTCTTCTATCAGACACAAAGTCTCTGATTTGATATCAAGCTCCTTGATCCATTTTGAGTTAACTTTTGTGCATGGCGAGAGGAGGGGATTCAGTTTCATTTTGTTGCATATGGATTTCCAGTTTTCCCAATACCAGTTATTGAAGATGCTATCCTTCCTCCATTGCATGCTTTTAGCCCCTTTATCAAATATAAGATGGTTGTAATTTTGTCGATTGGTCTCTGTGTCCTCTATTCTGTACCATTGGTCCACCCGCCTGTTTTGGTACCAGTACCATGCTGTTTTTGTTACTATTGCTCTGTAGTACAGTTTGAAATCTGGTATCGCTATACCACCTGATTCACACTTCCTGCTTAGAATTGCTTTTGCTATTCTGGGTCTTTTATTTTTCTATATGAATTTCTTGATTGCTTTATCTATTTCTACAAGAAATGCCATTGGGATTTTGATTGGCATTGCATTAAACCTATAGAGAACTTTTGGTAATATCGCCATTTTGATGATGTTAGTTCTCCTATCCATGAACAGGGTATATTTTTCCATCTTCTAAGATCTTCTTCTACTTCTCTCTTTAGGGTTCTGTAGTTTTCATTGTATAAATCTTTCACCTCTTTTGTTAGGTTGATTCCCAAGTATTTTATTTTCTTTGGGGATATTGTGAATGGAGTGTTTTTCCTCATTTCTGTTTCAGAAGTTTTTTCACTGATATACAGAAATGCCTTTGATTTATGCGTGTTGATTTTATATCCTGCCACTTTGCTGAATTCATTTATTAGTTCTAGTAGTTTTTTTGTAGACCCTTTTGGGTCTTCTAGGTATAGAATCATGTCATCTGCAAATAGTGATAATTTAAGTTCTTCTTTTCCTATTTTTATGCCTTTAATTTCTTCCGTCTGTCTAATTGCTCTGGCCAGTGTTTCGAGAACTATATTGAATAGAAGTGGTGATACAGGGCATCTCTGTCTTGTTCCAGATTTTAGAGGGAATGCCTTCAATTTTTCTCCATTCAGAATGATGCTAGCCTGAGGTTTAGCATAGATAGCTTTTACAATGTCGAGGTAAATTTCTGTTATTCCTAGTTTTTGTAATGTTTTGAACATAAATGGATGCTGTACTTTGTTGAATGCTTTTTCTGCGTCTATCGAGATAATCATATGGTTCTTATCTTTAAGTCTATTGATGTGGTGAATAGCATTTATTGATTTCCGTATATTGAACCATCCTTGCATCCCAGGGATGAATCCTACTTGATCATGGTGCACAATTTTTTTGATGTGCCTTTGTTTCTGATTCACCAGAATTTTATTGAGAATTTTTGTATCTAGGTTCATCAGAGATATTGGTCTGTAGTTTTCTTTCTTTGAGGTGTCTTTGTCTGGTTTCGGAATCAGGGTGATGTTGGCCTCATAGAATGAATTTGGAAGAGCTCCCTCTTTTTCTATATCCTGAAATAACTTGAAAAGTGTTGGTATTAATTCTTCTTTAAAGGTTTTGTAAAACTCCACTGTATACCCATCCGGTCCTGAGATTTTCTTGGTTGGTAGTCTTTTGATTGCTTCTTCTATTTCATCGATTGATATTGGTCTGTTCAAATTGTGTGTATCCTCCTGACTCAGTCTGGGCAAATCATATGACTTAAGAAATTTATCGACGTCTTCACTATCTTCTATTTTATTGGAATATAGGTTTTCAAAATAATTTCTAATAGACTTCTGTATTTCTGAAGCATCTGTTGTGATATTGCCTTTTTCATCCTGTATGTTAGTAATTTGAGTTCTCTCTCTTCTTGTCTTTGTTAGCATGGCTAAGGGTCTGTCGATCTTATTCATTTTTTCAAAGAACCAACTTTTAGTTTTGTTAATTTTTTCAATAGTTTCATTTTTCAATTTCGTTGATTTCCACTCTGATTTTAATTATTTCTTGCCTTCTGCTACATTTGCTGTTGTTTTGCTCTTCCATTTCTAGGGCTTTGAGATGAAGTGTGAGCTCATTTATTTGTTGGTTTTTCCTTTTTTTGAGGAATGACCTCCAGGCAATGAATTTCCCTCTTAAAACTGCTTTCATTGTGTCCCATAGATTCCGATATGTTGTGTCTGTATTTTCATTTAACTCTAAGAATTTTTTGATTTCCTCCTTTATGTCTTCTGTAACCCATTGATCATTCAGTAACATATTGTTCATTTTCCATGTGATGTAGGATTTTTCCTTCCTTCTTTTATCATTGATTTCCAGTTTCATTCCATTATGATCAGATAAAATGTATGATATTATGTCACGACCCCCTTGCCCGCAAGGAAGACGTGACTCAGGAATCTTCTTTCAGCAGTTTATTCAGGCCCTTGATATTTTTCTAATAATTCTCCTAATAATTCTCGGATGCCCCTCCCAGCCTTAAGAAAGCACCGCGAACCCCAATGCGAAGCTGCCACGTGGACCCTTCTCACAGGGTGCTAGAAAACAACACGCCAACTCTCTCTGATAAGGAGTTGACAACACGCCAACTCTCTCTGATACGGAGTTGTCCTTCACAGACCACAGCGGAGCCAGCGCCATCATGTAATGGCAACCACAGTCCGCAGGAACGGCTCACCACAATATTATCTCCACCCCTTTATATTTACTGAGGGTTGCCTTATGACATAATATATGGTCTATTTTTGAGAAGGATCCATGTGCTGCTGAGAAAAAAGTATATCCACTTGATGATGGTTGATATATTCTATATATGTCAATTAAGTCTAGGTTATTGATTGTGATATTGAGTTCTATACTTTCTTTATTCAACTTTTGTTTGGAGGATCTGTCCAATGGTGAGAGAGGTGTGTGAAGTCACCCATAATTATTGTGTTGTGGTCTATTTAATTCTTGAACTTGAGGAGAATTTGTTTTATGACTGTCGAAGCACCATTATTTGTTGCATAAATCTTGATAATTGTTATGTCTTGTTGGTGAATGGTTTCTTTTAACAGTATATAATGTCCTTCCTCATCCCTTTTGATTAACTTAGTCTTGAAGTTGATTTTATTCGATATGAGGATGGCCACCCCTGCTTGCTTACAAGGACCGTGTGCTTGATATATTTTTTCCCAACCTTTCACCTTCACCCTGTGTGTGTCTTTTCCAATCAGATGTCTCTCCTGGAGGCAGCATATTGTTGGATTTGTTTTTTTAATCCATGTTACCAGCCTATGTCGCTTTATTGGAGAGTTTAAGCCATTAACGTTTATAGTTACTATTGATATATGGTTTGTACTTGCAGCCATGTTTGATTATTTATCTTTTTTTTAATTTTAGTTTGTTTCTCCATGATTAGCTTTCCCCCCCACCCTCTGTCTTTACAGAGGGACTTCCCACTGATGGTTTTGGTTATTGTTTTTCATTTCTTCCTCGTGTAGTGTTTTGCTCAAGATGCTTTGCAATGCTGGTTTTCTGGCTGCAAATTCTTTTAGCTTTTGTTTATCATGAAAGATTTTTATTTCGTTGTCATACCTGAAGCTTAATTTTGCTGGATATAGAATTCTTCATTGGCATCCATTCTCTTTCCGTGTTTGAAATACGTTGTTCCAGGATCTTCTCGCTTTCAGTGTCTATGATGAAAAATCCGTTGTTAACCCTATTGGTTTACCCCTGAATGTAATATGCTTCCTTTCTCTTGTAGCTTTTAATATTTTCTCTTTGTTCTGTATATTGGATATCTTCATAACAATGTGTCTTGGCGTTGGTCTACTGTGATTTTGTATGCTCGGTGTCCTGTATGCATCTACAATTTGTATATCCATTTTCTTTTTTATTTCTGGAAAGTTTTCTGTAATTATTTCATTCAGTAGGTTACTCATTCCCTTGGTTTGAATCTCTATACCTTCCTCTATCCCGATGACTCTTAAATTTGTTTTTTTTTTATGTTATCCCATATCTCTTGATGTTTTACTCGTGATTTTTTTACCAGCCTTTCTGAGTTGGCTAGACTCTTTTCAAGATGATATATTTTGTCTTCGTTATCTGACGTTCTGGCTTCTACTTGCTCCAATCTGTTGTTGATACTCTCATTTGAGTTTTTAATTTGGTTTATAATTTCCTTCATTTCTAGAATTAATGTTTGATTTTTTTATAATCTCTATAGCCTGATAAAGATGCTTAACTTCTTCTTTTATCTGTTTATGTAATTCATTTTCAATGTGCTCTTTCACTGTTTGAATTTGCTGTCTCGTATCCTCTTTAAGGTTCCATTCCATCTGTCTAAGGTATTCCTTGAGTTCTTTATATGACCATTTTTCAGATGACTCTAGGTCCTCCTGAAAATTTAGGCTGTCCTGCATTGTTTGTACTCTTTTTCTTCCTTGCTTTTTCATGCTGTACATGTTACTTCTTGTTCTGTTTGACTGCTGAGTTACTGTTTACTCCTATAAATTTATTTGATGCTTGGGAGAAAAGGTATTAGAAGGGAAGGGAAGAAGTCACTAAAGAGAATGAGAGTAAGCAGGTAGAATTCAAGGAAGGGGGAATAAGAAAATTGAAAAGAAATGAAAAGACAAAAGAAAAAATAGAAAATAAAGAAGAAAAAAATTTTTAAATAATAATAGTAATAAAAAATTAAAATTAAAATAAAAAAAATTAAATTAAATTAAAAAATTTTTTTAAAAATTTTTTAAAAATTTAAAAAAATTAATAAATGCAGTCTTAGAGTTTGATTAACTTCTCTTCCAGTAGGTGGAGCTGTGCCCACTGGGTCAAGCTTCTCCTCTCAATAGGTGGGAACCAATCACTGTGCAGCAGCTCTTCCTCCCAGACTGGGCGGGTCTCCAATCCTGAGTGTCTAGGGCCTTCTCTTGTGTGTAGTCACTTCCCCACTTTTTCTCAAGCCAGGACCCGCTCACAAGTGACGTTCACCACAATACTGGCTACACGCCAGGTCTGCTGCTCCTTGGAGCCTATTTTCATGAATGCCTGGGCACACTCTCCCTGTTTGCCATTCCCTCAGACCCTAAGTTTGTGGAGTTTGGGGTGGAGAATCCCCAGCGAATTTGCTTGCCCTCCGGTAGCCACACCCCTGGTAGCTGGTGCAGGAGACCTCAGTTGTCAGCACTGGTGGGAGCAGTAGCTGGGAGTTCCATGCCTCGAGTCTGGCTATTGCGTTCATGGGAGAGTTGGGAGGGGCCCTTAAGGTTTCTCTGCTGCGTGGAGATGGCTAGGGGATTACACACCTGTAGCCACAGGTTTCAATGAAGTTATCTCCTCCACCACGTTCTGGTGAAGTCAGTTCTCTGCCATGGTGGTATCCCATGCAAATGGTGACATTTCGTTCCCTCTGCCTGGTGACCACTGCAATGGGTAGGTCCTGACTGTCTCTCCCAAGCCCCAATTCAATCCTGTGGCAACTGCCTATGAAGGCTCAGTTGGCATTTACCTCCGTAAGTTCATGAGGGCCCACCAGTTGTTTCCGCGGGATCATTAGTGCTGAGTCACAGCAGTTTGTCTGAGAGAAGCAGGCGAACAGGAGGGAGCTTGAATTCAGCCGATCTGGGCTCGGTGTGTGTTCTGAGAGGCCCACACTGCTCGCCCCAGTTCCACGTCAGCTCAGCATTGCCTAGTGATCCTGAGCAAACACCATTTAGACAGATTACGACTCCCTATGCCCACACAGCTGAAGAGGTCAGAGACTTGATCTCTTCGTGCCCGCCGCCATGTTGCCGTTTCTTCTCTCCCTAGTTTCTTGTGTAAACCTCACCACCACATTAGGTGGCCAGAAGCGGGAGCTAGGAGAAGCCGTTTCAGAGCTGTGTGAAAGGTAATGAGAATCTTTTCTCTTTAATGTAAAACTCACTCGCAATTTCTTATGAACCTAACCTTCTTTCATGAAGTTCGCACTGGTCGTGAGGCAGAGACAATGAGACATATAAAGATAAAATCTTGTCTTCACCAGGATGCCCAGAAATTGGTTTTATTTGGCTAATGCAAATATCTTTCAATAGAACTTTTGATTTCTGAATGAACCCATTCAATTTTATAATGTACAGATCATAAGGTTTTCTTTACAGAATATTCTCTTCTTAAAGCCTCACATAGAAAATGTCTCACAGGACATAGGAGGGGAATGACTCAAAGGATGAGAGAATGGCTATAACCATTCTCAAATGTGCCCATGTAGCCTAAAGTTTGAAGGCATCTAATTGTAGTCTAAAAGAATTATGAATCTATTTTATCTATTATTAATAAATATCACCACTTTACCACTTGAACCAAATCACAGAAAACTGGAAACAGATGATCATTTGCTTTGATACCTTTACTTCCATTTCATTACCCAGAGATGATCAACTCTATATTTCAAGTGATGCAGATTTATTATAGAATGCCTAAGATCCTGAGGATTTATTTTGGCTCAGCCCATGGTATTGCTTCATTATTTTATTATTTTGTAAGTAATAAAATGTAACTTCATGTTGGATGATATATTTAAGCCATGAAAATATCATCCAACATTGTTCTTCCCAAAACATTAGCCCAAATTCTGCGCATGCTCACTTACTGTTTAGGAATTTTACTAATTGTTTGAAGGTTCTAGAGGACCTGTTAGACTCCTAATGGACAAACAATCCAACATACTCCAGAGAACGTATGAGTGCCATAAGAAGAAAATAAGGTCAGCCTACAGCAATGGGCAGCTGCCTGCCCTCGGCTGGGAGGAGCCCTGGACATGGCACCAGGGCTGATGGGCAGCAGAAGCCTCCACAGCCCTGCAGGGAGCCTGGAGCACAGCTCTGCAGAACCATGCTCAGCCCTGGACAGAGGCACATGAGTTCCCATCACAGGCTCGTGACAGTCCCAGGTGCATGCCTGTCATGCCAGCCACCAGGGAGGCTGAGGCAAGATGAACCTTCGAGGTCAGCCCTGGCAACTTGACCCCGTGGCAGAAAGGAAGAAGTTTACAGGGGTCTCTGAGGGTGGAGCTCAGGCAGGTCGCTTGCCTCACAGGCTCAGGGCCCTGGGTTCAATCCCCAGAACCACATACACCAAAAAGTGACCTTGGAACATGGTTTAAAATGATGGGTCAGGTACACAGAAGGAAACAGGAGAGGGTTTTTAAAGCGAGGACTTAAACCCCAGAATCCACAGGTGCCACAGGAAAACAAAAGGACACAGAGTCAGTGACACCTGACACTTGGGCGGGTCTCCCTTCTAAACCGCCTCCTGCCCCCAGGTCACCTGGGCTCCCCTTCCCTCTCCAGGAGCCTGCGGGTCAGGCCACCTCTTCTCCTCTGAGGTCCACGGCGCAGGCCACACGGCTGAGGCCACCGCGTCCTGAACAGGACCCTGCAGATCAAACTCCACCCGCTGTGACCAGCAGCTCCGCCGAGGAGGGCCCTCAGGTGAGAACCGGGAGCACGCAGTCTGCAGTGGGCGCTGTGGGGACCGCCCCGGCGGCTCCAGGGGACAGGCAGCCGGGGACCGAGGCTCCAGGGCGGCGGCAGAGTCCTCCCAGGTCCCCCCTTGTGTGGGCGCCTAGACCCGGGCCACTCCCGGCAGCTCACCTTCTCCTGTCATGGACCCCGGGATTCGGACCCTCCATCTGGGACCCACCACCCTGGAACCACAGCCCTGCAGTGGGCGCTACTTCCAGGCTCCTCCACTTTCCAGAACTTTCCCACCTCTGCAATCCTTTTAGCCATTTTGGTCCTTTGTCCCCAAGCCCAGGGCTGTCCGTTGCCCTCTCCTGTCTGCACTTCTGGGACTGTGCCTTCACTGGTGCCAAATGGTGGGGAACAGAAGAGGATGAGGTGCAGTGGGGTTGCTACCCTCCTGGAGTCTCATATCCACTAACTGGAGAAGTTTCATCCCTCAGGGCTTCAGTTCTTGTGGTTCCTGTTGTGGTTTCTGCCCCAAATGCCACAGGATTGCCTGGGGGCTGGGGTCGGAGATAACAGAAGAGCAAGGATGTGGGGGTCTGCAGCGTCAGGAGACACCTTCCCAGCCCTTGAGCTGGAATTTGAGGGCCCTCTCTGTGTGAGCTGAGGCCCATTTTGGGTTTGAAGCTGCCCTGCGCTCAGGCCAAGCCACACAGGCGGAAACTTGCACTCTCACTGCTGGTTGGTGAGACCCCGAAGTCTGATTTTCTTTCCTACTCTGTCTGCTGCAATTAATTTCCAGAGTCCCCCAGTAAAAATATTTCACAAACTCCAGCACCAGATAGTCCCTTTGGCAAATATACCACATATTCAAGTGAAAAATATTGCATTATAGACAAATTCATTCAGAATTTTATACCAGACATGGTAGTGCACACGTGTAATCTCAGCAATTTGGGAGGCTGAGGCAGGAGGATTGCAAGTTAGAGGCCAGCCTCAGCAACTTTACAAAGCCCTAAGCAATCTAGTGAGATCCTGACTCAAACTAAAAAAAAATAAATAAAAAGAGCTGAGGTTGTGACTCAGTGGTTAAATGTCCCTGGGTTCAATCCCAGGATATATAAAAAAAATTCTCCAACGAAATTCACATTATAAATCCATCACATTCAAAAGTAAAGATGCACATAACCTAAACAAAATATTAGCAAACTAAACCCCAATCAGAAAAGAAAATCACATAAAGAACAACTTGTATTTCAATAAAATTCAATTTCTATTCATGATAAAAAATTCTTAACCAATTGAAATAGAAAACTTCTTCCTTCTGAAGTTAAAAAAAAATACTACTAATAAAGAGCTGAGTTTAGTAATTTGCCAAGCAAAGGAATACAAGGTAAAGTGAAGAATGTTCCTAGGCAGGGAGAGGACAGAAAGTCTGAAAATTTCATTGCTGTTACACATTGACAGGAGGAAGACGTGTTATGATGGTGTTCCAATTACACCTTGAAAACTAACACTCTGGAGAGGACAGAGTAAGTGCATGCATTTATATACCACTGGTTTAGAGGATTTCTTTTATGCAGTCAACAGTAGGCCCAGTAAGTGTTTGGCTCACTGGAACCACTCCAAGTTCAAGGCTTTTAAACTGCTGCAGCTGGTAAGAAACACTGTGGTAAACCAGTGTGCAAATGTGGTATCCCCTGAACAATTCTGTAAATGCATTTTTCTTCTACATTTTAAGGTAGTTTATTGTGAAACACTGAAAGCTTTCTTTGCCTTTGAAATCTGCAGCAAGACAAGAAAGCCCCCATTACCAATTCTAATGGGTATTGTACTTATGAGTTCCTCATAAGTAAAGCAGGAAAAAATAGGGAAATGTCAAAATGTTTGAAAGGGAAAAATATTATTTACAAATATTGGATTGGCATGCAAATATTCTACAGGGAAAAAATATCAGAATTACTGAGTATTGAGCAAGTTTACCAGATGAAAACTCAATATAAAAAGAAAGGTATTACTAAATACCTATGAAAATGCTTAAAACTAAATTAAATTTCAATATTATCCAAAAATTAAATATAAAATTAATTCTAAGGCCTCTATATTTAAGTCATAAAGAAACTAGTGGAAGATTTTTTTAAAACAACATAGATAACTAAAGAGATTAAACCATACTCATGAATTAAAGAATGATATTATAAAAATATCAAGTTTTTCTGAATTGGTATGCGGATCAATGCATACTTTATCAGAACCATACTTTATCCTTTGAGCCATGGAGATCCACAAGGACAAGAACTGAGTGGAGGAAAAACACCTAGTTAATCAAGCCCCCAGACACTTCTGCCTCAATTATTTATAGGCTTTTACAGAAACAGTGTAGATGCAAATGTGAATACTTACATCTGCAAATTTCATATTTGTGCTTAGTCCAAGTCTGTTGACCCTCATTTGGATCTCTCCATATATGATGTGATACAAATAAGCAGAATAATGAACATACCCTAGGCAAGTGTTGAAGAATAGTGAGAAACCTGGCCATTGTAGAACCTGCTGGAAGGAATTTAGGGAAGCTTCTTAATTTTCATGTCTCATCAGAAAACTGGGGAACAATAAGACTAGCTCCCTCCCAGTGGTTGTTTTAAGGATTACATGAGTTGATACACATAAAACATTTAGGGATAGGAAATATAAAAAATATATAAACATAAAAAAATCTTGTATATCATAAGGGAGAAGGCAAAACCAATTAAAAATGACTTCTGAGGTGGGTCAGCAAGCAACAATGGTCCCAGCTACTTTGGAGGCTGAGACAGGAGGATCACTCAAGGAAGGAGTTGAGGTGTGATTATGGGCAATATAATGAGACCCTTCCTCAAAAATAATAGAAAAAAAATAAAACTCTCCAAAACAGACCAAAAAATACTAAAACTATAAGGAGAGTTTAAAATTTCAAATGTCTTGGTCAGTTAATTAAACCAGCTGAAATCTATAAGATTGGTGAAATGTGGAAGTGAACAGCTCATTCTTTGCAAAGTGTGAATCTAATGAGTACTAAAAACTTCTGAGACATTTGGTATTGAGTTTCTTTCATGAAAACTCATCTTACTCAAGAAGTAAGGAACAATAAAGAAATAGTGCCTTTAATGGGACAGCGGTAGTCAAAAAGCTTTAAGACAATATAAAAATGAAACCAAAATGGGACAATTATGCTTTTGTGAATCTCAGTCCATGTCCTAAAGCAGGTGGACCGGCTGAAGCTCCATTATTCCCCCTCATTTCTCAATGGATCAGCGTGATCTAATTAGTGTCATTGTGTTGCTCTTGCTTTACCTCCTCTACCAGTTGATCTCACCTCCAGAATTAGTTCTTAAACTGGGGAGCGGAGTTAACCCTCTCATCTGTGCATTACAGTTCAGTTGATTTGTTGGAACCTTGTCAGCCTGCTGCAACCCTGGCGTGTCAAAAAGTAGACACCAGAGTGCTCATGGAACCAGGGAGATGCAATGACACATGGTTGAGCTGGTGGCTATGAGAACTACTGTGGTAGTTATTTTGACCATCAATCATGTGGTTATCATTTATTGTGATAATTAAGTGTGGTTAAGAAGGGAGAACTAATCTGCATGAACCCAACCATGATGGTCAATTAAAGGTCATGGCCACCATGGCTTGGCCAGAGAGGGGCCACTGTCCTGAAAATGGAACCCAGTGAAAGGTTTAAGTTTTTTGGAGCAAACACCACTTTCAAAGGCATTATTTCATCTGAACTACAAGATGACCTATGAGGCCAGGCAACGGCTATTATTTCTAATACCAAGAAATGAAAAGGAATGAAGGACTGGAGAACTGGATTTCCTGTGTCACTTGTCAGAGTTCACATCATTATTAGATGTCAGAGGGGCTGCCCAGGTGTTCTGATTCCAAGCCCACGCTGCACTCATATGGCAAGTCCTGCCACAGAGAAGCTTCCAGAATCTCCCATGCAAATCTTCACACCCAGGCACACCCACTGTCCTCAAAGCTGAAGGAAAAGTAAGTACCAAACATTAGTTCTGAGATATTTGTTGACATAGAGTTCATCTGAGATTTTGAAAATAGACCTTCTCTTTAGAGTACTGTTGGAAGCTCTGGAAACAGGACTTCAGTGTTTGCCTTGAAATTTATTTTTTATTCTTTTTTTACAGCATCCTCATCAGTAGGCTTTCCATTCTTCTTTGAGCCATGGAGATCCACAAGGACAAGAAGTGAGTGGAGGAAAAACACCTAGTTAATCAAGCCCCCAGACACTTCTGTCTCAATTATTTATAGGCTTTTACAGAAACAGTGTAGATGCAAATGTGAATACTTACATCTGCAAATTTCTTATTTGTGCTTAGTCCAAGTCTGTTGAACCCACATCTGGATCTCTCCGTATATGATGTGATAGGGTAGTGAATTAAGTCCTTGTCTTTGAGTGTTTTAAGAGGAAGAAACTATATTCCATATTCATAGATCCTGCTGAGGCTCTGGCACACAGATGTTCCTTGAATGTTATTTGAAAGAATAAGTAACAAGAAAGAGATGAACTAAAATTTGAGGGGGGAGGTATCTTTCTGAGAAGAGATGGTAGTTGCTCACCAGGTCTTCCCTGGGGCATCTGCTAATTCTTCAGAGAAAAGGGTAACACTTTAACCCTGCTGGGAAATTGAAAATGGACATCACATGAGGTTGGTGTAGGACTTTGGAAATCTGAGGGGCTTCAAATATTAGTGTTCCCCAAGGAATATTTGTTGAGTTCTGTGGCTGGACTGGAAGTAGGGAGCTCATCAGAAGCTCATTCAAAGGGAAATGAAATCTTTGGTATCCTCTTTGGGCTTAGAAAAGAAAAGGGGTCTGTCCCTGACACCTGGGGAATTTCTCACTCTAGACTTTAGCCAAGTTTCTCTAAGGAAATTTAAATAAAATTATAGAGATGAATGGATCAATAGATAACAATAGGTTTGTTTATCACAGTATTTTTCCGATACAGGAAACTTGGATAATATCTTAATGTCCAACAGTAAGGAATTGGTTTCATTATAACATATCTATAAAATTTTGCAGCTATTACAAATAATGTAGACTATGTTAAATGTTGTTAAATGTAAAGAAATATTAAAGAACCTTGTGAAATTAATGATCTGGTTTTAGATAATGAAGTCTTTGTCCTTTAACAGAAACTATTAGCTAAATATTCAATTCTAAAAAACAAAATAAACAGCCTAAACACATTGTATTAAAGATATTTAAGAGAGAAAAAAATATAAATAAAAAAAGAGAAGTAGAAGTCTAAGAGCTAGTACTTTTAAAGGTATACCAACAAATACATTTTTCATATAAAATATACTCAGGAAGAAAAGGACATAAAATCCAGAAAAATGGGCATGAAGTAGATCTTTAAAAAGAAAAAAATATGATAATCTGTGCAATGTTATGTTATTTTAAAAATCATCATGTAAATGATATGTAAAATATTTATCTAGAATTAACACATGGAGAAAGAAAAACTTTTATAGAAAAAGAAAACAAAATTTTTGTGAAAACTTTATTTCATTTATATACTTATATAATTTTCAGAAGCAGTTTTTGAGAGTTTCTTACTCATTTTGGTTTTCTTTCTTTCTTTTGTTTGGTTTTGAAAACTATATGTTTTTTTATTTCCATTAGAAAAATATTATCTATATAACATGTTAATCCATGTTCTTCTCTTTTACTTCTATCATTCAAAATTGAATATTTATTTTATCCAATTAAATGCATAACCACATATCTAATATTAGAACTAAATATTTCACATCTTTAAATTAATAGGATTAATAGAATTAGGTTTGATCTTTATTTTGTTTTTCGGGAATAATATCTCATTTTCCCCATGTGTTATTATCCCTCTTTTTTAAATTTATTTGAGCAACTATATAATGAGTGCCTCTTCTCTCACATTCAGTACATAACTATAATTCATAGTATCAGTAACATTATTTAGTAGTCATTCATGTCAAATATCTCTATGATATGGTATTTCCATGATAACTTCAGATATTTTAGTTACAGGTATACTTTTCCAACATCAGTTGTAAAACAAGATGTTATTTAAAGACATGATGAGAACAACACTGTGCCTACTTATATTTGCACTGCTGTGAGGTCTTTGGATAGATACTGCTTCAACCTCAGTGTGCACTCCTTTGGGTAAAGCAGCAGCCTGGTAAGTAGCTCTAGTAGGAAAATTACTTTTGAAACACTGTTTGTAGATTTCATTGACAGTTTCAAAGTCATTTACGGCAGCCAGAAAAACAGTTGCTTTTTCCACATTAGTGAAATCACAGCCTGTGGCATTCAGTTTTTCACCCATGTTCATAAGAGCTGCTTTAGTTTCTGCCCCTCCTGGAACAGGGTTTATGCCTGTCTGCCAGAGATGTAAACAATCCTGTCAAATAACACTTGATTGTAGAGACCAATGGCCCCTGAGGCTTTTGTTGTGTTGATCATGTTTTTAATCAGGGACATGACTAGTTATTCTTTTGTGTGCCCCTTTACCTGCTACCTAAGAAACCTCTCACTTTGGTTTCTTAGGCAATATTTTTTTACATTGTCTAGAAATTATTTATTTTTACACTATAAAAAGTTTTACACCAAAGAATAAAAACACTTTTCTCAATAAATGCTATTATTAGAATAGCCATATTAGACAAAGCATGTGCACAAAATCACTCTGTGGTTTAATTAAGGGGGACTTTGAAAAGAAAAGATTGGCCTGGATTCTCTGCATGATCCCAGTGTAATTCCAAGGGCCCCTTTAAAGCAAAGAGGGAGCAGAGAAACCATGGTGGAAGCAGAGTTGGAGTGATTCATTCTGAAGATGGGGGGAAGGGACTCCAACAAGATATAGAATAGGGTGTCGAGATGGGCAAAAGATTCGACTTACGAGGAGGAGAAATAAAGAATGTCCACGCACTTCTGCCTTTTTCAATGCTTTATTCACTCAAAATCTCTCAATACAATTTTACTCTATAGGTTCTTAATCGAGAAAATAACAATCCTTAATGCTAGGCACTGCAATAGACATAATCAACTCACGGCAAACAATTTTAGATTAGTTCCAAGCATTGCAAACACACTTAATCATGACAGACTCATGACAGACATTCCCTCTGCAGGCTAAGCTCAAGTGTCACGTCAAGAGTCTCAAGGCTTAGGCTGTAAGTCCATCAGCGATCAGGTCAGGAGCCAAGGCAGGCTTCTCCTGGAGTGGAGCTGGTGGCTGGTTGAGGAGAGAGTCATAAGGAGAAGTCATGGCTCTTACCAGGGTCAAGATATGGCTGCAGAGTTTGAGAGTGGTGAAGAAGATGTAGAGGATAAGGCAAAGGATGAGAAGAGTTGGGGTGTCAGTCCAGGTCCTCATCAGTCTCTCTAGCATGAGGGCATCAGTGTCTGTTTATTTGCTCCATCCTTTATACTAAATTTGGGGGTTTCTGACCACCCTTTCAATCCCTAACATCTACAAACGGATTCTTCAGCGACATCATTTGCTCTAGGGTTAAAGCATCTGGTCTGTTGGTCCCCACGCTGATTTTCTGACGGCAGGTTTCAAAATGGAGTTTTTAAAATGGAGTTGCTTAGGCTAAGACCTAAGGTCATCCTTACACAGGGAAGCCGAGAAAACAGATTTTCTTCCAGACCCTTCAGAAAGGACAAAGCTGAAGTGAACCAATTTAGAATTCTGACTTCTAGAACTATTACAGGATAACTTTGTGTGGCTTTAAATCGCTCAGTTTGGGATAATTTGTTTCAGCAATAATAGGACATAAATATGGGAGTAAAATGAAAATCTAACATTAGCAAACCTAAATTGTCAACCAATTTGTGCTTGGGCTCTCTCTCATCCAGCGAGGAGGTCCAAGGAGAGTAGGAGAGTAGGACAGTGTGGCTTCAGGGTCGCATTTCAAGACCTCTGGAGTCCAAGATGAAGTAGGTCTGATTTTATTGAGTAGTTACCATGTATATATTCTCAGGCAGTAGGTAAGCAGATTATAGGCAGCCACCAATACAATTCTTTGCCAACTGTCCGTGGGACAACCAATCGAGGAGCAGGCCGTGGAGCAATCCCTGTGACTGCAACACATAGTCCTAAACCCAGGGCTGTGCCTACTGGGTGAGCAGTGTACCTATGGGTGACTGATCTGCTGCTCTCACACTTAGCACGAGGGGAGTGGCCTGCTACTCAGGTGCCTTTAACGTATGCCATGTATGCAGTATTCCATGCACTTGTTCTCACAAATGTGCTTGTTTACAAGCAAAGAGTCCAAAAAGATTCTTAGACAGGAGAGTTAGTTATTTAGGGAGTTCTCTCAGGAAGAAAGAAAAAAGAAAAACAGGAAGAAGAAAGACACACAGGGAGATTCAGAAAGATTCCAGAGAGGTTCTTAGCCTGCTGTCCAAGATAAGAGCTGAATTTCCATGCTTCTTAAGCAGCTAGGCACTGTCTATGGGCTGCTCACATGAACATAATAAAATCAGAGGCACTTCTGCCTTCTGTGGGTCTGCAAAGTCATTGCAGTAGGTCTAAGTAACCTAAGAGCAGATTCTCAAAAAGTCCAAGGTGGGGGCTGTTCAAAAGCAAAAGTATGTAACAACAGGGTAGGGAGTGAGAGGATGGGGCAGCTGTGAATAGAACACGCAGATCGGATCCTGTAGTCTGCATAGAGCAAGGAGGATCTGAAACATGCTTTAGATGTGTATTGCCTTTTCATTATTTAAGACATAACTAAGGAATTTAATAGTACATTTGAATTATGAAATCTGCTAATATTTTATAATAAATCAATAGGCAAAGGAAAAAAATCATGACAATTTCATAGGTGCTGTAAATGACACATGTTCATTCTTATTGAAATTTCTTAATAAGCACATCAGTTTCAAAACACATATTCATATTTAGTCTGTATACTTTTTTATCCCACAGATCTTTCTGCTGTGGAATGCCCTTACACATATTCTTGCAATCATGTATTTTTAAGGAAAGGAGTAGGTTAGGTGAACCAAAATAAAAAATAATAATAACATAAACTTCCTTACTAGTCAAGACTATTTTTACACTGAATAAATGCCAGAAATTTTCTAGGCAAATGTGTTAACCAAATTGATTTACATCCCACTAATAGTAACATTATACATTTCTTGAAAAACCAAAATGAATACCCACACAACAAAAAAATAATTAACCAAAATGAATAGGAAAAAATATCATAGATAAAATTAGAATACCTGGATTCAATGTTTTTCTCTGCTATCCCACAGTTGCATGACATTAAGGAAGCTATTTGATTTCTCTGGTCTTGGTTTTTTTTTTTTGTTGTTGTTGTTAAAGTCAGATTGCATATTTACTTGTTGAATGAAGCCATTATTGCATAACTCCCATAACAAGAAAAAGTTTCTATAGAGATGTGAACTGTGGGTGATATTCAATCCTTCCTGGGACCAATACCAATCACTTTTATGAGATATTTATTGCTTATCTATTTTTTAGTTTTTTACAGAGTGGTTACTTTCTTAATTGTACTTTTCTAGTAGTGTTGAATCTTCTAGTTCTGGGTCAAAAGAGAAGTGGGCCTTGGCTGATTTCAGACAACACCACTGTGATGACCACTAGCACAATTGGATTTTCAAAGTGGATATGTGTATATGAATGTGTCTAGCTTGCAAAGTCTATCTTGGAAGAGGTTTCTGGAACAATGTCCTTACATTAAAACAAACAGAAGAAAATATTGGAAACATTAAGTTTCTGTCCTCTATCAGAGATTATGTTTTAAGTTAACAATAATTCATTCAAAGCAGGATTGTGGGAATGTTGTAAATTTTTCAGCCCAAAATCTCGGTTCATTTTCACTCTTGGAATCAATAAAAAGACTAAACACTGATTGACCAGTGAAAGAGAATTTTATTCTTGGCCAAGAACAGAAATGGGAGTTAAACTCTAAAAATCAAATTCCCATTTCTTGATGATCAAGAGGTTACAGATATGAAGTAAGAGAAATGAGGGCAAGAGATAGGTTAATAAAGGGAAGAAATATTTTTGTGTTTCTGGGAATGGGGAGAAATTGTCCATGTATTCAGGCACCAGTGATTTTTTTCTTCTTCCAAGGTTTTTTTTTTTTTTTTTTTTTTTTCCTTGTCACTCAGGGCTATTAACCAACAGGCCACTGGGGGCTGGTATTATTTAGTATGTGGATGGGATTATACTGAAGCCAGAGGTTGTCTGATGGTCATTCTGGCAGTCATCTGAGATCCAACCAGTCTCAGCCAGCCTACCTCAAGAGGACCTTCTGGCCTTTAGTTATCCTGTCCTCAAAGATAAGCAACATTAGGGAAGGGTAGAAATTCATTTAGGTCACCTAGGCACTACAAGAATAGGCCAGGTAACAGAAAGACTTCCTATTTTATTAGAACTATTGAAGAAAAAGCTCTCCAGAAGTAAAGGCCCAGTCTGTGTCATGTTGTCTCAAAAGATCTTTTGAGCTTTGTTCTACCCATTACTGCTATCGAATTTAAGGATTATTTCACCGAAGAAAAACTGGAAAGAACCTGCCTTATGGGAGTTAATCCCAAGGGTTTTCTTTAGTGTTCTCTTCTAATTTGAAATATTTCTGAACTTCAAAACCAGAATCATCTAATTGATTTAAAAGCATCTGCTCTCAATTGGGCATTCAATTGTAAAATTTTAAAAAAAATGCATTACTTAAATCATTAAAATAATTTTGCTGCACAGACTCCTTATAAAGTACAGAAAACATTGTTTTTGATCACAAGGCAAGCAAACTCATAAGGCAAGCATGAAACTGCCTGAAAATTGTAAAATAAGGCAGGGGTTCCTGCTTCTTGGCAAGAAGGCAAGAACAGGTTCAGGGCCATCCTAAGAAGCCTGAACTTCATCACATGGAAGTGGAAAGGACGACTGGTGTTACAAATCAGTTAGTGGAAGGCTTAGGTTTGGGGTTTCTGTATTTTTTTCCTTATTCCAGCTGACAATACAAGAAGCCCTTGAAATCTCCCTTTTTGTAAAAGTCTTTATTATGCATTACAGTTACACACAATATTCGGGTTCATTTTAACATAATTATGTAAGCATAGGCTGTAATTTGCTCCAACTCAGTCCCCAGTGCTTCATCTTTTCCACTCCTCCTTTCTTCCCTTGTGCCCTTTCCTCTAGTCTACCAACCTTTCTTTTATTTATTTACAGTTTTTTTTAAATTAGTGCATATTAGATATACATAAGGTAAATCTGAAACCCCCTTTGAAAAAATTAAAAATGTAGAATTCTGAATTCTAAATCACCTAAATAGCAACTCTATGATAATTTTAAGATCTATGGAATGTTAAGCTTCAGGTCTTGGAATTAGCAATTCATTGATGGAGAACTTGATCACAGCCCAGGCTGTGAAAAGAAATCACAAAAGTTGCTCAAATTCACGCAATTATGAGATAGACCCAAAGCCCCAAATTAGACTTTTAACGGTATACCACAGATTCTCCATAGAGAATCCCCACACCTCTTCCTCCAGACTTGCATATAGATTATTAAAATGGTGAGCTTCTGTGCATCCATCAACTTCATAAAAACCTTGACCTTGGGCTGAGGTTGTGGCTCAGTGGCAGAGTACTCACCTAGCATGCGTGAAGCACTGGGTTCTATCCTCAGCCACATAAAAATAAAAGTTATTGTGTCCACCTACAACTAAAACAAATTAAAAAAAACTTGACCTTCACTATACATAGCAGTGCTTCTGTTATAAAGTGACAGATCTCTGGAGATTCGACTGTCTTCAGGAAAGAAAAACTTCTCAATACCATTAATTAAGTTAAATGTTTTGTCCCATGCTCCTTCCTTGCTTCCTACTGACCTCTGGATTTGATGACTACTCTCACCAATCATTGGAAATATTCATTAAATTACTTATTTCCTCCCAGTTACTGAATAATCAATAATACACCATGAAGATTTGTTTCTTGTGTTCTGACAATTTCTTCTGTTGCCAAGGAACTTAGAATAAAATTAGAAGGTATGCACGCCTTGGGCCAAAGTTCCTGCTCCACAGCTACCTCTGACACTGCAGGCTGGGATTCTGCCTTTTCAAAATGGCATCAGTCCCTGCCGATAGAAATGGGAAGGAACTCAGTGGCAGCACTTCTGAAGGATTGTTGAAGTACATGGGAAAATAAACTTTATACAAGGAGTACCTGCAATAGGCAAGATTCTAAGATGACTCCCAGGATTAATGTCCTCTGACATATACACACCCTTTGAGTATGAGCAAGACCCACAAATATGATAGAATTCTTTCTTGGATTTAGGTTATCTTACACAGCAAAAGTAAACATTTTTTTTCAGATGTAATTAAAATCTCAAAACAAATTGAATTTTAATTTTTGAGTGGGAGATCATCTTGGTGAGGTTTGATAATCAGGTGAAAATCCTAAAAGAAGAACTTGGGCCTTCCAAAAGAGAGACTCTACCTTCCTCTGGCCTTGAGACACAGGCTACTGTGAGTCCTACAGCTGCAAGGAAACTAATTCTGAAACAACATGAAGAAGCTCTTGGCAGGAGACCTTTTCTGGGTGCAACAGATGATGAGAATGCAGCCCTGGGCAACAGACACCTTGATGAGTGCTGAACAGTGATCCAGCTAAGCCTGGCTCAGATTCTCATCCCACCAATACCGGAAGATGGTGAGTGCACCTTGTTTCAAGCCCCTTCCCCTTTCTTTACTATAGCAATAGAGAATGAATACAATAGGCATGAAGGTGCCTTCCGGGAGATGACAGTGACCTGGAGGAGAAAAATGTCACAGTCAATTTTAATTCTTTCTTTATGCTGTTGTGGTTTTTAGGAAAAAAAAATAAGTACAAAAACAACATGATGGTCATTTGCTTGTTTTCTATCAAGTCCATTTCTATTGCTATTGCTATTCCCTCCATGTCTCGTGCTGTTCTCTGTAATTTTATGGGACATTCCCTAAAAAATTACATTTCCTAGGCTCCATTTCCCATTGATTTTTAGGCAAGTTTGAGTAATGGAGACTAGACTGGGAGACTGGAGGGAATGAGGATGACAGCATCTAAGCTACTCATGCCCACTCCCTCTGCCTTGGCTGGCATTCCCCTTGTGTTTCCCTTGTGGTTTTATCTCCTACCTGGATGTCTTTCTTTACATCTTCCTTTCCCCCATGCAGCCTTCTTCACATGCCCAGCTCTCATGAGGGTTTGATACTCACCACTTCCCTCCCTACCAGGAAGCTCCAGCTCCCAGGATCTAATGAAACCACTTCCTCCACTTAAGCCTCCATCCCAAGTGCTGATGGAAATCTTGTGCTATTGTAAATTGTGAATGTCACTGTTATCCTGTGCCATCTACCTCAATCTCTCATTTTCATCACTTCCAACAACTCTGTTAGCAGTTCCTTGTATTGAACTTAATCTTTTGGATTCAAGCATAGATTTTGTTCCCTTTGCTTACCTGAGTTGACAAGGATTTAGGTCCTAAGTGTAAGCTCAGGGAAAAGACCTTTGAGATAAGATTCAGGTAGATGGTGATACAGCAGTTTGATTTAAACTATAGAGTAATTCACTGTTGTTGGAAAATGAGATACTAAAAATCAGTAGCTTTCCAAAGCATCAGAATTTTTCAGATTATTAACCATGCAGGCTTAAGTTAAAGTGACCATTGAGGACAAGGAGTTACGGCATCAGACAGCTATTTTTTTTTTTTACTATAATAAGGTGACCATAATAACACCATAAGGGTCCTGAGTAGTTTGCTTTTAACTACAATGATGATGTTATAGAAAAAAAAATATTTTGAAAATCTCAGGATTTTAAATTCTCAGCTTTAATCACAATCAGAAATCAAAGAGCTCACTGAAGACTTTACAAGAGTCTTAATTTTTTCAGTCTCTTAACAGACTGAGGCATTGATTCAGAAGAACTGGTAACTTGAGAAATAGTAACTTCAAATAGAATTGGATGAGTTGGAGAATCTTGAATCCCAATAATCCTGGGCAACCTTACCAAGGGAAGCAGCCTCTCCCTCTGTCTAGAAAGTATCTTTCTTTTGCTTAAAATTGTCAAGTAACATCGCCCATGGAAATTGCCTCACAAGAGAGTCACAATTATTCTCCATATTTAACCTCACCATGTCTCATAGCCTCCAACTCATGATGAGAATTAGACACCAGGATGCTTCAAAGAGAAAAGTACAAAGAATAATAAGATGGGCCAGAGCCTAGAGAGCCTAAGTTGGAAGTAACCCTGGGGCAGTAGACAGAGAATGAAATATTTAATATGGTTCAGTTTGTCGATACAGGTCTTATCTCAAGATTCCAGATTTAATATGCTTTTTTTATATTATGATTAATATATTCAAATTGAGATAAGGAAGAAATGTTCCTATTATAGTTCTAATTTCTGCACTTAGATATGAGGTCAGTGCTCATATTTATAATATCTCCTTGAACTACTCATTCTATACTTTCTTTGCCCATAGCAAGCATCACAGCTGGTCATAGTTTCTTCCCTGACGGGTTTATCCAATTCTTTATTTTTTGAGGGGTCTGGGCAATTAGACACTCTGCTTGAGTGATGTTCTATTTTTTCTAAGATGTTAATCACAGGATGTGGGAATACTAAGAGGTAGCTTGTGGGATGTTCTTATTTCAAACATAATCTTTTGTAACCCCAGCATGTAGTGGGAACCACATTTTTTCTTGATAGGCAGTATCAATCACCCCAGAAAGCACAGTACCTACTTCTTTGTTGATTCTGAGGCAGGAGGCTCCTACAGGGCCAGGTGTCAGTCTTAACTGCCAGTTGATGGAATGAATCATTATTATGCTCCCTGTGGAAGTATTTTTTCCTTTACTACCAAATATGCAGTAGCATATCATCCTAGAGAAGGAAAACCAACTAAATTATGAAATAATGCAGAAGAGTTGGTGTATTCCTCAGGTAGAAGAGTGAGGGATATGCTGTCATAGCCAACTGAAAATCCAATTGCTTCAGGTAATCTTTATTAACAAGTATAGGAGGAAAAATTATTCACAAGATCAACAGCAGTATGCCGGGTACCACAGCCTATAGGAATTTTCTGACATAATAAAACTACATCTGTAGTAGCAGCTGCTATAGAGTCACCCCCTGATATAGTCATTTCCCAAGATCTGTTCATTGAGTAGGATGTGGTGAGAATCACCATTCCTGCATCTTTTAGTGCCTTGAAAATGATATCAATCTCTGCAATCCCTCCAAAGATGTAGTATTGGTTTTTGTTTACTAGTTTTGCAGGTAGAGACAAGTGAGAGTCACTAGACGTATAAACAAGAAAATGAACTGTACATGGTGATAAGTGAGAAGGAAACTAATGACTTTGGGGAGGAAAGAGAAGGCTTTAATTATTTGCTAATTAAACCTGGTGTTTTAAAACAATGTTTAAAATGATGATTTCAAATTTATATCAAATATGGATTTAATAGCTGTAATTAATCTCAATGTCTTTGATCTTTCGTACAGACTTACCACTTCTATGAAATCACAGAATAATTATCACAGCTAATTATAGAATAATTGTCCAATAATAAGTCCTCATTCCAATTTCTCCAGAACTCAGGCATCAGTATTTTCTAGACCTATATGTTGATCCCAATGTGCAGCAAAGGCTGAGAAATACTATTCTAATCCCTATACCTCCTATGTGGAAGCAAGTATACAAATTTTATTAAATCTGATTTAAAAGTTTATGGCAGTAGTAATTTTCAGATAGGCTTTGTTCTTCCTCTTACATAACCTGAGAAGGCACAGGCTATGAGAAGTCAGCATTGCTAGTAATATTCATGTCTCCATTGAAAGAGAGCCTTTCTCCGTTGCAGTAACTGAGCTACTTGTGCATATATGGCCTGTTTGCTTTCTGCACTCTAATAATTCCATTCACTAGCAACCTTAATGATTTAGCACCCACTGATAATCTCTACCTTAATTGAACATTTCATGAGTATTTGGAAATGGTGATTTTTCTATCTTTAATTTACATATATGAGCTAGAATTATTCTGCAAAATAGAAACTTTTCTTCATCAAAAGTTTTTAAATTAGAGCATTAATATTACTACTTGCAATAATGAAACTGAAGTGAATTTAGAATTTCTTTGCAGTATTTTTTAATGCAATATAACCAACAGAAGGGTATATAGGCAAGTTACTATATTTAAATTTATTACTTAAAATTACTGTTGCATTTCTGAGGTTATATTAAAATATTGATTCATTTGTTTCTGTTTGTTTTCAATTCCAGGGTGTGCTTTCTAATCAAATTTTACTTTTTTGAATGTGTTAAATGTTTACAAAGTCCAAATTATATAAAAAAGATATACTCAATAAAATCTGGCTTTCATCTCTGTGTTCTCTATTCAGTTCTCCCTGCCTGCTAAGTAGCCATTTATTTTAGATTTTACTTTATCCATTGAGCTTTTATAATTTTTTAAATTAAGCAAGTAATTGATTCCAGAGATCACTCTTTATTATGGTTAATTTTAGGTGTAAACATTCTTAATGAAAGGATACCCAGACAGCTGGTTAAATAATTATTTCTGAGTGTCTTTATACATGTTTCTAGAGGAGAGTGGCATTTGAATCAGTGGATTTAGAAAGAGCCACCCTCACTGAATGTGGGCAAGTACCACAAAATGGTTGGAGTCCTAGAGAGAATAAAAATGCAGAAGGAAGGTGAATTCTCTCCCTTCTGGAGTTGGGACAGCCTTCTTCTATACTTGGACAATACAGTTCCACAATCTCTGGCCTTTGGATTCCAGGACTTGCACCGATAGGCGCCTGGCTTCTCAGACTTTCACCTCAGATTGAGAATTACACCATCAGATTCCCTGGTTCTGAGGCTTTACCTCTTGAACTAGTTCCAGCACCCCAGGCTCTCCAGCTTGCAGGTGGCCTATTGTGAGATGTCTCAACCTGCACAGTAATTTGAGCCACTTCCTCTATTAAATCTCTTCTCTCCTATGTCTATGTATGGGTGTTGTATGTATGTATCTATATATCTATCCATCTATCTTTCTATAGATATATCCTTCTATTGGTTCTATTTCTCTGGAAAACTGTAATTCCATGAAGAGTTAGGGATTTCCTCATTCTTTCTCATTTTTATGGTTTGATGATCATTTAATCAGTTGATACCTGTTAGCTTAAGGAAATTTTTAAAATAAACATTCTCTGTTCCAGTGGAAAGAGGACTGTCATTGACCAACCACGTTTAACATGGAGAAACAGAATGGGCTCCCTCAGATTTTTAGGTATTTTGCAACATGATGTTTCTCTATGACCTATGAAGAAATTAAACATTCAGGAATCACCTCTAGATGTATTGCATAATCAAACAAGAAGAGGAAACTATCACTAGTATTAATACTACTATAAATGTAGCACTAGGAAACTAGACTATGAAAAATACTCCCTAGTGAATAAGGATAAAATCAATGAAATCATCTCGGGAAAGAATAAATTCAGAATGGTGGGTCAACCAGACTATGATAAAAACATATTCATTTTTAGGGAATTTATTTATTCATTCAAAATGTATTCAATTGGAGCCAGCAATGGGACAGATGCTGAGCTCAGTATGTGGAATACATGTGAGCCAGACAGATGGACCAGCCATCTTTGGGGAAAACAGCCATGAAAAGAAAAAGTCATTACCAACCAAAGAAAGGAGTGGGGCTGGATGAAACTAGAATATTACTATATATATATATATATATATATATATATATATATATATATATATATATATATATTACATATATACATATGTGTCTGTGTGTGTGTGTGTGTGTGTGTCAATGTATAGCATCCAGAAGTAGTGCTAAATTTGAGACTTGGTGAATGACCATAACATAGGAGAATGGGGTTAGTCCAACATTTCAGGTGTGCAAAGAATAGCCTGGGAAAAGTTTGCCATGGAAATTTGCTTCGACAGGCATTAGAAATTGATAGAAATACAATTGTGTTAGATCCCTGAGTTCATCATTCTCTCCAAAATTGTTCTTTCTTCTCATTTTGTTAATCTCACTCCTAAAATCTAGCACCTGTATGAAAAACCAAGCATTATCTTCTCCTTGGTTCAGTCTCTCATGCCATGCCTCTCTAATCGTATATAATTCAAAAAATGGTACCACTTATCACAACTACAATTATCTCCATCTTCACATGCATGTATCTCCATACTCCTAGTTCATTCCTTGAATTTTCTATTAAATTCAAACATTCTTATCCCAGTCACTATCACAAAGTTGTCATTTTGACACAGATTGTCTGTGAGCATTGCTTTCTCTTGTCTTTGTTCTGATCTTCAGTGCCAACGCCCAGAATGCTCACGGTGATAGATGGTTTTATTTTCTCAATTCTTCACTCCGCTCTGTCGTTTTTACCCCCGGCATGTACCTTCGCATCTCTCCCTCATCTTTCAGGTAAACTACTTAAAAATATAGAATAATTATTCCCTATGAAATATTTGTGATATATAAACCAATTATATTAATGAAAAATTATTCTGAAACTAGATATACATATGCTAAAAATGTATTTATTGACTATTTATTATTACCTTCTTTGACTAGAAGTCCTATGTTTTACTTGTTAAACATGGAAACACTATGACAGAGTTCCTTCACATTGGCACTATTAGCATTTGCTGTGGGGGTTGTTCTGTGCATTATAGGATGTTTATCAACATCCTTACCCTCTATCTTCCAGATGCCAGTAGCATCCTGGCCCCATAGTTGTGAGAACAGCAACAACAAATAGTCCCTTGGAAGAAAGAGGCAAATTTCCTCAATTGAGAACTGCTGGATTAGGATAAGCCATGATTGGCTCCACTGCCCTGATGTCACTTGTGCCCCAAAATTGGTGCACAAGAGGCAAAAGTCATGTCAAAACTCAGTGCATGGCATCGAGTCTGCTATAAATAAGTGCACACAAACTTATGCTACTGAAAAACACCACTCTCATTGCAGCACATGTATTCAGGCATTTTCATCTAAACTTTTGACTTTTCATTTTTAAATGTCCACATTTAATAAACTTATCATGGACATTTAAACCAAGTCTGAGTAGAAAAATCTGTGACTACTACATTCAACATCCTGGTTTCAAAAGCAAGAAAGAGCAAGAGAAAGCAGCATCTCCTTTAGTTATTGCCCTTGTCAGCAGTTTTCTGTCCCCTGCTGATTTAATATAGTCTTTCAGAAAAAAAAAATTTTTTGAACATCTACTACATATTTTCAATAAATTTATTTAAATGAAGTTATTTTTTAATTAATTCAAATCAGCATAATCTAAACTGATGAGTAGTTTTTCTTTTGAATATTTAGGGAAGAAATTCTGGCTATGTCTGCCTAAATCTTTTCTTGCTTCTAAGAATCTAAGGCATCATTAGAATCTAACAATTCTCCCATGACTCATACCTTCTAATAGATCACTATAGAGGCCCAATTTTGTATCTTTGGGAAAGTTTTGTAGGATGGCTTCTCCCTGAGGCATTTCTGAAAGAACAATTCCCAATCTTCCTGAGGACCTTCAACTTGAGATGTCTGCCCCTGCTTTTATCAACCTTCCAGAGTTCTCCCAAGGACTTCCATTCCCTAACCAATTCCCTCATGTGGATGACAGAGGAATCAGTGTTTGCAGGCAGATAATCATATGCTGGTGTTTTCTTTACATGTACTCCCAGCACCTCCATGGGTACCTCAAGGATGTCCTGACCAGCCTCCATGAGAATAGATTTATCTCCTTGCTTGTAACTGTACATTAAACTGAATGAGCAACATGCAGGAATACAGCAGCTCTGCAACACAGGTGCCTTCCTGCCTGGATGGTCTCCTCATTCCAAATTTTTTTATCTCCTCTTGAGAAGGCCAACAAATCAGAACTCCTTGCTCTGCCAGGAAAAAGCCACAAGATTCATTTAGAAACTGGTTCCTGAATTTGGAAAGTTGCTAATGAATCTGTCTGCCAAATGCTGGTGGTTGTCACCCAAGGATAATTTGAGAGGAGAGTGATGTATACCTTAGATAGTCAGACTGAATTCAAAGTGCTGTAGTGAAGGTTCTGGATAGAATTCTGGGTTATCATTGAGGCCATGGATCACATGGGGGGAAACAAAAGCATGGCTACATCAGCTCTGCCAGTGACACAGAACCAGTCTGATCAGCCTGCTCTCCCAGATGGCTGAGGGTTGAGTTTTTGCTTAAAGGCTCAAGTGCCTTTAAAAAGTGATCTAGTTCCTCCTACCGGCTGCCAAGAGTATTGCAGCCCATGGGCCGAACAAGTTTCAGATGGTCTTAAGTACTGCTGTATCCATGATGTTCAGATTGCTGTCATGAAGATCCTTTGATAGTGAAAACTTACCCCACAACCCCACCTCAGTTCTGCAATATGATATAGCATAAATAAAAGATGTTGTCAGTCTATGTACTAGAATTTTCTTCACATAACTGCACAAATCAATTTACTACAATGAGCTTCTGTGTTTTTTTTTCCATTATAATATAGCATAATAATAATAATTACTTTTCACAGGGTTTCAGGGATTCAATTAGGTAGTCTAAGATTTGGTCATAGTGTACCCATAATGTCTCCTTTTTTTCCTTTGCTGCATCTTGTTTACAACATTGTGTACCCTAAGTATGCCCCCCTGCACATGTTGTGGGTGTCTGGCCAGTTGTCTTATCTCCATGGAGGCAGAGCATGACTTCTGTACCCACAATAACTGGCTGAAGTTTTTCTTTACAACTGATAGACCCTCACATATAAAAGGTCAACAATAATAGCATTCCTGAGATTTAGGAGAATCTCAATGTCAGAAAACTGTTGGGCAACTCTCCCACTGATCTGGATGCATGGATCACTGAGACCATGATGTGCCATTTAACAGTATCATCAGGACAGAGGGAGCCCAAACAGGAAGCTTCACCAGGCATCAAAGTACAGCCCCGTGACTAGGTCACTTCCTCTAACCACAGATAGCTTAATTCCAGGCCCCTTTACTTTACTAAAGTACACCTATTAGCAGAAGAAGTCACATAGACTAAAGTTTAAGACATAGAGAGTGTGTACCTGGCAAGGAATGTCTCCGGGCATTCTCTGCAAGCAGCTTCATCTTGGAAGAGGAGTCTTTGAGGACACTTTGGAGCACACACCAGTACTTCATCACAGGGACTCTCTTTGCTAACTCAGTCACAGTGCCACTCAGCAGAAAACCTAGCTATGAGTTAATTTTTTTTTTCAGCTTTGGTTGGAATTTAGTGCCATTTATCTATCCCATTCTTTCATTGTATTCTTTTCAACATAAACAAATACAGAATTTTAGCAGCATTTAAAACCTACAGCAAAGCTTCCTGTTTTGGCTCATCCTAAGACTCCTTCCCTCAACCTCTTGGAATAATTTAGTCTTATATGATGGAAGCATCTGCTGTATACAGAAAACATGCGATTTCAACATCTGAAAGAGGCAGCTTGATTGGGCCCAGAGAAGGACCCACCGCTTGGCAGCTCCCTTTCAGCAAGTGTAGCAGCTCCGTTTGAAAACGGAGAAAGAACTGCTACACGCAGATGTTCTCTGAATAGCACTTATGACAAGAATTGAGGCTTGAACAGCATGCTTTTGCTAAGGCTAATGAAAGTCTTGGGGGAAATGAATAGCCCAACTCTTAAAATTAGAAGGGGAAAGAGCTATTTATTGAATTTTTCAAAATCTGTTATTTATGCATTTCCTTTAAAATGATTCTACACATTTGTCATTTATTTGCTCTTCCAAGTTGCTCCCTTTGCTGCAAAGCATCCTAGCACATTATATACCTTAAAATGCACAAATCACCATGTTTGCTTTCAAAGGTGGGGGTGTATACCCAACAAATGGGAATGCAGGTGTTTCTTCTCTCCTTGGTCACTCAAATGAGTCCACCTGTGCTTTTCTCTTTGGCTGGATTTAAAGGCCTAGTGCTGATCAGAAAGCTGGCTTCTAAATATTTGCCTACTTGGATGAATACTATGCATGGGACACTCAAACATCCAACTAAAGGAGATAAGCAATGGGACAGAACTTGTGGGACAGTACTTAATACAGTCTTCTTGACTCAGCCATACCAGGACAAGATAGCTGCTAAAGAATGACATGGTTTTCCCCACCAGCCCAGCAACACCATGTGGGGCACAGATTGAGTTCCCTTGTTCATTGTTATTCCCTACGTATTTATTTTATAGTTAGTTAGGCACTAGAATAGGTCCTGGTCCATAGGTTGATGAACAGAACAGACCTGATTTCTTCCCTTAAAGATTTTGCAGCTTTCAACAAAATAAGATAAGGACACCATTGTCAAAAGGATATTGTAAAACACCCAGTTTAAGTCAGGTACTCAGAAATAGTACTTGATGTGATTGTTGTTGTTTTCACATTTGTTCAAAACTCATACCAAACAACACTTCCTTCTTTATGGACCCCCTTTGGCTGTTCCTAATCCTGTGTCCCCCACTGGTCTGAGAGCACCTTTTAAAATGGATGGCATTAGAGCAGAATATGCTAAGTGAAGCTAGCCAATCCCTAAAAAACAAATGCCAAATGTCTTCTTTGATATAAGGAGAGTAACTAAGAACAGAGTAGAGAGGAAGAGCATGAGAAGAAGATTAACATTGAACAGGGACGAGAGGTGGGAGGGAAAGGAAGAGAGAAGGGAAATTGCATGGAAATGGAAGGAGACCCTCAGGGTTATACAAAATTACATACAAGAGGAAGTGAGGGGAAAGGGAAAAAAAACAAGGGGGAGAAATGAATTACAGTAGATGGGGTAGAGAGAGAAGATGGGAGGGGAGAGGAGGGGAGGGGGATAGTAGAGGATAGGAAAGGCAGCAGAATACAACAGACATGAGTATGTCAATATGTAAATCAATGGAAGTGTAACCGATGTGATTCTGCAATCTGTATACAGGGTAAAAATGGGAGTTCATAACCCACTTGAATCAAAGTGTGAAATATGATATGTCAAGAACTATGTAATGTTTTGAACAAGCAACAATAAAAATGTAAAATAAAATAAAATAAAATCCAGGATATTCTCTGAGTCTAATTTGCTCCCCATCCATCAGGACCTAAAATTGTGCATCACACCAGCATTTATTTTAAAATATAGATAGACAGATAGAATAGATACATAAAGATATATGATAGGTAGATAAATATAGAGATAAAAAATGAACAGTAGCCATATCTAGATACAGATATACAGATACAAATACAAATATAGCTGTACCCTGCACAGAACATATCTTTACTTTAAAAGGACATTTAATCAGAGGTTCTAAGGAATACAACAAAGTCCCTCTCTTTGTACTTCCCAGGTTGTCATTTTTAATTTAATTACTACTTGGTGTCCAGAAGCAACTGGCCTTTCTCTTCTTCATCTTCTCAGTGTGAAGCTCAGCAAACCTGATCCCTGCCTTTCTCAGTTTGTGGGGCAGGTAGGGGGAGGGTATACCCAACAAATGGGAATGCAGGTGTCTCTTCTCTCCTTGGTCACTCAGATGAGTCCACCTCTGCTTTTCTTTTTGGCTGAACTTAAAGGCCATGTTTATAGCATGGCAGCAATTAGGAGGGAAGATAAGTACACCCACCACCCCTAAATCCTCCCATCTCAATGAAAACATTTACATTTCAATATCTTTATCTTGGTGTGTTCTCATTATCCTAATTCGAATGTGCCATGGGAGGTAAAGTCCGCCACCAAATGAACCACTCAAAATAATGCTGGTTCCTAATAATCAATGCAGACCCCAAATTTCTGTAGCCTAAGAAAATATATATCATTTGTTGTGGATCATTGGCTACTTAATCTCCAATCTTTGTCTGATTTGCCCTAAAACATAAAACAAACACTCCTGTACACCCTGGTATAGTCAAATTCCAGCTTTCATTCTCCCCCCCTAATGTTATTTCACACATCCATCTCTTTCCCAAACTCTAGCTAGCCTCTGCCTCTCTCTAAACCTTAGACATTTTTGGAGAGCATTAGAGAGAAGAAAAAGGTCATCTAAAACTGAATGCCTTCAGGTCTTTTCTCCTCCCTCCCTAACAAATGCAATGTCTTCCAACTGAGATTTGGAGGTCAAACTTTTTAAAAAAATTTTGATGGTGATCTACCAAATGATCACATCTCTCCCTGAAAGGACTGCTTTCTGAACCTAACAAACATGTTCAAAGGCCACTTTATTTGTGTACTCCATTCAAGCCTGTGTACTCTTCCATTCTCTCTCATCTGTTCCACAGAGCAATGGTTGCTACATCACTTCCCAGGCATGCATTGATAGAAATCTTCTGCAATGGTCCCCTAGAGATCAACAGTGGCCTCTGAATGTCTGCATTCAAGAAATATATCATTATGCAATAACTGAGGGAGGCAGAACAGTTTATATTTCACATGTGTAAGTTAGAAACAGAAATAAAAACTTGAGAATCCACTACCCATCTAAGAACGAAGACACAAATATCACTTCCTTGTTAACTGTGTACCTTCCCCATACCATCATCGATCATCTCTCATTTTATCAATATATATTTTATGATATATGAGTAGCCCAATTTCACTTAATTTTGAATTTCATAAGAATGATTCCATTCAATTATGACATTTTCTGGTAAATGGATGGAACTGAACACCATCATGTTCAGTGAAATTCTAAAAGCCAAAGGCCAACTGTTCTCTCTGATATGTGGATACTAATTGACAAGGGGATGAGGGGAGGGGAGGTTCACAGGATTGGACAGAGGCAAGTAGGCAAGAGGGGAGATGGGAATGGGAAAGACAGTAGAATGAATCAGACATAACTTTCCTATGTTCATATATGAATACACGACCACATCATGTACAACCACAAAAATGGGAAATTATACTCCATGATGTATGCTATCTCAAAATACACTCAACAGTCATGGAGAACAAAAAGAACAAATAAAAAATGTTTCCCTCACCCTTCAAAACAAAACAAAACAAAACAAAAAAAGAGATTTCATTCTGTAGAACTGCAGCACACACCACAATACACACATGAATGTATGTAAAAATAGAACCAATGAAACTCTGAAATCTGGCTAATATTATGATATCCATGTCAATGGTGTTGTTGGTTATTGCACTGGAGTCCTATAAGATGTTGTCAATTTTCTTATCATTCATTCTAAATGGCAGTGTTTTCTTTAATTATGTAGACAAAACTGTGCCCAAAACTAGTCTGTGAATTGAGGGAAAATTAATTATTCGATAGAAAGTAACTCCATTATTTCAAATAAGTTTTTAAATGACCTTAGTAACTTCCATATATATAGTGATGCTCCTATATTGTTTATTTATAATCATTTTCCTTTGTGCTTTATCAATCCTCCCAGATACTTATCAGTTTCACTAGTTCTGCTTTCTTATTAACAGTTAGTTCTCCTGGTCCTTTCTGTAACACGGTTTTCTATTTTGTTAATTTCTACTATAACCTTGATTAGTAATTCCTCCCTTCTGGTTTCTTTGAGGTTAGTCTGCTGTACTTTTTATTATTTTATGATGTGATTGCTTAGATCATTAACTTTAACCTCCTCCCCCTCCTTGCTTTCTGTTTTTGGTAATATTTTGTGAGTTTCTGTACAAAATTTTTTCATTATCTCTCAGCTCTATTCCTTATCTTCTTTTCCATAAATCCCTGTGTGGGAAGCTGATGGTAAAGTGCACATCTGAGAGAAATTTGGGAGAAGAAACCTTCTGTAAAAACTGAAATGAATTAAAACATTTTGAGTTTCATATAGAGTTGGGATGAAATGCCAGCAGAAATATTGAAAGTCAAAGCCAGCTGCTGAGGGCCATTGCCAAGTAGGAATGACACATCGAAATTTCCTTGCCAGTGTACCCCATGTTAAATGGACTTGCCTTGGAAATTTGCTGTGACATTGCATGTGTGTTTGAGAAAGGTGACCCTGCTCAAGGACCAGGGTGGATTCAGGTTTAGGGTGTATCCTGCAGGTTTTAGGAAGTATCCCGGTTTAGGATAATTTGGGTTTAAGGCATTCCAGGTTTAAGACAATCTGGGTTTTAGGGAAGTTCCAGGTTGAAGGTTATTCCTGCTGGGAATAGGGCGTTCCTGCTGCCTGAGTTCCCCTTGAGCTCTCGTGGAATTGAGAAAGTTTTTGGGATGTGAATTGGGCGGCAGAACTTGGATTTGCCCAGAATGTGTTTGTACGAGGCCGGTGTGAGTTCGGGAATAAAGAATTGCTGTTTGAATCTACAAGCTGTGAGTGGCTCGTGATCTTGTGCCCAGCCAAGACTGCGGCAGCCAGCAAGCTCTGGGGATCACTGGGATATCAGTGACACCTGAAATTAAGGAATAAGGGCTGCAACCTGGAGAAAGAAGAATGTCCATGTGAAAACAGAACACTGGTAAACTCCAGTATTCCTCTGAGTCATGGTATAATGGAGAGAAAAGAATCTAGATTTTGAGCTGAGTATTACCATTCTAATCTTGAATTTTGAATCTGGCTTATCCTTATTTTATTTCATATGTAAAATAAAATGGTTTCCCTGTTTTTTTGTTTTTTGTTTTTTGTTTTTTTCTGTCTCCTCTTAACTATGGATTTTGGAGTCTCCGCTGTGGAGATAAAAAAAACTAAAATGGATCAGAGTACTGCAAAATTTTAAGCACAAGGTAGAGAATATATTGACATGGAACACTGGGTGTCAGTGAAATTGCAAAGGGGGAACTGAACCATGTAAATAAAGTTCTAAAACCTGAATCTGCACTACACTAACTTCTGAAGGCCAAAACAGGGAGCCTTGTTAAAAAGTAAATGTGGGTGATACGCAGAGCCAGATAGTAGAGATAGCTGAATATCAAACAAGACGTACTAGGTATTAAATGGTAGAAATTATTCATCAGGGAGAAGACATAACAGAAGAAATAGTTTAGATGAGTCCCAATGGCATAAAGAATTAAACAGCTAAGATAGTCCCAAAGATATGTTAGTATATAGCTCCCGACATGATAAGGCCACAGATAAAGATAATGTTAAATGGGATAATCTGCAGATACTTGCCATCAAATACATTTCTAAAGAAAAACCAGGAGCTTTCACAGTGTTTCTTTCTCCAAATTAAATAAGGAGTTTCTATAGTTTGAATAACTGTGTCCCCCTAGGCCTACGTGTTCAAAGACTTGGTCCTCAGCCTCTACCACTATCGGGAGTAGAGGAAACCTTAGGATATGGGGCCTATTGGAAGGAAGTTAGGTTATTGGGGCTATGCCCCTGAAGAGGATATTGGGATTTTCGTCCCTTCCTATCTCTTTCTTTGTTTCCTAGCCACCAAGAGGTAGACAAGTCTCTTCTACCACGTGCTCCCACCATGATGGTCTGCCTTGCCTCAAGTATAGAACAATATAGCTGACTTACTGCTAACTGAAACTTGTGAAACCAGGAGCCAATTATACCTTTCCTTTTTATGGGTTTTATCTCAGGCATTTTGTCACAGTAACGAAAAACTGACTAGAACAGGAGTCAGTGAAAATAAAAGATATCTGTCCTGGAAAAATGGAAGAATGTGGGAAGAATTTTCTACATAAGTAGGAGAAAAGAAGCTGATGGCAAAGGGGTGGAACTCACACTCATTTTTCTACCGTTGCTGAAGGTTCTGCTCTCTGTAAGGCCTAAGAACAGACAGACTGATAAAACAATCTATCCCTGCTCTCAGACTCAGGATGGACAAGAAACACAAGAAGAAACGCTATTGTCATTATGGCCTGACCCTGGGAGAGACTGTATCATTCAGACCTAGCAAGCCTCCAGCACGTGCCTCCTCTACAGAATGCACATGCACATCCCTTTACACGTGTCTGAAATGGGTCAGAAGTCCTTCTGTAGCTGGGGCTTCATCTGTGCTGAAACTTGGCACTCCACTAGCACAGTCCAAATTAGTAATGGAGAAGTAAAAAATTCACTCAAGGTGAGGGTGGCCACTCAGTGCTAGAGAGCTTGCTCAGCATGTACCAGGCCCTGGGTTCAATCCCCTACAGCTAAAATGAAAAATTTACACAAGCTCTTACTTGACAGTTTGAGTGAAGAACAAGGTGTTAGTCCAAAACCAGATATGCTCTGAACTAGACACAAAAAACAATCTCTCTCTCTCTCTTTATTTCTTAATAAATAAATACAACAAAGGTAACTAAAGATTAATTTATTAAAAAAGAAAAGACCCCATCTCCCTTGATATCTAATCCTTGTTATAAATAAAAAGAGTTTAAAATAACAGTGTTTCTATCATATGGCTCATAGTCCAGTTCACTTTACCAGTCTATTTTTATTAAAATATAATTGAGAGATTAGTTTATTTCTTTGATATCTCCATGAAGGATTTGTAATTGAAGTACAAGATATCAAACAAAATTAAAAAGATGTAGAAACACAAGGGGAAAATTACAAGGAAATTCATTCAAATGAAAAATTAGTCATAAAATGTATACCATGAAATTTTATGTATTTTCTAATTTGGGAACACAGATACAGGCATGCACTTAGCAATCGAAGGAAGGGAGATGATCTCAAACAGCATTCACAATGTACCGGCACCAGAATAAGCCAAGTGCGTGGATTTTATTGTTACCAAGGTTCAGTGCAATTTTCTCAGCACATACAGTCCCCAGTGTCTGCATTTTAATTCCCAGTCTTGCCCCTTCAGTACCTATGGCTGCTATCTTAGTCTCTAAAAAAGACAAATCTCTTCTTTTCTGCCATTAATAACAGGATCTACCAGCTCCTCAAGCTGTGATCACGCTGTTAGTACGCAGGGTGAGAACTTCCTTTCCCTAAGCTCTCACCTTTCTGTCAACAATTCCCCACTCAACATCTCAATTACTGTGGCTTTAAATTACAAGCAATAAAAAGTTCTGTTGGAGAGAGAAATTACCGCTGTAAGGTATGTTTTTATGACAACTGCTAGGAAAAGACAAAGTGGCCATTTATTAAGGTAAATCCTATCACTCTATCACGCCTGCCTGGCTTCTGGGCATCGATATTGCTCAATAGCTGAGCCTTGGACACTGTTAATGTCTCCACGTTGATTTTTGCAGGAAATGCAATAATGTGATAAGAAAAAAAAATACATAACTTAAAAATTGCAGTTCTTCTGATGGATTACCGTAGAGATAAGGAGATGTAATGGAGATTCAAAGGAAGGTAAAGGTCCCTTCCCTGCTGCCATTCAATTTCACATAATTATTTGGAAATGATCATAGAGCATGCCGCTTTTAAAGAGTAGTGAATTTTTTCAAAAATAAGCAAGGAATAACGAATATCCTTTCAATAGATATGATGGTTAAACATGCATTTTAAAAATCACTTTGTGCACAAATTCAAATTTTTGTAATCAATGTTTCCTCATTTGTTTTCCTTTCTAATATTATCTAAATCAAATTCCTTTTCTCACAAATACATAAGTGAAATTACTACCAGCTATCCTATAAAGACAATTGTTACTGGATTTACACATTATCAATATACTTATAATAGTAGAATATAACATTTTTCTCTGTTTTAGATGTTGGTTAAGTGTGCTTTGTTAAGGTAATATAATATTTCCTTTATTTAATATCTCTATATTATATATAGTAAAATAGAGAGTTAAAAGTCCCATCTATCTTCATAGTTTGGTGTGGATCTTTGCTTTATCATTCATTACATTGATGAATCTGGACAATTTATTAACCTCCGCAACTTTCTCTCAATTATGATAATTGAGCAATATGGCCAAACTCATAAGATCATTAAAAGAATTAATTGAGATAAGGCATATGTAGCTCAAGTTACTGGTCCATGTCTTCTTAACACACCCAGAGGTTACCTTAGACAGTCCCCAGCCAAAGATGTCCAGCATCTACCTATCCCAGGATGCCCTCTCTCCCAAGGGCTGAGCTCAGCACAAAGTGACAGGTTGTAGTAAACACCCCAGAATCAATTTCAACTAACAGAGGATGAGAGCGAATGCAAAAGCGCCAGCCCCGTGCCCTCTGTGAGACAGTGCTATGCAGTTCCCTAGAGAGTCCACAGTGGGACAAAGCCTCAGGATCTCACAGAGGCAGCCTGCTCCTTTGTGCACATCTTATTGGCTTCCTTCCCTCCCTGGTCTCTTCCCCACACCTCATACTTCTTCCTAGGATCACGGATGCTCAAGTTGCTTTCATCCAAATCCATGTTTGGGCAAGGCTTTTTGCAGCATCTACTTTTGATAGTCCCATACCAAGACAGCCTGTGAGATACTAGGTGCTTGGGAGCAAAGCCTCTTTTGTTGGATCTCTTTTTTCTTTCTTTCTTTTTTTTTTTTTTGTTGGGGGGAGGGAGTAGATACCAGGGATTGAACTAAGGGTCTCAACCAATGTGCCACATCCCTACCCTATTTTGTATTTTATTAGAGACAGGGTCTCACTGAGTTGCTTAACATCTCGATAAATTGCTAAGGCTGGCTTTAAACTCACAATCCTCCTGCCTCCTCTTCTTGAGCCACTGGGATTACAGGCATGTGCCACCTTGCCCGGCCTGGATCTCTTTTTTCTTTAAACAATATATTTGATCAACATGTGGTTGAAAAGATGCCTCAGTTTCCCTGAGAAATTTTACATATCCAAACTGACTTTGGTGATTCCTCTATTTAGAAATTGCTAAAAAGAAAAAGGATTCTAGTCTTATAAGTAATTTTCTTACTTTCTAATTGTCCAAATATGACAAAAATGTCCGTTGTTCTGGTGAGTTGGAAGCAGACATCCCAAAACTGATTTCTATTTGTCTAGAATAAGATTTTTAAATCTGTGATTATTGACACGTGAACTAGTGTATGGTCGTAGTTTTCTATACATAATAAAAGAAAAAATGCTACAATTGAGATTAAAAATATTCTGGAAAAAGGCAGAAGAAAATTTAAAATAAATCGATTATTATAGTTTAGCCCACTCATGAGACAATTAATTTTCAAGTCTGTTGTAGACTGTACAGAAGTCCATTGTTAACTTTAGCTCAAGTTGGTCAATATAATGACCACTTATCATATTTCAGACACTATGAGAAACCAGATGAATGGAATGCCTAACTTTTCATCACTATTTACAAACATATAACAGACAACTAAGAAGCAGGGGCATGGCCAGATGCAGTGGTGCTCGCCTGTAATCCCAGAGGCTCAGGAAGCTGAGACAAGAGGATCCTGAGTTCAAAACAAGCCTCAGCAAAGGCAAGGCTCTGAGCACCTCAGTGAGACCCTGTCTCTAAATAAAATACAAAATAGGGCTGGGGATGTGCCTCAGTGGTTAAGTGCCCCTGAGTTCAATCCCCAATAACACCTCCCACTCAAAAAAAGAAGAAGTAGGGGTGTTTGTGCTGTGGCCAAGTAGACAGAGTACTGCAGGGATGGTACATTGCAATTTAAGGTTGGTTCTAGATTCATGTGTGCCCGGCAAACTGGGCTTCCCTCTATGAGTTAGTTGCTCAATGTCCATTCTTCTTCTCAAAGGCCCCTTATTGCAGCCTCCCTATTTGCCTTCGTCACTTCTCAGACCAGAATTTTGTAAGAGTTCAGTATATTATTTTATTAAGTGAATGTTTTATACTTATACAAAAAGAAAATTTTCCTAGTAAAAATTCTGTATCTGATTAAGACATTCAGTCCATCTATGTATATCTGAGATCAGTGCACAACCAGTCTGAAAATGTGTTAAATGCAGTCAGTTTTATTACAACATAACTAGTTATAAATTTTTAAAACTGCTCAAAGTTAGGTGCTTTGAATTGATTTTTATTTCTGGGCAATTATATTATATTTTATTTATTTTGTGGTGCTGAGGATAGAGCCCAAGGCTTTATGCATGCTAAGCAAATACTCTACCACTGAGCTGTACTTCAAGCCCCTGGGTAATTTTTAGAGACATTGTACAAATTTGTATTCTTTTTTATGAGCTGAATGTATTCTAGGTGGACCATTAAATAAATGATTAAAATGTAATTGTTATAACATGTGTGTAGTGATATTTTGTAGACCTCAACAAAATGTGCTCATTCTACAACACCTTCCCATTAAATTTAATAGGTAACCTTTCAAAATCTGAATTTGGAGCAAGTATCTTTGTGTTGCTGCATGACACTCAGTAAACACTAGGGCACAGAGGCAGCAATTGATGGTGATGTTTGCTTCCAAATATGCATCTCCTTTTGCGATTTCAAAGATGAGACAAAACACAAAAGGAGTCTTTCCATAATGCTAGTCACAATCTTTTTCGATAGTACATGCTGAAATTCATCAAAAGCCATTGTATTTTGAGAATAAGAAAAAATACATTATCCTTTTTTTTTTGTCAGTAAAATGTGATCTGCTCTTCTTTGTCTCAATTAGACCTTTCTTCAATGAATTGATCATACTTTTTGTAGCTGTTCTTGAGATAGGAAAGAAATATGAGTAAACATCAGGCCAATAAGCAGACTGATGATTATATATGATATGTGGATGTTATAGATTTTATTTTATCTTAAAAATGTTTTAATATAAAAATGTATTTTTCTTTTTTCTCCATTTTACCAGATTGCAGAATAATCACTGATAAAGATTTTCTTTGATTTATATTTTATGTAACTTTGACTTTCTCAAGCAACAGATCTTATCAAGGATTGTTAAATTTCTTAAAGGCCACTTGCTATTGAAGTATTGGACACTGCTCTTATTCTAAAAGAAGTTGGGAGTGTAGTGTGGTCACCTAAGAAGTTAGAGCTCAATTAACTAACTTAAAATCCCTGAGTAAGGCAAAATCACTGTTCAAAAATGTCAAAACTTAACTACATCCCATTGTTCACCTCTTTTCCTATCATCTACCTAACACTTCCTTTATTGAAAGGTTTTGCTAGAAAATCAAAACAAAACTAGGTGGGTGTCACAAATAACTTTCATTTAGAGTGCATCCAGTAGACTTAAAACATGAGCAACAAAATTCAGTTTTAATGCAATTAATCACAATGTGTTACACAAGGTTTGTATCCAGAGAGAATTCGGGTCAACCACCTTTCCAACTACCTGCATGGTATTCAGCTATTTACAAACCTCTCTGAAGCTTACTGAGTCTTACTACTACAGTTTACTGTCTTCTATTATTACATTGAATCATTAATGAAAAAATTTAAAATGTTAAAGATACAACATAAAACAGACACCAACATGTATCTCTAAAATGAAAAAGCAAAATAACATAGTGGTTAACAAAGGAAATTAGGAGACAAAATGACACTTTTAAATTTAAGTATGCATGGGACTCTTCCTCTCTTGCCTTTCTCAACAGTAAAATGGGTGTATTCATGTTGATTCAGCAGGATTTCTGTAAAGCAAGAATAAAATAATACATGTAATGTGAGATCTGGCTTATAGCCAGTGTTCACTAAACCACTGTAATTGGTTTACTGTAATAGCCAAGAAATGAAAATAGTCTATTTATCAACTGCTGAGTGGATAGGAAAATATGGTGGACATACACAATAGAATACTATTTACCCATAAAAAGGATGAAATACTCTCATTTGAATTACACAGAAGGAACTGGGAGCCATTATGTGATGTGAACCAAGCCAGGCATAGAAAGATTAGCCTCACATGATCTCAATCTTGCTTGTAATCTAAAAGCATTGATCTCACAGAAGTTGAGAGTCCAGTGGTGATTGCCAGAGGCTAGGGATAGTAGGAAGAAAGAGGTACAGGAAAGCATTATCGAGAAGTACTAGATAGAAATTCTAGTGTTCTATTGCACAGTAGGGGACTACGGATAACAATAAGGAACTATATATTTCAAAAAGCTATAAGAAAGGAATTTAAATGTTTTTCCCATGAGGAAATAAGAAATGTTGTAGAAGATAGATATGTTTTTTTACAATATGAAGATTATACAATATATACATGTATCAAAACATCACATGGGCCTGGCCCAGTGTCCCACACCTGTAATCCCAGAGTCTCTAGAGGTTGAGGCAGGAGGATTGAGAGTTCAAAGCCAGCCTCAGCAAAGGTGAGGCACTAAGCAAGTCAGTGAGTTCCTGTCTCTAAAAAAATGTATAAAATAGGGCTGGGGATGTGGCTTAATGGTTGAATGCCCCTGAGTTCAATCCTTGCTATCAAAAATAAGACAAACAAAAAAACCATCACATGGCATCCCATAAATAGGTAGAATTTTGCATATCAATTAAAAATATTGTAAAATAAAAAGTACAATTGTAATTATTATAAAATTCTGTTTTATGATACTTTGTAATCATTCTGAATTCAGAGAATCCTTTATAATTCAGACATCCTTGTATCAACTTTGCACACTGACTTTAATACATGTTGTGTTTAAAATAATTATAAAATGAGTAAGGGCTGAATCCCTCTTGGGTTTTGATGCTGCCTCTCTCAAGCACTGTTCTATTTGACTCTTGCTCAGTTGCTGGTCCTAAACCTATTGTTGGCAAGCTTGCAGTTCCCCTTCCTCATGGCAGCCGGATTGACTCCCAAGCACCAAGGCCTTAGAGCATAGAGCCCATGCAAAGAGGCCTCACTCCAGGGAGAGCTACTTTGGAATTTAGGAAGAGGCACAATGTAGCATTAAGATTTGGGCCTCAATTCACTCCCAGCCAACACCCCCCCCCCCAAAAAAAATTTATCTTTACAAACAGATGGTATTATTTAAATCAGAAAATGTCCACATTCCAGTCTGACAATGGTGCCCCCTACAGGTGCCTATAAGCATTTACAACATCAAACATTCAGGCAGAACTAAGCTAATCAAAACACAGCATAAAAAGACAAAAAAAAGAAAAAGGGGGTGGGGGAGAGAAAGAGAGAGAGAGAGAGAGAGGAAATGCCAACATGTTCTTTCCTGCCTCCTTCACATAAAAGAGTGAACAAGATTGAGATAACAATACCTTTAAGTGGATCTTATTATGCAGAAATTATCATGTTCCAGTAAAAACAGTTAAAAAAAAACTTTCTTAGGCAGAGTCCTACATGTGTAAACACAGACAACTTATTAGTTTCAATAAGAGGTAAAATATATTAAAGATCTGCTACAGTATTTCTTATTCACTAAGAGCTGATCTTGAAGGTCTTCTATTCAAGCTGAGCTTCTGTGAAAATTTTCCTGGCCTAAAACCTACCTAGGAACAGGGTGCCAGGGGAGCTTCCTAGAGAGGGCACAGGTCGTTTTGAAGTTCAATCCACTCATGAAGTCTACACTCCTTTTCTGAGTCCATAGGTCAACTTTTCTGTCTGAGAAAAATTTTATGTGAAATTAATGTGAGTTTTCTCTGACAATGTTTCATTCTATCAATTTGATAGAGCTAATCCATTGTTACATTAAGGAAAAAAGAATCGATTGAGAACTAGGCAGAATACAAGTTTGCAATGAGGCATTTTGACTTTGCTCTAAAACCTTCCCAGAGAAAGGACAAAACCTCTGAAAATATATTTTACCCAAAATTGAACTAGCTAAAAATACCTCATTATCCTGATATATTTGCTAATGTTACAATTATTTTTGACTTTTGCAGACAATTTTTATCTGTTACGATTTTATTGTCCCTTTGAGAAATTTTATAACCTCAAGGCTAAATTGAAAGTTGCATGTGAAGAAACTTGGAGTATATTTTCTATTCACTGTAAAATGCCACTTTATTAAAAAGTAATTATATTTAAGATTATTGGAGTTGAATCACAGGGCCTTTTCTTACAAAACTGAAAAAAATGCATACGTATACACACGGAATCACATGTGATTTAACAACAGTGTTGTCAATTTTCTTTTGTATGTGACAGTCCTTTTGGCAATAAAGTAAGTTTTTGCAAAAATTACTCAAAGGGATTTCAAAATGGAAGTCCAATAAACCACCTTAGAAATTTTGTGAGAAGGATCTAAGAATTAAGATAATTAAAATGTAGATGGGACATAAGCCTTAATTAGATATCTAAACTTGGAAGGCTTCAATAAAATTAAAAGAAAGTTAATTTCTGAATCAGTGGTATACAGATATAAATATAGTTGATAAAGATAGGTGTCTGTGTATACTCTTAGTAAAACAGAATAAGTAAGCATTTAAAATCAAGGTATCAGGTCATAACTTCTGCCTATCAGCATCCCTAAATTCAACAGGTTAAAACATCGGCTGAACATACATTCAGTTCCTGATCCAGCCACCAGGTCATTTATGGAGGTCAGCTAGGTGTTGCCTTACTTACTATAAGGCACTGATGCACTCACCTAAGGTAGATGATGTTTCTGTGGTCCTGTGGTTAGTTCTCTAGAACTGACTATTTTTGGATGGCTTCAGAGAGATCAGTTTAGGAACCTCTCCCTGTGGCCCTCTTCCTCCACAAGGTATGTTCACATGGAGAGTTCAGGCTTCCTAAGACAGCAAACAATTCTTAATGCACAACTACTGCCATGTCTCTGCATCCTGTTTGCTAACTCTCTCTAGCAAGCTATGTGGTCCAGCCAAGATTTAAAGGGATGGATACCGTGCAGCATGAACAAATTGAATCATTTCTTCAACAAATTGTTCATAGTCAGAAAGTTCTACGGGTTATGATGCCTTTGAATAAAAAGTCCAGAATATGTAAATTACAGAGCAATCATGAGATTTTTTTCATGCAACAAGTATCTACTCCATAACAACTGCAGTGGTTTGAATAAATGTTCCCCAAGATTTATGTCCACCTGGAACCTCATAATGTACCTTTATTTTTTTTTTTTGAAATACGGTCATTATAGACATAATTCCTTAAGATGAGGAAATCCTTGATTAGTGTGGGCTCTAAACCAAATAAATGATACATTATAGGAAGAAAAGAGAGAAGAAGACACAAACACAGAGATGGAAAAAAGACTTAGGAAACAAGTGATATCTACTACTGAGCTCTGTGCACCATTTAAAATACTGAGGTCACACCAAGAAACAAAACTCTTGCCCTCACAGAATTTATTCAAAGGCAGAATAAAGAAGGAAGGCGTTTACACAGAACATATTAAGAGCAGATAAATAGAATGGGAAAATGCAGGCAGGATGGGCAACGCATGCTGAGGAGAGACAGCTACAATTTTGTAACGTGGTCAGAGTTCTCAGAGGAGATGGCATCGACATGAAAATTGTGGCAGATACCCAAAGACTTGTGGAGATATCTGGGGAATCTGATTCCAAGACAGGACAACAGCAAAGATCCTTAAATGAGAACGTACCTGGAGTAATCAAAGAGGCCAGTCTGACAGGGTAAGCTGGCGACCAGGTGAATAAGTGAGCAGAGGTCCTGTTGGACCTCAGTTGGAGAGGTGAGTGTTGTAAGGCTGTGTCTGGAATGGACACATGGAGTGAGGTCACATGGGGTGCACTGTATACAGAGAGAAGCTGAGGGCAGTCGATATGTTAAATTTTCTCCTGTTCTATTTCATTCATTTTCTTTCTTTTCTGAGCATATTGTATTCTAAAGATGATGCCCTGGCCCCATGCTCCTCTGTCAGCTTCCCCTTACCATTCTGATGAGTTGTCCCTTTTATTCATCAGATTGTGAATACTTTGAGGTACTCTTTATATTCCTCAACCATCGATGGAATTTAATCCAGTAGACAAGACAGGGAGCCTGAGCTATAATGTTTGAGCTCTGCTAGACTTCTTTTATTTTGAAGGCTCATGAACCCTTCCTCAGTTCACGAGATGCTGTAGTATCACTTGGATGATATCTTAAAATTGCTTAAGGTTAAAAAGAAAAGAAGAAAGCACCGATGTTATCACAGCACAAATTGGGAGTTTCTTAAAAGCAGTCGGGTACATAATTGAAATCTAATTGAATGTTCTAATCCATATGCATGAAAAACAATTTGCATTGCTTCATTATTTAAAAGCAGTGTAAAAATGAGGATGTGGTGGGAATTTACTTGAGGAATGTTCTAAAAATTTTCTACAAAATGAAGTTTAACTCTTTTGATCCTGGAAATATACTTTGGAGCTATCTAGACATGAAAAATAACCTGTTTGGAGACTGATTTCAGATTTTTAAAACTTGAACTGGAGTTATTATGTCCACAGTCTACTTAACAGAATTCCCGTCTTAAGAAGACTTCCCATAGACAAAGTAAAATGGTCAACAGTGTTCAAAATAAATTCTATCAAAAGCTCTATGAACCACAATCGACTCTAAGTTGTAATGTCACTTGTAAGCACACTCTAACTGTGTGATTAATAGCTCCAGACCACTATTAGTCCAGAAACACAAGCAGAATTCAAAGAAAAGAAATGAACAGGATTTCACAACATTACCATTCCCCACCCCCAATATTAGAATCCTTAGTCTGAGTCAAACTCTGTTGGACATTTGAAAATATCTTTTGGTGTTAATTTATACATAATTAAAAATAGTTGCATATTCTTATTACACGATCTTGTTTAGTCTGTTTACCCATTGGTATTATGAAGTTCATCATATTATATTGCTTAGAAAAGTCCTTTTGTTCATACCTGGTTTTTCATTGTCCCCAACCAAACTCATATGTAAGAATAGACTTTCATTTTGACAAGATGGACTAACAAGACTCCATTTTGCTTTCCACATTAAACAACTAAAAGGAATGGAAAATATATATGAAAGAGTGTTTTCAGACACCGGAATCCTCGGGGTTGGAAAAGCAAATGGTCAGAGTGTGACAATTGCTTTGGCTTACTGCCTGGAGAGAGTATGGTTCATGGCACAGAGAGGAATAATGGAGACAGAGCTCATGATTGCATGGAAAAACAAAATAGAAACTGCAGAGCAGAGCACTATAGAGCCAGCAGCTGCCTGGGAGTGAGCATCAGAGTTTGCAGGTGTGTTTTAGGTACTAATACAGTGCTGATGGGTGCATGCACAGGAGAAAATAGCTGAAGCTCAGAAGAGAACCACTTAAAGAGAGCAGGTGGAATAATCTTCAGGACAAACATAAGGCCAAGAATAGTTTCTTTCCATGGTACAAAGTGAAAAAAAAATACTTTATTTGAATATACAAAGAGTAAACTTAAATTAAGAAATAAAAAGAGTAAACCTACAGACTTTGCTTCAAAATGTAGAGAAAATAAATCATGCATTAAATGATGATTTGGTTCAGTCCAACAAATATTTAATGTTCTTTTTGAGAATTCTCAAAAATATCAACCAATTTCAAAGAAATTGAATTAAATGAAAATAAAAAATATTTCAAAATGAAAGGAGATGCAGACCCAAATAAGGCAAAAATCACAATATTAAGGATCTAATGAAAAACTTGCAGAACTGAGCAGAAGAATGAGGAGAAAAACCAATCAACCAAAATTGACTCAGGAATGGATACAACAGAAAGAATATACAAGGTTTTTATATACTTACTAGAATTTATTTTATATATTCAAGAAAGTTGAGAACAGAATGACCATTAAACCAGAAGACACAAAATACAAAGTTAGTTTCTAGAAATGAAAATAATAATGACTTAGGTGAAAAACTATCAGATAAGAGTAACAATAAGTTAAACACAGAGAGAAATAAATTAGTAAATTTATTACATAGCCATCAAAATGATATACCTAAATGCATATCCTAAATAAAATTTTAAACATTTTAGAAGAATAACATAGGAAAATTCTATGACTTTGACTGGGGGAAAAGTTTTGCTAGATATGGCACAAAAGCATGCTCTGGAAAGGAAAAAAAATGGAAGTTAAATTTGATCAAAATGAAGAACTTCTCTTCAAAAGATACTGTTAAGGGTACATATCAGATGGCAACATTAGAAAAAGTAGAGTGAGGGATCATAGAAAATTCTTTGTTATGATTCTCAAACATTTCTGCAAATCTAAAATCAATACTGAATTAATCTCGAAGAGAAAAACTACAAGCTTTACACAAGGAGGAAATATTTGTAAATGATGTGCCTGAAAAAGCATGTGTATGTGTCTCTGTGTGTGAAATATATTTTAAAAGACAGCATAAAACATACAGATGGCAAATGAACACACAAAAAGATGTTTACCATTATCAGTCATTAGAGAAATGCAAATTAAAACCACAAGTGAGATAGGGCTATAAGTCTATTATAATTGCTAAAATAAAAATTACTGAAAATGTCAAGGAAAGGATGAAAAGCAATTGGAGTTCCCACATATTGTTTGTGGAGTGTAAAATGGTGTCACCATTTTGCAAAAACACTAGCAATTTATTATATAGTAAATGCAATACCATATGTTCCAGAAATCTCATTTCTAGGTATTTTCTCATGTTAAATGGAAACCTTTATTCACACAAAAACCTATGCACAATGTTAATAACAGATAAAAAATGGCCACAATCCAAATGTTCTTAACCAAGCAAATAGATAAACAAACTGTGGTGTCTGTGTACAATGTAAGACAACTCAGCAGCGAAGGGAATAAACTATTGATTCCTACAAGATGGATGATTCTCAAATGCATTATGCTCAGTAAAAGAAACCAGATTCAAGCAGTTGCATAAAGTTGACTTTATGTATGTAAATCCTGGAAGAGACAGAACATAGAGCCAGAAAACAGATCAGTGATCACCAGGATTGGGGAAGAGAGAGACTGATTACAAAAGGGCACATGGGTTTTGGAATTTGAGTAACCAAACTGTTGTGCACTATATTTTCTTTTCTTCTCTTGTCCTCCTCCTCCTCCCCACCTCCTCCTCCCTTTCCCCCCTCTCACCACCCTCCTCCTTCTCCTCCTCCTCCTTCTTCTTTTTCTCTTGCATTGCTAAGCATCAAACTCAAAGCCTTGTGCATGCTAGGAAAGTATGCTACTGCTGAGCTATATCCTCAGCCTGTTCTATACCTTAACTGCACTAGTGGGTACACAATTTTACGCTTTTGTCTAAACTTGCAAAACTACACATTGAGAAGGTTAGATTGCACTATATGTAAACCACAATAAGTAAAGGGAAAGAGAATTTCTACAGAAGAACACTAAGATATCAATGTCTTTCTTTAGCCATTTTGGAGAAGAGAACAGATTGAAATCTGCTTTGTACTCAGAGTCACAGATGCTGCATATGCCAAGACCTGCCTGTTGAGCAAGTACAGGGGCACGTGGCCATGAGCTTTTAACAGGGTCCTCTATCACCTGCAGGATGTCTCAACCCACTTTACATAAGACTTCCCTGAGAGAAGCTTCTTCTCTCTCATTCATCACCTCTCACACTGGAGACCCATTTCCTGATTCAGACTTGCCAAATGGCTTACCTTCATTTTCACTCCTACCTATATCTTCCTACCTGACTTCAATGTCAGCCTTGCTGTCAGTTCCCAAACTCCAAGTCATCCTGGCAAAAACCATGTGACTTCACACAGAGGAGCCATTCTACCACCAGGCTGGCATCTATAGATGTTCTTCCTGAAAAATTCATTCTCTGAGTTTCTTTGAAATTCAACCATGCATCATTATATTACTCTTTGCACATTTATAGACCATCTCTGGGAGTTTTAGATAGCTTTTTTTTTGCTGCTGTGACTAAAAGATCAGATTAAAACAACTGTGGAGGAGGAAAAGTTCATTTGAAGGCTCACAGTTTCAGAAGTCTTAGTCCATAGAAGGCTGGCTCCATTTCTCAGGGCTGGAGGTGAGGCTGAACATGGTGAAAGAGCATGGCAGAGGGAAGGAAGCAGCTTACATTGTGGTGATCTAGAGACAGAGAGACTCCACTTGCTAGATACAAATATATATACCCCAATTCTCACCTCCTTCAGCCACATCCTACCACTTCAGTTACCACTCAGGTAATTCCTATCAGGGGATTAAATCACTGATTAGGTTAAGACTTTTACAACCCCACCATTTCTCCTCTGAACCTTCTTGCATTGTCTTACATGTGAGCTTTTGGGAGATACCTCACATCCAAATCATAACACTGGGGATCCTCTGCTAGTACATTTATTTGTTTTACATTTCCTCCCTGGAAGCTGTGAACCCAGTCACATGGGCTGCCAACCACAGCTACTTGGAATAGAGGCAGACCCCACCCACCCAAGGGCTACTATTCAAGGCTGGTCTCTGGAAAATCAGGTTTCCCCTCTCAGGCAACTCAACTAGGGAGTTTGGGGTCTATAATCTGGTTTTGTTTGTATTATGAGTTTAGGTTGTTGTTTGTTTTGTTATTGTTTTTGAATTAAATGATCATTTCCATCAGGATGCCAGATCACTATTGGTTAAGATACATTCATAAAGAAGCAGAGACTGCTAGTGATTGATCAGAAAGACTGTGGAACAAACCAGGAGAGAGAAATAGAAAAAATATTAGACCCTGTCTTGGGAGGGACCAGACAGAGCCTTGGAGTGTGACTTTTCAGGCTCAGTTGTCTTATTTCTCATTATTAAATACTTATGAGATTACCTGCTATGCTCTTAGAATAAACTTTTCTTAACTTGGCTAGCTGGTCTGAATTTCTGCTCTTTTAACTAAGTGTGTTTTGAATAAAATAAGATAGAAACACATAACATGGAGATTACTTAATGTAAGTGCTTATTTCTTGGTACGTGATTTGATTGATTTCTTAGAACATGAACACTAAGCAAAAATTTTCTCCCACAGAAATGAAGAAAGTATAAAAAAACTTAGAAAACTCATCTGCCCACTCACTCATTTCCCTCAAGAGGCCCAGGAAGAAGAGGCGCGTTGCCTCAGGTAGCTGAGGTAGTTTTCAGCCAGGAAGACATCATTTGAGCAATTCTATTTAGAACTAAGAGCTGAATAAACTTCCAATGTTACTGCAAAAGGCAAACACTCCAATTTCAGGTAATGTTAATTGGAAGAAAGTTTTTTTTTTATCCAATATTAACCTAGAATTCACATAATTTCATTCCCCTGTAAACTGTTGCTGTTTAAAATCATGTAAAATAAGTCTGGTTTTCCATTGAGTGCGTTGATGCAAGCCTGTAATCCCAGAGACTCATGAGGCTGAGGCAAGAGGATTGCAAGTTCAAAGCCAGCCTCAGCAACTTACCAAGACCCTGTCTCAATATAAAAAATAAAAAGTGAACTGGGGTGTGGCTCAGGGGTTAAACACACCTGGGTTGAATCCCCAGTACCCAAAACAAAACAAAACAAAACAAAAAAGCTTATTTCAATTCATGTGAATTTGTTTTTCCAATATATTTGCGAAGTTCTATTGAAGTTTCCATGAGACAGGCACTTTGATTGAGGTCAGAAATTTTATTAAGCAAATGATTCAAATTTTGTTTTTAGAGAATACATGTATATGTAATTAATATAATATCTCTTGCAAATACAAGGAGAAAAGCATTTCTGAGAAAACAAGAAAGGCTTACAAATGAGATATTTATCTTGACTCTTAAGGAATAATAAAAGCAATAGTAATGGAGTTATTGATTGAATACTTGTTTCCCTCCAAAATTCATATACAGCAATGCTGACCCCAATGTGACTACACTGGGAAGCAGGGATTCATAGAGAAATTAAGGTTAAAAGGGATCATATAGTAGGGCCCTAGTTGAGTGGAATTAGTGCCTTATCAGAAGAGGCACCAGAAGACTCTCTCTCTCTCCTTGGTATCCATAAAGAAGAAGTCATGTGAGCATACAGCCCATAAGTCAGAATAAGAGGTCTTGAGATGAAACCTACCTTATCAGCGCCTTTAACTTGAACTTCCCAGCCTCCAGAAGTGTAAAATAAATTTATATTTTTTTAAGCCACAAGTCTATGACAGCCTAATGCAACTAGTAAAAATAATAATAATAATACCAGTCATTTATTATTTACCACATGCTAGTTTTATGTGCATTATCTCATTAACTCCCATGTTACCATATAACATCCTGATAGTCTAGGTAAGGAAACAAAATCACAGAGAGTTTAAAGACACTCTCCAAAGTGGACCAGCTCATCTGTTTTAGTCAGCATCTTCTTTTCCACTGCTCTGACCCAAACACCTGATAAGAACAATTAGAAGAGGAAAAGTTTATTTGGGGGCTCACAGTTTCAGAGGTCTCAGTCCATAGATGGCTGACTCCATTCCTGACTAGCAATTGCACCTGGGTCCTGCTTTTACCCCTCACACAGTACTGCCCCTTACGCTGATAGGAGGAGTATGGGTTTACAATCTAGATGATTGCCCAATTTTAAAATTGGGACTGGCGAAGGGAAAGGGTAGGGTTAAAATGGCTACAATTGGATCTTAAACCCCAATTAAGGATAAATACTGTATTTTGAACACAGATCACCGTATTTTCTATTTCTCACAAGCAGTTCACATTTCACCCTTTCTCTGTCCTATGTCCACATGCATAACCCACAGTTAAGTCCTCTTAAAGTCCAGGAATTTACAGTATGAAAAGCAACCATGGCCCACTAGCTTTCTATATATATCATTAAAGGAAAGGAATCTGGGTGACACGATTGGTTCTCAGTCTCATAGATCTCTGTTTTCTGGATTCATTTTATATATTTTCACAAACCACAGTTTCTGTCTTTTCTTAAGACTGACACAGCATCTGTGACTCCTGTCAACCCAAGAGCCTCCACTAGTCAGTGTCCACTCACTGTGATACAAACTCTCTCAGTCTCAACAGTGAGACTCAGTATGAAAAGGGACAGGTTATCTCTTCTTGACTTGTGCCTAGAGAACAACTCAGGTCAGTTGTAAAAACCGCAATTTGCATGTCTGCCTCTATAAATATTCAGTGTGTCTCCTAAGTAACTCTCCTCCTTCATAGTCATGTTTGATCTCTCTTCCATGATTTTTTTTCCCCCACCAAGGTTAGAAATAAAATACAGATGTTTGAAGAACTGATTCTCCTTGTTCAGTGTCATACAGGACCATGTAACATGTTTCCCAATAATTTTGTCCATTGGAAGATGGATTCAGCTGGGTGTGGTGAGGCACGTCTGTAATCCCAGTGGCTTGGGAGGCTGGGACAGGAGCATCGTGAGTTCAAAGCCGGCCTCAGCAAAATGGAGGCACTAAGCAACTCAGTGAGGCCCTGTTTCTAAATAAAATACAAAATAGGGCTGGGGATGTGGCTCAGTAGCCAAGTGCCCCTGAGTTCAATTCTTGGTACCCCACCCTCAAAAGAAAGATAGGTTCACTGGAAAACTTACTGGGTAGAATATTGGTCTCTCTAGTCCACATGCCTGTTTCCAGACTCTCCTGTCCTCTTGGAACAATATGAGGATTGCATGTCCTTTCTACCCTTTCAAATCCCAAGACGCATAACAGCACTTGTCTTTTCTCGCAACTTTGTGAAGTCAAGAGTAGTAGAAACCATCTTTGTGTCAAAATGCTACACTATTGATTTATTTTCTAGACTGGCTATTGTTTCCTTGAGGCAGCCTTGCTCATTAATTGCTTACTATAAATATCTAATTGTTTTCAAATTGGTATCAAGTTTTTCATATTCTCTTATAACTTTAATCTGTAAACATGCTCCTATTTATAATATTGTATATTTCTAATGGTTATTGGAGATTTCCTAATTTTGTTAGATTTCTTAAAGACCTGTTTATTATTACGCTTCTAACCTATTGTGTAATAAAGGTCAATGGCATTTCCTTCTCTCTGAACACAGGAAAATGTTCAGAATGTATAATAATTTATTCAGAGTCCTAAAATAAATTTTTAAATTTTCAAAAAACATAGTTTGAAATGTTCTGAAATTCATCACAAAAAATAAGTTTTAGGAACAATAAATATAATTTTTTTTCCTGAGCCATTTGAGAGTAATTCCCAAATGTATTAGTGTATATGTGATATAAAACATTTTTCTATATAACCACAGTTATGGATATCAAAATCAGGAAATTACAGTGAGGCATCACTACCATCTACGAGGTCACATCCAAATTTCACCCATTTTCCCAATACATGACAATCAGAAGGATCTGTTGGAAACACATCTTTAGCCATTTCATTTAACTACTGTTTCTTGATGTCTCGTATTTTTCATTCCTTTGACACTTTTGAAGAACAAAGGTCAATTACATTGTGGACTGCAATTCAATTTGTGTTTGCATGAAATTTCTTTTTAAAAATTTTAAAAAATTTCTTCTTTTTAGTTATACATGACACTAGAATGTATTTTGACATATCATACATATATGGAGTATAAATTTCCATTCTTGTAGTTAGACATGATGTAAAGTTACACTGGTCTTGCATTCATATATGAATGTAGAAAAATTATGTCTGGTTCATTCTAGAGTCTTTCCCATTCCCATGCCTTCTCTTTTTCTCCTATTCCCCTCCAATTAATTCTCTAATCCTGCCTCCTCACCACCTATTGTGAGTCAGCATCCACATATCAGAGAAGATACTTGGCCTTTTTGTTTTGGGGGACTGGTTTATTTCACTTAGCACAATAGCTTCCAGTTTCATCCATTTACTGGTACATGCCATAATTTCATTCTTCTTTATGGCTGAGTGATATTTCATTATGTATATGTATCACATTCTCTTTGTCCATTCATCTATTGAGGGGCTCTTAGATTGGTTCCACAGCTTAGCTATTGTGAATTGAGCTGCTATGAACAGTGATGTGGCCATATCACTAGAGTATGCTGATTTTAAGTCCTTTGGGTATATATTGAGCAGTGGAATAACTGGGTCAAATGCTAGTTCCATTCCAAGTTTTCAGAGGAATCTACATATTGTTTTCCAGAATGGTTGTACCAATATGCTATACCACCAGCAATGCATGAGTGTAGCTTTTCCCAAAAATCCTCATTAACATTTATTGTTACTTGTATTCTCAACAATTGCCATTCTGTCTAGAGTAAGATGAAATCTCAGTATAGTTTTAATTTGCATTTCTCTAATTGCTAGTGATGTTGAACATGTTTTTATATATTTGTTGACCATTCATATTTCTTTTTCTGTGATGTGTCTGTTCAGTTCCTTGGCCCATTTATTGATTGAGTTATTTGGGGTTTTGTTTGGTGTTTAAATTTTTTGAGTTCTTTATATATCCTGGAGATTAATTCTCTATCTGAGGTGCAGATGGCAAAGATTTTCTCCCATTCTGTAGACCCTCTCTTTATGCTTTTAATGGTTTTCTTTACTGTGAAGAAGCTTTTTAGTTTAATACCATCCCATTTATTTATTCTTGATTTCACTTCTTGAATTTTAGGAGGCTTGTTGAAGAATTTGGTTTCTAAGCCTACATGATGGAGATTTGGACCTACTTTTCCTTCCACTAGGTACAGTGTCTCTAGTTAATGATTAGGTCCTTGATTGACTTTGATTTGAGTTTTGTGCAGCATGAAAGATAGGAGTTTAATTTCATTTTGCTACATATGGATTTCCAGTTTTTCCAACACCATTTGTTGAAGAGTCTCTTTTCTCCAATGTATGTTTATGGCACCTTTGTCTAATATGAGCTAACTTTATTTATGTGGGTTTGTCTCTCTGTCTTCCATTCTGTAAAATTTGTCATCATGTTTGTTTTGGTGCCAATATTGTGCTGTTTTTATTACTATCACAATGTAGTATAATTTAAGGTCTAGCATGGTGATTGGTGCCTCCTGCTTCACTTTTTTTGCTAAGGATTAATTTGGCTATTCTGGGCCTCTTATTTTTCCAAATTAATTTCATAATCGTTTTTTTCTATTTCTGTGAATAATATCATCATAACCTTAATAGTAACTAAATTAAATCTGTATAGTGCATTTGGTAGTATTCCTATTTTGACAATATTAATTCTGCCTATCCAAGAACATGGAGATCTGTTCATCTTTTAAGGTCTTCTATAATTTATTTCTTTATTTAGCATTCTGTAGTTTTCTTTGTAGAGGTCTTTCAGCTCTTTTGTTAGATTGATTCCTAAATAGTTTATTTTCTGTGAGGTTATTATGAATGGGACAATTTCTCTAATTTCTCTCAGTTAATTTATCACTCATGTATAGGAACACAAGTGATTTATGGGTGTTAATTTTATATTCTGTTACTTTGCTGAATTTATTTGTGAATTCTAGGAGTTTTCTAGTGGAGTGTTTTGAGTCTTCTAAATATAGAATCATGTCATCAGCAAATAGGGATAATTTTGAGTTCTTCTTTTCCTATTTGTATCCATTTAATTTTTTTCTTCTGTCTAATTGCTCTGGCTACAGTTTCAAGGACAATGTTGAATAGAAGTGGTAAAAGAGAGTGTTCCTGTCTGGTTTCAGTTTTTAGAGGAAATGCTTTCAATTTTTCTTCATTTAGAAAATGGCCTTGTATTTTGAATACACAGCTTTTACAATGTTGAGGTATGTTTCTGCTCTCCCTATTGTGTGTGTGTGTGTTTTTAACATAAAGTGATGCTCTATTTTGTGAACTGTTTTTTTCTGCATCTGTTGAGATAATCATGTGAACTTGTCTTTAACTCTATTGATGTGATGAATTACATTTATTGATTTTAGTATGTTGAAGCAACCTTGCATCCCTGGGATGAAACCTATTTGATCATGGTGTATTATCTTCTTAATATTTTTCGATGTGACTTTCCAGTATTTTATTAAGAATTCTTGCATTAGTGTTCATCAGGGATATTAAGTTTTATTTCCTTGATGTGCCTTTGTCTGGTTTTGGTATTACAGTGATACAAGCTTCTTAGAATGAGTTTGAAAGGGTCCCCTCCTTTTCTATTTCATGGAATAATTTGAGGAGAATTGGTGTTAGTTCTTCTTTGAAGGTCTTGTAGAACTCAGTTTGAGAATCCATCTGGTCCTGGGCTTTTCTTTCTTGGTAAGGTTTTCCTTGAAATTGATCTGCTTAAATTTTCTATGTTCTCCTGATTCAACTTGGGTAGGTCATATATCTCCAGAAATTTGTTGATATCTTCAAGATTTTTCAATTTTATTGGAGTATAAATGTTCAACAGATTCTCATTATCATCGGTATTTCTGAGTGTCTGATGTGATATTTTCTTTTTCATCATTAATTTTGGTAATTTGAGTTTTCTCTCTCTTTTTGTTAGATTGGCTAAGGGTTTGTCAATTTTATTGATTTCTTCAAAGAACCAACTTTTTGTCCATTTGAGGGGTTGTTTGTTTTGTTTTCAGTTATTTCAGCTCTAATATTAATTATTTACTGTCTTCTAACTTTTTGGGTGTGGATTTGTTCTTCCTTTTTCTCTGATGTTTCTTAACGTTGAGATTCTGAATTTGCAAGTGTTGCCACAAAATCAGTGCCAAGTTCTTTCTATGGTATTTTATCAAGTAGCATTAGGTGCTGATTTACTCTTTTATAAATGACATTTGCTTTTATTACTTGATAAGGAGCAATGTTAGTCTTCTCCACAATTAAGTTACCATTTTCCCTTTGCAAATAATAATTATTATATTAACAAGGTATTTGAAATTACATAAATAACTTCTCCATCAAACTTTAGACTTATTCATTCATTTTTTTTAACTTCTGCACAATGGAATTGTAGGGTATTTATTCTGTGAGTTATAATCCACCACTAGCATTATAATGATGCTCAAATTACTTCATATTTGACCAGAGGGAGCCCCTTTAATGATCATCATTTTTCTTTGTACTCTTTCTTACATTTTAGTTAATACAATGAAAGAAGTTTTAGGCTTATCTTATGTTTCCTCTGCTCCTGATATGGAATCAGTCTTTTCTTTAAGAAATCCTGTCATCAATGTTTATGGCAACTCCACTCACAATAGCTAAGCTATGGAACCAATCTATGTGCCCTTCAATAGTGAAAGAATGAACAAGGCTGGCTGTCAGAGAAAATGCCGGTTTATTGAGGCAGCTCTACATATTTATAGAGCCAGGGATGGTCTGACGGTTGAAACAGTTTAACAGTTTAACGGTTTTGGCAGCCCGCATGGGGTGCTTTCTGATTGGTGGGTAAAGATCATGTGAATCAGCAGGACTCACCATTGGACCGCTCTTCTCAGGGTATGGGGAGGTTAGTCTTTGGAGCTGGGAGACTCCCAACAAATAGAAAAAATGGATAAAGAAAATGGGACACACACACACACCACACACACTCATATGTACACACAGATGCACACACGCAGATACACACAATGGAATATACTCAGCTATGAAAAAGAATGACTTTTTGTATTTTGCCAGTAAATGGGATCTGGAGACTATAATGTCAGTGAAATAAGCCAATCCCAGAAAACCAAAGGTCAAACGTTCTCTTCCTTATCTGCGTATGAGGGGAAGAACAGAAGTTTAGAGGTCTATGACAAAGAGGAATGAAGGCAAGAGAGGGGTATGGGAATCAGAAAGACACTTAGAATGAATTGGACATAACTTTCCTATGTTCATATACTAATACACGACCAGTGTAACTTCACATCATGTACAACCACAATAATGGGATCCTAATTAGAGTAAATTATACCTCATGTATGTTTGTATAATATGTCAGAAAACACTACTGTCATGTAAAAATGAACACTTTTTTTTAATAAAAAAGAGAAATCTTGTCTCCTTTTACAGACATCAAATGACTTTTAAACCACAAGATATGCATGCCATTCTTCCACAATCTCTCTCAGTGGACTATACTAGGGATGCACATTGAGATCTATATAATTGTATATCTCTATATATTTAAAATTACTATATATAGGTATCTATAACTTAAATCAAACATAGTAGAGTTTATTCTAATTTCCCCCTCCAGGAGACACTGAAAATTCTGTCTTACAATATTTTTATTTAATTACCTATTTGATGGACCCTCCAGTAAATAACTAATTTCCTGTCATCACTACACACACCTACTCCCCTCAGACATCCCACTTATCCCAGTAGAGGTTCAATAGCCCATGTACAGATGCCACCTCCACTGCACCTCCCACTCCCAGTGTAGTCTCTTTACTCTGGTAGGTTTCTGACATCGTAACCTGGGCCTCTACACCACATCTATCCTGCAGAAGCCAGTTTGAACCCACCTAATGAAGTTTGGTCTGAGTTGTTGGAAAAAATGGGAAGAAAAGGAAAACTAAATTGTAATTGGAAATTACCAGTCTACAAATGTACCCACAAAGCTGCAACTGTTGTAGTCTCAAATATTTCTTAAGCTACAAGCAGAGCGTATTTTGGTTTCCACTGATTTATTTCAACTAAGGGATCCATCTTTGAAAGACAAAAATGAAACTGTAGCAGTATCCCAGACTTGAGCAGGTGGGATATTCCATGACTAGCTCAATTCAGACTGCATTTCTGAATGAGACCCCTGTAACATGCCAGCTAGAGATTTTCATGTGCTCAGAGAGCTCATAATCATTTATTATTCACTTCATAGCAGACATCCATCTGTGATCCCTAAACATGAAGGAAAACTGGCTCAAGTAAATGTATTGTCTCCTCAAACAGCTTCCTCTTTGTTAGCATGTCCCACTTTCTTTGTGTGAAGGAACCATGGTATTATCATTGATGTGTAATCTTTTCTGTTTTCCCAATAGAGTAGGGTTCTCTTGAGATCTATGGCTTTAACATCCCAGTTCTGAGCTCAAGGGCTGGCACATCGCAAGAATCCAATAAATACTTGTTAACAAATAAAGGAAACTGAATGAAAGGACCAGACTAGTCACCTAAGTAAGGGGCAAATATTTCACTGGCCTTGGTGGGGTTAGGGCTTGATGGGCACATCCTTTGCTGACTCCACCAGCAGTTTCAAATCCAAGTGAAGAGAAAAGTGGTATGCGTTAGCTTTGAGGGTGCAGTGAGCTCTACACATCCTATGGAACCACATCCACAGATTCAATCAACTATGGATCAAAACTATTAGAAAAAAATGCATCTCTAATAAGTATTAAAATTTTAAACCATTTCTAAGCAATGTGGTATAGCAAATATTAACTTAAGATTTATATCTTATTAGGTATTATATAAGTAATCCAAAGATGATTGAAAGTACACAGGAAGTTGTATGTAGGTTTATTTATTTATTTAGTTGCTCAAGACAATACAATGATCTTGACATATCATACATTTGATTCAAATAGGGTATGAATTCTCATTTTTCCAAATGTACAGATTGCAGGATCACATTAGTTATACATCCATGTGTATACATACAGCAATCCTAGTGTCATTTGTATTCTGCTGCCCTCCATATCCCTCCCTCCCCTCCTCTCCCATCCCATCAATATTCTCTACCCATTCTACTGTGACACTTCTCTCTCTCTCTCTCTCTCTCTCTCTCTCTCTCTCTCTCTCTCTTCTTCCCTTCCCCCTCACACCATTGTATATGTATTTCGTGAACCCATGAGGGTCTCCTTCAGTCTTCCATGCAATTCCCCTTCTCCCTCCCTTTCCCTCTCACCTCTTTTCCTTATTTCATGGTAATCTTATTCTCATGCTCTTCCTTCCTACTCTGTTTGAGTCACCTCCCTTATATTAGAGAAGACATTCAGCATTTGTTTTTTAGGGATTGGCTGACTTTGCTTAGCATAATCTGCTCTAGTGCCATCCATTTCCCTACAAATGCCATGGTTTTGTTATTTTTTAGTGCTGAGTAATATTCCATTGTGTATAAATGCCACATTTTTTTATCCATTCATCTATTGAAGGGCATCTGGGTTGGTTCCACAGTATAGCTATTGTGAATTGTGCTGCTATGAGCATTGATGTAGCTGTGCCCCTGTAGTATGCTCTTTTTAGGTCTTTTGGGTATAGTCCAAGAAGGGGGAATAGCTGGGTCAAATGGTAGTTCCATTCCCAGCTTTCCAAGGAATCTCCATACTGCCCTCCAGGTTTTGTGTAAATACTATACAATTTTCTTTAAGGGACTTGAACATTCACAGGTTTTGGTATCTTCTGGGGTCCTGGAACCAAAGCCCCATGGCTACCAAGAGCTAACTATATAGCATTTCACATTGATAGCCAGATAAGTACCTTAGAAACAGCCTCAACAAAGTAAGAGCAATGTCCTCTCCCAGCTTCTAGTTACTGGATATCTCTAAAGCATTATGAGTTAAATGCAGATTTGATTTTTGTAGCCCCATCTGGTATTGCAAAGAGCCTCTCCAGGTTCAATATGTCTCAGACTATATCCAAAATCAGATCCTGCCTAGTGTTCCCCAGCCTTTTCTCCTGCAGTGATTGCTTTTCAACAAAATGATCTTACCAAAGTTTCTTAGGGAAGCCCATTTGTCTCACTGTTCCCTTATTCAAACTATGCTCCTCTCTGCTGATGGGCCCACTTCATCACTCTGACATGGCTGAGTCCTTCAGTCCCAGCTTTTATTCCTTTCCCTGCAGGCAGCCTTGCCTCACCATCTAGCACAGAAGTCCCACTTCTCTCACAGTGCAGGACAAATGCGTGGATAACCTTGGCCAGTGCAACTCTTTCCTTTTTTGCACTTGCTCTCAGAACATGCTGAGAATGCAACATCCCTAGACAAGGAGGTAATGGCCATAGCAGCCTGGGGGCTGTCCCCATTCCTCCTACAGCCAAATGCATGAGCCCAATGCACCCAGTTTCCCCTGGATATAAACTTCAGTAGACATGTGTTTGGGGTCCCTCCACCATGATGAGATGTGGGGTGCAGGCAGATGAGATTCTGCCTGCCCTGGACAATAGACCTGAGCCTTGGTAGACTGGCTCACCACAAAACTCAGGGCCTGTCTTTCCCCTTGCCCTCTATCTCTAAGCAGTAAAGTTGCCTCACTTACTATATGAATGTTCCATCTCGCCAGACTCCGCCAAGTTGTAGAAATTGCAGCCTGCGATGCAGTGGGTGGAAATATTTGGATGCCTATTCTTGGTGGTTGGCATTGGGATGATCTTTACTATCCTCTGTACATCAGGAGTCCTCCCTTACAATTGGTAACTGATATATAATAAACCCACCCACACATAGTACCTGTCAGTTGTCCTTCAAAAAGTCATATGCTCAAAACTATTAAGTTATTGGTGGCTCTTTTTGGATTGTAAATCTTATGAGAATAGAGATTCTATGTGTCTTTTTCAATGTCCTATTTTAATTCTTAACATTTAGATCCATCTGTTGAAGGGTGAAATCAAATTTTATAACATATATCACAGGCACAACCTATAGTAGTGTTCAATAAATCATTTTTGAATTATTCAAATGCTTCTCAAGATATGCTGTAGAGATGATGACATTAAAGTCATTCACAAACTGTCAGATTAAATTTCCATTTCCTGAGACAGAATCTAAGGTAACTTTGAGTGGTCCCATTAACCCAACTTTGTTCAGAGTCTCATTTTCAATTTGAAGATATTCTCTGAGGTATATGCCAGTGAATACTGTAGTTCCTGTACATTTAACAAAAGGTTTTTGTTCATTATCAACTATGGATGCATGGAAAAAGATTCCTAAAGCAATTACAATGATTATAACTACATTCTTGTAACTATAGTATATAGGCCTCAATGATAATAATTCACATTGATGGATGATTTCGTAATCTGAAAAGTTCACTGTTTCTAAGTACTTTACATATAATATCTAATTTAGCGCTCCCAAGATCTCCATAGGCTAAATAAAAAGATCTTTTAGGAGGGGACTAAGATTTAAGAAAATTAAATAAGTTAACAAATTAGCCTTGACACCAAAGCTCAGACATTTATCAGTGCTCCATAGACGCACACATTTTTTTTTTAATTCCTTCATTATGTTTCCAGGAAATCACACAGCGTTAACAATGGTGCTGTTCCTGAGTAATTGTGGGGATGTTTCTATCATTTTATTTCTTTAGACATTTTGCATCTAACATAAAATTTGGAAAAATTTGCAACTCACTTTAAAATGTAAACCGTAATTAGCTGATGTCATCCCCACTTCCACTGTGTATATGCACATTAAGTCCCTTAGTGGTTCCCATTACTGCAAAATACACATACATCACCTCAATTTGGTGCACAGGGGCTTTGTTCTCCCAAAATCTTCCCCTGAACACTGTAAGCTTTTTCTTACATCATCATTTCCAGTCCACTGAAGCACTCTGCATTTCCCTATCTCCTTGTCTTCATACAGGTTTCTTCTCTGAATTAAATATTTTTTTTCCATCAGGTTATTCATTCACTGATTGGGTTAAGGCTTTCATAATGCAATCATTTCTCCTCTAAACCGTCTTGCATTGTATCACACATGAGCTTTTTGGGGACACCTCACATCTAAACTATAATAGACTATGACTCATCTTTCAAGAATTCATTGCATGTTGATTTCTCTTGTCAAACTTGGATGAGTTTTTTTATTCTTCGCTCATTTTCTCACATAAATTAACCAACTCTGTTTTATAATTGCTCCTCTAACTGCCCCAACATCTGTAAATAGAAGATTGCAGAGCAATGAGAATAATGTTATACAGCTTAAGAATGTTGTACAACATAAAATGTCATATGTATGTTCAGATGCTATACATCTGACTGCATCAGCTTGCATTTTGTACCATTTTAATGTTATCTCACATTCTCTTCAATTTGGTTGGCCCCTCATCCTCATTGCATTGATCCTGATTACATTGACCTTGCCTGTGTTTAGCCACCTCCAGTAATTGACCCTTTCTCGGTGGGCATGCCAATCTTAGCATGCACATAGGCATGGAGAGCCCCACAGCTGGTGGAAACATCTGCACACATATCTTTATTTGGCACATATGCCTAAATCTTGCCATTCTTTTATAATCAGAGAGACCCTCTGAACCACTGTCTGATCATTTATGTTGTGTCCTAGGTACACACCATACCGTAGACAGTTAATATTTGTTAAATATTTAATCAAAGAATTTTCAATGAAAATTTATTGCATGACCTAGCTCATGCTTGGAAAGTAAAGCTGTTATGCAGCATAAGAATTGTCAACTTTACGGCTCAATCTTCATTTATGTCATTCATTATGTTTAAATATATTCACTGAATTCCAAAGTCTTGTGTTTTTTCTAATCTAGCTCTTTACCCTACTTTTTATTGCAGAGTTAATCCTGTCAGAAGCCATTGGAAGTTTTTTGACTAAATGAAAAGATCACTGCTGTTAAATAGACAGCATTTAAAGCTTTCTCTGAGGCAGCTGCTGGCAAGTTCAAGACTAATGAGAAAAAAACAGCTGAAGAAATTCTCCCAGATGAGTTTATGTCCCTAAGTGATGGATTTTTCAGTGGTGCAATGTTCCAACATGGTAATGGACAGTGAATTCCCAGAGAATCATCAAGTACATTCCGAACAAGTAAACAGCAGGATATATTCTTTAAAGAGTGTTAAGCCAGTGAACCTCCAGAGAACTCTGATATCTTGATTTATTTACTGGCTTTCTTCCTAAGAAACAAAGGATGATGAAAACAAATATACAAGGGGTGAGTGTCTGTGGTCCAGTGATCTCAAAATTATTAATTCTGTGATGTTTCTAAGGATTTGTGCAAACAGCAAGAGAAGGAAATAGTGAACTTTGAAGAAGTCACTTTTAGAAAATTTCAAAATGATACAGAAGAAGTGGAAAATAATATCCTGCCGTCTAGACAAATTTACTGGAGGCACCATAAAGATGAGTTTATTATGGAAGAGTCAGGGGTGATGATGGTATAATGCATGTGTCCCTCCATGTAACACACTTGAGCTTTCAAAGTGTTTAGCCAGCATTATTGTTGGGGAAAGAGAGAAATATTTCAAAAGTGAGAAATTATATGCACATTTTTAGAAAAGCAACATCTGAGAATTCAGTGCCCAGAGCACATACGGGTGGTTTGTTCCTTTAAAACTGAACTTCTTACCCTTTCTCATGGTGCCTGTCAGAGAACTGCTAATGAGACTTTCCACTGTGGTGGGCACAAACTGTCCCAATGTCTTTCTATTCCAAAATGCAAACTATTTCAGGGATCTATCCAGGTGCTTTCTCCTCTACAAGTTTTCCTTTGACCTCTAACTAAAAAAAAAATAAATTCTCCTACTTCTGAATCCCAGAGGACACTATTATCTACTTCTCTGATTACCAAACTTTCTTTCCCACCTGGCCACCCTTCCACACCTAAATATAGAAGGACCAGCTGACCAGGTGAGGGATGAAAGTGAAGTTGACAGCCACTAAAAAGACAATCCCACATGGAATCCAGTGAGCAGACAGATCTAAGATGGAAAGTGAAGTAAATACCAAAACTTGAGGAAAAGAGAATAAAAACGTCAGCGATCTAGAAACCAGAGCATGAGAATAACTAAAAAGTGAAGGGCATTGGAAGAGAAAGGGGCAAAGGAGAGGAGAGATCCTTAATGTTGCCTCTTGTTGAGCCCATGGCTTGTTTGTTTTACTGCATTGTTAGCTAAGGACTGTGTGGCTGTATAAACCAGCTAGCTGTAGACCATAGTAAGGTCAATAGAACCCAGTAAAATCCCACTTGGAGACTTCTGTGTTTCATCTACTACAACACAGTTCTGAAACATAATTCTGGAGCATTCAAGAGCATTCATATGGTAGGGGATAGAATGTGGTCATTCTAATTTCTTTGGTCATTTATGATTATTATATCCTCAAAAATGAGAGGCCCTGAGCATTACTAGAGCCAGATTTGGGCCATTAAAAGCTAGCTCAGCTTACTTACATAGTCAAAGATATATTACCAATGCTCTTGGGAAGTCTGTCACTCTTCCTACTATTTCCAGGATCCAGAGGTGGAGACGACCAGTGATTTAGGGATCCAGTACTGAGGAGGCCCTGGTTACAATGGAACAATGCCTTTTATGTGAATAAGCATGATAAATTTTTATAGGCAAATTCTGCAATGATAAAGGAAGTTAGTCCAATTGTAAGACCAGTTCCAATACTAAGAGTCAATAGACAGATGGTACCCTAAATTCATCATACATGCAGTGGCAGGTATATTCAGTTATATACACCTACAGATAAAATACCCAAGCTATTAATTATGTCTGAGTGCTACAGAACTATACCACCTTTGTGAAAATATCTTTCATTATCCAGGTGGTACTATGCGCAAGGTCACTGATGAAGGTACACTTGGTTAAATTTCATGAGCAACTGAAGAATGGAAGCAGGGATATTAGTCTACTTTTAAGAGCAGATGTTGCAACTCCAATATTGGAAAAACACATGTCACTTATAGGGCCACGGGAAATTCTCCAATACCACATTCAGAATTTTGTGTAGGCATTAGAATCTTCAAGATAAAATCATGGCCTCTACAATTAACAGAATTGTACATTCTCATACACAAATATGTTAAAAATCTCAACTAAATATATATTTTGTGATTTACTACCCTAAAAATGTATGACATCATTATATGTTCTTTCCTTTTCCTTCCTTCTTTCCTTCCTTCCATCCTTCTTTCTTTCTTTCTTTCTTTCTTTCTTTCTTTCTTTCTTTCTTTCTTTCTTTCTTTCTTTCTTTCTTTCTTTCTTTCTTTCTTTCTTTCTTTCTTTCTTTCTTTCTTTCTTTCTTTCTTTCTTTTGCTATAGATTGAACCAAGGGCCCTGTGCATGTGAGGCAATCACTCTACTAAATTAGCTATATCCCCAGCCTGACATCATTATATATCCTAAACATTTAATTCAGTAAATAACATGATCTCTTTCAAAATATTGTATCAACATCCTTTTCAAATAACTATTGTTGGAGAAGGCTATCCACCATGGTCCCTGAGGATCCCTGCTTGTTCTTGCTATTTATACCAAGAATCATGGCCCTTTTATTAGTATTATAGTGAGCAATGAGGAGGGATGAGTTAATGATACAAACTTACCCTTCTCCATGAAGAGTGGGCTTGCTAATTGCTCCATATAAATTAAATAGATTTCTCAGGCTCAGTATCTTATGGCTCACAACCCCATTCAAGGGCAGGTATCTTCTAGACCTGTCCTTCTACTTGTGTGTTGACCTGTGAAACTTGAAAAAATAAGAAGTCAGTACAAGTCAACATAAAATTCATGTGTTTGCTTCGTGTTGAGTAATAAAGTCCTCTTTTTCTGATATAGGAGTATCATGTTTTCTGGTATCATTCATGAAGCAATAACAGGCTAACATATTAGATTGCAATTAATATAAAATCTGACTTTTCATAAACTCCATCAGTCACTTGAAATCTAGGACTACAATTCCACTTTATTCTTCACACTGAATATCCTGAAAGTATTATTAAAAATAAAGTATTACTTTAAACTCAAAGACTGTGCCTTTCCTTCCCACATGACATCTAGATATAGCAATCACGAGTGACAGATGTTTGGTGCTATCTGGGAAGATAGACTGACATCCTAAGAGAAACATCTTCTTGTCCTCGCATCTCACACATTTGGAGATTATTCCATAGCATAGCTAGGATATATGTGAAGTTAAAATATTTTTCTGCCCCTTGCCATTCTCACAATGTGGAACTAATTTTCCTTAGGCATTGTCCCTGCTCCATGGCTGACACCCGGACCAAATGCTGGCAGCACGAACATGAGATGTCCATGTGTCTCACATTCAAAGAGAACATTGCTAGAACAGAAAATGTAGCAGATTGACAAAGGATGTGATCTTATGAGGGTGACAGATTTGGGACAGACTGTCCGACTCTTTTTTGAATCAAGATCTAAAGCCAATTTGTTCTACTCTTACTGTTGAACTGAGTCAGTTGTTCCTATTTTCTAAAAAAGTGAGAAAACTCCTGTGTGTGTCACCCTCAGGATTCCTGTATCACTTTAAGAGGAGATAGAACCCATTAAGGTGTAACCACCCATACTCTACTGCTGGTAGGAAGGAACATGAGAAGCAACCTTTGTAGACACCTTGAAAACTTCAGTCACATGATGTTCATGTTCTCTTGGATCTGTACCATGAAATCTGGGTATTTCTGGATCTGGATTCAATGTTCTAGAACAGGGAGTAGAGAGAGCCCTATTGGTCCCTGATAATCTGCCCCTGAATAGTCTGTTGGGCATTTAGTGGGGTCCATAACATGCGGTGTGCCTGCATTTCCCCGCTTCAAAATGTATTTTTAGAGTAAATGACTGAGACAAGACTCATTGAGAGAGGGATTTATTCACCCCAGGTATATATAGACTGAAAAATATGGGGGTGGGGTAGAGAAAGAATTCTGACTACATATGGAAAGTGAAACAGAGATGTCCAATCAAAATAAAGACTTAGAGGAGGAGGTATCACCATGGACTGGGGTGAAAAGTCCAGGAAGAAGCAATTCTAATGGGAAAAAATCCACATCTTTAACTCTCTCCACCCAGGGCTCTGGGGTGGAAGAAGCTGGGAGGAGAACTTGGGCCTGGAAGCGGGGCTTGCTTTGGCATCTGGTCACAGCAGCATAGTTCCATCACCATTCTTTGTGAACCCATTTCTTCTAATTATTCATTCTTCCCTAATTTCCTCCTCCTCTCCTTAGTCCTCACTTCTCAAAAAGGCCTTCCTATTTTTTTTTTATTATTCTAGATGTTGATCTCCTCAGCATTTTTATCTGTTTTCTTCAATCTCCATACTTTCTCTTTAATTGATGCCAACCTCTTCATAATTTGGATATCATAGCCATCTCTATTTGCCAAATATTTTCTCCCTGCTAATGACCAAGGTACATATTCAGTCCTCCATTGGGCCACTTTCAATTTGGCTTCTTAATTATCCTCGCCATTACCCCCATTCCCCCAATGCTAGCCAAGGCCACCAGTATTGTCACTCAGACTATGGCAACTAGCTAATATTGGGGTTTAGGATCTTCCATTTCCAACTGAACCTTGGGAGACCCCAGAGCTATATTTTTTAAATACATTTTCTTAATGTCATTGATAACTCTTCTCTCAGTTGTTCCCTGTTAATCATGGGAGACTTGAAACTTTGTTGCACCCTAGAATGTTCTGAAGGGAGATCATACAAACTGTACTTGCTCGGGAAATATTGAAGAAAACCTCCTGGGAGAGAATCTCCATCTAATTCACTGCTGGTGTGAAGTCTAAACTCTGAAGCATGGTCCTGGAGGACCTTCATGGCCATGCCCTGCCTTCTTGTTCGGCTATAAACCTCAGCACGCCCTGGCTCAGCCATGTTCCAGCAGTTCTCACACTGTACTGGTATTCTCGGGGTTTGCCTGGCAGGTGTTGTCTCCATCTTCCCACACCCTTCCTGCTCCCTGATGTGTCATCCTGGGCCAACTGGAAAACTCTAATCTTCCCAAGGGTTGGAATAAAGATTTCTTCTCTTTGAAACTGTCACTAATTTACTGGAGAAAAATTGTCCCTCTTCACTAATTGGTTCTTTCTGCCTTTCTGTGATCACACCTGCAGTTACTATTTAAATTTCATCTTTGTCTTTTCTAGTAGAAGATAGACTCTCAGTGGTCTTTTATATCTATGAATCACAGTACTTTTACATGATTGAAAGTAAATGAACATTGTTGGGCGAATAAATGAATGAATGAAAGAATAGCAGAGAAAAGTTTCAGTTCAATTGCTAAGGAATATGAAATAGAAATATTTCATAAAAAGAGGGTGGTGTGCATCTGTGAAAGCTTACAGTTCATACTGCATTTTTGTAACCTCTGTTGTGATAAGAGCAAATGTCTAAAACTTGTTGGATAGGTTTTTTTGTTGTTGTTGTTTGGTTGTTTTAACTAAGAATTGTTGCTCTTAGTAGCTTGGGAAGTCTGGGTCAACTGAAAACATCAGCCATGGTAGACGTCACCTCCTTCCTCCTCTGTCCTAGCCCCTGCTCTCATATCCCTAGGATGCTGAGAGGAAGCATCCCCTCTCCTTCTTGCTGCACGATTTGTCAAAGTACCAGTCTAAACATTGACTTTTCTGCTTGATGACAAATTCACCATCATTCTATGTGAGAAGGACAGAAATGCCACCTAAAGACCAGACTAGAGTATAAACCTGCTGCGTCTGGTGCCTCCTCAGTCAGATCACAATCAGGGCTCCAGGCTATAAACCTCAGTGAGAGAGCACCCCACTATCTGTCATGGGATCCCATCAAATCAGGACAACAAGTGGTGAGGAGAGGGATGGATAAGTGTAGTTTTTTCTGGGTGGTCATTTGGCAATATGTGAAAGAAACAGAAAGTTTCTAAAAATCTACTTAGAATTGATCCTAATAGCCTGAAATGTGTACCAACATTGAGGCACCAGTTATTAACCATATAAATGTGACATATATGTATGGGTATGTGTAGGTGTGTTCTTGGGCTCCAATTCTAACATAGTCATTTACTTATCTAAGTTGAAATTTTAATGGTACCTCTGTTTCACTGGGTGACTAAAAGGGCTATACAGTATGTAGAGAAGCACATCTATGCATACAGTGGGAAGCTACTTCTAAAGGTGGCCCCAACGTCAGCTGCTGAAGAGACTTAATCTGTTAATTTTTCCCAAAGTCTACTTTCCATTTTGTTGAGAAGCCTAAGCCTCATGGTGCATTCAAATGAATCAGCTTTGTACTAATAAGTAGAATAATAAAATAGAAGATTTCCCTTTCTTCACGAAGCTCCCAGATTGGCCAACTACCACACTGTTTCTTGGAAGTTGTGGAAATGAATGATTCCAAGAGCCTCCCCACAAAAAAAAAAAAAAAAAAAAATTAACTCTTTGGAACAATTCCTGATGCACAGACATACATGAGATATTCTAGGTATTTTTCATTGTAATTTGATTTCCTGTTTTTACCAAAATAAAATTATTTTGTAAACATCATTTTGTAACTTATTTTATTCACTTTATGAGCAGTATTTCATATTGATAAACTATGTCATCAATACAACTATGTCATCAATTTTTAACTGCTGTTAATATTTCATACCTTTCATTTTGTTTGAAACAGCCATTTATGAGTACACTCTCAGTTTAATTGTAATTAATTCATTGTTGTTGGACATTGAGGTTATTTTTCATGTTTTGTTGATAAATAAGAAAAATATATCTTCACAACTACATTTCAATGTTATTAATTTCTCTTAATTAAACTTAATTTTTACTTACATACATGGAGTAGAAGAATAAATGTGTTTTAGAATCAGTCAATCTTGTAGAAGGAGCTCTATGAATCTGTGATTCTTCCACAGAAACACATAAGGTATAAACACAGAAGGTATCAACAGAGATCCACTCAGAGCCTAAGGTCTAGGAAAGTTGGTTCAATCATTTGTTTGTCATGAGCTACAATCCCATGTTTTATAACAGCTGGTATTTTAGTTTAGTAATGAATTGTTTCCATCATAACTTACGTGTAATAAAATAAAAACAGATTGTCTAGAAAGGGAAGAAATATTGAACAAGGAAAGGTACGGTGATTGCAAACTGAGCCGAGTTAATCTCTCAGAGAACAAGCCTCAACAGGCTGACAATATTCTGCTGGATCTCAAAGGAATTCAGCCTGAAACAAGCAAATTGTTTGATCCTTACAAGCTCCATTGGGGGGGGGAGGGAAAAAGTCTCACTGCATTAAACTCAATGTTAATTAAAGGCTTTTACCCACTTCTTTCATGCCCGAGTGGGTCCCCAGTTCAAGATCCTTGGACTCTGGGGGCATCTGTGAAGCAGCACACCTTTTGCTTTGAGTGGTGCTTGAGCACTGAGAATAGATGCTGTTCAGGTGGTGTTGTCGTTTAGAGGTGAGGTGTCCCCCAGAAGCTAATGTGTTAGAATGTCCAGAGGTGAAATGATTAGATTGAGCATTGTAACCTAAGCAGGGAATTAATCTACTGATATGAATTAACTGGGTTGTAACTATAGGAATGTAGGATATGGCTTTAGGAGGTAGGTCACTGGGGGCTTGCCTTTAGAGTATAGATTTTTCCCTGCTGAGAAGAGCTCTCTCTCCCTGTGTTCTTCCTGGTGGCTGTGTCCTGAGCTAGCTTACTCCACCATGCCCTTCTGCCATGATGTTCTTCCTGACCTTAGTTCCAGAGCTACGGAATTGGCCATCTGTGGATGGAGATCTTTGAAACCATGAGCCAAAATAAATGTGTCCTCCTCTAATTGCTCTTTTACAGGTCTTTAGGTCATAGTGTCAAAAAGATGGCTGAAGCAGGTGACATCTCCCTTTATCCTACTAGGTGGTCTTTCCCACTGACCCCTTTATCACCATCATGACTTGGTAAGTTAAGACACTTTGCAGGTACATGTGGGACAACAGGCTGGCTGAAGAGCTGAGTGAAGCAAGTGCTCTTTGCACAGAGTCAAGGTCAGGAAGCCGCAGAAACCCAGCCATGGCCTGATCCTGCCCAAGCAATCCCAGCTTCCATCCCACTTTGCCCTGAAAGTCCCTCCTCTCAGTGTCTTCTTCACCATCATGATGGCTTTTCCCTTTGATTTCCTCTAATTTGAAGACTTTGGATTAAACTCTACAGAGATCTTGGGTTAAGCACATCATTTTGTAACTTATTTTATTCATGCACAGCAGATGTCCAGTGAAGCCATCCTCTGGGAGGAAACCCTTTTCTAGAAAGCACAACCTGAGAAGTGCCCCAGCCTCTCAGGAGACCTCCATCTTCCCCTTGGAGAGAAAATTTGAGCAGTAAGCTTCAATGAACATTTGTTCTCCAATCAAGAAACGCTGCACAAGATAGCCTGAACCATATTTATTCTTAGGTGGGAAAGTTGGCTCACATAACACACTGCTGACTCAAGAGGAATACAATATGCCACAAACATTTAAAATCACCTATTTTCAAAGCCAAAAAATGTGCTTTGAACCTTTTCTTTGATCTTTCTGGATAACTGATATTCTGCTGGTCACCAATCTGAATGTGGTAAAGGAGAGTTAAAGATTATGCTCTTATTCTCACCTTGATTGGAAGTTCATTTTAGTCTCTTTGATATTTCTTGCTTTTCCTGCATTAATTGGTATTTCTGAGATAGAAAGGTTTGGAACACTATGTTTAATGGGCTGAGGAAAATGTGAAAGATCTTCCCTATCCACCTGTCTGCCGTGACCTTCACACACCCTTGATGGATCATCCAAGGCTGACTTCTCTTTGCTCACTCAGGAGAATTTAGAGTCATGCGCTTATCTCAAGGCTATCACTCCCTCCCTTTAGGGACCTGGCCAGTCCTTGGGAGGATTAAGTATCCTTGAGGGGATCAGTAGGCCACACAGTTTGTTGGAACGGAGCTTTCTTTGTTCTAACTTGTATTTAAGGAGCTTCACTGGGAATAAGACTTTGGAGTCTTCCTGTGAAGAAGACACTCTGCTGGGGACTTCTCAGTCCGGACCCTGAAATGCTGAAAGGCTGCCCCAGGAATCCCTAACTACTATCGCTTCTCGGCCTTTTGGCTAAGATCAAGTGTAGGAATCCCTAACTACATGTCTTCGGTTGTTGATGTATCTCCAGATCTGGTGGTGTATTTCTTCTCTTTTTTTTTTCTTGCTTTCATATTATTACTAAAATGAACGATATCTTGTACAAAGAGAGTGTTCATGGTCTACGGGCTCTGACCTGTCTAATTCAGCAGTTGCACACATATGTAACACTTTAATGCTACAATATTACGAATGGACTGTTACAGATGTATAAAATGAAATAATAGCGTTATCATCTTGTGTTGAACTGCCAGTGACTTTGACTCCTCCTCATGTCCTGACATGCAGATAGTGATAAGTACCTTTCCCGAACATATGAAGTGGTGATGATGCAAGTCACCCATTTCATTCTGGATGGGTAGAAACACTGTCAATGTAGAATGATTTTCAAAGAGTCAGATAAGTCAAAGGGTGGCAGATGCTATCCACAGCATAGGCAGCAACACAAACAGGCTCAGCACGGGGATTGCTGGGCTCCTCCCTGCATCTATTGACTGAGCTCATAGGTTCAGTACCACTGTGACATATGCACCGTGCTCCAAGTTGGGAGGTGGTAAATGGAGGAAGAGAAAGGCACTGTCTCTGATTTCAAGGAGGAAGAAACTCAAAGTCAGGTGGGGATTGAAAAAAAAACAGGCATAAATTAAGGAATAGAATCTATAAAATAACCAAGGTGATGATGACACGGGATAAAAGATAACACATAATGCTAAGAGTAGTACAACAATGATAGTGGGAGAAGGACAGATGTTCTGGCACAGGGTAATTATCCTGTATCAGGAAGGAATGCAGAGAAATGAGGAGCTGGAAGATCACAGTGCTGAGAGTGTGGTGGTGAGGAGGGAAAGGGGCTAGACAGGCTGTGAGACAGGTGTGGGTGTGTTAGGCTCTATAAGAGCCTGACAGGGAGTGTTGCCTAAATCCTAGTCACAGGAAGAATTAGAAATCACTAGTGATGTCATGATGTTCCAAGGAACTTGGAGTCTTTGGAAGGGAGAAGGAAGCCCGGTCTTCATGAATGTAGAAAGATAATCAGATTTGACTCTCAGAAATGGCATTATTTTGTCTGTGTCAAGAATGTTTAGGAAGAGGGGAAACTAATAGCACTTAGCCTCCTATTCGTACTGTAACAAATTAATACAAACCTGGTAGATTTAAAAACACAGAAATCTGCAGTTGAGTTTCCCTGGTGTTTTAGTCATCTTTTTCAATGCTGTGACTAAAAGACCTGAGAAGAACAATTTTAGAGGAGGAAAAGTGTATTTGAAGGCTCACAGTTTTAGGGACTCAGTCCATAAACAGCCAACTCCATTCCTCAGGGCCCAAGGTAAAAAAGAACATCATGACAGAAATGTGTGATGGAGGAAAGTGGCTCAGGACATCATTCCAGGAAGGGGAGAGGGAGAGAGAGAGAGAATCAACAAGCACAAAATATAAACCCCAAAGGCACATCCCCAGGACCCACTGCCTCCAACCATACCTTACCTGCCTACAGTCACCACTCAGTTAATGCCTTCAGGGTATTAATTCACTGTCTGGGTTAAGCCTCTCATAACCCAATCATTTCACCTCTAAACCTTGTTGCATTGTCTCACACATGGGTTTTTGGAGGATACCTCATATCCAAACCATAGCACCTTAGCTTGACTCAAGATATTGGCAAGGTCACACCCCTTCTAGAGGCTACAGAGGAGAACAGGCTTCCTGTCCCTTACAACATCTAAAGGCACCAGCATTCTTAGGTGCCTGCCTCTGTCTTCCATCTCCAAGGCACATCATCCAACCTCCATTCTCATCTTCACAGCTCCTGTCCGTCTCCACCACTTTCCTCTTTCCCAAATACTACAGCCATTACTCTGTTCCCACCTAGACAATTCAGGATATCTCCCCATCTCTAACTCATTCACACCTGCAATGTCCCTTTTGCCATGTGAAGTGATGTATTCCCATGTCCCAAGGATTAGGAGGAGTCTTTATTGCACCTACCACAGGCAAACACGTAATGATAAGCATCAGCCAGGTGAGAAATGAGGTTGCTTGGACCAGAATGTGTTCAGTGCAGACAGACATAAAAGGGAAGGTATGAGAGATATTAAGAAAGCAAAGTAGATAGGAGTTCATAATGGGCTGTGTATGAGGAATAAGAGGAATGAAGTGTCAAAGGTAACTCTCATCACATCCTTGAATTACAATGAGTCCTGATAGCATGATAGTTCCATTTGTTAAGGGATCAAGGTGTGGCGAGAAAGTTAATGAATTAGATTTTGGTTATATTGAGTATAAAAGCCTTGAAGTCATTCTAAGGGAAATTCAAAGTGGATATTTAGATAAGAAGATCTAGAACCAAAAAGAAATTTGAACATGACATAAATCTAAAATATAGGTTATTAAATTGACATCACTGATAAATTTACAGTATTTCAGGGTACATTTTCAATCTCCCTCAAAGTCCATAGGCCCAAGGCTTCCTCACTAGCTTGTGCCTCTATAAAGTGGTGGAGCTTTTAGTAAGTGGAACCTAAGCAAAGGAATTTTGGTCACTAGGGTGTGCCCTTGACCAAGATGGTGGGACCTTGGCCCCTTCCCCTGTCTCTCTGCTTCCCAGGAGGCATGAGGTGAGCAGCTATGCAATAATACCTGTTCTCCACCACGAAGTTCTGCCTCACCAACAACCTAAAGTGATGGGCCAAACTTCTACAATAATGCATATAGGAATGCATATTGGAACAAATCATTCCTCCTTTCTATTTGATTATCTCAGATATTTTATTACATCAATGGGAAGTTAACATAAGCATCATACAAGGTGGAGAATGGGGAGGAAATGGGCAAGTCCCAGATGTATATTTTTTTAAAAAGTATTTTTTTACTATTAGTCAGTCACCATAGCTTCCATTTGCTATCCCATTTTATTCCACAGTAATACTATGAAGTCAGTGTTATTAACCTGAATGTAGTAAAAAGGAAATTCAGAGTGTTTAAATGATGATGGAGCTGAGCGCAGTGGCACACGCCTGTAATTTCTGTGGCTCAAGAGGCTGAGGCAGGAGGATTGTGAGTGAGTTCGAAGCCAGCCTCAGCAATGGCAAGGTGCTAACCAACTCAGTGACAGGCTGTCTCTAAATAAAATACAAAAAGGTGGGGTGGGTGAGGCTGGGGATGTGGTTCCTTGGTTGAGTGCCCCTCAGTTCAATCCCTGGTACACCCCCCAAAAAAATGATAACTGGAGTGTGTTTATGGAAGTTTGTGTACCCCCCCAAAAAAAAAGATATGTTGAAGTCCTAACCTCCAAGACCTGTGAACGTGACCTTATTTGGAAACAATCTTTGCAGATATTATTAAGTTAAATGAAATCATTAGGGTGTGCTGTAATCCAAAATGACTGGTGTCTCTACAAGCAAAGGACACAGAATATGAAGACAGATGCATATACAGAAAACACCGAAGAGGTAGAGATTGGAGTGATGCATCTGTTCTTGGGTTGACAAACGCAAAGGGTTGATGGCTAACATCAACGGCAAGAATAGATGCGGGACGATTCTACCCAGGTCTCAGAAGAAGTGCAGCCCTGCCACAACACATTGAGTTAAGCCTTCTGGACTATAGAATTGAGAAAGAATAACTGTCTGTTTTTTCAAGCCATTCAGTCCAGGATACTTTGTTGTGGCAGCTCCCAAACCAAGATATAAAGCCTAATTGAACTTCAAAAGTTCAATTTTTATTCTACCATTCCACTTTCAAACAAGATACCTATTGGTTATTTACGCAGTAAATTAGTGTGTATGGGTACTGTCTCAATCCATTCAGGTTTCTCTAACAAAGTACCAAAACTGGGTGGCTTGTAAAACACATAAATTTATTTCTCAGAATTTTGGGGACTGGGACCAGAAGTTCAAGATCACAATGCCAGCAGACCAGGTATGTATCTTCAAAGGCAACTTCATCTTGCTGTGTCCTCTTGTTGTGGCAAGGGCAAGGGATTCTGCCTGGGGCCACTTTTAAAGAGAACCAGTCCCATTAGTGAAACATCAAGCCTCATGACCCAATCACCTCACAAGGGCCCCACTTCCTAAAACCATCACCTGTGAGGTTAAAATTGTAACATATACATTTCCTGGGTGAATGCAAACTTTCAGACCAGGTAAAAGAATTTTGTTTTCAGTAGAGACCTGTCCAATGACCAAAGACCACTGAGAAAACCAAAAGGAAGCTAGATTCTGACTGCCAGATCAAACTAAAGATTATCTTATTATTTTAGGTCACTGTGTTTCAGAGTTAAGGGGGAAGAATAAGATGTGAACTGAGAAATAGTTGCCATTTTTACTTTCTGGGTTAACTATTAAAGGGAGAAGATAAGGGGTCAGTTGGAAAATTCAAAGAGGGATCTATAAGAATCTGGATCACAATAGAAGAATGTAGAAAAATAAAAGTAGAGATTTAAGAAAGATCCAGAAATGAATTTCATCCTAGAAAGACCTCTCAAGTTTCTACCTGTGTCTCCTTCCATTGTCTTAATCTCATGCTCAGGTAGTTTCCTTTAGGACCCAGACTTATGTGCCCTTCACTCCTGATATGAACCAGCAGCCAGTGGGCAATGGCAGGGTGGAGAGATGCCCTTGACAGACCTGCTCCTGCTCCTGCTCCATGCTGGATGCCTTTGCCTCCCTCATCTCTCTCCTATGCTCACCTCCCCTCACAGGCACAAATTTCAGTACCCACACTCTCTCCTGGAAGGAAATTTCTCACAAAACTCATCCTGTTTTCAGTCCTGGTTTCATTCAAGACCTGAATATCTTTTTGAAAATCATCTATAAAATAAATGAGTGTTCCTCTTCCCCCTGCAGTCACACAGAGGACATATAATCATATCAGTCATAATGGTATTTTCTGCTTACACCTGATGGAGCAAGCTCTCCCTTCCCCTGAGGTGCCAAGTTCCCATTAAGATCTTGTTACTAACTTGCTTGAGGGAAATGAAATTAAGTTGATGTGTGGAGAATGTGTCCTAATGACTCCATTAACCACCCCTGGCCTTGTGGGACCTAGAGTGCGGGCATTTCCTTCTCCTTGTGGGCATTGTGGTTACGTGGAGAGAGCTCCACATTTCTCACTTTAAATAAACTAAAGAGAAATGTATGCACCTTTCACGAATCTAAAAATGTACAAATGTTTCCCTAGAAAAGAGCAAGTGGTTATAGAGTTTTTAAGGAAAGCTCAGAATAAGTCAGGTAGCTTTGGTATCTCTGAAGGACGGGGTGGGGTGGGGGGGCTCCATTAATACAGAAGAGCATCAGCTTCGAGCTGACATATTTACAGTCAGGGTACTTTCCTATAGTCTGGGGTTTGGAGCAATGCACACCGACTCTCCATCAGTGAGAATTCATTGAAAGTGATGTGCAGAGAACTGTGTTGAGAACTGGCCCAACCTAACAATAACTTTGATTAAATTATAATAATTTATATTTTGCACAAGAGGTTATGTGATGTTTAAGGTTGCACAAGTTCCTGCTTCCATCTTCCAAATTGTTCTTGTTTGTTCTCTCAGCAAACATGTATAGGAACATCCATACTGACTTTGGTACCATATTCTGGGAATACAGTGATGCATCTGATTATGAAATATTATTTTAGATTCCACGATATACAGTGAAATCAATACAAAAAAAAAGCAGCCCTTTTAAACAATAAAGGCCTATCTAGGAATTAAGACACCCAGAGGAGGACATCACTCTGAGCCAAGGGAAGATTTGGAGAAGAATTAAGAGAGGAAATAGTAATATGTCCTGAAAAGCAGTTCTTGGAAGATAAGAGTACCCACAGGCAGAGCAAACAGCAGATGCTGCAGAGATGCACAAGAGCATGGCTCTGTGACTTTATTGGAGGTGGTGAGGGAGCCGTGGAGCAGGCCTACACTGGAAAGAGGAAAGGGAGATGCAGGGAGGACAGTAAAGGATTGTAAATGATTCTGGGGAAGCCAGTTTGACTACATGGAGGGCTGCAGAAGGGTGGGCAAGCCAGTTGCTGAGGAGTCTAGAGGGAGGGCTACGTCTACCCAGCAAGCACATGAATAAGAAGAGGTCACGACATGGCAGGCTTTCTTCCTAGATTACAGACCCAATTGGGGTATGCCCCTGTTTTACACAATAAAACAAAATTGCAAAATAACCTTAAACCAGAGAGAATTGTCCACAGGTCCTTAAACATTAAGTACTTTCACCCATCTGTGCACTTTCAGGACTAAATCTTCTTTTCAGAATGTGGCTATTTGATATAATCAGTCCCCACATCAGCTCAATTGTTGCATTTTCTGTTGAGCTTTCCTTGATTTTCTGAGTGCTTAATGGTACCTTCTCCTTCTGACTTTGGCCACCCAGACAGATAAGACCATGGAAGCTCAGAAAAGCTTGGATTATTCTGAGGAGAATCAATAGTCAGTCACTTGTTCACTGATTCATTTTTAACACGTTGTTTATTGATCACCTATTCAATTCCAGGCGTGGGGAATAGAATAGAGAAAGAAAAATACACACACACAGCATTGTGGTGGGTCTAACGGATCTTGTGACTGAATGGAGGAGATAAAGACTTTTCAAATAATCACACGTAGTAAAATTATAATCATGATACTTGCTGTGAAGAAGTTGCACAGGGCAAAATGGGAGGAATTAGTAAAGAGAAGCCCCCTGGGCAGTGTTCAGGAAAGTTCCCAGGAAAAGAGATGCTTGTATTGACATATCAAGTGTTTTAGTCAGCTTTTTCACTGCTGAGACTAAAATACCTGACAAGAACAATTGTAGAGGAGGAAAATTTTATTTGGAGATTCATGGTTTCAGAGGTCTCAGTCCACTGATAGCAGGCTTCGTTCCTTGGGACTCAAGGTGAGGCAGAACAACAAGGCGGAAGAGTATGGTGGAGAGAAGAAGCTCACATGATGATCAGAGAGCAGAGAGATCCCCACTTGCCATATATATATATATATCCCAAAGCCATGTCCCCACTGGCCCACCTTCTCCAGCCATACCCTACCTGCCTTCAGTTATCACTCAGTTAATCCCACTGGGAGATTAATTCACTGATTATGTTAAGGCTTTCATAACGCAATCATTTCTCCTCTGAACCTTCTTGCATTATCTTACACATGAGTTTTTGGGAGACTGTAACATCAAGTATCAAGAAAAGTGTCATAGTCTAGCATCCCATCAATATATTAAATATCTGAGGTGATTGAATTATTTAAAAAATGTTTATTTTTCAAGGTTCACAGTTTAGAGGGTTTGGGTCCACGATCTCCAGATGCATTGCTCTGAGACAATGGCAGGCATCATGGCAACAGTGTATGGTGAAATAAAACTGCTCACCTCCTGGATGGGGAGTAAAGGAGAAAAAGCATAAAGGGCTGGTTTCCCACTGTCCTGTTACAGGGCACACCCCAATGACCGGAAGATCTCCCACTAATTCCCACTTTTTAAAGGTTCCACCACCTCCCAAGAATACCTCCCTGGGACCCAAGCTTTTACCACATGGACCTTTGGGGACTGGACATTCCAGCTATAGCCCAAAGCTATCCCAGTAAATGAAAGGGAGAGGTGAGAGAATATAGCAGAGGAATTACATGGATTTTATTCTCTATATAAAGAAGGGATGGGGACTTACTTGAAGAATACAGGCTAATGCAGCTCAAAGAGCTGAAGGGGATGAGTATGCAGGGGACTTGTCAGAGAGTTCAAGGTATTGTTGAAAATGTTTTCATTATTCTTAGAGCACTGGGAGGCACTGAGAATTAATCAAAAGAGTAGTGTTCTTGACTGTGCAATTGAAAAAGGACAAATCACCCCATCAGGAACACTGATGAGAGACCATAGAGGCAAACTAAGATAAAGGAAAAGTGCTACAGTAAATCTGTGTCCAAGAAAGAAATAATAGAAACTTTCAAGGGAAAATGAAAGGAGAGGTAGAAAACAGATCAGCAAGAGGCTCTGGAGAAGGTCACAGGACTCCATGAAAGGTTGATTCTGGGTCATGGGAGAGCATCAGGTATTGAGGACAAACCTCCAAGCACAGGCACTGGGAATAGAATGGAGAAAGGAAAACTCTCACACACAGCATTGTTGTTGGCCTGAATGAGCCTGGGATTGAATGGAGGAGATAAACATTTTTCAAAACACAGCCCTAGTGATACAAAATCTGGACCCTCGTGAGGTACCCCTGGGAAGTGGTAGAACTTTTAAGAGGTTGGACCTAGTGGGAGATCTTTAGGTCATTGTGTATTAATGGTAAGAATATTGCCTTCTATAACTAGAAGGTGGGTGGCAATGTCCCCTGGGTCGACCCACCTGTGAGGCATGAGTGAAGAGGCCCACAAGCCCTGAGCCTCATTTGGAGTTCAGCAGACAGGGGAAGACAAATAGCTAGTCTATTAGTAATTGTTGGTGAGGAAATGATTGGCCAGATCATGGATATCAGGAAAAACAGAAACAGAGAGCCAAGAACTAGACTTTTATAAAATATCAGCAGTTCGTTTTCATGCAAAGGAGCATTTGTTTCTTCCCATGGAGAGAAAAGAAAATCACAAAAGCATAAATGGTACAATCAAGGAATACAAACATTTCTACAGAGAGGTGACTAGCTGTGGATGTCAAAGGGTCTGTTGAACGTAGAAAGATGAACCCTTGTTGATTTCAGCGGGAGACTTTTTGGAGGCATAAACAGAGCAGTGTCTAGAGTGGAAGAGGCAGGAGGTGAGGAGCTTGAGACAGTGAGAAAAATCCTCTGAGACTCTGGTTTTCAGAGAAAGAAGAACATGGAGTGGACATGGATGAGTATATATTGATGTGGCATTGACAGAGAATTTTATAAAATGAAAAGGACTAAATCACTTAAAGTTTGCTAGAAATAACCCAGCTATAAGGGACGTAAAAATTATATGAGAGAAAAGATATGATCACTAAAGAAAGGTTCCTGAGAACAGTGTTTTATTCAGACAAAATAACCATTGTGGTTTAGACATGAGGTGTCCCCCAAAAGCTCCTGTGAGAGACAATGCAAGAAAGTTCAGAGGTAAAAATATTGGGCTGTGAGAGTCTTAATCTCATCAGTGCACTGATGTACTTGTGGGAATTAACTGGTTGGTAAATGTAGGCAGGTAGAATGTGACGGAAAGAGGTGGACCACTGGGGACATGACCTTGGAGTTTATGTTTTGTCCACGGTGAGGGGAGAAATCTCTCTTCCTGCTTCCTACTGCCATGTCCCCAGCTCTTTTCCTCTGTCTGTGCCACACACTTCTGCTATGTTGTTTTGCCTTACATCGGGTGCCAAGGAATGGAGTCAGCCATCTATGGACAGAGACCTTTGAAGCTGAGCCCCAAATAAACTTTTCCTCATTAAAATTGTTAGGTCTTTTTGTCACAGCAGTATAAAAGCTGACTAAAATAATTACACGATTCAGCTTTGAAAATTCCATTGTAATATTACAAACATATGAGATTATAAAAATTGACTTGTAATCCTAAAACTCTAATGCAGAATATCATCTACATTTTTTTCTGTATTTGAAATAATTTGTATTCTTACCTTTGAATGAAATGTATTATATGAATTGCTTCTGAGTCGGAACCCCCATTGCATTCTCTATATAAATCATATTGGATTGTGAGACATTATTTATACACTCAATTTCATTTACTGATATTTTCACTCCCCTGATGCCCAGCCTGTGAATTTTGTCATGGGCTTCCTGTCTTGCCGTAGCTTATAACTTCAATCCCCCCCTTTTTTTTTGTTGGGGTACAACATTTTCAAATGATGTTTGGGCAGGATGAGCTCCAGCCTGACACTGAATGCACATGTGACTAACTAGGAGCCCATGCCTCATCAACATCATGGTACCCCACGGAGAGTTTAACTGAAGACATGTTCATCTGTGTACTTGGTGAAGAGAGTTACAAACCAAATACACTACCACAATTGTGCAGTGGACACAATTCATCAGCAAAGCAATATCCACGCAGGGACAAGTATGGTGTTTATAATACTACTTTCTATTTAAAAGGACATGCTCATAAAATTTCTGATATATTTTTAGCCTGTATATTTTTTCCAGGTTTAAGATGTACATTTAATTTGACCAAAAGCACTTTAACATATAACAAATCTCGTCATTATGTACAATTATAACGCACTAATAAAAATACGGAAAGAAAAAAAAAGCAAATAGAGGGGGGAAATATATACATTTAATCTGGGAATATTGGTGTACTTCTGTAATCCCAGCAACATGGGAGACTGAGGCAGGAAGATAGCAAGTTTGAGATCATCTGGGCAACACAGAAACTACGTTGTGTCAAAATAAAAAGGAAAAAAAGACTGGGAATGTAGTTCAGTGCTAGAGCACCCTGAGTTCAATTTCCAGTTTAAAAAAAAAAAAGCATATTTAACTAGTAGATCCTATTTTCCCTTAAAACATTTAACATTTTGGGCTGGGGATGTGGCTCAAGCGGTAGTGCGCTCGCCTGGCATGCGTGCGGCCCGGGTTTGATCCACAGCACCACGTACAAATAAAGATGTTGTGTCCACCAATAACTAAAAATAAATATTTTAAAAATTCTCTCTCTCTCCTCTCCTCTCTTAAAAAAAAACATTCAACATTTTAATGTAAAGAGCAAAATTTATGGATTCATTCATGAGGGTGAAACGTAGCTTTTGCGATGGCAAATAATTAAGAAAAAATGCTTCTGATGTCTTTCAGTCTTTTAAAATCCTTTTCTAGCAAGAGATATTTATCCATTAAGCATCTCAATAGGAATTCTCACTGTGAGAAAATGACATTGCTATTTATTTAGCCCAAATAAAAAATGTCCATAAATTTTTCTTTTCCTTATCTACTGCATTCAATTTGACAATAATGCTTATAAATATAAATGGCATCTGCTCTGTAGATCTTAACATACGATTTAATCCTGAATAGTAATATTCTTAGAACCTGGATTGCCAAAAAGATAGCCATGTCACTTGACATTACTTAGTTTGAAAAGTAATGATCAACATTTTCAAATTGAATTCATTCTTTTGTGGCAGAAGGACCACAAAAACCTCTGTTTGTATTCCTGTCATAGAAGGCACCATTATCTATTTGGCTTTTCTTGCACAGAATTAGTTTATTTCATTTTAGGTTGGTCAGAAGCCTGGCTAAAAACTTCATTGTGCAAACGTTCTTCCAGTTAGTTATGACCATGTGAATAATTCTGGATGATATAATACAAGCTTAAGTATATATATAGGTTATCCCCACCCTCTGATTTAGCAGTAACTTGAAAATATAATGGGAGTTCTAACAATGAGAGATGGGGAACGTCCATAATCATTTTATAAACTTTCTCCAAAATAATAGGTAAAAATCCATTGCTCATTATATGTTGTTGATTTTCTCTGATATTCTTTTAGCCTCAAATACTATTTTCTCCATTCTTGCTCTGAAAATGTTTAGTCAAGTTTTTAGCCTACCAAGTCTGTTTCCAGACCCCTGGTTAGATGGATCCCTCTGTGGTCCCATAGCAGAATGTGCTCATTGCTTATAACATCACCTCAGAATTCCCACTTGCTTGTGTGCTTCTCAAGCCCAACAATTAAGGTTTTAAAATCTATGATTCCATTGCCACATTTTTGTAGTGCCTACCATTTACTTACATATATAGATTGGGTTCAATAAATATTACTTAAAGGAATGAATGCATGATTGCTTTGTGTGTTTGTGTATATGTATAAAAAGGCCTTAAATTATTTAAGTGGGTAAAACTAAGTTTTAATTCTCCATAAGCAAAAGTTCACTGAGCAGAAATACTGCAAAAGATCAAAGCAACATCCAAAGAAGAAACATGTTCAAATCAGTTTGAATATTTAAAATCTCATCTTCTGATTTGAGTAGGACAATTTGTGATTAAGCTAGTCTTCATGTCATTTCCATGAACACTATAGTGTGCATGTGGTGTGTATGTGTGTGTGTAGTGTGTATGTGTGTTTTGTATGATGATTTGAAATGGTCTTGTTAAGTTATTTTTTAAATTTAATACCCATTTTTTAAAAGCAAACTATAACCTTAAGCTACCTAGTCTTTACTATTCTAAAAATATGTTCCTTACTTGCTTTTCACAATCTTGATTTTATATGACAACTTTAATACATTAACTGTTTAAATAATTGGGTAAGATGAACTATATAATAAATGCCAGATTATAGAAATGAAATAAGCATTCTTATCTCTGACTTATAAAATACTCAGAATGATTTCAGTAGAAAATAGTTTGTTTAAAAAAAAGTCTCAGTTGTATGACCTTCAGCCCAAAGGTCTTAAGACAAATGTTTAACTCCAAAGGCATAAAATATCTGTATGACTTATGAATGCAATGACATTTTCAACATTAGCATAAGATTTGACCTTTGTGTCCAGTCTTCTGGGATGTGGAGTTTTAGCATGTTGGGTTTCTTTTTCTTCCTGTTTATTGTTCAAAAGCATACCTTGAAGCATAAACTGCAAGAATACAGCAATTCAAAGACCAGAAAAGAACCCCTAAGAGCAGAACATAGCAGAGCAAAACTCAATTAAATTTTAACCTTTCAAACTTTAAAAGATCTGGAGTAGTTCCATTTTCTTCTTACCTGAATTAAATTGGATCCCTAAAGACACAAATAAAGATGCAAGGAAATATATTGGCAAAAACACAATTACATTCCAAGAACCAGGCTAAATTACAGCACATCTCATTTATTCACTGCAGTATAAATATATCCGTGTTTCACAAATTGGTATTTATTGATTCAACAACAAAAAGAGATTACATCTTCCATTTTGACAATGAGACTATGTTAGAATTTGAGGGAAAAAAATCATAAAATCTTAACTGTAATTCTTTTAAGAGAGCATAATTCATGTGATACATGAGAATCAAAATCAGTTACATTAAAGCTACACATGATTGGCTTAGTCTTTACCATTCAAAATTATGTCTAGTACAAAATGATATTCAGGAAAGACAAACTTAATTAAATCTCGCCATAGTAAACAAATGTCACAATGTCTTTTTCTTCTATCACAAGCTACTAGTACTCAATGATAGTGCCGGATAGGGTCAAATTTTATAATAAAGTTAATGTGGTCTTTCACTGAGGTTTTAGAAAAATGCTGTTAGAGAAATGTTCAAAAATATTTCACTTGGAAACATTTTCAGTAGCAGATATATTGATTTTGTATACTTTATTAAGTATAAGATATAAATTGTCATATTAATAGAGGTTTTGAAAGCCACATCTTGAGGATAAAAATTCTGAGAATGACATATCTTTTAAAAAATATTTAAAATATATTTTAAAACCAATATTGAATTACTACATCCTGTATTGACTTTACCTTTATAATTAGGAAGAAACTAGATATCTCCTTTGTTCTCAAAGTGGGATATCTTTGTTCAAACTCAGATTGCTGGGCTCCAGGCCCAGGGTTTGAGGTTCATCAGCTCTGAAATTGGGCCTGAGAATTACAATGCTCCCAGAGTAAGCCAATGCACCTAATATGGGAACTACCACCCTTTGAAAACATCATTGGCTTAGAATAACAAAGAAATAATTCTTCCAAATTATGTAAAAAAATCCACATTCTATTTCTTGTTATATCCCTATTATAATTACAATCTGGTAAAACTGTTATAAATGACACAGAACAACTAATTTAATTTCTTTAATTTTGCTTATGGGTTCACCAAAAAATGCTTTGCAACTCCTATTTCTAAAGTATATTTTATATAAAAATAATGGGCACTTTTATCATCTTATGCCATATACCATACAGTTTTAGGAAAAGTTTGCATTTAAATCATTGAGTTTTGATTTTAAAATATGTAACCACATCAATCAAAAGACAGTCCTTGATACTATTTCCTATATAAATAAGTTAGGAAATTTTCCCCCCCCAATGGTTCTTGGGGGAAAAGTCACAGTTTCCTTAAGAGAAAAATGAGACATTTGGCATGGACAGTCAGGGACAGCCTTTCAGCCCTGGAGTGTCTCAGCTTGGACTCTGTTAATTCATTCCCGCCTTTGTCACAAAGAAGCTGGTGACCACCCGATGTGGAAAAAGAGTCAATGTGTTGGAGGAACCAACCCAAAAGTCCATGGAAAAAGTGACCTTTCAGTTTGCCGATTATGAATAAACAGAGAGTTTCCAAACAGACAGTGACAGAGAGAATAACTTGACTGCCTGGAGCATGTCTTTCAGCCCTCAGCTGTGCATGTGTGTTTGATCCTTGAATATTAGTTATATTGAAAGTCAAGGGATTATTCCTTTTTTGGTTAAATAGAGAGATGATAGGGGTGGTGACAGTCAGTGGATAGATCAAGAGTAGAGGGTGGAGTCCGTTGCTGTTCAGTAGCAAAATTAATAAATACCTGAAAGAAATAATGAAAATAATTGCTCATTTGTAAGTACAGTCTGTCTCTGGATTTCAACTATCAGAAGGGGAGAGAATGTCTCAGAACACTGCCAAAACAGCCCCCAAATCTCTCAATCAGATAGCCATGCCATCCTCTCCTTCATCACCCTAAACATACAAATCCATTCAGGATTCAACTCTGGGAATGACAAATATTTCTGGGTGCTTAATGAATTACCTGGAAATTCTCAATACCTTAAGTGTGGTTTCAGAAAGAAGTTGTGATATAATTTTACATTTCTAGCACTCTTAGTCAACCAAGCACTTTTTGTTTCCCTTTTGTTAGTTATCATTCAGTTGTAGTAGGGTCCAATTAATCTTTTAGAGACTGGGTAAAGTGGGGAAGGGACGGTTAATAGTTTATGATTTGACTTACTGCATGTCCATTGTAATTATAAACAGATTGAAGTCCTAGGAATGTACACCTTGAGTGGGGGGCACATGGAAAACAAAGCTTCTAATGCTCACCATCCTTATTAGAATTTTGTAAGAGTGAACAAGGTTAATTAAAAGAAATGTTGAGCTGGAGAAGTAATCTGACAAAATTTTTAAATTTCCTAGATGTGGTATGCCTGATGAGCATATCAAAATGCAACTTGCTGACTCATTCAAGGTACTATACCTGGTCCAGAGTGGTCTGATTAATAGAATAATGCTTGATGTTCAAGAAGGCCTTCTTGTCCTCTAGAACTTTGAACAAATCAGCCAAGCATCCCCATCTTTTTGGCACATGATACTCCAATAAATTAAGGCACTGTCCCTAAGATCCCAAAATTAGAAAGTGTCATATGACAGGCAATCATTAAACAAAATTGATCACATTGCATTGAATCTCCAACTACACTCAGATATGTTTTTTTTTTAAATCAAGTGACACACATCAGTACGAATGAGCTAGTTAGCTTCACTTTGTGAGCCTCTAATGAATATTTATTGATGACAATTTACCAGGAGGCATATTTGATAAATGTCATTCACTTGGGTTGAATTGCTGTTCTGCCCCTGCTTTGACCCCCACTTTGCCATAAGCACAGGAAGGACCTCTTTAAAGAGTCAGAAGTTGCCTACAGATATTACAGAAGTAAGAAGTTAATGTGGCATAATAGAGGTATCTGGAAGTGCCCTGAACTTCACTTCAGGACATGTGCTTATTAGCTCTCAGAGGCCCTCTCCACTAGCTGAGCAACTCTTGGCTTGATATCTAACTGCTCTGATCCTGTTTTCATGTATACCAAGGAAGCCTGTGACAGCTATATTATAGGGCTGTTCAGAGTGGTACTAGAGCATGAATGGTAATGTTTTACACAGCAGGCTTCTTCCTTCCACCAAATGCTTGTTGTTGGAGTAAGTAGGTAAGACCTATATTTTATGGACATGTTAGAAGTGATGATAACTTAGGATTACAGATTTCCAAAAGAATTGTAGACAGTATTTCTAAAAATTTAATGTGCATAAAAATCATCTGGTCATATGTTTAAAATGCAGATTCAGGTTCAGTAGGTTGGAACCTGAGATTCTGCATACCTAAATAGTTCCCAGGTATTGAAAATGCTGATGGTCCAGGGGACCACACTTAATTATATCAAGTTAAAAGAGGATTATGATCTCAACCATGGGGTTCTTCTTATGAAATAATACTGAAATCACAACAGATATAAATCTACTACAAATATAGGGAAGAAATTAATTTTTGCTACCTTCAAACTGAACAATATAAACTATGCAATAGAGTTGTGCCCACTGGTTAGAGGGGTGAATATATAATTTAAATCTTCTCTGTGAAATCCAACAAGAGACCAAGCAGGTTTCACTCCTCAGAGTGGCCAGGTAGTATAAGCTATCCATGCTACTTTGGGTAGTAAAGCATGGACAATATTCACATGAGGCCAAGATAACAGGGAGTAAGTTTATCATGACAGTGTAGAATAAAAACGGAAAAAAAATACAAATGCATTTCAAAGGTATTTTCAGATAAAAACAAAGACAATGCAGAATATTAGTCCTACCTTAAACTGAATTCCTGGAAAATGGAGCTTTAAGCAATCAGAAATAGTGCTTGGTTGATTTGCTTCCTCACACAGCCAAACTTTGACAGTGTAACCATCGCCAAACCTGAGAGTTGAATAAAATTAAAATATGGTTATTATTAGACATATATATATTCTACATTGACATAGGATGGGGAAATTCAAAGTCCATTTTCATAGAGTTAGAAAAAAAAGCCACTCTTCCAAATGGTTGAGATATTTTGGATTCTCAAAAATTTAATATAGATAAATGAATTGTAAGCCAGTTACACATTTACTGTCATCCATTTATATTGACACAGACACTGATTTAACTTAAAAAAAAATCAGTAAGTCCTGGAATCAACCCCTACTCAATAATGAGGGAAGGTGAAAATGCAAACCATGAAAGCAAAGTGCTGAGTTAGAGGATATCAGAGGCTGGGCTGGGAACTAGCCCTGAGAAGCATTATTGCTGGCCTTATTGCTTCAAGGTCTGTAAAGATTAGAATGTGTCTGAGAGAAGATGAAAGGGAATGCATAAGTAATTTATCCAGGCACTTTTTTTGTCTGTTATGTAAAAGAATTCTCCCAATAGAATTTCAACCCAGGCACTGATTCTAACATTGCAGAGCTAAGGATGGTATTTCCACTGGTGCCTGAGTAATAACCCAAGGTTGTAGTCATACCTGGAGTGATCTCAAATAGTGGTCTCTAAGAATGTAAGGGGCTTTCAAAATCTTTTGTGTTATTCTACTACCTCATCCCAGATTCCTAGAACCATGTTGGGCACATTAGAGCATCAGAATAAAGATTCCTTCAATAAACAAGTACTTGAAAGAACTATTATGACTTTTCTGTTTTGTTCACTGATACATTAATTTCAAGTATCAGACACAGTACTAGCACTTACTACCTAGCACAATACCTAGCACTGATAGATATTAATTTAGTGAATGAATGAATGAAAAAAAAATGGCCTGCCCCAAATCTTACAATAACCATTTACTTACCAAACATTTTCTGGGGAAATGTATTGCATTTACATGAAGTTTCCCTAAGTAAGGTTGACCACATGCACTTATTATAGTTTTATCATTTTTTTTAAAGTCTATGTAAAGTGAAATCAAATTCCCCAGACAGTGTTTGGAACTGAGAATGGATCACCCTTAAGGGCACCCTCAGAGCTCCTTACCTGGGTTCTATTTTCCTATTTTCTATCTGGATTTCATGTTGTCAGTCATCATCCCCTGAGGTCTGTACATGGCCTTAACAATCTCCAACCTTTAAAATCATGATTTGTAGTCTACAAATGGCCGAGAGATTTTTGAGAACCTTGATAAATATACATGCCTCTGCCTAACACATCTATTTATCTATCTCCAGGAATGTTTAGGGGCCAATACACTGTGTCAAGTACATGAGATGTGTGCTCAGTGGCCGTTCCTCTTTTGCTCTATAGTGTCAGAGGCTGTGCTGCTAATTAACACGGATCATCCTGTTTGTCTTCTCCAAAGCCTCTACAGTGGGTTCAGTGCTTCATATAAGGAAGGGGCTTCCCGAGATGAAATGCCGAGTGGCTGGAGCTTTGCAACTCCTCCTTGGAGGGCACTATGGTGTGTCTGGGTACAACATGGACTCCTGGGTGGAGTGTTTGTGGCTGGGGATGTGTTTCTGATCTTGTGATTCTTCATATCTTGATAATGAGATGTAATGTAGAATCTGCACTGTGGATGCTGGGTCACAGGAGCCTGGGTTTAAATCCAGCTCCACCACATGCAAAATTTGTGACCCTAGAAAGTCAGGGAAACTTTCTAACCTCAGTAACCTCAGATAGAAAATGAAGCTAGTAATAATAGCTACCTGACAAGGTTGTTAGAAGACAGAACGAATTAATCCTTGTGAATCATTTGGAAGGACATTTGGCACTGCATTAATAGGTAAATAAATAAGTTTTAATATTTAGTTTCTGGGCTGGAAATTGCCAAAATAGAAGCACATTCTATTTGGTGTGAGGAAGCACACGATGCATTTGGGAGACTTTGATGAAAGCAGAGGAAATGATAGAATATGAGTTGGAAGCTCCACATGTAATACAACAGTGTGAGTCACTCATATTCTTTTTCACCATTAATAGAAATTGTAGGGATTGGGGATGTAGATCGGTGGTAGAGCTCCCACCTAGCATGTGAAAGGCCCTGGGTTCAAGCCCCAGAACTGAGGGAGAGAGAGAGAGAGAGAGGCAGGTAGAGAGGTAGAGAAGAGAGAGAGAGGAAGAAGTAGTAGTACTAGTAGTTGTTGTGGCCCTATGAGTGTATTTTTTAATGTATTTTGAAAAATTAATGCAAAATCCCAATAATTCTCTAACATTCTCTATAATCATATATGCATAATATTTAAAATTCCTTCAAAACTGTTTCATGTGAACTAAAACACTTCAGTCTTTACTATCGAGAATCCAAATTACACAAAAATAAGACGTTCTTAAGAAAAAAAAAAAAGAAATCAAGAGAAAATATTCCTGAAATAGGTTGCAAATTTCTCAGGATTTCTTCAGAACAGTTAACAGAACTTTTGGACATCAAATCATAAAATCACGGCATATTCAACCATTAATCTGTGTAGATTATTAAATTAATTTATGATTCAAGTACCTAATTTATATAAGTTTTCTTTCTGCCTACAATCTACATATTCATGTCAATGATCTAAATTCTTTGACGAATTCAATTCAATTTTCAGAGAGTAAAAGCTCTCAAAGTACACAATGAGTCATTTGTTGATGTATTCACTCATTGATCTAATGTTTCAATGTGTCTACATTAGTTGTACAGTCAGTGCTTAGATAAAGGTAAATAAATAGCAATAAATGCAGATGAAGATGCTTAAGGAGAAAAATCTACAAATTTTCATGATACAATGTTTTGATATCACAAGCATTACTTGTACTATATATAATAAAGGCTGAAATAGAAGCCTGAGAAACATAGAAGCATAATATCAGACACACACACACACACACGTATTTTAAAAGCCAGACACTTCAAAAGCACAGTGAGAGGAGCTGATAATGCAGCTGAAATGACATTCTTGAAAAATCAATTGTCTAGTTATATCAGGAATCGGTGAAGCTTTATATTCCTTGGCTTAAAACTCTAGTTACTAATATACTTCCCCCCAAAATCAGAAGTCAAAGATTACTGATAAATATGTTTATGTCAGCCTCAACCATTAAAAATATCTCTACAAAGAATTTGTGGTGATGACAAAAATGCCTATCATGTTATATTAAGTATAAAGTTCAAAACAGAAAATTACTGACTCAGTATCATTCCAGGTATATAAATGTATGCCTAAAAATTCAGACTCAAATGAAATTCTAGGATGCTATCTAGAAAAGAGGAATGTCAGTATGACTGCTGATTATCTCTTTACCCTCTTCTGAATTCTAAAATAAGGAACACATACAACTAGCATACTACAGTGGAACAGTGATGTTAATGTTCATAGCAGCTGAATTCACAATAGCTAAACTATGGAACCAACCTAGGTGTCCTTCAATAGATGAATGGATAAAGAAAATGTGATATATACATAATATGTATTATATATTAATATTATATCATACATTATACATAATGTATAGTTCTCCGAGAGGACTGCGCTGGTATAGATAGATGAAAGACCCAGGAGAGATAGCTGAGGACAAGAGCTCTGCCATGCATCTGCTGAGAGTGAGACATCAAGCCCAGATTATCCCATGTAATCCTCCAGGATTTTGATGTCACTATCTATATTTCTATTTTCAGACACGAAATGGAATCTCATGAGGTCCGAGAACTTACTCAGTTCGTGCAACTCAAAGGTAATGGAGAGAGGCTCAATTCCAATGCTAATGAGCTGAACTCGAAGCTACAGCCTGTGGCATTTCTCATCTGAAGGTTCATGCTCAGGCCCTCTTTATATTACCATCCATGATTTCATCAGTGAGTTCATCTTATGCTTTGCAACAACCTGTGTGCTTCTCACAGCAGATGTCAGCTCCTCTTTATGATACGTAAAATTCTGGGACCCAAAGAGGTTGGTAAGGTTTTCACTGTCACTCAGCTTATTACCTGGCAGAGTTGGGAATGACTGATGCTCACTCCTTAAGACTTCTTTTCATCAATGCTGCCTTTATAATTTCAACTTATTGTATAAGTTTAATTTGGTAAAGTTTCTAATCATAGTATATGTAAATAAGAGTGACTGGGAGGATTATAGATCCAAGGTATTAACATAAAAAGCCTCTGACAAATAACAAATAATAATGAAAACAAAACAAAAGTGTTTGGCAGCTGGCACCAGCATTCCTCTTGGGGAAGAAATCATCTTCGAAAAGAACTTCAATAAGCTTCTGAAATCACAGACAAGATCATATGGATGGACGTGCTACACTGTACCAAAAAAAAAAAAAAAAAAAAAAAAAGAAAGAAAGAAAGCTTGAGCCATGATGACAAACATCTCTTCATGAAGGTTTTTCTTTGTAGCCAGAAGTGTCACATCCTTAAATGATATCCCCAGCCACAGGTAAGAATTAAGAATTTGGGTTTTAATCACTGTCACCAGGAAAGGTCAAAAGACCTTCTCCAAACTCAGGAGGTCATGCCAGCTTTAAGACTGAAAGCCTTTGACTCAAAAGTTCAACCCCTCAGCTCCACCCACAAGCTGATGAGGACCTAACTGCTACCTTCCCCTCTGACTTCACATCCAAGATCATTCTTTATGCCACCCACACCAGACTTCCATTCCTCATCCATCCAGATCATTTGTTCAGTGCTCAGTTGGGAAAGGCCCTGAAGGAGGCCTCTTCCTTGGAGTTGTGGTTGCCTGTGTAGCCAGGCGAGTGCAGCCTCCTCCGAGTCACCAGCTGCTATGGCTTAGTAAGAGAACACAGGCCCCACAATGAATATGCTACAAAACAGCACAATTTCTTAAAGTAAACAAGTCAAATGCCTGATCATCCTGAATGATGAGACCCAGAGATTTTTCTACCACTGACCCCGACACCCCTATGGGTGTCCAATTCATATGTGATAAAGTAATGGGTGGATTTAATTCTGTGTTCAGAGTTTGGTATAATGGGAATAATATTTTTTTTCTTAAGAGCAGCAAAATGTATACTCTTTTTTTTTCTTTCCTTTTTTTTTTTTTTTAAGAATAATCAAAAGGGACCATTTGAAATCATGGGGCAACAGTCAAATCAGCTGGACAGGAAACAAAGGGTACTCATCTCTAGCATCATTCCATTTCCACCCACCACACAAGCAAGTAGAGCATTGTGTCTTCACACAACAGCTGTAAGATTCACTTGGTCTCTTATATTTTGTGTATGTATGTGGTCTTTAAACATTTTCCTTCATTTTAGAAATACCCTAGAATCGAGATAGACAAAAGATACCTTTTAAAGCTGACAATATTACGAGGGTGATTTTCTATATTTTCCCATCTTGACAACTAGGCATTTCTTCTGTTTTTCTTGCTTTCACTTTTAAAGACAAAGTTGGCATATAACTATAATGATTATCCATGAAGTTGAAATCCTGACACTATGATATCCCTCCTGACTAACAACAGACAAAACTTGCTCAGAACGTGGAGAATTTCCTCAAGTTTCCTTACTGTTGAAATAGATCATGTGATTTTCTGTTAACAATAGCAAAACAGAGCCTCATGCATTTGTACCACTCCTTTTGCATAAAAGTGGGAGTTCGTAATATACTAAAAAATGATTTCAAGACTCGAGCTGGTTCACTTTTGTAGGAAGCCTCTTAAGCCATCTGAGAACAAACAAAAGGAGCTCCAGTGGTCTTATTCTTTAGGAATCCATGCACAATCCCCACGGAAGCTTAGTAAGAGAACACAGGCCCCACAGTGAATATGCTACAAAAGAGCACAATTTCTTAAAGTAAACAGGTCAAATGCCTGATCATCAAAGGCAACGGCATTTCCGGGATCCGAGTGTGCTCCCATTCTGGATGACACACATACAAGAGGACAAGAGGATTTACGAATAGGAAGTGTTTCTTGTTAGCTACCTCAAGTCCTTTCAAATCAGATGTGAACAGCAGCCACTAAACTATTGTTCTCACACTGCAGTAACTCTGGAGAGGCAATGGGATCTAAAGTAGTCAATCTCGTCCTGATTTCTTCTCTGAACCCATGAATGTCATTATGAATTCACCCCATGGAAGAAACCATGGCAATCCACTTTCTAGCTTGATGAGTGCTGCCCGTGGAGAAGCTCAAAGTACTTTATGAGTGAGAGCGGAGAAGGAAAACACCATCATGGAAATGAGGAACCTTCCAAGCCAGCACACCTGCTCAGCCGCCATCTGTGCAGAGATGGAAGCTCTGCAAGGTATTTCCATGAGGGAGGGGCATGTTCTGTTACATGCACATAATAAGCAAAGACTTTATTCTGTTTCATAGTCATTTAAAGCTTTTGTAAGGACATGGTCTTTCTGGAAGATTGTATTAAAACTTTTTAACTTGGCTTTCAGAGGTTTCACAAAAATCTATGGATTCAAGTCAGATTCCATGTAATATGATTTATATTTTAAACCCCTTTTAAAAAATAATGCAATAATAAAAATACATACTTGTTTAGGCAGAAAAGAATGGCTTTAAGGAGTAGCCTTACTCCTGTTGTTGAGGAGAGATTTTGATAAGCTACACTCTGGTTAAAAGGCTCTGGGCTTAAATGGGGTAGGAACATTTGAGCTGGCTCTCAGGTCAAGAATTATATATGGGCAGCCAGGAAAGCTGAAAGGAAAGCAGCAAAGAATCAGGGTGGGGTCAGGTGAATGGAAAATACAGAGCTTGCCAATTTCTTCCTTCTTTCAACCCACATTCAAAGCCACCAGAAAATTACTAAATTCACAGAATTATTTAGAAAAATGCATGTGCAGATGCATAACTTGACTGGCAGGGCTCCCCGGGCCAGGCAGTACACATTCAGGTGGAACCATGCAGGTAAGAAAGAGAGCAAGACACACAGACCAGCACACCAGGAACTCAGAGCCCTTGAGCCAAGTCCTGGACTTTTACTGGCATGAAATCAGGCACATTTTCCTAAATCTACCATGTGCAGGAAAGACCCTTGTGATATCTGAGGTAGAAAAATAAATCATTAAAGTGGATCATTATTCTGGATCCCTCCAAATAGTAATTAAAATTTAGAGCAACTATAACAGGGAAAAAATCAGCTTTTCTACACTATGGTGTGTGAATGTGTAAACTAAAAGCAACTAACTCCTTACAAACAATTGTGTAGGAGTGATTTCTTGGACAAAGTATGGTCAAAAGATTGGTCCTTTTTCTTAAACAATGTCATTTAATCTTTCAAATGTACCTTGGTAGGTAATAAACTATAAATGCTTATAATAATGAGAAAAAAGCAGGAGCCATTAGAAACTAGACATTTAAAGTGGTATCAGAAGCAATGGACCTGAGCACAGTCTCTTTGGGTGCAGGTATAAAACTAGCATGAAATGAGTATAAATAGATGTTTTCAACAGATATAGCCAGACTTCAAGCAGAACTTTGTGAGGAACTCTGCAGATCAATTCCCCCAGGAGACTGGTAAACATTATAAAATAGTGAGCATTTAAAAATCTGTTAAAAATAATCTTTTTAAATGTTTTTATCAGTGTATTATAAACTATAACTACAATATTATATAGTTATACTATATATTATATATTACATTGTAACTACTATCATGCACGTTAGTGCATTGTAGTTATACTATAATTTCGGTTCATTTTGACATAATCATACATGCATGGAACATAATTTGCTCCACTTCAGTCCCTAGTGGTTCTTTTTGCCCACCCCCTTCCCTCCCCTGGCTCACTTCCTCTACTGTATTGGTCTTCCTTATATTCCTTTATAGTTTTTTTTTTAATTGGTGCTTTAGAGCTGTACATAAGGGGGAATTCACTGTGGCATATTCCACATCTACATAGCATTTCCACACAGCAAGAGAAAGAAATGTTTTGTTTTGTTTTGTTTTGTTTTTAAAAAATCCACTAAAACTGAGTAGATGGCAATAGGCTGTGGCATCTGAAACAAGACCTTCAACCTCCCTCCAACCTCCCAGCTTAGAGAAATAGAAACTCCTCTCCACACTGGTGTATCCAAGAACACAGGAATCCCTCTTCCCTTCCTCCCACCCAGTGGGCTGTCTTCCCAGAGGAGCATGGGTAATGATACTTCCCTTTGTCCACCCAGCTTCACTTCATGAGCTACAGTCTTAAATTAGATAAGGAATGCTGAGAATACTGGAAAAAGCAAGCTGAGAAAATCTGAAGCTGCACACCTCCCCTCTCCAATACATACATACTCAGCTCCCAGTATGGGGATGTCCTAAAGAAACATGGCATTGTCCCCCTTCCTTCTCCCAGAGATGTGGTTTGGATATTTTGCCTTGAAAGAGAAACCAGATATAAAACAGATAATCCCTTAGCCTCATTAGGGCATCTACAAAACCCCACAGGACACATAATACTTCATGGTGGAAACCTGGATGCAGCTATCGCCACTGTTGCCCCAAGCTGTGTTTTCACTTCCTGTGCTCTGGAAAAAGTTAAATGAAAGGTGTCAGAAATAGACAATTTGCAAGTTTTAAATAACTTGCATTATACTATAAACTTAGAGCTATTGATATCACTGTTATTGTTGTTAATCTCTTACTGTGCCTGACATGAATTAAGCATGATCATAGGTGTATATGTGTATAGAAAACATACTACAATAGTTTTCAGTTCTGTGATTTCATACACTCCCTGGGTATCTTGAAATATGCCCCCACCACACACAGCTAAGGGTGGATGACTCTACCTTCTGGTAGGATGTCTACTCTTAGAACTTCTGTTCAGCCTTGTTCTAGATGTTCTAACTGGGGCAATTATGCCAGAAAACAACAACAACAACAAAAAGACAAATAAATAAAAGTCATTCAGACTCAAAAATGGAAATAAAACTGCCTCTACTCACCAATAACATGATTGCCTACATAGAAAATCCCAAAGAATACACTAAAAAACTTCAAAACTAATAGCAAATTCAGCAAGGTTGTAATATACACAATTAAAACTCAAAAATGAACTATATTTTTATGTACTTGCAATGAACAATCCAAAAAATGAAATTGAGAAAAATATTCTTTTTCTAGCAACATAAATTAAACAAAATATTTTGGATTAAATTTAATAAGAAATGCATACAACTTATACTCTAAATTAATAAAAAGACTTTTCAAAAGAAATTAAAGATCATCTAAGCAAACAAACATCCCAGGTTCATGAATTGGAAGACTTAATATTATTGAGATGGCATGCTCTCCAAATTGACCCACAGATACAGTTCTTATCAGAATCCCTGTTGACTTTGTTATAGGAATTGACAAGCTGATTTTAAAATTCATATGGAACATCAAGGGACCCAGAATGGCCAAAACAATTTGTAAAATAATAAAGTTGGAGAATTCTCCTGATTTCAAATCTTACTACAAATCAACAGTGCTCAAGACAGAGTAGTACAGGAAACAGGAGCCACATGTAGGTCAAGAAGTTAGAACTAAAAGTCCAGAATTAAACCCTAGGGTCTATGATCAATTGGATTTTGCAAGGGTGCCAAGACCATTCAATGGGGAAAAATTAAGTTTTTCAATAGATGTTTCTGGGAAGACTAAATAGTTATGTGTAAAAGAATGAAGTTTGGCCTGAACTTTACATGCAATCAACAAAAAATAAATAAATAACTCAAAATTAATCAAAGACCTAAGGGAAGTGATAAAACTATAAAACTTTCAGAAGAAAATGTAAGGGAAAATCTTCATGACCTTGGATTTGGCATAGGATTATCAAATATAACATCAAAAATGTAAAGGAAAGAAAAATATAAATTAACTAGGTTTCATCAAAATTAAAAATATTTGTGCTTTAAAACACACTATCTAAAATGTGAAAAGAAAACTCACAGAATGGAAACGTAACTGATAAGGGATACTATATTTAAAATAAATATAAACAAAGTTATACTTATATAAATAAAAATATAAACTAACAATGTATTTACAGTTATACTTTAAGTATATTTATATTCTTATTAGCCTTATTTATGTAGCCTTTAAATTGTATTATATTTATATTGTCATTCAACTCAATAATAAAAAGATAAATAACACAATATAAAAATGATGAAGTATCTGAATAATCATTTCATCAAAGACTATACACATGGTAATACACATGCACATAAAAAGATGTTCAACATTAGTTGTCAGAAAAATGCAAATCAAAACCACATTATAATCCCACGTCACACCCACTAGGATAGCTAAATTAAAAATTTAGATTAAAAACAAGTGATAGCAAGGATGTAGAGAAGCTAAAGCACTCAATCACAGATGATGGAAATGTAAGAATGATGCAGCTGATTTGAAGAATGTTCTAGCAGCTCTTCATAGACTCCCCACAGGACCCAGCAAGCTCACTCCAGCTATACACTCAAGAAAATGAAAAATCTACATCCACACAAAAAGTTGTACGAGAATGTTAATAGCAGAAATATTCACAATAGTCAGATGTCCACTCAAGGATAAATAAAACAGGTATTAAACATCCATGAAAAAGACAAAATACTGATCCATATTAAAATACAGATGCACCTTAAAATACCATGTTTAATGAAAGCAGTCATTCTCATAATATCACATACATATGATTCCTTTTATATGAAATGTCAACAAGAGACAAATCTCTAATGTCAGAAAACAGATTTGCATTAGCTTGGAGCTGAAGGAAATGGGAAAACAGAAGAATCAGAGCCAAAGAGACAGCATTTGCTTTTAACGTAGTGAAAATGTTATAAAATTGACTTTAGGGGCAGATGTACATATTTGTCAATATATTAAAAACCACAAAAGTATATACTTTACATAGACGAATTACACAACCTATGAAATACATCACAATAAAGCTATTAAAAACAAAGAACACGTCCAAGATTTTTAAAAATAGATTATAAAATTTTTGGAGATTGGTAGGTTGTAAATATGGTCCTAAGTCTTTACTGCTTCTGACACCCATGCCCTTCACATGTAACCATGGGGGGCTTTTCCACTTGGATATGCCCCCCTACCTACTCTTCTTGGGAGGGCTAGCCATGACATGATATGGCTGAAGGGATATGAGCAGGTACGATGTCACTAGCCGCATGAACCACACTTATGCCCCTTAGCCTGTTAATTCTTGTGCCTCAGTCTTGCAGACCCTGATCCCAGAAGGAGAATAAGAGAAGGCTGCAGAGCCACAGTCCAGCCATGCCTAGCCTGGGCCAGCTAATCTTCAGAAAACCTGCTGTGCTTGAGGGTAAATTATGAACTTTGCAACATTTTTGTAACAAATTCTAGAGGATGCACAGGTTGGATATTTTTTATGACTTCATTAAAATGAAACAAAAAACTGGTGAAATGTTTTTAAACTAAGAAACAAAGAAATGTCGAGGACCCATGCATTTTCACACATATAAATTATAGCCTTGATTGTCTGTATCCAAAGTAACATCTCCCAGATCCCAACTCTGATTCATTTTAAACCTGAAATGCATGTGTGACCTAATAGGAATCCATTTATTCTGTTGAGTTTTTCTGTGCTTAGATTTTATCAGAAATCATAATCCTGTAGGGTACAGTTGAGTGTCAGACTGCACATTTTGCTGTCTGTGTTGCACATTAATTCCTGGCAGGCCAGGGTGCATCCATGCAGAATCTGGCTTTCCCAACAGAGAAGGTGGCAGCAAAATATTGCCAAGGCCATGGCAGCAATTAGGCCTGAATCACACACCTGATAGTTTCTGTTAATGGAGATGCTGCATATAGAAAGACAGAGAGCCCTGCTTCTAAAAGCAGCAAATAACAGTGAATAATGCAGACTATTTGGAGAGAAAGCAGTCTCCATCCTGTCTAGAGATAAATGAATAGAAGTCCTTACTGAAGGGGTCAATTATGGCTAGTAGAAGTAGATGTTTACCAAGCTGGACAGATCCCAAATACTCCCTGTAGCCAAGTCCTATTGCTCTTTTACACTCTAGCCATAGCAACCTGGCAGGAATTGTCACCAAGCAAATGCCTGTCATGTGCTAGGAATGTGACAGTCATCATTCATGTTAAGCAGTCACTCAACAAGTACTTGGAGTATGTGTGATATACCAGGTACTTCCCTAAATGTTAGTGACACAGAAGTAAAAAAAAAAAAACATAAGCCCACCTTCAACCACTTTCTAGTCTATTGAATCCCTTTGGGAAGAGAATAACAGGTTAACAAATGAACTTCATATTTAGCATGTGAGAGAGAGCTCAGTGGGTTTAGATTCATGAATGAGTGACAGAGAAGCCAAAATAGCAGGCTTGTTAGTAAATTTAACATCCAGAGTCAGAGTCAGACTGCCTCAGCTCTATAATCTACACATGTGCATTCAAGTGAGAAGGAAGAAGGAAGGGCAGGAAAAAAAAAAGTGTGATCCTCCCTTTAAATTCATGTCCTTCCAGGAGCAGACAGCTCTCCTTCTTATTATCTCTTTGGCCCCAGGAAGCTGTGAGGAAGGCTGGGAAATGCAGCATGATTTCCAGGCACGCAAGTTTCCAGCTAACATCTGGTTCTTTTGCTTCTAGAAAAGGGAAGAATGGATGCTGGAGACTTCTGGAAGGGTGAGAGTTTAGCACAGAGCTGAGGGAATGAGACAGCATTTCTCTTAGGAAAGAACTTACAGAAAAGGAAAGAAAAAGCCCAGCCCTGTCAGTTTGGGAACAAGACTGGTATATTCTCCCTTTCTCTTCAAAATACTATGAAACATTGTGCTATTGTTCCCATTGAAGAAAAAAACAAACTCACCCTCAGAGATGTTAACTTTTTCAAAGTCATACAGGTAGTGAGTGAGGTTCTGACTTTTAGTCTCTTTTAGTTCATCAAATCGTACTGACTTTCAAAGAGGAGTCTGCCTGTATTTGAAAGATGATGACCTGTTCTTTTCAGTAAACACAACAGGAAGCAAATTCAGCATGAAAACCTTGTGACTTTCATCATATAAGGATCCATCACCAGAAGCTCTGCTCTTCAATCAGCAGAGGTAAAGCCATTTGAGACTGCAACAGTGGTATGCAAAGACTAAGAAATCAAGTTTTAAACTGCTTCTTTCAATAACTCTGTATTTGGGGACCAACTGCCTAACTTTGTTAGGTCTTGGTTTCTCCATGGGAGAGTGGATAAAATGAGAGTTATGTTATGAGGACTGAATGTGATACTGCATTTAAGGCATTTGGTGAATGGTCTAAGTATGATTAAAATAAATGCAGTGGCATGGATCTGAGTTCCATTCACCTGATTTCAGCATTGCTAAACATTAGTTCAAAGCTGTGATGGCTGTAGCTACTCCATCCCTGTGTCAACAAGAGGCAACAATGACCCCACCTTTGGGTTTTCTCTCCTGCCTCCCAAACCAAAGGCTGCTTCTTTCCTAGCCCCAGAACAATCAGTTGTAAAGTCCTCTTATTTTTTTTCTGCAATGCCCCTTATACCAATGCCTGCTTCTCCGTGTGACCTGTCAGCAGGTGACTTTATCTTATTTAACTTTCAGCTAGAGCTCTAAAGTAAAAATAGTAGTTAAAAAGGCTACCCTTTCTCTTCTTGCTTCCTCTTATTCTCTCAGTTTTGTGTTAGAGTCTATAAACAAGTCAGGATGGCGCTTGGCATTTTGCCAGAGGGAGTGGTTTGTGAAGTAACGCCAGGAGCCATTAAGTGTGGAGACTCCTTATTGGTTGACTGCTATACCTAGTTTATGTTAATTAAGATAAGCTGTGTGGAATGTATATATATTCCTCCTGTCCTACAATAAACGGCTCCCACTCCTGCTGTATCAATGTACACAAGTTCCTCATCACCCCCCGGTTATTTTGTTGCAGCCGGACTGCAGCAGTTTTGTATCCTAGAATTACAATCTCCCATTTTGGTGAGTTGATCCAAAAATTATCCTGAAATGAATGCCTCCATATTTGACCTCTGTTCCATTTGCAGTCAAGCCATTCCTAACGTAACTTACACTTTTTTTTCCCCGTATTCTCTCTCTAATGCTATAATGGTTGATATGAACTGTAGCTTGGTTGAATTAAGAGATGTCTAACATTAGAGGTTCTTGGATTTATCATATGGATGTTTCTAGGAATGACTGGCATGTGGCACAGCAAACTGCAGGAGAGACCCATCCTAAATGTAGGTAGCATGGTCCAATAGGTGGGGGTCTATATGGAACACAAAGGCAGAAAAACACAGAAGGTGATGTAGAAGCATGCTTGATTGCTCTGGAGTAGGTGTTTCAATTGTTGCTGTCATCACCTGAGGACATCAGACTCCAGCTCCTCCACTCTTCCAAAGTGGACTCTGACCAACAGCTCTCTACAGAATTTCCCAGCCTTTGATTCTATACTGGGGCCATATCACTGGTACCTCTGGTTCTGAGGCTCCAGCTTCTTGGGACTGAGTAGCTACTGGTTCCTCCAGTTCTCCAGCCTGCAGATGGCTAATGGGGAACTATCCAGCTTTTGGTCATGTGAGCCAATCTCATAAATAAACTATAACAATACACACACGCACACACATTGTTAGTTCTGTTGCTCTAGAGAACCCCAATACAAATACATCCACAGTGGACGTACGTGCATTCTTGGTTTAAATGACTCATTGACCATGAAGCCACCCATGCCAAACCTTCCCCTAGAATGCTGAGTATGCATTTTTTCCTTTTCTATTTCTTACCTCATATATTTAAAGCCTTCTCAAATAGCAGTTCTGCTTTTTCTTATGTAATAGAGCAGTTGTCTTATTCACCATTTTGCATTCAGCACTGTCACTGTGCATTCAGTAGAATTTGCTGATTTAAATCGAGGCACATCACACAGCGTTAAGATCACTAGCATCTTAGAACAATTATCACCATACTGCCTTTATTCATGGATGTGTGTCAGTATGGCACTGCACTATGAACTATTTTGAGATCAGGAATCACATCTTTGTCATCTCTAAGAAGGGACTCTAATAAACATGTGTGAATGCACAGGAGCCATTGTGAGTTTAAGTACCTAATAAAAAAAATTCATTCATTTATAATGGAAGTGGTCTCCACCACTTTTTTTTCCCCATCATCATTGTGGGTGAGAAGCAGTCTGCTTATTGTTAATGGAAAATACTAGTAACGAAAGCAGAGTGCTTCCCTTTGGTACAGTGACAGCTCTGGATCACTTTGCTCGTGATCTGAATTTCCAAGACTGGAAGCATCCAACTGAAATACCCAGCATGAGAAGAGCAAGAGAACCAAGATCTCTTCCCAGGTAATTATGTTAGAACAACATTAATTTTGTTCATGCAACGTGATGTTGTGAAAACAAATCAGATGATGTATTACGCACATCAGTCAGAGTGAAAACTTGCCGGGGATATGGAGCTGAGCTAACGTCTCTGCCTCTCAATAAAACTACTTGTAGTAAAGAGAATTAATTCAGGGTTAGTGGTAGCAATTGAATTATATGATGCTTTAAAACAAAGTAAAATGCAGAAAAATATCACTCATATAATGTGGTAGCACATCATTCCCTAGTTCCAAATCATGGCAGAAATCATTACATGTGCCCATGTTCAAGCTTCCTCCCCCATTTGTGAAAATGACGTAAACATATCAAATTATCTGTTCCCTTTTTAAATGAGCCAGTTTATTATTCGGTGATGTAACCTTAATCTAAGCTTTTATGTCTATAATGATGTTTTATAGAAGTATTAAATTAAAGTCACCACAATGAAGCATATGGTGACACATAAGGTGTCACATAAGGTGACATATTAATTTGCAACTACTCAGACAATTGTGACTGGTAAGCTCAAACATCATTATGCTTCCATTTTTTTTTTAGAAGAAAATTCATCAAAACTCCTTCCAGGTGATTCTATATTTTAAGTTAAGTGGCCAAATAACATATCTATGATGGTACCTTTTGAAATTTATTCCATTTTTATTCCTAATTTAACTTATACTTTTCATGTTTGACAACTCAGTAAAATGAAAACACTCTTAACGATTTTCTTTAAAACATCAAAAGCTTCCATTTGCTTATAAAGAAACAGCTCTCATTCTTTCTCCCCAATCAGAAATTGGCCTGGTCTCCTTCAAGTTGTAAGGTATGTGCTTCTGGAACATGCTTATGTTCCCTCCCTGTGAGGACTGTTTTGACTTCAGATGTACACCTCTTCCTTACCTCAGTGCCAAGAGCCAGGAAGCTAATAGTGCAGCACAGCTGTTATTGGCTCCCTCGAGGTTGACTGAAGGTACCACAGCCAGAAGGAGGCTCCCAGGGATCCCAGGACACCCTTGAGGTACAATAGCAAAGGATTTGGGAACATACCCTAGTTACCTGGGACAAAATAACAGTATCCAAAAGAGATTGGTTGGTTATAGGTAGCTGGTGGTTCACTCCACCTCTCTTTCAATAAATCTCTCCACACGAACACACACACACACACACACACACACACACACACACACACAATCATGTGCTTGAGCATACACTACGAATCTGTTACACAGAGGGCTATTCCATATCATACGACTTTCTTCAAATGGAAGCGTTAGAGTCTCTGGAGCTTAGACTGCCCAATCAAATTGCCCATCATCAGTAAAGTGAGTTTAAGTCCCTAATCAAAAAAAAAAAAAATCACTCATCTAAAATGGAAGTCGTCAAAAGAATGAGCCACACTGCAGGAGGCCCATTCCACATCCATTCCCCATCTTTCTAAATAACAGAAACCTAATCTTAATGTTTAAATTGCAAAGAGCCCAGATTGAGGCTAGCTTTCTTTGACTTCCAAATAGCCATGGGACCAATGAAATATAAGTCCAAATTGCTGTGTAGAACATGACCAAATAAATGTTAATTTAAGAGAGGACACTTATTTGGATACTTTGGCTTTTCTCTGCTCTGTGTTTGTTGCCTAAACATAGACATGAGGGGTGGATCAACAGCAGCAGTTTCTAATTGTAGAAACTAGAGTCACTGAGCCAACACTAATAATCAGTTGCCTCTCGATTCCTTTACACATAAAATATGAACATGGTTCAGTCAGTGAATACACTTAAATAAGTATAACTGACGCTCTTTCATTGGTAGGTAAATATAGCTCAGGACTTAGAATAAATGTTCACAGATAAAGAAGAGAAAGAAGAAAACCACTGCTTTCTAGGTCTCAGAATGGAAGGTCTCTCAAACAGGTAAAGGAATACACATGATGATATACAGTCAAATTTCTTTCTCAGAGAGAAGAAAAAAGGAAGAAAAGGATGGTAATAACTAGAAAATTTTTGAGATCATATCAAGGAGCTAGCTTATCCAGAGCTTCTCTCTGCCCAGGAAATTAGAAACTATGTATTAAATGAATAAAGGGATAGTCTTGATAAGAAGTGGAGAAGGTGCAGAAACCCTTTCAAAGAGAAGGTCAATAAGAGGAAGAGGTCGGTGTGGCTGTAACTGAAGGCACAGCAAACAGAGTTTATGTGAGGCCATCCCGACATGGCTCCCCTGGCACGGAGGCAGGATGAGGCTGGGCCTATGGGCTCTGGAGTCACTGAAACTCAGATCTTTCAGGATGAGGATAATTATGAGAGAAAACTGAGCCAGAGTACTAGTGCTGGTCTTCAAATTCCAGAGCCTGCGCTTGGTAGCTGATGACTCCGGGAAAGACGCCCAACCTTTCTGTGACTCATTCTCGACATCTACAAACCGAGAGTCAATAATAGTTACTTCATAGGATCACACAAGGAATCAATTCATTGATACGTATAAAGCACTTAGAGCTGGCAGATGGCAAGTACTGTCCAGTGTTAGTTAATGGTATTTTTTACCAGCATGCTAAGTCATAGGGTACATTGTGCTTAGTGCATTATGGAAGAGAGTCGATAGTTCTTAAGTGACAGCCAGATATTCCATGAGGTCCAAGACAACTGGGAAAGGGAGACATTTTCTAGGTTAGGGAAGCAAGAAGAAAGAAAGAAAAAAAAAGTGGCACAAGAGAAGGGCCCTGGTCAAGGCTCAGGGATGATCTCTATGGATTTCACAAGATGTAACTTTTTCTCTGTGAGTCACCAAGAAGAAAAGGCCAAAGGGGGAGAAAGAAATTTCCCCCAGGGTTTCTCGAGTCTGAAGGAAGGCTGTCTTGTGGCATTCTAACATCTGTTCCAAGATGAAAACAGGGCACATGTCTAGCTCAGGAGGCGAGATGGAGCTAGGAAATCTAAAGCTAGGAGTGGGAAGCAGAGGATGGATCAGGAGCGGTAAAGAAAAGAGCGGAAAAGCTTGTGGGGTGTGTTTGGGCACGGAAAGAAGAGGGGAGGCTGGAGAGCACCTCTGAAGAGTGCTCTGTGAAGACCTCACAAGAGTGGCCAGAGGTATGCAGCTGGACTAGGGCCAGGGAGGGACTCACAACCTCTCCAGGTTTGGCAGAGGCCAGAAGGTCACAGGTGTGGGAGATAGGAGGCAGCAGCAGGAGGCCAAGAGGCAGGGAGTAAATGCCACTTCCCTCTATGAGGACTCGCCTCTGAAATTCCGCACCATGTCTGTCTTTCTTGAAAAGCATTACCTTTTTGGACACATCCTACCATCTGCACTAAACTCAGTATTGGGGACAGCTGGTGCTGATGAAAGCTAGGAACACAGGAAAAGGTCCCAAAGTACAGTCAGGACAACCCTTTGAAGTAAATACCACCAGCAGAAATCTACTGTCGTCTCCTTTCATTGAATTAATAAGGTGTAGACGTGGCTCTGCACCTTGAACTTGGGTCTCTGCTCGTAAGCCCAAACAACATTTTAAAAAGATCTTTTTGAAGGTAACTCTAAAGGTAAACATTTTTATGTATGTAGAAGTATCACATAAGATGCCTTAATAATTATAGTAAGAAGGCCTAGAACTTGAGAATAAAGTACACCACCAATTTAATTAATGAGGCAGTGAGGAAATTTAGAGTCTATGGTATTAAACCTGCTGGTGAACCAAAATGTCAACATTTGGGAACCATAGAGCTTCTCTTTGGTGTGGTTCTCTTGGGGATTCCTCCAGCACTGGCTGTCCCTGCCTGCTAATTGTGTCTGAAATCATCCAGCTGTACAAGCACAAGGAAATAGTGGGACATACAGAAGACAAAGCCTATTCTCTTCAGGAGCTTAACATTAAATTGGAACAAGGCAGATCCGTGGAAATTAAAATTCTACAAACATAGTCTGGAAGGCAGAGTGCAGTCACACACCAATGAAGAAAGGAGATTAACACAAGCAAAGGGAAGAAAATGTTGAATCCTAGGAAAGGCCAAAGAAGTCTCAAGGAGGAAGTGAGGATCATTATGGGACTCTGGGGTAGGAATATCTATCGAGTACTGGGTATCTGTGTGGGAATGTTGAGCAGCCGTTGGTGATGAGGCTGTCAACACAAAGTGCAAAGGAGAACAGACCCAAGGTGGAGAGAAGAAGCTGTGTCTAGAGGAGCCTAGGAAGAACCTCCAAAGGACCCTCACCTGGAGAGTTTCTAGCCCCTGTCATGTCCTTTGGTTCTCAGGTATAACTCCTTAGATTGTAAAAAAAGGACCACACTGAGGCTGAGAGAGGAGGGCACCCTTTCATATGGACCCTGCGGTCTCTGCAAAATGCAGTTGTCCCAGAGCCCAGCAGATCAACTGACAGGAAGAAAAAGCCCAGTGTGCATTGCCTTCTGACTATCCATGACCCTGTTTTCCTAACTTTCAGAAGATCCAGTCCCAGAAAGGTCAGGAACCATCGCCAGCTCTACCTTTGAGAATCTAAGTCCTTATCCTGGAATGTCCACCAACCTGTAAACTCCCCAAGGGCATGGAAAAAAGTACCTGGACAATCTGCTCTCCAAAAGACACTTGCCAATGTCTGGAGACATTTTTACTTGTCACAACTGGGGAGGTGGGTACTACTACACAGGCCAGGGATGCTGCTATATACATGCTACATGCACAGAGCAGCTTCCCACAACCAAGAATTATCTGACTCACAGTAAAAATAATGCCAAGTTTGAGAAACCCATGTTAAGACCACAAAGCCTAGTGCAGCTCAAGAAATATTTAATATAGCCATCCTTATTTTACGTGGCCTGAAGATTTCCTTCAATTTCAATGTTGATATCTAAATTCTGCTTTGACTCATATGTTTGTCCTTGCTTGATCTCATTATGATTTGGTACTCACCTAGGATTTAATCTCCTTTTAAACAAATTTTATCTGTACTTCAAGGTCTACGAGACATCCCTATTTCCTCAAAGTTAGAAAAAGGTGGTCTCCTCTTCAGAAATCCTTTTTTTATGATGCCTACCCTATTCACTCTTGTGATGTCACCAGTATGTGCAGGTCTTACTCCATGAAGTGTGAGAACCGAGTGGATACAAATTATATATAGCAGGCCTATCTCTAGACCCCTTTTTTGGCTCTCAATACATGTTTGTTAAAGAAATGATGGGCTAGGGATGTGGCTCAAGTGGTAGCGCGCTGGCTTGGCATGCGTGTGGCCCAGGTTTGATCCTCAGCACCATATACAAACAAAAATGTTGTGTCCACCGAAAACTACAAAATAAATATTTAAAAATTCTCTCTGTCTCTTTCTCTCACATTTCATCTCTCTCTCTTTAAAAAAAAAAAGAAATGATTAGATATCAGAAGCAAACAGCCTCAATTCCACTTAACACCTCATGTTCATCACTTTTTCTAAGTTACAATTTGGTCAAGAAACTTCAGAGTGAAAGTAACAACTCGACCTTAACAGAGATGCTCGACCGAGGTAGTTCTCTACTGCAATCATTTCTCTGAGACCCTTTGCCATGAATCATTGAGTTAAAACTGGTCACATGGAACCTTAGGTGTATAGATTGGAGTCCAGAGACTTTTTTAATATGACTCCACAATCTCAAAAATGCTTAAAACCTTATGATACGGATAATAGAACTAAAGTAAGCTATTGAAAATGTTATCAGAAAGAACAAAAAACTATACCAAAGAAGAAGAAGGGAGGCTCTAGGACCTGCAGTAAAGTCTGAACTCCCTACTTTCCTCTGTAAAATGGGCCAGGAGAATGTGATGGTCCCATATCCACACCTCAGTTCAGCCTGGCTGAGTCTGCTCAGTGGACATGTTAGCCATATTTTCTGATGCTCTGATCTGCAGGGCTTTACTGATTCTGGAGTGACTTCCCTTCCAGGGAAGGGATTGGTGGAAGAATCAATTTCTACAGTTGGAATAAAAGTCCACCAAAACCACATTTTTCAAATATAGATCAGCAGATTTAAAACCCACACCATACCACCACCTTCTCTCCTGGTGGCTCACACTCTGGTCCATTATCCACCTTATTCACTTATCCACCTGGGCCATTATCCATCTTATTCACTTTAGGGCCAGCTGCCACATGACTACATATAGCCCCTATGCCTCGGGTCCTGCCAACGTTAGTCAAACTAGGCAAACCTAGGCCTGGTTGTGTTGTCTCATCTGTTTGCTGTAGAAGCACAATGAAAACTCTGGTCCGCGTTTTCTTCCTACTCCCTCTGCCCATGGACTAACTCCTATGCTCCCCCATGTGGCCCTGTGTAGCACATCCCTTGTGTTGACAACTGTGAGTAACAAACCGTCTTCGTAATGGTGGTGTCTCCTGGTCTGTGAGCCTTTATTCTATATTTTATTTTCCATCAATACACTGTATTTAAAAACAGAAGGGGTAAAGGACAGAGTGCCTGGGATCCCAATTGCCAACTGTGGGACCCCGGAGATCCAGGCCCACTGATTCGTGCGGCCTGCCCTGCGGCTACAGAAGGCGTGGCACCCCAGGGAAGCCATTAATTAGCAAGCAGGGAGAGGCTCGGCTGCGATCAGGTGGAATCCCACCAGCCAAGCCCGCACTGACCCCCGGGCTGAGTACGGGAGTTTAGACGGGGAAGGAAGCGGTACAGTCCCATCCCCCACAGCGGACACTCCACCAAGGGAATCAGCAGTCAGCATCTTGAACAGCTGAATTATCCACCGCCATTCTCCGACAGATCTCAACAACAAAACAGCCAAAACGAAACCTGTCTAGCTAGCGCTGGGGAGGGGCAAGCAGGAAAAATCCAAAGGACAGAGTGCCTGGGATCCCAATTGCCAACTGTGGGACCCCGGAGATCCAGGCCCACTGATTCGTGTGGCCTGCCCTGCAGCTACAGAAGGTGTGGCGCCCCAGGGAAGCCATTAATTAGCAAGCAGGGAGAGGCTTGGCTGCGATCAGGTGGAATCCCACCAGCCAAGCCCGCACTGACCCCCGGGCTGAGTACGGGAGTTTAGACGGGGAAGGAAGCGGTACAGTCCCATCCCCCACAGCGGACACTCCACCAAGGGAATCAGCAGTCAGCATCTTGAACAGCTGAACTATCCACCGCCATTCTCTGACAGATCTCAACAACAAATCAGGTGTGTGGCACTCAGCCCATCCCCCATACATCGGGAACTCGCATAAAATCTCTCCTAGGCTTGCTGGGGGAGGGAGAATCAGAGTGAGCCTGCATAAAGACTAGGGGGGAACTAGAGGCACCTGACCTGCAACCCCCCCTACCCATCTGCAGCCAAAAGGAAACCTGTCTAGCTAGCGCTGGGGGTGGGGCAAGCAGGAAAAACCAAAGGACAGAGTGCCTGGGATCCCAATTGCCAACTGTGGGACCCCGGAGATCCAGGCCCACTGATTCGGGCAGCCTGCCCTGCGGCTACAGAAGGCTAGCAGGAGAAACCAGGAGGCTAGAGGCAAGGCCCTCGAGACTGGGCAGCTGGAAATTGCAGGCCCGCTGGCGACATTTCACCCACTGCCCGCATAATTGGGCGGTAGGAGAACACCCGGCCGCAGGTGACCAATCACCCGCCCGCGGCCTGTGATACTGGGCGGCTAGAGACCGCCTGCCTGCCGCGACTGGGAGCTGAAATCAAACAGAGACAGTCCAGTCACACCACCTCATCAGGACACCCAGGCAAGGAACTGGGGCCGGTCATAGCAAAGTAGTGTCGTCACTGGAGCTCGGACGTCGGATCTTCCTTCACAGTGGAACCCACGTCAGCAGGCATAGTTTAACAACACTAAGGAGAGGCATCAGAGTAATACAGAACCAAAACAAATCTATAGAAGAGAGTAGAAACACGACAATCAAATAGAGCTGGAAAGCAACGGGGACAACATGAGAAAACAAGGGAAAAAAGGAGTACAAACAATGCAAGACAACTTAATTCTACAAGAGGACATAGAAACATCAGAAGCAGGGATAGGGAAAGAACTCAAGGCATACCTAACTCAAATGGAAAGGAATATTAGAGAAGACATGAGACAGCAAGTCCAAGCAATAAAAATATATTTTGAAAATGAATTAAACAAACAAATTCAAATGGCAAAGAACGAGCTCTACCAGGAGATAGAGATCTTAAAAAGGAATCAAACTATAATCCTAGAATTGCAGGAAACTATAAACCAAATTAAAAACTCAAACGAGAATATTACAAATAGACTTGATCAAGTAGAAGTCAGAACATCAGATAATGAAGACAAGGTTTATCAACTTGAAAAGAGTATAGTCAACACAGAAAAGATGCTTAAATCCCATGAGAAATCTATTCAAGAGATATGGGATGTCATTAAAAAACCAAATTTGAGAGTCATCGGGATAGAAGAAGGCACAGAGATTCAAACCAAAGGAATGGACAGCATATTAAATGAAATAATTGTAGAAAACTTCCCAGAGATGAAAGATGGAATGGATTGCCAAATCCTGGAAGCCTACAGGACCCCAAACATTCAAAACTATAATAGACCAACTCCAAGACACATAATTATGAAGATAGCCAACATACAGGACAAGGAGAGAATATTAAAAGCTACCAGAGAAAAGAGACAGATTACATTCAGGGGTAAACCAATTAGGTTAACGACTGATTTCTCAGCACAGACTTTGAAAGCGAGAAGATCCTGGAACAATGTATTTCAAACGCTGAAAAATAATGGATTTCAACCAAGAATACTGTATCCAGCAAAATTGAGCTTCAGATTTGACAACGAAATTAAAATCTTTCACGATAAACAAAAGCTAAAAGAATTTGCAGCAAGAAAACCAGCACTGCAAAGCATTCTGAGCAATATACTACAAGAAGAGGAATTGAAAAATAGTGCCCAAAACTAACAACAAGAGGTATCTCAGTAAAGGAGGAGGAAAATAACCAAAAAAGTAAACTAGCCAAACTAAAATAAATAAATAAAGAAGCATGACTGGAAGTACAAATCATATCTCAATTGTAACTTTAAATGTTAATGGCCTAAACTCACCAATCAAGAGACATAGGCTAGCAACCTGGATCAAAAAATCAAATCCAACAATATGCTGCCTTCAGGAGACTCATATGATAGGAAAAGACATACACAGGCTGAAGGTAAAAGGTTGGGATAAATCATACCACTCACATGGCCCTCGGAAGCAAGCAGGAGTGGCCATACTCATATCAAATAAAATCAACTTCAAACCTAAGTTAATTAAGAAGGATAAAGAAGGACACTATATACTGTTAAAAGGGACCATCCACCAACAAGACATAACAATTATCAATTTGTATGCACCAAACAATGGAGCTGCAATCTACATAAAACAAACTCTCCTCAAGTTCAAGAGTCAAATAGACCATAACACAATAATTACGGGTGACTTCAACACACCGCTTTCGCCATTAGACAGATCCTCTAGACAAAAACTGAATAAAGAAACTATAGAACTCAACAGCACAATCAATAACCTAGACCTAACTGACATATATAGAATATACCAACCATCATCAAGTGGATACACGTTCTTCTCAGCAGCACATGGATCCTACTCAAAAATAGACCATATATTATGCCATAAGGCAAATCTTAGTAAATATAAAAGTGTGGAGATAATACCATGCACCATATCTGACCATAATGGAATGAAATTGGAAATCAATGATAAAAAAAGGAAGGAAAAATCCTACACCACATGGAAAATGAACAATATGTTATTGAATGATCAATGGGTTACAGAAGACATAAAGGAAGAGATAAAAAAATTCTTAGAGTCAAATGATAATACAGACACAACATACCGGAATCTATGGGACACAATGAAAGCAGTTTTAAGAGGGAAATTCATATCCTGGAGTTCTTTCATCAAAAAAAGAAAAAACCAACAAATAAATGAACTCACACTACACCTCAAAAACCTAGAAAAGGAAGAACAAAACAACAGCAATTGTAGTAAAAGACAAGAAATAATTAAAATTAGAGCAGAAATAAACGAAATTGAAACAAAAAAAACCATTGAAAAAATTGATAAAACTAAAAGTTGGTTCTTTGAAAAAATAAATAAGATAGACAAGCCCTTAGCTATGCTAACAAAAAGAAGAAGAGAGAGAACTCAAATTACTAATATACGGGATGAAAAAGGCAATATCACAACAGACACTACAGAAATACAGAAGATAATTAGAAAGTATTTTGAAACCCTATATTCTAATAAAATAGAAGATAGCGAGGATATCGATAAATTTCTTAAGGCATATGATTTGCCCAGATTGAGACAGGAAGACACACACAATTTAAACAGACCAATAACAAAGGAAGAAATAGAAGAAGCCATCAAAAGACTACCAACCAAGAAAAGCCCTGGACCTGATGGGTATACAGCGGAGTTCTACAAAACCTTCAAAGAAGAACTAATACCAATACTTTTCAAACTATTTCAAGAAATAGAAAAAGAAGGAGCTCTTCCAAATTCATTCTATGAGGCCAACATCACCCTGATCCCAAAACCAGACAAAGACACTTAAAAGAAAGAAAACTACAGACCAATATCTCTAATGAACTTGGATGGAAAAATTCTCAATAAAATTCTGGCAAATCGAATACAAAAACATATCAGAAAACTTGTGCACCATGATCAAGTAGGATTCATCCCTGGGATGCAAGGCTGGTTCAATATACGGAAATCAATACATGCTATTCATCACATCAATAGGCTCAAAGACAAGAACCATATGATCATCTCGATAGATGCAGAAAAAGCATTTGACAAAATACAACATCCCTTTATGTTCAAAACATTAGAAAAACTAGGGATATCAGGAACTTACCTCAACATTGTAAAAGCTATATATGCTAAACCTCAGGCTAGCATCATCCTAAACGGAGAAAAACTGAAGGCATTCCCTCTAAAATCTGGAACAAGACAGGGATGTCCTCTATCACCACTTCTATTCAATTTAGTTCTCGAAGTACTAGCCAGAGCAATTAGACAGACAAAAGAAATTAAAGGCATAAAAATAGGAAAAGAAGAAATTAAATTATCGCTATTTGCAGATGACATGATAATTTACTTAACAGACCCAAAAGGATCTACAAAGAAGCTGCTAGAGTTAATAAATGAATTCAGCAAAGTGGCAGGATATAAAATCAACACGCACAAATCAAAGGCATTCCTGTATATCAGCAACAAAACCTCTGAAATGGAAATAAGGAAAACCACTCCATTCACAATATCCTCAAAGAAAATAAGATACTTGGGAATCAACCTAACAAAAGAGGTGAAAGATTTATACAATGAAAACTACAGAACCTTAAAGAGAGAGATAGAAGAAGATCTCAGAAGATGGAAAAATGTACCCTGTTCATGGATAGGCAGAACTAACATCATCAAAATGGCGATATTACCCAAAGTTCTCTACAGGTTTAATGCGATGCCAATCAGAATCCCAAAGACATTTCTTGTGGAAATAGATAAAGCAATCATGAAATTCATATGGAAAAACAAAAGACCCAGAATAGCAAAAGCAATTCTAAGCAGGAAGTGTGAATCTGGAGGTATAGCGATACCAGAGCTCAAACTGTACTACAAAGCAATAGTAACAAAAACAACATGGTACTGGTACCAAAACAGGCAGGTGGACCAATGGTACAGAATAGAGGACACAGAGACTAATCCACAAAGTTACAACTATCTTATATTTGATAAAGGGGCTAAAAACATGCAATGGAGGAAGGATAGCATCTTCAACAAATTGTGCTGGGAAAATTGGAAATCCATATGCAACAAAATGAAATTGAATCCCTTTCTCTCGCCAGCCACAAAAGTTAACTCAAAATGGATCAAGGAGCTAGATATAAAAACAGAGACACTGCGTCTGATAGAAGGAAAAGTTGGCTACGATCTACATATTGTGGGGTCGGGCTCCAAATTCCTTAATAGAACGCCCGTAGCCCAAGAGTTAATGACAAGAATAAACAAATGGGACCTACTTAAACTAAAAAGTTTTTTCTCAGCAAGAGAAACAGTAAAAGAGGTAAATAGAGAGCCTACATCCTGGGAACAAATTTTTACCCCTCACACCTCAGATAGAGCCCTAATATCCAGAATGTACAAAGAACTCAAAAAATTAAACAATAAGATAACAAATAATCCAATCAACAAATGGGCCAAGGACCTGAATAGACACTTCTCAGAGGAGGACATACAATCAATCCACAAGCACATGAGAAAATGCTCACCACCTCTAGCAATCAGAGAAATGCAAATCAAAACCACCCTAAGATACCATTTCACTCCTGTAAGATTGGCAGCCATTATGAAGTCAAACAACAATAAGTGTTGGCGAGGATGTGGGGAAAAAGGCACACTTGTTCACTGCTGGTGGGACTGCAAAATGGTGAGGCGAATTTGGAAAGCAGTATGGAGATTCCTGGGAAAGCTGGGAATGGATCCACCATTTGACCCAGCTATTGCCCTTCTTGGACTATTCCCTGAGGACCTTAAAAGAGCACACTATATGGATACGGCCACATCAATGATTATAGCAGCACAATTCACAATAGCTAGACTGTGGAACCAACCTAGATGCCCTTCAATAGATGAGTGGATAAAAAAATTGTGGCAGCTATACACAATGGAGTATTATGCAGCACTAAGAAACGACAAAATCATAGAATTTGCAGGGAAATGGATGGCATTAGAGCAGATTATGCTAAGTGAAGCTAGCCAAGCCCTAAAAAAACAAATACCAAATGTCTTCTTTGATATAAAGAGAGCCACTAAGAATAGAACAGGAAGGAAGAGCATGAGGAAAAGACTAACAGTAAACTAAGACGAATGGGGGGAGAGAAAGGAAGAGAGAAGGGAAAACATATGGAAATGGTAGGAGACCTTCAGTGATACACAAAATTATAAGAGGTTATGAGGGGCAAGGGGGTGGGGGGAAAAAAGGGGAGAGAATTGAACAACAGCAGAGGAGGTAGAGAGGGAAGATGGGAGGGGAGGGGAGGGGAGGGGGGATAGTAGGGGATAGGAAAGGTAGCAGAATACAACAGTCACTAATATGCCATTATGTAAAAATGTGAGTATGTAACAGAAGTGAGTCTGTATTATGTATTTGGGGAGTTCAAAACCCAATTGAGTCGAATGTATGAAAGATGATATGTCTTGAGCTCTGTAATGTTTTGAACAATCAATAAAAAAATAAAATAAAATAAAAAAAAATAAAAACAGAAGGGGTAGGGAGGAGGCAGATGCAGACATCAAGCAGGCCGAGTTTTGTTGTTCGGATAAGAGCAGGAGATTGGGGCTTGTGTCTGTCCTTCACGGAACCCAGTATCCCTACAACATCCATGCCTCTGATGGTGGTACATGTCGAGTTGTGGTTAGGGCCCAGGTTGAGAGATCACATGAGCATAGTAGGAGAAGTAATTAGGACAATTTGGGGACACTGTGTGTAGGAGGTCAACCAAAACCATCAACTGAGCATGGGAAAGAAAGGCAGTGTCACCCCTCAAACTGAGGGAGAGGGATGCTGCGGTACATGGGTCTTGCCTATGCCCCCAGATTCAGGGAGGAGGGACAGACTCAGGTTCCAGAGGAGGAGGGCAAGTTCTTTGCTTTGAGCAGTTTCATTGACCTCCATTCCCCTTTCTTTTTTTCTTTATGTATCTGTTCCTAAAAACTACCCATGTTCTTTCCTTTACTTTGTATTTCTAAGAGACTGCAGTTTTCTCATCCCTACAGTCTTTCCCATTCCCTCTCCTAACCTATGGACAGGTAAACTATAGCATCAGGTTGAGCCTCATGATGCTACTAGGGCTCTGGGATGTTGCCACACTCAGGTTTGCTGAGAATCATATACAAGTATATGTTCTCATTGTCCATGAAGCCTAGCTCAGCTTGTGGTTGAAAAGCTGTATATATGGAAGCTAAACCCTCATTCTCTCCTGCTTTTATTCCACTTGACTCTCATTTAGGATTTTTTTTTTTTTGCGCCTACCCTTTATAGGGAGCATGTGGCCCCTGAGGGCCAGTACTATCCTCTGCTTGACCCTTTGAGTCCTGCATCTTGGATTTCCACAGCTAATCTTTAGGCACTGTCTCCCAGTCCAGCCCAGGACCCTGCCCACCACCCCTTTCTCCAGAGGAAAAGCTCAACACTCGAGTCCCGATCCTAACTTAGGACTGTCCTGCTCAAACACTGGCTTTCTTTATCTCCACAGACCCTCTGGGCAAATTCATTGCTTATTCACGAGTATTTCCATAGGTTTGATGCTGGCTCTCACTCTCTCTCACAAGGACTATTCCCCAAACCTCCATACTGATCAGCAGCCTCTCTCCCCACTTCCTCTGCCCCCTGAAAGTGCCTGGGAATGGCCATGGGGATGATGAGCTGTTTTCACTCAAATCACATGCAATAATATTAAATCATCCCCTGCCCTATCCTCAGTGTTTCCAATCACACTTAGTCCTCATGGCAACCCATATTACCGTTGAGGAGAAGGAGCCATGGGGTCATATGATGGACACTCAGGCCCTTGTCCCTTCAGTAGGATCCCCATGCTACCTCAGCACGCAGCACCCAGTATCCCCGCTATATCCATCTACACTGAACTTCTAGTATCACTATTCAAGGTCACATTCAATAATGACATCATCAGGACATTCTGGAAGTCATCAACTTTCTCCACTTGTACAAGACCACCAAGGTGACCGTTTTCTCCTTGCAGAGTTGGGGACAACATCGGAGGGAAGCATCTATCTCTTGACAGCTGCAGTAGGTCTCACACAGGGTCCTCAAGGTCTATGGGAACCCAGTGAATTTTCATGGAAGTAAGGAATGCAGGGGAGTTGGGAGGGATTCCTCTTATCTATGTGAATGCCTCATGTTAGAAGAGGAGAAATGGGGACAACATGGATGATTCCAAATATAGATGCCCTGGAATCATCCCTTACTTTTTATTTCAATATTATGGAAACATATGTAGTCATATATTTATTTATGACAGGCTTATTTGTTGTAGGAAAATAAAAAAAATAGAAGACATTTTAAAAGCTATCTTGTTTGGTATTTCGGTGAATAACACCATGTGAGTTCTTGCTTTATATAGATATAGTTCATACCCAATAATAATTCATCCTCAACCTACAGATCACATTATCAGAATCAAAACTCAGAAGTGGACAGAGACTGTCCAGCCTGTAGATCAGCACTGGGAATTATCCTCTTCCCATGATCTAATCCCGCAGGCTTCTGTAGCCAACTTTACCATGCCTAATGGAAAGCAAGAAGCTAGAGTCAAATATAAATCACCCAATAATCAGGAACGGACTATAAAACTTTATGTAGACATTCATAAAGGTTAGACAGTGTGAAGTATTATTTTTCTTTTGATAATACTTATTAAAGTGAGCAGAGAATAGTTTCTAGCAGATTCATCTGGCAAGCATTTAACACTAAACAGCACTAAGCATCAGTGAGGTTTACTGACCCAGTAGTGACCAACACCAAGCCACTAGAAACGTGCTGTTTACCTCCTAATACACCACCTCTATCCAAGCATTTGCTATTTTCTCCATAAAATAAAAATATTTAAATTTCAGCTATTTACCAGATCTCTACTTAAGAGTTCTAACATTAAAAACATTGACTAAATGAACATGAAAAGAGAGATTTATCAACATAAATGACCAAATTACTCTGTATGAAAAATTAAGGTTAAACAACAAACTGAAGGAAATTAGAAAATCATTCAGAAAACTCTGGGGGAAAAAAAAAGAAAGATACAAGGAAATAAAAATGGTCATAGAAACTTATAACAAAATCATTAAACTCCCAAAAAGTAAATGGAAAAAAAAAAGACATGAAGAGATAATTAACCAGGAAGAAATCTAAGGGATTCATGAGCATAGGAAAAAAAAATCTTTAGTCTTTTATTATCCGAAATGAAAGTAAAACACAGCAACTGTCTTTTACCCTCTCACGCTGACAAACTCTTTCTTAAAGTATAGTGTTTGGTAAATCAGGACTCTGATTTACTGCTGCTGGGAAAATTATATTATTAGCACAACCTCTGGATAAGGCACTTCATACACTAGGAGGCCATTTCTTGTCCTGTCTTGATCTGGGCCTGCCAGCCATACTCTTTCCCTACCAATGCCACCACAATCAGGGTACAGTCCTTCTCAAGAAGGAAGCAAACTATCTTAGGGAAAGAATCTGGGAATTGACATCCCTTTGACTTACTAATCGTGTTTTTTAAACATACCCTTAAATGTCTCAATGCCTTCACCTCTTCCTGTATGTCATGATGTAATTAATTGGATCAAGCTATCTCTAAAGCATCTCCAGTTATAACACTGCATCATGCTGTTGATTGATAGGAATCAAACAATAGAGAAGCTCCACATACCTATTCCTAATGTGCTGAGGGGAGCCGAGACACTGGAAGCTACCGTTAACCATGATGGCCAGTCTGGTGCAAAGAGCTTCACACTCTTCCATGCTGGGAAAAAAAAGGAAAAGAAAAGTAAAGGTGAGCCACACTTGAAAGAAAAAAGGCTTGATTCAAACTTTAAAAGTAAAAAGTGGACAAAAACACTATTACTGCAAATTATGTAATTCTTAAAATATAGACACCTCATGAAAACCAAACAAAATAATTTTAAGTATCATAAGATTTATTTAGGTAGCCAATAATATAATTTTAAAAAATTACTAGCATTTTCATGTACCAGGAAAAATAGTAATAAAATAAATAGGAGAGAACCATTTACCAATAGTACAAAATTACAAAATAAAAACAATCTTAACAAAAAATATGTTCTATGAAGAGAAAAAATAAAGTTTTACTAACAGACATAAATAAAACCTTAACTCAATGAAAACGATTGGCTATTTTAAAAATGAAGGAACCTTACAATATAAAAATCAGTAAAATGTAAAACAATACTAGCATAATATTAGTGTAAATATAAAATATAATACTAATATAGTATGAAAGTAAACTCATTATATTTAAGTATAAATATAAGTGTATAACATAAAATATAATGCTGTAATAATATTTAATATACAATTAGGTTTTAGTAAAAATTGAATATTATTTTATCATGAATAAGTTATGAAGATTTAAAATCATATTTTTATAATTACGTAAGTTACAAGCTGTGATATGGATGCATTATAATGTCAATCAAAATTTTATCACTCTCCTTAGAAAAACTGAAAATAATTATAAAGTGTTTCTCCAAAATAAAAATATTGAAAGAATTATGAGGAAAAGTGTTCCAGAAAACATTAATATTTGTTACACTGCCAAAATAAATTAAATAAGGTAATACACTCAAAAATTATAAGGCCAATGGCATTAAAACCAAAGAGAGCCAAAATGAGCCACTAAAGCAGGAAATGCACACGATTTGAGGATGGAAACAACTGTGTGAGCATTACAGCAATGGTGGAAACTGAGGGGCCTTTGATGGATGTGGCAATACAAAATCCCAATCTTTTACTAAGATGTCAGAAGACAGCAAACTGTTTTAAGAACAGAAACAAACAGGAGCTGGGGTGCAGCTTAGTGGTAGAAGATTTGCCTAGCATGCATGAAGTCCAGGTTTCAAGCACTACCAAAAAAAAAAAAAAATTAAAAGAAAAACTGCCACAAACAAATCAGGAAAGGGTTGATAAACTTAAAATAAAAAGTCATATATGTTAAAAAAATCCAATGTATAAAAAGAAAAATATCATGTGGAAATGATTATCAAAACTATTCATGGCCAATAATGTAGCAACAAATCATAAACTTAACCATTAAATCAAATGTTCTTAAAACTGCTTTCTAGCTAGAAAGGCATTCATCATGCATGCTTTTCTATGTTTAAGGATGAAAGTGCTTTTGTTCTCCATTGCATTTCAAATAAAAACAATGACTTCTCGGATTAGCAGAATCCTAGTTAAAGATATTCTCAGTAATTCTAAATAGGTCACCTCAAATGCTGAGGTTGGAAGTAAAAATAGGCATAACTTTTTGAAAATCCATATGGAAATAAGTCCTTTTCTATGAACTTGCCCCAGGAAACACAAAATATGAACATATGACAATTTATTTATAGTAGTAAAAATCTAGAAAAAAAATACATGCTCTATAGTGAGATTTATTTATTTCATGTTAACGAAAGATCATTCCGTGTGTTAGACATTAAAAGGAAGTTCTCTAAAGTCAATGAATTTCATGAGTAAAGATATTAATACTTTAATGGCAAAAATTACAATGCATATGAGGAGAATTGCACATGTATGTGAAAGAGTTTTTCTTTCTAGAAAGAAAAAAATTGTAATATTCATACAAAAATGTATGGATATTACTATCTGAGAAGTGAAAAGTTAATGGCAGATCATCTTTATTTCTTCTTTCTTTCCAATTTGGTATTATCCAAATTCTCTACAGGAAGCATGTGTTATTTCCATTGTTAGGCAGCAACTATAAAGGAATCTCTGATAGGGTCCGTGGATGTTCAGATCAAGACTATTTCATAGTTCTCTTACAGCTACATGTGGGCACACAGAAAATTCAGGTCAATGGAATGTGTATTTCTGGGTCATCTTGAAATAACACAAGCCACTTGACCTGGGTATTGTCTTTTTCCACATCCCTTAAGTTGGGATGTAGACACAGTGCTGTAAGTCAATGACAACCATGAGGATGAGGACAACTGGAAGATGGCTAAATGGCATGGCAGAAAGGTCATGATTTCTTGGTTGGCCTTATAAAGCACAGCTCACCAGCAACTTAACAAGGTGAGGGGGAAATGTGTCTTGCCTGGGCCACTATAATTTGAAGTTTCTTTGTTATAATACCTTGACATAAAATCTAAAGATTATGTACAATAAACATTCCAAATATGCTTTACAATTTTTTTTCTGGTCAATTATTGCTTTCTCTGTTTCTTTAATGAATTTTAATTTAAAACATTTTATCATTTTTATGACTATGTTGCAGGTTGACTATGAAGTCACTTTTGTATTACTTCCTTAAACATAATTTGGACATGTGGGAGTCCAAATAATACCAAATATGAATTAAATTCTTGTAATAGGACTTGGGTCATAGCTTAGTGGTACAGAGCTTGCCTGGCATGTGTGAGGAACTAGGCTCCATCCTCAGCACCATATAAAAATAAATAAATAAAGGTATTGTGTCCATCTACAACTAAAAATATTTTAAAAGTAAATCCTCATGATATTAAATGACTAACAGTTTCAACTGAATTATTATTGAATAACAAATATCCTCTAAACATGTTAGATATCATAACATCTAAGCATAGAGCACAAAGAGATTTTGATGATCTTCTACAGTAAGAAGAATACACAAAACTGTTCATCAATGAAAGCAATTACTGGTCATTTACTCAAAAAACAAACAAACAAAAATAATCCATCAAATTGTTTTCCTTAATAAATGGTTTGGTTGATTAGTACTGAAATATGTCTAGGTGATGCAGAGACTTGTGTTCCTTCATTTATCAGTGTTTGTTTGACATGTGAGGAAAAACCAAAGTGGTTGTTCCTGGTTGGACTGATTTCCATTCCTTTTAGTAAGTGACATGGCTCCCAGTTTCTTTCCCGAAGTTTCTTATCCCATGCTTCCCAAGAGGCTCAGGAGTAAGGAACAAGAGGCAATAAGAGGTGAACTCAAAGTTAAGAGGAAAGCTTTCCCACTGAGATACTTCTTTTCAACTAAAGCTGTCATTTTAGAATCACAGAATCAACCATAGGCTTCTCTGTTCTTCACTTTCAGTGAGTAATTTAGATCTTTGTATTGTATGAATAGCAACAAATTTATAGAAATAAATTTGTGTATATGCATATGTATGTCATTAATGTGAAAGCAAGTAAATAGGGGGATATAAAAGAGAAACTACAGTAATGCATATCTGTTTTGAGAACAGTCTGCAATAATTATGTGTTACATGAGAAATAAAAATAATTTTCTTTTTATTAGAAAGATAAAATTCTTAGAACCTGTGCTTGAACATCAAGACTCAGCCTCATGCCAGCAAACTAATATAGCAAAGTGGAGCTCAGAATTAGCAGAGCAAATGGTCATTTTAAGCAAGAATATATACATTTTTTAAAAAAGTAGATTTATCAAGTTTAATTCATTTTAATATAAATTTTTTCTGAATAGAACAAAAACAAAAAAAGAAGTAGTAATTCTGACTGTGCACAAGTGAAGAAACTGTCAAATCCATTCCATGAAAAGCAACTATAATACTAAACAAAACTTCAAAACAACCCTTTCAGAACACTGGGAATTGACCGAAGGCATGCAGCAATATGAGAAGCAGTTATGTCTAACAAATTGCTAAACTCAGAATAAGAAGAATTTGTGGGAGAAAAACCATGGGCTACTGAGTTCCCTCCCCAGCTTAAAAAACATGAAGCAGGAAAGGGTGGGCCATGAGTATCAGCAGCTTCTGCCATGGCTGAAGGCAGGGACTCAGTTTGGAGTATTGAGTGCAACATCCATGCCCAGTAACATAGCTGGTTTACATGACTATATTGGATCCAAGCAAACAGGACTGGCCAGACCATCTCCCAGGTACTAGAATTTGTGTGTCTGTGACATGCTTACAACCAATTGAGACCCTAGTGTGTGCAGTAGATACTGGAGATGGCCCTGGCTTTCCACATACTGCCTCTCAACCCAGAGGCTATTGCATACATATAGGAGAGGCACAGAAGGACCCAAAGAAACTGTGACATGTTCAAGTTGGCACAAACTTATAATTTTCCTGGCTATCAACACAGAGAACATTTGGCAGAGGACAGAACGTCTGTGTTGTGTCAACCTGAGGTGTGAACTACCTTTGCTCACTCACAGGATATCAAGGAACCTAGGCAAAAACAGAGGTGACTGTTATACAGCCAGTCTTGAAAAAGTAAAAGTAATTTTAAACACGAAATCTGAGCAGAGAAATCAGCTACTACTCACTGCAGGAGTAAGATTTTTTTCACAGACTTATCCCAGGCAAAGAAATCTAACAAGTATTTAAAAAATGAAAGCTGACAATAGAGCAACTTTGGGAGTAGTTAACAAGTCAGAGCAGCTACATTATCTAAAATGTCTAGTTTTCAATAAAAATGTAGATACACAAAGGAACAGGAAGTGATCCATATTCAGGGGTGTAAAAAAAAAAGCAGTCAATATAAATTTCTTGAACTCTTCCTCAATGTTAGAGTTAGGAGGAAAATTATCCAATGCAGAGGAAATATATATGTTCGAAGAACTAAAGGAAATGCTATTTAAAGAATTAAAGGACATATGACAATAAATGTCGGCAAATAGAGATTCTAAAGAAAATGAAAGTTATCAAAAGAACCAAAAAGAAACATTTAAGGTGAAAAGTTCAGTAAATACAATGAAAAATTTGCTAAAGAGAATAACACCAGATTCAAGATGGCAAAGACTCTGTGAACTTACTGAGCAGCAAAAGTGATCTCATCTGAGAAAAGGACAAAACAGGATGGAAAGGAAATGAGCAAGAAACTCACAGATCTGTGATAACAGAATCCCAACACACATGTAATGAAAAAGCCAAAGGAGAGAAGAGATAGAAAGAGCTGGAAAAAAAATTTTTGAGTAAAACATGACCAAAAATTTTTCATGTTTTCTCTATGAAAAAAGTGCATAAGAATGGCAATGATATTGGTTACCATACAAGAATCTATAGATCTCTTTTTCTCATATTTTTTTTACCTAATTTAAAAGATTTAAGGTTAACACAAAGTGATAATTATAACAGTTTTTTATTGGATATAGAGCACATGAAATGCAATATATATGATAATAGCTCAAAGAGAGGGAGTGCAGCCAGGTTATGGCAAGGTTGTTTTACTGGAGGTAATTTAGTATTAATATGATAAAATTAAGGTAGAAACTCTAATTCCTAGAATACTCACTAATAAAATAGCTCAAAAATAACTAGTTAAATTATCAAAGATACTATACTGGAAATTATTTAGTATATAAATGTCAAATAGGAACAAAGATTAAAAAAGCAAAGAAGATATGTAAATAATAAATAGCAAAATGGTTAATGTAACTTCCACCATATCTATAATTATATTAAATGTTAAATCATCTAAACATCTCACTCAAAGGCAGAGACTGTCAGATTGGAAAAATAGCAAGATCAACTGTACCATTTGCAGAAAACATCCTTTCTATTAAAAAAACACAATCATTTGAAAGTAAAAGGTTTTAATATACATAGATATGTCATACACACAGTAAACAAAAGACAGTAGCAGCAGTGAAATCATTGGATAAAACAGACTTTAAGACAATAAAAAAATGCAATAAGGGATAAAAAGGGACATTTCTTAATGATAAGAGGGTAAAAATATTTGGAAGATAACAATTAAGAGTGCTTATTCATCTAATCACAGCTTCAAAATATACAAAGAAAAAATTGACAGACTGTAAAGGAGGAAAAGCCAGTAATACATTAAGATTTCAGTATTTCACCCTCAATACTATTAGAACACCAAGGCAAAACACCCACAATAAGACAGAATTCTCAACACTAACCCTAACTGGTCCCAATCACAGAATACACATTCCTTCCCACTAGGGACCATTTCATTCCCTAGGACAGGCCGCAGGCTAGGCCATGTGCAGAAATTACAGCTGTGTGGCCAGATCCAGCCTGCCGCCTTATTCATTTAGGTTTTACTGGAATACAATCACATTTACTTACCTAATGTCTGCAGCGGCTTTCATACTACAACAGCAGAGCTTTATTTGCAGTAGACTATATGATTTGCAAAACAAAAAAGAATGTATTATCTGTTGCTTCACAGACAAAACAAATTATAGCCTCTATGGTGGGCCTTTAAAAACTCCTTACCCATTTAAAAGAATGGAAATTACAAAAAAGAAGTATTTCCTCTGATCACAACAGAATTAAATTTAAAATGAGCCACAGAAAGAATTTTCAAGTGAATGAAAAACTTTGTAACAGAAACAGCTGAAGGGCTTCTCCTGCATGTTTCACGACCTTATAAAAGGCACTATACTCAAGACAGAATTAGAGGTGGGCTCACTGGCACATACCTATAGTTCTAGCAACTTGAGAAGCTGAGGTAAGAGGATCAAAAATTCACAGCCTCAGCAACTTAGTGAGGCCCTAGGCAAGTTAGCAAGAACCTCCCTCAATATTAATATATATAGGAATCTGGATGTTGCTCAGTGGTGAAGCTTCCCTGGGTTCAATCCCCAGTACCAAAAAAAAAAAAAAAAAAAAAAAAAAAGGATTATACTGGTGAGAGGATAGGCATATATGTCAATGGATAATAATTGAATCCAGAAATAAATCTATATAATTATGGTCAACTAATTTTCAATAAATGTACCATGATAATTCAATGGACAAAGGATAGTCTTTACAAAAATAGAGCTGAAATAATTAGATATCTACGTGCATAAAAGTAAATTTGGACTCATTTCCTCTTATTATATGCAAAAAAAATAGCTTAAAATATATCAAAGACTCTTTAAAGCTAAAACCCTTAATATTCTTAGTAGAAAAGATAGGAGGAACATGACTTGAGAACAAAGAGTTCTTAGATGTATCACCCAAAGTGCAAGCCACACAAAAATGAAAAATTAGATTTAATAAAAAATGTTTATAATGTTTACATTTCCAATGAGAAAAAACATTAGCAATCATATATACAGCAAGGGATTTATATTCAGAATATAATGTCCAATAGGTATGCAGGTAGTAAATAGGTAGGTAGTTAGGTAGATTGATAGAGGTAAAACCTCTTACAAGTAAAAAATACAGACAGAAAACATAATTATAAGTGGCAGATTCTTACAAAACTAAATGTACTCTTACTATATGAGGCAATCACTCTTCTTGGTATTACCCCCCAAAAGATGAAAAAGTTTACATACAAAAATCTGCACATGGATGTTTACAACAGTTCACATATAATTGCCAAATCTTGGAAGAAGTTATTGTAGTATCCTTCAGTGAGTGAATGCAGAAATAAACTGGTACATCCAGACTACAGAACTTTATTCAGCGCTTAAAGGAAATGAGCTGTCAAACCATGAAAAGACGTGGGGGAAACAAAAGAAGCCAGTCTAAAAAGATTACATCCTGCATGATTCCAACTATATGTCAAACAGGGAAAGAAAATAAAACTATGGAAATGGTGAAAAAAAAAGTTATTGGTTGACAGAAAGGAGAGATGAATAGGTAAAGCACAGTTAATTTTTTGGGCAGTGAAACTATTCTCTATGGTGTTGTAATAGTGGAAACATTATTATTATATATTTTTCTAAATCCACAAAATGTCCAACACCAAGGATAAAGTCAGCTATGGATTTTGGATGATAATGATACATTGATGTAGGTACGCATTAATTGTAACAAACATACCAGTGTCAGGGAGCATACTGATAAATGGGAGAAGGTCATAAAGGAAATCTTTGTACCATCCTCTCAATTTTGCTATGAACCTAAACCTATTCTAATTTCTATTTTTTTTTTTTTGGTACTGGGAATTGAACTCAGGGGGCATTCAACCTCTGAGCCACATCCCCAGCCCTATTTTGTATTTTTTATTTAGAGACAGTCTGAGTTGCTTACTGCCTCACCATTGTTGAGGCTGGCTTTGAACTCGTGATCCTCCTGTCTCATCATCCTGAGCTGCTGGGATTACAGGCATGCTTCACCATTCCTGGCTCTATTTTTTTTTAATGGGGGAAATTTTTAATAGATATTTTACCAAAGAATGAACACAAACAATCAATAAGCACATTCAAAGATCCTTAATCCCATTAGTTTGTTTCTTAAAGTAATAAACACAATTTACCATTTGACTCTGCTATTCAACTTTTCAGACTATCCAAGAAAATAAAAACATTTACCTATATATTCAAAGACATTTACCAGACTATATAAAGAATTTTATTCATAATAATCATAACTGGAAACAATTCAAATATTCATCAACTTGTGGGTGAATACATGAAAGTGGTCTAATTATACTATGGAATGCTATTTAGCAATGAAAAGGAGTGAATTATTGATATATGCTGCAACATGCATAAGCTTTAAAAACATTATAGTAAGTGAAGGAAGGCAGATACAAAAGCCTACACATCATACAATTCCACTAATATGAAATTCTAGAAAAGGCAAATTATAGAGAAAGCAGATCAATGATTTCCTAGGTTTGGGATTTTGAATGAAGAAAAATGTAGTAAAATCTTGAGAATGTGAAGAAAAGTTCACTTATACATTGTTGATGGGATTGCAAATTGTGCAACCATTCTGGAAAGCAGTATGAAGATTCCTCAGAAAACCCAGAATGGAACCATCATTTGACCCAGTTATCCCACTTGTTGGTATATACCCAAAGGACTTAAAATCAGCATACTATAGTGACATGGCCACATCAATTTTTATAGAAACTCAGTTCACAATACCAAAGCTATGCAGCCAACCTAGGTGCCCTTGAGCAGATGAATGGATAAAGAAAATGTGGTGTATATACACATGGAGTATTACTCAGCCAGAAAGAAGAAATATGGCATCTGCTAATAAATGAATGGAACTGGAGACTATCATGACAAATGAAATAAGTCTGTCCCAAGAAAACAAAGGCTGAATATTCTTTCTGATATGTGGATGCTAAAATACAATGGGAGTCAGTGTGTGTGTGTGTGGGGGGATTAGAAGTTCACTGGATTACACAAAGGCGAATAAAGGGAAGGAGGGGGGATGGGAATAGGAAAAACAGTAGAATGAATTGGGTAACTTTCCTGTGTTCATATATGAATATATGACAAGTATAACTCCACATCATGTACAACTGCAAGAATGGGATCCTAATTAGAATAAGTTATATTCTATGTATGTGTAATGTGTCGAAATACAATATACTATAATGTGTATCTAAAAAGAACACATTAAAAAAGAGAGAGAGAAAGAAGGCCAGGTGTGGTGGCACAGGCCTGTAATCCCAGGGGCTTGGAAGCCTGAGGCAGGAGGATCTCGAGTTCAAAGCCAGCCTCGGCAAAAGCAAGGCCTTAAGCAACTCAGTGAGACCCTGTGTTCAATACAAAATAGGACTGAGGATATGGCTCAGTGGCCGAGTGCCCCCGAGTTCAATCCCTCGTACCTCCCCCCAAAAAGAAAGAAAAAAAAAACCCTCATCTCCTTAACTGTTTTTGATACTTGATTCACAGCGTATTTTATTTAAGCTTGGGCAGGGAGAGGGGGCAAGAATAAGCCTTAAAGCCCAACCTCCATTGTATCTTCGGGATATTTTTAGCCACCTCAGATTACTCACTCCCCAGGGACTGGTTTTCTGAACTCTAGGTTTGTATTTCCATGAGGCCTAGAACGATGTCTCATCAAATTAAAAAGAGGTCATGGTTGAGAATTGAGTAACACAATTAAATCCATAGTGAGTAAAATATTAGACCAGATTCAGTCACATGACCAGTTTTCATTTCAGATAATTCTACCTGGTGGAATAGGAGGCCTTAGAGAGAAAGGAGCTGGGAGCCCTTGGGAAGAACTAACTGAGGGCGTCCATCACTCATCCCATCCCCAGCCAGCAGTAATGGACCACGCCAGGGTGCGACTATCAAACTTCAGGCTCAAACTCCAGCTCTCCCACGGGCTCCCGTGGCCTTGGTTATGTGACACGATCTCCTTCTGGTTCAATCTCTTACGCTGCATAACAGGGACCATCAAGTATATCCAGTTCACAGTGTAAACACAAAGGAACTTCTGTGTGTGGTGCTGGCCGGAGGTGGAGATTTTCCCCTAAATATGGTTTGTTACTCATATTTGCTCAGGAAATAGCCGCAGGAGGGGGCCCCACTCACCTGTGGGAGGTCAGCACCACAGCACAGCCTTCCTGGGCCTCTTCCATTATCGTTTGCCACAGGTATCTTTTCGAGCAAGGATCCATCCCAGAGCTGGGCTCATCCTAGAGGAAAGACAACACACAATGCTATTAATTTGACGAATACATGTAAGGAGGTACACTATCACATGAGGCCAGATGCTGGTTACAAGGAAAGAAATCCCGTCTCTGATGGTCGCAGGTACCTCTCCATCAGCTCGTCTGCATTCTGCTCAACAAAGCCAAGATAATGGGGAAAGGAGTGGAGTGCCTAGCTCCCCATGCACTCATGCAGGATGCTACTCAAGAGGCCCGCTTCTTTTTCATCTTCCCTAAATTACTGAGGTGATTGACACAGCTGAGATATTGGAAGAGACTAGAAGTAGGGAAGAGAGGCCATGGGCCACTGTAACCACTCTGGGAATTCCACCAGAAAGCCTGCTCCTATGCCACTTGGAGGTCTCTCTATAGGCTCCTTCACACCGGTACCCAGGTACACAAGCACTCTGAATGCCTCACTTTGCCTTTCCTAGTGGCCCCCTGAAAGGACCCCCAATAGGGCAGGAATTGGCATCTCACATAAGCGACCGGCACAGTTTTTTAAAGGGTTAGGAGAAAGCACACAAGCTCAAGCATTTCAGGGCATTGCCCTAGAGGGCAAATGGGAAGCTCTCAGCAGCTGGCATGAGATTCCACTGTGGGAGGGACAAAGGCATATAATCCTAAGAATTCCCCTCCCCCATCATGAGTGATCAAGGAGTGTGCAGTGTGCATATCTATAAAAAAGGTCTAAGAGAGTCTCAGAATGCACCCCCTAACTGACAGGGGAAAGTGTTTCTCTCCCAAAGAGAGCCATTAAAGACTGTGAAAACAGAAGAAATGCAAGACTTTAAACTACACAGAGGAAGAGGAGGAGGAGGAGGAGGAAGAGGAGGATGATCAAGAGGGCATAGAGGAGAAAGAATCAGGACACCACTGAATAACACAATGTTTCTGTGTTCTTATGATGGATTCCAATAGCTGATCTCATTGAACTGCAGATCTAAGAATCTCCAGACACAAAACTGAAAATAATCACCTTGAAGAAATTCAGTGAGTTAAAAAGGGAATATAAATAGAGAATACAATAAAATCAGAAAAAAACAACACATGAACAAGTTCAAAAAGAGACGTCATGTGAAAAGAACCAAGTAGAAATCCTGGAGCAGAAAATCGTGATGAATAAAATGAAAATGTAAGAGTGTCAACCGCAGATTTGATCAAGTAAATGGAAGACTCAGGAAATGTGAACACAGGTTGTGTAAAGTTGTTCAGTCAGAGGAGGAAAAAAAAATTGAAAAGGAATGAAGAAAACTGACAGGATTTTATACAAAACCCCTGTGAATATTTGTATCATGGCATTTATGGAGAAAATGTAGCCCTTATATACTGTTGGTGGGAATGTAAATTGGTAAGCCAGTATGGGGCTTCCTCAAAATTGAAAATAGAACTACTATATGATCCCAAAATTCCATTACTTTAAATACATGAAAAGGAAAAAACAGGAAATCAGTATATCAAGGAGTAAAAACCATGCACTCCCATGTTTATTTCAGTACTATACACATTAACCAATATATGGGATCAATAGAAGTATCCATCAATAGATAAGCAGATAAAAACATGGCAAGTACGCACAATAGTACATTATTCAGAAATGTAAAAGAATGGAATTCTATCACTTGTGACAACATGGAAGAAGCTAGGGGATGCTAGGTTAAGTGAAATAAGCAAGGCACAAAAAGAGAAAAAAGCACACGCTGTCATGAGTGTGTATGTGCGAGTGTGTGCGCGTGTGTGCGCATGTATATATATAATAAACATTATTCCTTCTTAAAAAGAAGGCAACTCTTCAGTTTCCAGCAACATATGTATAGTGTTGGAGGATGTTTTACTAAGTGAAACAAGGTGGACATGAAAGGGTGACCACTTTATGATCACACAAGTGCCATCTAGAAAAGTCAAAAGCGTATAAACAGATTACAATGGTACTCGCCAAGACTGAGCACGACATGAAAGGGTGACCACTTTATGATCACACAAGTGCCATCTAGAAAAGTCAAAAGCGTATAAACAGATTACAATGGTACTCGCCAAGACTGAGCACGATGGGAATGTAGGCAGGTGGGGCATGGTTGGAGAAGGTAGGTCACCGAGAGTATGCTCTTGGGAACTCCATATTGTCCCAAGCCCTTTTATTCTCTGTTCTTGGCTGCCAGAAGATGAAAAGCCTTCCTCTGCTAAGTACTTCTGCCGTGATGTTCCGCCTCATCTCATGCCCAGAGCAATGGGGCCCACTGACCACTAACAGAAACTTCTAAAACCATGAGCAAAATAAACCTTTCTTCCTCTAAGCCGTTTTTCTCGGGTCTTTGTCACAGTGACCAAACACGAACACATATGGAATTAATAAATTCTGGAGATATAATACGCAGCATAAGGGTTCTATGATTTGAATTTTTTTGTCTCCTTGATCCCCAATACAACAGTATTGGGAAGCATGGCTTTTGAGAGGTGATTGAGTTAGGAAGTCTTCCCATTCATGATTAGTACAAGGTGCCCTCGTGGAGGGCTTACACTCCATTTCTGGAGGATACTTAGTTCAAGGTGCCATCTTGGAGGCAGAGACAGGACCTTCATTGACCCCCAAATCTGATGGTGCCTTGGCCCTGTACTTCTAGCCTTCAGGAAAAAAATATATTTCTTTTCTTTATAAGGTTACCCAGTCTGTGATATGTTGTTACAGTAGCACAAATGGACTAATAGAGACTGTAGTTGACAGTGCTGTATTGTTCATTTGAATTTTGCTAAAACAGTTCATCTTATGTTTTCTTACCACTAACTGAAAAAAAAAAAGGTCACCATGTGAGGGGCTTGATATATAAATTAGTTTGATTGTGGTAACCATTTCACAGTGTGTGTGTATCAAAACATTATACTGTACACTTTACATATAAACAATTTTTACTTGTCAATTGTGGCTCCTTAAAAATAGGGGTTTGGGATATGTTTTCACATTAGCCAGATTCCCTTCACAATCTGCTTAGATAAGCCAACCTTGATGTCTCTAAAATAAATCCTCCACCTCCATAAACTTTTAGAGCGATATCTCCTGGAAAGAGATATGATAGTAGAAAAAGGCTTCATTTATTTAGTAACATCAAATAAATTGGAATTTCTTGGAACCTGAAGCTTTCTCCTTCAATAAACTCCAAAACACTTGCTATCTGAACCACTTTGGAGAGAAATCTTGCCTAGCTATATAATGCATTTCTGGGTTTTCTGTAGTCCGGGAGCACTGAACACATTTTTCTTTAGAGCTTTGGGTCATCAACTTCCTCTGAAATGGGGGAAAAAAACATAAGGGAAGTGTTGGAGAAAAGTCACTGAACAGGAAAATAAACACCTGGCTTTTTCTACAAATAAAGTGTCATGTGTGTACTACTTACAATAGTAAGTAAATAATATAGTCCTACATCGTTCAGTGAAAGGGTTGGGTGAGTAATTTTTAATTTTCCGGATTGTCACTGTGGCATGAGTTCCAAGAGCCCTTCCTTGTCTCTCAGGGGAGAACTTCAAAACCATCGTTTGAAACTGATTCTCTGAACAGTCACCATCATCACAGTTACTAAACACTTAATGTAGATTTATTAAGCACAAGGCATTTGGCTGCACACTTCATGTGGATTATATCAGACAAGGAGGAAACAGGCTTAGAACATGCAAAGTCATATGTTATAGAATTGCAAAAGCAAAATCCACATCTGTTCACTAGGACTCCAGGGTCCTCACCTGGCCACTGTGCCAGAGTCCTGGACATTCAATGGAAATGAGAGCAAGGAAGATAATAAAAGGAGAAAGCTGAGGATCTGTCATAAGTCAAGAGCACAACCATACAGCAGATCCCCTTCATCTGACTGAGGAGATGCCTTGCTCCAGGCTGAGCACAGAGACATCCTCCAGGAGGAGCTAAGGCTCAGACTGTCTCACCTTGAGAGGGTAATGCCATTTGGGAACTGCAGAATGATGAAAAATTAACTTGTATTATTTGGTTTCAGAATATAAAATTATGCATTAGTCCTCGATTTTGGACTTTTCAATAGCAAACTTAGATGAATTAAAACAACTTTCGGGTGAGTTTCCAAAGGACAATAAATGACAGGACCACATTGTTCAGCATGGACTTTCTGAATCCCCACTAACTTTCCCACTGAAAGGCCGTTTTCATCTGGCAAATAAGAACAGAAAAGAGAATCTGCTTTATTTCCTATATTCTTTGACACCCATCAGACAGTCTGCCAAAGTGCAGCCCTGGGGTGAACATTAGCTATTAGAATCTAATCTATACCATAAGAACAATATTCTACTTATCGTTTGAATGGCATTATGTATAGCCAGAGCTGTTTTTGAAATGTAAGGCAATTGGCTCTATTTAGGGGCCGTATCACCTCCAACTAATGCTTTGAATCAATTTAGAATTGATTGCAGTTCCCAGATGGATTACAGAATGCTTTGTCTCAAGGCCATAGCTCATGCTCTACCTTTTCTGGAACTCTCTTCCCTCCCTTCCATGTCCACTAGGCATCTATGTGTTAGCCAGTTTTTCATCATTATAACAACTACTTGAGGTAAACAACTTACGAAGAGAAAGCATTTATTCTGTTTCACAATTTTGAAGGTTCTAGATAATAACTGGTTGACACTGCTGCTTCTGGGGCTGCAACTAGGCAATGTGTCTTGGGAGGAACATTTGGTGAAGCAAAACTGCTCACCTCATGGTGAGGAAGCAATAAAGAAGAAGGGTCCAAGGTCTTACCAGCTCTCTGAGGGCAGCCCTGGATGACCTAAAGACTTCTCACTAGGCCCCACCTCCTAAAGGTTCTACCAACTACCAATCACAGCATGGGGTGGGGCCAAAGCTTTAACACATGGGCTTTGGGGGAATCTGCATCTAAATTATAGCAATCCCTCACATCCATCCTCATGATTTACCATAGATATGTGTCATTACAGTTATGATGAACATATATCGGCTGGTAGAAAAAGACTTAAAAGCATTGTGCTAGAGGAAAAATACCTATTGATTTTTTTTCAGATTAGAAGTGAATTCTAATTTTTTAATACAATTTTAATGTTATAATTTTATGGTCGACTGTGTTTGGGAATCAGTGGCAGAGTGCTTGTCTTGCACGTGTGAGGCACTGGGTTTGAGCCTCAACACCACATAAAAATAAATAATAAAGGTATGTGTCCATCTACAAGTAAAAAAAAAAAAACATTTAAAAAATTTTTTATTGAATTTGACAAGGGTAAGTGCATCTACCAAAAGATACATGTCTTATTTCTGTATCAGTCTAGTAGTGTTTTACATTTTGTTTGGGAAACGTTGAGTTAGGGCAGAACAGTTCATTAGTTTGTAGAATCAGTGTTGTGAATTCTGAAGTTATTTCCTACAAGAATTCTATTTAGTTAAACTAAGTTTACAAGTACACGTGCAGTGGGCACCTTATTTCAAGACAATGACATATTACTGATATTTCCACTACTCACCAATAAAAGAATGTCAGGTTTCCCCACCAGGGCCAGGGCTGTGGAGAGCTTCCGCTTGGTTCCCCCACTGTATGTGGCCACAGGTTTCTCCACATGGGCTTCCAGGTGCAGGCGCCTCACAAGGTCTCCAGCCACCTGGAAGAGAGGAGCCGTTGGTGAGCATGCCACCCCTCACCATGCCACCAGACACTAGGTCTCAGCCCTGACTCCTGCTCCTTCTTCCCATCAACCCCTATCCACCCCTCACATGGATGGTCAAGTACATTCCCTGGACCACTCTCCTTCATGATATAGGGAGAAACTGAGAAAGAAAAGAGGGGTAAGTTCTGTGCCTGCAGACATCCGACTGATCCCCAAAATCCCTGGGTTTGGAGCTAGGATAATAGTAGGCAAGAAACAGACTTAGTTCTGAGTCCAGACTAATGTCCACATTAAGGCGAGCAGAAAGAAGGTAAAGCAAAATGAACACTGAGATGGAATTGAACAGGAATGAAACCAAGACGGTGAGCTGTCAAAACCTCATGAGAGGAAAGAACTGAGGGGACTTTTCAATATTAGCACAAAGCAATATCCACTGTACATTAAGAAACCATTGGTAAGAGTTTGCACACTCAGAGTTCAGTATCTAGAGATGGGGAAAGAATGGGGAATGCTTTGTTCCTAACTTCTGGGAACCATTTTATCAAGTAAGGAGGATGGTCACTTCATTCACCAAAGCTCCACCCTTGGCTACAGGTGAATTCCGACTCTCCCAGGACCCCATGCATACAACTTCTCTACTTCTCCTCTCTTTCAACCTGCCCTCATTTCACACACCCTTGAAAATTCAACTCATCTTCTTGTCTTTCCTCTGCATAAATACTGATCCCCTATTGCAGGTATCACATGCATCTCACAGCACTTATGTCAGTACTTCCAACAGTAATTGGCACCATAGTCTATGTTGTTTCCAATTCCATCATCTCCTGTACTGGGAGTCAAATTGGGCAATTTCTTTTTTTTCCCCCAGTTCTGCATAATTTAAAATGTTGCAGTTTTATTTGACTCTGGTGACCATAATGATATTAATTAAAATATTAATATAGATTCAGTTTTAGACATTACTGTCAGGGGGCCGCCTTGAACAGGAGCTGAGAATGTGCCCTTAGCCTTGATAATGAAGGTGTGAACCTGGCTTCTGATCCCAGCACCAAAGCAGCAGGCAGACCTCACTTTTGCTTGCAAGTGAGTGCAGCTCTGGGAGTGGGCATCACCCAATGGGACTAGGCTATACCCCTCACCCCCATTTGCTGGAAGACAATCCCTTGCCTTGTTTGGGTAGACTATTCTTGAATGGCTTCTCCCTAATAAATAGGAGGGTTTCAGGCATGCTCACTCTCTCTCTTTTGCCTGCCTCTCTTGCCTCCTTTGTGGGAGCTGAGGTTGAGGAGTTGTCACTAAAGCCCCCAAAAAGGTATTTTCTGTCTCTGTGTGGTTATTTAGTAGCCAGCCCAATTCACTTGCAGTGACCCTTACTGATTCAGTCACATGTCATGGCACATTACACAACCAAACTGGCCAGTATCATATCTTTTCTTTTCTTTTTTTTTTTTTTCCCTCACTCAGCTCCTCCTCATGGTTTCCAGGGCTCAACATGATCAGAAAAACTTCTCTGAAAGTATAGTCTTCCAATATCATACTTTAACTCAAATTTAGGAAAAGAGGAAAACTTCCATAGGAATATGAAGATAAAGTTAATAATTGTGTATTCTAAATACCTAATAAAATTTAGCTTTCCTCTAATGAATATATATTTATTGATAAATTTAGAAAATGATGGTAAATGGATAAGATGATGATAGTATTAAGAGGCTTTAAAATATAACAGTGCTGTAAATACTTCCCAATAAAAACCTTCACACAAATTTGCTCTTCTTTTTATTTATTTAATCTCTGAATAATTTAGAAAATGAACTATAAAGCTCCAGAACTGATCTTGTGTTCAAATAGCATAAGTCGAGAAAACAGACTTCCAGGCCCAAAGGATTCATGAAAAAGCAATCTCATATCTTCAGCTATCTGCCTAAGAAAGTAGACTCAAGGCCAATTGCTTGTTCTTAGGAAAACAGTCAACTTGTTGTCCCCAGGTTGTTTTATATAAACAAACTGTCTTTTTCCTGGCATCATTCAGCCCACTTGATCAATTAACATAAACTGAATAAAATTTAAAAGAATAAAAAATTCAAATAGAACATTTTACTTAAAATAATCAAACACAAACATTAATGAAGTGTCATATGAATAAAGAGACACATGGCTGACACTGCAGAAACTAGAGCAATGACAGTGGTGCTAATGGATTCACCCAAAATTGTCCCAGAAAGGGGTAATGATGATTGAAGGGAACCCAGAAGGATCCCCACCAAGGAAGCTTTTGTCCGCACAAGGCGGCCTAGGAGCATTGCAGAAATTGTTTCAAAAGTTTGTCTTTTGGGAAAAAAGCAAATTCTAACAGCTCTAAGGCTAGCAGCAACAACACATGGGGAAAAATAAGTTTGGGGTAATTTTTTTTTTCAAACCATAAAAGTCAATAAAATAATGAAAAGTATTATGTATATAATTAGTTTTTATTTTACTCTCATACATTATAAAGAACAGCAATAAATGAAAGCTAATGAACAGACAAATGAAGTAAAATATAATAATATGGTTTTGTATAAATGTACCTCAGACTAATTAGAGAAATGCTGAATAAATTCATCAAGATATTATGGCTTATTTTTTATGAAACCAGGGAAAGTATGGCATTTTTTTTTCCAATATCACAAAATCTTAAATGCTGCAGTCTCTAAATCCTCAATCAGTTAACCACAGCAAAGATTCCAGAAGAGACAGGAACAAATGTATCAGTTTGATCTAATGCTCTCTAAATGTTACATTTTCAGAAAATAACTGAAAATGGCCTAATAAGAAGTATTTGCCATCTTTCTGCACTCTGCACTGCTATCAAAATAATGGCAAACATAATGTCCTAGCAATCAAGGCTGGCAAAATACTACCTATGGCCCAAAATGTCACAGGTTACAGAATCTGTTATTCTCCCCTAAAAAACAAAATGTCATAAGTTATACAGTCTGTTATTTTTCTCCCAGAAAATTCTAGAAATAGTATCTGACTTAAGGCAAAAGATCAGGGTTTATTTGTCTTTATATTCCCCATGTCTCCATCACACTTGCCACATGGTAGGGCTTTTATCATTGGAGCCAAAATAGATTGCCCAGAAAATATTAAATAATTGTTGAATTCCAAGGCTAGAAGTAATCCACTAGCAAATATGAGGATCACTTTAAAATTTCATGTAAGATTAAAATAAGTAAGAAACTTTTAGATAGAAATTATTATTTTCTCACCCTCCCTTTGCAGATGACCTTTACTCTTTCATCCCCCCCCCTTGTGACTTCTAGCTCATTCTTGTAAAACTATGAATGGAAAAAAAACTCAAGACAAATGTATGGCTATAGAGGATGTTGAGAAGCCACACACGGTATGTGTTTTTCCTGGAAATAATTTGTGCGTATTCACAAAAAATGAAATCGGTAAAGACTCTACATATTCAATCCCAGGGAAAACTAAAATGGAAATCTGCTACACCTCATCCTAATTCAAAGTGTTGCTCAATTGCTTGGCTTTGATATTAGCTCTGAAATTACCCACACCCATTAACTCCTCTCACATGCTTTCTTTCTCTAGCATCCCAGACATTGTAGTCCTTGTCTCCTGAATCATTCGATTGTAATTTAATATAAAATTCTTTACCAGGATAATTAAATTCAGGCTCAAATATGTATACCTTACAAAATGTGCATAATGAAAGAGCGAAAATTGGAAATCATTACTTCAACCCGTGGAACCTGAATTCAAGCTGAAGGAAGAGTTACCTTTTACTTGCCTTCCTGGACTTGTGAAGGTTTTTAGGAGTGAGGGATGTGACTAACAAAAATGACCAGCTAGCTGGAGTATAGGTGGGCTGGGGCCCCTGAAACATGGATCAAGTTTAGCACAGGGCTTGGACTCTGAGGGTTGTAGGGAAGAAGTTGGGGTGTGAGGCTGATCTGGGGGACTTTCAGCAATCATAGGATGATCTCCTTGAATCAAAAAAGACCCAAGGTGGCTGTCCATGTTGCCATGAAAATAGATGGAGCCTAGAGAAAATAAACAACATGCACTGCAGATGAGCTAAAAAGAATTTAAAAAAAAAATCTCATGTTTATGTCTGTGTCCTGAAAGCTTGGAGGTGGGGGTGCACATGGTGTCCCAACCTGAGCCAGTGGAAGATAAATCAAATATGCAAAGCTCAGGGTTAGAGGAGCCACACAGTAAACCCATGTGATTTCCACTCCCTTGACCATTCCAATGAATAAAATGTAAGACTGAGCTGTTGGTGGCACAAGTAATTTCATTTTATATCACTAGCAACCAGAATGCACTAAGGATCAGGGTAGTGTTTTAATGAAGAACATGTACTCTGGAGCTGGTTTACATAATTTCAAAACAAAACTCTGCCACAAGCTATCCAGATTACTTGTATAAGTGCTCTGTGCCTCAGTTTCTCTATTTACAAAATGAAGAGTAATCCTGTTATCTACTTTACATGTTGACTGTAAAATACTATAAAAACATGACCTAGAAAAAGAATAAATACTGAAATACAGTTGTGCATTGCTTATCAACAAGACAGTTTCTAAGAAGTGAATTGTTAGAAAATTTCATCATCCGATGAACTCTTTAGAGTTTATTTACACAAACCTAGATATTATAGCTCAATCACTTGATAGGGCCTCTTAATGCAATCAAGACTCAGTAATCACAAGATGTTTGAGGCTTTTGCTGGTGTTACGTGGCATGTTGCCTTATAGTAAACTGTTTTTTTGTAAATGGGAGTATACTCTAATCATAAAAACATCATGTAGTAAGTATATAAACCAGTAACAGCCATTTATTATCAACTGTTTTTTTTTGTATCCTTGTGTTACAAAAAAAATTTTATGTGGCTGACAGTGCAGGTATGTATACCACCACCACCACCACCACAAACATATGTGATGCGTTGTGTTACCATATTATGGCTGTGATGTCACTAAGTGATAGGAATTTTTCAGTTCCATTATATTAGGGGACTACCATCACATACATGGTCTGTGGTTGACTAGAACTTTAATAATAAAGTTATTATATATAAACAGTGCATGACTGCATTAGCTACAATGGTTATTTTCTGTTATTTTATAATAATTCCCTCTGGTCATCTTGTGGCAAGTATTTCAGAGCACATGTACCCAATTTTTTTTTTATGATTTCTATGTAGGAATGTCCTCCCACCCCTAAGTTCACATGTTAAGCAATGCAGTGATATTCAGAGGTGAAAAGATTGGATTATGAGGGCTATCAGTGGATTGATGCATTTGATGGGTTATTAACTTGAATGGACTACTGGGTGGTGACTATAGACAGGTGGAGCATGGCTGGAGGAGGTGGCTCACTGGGGTTATGGCCTTGTACTAAATCTGATCTGGGCTCCTTCTCTCTCTTCCTCTTCCTCTCCCCCCACCCTCTTGCTTTCTGGCTGTCATGAGCTAAGCAACTTTCTTTCTTAGACCATAATGTTCTGCCTCAACTTAGTCTCAGAGCAATGGAGTCAGTTGACCATGGACTGAACCTCTAGAAGTATGAACCAAAGGTAACTTTTCCTCCTCTAAGTGGTTTCTGTCAGATAGCAACAAAAAGCTAACAAACTGGTCTACATTTCTATATATTCCCACCATTTACAGGAGAGGGGTATTTGCTAGGAAAGGCGCTATTGCCTTTGGGAGCAGATGGAAAAGTGTGCTGATCTATTAGAAACCTCTGAGCGAGCAAGTAGCAATACTGTCTGCAAAATCAGTTGCAGTCTCAAGAAAGAAATAAAGCCAGTTCTTAATTGGTGGACATTAAAATAACTTCTCCGTGGAGGAGTTCAGAAAACAAGGCTGTAAGACAGCTGAGAATCAGGAGGCAATTGCCCTGGATGACAGGAAGCACCAAGCCTTTCTATATTAAGAGACTTTTCACAGGCACTTTCCCCCCAGACAGCAAAGGGGCCAGCTTACAGCATTTGCCAAGCATCTGCCTCTTTAATCAAAAACTAACAAGGGGGAGCTGACAGAGAAAATGCCTATTAAAGATGGAGCCAACAATTAGTGCTGGATTCTAAGATCTGTTTAACTGCAGTGAGCAGGTCTTCTGCAGAGTGGTTAGTTTTCTTTGCTTTATTAAGATGGGAGGTGCATAAAGGGTCCAGGGTCTCCACAATGAGGTAGAGGGTCTGTTCTGGCTTCACTTGAAGTCACAGAGCATGAATAAGAAATGAAGGCTGAAGCATTACAAAAACAGCACAGTGAATGAATTTTCATGGACTGGTGAAGGCGATGACTATTAGTTTTGTCTCTTGTGAGTCCTACAGTGTTCCCATGGACTCTAATAGAATATCACATAAGCTAATTTTTTTTCCTACTCCTAGTGCAGAATCCAGAAATGAGGTGCAGAAAAGGTAAAATTGTGCATGCAGCAACTGCTATTCCAGTACTCTCTACTTGGAACATCTTCTGATCTGTCCATCAAGGCTCTCCCCACTGTTTCCCTGACCACTGCTCCCATCAAGAGAAGTGGCAGCAGTTTCTTGCCTCAATTACACTAGACTCTCCTTCTTCTCTCCATGATATGCGGAGGTCTGGGGGTCCTGCAGATCTTACTCTTCCTTCCGTCTCCTGAGGCCACTCAGAATGAGACTCCTTGCAGTAATCTGTGGGCCTGCTCACCAGGAAATTATCCATTCCAAAATTTCATATACATTCTGTGATCTCTCCCCTGTAAGCTCTGGACATACCCAGTCTATATGTGCTCTTGAATATAAATTAATAGTACAGTAATTATAAAAGCTATTTAGAGAAAAGAAGGAAGACACAAAGTCAGAAATGGTGTTATTTTTTATTTAACTTCTTTCTCATGTCTTATACACATTTTAAATAAATAATATCAATAATACAACCATATTTTAATGTCTCCTTTTGTACAATCATAATGGAAAAAGCCTTTCTGATAAGCTTACTTGATGTTATGGCTCCTTTTTCTTATAAAGTAAGAAAGACATTGGGGCCAGAGGTGCTAACTAAGCATTCCTCAATGGGTCCTTCTTTTTGGAAAAACTCTAGGGCTGCTTACCTCAGGGATGCACTGCTTTGTAATCCCCCGTAGGCTGCAGTAATAATGGAGATGTTCCCAACCGGTCAGGAGCTCATCTAGGGCGTCCTGCTGAGGACAGTAGCCAATGAGAACACCCGACTTGCCCGCAGAAGACAGATCCACCTCCTCCCTGCATAGACAAAAAGGAAACAGGTTGAGAACAGTCTTCTCTGGCAAACATCAACCCATTTTCTAAATTTAGCTCATCAGTAAGTCCACTGAAATTAATTTACTATAATTAACTCACTTTGCATAAATAGGTTCAACTAAGAAAAAGTGAAGGATACCAGAATATGCAGCCTCAAAGCATGCATCTCTGACACGTGGACTATTTTGAGCTAATGGCAACTAAGCAACAGCAGAGGTAGGGAAAGCTGTTTCATTTTCCTCTGTGTAACAAGAATATAAATCCCCCACTTGTTTATTGGTACCAGGAATTGAACCCAGGAACACATAACCACCGAGCCACATCCCCAGCTCTTTGATTTTTTGAGACAGGTCTCACTAAGTTGTTGAGGCTAGCTTTGACCTTGGGATCCTCTGGCCTCAGCCTCCCAAGCCCCTGAGACTACAGATATGCACTACCATGCCTAGCTTTAAATTTCCCTTTTATTAAGAAAATTTCCACGTGTAAAGATTTCTCTGAACTAGGAAGATAGCTCCTTGCAGAGACCACTCTGATGAGCTGAGAGACTCTGCCTTCCAAATAGAGATGGCTGTTCCTAACCAGACACTTTCTCCCCTCCCTGCCCACAAGGAGCCCACCAACCAGAACCCAAAACCACTACACCTTTGCTCAGCTTAAGATGGTGCTCAAGCCTCATTCTTCCGACCAATGCTTAGATTTTTCAATTTTTGGTGTGTGTGCTGTATGTAAGCACAAAGGGGTTTCAAGTGGGTTCCAGGTCAGGAACCCAAAAAATGTAAGCACAAAGAATGGGGGCAGGGAGCCAACCTGGGATCAGCAAGCTCTTCCGTATTCAGCGGAGGAGTCAGTCAAACATCCAAGAGGCTCATGCTGGGACAGAAAAACCGAACTGGGCCTACCAAAGGGTCTGAGTTTTATAGGCCTCACTTAGGGTGGGGCAGAAAGGTAATTCCTAGGGTTTATTAGGATCAGCTGGTGCGTTCGGATAGGACAGAAGGGTAGGTAGGGAAGTTCCTAGAGTTCACTGCATTAGAATCAGCTGATCCATTATGGCAGGGAGTTAAGTGCTACTGGGTGAGAGTTCTTTGACCTTTTCCCTTCCTGCCCTACTCTGGCTGAAGCCTGGGCCCTTAAATAACAACAGCTACGATTTACTACTGGACAAGGCTGATAAGGAAACAGCTGTAGCCAGGAAAAATGTCCTGGGTCTATTTTCCATATCTTTCACTGTGTCTATGTATTTTCTCACTAATAGGCCTTTTGTCAGTTTGGTTTCTAGGGCCCTAGCAGAATTCCTAAGAAGGTAGAGGGAAAACTCTTCCACCACCCCCACAGCAACCCCAGGAGCCTTGTAGAAGAGGCTTGACTACTTATATTTTTTTGGTGCTTACATTTTTTGGTTCCTTGATCCGGGAACCCATTAGAAACCCCTTTGTGCTTACCCACAGGAGTTTCACCCAAATTATGTTGGTCATGAAGATTCTTAAAGTTGACTCCAGAGTGAGAGAGGCCTGGGTGTTAACTGAAGTAATTCCTTGATTATTTGGAGTGTTAAAAAGAAGAGAAAAAAAAAAGTGTGTGTGTGTGTGTGTGTGTGTGTGTGTGTGTGTGTATTTAAGGCCATACTATATGCGTAGGTTAAGAATTATACAGAATCACATATAATTAAAGAAAGAAAAAAAAACTCTTGTTTTACTTCGGATTTAACATCAATACATATTGATGACCAAATCACTCAAATGCAACAAAATTTGATATTTTGATTGTTTTCTCATTATCTTGTTTTGGCAGGAAAAATAATAACTATGTTAGCCATCTATTATGCATTTTTTAAATACATAAAATTATGTTGACCATGAAGATTCTTAAGACTACTTCAGGAAGAAAAAAATCTTATTCCTAAATTAAAAATAATGTTTTTTAAAAAAAGACTTGCTGAGAAAGCATGACTTCTAAAAGAGGTAATTATTAGCATTCCTTAAAGCAGAGTGAAAAATTATTAATATTTTTATTCATGTCAAAACCATATATATATATATATATATATATATATATATATATATATATGCTCATGGAAATAAACAAGGAAAAAACATATCTGTGTAAAATTTTAAGTTTGGTCTCAATTTTATCTTTTTTTTCCTTTCTAAATCCTGTTAACAGTTATATCCCAAACATTGTTATTTTTTTCCCCAAATTTAGGATAGTCAAAGTTTATCTCCTTTCTACACTGTAGGAAATACGTTTTCTTTAGTCAAACTCAAAACATTTTCTTTATCAGTGTACTTAAGAATTTTGGTAAAATATAGCCTACAAAAATATATACACACACAAATGTATATACGATATAGTCACATGTATATTCACAATTACCTGAAATATTAAAATTTTACAAATTATTTTAATATACAATAAAAGGCTTTGTTTTCAACCACTGCTCCTGAAAAGTCTCAACTCAATAATTTGTGGAATTTTTTCCTACTTTCTTTTTTTGTTGCAATAATACAATACAAACTTTACCATTTTAATCTTTGTAAAGTATAAAATTTATAAGTATTAGACTATATGCTTTGTCAATGTGATCACTCTCTAGTTCTAAAACATTTCTTTTCATCCCCAAACAAAATCCTGTACTCATGAATCAGTCACTCTTCATTTCCTTCTCCTGCTGCCCCTGACATTATTCATCTTCATTTCATCTCTATGGATTTAACTGTTCTGCATATTCTTTGTATGATAGATATGAGACTACATATCATATAACTCCTTTTTGCATCTGGCTGTTCTCATTTAGATATTATGTTTTCAAGGTCAATCTGCAGCAAAGCAGGTATTAATATTTCATTGTGTTCTCTTTTAATAGTAAAATTGCACACAGCAATTAACAAAGTACTCCACTGCTTTCATCTTGCAGATGATAAAACTAACATCCACATGATGCAGCTGCCCTGAAATATTTGCAAAGACTAATTCTAACACTTCTACCCTACACTGGCTGGTCCACCATTTTTCATTTTATGACATTTGTGCATAAAATTAAAAGGACTACATAAAAAAGATAGGATGCATTTTTTAAAAATAGTAGGATTTAGTTTTTAGAACAGTTTTAGGTTTATAGAAAATTGAAAAGAAAGTACACACAGTTTCCATATACTTGCACTCAGGGTGTTTCCTATTTTTAGCAGCTTGTATTGGTGTGGTAAATGTTTAGCACTGAAGAACTAATATTGATATATCAACTAAAGTCCATAATTCATATTAGCATTCACACTGCACTATACAGTTTTATGGGTTTTGACAAATGCATAACATCCACCATTACAACAGCATAAATAATAGTTTCATTGCCTTAAAAATTCCATGAGCTCCTCCTATTCATCCCTTCTCTCTTGCCCACAAACCTTGAAAATCACTTTTTTTTTAACTTTACTTTCTTTGTAATTGTGCTTTTCTAGAAAGCCACAGAATTGGATTAACACAATATAGAACATCTCATACTGGCTTCTTTCACTTAGCAATTTTAAGTGCCTACTTAAAATTCTTCCATAAGGTGAACTGAGTATATATGTACTCCCAAATTCACGGAACAATAAATTTTATGATAACCTTGAGAAAATAAACCACCTCAATAAAAACTGGAATTAAGAAGATAGATGTTGGTCTAGGTGTGGTGGTACATGCCTGTCACCCCAGCAACTCCGAGAATGAGGCAGGAGGATTGCATTTTCGAGGTCAGTTTGGATAACTTAGAAAGAACCTGTCTCAAAATAAAATAAAATAAATAAAAAGACCTAGGCCTGTAAGCCAATGTCTAGTACCAAAAGAGAAATGAAGAAGAAGAAGAAAAAAAAAAAGAAAAAAGACAGGTGTTATAACTCTTGCAAATAACCATGACTTTCATTCAGGACCAATGAAAGGTGATACACAGAGAAATATACGGACAAGTCCTTATTTAATAGAAGCATCTAAATTTGTGAGTGTATTAAAGTGATTTGCCTGTTCTAATTATACGTTAAATCTAAAAGGATTCTCTCTGAAAGAAAACAGAATCATCCAGAGGTTCTAAATATTTTCAATCAATCAAACTTTTTCAGATGTTGTGGGTTGGATTATGACCCACAAAAAGGCAAAATAAATAAATAAAAGCCAAAGTCCTCAGTCCTAGGATTTAGGAATGTGACTCTATTTGGAGACAGAGTGTTACAGAAAAAAAAAAAACTTAAGTTAAAATGAAGTCATTAGGGGGGATCCTAATCCAAGTGACTAGTGTCCTTATACAAGGAAAAAATGGGTCACAGAGACACACATAGTGAAAAGACCATATAAGCACAGGAGGAGAAGACCATCTATAAGCCAACAGAGTGTGGGAAGAGTCCTTAAGAAAAAAAGAAAATAGATACCAAACAATAACCTATTTATGAAATTAGAAAATGGTAAAGCAAACTACACATAAATCAAGTAGAGATAAGAAAAAATGACTAGAGAAGAAATAAGTAAAATAGGAAATAGAAAAACAATAAACAATAGAGGAAATCAGCTAATTAAAACATTTCTTTGAAAACAAAATCTACAAATCTTTAGCTAATAACCAAGAAAAAGGAAAGATGCAAATTACTAAAATTGGAAATGAAATATTTCTGCAGACCTTAAAGAAACAGATTTACAAGGGTGCTATATGCATATTCATAGACCAACAAATTGGATAACTTAGATGAGATGGGCAAAACTTCTAAAAAGACACAAACTACTGAGTGTGATACTGTGAAAAAGAAAGAATCTAAACAGATGTATAACAATAAAAAAGGTTGACTTGGTAATAATAAAAAAAAGTTTCCATGATTAAAAGCCGAGGAGCATGTCATTTCACTGGTGAGTTCTACTACATGTTTAAAGATTAATTAAATCAATCCTTCACAGCCTATTTCAAAAAACAAAAGAGGAAAGAATCATTCTCAATTAACTCCGATATCAGTAATGCCCTAATAACAAAATCAAATACACAAAAGAGAAAGAAGACTATGTATTTGTTTTGAATATGGATGTAAAGAAATACAAATGCTCCTCATAGTGCAGTTATATACTATAAACCCATCATAAGTTGAAAATATTATTTCAAAAATGAGCTTAATATACCTAAACTACTGAATGTCATAGTTTAGTCTAGCCTACTTCATACACCCTTAGAACTTACATTAGGCTAGGGTTGGGCATAGCCAAAGAATATTCTACCATATGTCCTTATCTTGGGAAAAGATGGTTCAAAATTCAAAGCCCAGGGTTTTTTTTTCCTTTATAAATATTTTTTGTCAATGGACTTTTATTTTATTTATTTATATGTGGTACTGAGAATCAAACCTAGTCCTTACACATGCTAGGCAAGCACTCTACCACTGAGCTATAGCCCCAGCCCTCAAAACCCAGTTTCTATTGAACATTTATCTCTTTCATATCTTCATAAAGTTGAAATATTGTGTATGGAACCATTGTAAACCAGGGGCCATCTGCACAAGCAGATTGAAAGCAACAGCATATAAGGTGAATTAGATACCATGATCAAGTAGGACAAATCCCAGGAATACACGGTTGGTTTAATATATCAATGTTAATCATCATACATCATATTTATAGAAATAAGGACAAAAACTACCCAATACCTTGTAATGAAGTGAAAAAGCATTTGACAAAATTCAAGTGCCTTTCTTGATAAAACCATGGTTAAATGAGAGATAAAAGGGATTTTATTTTATGATCCCATTTATATGAAATTTTTCATTTATATGATCCCATTTATATGAATAGACAAATCCATTGAGAGAGCAGATTAATGGTTACAAAAGACTGAGGGAGGAAGCAACAATGGAGAAAGACTACTAATAGGTACAGAGTTTCTCTTCAGGTGATGGAAATGTAGTTTAATTAAGTAGCTGAAATTATTATGAAACTTTATGAATATATTAAAAATCCCTGCATTATTCCATTTAAAATTATAAATTCTCTGGTATGTGAATTGTATCTCTGTTAATCAAAACACAGTCAGTTAAAGCTGGACATACTCATGCTCTATGCAGTGCTCATCTATGTACAACATAAATGGTTTCATAGGTGCATCATTAAATGTTCAGAGGAATTGTCAATACGAATGAAAAAAAAAGCCATTGCAACTTACAACAATATGCATGCACCTCACAAACATGCTATTGTGGGAAAGAATTCACTCACAAAACAGTACAAACTTTATGATTCCACTTACATAAAATTCACAAACAAGCAACCTGAAATCTGGTCATTAAAATCAGAAGAATATTTATGTTTGTTTGTAGGGGAGCATGAAGAGGATTTCTGAGGTCCCATCAAAAGTCTATTTCCTAGTTTTATGTGCTCTCATTATAAAAACCCATCAACCCATATACTTGTTATTAGCAATAATTATTCATTTCAATTTTAAAATTTATGTTTTAAAAATTGTTGCCAAACTCCACCTTACTTTATAAATTATTTACAAAAATTTTAATGTTTAAAATGATTTTAATTAGCTTCTGCTGGAATGATCTCCTTCCAGCTCCTCTCAATCTCAAGCAGTCTGTTGATGATTTAAAGATATAACATTTTATTTAAATTCTCTAACCCATTTGAAGATAGGGAATACACATATTAAATATTTTCATTGTCCCATGACCTTAGACATTTCCTAACTCTGCATTGTTCGTGGTCATACTTATTATTTCTAACTAGTATCATCAGATGTCATTAGAACATTATTATCATAAGAACATGGGCATAGCTCAGAACAGGTGGACAATGGCAGTCTAGGGACACAGGAATTCAACCACAGCAGGGGTATGATGTCTTCCTGTCCTAACACCCATTATCTAGTGCAGTGATGGCTGCCCAATTTCTAGTTGTAAGGAGTTATAATTTTTAAAAGGTCATGGTTTTACAATGGAGTGAAATGAAACACTTTCAAGAGCAATGCATTTTTCTTCAGATGTACAGATAAATGCCTGCTTTTCCTTGGTAGCTAGTAGAAATAACTCCCTTGCACAAATCTTCAACACAAGTATCAGTTGCACATTGTTCATTTGTTTGCTGGTTCATTTTGATATTGGGAATCAAACCCAGGGCCTCTAACAGGCAAATGCTCTACCACTGAGCTACACCCCCAGACTCAAACTGAAGAGTTTTTATTATGAATTGACATATACCTTTGAAGGAAGTTAGAAAGAATGTTTTGTAGAGAGGACCCATGGTGTACTGAACCACAGCACAAGCAGGCATTCAAATACCTTTAAAAGCATATCAAATCAAACCACATTGCATTTTTCCCTTGTTGTATTTTATTAAATACCAGAGGCTCTGTAAATAGCTCAATATGTTTCATCTGAATTTTGAGGACAATAAAAGTTTAGGAAGATTAACATTACAACTGGAAATTTGGGTGAACACAACCCATATTCAATGATATCATAATCCAGATGGTGACACTGGGTGGGCATGTTGTAGTCTGGCTGGGCACAAAATCAGGAGCCACTCAAGCAGGAACAAACTTTATTTTTGAAACTCCCCGCCAATGCCTCCATAGGCTCCCAGGGAAAAAAATGATGACAGATGCGAGCAGCGTTCTCCTGGACACTCCAACAGGAAGTCCCTCCTCCGGAATTCCCTCCTACCACACTTCCCCAACCAATGGGAACTCCCCAGGAGTCCTGTAGCAGGCCCAGATGGACAGCAGGGGTCTAATATCCATATGAATTCAGATCTTAACATAATCATATCATCTCAATGGCTTGCTGGCATCACCTTTCAACCAAAAATGCCATGCATCATACTACTTGGCTATGGCTCTTAGCATGGGCATATCCAATATAGATAGGCAGACAAAAGAAGGCCATATGATAATGAAGCCCTAGAGTAAGGGAAAACTGAATATCTAAACCAGAGTCCATTTTAAGTGACCCAGAGGAACAGCTTCTTTTAAATTACATCATTGACATAAATCTTCCCATCTAACTCTGAGTGATGCTAACCACACACCTGCTAAATCAAAATCACTGTCTATCACATTTATGCTATTAGAAAATGCTCACATCCATTTCATAGTTTCCACATACTTGCATTTTGGTTATCTTGACCTAATAAAGAAGGTCATAGCATTCTGTATGCTTCATGCTTCAGCACCACTTGGAAAGACAAGATATTTTTCAGTTGTAAGTCTGACACAAAAATGATCTTCAAGTGGCTTTTATCATGATGCATGCTGACTGTATTTTCCTCTTTAATTAATGACACAACAGACCAAGAAACCCTGGAAATTAGATATAAATCTTGGAGCACTCAGGGGAGTTTGCCAAACCAAGAGCCTTCTCAGTTCAGGCATTTAATTTCCTTTATATTATCAGCAGTCTGTAAACTGCCAAAGTAGGCAAATAAGAGCCAAAAAACTGCTCAGTGAACCAAGTCTGGTTTGTTTTCCAGGCAGTTTTTAGCCCCGTTTGCTTTTAAAACTTCCTACTTTGTCCCTCCACCGTCTGCGCTTTCCTGCAGGTTTAACCCCCATTTCACCATAGGTTCAACCATCTGGTTACCATTAGTTATTTAAGTGTGCCACAGCCTCTTACACCTGGTCCCATTGGCTCCTGGATGTCAGCCAAGTGTCCGAGGTAGTCCTTAAGCTCATGATCAAGATAAAATAACAGGAACCCCAAAGCCTGGCTTAGTGATATTTTTAAAAAGAATAAGGGGCATCCATGGTGCTTGGTTTATTAAATACAGACTAAGAACATATTTTCATTTTCCTCAAGGAAAGCTAGAATAAGTTCACACCCTAGATTTAAGCCTGTAATTTTACAAACACACTGTATCCACATAACCACCTGCTTCACCACATAGTACAAATGGAATTCTCTCAAGCCCTTCAAAGAGATAATTAAACTAAGTATATGTGTAACATAACAGAGCAGAGTGATTCTTTTGGAGAATACCAAAAAATACATTTTTGTTCATTTAACTCCTATGTACATGATTGAGAAGCTACAAATCTACTAAAGTCATGCCCTTTTTTAAAACAGTAAAATAACACATAATTATATTTTCAAACTGCCAAGATTTTTTCTCTTCTTGTCCACCAAGAAAATGTTATGAATTTCTGGCAACAAAACGGCTCATTAAATTACATATATACTTTTTCATTAGAGTCACCAACTTCCCATCTAATAATTTATTCAAGGAAGGAACTATATTAATATATCAAAGACATGTTTTCAAAGAACAAATGGTGGCTTATGCACATCACTTGTTACAATGTCAGACTTGTCATCTGATTTTTCTTTCACTTGTGATGTCATTATGTATGATATACAGGTGTCTACATTTAGAAACTACAACAAAACATTAAACATTAGTTCATTTCCAGTTTGTCAGCACCCCTTAACCAAATGCAATTGTTCTAGGTCGGTGTTAAAAGATAAGCAAAGTCATCAATATATTTTACAGAATTTGGATAATGAATATGAGTGTCCATAATTCATATAATTTTCTGTAATATATCTTGCATGTATTTACATATTTTTCTAGATATGTATTGATTCAAATTATTTTAAATGACTTATTAATTTCATATTGTCAGGAAGGGTTTTTAAACTTATACCCCATCTGATTCAAATGTATAATATGTCAAGATCATTGTACTGTCATGTGTATCTAATTAAAATAAATTTAAGATTTAAAAAAAACCTTTAACAATTCAAACAACTCAAGTGTTGAAAATATTTAGCTTCTTTTAAATTACATAAGGAATGTTCATATAAAGAAATACTTTAACCATGCCATTTATAAGAAATCTACAGGTTGATAATGTCACTAAAATTATTCACTACCTACTTAACATTTTTAATATTTAATAAAGGACAAAAAATATTCACCAGAATTCTTATCTTATTAAAGTGGAACTTTTAAAAGTCCTACATGAGAAACATCATATGTTAATTAGCTTTCTTTTACTGAAAAAAAAATATTTGAAATAATTTATAAAGAAGGAATGTTTATTTTGCTCATATTTCCGGGGGTTTCACTGCATGATCAATGAGCCCATTGGTTGTACCTGTAGCAACACTTCCTGGCCGATGGTGGTAGAGCAAACACACTAACTTCATGGCCAGACAAAGGAAGACAGTAAAGGAGGGACTGGGGTGCTACTATATCCCCTTTAAGGGCACGTGCCCCCAGTTACCAGAAGACCTCCCACTAGCCCCACATCTTAAAATTTCCACAGCACCACTTCCCAATAGTACCAAACAGAGACCAAGCCTTCACCACAGAGGCCTTTGGGGGACATTTAAGATCCAAAGTATAGCATATGGGTTATTTTAAGATATTGTATATCAAAATTTACTAAAAATCATTATTGAAAAATAAGTAGAAAATAAAATGACCACTAATAAGCTATTGATGAAAAGTAACCATAAGGGTTAGGGTTAGGGTTAGGGTTAGGGTTAGGGTTAGGGTTCGTTTCATATCACTTTTATAGCCTCGTTTCATATCACTTTTATAGCATTCTTTAACCTTTTTAGAATCTTTTAGGGATTCCAATGTATTTTTTTAAAGCCTAGAATAATTTGAATTCAAGTTTATGTTATCCTAGAAGTTCAAGAACGATGAAATTCAAGTTCCTACATTAACTTGTTCTACCTCAGTATGCTGGTAAAGGTCTGAGACTTAAGACCCCAGAAGCTCTGTTTCATGCCATTGTATTTCCTGGGTGGGGGTGGGGGAGATTTAGTGTTGGAAAAAAAAAGAGAGAGATCTATTTTAAAAAGAAAATGGGGATAATATGTAGAATTAGGGATATACAAATTTTCCTAGGCCTTCCTTCATCACTTCTGCTGAGATTATCTTATGGGGGTGGGATGGATAAACCTTTAAAGACACCTTTCCCCACAGTGACCTAGTGCTTTTCCACTCCGGGTCCTTCTCTTCTCTCTCCTTCTTGCTGGTTCCAGGGTCCATAAAATTACATGAATCCTGCTCAGGGATATTCAACAATGAGGTGACCCCCATGTGTGTGCAGACCTACCTGACCATCAACCAAAGCATCACTCCCTGGGGGAGAATGGAGACAGGGGGTGTTGATGCTATCTCTAGTTTAGATTTTTGCATATCCCACTACAACACATGATTAACAGCTTAATCCCTTCATTATTTGCCTGTTGCTTTAAGAGTTTATCCTGACACCTGAAAGCTCAGCTCTCTCTCCTGACAACATTAAAAGTTGAAAGCCTAAAATAAAATGAGATGACAAGACTAAGGATAAAATAACTTGTCTAGCAATAAATACAAATGAGTAAGTTCAATTATTAAAGATAAAAAGAATCTTAATTGAATCAAAAGGCAAAAATCAATCAATCAATCAATAAAAGATCCATTGACAACTAAAAAAAATTTAAAAAAAATTTAATGTTAAGAAAAAACTAATATTTTTAGACCAAGGTAGCATTCATACAGAGCCTATAGCCTTTAAAATACAAATACATACATACCATTTAGAGAGAAAGAGAGAATGATATGTTTGAAAAATGCATCATTAGGCAATTTCATCATTGTGTTAATGTCATAGATTGTATATATACAAACTAAAATGGCTAAGGAATCATTGGGTGATGTAATTTTATGAGACCATTATGCATGTGTAGTGAAATATTATGTGATGCATGACTACATATAAAATAATTTCAAGCTATGAAACCCCATTATTCCTTTCAGAAATCCGCAATACACTAGTGTCATTTCAGATGATGATACCAAATATTTGCTATGTATGCTAAATAATTTTTGTAATCACCTACTGTTTTCAGTTAACAAGTTATATGAAAACCATAACTTTATGCCTGTCAGTCTCAGACTACATATTGATCTTTTGCATTACATCTAAGAATGAAAAAGAAAATAGCATGAATTATGACATATGTGTTCTTTTAAGAGAAAAATATTTCAAGGAAAATTGATATTGAATATTTAATAAAAATAAGATGATATTTGAAAGAAAAGATATCATCTTCTTCTCCGGTGTTTCCTTTTTCACATTGTGTATTACCAATTGAAACTTTATGCTTTAAAATACCTTGAGTCAAACTTCTCAATCTCAAAATCATCTCTCATTCTACTATTTACTGTCCCTGTTTAAGATACATGGAACCCAGACTACGCTGTTGTATTTCATGTCTACCTCCTCTGTGATTCTTTTTGGTTTTAAGTCTCTGCCATCCCCTGCCTACATCTCTAGTGTCTCTCTAAAATGCCAACTAAAACTCACCACACAAAAAAGCAACATAGTAAGCTTGGAAGGTATTAAATGACAGAAAAAGCATAAAAATGGGGGTGGGGGTAGAAGTTTCACAGCTTTAGTTCAGATCACTGTAATACTGTAAGGATTCAAATCAGAAAAGAGAACATGGTGGGTGGGGGTCAATACACCTTGTACTCACACCTGCCACCATCTTGCCTTCACACAGACCCAGACAAATGTTGTCCAAGCCCTGTCAGAGAGAGAGGAAGTATGCCACCAGAAGACTTGCTCTTCAGACATGGAGTGCTGCAGATGAGGCACAATCTGTCTTCATTTCTACACATGTCTAGAGAGTGCTAGGAAATAGTAGCATAGGCAAGAAACAATGCTACCCTCAAACACAGCAGGTACTACACAAAAAGCCTGCTAGAGGCCAAGACTGAAGGAGCAACTGGGCGTGTCCACTAGACAAAATGCTGTAGTTCTGAATTCAGTGTGCAACTACCAACAATGGGCAGAGGAAACACTTCCCACCACTGCTGCTGACAAAGAGCTTCTTAATGAAAGGGCACATTTTTTTTCTATTGATAACAGTCCCCCAAATAATTTTGAATAGCAGGAAGGGAACAAAATCTAAAGATCCAATAACAACATAGATTTGAATATTCAGAAAATAGGTAGGTACTTCCAGCAGAATGCAAAATGAATAGACCTCAAATGAAATAGAAACACAAAATCCAAGAGGAGAAATGACAGGGATAGAACTTAACATGATAGAGCAAGAGGTCTCCAGGGATGAGAACAATAAGCAATAGGTTAAAATAAGGAAGCATTGAAAGAATCCAAACTTATTTTCTTAAATTTAAGGGGGAAAAAAAAACAGACTTATGATTAAATGTTGAGAAAGGGTCACTAGATTGGAAAGAAAAAAAAATGAAAATACTACTAAGCCTTGATGCTTCTTACAAATATTTTAATGGGTTCTGTTTTCTGGCTCATTGTTGGTTTACTTTGGACAAAAGAACATACAACACATACACTTGGGGAAGCACAGGGAGGCTAGCTCTAAAGCCTCACTTGCCTGCTGACTGTTAGGAGACAGTGGAGCAAGGGCCAGAGGCTTTTGAGATGAATGTTGTGAGCTAATATGCCGAAACAATTCTATCTTTCATATTGGAAGGCAATCCAAACTTGTCGTCTGATATTCTGAGAATCAGAGCATATATCTCCCTACCTCAGTTACTCTGCATTTAAAAGAAAAAAGAAAAAAATACTAAAGCAAGATTAATTTTACAGTTGTGAATTAAACATTATCAACTTGAATGAGAAAGCTGATGGTCAGTACAGAAACAAATTTAAACAGACATAAATTTAAATAAATCATGCATATACAATACATGTATCTCCTTGAAAAGCGTGAATAAAGCGAATATAATAACTTAGTAATGATATACATCTAAAATCCAAAAACCTATTATTAACACTGAAGAGCAAAAGGATAAACCTTGTAATTCTTAGACTCAATTGTTTGGAGCTAGTTTTTTAAAAAAAGTTTCACTATTGTTTTTGGAAGTTCAAACTTTTGGAAAGTGCAAAGGGATACAACATAATCAACTGGGCCACAAGGGGAATGCAAAGAGTTTTATTTTATCTGTTTGTTTTGTTTGTTTGTTTGTTTGTTTTGTTTTGGTACTGGGGATTGAACCCAGGGGAACCTAAACACTGAGATACATCTCCAGCCCTTTATTTATTTATTTGTTTGTTTGTTTAAATGTTGAGAAAGGGTCACTATGTCTCTTAGTGCCTCACTACATTGCTAAGAATGGCCTTGAACTTGCAATCTTCCTATCTCAGACTCCTGAATCACAGGAATTGCAAAGGTATTTTTTAATTAGTAAATTTAAATATCTAATTGAAGGAGATCAAACATGTATATTACTTCACCAAATTATATCAAAATGATGTCTTGCCCCAAAGTAAAACCAGTCAATAAGCCCTAGCCATATACTCAATTGTCATTAAAGTTTTAATGTTCAGATATTAAGTAGAAGTGAATAATCATGGAGTATTAGTTAATTATAGGAGATATATGGCAGGAGCACCATTTTAAAAACCCACAAACTTGGAGGTAGCAGAAGTAAAGCAAAGAGATTACTTTAAAAGATAATATAATATTTAAAGGAGAATGAAGTAATATTGCATTTACAAAAATATAGAATACCAATGTTTAAAAAATAGATAATCAAAGATATAAAAAAGAACTTTTGAAATATTTTTAAAATGATTAAAATTATATGCTCAATAAAGAGTTGAAAGGTAAATTTGAGAATATCTTCCAGAAAGTAAGACGCCCAAAGATAAAGAGGTTGAAAAGTGAAGAGACTTGACTTCTTTTTTTTTTTTTTTAGTTCTAAGGGATACAATAACAGAATTATAGAAGATGAATGAAGAAAATCAGATTAGAGAACACAATGTGAGAAAATTATAAAATAGCCAAAACATCTCTTAAAAACCAAAGGAAGTAAACTTGGACCCATAGAAAGCCAAGCATAATATATTGAAAGGAGGAAGGAGAAGAGCTGAAAACAGCTGCCAAGGCACACAGTCATGAGATTTAAGGAAAGGATCAAATTGTTCTGTGTACAGATATGAATATACCACAGTGAATTTCACTTTTATGTACATGTAAAAAGCCTTAATTTAAAATAGAAGGAAAAAAAAATAAAGTAGAGGAAGGGATCAGAGGAGGGAGTAAGGGAGGAAGAGAGGAAGTACTGGGGACCAAAGTGGAGCAAATTATATTGCATGCACTTATGATTATGTCACAATGAATCTGATGTGATGTATAACTATAATGTACTAATAAAATTATTTTTAAAAGACTCAGAGACAAAGATCCTAAATGCTTCCAGATAAAAACTAATCAAGTTATAATGGTACCCAATCTCTCAAAGGCAATCCGAAATTCATAATGAAAAAATGCATTTAAAGATCTTAAGGAATATGAATTCTCAACTAAAATTTTCTATCCAAACTACCCAACAGATATGGAGAGAGAAACATAGTTTCCGAATACTGTTTTCAAGAAACTTACTTCCTATTTGTTTATGAAGGTTTGGGGACTTGTTTTTTTCACTTTTTAAAAATACCTTTATTCTATGTATTTATTTATTTTTTAGGCGATGCTGAGAATCCAACCAAGTGCCTCTCGTGTGCTACGCAAGCCCTCTACCACTGAGCCACCACCCCAGCCCATAGTGCTTGTTCTTAAAAAAATTAAAATTACAGTACAAGGTAAATCAAGAGAGAAAACACTGAATCCGGAAATATAAAATTAATTAAGAGAGAACAAGAGGACTCCCAGAGTGACAACTGAAGGTCACATGAATTGCAACTGCACAGCTGACTTGAAGAGAGACAGTCTGGAGCAAAGACTGCAGACACTCATGATCTCTTCAAGAGAATCAAGTTGATAGATTAAATGGTGTGCTTAAATGGATTGTAAAGGAGAGTTAATCCACAGGAAATAGAGCAAATGAACAAAGACAATGAACTGCAAAAATCTAAGCAAGAAATAAAAGGTCATAGCACTTCAGGGCTCAACTAAGGATGTTATTTACAGAAACCATAATCCTATATATATTAAATTCTGAGTTAACTCAGGTGTGTGTATATTCCTAGTTTATACATTCATTGTTTTTAAAAATGAATTCCATATGTATTCCTTTTAAATTAGTTCAAATGATGAACAGAATTATTAATTAACATTCATAATTTAGCTGGGTGCAGTGGTGCACACCTATAATTCCAGTTTTGGGGGAGGCTGAGGCAGGAGGATTACAAGTTTGAGGCAACTCTGGGCAACTTAGAGAGGACCTGTTTCAAAATAAAATAAAAAGGGCTAGGGATATTATTCAATGGTAGAGTGCTTGTCTAGGATTTGGTGAGGCCCTGGGTACATTATCCAATACTGAAAAATAAAAATTCACAATTTGGATTACCAGCATTATCAGCATTAATTCATTAAGTATAAATTCTGAAAAAGACAGAACTTGGTAAAAAATATTAATTCCAACTTTAGTTTATAATCATAATTCTGCAAATTCTAGTAAAGTTAATCAAGTAAGATCATTTTAAAATGCATATAAATAGGGATTGGGTATTTAGCTCAGTGGCAGAGTATTGGTTAGCATGCACAGGCCCTGAGTTTGGTCCTCAACTTAAAAAACAAAACAAAAACCAAAAGCAACAAAAACAAATATATATATATATATATATATATATATATATATATATATATATATACACATATATATAATATTATATAATATATATTATTTTTCAGTATTGGATAATGAACCCAGGGCCTCACCATATCATTCATATATACACATACACACACATACATATATATGTATGTATATATATATATATATGCATACATATATTAATCAGGGTTAAAGTGTGGATATTATTTATATAAACCATAATTCCATATAGATATGGATATATATTTCATACATGAAATTAGGAAGTAATAACATCTTTTATGTTTGTCTTGAAAGTACAGTTATTAAGATAAGAAAGAATTAATCAAATAAAAACATTTAACAAGTTTAAAAAACAATATTAAATAGCTTTCATATATAGATGAACAAAGACCAATTAACTATACAATAGAGGAACAAGACCAGACTAGAAGTATCAAAAATGATATAAAATGTGAAAGGTTAAACATAATAAGAAATGTGTAGGATGTGTCATGTTTTAGATATAGTGTCCACCAAAAGCTCACATGTGAGACAATGCAAGGAGGTTTGGAGGAGAAATTATTGGATTATAGCCTTAACCTAATCAGTAAATTGATCCCTGCTGGGATTAACTGAGTAGTAACCCAAGACAGGTGGGGTGTGGCTGGAGGAAATGGTTCACTGGGGGGCATGGCATGGCTTACGGGTATATATTTTGTATCTGGAGGGTAGAGTCTCTGCTTTCTGGTCTTCATGTGAGCTGCTTCCCTCTGCCATACTCTTCTGCCATATCCTGCCTCACCTCAAGCCCCAAGGAATGAAACCTGCTGTTCATGAACTGAAACTTTTGAAATCATGAGTCTCCAAATAAAATTTTCCCCCTCTATAATTGTGCTGGTTGGGTCTTTTAGCCACAGCAGTGAAAAAGCTGACTAAAACAATATGTTAAAATTTAGTCAAGTCAACAAGAGAAAAATGTAGTAAGTGGAAAGTCCGGCAACACTCGGGAAAGAGAAGTTCAATCTTGCAAATTTTTCAATGTTCTTAAACTCCTTTATATTGATCTTTGTTTTGATGTAGGAAAATTGTGATAACTCATGATGAAGGCACTTGTCTTTCTATAAAATCACTGTATGGTTTTTAAAAATGTGGTAGCCCTACTGTCAGAAAATGTAAGCAAATTCAAAATTAAAAGCACACATTTGAGTATATATAAACATCACTAATACCTTATGTGGTAAATGGAGTCATTTTAAGTAAAGAAGAAATAGACTATTACATAAATAATATTGGGATAAATGGATTTTTTGAATACATACTTAAATTCTCTTACTCTCTTTTTCAGGGGGTGGGTACTAGGGATTGAACTCAGGGGCACTTGACCACTGAGCCACATCTCCAGCCCTATTTAGTATTTTATTTAGAGACAGATCTCACTGAGTTGCTTTTGAAATTCTCTCACTCTTTATTTCCAAACATGATAAAATTCTACCAAGGATTGATTCATAAACAAAAAACAATTTTTACCTTGGGTAAATTTTTACCTTGGATAAATACCCCTATTGATTTGAGGAAGGCATTCCTAAGCATTTCAGTACAGTTATAAATAAATCATACAAGGTAGTCACAAAAACATTTGAATAACTGAAAATGAAAATCTCACTGAAAGTCATCTCACCTCCAATCATCAAAAGACATCTTGGAAATTGGATTTTCAATAATATTAATTGTTCCTATGAGATGTTAAACAACAAAGTGGTGTTTTGTTCATTCGCTGGTGTTTTTGTTTTTGTTTTTTGTAGGGTGTTTTTTTTTTTTGTAGTTTTTTGAAAGCAGTCAGAGTTATTTGTTTTCTTTCAGAATGCATTTCCCCCACAATCCCCTTCAAGGGAACACCCTTGATGACCTAGGGAACACCCACTAGGTCATACCATTTAAAGATGCTACCATCTTAGAAAAGTACCACCTTTCATATGAGGGCACTGTGGGGACATTTAACACCAAACTGTTGCCCTTGACATGACATGTGTATATATATTTCATATAGGGAGCCAAAGTCTTTAGAATTAGCATGAGATAAATAATGACTCTGAAATATATTAGAATCATTTAGTCATAGTATAGTTACACTAGGCAAACAGCCAGTCTCCTAACTAGTCTTCATCACTGAAAATGAAGCTGGGGCTTGAGAGTGATCATCAGCCTGGCCATACCAGATGTTGATCTTTTACTTACTTCATAAATGTTAAAGGTTAAAAACAGAGATGAAAGAGTGATGGCAATGAGAAGATTTAGTTGCTACTCATTTCAAACTATATGACCAAATCTAGGCTTTTTACCTCTCTGGTCACAGTCTCTACCTACAAAATAAATGTGTGAATTGTTTATTGATAAACTACAATAGTTGACTCCTCTGTATCTGTGAGTTTTACCTCCATGTTTTCAACCAAATGGGGATCATAGATCTAACTACATAGCATGTAACCCTCCATTGGCTAAATCTACAGATGCTGAACTCATGGATACGAAAGGCAGATTGTAAAAAAATTGCGTGTCAACAAATTCTTATATCTTGGGGCATCCTGGATACTATCCCTCATGGATACAAAAGGACGACACGGTATACATCTATAGAGAGTTTACAGTACAACAAAGTCATCAGTGAAAACATGAAATACAACTTGATATTTTGATAGAGGTGCGGCTAAGTTTCAATACCAAGACAAAGTGATGAAATTATACCTTTTTGAATATCAGTAGACTCATGCATACTTGGCATTGATGAAGAGTTCCATTCTAGGAAATGGGGACTATAGAAACTATGTCAACAAGGGTATTCAGAAACCTCATCATATTAGAGGACTTGCACATTGGTTGGGGGGGACAGCTTAGTTACTATGTGATGGGAACATCTGAAATAAAGATAAGGTCTCACAAAGAAGACTTTTCATGAAGTGCTCTGGAGCTTAGACAACATGCTAATGCTAATTTTAAGATTAGAAGTTGACACCTGAACTCTCAGACAGCAAAATGTATTAGCTATAACTTTGAGATTGCTTTTGACATTTAAAAATCTTTGTCCCAAGTTAAAATGTCTCATGTTGGTGTTTCCTATCATTCTCCATTCCCAGTAGCCTTTTCTAGTCATTAAAGATTGGAAGAGTATTATAAATATACAGATTCTTGGTCTACAATAAGCCAATATCTCAACTTGGCTTTTGTATTTCAATGTCTGGGAAGGGAAGGAATTGGTTCCAACATCCCTCTTCAGTGAACATTATCCTTTAATTATCAAAATGCTTAGGGATATTTCTTTGCCAGGGGACCTTCAGAATTTTTCTAATATCACTTTGTAATGAAATTGATTACCCAAAATGGTTTAATTATACTGGCACATCAGTAATAGGAACACAGGAAGATATTTATTGGTATAGGATGAAGTTCCAATGAGAGGAAATTAGACTACACACTAGCTATGAGAAGTGAGCAGGTTGCTATACACATAAAATATTTTCCATTAAAAAGAAACCACAATCCAACTTGTACATTAACCATGTCAGTCTTTAAGAGATATGGAGAATATCCTGGATGACAGATACCATGCCTCAGGCAATATGTTTGCAGACATGAAGCAAACATGGGCAAGTAGCATATATGCAAAAATGAGAATATCCAGTCTCAACTTGAGAACACCTCTTTACATGCCACATTCTGGAAGCTTCCTCTGAAAGTCTGGGACAGCATCAGTAATGAACATAATGTACAGGGATGTTCTGCATTGTGCCCACTGAAGTTAATGCTTAGAGTCAAACACAGATGCCTTCTCTTGGTTTATATCCTGTGCTATATTTTAGTCATGTCATAGAATAGACACCAATGTCATTGATAGAACAACAGTTTTTCAACTAGGTGGTACTGTGTTCCAAGAAAGAAAAAATCACATGAGAATGTGGGAGAAAGAAATGACACAGTACATAAGGTAGGCATTAATATGAAGACTGCACAGAAATACTGAAAACATATAATGTTATGTAAATTGAAAGTTGGGTGAAATGTATGAGAAACTATACTATTACTTCAAACATATGAGTGTTTGTGTATGCAACTAAGTATACACACACATATGTGCAGATAAATTATGATGCATGCATATATACACGTATACATACATACATAGCTAGAATTTTTCAAAACTGAGGACTATAAGAATGAAAATCACTTTTAATTAAAATTACAGAAGATTTTCCTTCATTATTTTCCTAACTCTATATTAGTGTTGTTAAAATGTCATTTAATTTAAAATGAAAAACAAATTGTCAAGTAGCCCCTAGTTAGTGAGGTTATGACTTAAATCTAATTTGTGATCCATGTTAGTCTAAAGAGGATAGGCAATAAATGTGTTCTATGTATTTTTTATATTTGTGCTCATTGGTTTATATAAAGTAATTAATAAATACCTAAGTATTATGGCCATAATACTTAGCATTTTGGTGGTGTTAAAGCAGTTAATAGTTATCGCTTACATGAATTCTGTAATGGTGGTCACTTAAGAAAGGAAGATACAAAGCTAAAATCTTTCCCAGTTGTGTACTTTAAAACAGAGTAAGCTCCAAAAAGGCTATCCTGAAAATACAATGACAAAAGTTTATGACTTAGAACAGTTTTTGTACTATGCACTATTTAATTGTCTCAAATTCTAATATAAAATCCTGGTAAAAGATCTGGAAAATATAGCCAGGAGTAAGGGACAAATAAAAGTTACCTATAATTTTCCACCAAGATATAACACTGGCATATATACTCAATGGAATATTACTCAGCTTTAAAGTGAAATTATGGAATTCGCCAGTAAAAGGATGGTGTTAGAGAATATCACTCTAAGCAAAATAATCCAATCCCACAAAACCAAAGGCAGAATATTTTCTCTAATATGCTGATGCTAATTCATAATAAGGCGGGGCGGGGGGCACAAGGGAAGAATAGCATTACCTTAGATTAGGTAGAGGGAAGTGATGGGAGGGGAGAAGAAGAAATGTGGGGATAAGAAAGATGTAGAATGAAACAGATATCATTACTGTTTGTACATATGTGATTATATGACCAATATGATTCTGCAACAAGTACACTCAGAAAAATGAGAAATATCCCATCTATGTATGATATATCAAAGTGCATAAATGCATTCTACTGTCATAGAATAACTAATTAAAACAAATTAATTTTTTAAAAAAGATATAACACTGATGACATAGCAATGCATTTTTATATATGATATTATTCCATTGGATTCTGTTTATACTCTTGGTGCTAAGAAGTTCAGTGCTCTTGCATTGAACCTTCTGTAACAGTGGATGTGGTCTGATCTGCACTGTCAAACAGGTAGTGAGCTCCTGAACTGTATCTAGTGCTGCTGAAAAACTAAATTGATAATTTTATTTATTTTTAATGTATTCAAATGTAATTTTAAATACCAGAAATGGCTAGTAGCTGATGCTCTGAACATGCATAAATATAATTTTTACTCCCTTGCTGTGATGACTTTTCTTCCATCTTTATTTTAAAAAGATTGTCTTTATACCTGTAATCCCAATGGCTCAGGAGGCTGAGGCAGGAGGTTCAGGAGTTCAAAACCAGCCTTTGCAACAGCAAGGCACTAAGTAACTCAGTGAGACTCTGTCTCTAAATAAAATACAAAATAGGGTTGAGGATGTGGCTCAGTGGTCAAGTGCCCCTGAGTTCAATCCCAGATGCCAAAGAAAGAGAGAGAGGGAGAGGGAGAGAGAGAGAGAGAGAGAGAGAGAGAGAGAGAGAGAGAGAGAGAGAGAGAGAGAGAGATTGTCATTGGAATTTTCAGTTTTACAATTAGGTATGACTATCATCTTACTCTTTATGCTAGAGAAATATAATGTTTTTATTCTAAGGAATCATCTATTTCACTAACGCTGGGATATTCTCAGCTCCTTCTCATTGTTTCCATTCTCTTGTTGAGAAATCTAATTAGTTATTAACGTTGGACTTTTTCGATCTGCCATATTTCAAATAATCTCACTTGCATTATCTTTTCCATAGAAGTGTATCATTTCTTTTTGACATAATCATTATGGTTTTCTTTTTAATTTCAATGACCATCTTTTTCAGTCTTAGAAAGCATGCGTTCTTCAAATTTTCAATCACATAACGTGCTTTGTACAACCTTGTAACTATAGTTCTCTTACATTGCAATCTTAGTGTGAAAATACTCCCTTTTGTTGTAAATATTAACTTATATCCATAGAGGACAGCCATTTATTTTAGTGAGCATCTTTGTTCATTTAATTGAAAGTCCTCTATAAGGACTGTAAGAGCATCCTTTCAAAGAAGATTTGTACTTACTTCTCATAGGTTCCAATGGGGTCTGAATCCAATTTATGTAAAATTCACTCATTTAATTTACAAATAAAAAGTATATATATTTATCATGTAACACATATTTAGAAATATGTATACGTTGTGGAATGACCTCAAGCCCATCTTTATTATATGCTTGGGTAGGGGAAGGTACAGCTCCTTGACCCCACGTAGTTAAATTTAAACTCTCAACCCATAGACAGTTTTAAGAATAAAGTTTCAAGATTCCAGGGGAGACCTTTTCTTTTAAACTCTGAAACTCAACTGAAACTAACAAGTTTTCTCTGCATCATTTATGTCCATGTAAAGATATTTCAATACAAATGCAGATCTTCAATGATCCTAGTTTTATACAGGGTTCAGATTAGTATAACCCTCCAGTAGGTCCTCCACACTCTGGGACATTAGAGCTCAATCTCAATCACACAAACCCACATCTGATCTGCCTCTTTCTTAGCAAACACCACATGAGCCCAAGAAGTTGCTCTGCTTCTTCATCATCTTCCTATTTCACAACACATAGGAATTCCCCCTTCTTTCTTGTGGCACCAGAGAAGTGAGAAGCATTTATAAAGTAATTTTGCTTAATTTTTATCTGTTAATAGGCACATTTTCAGTTATTGTGGCCTTCCACCCAAATACATTAAATATCAAGTAACTTCATGGAAAAGTTTTGTAATCAATGTGCTTGTCAAATACATAGTAGAAGCATGATATCTTCCAATATTTTGATATTATAAATAAGATTAGAATTAATATATTTTCATTCACACTTTTACTCAAGTTTCAATTATTTTTCTAGTCATAAATTTCTATAAGGAATATTAATAGTTCAAACACTTATTATACATGTTGTCAAGCTGAACTCCAGTCAAGTTTTAATTATTCATGTTCCAAAGAGACTCATAGAGCAGTGTCTATTTTGCTATTCTTCATGAAATACATACCTCTATTGTTTGGTTCACATTTTTATATTAATAATGACAAATATTTTTGGCATTTGATTGTTCATTTTTTTTCATATTGTGTTCAATTCTTGTGTCTTATGTCCACTTTTTATTGTTATTGCCTGTTCATTATCACTTTATAAACTATTTTACATGTTGTCTATCAACACCATCTTATTTAATTTTGTTATTATTTTTAAATTTTAATGTCTTGACTTATGGAAAATCTTAAACTGCACATTTAAATATATATTTGAACTGCACATTTAAATATACCCATATTCTATGTTATGAGTTTCATAATAATTGAATGTTTTAAATGTCCTCATTGAATAAACAATGTTTATTAACATGGTTTCTAATTTTTTTTGGGGGGGGTCACAGTAAATACTTGTTTTAGAAAAATTTAGCAACTTATTTTTCTCCTTTTCCTTTTGAACTAATGTGAAATTAATAAATCACCTTGTTTTTATTTTCTCTATCTCCCTCCTATCCCATTGATTAAGTTATCTAATCAGAAAGTCACTATTTTATTACAAAATCAATACAGTGCATTGAAATATATCTTAGGGCAATTAGCTATCTGTTGGTTTTCCAAATGTCATGATTAGGCAGACACACCTATTTATTCAGAATTTCTGTGTTAAATCTCCTCCGACCTTCTTCAATAGCAATTACATTACTTTATAAAATTTGGTGGAGAATAAAAGACTATTAATTTTTCCATTCAGCACTATGTATATACACCACTATTTAATCAATTATACCTATTATTCTAAAAATGTTATCTAGATTATAGCACAGAGGAAGACCATATTTCTATCTAACATTATTCATAGGAACTTCATGTGTGTGCAAATATGCTGTTGTAACTGTCTTTCCATTATATCTCTTGATATTGATGGCACGTAGAGAGCTCTTGGTTTGAGTATATTTATTTATTTGAGAGGATCCAGCCACCTTAGTTAAAATTACTTCTTAATTGATTTTCCTCAGCATTTGAAGTCTATCATATGGCAAAAATAATACTATAAATATTCATACTGTTTCTTAACTGTTTTTTTATAAACAGGAATTTAAACTCTAGGAAAAAAAATATAAATAATGTTGACAGTATATTTCGTGTTGCTTGTTTTAATGAAAATTATTCTAGAACTTCACAAATAGACTTTTATATAAGATTTCTGTATCGTGTTCAAACTTATTTATTTGTTGATAATATTAATCACATTCTTCATATATATTCTATTTCGTTAATTGTTGGATAATAAGAGTAAATAGCTAAGGTCTTTCACTTATTTCCTCTCATTCACTTTCTAATTTTCTGAGAGTTTATCGTGAACATTTTCATGCTATGTATTTCACATATAGAATTTGAGGTATATATGACAGCAGAATGCATTTTGATTCATTGTCCACAATTGCAGCACAATTTTTCATTTCTCTGGTTGTACACAATGTAGCATCACACCATATTTGCAGTCATACATGTACCTAGAGTAACAATGTCCATTTCATTCCACCATCTTTCCTGCCCTAATGACCCCTTCCCTCCTCTCTTATCACTTTACCCAAAGTTCCTCCATTTTTCCTATCCCCCCACCCACCCCCGCCAATAATGGATCAGTATCCACTTATCAAAGAGAACATTTGGCCTTTGGTTTTTTAGAATTGGCTTATTTGCTTAGCATGATATTCTCCAACTCCACCCATTTACCTGCAAATACCATAATTTTATTATCTTTTAATGTTGAGTAATACTCTATTGCGTATACATATCACAGTTTATCCACTTATCTATTGAAGGGCATCTAGGTTGCTTCCACAGCTCAGCTATTGTGAATTGAGCTGCTATAAACATTAGTATGTTTGTGTTACTATAGAATGCTGATTTTAAGTCCTTTTGGGTATAGACTAAAGAGTGGGATAGCTGAGTCAAATGGTGGTTCCATTCAAATGCAAAGTTATTGCCTTAAATATACCTTCATATTAACTTCTATTTAAAAGAATATTAATGTATTTATGTATTTTTGTTTTGTTTTTATTTGACAGACTGCCACTGTTTTATCCAAATGCCACTATAAGTATTGTAATTTAAAAGTCATTTTTAACCCAGTTTATGAGTGTTTGAATTTTTAAGCAAAGATAATCACAACATTTATTATAAAGATACATGTTGTTTTGGTATGTGACAACTTGCATTATAATATATTTTTCTGTTCCTTTTCACACATTTTATGTTCTCTCTCTTATACAAAGTGGCTATTTGGGGAATAAGGGAGGGGGGAAAAGTTGGGAAGAACATGTGGTTTAGAGTTGAAAAAAAAAATAAATTGGACTCAAACCCTCCACCAGTCTTTAGAAGTTTGACTTTGGCAAATGGTACAATTCTCCTATTCTTAGGTAAATCGTCAATAAACTTAGGTTGGCATCCTTGTTCCAAGGTCATTAGGATTATGAAATAAGATCAAATACGTAGAGCCCCTAATTAATGCTTTGGTAAATAATATAGAGTCATAGTAAATCATGACCCTTGCGATTAGCATTTATTTGATCCAGGGGCTGCAGATTCCAATGATTTCCAGATCCATCAGTTAACCTGAACATCTCAGAGCTCCAGTAAAGGAATCAATAAAGAGGAGTGGAAACTGACCAACTGGGCAGTATACGTCTTGATCTATGGCAATCCTAATCCAAAATATTAACACTATTATGACAAAATAAAAATGCATGGGATTTGGGGACAGAAGTCTTGTCAATTTGTGAACACTATCATATCAGGAACTTATGAAATACTCTAAACAAAATCAGATCTTTTGCAATAAGTTCTTTTCATTGTACATATTCATTTTCTCAAGTCTGAGAATATGCATTCACAGAAATTAGTAAACTAAACAAGAAAGCAAAAAGAACACTTTTATATAATATAACCTCAGAGAAGAGACAAAATAAACCTTAATATAATAAACGACTGAGTTGATGTGTTTCAATTAAGTAGCAATCAGTTATGAGCTTCATGGGCAGGAAGGTATATTCCAGCTCTCAAAGCAGTTAAAAATTCCATTGTGCTTCTAATTACCTATTTAATTCCTTGAATACCAATGTGCAATTAACATTACAAATAATCAAGGTTAAAAATATAATTAATGCAAGTGTGATTTAGTTATAATTAAACTAATTACACAGATATGTAGCATAATAAGGGACTCTTGGACCATTATGTGGATGCAAATTTATTCTTCCTTTCAAGAGCAGTTATTTGAATTTCATTTTCCAATTATTTTACAAATGATGGAATGGAATAATAAAGGAGAGAGTCAGTCTTCCAGATACGGAAAAATAAACCTGTTTTTTAAAAAATTCTTTTTAAAGTTTAGACTTTTCTGTCCATATGTATTTGTACATAAGGGAGTTAGAAAAATAAAAATAAAATGCTTCCTCAATCAATTAAAAAAAAAAACCTCTTACTTCTTATCTCTATGACAACAAGGAAAAATCCACAACATAACACCAAAGAGAAATTCTATTCCATACAGTGTGCTTCTCTTTTAGAATATTAAGCAGCATGCTGGCTTTATACATATAAATCTCAAATACTCACTCAACAAATAAATTCTGTTTTTGCTCTAGACAATACCTAGTTCTTAAAGTTGTTTTCATATATTGACATAGACTACAAAAGTATAACTGCATTCTCTACTCACAGACCACAGACAGCAGTAAATAGCTATAAACTAGCATTTGGAGTAAAATAGATTTGTTTTCAGATATGCAACTTTTTTCATGTAAGTTAGGAAAAGAGATATTTCTTACATGACAATTACATACCTATTGCTGGACAAACTAGGATATCATTGAGCCTTCATTTAAATATATAAATTATTATTATTTCTAGAATATGAATGAGGAAACAACCAGAGGAAGATGGGGAGAGGAAGGACCAGAGCTATCCTAAAGACAAAACAGATAAGAAATCATAAGATAACGTTTGTGATATTTTCTAATTCTATCAGAACACATCCAGAATTATGTACTTTCAGGGAATGACTAGAAATCAATTGATTATCACACACACACACACAAAAAAAATAGAAAACAAAAAACAATAAAAAAATATCTTTCCAAACATATCTTGTCTCTTTCCTCTAGGTGACCAAATAAAATACAATTCAAGTATCTTCTCATAAAATTCTTCTAGCTAGTAAATAAAAACAAGAATTAAAATATCACCATTTGGCAATTAATTCACCAAAGCATCAAACAAACAATAAGAACAACAAGAAACATATACTATGTGTTTCTTGATGGACGAGATCATCTGTCCTATTTAGACATGTCAAAGGTTTGAAACTGAGCCAGAATAAATCTCTGGATCCAACTGAACTTTCAAGAAATAGAGAGGATGGAGAAACATGCTAAACTTCATCATGACTATGCACTTGGGCAACTCTCCAAGTCCAATGGCCCAGGTTCTTCAATAGTTAGATCATATGGAAAAATAAAGGATGGCAGGTGGGGGGAATGTGAAGTTTGAGAGGGAGAATTAGAGATCATATCAAATTCTTTTTATAAATAAGCTAATGGTGATATCTTGCAATTGATTCATTATTGGGTGACAGAACCATAGTCATTTGAATGGGAAGAGTGTGGCCCAAACTGGGACATACAGAATGGTTTCCAAGTCAATACTGTCAAAGTTCTACTTTTTTTTTCCTGAATTTTAGTTGCAAGAACATTTGCCTTAATATAATATACTGTCACATTTTAAAATATCAAAATAATGTATATCAATCTTGTTTTTATTTTCAAAAAACTAATTCTCTGTTTTATTGATGTTTTATAATGTGGCATTGTTGTTTTTTTGTTTTGTTTTGTTTTATGCATGGGGGTGGGGATATCAGGGATTGAACTCAGGAGCACTCAACCACTGAGCCACATCCTCATTTCTATTTTGTATTTTATTTAGAGACAGGGTCTCACTGAATTGCTTAGTGCCTCACTTTTGGTGAGGTTGACTTTGAACTCACCATGCAAACTTGTCCTAGCCTCCCAAGTGGCCAGGACTATAGGTATGTGCCACCTCACCTGGATGACTTTTTTTTTTTTTTTACTTCTTAATTTCATTAATTTCAGTTCTGATCTTAATTACTTCCTGTCTTCTACTCTTTGGGAATTAGTTTGTTCTTGCTTTCCTAGTGCCTTGAGATATGACAGATTGTTTATTTTGGATCTGTTTCTGTTTTCATTATTTTATGCAGGCTGAATGTTATAAACTTTCCTCTTAGGACTACTTTCAAAGTGTCCTAGAGATTCTGATATATGATATTTCTGTTGTTTCTCAGAGATTTTTTTTTCTCCACTGATTCCTTCTATGATCCATTCACTGTTCAAAAGTGCACTATTCAATATCCATCTGTTAAAATGGTTTCTGATTTTTATCTTGTTATTTATTTCTAACTTCATTCTTTTATGATAACTTCATTGTATTATGATCTGATAAGGTACTAAGATTTGTCTAGGGACTTTTTTTTTTTTGTATTTGCTAAGATTTGCTTTGTGTCTTCAAATATGGTCTGCTTTAAAGAAGGTTCCATGTGCCACTGAAAAGAAAGTCAATTCAGTCATTGGTGGATTAAATATTCCACAGATGTTAGGTCCATTTGATTAATAATAAATGAAAATAGATCCCTATCTCTCATCTTGCACAAAAGTCAACTCAAAATCAATCAGAGACCTAGGAATTAGACCAGAAACTTTGCAACTGCAAAAAGAAAACCTGGGAGCAACAATACAACATATAGGTGCTGGCAGCAACTTCCTTGATAAAATTCTTATACCTCAAGAAATAAACCTAGAACCAGTAAAGGGATAACATCAAATTTAAAAAGTTTCTGCACAGCAAAAGAAACAATTACGAGCACGGAAAAAGAGCCTATAGAATGGGGCCTCTTTACCATATATATGTATATAATGTGTGTATGTGTGTGTGTGTGTGTGTGTGTGCGTGTGTGTGTGGTGTGTATCTGCCAGATTATAAACTATAATGTTGGCCCATATAATTGCAATTCAGTACAACCACTTTTTGGAGCTATATGACAAGGGCTCAAGATTAGGAATGGATCCACATAACCCAGATATTTATCAAAAACAGTAATGTTGTGAACAACCAATAAAAAAAAAAAAAAAATAAACACAGAATTTTCATATGAAAAAAAAAAAAAAACAACTAAAGTCAGGATAATATAGTGATATCTTCATTCCAGTGTTTACACCTGTGAAGTTCACAATGGCCAAGTTATGGAACCAGCCTAGGTGTCCATTGACAGATGAACAGATAAAATAAATGTGATATATATGTACAGTGAATTTTAATTCAACCATAAAACATGAAATTATGTCACTTGCTAATAATGGATGGAAAAGGTAATATACTCTTTTTTTTAAAAAAAAGAGAGGAGAGAGAGAGAGAGAGAGAGAGAGAGAGAGAGAGAGAGAATTTTTTTAATATTCATTTTTTAGTTTTTGGCGGACACAACAGCTTTGTTTGTATGTGGTGCTGAGGATCGAGCCCGGGCCGCACACATGCCAGGCCAGCATGCTACCACTTGAGCCACATCCCCAGCCCAAGTAATATACTCTTAATTGAAATAAGCCACATTCAGAAACTCAAGAGTCCAGTGTTTTCTCTTATATGCAAGAGCTATAAAAAAAGGAATTTTAAAAAGGGGATGGGATATTGTTGAAACCTTTTACCTCCTTTGGGACCGCAGCCATTATCTGGTGTTGGCTGAGGTGGCCTCATGGGCTCTTCTAGAGCATTTTCGTATATAATAATAATTATAATAATAAGAGGGTTAAAATAAATAAATAAATGTAAATAAATACATCAAAATCGGATTGCCCTGATGAGAAGTGATGGGAAGGCATTCATGAAGTAACAGTTGTCTTCTGTTTCTTGAGGGTAGTACTGATTATTATATAAGTTTATTCATTGTATAAAATTTATTGAGATGTTCTTTTCAATATGCAAATGATACCTCAAAAATAGTTTTTAAAAAATATTTTCAAAAATATGATAGCAAAAAATTATTGAGTATTTAAAAATATTCTAAATTTTGAGAAAAACCCAAAATTAAAAGTCATATGTCATTATAGAATAATAGCAATGATATCATATATTATGGTTTTATGATCAAGATAAAGCTATACAAAGAAGAAAAAAGTTGAAAAACAAATTTGAAGGATGACTTTTAATAGTTTAAAAAATAAATAGTAAAAAATTAAATTGCTAAGAAATTCATCATATCAGACTTTTCAAAGTAAAAATGTCAGAAGAAGACTTTAAGATTATTTTATAGAAATACAAATATGCAGATATAAAAAGAGAAAAGAAATACAAGTTTCTAATAAGTAAATAAAACTTTTAATAAATAAAATTTATTTTAGAAAGGTAAGGACATAAATAATCATGAATACTGTCTTTATAACAAACATATCAAAAAAGAGCCATAAAATTATTCATGTGTATAAATGCTAAGATGTAAATTTAGAATATTCCTTATAAGAATGTTAATAAAATTGAAAAATAATGATTATTTTAGTTGATGAACAGTATGTACATAATTCTCAAATCATTATATTTAGTAAATAGAAATATAACTATTAAATGAGAAAATGCATTGTCATTTAACATCACTTTGATAATTCTAGAACTGAAATTGGAAGTACTACTGTAGAGATAAAGGAGACAAATATTTCATTAATTACTGACAAGGCCATTGTATTCTAGATAGAATACAAGGAATGACTTTTAAATTTATTTTTAAAAATAAATTATTTACTTTAGTAAGATATACATGTTTTATGGAAGAGAAAAACATAGCATTGTCAAAATGTTAGTTCATTCCAAATTGATCCATAAATGTAACATAAAGTCAATTAAAATTCTATTATAGAATTACAGACACAATATTCTAAATTTCTTCCACTACACACAGAAACTATGAGTAAAGGACTTTTATTTTCTTCATTTCTACATAACTTGTACCTAAAATAAATAGCCACGATAAAAAATACACATCTTTGTGGATGCAAAACAAAACAGAAAGCTAGAAGAAGGATCTAAAAACCACTAATGGTTGAGTATGAGGTTTGAATTTCATGAAGTAGCTACAAATTTGTCCCCTACAAGGTAATGGGGACCAAAAGTCCTTCATAATTGACATGCATTGTAAGGGGACAAAAATCAGGTTCATTATGTGATTACCTGAGTTGGTAAGAGAGCCCAACATCATATTGAAAATGGCTGAGCAAAGGTGTCAGAGGTCAGTAGTAAGTTGCTCACCTTCCAGGCTGGATCAGCAGGGCAGAATTAGAACAAGATACCAGTGAATGGGAACCAGCTCTTTTTCGTATGTAACCATGAGATGAAGACCTAAGTTGTCAATAGAAGGACTGTTTCTATCCTAAAGGTCCATGGAATAAATGCCAGACTGGAGGCGGTATCCAAAAGGGTAGAAAAGGGGCAAAAGCAAAACCCCATAAACTCACTAGCAATGTTAGCTAGAAAACTCCCAAGCCAGAAAAAAAGCTAACCAGAAACAAAAAGCTTAAAGGAAAAGAAAAGAAATAAGAGATGAATTTCCTCCTGATGAAGCAAAATTTATTGGGATGAATAATTAAAAGCAGATATTCAAGGATTTTATGAGGCAAATTTCAAAACATAATTAAATGATGTTCTTAAGATGGTTCAAGTATTTATACAAATCACCATCAAAGATAAGATGGACAAAATATCATAATGAAGTTGTATCTCCTCAAATTATAGCATAAACTTGATGTAATTGTATCCAAAATATTGATTAGCAATCAAATATTGTGACTTTTTATGCAGACTATTATATTCTTAAAATAGTATGCAATAAAAAAGTACCCCAAATATTCCAAGCAATTCTAAAAATGAACTAGGAAAAGGACGAAGTAATTCAATGTACTAGAGGAGCTCAGAATACATCATCCCAAAATATGCTGAATTGGTATATTGGTAATTTCAAGCTGAAATCACCTGAGGAATTGTAACTGCAGAAAGGGCCCTGTGGCCTGTCTTTTCCTACTTGCAACAAGCTATAAAGATGTCTTTCCTGCACCAGGGCAAGAAAGTAGCTTGTATAATCAAAGACTGGACATTGGGATTGTAACAAGCCTGAATAAATAAACTTACGGCTGCAACTCTAATCTTCCACTAGGTTTTACAATCCCAAGGGCCTCTTAGTGAATCCCTAGAATTTAACTACTCTCAGCCAGAGATCCTTTTTGTCCTGTCATTCATTCACAAATTTATCATTCTTTGTCTAAAATGCACAAAGGCATTTTCTTGGCCATTTCTTTAGACTTCTCACTTTTCTGAAGATCCCTATGAACACACAAAATTAATAAAACTTGTCTTCTTTTCTCTTGTTGATCTTCCTTGTATTGATATGGTTCCTGTACTCAAAGAACCCATGTAAGAACTAAGGAAGAAAAGAGCAGAGATCTGTTCCTCCCCTACAGTAGGATGCTTCATAAAACGAAAGAACTTGAAGCCAAATATTAAATATCAGATTTTGGTACACAATAGAACTGCTTCCAATTGGTGGACAAGGATATGTTTTTGAGAAAACATTTTAGATACCAATTATATAGGGAAAAATCAAATTATATTTCTACTATATTAGAAATACATATTTCAACTATACTATAAACACATGAGTATAAGAAAAATATCTTTGGAAAATAAAATATGGAGAAAAGTCTTATGACCTCAAAAAGAGAAGAATTTCTTAATATTCAAGAGCAATAAATAACACAGAAAAGAAAACAAATGGACTAAACTGAAACAGAGAATTTATATATGTACCTTTTAAGCAAAAATTAGAACACAAGATACCACTATAAAGGAATATTTAAAACATGCAAAACGTATCAGGCATGGTAAGGCACACCTGTAATTCCAGCAGCTTGGGAGGCTGAGGCAGAAGGAATTTGAGTTCAAAGCCAGCCTCAGCAACTTAGTTAGGCCCTAAGCAACTTAGTGAAACTCTGTCTCAAAATAAAAAACATAAAATGTTCTGGAGATGTGCTCAGTGGTTAAGTGACCCTGAGTTCAATCCCTGGTAAGAAAAGAAAAGAAAAGAAAAGAAAAGAAAAGAAAAGAAAAGAAGAGAAGAGAAGAGAAGAGAAGAGAAGAGAAGAGAAGAGAAGAGAAGAGAAGAGAAGAGAAGAGAAGAGAAGAGAAGAAAAAAGAAAAAAGAAAGAAAGGAAAAAGAAAGAAAGAAAGAAAGAAAGAAAGAAAGAAAGAAAGAAAGAAAGAAAGAAAGAAAGAAAGAAAGAAAGGAAGAAAGAAAAAGAAAGAAGAAAAAATCAGGGAAAACATACAAAAGATTATATTTCAGCAGAGTATATAACAAATTCCTATATTTATAAGTAACAAAAAAGTTACAATACACACAAAAGGTTGAGGGATATAATTGCAAATGATAGAAAGGAAAGGTATGTAACAAATATATACAAGAAAGGTACTCGAGTTCAGACAGAATCAATGAAGTGCAAATAAAAGGGAGATTTCATGCCCATCAATTTGAAAAACTTAAACTTATAATCATAGAAGAAGACTATAAAATGTATAAGTGAAATGAAACAATCTTTTAAATTTTATCTGAATTGGAAGCATGTATATGTCTTTCTACATAAACAACCACACTTATACACACATAAACAGACACAGAGAAAACATATAAAATTAGTTGTATGGTTCTTTAAATTAAACTGACAGGAGATACGCAAATATCAGTAATGGATTTTAGGAAAAAATTTTCATTCTCCTGACACAACACAGGCAGACAATGAATATTTGTTGATTTGAAGAAGTAGCTAATTGATGGGTGATTATATTTCTGAACCTTTTTTTATTCAATTACTACATCTGAAGCCATAAAAAAGTTAAAAATCTAAAGCACATTTTCTCAAATCTATGTAGAAATGATTCTCTGATCCCCAGCACACCCTATGAAATCAAATAACTTCATGATAACTTGGTGGATAGTCATATAATGACCTTCAGAGAATGCACAGAAAACAGGTCTTTCATTTCATAATTTCATAGAAATTGAAATGTATCATTAAATTACAGAGAGTTTGCTATAGTAGGAAAATAAAAAGATCTATGCCCGGGGCCTTGCAACACAGTATTGAAAACAGACTAGGATATGGGGACATGCACAGGGGGTGCACATGGGTTGCTTGTGGAGAAGGAACAACTAGAAAACAGCTGTGAAGCTAAAAGTATTAAGAGTTTAGTCTGGTATTGAACCAAGTTTCCTATTAAGTCAAATTTATAACAGGAATCAAGTAGCAAATCCAGCCTCAGAAAAGTGGGGAGCAAGTAATCTCCCTTTGTAGAAGAGAGAAAACCACAAATGTTAGTCCTGATTATAGCTCAGGAAAGAGGAGGACATGCTGCCACCACATATAGGCAGAAAGAGGAGCAAAGTCCTCAGGTCTCAGAGGAAAAGCTCCAAATTGAGCACAGATTTCATAAGGAATTACAGAATGAGGTGGTGGAGACATTGAAAGATTTATCCATAGAAGCAAGAAGAATCAACCCTTGGCTATTTTCTGCTCACCTGAGTTACATACAGACATCTCAACTGCAATCTGGTGCCTCTCAGAGATGTCTGCCCTCAGCTTCTTTGTGACAATACCTTCCTGATCCTTTGCTCTGGCTATCAGGTTGAGCTCCATTCACATTATGGACACCCTTATCCTTTTGGAGAAGTGGTGATTTGAAGATAAATTTGGAGGAAAATTGTGCTTTCAAACTTTATTCCACAGGGCAGAAAGAATGTGGGGTTTCTCTGGGCTTGATTATTTCCTGCTTAGGCAGCACAGCAAAATAATTAAATCTTGATCTTACCCCATGGGAGTCCTAACAACAGCATGTCCTGAACTTGGAGGAATTTCACCATTCAAAACTTTGAATGTAGTGCTCTTCCCAGCTCCATTCACTCCTAAGAGTCCAAAGCACTAAGGGAAAAATGAAGTTAAATAAAATAGGTTAAAAATAATGATAATGACATTATACATTTTCTCTGAGTCAACTTTGAATTGACATTATTGATATGTGATATTTGTACATTTTAAAGAATCACACATTGTAAAGCATTTTATGGTTTACACAATACTTTCAAGATCATCACAGCATTTAAATAGTATAAAAACTATAGCATTCACTTATAGACAAGTAAATTCATATATGGAAAACTTAAAAGAATGAGAAGTAAATGCTAACTATCCCAAATTATGCAGAGATGACAGTCTTTGAAAGTCATATCTTTGTAGAAATAATTATGCTCTTGATATTCATTTCTGTATATTCCAAAATGCTTTTTTTTTAAAAAAAATTTCATTTTTCACTCTCCATATGTACATTGCTTGTAGCTGTATACCTTCCTTGAAGAGTACTGAAGAGGTTACAAATTCGTTCCTAGCTCAAAGCAAATCCTGACACTCAGAAGATGACCCTTAGTTTTATGCTCTTAACACTCATCAACTTATTTCTTGGTCCAATCCTATCATATATTCCATGTAAAAATTGGCCTCCTGGTTCTTTTTTCTAGATGTAGTCTTGTGCTTCCAGGTATATACTCTGCTTGAGAATTCAACATGGCGCCTGAGAATATGATTCTTGCCCATCTCCTTCCCAGACAGTTTTTGAATGAGTAGGTGATTCTATCTATTTTCATATACTGGCTTCCTGGCTTCTGGGATCTTAGAAAGTGACTACTTATGGATTTCTGTCAGCATGCCACACCTAGCTATCACAGTACTCTACATCAGGCCTCTGAATGCCACTGTCTGAATTGCCACTTGCTTTAATAACCACATTTCTCCCAATTACCCATATCAGAAATATGGTTTTATCTCAGTCCAGGCCTGTCCCATGTCATTGATGTCAGTCAGGCCATAGCTGGGTGCTCCAAGGCATACCACCACCAGGCCAACCAGATGGTATCTCTGTTTTAAGGCTTAGCCATAAAGCTACCTTTGAAATAAAGCTCTCCCCCTGCAATTGTCCTTCTACTTTCCTTGTACATTCTTTAAGATGTAAAGCACTATAGACAGTACCACTCATACATCTTCTAATCCTATCCTGCCTTGGGACAAAGCTTATGCTGTTGTGTAATACTGTGTTTATGATCTTTGGTTTCCTATCCAGTTGGTTATTCCTAAAGGGACAGGTTCATACCTCAGTCATTTCTATTTTCTGAAGGCTTTTACAAATTACTTCCCATCTGAGTGACTAAACTGTGATGCTCATAAAAGCTTAGCATATAAAACTTATAACAATTCGCAACTTGAATGTCTCCAAAAGCCTACATGTTGAAGGTTTGGTCTCTAGTCCTTGGTGCTACTGGGAAGAGGTGCAGTCTGTTAGGAGGTAGGGCCTAGTGGATAGTGTCAGGTCATTGAAGGTGTGCCCTTGAAGAGGATATTTGGACCCTGTTCCCTTCTATTCCTCCTTCTTTTGCACCTGGCCATGAGTTGAATGATCTTTCTTCTCTATGAGCTCCTGCCATGATGTAATAAGCCAACACAAGCCCAAAGTTAGGAGCCAATGAGTCACACACTGAAATCTATGGAACTGTGAGCCCAAATAAACATCCCCTCTCTTATAAGTTTATTATCTCCCCTGTTTTATTGCAGTACCAAAAAGTTGACTAACACAAAAGTAAAATTTATATGGCATCTCATATCAGATACATAAGTCATCATTCTTATGAATATTTTCAAGTTTTTCACTTACTCCTTAGCTTAAACCTACCATAGAGCCGTAGCAGCAAATTAATATTGATTTTAATTAATTTCAAAACAAGGGTGAAAAATGTTCAAATAAAATAGGTTAGACTGCAGAGCCAGTCTTAAAGCAGTAGAAAGAACAGCTATAAGTAAACACATCCTTACCATTTTTCTACCAGAAATCATAGTCTTTGGTATAAGGATACTCCCAGAATGCTTTAGGCTGTTCTCTTTGCCTTTTTACCCCTCAGAATACTCATATCTGAAATGTCTATTCTCCTCTCAAAGGCAGGGAATGGGTGCCAATCAGATAACAATATAGCCTACTTTGAAATTCTCAGGAGCTTGGAACAATATGCATGCAAGGTGCTCTTTTATTTTTAACAGTTAATTAAAGGTAATCATTTCCAGAATTGATTTCCCTTTATGCATTAAGTACAAATCAGGGACAATTTATATGGCTTCTGTCAGTTCTGATTAAAGATTTCTCCTAGAATTAATGCCATAGCCATGAAAAAAATTCCCAGCTCTTGCAATGGTGTATGAAAAATATTCTTTGGTTTTCTAGAGTAGCATTTTATTAGTTGGGCTTAACTGTACACTTAAAAAGTATTGAAGTCAAAATGAGAGTAAAAAAGCAGTTTCCTTTATTAACTATAATATACTTTCACTTAATAAAATGATATCCCAGAGCTGGGGGTGGAGCTCAGTGGTACAGGGCTTGCTTAAATGTGTGAGGCACTGGGTTCGATTCTCAGTACCACATAATGATAAATAAATTAAAGGTACTGTGTCTATCTACAACTAATTTTTAAAAAAGACATACCATAGTCCAAACCATACTGAAAACTACTGAGTAACATAAAATTTAAAAAATTATGAAATAAAACAAATGTTATCAATCAACAGTGATTTCACTATGGAAAGAGCCAATGGATCCTCTTTTTGGTTTTTCTCCTATGACTGTGAAAATTCTTGAAATGTAAAGGTTGAATATAGCCATGATTTCAGCTATTCTGAGAACATCACAAACAGGTCAGCAGTTTGAATTATACAGGTTCACAACAGAAAAGGATAAAAAAAGAGAAGCTTTGCTACCTCTCCTCTTGATATGCCTAAACTAATATCTTGCACAGCCATAGTCTTCTTAAAAAAGCTTCCATAACATTTACTGAGGCTGTTTAACACAAGGATGTCTCCACTGGTCCTTCCTTCAAGCACCCTCATTTGCTCCTTTTCAACATCTATATCCTTGGAAGACTTGACTGTGCCTTGGAGAGAAGAATGACCCCTGGAAAGATAAAGTCAGAGTCAATTCACACTTAGGAAATTATACTGGGATATTCTATAAGAGAGATTATGAAAACAAGAGAAAACACCTTCATATATCTATATCACCTTCAACCAAAACACCTTAATCTTGACATCCTGCTTACTGATTCTCAGCAAGAGTTAATTTCATTCCTTAATTTGAAGGAAATATACATGCTACTAAAAGATACCGAAATAGATTGATACTCAACTAGAAATAGTTTTTAATTTTATGAATAATAAAGTAAATCCAGACCTTACTAAATTCAAAAAAATGCTATCAAACTATATCAACTTTTATAGGAAATATCTCATTTAATAAAATAAATTATTAAAACATCCAAATACTATAAGTTTATAGTTTAAGTTGGATTGCATATAAGGATTGTATTGCTAGCACATCATACAACATCTTGCAAAAAGTATTCAATAAGTATTTTCCAGATGAATACAAATTTAATTATCAATTCTAACCATTTCTCTCTAAATCTAAGCTGCTCTCTTTTCTTTATGGTTTTCAATCTGATGCATTTTAACTTTCAAGTAAATTTCAATTTCCCCTGTAAACTGTAATATGCCTATATTTTAATAATTAAATAGGTACAGACCACTGAGTCAATATTATACTAACATTAATTTCATGCTTTTCACAGTGCAATATTTTTTATGGAATATGTTATCATGTTGTTATGGAGGAAAATGGGTGAAAGGTAATAGGAGCTTAATTTTGCAACCTTGCAATTCTCAAACTATTTTAAAATAAGAAGCTATTAAAACTCAATGAAAATATCCACGGCCAGTACTCAGTCGTCTTAACTCTTTTTTTCTGTATTTTTTTCCCAAACCTGAAATCACCTTTTGGCAAAAATATAATATATTTCACACTTATCTTTGATGATTGATAGCTAGACATTCAGGAGTGTATATTATATCATTTATATAACATTCCAAAGCATGAAAAATGAATCAATGCATATAAAAATAAGAAAATCAGTTACCCAGAAGGCAATTATTGATGAGGAAGGAGCATCAAAGGTGTTAAATATATTCAATTAATCTAAGAGGGGGTTACATGGGTGTGTACAATTTCTAAAAATCCACAAAATTATACTTTCCTGCTTGAATGTCATTTCCTTGTCCCAGATGAAGGTCTGTTTCTTGATCTTTCACCTGGGCTTTGCCCTTCAAAGGCCTTTTCCTACTCTAATGGATCAGGCCATCATTATGCCATCCTGTCTCCAGATGATCTCCGCACAACCTGTGGTACTTTACAGATACCTCCCGGGTCTCAACCCAGAGTTACTTATCTCAGGGTACTAGGAAGGGACACAGGTGTGCACAACTGTTTAATCTTCACAACTAATTCTGGTGGCTGGAGAACAAGTGACGAAGATTACTTCTTGTTGGGCCCCCTTCCAACAATCCACAATCCTAATTCATTCAACTGCACTCAGCAATGTGACCCTCAGACATCTTCCAACTGAAAATCACAATAAATGGTATCTTTATCAAAGAAGAAAGATCCAGATGGACACTAGATATAGCAGAAATTTGCAGATGCTCCAGCATACCTAGTATCTGGACCACATGGCTATTCTGACTCAGCCAGCACAAAGGACACAGAGAGCACACCCCAGCTCCAGGGGGAAAAAAAGAGAAAGCAGGAAAGAAATCCCCAAACTCACCCAACCTAGATGATGTTGGGCTACAGCTGAATGCTAACTGAGATCTGAATTCTTAGCAGACAACCAGGGGTTTCGGAATGGAGCCAGGGTGTATTAGACAATGACAGCAGTGAGGCGGGCTCCACACTCAACATCTAGCACCAAGGTTCTAGTGACAGATGCACTGCTCAGAATAAGGAAAGCCAAGTCTATTCTGTTCCTATTCAGAGCGCATGGTCCTATTCTCTTCCAAGATTCAACTATGGCATGTATAATTTTCCTATATGCTTGTAATTAAGCAGAGATAATTGACATATAAATACTACAGAGGTGCCCCATAGATTTAAAAAAAAAGGATGTTATAGACATGTTGAGATGGGTCAAAGTATTTTGGGAGCTTAGCAGAGACAGGAAGAGGTGTTGGATGTGAAATCAGACAGGTGCAGGTAATATGAGGCAAACATCTCGTGTGGTGATGGCAAAGGATCACAGATAGCTTTACCAGGCATGAGCACCAGAGTTAGAGGTGCTTGTTAAGAACCTTGGACTGTACCTTTTAAATAATAATTAGTGACCCCATTGGATCTGGATTTAAATGACAAAAATGACAGCATGTCACAGTCATTAAACTATTTTGACAGATATCTATAAGGAGCATCAAGCAACTGGTATCTAAATTAGATTAAATTTCTTTGCTCTGTGACCTTTATGCAGACATAAAACAACAAAATTCACTATCTATTGTGAATATTAAATACAAAATTCTTTTTTTTTAAATTTTGACACAGGGTCTCACTACATTGCTTAAGGCCTCACTCAGTTGCTGAGGCTAGATTTGAACTTGCCTCAGCCTCCCGAGTTGCTGGGATTACAGGTGTGTGTCACTGGATCCAATTAAAGACAAAATTCTAAAATAAGGTTCAACTAATACTTACACTTTACAAAATAAACATAATCCAGAGGGGTTTTGTGTGTGTGTGTGTGTGTGTGTGTGTGTGTATGTGTGTGTAACCCAGAGCCTCATACCATGTGAAGCAAGTGCTCTACCACTGGCCGTATCCCCAACCCAGAATGTCTTTTCTTTAAAAAAAAAATCTTTTGATAATATAGGAGGATGAAGCAGCTGAAATTCTGCCAAAGGGGGGTCTACATTACAGGTTTTAAAAAAGACTGTACTGTGAAAGGATATCACAGCACAAACTGTATTTGTACAGCTCTCAGATTTCTACTTCAAATTGAGTCAGTTTTTATAAATCTGCAGATTCCAGAGTGATTATGGCCAAATTCAAAAGAGCTTTGGAACTTGTATTCAAAATGGTTCTCTACGTTAGCAGCTTACATGGGCTATGTGAGAAAATGCATCATGAAATGACTGAAAAGGAAAACATACGTATATGAAAATCACCATAAAATATTAATAATGTTAGTTAGCCTTTATAATTTTAATAGGTTCTCCAGTAACAGGGTCTTAACAATTTCTCCAAAATGAATCTCCCCCTTAGGCAGAAGTCAGAGGGAAATAGCACTGGGAAAGAGCAGGTCAATGGATTCAGGTCATGCAGGAGGAGATGCATCATTGAGGACCTGCACAAGAAAGTACATTTCTTCCCTATGTATCTCAAATGTATTATCTGACAATAATCTAGACTTCTTTGCAAAGTGGGTGTATGCGTATGTGTGTTTGTCTCTGTGCATGTATATAGATTATAATACATGTCTATGCATCTATCTAAACTGTGCATGGCACTGACTTGTATTCTAACTTAACAAAGATAAGAACACAGCAATAGAAGGAACTAGATTGGGTGAAGGCCATGCAGTTATCTCTACTGAATTTTCATACTTTCCTGCTTCCAAGAGTTAATGGCATTTAGTCATAAAATAAATTACTTTATGGTATCAACCAAATTCACCTGAGGAACTACAAAGTAACAAGGAAATTGAGCAATTTCAAAGTGGAAAATACATGGAGACAACTAAATAATTGGAACGATCATCTCACCAGTTGGCACTTTATCTTTTGAAATTCCCTTTTCCTGGTGTTGGTGACTCAACATGAATCAAAATAAAAAAAGAAACATAATATCTTAACTTATTATAACCATGCATAATACTGATCAGACACTTTTCTTATCTTGCAACCTCCAGGCTGGACTTTTTTTTCTCCCTCTCTTTATTCAAAAGTCACTGCAATGAGAGGCAAAGCCCTTCAGAACACACCTTGACCACTGCAGAAGGTTCCAGTGCAGTAGGATCCTCAAGAGGAGAAGAATTGTGCCCTGAGAGGCCAATACCACAAAGATCCATCCCAGGAAGTCCATCTCAAAGGGACTCACATAGGAATCAATGCCGAAGTTGTAGGTCAGGTCATATTTGATCTGGTTATAACAGAGTTCTATCAGTCCTTGACCCAAGCAGAATTGAGGGAAAATAGTGAAGACCCACTTGAGGACATCATAGATATTCTGTAAATTCTGCACAGAGAGAGAAACAAACAATAAAATTAAAAACTATTTCTCTTTTTATAACACACCCATAACTTATTTTCCTCCTTTGTTGGGGCTGTGTCCCAGGTTTCCCTATCCCAACTACTCAGGAGCATCCTCACACAGCTATCAAACTAAAGAAGTTTACTCTTCAGATTTTGGATACAGTGGTATTTGCCTTGCTTGGCTTTACCTGCTTGCAACCCATGACACCTTTATTCCTTTTCTCTCCTTTAGAATAGGAATGCCTATCATATATATGTCCATCTCACCATTATATTTTGGAAGCACATAACTTATTTGGTTTCAAGGGATCACGGTTCGAAACAAAATTGCCTCAGGATGAAATATAACTTTTTCAGTCTCACCCATACCTGATTCAGGTGGTATTTATAAATGAGACCTTTGGACCTTAGATTTTAGAGTGGATGCTGCAATGAGTTAAGACTTTAGGGTTGGTGAGATGGAATGAGTATATTTTGCATGGGACAAAGATTTGAACTTTGGGGGCCTAAGAGCAGAATGTTATGGAATGAATATTTGTGCTACTCTCAAATTCATACTTTGAACATTGCCAACACTGTCAATGTGTCACTGTTAGACATGGGGCCTTTGAGAGGTGGTTAGGTATAGATGAAGTCATGAGGATGGAGCTTTCAAAATGGAATCAATATACTATGAGAACATCAAGGGACAACAATGCTCTCTCTCTCTCTCTCTCTCTCTCTCTCTCTCTCTCTCTCTCTCTATCCTTTCAGGACACAATGAGAATGTAGCCATCTGCAAGTCAATCACAGGGTTCAATGAAGAACCAAATCTAAAGTCCCCTTGATCTTGGATTTCTCAGTATCTAGAGCTATTGGAAATATGTGTCTACTGTTTAAGCTGTGGTTTTTGTTACAGCAGTAGGAGCAAACTAAGACACATGGGTAATATTAGTAGTCAAAAGATGACATGAATGTTTCAATGAGTAGGAAATATCAGGAACTTGTGACTGTGAACACTTAAATAATATACCAAATGTCTAGTTAATTCTTAACACACAATAAACATTAAATATATGCATCATCATTATTAAACACAAAATTGAGTGGTGCCACAAAAACATGTATAAGAGGTCAAAAAGATCCCAGAGGAAACAAATCAAATAAGATAGACTGTATGTCTGAACACAATTTTAAAACAGAATATATCTAAAAATTTTAAATCTCTCATACATCCTGTTCTTATCGTTACTATCTGGTAAATGCTAATTTTACTTTTAAATGAGATTAAACTTATTATACTGTTAAATCAATTGTCCACTAAATGCTTTTGGCAAATTGTCATATGCTTTCAGCTTCATTAGACTTTATCATATTTCATTCTCTCAATAAATATAGAAGATTTCTTCAGTTACCAATGAAGAAACAGTCTCAAATGGTGATTAATATATGCAAGCCACACTCATTAGGGCCAGGAATTGATCCTGACCTTTCTAATCCAAAGAACAAGGTCTTTCCACTAAGGAGCATAGCCTTTGGAGAAAATTCACCAAAATGCTGGTCTGTTCAGTTGACCTTTAGACTCAGTACAGCTACCTGAAAGTATTTAACCCAGAAAGAACACATTAACTGGAACTACCAAAGCCCTGCAAATATAATGAAGAATTAGACTTATATTTTACAGTCTTTCTCTACTCTATCTAAAAATGATCAAGTTTATTTTATAAGTTAGGAAAAATCATCACAATATGTTCATATGATGTACTATATATATATCATATAATATATATTAAAAATAAACTTACATAATTGTCAATGCATATTTCTCACTAGATAATATACAGTTTTTCCCTTATAATTCAAACTAAACACTTAACTAAGCTAAGTATAGCCTTAAATAATGTGTTTTTGGGCTACAGCAAATTTAATAACAATTTTTTAAGGCATTTACTATCAAAATATGATTTATTGTCTTTTGCATGTAGACATGAAGAAAGTACAAAAGCTTCATTTAATTCTTTCTTATTTTTTTCTTGACTGCTACTAGTTATAAATTTTGATCAGTCTTAAAGGAGCTTATTAATTCCACTTTTCATAAAACTATATCCCTGGATCAATTAATGTACCTCATGAAAAGATTTTATATTATTAGTGTTGGTATAGGAACAGCAGAAGAGTGTAGCTTTTAACTCAGGAATTGGTAGGTAATTAAGGAAATGACATACTAATGGTGATGACTTCGTATCTCATTTTAAGGAATTCTCAATCATCTCCATACAAGTGTGAACAAAGACATATGAACACTGAGTTAATAAAGAGTCCACGCATTTGAGGGGTTGTAGCTGCATTCATGGAAAAAGGATCCACAGTGTTTCATTTAGGATATGTAGAGACTGATCACATGACCAGTCTATCCAGAAACAAGCACCATTCTTTTTAACTCCACCAACATCCTCCTGGCCCCAACTGGAATCCTTACCAGTAGGAGAGAGAGATTCTAAACTTCCTTGCACTAGAAACTAAAAGCATAATTTTATCAACTGTGATTTGATAGCAATGAAAAAATATCACATCAACACTATAGTTTATATGCATGATGGTTAATATGACATTATGATTTTGATATGCGGTGCCCCTCAAAAGCTCCTGGGTTAATACAGCAATGTTGGAAGGTGAAATGCCTGGGTTCTGAGAGCTACACCTAACCAGCCCATTCTAGTTTGGATGGGCTAAGTGGATGTTAACTGTAGGGCATGGCTGGAGGAGGTGGGAACTGGTACCATCTTAGTACCCACTGAGGATGGATTCTGCCGTGGAAGGGTTCATCTTCCCTGCTGGCCTTTCCCCTTTCTATCTCCGCTTCCTGGATGCCAAGAACAGATATTGCCCTTCCACCAAGCCAATCTGCCATAATATTCTGCTTTACCTTGGCCCCAGAGCAATGGAGTTACCTGCCCATGGAATAAATCTCTGAAAACCATGACCTCAAAATAAACTTTTCCTCCTCTCAGTTCTTCTTGTTAGGTATTTTGGTCAAAGCAACAAAAAGCTGACTAATACATATGGGTTATATTAGATGTTATGACTGATCTGAGAAGTCAGATGCTATTTTTTTTTTTTTGGTTTCTTTCATTAAATCTGTAAGATCATATTGTTCCATGACTTACAAATGAATACTTTTCTTAGAAATGAATATTTGAATAATTGTGAGTTTTTAAGACAGAGAATATCAAAATAAAGAACAAAGGAAAAGAAAGACATAGGAAAATGTAATAAAACTGCTCTTATTACTTATTACCAATTGATTTAGACCAATTTTATTTTTGCAAAAATAGTACCTATTAGCTAGCATTTTCTTTAGGGAGGCAATGATGTTTATAATTGGAAGTAACAATGTGTTTCTACCTGCCATGCTTTTAGACTTTAATGGATGAAAATGTTCCTGGCTAGTTTCCTCTGTTATCTTGTCCCCTAGAATTGACCTGAATTCTGAGTTTCTCACCTTTGGGATTGTTTATTTGGGGTCTGATTTATTTTTCACCATAGTTCCTATGTATTCCTGATGGCACATGTCATATTACAAACTGATAGAGGGGGAGGAAAATTATATTCTGCTTCTGCTGATTTCAATATTCTTCTCAAGCTAATGCCAATTAATTGTTCTGAAAGCTTTCTATTTAAAGGCTAGACATATTAACACAGATTACTGTCAAACCAGATCTGTAAAAAAAAAAAAATCACTGAAATAGATCATTCCCCTCATTGAATGTGTAATGGATATTTACATACTTCACTGCTTCTGCACAAACATGAGGCACAATAATAAAAAATAATATTGGCCATCATTCAAGAGACAGCTAAGTCTGATCCAGTCTTGAGGAGTAAAGCTGCCTGATCAGGTAGACATCAGTTCTTGAGTCATTGGGAATGACACCAGCAGCACATCCTTCAACAGGGAGCTCTGTACCTTTCTCAGGTGATTTCCTCAAACTAAGCATCAGTCAAACCCTGGGAACAAATGAGAAATCAAAGCTCATGTGAACAGCAGGAAGCCAGAAGGGAACAGTGTGATCAGAGGTGAGAAAAGAGTGCAGAAACAAAAAGGGTTAAAATATAGACTCAAAATAGAGCATAAGGTCTGAAGTCTATACCCATTGGTCACACATGGGCTGTCAGATGGCTTGAAGCACAGGCCAAGAGTGAGGAGAGACAGAAGAGAAGGGGAATGGCAAGGAACAATTGGAATGTGTCTACAGAAAGCATTCAGCTTGACCTAGACACCTATTTGGACGTTTGGAAAGTACCCTAAAAGGTCCTTGCTAATGGGAATGGCCTAATGAAGAGAAGCATTTCTCTATTTCTTAGCAGAATTTACTGGTTTTTATTCCTTTAGTAAAAACTAAATTAGTACTAGGCGATATAGGAGAGAAGGCAGAATCCATATAGATGTGTTATGATCTGAAAGTAGGGTCAGTTGCTGTGGCCCATCTTACACTGTAGTGTCCGGCCACTGCCATGGTGACATTGTGACAAGGCACTTATCATTGTGTGGTAGTAGGAGCAAATGTGACTCCATTTTGTTTTATGACTTCATCCTGTAAACAACCATGCCAAGTAGAAGAGTCATGACTGGGGCAAGGTGTTCTTTTCCTTTTGCTATAGAAACCTTTAAGAACACAGAACTACCTAATGGGGTATTGTTTCTGTAACTAGGGTAACGGGACTCTGTTTCTGTAACTGGGGTGCCTGGGCTAACTGTGATTGGTTAGACTTCCCTCTGCTTGACTGCACTGTCCCACTTCTGTAACCTGGCTTGCTTGCATTGGCTAGACCCCCGAACATCCTTTTTGCGGTTTTCAGGCTTATAAGGAGTGCCCTTGCAATTGTTTGGGGCTGATCAGGGGAACAGCCTTATGTTCTGGTCAGCCGCCACCGGTGCGCTTCAATAAAGGCTTGATTTGATTATCCATGAGTGGTCTGGAAGTCAGTTTATGAAACCCAGGGACAAAGCTTTAACTATAACAATTGCATTAACTCATCCATCATTAATCAGTATTTCACCATCGAACCATCTCTGAGAAAGGCACCAGGTATGCAGCAATGACCATCTTCATAGATCTGCCTTGGCTTTTGGAACAGTTGCAACTGTGCATCCTTTGTTCAATTATCACCAAGCCAGGACATGGCTCTTATAATGCTACAGATGGGTTTTTAAATTAGAATGCATTTCTTTTTCTGGAATTTGAAGGCAGTGGATACTAGCACATTTCCATTGAATTGCAGTAGGAAAAATCAACAAAAGACACATGCATCCCTGTTCTCCTCTTGTTCATGCCTTCAGAAATGGCACATTGCCACTGACTGACCTGAGCTTTGGAGATGATGGCCAGGATCCGGGGCATGGTGGTCATTAGCATGGTGCACAGACCAAAGATAAAGTTCAATGAGATGTAGGAGATGAAAGCCACATCTGAACTGGAGAAAATTCTGGACATCAGATACATCCATGGAAGTGTTGCATATCTGAAAAACAGGGTGGAAATTTATATTTATTCTCCTATGTTTATTTTTATAATGACTGAATTACAGATGCAATTTTACTGGCCTGGTAATGTTTTTGTGTACATAGTTAACAAAAATACACTTCATGTAATATATCTCATGGTCTCCAATAGACAAAGCGTTCTTCCTGCGACTTCCAATGACCCTAAACATAATGGAAAGAGCACTGTGTACGTTGGTTAGGAGCCTGACCGTCCAGCTTTGGGACCTGGGGCAAATCAGCTGACATTCCCTCACCACCTCTTCCTGCAATGGGACACTCCTCTGTTCTGTGTCTCATCATGAAGAAATAATGCTTGGGGCTGGGGTTGTGGCTCAGTGGTGGAGTGCTTTCCTAGCATGTGTGAGGCACTGGGTTTGATCCTTAGCACCACATAAAAATAAATAAATAAAATAAAGATATTGTGTCCACCTATAACTAAAAAATTATTTTTAAAAAAGAAATAATGCTTATTTGTTACAGTGAGAATTGAAAAATAATGAGAATATGAAAAGCCACCAGTGCTCTACATAAAAATAAGGCATAAAGATAAAATCTGAAAGTTTCATGTACAGAATGCATATTCATAGTAGGCACTATGCTGTCACTTCCACAGTGTCCTCTACTCCTCCACACACACCCCAACAATGTGAAAGGTGGAACTCTGATCCTTCTCTTCCAGGTAGAGCAACCAAGAGTCGACAACTTTTTCAAACTTTCAGAGCTGACCATACATGAGTCTGGCACGGGATTAATTTCTGAACATACCAAGACTGAGTAAGAAGGAGTATTGCTAAATACTGAGCCCTGGAAGCAGTCCCTGTGAGTTTCTGATGACATCTACATCTAAAAATCCACCCTGTCCCTAAAATGAAACCTTTTATTTTCTTCGTTTTATCTCCCACAGTCTTAAAACTGAGTTTCATTCATGGCCAACTTCCTTCTACTTCCTTCTGTTGCAGCAAAATGTATTGCACATTGTATTGCACACCATATTAAAGGAAACTGGCACTTCGAATGATAGTTCCAAATATCAGCAGAGAAGCTACTTACTTTAAATCATAGCCTTTCCCATAAGCTTCATACATCCAGAGTCCTTGTGTGTTCTCTGTACACTGAAGGTAAACACATCACTGTTTTCTTTATAGTGACTGTTAAACCTGAAATACTTCAGAGTACCTTTAAATGACTAAGCTTTTCTTAATATGTTAACTAGTGAGACTGAAATGATGTGAGATGTCAGGGCCTCAGGATGGTTACTATCTTAGTTAAACTTTCCTTTTCAGAAGAAATCTGTGATACTGGAATGTATTCCTGGGCTAAAAACTACATTCTCTTATTTTGGAAAATATTTGGAATATTATATATAAAATCATATAGTATCTCAGAAACTTTCCTCAATAGCAGTCTACACCCTAATTTGGACTTGATGAAAATTATTTGAGCACATGCTAGAGATGAGAGCCATAAAACAATTATTCTAAAATACTTGCTGTATAAAAGAATTAAGTTAAACCAAAATAATTACCAAGAGAGAAACTGTGACTTCTCATTTCTTCAAACTGTCAATATCTGTCTGAAATAAATTACTACACAGAAGAATCAACCCCTGCCCCCACTCATATACACCACTTATCTATATTTTCTCCTTTGTTGTCTCTTCTGGGGCAACAATCAAGTGCTACCTTCTGTTATCTAACTTTGTTGAGAAGCAAATAAAATCACAGTATTGAAAGTATTTTTGCAACTGACATATAAGCAATAGCAGCATGTGAGTCAAATTTGGGGGTAGCTTTAATTGCCATAAAATTTGTTCTGGGAGTGAACAAAAAATTGTCTTAACTTAAAACTACTGGTTCAAACTCTATATTATAGAACAACATGTAACAGATTGCTTTTCTTTTCCACATGACAGACTTCATAATAGCCTAAAATAACCATTTTGGTCCGCATATGCCTCCACTACAAAAGACCAGATCACTCTTTGTTCCTTGTAAAACATGATATCCAGCCAGCTCTCTCTATTAAATTTGGCAATGTGGGGTTTAGAGGAATTGGGGAAAGAGGCTCTGCACTGGGCATCTGATGTGGTCAGCATTGCGCAAAGCACAGCAGGATCACCACCCCCTTTGATCAGCATCTCTGCATTGGAGGATGAAATTTAAGAATGCCTTCCTCCAATCTATTGGAGGGACTAATCCTCACCTGGAAGCTAGGCCCTGCTCCACTGAAGATGGCTCAGAATCTGCACTTTGTTATTGTTACATAAGGTTTCCATACTGGGTTTTTTCATTTAAATATTTGACAAGTAGATCAAAGCATTGTCTAAGAAAAGTGAATCAGAGACAAAGACATAGTCTAAATGATGCCACCAGGGAGCTCCTATTGCTACATTAATGAGCAGCCTTTGAGAGTGGCTTTCAGCCAGTGATGATTCCACCACATCACTTTTTTTTAACTACATTTTCATTAGTTACCTTTTGAATACTTGGTTGAAATGAATATATTAGCAGCTCAAATCCCCTTATCTTTTGCATTTTTTAAGAAAAAAATTGAATCGACTTGTAGAACATAATTTATTGAGGGGGTGAACCCTACTTTAGCTTTTTCTATTCCGTGATAGTGATATTTTACTAAAATATAATGTATCATTTTAAGGATTTTAGAATTTTCTGGACATTGGTGTACTGCTGAGTAGTTTCCTGGAATTTATGGCAGGGTATTGTTATCACATCCCCCCTTCAAAAACTGACCCTTTCCCTACTCTGTGTGAATTTCCCAAGACACCAGAGAGGATTCTGTGACTTCATCCTCATAATCATTCAGCACTAAACATGCCCCAAATATATTCTAGAGTTTAATTTTTTTTATATACGAGCTAGACTATTTTTTCTTTCAAAAAATTTTAAGTATTATTTTCCTCTTTTTAATAATCCCCTTCCATCAATTTTTACTTGAAAGAAAAAGATAAACACTGTGACTAGGCATTTGTGTTTTGTTATCTTCTAGAGAGCATCTATTCATTTATCTCAGCTCTTATTTTCTTAGAGTCCAACTCATTGCATGTCCCTCCCTCAATCATGGATGTGTTCTGAGGTTCCAGCTTGTTCTGGGACTCAGCCTTCCTGGAGATTGTTCTTGGGCTTCTGGTACCTACAGGTCCTGGTGGGGACAAGAGTGAGTCACCTCTGCATCCTCACCCATAGATGGCTGGGTATGCAGGAGATGCAGCTCCCCAGACTGAGGCTCTCTCTGCTCTGTCACCCATAGTAGTGGGTCACTGGTTTCAGAGTTTCACAGTGGGGTGGCTGTGCTCCAGTGAGGAAATAATGACCTTTTAAATCTGGGTTAGTCTACGACTAGATGTTACCCCATGAACTCTTTTGGGCTCTACTTTATTGGAAATTAGTCCAGATAGCAAACACAGTCTGACTTATCTTTTATATCTTCTTATTCCTGCTAACCTAAGAATTCTGAACAGGAAGTTTGTAATAGAAATTGTTTATCAACAGATCTGTGAGTCTTTAAACCTCTTTTTAAAAAATGTAGTTCTATACATAGGGAGAATTCTTAACTTGGTGCAAATTCCTAAAGGAGCTCATAATCAAATTTATGGTTAATAAAATTTCCTTAAAATATGCTTATAAGGGGGCTGGGGATGTGGCTCAAGCGGTAACATACTTGCCTGGCATGCATGGGGCGCTGGGTTCGATCCTCAGCACCACATACAAATAAAATAAAGATGCTGTGTCTACTAATAATAAATATTTAAAAAAATTTTCTCTCTCTCTCAAAAAAATATGCTTATAAGAATTTCTAAACATTGACCTTATATTTCTTAATTTTTGAAATCTGTTCCCCTAAAATTAAAAAAATCATTTACTTTTTGTTAGTAAAGTCCATTTTCTAACTCTATAAGATATATAACTTATGTACTCAATGGGATCAACAAACTAAAAATCAGGCCATATACATATATAGTTCTTTATATAAGAGCTTAATTTCAAACTGAATATTTAAAAAAACATGTCTACTATAGCATGTTTTATAGCAGAGAGCATCATATCTCCAAAAGAGTAAAATAATTCCAAGAGTAACAATAATAGCTAAACTTAATTTAATTGGACTCTGTACCACTCATTAGACAAGCTGTTTGCAGGAACTATCCAATTTAATCTTTCCAGAAACAGAATTTGAGTTTTACAGGGAAATACTGAGGCTTAGACAGAAGAATTTATATTTCCAAGGCCACAGTATTAGAGAGTAGCAATATCAATATTCCTGTTGCCCTTTCTCTGTCCTCCTACATATCCTTCTACCTATTCGTCTATCAATTAATTTATTGATCCATTCATCTGATAATGATGAATACTTCTTCAAATAATTTTTCATCACCTAATTAGATGTTCTAAAAAATCCTGAATCACTGATATAAGAAGTATGTAAAAATCATTTTAGTTGTAATCTTAGGCTTAAATTAAAGATGAATGTTTTATTTCAAAACAGCCTTGAATTACGATAAAGTCAGTACAGTAATTATTTCCCTATAAGAAAGTGTCTATAAGCAAACACATACGCTGGCCACATAAGACACATATTTCTGATATCAGATAGGGCATTATTTAGGGTTCACTTGTAATGATCCTGATTAGTGTACATATGAGAAATTTGTACAGTGATTTTTCTCTTTATGTGATTTTTTTCTCTGAGAAAAAAAGTAATCAAAGTCAGGCAAAACATTTTCCAACTACTAACGTTATAGGAGAGGGAAATATATGCCAGACAGCGCTTCACAAGAGAATCTCCTCAAATGCAATTTCAGAGCTAACTGGATTATGTATTTGAGCCCATGATTAATGTCAAAGTGAGAATAACAGAGAATCCATTTCCCACTGCACAAGTTTGTCAAACAGCTTGAGGGCCTTTCTGAGACAGGGCCAATGCCATCTTCATTATGACCCTGTCACCCTTTCTCCCTCCACGGGAGCATTTATCATCTTGCTCAAGCTTGTTTGTTCAGCGTCCCTTGTAGAAGCAACATAATTGCTCAGGAGGAGAGAAAATCATGAAGCCAACAGCAGGTTCAAAGCCATCCTGAGGGTTTTCTCTTTCAGAAAACAAACCATAATTTTGCAGCAGTGTTTCTCATCACATACCCGAAAAGTGCCAGCAGGAGGGCTGTGGCCGCCAAGTTCTCACGGAAAGTGAAAGCTGTTAACTGGAAGGCCATAATAATGGCGACACACAGGCAGACGGAAACCAAGTAAAAGAGCTGAGAAAATAAGAAGAAAAAAAGGGAGAACGTGTTGCATCAGTTGGTCATGTTATATGTATCATTAGCTACTTATCTCAAATGTTCCCGTTAACTTCTGCTTAAACATAGCTTCTACTTCACATGTTGCAAGACTGGTAGTATAATTTGTCCTAGACAATCAGGACAGTCACTGTTATGGGCTGAGTCATGTCCCCCCCCCCCGCCCCAGAATTCAACAGTTGAACACCTAGGACTTCTGAACATGACTGTATTTGGAGACAGGGCTTCAAAGAAGTGATTAAGTTCACACGTGAAGCCTGGTCCTATGTGATTGTGCCCTGATAAGAAGAGGAAATCAGCACACAGATACACAGAGGGATGAAACCACAAAGACACAAGAAGCACCATCTACAAGCCAAGGATAGAATCCTCAGAGAAACCAACCCTGCTTGTACCTCAGTTTCAGACTTGCAGCCTCCAGGACTGTGAGAAGATAAGTTTCTGCTAAGTGCCCAGTCTGTGGTATTTTAGGGTATGACAGCCCTAGCAGCCTGACAGGGTCAGTTCTACCCATCTTCTTTCAGAAAGGTCAAGGAATCCAGCCACTCCCCAAGAACAAGGCTCTGCCCACATGTAGAATGAAGGGCAGGCTCCTTGTCCTGCCCTCCTACATAGCCTTCCTTTGAGATACTCCCACAGGACAACAGCCAGGGCGCTTCTTGGGGCTCTCCATACTCAAAGATTATTCTTTGGGGAGCCTCTGGCTGTAGAGCTCTTCTCAGTGTCACCCAGGTGGCTAATTCATGCTGACTTTTCAGATCTCAGCTTAAATTTCATTTCCCTCTTTAACCTCCCAATTTGAAATTATCCTCCTCCCTATTGCCCCTTTTTATTTTCTCAATACATCTAGCTCTGAGCCCCTTCTACCTGGTACATTTATTTAGTGGTTTTCTACTGCTTCCCATTAGATTATAAGCTCTATGACAGGAGAGATATTCTCTCACTTTTTCATGACTTTAGGATCAACAATTATGTCCATTTGAGTAACTAAAATAGCATACCATAGCCTGAGCGGCTGATAAATAACAGAAATGTATTGTTCACAGTTTTGCTAGCTGGGAAGCTCAAATTTATGGCATCAGTAGATTTGTTTTCTGGTGAGGGGCCGCCCACCTTTTTCTTCATAAATGGTACATTTTCGCTGTGTTTTCACATGATGGAAATGGAAAGAGATCTCTCTAAGGTCCTTAAATAAAGGCACCAACCCATTCCAGAGGGTTCCACCTACATGACTAATTTCCTCTCAAGGTCCCACCTCCTAATACCATTACATTGACTATTGGGTTTGAAAGTTGGATTTTGGGTGGAAATTAACATCCAGACATACTTTGACACATAGAAGGTCAAATGAATAAAATATTTTATTCATTTATTCTATTCATCTAATGAGTCATCAAATAGAATGATCAGGGAATGGATGCATAAAGATAGAAGAAACAATAAATCAAGAAGCTAATAAATCCTCCCTATCCTGAAACTCCAAAGATGAATATTATAGGTAAATAAGAGCCTCACATTGAGTGTGAGGAATAAAGAGATTGTCAATTACGGAGGTAGCAAAAGAAAAACCCTAGGGTTTGGGAAAACTTTGGATGCTCTTTGGTATCCTGGTCCTATGACTTGGTTCATCTTCCCTTTCTCTGGGGATGGTGAGTCCATTAGACACCATGAATGGGAGACGTGGAACAGAAGAGTGACTCTTGGCCACATGTGGTACTGCACCAAATTGAACAGGAGGTAAAAGCAGGCGCTGAGCCTGTGCCATACCAACCAGAATTATGATCCTGGATGAACCATTTCCTTTCTCCAGACTTCAAGAACCCCTTGGTAAAGATGAGGGCATCCAAGGACCAGCATTATTCAGTCTTGTTTGAGATTCATAAATTACCTTGGGTTTCTAATGAAAGTAAGACCTCAAAGACCTATCCACACCCATAGAACACAATCTTGCAGGTGGGCCCTCAGGAATCTAGGGAAGTGTCTAGATGGTTACTACCACTAAGCAGGCTTAGGGAAAACCCTGATTGAGATGAACTCAGGTGTGACCTGCATAAACTGTACTTTTTTTAAAAAAAATCTAGGTTACATGATCAAAAAGAAGCAAATCTGCTAAATTCTAAGCCAGCTCAAAGGAATAAATACTACATAAGAGCAACATGTTAATGCATCAGATTCTGCACAAAATAACACAGCTGTTATAGAACCTAGTTAATGGCAAGTACTCTGCAAACGTTAAGCCTGCCCTACTCCCACAGACATAAAATTTCTCAAATCATAGGATGAGTCATTTATGAAGGCGCAAGGACAAAAATATCACAGTCCTACAAAAAGGGCAATGCCACTCTGTAACAATGAAAGTGACTACTGACCATCAAAGAGCACTTCTCTCAAAGAAGATGCACTTTGTAAAGCAAGATAAATGTCCTCAACTCTAGGGAACAGCTCAACAATGCATCTGTTACTGTCTTCTTCGGGACCGCAGATAATGATCAGGAGAGTTTCTGCTGGGAAACTGAATTCCTGCAAGAAATATTAATAACTGCTGTATAAACTAGAGAATGGAGCTCAAGCCTCAGTGGGGGTGCTTTTAAGCATGCAGATGACAGATCTTTTCTAATTATTTATTAATCACCTCATCACCCACCCCTTCAAAAGTGCATATTAAAGGTGATTATTTATTCATTTCCCTAATAAGAAACTTTGCATTTCTGGTCAGGCTCTTCATTTCCCAGCCTGAGATTCCTGAGTCTTTGCCATATGAAGCATTCCTAAATGACAGATAATGACCAGTAAAGGTGACTTAACCTGAAATGCTCTCAATAATAAATGATCCCTTCTTTTGTGGATAGTCCCCACACGCCCAGGTCTCCTCTTCCTCACCCTCCCCCCCCACACACACATACATTGAAGGGATCACTAGCATAGAGGTTACTGGGATCTCATCCCAAATCCTACCATGTCATACAGGAAGTGAGTGAACCAGTAAGTCCTGTAGCCAAGGCCACTTATGTGCTGCAATCTCTTGGCTCCAGTCACTCTGTCCCTCACCACAGAGCTACCAATTGATGCAGACAGGATAGAGAATCCCAGCACAATGCAGAGGGCAACACCACACTGGCGGATGCTCTCCAGGCTGTAGGCAAAACAGAATAGCTTGTTAGATTTAGAGGAAGAACGGGGGTCTTCTTTCTATTAAAATCAGGGAAGATAATCATTTAGGCAAACTAGCTGAATATAAGAATTCTTTCATTAAATCCCTGTGACCAACTTTGGAGACATGGATTATTGTTCAGAAGCTAAAAGACATAACTGAGAATTATAAAGTTGAAGAGCAATTTCAAATGAAAGACATGCCCAGGGTGACATTCAAAATACAGTGTGGACTTTGCCTACATTGGAATTTCTTTGTTCTACAGCAGCCCCTGCCAATAAGGGGCATTTGCATACCTTACAGGCCCATCTCCAAATTTAGTTACTTAAAATACCAAAATAATTTTACAAATGGTCAAGGTCTAATCATACACATTGCACACTCTCTTGGGCACTTTTTAAAACTAGAATACTACTCTTGTTCTTTTGTCCAATCATGTGCTGCCTGCTCTCCTCTGTTCCACCTCTGGGAACAGCAGTGCACAAATGATCTTTCAGGTGTCCAACATGATGAAACATTTCACCACCAAACATCCGCTGGGCCATGCTTTCTTTTCCAACATGTCTTGTTCTATAAAAGATGTCAACTAGCCCACTCCTGGAACTCTAGGCAGGTGTCAGAGACTGTTAAAGATATTATCTTGAAAATCACTATGTGAATGAGAGGACAAACTGCAACCCATCCTTTCTGTGATGGTAATGATTTGAGGAGAGAATGCCAATTAAGCATATTTTATTCTCACCTTGGTAGGTCATAGCAAGTGAATAAATAGTATTTATATTTATTATTGAATTTTAACTAAAAGTTTGTCAAACATGATATGGAAAGGGAGATGGAAGAAAAAAAGAGAAGTTGGACAGAACTATATCTTGTAATAAGACAAAGGAAACTGACATTCTTACCTAAAAGAGCTGGCTTTAACACCTGCCCAATGGCTCCAAGCCCCATTGGGACTGTGAGGAAAATCTCACACGAGAAATACCCAGGGAGGACACTACTATATTCACCTATCTGAATTCCACATTTATGATGTTAAATTGAAAAAGTGGCCCAGAAGATGTGCAGTCCCATAAGCTGTGGGAAACACATACCCTTAGGATGATTTCTGCTTAAAAACAGAGCTGCGTGATATTCTCATCCATTTTAAGCTCAGTCAAAGCACTGACCCTTTTAATAATCACTTTCCTCCTGCTTTTCAAAGAGATGCCCAGGCCCTGTGCCGCTAACTATATATGCCAACTTCTCTCCCAACATATGTCAAAAAGGGATCAAAATCACCACTAAGAGATTCAAAGATATTCTTCCATACTTGGGGCCCTTCCAGCATTCCTTCAACTCACATCTTGTCTTCATTCAGCAAGGATCCTCCATATGGGTGGCTATAGAGTGTAATTCCTGCGAACAACATTTTGAAAAGTAAGCCTTCTGCTGCATGGTGACACACAGCCCACCTTCAACCCACATAGAGTCTCCTTGCCCATAAAACATCTCCCGGGTGCTTTACCCAGGCCTCAGTCCTTTAGTAGCAACAAATGGCAAATTCTGTCATGTAATTCAGCTAATGTGTACTGGGATTTTTGCATTGCTGCCCTGGTTAAACATAACTAGGATGTAGTATAAACGCATTATATGTCAGGTACTATGCTCATGTTATATGTTATCATTAAGTGTTGTGAGTATCTCAGTACTGAAGGAATATACCATTCATATTTTATGGTGAAGAAACAGACTCAGGCTACATAACAATATGCAGAGGAGGTCATCTGATAGAAACCAGGTCAATATTCAGTTCACATCTAGATCAAGCCAGATCTAGACAGATAGAAAACTCAAAAATTTCTTTTTTCCTTAGAACAATTTTTATTTTGGAGTTGTCCTTGGCTTTGTTTGCTTTCTCAGGCTTGTACATTAGTGCAATGCCAGCAGCCAATGTAGAGAAATTGCCATCAAGTTTCAAGTAAAAGGATTTCATTTAAAAAGTTGTTCATAATATCACACAGCATGGTATCTCTTCTCTAGCAAATCCCAGTCAATACTATATCAAGAACTCCATAACTTCAGGCAAATGGTTTGTGTTTCATCTTAAAGACACTGTGAACTATGAGAGTAAATGAGCTTCCTTTTTCTAATTGGTTGTTTTAAATGTTTGTAGATAAATTGTGGCTTGAACATGGAGGCCAATTCAGAAAACACAAAATCTTTGCTTTATTTTATGTAGTCACTCCTGTATTTTCCTTCTCCTTTGAACTCACTTTCAATTAATCCTGTTGTTTATATTTTGCATTCCCCTATGGGGGGGAACATCAAATTCTTACTAAAACAATCATGGAGTATAAATAAACATAAATAAATTAAAAGGTACAGTGTTAAAACAGACCAAAGTGCTCCAAAATCCCAACAGTTTTGCTGCCAGACACCTTGACTTCTGTCTGTTTACCACCTGTTCTCTTCAACTTGACCAGCCTTTTTATTTCCTCCATTGTGGACTCAATCATGCACTAAAGAAAGCTCTGAATCATGGCAGACAGAACAGTGGGAGCTAATGACCCAGCTAGTCTCTTGTACAGTTTCCAGAATAAGTTCTCTGATTATAAATTAATATTGTAAAGATATGCTGTCCTGGCTCCTGGGGCAGGGATGGGGCGGGGGTCCCATGTCTGTTGTGTGGGTTCCCAGAGCATTACAAACAGCTGCTTGGAGAGGACTCCGTGTCTGTCTGGACCACTAACATTCCCTACTCTTTCTCTCCCTTGTCTGTCTGTTGCTGAATGTGACTTCTGTCCTTACTCTTTATAGTATTTTCCAGTTACCATGCTTTCCAGCAAAAGGTCTGACCCATAGGCGGCAAGCCTTTCATTTGATGAGGAGTCTGATAGCGACCAGGTCTACCAGGTGGTCATATAAAAGCCAGCAGACCTTAGAAGTGCTTACACGAGGGGAGATTCTGCCAAGTGTGGCAGGTGTCCCTTTGGGTGCTGCAGAGAGGGGGAGTATAGTTGCAATGTTGTATGGTATTCCAGAGTCTGTGTACGAATGAGAGTATTCTTGATAAAAGCAAACTCAGAAAAGTGTGGTTAGCCCATGAAGATCTGGAAATCATGTCATTTTAGAAACATAAGAGAATACTGGAATTATTCAACTAGAAAATACAAACACACACACACACACACACACACACACACACACACACACACATATCTGGGGCAAGAGGAAGCTTGGAAATGTCTTCAGCTAGCTAAAGCATCATCATGGCTCACAGGAAACAGATTGGGTCTATAATGTTTTGGAGGGAGAAGTTGGTCCAAGGGGGAAGGTTCAAAAAATATAATTAATGAAAGATAAGATCAGAGAATGGGAAGCTCAAATTCTAGGGAAGAGAGAGGACTGCATATTGAGTTTAGTTATGTAGGCAATAGCTTTCTTAATCATAATAAAACCCCAGTCAAAATTCTGCAAATGAAGGCTCAGTGGAGGTCAGGTTAGTGAACAACTGGATGTCCTCAGAGGGGGACATGCCCAGATTCCTTGAGTTGAGAGCATAGAAGCTCTGCAACTTTTCCAGAACTTTTGCCTCATGCATCTCTCCATTGTGGCTGCTCCTCTTGATTTGTATCCTTAAAATAAAACTGTTTTAAGTGTAGTGCTTTCCTAAATTCTATGAATTATTCTAGCAAATAATCAAACCTGATGGGGTCACGGGCACTCCACATTTCTAGCCAGTCAGTCAGAAGTGCAGATGGCCTCAGAACCTTTGAAGTATAGTTGGCATCTGAAAAAAACAGCAGTCTTGTTGGGCACCATGCCCTCTGGGTTTAAATAGGCATAACTGAGTAAACCACTAGCGATAGGACTGAATTCAAGATCCAGTCCTCTCTCTTTCCCAGGAGTTGGACTAACCCAGCATCCCCACCCTCTCATCATATGCTTCTTATATTTTTGAACCTGCCTCCTTGGATCTCTCCAAAACATCATAGACCTTGACTTGAGAGGTCTGTGCTAATTCCACATGTTCAGTGGCAGAACTGAACTGCAGTGTACCCAGCTTCGTACTGAACAGAACACCCTCCATAGCTGATGTTTCTCCTCACACAGCAGAAATGTGGGCCTGGCCGGACAGAAGTCTCCTGTGCTCTCTGCATCCCACCCCTTCACACTCCCCTTGGGTCTTCTCAAGCCTGCCTTGAGTACCATGACTATATTCTACACTTCTCCCCACACACCCTGCGGGCATGTGAAGTCCAAAGCAACCTGCATCAGCCTAGGGATATTTGCCTCCTTCTCACCACCATGAACCACACCATCATCTCCTGCCCTCAGTCACCCAGGCTTAAATTTGAAGACTCCTCATCTGCCCACTCTTCTTCACACCACATGTCCTGGAGGTTTCCAGTTCTGTCACTTGCTCCTCAACTCCATTGCACAGCAAGCACCCCTCCTGGACAGCCCTAATTCACATCATCTTTCAGCTAGCCTCTCCCCAGTTTCATCATCCACTCCCCTCCCAGCAGCCCTAGAGAATTTCCAAGAAGTTGTAGAAATAAACATTCTTTCAACACAGATGTCCCTTACAATTAGATCCAAAGCTCTCGTATTATTATTCTCCCACTGATCCCATCAGTAAAGCTGGATTGCTGCCACGTTGGTAATTCACTAACTGTAGGCATGTTTTACCTTTTCCTTAAATTTTCTTATACTCTCTACACCAGTGACATCCATCTCCAATCTCATGTATGCTATATTAAACTTCCTTTTTTAAATCATGATTGCTTTGTTATGCTTTCTTTCCATCTTTTAAAAATATTTTTAGGTGGATACAATATATTTTTATTTATTTGTACTTTTTGTGGTGCTGAGTATTGAATCCAGGGCCTCACACATCCTAGGCAAGTGCTCTACCACTGAGCTATGACCCAGCCTTTCTTTCTGTCTTTATTGAGGTACTACTAACAAATAAAAAGTATTTAAAGACTGACCTCAAGTTCCAGTGGTTTAACTTTGATTCTTTAACTTTAAACAGTGCAAAAGTGATTTGCCTACTTCATACTTCAGTAGAAATCACACTTTAAATTTTAAATCTCAAACTTTCCTGGGATAATGAGGTGCAGCATAATCCTCTTTCATGAAGCTGGACAGTGGCAGAGAACCACAACTCAGTCAACCACGACATCACAAGGGAAACAACCAATCTGCTACAGTGTATTATATTGCAAAGTTATAATATTTAGTAGGCTAGTTGTATTAAATGCATTTCCTACTTACAACATTTTCAATTTACAGTGGGCTTATAAGAATGCAACGTCATTACTGAGTCAAGGAGCATCTATGTTTAAAGTGCACAATGTGATGTTTTAATATATGTAAACATTGTGAAATGATTATCATAGTCAAGCTATTACCATATCCACTGCCTTTTACACACTGCTGGTGGGAATGTGTATCAGTACAGCTATTGTGTAAAACAATACAGAGTTGCTCCCTGAAATTAAAAATAGAACTACCATATGACCCATCAATCTCACCAAAGGATTGATAAAGTTATATCCAAAGGAAATAAAATAATTTCTATACTACCATGTTCATTGTAGCATTATCCACAATGGACAATATGTACAGGTCACCCAAGTGTCTACTGAGAGATGAATGGATACAGATAATGTGGAATATATGGGTAGAGAAAATGTGGTATATGTAAAAATAGATTTGTACATGTGTATACACATATATTGACATATACAAATATACATACACATTATTATTCAATGTTTTTTTAAAATGAAGTGTGTCTTTTGTGACAATATGGATAAAATGAGGACATGTGCTCAGTGAAACAAGGCAGAAACAGAAAGACAAATACTGCATGACCCCAGTCATGTGTGGGATTTTCAAAAGTTTTAAACTCATAAAAACAGAGAGTAAAAGGACATTATCAGTGACCATTGTAGAGGACACTAAGAGATGTTGGTCAAAGGGTACAATTTCATGGATAAGGCGAATAAGTTCTGTGGATCTAACAAACACCACAGTGACTACAGTCAATAACACTGTATTGATTACTTGACATCCAAGGACAGTAGATCTTCGTCTTCTCACCATAGCCCATACACACAGGAAAGATGAATAAAATTGGCTGGAGTACAGAGACGGGAATAGAAGTAAGGGAACGGTGGTTCTCAAACACTGTCTAAGCCCTGACTTACTTATGAGCAGAGAGAAAGAGCTGATATCTAAAAGTATACAGTCAGCTCTCCTTATTCATGGGTTCCATATCTGCAGCTTCAACTAACCATGAATCAAAAAATATTTGGGAAAGATGTATCTGAACTGTACATGTGTAGACTTTTTCTTCTTGTCATTATTCCCTAAATAGTATGGTATAAAAACTACTCATATAACATTTACATTGCATTAGCTATTATAAGTAACCTTGAGATATGATTCAGGCATGGGATGATGGGACTCAGTTATATGTACACGCCACACCATTGTCATTTTATATAAAGAACTTGAACATCTGCAGAGTTTGGTACTCATAGTGGAGACTGGAACCACAGATGCTGAGGAATGGCTACAAAAATTAGCCTGTGGTCATGCATTGTATGCTATTTAGGACCCTGGGCTGTTTGTACAAATTCTTATAGAGCAACTCTATCATACCAGTATTATTACACCCTTTTCACAAGAGGCACCCGAAGTGAAGGTATACAAGAGCTTTCCAGAATCTGAGAGCTATGACAGGCTGGGATTCAAACCTGGGGCTGCAGACACCACAACCCATATTTCTACCAACATGTCATGGACCGCTCTTCAACACATACTCATGATTTTCCAAAGGACAGATCCATACAGTGGCAAGAAAACAGGTTGGATGTCAAACACTTCTGCAGCTCATTCTGCACTGAAAAGCTACAAATATTTTTGTGGAGAGTTCAACAATAGAATTTTAAACTACAAAGGTTGAATCTTTATTTGATCAGGTTGCATAAATACTTTTCTTACCTTGAACCATTAGATTCATTGCTAAAACACTGAAAATGGGGCTCTAATATTTGCTTTCTATGCCCTCATTCCTCTGTTATGAATTTATTATTCTTCAGTATAGCACATTTCCTGTGTTTGTCATTTTTTGGAGATTTAATCTAGAAGGCGAGAGTACATTTGGTTTCCCATCTCTCAGGTAGAATGATTGACTGTTCCTGTGGACAGTAATTCCCCAACATGCCAGACCCTAATCTGGATGTTTTCATAATACATTTTTTCTTATTTAGTAACCTGATAATAAAATTCTATGTTTAAAAGAAAGTGTAATACACATGCATTCCTTTATAAGTCAGTTTAGAGCATTCTAGAAAGGTAAATGGTAGAGTTTTACAGGAAAAAGGAACTCCATGGAATGGTCTAGCCTAGGGATACTAGAAGAGCAACAGAAAACTGAATGTGGCATTTTTTCCAGGAGCACAAAACTGATCCAGCATCTGCAAAGACCTGGTCTCTACCTCTCTCATCAATTCAACCAGCAATGCAAAGGGCCCTGAGTATGGAGCATCCACACTGGTGACAACAACATGCAAGGCAAACAACAGGAAACCTGAGCTATGGCAGAGAGAGACACTGATATAGTTCATGAATTGAGCTTCAGGTGAGTTCCCACCAATGGTAGCCATCCTGCCCTCCTTTTCTGTTTTGTGCACATGGATATAAGGCTCCAGGGGCTCTGCCTCCACCTGGGTCTTAAAAGTAGGAAGCTGCTGGTATAAACTCCAGAACTCTGCAAATTGCTACAACAGCTTCTTCCTTCCTGGAGTCTCACTCAGAAACATCTCATAGGAGCTTCAGTTTTTCATCTGATGCTGGCTGTAGAGTACTATAATTTTACATATTTTACACAGAGTAAATACTTAATTTATTAAAAAAGCACAGATGCTATACATGGCCCTACAGGGAATTCTAGTGGTCTTGGAACAGTCTTCCTGTTCTGTGCACAACGTTCATGTCAGAACAGATATAGGAAAACATTCTGATATTCTAACTTAGGTGGAAATTTGGACATCAGACATTATCTAATTAAATTTTATCAGTGATCAGATAAAGATTTGATACTTATTCTTTAATAGGACTGAAAATTCATTTAACAAGCATCTGTCAGGGCCACAATACCAGAGTGCACTGATGAGGCAGACAAGCAGGCCTTCCCTGGAGCTCAACACCCACCAAGGGTGACAGCCCATTTATGGAACTGTAAATATGGTTAAAGGACTCTATAAGGTAGCGAGGGAAGTTATTTGATAAGCTGTAAGTTCACCAAGGGTGGGGGGTGGTTCCATGAAACAGGGTGGAAAGGGAGTCCAACCACTTCTTAAGGAAGGGTCAAGTCTAAAGATGCATGTGAACCCTCACATATGCAATGAAAGCACAATTCATAGGCTGGGATGTGAGCTGCAGAAGCAAGACAGATGGGGACGAGGGATACGAACATAAAGCTGAAATGTCCATGAACTTTTGGTTCATAAATACTGAGTCATTCATTTTTATATTGCTATTTGGTTTACCACTACATTAGATGTTTATGGAACACTAGTTATTTTTTAATGGCAGCTTTTCAGGCTCAAACATACTTGAAAATCAAGCTAATACCTTCTCCTTTTTTATAGGTATATCATAGTATACATAATAGTAAAATTAATTGTTGCCTATTTGTAGATGCCCGCAACATAACAACATTGGTACTAAGAGGATTTTATATATGTGTTTTGCAAAAAGTGAAATAACCTTGGAGTTATATACACAAATGTTACGCATTTGCATTTTTCTCAGACAAAGGCGCCAAAAACATACATTGGGGAAAGGATAACCTCTTCAACAAACGGTGCTGGGAAAATGGGAAAGATATGCAGCATAATGAAACTAAAACCCCTATCTTTCACCATGTACAAAACTCAACTCAAAAGTGGATCAAGGACCTAGGAATCAGTCCAGAGACGCTGTGCCTAATAGAAGAAAAAGTAGACCCAAATCTTCATCATGTTGGATTAGGCCCCGACTTCCTTAATAAGACTCCTATAATACAATAAATAAAATCAAGAATCAATAAATGATATGGATTCAATGTAAAAAGCTTCTTCTTGGCAAAAGAAATAATCAGTGAGGTAAATAGAGAGCCTAGAGAATGGGAGCAAATCTTTATCATAAGCACATCAGATAGAGCACTAATCTCTAGGATATATAAAGAACTCAAAAATCTTAACACCAAAATAAAAAATAAAAAAACCTTATCAATAAGTGAGCCAAGGAATTGAACAGACACTTCTCCGAAGATGATATACAATCAATCAACAAATATATAAAAAAAAAGTTCTACATCTCCAGCAATTAGAGAAATGCAAATCTAAACTAAGATTTTATCTCACGCCAGTTAGAATGGCAGTATCAAGAAGACAAATAACAGTAAGTGTTGGCAAGGATGTGGGGGAAAAGGCACACTCACACATTGTTAGTGGGACTGCAAATTGGTACAACCAGTATGGAAAGCAGTATGGAGATTCCTTGGAAAACTGGGAATGGAACTATCATTTGACCTAGCTATTCCACTCCTCGGTCTATATCTGAAGGACTTAAAAACAGTATACTTCAGTGAAGCAGCCATTTCAATGTTAATACCAGCACAATTAACAATAGCTAAATTGTGGAACCAACCTAGATACCCTTCAGTAGATGAATGGATAAAGAAAATGTGGTATATATACACAATGAAATATTAAAAGAGAATAAAATCATGGCATTTTTTTCAGGTAAATAGATGGAGTTGGAGAATATACCGCTAAGTGAAGCAAGCCAATCCCAAACCCAAAGACCAAATCTTCTCTCCGATATGAGGATGCTGATTCATAATGGGGGTGGAGGGAAAAGATGGGAGTAAAGGACAAACTTTAGATAGGGCAAAGGTGGCAGGGGGTAGGTAAGATGGTAGAATGAAATGGACATCATTTCATTACCCCAAGTACATGTATAAAGACAGGAATGTGTGACTCCACTTTGTGTACAACAAGAGACATGAAAAATTGTGCTCTGTATAAGTACTGTGAATTGAAATGCATTCTGCTGTCATATATAACAAATTGGAATAAATAAATAATTAAAAAAACCAAGAGTAACAAATGGAAAAGAACAAAGAAGACACACCAAGGAAGCTTACTTTTACTGTAAGTCTTGCGGTTCCCTTAGGGTCCTGAGTAATCAGCAGCAGGTAGGAGAAATCACACTGCAAGGGCCCATTCTCACACACCTTCCTGCTATAGTCCCTTCTTTTTTTAAAAAAATAGCAAAACTTTAGAAATCAGAACTCCTTCCTTAGATGCAAAGAGAGAGAGAAGGTTTGTGACCTATCTCACATATCATAAATCCGGTAAGATATGATTATTTCTGGGATAGGGCATGCCATAGGAAAAGTGCAGTCCAGGGAACTCAAGGATGTGGTGTTGGGAAAGAAACTGAGATACAGGGAAATGTTAGTGACTGATTTGAGATGAAGCATACTTGATACTGGAATGAAAGGTATAACCTCAATTTTCTGGATCTCCGTTTAATCCATTTTCTCTGAGACTAGGAAAATCATCTGCAGTCTTTGATATTCTCACTATAGAAACCACATTATTGGAATAAACAATCTCCATAATTGGGTTATTATTTTCATTGTATCACGTGCACTTGATACTTTATTTAGACAACAATTGTTCTGTGAGAGAATCTTGGGGCTGATGAGGTTGGTAAAATAACCGAGGAGTTTAAAGCAAAGAAAGGGCCACAGATTCAGCTCCACAAAAGAGTGGAAGGTGCCTCGTCTCTCTAGAATCCCTTCAAAGGTTTTCAGAAATGATGTTTCAGAATGTACATTTTGAGTACATTTGAATCATTTTTCTTTGTTTGAATATTCTTTTATTTTCTGCCTTCTCTTTCTAAGAATTGGCCCACGGTAATGTATAAATGTGTAAAATTAGTTTTTTTCTCATTTAGCACTCTCATTATGGCTACATCTGCTATGGTTTCTAGACTCTGTATATTTGTCATTTGTAAAAATGCACATCTGTGCTTTTGTTCAATGTCTTTTATGATAGCAAGACATTTAACATGTCTCCAATTCAAGTAGTCACTTTCGGGTTCATTACTCTTACAAAATGTATATCTTTGGAAGTATTAGTGCCCAGATGTCTATAAAACATCTATAGCAAAAGAAAAGACTTGCCTTGGCATCAATTGTGTGGAAAAGTTTGTGGTCTTTCAATTAATTCGCCATGAAATCATCAGATATATGAGTTAAAAAGTTAACCCAATCAGACAGTATTTAGAGAAATATGTGAACTCTTCTTACTGAATGGCATTTTGATGACTTCTCCCTCTCTTCCCCTTTTTAATCTCTTCTGGAAACATTGATTTTTTTATCAATATTAATTATTACTATCATTGAATAACAGAAACCAACTGTAAAGATGTCTTAAATTTTAAAATAGGGTAAAGAATAAAATTAAAATAAATTATAATCCAATTCAAAACCCATCTGAAGTAAACTCTGTTTTCATTTTGATGCTAATTATTTCTTCCCACAATTTTCTTTATGTCTCCACATAAACTATATGCTATGTTATGCATCTTCTATTTTGTGGATCATGTTGACTTTCCATTATTTTTTTACCACATATGAAACATATACATTATCAATATGCTTCACTAGAACAAATCTTCATCCAGGTTCTTTCTTTATTCTATGGATTCAATAGTTTTATGATCTTCCTTTGGGTTAAAACCACAAAAGGCTGTCTTTTGAGGGGTCTTCTCTGCTAACAATAGACTTATTGTTAAATCTTTTGAGCCATGTTCTATAATAAAGATATCTCTATGTCCTACTTACTTTATGGACAATATCTTCACTCGGTAAAGAATTGGGGGTACATTATTTTTTCCTTTCATACTCCATAAGTGGTATTCTATGACCCACAAGCTTTCAAGGTTGTGGGTAAGAAGCAGAAACCACAATCCAGTCCCTCCAAGATGGAATAATCTCTGTTCTTCACTCTTACAGCTCAAAACCCCTGGGGACACAACACACAAACATATACGGAAAGTTTCTCACAGGTGCAAAGCTGATGGCCTGTGACCATGAGACTTGAAGGACACAGTGGTGAATTTCCTGAGTTGCTTTATTGCTTCCCAGATATCCCAGACAAGGCAGAGCAGAAACTTCCAGATTCGAACTGTTAATAGGCACAGAAAAAGAAAAGTTCCAAGAAAGTCAAAGAAACGGGGAAAAAGTGACCTAGTAGAAGAATACCTTTTTAGCAACACCTTCCCTACTCCAGCCAATGACTGAGAAAACTGTTCCCATCCTCTGCTCTTTCAGAAGGTACCATGAGGAAGCCGATATTCCATACACTGCCCAACAGAGATAGTTGGCACAATGATGGTTCCACTGAGATGCAGAGGTAATTTGAGCCTCCATCCCACCAAGGAAGGAGTGATGAGTCTTAATGAGGCAGAGTTAACTGAAGCCAATCACCACTTCTCTTTACCTCAGACCCTTGCCTGAATCTGCAGGGATAAATGTGAATAAGAGCCTCCACATCCAACTGGTAGCAACTAGACTGAACATGGCAGTGGGAGGCAGGGTTAGCCCACACTCTGGTTCTTCAACCACCCTCAGCCACTGAGTCAGCAGGGCCCAGTGGGGTGTGCTGAACATCCAACCCAACTGTCTTTGATAAGAGTAAAGATCATAAAGGCTGACTAGCTCCTAATATCCAATAGCTGTTGAGTATCTCTTTTATTTTTGTAGTTTTTTTTCATCTCTGTAACCAAAAGACCTGACAAGAACAATTTTAGTAGAAGAAAGTTTATTTGCTCCTCATAGTTTCAGAGATCCCAGTCCATAGGTGACTGACTCCATTGCTCTGGGCCCAAGGTAAGGCAAAAAATACCCTGTCTCTTTTCTTCTTGTTTTCTCTTTATGGAATAAGATCCCTCTTATCCACTTAGGAATGATGATTAATCTTTTGTTTTGACTTCTATCTTATTAAAATAGATTTCCTCTTATGTTCATTATTCTATATCTATTTAATTTCAATTAAATATGTTTATGCCAACTTAAAAAGTCATAATAATAAAGTAGCAACTATTTATTTTACTGTATATTTATCTTTATTATAGAATCTAATTATAGTAATGGAATATACTATAGTAATTGAATAATAATTGTGCCAAGGCTCATTTATTTGAATAAAATATTTATTAAAATCCTCTATGGATAAAGACTTTAGAAACTCTGAACATCAAAGGCATAACATCTTCTGTGAGGTATTTACATTCTTATTACAAAATATAGCAATGCAAACAAATAATGCTAATGCAAAATACTAGCTGCTCCAATGCCCTACTGTCTTGAAAATATTTTTCATGATGTACAAATGCTTGATAAAAATGGTTATATGCATGAACTTTAGAAGCTAATATCTATGGAAAAATATAAATGAAGCCACTCATTGGGTAAGGAAGAATCTCAGTGAATTTAGGTGATACCTTAGTTAAACTTTCTTTTTAAAGTTTAGCAGAAATGCTTAAGTTGCTTAAAGTCGTATTTTGTTTGGTTGATTGGTTGGTTGGTTGGATTTTTGTGTGGGTTTTGTTTTGGTTTTGGTACTGGGGATTGAACCCAGGGGCACTTGACCACTAAGCCATATCCACAATTTTTTTTTTGAGAAAGAGTCTCACTAAGTTGCTGGGGGTCTTGCTAAGTTGCTGAGGTTGGCTTTGAACTGGTGATCCTCCTGTCTCTGCCTCTGGAGCCTGGGATTATAGGCATGCACCACTGAGCATGGCAAGAGAGAGGCAGTCTTGACAGGGACTCTGCAGATTCTCAGGCTCCCAGGGATGGCAGTCCATTTGAGGTAAAGGCCTGGCCACACCAGGGTAACAGCAATGAGAGCATAAAAAGAGATGAGGCTGAAATGATAGGTTGGCAGGAGGCAGTGCATGCCCATTTAGAAAGCAGAGGTTTTATCAAGAATGTATATGTGAGGCACTAAAAGTCCTGAGTGTTGGGCAAGAAGGACAATTTTAACATTTTAGAAACACTTTGCCAGCAAAATGTCAACATCTTGATTATATTTTATTGCTGAATCAAAATAAGTGGAATTTCAACCAAAAAAAAATGCTTTCAGAAGAGAGGAACCAGAAGAAGAAAGAACTTGGACAGATGGTGTATGATTGAAGGGTTAAGTGAGGTGACTTGTGATAGGCATGCAGTGTTAGATTTATTTTTTTGTTTCTGTTTTTTTTTTCATTATTTGAGAGGAAGATAAAGAATTGAACATCACTGGGAGAACCTAAAAGAGTATGAATGAGCAAGCCCTATAAATATGGAGGACAGAAAATTCTTGATAAAGGGAACTGTGATTTGAGATTCACAGATGGGCGATAGCAAAGAGTCCAGTGTTGTTCAAGCTGAACCTTTTTCAGAGATGCAGAGAAGGGGTTTGAGATACATGGGGATAGAGTGCTGAGGCAGAACAGAAAGGGGCTGTAAATTACAGGGAAGAATTTTGTTTTATTTTAACAAACACATCCAGAGGGATGCCATGATCTGATGGGCACATTCCCTGGGTGACATGGACACTTAAGGAGAGATGAGACAATGATAGCAGGGCATGGGCAGCTACAGAGAGCCCCAATATAAGCTGGTGCGAGCATTCAGGTAAAAGCAGACAGCACTTAGGACAAGGTAAGATTTGTAGTAAAAGTATTGAAAACATGTACCTACAGAATTTCAAGGGCAGAAGGGAGAAGATTTGCTGATTTATTATGGTATATACAAGAAAAAGCAAAGTTAAGATTAGGAGTTTGACCTCAGCAGCTGACTTTTAAGTTCCCTTGGGATTCTGACATAAATTATTATAGCAAGTATGATTAAATTTTGACATGAGCATAAAAGAGGGGATAAAACCTCTGATATGGAAATGTATTCCTTTATCTGATTGTGCACTCTCAAATCTTGTCTTTCCCTTAAGTTCCAGGTGGTATTTTTGCAAAGTTCTTCTCCCATCACCCAAAAAAATTTTGGCATCTGTTGTAGCCAGAGCAGAACATTCCAACTGCACTCATACTTCTGCAAGAAGAAATAGCCCACCTTGGAGGATTAATTCACTTTGCAATTTGCATCTTCTTAGCCTTGGCCATTACCAGCTTTCCAAGATTACAGCAATCAACTACATTGGCATGATCTATAATATGTACGTTTTTCATTGAGTTTCATGCTTAAAATTGGGGGCCCAAGTAGCAAGATCACTTAGATAAGAAGAGAGACCAGCCTGGGTTCTCATGAATCTGTCTTTTTTTCTTTTTTTTTTTTTTTAAGTGGCCAGCATTTGGATTCAGAAAGTTCCTTCATCTCCAAAAAGGAATGTCTTCATCTGCTGAGATTCCATCACAGGGCCATCAGAAGATAAGTGTCATGTGTTATCTGTGTAACACACCCACCCATGCATTCAGCTCTGATTGCTGGGATGCCTCCATAGTCCGATGCTCTAGAGCTGCTGGGGCCAAAACCACAAGGAAGATACAGCTTGTGTTTTCAAGTTCCTTATCAGGGTAAACTTTGGTTTCATTATAGTTATTAGGCTGACTTACAGCTCTGTCCATTTCTCATATGCACAGGCAAACATCAAAGAATGTGATGAAATATTTCTGTTCAGAGCCCTACTACTAGGAGTTCTTAATAAATGTTTTGACTAATAACTCACAAAAAACCCTCCTATGGTGCTTTGTCTCCTATGTTCCCAATTCATTGCACAAACCTTCCTTTCCCATGCTGACTGCATAAGTAAGTCGAATTAGAATTGAAATTTTGACAAAATCAAGTAAAATACCTTTAAAGAAATTTCTATTAACTGAAAATAAATGTATTTTTTAAGTCAAAGCAACTTTCAACAAATGACAACCCCACTTGTTTCAGTAGATGCTTCTGAGATGAGCATCGTCTGGTAACTTGGGAAGCATTGCAGATGGGATCCAACCTAGTGAGGTCAGCACCTAAATCAACATTGCTCAGGTGTTCCCAGACAGGGATTCAAGCAAGTGCAAGGCTTAGGATCATGGCTTATACCCAGAGTCAAACTTTAGTCTTATTTGTTTAATGGAAGCTCCTATGAATTAAAATATATATTGGTGGTAGCACCATTCTATCATTTGGGAGGGGGAATTCCAATTACTGTAACCAGTGGTTTGCATTTCATAAAACAAAGGTCATGCATTACTGAATCTTCTTCATCCTTCTCCTCAAAATATAAACCTACTTATGCTGATACAACAGAACCCTTCTCTGCTCTTGTGATAAAGTCTTCATCTCCATGGCTGAAGAGGAGCTTCAGCCCACAGTCCTGGCTCTCCTGTCACTTCCCTGCCTGGACCACCTGCAGATGCTGATGGCGGCATATCTTATGCCCCAATCCGAAGGCTTCTCAGATGTGTTTACCCTGCCTGGAATGCCCTTCTACAGCATCTACCTCCCACTTAGTCTCCTCCTATCCCCACTCCTTCTTTCTAAGCAAATTGCCTGAATCCCACTAATCCTTTAAGACATGAATGAAAGATCCTGTTCTCCACAAGGACTCTGCTTACCCCAGACTAGACAGTGGCAGTCACCTGAGTTCTCATGTCACTCTGTGCAGAAAATTACATCATTATTATACCATTACACTGTAACTGTTGAGTCTATTTATACTTTGAAATACTTCATGCTTCACTTATGTAGGGTGTGCTTTTCTGGCAATCTATCCATTTCATCTAGGTTATCTACTTAGTTGGTGTACAATTGTTGATAACGCTTGTGAAATCCTCTTGATTTCTGTAAAATAATAAGTAGTAATTTTCTTCCTTTTATTTCTGATTTAGTTATTTTAAATCATTTTTCTTCCTTAGCCAATCTGTCTTTTTTTTCTTTCAGTGCACCAACTCTTGATTTTGATGATTTTCTGTCATTTTTCTTTTCTCTATTTTGTTTATCTCTGCTCTAAGCTTTATTATTACCTTGCAATTTAAGTGTGTTAGGCTTAATTCCTACATTGTTTATAGTTTCTGAAGATGTAAAGTTAGGTGATAAATTTAAAGTTAGGTGAGACCTTTATTTCTTTAAGATGTAGTTTCTCTGTGGTCTCTCCCTATCCCTTCCCCTACCCCCCTTTCCTCCCCTTCCCCCACCCCACCTCTTGGTCTCTCCTTCCTTCTTTCTTTGCTATTGGTACCAGTGATTGAATCTAGGGGCACTTAATCACTAAGTCACATCCCAACCCCTTTTAAAAATTAAATGAATTAATTTTTTGAAATAGGGTCTAGCTAAGTTGCTTAGGGCCTGGCTAAATTGCTGAGGCTGACCTTGAACTTGCAATTCTCCTGCCTCGGCCTTCTGAGTTGCTGGAATTGCAGCCATGCTACCATGCCAGCTTGAGACCTTACTCCTTTTTAAAATAATAATGTGCAGCTATAAATTTTCCCCCATTGTTCTGCTTTTGTTTCATCCCATAGGTTCTTATCTATTATGTTCTCATTTGTCTTGAGGGATTTTATAATCTCCCTTGGGATATGTTCGTTAATTCACTGGTTGTATAAGAGTGTATTTATTGATTGATTCCTGAATGTTATGCAATTTTTCTACTTTTTCTTCTGCTAGTATTGCTAGTTTCATTCCACTGTAATCAAAAAAGATACTTTGACTTATTTCAATCCTCCTGCATTTATTAAAACTTATTTTGTGAACTAAAATATGGTTGGCCCTGGAGAATGTTCCATAAGCACTGGACAAAAATGTGTACTTTGCTATTGTTGGGCACAGTGTTCTGTAAATGTCTGATAGGTCAAATTGGCCCCAGTGATCCAAGTCCTCTATTTCCTTACTGATCTTCTGCCTGGTAATTCTGTCTATTTTTGAAAGTATGGTATTAATGTCTCCTGATATTATTGTTGAGCTGTCTGTTTCTTCCTTGAATTCTGTGCATGTCTGCTTTCTATATCTAGGACCTCTGGTATTTGGAATTTATTTATCACTGTTACATCATCTTGGTACATTGACCTTCTTACCATTACACAATGCCTTTCTTTATCTCTGAAACTATATTTTTAATTTATAATTCATCTTATCTGATATTTGTATATCTGTTGCTACTCTTTTTGGTTACTATTTGTATGTAATATTTTTTCCTCATCCTTACAGTAAATCTATAAATGTCCTTAGATCAAAACTGAGTTTCTGGTAGACAGGATGAAGCTGGATCATCTTTACTTTTATCAATTCTGTCAATCTATGTCTTTTGACAAGCAAGTTTAATGTATTTAAATTTAAAGTAATTACTATGAGGCAAGTACTTTCTGTTGCCATTTTCCTATTCGTTACCTATATGTGGTACAGAGATTTTGTGCCTCTTTGTACCTTTAATGCCTTCCTTTTTGAATAGTTGATTGTTTTATGGTGACAAGTTTTTGTTCTCTTTTCATTGCCTTTTGTGTATATAGTACAGATATTTCCTTTGTGGTTACCATGGGAATTATATATCACATCATAAAGTTGTAGCAATTTGAAAATTATTCTGACTTAATTTCAATCACATATAAAAAAATCTATTCCTTTATAGCTCCACTCACCCACACATATATTTTATATTCCTCATGTACAATTTACATCTTAATATGTTGTGTAGCACAGACTTATATTTTATGCTATTGACTTTAAATCTTGTAGAATAAAAAGTGGAGTTATAAGTCAAATTTACAATTCTGGTTTTTATATTTCTACATGTGTTGAGCTTTACTGGGAAACTTCACACTTTCATATGACTGGATTACTATCTACCGTTCCCCTTTATTTTAACTTAAAGGACTCCAATTTAGCATTTCTTGTAGGAAGGCATGGTAGTAATGAACTTCCTCAACTTTTATTTATCTGGAAATGTATAAATTTTCTTCTCATTTTTAAAACAGTTTTGCCAGACACTGAGTTCTTGTTTAATTTCCTTGACATGTCAGTACTGAAAATGTATCATCCCAATGCCTGATCTGCAATGTTTCTGTTGAGAAATGTACTAATAACAGTGATGAAGATTCCTGATATATGATTAGTTAATTTTGCTCCTTCCAGGATACTCTCCTTGTCTTCTAGCAGCTTGATTGTAATGTCTTGGTGTGTGTCTTTTGGTTCTGTCCTGCTTGGAGTTCAGGTCATGAAGCTTGTAGTATCTGTATATTCATGTCTTTCCTCAAATTTGAAAACTTTTTGAATCTTGTTTTTTAAATTAACTTCCCTCTTCTTTTGTTTTTGCTATAAAAATTTCCTTGATAGAATTGTGTTGGTCTATTGGAGGTTGTCCTATAAGTTTCTTTGGTCGTATTTACTTTTGACTCTTTTTTCCCCCTTTTCTTTTTGCTCCTCAGACTCAGTATCAAATGACCCAACTTCAAAGTCCATTTTTTTTTCCCCTGCCTCTCTGAGTCTGTCATTAAACCCCTTTTCAATTCAGTTATGTATTTCTGCTCAAGATTTTCTGTTGTTTTTACAATTCCTCTCTTTTTACCGAAACTCTCATTTTATTCATATATTATTTTTCTGATATCTGTTGGCTCACTGTATTTTTCCTTAGCTCCCTGAGCATATTTAAGATGGTTTTATGAAAACTATTTTTTTCAAGCAAATCCAGTACCCATGTTACTTCAGGAATGATATCTGAATATTTATTTTGTTTTATTGGATGGATTTTTCCTTTTTTGTTTGTACTAATCAGCTTTGATTCTTTATTTTTGATTTATTGACATCTTAGGGCCTTGCTGACCCTGGAGGGACTGCCCCTTTCCTAGGCAAGTTAATTCCTAGAGATAGCACACAACTCACCTTCCAGAGTCTTTTCATATGCAGGCTATACAATTCAGAACCCACACTTTACACCCCACAACCTTCACTGACCTCTTACATTTGGAGTAACTATTCCCCTTTCTAATCACCCCAGGACCAGATACTAGCAACAGGGACAGCCCCTACACTCTAGAGCCTGCTGAAATTAACACAACCATCCAATCCCAGATCTACATACCCTGATATGCCTCATTCACTCCCGAAAAAAAAAAAAAAAAAACATAAAAAATGCTCTTGCTCATAAATCTTTCTTCTATTCCCTCTCTCCTGATGAACCCTGGTCTTCCCCCTGTGGCCCAGATTGGTGTGACATGACCCTTTATTGTATCTGTGAGTATGATAAACCATCTTTTCAAAGGCAATTGTTTCCTGATCTGATGGCCTCACTATACCTGTTCGATAACAAAACCCCAAATTTTGAGAAACCTTATTAAATTTTTGTTGAAAATTGTGTGTCTAACAAAATAACCACCTCCCCCAGTGTTACACATTGGCTCTGGGCAGGGGAAGACCTTACCTAAACAACCTGGAGTAAAGGTTCATAGTCTCCTCAGGCCTTTCCTACACATATGTTTTCCATAGGCCTGTGGATTTGTTTTTACTAATTCCTCCATGCACATGGCTATCTTTAAATACCTTAATTTCTCTTAAGAGTTTTGGTCCTGCTTCTTCTTGGGCCTTAGTAGTTCTTTACATTCCTTAATCATTAGTCTCCTGCCCCAGCATCTGCTGGTCTGCAATTCCATGATTTTCACAGAACACACCATAGCTCAAAGAAAGAAACTGGGCATTTGGCCACCACTTCCCCCAAGTCATACCAGATTACACCAGGGAGGGAGACACAAGAACAAATTAAAAAAAAATACCCTGAAATTTTCTGCTTTTTCTTTATTGGATGATTGCTTATTGTAGAACTTTTGATTGAAAGAGCTCATACAAAGTTAATTGAGTCAGTTTCTAGGTGTTTTTATTTAATGTTTCCATGGGGGAAGTGAAGGCCTGATGCTTCCTACCCTGATATCTTGATGATGTATGAGTCTTCCTTACTTCATCTGTAAAATGCATCTGCATCTCTGTGAATGCTGTGAATCTCTAATCTAGTGGCAGAAAAACTCTGATAGCAAAGTTCATTTCCACCTGTTCACCTTAAATGAGACCAGGATAATAGTAGCTACTCTGTTCCCTCCCCTGAACACCCAAGGGAAGGAAGAACAGGAGGGAGCTGGCCAACAACCAATGCTGCAGAAAGTTAATACTCTATACCAATAAATAAATAAATAAATAAATAAATAAATAAATAAATAAATAAATAAATAAATAAGAATAGTATGCTTAAATAAGCATTTCTTTGATTCTCAGACATAATTTCATAAATATCTGCTCTCTCATACATTCTCCCTGTCAAAGTTTTACAGAGTTTTACAATTATCAAGTTCCATCACTGTCACTTTAGTGTTACCTCCTTTTCATAGAGATCAAAACCAGTTGGCATAAATTTCCACGATTTTTCTCATTTCCCAAGTTTCCACCATGGGCTTCTTTTCACTCCCTCTGTATCACATGAAGATATGCCCACCTTTTCAAGATAAACCCCTTTACTTAGGTTCTTTCTCTGCCTGGTTGTAAATCTTAATCCATCAATCTTCCTTTTCATTCCTGAATGTTCAAAACATATTTCTTCATCTCATCAGCCTACCGAAACCTTCTATCACTCCTTATCTCACATACGTGTGCAAGCACACATACATACACACACACACACACACACACACACACACACACACACACACACACAATTTCTCTTCTTATTCTTTCCACAGTCAAATAAAGCAGAGTTTATCTGTTTGGTCTCCTACAGCCTTTATTTTCTCTGCTGTGTTCCCTCTACCATCATTTTCATTTCTATAACTCACTTGGTTTGTCCTATGCAGATGAGCAGCCAAATCTTGATACTCTCATTCACCCTGATGACTCTGGAATAGCTCAACCCTTTTCCTACACTTCTTGAAACTCTGCACTTCCCTGGCCTCTGGGCCAAGATCTGTCTACCTCTAGGGCTACAGCCTCTGTGTTCTACCAATTATGTTCTGCCTCTGGCTCTTTTCTCTCTGTATCTTTGACCTGGGTGGGAGCTCATTTATTGACCACCATTATCTTTTATTATAATTATTATTAAGGTTGGGGCTAGGGTTACTGAAGACTTCTCTGCTGAACTTTTCTCTCTAGTTTTCTGAATCCTATTGAACATTTCTGTCTATATGTGTGAATCAACCAACACCTCTGACCCCGTGCAAATCATTTTGCCCCTTCCTTGAAAATGTTTCTTCCTCCTGACATTTCTTACAGTGCCATCAGTACTGAGCAGTAAGTCATTCAATTTAAAAAGCTCAGATTTATATTTTAGATTCTTAAGTCCTTTGTGTCCAACCTTTTCTCCCATCTGTTTGAACTTTATCATATATATTTTTTTTCTCCAGATTTACCCTGGCCTTGTGTAGATTCCTCTAAATGGTAAGAAGCATCCTTCCAACAGGTCACATGATTGCTATCAACTCTCCCATTTAATTTATGGCTTTCAAATCACTGTTCATAACATATTACCTTGATCATGCCATTCTTATCCTCAAATAATGGGAAAGACTGTCTAATGCTTTCAAAGTTCATACTCTTTACCCTGGCGGTCAAGGTCAGGCAGAACTTGACCTCAAATGATCTTTCCAGAGGGATCAACAATTATCTCTCTCTCTATTCAACTTTAAAATGAGGTCAAACTGACTCTTTCAGGTAAGCTGAATGCACACTATGATTTCTCTTGCTTAGACCCAGAATGGTTTGCTGACCTCAACCTTCTGTCCTTTAAGATCCGATGTAAATTGCTCCCTTTCATGAAGATGACCAGCAGAAGTAACCTCCCTCTTTATGGAATAGAAAAGCAAAGGCTCACTATAAGCTAGACATAGAATCCAATCAAGGACTTAGAATCAAACATTTTCAGAGTCACAGCTGATAGGTGATTTTTCTGAACATCAGTTTTCTAATCAGTAAAGGAAGCAAATATTGCCTATGTTCTAAATTGACATAAAAATTTAATTGAGACCTTGGATATTCAAATATCTCATGGAATTTTTAGTATATTTCTGTTCCTTAAAAATGACATTCTACTGTCCCTATTCTGTATGACTTTATACTTCTTTTATGCTTCTCTTAGTCATATTCATTTGTGATGTTTTTTATTACCTCCTATGATTATGAAATGATTACTGTGCTGCAAAATAAATTTATTTTATTTTTAAAAACTGGTAACAGGGCTGGGGATGTGGATCAAGCGGTATCGTGCTCGCCTGGCATGTGTGCGGCCTGGGTTCGATCCTCAGCACCACATACAAACAAAGATGTTGTGTCCGCCGAGAACCAAAAAATAAATATTAAAAATTCTCTCTCTCTCTCTCTCTCCTCTCTCACTCTCTCTTTAAAAAAAAACTGGTAACAGACTGGGGGCATAGCTCAGTGGAAGAGCACTTGTACAGTGCTAGGTCCTGTGCCAGGTCCTAAATTCAATTCCTGATACACATACTCATACACACACACACAAAAAAAAAAAAATTGGCAGGCAAGGAAAGCAAATGTGGAAACATAAGGTAAGGTTGGAGTCAAGTAAAAGCCTATCAGAGTAATTTTTCATCATTGATTTCTATGTGAATTAATGCTTCAACAAATGCATTTTGTGAATAAATTGTAATGGATAAGGCCCATCTTTGCTTATACTTCCTGTTTCTCTCCTTCCTGTTTTTTTCCTAAGAAACTGAATTAACTTGATAAATTACAGTTTTATCTATTCAAGTAAAACCAATATACTCTTAAACCAATAAATTAATTCCAGATTCCAGAAATGGATCTGTGTCATTTACCAAAATAAGAAAGCATAAGTAATCAGTCAGTGATCAACATAGCTAATTGATGAGTTGAGGACCCATAATAAATCACCTTCCTGATGATTACACAGAGGGGTGGATAGTATTCTACACTGCAGAATTCCATACAATAGTCTTTAAAAAGAGAATTCATCCTTGCTTCTCTAAGATGTGAAAGCCACAAAATCATTTGAAGAGAGAACTCTCAAGTCACCTTTGGCTCACCTCATCTTGCAGATGAGGTCACAGTTTCAAGAAGGTTCAACGTTTCATGACATACACACAGAATCAGAGAGAGCCTGCAATTTGTATATCTTTACACATCGGTTGACTATTGCTACAGACCTTCCCACTCTTCACTTTCCTATTCAAAACCTTTTCTATTTCTTTCATTTTTAAAAAATATTGTTCTCAGGAAAACAGTCTAATAATACATGAAAATAACATTACCGTATTGTCTCCAGTCCACAGCAGGGGGTAAGTGTCGCCACAAAATAATGTTGCTTAGATGATTTAAGTAGGAGGGTAGAGAGTGAAAACCCTTCTGATTATACCATACCTAAAAGAGAAATTATTTAATAACTCTCATGAAATTATTCTTTAAGTCTATTCTGGGACCCAGGAATGCATGTGTCAATTAGCTTCAACAGCACCTGAATGCAGGACTCAAAGTAACGTCGTGGCGTGGCTGACAGTGAGCAGTCAATTCTAGTCTGCTAATTTTATATTTATCTCAAGCATATAATTTACAGCTAAAAATAGATTAATTTTCCCCAGAACAAATTTGAATGTTGCTCTATAATTATAGTCACAGGGGAAAAAGGAACTGAAGCCCATCATTTTTTTTTCTTTCTCAGTTGGTAAGCTAATGAAATTTGACCTGCAAATTAAAAGCGTGGAAGATGATCAGAAAAAATGATTACTTTCAAATTAATAACTGAATGTGGAACATTATTTCTCAAAATAAATCGAATTGAACATTTGCTGAGCATGGAGAATACAGCCATGTGCCTTTTGGATAGGAGAAAGTGCCTGTTTGATAGGAGACAAAAAAGAGAAAGATGCTGTTATTAAAATTGGCATAAGTATCATAAAAAATACTGATCAAACTATCAGTACCTATATTTCAAGATATCAATATTTTAATGAAAAATATATGCTTGGTCCGGAAAGCATGGTAACTTCAAGAAATATAAAGAATCAACCAGCGCATGTGGGTCTTAATTTAAGTGAATGAAGAGCTCATTTCTCTAGCCAATCCTGTCTTTTGTAACAAACCATTTTGAAGAATTAAAGCTACCCCACAGAGAGTTAACTCACAGAAAAACTAAGTTTTCCACAGAAGTCTCTCCAAAATTAAGAACCAGTCCTCGAGTCACTTGCCTGCCAACCCAAATATTTTTAAAGTGGGATCCTGAGTGATAGCTATTGTGTTGATAGGAAGAGCTGAGTAATTTAAATATTGCTCTTATTATTAAAAAAAAAATCCTGCTACACAAGACAATACTCCCTAACTCTTTCTCATTCCACTTCATAAACAATTCATGAAACAGACCCCCCGCTCGTCTCTTTCACATTGCTAATTTCCTTATTCAAATATTTTCACAGGTTCATAGAGTAATCCTTGCCCATCATCTTTTAAACTCCAAGGAGAAGGACTACAGCTTGAGAACTACTAATCATAGAACTCAGAACACTCTAAGATTTCAAGGCTAGACTAAAGAGTGTGGGATTGTATGAGATCCCCCCAAAATTCCTAAAGCAATTTAAACCTACAATTCTGCAATGGAGAGGAAAAATGTGAGTCCTTTAGTTAACACTGAACTGAGAGTATACACCACACGTCAGAAGTACGTCCACCTCTTTCACTCAACATGGGGAGAGTCTTCCACACAACTCTGTACCATCATCCCTTGGGGTCTCACCATTACATCACATCCCCTAAGATACACCTGAACAGATCCCATATTTCTGGAAAGGATACAAATCAACAGAAATTAGACTTTGGTCAGAGACAAGGGACAGCTAAAACCCATTGCTTTTGGATCTGAAATCTCCCACTTACCCTGCCCATGACCTTCCACCATGCAAGTCTTGGTCCCTTAGTTGATTAATTGGAGATAGAAATAGCAGAGACAATGGTAGTCTTTTTGCCTTGGATCATGGGCTTTCAAATTTTGTTTCATTTGTTTGTTTTAATCTTTATTTTAAAATCAGAGTAACTTGTTTACACTTAAAAAACACACAATACAATGGTATAGTATCTAAAGTGTAGTATCTAGAGTATCTAAAGTATTCTTTGGTGGAGTAGAACTGGGGAGACCAGAACCTGCCTTCTCGGCTTTTCTTGCCTCACCCTCTCTGGGATCTGAGGCTTGTGTTGATGGTTTAATGGCCCCAGTTCCTTACCATTCATTAATCTGCCCTCTTCCATGTGACTTTCATAATTTCCCATTCTTAACTCTGTGCTCAGCCCCACAATGGGCTTTGATCCACAGATACTGGCCGAGCTCTGAAAGCACAGGTCTGTTCCTGTAACCTTTTCTGTGCCTCTGCTACAGAGCATGGCTGGCTGGCCCACTGGAGGTAAGACACAGAGGCATGGCTGAGCACCCCACACACTCTCTAGTTCATTTCTATAATTTTATGTAGCCTCATTTTCAGGCCAGTAGGAAGGTTCAGTCAATTTCAACACTGATTCCTGTTCTGTACCTCCTCTCACTCTCTCAACACAGGTGATTCAGAAGTCTACCTTAAACAACTTCCTCCTGGTGACTATTTCCCCATGGAACAAAACAAATCAAGGAGATAAGCATACCTAACTGAGCCCCTGGTTCGCATATCCCCCTACGAATGGTGCAAATATGCCACAGTGACCAGTTTTCAGGGTGACCTCCTAGATCTTGTGCCTGCTTGCTTTGAACCCACCAGTTATATCCCCCTGTAGGAAACCTGTTTGGGTAATATTCCAGACCCAACAAAGGCACTGGCCCAGGCCCCTGCCCTAACCTCTTCACTCCCTCATCTCTATGCATGTGTCCTCTGGGCCTACAAATAATAAAATACCTGTTTTTCATCCTATGTCTCCTCTAATTATGAAAGGGATGCTCTCCATCTTAAAGATTTTAAATTACAACACCAACCATCATTGCAGCTCAAGCCAACAGCCAGCCAACCACACACACATATGCTCATTCCTAGACAGAAACAGCCCAACCTGGCCTAAAGGAGAAGAATCTCCCAGACCCATCGGCTAATAAATGTCTATTGTCAAGGTCTATGAAGTTGGTAATTATTGTTATACAGCATTATTGTGAGAAAAGATAACTGATAGAATAATTAGCACTGGGAGGGATATTGTTATAACATAAAGTGACAAAAAGATACATAGAGGCCAGGACAGGTGGCCTACATCTATAATCCCAGCAAATTGTAATGCCAGTGACTCAAGAGAATGAGGCAGGAGGATCACAAATCCAGGTCAATCCAGGTAACTGAGGTCAATCCAGGTAACTGAGTGAGACCCTGATTCAAAATAAAAATCAAAAAAGAACTGCTGGAGTAGCTCAATGGTAAAGTGCTCCTAGGTTCAATTGCCAGGACCAAAAAATTTTTTAAAAAACTAAAAAATAAAAACACTTAAAGGAGTTTGGAAATAGATGAGAAAACCTATAGGAATGATTGGAAAACAAGTGGCAAGAAAACTTTTTCAAATAAATGACAGCAAAAGCCTACAGTGGTCCCTATTATATAGTATCAAAGCATTTGGTTAAATTGTCACCTATGAAAACTTTGAAAATAGGAGATAGAAATTATGCCCCCAAAAAACTGGATTGGAAATTTCTAGGCAAAATGTTGAAATATATGGCTTCAGAATAAAGATTAAGGGTATGGCTGTGAGGACCTTGTTTAAGACCATAAAAGAATAATGGTGCTTAAGGATCGTCTCAGGGGGCCAAAAGGGCCTGGAACTTAGGAGGCATTGCTCCCTAGTACCCTGCTATTGCCCAATTTCATTTTAGAAAGAGCAGCCTGTTTCAACAAGAATCAAGGAAGTGGCTTGTGGACCTGAATTAAATAAATATAAGAGGCCTAGAGTGCTCTGCAGGGTGTAATACCCCTGACCCAACAGAGAAATACCATCAGGCTAGACTCAAAGTAAAAGGCAAACAGGCCCTAGAGTCCAGCTTCCTACAGGCAAGTTGAAACCTTGCTCAAAGGCGTAGTTACAAATATCCTCTTCACATGTAGTCCTGGAGGGAGATGGAGAGAAAGCATTTGGCTGGAAGTAGAGGTTAGGGTGACAGTGACAGACTGAAGAAGAGTGTCAGGAAGCAGAACCGGAGACCAGCTAAGGATCATCTCACAGCTGGGACTCCAAGGCCCTGCCAAGAAAGCTCACAGCAGCCCAACCCAATAAGCACAAGTATGCTGCTGATGGTGTGTGGCTGTTTACAGCATCATTTTGGCAATAAATGATTGATTGACAGAGTTTCAAAGAAACAGGCTTAACACGTTCTTGAGACCCTGTATCAGTTCTTCTCTATACTGACTTTACTTGAGAGTGCTTTTCTAAATTCTTTAAGCAATGCATACTGTCTGGTGAACTTAAAATTAGCATGTAGGATTTGGCCTCATTCAATGAAAGAGCTTTTCTTGCTTTTTTTCTTTTTTCCTCTAAAGAACAGTTTTCTAAAATTGGACTGTGTTCTGAAAATAAGTTGTTGGATTTCCTTCCCTGCTGGTCCCTACATCAGGTAGTGATAATGTCTAATGAGTGAAATAGGAAGTTAATCTGCTTTTAGGAACATATTATGCCACCTCAAAGTAGACTTTCATTGTAGGAGTCCTGAGCAATAGCTCCTCAGAAAAGTAACTAAGCAGAAATAAGAAAATCACTCAGAAGATATTCACATGCAAAATTCCAAGCAGAACAGAATGTATGGGGGGGGGGGGAACAAGAGAGGCAAAGTATCTGGTCATTGTATGAGAAGTGTATATGTTCTAAAGAGTGTTTAAATTGAATAAACTAAACATTCAGAATGTGAGTGAAAGGACTCATAACTCATGGAAAGTTTGTATGAGAGACATTCTACAGTGTAATGAATCATACATTAAGAATATTCATATGCAAATTTTCCATTTTTCCTTCAGAAGGACTGTGAAAATCATATCAACTATGTCTTACTAATATAGCCGAGAGTCTGGAGGAAAAGGCTGGCTGGTCATTAATTACTGAAAGGTTAATGTAATCATTTGATAGGTCATCAGCCACCACCAGCATCCAGTGAGTTTTTCAGATAACAGACTACCCTTCACACCTCCCTGCAATATCAGTTCCTTGCCCTCCTGGAAAGAAACTCATTCCCCAAAGAGACAGATACAATTCACTTGTATGCTTGTGCCTGGCAAAAAAAAAAAAAAAAAAAAAAAAAAAAAAAAAAAAAAAAAACAAACATGTCAAACAATGAAAACTCCAGAAGTCACCATTCAAGCATGCCCAGTGCAGGAAAAACAATCAAAACAATGTGAGACAGAACAGGTGTCAGGGAAACACATGGGTGAGTGGCCCCTGAGCACCTAAATGTAAAGACACAATCACCCACTATAAATAAAGAAGGTCTGGATTTGGAGAGAATAAAAAGCAAAAATATTCTTAGAGGAAAGAAACAGATTCCTTCTACAAATCAGGCACGTTTTAATACTGGCTACACATGTTCCAATCTATGCCAGCAAATGTATTTCAGGGTGTCTATCAAGCTATGAATGATATTTTCACACCAAGCTATAAATCTCACGTATGTTGACTTTAAAAAAGGCTGGGGAGGGGGAAAGATCTGACAAACCTTGCTGAAGAAGAGATTTTTGGACTGTCCACACTAGGACGTGGAATTTTCTTCAGGGATTATATTTAAAGTGTTGACTGTTAACATTTTCATCAGGAATGACACTGTGAAGTACAAGTGAGGAGTCTTTATTCTCCTGAGGGAACTTTCCCATGCACAGGTCCTAATATGGATTAACTTTTCCAGGTTCCATATTTCCAGGTTAATCCATATTAGGACCTGTGCATGGAAAGATACTTGGAGGGTATCTTCTGGGAAGATCATCAGTTTCATTAATCCTACGTTAAGGTGAAGTGCAGATGAGATACCCACATGATAGAAGTGAACGACTTTTGGTCATTTCTACACTGATGTCCTAATAGGACTGACAAGCATTCTCTTACATACTTTCCTCCCACAATCTACTTTTTATTCCAATTTCTCTCTCAGTACAACACCAAACTATTTCCCCCGTCGTGGAGGCCAAAAGGAATTCTTTCAGCTTTCCCCAGTTCAAGATTGTGTTGATTTTTTTCCCTTGGAAAAATCTGTAGTATTAATTAATTCTGCATTGCTATTGGTAGATAAAAGCATGTTCCTCTATATACCAGTTTCTCACACCTGACAAATCTTGCCACCTTTTTTCTGTAATTACAAAAAAACCTATACCTAATTAATAGAATACTCCTGCCAGGGCTTGAAAATCTGGGGGTCCTATGAGCTTTCCTGTGTATTTTCTGATTTCTCAATGTCACCTCTGTGTCCATCAGCCTTTTGGAAGATAAGGAATTAAAGTGAATGCATAAAGAATTTTTCTTTGGCCACTGGGGACAGTAGTGACATTTGTACTTATCACAACTATGATAACTTTAAAAATAGATTATCTTTCCACTTGTTTTGGTCTTATTGGATGAAGTCCTGACTTAACAAAAGCAGGAACCTATTTGCTCTATTTTCACACAATCTAAAGCACAAAATTTCATTTCCTCTTTCAAGGAAATGTTTACATACAATTATTCTTACTCATACAAAGCATTAGGATTTGATCCAGCTTCTACTACTTTATTCTCAAAAATCTATTTGGATTTTTAATTTTCCTAAATACTTTCTAAAGTTGGAATAGAAAAAAAATTACCTTTGCCAGAGTTCTTGGTTTTGACTTGTTTGCATTCACATCTTGAATTTCACTGGGGTCTTGCACTCCAAAAGACCAGCCTCCAAGTCTGTTAATAGTAAACATGGTGTTAGTGCTCCAATCAGTGGGCACTAGGACTTCTACCCAGAGGGTATTTAGTTACTAACCACACAGGTATAGCATCTTAGGACTATGACCAGCCGAACATCTCTGATCTGCAGAATGACCAACCACACAGCACATGCTTGCAGAAGTGACTACCCAATTCCAGCATCCAAGGAGGCCACTGCTTATGGAGTAGAACTAGATTAGCAAGTATAACTAATATAACATAACTAATATAATATAATATAACTCAGAACTTACCACCTTGCTAGGAAATGCCATGCAAGTACATGGTATGATCATAAGCAATTTATTTTAATCAAGGTCATTTCCTCAAAAAGCACACTATTTAAGATTATCTGGACCATCATGATAGTGCAGCCACCCTGGTTTGACCACCCTACTCTGCTCCTCTCATTCACCACTCATATCTCACCTGGGTCAAGAAGGCATCTTAATACAAGAGTTGAGTGAGATGTTCCTCCTTGAATTCTCCCAGTACCCTACATTCCCATATATTGTAACAATTACCACCCTTGTTTTTAATCTTCTACTTACTAGCTTATCTTTCATGTAGCTCTGTGAGCTTTTCCTAGGTAGAAATTATAGATTTAGTTTCTGTTATCTCCATGGGATGCATGGTATCTGGCATTTATTAAACTTTCGAACATAATTGACATTAGAAATAAAGGCATGTATTAAATGCTGTCCCTCACTCTCTAGATAGAAGGAGATTGGAGAACAGTCCTATACATGGTAACTCTACTTGCTACAAAAATTGAGGCAAAGGAATAGGAATGCACTCCTACCTGGCTCAGTTAAATTCACTCATTCATTCAACAGATACTCACTGAGCACCTTTGAGGTGCCAGATACTATTCTAAGTTCTGGGCACAAAAGATCCTACCATTAAAAACTTAACCATCAGGGTTAAAAAAGGAAGCTGGAGGTTATAGGACATTTTTATGGATGCTAGAAAGTGAGGAAGCACGAGAGACACCGTTAAAATACATCGGAGTAGAAAAGGTTAATGTTCAGGAAGGATGAGGATATGCTGGTCTGACAAGGGCAAAGAGGAGACAGAGGGCCTTAGGTATCTCAGGCAACATGGACCATCTATAGGAGGCCTATCTAAATGAAACAATGCATTATATTTGGCAGGCTCAGGAAATTTGACAGTGAGGTGAATGCTTCTGAGATTTTAAAACAAAACTTCTTATTCATTTCTGTCCTCCATCCCTTTCTCTGAATTCACCTCCTCGGGCTCAAGGAAAATCAGCACAAAGCAAAAGCTTTACTCAAAATCACCCAAAGGAATTTTAAGATACCATTTGTACCTAGGTGCCCATACTAGATGTGGCAAAGTATAGGGAATTCTAAAAAGAGGCCATTATTTCATTATGCTGTTAACTCATCTGCTTGAATTCCCTAAAGCAGTAAAACTGCTTCTGGCTCCCCAGCCTCTACCACTGATGGAATCTCAATTGAAATGATTTTCCCCAATGCTTCAAAGACTGAAAGCCAGCAGTGAGGAATCTGATTAAGGCCCACAGCATATCTTTGGAATTTTTATGAACACCAAGGTGAGTATTAGACTTCTGAGAGTTCGTGAACATTAACATTTGAAACAACAGGTTCTCCAAAGCACAGTTGGCACTCTATAACCTTGGGTCCTACAAACATGGGTTTAACCAACCAAGATAGAAAACACACAGGAAAAAAATTGCTATGTACTAAACATGTGCGGACTTCTATTTCTTGTCATTATTCCCTAAACAGCACAGTATAACAACTATTTAGGCAGCATTCACATGGTATCAGTTCTAAGTAATCCAGATTTAAAGTATTAAAAAGGACATGTGCAGGTCATATACAGGTACTATGCCATTTTATATAGGGGACTTGAGCTTCTGCAAGTTTTAGCATTCCTTGGGGCTGCAGGAATCAATTCCCAATATGTAAGGAGCAGGACTATAATTCAAAGACAATAGATAAGATAAAGGGACAGTTGTAACACACCTTGGATTCTCAGATGGCATCAGCAAGTACTGCTCCACATTGAAGCCTGAGAGATTGAGCAGGGTGTGGCCCAGGCAGTTGGTCAGGTAAGGAGCCCCAGCACTTCCATTTGGACACTTCTGTAATAGTTTTCAAAGGATAAAATAGAAATGTTTCCATAACCCACAAACCAATTTACCATCATTGCTTTAAACGAAATGTGATTTTTTTTTGTCTTTTGGTTTTTAATCAATTATCTTCAACTTTTATACATTCTGACTTCTAAAATCTCTTTAAGAGTCTCCTATATTTGAGAATTGTGCCAGAATTCCACTGCAACCTATGCAGTCAATTATATCTGAGAACTTCAAATCCTTTTCTGTATGTAAGTTTGAGCAGATTTGTAAGAACTAAAAAGAGAGAAATGTTTTCACTGGGGTGATCTTGTGTTTGATGAACCTGAAAGAGAGTCAGAGGTAACTAGTGGGAGGGAGATAAGCAGGAGAATTCAAAGGCATGTGCTTCTTTCATAAGTGTCTAAAGTAGAATTCAAACAGCTCTTTCCTGGCAGCTGACTAGAGTGCTAGAACCACGTCTGAATCAAGAAATGACCACCAAACGAGGTGGGAGTCAATGGTCACAGCTACGCACCTGACCTCAGACAAGTTCAGACTATATGGATATGGACTTTGCTTCTAATTTGGGAGATAATAATATAATGGAAATAGGAAATGACCGATTCTAAGCCTTTCATTCCAGATTTGGAAACTTGTTTTCTTATTTGCAAAATGGAAATAAAATCAGCCCTACCTGTGCATGGGTTTGTCATTACATTCAGATATGCACAAAAGAACTATGAAAAAAATAAGTAAGAAAGGGTTGTATATGCTCAAGATATTTCTCTTAAGTTCTTGATGACAAGGCTTGAGGAAAGACACTAAGAAGAAGAATTATTGTAAGTTGTAGTCCAGCCAAATTCTCACTCATATGTTAAATCTAAAAAGGTTGAAGTTAAATAGATAGGGGGTAGAATGGTGGTTTCCAGAGACTGGAGGGGGGAACGAGTGGGAAATGAAGGGATGTTGGTCAAAGCACACAAAACTTAAACAAGAGGAATGTGTTTAAGAGACCTAGTGTACAATATGGGGACTACAGCTGAGAACAATAGACTGCATACTTGAAAACTGTTGGAGAATAGATTTTAATTGTTCTCACCTAAAAAAAAAAAAAAAAAAGATACACTGTGGAATGGCTAAGTCAATCTATTTAATTATGCATTCTTTCAAGAATAGCTCAACTTAGCCATTCCACAATGTATACATATATCAAAACATCATGTTCTACACCACAAACACACACAACCTCTACCTGCCAATTAAACTAGAATGTAGAGCTACATAATTCAGCCAAACTCGATTACCTAACTCACAGATTGACGTGATAATCTTTAAAGTGACCACGAGACAGATTGGCATCATGTGGCCACAAAACAATGAATGACAGAATCCCATAGGAACTGAAAGAGTGAAGGAACACATTCTCCTTTCCAGCCTTTCGAGGGAGCACCTTGACTTCAGACTTCAGACTGAAATAATACTGGTACTGATCTCAGACTTCTGGTCTCCAGAACTGTGTGAGAATAAATCTGTGTGTGTGTGTGTGTGTGTGTGTGTGTGTATGTGTGTGTGTGTGTGTGAGCACACATGCGCGCACGTGCGGGTTTCAGTAACCTTGTGGATTTAACATTTGTTACAGTAGCCACAGGTAACAAATGCCCCCTGCCCCCAGTATAAGGCCATATACATTCTTGACTGTATGTAGCTGTTCATATGGTTGCTGTTATTCATAAGAGTGAGAGTCCTAAAACTTTCTGAATATTCTTCAGAGCTTGCTCAGTTCCCATTCACTGGTAGTCTTCCTAATGGTGTCTTTTCCAAACAATGAGAACAACATGTACCCATGGCACATTTTTGTGGGTTTAGAAGAGCCATAATACATTGAAATGTGAGGAAACAGGCACATCCTTGTGGACCCAGGACTTTTGGATGGCACACATAAATTTAAGGGGAGAGAATTATTTTGCCCTCTACCAAAAAAAGTTAACTTGGTTTAACATGATCACTAAGGATCTGAGAATAGGCCTTGGGTGTGGACCACCTTCCATGTACTTTCATGAGTATTTCTTTGGAACCAACCCAAGGAGCAACACCCTTTCCTTGGGGCCTTTATTATTCTCACCTGAACTCCTTTTCTGTTGAGGTACTGTGATTTCTAATCAATTGACCAGTGTTTCTCAAAGTGTGACTCAAAAAATATGAACAAAACAAACAAACAAAAAAACGACTGGCATACACACACAAAAAAAATTAAATACTTTGCAGACTATACTGTGTTTATTTTTCCTATTGCCAATTCAAACCCACATTGCTACAGCTTATTGACGAGCTATAGCAAACAGATCTGCCTTAACCAGAACTTCCAAAACCTTAATATTGATTTAACTAGCACTTCCAAACCTTATTTGGCTATGAAACTTTTTCAGATAAAACCTCTCATTCTTACATACATTTTGCTAAAATCTTGCAGTTCATGTGAATGGGAATGAATTTATATTTTGAGGCTTATACAAATAAGCCCCTAATATTTATTCTTTATCCTTTAACCATTAACACCCAATCCAATTCCAATAAACTTTGGGTAAGCTGGTTAAAAAAAAAAAAGAACTACTGATACAATAGAATGATTAAATCAAGAGAATAAGTGCATGGTGTGAAACATTAGAAGTATTATGAGTGCATGAAAGAGACAACAGAGAAAGGCAAATAATTATGAAAAAAAATGTGAGCAAAAAATAGCTGGGCTAGCTGGTTACTACAAAGGGACACCAAACATAGCTGACCTTTTTGACCATAAAACCAAAAGGAACCATGGAGAAGTCTATTAGCCCACTCAGGTCCACCAACACTTAGAGTATCCATTATGGGAACTGAGTCACTGCTCTTCTCTTGGTTTGTTTAAGAGAAGAAAGCTGAACAAGCCCTCTAAAGGCAAACTTTTTTAAGTCACCAAACTGTTAAGAAGAATTCATCTGTGGGCCATTACATAGAAAAGCCTGAAACCAGGTTCTCCACTCAATGAAGATTTTTTTTTTCTTTTCCTTTTTTTTTTCAGGTAAATCAGGATTGCCACATTCTCTTGTTAACTGTGGAAAACAGGTCTATGCCTTTTATTAATCAGATTTTGAGGTCTCCTTTGAGATGAGTCCCAATTCATTTTCCAAATAAATTTCAATTTGTTCTTCTTCAGACTAGGGAGCTATGGCCTTCACACCAATAGTGGAACATCTAATTCCACTTGTTTTTGTGTAAATCAACCATATTAGAAATGCTAAGTGGTATCTTCATTTTTAATATCTAGCTCTCAAAAATCAGATAAAAATATGATGACAGCCTTGATGTCCTCGAGCCTTGAAATGTGGGGAAATAACCCCACAAGGGGCTACTCTGGGTTTCATTAATAACTAAAGAAGATTTGCTTGCTTAATGAATGCCTGTGGGGATGTTCAGGACCAAGAGCAGTGGGCAGTGAGTAAGAGGAAAGGGTTGGTTCTATTTAAGTGTCAGATGAACAGCCAATCGTGTGAACCAAAAAGTCACAGGAACTTGAATAAGGAAAATGAAGATTTTACAGATGGAGTAAGCTCATTTTTTTTTCACTTGAGGTTTTTATTTTAAAAAGATCAAAAAATGCAGAAACCTACCAGGCAGCCACATGAATCCTGAAACTTCAGGTGAGGGAAGGTATCCCTAGACCAGCAGGAAGAATTCTTTCTAAAGAACAAAGGAGAGAATTGGAATGATCTTTTGGATTACAAAGCTGTTTTATTTCCATAAAAGAGAGTCCCGTCACAGTAGAACACAGTTCACAAGATAATCACCTCCTGCTGCCGTGAAGGCAGAGCTCTGAAATTTGTTTTCCCAGTGTGAGCTGCTAATCTGATGACAATGTTTTATTGCAGTGCCAGTATTTTCACTATATGACATGATGCTCACTCGGCTCCCTGTACCGTATACACTGTCAGGACTCCTGGGGCTTTCATAGGGGCTCTGGGCTTGTGGCAAATCCAGAGGCTCCCTGACTCATCCCAGGTACCTCAAAGCAATTCATAAACACAGTAAACTTCTAATCCCTTTCTTTAGAATGACTCAGTAATTCAATCATCATTTACAGAAAAGCAGATTTTACAAATTTTACTTTGGAGAAAGAGTGTGCAACAGAAGCAGTTATAAAAACAACAGTGGTTCAGACATTTTCTTTGGTAATCCAGTTTCCTTTAACTTGTTACCTTTGAGGGTTCCAGACTTGAAAAATTTTTTCTAAGATTTGCAAATCAAAATTTACTTTAGTAATAATTTTTTTCTTATTACTCAAAAATTGGGCAACTGAATTATGGGCACTGGCTAGATATCTTTACCAAATTTTTCTTAGCCCCACTTTTTAGAAGAATAAGTGGACTCCTGAAAGGTTAAGCAGCTGACCCAAGATCACATACATAGCAGAAGGACTGGCCGGCTGAGCACCAAGCTCAGGCTTTCTGTCCAGATGAGTTGCTATCACAAGAGAAACTCAGTATGAAAATGACAAGTTGGAAAAAGTACAGGCCATGAAAGGAAAGTTGACATTTCTGATAGCTAGGTTAGTAAAGTACAATTTCTAGGTAACTTTTGAAATATTAAAATTAATTTGAAGACTTCTCTACTACTACTTCCTTGACTGATTAGTTTATGGGGACTTCATTTATTAGGATTAAAAGTGAATTTACAAATAATACCTAAGGGAGTTGTGTATTTAATCACACTTCTTTTTATGATAATTGTTTTTTAAAAAATAATTCTGTTTCTATTTCTTAAACCCAGCTGGCCCTTTTTGCTTCAGATACACAACTCAGATGATGGGTAGTAAATACTATGGATTGGAAGTTAGGTCCCCAGCATGATGGTATTGGGAGGTAGTGGAACTTTTAAAAGTGAGGACTGGTAGGATATAATGTGATCACTGGGGACACCAACCTTGGAATGGATTGATGTGGTTCTGAAGGAACTCCAGTTAGATCCTAAAAGGGCAGATTGTTATAAAAAGATCAAACTGGATCCCCAAATCTCCTTGTTTCCTCTTTTGTCACATGATCTCTTCTATAGGCACTCCTTCCATTGTGATGCCATTGCCAGAAGCTCTCACCAGAGCCAACAGATGCTAGCAGTATACTTTTGAAGCTCTAGAAATGTGAGCTAAATAAACCTCTTTTCTTTATAAAGTATGCAGGCTTGGGTGTTTAATGATAGCAACAGAAAACAGACTAATAGAGCAAATGTGCATAATTTAATGAATTGCTTCAAGTGGTCAGCCCTCTTCTTCTTTACCAATTCTTACAGTATTCTTCCCCTAGCTCCCTTTAATAGAGTAAAATGTGTTGCCATGAGAGTTACATGATGATCCAACATAGCATTTAACAGATTTTAGTTTTTTGAGCATCTTTCAGTCTCCAATACTTTTATGTGTTCAAAGATTCACTAGGAAGCTGTGTGAAAATTCATAAGAGGGCACGCAGGAGACAGATTCAGGGTCACTCCTTGTGAATTGGGCTGGCAGCTAAAAGACCACACAAACACAGAAATGCCTTTTGCAGGGGTCAGGGAAGGCTCTGAGACCTCAAGTGTGAGCTCCCACACTGGGGAGCAAGGGGAGCAAAGAAGGCAAGAAGCAAGAGGGAGAGCACATCCTGAACCCTTATATTTATTGGGGGAAAGACATCCAGTAGAATATTCCACCCAAATAAGGCAAGGGATTGTGTTACAACAAATGGGGTGGGGGGCGTGTAGCCCAGTCCCATTAGGTGACACCCACTCCCAGAGCTGCACTTCCTTGCTGAGCAAAGGTAAGGCCCACTTGCTTCTCACTGTGTGTGACGCCAGTTCCATACCCCCATTACTAGGCTAAGGGGGCGTGCTCAGCTCCTGTTCAGGGTGGCCCCCACAAGAGGGACAGGCAGCAGGGATGATATATTGGAATTAGATGCTTCTATGTAAATTTCCTTGTTGATTTTAGGAATCTAAAAATATATTTAAAGCATTTGCCCAACACATTCTATAGAACACACCTACAGTGAAGATATTCCATAATAAATGCCTTGGTCCCTAAGGTTTGGAAATGCTGGATTAAATAGTTCTTTCTAACACAAGACTGCCTAAAGTTTTTAACAGCCTAGAATGCATTTTAAATATCTATAGAGAGGCAGATGCTATAAGGACATCCTCTCAATAGGAGTGTTCTGAGACTAAAGAACACAAAAGCATTCTACAGCGGGGCATAGAAACACATGCCTGTAATCCCAGCAACTTGGGAGGCTGAGACAGGAGAATCACAAGTTTAAGGCCAGCCTTAGCAATCTACCAAGGCCCTAAGCAAGTTAGTGAGACCCTGTTTCAAAAAAAATAAAATGAGTTGAGAATGTGGCTCAGTGATTAAGCAACCCCAGGTTCAATCCCTGGTACCAAAAAACAAAACACAAAGAAGCACTCCACAGAGGTGACCCAGGTGTTTGAGGTGGGTGCTGTTCTTCCTATAGAGGTAGAAGAACATGGATGCCAACAGAGGCACATAAAAGGTTCAGTTAGATGCCCAGGTCACATGGCTAATAAGTGGTGGAGGTGAGAATTTGTTTGAGGCCAACCCAGTCCCAGTTATGTGTTTTCCACCCGAACCTTTGATACCTAACATGCACTTGATGCTTTTGACCCTTGACCTTCTTTCCCAACTTTACAAACACCTCAGAGGGGACCTGTCAGCATCCATGCCAGGCTCTAAGGATGCCATCTCTCCTAAGCGTCTGCAGGCCAACAAGCCTCCTAGATAGTCCTGAGCATGGGAGATATCAGGCCAATGAGTTAATCTGCCACATTTCTGCAATCTAATCATGGTAATGGCTTTCTTCAATTTATGATAATAAATTTACACATCTTACACATCTTCTCAATTGCTGACTAGCACATTTGTTTCATATTAAAACTCTAACAAGAATGGGTATGGAAAGTGATCATTTTGCCTCAGAAATAGTAGGGGAATTTATCCCCAGAGTGCCACCTGATACGAGCCTTGTAAAATGAATTAGGTTATGTACATCTAGCATTCTACTTCTAAAAATTGGCAACTTAAAAACATTTTAAAATTTAAATTATGTGCCATTGATTATTATGAGTAAAAAAGTATTTTAGGTCAGATTTACACCATAATTAGTTTTTCTGGAACTCTTTACTAACTTCTGTGGTGGGGGCCGGGGGGGCGGGGGGAAGTGCGGAGATTGAAAGTTACTGTTCAACCTAAGAATTTTGCATATGATTCTCAGTGCTGAGCCTCTCAACAGAAAAGCAATCCGTAAGCAGAGTCCCATCTGTTATTTCAGAATATTTCCCTGATTAATGATAAAGTGCTTGCTAAAGTCTGCTAGGAACATAAAAATGTAGATATCACTGAATCCAATAATATTTTATTCTTACACAAAGAAATTTACTGAAGAAAAAGCTTTCTGCTTTGATTTGGAACCCCAGTGAATCAAACACTGTCTGTGTAACATGGACATAAATTATTATTACTGTAAGCATTCAAAGCATCCTCCAATGCCAGAGCCTTTTGCTATGTTAACCAGGGAAATGGGTAGAAATGGTTATAGGTAGAAATGAGTTAAGGACAGATACATGAAATTCAAAAAGAAAAGACAGAAAGTAACATAAACCCCAAAAGGCAGAAGAGAGGGCAGGGGATACAGCGTGAGGGTGGTGTGCAGGCTGGGCTGAGGGACAGCACTCTGGGGCAGAGAGGCAGGCCAAGAGTGTAGAGGACTACTGCGATGTTTGCAAAGTAACTGAAAGCTAAATCGATGTCCAAACAGAATTGTGAATATGTTCTGCTGTCCTTGAAGCATTTATTCCACCTTTTAATTTCCTCCTGGGAGATTAAATGAAATAAACATCTTTTTCTTTTCTCTACTAACTGGTCTTTCTTTGATGCCCCGTTGGGCCAAGTTTGGATCATGTGAGACCCCAGGTTATTTCAATTTCCCAAAACACAGATGTATTTTATATCCTGCGTGTTTCATTAAAGGAAAGAGAAATCAAAACATCACCACTAAAGCCCTAGATAAATAAATTACTTTGTTTTTCAAGAGAAGACTAAAGTGAAGCAACATAATTAATTTTCTATTAATTCTTCCATACTGAGACCATTAATAGTTATTCAGTCTCAAGCTAATTACCAATATGACTAATAGGCCAAATGTGTCATCACAAATTAGAAAACATATTGCAGATACTGCATTCTTGTCTAGATGTCTGTATTTATTACTTTAAAAATACACTTCTAGCATTCAATGTACCATTATGGTTTTTATCGCTTGCCTCATTTGTTCTATCCAGAATTGTAAATTCCTTGAGACCAGGGCCATATTCTTTATTAATCTCAGTTCTTGTGGCAGTAGTTTATTTATAGCCATTCTTCAATAATTAAAATTTCAGAAAAAATAAGAGTGAAAGAACTATTTATGAAGAAAGGCATACTTTATCAAGGTTTTATATGAAAGTAATCTCTATATTATTTTCAAATACTATAAAAATTATCTTTAAAGTAACTCATGCACTGATATACTGAGCTTTTTGTTTTAAATGTTTTAAAATTTTTAATTGACACCTAATAAATGCACATATTTATGATGTATGGTGTCATATTTAGTATGTGTATACAATTATAATGATCAGATCAGGACAATTATTATATCCATCATCTAAAACATTTATTGTTTCTTTGTGTTGTGAACAATCAAAATACTCTATTGGCTATTTTGAAATATTCAGTTAATTATTGTTCCCAACTTCACCCTGTACACATTGACCATCCTCTTTCCTCCCTCCTCTCCACCCTTCCTAGGCTTGGTTACCTTTATTCTACTCTCTACTTCTATGATATGGAATCTACATAGGTTTCAATCAGTGGATTAATGGATAAATAAAATGTGGTGTATGTATACCCTATGGAATATTATTCAGCAACCTTTATGGAAATAGAGGACATTGCATTGAAGTGAAATAAGTCAGGCAGAAACAGACAATTGCCACACATTCTCATTTACATGTGTACTGACCTTGTAAGTCTCTTATTTAAAAAGAAATATGTAATTAATTTTCATATGTAAAAGTTTTCCCTAAAAGTACATAATGGTTAACATGTAATTCATACTTAGTTGCTACTTCATTATTTTTTTATCTTTGGGTTTTATTAAGTGAACTGAATGCTATTATTATTATTTTTTTTAGTTGTAGATTTACACAATACATTTATTTTATTTATTTATTTTTATGTGGTATTCAGGATTCAACCCAGTGCCTCACACATGGCAGGCAAGTGCTCTACCATTGAGCCACAACCCCAGCCTCTGAAAGCTATTAATTTTTGACATGATACAAATCATGTGTCTATGAAGTAGAGATAGAGGCAGTTAGGAATCTTATGTCATGGCATTTTCAGTAACCTACTCATTAGGCTAACATTCTTTTCATGTAATGTAATATAAATTTCTAACATTAAATACCAAACTTGAAGGAAAAGGGTCCTTCCAGGTTATGGTATTGCTGGCTGGAAACTTTACTTTTGCAGAGGGCACATGATACTTACAGATCTAGGTTTAAGTCAGCACAGAGAGGATCCTGATCTCTAAACTTCCGTAAGAGCACATGGGTGAGGTCCATATTGTCATTCCCACTGCTATTTGTGGTAAGACAGGGGAGATAAAATGGAATTGTTAGTGGCTCCCAACAGAAAGCAAAGAATCACATTCTGATCTCAAAATGTACCCTAGTCAAGCTGATCCAAGCAAATGAGCCCTAGTTCCTCAGATAAAACTATTTTTCTAGTGTTTTTATGGTAAGACCCAAACGAGCAAAAATAAAATTGAGAAATTTCTTCAAAGCACATCCTTGCCACCACAGACATGCATTTTTATATACTTGTATCCACACTGTATTATTTTCTCATTTTTTGCTTAATTTTATAATGTAGCCATTTTTCACACTTTGCATGGATTTAAAAACAAACTTTAAAGGCTGTATAATATTACATTATGTTAATATATTAAAATGCATAACACTGTTCTCTTAATGTTGGCACTCTGGTTTGAGCTGATTATTTGTCCTATTACAAAGCCCCACAATAAAACCACTTCTATGTTTCAACCTTTTGTTTCTATCTGTAAACTATAGTGAACTGCATTTTCTTAGCAAGAGGTCTTCAGCACAGAATCCTATGCGGCTTTAAGTAAACTTTGAGTTATGGTATTTATTTTGCTGGTGTAAGTCTCAAAAGTCAATAAAGAGCTCAAGCAGCATTACCAAAACCAAGGTCACCAACTTTGACTTGCTTTACTGAAAAGACCATCAGCAAAAAAGACATTCATGTAGCTTTGGGGGAGATGTAGAAACAAATGCTATATTAAACTTTATACATCAACTTTAAGAAAATTCTTGAAGAAGAAATGTGGAGAAAAAGATGTTTCACACAACTTTAAATTTGACTCATTGGGAATGGGAATCATTACAAACAATTAAAATTCTAAATTATAATATTTATGAAAGAACATAGATTTATTACTCTCTAGAACTCACACTACGTAACTTACAAATTATTTTTGAGAGCACATTTTTAGGAGCACTCATCCCCAAAAGAAAGAAGAATGATGTATAATTAACACTATTGATAGCATATATAAACAGTGCCCCAAATCACTTGGGAAAGAATTAGTGTATAAATTAAAAAATGTATATGAGTATATAGTGGTTTCTTCCAAAAAATCTATAATATTGATTTCTTTTAAGAAAGACAAAACTTAAAGGAGAGCTCAATCACAAATTTTTGTCATTTGTTGATTTTGTTCATGGACAATGCAAAGTGGACTCTTCAGACTAAGGGGATCAGTGGGTAGGAGGAGGTGAGGTTTCAAAGGGAGACACTGATTATTGACATTGACCAAATTATGTGAAGTTCATGCATGAATATGTCACAATATGTATAATTATTACATACTAATTTTTTAATAATTGCCACTTAATTATATTTCTGAATTGCTATAAGCATTAAATGTAGGGAGATCTAAGTTAATTAGACTTGTTGCACCACTGTGTCCCACAGTGCAAGTCAAGAATGAGAAGAAACTTCCCTATTTGTGCCATGGGAACTCACATAGATTTGGGGACTTTCTAGATTTCCAGTTTCCCTAATTCCTTCCTTGCTTTCTCTAATGTACAAATTTGATATTCTCTCTGCTCAAAATTTATCATATGATCCAGCTATCCCACTTGTGCATATATATCTAAAGAAAATGACGTCAGCATAGCAAAGATATATCTGCAGGCCCATATTTTTGCAGCATCATTCACAATAGCTAAAATATGGAATCAACCTAGGTGCCAATAACAGATGAACAGATAAAGGAAATGTAGTATCTATACACAGCCAAATAGTATTTAGCCCTAAAGAAAAATAACATCATCTCATTTGTAGCAAAACAGATGGATCTGGAGGTCATTATTAATGAGATAAGCCAGACACAGAAAGACAAGTTCTGAATATATTCTCTCATATGTGGACACTAAAACAGTCAACATTAAAGTAGAATAGTGATTACTAAAGGTTATGAAGGGTATGGGAGAATGATGGGTAAAGGGAGTCTCAATTTATTTAGTATACCCTGCACCCATGTGTTAAAATATACCACATAGAACTTCATTAATCTCATAGATATGCGTGTCATCAAAACTAAAATAATTTATATATAAAATTTATCAACATCTCCTTTTTTAAATTTTATTTTATTATATTTTATTTATGTGGTGCTGGGGTTGAACCCAGGGCCCCACATGTATTAGGCAAGCACTTTATCACAGAACCACAACCCTCCATGTCTCCTCTTCATTTGTGAGCCTGGAAACAGTGTTGAACCCTTCCACATGATGTTTGCCCTCCACAGTCTTCAGGCTTGGATATCCCCGGCCTGTTCCTAGAAGGCAGCACCCAACTGCAACCTATCTCCTAGAAGGCAGCACCCAATTGCAACCACTTTGATCACGTGGATTTGCTTTCTAAGTTCCAATCCCTTCAAGTCACTCTTCTAAGCTTCCTGGTTACATGACCAGAAACCATTGCTAGCCTAGAAGCCTCAGCTCCAACACTGTTCCCGCTGTGACTCCCAGCCTCATCCCTGCCTCCTTCCCAATAGCCCTGACCTGCCTGCACTCTCTCCCTCCTTCCCAGTAGCCCTGATGCACATCTTTACTGGACTTTAATGGTAGCCCTCTTGTTACTGAAACAAAACAATCCTGGAAAAGAAGGGCTTGGTGCTTAGGACAGGAGCTGGACCTCAGTATGTTCTCAGAGACAGTTTGTTCAACACATTGTGACATATCATTAATATACGGAAATTATTGACCAAATTAGTCATCCTGTCTGAATATTTAATTTCCCTATATCTGGCTTTCCCTGAACTCTTACCATTTAAACAGGAACAAAATTCGCTGGAAGAGAAACTAAAACTCATTGGACCAAGTAAGAATGGTATTTCTGCTGAGGACAATGTCATTTTCAGAACATTAACAATATATAAACCCAGAATGAAAACACCTCTGTAGCTCCTAAATCCAGAAGGCAATAATTATTTATAGGAAACCACCATGTTCCCTGCTGTATAAGATACAGTAAATGTCTTAAAATATTTAGGTGGTTTACAACTGGCCTGATATGATTCCCTATTTCTGTGGTCCAAAATAAACAATGATGAAGCAGCCTGAAATGAACAACAAAGCTTTGCCCCATAAGTTAGCAGTGCACCCTCTGGAAAAACATCCTTCAGTTGTCTAACACGTGAGAAAACACTTCCACAGGACAGGGATACACTCTCCACTGAAATGGAGCCCATATAAAAGGAAATGTCATTTGTGACATCTCTGGACTATTCTCCTATGACCCATCATCCAAGAACAAATAGAAAAGTTAAAACTGTCTTTCTGAAAGAAAAATATTTGATCCCTAAACTGGTTCCTTTGTATGATTACAAAAAAAAAAAAAAAAAACATGTATAAAAGTTATGCTTTACTTTTTATTGCTCTTTGCTTAGGTCTAGAGATCACCATTTAAAGAAAATAACAAAAATTGGCTTTAAAGTATTTCATTTGCCATAAAATTCAAATACGGGCTCCTAAATTCTCTCTCTCTTTGGTTGCCTTCAAGCTCTTGCCAACTTGAAGTAAATCTCAGTGTTTGAAGCACTGGACATCTGTCTTTAACAGATTCTAGGGATTGAAAATTACTCCTTCCTGAGGTCGTTCATAAATGGGGACATAATTTATTGATTTCTGAGGTAGGTCATAAGGGGGTCACTTTCCCTCTCCAAATTGTTATTTCTCAACATTTGATGTACATCTTGGTGACCCAGTGAGCTTAGCAGAGCAAATGCATACTGCTGAGCACCATCCCAAAGGGCCCTCCTGATTAAAGAAAGCGCTAATGATTCTGATGCAGATGGGATTAAACTGTCTTGGCAAGTTCTAGGGTTTCTAGGAAGATAGTAACCCATGCCCTTTCTCCTTTCCTCTCCCTACTCTCAACTCCAACCTTTCTCTCTCTCCTGATCCCAGCAGCTTCTGATATTGGTAACCATCAGGTTCCAAGTGGGGTCTTAGGCTCTGTGGGAGTTACCCCAGAAAAAGCTGGTTCAGAGTCTTCTTCCCTGTAGACCAGGCAACCTATGAACACAGGTTGAAGCCAGGAGCAAAATGGCCAGGGGCAAGGATAAGCAAGTACCCTTGGGGGAAGGGTGGCTTGGGGACTGCAAATTCCTAGGTAACAGACCTCTGTCTTCTCTGATTATTTGGAGGGGGTCAATACTTTCTATTCCTGAATTAACAAGAGCACAAACAGCAGAAAGTTCTGCTACCTGCCCTGGGGGAAGCAGGAATATACTGATAGTCATCTGCAGCTCCATAGAGGTAGAAAGTTCTTTGGCTCCATCTCTCTGGGAACTACTCTAGTCAATAAATGAGACCCTTATCTGATAAAACAACAAGGACAATCACACATCCCAGGAGTCAGAGGAAAACTCAAAAAATGCAGACTAACAAAGGAGTCACTAAAGGGATATACAACCAACCAACCAGACAAACCAAAAGCAATAGAACAGTAACAGGATCACATGCCTACACAGGAGTTTCTAAACTCAGGAAGAAAGACTTCCTGAAAATATTATTGAAGAAGTTAACTAAGAGGATGATCCTTGTTTAGATACAGATAGTAACACTGGAGAAATACCACAAACAGATAGTCAAAAAGAAAAGGTAAAGAAATCTTGAAGCAGGGCACAGTGGCATATGACAGTAACCCCAGCAGCAAGGAGGGCCCTAAGCAACTTAATGAAAGCCCATCTCAAAATAAAAAAAGATAAATAGGGCTGGAAATGTGGCTCAGTGGGTAAGTTTCCCCGGGTTCAATTTCTGGTACAAAAGAAAAAAAGAAAAAACTTTAAGGAAAGATAAAGAACTTGAAAAATGGATCTGAAAGATCCTAACATGAGATCTTAACATGAGCCACTGTGCCCCGCTTCAAGATTTCTTTACCTTTTCTTTTTGACTATCTGTTTGTAGAATTTCTCCAGTGTTACTATTTGTATTTAACAGGAACTCAAAAAAAAAAAGAGGGGTGAAGAAATGTTTAAAATTATAAAAGAAGAAAATTATCCAGAACTCAAAAATACTAAATCTTCAAGTTGGCTGAGGAAATAAATTGGAAAATAAAAAATCTCCACTCTAAAAATAAAGAACAAATTATTGCAGACTGAAAAGTTGCCTATAAGAAAAAGAAAATCAAATGGACTGCTCCATGTCAGATTCCATGCCTGAAAGCTACAAGAATTATCCCAATTATATCATTTCCCAGAGTTTAAAATGTTCTTAATGCTTTCCTTCATTTTGTTTACAAAACAAAGAACCTTCTACTTAGAATGCCTCTGTCATCTGCAGGAAATATGAAGACTTGCTGGATTACTCTTCACATTTACTCACACTTCTTCCTCTAGCAAGTAAGAGAAAAGAAACTTTCTCTCTGACTTGCCTAAGAAACATATATTTATATTTGAAGATTGAGTTCAGGTGCAAAAACCTTTAAAAACAAAAGAAAACAAAACAAAAAACAAAAAACAAAAAACAACCTCTTCCTGCAACTTAGATATAACTCTCAAACCAAATATCTACCCATCTCATGACTTTTCTAAGATTTTCCCCTATGTTTGTAAAATTATTCTCTCTACTGATTGCTGACTTTCTGAGGGTATGATTTGTGCCTTGTATACTGCTATTGTCTCAGAGGATTGAGTGTGTTCCCCAAGTTTCACATGCTGGGAGCTTGGTCACTGGTTTGACTGTGTTTCAGTGGGGAGAGCTTCAGGAGGTGGGTCCTATTGGAAGAAAATTGAATCATGGGGCTCCATCCTCAGAAGGTATTATTGCTGTTCTTTTAGGACTAGATTAGTTCTTGAGAGTATGGGTTATGACAAGAGAGCTGCAGCTGAATCTGGGGAGAAGCCAACTGAACAGAGGCAGAAGTGATCAGTGATCAGGGTTCCCCTTTTGTTTTCTAATCCCAAGTTTATGAATCTATAACCCCAAAAGCCCCAAGACTATCTTGTGTAAATTACCTGGATGGCAAAACTTGGACTCCTCTAAATTTATCGCCAGCAAACCCTGACCTATGGTACAGAAAAAACCACGGAGCCACCAGCCACATTCCCAGGTCTTTTTTTTTTTTTTTTTTTTTTTAGTTAGAGACAGGGTCTCACTGAGATGCTTCATGTCTTGCTGAGTTGCTTGAAGCTGGCTTTAAACTCACAGTCCTCTTGCCTCATCCTCCTCAGCCACTGGGATTATAGGCATGTTTCACCACTCCCAACCTCATTTATGGCCTTGACCTCATTTTGCGTAAGTCATACAGTTCCCTGCAGATAGGTATGTCCTGTTATGGGTCATTTTTCTTAAAGTAACTATGGAAGATTTTGTGAAATGTACAATTTATATATTTTTTCTAAGATCCTAAAAATTCTGAAACATATCTGGCCCTCCTACTTACTGCTAAGGGCTTGGAGTAGGGGTCAGTGACTAATGTCCTTTTTTTTTTTTTTTTTTTTTTTTTTTTTTTTTTTTTTTTACAAAGATGCTTGTCTGTATAGGGAGGAGTCATTGATATGGAGGTTGGGAGCCAGTCCTGCCCCATAGGTCCTAGGTATCTGCTTTGACACAACCCTAAAAAGAGCAGGGGCTTCTCAACAGCTATCCCTGTGAACTCTACCTCAGAAATAATAAAAGCATTCACATTAGAATTTTGGGTGTGTGTGGTGCTGGGGATCAAAGCCAGGTACTTGAACATGTTAAGCAAGACTTCTGCCTCCAAATGACTCCTACTGCACCTCATATAAATATTTTTATTTGAGATTCTTAAAAATATCAAAGCTAATGCTATTTTTCTTAGTCAGCTCAGGTTAATATAGCAAAGTACCATAAGCTGGGTAGCTTCTAAACAACAAAAGTTTATTTCTCACAGTTCTAGAAACTGGAGAAATCCTGGGGTCCAGCATGGCTGAGTTCACCCCAGGGCCCTTTTCTGAGTTAGAGATGACTATCTTCTTCATATGACAGAGAACTGTCAAACAAAATTTTGGGTGACCATGAATTTTGACTGGGCATCTGCACTGGGCCCAACATACCAAATTAACATAAAATTCAATTGCAGGAATTGAACTTTGGTTGGTTGCAGGAGGCACTGCAACTGATTGATCAAGCTTTAACCAATTGATTGATCTAGTAGACTATAGCAAAGTACATTGTTTTCTATGCCTCATTTCCATTTTTCTGTAAATGCTTTGTGATGGTAGTTAGTTGAAGTTCTCAGAACCTGCTATGGTTCCAGGAGCTGCCCTATTCATGAATCACTTCTGCTTTGCTTTGCTTAAAAAAACAAAACAAAAAAAACAAACAAACAAAAACCTACCAAATTTAATTGTTTTAAGGATTCTTTAACAGTATCCTCATATGGAGGAAAGAATGCAAGCTACCTTCCTAGTGTTTCCTTCCAAGGACACTAATCCTATTTATAATGGCTCATCCTCCTAAACTAGTCACCATCCAAAGAACCCATCTCTAAGTACTATCATGTTGAAAGTTGAATTTCCACAAAAAAAAAAAATTAGGGAGAAACACAAACATTCAGTCTATGACACTATTCATAGTCTGTCTTTATTCACAATGTGTTCATAATTTTGAAATAAAAAAGTTTCTTACCTGAAAAAGTAAGTTTCCAAACTCTCATAGTGGCCAGGTGTCAGTTTGAGGGGAGGGTATTCGGTGGCCAGAGGTTGCACCATGAACAGGCCCATGGCCAAGGCCACAAAAAGGACAGGCAGCAGCAGGTCTGAGACTGTGCTTTTCCAGGCTCTCAGTGTGTGGAGCAGCCTCTTCCTCAGGAGGGCAGCTACCTGTGCGAGAAGCAGCTAGTGACCTCTCATAGGTGCATGCAGGGTCCATGCAGGTGGGGTCCTCACAGGAGAGTCACCTGCAAGAGCACAAAGTTAACAGTGAGTCAGACACGGATGGACATGGTTCCCATGATCTGCCTGGTTCTAACGATTCTCTTCATTTGTCCTCTAGGTGATCCTTGGGCCTATCCTTGGGCCTAAATAAGAGCAGGTTACTATATCAAAAGGACAACAGGAGGCCTTCGCATACCCATGTCCTGGAAAGTTAGCATACCAGCTCTTTCAGCTTTAAACACAGGGTGAAGTGCTGCTGTGGGTTCACTCTGTTCTTGCTCCTGAAGGTGAAGGAGTACATGCAAATGGAAGAGAAGACAGGGCCTGACCTAAAGCCTGGGGTCTAGGGGGTTTCTGAGGAATCAAAAGAATTGCAAGAGGTTCTTGAACTCCCAGACATTGAGTTTCCTGGGGAGTGGGGGTACAGGGAGGCTCTCTCCTTATTAGAGCTCCCCTCCTTCTACCATTCTATTCGTCTGCTGTTGATGAAGTCTTTCTTGAGAAAGTCCCGGGTAATAGATAATGAGCTAGTCAAATTTTGGAGAACCACATCACTGACTTCCCTCAGTTCTACCATGTCCTTCCTTCCCACTCAGAGAGGAGCTAATCAGCTCTCAAGGCAGGGCCTCTCCTCCAGCTGCAGCACCCTGAGCCCACTGGATCTCAGCAATCCTGTCCCTTCCTCCCTTTTTTCCTGTATGGAATCAAGCAACTCTGAAAAGTCTTCAGAGATCATAAAAGCCAACAAGTAAAATTCTAAAGGATAGAGTGAGTTATGCACCATTGATCTATGGGTCCCTCAAGATGGACCACTTGAAGATTACACACACACACACACACACAAATTCTATACACATATAAACATGCTCCAATTGAGGCTAAAGATTCCAAGCAAAACACACACACACACACACACACACGGGAAAAAAAATGTTGAAGATGAGTAATCAGCAGCAAAATGTGAGCCAGACCCAGGACTGTGACCTTAAAACAACATCTCATGGGCTCATCATCTCTGTCAATGGTTTCCCCAGTGATTCCTCTAAGATACTCCAGAAAATCTAATACAGAGTATTTCACAAGAAAAGTGGTCTTCTGAAAGAACAGATGTCCTACTGATTATACTGCCCATAAACATCACAGTGAAATGCAATTAATACAAGAATATCTGAATAGTTCTTTTTTAAAGAAACTGCACCATTTTGAAACATAAATTATTTGTAACAATGTTACAAGAGAGCAGTTGGGGATGAAAAATGCACATCTGAACCTATTCCTTCATTGGCCTAAACTATATAATGGGCCTTGGACTATTTGGTTTCTGTCCTCAAAAATGCCTAGCAGAGAAGTTAATATAAAAATGTAACAACACAGTGGAATCAAGTGAGCAAACTTAAGTTGGTACCAGGAGGCAAGTTTCCATGATTCAAAGCAAAAAGGAGAAAGCAAGCACAGCCCTGAAAACAGGTAGGTAAGATCATCCTTATAATCCCATAGGAGTTTGCAGGAAGTCAGGAAAATGTGTACGTTTCAAGATCAAACAGAAGTGAATAAGCATGGGGTATTCTGTGAGTAACTGAGAGGGAGCAGAATGTGGCACCGATGCATGGGGGGGTGTCAGGATATGAAGGTGAAAGGTCATCAGAGTCCAAGTCATGAAGAACCTTTACAGCCCCTTGCACCTGGCTGAAGAGGCCCAAGCCCAGGAGTCACCTGATTAGACACAGACTCTCACTTCACTCCACAAAAGTCAGAGCTACAACGAATGATTTTTAAATCAGGCTACATACCATATTCAACTGGAAATTCTTTTAGCATGCTGATTTCTAGGCCCCACTTCTAAAATATTTGATTCTCCAAAGACTAGAGATAAGAATGTGCTTTTTAGTAATTTCCCAGGGGATTCTGATGCTCAGCTGGGCTGTGGAACCACTGATTCAATGAATTATCAATGATGATTTTTATGAAGCTCTTATGAAGCAGTTATTAAGTCAGTTTATAGAGAGATTTGAGTGCTAGAAAAGGTATATTATTAAGCTAAATGGGAACCTTTCATTTATGTATATCATTCTTGATATTTTTATGGGATTATGATGCTGGATAAGAACCAATTCATGGTATGTATTCAGATTTACTAGGATAATTATGAGAGTTATCTGGTTCAAGTTAAAATAATTGAGGTGTTTTGGGGTTGCCCATTTTCTGGATTTATTAAAGTAATTATTGAGATAACAGTGTGATGTCTTCACTGCCTTTTGACTAAGAAGTTTTCCCCTATTAGCAGAATGCCTTATTCTGTTCAGAATCAAGAGGAACTGGAAGGTCCCTGGTGAGTCCTGTGATACCTCATTACTACAAAAATCATCACCTGTTCAAGGGCACAACCCACAACTTAGCTCTAATGTAGCATCTCTTGATTTTGACCTCTAACTACGCACACTTGACCACTGTTATAGTTGGGATATGAGATGTTCTCCCACAGTTTCTGTGTTAATGCAGAAATATCCAGAGGTCAAATGATTGGGTTGTGAGAGCCATAACCTAATCAGTCCATCCCAGTTTGAATGGACCAACTGGGCGGTGACTATAGGCAGGTGCACCATGGCTGCAGGAGATGGGTGAAGTGTGTCCTAGAAGGGTTCATCTTCTCAGTAGCCACTTCCTCTCTTTCTCTGCTTCTGGTCACCATGAGAGGAGAACTGTTTCTCCACCATGCCCTTCTGCCACCTCACATGGTCCTACCTCACATGGTCTCAGAGCAATGGAGTCAGCAGACCATGGACTGAATCTCTGAAACCATGAGCCAAATAAACTTTCTCCCTCCTGTTTTTTTTTTTTCAGGTATTTTGATCTTAGAATGAAAAGTGAACAAATACAGCTCAGCCCACCTAGCAGTCTGCCGAAGTATACACCTTCTCATAGGAGAGTGTGCCCAGCAAGCAAAAGGTAGTAAATATCTATTCATGTATTGGAAAGAAACTATTGGATATCTACTCAGCAAATTTGTCCTTATGATGGGACGGGCATGGAGACAGAGACAGAGAATGATGGTCCATGTTTTCACTGGCCTCACTCATCATGAACAGATAAAGGAAGTTCTATCCACATTGACCTAGATGTGAATCCAATCTTAGTCTCCAACATACTGTATGACTTCTGGAAAACTACTTAACCTCTTTGAATGTCATCTCCTCAGTTGTAAAAGAGACTTATAATATTTTCCCTCTGGATAGTGAGGATTGTTATTAGAACATTTATTAAACTATCAAAACAGGCATAATATTGACTTCCAGTCATAGTAAATGTTCATCAGACAGCCTCAATAAGTCTGTGGAGAAAGGTATGTCATATATTAAAAAGAATAAATTGTCTCCACCTTCTCATATATGTTAATTGGGTATAAATGAGAAAAAAATAAAAGACTGAGATAGTTTATGGTTATAAATTCACCACCAATCAAATATTCATGGCTAAACTTATAAAAGTATTCGCATGAATAATTTAACAGACAAAAATTAAAATGCTGGACCAAATTGTTATGAATTGTCTTATTTGACTTATGAGTACAATTATATTCAAGGACTCTAGTTACATCCACAATTATGCATCCCCATTAACTCCGACCATCAAATTACTTAAGGGATGTGTCCAAAGTTGTGTTTTTATTTCCTTCTCTTATCTTTTTTTTCCCCTTCCTATCTACCTACCTACCTACCTACTTACTTTTCTTTCTTTCTTTCCTTTTCTTTTTGTTTTTATTTTTTGGTCAAGTGGCCACAGTTTTTCAAATCTTAACATCGCATGACTTACTAGGCACCTCAGAATACAATATAGACATTATCAAGTTCACCAAAATGTTCCTAAATATTTTAAAATGAAGCATTACCAACATAATGTTTTCATGTGGATAAAAATAAGATGAATACTCCAAAAGAAAAACAGACACAAAGAACACAAAACATGTAGTTCATAAAACATCTATAAAATAGCCAGCATGTGAACATTGTAGAATAAGGAAAGAACTGGGCTTTCTCACTCATCCATATAGTAAATATTATATTATTGAGGATTCACGGAAGTGGGTCTTATACACTGCTGGCAGGTAAAGAGATCTCTATAGTCATTTATGGGAAACAGATATGGACCTCCTTTAATCTGCTTAATTTCAAGCCATCAGTTATAGTAACTTTTTTTTCAATTTTAGTTGTATTTATCACTGGGCCGTTATTTTATTTATTTATATGTGGTGCTGAGAATCGAACCCAGTGCCTCACACATGCTAGGCGAGCACTCTGCCACTGAACCACAATCCCAGCCCCCTGTATTATTTAAAAAAAAAACATAAATGAATGAAATATTTAAAGCAAAGTGACTTGTTTTATCTTACAGAAAATAGTCAAATCCATGGAAATTAATCAAACAAGTTACCATATAGTTTGAGGATCCCTGATCCAAAATATTGAGAACAAAATATTTCAGATTTACAGTTTTTTTTTCAAATGTTGGGGTATTCATTTATACATGATGAGAATGGACACCAAGTCTAAACACATCATTTATAGGAATGTTTTACATGTAGCCCAAAGGATATTTTATACTATATTTTTAGCATACTTATGTTTTGTCTGTAACCATTACGTGAGATCAGATATGGAATTTTATGCCATGGCATCATGTTAAATCTCAAACTTTTTTATATATTTGGACTTAGAGAATAGTGCAAAAAATAAATTCTCTTTTGGAACCTAGAACTCATTGTTCAGTATGAGTTTTGATTCATACAAGCAAGAATGTTATACCTAATTGATAAATGAAAAGGCTATCTTCAGAAAATGAGGCATTGGGTTGAAGATATATCTTACTGTGTTTGTTTAACTATTTTATTAACATATCCCATATCTGTACTACTGTGTGAGATAATAGGAAGAATATGATGTGAACTCACTGATGTTTAGAGAAAGTGTCAGCACATAAGAACCAGGCAGTTCCATCTACTCCCAAAGCATAAGGGTTTATTTCCATTGCTTCTAGCTACCTGTTTTCTCCTATTGAGATCCTAAAGTTAATTACTTGAAGAAATTAAATCCCAAATATTCTAGGTGGAGAATTGTGAAATCATCAGAATTCCATAATTCAAATGGAAAAAGAATGGTGTGTTGTTGGGACAACTAGAGAAGCATCAGTTCTTTAAAAAAGGGCATCCTTGTGATGGACACAAAGGAACCACAACGGGAAACGCCTTAAGCAAAAATTTATTGATTTTTTTAAAATTATGTTTTGGAGCATTACGGATTTCAGATTAGAAATGCTCAGACTGTACAACCATACTGTGGAATATATGAATCACTAAATATTTAGCAAGTTTGGTAAGTGAATAAAGGATATATGGCAAACTTGGTAAGTGAATAAGGAATTTCAAATGGGATTATATCATTTTTTTGGAAAAAGTGTTCATACATATGGAAGATGCCCCAATAAAATGGGGAGAGTTATGTTACCAAAATCATTAACAACATTCATTAACCCAAGAAAGGAGGAAGGATTAAAATATTAAATACATTCTTACAAAAAAATACTCATATCAGATGAAAAAAATATAAAATTAATGCTATTCACAAAAAAGACAAATACTAAACTAGAAAAAAATGAAATTTTGTTGCACACATATTCAGTGCAAAGTATTTTTTTTACTAATTTCCATATTCTGTATACTATTTGATAAAGAAGGTATTTCAATTCAAAAAGTTGTGTTTCTATGAAAATTTTTCACCCTAGTTGAAGATTCATATTTATTTGTCTGATGAAATTATGGCTATTTTTATTTTCTTCTTCACAACTTTCTGGGTTTTTTTTTCAACCAATGAATATTTATTCATCTTGTAATCAATAATTATCTTGTAAAGACTGTATACTTATTCAGGAAATGAACCATAGTCTTATGAGATGGAAACTGTATAATTCTCTGTTCCCTGGGTTTACAGAATTTAAAAACCAAAGCAGATATTTAAAATCATATAGTTCAAGCCTCTTATTTATTTATACTTAAATCCAAGACAGGAGAAGTTATATAATAAGAAATTTGCAGGAATGAAATACAGTATTTACTAAATCCAGCATCTCAGCAGGCCCTCAGGTTAGCTACATGAAGAGAGGTTTTGAGAGACTCCTGGTCTTGGATAGGAGTCAACTAGGTCCCCAAAGCCTGTCAGCTAGACCTGACCAGTGGGCAGAATGTAAGCTGTGGAGGTCACACAAAGCTCCTCCACAGAGGCTGTCAAAGCCAGGGATTCAAAAGTCAAAAGGTGTTTGCTGACAGGTAGGGAAGATAACTAGGATGTGCAGGAGGTCCTAGAATAGAGGGAATTGGATGCAAAGACACAGATTATGAGCCAGAAATATGCTAAGCTCCTTAAGGAATAACATGAGGTCCATTTTTTTTTCTGCACTCCAGTCATGACCTTGGACTTCAAAAATCATTTGTTAGATATAAAAAGACATAAATCATTCCATCTGTTTCTTACCGCCCTGGTGCAAAAGGATCTCATTTGATTGTACAGAAACTTTAATAATGCTGTAAGTTTTTGTGGGAAATATATTTTAACTAAATAAGTAGATTTCTTTCAAATGGGTAGGATTTTATTAATGTCTCACAGGAGAAGCCACATAATCTATCACTAGGAGTCAGGATGCCTGCATTCCATCCCTGGCTTACTTACCCTGAATGTACTGGATATTTTGGGCAGGTAATTTTTCATCAGTTTCCCCATTTATTTAAAAAAAAAACTTAGATGTGTTAGTCTTCAGTCTTTGTCCCAGTAAAATCTATAGTTGTATGATATTTATACAAATCATAAATAAATTATCTTATTCATACTATTTGTATTTCCCCAAGGGGGGGAAAAAACAAGATCAAATGTCCACTTATAAGGGAAGAAGTGATGGGGATCGAGGAAATAGGACATGGAAAACAGAATAAAAAGGAAAACAAAAGAAAAAAAAAGGAAAATGTTTGTTTTGTGGCGCTTGTTTGCTTACTAACACAACATAAAGTTTAAAATATACTCATGAATTAAACATTAAGCATGGTAATACAGACAGACATAGACAAATTTTAAAATCATGCTACATCCCTATAACCTTGATTAAATATAGTTTTCAAAAGCTAACTCAATTATGTTTACTTCTTTAGAGAAGCTAATAAGTGAAGGCTATATTTATCTAAATTGTTTCATTGACAATCTTACAACTGTATCTTACTCAACGTTTACAATACTTGGTCTATTCCTTGCTTTTAACAGCATTTTCAAAAGGTGATTTTTCTTTAAAAAGAAAGGGGGGGAAAAAAACTAGACAGATAAAAGAGCCATTCTCTACATGTTATGCCACTGAAGTTCCCAATTGCTATACAGCTGATGTATCATTGATGTGATTCTTTTGAAAAGCACTCCGATTATAATAGCCAAAATGTTAAAGGCATCAAATTAGGATTTCACTTTGGAACGGGGTCATCCCTTACACTCAGCCACGTCTTTTGAATAATTTAAAGGTTGCTGAAACTCCTTTGAGGACGCCTGCCTTGAACAGTGACTTGACCCTCAGGGCACCAGGTGCAGCCCCAGCAGAGTCAGTAAGCACTTCCACCACCTAAGCAAGTCACCAAAGTGCTGAGTTTGGTTTTTCCTCCTGAAATGCACCAAACACAGGTCTTCCCACAGTCTCTAAATGGCTCACATCTCCAAGCTTGAGCTCCCTTCACAGTTCTGATTGGCGGATAGGGAAGCGTTGTTAGGGGTATGTCGGCTGTACCCCAATTACGATCTCAGCCAGGGCGCCCTGTCTCTTTGACAATTTGTTCAAACTATTCATTTCGGGAAAGTTTATGAGGATTGTGCAAGTAAGAGCCTCTCAGGTAGCAACTGGAACATAGTGAGGGCCAACAAACGTAGCTAAAAGAGAAGAAAAATCACCTGGACCTGAGACCTATGTTCCTCTCCCTTCCTACTTTCATGACCTTCACTATATCTGCCATCTTCACTGGTGAGGAGGTCCTTGTAACTGGGAAGGATGGAGCTTAGTTCGTTCTATTTTCAGCTTCAAGCACATCCTCCAGTAGCCCAAATAAGATGTTCAGTAGGGTCTGATGATTGAGTGAATGGATGGATATTGACCAAGTATTAGATTCAGTTCTTTTTATCACGTGATTTAGTTGAGGCTTTCATTTCTCCTAGGTTCATTCTTCTCCTCTCCCCAAAACTTAATAATTCCTATGCATTTCTTCCAGTTCCTTTAACCTCTTTATTCTACCCTCAGCTTTGACAATTCCACCTACTGAGTGCATATGTAACACTGTGATTAAAAAAAAAATTAAAAATTCAAAAACTCATATATGTAGGATACAATGAGTAGCATATCAAAACCTTTGTTCATATAACATATTTTCAAGATTTATTCAAGTTGGTATATGTAGATTTAGTTTTTCACTTTAAATATTATGGACTAGCATTTTGAATACAGAAGAAAAGAAAAGTATAAGATTGACTGAGCCTTGGGGGATTCGATGTGAAGGTTAGACTAAAGAAGGTGATTGAGAAGAGAAGTCTTCAACTCACCAACAGTAGCTCCATTTCAATATCATTTTCAGTGTGAAAACAATAAAGTTAAAGCAGTTGACAAAGCAAAGTCACACATTAGTAGTATAGTCTTCAGAGAAATAAATACAGCTGTTCCACATACTATTCCAAGGCATCTCTATTTACTAGAAGATGATATTTAAGGAGCTAGGGACAAGAATGGAATTAAGATACAGGTTGAGCAACCCTAATTCAAAATCCAAATTCTGAACTTGTTCAAAATACAAAACCTTCTGTGCACCAACATGATGCTACCCATAGAAAAAGGCCACATCAAGAAACTTTGCTTCATGAATGAAATAATTGAAAATATTTTATAAAATCACCTCTGGCCTATGTACATAAGGTATATATGAAACATAAATGAACTTCACGTTGAGGCTTGGGTCCATACCCATGGTGTCTCATTAGGTCTATGCAAATAACCCAAACCTGAAACCTGAAACACTGGGGTCCAAAGTATTTTGAACAAGGGTATCCTCAAACAGTAGCCAGTAGGGGATGCCCTGCTCGGTTCTCCTTGACTCCAGTGAGAAAGAGAGTGTAGAGGAGGGCTTGAAGAAGCTCTCAAGGACCCTGTTATTTTCGCTGTCCAGACATAGAAATGTCAGTGAAGGTTGCCTGGGACTACTCCCATCCGAATTTCCCCCCAGTTGCCCCATCATTTACTCTTGAGGCAATGACTACCCTTACGATGAGTGAAGCCCATCCTTGTCAAATATGTCACACAAACATGATATTCCAATTCAGGAAATAAGAGCTGAACCTATTCATCACCAGCCTTAGAAGTTTTCCTTGGCAAATCTGATCGGCGTGGATGCAAGAATGACAGCTTTACACACTCTCTCGACTTCCCACTGCCCCTGACAGAAGTTGCTGCTTCCTGGCACCTGCCACCAGCATTTATCCTGCCCAAGTCAATTTCAATTCCATTTTATTTTGGCAGACTCTTTTCTACAGAGCACCCTGCCGTTAGCTCTCTGCTGATTTTAGCTAACGTGGAAAACAAACCTTCTTTGGCATGTGTAATTGGCAGCAGCATGTTTCCTCCCCACCTTGCTTTGCAGGGACAGTGGGGTTTTGGTTTTTTTTTTTTTTTTTTTTTTTTAAGTTCAAGGAAATGTGGACAAAGAAGAGAAGACAGCACTCTGGTTTGAACATGATAGTGAAGCCTAGAAGACACACATAGAATTTGGAATAGCTCTTTGAAGAGGCAGAAAATTAAGGCGGCCCCATGTAGAATGGGCTGTGCAAACAGGATTGTCTTAAAAAGCAAAGGAGAGGTTGCAGACCCCTCAAATTAATCACTGCCAAAATTACTTTCCATCAGAAGTAGTAGTAATTAGGAAGGAAATACAGAGGATTAAATTGTGGGGGGGGGGGAAGAAAAGAACTTTATGTAAAGTGGTACTGACAAGCCATAGAGCTGAAAATTTAAATTTAAATGCAATCTCAGATCTCACATGGGGAGATAAGGCTTCATTAAAAAAAAAAAACCACAGCTATGACATATAAAGAAAATAACTATGTTTCCAAGATTCCCAATATTACATGGATTCGTGATCTTTCACCTGAACTTTAAGCTTAAAAGGAATCAAATAGGGTGTTTTTTTTTTTAATAGTAGTAACCACAGGCCATCTAAATTATAGGGATTTGAGGTGCTTGTTAAAAACTACAAATGCTCACATCTTCAGAATCAAAAATAGTGAAGGTTAGGTCTAAGAACATACTATTTTAATAAGTACCCAGGTGTTTTTAAAATCTTCTTTGAAAAGGTCCCTTCTCTTTTTTAACTGTGTCATGAACATAGTATTCAGAGATGGTCCATCAATGTGGCTGGCGCTGTGAAGCTGTTCATCCTACAGGTGGGAAGGAAGGAGCATGTAGTGAGCTCCTCCAAAGGCCAGATGCATGCCCTGACCCATGCATTTTAGAAGCCCTAAAAAAGGGAAACCCAGGTAAGGCCTCATCATCACTACCCACCTTCACATGCATGGCCATCTACCATCACCTCAGTTAGGTGAGGAACAAGCATTTCCTGCATATTAGGAAAAGGCACTGTATTCAGTGCTAGAAGTATAGCAATAAATAGAACTCCAGGTTCTATCCTCTTGGGCTTCCACTCTTCTAAAGGGCAAGCACAATTAACTACTTAAATGCAACCTGTCACAGGTGCTGTGAAGGATAAGATTGAACCTGGGCACTTATAGGAGTGATCTTCCCCATCCGGTAAGTTGAAGAAGACTCTTTGCAAAAGGGACATGTATTTAAATCATGCACGGAAGAATTATCTTGGAGAAAAGGGAAAAAGGAGAGAGCCTTTGGGGGAAAGGAGAGGCGCAGTTTTGAAGACTCTGGGGATAAGACAGAGCTCCATCTGTCCAAGGAGTAGGAAGAGATGCAGGGGTGGGGAGGGGGATCCTGGCCATATATTATTATCTTAAGAGTTCCCGATTTGGATCCAGGAAGACAGAATATCCAACATTTTTTGAGAGAATAATGTAAGCAAATAGTTAATTTTGAAGAAGTTTCTGATTGCAGTATAGAGAACACACTAATGGAATTTACAGATGACTGTATTTGAAGGAGGAGAATAAAAGGTTCATGAACAACCCTAGCATTCTTGCATGCAAACTAGGTAGAGAATGAGGATATTCTTTCACACTAAAAACAATGAGGGAGAAAAGGGGTGTATGGGTGAGAAGCATGAGTTGGGCTTAAACATACTGATTTAGGGATGCTAAGAGGCAGTCACAGCCCGAAGAAGCCATCTAAGCTGACTCTAAATATGTCAGTGGCAGGGGCCCAGGGATGAGGAAGCCTTGGTTGGGACAAAACAGCCTATGGGAAGTCTGCAGAGTAAGTAGAGAAGAATGTCTAGGACTGGCTGAGCCTTGTGGAACTCAGTGTGCAGGTGACGATATACAAGGTACAGAAGTAGGCATCTTAGGGTTCAGGGAGAGCTTTCCCCTGGGAGGAAGAAGAGGAAACTGCTCAGAGAGTGAGGATGATACTCTCTGGGGTTAGTGTCATCTTAGTCACCAGAGAAAGTAGAACAGGCCTTCAGAATGCAATGGTGGGAAGAAAACACACCCTGTTGGACCTGCAGGATGTGAGAACATGGGGTCAGAGTATGTCTTGACAACTCTTTTGAGAAAAGAGCTCTTTTGAGAAAGGGGAGGTCATGAAACCAAAAGGGGGGCTGGGGCTGTAGCTCAGTGGCAGAGCAATTGCCTAGCATGCTGTGAGGCACTGGGTTAGAACCGTAGCACCACATAAAAATGAAACAAATAAAATAAAGGCACGCTGTCCGTCTACAATTACAAAATTATTATTTTTTTTTTTTTTTAAAAAAAGAAGTTCCAAAAGGTAAGTGGCTCTGGGGGAAAATTTAGTTTCTTTTCTACTTTGTTTTTCTGAAAGGAGGAGCCATAAGGATATTTTAAATCTCAATGGAAAAGATCCAGGAGATAAGAAAAAGTTGAAACACAGAGCAAACAGGTGGGAAGGGAAATCATCATGTCAGAGAAATTGCCCTGGGAAGAGAAACCCATTCTCTCCTCAAACAGGAAATAAAAGAGGATGCAGATGGGAGGGATAAGAGGTTGGTGTAGGTTTTCAACCACTTTCTGATATTTTCTCTATGAAGCAAGAAAGGAAGGCCTGCGATGGCAACATAAGAAGGAAGGGCCAGGGGTGTGAGAAGAAATGAAACTGACCAGGCAGGTCGGAGGAGTTGACAAGGGAGACACTATGGGGTTTCTTGTAACTGAGAATCTACTAAACAGCCGGCAAATATTAGATGGTAAAAAACACTGTCTACCAGAAGAGAATGAAAACCATGCAATAAATAACAAAACAAACAAACAAGAAGAACCCACAAGGTCACTCCTATAGAAGAAGCACAAGTTAAGTATGGGAAGAACAAGAAGAAAAGGGTAGATAACTTTGTCCAGGAAGGTTAAGAAAGATGACCAGAAGAGGTAACTTTTGATCAGAGGCCAGAAGAATGCTATGCAATGGACCAGCTCTCATGGAACAGCTTTTACTCTAGTTCAAGTAGAATGGCAGGATGCTACAGCCAAACCTCATGGTGCAAGTGCAAGTTCAATGAGGAAAGGACTTGCCCAGGTGTGTGAATCTGCACAGCCTGCTATCATAAAGCCCTAAAGACTGCACAGTTTACAATGGACATTTATCATCTATTTTGGAGGTTGAAAATCCAAGATCAAGATGTCAGCAGACCCTTGTTCTTGGCTTGTAAAAGCCATCTTCTCCATGAATCTTCAGATGGGCATCCCTTTGCGTTTGCTAATGACTTAATTTCCTCCTCTCTTATGAGGAAATAAATTGTTGGACTAGAACCCACCTTAATGACCTCATTTAATATTAATTACCTTCTTAAAAGTCATATTTTCAAAATGTAATCTCCTGATGATGTACTGAAGGTTAGAACTTCAACATACGGATTTGGGTGGAACACAGTGCTCCCTGTCCATAACACAAGTACCCTCTTAGAAAGCAGTATAAAGAGAGAATACAGGGCTAGGGTTGTGGCTCAGTGGTAGAGTGCTTGCCTAGCATGGGTGAGGCACTGGGTTCAATCCCCGGCACCACATAAAAATAAACAAATAAAATAAAAGTATTGTGTCCATCTACAACAACAAAAAAAGTATTTTTATAAAAAGAGAGAATACAGACATAATTTATTGTACTAAATAAATTATCCTTCTCTCACACAAAGCCAGTAGATTTCAAGGTGTGGGACATGTATAAACAGCATCACCTAAGAGCTTGTCAAAAATGCAAGTTCTCATGTCCCATCTCTGACCTACTGAGTCAGATAATTGAAAAGTGCAGCTCAGTAATGTATTTAAGCAAACTCTCCAGGTCATCATCCTCATGAGGGAAACTATTATTTTCCTAGAAGCCAACTAGTTAATCCAATTATCTTTGCATATTTAAAATATCATAATAAACATTAGTTTATTAGGAAAGCCTTTTAAAAAAAGGATAAAAGCTCTCCTGAGACTGCCATGGCAGTTTTGATTGCCCGAACTCGTATGGAATTTCATATTGGAAACGCTGAGGATTTGGACAAGTTAGATAACAACTCTAAACCTCAGTCTTCTTATTCAGAAAGCAGAGAGGAACGCTTATTTCTAAACTAGCTGTGAGGATGAAGTGAGAAAATGGAAAACATGTAAGACACCCACCATGGAGTCCAATACACTTAGGGGCTAATAAATAGTGTCTCTCTCTAGGAAGAAATGACTCGCACACCCTGAGCACAGATACAAGGACAAATGTGCAGTCCCAGGCATCAAGCTTCATAACTCATTTCTATGGAGCTACTAGGGTCCCTATGATTAAAAAGTATATATTTTATATTTTATTTAGCCTTCATCAATCTCTCAGAGAAGCAAGCACTGAGTTATTTGAGAGCTAGTCCTTGGAAGACATATGGCCTGTGTAGAGGGAAGGGGTACCCACAGGCAGGTGTGCCAGGAGTAGGAATCAATATCAAAAGAGTAATCTTCAGGGGCACCAACAGGAGCAGGGAGCCTTTTCTTAATGGTTATTCTAAAAATTGGATTTCTCTAGTGTAAATCATATGGGGGAAGAAAAAGAACCTAAATCACTTCATTTTTAAGACATTAATACACAACCTCACCAGTATTCTGGTCTAACATTTTGATAAAGTCATACCTACTAAGGAACTTATATTGAACTCAGGTATAGGCCTCGTGTTGAGTGTTACATGAGCATTTTGCAGAATGTAGTAAAATTAGCAAATGCAGCTGATCTCACACCAAATTTGTTTTCATGCACTCACTCCTTATTCAGTAATAAAATATTTATTTTCTAAAATGATATTTCAGTTCTGAAATGTGTAATCTGGAGTATAAATAAAACAACATTTTAATCATATTTTACAATGATAATGGAAAATGTTGCAATTTCTCTTTTCCAGGGATTCTTTCTTAAATTCAAAACACCATTCTTTCCGCATAGCATTAGTAAAAACTATGTTTTAGTCAGCTTTTTTGCTGCTGCAACTGAAAGACCCAACCAGAAAAATTATAGAGGGGAAAAGGTTTATTTATGGGCTCACAGTTTCAGAGGTCGGTCCATATACAGCCAGCTCCATTTGCCAGGGGATCCAGGTGAAGCTGAACATCATGGCGGAAGAGTGTGGCAAAGGGAAGCGGCTCACATGATGATTGGGAAGCAGAGAGACTCCACTTGCCAGATACAAAATATATACCCTATAGTCACGCCCACAAAGAACCACTGCCTCCCACCACACTCCACCTGCCTCTAGTTACCACTCAGTTAATCGCATCAGGGATTAATTTGATGATTGGGTTAAGGATATGAACCAATCATTTCTCCTCTAAACCTTCTTGCATTGTCTCACACATGAACTTTTGGAGGACACCTCATATCCAAATCTTAACAAACTACTTGCACATGTTTACTTCTAATATATTTACATGGATTTTCCTAATGTTGCTCAAATTCAGAACACGAAATTATCATTTTTAAAAACATGTATAGCCACAATGAAGAGGATATTAGACGATAAGTTTTCAATGTAAATTATCCTACATTTTCATGATGACAAAATGTTGGTAAGAAACTCTCATCCTTTACATTTATTCTGACATATGAAAATCATTAACTAATGTATCTTAAAAGAAATTCTCAGAATCTACACATTTAGGCAAAATACTAAGAATTGAAAGACAAAATAACATTTATGTCCAATTAAAGTAAAATTTTCATATAAAATATAGAACATAGAGACAAAGTATATAAATTGGAATATCATTACCTCAAAATTGCATAAGAAATAAACATGGATGGATTTTAGAGACAAGATATAAAGAAATAAAAATCCTGTAAATATTGTATGATTCCTTTTGCACAAAGCTCAATAACTCTCAAGTGATAGAATGTCCCTCACAGGAGGGGTTTGACTTAGAAGGAACATACGGGATCTGCTGAGGTGCTGGAATTGTCCTTCCTCAATCTGAGTGACATAGTTGTGTGTCATCTAGTCATATAATTAAGATCTAGGTCATTTACTGTAAGATGTTTGCAGTTTATGTTAGAAAAAAATAAATTTTAAACATTAATATTAACAAAGATACAGTTCATGGGGAAAAGTGAGTGAGGAACATTACAAAATAGGAAATTCAAATGGCTAATAAATATGCAGAGGAATTCAGTTAAAGAAATTCAGATTAGCTTGTTATAACAAGGTTTGGGTAGCTTCAAGTTCAAAGTGACATGCCGTGACTGAGGTCCCTGTACAGTCCCCTTCCTTTGAGAGTAAGACCTTGGATATATGATGGCTGTTACTCCCATGACTGGACATCACATAGCAAAGGTGATGTGAATGTGCAGGTATAATTAAGGTCCCTAATCAGCTGCTATTAAAATAATCAAAACAGAGACTCTCTTGCTCATTTTGAAGAAGAAATTGCCAGTTTTTAGAGGGATGTGTGGTTAAGACCTAAGTGTTTTTTCTAGGGACTGAGAGCAGCCTTAAGTGGCATCAAACCAAAAAAAAAAAAAAATGAGGACCTCAGTTCTGTAACCCCAAGGAGACAAATTCTTCTAGTAACCAAAATGAGCTTGGGAAACTTGAGCTCTGGAGAGCACCATCTGAGAGCATCTTTATTTCAACCCTGTGAGGTCCCCAGCAGAGAACCCCGTTGTGTGTGCTCAGACCAGACCTCTGGTTGAAAGAAACCACAAAGCAATAAATGAGTATGGTTTTAATTTGTTAAGTTGATGATAGTTTGTTAATAGGAAAAGAAAAGTACTATAGATTTTGCTAAGTGGAAATAGATAATTGCCATTAAAAAATACTTAAAAATGTACATGTGGTTTAAAATAAGGAGTGGGCAGTGGATGGGAGAATTTCCAAGAGCATGATAAAGAAAGTCTAAATTCCTCAGGAAATACTATTAGTAGAAAAACAAACTTTAAAGATGCTGACCAGAAAGCTCAGAAGGAAATAGGAACATGTTATCTGAAACTGGAGGAAGGATATCCTCATCTGTAGTTTAGAAGAATTTAGCACAACTGTCCTTTGCAGTTGTGTGGAAAGCAGGATTTGTAAGCAACAAAATTACAATTTAGCTAAGGAAATTTCCAAATCAAGAATTGAAGGAGCTGTCTGGTTTCTTGATGCTTATAGTAAAATGAATAAAAGCAAAACTAAAAGAAGAAAGTAAAAAAAATTTTGAAAATTCTCAGCCTCAACAAATTAGGAAAGTTGTAAAAGTCAAAAAGAGCTATTGAGAGTGCTATACTTTGAATGTTGAATGTGCCCCGTAGGCCCATGTGTTAAAGGCTTGGTCTTCAGTATGGTGCTACTGGGAGGTAGTAGAACTTTTAGGAGGTGTAACTTAGTGGGAGGTCATTAGATCATTGGAAGTGTGACACCAAAAGGAACTGGGGGACCCACAGCCATTATTCTTCCTCTTTTGCTTCCTAGCTAGTGATGTGAGTGAATTTATTCTGCCACATGCTCCTGATATGATGTGCTGCTTCACCACAAGCCCAAAGCAATGAGACCAATCAAACACACGGGAACTTCCAGAATTGGGCATTAATATAAACTTTTCTCTTATTCATCTGAGATAGTTTGTTATAGGGATGGAAAGCTCACTAACACAAATAGCATGGCAGAGAACAAAGGCCAACTGCGTGACCTTTTGCTACGATTTCCAAAAGTTCAAGAGATCCGAGTATTTAGTCAAAAGAACACTTTCTTTAAAAACAATTCAGAGATTAGAGGGATGTCAGAAAAACAGCAGATTAGGAGCTCTAAGTTCTAATTTCACAATAAAGTTACCAATAAACAACTACAAACTGACTAAAATGATTTTATAGGAGCTCTAGAAATCAAGCAAAAATTTATAGCAAGCAAGCAAACTTCTATCCCATCTTACCCCCTAAAACAGAAAAGAAAACCATATTCAAATGGTAGGAAATATTTCAGTGTTTTTATTTGACTCTGCCATAACTCTTCTCCGTTTTGGTGGCATTGTGAGGTGACTGCCCAATTCCTGAATCCCTCCTTTGGGGCAGAAGAGCAGAATAGAGGTTGCTTTCAAAATTCTGGCCTAATTAGGGACTACGTCAGGGATGGCATCTGTCTTGCTGGATTCAGAGTTCATACAGGAAAACAGCATTGCTTAGAGTTCACAGGAGAATGGCAACAGGACTCAGAGTTCACACAGTAAAGGAAGCAGTATCCACAGTTCACAGAGGCATGGCAGTGTGACTCAGAGTTCACACAGAAAGGGCAGCAAAACTCAGAATCCACACAGGAATGGCAGCAAGGCTCACAGTTCACACAGGAAGAGCAGCAAAACTCAGAATCCACACAGGAATGGCAGTAGAGCTCACAGTTCACACAGGAAGAGCAGCAGGGCTCACAGTGCCCACAGAAATGGTCACTAGGCTCACAGTTCTCACAGGAAGGGCAGCAGGATTCACACTTATACAGGAATGGCAGCAGGGCTCACATTCACACAGGGAGGGCAACATGACACACAATTCACACTGGAATAGCAGAATTGTTAGGATAAGAGACTTGATCCACAGAAGGCATTGGTGGACACCACAGGACAGGAAAACTAAAGAAAGTATATAGATACATGAAAGTCTGAAGAGAGAAATTATAGATAAGAGATATATTAGAACATATTTGACCCTGAAATGAAGCTAAGGTTAAGACTCTTTGAGAATCTAAAACATTTAAAACTGGTCAAGGAAATCAGAAGGAGAAAAAAAGCACATATCTGCAGAGATCCAAAGAGCATTCATGTGCAGAAAAGAACTAAGAATACTATAAGCCTTTACCCAGGGAAATCTCAAGACTCAGGAAAACACTAAATGCCCACTTTCTTATCAAATGATTACACACACACACACACACACACACACACACACACACACATTAACTCATATCATCACAACAAAAAACAAAACAAAAAACAAAAATAAAAATAATAGGGGAATCTGACCAATGCTAATGAGAAAATTTTAAAATATATATATATTTTCTAAAGGATTTAAAAGCCCAAATAAAAAAATATATATTGTGCAGAAGCAATCTCTGGAGAAACACATGCTAAAGATTTTAAAACAACTCCTAAATACTTGCAGTAAGTTAAAGAAAAATATGGATGAAGAACTAAAGGAAATCAATAAAACAATGTACAAACTAAGTAAAGGGATGAAGCTATTTTAACATATATAAAAAGACTAAAGAAAATTCTGGAAATGAAAGATATAATAACTAAATTGAGAAAAAAAATCACTAGAGAAATTCAAGTAGATTTGGATGGGCAGAAGAATCAAAGAACATGAGGATGTCTCTAGAAATAATTGGGTCTGAAGAACAGAATGAAAAAAAAAATGGAGAAGAGTGGACAGAGCCCAAGGCACATGTGGAACAATATCAAGTGGACCAATACATGCATTTTGAAATTTGTAGAGATAGAAGAGAGAGAAACAAAGGCAGAAGTTTTTCCAAATTTGAGGACACAGAGATATTCTAATACATGGAGCTCAGTGAACTCTAAGCACTAGAAACCCAAAGACCTACATCAAATGGCATTATAAACAGACTATCAAAGTCAAAGAAAAAGAGACAATCTTGAAAATACCAGGAGAAGAGAGACTGGTCCTGTACAAAGAGTGACTATCAGGAGTTATCTTAGGAGAAAACTTGCATGTCAGAAGACAGCGAATTAATTAGTGACATAAAAAAGTCAAACTAATTTTTTTTTATATCTGACATAAATATTCTTCAAAAATGAAGGAGAAATTAGACATTCACAAAAGCTAAGGAAGTACATTATTAATGGAGGTTCTCCATAAATAATGCTAAAGGGAGCCTTTAAGCTGAAATAATAGAATGATAGACAATAACTCCCAGACACATCAGATGGAAAGTTCCATGAGAAACACAAATGCGTGAACAACCATAAGAATCATGATTACCATAATTTTGCTTTGTATTCTGCTTTTTATTTTCTACAGGATTTAAAAGCCCAAATCATAAAAAACTATGTCTATGTTAATAAACACATAACATATAAATAATAATTTACATAATATATATAATTTACATATACCATGCATACTTCTGACACCAGCAATTTATGTGGGTGGAGTAGAGATGCAAAGTGCTAAAGTTTTTGTACGCAACTGAAGTTAAGTTACCATTAAGTTAGATTCTTATAACTTTAGGATATTGTATCTAATCCCCTTGCTAACCACAAATAAAATATTTATAAAATACACATAAAAGCAAATGAGAACAGAACCAAAACATGTCATTATGAAAACAAAGAAATACAGGAAAGCAATGTAAGGAAAGAGGAATGACATGCTATAATGCACACTGAAAACAAATGGCAAAATGCAAAATAAGGGCTACCTATCCAGAATTGCTTTATATAGATAAAACTCTCTAATCAAAGGTATAGATTGGCAGCATTGATTATATAAAAAAGATTAAACTATATTACTGTCTTTATGCAAATAGTAACCAAAACAGAGCCAGCATCACCATACTAAATCATACCAAATAGGATAAGTAGAAAGCAATAGCAAGAGACAAAGAAGAATGTTAAGGTGAGCCTGTCATAAGAAGAATCAATTCACCAAGAGGATATAACAATTATAAACACATAGGAGCCAAATACAAGAGCTCCCAGACATAGTAAGCAACATTGAAAGAAATGGAGATAAACATAGACAGTTCTACATAATAATAGGAAGCTTCAATGCCCACCTCCAATGTAGAGGGAACAACCCAACAGAACACCAAGAAAGACACAGAGAATTAAACAGCATTTAGAAGAAGCATAAATAACAGATGAAAATAAGTTGCTCCTCTTCAAACAACTGAATACACTGGGATTGATATCCTGAACAAATAAATAACTCCTATGACTAAACAATAAAAACAAGCAAAAACTATGACCTCATTCAAAAATGAACAAAGAATTCAATTAGACATTTCTTCAAAGGTTTATTAATACCAACAAACACAAGAAAAGAGATTCAACATTATTAATTATTAATTTTAGTGAGCACATAGAAAAATCAGAATCCTTATACTTCTGCTGGAAATATTAGGTGTAGACACTCTAGATAACAACCTGTCAGTTCCCCAAATGGTTTAAATATGACCAAGCAATTGCAATTGCACTCCTATATGTCCACATCAGAGAAAACACAGGTCCACAAAAATTTTGTACACAAATGTTCACAGCAACATATCTTCAATAGTAAAAAATTGGAAACAAACCAAGTACTCATCAACTCCTGAATAGACCAACAAAATGTGGTATAATAGAACAATATCTGGCAATCAAAAGAAGTGAAGTACTGAGTGATATGTGCTACAATGTAAGTAAACTTTGAAAAAAAATATGCTGAATGAAAGAAGCAAGTCCTAAAGAACACATATAATTACATTTATATAAAGTGTCCAGAGTAGGTAAGCTTATAGGAATATGAAGGATGAGGTTTTCTAAGGCTGCAGGGGACAGGCATATTGTACAGCGATGCCCAAGTGACATGGGGGTTCTTTTTACAGTAATGAAAATGGTCTAAGGTAGACTGTGGTTATGGATGCAAAACTGTGAAGGCGACTAAATTGCACACTTGAAATGATTGAACCGTGGAACATGTGAAGTATATCTCAAGAAAACTGTTATAAAGGAAAAAAGATATGCTTGTCATAATAATCATTGCGAAAATGCAAACTAAAACCATAATGAAAACTATTAAGCACCTATTTTAATTATTAAAATACATAGTTTTTAAAATGTGACAATAACGAGAGCTACAAAGGAAAATAGCAATTATTTCACTCATACAGTAATGGAGAGAACACATTTATTTTTTATTTTGAAAGAAGGTCTTGCTAAGTTGCTTAGGGCCTTGCTAAATTGATGAGGCTGGCTTTGAACTTGCATCTACCTGCCTCAGCTTCTCCAGCTGCTGGGATTATAGGCATGTGCAATGCACCAGGATAAAAACATTTTAACATACTTATTCCAGTGATTTATTCATGGATCTGTAACCCATGTCTGATATCTTTAAAGAGAGGCTCCAAGTCATTTAACTCTCCAGTTCCTAGAGCCCTGTCCTCTTTGGTAACTTGTTGCTAATAAGTATGCTTGGAATTGGATTGAATCAGAACTACAGTCTCACGCTTAGAAACCAAATCTTGATTCTGTCCAGTCATCCTTAAGACCTAGATGTAAGGAAGTCTGCAAACAAAAGTGAGAACCATTTTTATCTGAAGTGGACACTCTCCATGAACACAAAGCACACATCTGTAGTTTCTTAAACCCATTACCCACAAAGTTCCTGCACACATAGGCCTGCCACAAATACAGACGGCACTGGTCAATTTGTCATGAAGGTAAAGCAAGATGAACAGTGTTCCTTATTCTAACCGTATATACTGAGAAATCTCTGATATAAGTTCTGCAGAAAAGATCAAATTGCCTCATAAACACACAGTTGTCAGTTTCAAATCAGACAAAACTGTAAGCTTTTAATGTTTGACCTCTATGCACTTAAGTCCCCCTCGCTATCTAATCCCATAGGCTCTGGTTACTCCAATTTTCAAACAAAGGATGGTATGTAAGGTCAAAGACATTGTTCTTCTAACTGAAATATAAAATAAAATAAATAACTAAATAAACAAACAAGCCAAAACAAAACACCACTCTTCACTTACAATATGCAGAAGAAGGTCCACTGGGTCTCTGGTTCTGAGGCTGTAAGTGGGTCCCTGGAGCAATATGAGATTTCTTACTGGAGTCTTGCAAAAGCATCAAAAACACCTTTTTGAAAAAAAAAAAGAAAAGAAAAAAAAGATGCATGTTTTATGATTCTCCCCACATTACATTTCTTTTGCCTCAACCACCCAATGAGGTCATAACAACAGCATCCATCAAACATACTCTATATTTCATTTAATTGGTATAAATCTAAGGCCGCCTGGTTCTCAGCAGGTTGGTCAATAGACTGCTCATAATATGCAAAGATGAATGTAACTTGACCTTGAACCTCAGGACCCACACATGCTGGCAGAAGCTGGTCAAATCACAAACAGCAGAAGGCAGGGGGAGAGAGGGATGGAGGGAAATCAGTAATAGGATATATCCAGTTCAAATCAAATTTGTGACTCACTGTGCCAGCATCTTAGAAACTCACAGGTGAATCAGAGGATAAATGTGAAGTCACAATTTAAATCATTCACAATTTATTTAGAGTAAATGGCAAAAAAAAAAAAATCCCCACTGAAAGTATGCTCTCCATGTGCCATTTCACTACAGCAGTTAATTTAAGTAACTTGTTTGAAGTCAGTGAGTAGTTAGCAGTGGAAGCAGAAGCCCAACTGTGTGTTGGGATCTGTGTGTTCAGATCCAAAGCAACAGAGCATGATGAAGAAGCAAGAGTGTAGCTAAAACAAAGGGGGATGTGATGGGCTGGGGACACTGAGGCTTTTGAACTGCACCAAGAGACCTGGCAGGGATTTATGAAAAGATGAAGAGAGAATCCCTAACACACATATTGGGCAGAGTGCAAGAGAGGGCACTTTGGTCCATGCATAGAAGTCTAAAGAGCCTCAGCCCTGCAGCAGTGCAGCCCTGTGGTCAAGGGCTGAGGCTCCAATGTTGGCAACATTTGCACCACCTCACCAACTAACATTGTGGACTGTCTTGTCTGTAAAAAAGCCTAATGACAACAGTAGTGCAAGTTCAGTAGAAGCTGATTGTAAAGGACTTGGTTACAGACTCTGGAATCAGGTAGTAGCTATCCTATCATTCATGTCTTTAGCCAAGATTTAAGGAACATCTTCTATGGGTCATACACCAAGTGAGGCATGTCTCCTTTGGGGTCATCTGTGCATGTGCTTCCATCCCTCCTAATTGTGTATACATCCAAAATATCTGAGCTCATGACCCTGGACCCACTTCAAGGGGTACAGTTCCATTGACCATCAGCAGGTACCTCACACTCAATGTGTCCATACCCTGCCTGAATTTCTGATTTCTGTAAATATCATCATCATTCTGATTCCATTAAATAAGCCAAAAGGCATGACTGTCTCTGTTTATTGCTGAGAACCCCCCAGTCCACAGGGGATAACAAAGGAAGGGCCCCAGAGAGAAGCAGCAGAGAGCAAGCAAGCCTGTAGAGAGAGGCATACAACCTCTCTGCATGTGGTTAATTAGTTTGGATGGAATCCTACTGAGCAAAACCTGCATCCACAACAATGGTGAAGGTCAGGAGATTTCATTAGATCAGATGCAGTTACCTTCATCTGAAAGATAACACTCTTTTCCTTTTCCCCATAACACCTCCAGGAAAGACTGCAAACCTCACAACCACTGCAAATAATAAGGACGATGATGATTCATAACAACATTCTGAGTGTGTGCCAGCCATGTAGCCTTGAACAAATTATTTTACCACTTTGTGACTTAGTTTCCCAGCATGGTAAGTGATAATAAGATGATACACATTACAAGATTATTGTAAACAGTAAAAAATGCATTCACAGGGAGAGTGGTAAGAACCACTCCTGGCATACAAGAAATGGGCAATGTCTGGTTCTAAGGGTATCCAGAGAATGTTCATGATATATGCATACTTCATCATGAAATCAATCCAGTGAGACAACTATTGTTATCACCACTTAATAAGATGATGGCACTAAAGTTTAGTGCAATGAGTGTTCACCTAGTGCATTTATAAAGAACTGAAATTATAAACAACAGAAGTAGCCTGAGTCAAGAATTGTCCACTGAGGAAGAATTTTCCTTCTTATTTCATTCTAAATGGAATTTTTATTTAATGGTAACATGTACCAGTGAATATTATAAGCATTTTTAGACAATAAAAGATGCATTTAGAAAAATCTTTACCAATCTTTTTTTTGAATTTTCCATCTCTTCCTGTTCTCATGAAAAAGGCTCTGTGCCATCCATGAGTGAATGTGTCTGAAATGTGTGTCACAGGTGCATATATGTGTGTGTCGAAAGAAAAAACAAAGAGCAGAGTTCTTGTTCTCAATAATTTCACAGATCAGTGGAGGATGTGAGCCTAATACAAGACAACACTAAGAATCAAGGTACCTTGTGTCAGAATTTCTTCAATTTGGCATGTGAAAGGTGAAGGGCATATCTAAGAAAATAAGAATGTGATGAGTGCCATCTAGTGTTCAATCACCTTAACTACAGGCACATTAACCGGATGTCTCCAAGAAATGAAAGAAACCATCAAAAGAAGTCCAACAAACAGAGTTGATAAAGGTCACATTTATCAAAAAACAATATGATACTGATCGCTGTGGTCAAAAATATGAGCTCCTCCTAGCAGATAGTATGTATTCTTTTAGCTGTAATTCTCATGCTAAATGAAAGCACTCAGACAGATACTGTGAAACTGCTACTGGTAAATGTCTCATGGAACCCTAACACCCAGAATAGAACATTACCAGGGATGTAATGGATGATGTTTAAAAAGATTCTGAACATTCCACTGAGTTTGGAAAATGGAAGGTTCACATTATAACATTAATATTTTCTTTACTATCTGATAAATATCTTCTAGTAAAAACTTTATCATATTTAAAGGCCAAATCTTCTCAAAAGACTGTTTGTTTAGACAGTCAAAGCAGGATAACATGTTTTCTTTCATTTGTACAATTATAAAGAGGTGTAAATTTTTTTTGCAAAAAAAAAAAAAAGACAAAAAAAAAAAAAAAACTCCAATTAAGAATGAGAAAGGCCTTCCAACACAAACCTTTCTTCCAAAAAGATAGCTTTGGCAAATCCATAGGAAGCTATTTGAAAGCAAGGTAAAAGTATAACATCTCAGCCACATTTCCCACAGTTTAAGAAGAACTTGTATTTGTGTGCTTGATATAAATTGATATTATGCATATACACATCTTCCTCCTCCTTGTATGCATTTTTCTCACATTGAATTGAATGGAGGCCTTAGACCAACTCACATGGACCAAATAAAAACTATGCCTGCCTCTTTTATAAAAAGGACAAGAAAGTTGTTTTCGATCTTATCTAAAATATAGCTTTAAATTCAGTGCCTATGAGATTTCTGCTCTTTCGCCTCAGGGGACAATAAATTCAACACTCTGGGGATTCTTCATCTGGGAACTTTGTCTTCTTAATTTAAAAGAGCTTTAGGGTCTAAGTATCTATGATGGCCCAGTGTCATCTCAACCCTGATGTGCTATCAATCCCTCAGACTGGAATGCAGTGGTTCATCCTTCTATATTCTCTGTTTAAAGGGCATTGTCAAATAGTGTTAGACCCTAGATGTGATCCACATTTAAAGTGTCAGTATGATGGACTATATCCTGGAGATGGTCAGCACAAGGTGCCTTTTGGCTTAGATGCCAGAGAAGTTGATGAAGTTGACAAAACTTCTGTAAGAAAATGACAGACTAGAAATTACAGAGTCCAATTGAGTGATGGCATTAACAGAAGAATTTCCAAACTTTAGCCAGAATGTAACAAAGACTGTATTCTTTTAGTTTACCCAAAGTGATAGGTTTTCTTGCTTGTTTCTGCTTTTGTTTTTCAAAAGAAAACGATGGCACCATGTAAAGAACTTAGATGATAAACATGAAAGGTACCTCCAGTCTCCAAATACAGGACTCTTAGCAGATTGTTTCTTGTTATGCTGCACAATGCAATGGTGCAATTATAAGATTGTATTACTATATAGCAATGCGTATGAGTTTCCTATTGTGGCCATAACACATCAGCACAACATGCTGACTTATGACAATATAAATATAAATGGGCCTTCCTGAATTAAAATTAAGGGAGGATACTCCCTCCTCCCTTTTCCAGCTTCTAGTGGCCACCTGTATTCTTCGACTTGTGGCCACCCTCATCTTATAAGCTCAGAAACCGCTCCGTGATGACATCATCTTTTGCCTATCTGAGCATCCCACATTCCTCTTACTTATAAGTAAAATCATTTTATCACATCAGGCAACCCAGATAACTCAGGAGTATCTTCTCATTTCAAGGTTCATGCTACTGACACAGTAGGTAGAGTGGAAAATTGGGGAGTCCAACCCAATTAAATTCTAGTTTCTGATCTTAGGCAACTCATTACCATCTTGGATTCAGTCTGCACAAGTGTGGGGAACAAATCAGATAAGATGTAAAAAAGTCAACTCTAGGTCAGACTTGGGCCCTACAACATTCCACAATGCATGTTTATAAATGGAAAACGCAAGGATGGGCCCCAGCTTTCCAGCCTGAAGGATGGATAGCTCGGTGTTTAGAAGACACCAGGCTGTCAAAAATATTGAACTTTGAGGCTATTTTAAATTAAGAAATCCTAAGTCCCCAAATGAAGCATCCTCAAAATATTAAATATAATTTTTTTAAAACAAGCAAAAGTGATATATCACCGAGAGAAGTAGAAAACAGTTTCTCCATAAAGCAAGGATATGCTTCCTTTTCTTCTTTTCTCCATCTCTCTTTCCTTCCTCCCTTCTTTCTCCCCCTCCCTACCTGGTGACAGAAGCACAAGATTAGTAAATGGGACCAGCATAAAGTGGGATGGTAGTGGAGCAGGTTCCCACAGGAGGGCCACAGGTAGCACAGCACTGTAGAGAGTTTGGCAGATTGGCTGCATATAGGAGAATAGAGCAGGTTCAGGAACACTGAAAATGTTTATAACAAATAAGGAAAGAGGAAATGCTGAATGGATGCTGTGCTACTGGGTTGAAATTGAGCTTGCGGTTTTCCACAAAGAAGCAAATAAAGACATGACTCTCTTACTTAATCCAAGTGAGAACCCACTAGCAATCCCCGATTGCCATGTGTATACAGAGCAGCTAGGAGTTCTTGGAGAAATGGCTGATTCTGGCACCAGGGCTAGAAGGCTCAGAGTGATCCTAGAGCATCTTGTTCCATCAGAAAGTAAGAAAATTTTCAAAGAAGAAATAGGGAATGTATTATAAGGCATAGAAGCCAAAGTTAAGGAGTTCCCATTCCTAAACCTGCTGGGATATGATCATTGAAATAAATAATTATCATAATGAACCGTACGTAGATCATTGAATAAAATAAAAAGCTGTGAGTTGCTACTGATATAAATAAGTAATTCAGTAAAGAGTCAGTTCATCCTCCAAATAATGCCAACTGAATGAAACATGTGGAATGAATGATAGAATTACAAAAATCACCATGTGGCAAATGGCATAATAATAATTAATTTGGGCAAGGAATATCAATGGATGTGAAAACTGTTGGGTGAAAAAAAGTAGAATTTAGAGAATCTTAAATGTTTCTTCAAAAAATAATAAAGAAGAAAGGAAATTAAACTTCAAGTGAAGCCTGCAGACATTGCCTCACCTGGGTGATCATGGGTCTCCTCACCAGCACCATAGGCCAAGCCATGGGGAACAAGGAGACACACCTCACTCCTACAATATTCCTGGCAAAAATTCACAGCCTGACCCAAGGAAATAAGGCAAACCTAAATTGAAGTTCACTGTGCAAAAATCATGGCTCTGCAGTATTGAAAAATACTGAGGTAACAAAAGTCAAGTAATCAGAAGTTTTGCAGACTCACAGTGACTCAGGAGGATACAACCAGGCACAGATCATGATCCTGGATCTCAGCTTTGCTCCTAAAGGCATGACACAAATGACATTTGAATAGGTGAACTGAGTAGAAAAACTTTGTTCTTTTTGTACCCCAAAAGTAAGGAAAAAAATTTAAAAACAGATCAAACTCTACTCTGAACCTGGTTTTCATCCAAAGTCCATCTCTAAATGCTATGTGCAATGGGGACCACTGAGTCACACACCCAAGGAACATCTACAGCCCTCTTGACAATGCTGTAAAGAGAACCCACTCACCAAGCAACCTGGATGGGAAGAAACTGCCCATCTCTCACAGGCAATCTGACCATCTATCGTATTACTCAAACTTCAAAATTAATTAACATATACTTCTTAAATTTGCTATATTTACATGATGCAAACAATAAAAAAATAAATAAAAAACCTTGTCTTTGGAGATTTCTGAAAAGGACTCTATATGCATAGCCACACTCTCCAGCTCTCCGTGGTCCCCAGTCCCACACAGATTGAACCTCATTCCTTGCCAGCATTCTCCTTAGCTCCAAGCACTAGAGTAGAAAGTACTAATGTCTTTATAACATTGAGGCACACTCCAATATCAAATCTCAACTTTCATAGCTTGTGGGTATATTTAGAGACCATGATATGAAATTTGTTGTATTTTAATGCTGCAGTCCAGCTGGGCAATATAACTAGGAGGTAACAAGCAACTTGCAGGTTGAAGCGGACACTGCTTTATTGCAGGGAAACTCAGCGGGAATTGAGCAGGAACTCAAGGTAGCAGGCACCCAAGGTAGCAGGAGCCGCTTTATTACAAAACAGCAGAGGTATATATACCTTACTGATTACACACAGCTTGACTCAATTAACATCATCTAGGTACAGCAGTTAGCCAATAAGGAATCTCCACCAACTTAATGGCTCCAGTGGCGTTGCCTCACAAACCACTCCTCCTGGCAAACTGCCAGGCGCCATCTTGACTTGATTTGTGGTCCCCAACACTTTAAAAATGAAATCTGTGTTCTAACTGCATAGAGAGAGAGAGAGTCAGGAGAGTTACTTGGCAGGTCCTCCCCACTCCAGGGAAGTCATCAGACAAAATGCAGATGAACAAAGGAAAAACAGGAAGGGTTCTGGACCAGCCACACCAACTGTGGATTGATGGCAGACATGAACAGGCAAAATCAGTGATCATCAAGTGTGAAGAGATGAAATTGGTTGAGATAGAAATTTTATAAGTTATACCAAACAAAAGAAAATTCTTGAAAGGCACTTAATCTTTTTCCAATTTGAGATATGTTTCTCAAGCAGATCCAAATATACTATAATATCACAATTTGTTATATCTCATATATATTTTATGTAGTCCAAATCCTTTGCCTGTTGTTGCACTGAAGACAAGTACCTTCTTCTTTTTCTTAACATCTGTGTGTGGAAAGGGAGAAAAAGAGAAATATACAGGATCTCATAAATCAATATTTATTTAGGACTTATTATGTACAAAGCACGTACTAAATGTAGAAGGTGGAAATTTCTAAAAGAAACTGAGAAACACGTATTATACCTCCAAAGAAATTGAGCAACTCATTCTATTCCTGCTAGTTGGATTTGTTATTGGGGTGACACATCAAGAGTGTGCATCCTGGTCAAAGAAAAATCCACCTGCAGAGGCAAGTTGCATGAATTCTTTTAAGAAGTAGAAATGGTCGTGGGAATTAAACCGATCTGTATTTTAATTGTGGGGATTGTTTCATACTTTATGCATTTGTCAGACTCATAGAATAGATTTTACTGTGTGGAATTAAATAAATATTTATTTTTAAGAAACAGAGCACAAAGAGGAGGAGAATTAAAAATTTTTTTCAAAAGGAACATGGATGAATAAAGTATAAATAGTGATAATGTTGGAGAAGAAAATGAATACTAAACAGAAATAGAAATTTGTAAGAAATATAGGATAAAATGAATTCTTTAGAAGTTATGTTCTAATGGAAAACCTGATGCGACATTAGAAATACAGAGAGATTAAAATACAGCAAGGTTTGACCACAGAATAGATCACTGCACATGCATGACAGATCCAAATAGTGGTGAAATATTGATATGTTCTCATCTTTGTGTACTACCTTGCAATGTATAGTCTGAAATCATTGTTATGATTATTTGACACAAGCAAATAATTATTAGATTATTTGACACAAGCAAAACATGTATGTAGAAGTTAGGGAAGATATTTCTGTTTTAGAGGCAAGAAAAATTAAGTTAACAAAGAACTTGCCAAGTGTGGTGGCACACCCCTGGAATCCCAGTGGCTAGGGAGGCTGAGGCAGAAGCATTGTGAGTTCAAAGCCAGCCTCAGCAAAAATGAGGCACTAAGCAACTCAGTGAGACCTTGTCTCTAAATAAAAATAGGGCTGGAGATGTGGTCCAGTGGCCAAGTGCCCCTGAGTTCAATCCCCGGTACCACCCCTACCTCAAAAATACACAAAAAAACAAACAAGAAACAAAGAACTCTTAAGTGTCGACAATATCAAAACAAATAGCACCATTAAATATTTGGCCAAAGACCATAACAGACACCTCACTAAAGAAGATGTACAGATGGAAACTAAGCATATAAAAAGATACTCCACATCATATGTCATCATGAAAATGCAAATTAAAACAACAGTGTGATCCCACCACTTGACCATCAGAACAGCTAGAATCAGAAGACAACACTGAATGCTGGAGAGAGAGAATGGGGAGAAACCGGCACTCTCCTTCATTTGTGGTGGGAACGCAAAATGCTAAAGACACTTTGGAGGACAATCTGGTTGTTTCTTACAACACTATCATACTTCTACTACATGCCTCAGTAATTGAGTCCTGGGTATTTATCCAAATGAGTTAAAATTTTATGTCTACACAAAACCCTGCGCACAGATGTACAGATGGAAACTAAGAATAAAGCAGCTTTATTCATCATTGTCAAAACTTGTGAAGCAAACAAGGTGTTTTGTTCTTCAGTCGGTGAGTGGATAATCTGTGGTTCATCCAGAATATGGAATACCGTTCAGCACTTAAAAGAAATGAGCTATCAGACCATGAAAAGGAAAGTGACATGCATGTTATTAAGTGAAAGAAACCAATCTGAAAAGGCTACATACTGCCTGCTTCCCAACTCTGACACCCTGGAAAAGGTGAAAGTATGGAGACATTAAAAAGATCAGGGCTAGCAAGAGGTTTGGTGGGAGAGAGGAATGAAAAATCAAAACACAAAGAGTTTTAGGACAGTGAAACTCTCCGTATAATGCTATAATATAAAACAGATGTCATTATACACATGTCCAAAGCCACAGAATGTGAATTTACCTTAGGTTACTAAGGTAAATTACAGGCTCTGGCTGATGGTGATGTGTCAATGTGGGTTCATCAATTGTATCAAATGTATCATTTTGTGGGGAAGATTGATAGTGGGAGAAGCTGGGTGAGGGTTAGTGAGGGATAGTTAAATGGGAACCTTTTTGTACTTTCCGCTCAATTTTGCTATAATCCTAAAAATGCTTTAAAAAATAAATTTAAAAAATAATGAAACTCCAGCCTAGGTTACCCAAGTTCATCATATCACTACAGTCAATATCCTCACCCTGATTCCCAGCCCCCCTCCACTGCACATGAAGAGACTAGGAAAGGGGTCAGTTAGAAAATCCCAAATGTGAGTGGGAGGCATTGGTTTTGTTTTGAAATGATGAAAAGATTGTGACAGATGGTCAAAAGCATACAGGGGCACAAATGTGTATGATAGTTTTTGAAATCAGTTATTTGACACCATCACAGGACTTTAGGTTTATATCTATGGACCCAGTAATTTCTGGGAATTGATCCACAGAGATGGTGGTGGACCCTGTTCATAATTTTTGCATCATCTTATTGGGAAAAATCAGAAAATAGGAAACAACCTAAGTATCCCCCACAACAGGAAAGTGAGTAACTGTAGAACCGAGTCCTTTATAGTAGAAAATGTTGCCAGGAAAATGGAAACTGCTTAAGAGAAATATTGTTGATTGGGTAACTTCTGTCAAAAATGATATATACACAGAGATTTCAAATCTGGTTTAAATCTCTGGGCATGGCAGGACTGACAGTACAACAAGTTTTTAATAGGCCACAGCTATTCAGGGAGGAGAATGAGGAAGAGAACAGACGTCAGGAGAAGTTGTCGTTGTACCAGGAGAAGGTGGGCATGAAATCTGGTGAATAAAAAAGCAAAGCAGAAGCCAGGGGATGGAAACAGGGAACAGCCCAGAAAACAGAGCAAGGTTCCAGCTCCTAAGATTTTGCACTCCTGTGTGAGAGCCCCTGAGCAGGATTCTCCTCCATTGTAGAGGTGCTGTGCAGGGCAGACCAGGCCTTGGGGACTGTCTCAGTTTAGTGGCTACTCCTGAGACATCTTCCTTGATTTTCTGTGCAAGGATTTGCATATGGTTTGAATGTGTCTCTCTAAGGTTCATGTGTGGGAGTCCTAGTCCCCAGTGTGGTAGTATTGAGAGGTAGTGGAACCTTTAAGAGGTGAGGTCTATCAGATATGATTGGTCACAAGCACCTTCACAATGAAATTGATAATGGATGAAAAGACTGGGTTGGGTCTCAGAGATTGGTTCCTGAGAAAATAGATTGTTATAAGAGTGAACCCAGCTTCTCCCTACCCTCTCCTATCACAATTCCATCTGCCAATATTATGATATAGTCAATAGGTCTTTCATGAGACTCAACAAGGTGATTCTACCCAATCTTGGACTTTCATTAATTTAAGCTTTATAAACCTCTTTCCTCTTATGATACTCAGCCTCAGGTATTTTGTTACAACAATGGAAAACTTATTATGATGCCCTGTGAATTGAAGGAATAACATCTGCCTGCGTGCCATGCACCATGCTAAGACTTCCATCAACCCCATTTGTGGCTCTCTTAATGATTCCCAGTTTACAATCAAGGGCACTATATCTGGCAAGGTTGTTCCATAGAGAGACCATGCATAATTGATAGTGTGGATTAGAACTCCAGTCTCAATGTTCTGAGTTCTGGGCCAGTACTGGGAGCCCCCAACCTCAATGCCAACACAGAGAGCATTGATGGGTATTATCCCTCAGAATGTGTCCAGACTGGGCTCTTGGAAGGGGTCTGCATTGCCCTAGCGGGATATACAAGGAAAACATGGAAACCTCAGTTCTAATTTATAAGTAGAATTTATAAGCATATAATTCTTAACATGCAGACATGGTTGACCACTGGCATCCTCTTCAGCTTCCAGTTCCAACAGGGAGCAGCCTTCTGTAGCCTGGTCAAGTCGATTTTTTTTCAACTGATTTATCTAGTTTTTACTAAAATAATGCTAATGAAGGATTAGCAAGGTTTTTGCAGACTATATGATATACACAAGCAAAGCTAACGTGGAAACAGCAGGACTGACTTTTCTTATTCCTGCCGCTCTTTACTTTCATCTCAGATGTAAAACCCAACCAGAACTAATAATTAAAAAGAAAAAGAGAGAAGCAGGTGTGGAAAAGAACATTGAACTGTCTCATTTATATATACTAATGTTGGGAATAAGCCTCTCACTTATATTAGAAATATTTCTGAGGCTTCTCTTTGAGATAGCATTGTTGGTCATGTAACCACAAAAATTAACAAAACATTTAAGAACAAAGCATCCACCCAGAAGAAACAGACCTTCTTTGTAGGTTGGTTTTGTTTTGTCTTTTCTGTAAAGTTAAAATTCATAAATATTCAAGCCAAGCATTCCACAAAATTTCAGTCTTCTTAATGATAAATATTAAAAGGATTTCCTGGGGTTTTTTATTTTTTTAACAACAGATAAAATGTCACTTAAAGGGAACACTCGTTCTTCCTAACACACAAGTATAACTATAAATAAGTAAATATAACTCTATTGAAGGTGGATGCATTATTTCATTAATAAGTGTGCTTCACCCCCCCCCCGCAAAAAAAAAAAAAAACAAAACCTTGACCCATATTCCCACAAGTTGTGCTCTGCACTGAGTGTCTATGAAAGCAGGAAATAAGAGCAATCCACACATAAGACAACACCATACAACCAGGAAGCCTCCTGATTAGCCCAGTGGCTACAAAGATGGACACGAACAAGTCTGAGCTTTTTCAACAATAACTGAGTCTCCTTATAATCCAAAATAAATTATTTTAATTTTCCTTTTCAAGGAAATGGAGAAATAACTCAGGATGGTGCAACAACTCTCAAAGATGGCATTTCTTTATGGCTCAGGGAAACTGACTCATGCTGGTTTAACATTCACAACTAAGTTACTAGCTTTCTGGTCTAATATTTGGTCTTTTTATGTTATGGTTTGGATCTGGTCTGTAACACAGCTTTTGGGGAAATGATTGGATCATGAGGGTCTGAAACTGTCAAAGAATTATTAGTTCATTGATAGCTGAATGGACGGCCTAGAGGAGGTGGAAACTGTAAGCAGGTGGGGCACAGTTGGAGGAAATGGCTTACTGGAGATGTGCCCTTTGAGACTGGATCTTGTCCCAGGTGTACCTGTCTCCACCCTCTCCTCTTTGTCTCTCATGCACACTTTCCTGATCACTATGTGCCTAGAAGTTTTCCTCTACTACACCCTTTATTTTTTTGATGTTCTGCTTCCTCTCAGAATCAAAGCAATGGAGCTGGCCAACCACAGACTAAAAACATGAGCCAAAACCAATCTGTCTTCTTTTAATTTGCTCATGTCAGTTATATTGGTCTCAGCAAGGGAAAGCTACCACTTTGTGCATGCTTCAGAGGCAGTGATAACTTCTAACACTCATGTGCAAGTATAGCATTTAATGAGCTGCAGGTCTGAAAACTTATATCCACAGGAGACTTCACACCTATTCTGATCCAAGTGTTCAGAGAAAAGGGGACTTGGGAAATTCTTGGGTCTTCTACTTTGGCACAGGGAAGACTGCTATCTGTCAACAACCCATGAAGATAAAGGTGTATTTTGTAGAATAGGTATGATTTAATTCCATTGTCCCTCCAAAGTTAACGGCAACAATTTCACATGCCACTCCATTATAGGTAAGAACCATTAACATTTTTGACCATTTTGACCATCCAGGCATAAGTCTTTATTCATCTTTGGAACAACAATTTAAACTGTTTTGATTTTTTTTTCCATTTTAAAAATAAAAAAACCAAACACTCACAAGACCTGAGTGATTCATCCAAGGCCCTAGAGCTAGGAGGTAGAAAGATCTGGATTTAGGAGTGTCTAGGGCAAAGCTTATGCTTTTGGGACAATAACTACTCTCAGAAGCTGGATGTGTCTTTGGAAATGCCCTGCACATCATTCCTCAGTAACTATTTGTTAAGCAACCACAAGTGCTAAGAACTGCATTGGGTACCACAAGTGTGAGAGTGAGCACAGCCAGAGCTCAACTTCCATGGGAGAGTCAGAGATGGCAAGAGAACATACCAGGCCTATAGCAGGAGAAGGAGGGGATAGGATCCAGCTAAGGCTGGGGAGTCCAGCCTTTCAGCATTTTGTGGAGGTAGCATTTGTGTCAAGACTTGAGGAACAAAAGTAGGACATAGCATCAATGACCCAAATGACATAATGGCTCTGCAAGCTTTGGTATATCATGTGTGTGTATTAGGCTGCTTTTTATTTGTCTCTGTGTGCCACAACTTGCTCTATCTAAAAAAGCATAATGGAAGCAGTGGGAATGAGTGTTCAACTTTGAGGATCCTTAGAGTAGAGAGCATCACCCACAAAAGCTAGGAATGTTCAGAAAATTTAACTCATTAGTAGAAAGCCTAGGTTCAAGTGCAGCTCCACCACTTAGAACAGTGTGACTTGGGGTTAAGAAAAATTAGCCTGTTTGAGCCTCAATTTCTGCAACCTTAAAAAGAGGAAAAATAAGCAGCTACAAGTTTGAGGGAATAAAATATATCTAAGTATAAAAGTGTATTATAATATTATATATACTTTTATGTTTTATAGTCTTCTATAACTAGAGTATTCTACACAAAAGGTGTGATGGCTGCTTTCTACTTGGGACTACAATAGGTTTCCCCCATTTATGAGGGATGTTTCTAGGTCCCCAGTGGATGCCCACCTCCAGGGATTATATGGAATCTTATATGCACTGTTTTTTTTTTTCCAATATATACCTACATGCTTATGACACAGGTCAACTTAGAAATCTTACAATAAAAGATTAACAGCAATGATAAAAATAGAACAGTTATAACTACATACTACAATATGTTATGTGTTCTATTTTTCTCCCTGTCAAAATATTCTATTTTTCTATATTCTCTTTGGGTCACAGCTGATTATGTGTAACTGTAACCTGGGAAAGCAAATTCACAGACAAGGGTGCCTGTTGTACACTCCTTGATCACATAAAGGGCTGCCTTGTCTCCTCATTCACAAACCTAGTGATGTGCCTGTAATCCTCTAAATCCATATAAAACACAAATGATGTTCAGCTTTTAACATCCTGAAAATTGAACTGTTTTAATTCTCATAATTATTTAAAATTTCTGATACTGGTTTAGCATCTCAGTGTTAATTACTAATCAAAAACCTTATTAGTAAAATCAATACCCATAAATTAAATGCATTTCTATACATCAGTGATGAATCCTCTGAAAGAGAAATTAGGAAAACTACCCCATTCACAATATCCTCAATAAATAAATAAATAAATAAGATACATGGGAATTAACAAAGAGGTTAAAGACCTCTACAATGAAAACTACAGAACATTAAAGAAAGAAATTGAAGAAGACCCTAGAAGATGGAAAGGTCTCCCAAGCTCTTGAATAGGCAAAATTAATATTATCAAAATGGCCATACTACCCAAAGCACTATAAAGATTCAATGCAATTTCAATTAAAATCCCATCATCATTCCTTGTATAAATAGAAAAGGTAATCATGAAATTCATTTGGAAAAATAAGAGACTCAGAATAGACAAAGCAATCCTTAGCAAGAAGAATGAAGCAGGAGGCATCACAATACCAGAACTTATACTATACTACAAAGCTATAGGAACAAAAATAACATGATATTGGCACCAAAATAGACATGTAGACCAATGGTACAGAATAGGGGACACAGAGACAAACCCACATAAATACAGTTATCTCATACTAGAACAAAGGTATCAAAAACATACACTGAAGAAAAGATAGCCTCTTCAACAAATGGTGCTGGGAAAATTAAAAAGTCATATGAAACAAAATGAAACTAAAACCCTATCACCCACCATGCACAAAACTCAACTCAAAATTCACCAATGACCTAGGAATTAGTACAGAGACCCTGTGCATAATAGAGAAAAAAAAGTAGGCCCAAAAGTTTATCATGTTGAATTAGGCACCGACTTCCTTAACGAGACTCCTAAAACACAAGAAATAAAACCAAGAATTAATAAATGGGATGGATTCAAACTACAAAGCTTCTTCTTTGCAAAAGAAACAATCAATAAGGTGAAGAAAGATCCTCCATTTGGGAATAAATTTCTGCCACACACACACACATCAAGTAGAGCACTAATCTCCAGGACATATAAAAAAACTCAAAAAACTTAACACCAACAAAACAAACAACCCAATCAATAAATAGGCCAAGGAACTGAACAGACACTTCTCTGAAGAAAATATACATTGGATCAACAGATATATTTTAAAAATGTTCAATATCTCTAATAATTACAGAAATGCAAATCAAAACTACTCTAAGCTTTCATCTCACTCCATTCAGAATAACAGTTATCAAGAATACAAACAACAATAAGTGTTGGCAAGGATGTGGGGGAAATGGCACATTTATATATTGCTGGTGGGACTTCAAATTGGTGCAACTACTCTGGAAAACGGTATGGAGATTCCTTAGAAAACTTGGAATGGAACCACAATTTGATCCAGCTATCTCAATCCTTGGTCTATACCTAAAGGACTTAAAATCAGCATACTATAGTAACACAGCCACATCAATGTTTATGGTAGCTCAATTCATGATAGCTCAACTGTGGAAGCAACCTAGATGCCATTCAATATATGAATGGATAAAGAAACTGTGATATATATGTATATATATATATACACATACACACACACACACAATGGACTATTGCTCAGCATTAAAAGAGAATAAAATTATGGCATTTGCAGGTAAACAAAGACTGAATGTTCTCCCTGATAAGTGGATGCTGATCCATAACAGAGGTTGGGGGGAAACATGGAAAAAATGGAAGAACTTTTGGTAAAAGGGAGGGTGGGGAGGGATTGGGGACATGAGGGCCGGAAAGATGATGGAATAACATGGACACCATTACCCTAGTTATATATGACTGTAATATAGTGTGACACTATATGATTTACAACCAGAGAAATGAAAAATTGTGCTGCAATTGTATACAATGAATCAAAATGCATTATTATGTTGTATATACCTAATTATAATAAATAAATAAATGTTTTTTTAAAAAAACAAACCTTATCAGGTACTACTATACTACTATTATTCCTGAATCTGATAAAGTAGAGCAACTGGTACAAAATTTTGTTTAGATTAATTTTTATTGTAGTTTGTAGTACTTTTTTTTTTTAATCATCTGCAGCACTTTCTAGAGTTGATAGAAATGTCAAATGCAAACTCAAATTTGGCTCACATACAGACCCAACCTCAAGGACCGTACACAAGGCTTATTTTTGTTTGGACTGCACAACACACCAACTTCCTCCTGGAGGAAATCTCACTATCTGACTCTTGTTGGTCAAGAGTCTGTCTTCTTTATGCTATAAAGAAACTACATCCAATGGTTGGTCCCAACCCCAGCACAGAGGGAGGGATGCTTGCAGGTGGGGAACTGGCCAGGACGCTGCAGTGTTTGCATACTAGATTCTCCTGCATTGATCCGTCCGCCCAGTTTAAGGCCACAGCTCCTAGACAGAAATCCACGGTATGGAAGCAGGAACTTGTAGGTGATGAATTATAATCAGCCAACCATTCACTATTGAAGATAGTGAATAAATATTTAATGACCCTTGATTAAAGATACAAAAGTTCTCACACACAGGAATACTACATCCCTACAATAACAGTCACCTGTCAGATGACTACATTCAGTTTCAGGCTTCCACTGTGCTTGACACCAATAAAAATGCACCATGTTCTCCATCCCCTCCCTCTGCTCAGGTCTTTTCATTGCATGCAGACTGGCCACAAAAGCTTCCGCATATCTTAGTACCTCCTCCAATGTGGTGTCTGAGATTCCATATCCCATCAGGTGCAATTGCTCTAAGTTCTGATCCAGGGTCTGGAAGAGCTCCCCGAGGCAGGCCTTGCCTGCGTCCTTTGGGATGGCAAAGGTCAGCTCACTCTCACTGCTGTCTTTGAGAAATGCTTGTGGTACATAGAGCTGTATCATGGATGTAACACAAGCTATGTCCTTGGGATCATGGACCTGAGGAACAGAGGGCTATCAAAAAGAAAACAGAATGAGAAATCAGTAAGAAACGTCAATCCAAACACATACCAGTCAATTACCCGTAAACTCATAAGCAAATTATACACATTCCACTTCAAAACTTGAATGGGATACTGTATTTAAGTGGTAGGCATTCAATAATACAGAATATTTTTCTTTGTTTCTTCTTTGTTAAAAATATAAATCAATAGGCTGGGGCTGTAGCTCAGTGATAGAGTGCTTGCCTAGTATGTGCAAGGTCCAAGGTTAAATCAATCCCCATTACCACAAGTAGTAGCAGTAGTAGTTGTAGTAGTAATAATAATAATATAAATCCTCAGTGATAAACCTGGCAAGGTCAGACCCACATGCCCAACTTGCTTACATGCACTGCAACCTATTTATAGGGGTCTGTGTTCATGAGACACCCTCCATCCCATGGAACAATCACAAAGGAGACTCAAGTTCTAGCAATTGGATTGCAATAAACAAGGTTGAGTCTTCTTAAAAGGGAGACAAGGATTCCCAACTTAATAGCAGCACAATTCACTATAGCAAGATTATGGAATCAGCCTAGATGTCCTTCAATAGATGAATGGATAAAAAAAAATGTGGCATTTATACACAATGGAGTATTACTCTGCATTAAAAAATGACAAAATCATAGAATTTGGAGGGAAATGGATGGCATTAGAGCAGATTATGCTAAGTGAAGCTAGTCAATCTTTAAAAAACAAATACCAAACGACCCCTTTGATATAAGGGGAGTAAACAAGGACAGGGTAGGGACGAAGAGCTTGAGAAGAAGGTTTACATTAAACAGGGATGAGAGGTGGGAGGGAAAGGGAGTGAGAAGGGAAATCGCATGGAAATGGAAGGCGATCCTCAGGGTTATACAAAATGATATATAAGAGGAAAGGAGGGGTAAGACAAGATAATATAAATGGAAGAAATGATTTACAGTAGAAGGGGTAGAGAGAGAAAAGGGGAGGGGAGAGGAGGGGAGGGGGGATAGTAGAGAATAGGACTGACAGCAGAATACATCAGACACTAGAAAGGCAATATGTCAATCAATGGAAGGGTAACTGATGTGATACAGCAATCTGTATACGGGGTAAAGTTGGGAGTTCATAACCCGCTTGAATCAAACTGTGAAATATGATGTATTAAGAACTATGTAATGTTTTGAACGGCCAACAATAAAAAAAAAAGAAAAAAAAAAGAAGTGAAATGAAAAAAAAAAGAAAACAAGCCATCTCAAGGATGGCAAGGTACTCTAAGCTAGAGAGGATAGCAAATGGGAACCACAGAACAGAGGTCAAGGACAGACTTCCTGCAGGTCACCAAGGATCAGACAAGGTCATTGAGAACTGACAGTGACTTCCCACACCTCCTGGATCAACTCCACGACCACCACGGCCTGCCCCGTTGATATTAGGCAATGATGCTTCTGAGTCCCACCACATTTGCTATAGCTCCTTACTACTCTGCTTCTGACTTGAGGCCAAGTTTAGACTCCTAGAGTATCCCTGTCAGAAAAATGTTTCTAGAATACTCGGCAGCAGCTCCTAGTACCCGTCAGGTAGTTCTGAGCCCTTGTGCATTCCCTTCTAGCAGATAAAATGCACCTTTGGGTTCACAGACCCTAGCTCCTGCTGCTCAGCCCTGGAGGGACATATTTTGGCAACTGACTATTGTGCACAAAAGGCCTCCACTTGGGTATTATTGTCGAGTGGCTGTCACAATTTGTTCCTTATGCCACAGACAGGAAGGGAACTTCTCCAATGACACCAAAAGAGCAGTACTCCTTACTTGCTTTGTGAGCGTCAGGCTGAGTCCCTGGCCGTAGGACTCTATCAGGCAGAAAGGAGGACCGCAGCACTTGAGCCGCCCCTGCTGCAGGACGGCCACATGGTCACTGAGCATCTCAGCTTCATCCAGGTGGTGGGTTGTGAAGATGATCGTGCGACCTAGGTCCAAGCACAGGCACATCAGAATCAACGTGACAAAGGCTCTGAGGAAGACCATCTCTTCTTCCTCAGAGAATGGTAGGTCCTTGACACAATTGAAAGGCAGCCACCAATTTTAAGCAGAAAAAAATTGAAATGCATAGTGTGGAAAAGACCTAGCCAAGGGCCCTTTGTAAATTAAAAACTCTTTAACTATGTATTCTACAGTTTCCCCAAAGGTCATGACTGCTGTTTTTATAAATCCTCCAACCCCTTCTGGATGCAGTTGGGGGAGCCAGCCACTCTGCCTGGTCCTAATGGTGAAACTGAGGTACAAAACGCAAAGTCCCTTTGCCAAAACATCATTCCTTAAGACTTACAGGCAGATAGCCACATGAATGTAAAGAAGACACAGAAATGTTTAAAAAGCTGGATGAGCATCTTTCTCTTCTCTGATCTGATCTTCTGTGGGCTATAGCCGACGGAAGGGCTACTGTGTAAGAAAACCACAAGCTCTAGGTTAAATCATAGAATAATCTTTAAAAATGACTATGTCTAAATTGTCCTGGCATATATGGGTACCTTTAGGGATCAGGGATGACAGAACCATGTGGACTCATTCATCTGGGCCTTTTCAGAAGGTGAAACCATCCTGACAGCCCAGACAGGGAACACTGTTTCAATGCTTAGCTCACGTGTATCCTCCATGAGTTCTAGCATCTTGTAAAATTTTACTACCTTTCCTTGGGAGAAAAAGGCACCAGCTTTCCTCAGAAGAGCAGAGACCAGGGAAGCTAAAGGTAAAGTTTATTTCAGTAACATAAAGAGAAGCTGTTCTGACTTTTAGTTTCTACTTCCCTCATTGGCTTACATTGAGCCCCATCGAACTGTTCTATCAAGTAGAACAAATGTATTGATTGATTCTGATTGCAAAAGCAAACTTTCAAAGAGATAAGGCTGAAGATGTTTTTAACCCTATTTGATTTTATATTTTTCAATAGAGAGGAAGGATTAAAAGACTATGCCTCTAATTCATTTTATAAAATCCATCTTTAAAGAAAGCACGAAATATAGACCCAAGAACAGCAGGGAGGAGGGCCCATGGGGACTAGCTCTTGCTATAGATGTGTTCTAAAGACCAGGGACCATTTCATTGCCCCTAAGTCCTTTGATGCTAAGAAAATGTGCTCGACTCCTGGCCTGGGATCAGAGGCAGGTTAGTTTCTTTGATTATAGGTATCATGCAGTTCAGATATATCCCCATACAATGAGGTAGTCTAAAAATAGAAGTCCACTGGAATCTAAATTTCCAAATGAGAAAGAGAAAGTAGAATGGTGGTTGCTAGGGGCTGAAGAGATGGAAAGAGGAACAGGAAGATTTGGCTAAAGGTATAAAGTTTCAATTATGCAAGATGAATGAATTCTGGAGATCTATTGCACAGCATGATGACTATGGTTAATAATAATGCATTGTATACATGAAATTAGAACTTAAATGTTCTCAACACACACACACACACACACACACACACACACACACTAAAGTTTATGAGGCAACAGACCTGTTAATTAGCTTGACATAATTACTTCATGATATATGCATTTATGAAAACATTATGCTGTATACAACAAAAACATACAATCTGCATTGTCATATATACCTTAGTAAAGCTGGGATTGTAAATAAATAACAGATAAATTTTCAATAAACTTAAAACAGTCACAGATGTTTGAGCCATGATGGTCCCTTACTGCTGTTAGGGCAAGTTGAGAAAAACCCTAAATCTCAAAGGACAATATTAATACTCTGTTTTTCCCCCAAGAGACTCTTTCATTGTTTCTCTCCCTAATTTAGATGACATACTCTACCTCTTTTCTTCCAAAATCTGTAATTCCCACATTTACTTTCTATCATCTATTTTAATAATAACAATGACAGCCTGTCATGGATCCAGTACCCACATAGTAGGTACTGAGTTATGCACTTTTACATATTGCACATTTACCTCTTGCAAAATCCTATGTGATGATATAATTGTCTCAATTTGCAAATTAGATAACTGAAGCTCAGAGGAATCTGACCATTTTTTCCAGGATCATATAGCATATAAAAACCAAGTATCAAATCCAGTACAAGGATTTAGTTGTGATATGCCAATCTGTTCTGGTATCCTTTGCTTCTTAATGGATCTTTATATGAGAAGCACAAAAGCAATGGCACCAGGGCTGATCAGGAGTTCACATTGTTCTCGACTAAGTAGGAAATACACACGTGAAATTCCCCATAGATTGAGCTCCCAGTGTACTGGTGTTCTGATGGAAGAATCTCTTCCTACTCAGCAGGTACCATTCATTTTTGTGCAGTGTTGGATCAATCTCACAGAGCTCTTATCAGTTACCTGAAGGTTTGGGGCTGTTTCTAGAAATGGTTATACATTTTGATTTTTGAAAATGTATTTTTCTATCAGTAACTGCCTAACTAATCAACCTAACTAACTAATCTTAGACCCTATTGGTTTTGCACTTCAATCAATACAAGGACAATTCCAAAGAAGTCTTCCAAAGACAAAAGAAAAAAAAAGTGAGAAAATAATATCTAATTTATAACAAAAGAATTTGAAGAAATCTGTCTTTTAGACTTACACTGTATCTGGTTTTCTGTCTAAAGTAACCTTTCTGTTCACTACTAAAATGTTCTGTCAGCTAGACCTTTAAGCATCCATCTCTGATTTTTAAAATAAACAAGAGTAGTGGGCTTTTGGTATTTCATTCACACAACAAGTTACAGTGCAGAGGCAGTGTAATCTTCTTGTCTATCTCTCATCCTTCTTATGTATCAGTCCACACTTACAGTGAAAGGGAAATTGTTATTACCAATCTAAATTAGAGTCATCTCAAAATGTAATCAGTTTCTCTAAGTGACATTCTGTGACTTGCACAAAAAGTTCACATTTCTTCATTTCTGCCCTTTACATTTATCCCCAAAGCCCATTAGGGCAAATGGAATAAGAAGCCTTTGCAAAGGATTGGGATCTTTGCATGCAATGTGGTCAGCCTCCTCTGGTCTCTGGGAGACCACCTGTTGCTGTCCCCCTCCCTGTCTTAGTGTCTGTGGGTTGAGCAGCAACCCAAAAGGGTCGGGTCTCAAAGTACAGAGTGCTCCCGGACTCTTTCCACCTTGACTAGATCCTACTGGCTTCACATCCCTAAATCTAACCCAGACTTCCAGCCAGCCAGCTTCAAGTCCACCCCCTACACCACTCTTCCATGGAAGCATCTTTAGCAAGCTCTCCTCAGTATGGAAGCCCATGGGTGTGAGACTACCCCCTGGGTCCCAGCATTCCATTCAGTCTCATGAACTTTGATGTGGCTTCACCCAGATTGAGGAGCCACGTGGAGCACACTTTTTCATGAATTGTCCAGCCCAAGCCCAAGCCCAAGCCCAAGCCTAGAATCGTGGGGGGGGGCACATTTGTTTGCTTGTTATCCCTGATCCCTTCTCTGTCCTCTCTTTCTAAATTTCCCCTAAAATTGTGGGACAGGAACAGGATAATTCCTTTATGCCCCATTTGAATTACCCTTCTCCCTTCTCATCTCACCCTATGGCAGGCCTTAAGTGATAGACTGGAGCCTCTATTCTAAGACAGAATTCAATATTCTGAGCCTCTTTGGTTCTGGATGGTTAAAAAAACAAGAAAAAAGGAAAAAAAAAAAAGAAAGGTCCTTTCTTATCATTGCTTTTATTTTCCTTCAGTAACCAATCCCCCAGGATTCAGGCCAAGACTGAGAAAGACATTGTGCTCATAAAAACAAAAGCAAAAATTTAAAAAGACAGTGTGTAAGATCATGTATTAATCTTGCTTCTGAAGCTTCTAAACTTATTCACCAGCACCAAGATATGTTTCACTATTGCCCATGTTTCTTTCCAAACAAGAATGTTTCTATACAAAATACTGTAGCAATGCTTCCGAGATGTCAGGGCTACACAAAGAACCAGAAGTTGGACATTAGTAACTACCCATCCAAAGCTCTCCACTGAAAATAAGAAATAATGGAGATGAGAAACATGGACCCTCTAAGTCAGTAACATGAGTTTCCCCTTTCATGCAGTGAATTTTCTCCCTATTTGTGAGCCCTTCACATGCCCAACTCTCCATACCTCAGTTTCCTCATCTGAGGAAAGAAGGTGTGGGGCTGGAGTTGTGGCTCAGTGGTAGAGCACTTGCCTGGCATGTGTGAGGCACTGGGTTCGATTCTTGGCACCACATATAAACAAATAAATAAATGAAGGTCTATGAATAACTAATAACATTTTTTTAAAAAAGAAAGAAAAGCAAGTGCTAAGGTTTGTATCTTAAATGTCCCCCAAAGGCTCATGTGTTAAAGTCTTGGTCCCCAGTCTGTGCCATTATTGGGAGGTGGTAAAATCTGTGGGAGATAGCACCTGGTGGAAGGAAGTTGGGTCCCTGGGAACATTCTCCTGAAGGGGATGCCAGGACCCTGGTCCCTTCATGTCTCCCTCATTGCTTTTTAGCCACATGGTAAAACATCTTGCTTCACTACATGCTCCCACCATGAGGAACTGTACTACAATAGGCCCAAAGAAATAGAGCCAACCAACCATGGACAGAAACCTCTGAAACCATAAGGCCAGATAAATCTTTGCCCCTTGTATAGATCATCTCAGGTATTTTCCACAGCCTCAGAAGACCCACACAGGACAGTTGATCCTAGATGATCTTTAATGTCTTCTTTAATCACCCATGCATCCACAGTGAAACACAATATGGATAAAGACAATTTCAACTGAAATCATGTATGATAACGCTCATTGCAAGTTGCATTGCTAATACTGAGAGGACAAATTACAAAGTAAGCATTCTGAGTACTACAGAGCTATGATCAAACATATCTTAAAATCACCTGAAGATTTTATTTGTTCCAGAAAGAATAAGACGTCCTTATTGTGGCTGGGCATGGTAGTGCACACCTGTAATCTCAGCAGCTCCAGAGGCTGAGGCAATAGGATTGCAAGTTCAAAGCCAGCCTCAGCAACTTAGCAAGGCCCTAAGCAACTCGGGCAAGACCCTGTCTCTAAATAAAATATTTTAAAAGGGCTGGGGATGTGGCTCAGTGATTCAGTACTCCTGGGTTCAATCCTCAGTACCTCCCCCCGCAAAAAGATATATTGTTATTGTGAAGTGACTTGATTCTCACATATAATAGCTATTCTTTCCCTGTGCCACAACATTGTGGGGAGACAAAGTGGAACAAGGCTCAGGTCCTACCTTCCCGATACTTGAGCAGAATGTCCCAGAGGCTGCGTCGGGAGCAAGGATCCACCCCACTTGTAGGCTCATCCAGAACCACTGTCCTCGATGTGCCCATGAAAGCAATGCCAATCGAGAGCTTCCTCTTCAGGCCTCCAGAGAGAGTTTGGGTTTGTTTGTGCTGATGCTGAATTAGCCCCACATCCTTGAGAGTTCTGAAACAAGAAGAAAGGCTTCACTCTTCTCTCCAACACTTGAAAGCTTTGCTCTGAATTCCACTCCACCTATGAGGACTATGGTGACTGAGATATTTATAAAACACAGGTACATCAAAAAGGCTTGGATGATACATGTGCATAGGAGTCTTTACAGAGTAGCATTGTCCTTCCACGTGGGCGGATGACAGCACACCCCTTTGTTATCTGTGATGCTGGTCAACAGTGTCTGCCAAGTAAGGTGACTATAAAATACTTTATCTCCTCCCTGGAGAAGCCTCTCCATTTCATTGAGACATCCTGCCAAGGGAAGACCAACATTCCCTCAATATGGTCGAATGGTTGAAGCATCAGTGTGGTCAGAAGAAGAAGAGCTCCAGAGCTCACTTGACAAGGCCTTTAACTCTCTGGACCACTAGGTACTCAAATTGTATCTCCCTGATTTCCTAAATAATTAGGAAGTCCAAGGACAAGCCACTTACAAAATATAAATCCTCAATTTCCATTAATATAGAAATAAGCCTCTTATTCTCTCAGGGATTTTTCATTCTTAAGAGTTCCAGAAAATTTCAGATACCTAGACCAAAGACTTCCCTGTGTGAAGCTTTACCCTCCATGTCTATGGCTCCACCATCTTTTCTCACAAATAACTGCCATCATTATACTTACCATCATTATACTCTGTTAAGTCCACAGGAAGAGACCTACTCCTACCTCATCACCTGTTTGAAGTCTCACTCCTTGTTCAAGACCCAGCTTAAATCATGCCTCCCTGAAACCTTCCCCTGGACATTCAAACCAAGTGGGTCTGATACCCTAAGCTTCAGAGTTTCTTATCACTTTCTGATAGCCAACAACTGAAGGGCCTCTCTGAACTCAGGAAGACTGTCAGACTACACAGGCGCTGTAGAATCACAGAGGTTCCACATAATCTTGAGATTCAGCAAGAGTCGGGTTTGGAAACCTTCCAGAATACTAAGCAAAGCACTGAGTGAGTCCCAAGAACTTGCTTGCCTGATGACTAAGTAAATTTTTCATGTCTGCTTTATTATTTATATATTTTCTATCCTAACATTGAAAGAGCTGTAGCCAGCTTCTTAGTGTCTAGTTTTCAGTCTATGCATTTATATTTAGTTCAAGTTCAGAGTGTACTTTCTGCTGGTTAAATCTCAACCTAAACTTTTGGAAGTAACATATGCACCTGCTTTCTGTGTTACCCACTGTTGACAACATCCAAGTTAGAAACAGGAAGATGAATGATTCAGTTTTAGCAGGAAACTGCTGGACCCTATAGTCTACCAACATGTTCCCATCTGGGTGATTCCAATACAGCAGTGGATGTGACTCTCCCAAGCTCAGTCTGGACCCAGTAATCAGAGATCAGTCAGTAGAGAAGACAGACAAGAAATATATATCAATAAATTATCAAATACTCTTGAACACGCATGTTCTGATTATATTTCTACATTAAACCACCCCTCTTTTTTTTATTGACACAGCTCAGAATGTCTATACTACCTTTTTGTATAGGCAGACCTGCAGTGCTGCCTCACTTTACACCCCAAAGAGGCCAAAATCCCACCTTCTCATTATTCTTGGCCTTGTGATTCAGAAGTGGTTTTGACTCTGAGACACTCTAACCTCTACCTGTGGGTCTGTCACAGCACATTCCCTGTACAGGTGCCAGGCAAGGTGTTAAGTGATGGCACTGTGCTTCTGTAATGGAATGCATCCAAACAGGCTGAGGTTTGCTTTCTCTTATCCCTTAGGCAACTGGCTAGCATCAGTCTGTTTTACTCTGTGAATTTGCTTGTTTTTGATGGAAATCTGCTTTTCCAATACATTTTGAACTTTAACATATTAAAATATTTTATGGTCAAAATTACTCATCATTTTTTTCTTAGTTGGTAAAACCAAGAGTAATAGACAGTAACAATGAGGTAGAGAGAATAAGTATGAGTCTATTTTATTTGTGTGCATTTTATAAATTCTTTCAAGACTGCTCAATGCTATCTATAGGTGCTGGGTGTTTATGATGTACATTTGAGAATAGGGGCAGCAACAAAGCATAATTCCTTCTCTACGAGATCAGCATCCTATGAAGACATCATATATACATACCCAACTAGAACACAAGGAGAATAAACACAGTGCTATGGGTAACCCACAAGAGACTGTGAGTTATTGGTCTTGAGAAGTCCAGCTTGAAGTACAAGTTTCTATTCACATCAAAGTGTAGTAGAATTTAATCATGGGTTTGAAGAATGTCATTTATTCAATTTATAAAATTATAACTTTTTAAATGTTAAAAAACTTTTAGCACTTATCCTGGTTAATCATAATTAACATTTATTACACATGCATTCTATGCCAGGTTTTGTTTTAACTGCTTTGTGCATATAAATAAATATATTCTACAGAACTTTCCAAAGGTTTTATTGTTGAAACCATATAATATTTGGGAAACCAAAGGTAGAGAGTGTATATATTGCAAAAAGATTTCTAAGCAAATGTCAGAGCTGGATTTAAACCTAGCAATCTAAAGCCAGACTGAGCCATTATAGCCTACTGGCATCCACTGGGTCACTGTGACACCCATCAGACATAGCTGTTAATGATCCCACTCTTGAAATGGACTATAGTACTTTCCCAAAGATATTATGCTTATTTTCCCAGAACAAAGTATGGAGCCTGATGACTTAATTTGTACCCATGGTATATCCATTAATATCAACGGAGGTCTAGGACTTGACTTGTTCTCCAGGAAAGGATACATTCCTAGGACTTTAAGTCACAAGGTATTGTCTGGAGAGACTAAAACATTGCCTCAGGAGCCATTTCCATTTCATTGGTTTCTGATTGTGGTTCAGCTACTTTGATCAAATTTAAAGATTAGAGAAATATTATGGTTTGGATCTGCAATGTCCTCAAGAAAGTTCATGTGTTGAAAGCATGGTCCCCAAAACAGCAAGGTTCAAGGGGGTGGGGGGAGTTAGGACATGACTGGATAGTAAGGGTTGTAATCTCATTGGATTAATCATCTTGTGGATTAATGATTTGAATGGATTAACAGGGGGGTAACTAAAGGCAAGTAGGGTGTGGCTGAAGGAGGTAGGTCACTAGTAGCATTGCCTTGGGAAGTATATCTTTCCCTGTTTCCTTTCTCTGTTTTTTCCTCCTTTCCCACTGCCATGCCCTTCCGCCATGATGTTCTGCTTCACAATTGGTTGACCAACTGCATGGTTCTGGGCCCAGAACCATTCAGTGGCTCTACCATGTACTGAGGCCTCTGAAATTATAAGCCAGAATAAATATTTTCTCTTTTAAGTTGTTCTTGTCAGATACTTTAGCTACAGCAATGAAAAGCTGATTAACACAAGCAGAAAACAATCTGCAAACATTGGTCATATTTTTACTTGATAATTTTTCTTAAAAAATCCAAGGTCATAGAGTGGCTAGTATTTTTTTTAAATTATTGATCAGACACATACCAAAAAGAAGCAAATACTTCCTGCAAATTTATTTATTTATTTATTTATTTATATTAATATAATGTGATTTTATTAAATTCATTCCATTTATCCTCTCCTTTCCCTTCCTTCCGCCCTCTCATTCTCTTACATGAATTCCACTGATTTTCCCTTTATCTTAATGATATCTGATCCCCTCCCCCATTGCCTTCTTTCCCTTATTTTGCTAATTGAAATTTCAAATTTCTTCTCAAAACAACATGAAAACTCTCTAATTGAGAATATTGCTAAACAGTAGGAAAATAAGGAAAGGACTTTCTCTCATATTATCTACTAGAGACCCTGTTTCAGAGGTTTCACTTCAGGCATCCATTCATTTATTCAGCAAACGTTTACTAAACCCCCACAATGTGTGGTGCCTGCCATCTACTTGGCTAGAGAAACGAATTGAATCTTATTTATAGTTTTAAAAAATATATGTGAAGAAATATAAGAAAGTATAGTAAAATATGAGAAAGGTAATAGTAAAGCCCCACACATTGTGGGAACTTTCAATCTAGTGAAGAGCATTCTCCATTCACCTTCACCAGTCCCAATGACTCACGACCAAGGTAGACCCTAGACCTTGTCTTTCCAGCTACCATAGTTCCTCCAGTGTCTCAATTCTGTGAATTCTTTTCTGATCACATGTATATTTAAAACCCCTCTCTCTACTCAGCAATGACTTACTCCACCAAAAATCAATTTTTCATTTTTCCTCTTCATTTAAAGTCCTTCCTCCCCTCAATTCCAAGTTTCTAAGTCCATGGCCATCAATATAATAACTTCTTTGCATGCACCCTTAACCCTGAAAAATGTTGAAGCTAAACACAGGCTCCCTTTACCTCCTGCTAACTTACCTGAACCAACTGTGCTTGCAGGAGAGCCAACTGCCAGCTCTTCTTCTAGGACCCTTTCCCTGTCCTCTATAGGCAGTGTTCCACCAAGCCTCTAGTGCATCCAAATCACCCATTCTCTGTTGAACCACTCTCAGCAATGTACAGATATGTTACTGTGAGTTGTGTCTTTGAAGCATCCTTTTTTTGACTTCAATTTTCCATTCTGGTATCATCCTATTTATTTTCTCCCTTTTGCCAAAAAATTCCTGGGAAAATTTTTACCAACTTTTTATTGCTACCAACTTTCTCCCCAATTTTCTCCTTCTCTTTTCTCTTTAATTGACTTGAGTAAGACTTTCACCCCTAGCACATTACTGACATCGCTTTTCTGGAGGTTACCAAAGACGTCTGCATGCTAGCCCAAAGGTCACTTCTCAGTCTTCCTCGTAATTGGCCTGCAACAGCACTGGTACACTGATCTTCCTCCTCCTCAATGGGCCTAGTCCACTCTTTTGTCTTCCTCCTTCTTTCTTGGTTTCTCTTGCCTTTTTAACTTGTTCCTCCTCATCTGTCCATGACTGTGTCAGTGTGTCCAGGCTCTGCTCTGGACACAATGACACTGTGTCCTCTCTTTGCTCTACTTGCACATATGCCCTCATTGATCTTGTTACTACCTCCAACCTGAGTTCCATGGTGTAGGCCAGAACTCTAAAGGGTAACATTAACCATATAACATCTCATTGATTCAAAACCCTGACATGTTCCTCTCTTGACTATTTATCTTCTCCAGGCCAAAATAAAGGCCAAAAAATTTAACAACATGTCTCTTGACAAACATTCACTCTAAAGCTTCTTCGAGGGATGCCACTCTCTTGAGCTCACATTTTAATTAAGCTAGACATTATGGAAAACAAGGGGTGCTACAGGACACTAATAAGGAGCATGTTGGCTCTAAATCCAATGTTTTCAGTTTTCCCTCCCTCTAATTGAGAACTACTGTCCTAGAACATGATCTCATTCTGATTGCATTTGCAAAATTGGCTTTGTTGCCAGGTAACATGCTGTGCATTGATAACCATTAAGGTTGCCTGGTACCCAAATAAGATGAAGCCAATGTAGCATTGTTAGGTGCATGATTTAAACCGCCAATCACGATCACTGTAGAGTTGACTATAGCCCAGGGTAGGCACAATATTTTAAATTAAAATAAGTGACCTGTGACTTTTAATATAAGAAATTTGGTTGTACGTAACTAATTTGTTATTTTGTAATATGTAGACCATACAATGTCTAGTCATTTCTTATTAAGTATATACTCAAATTTAAGACAGGCTTACATAGTAAAAAGTGAACATTTTTTCCTGTACATTCAAGAGTGCATTGCCATTTACACTATAACTATTCGTACTCACTTTCTGAAGACATCATAGGTATGAACAATCCCACTGTACAGTAGAGAATGCCTTCCTCATGTGCCAACAAGGTGAATTTTAAGAGGGGAAAAGGGTCAGACATGGTGGCACACACCTGTAATCCCAGTGGCTCAGGAGGCTGAGGCAGGAGGAAAAGCCCTAAGCAATTTAGCAAGACTCTATCTCAAAATTTAAAAACATAAAAAGGGCTAGGGCTAGGGATGTGGCTCGGTGGTTAAGCACTGGATAAGTGGTTAAGTTAAAACTAGTACAGCAAAGTATTTCTGGAGAAGCAGTTTGCCACCTTCCAGTGTTATTCTATAATCACTAACAAATCATCTTTATTTCCCAAACCACTGGAACTTACTAAGAAATATCCATTTTGAGTCAAGGGAACACCACCAGAGATGTGCTGGAGAATACCCTTTCCCTTACCTGGCACTTCTCAAGAGGCTCCCATCTTTCATGCTACAGCCAAGAAACCATCCCAAAGGAAAGGCAGCAGAATGCACCTGGCATCCGAGAGTCTTGGTCATACCCACATTGCCTGTATGAACTGCATGGCCCGATCGCCCTGAGCTTCAGTTTCCTCATGTATAAACTGAAGACAGCCCTCCCTGCCTCGCAGGGAAGAAACACTACTATGAGACCACACATGTGGTCACTCTCAGCACAGGTCACTTTAGCACTTCCTTCCAGAGACATGCTAAGGGATCCCACCAGCCTTCCCCTTCCTCAAATTTCTTCTGCTCACTTCTGCAAAGCATATGTTCTCCCACCAACTCAATCCACCACCTTCTCTTCCCTGGATCTCTGTCATAGCTGCCTAAGAACCCTATCTTTTAGTCCATGCCTCACAATCCTCTTTGTTCCAACCCAGGTTATTCTCCTCAGTCTGACAGTGCGATTTACATTCTTGCGCCTGGTCTCAGATGTACTGTCAGTGCTCCTTCCATCTGTACTGTGGCATCTGCTATAGTGTAGCAAGACCTACCTTCCAGATCTGAAGCCAAGCACAATCCCCTGCTCTTTAACACCTGTAAGTGCACTATACAGTTCTAACTCCTTGCTGTGACTAACACGGTTCTTTACAACCAGTTCTCCTGCTTGCTTCTGTGTTATTTTTATTTTAGGACACCCCTGGGAACCCTTAGCTCCAGACACATAAAATTCCTCCAGCAGCTTACCCACACTTTCCCACATTTGCTCAGCTCTTCCCCACTTCAAAGACATAACAGATCAAATGCAGTGCCTTCCCTGGAAAGCCTTCCCTGATATTCCCAGTATCCGTGGGTATCTTAATTCTATGGTTGAGAACCATTTGCTAAATGTCTTCCTCCCATAAACACAGGCGTAGCTGATTTTTTAACGTGTCTCTTTCTACACTCTTCACTTACAGAACTAGGCAAAGACAGGAGGAGTGAAGAGACTACTGTTTACTAACTTGTTGACTTGCTGCTGTAGCTCCTTCTGGGTCCACCCTGGTGCCTTTATGGAAGCAAAGAGTAGGAGATGTTCCCGGACGGTGAGATTGGCAAATAGTACGTCCTGCTGTGGACACACCCCTAGCTCCATCCTGACCCTGGACAAGTCTGTCTGCAGATTCTTGCCATTGATGATGATGGCCCCAGAAGTGGGAGGGTAGAGCCCTGTCAACATGGATCTGCCAGAGAAAACAAATTAGCATGGATCAAAGTGATGCTGAGACTCTGAACATTGATGATCCAATCAACTCCCAGGTGAAATGCACATTTGATGAAGAACCAACAGTTTCTACATCTGCAGCTAAAAGTTCTGAGGAGGTTCAGGGGACATTGGTTGATTAATCTTGGAAATGTGAGCATATGATCATGTCTATACCCCCATATGGATCACTGTGATCATAGAGCACTAAAGTTGTATCAGACTTTCAGATGGAAAATCCAACTTTATTTGTATAATAAAGGAGCCAAGCTAAAGAAATAACATATTTTCCTCGTAACTGAGCATAAGCAAACAGAAATGTCAACCTAGATTTCCAACCTGTGGCCAGTCCTCCTCCTGCTCTCACCAGACTATTTGTCCCTATCAAATCCATAAGAGTTGAGTGATCCATTACCCAATACTCACTTATCTGACTTCACCAAGCTGAGGATTGCCTAGTTCTGCTTCCTTGTTTCAATTGTTTCCTTATTTATAAAATGTTAAGAATTCACCTATATTAGGACTATGAAATATACTCCTAAGTATTTATGCAAGAGAAATTAAAACATGGTTATATGAAGGTATTTACATGAATATTCATAGCAGCTTTGTTCGCAACCACTAAAAACTGGGAACAGACTCAATTGTCATCAACAGATGAAAACATGACCAAACTGTGGAGTCTCCATACAATGGAATACCACCCATCAATCATAAGACCAAGCTGCTGATAGACTGCAACCAGGCGTGAATGGGCTAAGAAAAAAAAAAAACCAGGCACAATTCCATGTGTAACAGATTCTAGAATAATTTATGGGGACATAAGATAATGTCTGTGTTCCCATGTAATACACTGTGAACACAGACCATTCTTGCAGATGGAAATCCAACTTTACTCTTACAGAGGAGAAGTCAGTATCCTTAGAAGTTGGTTCCACAACTCCTCATGAATATTAAAACCCTCAGATGCTCAAATGCCTTATATAAAATGGAGTCTGAGGTAGGAGGATCATAAGTTCAAATCCAGCCTTGGTAACTTAGTGAGGCCCAAAGTAATTTAACAAAAACCTGTCTCAACATAAAATAAAAAGGACTGGGGATGTGGCTCAGTGTTTAAGCACCTCTGGGTTAAATCCCTAGTTAACCCCCCACTCCACTCCCCCCCAAAAAACACACAATGTAGTGTTTTCAAATAACCTATGCAACCCTCCCATATCATTTAAATCATCTCTAGATGACTTTAATACTTATACAATGTATATGGTGTATAAATATTTACCATATTATATTGTTTAGGAAATAATAACAAAAAGTCTGTACCTATTCAGTACTGAGGCATTTTTTTTCTCAATTTTTAAAAAAATTTTTTTAGTTGTAGATGGACACCATACCTTTATTTGTTTTTATTTTTATGTGTTGTCGGGGATTGGTCCCAGTGCCTCACGCATACTAGGCAAGCACTCTACCACTGAGCCATAACCCCCACCCTCTCAAATAATTTTGACCTGCTATTGGTTGAATCTGAGGGTGAGGAGCCCATGGACATGGGGAACCAACTATACATATTCTGTAGGAGTCTCCAAGAGGTTTGTTTTTAATGGTGAAGACTGAGCTTGTTAGTGGGCCTCTTGGATTCTCATTAAGCCCTGCTGTAAAGACAGGAGCACTGCACAGGACTGAAGATGCACTTCCCAGGTTCACTAGCTGCAGCCTAGTCAGCAAGCTTTAAATCTTCAGGGAACTCCAAATTTAATTCTCATCATTCTGTTAAACAAGCACACCAAGCTTTCCTGGGCAGAACTGTACATTAGTAAAAGCAAAATGTAGAATGCTAGCTTTGGGAATTATCTATGTAACTTGTGCTTCCCAATTTGCAAGCACTAAAAGAAGTCTCAGAGAGTTTTTTGGTTCTATTCCAATTTTTTTCTGAGATTTCTTCTCCCCCCTGTCAACATGGATTGAACCCAAGGTTGCTTAGTCACTAAACCATTAAGCCACATTCATGGCCCTTTTTATTTTTTATTTTGAGAAAGGGTCTCACTAAGTTGTTTAGGGCCTCAATAAGTTGCTGAGGCTGCTTTTGAACTTTCGGTCCTCCTGCCTTGGCCTCCTGAGTTCCTGGGATTGTAGGCAGTGACCAGCCCATATATAGATTCTGAAGCCTTGTATATATTAATTTTCTGTCTTTCATAATAAGCTTGAGGCAAAATCCTTTGTATTATCTTCATACTTTAGTCCTATATATTTAGTGACAAAAGGGATATGATTTGTTTTTAAGAGAAACCCGATAATTTCAGTGGGATAATCTTTAGCATACCACCTGTTCTACCGCCAGCTCAGAACTATGACTATTTGAATTTATTGTTTTTCCAGGGTCACATAATTGGATTATTTAATCAAATCTAGACCCCTGGACCCAATAACCAAATCTCAATAAAAAAGCAAACAAGAAGCAGAATATGAAAAAAAATAATTAAAATGATTTAAAAATTTGCAAATATAGTTCTGCTATTCAAAAAAGCAAAATTATCTTGCCCTCTAGAAAAAGAAAGTATCAAAGGATTTTCCAAAACTAAAGTAAAATATAATAAATTATTTGTAGGAAATACAAGAAGAAATATTTTTTAAAAAAATTCATCCACCGGAAATGGAGAAAATTTTACTGAGTGAAATAAACCAGATGTAGACTATCAAGGGTTGAACGTTTTCTCTCACAGGTGAAAGCCAGAACAAAATAATGAAAAGAAGGAAGCTGGGGAGGGGGTCAGAAAGCACAGAGATTATCAGGAAGATCAGTGAAGTAGAAGGAGAACTAGAAGGAGGGAAGAAGGAAGGGAAAGAAATATGAAAATGAATCTGACAGACTTGTGTTTATATATATATATATATATATATATATATATATATATATATTCACCTTTGTGTACATATGTAAAGTACCAGTCAAAAATAAATAAAGGAGTGAAAGGAAGATCAGTAGAGGAAGGAGAAAAAGGGGAGGGAAAAGGAAAGGAAAGAGGAGACGAAATGGGGATCAAAATCAAATTCTTTGTGCATATAATTTTGTCAAAAAGAATTCGAACATAATTATAATGATCTGATAAAAACATTAACAGATTGACTTGGTTAAAAAACAAAAACAAACAAACAAAAAAAACCCTCCATGCATCCCATCCTTCCTCAGAAGCTACTCTAGATCTAAAATGTAATTGGGTAATTGTGTGACATAGATCCACTCTGGGGAGAAGGCTCTGACTCTCTCCTGTGTCACTGAACTCTGAACTGGACTAAAAAAATACAAAGAAAAAAAAAAGAAAAAGAGTAAAAGAAATCAGACCTTCGGTGTCATGGGTAAACTAGTGTTTGTAAGAACAAAGGAAAGCAAATTGGGACGCACATGATGGTGGTTTTCCCTGCACCGTTGGTCCCCAGCAGTGCGGTGATTTGGCCTCTGTGAAAGGTGAGGGTGAGGTCTTGGACAGCCACCTTGTGACCCTCATGCTCCTTAGTCACAGACAGCAGGGTGACTCCTGGAGAGTCTCCTTCAAGCGCTCCTCTGCTTTGCGGTAATGACCCTGTGAGAAAGATGAAAATTCTTTCTGATATGATTTCAAAAGCCCCCCAAAAAACATTTACACTTATTGTTGCATTGTTTTCTTTAGAACTGAATTCTAATTCTGTGACATGCAAAGCAGTTCAAAAATCCGTATTCAAAGCAAAAAGAAAGTTACTTAATGGCAGAAATTAAGTGAAATCACAGATGACAGTTTTGAACCCTTATGAGAAATAATTTGTAGAAAATACAAAAATAAAGACACACGCATGTATTTCTTGATGGAGAGAAAAGAACAAGGCAGGTGAGTTACACACCAAAAGGACCATAAGAAATATTCTTCTTGATGAGAGTTGATAGGTATTGGTTAATCTATTCCAAATTTTCTAAAAGATTCATGTTTTACTAGTTTAATCAGAAAAAAAATTATTCCCAATATTAACTCATAGCATACAAACACCATGATGGTGTGGGAGACCAACCTTGCATGTGACTGAATCACACTCCCCGGCTGGGTGCTGAGCACTCAGTCACAGAAATGTGGCAGAGCTGTCCCCACCCTTCTTGGGTTTGAGGGGAATGGTGTCTGGTGCATGGGTGTGTCTTGCTGCAGCCCCATGGGTGTAGCTATGCTCACCTGTTCCTTTGTAATATTACCCCTTGCCCTGTTTAGGATAGAGTCTTCCATGGAAGTGCCTTGTATATGTCTCCTTCTCTTACTGTGCCCTTGTGTGTGGCCTACCTAGATGTCAGTCAACCTGCTGACAGTGGACATCATGAAGATAGACTCAGCCCCCTGAAACCTGACCCCTTGCCTCATTTGAATAGCTTCTCCTCAATAAAAGGGGTCAGCGCATGCTCTCTCTCTCTCTTCCTGCAGACCTTTAAGGTCAGAGGAGCCATCATAGCAACCCCAATGAAAAAGGTATTTGTGTCTCTTGTGTGGTTATTTTGTGCGGCCCAGTCAGCCCAGTTTACCTGGAGTGACCTCTGAGCCTTTTGGTCGTGAGAACAGAAACCCGGCATGATGGGAACTTACAACTCCATGGGTGGTGCACCCATCTGAGTGGTCCTTTTGTAGAAGTATCCATGTGTCTGGCCACAGGAATGGCTGTGACTAGAATACAGCCATATGAGAACAGTCCTGCCCTCATCTCCTTAGAGCAAGCAGTTTATCCTAAGAGCATTATCCATTGGTAAGTGGCATTGATATTCTCTCACAGAAACATGGAACAAGCTAGCATGTGTGAAATCACTTTGACATGTTTAAGTGCACCACACCTGGCAACTGCTTTGCTTTTATTTTATTTTTCAATGTCCTTCATTTTTGGACAAATGCTTCAGTTTTACCAAATTATTAGAGATGCACAAATATAAATGATACATAGAATACAGAGAGTGGGACTGCTCGGAATAATAAGTAATGTGAATATTCTGGGGTTCCTGGGCTCATGTGAACAAGATATGACCAGGGGACAGTGCCTTGCACTTTAGTCCTGCAGCTGTTTCTGAACCCAAGACAGTCTGAAAGTCAGTTTCTAACAATCAGTTCTAAGTTCTAAAGGCTCACTCAAAAGTGAAAATCAAAAATCAAACTGACCAGAATACAAATGCATCTAATGGTGCTACTCCTTACATACCTTGATTATCAAAGTTCCCATTGAAGAAGAACAAACTAGAACTTAGAGAGCGTCGCTGTTTCTCTACCAAGCCACATATACTCTTCCAATATGATGCAGTGAAGGGGAAATACCATGGTTTCCTTAAACCAAAAGTTCCTAAAAATTGAATTAACATGAATATAATTATTTTCTATGTAAATGAAGACTCCATAATAGAATACGTTTGCATATTTTCAATATGCATCCCATGCATAAACCAATGATATCCTGAATCAGTGTATTAGCTTTGAAGGAAGCCCTAAATCTCCTAAGGTCCAAGTCAGGGCCATCTGCTAGGACCCACTCACATCCAGTCCCACTAGGAGACTTTGAGAAGTGCTCAATAAACCTTTTTTTGAATAATTGTTGATTCTTCCCCAGAGTAAAGTCTCATCCCTGCCCCACTTTATTTCCTTATTGCTCATCTCATGCCGATCTTTGATGTTTGCATGGATTCCTGGATAAGAGGAGGAGCATAAAGTAAGTAACTGAAAGAATAAATCAATTAAAACTCTCACAAAGAGGAATAATTTATAATGCTAACATTTTCATATGAAATGTATCAACATTCTTCAAACGTATTCTTCAAATTCATTTCAGTCCATTTAACAGCCACTTTGCCCTCATTAGAAGTTGAAATGAAAGGGGATTTAATTATTAACACTTTTCAATTTTCTTTAATGCATCTATTCTAGCTTAAGTGTGATGAGTGCAACTAACCTAAAGGCCTAAATTCTACAAGTGATTGGAATACAAAAGGTTTATTCGAAGACTAGTTTTGCACTTTGACCACCAAGCAAAAGAGAAATATGCAAGGGTTTACATAGTCTAATCAGATTATTCAAAAAGATGGTCATATACTCCAAGGGGAACGATGGACCTATCATCTTTGGAAAAGGAAGGGAGTGTGTAGTCTTGTTATTGGGTCTAGTATGACCATTCACTGTGGGCTGACTTGTGTCCCCCAAAATCCACCATTGAAGCGCTAACCCTCAGGAGTTCAGAATGTGACTGCATTTGGAAAGATGATCTTTAAAGAAGTAATGAAGGCAAAAGGTGAGTCCTAATCCAACGAGACTGGTGCTTTATGAGAAGAGGAAATTGGAGATGAAGGACACAGGAAGAAGACAGCCATCTACAAGCCAAGGAGAGAGAAATCAACCCTGCTAACACATTTGTCTTCCAGTCTCCAGAGCTATGAGATGATAAATGGTTGTTATTTAAGGTACTCAGTCTGAGGTATTTTGTTACAGCTGACTGAGCAGACTATTGCAGGCAGGGTTCTCAAAGAGCCTAACAAACTAAGCATCATCCCTAGGTAGAAAGAGGATGAGTCCATCTGGGTAAGTAGTTCACATCATATAGCATTCCCCTGGCTCTCTCTGCTTTAAGTGCTGTCCAGAGTCTTTATCTGGATTAATTTACATGGTGCTGCAACCACAGATATAACATTACCACTTCTGTCTTCCTATCAGAAAGGAAGGGACAGCAAGGCTTGTCCAAAGACACAGAGTTGGTGCTCTTAGAAGCCACACAGTGGCTGGTCTCCCTTTTCATGCCTATCTGAGCACACAGGTACAAGGCAAGCAGATATTGACAAGTTCCTTCAAACAAGTTGCCCTTGCCTACAACAAGCAAAGTGATTCACCCCAGCCCTAGGACCCCAGTTGCTTTGACTGCCAATTGCAGAATAAGCCCTTGTTCACACACATGTGAACAATTCACATGTGGAAGTAAAAGGAGATAATAAATAAACAAACAAGTACATCAGGAAAATTTTTGTGCAAATGTTCATGAAGCAGCCCCTTTCCTGTGAAGGGGTATCCTAGGTGAGTGTGCAGTCACTGACATGGACAGTGTGGGTGGGCATCACCTTCACTATAGCAAATCCATAATAAGAATCAAACACTTTAGAATTGAGTTAGCAATCAAAATCCTCTGAATCTAGAAGACTAAATGATAAAAAAAATGGGTACCTACATCTGAGTGCAAACAAGATAACTGTAGTTTCATTTATAATGGGCAAAAGGCAAAAATTATTTAAACTTGCAAAGAGGAAGGTGCACGAAATTATTTCTTTCATTTGATGACATATTGAACAGCCTTTAACAATATTTTTAAAGATGTGGATAAATGCTTCTGATGATACTATCTTTTTAAAAAGAGAGAAATATATATACAATATGAACCCAGCTATGTGCAGAAAAGTATCTGAAAAAGAACAGAAAAGATATTATTAGCTCTGTTCAGTGAGATTGGAGATAATTGAATTTTTTTTCTGCTTATTCATAAATGCAAGTACTTTTAAAACATTTCATAATAAGCATAGATCCATCTGAAATATTACAATGAAAGTTTTTAGAATCAACAGGAAAAGAACAGTACCTCTGGCAACTGCTTTGCTTTGTATCTCTATGAAGATTCTAGAGGGGAAACTAGGTGCAATTTGCCTTTCCAAAGGAAGCAATCGAATATCTTCACGTTTGTTTTGCCACAAAAACAAGACCTCAGCTCTGCTTTACTTTAAGTGGAAGTTATGCAAAGACATTTTATGTTTCTCAATCTTTGGGCCATTACTGAAAGAGATGATCACCATACAGTATGTGGGCACACAAATGCACATTGATACGTACACACATGAACATAAGTGTAGATAAACAAGTACAACAATTTCAGGACTCATGACTCTCCTTTAATGGAACAAAAATGCTGTTTTTTATTGATCATGAACTCATTTACTCATTTGAGTTCTGGGAAATCCCACCACTCTCCAGCCCCACTCATGGTGGGGGATGCTTTGCTGACAGTAGATAATGAGTACTCTGAGTGATGGCAGAAAGAGAGGAGCTGGTTTTTCTCCCAACACCCACAGTTCCAGCCCGAGAATGAACAGGGCTCCTAAGACTGCCGTACCATGGCAATGAACCTCAGGAGGTCACCTGAATTTGGAACATCTGACGCCTTGTCTTGCTGTCCTCCAGTTTGCATCTTTCTGTTCCAGAGAGATGTCAGCTATTATGCAGAATCAGTTAATCTTTCTCTGGTGGTATAAGGGTCACGCTAATGAATCAGGCACAGATCTCACCTTCCTATAACCTTCACTCTAGTGAAGATGACCAAGCAAAGCTATTGAGAAGAAACCCAGGTGACAAGTATTTCAATTGCAGAGTTTCCATCAACACTAGCCTGCTTCCATTGAAGCAGGCTCCTTGAGTGGAGGACAAGACTTGAGAAAGAAGAGGCAGAGAGGCAGTGTGGTGATGCACACCTATAATCCCAGTAGCTTGGGAAGCTGAGGCAGGGGGAACTCGAGTTCAAAGCCAGACTCAGCCAAAGTGAGGCACTAAGCAACTCAGTGAGACCCTGTCTCCAAATAAAATATAAAATAGGCTGGGGATGTGGCTCAGTGGTCGAGTGCCCCTGAGTTCGATCCATGGTACCAAACAACAATAAAAAAAAAAAAGAAAAGAAGAGGAGGAGGCAGAGAGGAATAGGGAAATATTGCTAGATTTATTAAATACAAGATACCTGATTGAGTTTGAATTTCAGACAAAAATCAAATAACATCTAACTATAAGTATGTCCCCAAAATTTTTTGTAGTTTTTCTGAAATTTAAATTTAATGGAGTGTCTTGTTTTCTTTGGTCATCCTGTGTGGTGATACCAGACACATTGCCCCCGCGCCCCCATCAGTGTGATTGGAACAGAAAGAGAAGCATGAATGAACACCAGGAGAGGTAAGAATATACTAGGAGCCACAAAGCACACAAACCTTTATTCTGTAGGCATTTTGGAGTTAGGGAAGTTTATCAAGACAGGGGAGGGTTGGATCCACACAGTCAATATTTAAAAACTGTGACTTCATGTCCACATGGAGGGTAGACTGTGAACAATGGGTGGGACCTAGAGATATGGGAAGGAGTTGTAAAGGTAAAAACTGGTCTAGAGCAAGGGCAAAGAGGCCTGAACTAGGGTGATGGCTTCAAGGATAGAAAGGAGGGGCAAAATATAAGAGGCATTTCAGAGTTAGATAAAAAGAAATTAAAGATAAATTAAATATTAAAGGTTGACTTGCTTAATTAAGCCATTTCAGTACTAATATATCCGGACTTTTAAACTCCTCTCAATTAATCCATTAATCTAACTGAAGCAAGAAGGTGCCAAATCCATGTGAGTGTGGAGGTTCCTCAGCTCTTGCCTGCCTTTTGCTTTTGCTTATAAATCCAAATTTGTTTTATGTGCAACTCCAGACGCACAGGCCCCCTGCTCACATTACCAAATGTAATCGGGCACATTAATATGTACATGGGCCCTCAGTGCATACTGAGCTTTTCTCCTCAAGGGGAACTGCCTGCTGGCTTGTGGAGACCAGGAAACTAATTAGCATCCTCCCCCCACCAGAAAAAAAAAAACCTGACAGTGATAAAAAGGGAAGTCAATGAGATTAGACAGATCGAGCCGAATCAGATTTAATTGGAAGCACATAAAGAAGAGTTTATGAAACGAAAACTCTCAGAGAGGACCAGCTGTTGGCTCATGAGCTCGAACAGAGCAAGGAGACCTGCCATTGACACTGAGTCCTGCAGCCTGGGAAATTAGATGGTGCCCCATCTATATGGAATTGAGAAACTTCAGGGTCAGGCCTGTGCAACTGCTTTATAAGGAAGAAAGAAAGAAGACAATGGAGAGAAAGCATTTGAGTGGAGTTTGGTGTGTGTGTTTATGGTGCGGGGAGAGAGGAGAGTCGGTTCTCACTCTCCCATCTGGGATAGACCCTCATACTTAACAGACTTTCAGAGATCCTTGATTTGATGATACTTTCACAGGTGTTTTAGAAATGTGGGAAGGAGCACTTTTGGTGGGCACCTCAAATGGGTGGTTTTAAATGTAAGTTTTTATAATTATTAGACAGAGGAGCCAGTAGATCAGAAGATGAGAGCTGCCATTGAGAAGAAAATTTATTACTCATAGTTCTCAGTAGGAACAAACATAGGGTAGCACCAAACAGAGGGAAGAGGAAATGTGAACATGAGCCTATACAATGGTTTCTAAGAGAAGGAACAGGTGAGTTGGATTAAGTAGGTTTAAAATTGATTTTTTTTAATAAAATGTCATTAGATTATGGGGCATAATGGATTCCTCTAGTTATCTCAAACCTGGCCTTGGGTAATCACTGAGGCAGGAGATAATACCCCAGAGTATGAGAGCCCCATAAAGGAGGTGATGGGAGTGGGGGCTCTAGCCTGGAGGGTTTGCACAACAAGTGCACGCTCACAGGCCAGACACTTATTATCTCTGGGAAGTGTCTAGCCTGGGAGGGGCAGTCCCTCCAGAGCCATTAAGGCCCCAAGATGTTAATCATCAGATTACAGAAAGTAAAAAGGCATGATTAATATAAAGGGGGTGGTACAGGCTGGGGATGTAACTTAGTGGCAGAGCAATGCCTAGTATGTGAGAGGCCCTGGGTTCAATCCCCAATATCCAAAAACAAAACAAAACAAGCAAATAATAACTTTAAAAGAGTTTAAAAGAAAGTATAAGGAGGAAGGCAAGTATCTCAGGGAAATTAGTAGAAGAAAGGGAACAAAAATGTGGGTGAGAAGAGGAAGGGGAGATGCTAGGGAGTGATACTAACCAAATTATACTGTTATATTAGGTGCATGTGTGAGTATGTAACAAGAATTGTTAGGTACACCTATAATGCACCAATAGAAAATGTTGAAAAAAATAAATAAATGAAGGGGATGATGCAGTAGTCTTCAGTGTGCAAAGCTGTGGGATAGCAGGTGTCCTATGAAGTGTAGGACAGCCTAGCCCGACGAAGAACAGTCCTTAACTTGACCCATCAAACATTCCTGCAAGTGAGAAGTCCCTTTAGTTATCCCAGCTTAGACACATAAACCCAAAGTTTCTGTGCAGTTTCCATGTATAGCACATTGAATTCTGCAGGAATGCAACCCTGTATAACTAAGCAGAAGACTATCAAGTGATGCTAACGCTGGTCATCATTTCATAGCACCACACTATCCATAGTGATGCCACTTAGTGCTTTTGAATTTGCAGTGCCACACAGCCTTCATTTGGCCCATGACATGCAAATATATGACAGAAGAATTGTACTGCATTTAACACTAAGATTTTTAACTTAGCAGAGGTTAATGAAATGCACTAAACATCATTATCAAAAGGCGAAGTAATTTATATTACTGCCATTTTATATATATATATATATATATTTCAATATGAAATATATATATATATTTCAATATGAAATTTATATATATATATATATTTCAATATGAAATATATATATATATATATTTCAATATGAAATTTATATATATATATATATATTTCAATATGAAATTAGTTGTGTAAAAATTATACATTGAAATGACTAACATGAAAGCTTTCAATTACTTTTCAATCTTATTCTGATGCTATTTCCAAATATCTACCCTCTTGGCATCTCTATATCACTGTTTCTTTGGTCAATTCATCTTCTATTTTCTATCACCTACTAAAGAATAAATCTCTAAAGTTCTTAAAAACATGGGGATTGACTGGAGGCACTGACACGGAATGGAATTATAAAATAAGAGGCAAATCTTTTGCCATGTGTCCTCATTCCCTGGCCCGTGTGATGACACAGGAAATTACTTGGTAGGTTGATTTTAAATAAGACTCAGATCACTTAGAATAAGGAAAGTTCTTTCATCCATTTCAATCATGTCTAATTTTTCTGCCTATACTTTTCTACTTGAATATAAGCTTTCTCCATCTTTGTATTACATATATTTAAGTCTGACCTGTCATTACTCACTTTCATATGAAGTTTTATTCTAGTGTCTACATTTATGCATTTCCTTTACTTTTAGTTCCACTAATGGCTTTGGATCATTTTCAATCCAGACTTACTCCTCATAAGGGCAAGCATCTGAATACCTCCCTCTGTGTGCTGATGAAGTCAGACCTGAGCAATGAGAACTTATTGTTTTATTACAAATTGCTTCCTATTTCTCTTTCATGTTGCAATTAAAACATTACATTATTCTTCTTGAATTATACATGGATATAGGTTTTATTACCTACAAATATCATTTCAAAGAGAACTTCTAGAAACTGCCGTACAACTTGTAGATGTGAAAGCCTCTTCAACATTTTCTATCATTTTTATTGTTTGTTGTTATTGGCTGACTTTGTCAAAGTTGAAAATGAATGCTTTATAGAATTAAAGGACGTGCAAATTGCCAGCACTAGAACTTTAACTTTTGAAATGGGAAGAATCAGCAATTTCATGATAATAAAGGAAAAATATTCATTGCCATCTTTGGCTATATCTATGTCTTTTATTTTTAAATTTGTGTTTTAAAGACTTTGTTGCTTTGATGTTTTATTCTGGAATAGACTCTGATCTTCCTTCCTATCTAGCCTATGGCTAAAATTGTTAATGTAATCACAAAAAAAGAAACTATTAAAAATCCACCACTTTCTTTCTCTAAACACAATGTAGAGACGGGAGTTCATAATTTAAAGGTGGCTGAAGGTCCTTTCCCCTTTACTTCCCTTTACAAGATGTGGAATCCAGTCTAGCTGGGAATCTTAACTTATTTGAGGTCATAAAACACATTGGCCTGATAAAAGAAAGGGTGAAGATGTCCCCTGGCAAAGAAAGGTGCATCCAGGTGGATTTAAGAGAGACTTAGAAAGTAAAATTAGCAGATCTTTGTCTCAGTTTGAGTGTGGTAGGGTGAGAACCAATTTTGAGGGAGCTAGAGGCTCCTCAAATTAGTGTATTGGGAGAAGCTAACCACGAGAGATTGCAGGAGTGGGAGCATGAAGATATGGGCTGACATTGCAACTGTCACCTAATGGGAAGGCAGGGAATGTGGAGCCTGAAACAATGGAAGAAGAAGAGATGTGGAGAGGAGCAAGAGATGCTGGTTTTCCCTAAAAGAATGACAGTAAGTTTCAAATTCAGAAAATTCACACAGCTTGGTCCCATAGGCCAGGGTAGATCCAAAAGACAGTCAATTTTGGTACTTTAATCTGCGAGTCCTCTAGATAACATTTCTTTTTTTCTTTGAGCTCATTTAGTTTTGGTGGTGGTGGTGGTGGGGGGAATAACAAAGCTCTTCTGCAAAGTCACCAGCTTAGCCGATACTCCCTTGACTCTTGGGATGAGGAGTGACTCAGTGGTCTCTGGGTGGGGCCTTTTCCACCAGCACTCAGCTGCTCTGAGCCAAATTGCCTTCCTGCTTCAACTCAACTTTCTTCTCTCAAAGATGACCTTGGGAGTGGTCACTTTTGCACAGCAGACCCCTATCTCAAGGCTCCATCTTTTCTAAATTGCAGTAAAAATCCATAGCAAAATTTAAAACCTGAATCATTTTCAAATGTGTAGTTCAGTTGTGTGTATGCGCACCAACATGGTAGTACCAGCATCACCCTCGCTCATTTCCGGAAATGCTTCACCTTCTCAAAATAAAACTGTCCCCATTAAATTACAATCCTTCACTGCTTCCTCCCCAGAGTTCCTGGAAACTCCCATTCTTCTGTCTGTCTCTATGAGTTTGCCTGTTTTAAGAGCCTCATATAAAAGTGTCCTTTTGTTACTGGGCAACTCAAAGCTCCTGTTTAGAGGGTCAGGAGATGCTAACCAGGAGACAGAGTGGGACTGAAGAAGTGGGTGCAATCTCCTCAAGGTTCATCTGTTTTACAGAAGGTGTCAGAAATTCCTTTCTTTCTAAAGGTAAGTAAGATGCATTGTATGAATATATCATTCATTGACAGATATTTGGGCTGCTTCCACCTTTTGGTTCTTGTGAATAATGCTTCTATAAATATGGGTGTACAAATATCTCATTTAAACCTTGCTTACAACTCTTTTGGAGGCTCAGTCTTTTCAGTATTTCTTGCTCTCGCAAGGAGTCTTTTCTGATAGACTCATTTCTCTATTTCCTTTCTTCATTCCAGCCTCTCCAATGCATTCAGATCTCATTTATCAAAGTCCTCTAGAAAGCCCGTGATGTGCTCACCTCTATATTCCCCTCCTCATTCATAATCTCTTTCCCCAGAGAAATGCTTTTGTAAGTTTTTGTACATCATATGTCCAGGAGATTAATCACTGATGTCCAGAGCTGCCAGAAGCAGGGAAAAAAATGAGAAAATAAATGAAAATCTCATTCTATTCAAGGGTCCAAACAAGAGAATCCATATACATCTACAAGTTCAAGCTGCAAACTCATCATCAGAAATGGGATACAGAGCCAGCAAGCAGCAACCTGAGAGATTAAGAATGGGCACAGACCAAAGGCAGGAGGAGAGAGAGAAAGAACACCAGAGAATGTCAGAAGCCTGACACTCGTGTTCCTTCCCAGATTAGGAACTGAGTGGATGTTGCAGACATCAGAGGAAGTGACTTCAAACCCTACAGTAGGAATGGAGCGCTACTGCCAATGGATCTCCTTACCTGTCCCCTCACCTATAATCCATCTTACCTACAACATATATCATTATCTTTTGAAAGACACTGTCTCCTTGGGATTAAAACAAACTGAAAACTTCTACACCATAAATTAAAAAAAAATGCAGAGGCAACACACAGAATGGGAGAAAAATATTAGCAAACCACGTATCTGATACAAGGACAATGTCCAAAATATTTAAGAAACTCCTAAAATTCAAAAGTCAGAAAACAACCTAAATTTTAAAAGGGCAAAGGACCCAAACATTACTTAAGAGAAGACTTAAGAAAGGCAAATAGGTTCATGAAAAGATGCTTAATATGACTAATCATCAAATTAAAACAACAGTGTTCTTTCACCTCATACTTGTTCAGAAGGTAACTATATATACAAAAAAAAAAGTAGGAGGAAGTGTTAGGAAGCAGATAAAAGAAAAACTTTGAATACTAATGTTGGAAATGTAAAGTGGTGCCACCATGAAAACAGCTGTGGATTCCTCAAAAAAAAATAGAACTATTATATGATCTTATATCTCCATTTTTGAGTATATATCCAAAGAAATTAAATCAGTATGTTGTAGAGATATCAGCACTCTTATGTTCATTGCAACACTATTCATAAGAGTCAGGATGTAAAAACAAAAATGTTCTGTGATGACAGATGAATGCATAAAGAAACTGTGATACACTCACAGTTTTAGTCAGGTTTTTTACCTCTGTTACCAAAAAAAATCTGATGAGAACAATTTTAGAGGAGGAAAACTTTATTTTCTGGCTCACGGTTTCAGCGGTGTAAGTTCTTGGATGCCCAGCTCCATTGCTCTGGGGCAGAGGTGAGACAGACTACCATAGCAAAAGAGTATGATGATAAAGGTAGGTCATTAGGGTGTCTTTGAGGTATATATTTTGCCCTTTGTGAGTGCAGTCTCATTCTCTGCTTCCTAGTGACCACATTCTGAGACACTTTCCTCCACCACACTCCTGCCATGATATTCTGTCTCACCTAAGGCACAGAATGGAGTTGACTGTCTATAGCCTTTGATCTCTGAAGCCATGAACTGCAAGCTGACTAAAATGTACACACACATGTGTACACATACACACACACACAGAGGATACATATATATACACACGTACACACAGATATTTATTATTCTATTATATATGCTATTCAGCCTTTAAAAAGGAGATCTTGCCATTTGTGACAACAGGAATAGACCTGGAGGACATTGTGTTAAGTGAAATCAGATACAGAAATACTATGTGATACCATTGATTGAGCAATCTAAAACAGACTCAAAAGCAGAGTGCAATAATGGTTACTAGAGGCTAATGGGAGAGGGAAATGAGAAGGTATTAACCAAAAGATACAAAGTTTCAGTTATACAAAATGAATTACTCCTAGAGATTTGCTTTACAATATTGTGCCTATAGTTAACAATATTTACTGTACACTTAAAATTTTGTTAAGATAGGGGGTGGGGATGTGGCTCAGTGGTATACTGCTTGCCTAATATGCATGAGGTCCTGGGTTCAAACCCCAGCACCATGAACAAACAAGCAAAAATTGTTAACATGATAATTCTTATGTTAAGCCGTCAAGAAAGAGAGGAGGAAAAGGGAGAAGAGAAAGGAAAGCTACTTCTATCTGCTCAGGACACATCCACATTCAGTTCTTCCTAAAAAGAACACACCTAAATCTCTGAATCCCCCTTAAGGAAGAGGAGGACTAAAAGGGTATTCATCACCAAAACTGCTAAGTTAAATTCTTTCAGCCAATATCACACTCGTTTGATCTAAACTGTATCTATCGCTCCACTATGTATGTGTATGTGCCCCTTCCTTATAATTTGTTTTTTTCCTCTTTTTATTAAATCATTTGGCATTTTGAAAAAAAATAATATATTGTTAACTTGTGCCATTTATTTAAATTAAAAAAATAAATGCATGTTCAATGCAAAGACATTGAAAGCAGAACATCCACAATTCCACATGAACTTCAGGGCACATCAGCCCAAATTGTGTTGTTTCTTTTTTTAAAAAAAACCTGATTGTTCTTATGTTATATGCTTTGTCTCATAAGACAGCTTTATACCACAGCAGCATATGACCTACCTATTCCACATCAATATATGTTTTTATAAAAGAGAATTCAAGAATTGAATACTCTTTCATAGTAATACAAACTTACATATGTAACAGAAATCACCTAATAAATCTGCTATTCTCAGAAATGTAGGTTTGCCCGTTTTTTTTATTTTATGAAGAATCTGTGATAAAAATATTAATATCTTTTGGACTTTTTACATATTTGTATCAAAGAGAATAAACACTTTAATGATTTTATACATATTATAAATTCAATATTTGATGATAGCAGTCAGATTAAGATCACCAGCAATTTTTTTTCCTTTCCCTCTACATATTTCTCCACTGATCATAATCATTTTTGTCATATTTTCTAGTCAGAGAAGAAAAATGCTATCCTCTATGTCTTTGTAATTTTATGCTCCTGTGTGACATGAAGTCTTAAGTTTATTAGATATAAACTTTTCTTTTTTTAATGAAAGATTTGTTCAAGTTATCTGCAAGAGTTTCTATTGACACGCATTATGTTCTTTCTTTCTTTCTCTCTCCCTCCTCCTCTTCCTCCTCCTCATCTTCCTCCCCTCCTCCCCCATCCTTTCCCCTCCTCCTCCTCCATCTCTATCTCTATCTCTATCTCTATCTCTATCTCTATCTCTATCTCTATCTCTATCTCTATCTCTATATTTCTCTCTTTCTGTCTACTGAGGATTGAACCCAGGGGTGATTAACTACTGACCTACATACCTAGCCCTTATTTTTATTTTGAGACAGGGTCTCATTAAGTTAATTAGGGCCTCACTAAGTTGCTGAGGCTGGCCTTGAACTTGTGATCCTCCTGCCTCAGCCTTTTGAATTGCTGGTATGGGCCACCACACCAAACAACATGTTATTTTTAAACTTGATTTGAGAATTTTAACTTTTCTTTCAATGAGTATTTAAAGTTTTATAAGCTTATAAATTGTCCTATCATTTTAATTATTTGAATATTTTGAAATATTAACAAATTCTTATCAAAGGAACTTGTGAACTTTTATGATTTATGTCTTTTATATTTAGAAAGTCCTTCCCTCATCTGAAAATCACTTTTTCCTGTTTCTATTTTTCATTATTTTAGTGTTATTTGGCAGGGGGCGGACATAATAGTGCAAGGGATTAAAACCAGGGCCTTAACTATGCTAGGTAAGTACTCCATCACTAAGCCACATACCCAGCCCTCTTCATTAATTTCAATGATATTTATTTCCAAAGAATTTATGAATAAGAGTTTTACCTTTTTAAAAATTAAAGAATATCATATCCTTTCCCATTAATTAAAAATGTCAATTTTATCACAGTAAATGATAGACCCTTGGATCAGTTATGAATTTTCTAATCTATTCCATTGCTCTGTGTTCCATGAGCATGCCATTGTTTAAATCCTTGTCAATTTATAGTGAGAATCTTATGTAAATCATCAGCCATCTCCATTCTTCCTCATCATTTTTAATAATTTGGGGTCATTATTACAGATTTATATTTCTAGCTATCCTTCAGAAACATTTTATCAACTAAAAACATATTCCTCTCTTTGGCACTTTTATTTCAATGACTTATGTAAGTTCCATTATATTACATTAACGAAATGCTGCATATTAGATGTTACATTATTTAAAACCATAGAAATTTGTACATTAATTGGAGAAAATCAACACACTCATAATGATGAATATCCCTGTTCACTGATAAAGCATCTCTTTTTATTCATTCAACTATAAATTATATTCTTTGCCATTTTAATTTTTTGATACATATTCTCTTTTACATTGATTCATGATGAGAGACCATTTTATTGCTTTTAAGAATGAAATTTCTTGCCATTTATACTGTGTATTTATTGCTGATATACAGTAATGCTTAAAATTTTTGTGTATCTATGATCAATCATTGTACCATTTTTCAGTTGAATTTATACAAACTAGAAATAATAATGGGTTTACCTCATTTTTTGATATTTCTGTTTTGTCTCTTCTGGCAGTAGCTAAAGCTTTCACTTAGCATTTAGTTTCTTGTTTATCATAAACACCTACAGGGGACACTGAGAGCTACAGGGGTGCCCTGAGCTAGAAGATAGTCAGCTGCTCCTCACCCTGAGTCCTCTCATTCCCTCTGCACCCTCCCTACTGCACTGAGAACACAGAGAATTCCCAGACCTTCCCCAGTCTTCATGGCCCGCAGCCCCTTGGCCAGCATCTGTTAGGCAGGAGACTTCTGTGAACCTGATGAATGTCCCTCTATGTGCATTTTCACCCCTTCTCCTCTCACCTTTTCCATTCTTACTCCTACAACATCAGTGCCTCCCGGGAGATTAGATCATCCTCACCAAGACACAGGCAGTGGAGGAATGCTATCCATCTCAAATTATTATTATTATCATCATCATCATCATCATCATCATCATATCCAAAAGCCTAACTACATCTACCAGCTACAGCTATGGCTCCCTTTTGTTCAAATTCAGCTCAGTTATGCTGCAGAAGGATGCAGAATTGGAAGGCAGCCAGGACTGCTTTCTCTGATATCTCTCTATCTCTCTCTCCCCTCACCCTCTCTCCCTTTTTCTCTTTCCTGAAACTTGTTCTACCAGGGGGCTCTTTCACTGCAAATGCCCAGAGGGCCTGAGAAGTTGGCTATGCCCTGGCCTGGCTTGACTCATCTACCTTCTAGTCTGGGAAAACAGTTTGTTCGCATAGGACTTCAATCTAATAGAAAAAGGTTGATGTGGGATTTGGAGGGAAATCTAATTGAGTTCCTTTACTTTACTATAATATATGAAAATATTGCCCCCAGGATCCTCATGCCTCATGTCCTGATGGTACAAAGGAAATCAGATCACTATTGGCCCCCAAACACATTTCACCTCATCTCATCATTGCTGTAGGTATCTCGTTTTTGCTAATCTTTGTAGGATGCTTCTCTTTCAAGTCATCAGCTACTTTCTATTCAGATAAGTTTCCTTCATATTAATTTTCTATGCTGTGATGATCACTTCCTCGGCAAATCTAGGTTTCCTCGTCCTTTGACAAATGACCATTTCCTGTGCCCTTTATTCCAAAGATGCGTACCCCTCTCAGGAGTGATAGCCACTTTACCCTTATTCTTAGTGACTTCCTCCTCGTCCTCCAGGACTGCATCTTCATCTATCCAGACCAGGTGCCGTGAACCATCCATTGGCTCTTTGTGTGTGAGCTATGGGCATTTGAGCATATGAGGGGACTGGTCTGGCATTGGGTGCTGATGGGGCTATGCAAGGCAACGGTGCCTTTCCTCTCACTCTGCCTGTGATGCCACACAGCACCTGAGATGGGTCAGGACATCACCAAGCAAAACTCCACCCTTCAAAACTCTACCCCTTGCCTTATTTGGGTGAAATATTCTATCAAATGTCTTTTGCCCAATAAACAGGGGGGTTCCAGGTGTGCTCTCTCTCTTGCTTTTTCCAGTGATGCCCAGCATGGAGCTGACACTTGGGGTCACCGAGCAGTGCTGTCCTCGACCTTAGAAACTCACATTTGTGTTTTGTGTAGTTTCTTCACCTTTTTCTCAGTTTATTGATGCAGCCAGCTCCTCTGACCCTAGCACATCTTGCCAGCTCGGCCAGCTGGTGACAACCAGTTTTGATTTTTTTATGCTCATTACTGCTTCTTTACCATTTATATTGACATCACATGCCTATCTTGTAACATTTCTTTCTTTTCAATATCCAACTTTTTCTCATATAGTTTGCTAAGGCCTTTGCAATTCTTTTTTCATAATCTCTTATTTCCTACAGTCCATCTTTTCTTAAATTTTATTCCAAGTATCAAGATGATACATTCTAAGTTTTACCAAAATAATGCCCTCTCTCTACTATTTAATGTCATATTTTCCTCCTTTTCTGTAAAATAAGTTTTTCAATGACCCACATTGTTTCTACATGTATCTGTCCTTAAAGAATGCATGATCTCTCCAAGTCTGGAATGTGTTTTCACAGACAGAATTAACTAGGCTTTTTGTTCCCCCCTTCTAACTCTCCATTTTCACTTGCATGTAATTGGAATTTCCATTTATCACTCTTAATTTTAAAGGATAGATTCCAGTTCTTTTGGAAATATGTAGTCAAAGTCATATTTATATTCAGCAAGAAAATTCAATACCATCAAAACATTGTTTCTAACTTTTAAAAAATTAAGTGTGATTTATGCTTTTGGGGGCATGAATCATAAAAGTAAAGGCACACTTCTTTCCCTCCTAACCAAGCAGAGACAATCCACCCTTGGTGATTCTCCCTGTGATGGGTGTGCTCATCTTCCAACCCCCAGGGAGTGTTCTACACACTGAAAAAAAGTGAACCACACTTGGAGAAGCCCTACTGATGGCCTTGAGTGTGGAGATGGCTCCTGACCCTCAGCCAATCCAATTCCAAGCCCTCCTGTTCAGCCTGGCCACCTTCCATATTTTCCCACCAACCAGCTGCCGGTTGAGGACATGGTTCCTCCACTTCCCTTGGTTAAGCTCCTTGTCCAGGGTACCCTGATCCGTAGCCTACTGTCTGGGAGCCATCATCATCATGGGCCTCAGATTCTCTTTCCCCAACTCCCCTCATGCCCATCTCCCTCAGATACTCCACTGGAAAAATTAGGAGCCTTTCTGAATATGATTGACAGAGCCTACCCATTGGAATTTGCTAAGTGGGCTTGGTGGACTTTCACCCTGTATTTGTTTGGTTTAACCCCTCACCTGACCTTTGACTTTTCACCTGGAATGCAAGCACCTCAAAAAGTCACTGCTCCTTTTAAAATATGTCCTATGAGTTCCCTTTCAGATATCTTCTATAAGAACAAATAATTATACTAAAATTCATATAGGTAGGTTTAAACTATTTTTTAAGTTGACTTTATTATAAAGTGCAGATTTCTTACCAGGAATCAAGTTGCTGAAGTACCATCCACATAAAAAATAAAGGCTTGAATCAAACAGAATCATCCAGCAAACCCAGCCAAATGTCATGCCCCCTGGTTCTGGAGCCTGGTACATATTATTCCACTGGATCCCTGGTAGAAAAGGTCAGAGTTAGAATTGCACTCCCTCTTTGACTGTAGATTTTGGTGAGACGAGTTAATAAATTCTGGAGGCTCAAGTAGAGCTGAATAAAGGCAAAACAAAAGGAAAGTCAATACTATTGACTGAATTCTTTAAAGGAAATGTTGGCTTTCTGCGTATACATCTATTTCAGTGTGTCAGGTAGAGGAAACCTTGGTATCATTTTAATTTCTACCATTTAAAAAAATTGTAAAGGTCACCTTACTTACCTTCAGTATTATTTACTCAACTAAAAGCCATTCACATTATGGGAAAATAAGCATTTCTTTTTTGGTAAGTAAAAAGAAGACTCCTGAGAACACAAATTCTAAATTTTTAATTCTCTCTGCTCTTGGAAAACACATAAATAGACACAAAAATATCTTTTGAATCCTATTTACATGGGAAATACAGGGTGGGAAAGAATTTGTTTTCTTACAGTGCTTCTGAAATTTATTTACAGATTAAAATATAAGTTTAAAAAGACATTCATTTTTCAAATGTTTCCTATAATACTAACCTATAACTCAATAATAATACATGTTTTAGTCTTTATCCACTTGTTGGAATTGGAACCAAACTATTCAAATAGTCTAATAGAGACCATTTTTCTTCTGAATTTCTAATTTGCTTTAGTTTAAAGATTAGTTTGAGGAATACAGGAGGAAACATTCAGAATTACTCGTCTATTTAATAACAACATGTTTTATTGAAAATGTCAGGGAAACCTAAGAACTACAAATTAAGTGGCTGATGTAACAAGAGCTAGAGTTTTATAGCATATATTTTACCTATCTTTACAGAAATCATAAAAATATCTAAGAAATTATCTATGCTTGTTTAGAAGTTCAGTTGTCAAAATGTCAAGTAAAAAATTCTGTCAACAATTTTTTAAAAAACTGATTTTAAGCTGTATTAATGGGAATGAAATATGTTTAAACTGGAGGAAATAGCTGTGTTCTGTTCTATACTGGTTATGCTGCAACCCAGAAAATAGTAAAGATAGGAGCTGATAAATTCCTTAGTCGTTGTCATTTGTAAGAGGGAACTATAGGAAAGTAGAAAGAAGGAGCAGAGGAACCCAAGAGATGGATCCTAATTCAATAATACTCTAGCAAGGTGGAATATAAGGGCACATCTAGAAGATTCTGGAAGGTCCCTGTGTTGAGCATGTATCAAGGATGTCCAAAGAAAGGTCCAAGCACTATCTGGGTGTTTGATTGATGACATCTACAGGAAGATGTCATCAATCAAACACCAGGGTTATTCTTGATTGTTCTCAAAATGGAGACAAATTGATGGTGGGAAGTATTTTAATCAATGAAATCAAATATCAGAATCTCCTTCCAAATGCTTCACTTGGTAATGTAGCCTTTCTACTATATCACTTGCAGAATACCTATAAGTTTCCAAAAACCTGAGTCACTGAGAGTCATTTTCCAAAAATGTGTCCTCTTACCTGCCTCTTGTCCTTCCAGGAATGTAATGAAAAATACTCCTTGTCCAAAGGCAGTTGTTGAGAGGAGGCACTGCCCACAGATTGGTGGAGTAAGGAGAAAAACAGTACATTAGTGTTTGATTGGGACCACAGAAAATCCACAATACCAAATTCAAAGAGAGACACCATGACACTTTCTGATTCCGAGGATGCCAAACCATTGCTTCAGGCAGTAATTTAAATATCTGAGCCTGAAAGTCTTAGCAGACTGTCAACCCTCTCTGAACAGTGTGCTAACAAGCTAGTTTTTAATGTTAAAAGGAATTACTTCTCTTTTCTGCAATGCTTGAAGTGTCATAAATCCAATGCACTGTATACAGAAATGTGTAACAAGAAACAGTAGAAAATGGAATGGAGCAATTTACTGTTTTTTTTTATTATTAAGTGAATGCCCTGGAGCACACTGCAAACAGACTGATGGAATATGGACATTATTCTACACTAGAAAGAGAGTGTACTGAAGGAAAATGTTATTTTATCTTCAGTGGGGAGGACCTATGTCAGAAAACAAAAAAATAGAAAGCCTATTGAAAAAGCATCTTACATTTACAAATATAATGTACCAGAGTTAGATTTTTTTCCAATTGTTAGAAAACATTTGAATATGTAAAAAGGAAATCAAGTATTGAATATATATAAACCTTAAATATAAAGACTGAAGTAAAAATAAAATTGACAGCATTAGAAATTTAGCTCAGCTCATCAATGGCTCTTTCTACCCAGTTCTATGGGAGGGACACTAAATGGTCCCACTTGTGTTAATTATTCTAAAAACACCTAATTCATATTAGCACCAAATTATTTGTTATCACAGATGGTGAATTAAGCTATTCAAATCAATAAACACAAATCAACGGACCAAACATTAATTGAATGGAACCATTTTTTACTGTGTATGCATATCAATGCTTTGTGTACATGACTAAAAAAACCATAGCATTCAGTGGTTTATTGGAGTTGAAGAAAAATAATTGGGCTTTCACAGATATATTTCACTCTTTTATACTCATTTATATTATTTTATATAAATGAGTATAAAAGTAATTGATACACTCACTGGGGCTGCCAAGGACTTTCAAAAGACTTTAAATACCCCTCAGATTCCAACCAAATCTCCCTGGTACCTCCTCAAAGTGGCTCCATATACACATCCAAATAGACTGCAATATAAGAAAATCATCTGACCTATTGGAGAACATAAAGACTCAAGCATAATGCAAATGGGTATAGGTATGACACTGATTTAATGAAAGACTGATTTAATAGTGATTTGTTTACCCCTCCCACATTAATTGGGTTCCTGCTACATCAGGCACTGGGCTTGCCGGACAATAGTCATAAAAGAATAAGTTTCTATCTTCTATGTATCTTATATTGCAGACCTGAAAGCATTCTCATTCTTTTTCATAAGGTACATTTTAATGGATGAGCGATTCTGACATTGCTAACAGAGAGATCTTTCCACTTATGTGATGTAATTCATGATGCATCAAGAAAAATGCTTATTTTTTACTTCTAAAATAGCTTTAGAAGTCTATTTCTTTCGACGCATAAAAAAAAGAAACTAAAGTGATATGCATTTTTAAGGATGCCACTGATTTCTCAGAGCCTCCATTACATGAAAAATGACGATTCTTAGTGGGCTGCCATCCAGCAAAACCGCCACAATTTCAATGAACTACTACTGTAAGTTTTTCATCTGTGGGTAGAATAAAGAAAGTAAATATCAGAAATCCTGTTTAGGTCAGAACATGATAAACTGGCAAGTTAAGGGTGGTGGTTTGGTGTTGTTGCGTAGATCCCTGTTTTATTTTATTTTGCACCTTTTCAGAACAACTCACTTACCAGAAATGTCTGAATAACAAAACTTAGTTGGTTGTGCAGAACCAACAGAACTATGTAGGGCAGAAAGCTGATCATGTATGCCAGGCTGGTACACAGGGCTGCTGTATTAGCTTGGCTGAAAAATGCACTCAAGAAGTAACTCAGCATAACAACTGACACCCCAAAATCCAGGAGGAAGAGGAAGATGATGATTGCATTGCTGTAGGTGAAGATGCCACTTGCTTTCAGAATGATGGCCAGAGCAGCACTGCTCAAGGTCAGCACGGCTGCATTCTCCAGGAACCAGGCCAGGAAGTGAGTTGTTGGATGCACTCCCATCATCCGCAGGTACTGTCAACAGAGGGAAAACCCAGAGTTGTCATAGCAGGATGTACCACAGAAAGAACAGGGCAGCTTGTGGGACAGAGAAGGAGTACCAATGGAAGGTAAACTGGCATGACTTGCAAATTCAGCCCTAGAAAGGGCACTTTGATCCAGAGCTCAGCATGTGATTTTCATGAGCACCTTACAAAGTAGGTCTTTACTGCTTCAGGGGAGAACTGAAACTCAGACATTAAAACAATCTCACCAGTGAGAACAGAGCTTCAATGGGTAGGGGCAGGTGGCTTAGACCTCAAGTTTGGTGAACTACAGTCCCATTATGTTTTTTTGTTTACTGAGGGTTTATTATCTTTGTTTTCACTTTTGTTCATTTTGCATTTCATTTGTGTTAGTTTGTTCTCTCTCTCTCTCTCTCTCTCTCTCTCTCTCTCTCTCTCTCTCTCTCTCTCTCTCTCTTTTAATAAGGACAAAGAGAAAGGAAAGAAACACTGGTGCTTACGCACCTTAATTTGGAGGATCACTGCCTGTTGCCTGTTTTAGAAAATATGTTTTTCAAAATACCCCTGGTTGAAGTAATACAGATAAAGCAATTCTTCCATGAAACTACTCTTTTCTCACCAATTGTATTGTGTTATCTTTGGGCATGGTGCTGATGAGTGTGGAAGGAGTACACGTGCCTCTCAGACACACTCTGGCTGGCCAGCTGGCTGGTGGCAGCAGGGAGCCCAGCAAGTGGATACTCAGTGGTGGAGGAGAAACACTCATGAGTAGATAGATAGTAAATGGGAAAATGCTAAACAGGGATGCAAGTGCTCTGCATCATTTGTCAAATTTGAAGAACAGTACATTTAACTTCAACACATTATTTCTGCAAATTAATAAATACTCAATAAGTCAATGACGTGCACCTCTCATGACTGTTCTCACTGCTCTTCAGAAATCAACAGACAGTCACGTCTTCACCAGATACTTTTATCATCTTTCATTCTTTAAGTCTGATGGTTTCAAGTTGCAGCAATATCAGGACAAAAATTCAAGGCCTTCGCACAGAGTTCTAATGACAGATTAAGGAGGAAAGTCTGCTGTTAAGTCTTTCTAATTTTTATGAAAGTTGCTAAGTGAGCAATGCTGGATTTGATCTTTCAGTGTCATATGGTTCTTCTTTGGTTTTCTTCCATCTCAATAAGAAATATCTGTTAAAATCTGGCAGCACTTCAGACTTCAACATAACCTGATGTTCCTACAATAGGGATGCAGTGGGACCATACCTAGGAGGCCCAGCTGAGAAGAGAGAGGCAAAACAGAAAGGCCTGAGCAAGTCACAGCCCAGGATTCATTTCCAAAGTCTCACAAGCAAGGTTAAGGCCATTTACCTCTTCTATCTGGATCTCCCGCTCATAAACCAGTTTTCGGACCATGCTGGCCACGGATACCATCCAAGTCAACATCATTATCAGAGGGAAAAAGAAACTGACGTTGTTCAAGAATCTGTAAGGGCATATTCAGTCAGCAATTGAGGGCAAGAGAAATTATTCATGAGTACTGCACCCATCTGAGCTTTTTAAAGTCATCTTACAAATCATGCGCCTCCAAGAGCAAGGTCTCAACAGGCCTAGGATTTAGGTAGGGCTGCTGTGACTAGTGTTTCTGCTTTGAAGGTATACAAATGCATGAAGGAGACCCATGCAGGAGACACAACTAATTTTTTTTTTCAGAGTGGAAAACAGAAGTTTATTAAAGGACAGCAGAAAAGAACTTCTCCTGGAGGAAGAGGGGAACCCAAGAGGTGGAATCCAAGACACAACTAATTTGAGGTCCCTCAAGTAGCCACAGCCCAACCCAATCTTCTGACACCTGCTATAGACAGCACAACTCAGAGGAAGGAAAGAGGTCATTGTTCTATGACTTCAATTTCTTCCACTTTAATTGGGACCAACCATTTTCTCTCCTCAATCAATGACAGCAATTGATTATAGGTAATTGTTTATAAAATATGCAAAAACTGGTAAATAAACATCTCCCTATTTCTCCAACATTCACTTTTCAAAATATTCTAACGGGGCTCCATTTCTAATACACGACAAGGACACCATTTAGGTCATGTCCCTAAATCCAGTAAGAAGTTTTCAACACCTTTCCTTCCTGCCTGCCCAGCTGTGTTTGATAACACTGGCCACACGGCCCGTTCCTTCCTTCCCTCACCCCTCTTAGCTTTCAGAACAACACTTGGCTTTCCACCACTGCTAGGCAGCTTCTCAGTCTCCCCACTAACAACTTCTCCTGTACCTATCCTTTAAATGTGGACATTTTAACCCCAATCCTGGGGTAACTGCTGGGTTCTCTGTCTTCCCATGCCAAAGTGAGCTCTAGATTCACACATTAACTATCCATCACTGAAACCAACCAAAGGTGCAAACCATATTAATGGGCCTACGATATATACATGAACCATACAGAAAGAGGCCCTACCATTAAAGACTCCCTCATTCTAACATATGGCAGGGGACATAAAATCAACCAATAAACGAAGAGATTTGTCAAATGGAGTCAGGAAGTGATCAATGCTATGAGGAGGAAAGCAGCAGTTGTTACAAACAATAAAAGGGATGAATTTTTAGACAGGGGCATTAGGCAAGGTCACCATGGAAGAAATATTTAAGCAAAGCGCAGATAAATTGAAGAAATGAGTCACATGGGTATCCATAGGGAGGTGGCTTCTGGTGACGAGAGGAAAGTGCCAGGGACAGAGGTCGGAGCAGACACAACCCAACCAGGTGCAGACAAACCATCCTGAATTAGCAGGCTATGGAATTTGAGCACCAGCTGGGGCCAGATAATGCAGGGACTTCCCCATGTCAAGGTAAGTTCTAGATTTTAGCAGATTAACAAGGGGGATACCAAGAATGGATTCAAAGAAAAGGAGAGGGGGAAACAGTGAGGTGATAAAATTAGGAGTATGGTTTTTAAGAAGGAAACACTAAATTTAACACAAACAATGGACTGTTTAACTGTTAAACAATTAATTCCGGAGGTCAGGGAACCCTCTGGAGAGAGGAGTGGGGACATTATAGCAGGAATGACCATCTGAACAGGAGACAAGGGAGCCATTACAGATGATGACCCTAGAAAAGGAAAAGTTCCAATGGGTCCCTGCAGTGATGGTCTCCAAGGTCCCATCAGACTTCTCCTTCAAGGCATTCACTACAACATGGAAGCTGCTCTCTCAACCTGTGCCAGCCTCCCATGCTACAGGCTCAGGTGATAGGGGACAGTTTCCCACTGAGCCAAACTTTATTAATGAACAAATGAAAAAGGGAATTAACTTTTGTTTTTACTCACTTTTCTGCTTACGACAATTGTTCTGGGCTGTTGGAGAACCACACTTTCTTTTTAATAAGGCAGAGTTAGTTTTATTGATGTGGAAAGAAGCCTACAACGTTATTGCATGAAATACCAGGACACCAGACCATGTAAAATGGTAAATATCTAGCTACCTATATTTGCATAATTGTGCATATGCCCAGGAGTATTCTAGAACAGTGTTAAACCATCCAATTAAGATAGTAATTTTTTTCTAAATTCTGGAATCTTATTTAACTTTGATTTCTTTATTTGGACTTTTCTCTTTATCTATATAGATATAAAAATATATAACACACATGAATTATGTAACATTTATAATCAGCAGTCACTGTAAACCTTAAACAAAAAAAGGTTTTTTTTTCAAAAGGAATGAAGTATATGAAGATAAAGACAGCAGGAAAACATGGGGAAAGGCTGGGGGAAGGGGGAAGGGTAACTGGCCAGGGCACAGCTCACAGCCTCACAGAGAGTTCCCACTTCCATCCTGGTAAATATTCTGGGTCAGAGGCAGATGGAAACTTTCAGTGGAGGAGTTCAATGAAGACTCTAACACCTACTTGAGTTCTAGAAGTTCACTTGTTTGTGTCAAGTGTTCAAGTAAAAATTTTACAATGTACATTTGACACTGACTTTTATGGATTCTATAACTATGGCACCATATACTAAAAAAGCTTTTTTTTTCTTCTCTTTTTTGGTTAATTTTACACATTGCAGCACAACTTTTCATTTCTTGGATTGTACACAATGTAGCGTCATACCATATGTGTTGTCATACATGTACCTAGGGTAGTGATGTTCATCTCATTCCACCATCTTTCTTGCCCCCCCCCATGTTCCTTCCCCTCCCCACCCTCTCTTTTGCCCAAAGTTCCTCCATTTTTCCCATCCCCCTCCCCCTATTATGAATCAGCATCCATTTATCAAAGAGAACATTAAGCTTCTGGTTTTGGGGGATTGGCTTACTCCGCTTAGCATGATGTTCTCCAACTCTATCCATTTACCTGAAAATGCCATAATTTTATTCTCTCTTAATGCGGAGTAATATTCCATTGTGTATATATACCACAGTTTCTTTATCCATTCATCTATTGAAGGGCATCTAGGAGTGCTTCCACATCTTAACTATTGTAAATTGATCTGCTATAAACCTTGATGTGGCTGCATGACTACAGTATGCTGATTTTAAGTCTTTGGGTATAGACCAAAGAGTGGGATAGCTGGGTCAAATGGTGGTTTCATTCCAATTTTCTAAGGAATTTCCATAATGCTTTCTAGATTGGTTGCACCAATTTGAATTCCCACCAGCAATGTTTGAGTGTGCCGTTTCCCCCACATCCTCACCAACATCTACTATTGTCTCTATTCTTGATAACTGCCATTCTGACTGGCATGAGATAAAATCTTAGTTTTGATTTGCATTTCTCTAATTACTAGAGATGTTGAACAATTTTTCATATATTTGTTGATTGAAATTATATGTTATTCTGAGAGTGTCTGTTCAGCTCCTTATCTCATTATTCGTTGGGTTGTTTGGGTTTTTTTTTTTTTTTGGTGTTAAGTTTTTTGAGTTCTTTATATATCTTGGAGATTAGTGCCCTATCTGACATACATGGGGCAAAAATTTGCTCGCCAAATGTAGGCTGTCTTTTCACCTGATTGTTTCTTTTTGCTAAGAAGCTTTGTAGCTTGAATCCATCTCATTTATTAATTCTTGACTTTATTTATTGTGCTTTAGGAGTCTTGTTAAAGAAGTCAGTGCCTAATCCTACATAATGAAGATTTAGACCTACTTTTTCCTCTATTATTCACAGGGTCTCTGGACCAATTCCTAGGTCCTTGGTGAACTCTGAGTTGGGTTTTGTGCATAGTGAGAGATAGGGGTTTAGTTTCATTTTGTTGCATATAACTTTTCAGTTTTCCCAGTACCATTTGTTGAAGAGGCTATGTTTTCTTCAGTGTATGTTTTTGGCGCCTTTGTTTAGTATGAGATAACTGTATTTATGTGGGTTTGTTTCTGTGTCCCCTATTCTGTACCATTGGTCTATGTGTCTATTTTGGTGCCAATACCTTGCTGGTTTTGTTACTATTGTTCTGTAGTATAGTTTAAGGTCTGGCATTGTGATGCCTCCTTGCTTCACTCTTCTTGATAAGGATTGCTTTGGCAATTCTGGGTCTCTTATTTTTCCAAATGAATTTCATGATTGCTTTTTCTATTTCTATTAAGAATGACGATGGGATTTTAATTTGAATCACATTAAATCTGTCTACTGCTTTGGGTAGTATGGCCATTTTGACAATTTTAATTTTGCCTATTCAAGAGCTTGGAAGATCTTTCCATCTTCTAAGGTCTTCTTCAATTTCTTTATTTAGTGTTCTATAGTTTTTACTGTAGAGGTCTTTCACTTCTTTTGTTGATTCCCAAGATTTTGTTGTTGTTGTTGTTGTTGTTGTTGTTTGAGGATATTGTGAATGGGGTAGTTTTCCTAATTTCTTTTTTATTTTATTATTTTTGTAAATACACAACAGTGGAATGCATTACAATCCTTATTACACATATAGAGCACAATTTTTCATATCTCTGTATATAAAGTATGTTCATGTCAATTTATGCCATTATACATGTATTTTTTTGCATCACAATTCTTAACACACATATATACCACAATTTTTCTTATCTCTGTTTGTATATAAGGTATGTTGACATTCAAATCAAGTTTTCATACATGTACTTTGTATAATGATGACCAAGACATTCCACCATCCTTACTAATCCCCTTCCCCCTCCCTTTCCCTCCTACCCCTCTTCCCTATCTAGAATTCATCTAATCCTCCCATGCTTTCCCTCCCTACCCTACTATGAGTCACCCTCCTTATTTCAGAGAAAACATTTAGCATTTGTTTTTTGGGGATTGGCTGACTTCACTTAGCATTATCTTCTCCAATGCCATCCATTTACCTGCAAATGCCATGATTTTGTTCTTTTTTAATGCTGAGTAATATTCCCATTGTGTATAAATGCCACATTTTTTTTTATCCATTCATCCACTGAAGGACATCTAGGTTGGCTCCACAGTTTAGCTATTGTGAATTGTGCTGCTATAAATATTGATGTGGCTGTGTCCCTGGTAGTTTGGTGTTTTTAAGTCCTTTGGGTACAGTCCAAGAAGAGGAATAGCTGGGTCAAATGGTGGTTCCATTCCTAGATTTTCAAGTTCCATACTGCTTTCCAAATTGGCTGCACCAATTTGCAGTCCCACCAGCAATGTATGAGTGTACCTTTTTCCTCACATCCTCGTCAACACTTGTTGTTTGTCTTCATAATAGTTGCCATTCTGACTGGAGTGAGATGATATCTTAGAATAGTTTTGATTTGCATTACTCTGATTGCTAGAAATGATGAGCATTTTTTCATATATCTGTTGATGGATTTTATATCCTCTTCTGAGAAGTCTCTCTTCAGGTCCTTGGCCCATTTATTGATTGGGTTATTTGTTTTTTTGTTATTTTGTGTGTGTGTGTGTGTGTGTGTGTGTTTGTGTGTGTGTATGCTTAGCTTCTTGAGTTCTTTATATACCCTAGAGATTAGTGCTCTATCTGATGTGTGAGGGGAAAAAATTTGCTCCCAGATGTAGGCTCTCTGTTCACCTCACAGATTGTTTCCTTGCTGAGAAAAAACTTTTTAGTTTGAATCCATCCCATTTATTGATTCTTGTTTTTAATTCTTGTGCTATAGGAGTCTTATTAAGGAAATTGGGGCCTGATCCTACATGATGAAGATTAGGGCCTACTTTTTCTTCTATTTCTTCTGGTTTAATTCCTAGGTCCTTGATCTATTTTGAGTTAAGTTTTATAGGCCAGTAGACCAATGGTACAGAATAGAGGACATATAGACTAACCCACAAAATTACAATTATAGTAGACAAACGTGCCAAAAACATTCACTGGAGAAAAGACAGCATCTTCCACAAATATGCTAGGAAAACTGGAAATCCATATGCAACAAAATGAAATTGAACTCCTTTCTCTCACCATGCAAAAAAGTTTTCCTAATTTCTCTTTCAGAGGATTCATCACTGATATATAGAAATGCATTCGATTTATGTGTATTGATTTTATATCCTGCTACTTTGCTGAATGCATTAATTAATTCTAGAAGTTTTCTGGTGGAGTTTTTTTGGATCTTCTAAATTTAGAATCAAGGTGTCAACAAATAATGATAGTTTGAGTTCTTCTTTTCCTATTTGAATCTTTTTATTTTGTCTAATTGCTCTGGCTAGAGTTTCAAGGACTATGTTGAATAGAACTGGTAAAGGAGGGCATCCTTGTCTTATTTCAGTTTTTAGAGGGAATTCTTCCAATTTTTCTCCATTTAGAATGATGTTGGCCTTGAGTTTAGCATAGATTGCTTTTACAATGTTGAGGTATGTTTCTAATATCCCTAATTTATCTAATGTTTTGAACATGAAAGGTGCTGTACAGTGTCAAATGCTTTCTCTGCATCAATTGACATAATCATATGATTATTATTTTTAAATCTATTGATTTGATGAATTATATTTATTGATTTCCATATTTTGAACCAATCTCACACATCTCTGTAATAAACCCCACTAGATCATGGTGCACTATTTTAAAATATATTTTGTATTCAATTTGCCAGAATTTTATTGAGAATTTTTGCATCAATATTGATCAAGGGTATTAGTCTGAAATTTTCTGTCTTTGATATATCTCTGCCTGGTTTTGGTATCAGGATGATACTAGCTTCATAGAATAAGTTTTTTAAGGGTTCCTTCCTTTCCTATACTTTGAGGAGTATTGGTATTAATTCTTCTTTGTAGATCTTGTAGAACTTAGCTGTGAATTCCTCTGGTCCTGGGCTTTTCTTGGTTGGTAGACTTTTGATTGTGTCTTCTATTTCCTTACTTGAAATTGATCTGTTTAAATTGTGTATGTCCTCTTGACTAAGTCTGGGTTGATCATATGGCTCTAAAAAGTTATCGGTGTCTTCAAGGCTTTCTATTTTACTGGAGTATAAATTTTCAAATAGTTTCTAATTGTCTTCTGTATTTCAATAGTGTCTGTCATGATATTTCCTTTTCCATCAAAAAATTTAATAATTTGAGTTTTCTCCTTCCTTCTTTTCATTAGGGTGGCTAAGTGTTTGTTAATTTTATTTATTTTTTCAAAGAACCAGCTTTTGGTTGTGTCAATTTTTTGAATTATTCCTTTTGTTTCAATTTCATTGAATTCCCTCTCAGCTGACTGTAATTATTTCCTGTCTTCTACTATGTTGGGTGTTGGTTTGTTCTTCTTTTTCTAGAGCTTTGAAATGTAATGTCAGGTATTTGTTGACTTTTTCTTCTTTTAATGAATGAGCTTAATGTATTGAACTTTCCTCTTAGCACTGCCTTCATAGTGTCCCAGAGATTTTGGTAAGTTGTAGCAGAGTTCTCATTTACCTCTACGAATTTTTTTGTCTCCTCCCTAATGTCTTCTGCCAGCTATGCATCACTCAATAGCATATTGTTTAGTCTCCAGGTGTTGTAGTAGCTTCTCTTTTTAATTTTATCATTGATTTCTAATTTCACTCCATTGTGATCAAATATAATTCAGGGTAGTATCTCTAATTTTTTTGTGTGTTTGCTAAGTCTTGCTTTGTGGCATAACATATGGTCTATTTTGGAGAAGGATCCATGTGCTGCTAAGAAGAAAGTGTATTCTCTCATTGATGGATGAAGTATTCTATATATGTCTGTTAAGTCCAAATTATTGAGTGTATTATTCAGTTCTATAGTTTCTTTGTTTAGAAGATATATCCAGTGGTGAGAGAGGTATATTAAAGTCACCCAGTATTATTGTGTTGTGGTCTATTTGGTTCTTGTATTTGAGAAGGGTTTGTTTGACATACATAGATGCCCCATTGTTTGGGAGATAGAAAATTTATAATTGTTATATCTTTTTGAATGAATCCCTTAAGCAGTATGAAATGTACTTCTTTATCCCTTTTCACTAGCTTTGATTTAAAGTCTACTTTATCTGATATGAGGATGGAAACTCTTGCTTGTTTATATAGTCCATGTGAGTGGTATGTTTTTTCCCACCCTTTCACATTCAGTCTGTGGCTGTCTTTTCCTGTGAGATGAGTCTCTTGAAGGCACCATATTGTTGGGTCTTTTTTCAATCCAATCTGTCAGTTTGATGAGTTTAGGCCACTCACATTCAAGGTTATTATTGAAATATGATTGGTATTCCCAGATATATATATATATATATATATTGGTTTTTAACTGGACTTGGTTTCTCCTTTGATTGGCTTTTCCTTCAGTGAATTCTTCCCCTTGCTGATTTTCATTGTTGTTTTTCATTTCCTCCTCCTGGAATATTTTGCTGAAGATGCTCTGTAGTGCAGGCTTTCTCACTATAAATTCTTTTAACTTTTTTTTTTATCATGAAAGGTTTTTATTTCATCATCAAATATGAAGCTTAATATTGCTGGATATAAAATTCTTGGCTGGCATCCATTTTCTTTCAGAGCTTTGTATTTGTTATCCCATGATCTCCTGGCTTTGAGGGTCTTGATTGAAAAAAATCTACTGAGTTACCAATTGGTCTCCCCCTATATGTGATCTGATTCCTCTCTCTTGCGGCCTTTAAAATTCTATCCTTATTCTGTATACTAGGCATTTTCATTATAATGTGCTTTGGTGTAGATCTGTTGTAATTTTGTACTTTTGGTGTCCGGTAAGTATCTTGTATTCAATTTTCCAATTCATTCTTCATGCTTGGGAAATTTTCTGATATCTCATAGAGATTGTGCATTCCTTTGGTTTGAATCTCTGTGTCTTCCTCTATCCCCAAAAATCTTGGATTTGGTCTTTTTATGCTATCCCATAATTCTTGGATGCTCTGTTAATAGTTTCTCACCATCTTCACTGTGTGATCAACTTTATTTTCCAGGTTGTATACTCTGTCTTAATTATCTGATGTTCTGTCTTCCAGGTGATCTAGTCTGTTGGTAATACTTTCTATTGAGTTTTTTATTTGGTTTATTGTTTTATTCATTTCAAGGATTTATGATTGTTTTTCCCCCAGAATCTCTATCTCTTTCTTAAAGTAATTTTTTGCTACCTGTATTTGCTTCCTTATCTCTTTATTGGTATGATCAATGGTTGCCTGTATTTGCTCTCTTATCTCCTTGTTGGAGTGATCAATTTTTACCTGTATTTGTTCATTTGGTCATTCTTTAATTCACAGATCATTTCAATTATGTATATTCTGACCTCCTTCTCTGACATTTCATCAACCTTGCTGTCTATGGATTCTATTATTGTAGTATCCTGGTTTGTTTGGGGCACTTTCTTCTTTTGTTTTTTCATGTTGTCTATGTGTCTTCCTTTCTTCCAGTGCAGATCTGAGATATTACAGTTTCTACCCTAGAATTTTGTAGTGTCTATGCAGATTATCTGTACCTCACTTTGGTGTTGGGCTTCCTGACCCTGCCTGTGTCCCCCAGGGACTGCAACTTAAGATGGTGGCAGCAATAGCAGAGGTAACTCGAGCAGCAATGGAGGTGCCCCAAGATGAATGCAACCCCTTTCAGAGATGGGGCTGAAAGGGTGGGCCTTACACTGGCCTTGGGATGTCTCTTTCAAGATGCAGCTGCTTCTAGGCCTCTGTTGTCACAAAGTGGAGGCTATTACATGGGGAGGGCTATGGTGATGGCCTGGGCCTGGGATACAGAGTAGGTCTGCCAGTTGGCAGGCAGGGTTCTGAGCTCCAGCATAGGTCTGCCAGTCGGAAGGTAGACCTGGGCCTAAGCTGGGCCTGGGCTCCCACACAGGTGGGCGATGGTGGTCCAGGCCAAGGCCTGGGCCTAAATCTGGCATAGAGAATCACATTTTTACGTGGATAACTTGTACATTATACAGTGACTGTGTATAGATGATACAGTGTTTCAGATTTTCTGTTTTGTGGTTTTTCTGGAATTGTCTAATAATCACTTTTGTACTGTTCAGAGCAGGTGGAGATCCATGACAGGAAGCACCATGAATATATCCACTTACACATTCAACAAATGACATCTATTCTAGCACAGTAACACAATTTACCACAAAGAAGAAACTCAGAGAACCTGTAAATTTGAAAATAACTAATACTGAGTTTACTTAGGGGTTGAAAAAGTTTGTTCATGAACTTCCTCTTTTTTACTTAATGGCCAGTAGAGGTAGAGCTATTGAACTCTATTCTTTCATTACCTCAAATCTTTTGAAAGAATCAATGGGTATCTTGTCCAAATCTTACCTAAGATACTACAGTCATTTTGGTTAGAATTCCATGTTGTGGACCCTGTGGACCCTTGACACTGTGTCAAGAAAAAAGATACCAGAGGCTTGGAATTGGACCAACCAGAACCTGAGAATTCTGCAACAACTGCCTCAGGTTCCAAAGCAAGATCAAACACTCTGCACACACATACCTGATGGAGGACATTCGGTAGAAAGAGGATATTATGAAAAACTGGAGATGAGAGATGATAAGACATGAGATATTACAATGCAGCCTTTTTATCTACTTGTGTGAACTAGTCCAAAAATCAACAGGAGGATGGGGAAAAAATATATTGTAGTTTTGTTACATGTTTGAAAGAGACCCCCAAATATTTGGAACCACACAGAAACGTAAATTACAGAGATTTCAGAAGCAAACCACCTCTGCTATCAAAAATACACTTCTCAAAAGTGGTTCACCCCAAGGGGAAATGGGCACAGCAGCAGGTGGTACGTGGGTGTCAAGAAGCACATTAAGTGGAAAGTGTGAGAAGCCACCCACCCCTGGACCCTCTTTTCAGAAGAATAGAACAGAAGATTCTTTAAAAAAGAAAAAGGCGGGGGTGCTGGGTATGTGGCTTAAGCTGTGGCGTGCTTGCCTGGCATGCGTGGGGCACTGGGTTCGATCCTCAGCACCACATAAAAATAAAATAAAGATGTTGTGTCCACCGAAAACTGAAAAATAAATATTAAAAAATTCTCTCTCTCTCTTTCTCTTTCTCTCTCTCTCTCTCTGTCTCTCTCTCTTTAAAAAAAAAATTCTAAAAAAAAAAAAAAAGAGTCTTTAAGCTGCATAGCCACTAATGTCACCTGGTCCTCAACATCAATAGGAACTTCTTGCAGACACCAGGTCAGGAATTTCCAATTCCTTCCAGATAAGCAACAATCACAGCAACAAAAAATCTAGCACGCTATCTCCACCACAATAAAAAGGGGTTGAGAATTGTAGAATTATTAACAAATGCATGCAAAAAAGATGGTGGCATGGAGCAGATAAAAATATTGAAAGTATTTTGGGTCATCAACTTTTAAATATTCAAATAAGAAAGTTCCTCGGCCTAGACCCACTCCACCATCTTCCTTCCCTTCTGTTTTGTTTCTCTTCTTCAAGGGTTTATGTTACATGAACTTCTGTTCCCTGTGTTTCTTGTCAATAAGAGAGAGAGAGAGAGAGAGAGAGAGAGAGAGAGAGAGAGAGAGAGAGAGAGAGAGAGAGAGAATCTAATATAATAGAATTACTAGAATTTAGTGATGAGAGGGTAAGGTACCAAAATGATGTGAAATGTAAACTGGATCAGATAAACAGTGATAAAACTGGAAGAGACACAGAGCAAATAGATACTGCATAAAACAATATGACAAACTACGTGGAAAATAGCTATGGGATATACAACTAAAGGAAACAAAGAGTTTAAAAGAATTATGAAATAAAGAAAAAAAGAAATTTCTTCTTGTTGGCATGGATTATCATAAACCAATCTAATGTAAATTTTCATCTCACAGATAATACTTTTCATATTGAATTGATAAATGTTCCCCTATTATTCAATAGTATCCCCTCAACACATTTGACTTCATTTCCTCTAATGTTTTAAAGCATTAACTGGAATCATTCTGTTCTTTTCTAGCTCAGGTTTGCATTTGTTCTTCTTAGTTCTTCTTTCCCCTCTTGGGTTACCTGCTCCTGCCTCAAATATTTCCACACCCATCTTTTTCTTCTTTTTACCTTGATTTATATTATTATTTTTTATATTTCTTTTTTCCTTGTTTTTATTCTTTGCCCCATCTTTCTCTCTTTCCCCTTCTCAGCCCCAAGTGGCTTTGCTATCTTTAAAGACTAATTTCTCCACCTATTCCAGAACATTGCTAAGATTTTCTACTTGGGTTGCAGGAACTGTGGAAAACACTTCACATGATTTTTGCACATGGCTTTACTCTGAAGTGATTGTAGTTAGTAGAATTCAGGATCATCTCTCAAAGTGGTGCTGATACTGGAAACTAGAGAGGATACAATTGAATGGGTGCACCAATATCTGGTATTCTCCTAGTGTTGGGAATTGAAGAGCAATAAAATCATCTCTTGGGAGCTGGGGAAATAGCTTAGTTGGTAGAGTGCTTGCCTAGCATGCACAAAGCCCTGAGTTCAATCCCCAGCACCACCACCAAAAAAAAAAAAAAATCCTCTCTATAATAGCACTGAATGTAATGCTCTCATTTTTCCAATCAAGTCATAGATTAGTAGAATATTAAAAAAAAACAGACACAATCATTAATGGGCTAAGATGTGGCTCAATGGTGAAATGCTTGCCTGGCATGTATGAGGCCCTGAGTTCAAATCCCCAAGCACCAAAAAAAAAAAAGTTGTTTACATGAGACTAACCTTAGAGACAAGACACCATAGGCTAAAAATGAAAAGACTGAAAAAGCAATACAATGCAAATGGAGAAATAAAGCAAATAGGGATGGCTGTTCTCCTATTAGACAAAGTAAACTTCAATCCAAAATTAATCAGAAGAGACAAACAAGCTCACTTCACACAATATAAGGAAATAATTCTATAACAAGATATGATTGTAAATATTTATACCCCACCTATGTACATAAAATAAATAGTACTCACATAAAGGATAAATTAGAGTATAGTACAGTAATAATGGATAACTTCAACATACCTCTTTTACCAATTGATAGGTCATCCAGACATAAAACTCAGTAAGAACTCTTCAGAATTAAAAAGTACTATTAATGAAATACATTTAACAGATATGTATAGAGAATATTTTATTCATCAACAACCAAATTCACTTTCTTCTCAGTGGCACATAGAACTTTCTCTAAAACTGACCATATTTTAGGACAAAAAGCAAGTTTTAAAAAATACCCAAAAAAGAGATAATTTCTTGCATCCTATTAGATTGTAATGGAATGAACTTAGAAATAAACAAGATAAAAAACAGAAATCACTTTAACACATGGAGATTAAATAATGCACTTCTGAATGAGGGTCATAGAAAAATTCAGAAGAAATAAAAATTTCTTAGAAATAAATGAGAACAGAGATACAACATATCAAAATCTCTGCGATCATATGAAGGCAGTTCTAAGAGGAAAGTTTATACGATTAAGCACCTACATTAAAAAAAAAATAGAAAGATTATATATATAATGTTGCTCCTAAAGGCCCTCAGAAAAAAAGAAGAACAAGCTAATTCCAAAATTAGTAGAAAGCAGAAAATAATTAAGATTGGAGCCAAAATTAGTGAAATTGAGAATAAAAAGACAATACAATGGATAAATGCAATAAAGAATTGATTCTTTAAAATGATAATCTAAATTGATAAACCCTTTATGTGTACCTATAAAGCTACAATTAAAAATTCTATAAGTAAATGGAAGGAAGACCAGTAGAGTATCAGAAGGAAAACAGGAGAAGAAAGCAGTGAAGGGTAAGAGGAAGTACTGAGGACTGAAGTGGGTCTATTTATATTCTGTGCATGTATGATTATGTCAAAATGAATTGCAATGTTATATATAATTACAATGTAGTAATAACATCATTTTAAAAACAAAATATTGTAAAACAGCAAGTTGGTAAAGCTAAAATACAATAAGGGGTTCCATAAAAGAAAATATAAACTGTGCATTAAGATTCATCTATATCACAGAAAACCATTCCAGAATGGTCAATGATGAAATACATTCTAGTAACTTTATTTACTTTTCAAGTTACTGGCACCTAGTCCGAATTACAAATCAGATATGAGATAGAATATCAAGGTGGCTTCAGTATTCTCCACAGTAACATTAAAGGCCAAGACATTAAGGAAAGTGTGAGGAAATTCATATCCAGCCAAGATGTCTTCTAAAGAGTTTTAATCATATAAGAGAACACTATACTATCTTATTAGATCATCTTAAGGAAAGTGCTAGAAGACAACTTCAGCTTACCCCATTAGGACTAGCAAATTACAGTGAAAGGGCTGATGATAAGCAGTGAATATGTTTTCCAGTAAAAGAAAAAATAAAACAAAAATGTAAATTAAAGTGTCAAAATAGATTAGATATGTCATATTCCCTAAATGTAAGAATAATATGAGAAACAAATGGAAGGACTAGGGGAAATGAATCAGAGAGGAAAAGTTAGTCCATTCAAGACAAAAACCAAAGGCTGTTTTTTTTTAAATATTGGCAAATGCAGAATATAGATAAATGTCTTTAACAATAGGGAAGATGACATTAAGTAAAACAATAATATCAACTAATATTATAGAGCGGAAAAAAGAAAGTATATGATGAAATAAAATACTTCTTTTTATTCCTCAAATAAAGTGTTGATATTCTTTATATAAAGTTATAACTATAAAGGTAACCATTGGAACAAAACCTAAATATTAGTTTAAAAGCAAATAATAAGTATATGAGAAACAAGACAGAAGACTATAAGATGTGTATGTTGGATAGGGTGTAGGGAGACAGGAGAGTGAAGGAAGGAGAGAAAGAGAAGGGGGTAACAGAGAGAGAGAAAGAGAGAGAGAGAGAGAGAGAGAGAGCGCTAAAAGAAAGTACTCTAGAAAGGTTTTGAATGAAAGGATAATTAAGGCATAAGGCATAGCAAGCAAATGGAAATACCAAATAAATAAAAGTAAACTAGTAAAGAAAGAAAGTACAGAGAGGAAGGGAGAAAAAGAAGTTAAAAATGAATAAAAATGCAGAGTTCATCATTTTAAAATCATCAAAATTAGAATTCTACCCTCAAGCATTAAATAACACCCAAAACACGGTTCTACATAGTGATGCACAAAGGCACAGAGCACTGAAGTTCAAGAATCAAACTCCATGGGAAAGAGACAGCGACATCCAAGTAATAGGGGCCATAACACTAACACAGATCAATACGGCATAAATTAAAGATAGATTCTAAGAAAGCACAATTATCACAAATTAAATTTCCAACCTTAAAAATAGCAAATTATAAATTCTTGTCAGTGCCTATGAATCAATCACAAAAGTAGATTATATATGAGTTGAACAAAAAAAATGCCATAATACAAAGTGGAAATAATAAAGATAATGTTTTTAACTGCAATGTAAGACTGAGGATTTAGCAACTGAATTTCACAATTTAACATGATGCAACTATTTTGATTCTGTTAATCTGATAGGTAAAAAAAATATGCTCTCATGGAATAGTTTAATTTTAATATTACTTACCATCAGGAAACTGACTCATTTTACATATGTTTGAAAGTTCATGAGAATTTACATTTGGAAGTGAAAAGAAGATTGAATCAAAGAGAAAATAGAAACTCATACTACAAATATCTAGAAAATAGTAAACTTTTAACTGCCTGTTAGTATGGGTCACAGTCAAATCACTAATCAAAAGAAAAGTCATCTTCTTAGATAACCACATAAATTTAAGGGAAAAGCACTAAAATTATTCATTAACAATTAGTCTCAAGTTATAAACAACATAATATATCGAAAGAATATAAAATAAAAGATAAACATGAAGGAAACAATGAAAAGAAAAAAGAATCAAGAAAATCCAACAATGCTCTTTAAGAAAAATAAAAATAAAATAAGAGTAAAATAATTTATGTACATAATGAATTTTAAAAATGAAAGAAGAATATGTAAAAGCCAAGCAACCACAGGAAAAGAGGGAAGGAAGTCAGAGAAGGTGGGATAATTGGGAATGGGAAAGAATTTCACTTTTTACTTCATTCCCTCTCTGGAATTTCAATAATTGCAAGGGGTTCATGTTTAAAGCAACCTGATTAGCTCCACCCACTTCTGCCCTGGGCAGAGGTTCTGAGGAGGCCCTTTGATGCTTGCCCTGTGAGAGTCCCTAGCATGTTGTAATGCTGCCATGGGCCAGGGGGCCAGGGCTATCACCAGAGGCCCAACCTATCTGGTCCACAGATCTTGGGCTTTCAGCCTCCAAAACTGTGAGCTAAGGACACCTCTTTTACATCCCCAGCCCCAGGTATTTTTAGAACAACAGAAAATGGACTAATACAATATTAAGTATTTTTTTTTCTATTTTTCCATGCTAGATAATAATTTATTTATAAAACTAACAATAAAAAGAACATATTAGGGATGGGGTTGTGGCTCAGCGGTAGAGTACTCGCCTAGCACATGCAAGGACCTGGGTTCGATCCTCAGCACCACATAAAAATAAATAAATAAAGTAAAGGTATTGTGTCCAACTACAACTAAAATATCAAAAAGTATATTTTTTAAAAAAGAACATATTAAAGTCAGGGATGTCTAAGTGGCCTCAGAAAAAAGATTATCCTATTATCAGGGGAGCATGAACCAAACTAATATGTTCCAGAATTTTCTTTGTATTTCTTCTGAAACTTATATAACAGCAATACTCCACTGATTAGAAAAATTAAACTCTCCTATGTATTTAAGCTTTTTAAAAGGATACTCTGATCTCCATAATCATTTAATTGTCACCACTTCTTTTTGTGCAGCTGGCACCTCCTTGATTTACACTTAAATAACCCTTGCTACTCCTGTTTCATCTGTTGCTTGCTTCTATTAGTACCATCCAGCAAGTTCAAAGACACAAAAGTGATGAGCATGTTGAATCAAAACTGTACAACAGGAAGAACCCACAGAGACACTGGCTCTTGTTCTTGTCAGTCAGGATGCCAGACTTTGATTTAAATGTGAGGTGGTGACAAATTTCATTCCCCACTTCCCACCTCATCTCTGCTCATTCCTCTCCTCCTGCCTCTCTCCCTTCACCCCATCACCATCAATCCTGGGGGAGCCCAGAATGGGGCTGCAGGATGGCTAGAGACAGATCAGACTTCTGTGCCTGGCCTCTTGCTTCCTTAAGCGCTACCTTTCCCCTTTTCATCTCCTTCAGAAAAACTGAGAGAGCAGATTTCTACTCTTCCCACTGCTTGTCAGTTCCGTCCTCCATGGCCTTCCTCAATACAGCCGCTGTTTGTTGTGATTTGTGACTTGGATGGGAAGGGGAGGTTGGGAGAAAGGAGAGCAAGGAGCATTGGCGCTTATTTTAGGCAGCATGCAGCTATGTATGGAAGTATGTGCACTCCCCCAGCAATAAGCAAAGGGGAACCTGGATGCTCTTTCTCTAATGTTCCTACTTTTTGTAACACACTCGGGAGAGTCAGGGAGAGGGAAGGATGCCCACATGCATCCAGACCTCTAAATATAAAACCATCCAAAACCATCAAATCAATCCTGACTTTCTGCATCAGAAGTTGGAAGAACTTTCTGACAGAGCTGCCCAAAACAGAACAGGCTGCCACTGGGAGCATCCAGTCTGCTCAAAGCACCTCCAGTGGTCCTTTCACAAGTCTGGGCTTCTCTCAAGCAAGATGATTTGCTGTGTACTACAAGCTAAACAGGTTGCAAATCAGCAATCAACATCCCATTCAAGAGGAGGAGATGGAAATTCAAAACTGTCAAATCACTGGCCCAAGATCCTGCAACCAGCAAGTACAAAGCTGGAAACTAAAGGCTTTTTTTTTGGCGGTGGGGGGGGACCCCTGGTTCTCTCATCATTCCAAGTCTGATATTCTAAAGGGACTCCAAAAGCTCAAAAAAGATTATACAACCTTAAAAAGCAACACTCACTCCCAGGGTCCAACATTTGTAAAGAGGTAGATTTAAGAACTGTAATTCAGACTCCTTGTCAAGGAGTTCTATGTTTTGTTTGCTGGGTGAAGGCCTGGAACCAATCAGGATTAACCCACTCTTGCCACTCCCAGGACCTATGCAAACAGTTTTTCTCCCTTTCTTGTCTCTTTTAGAGTTATGAACCCATGTTACCTACTGTGTTAAGCAATGAGTTTCCTAAGCTCAAGAATTGTGTATTACTCATTTCTGCATCCCTCCAGCCCCTTGAAAAATGCATGTCTACAGTGAATATAAGGGAGAAAAAAATGTCTTTTGAACAAATGAATGGAGGAATAAGTATACAAATGAATGAAGGCACTGAAATAATATATCAGAGGCAGAGCGTGTGGTGATTCTAAATAAGGGTGTTTAGGGATTTGGTGAGGATTATTCTTCATCCCATAGAGAACTGTACAATTAGCATCTCTGGTCCTCAGGCACTAAACGTACGTTGCCCTGTTATGACCATAGATACTGCAACAAATGTCCACACCTCAGGTTAAGAAGTGCTGCTGAATCTGAGCTCTGATAGGGAAACAAGAAAATGTGCCAGACTTTCCAATAGAGTGGAAATGGCAGCCGCTTCTGCCTCTTGATTCAGAGTCCTTCACAAAATGCTTTAAATGAAAGGGCCTTAATAGCGCATCAGAAAATTGGAATGAAAGCCAGGTAGATGCCATGAGACCTGGGGACAGATAACCTACATGAGACTCAATTGCTTCAGCTGTGCTCATAAATTTCTAACAGGAAAGATGAGATGCCAGTATTTGGAAATGTGATACTATTTTAAGGGAGGGGTTACTGTTGCTGCTATGGGGCAAAGAACACAAAGAAACTGAATAAAGGATTCCCTGAGTCTTTAACAAGACATGTCCTCCTCCACTTCCTCCCTCTGTAGCAAGAAGACAAGTTCGTGAGGAACTTCAGGGAGTGAAGGGCTACGACGTTAAAGAGCATATTTCTTCTACTTCCCATCAATTACCTGGTGTTTAGGTCCCACTCAGTGGAACACGACAGAGTCTGAGTAGGGAAGGGGGGTTTCTAATATCTCTTGGGGGGTACCAAGAATGTGAACTTCTAGGAATGATGGCTATGGACAAATAGAAAAGAGGTATTTACTAAGGTTTCTTGAAGTAAAGCACAAGGTTAAGAAATAAAATGGATATAACAAAAGGTCCTCTCCTGTCTTCTGTGGAGCAAACTGATTTTTTTATTAAGCAGGAATCCAACATTATGAGCATGACTCTTGGTAGACCCTTTATTCTCCACTCCCCCCAAGACATTTCCAAGTCCAGATGCAGGGACTCTCTGGGAGCTATCGTTCACTCAGAACCCAAAAGTTCAATTTCTCCTTCTCTTAGACCCAAATACAGAATGCTGTAAGTTGAAGGAATAAAAAAGCTGCGGTAGAAATAATAGGCACATTTTGAAAGAAATATTCTTTTTTCGTAGAAAAGAATTCTAGAGTATTGCTGTGGATTTTGTTTTCTGAAAACCTTCTTAGTGGACTTGCTCTTTGAGGCAATAGATTAACATTTGAAATCCTTTATATTCATGAAGTATGATATAGTTCCAATCAGAAATTGTCCTTATCGATTATTGTGGGTGAATTAAAAAAAAAACTGTCCTTATAATAACCACCCATGGATCATGGGACTGATGAGAACATTAAATTTCACAAAGTTCTGCTCCCTATTCAACTCTACAGTATCAACCTAATAATTATCAATGCTGGCCTCTCAAAACTGTGGGTCTTTGGGTTAATGATAGATATTGCATGAAGAGAGAGAAAGCTCTGTAAGCTCTGGGTTCAAGGAAGCTGGGGAATTTTTAAATAGATGGACTTTGTAATCATGGATAAACTGCTAGGTTTCTGTCTGTGAGCCAGTTCCTGCACTTGTGAAAGTCTCCTCTCAACTATTCAAGAACACAATTTCCCCACCTCTTTTATTACTTTCAGTTTTCCCTCTCACTGAACTATCTGCATTTTAAATACCTTTGAAATGGTAAAGACTCTAAACCATTAGCATCCTACATATTTCTCTAAAGAGCACATCTTCTGTTCAAACTGCCCTCCATCCTCTGCCTGTTACAGAAAACTCCTGAGAGCTATCTGGATGCAGGCTCCCATTCTACTTCTCCAAGTCTCTTATGTGGACTTCAGTCTGGTTGTCAGTGAAGCTGTTCTCAGTGAAGTACCCAGTGGTGCACATACCTACCTCTGAAGCTACCCGCCAATTGCCCCCCTTCATCTTTTTTACCCAGGAGTCACATTCTTGAACTCTCCCCCTTGCTGGAGTCACTCCTCTGGTCGGCCTCCAGGACTCCATAAGCTTTCCTCCTACCTCAGTCTCCTTTCCTCCCTGACCTTTTTTGTAATGGCAGTGGGGGACGCCATTGGTCTTGGCCCTCTTTGTTTCTCTGGCTATGCTCCCCTCTGATGGTAAGGCCATCTAATCTGAATTTTATGTACGTTTGAAATGGTAAAGACTCTAAACCAATACCTCCAACTGGATCTAGCCAGCCTCCTAAAGAAATCTCTTTTTTAGGGCTGGGTTTGTGACTCAGTGGTATGTGTGTGGCTCTGGGCTCAATCCTCAGCACCACATAAAATAAATAAATAAAGATATTGTGTCCAACTACAACTAAAAAGTAAATATTTTTTAACAAAGAAATCTCTTTTTAACATTTCTTTATGTTTCTAAAACCAATTAAGTGTGTATAATTGAGCCTGTATTCTTTTACTCTAAGCCTTCTCTACCCACAGTTGTTTACTTCCAAAGTTAAAGATAATTCCAATGATCCAGTTACTTGAACCAAAATAGGGGATTCTTCCTTGACACCTATCATCAAATCTTTTGGCAGATCTGTTGGTTCTGCTTCCAGAATGCAACCAGAATTGATCACTGAATTGCACAACTTTGTCTGCCACAACTCTGAACCAGGCCACAGTCAGCTTTCACCTGGGTCATTACATCAGCCTCCCATGTAATTTCTGTGCTCTCACAGCTACACAGCATCTCCATACAATAGCCTGAACAAGCTTTTTTTTTTTTTTTTGGATTTGAAAACATCACTCATGTTCAAAACCCTTCCATGATCCATTGCACTCAGATCACCTGCATCCACACAATCTGTGATCAGCTCTTTGACTTTCCTTTCTTGCCCTCATGCACTCTTTCACGAATCTACATACACCAGACCACCCCTGCCCCAGAGCCTTTACACTGCTGTTTCTCTGCCATAGAACACACTTTCCCCTGTGTTTCTGTACTCCTTCAAGTCTACTTAAATATTTCCCTCCAGCCAGAGTCTACCCCAAGCATAACTCCAGCTCTGCTTCCTTATTAATCTGAGCCCCCCCCCATTCTACTCCTCCCTAACATGATGGTATTTATTGCCCTTAACATCCAATACAGTTTTCTTCCTTATTGTATTTGTAGAGTAGACACTCTACAAATGCTTCCCTGAACTGTAAGTGACAATAGAGCATGAATTTTCACCTGTTCCTTGCACTGATTCACCCTAAGGCTAGACACTGACAAATAGCACATTAAGTGTTATACATTTTAAAATTAAAGAATATGTATCTAGTTCAATAATTAACAGAAAATCCAGTCAAATATTTCAACAAGTGTGGTATATGCTCCAAAATGTGTTTTAGACTTTTTACTCAGGTGGCTGAGTTCCAGACCCATCTCAGATTGCATCTCAATCGTGGCAGGCACACTAAGCCTCCAGAAACGCAGATGTTCTGAGACCAGACATACAGGAAGAAAAGGCCTCAAGGCTTTAAATCGTTCAGAGAAGTAAAATGCTTGTTTGCCTTTTTCAAACAAGTAAAACAAATACTTCTGAGGAGTTATGTTGTGTTATCCCAGTGAGCAGACTAAGAGAATTAATTGCATGACATCAGAGTCATACCTAGACATTTCACAAACTCCAGCTTTCAAGCATGGAAGTTTCTCATATATAATAATTTGTCTTCAAAGGGTGAGGGGAAAAAAGCATATCTTGTCTTTATCTATCTCATCAAAGCCTCCCTCCCAACCCACTTGCTGTACTTGAGAACTAGTACCATGAATGGTAGGTAGGATTATTCAGTCTACCTCAGGGATTCCATCCACATCTTTACTGGAGTGTATGTCACTCTTCCCAGGGTACACACCATGTGTCAGGGAGGACAAAGCCAATCCCCAGCCACTTCCTGTGGACCAGACTGGAGAGGATTTGCATCTTCCCATCCACATAAGCATAATGTCCCCTCTTCCCTGGGTGGCAATCCTTTGGAGATGGAAGGAGACTGTCTGATGGGCTTTTCACTTTTCTAAAAGTTGCCGTTTTAAAAATTGCATTATAAAGCATTGATTTATCCAAGCATCTAATAAAGGCCACTATCTCTCAGATTTCTTAGATATTTGAGTTGTTAGGAAGCATCTGTGCAAAAACAGGAGTATACTGGTTTCTGCTGAGGTTGTCACCTCCCAGAAAAATACTATAAGAGCATACTTTGCAAAGTTAAAAATGCTTAAAACTATCATTGCTTTGATAAAAAAGAAAAGTTTTTGTTTCACAAAGAAGGAGATTAAGAGGCTTATCAATGATTTGTCGAATGAGGAAGTCCCTGAGGGAAAATGACAGCTTGGTTTCTTTCTTCCAACCCAGTATTCTCTCCACCACACTAGGATAAGCACCCTCAAGCAGGTTTTAATCTTACCTCCAAGAGATGGTTCTTCCTGTAACACTAAGTGTTCTCCAAAAATGTATAAATGAGGGGAGGAAGGACAGGAAGGAAAAGCAGGGGGATCATGAACTAAAATTGAACTCCATGCATGTATGATTTTGTTGGGATGAGCCTAAATACTATATATAAGTATAATGCTTTAATTTTTTAAAATTTTTTTCAGTTGTTGATGGACCTTTATTTTATTTATTTATTTTTATGTGGTGCTGAAACTCCAAGCCAGCGCCTCACACATGCTAGGCAAGCTCTGTACCACTGAGCCACAGCCCCAGGCCAATGCTTTAATTAAAAAAAAAAAGGCAGGCCAGGCATAGTAGTAGGCACCTATAATCCCAGCAATTTGGGAGGCTGAGGCAAGAGGATCACAAGTTCAAAGCCAGCCTCAGCAAAAGCAAGACACTAAGCAACTCAGTGAGACCCTGTCTTTAAATAAAATACAAAATACAGTTGGGGATATGGCTCAGTGGTCAAGTGCCTCTGAGTTCAATCCCTCGTGCACCTCCCCCTCAAAAAAGAGAATATACAATCAAAAAATTATATTGACAAGCTATTGTGTATGGTGTGTTGTGTTAGACAGAAAGGAGAGAGTAAGACATCAAGTCACCTGTCCTTAAAAAAACAGGACCACCACCATCTAGACAGGGAGTCAACTTCTGCATGGCAACCCAAGGCTCTGTCCCCATCAGGGGTGGGATGCAGGTGAGCTGTTACCTATAGAGCCTCACTGGAAGACAAGTGTCTGTCCCTGTTCTCATAACTAACATCACACTCAAGCCTGTCCCTTTAATAATCTTGAATTCAGCCACTCACTTTCTACTGAGCCTTCGAGAAAGCTCAGAAGGTGGAATCATCAAAGTCACCTCCTGGAGGTGACAACCTCAGCAGAACATGGTATCATCAGAGCCAGCCAGGGATTGCAAAGGACTCGAAGCCTGTGTTATTCAGGTCCATGTGTGGGAGCAGGATGCTTATGAGAACATCATTCATCATGCAGAGAGGAAGAAATCCAGGCTGAGCCCACAGCCTGCAGCACTATGACTCCCCCCTTCAACACCTTTTCATGACAGTTCTTTCATGGTCTAACCCCATTCCTATGTCTACCCTCAAGTTCAGTGAGCCCTAGATGACGACAGCCTCCATTTCATGGTGAAAACACACCCTGCCTGTCCTGTCCTTCCTACTACCTGCTTTTTTGACAGCCAATTCGTCTTTCTAGTCCTCTAGATGGTCCAGCTGTTCCAGGCTTTAGACTAGATTTCCTGTTTTCTCTCTTCCTATGGACAGCTCCAGTCAAAACACACTATCTAAATTTAAATAATTACTTCCTGTATTCCTAAGCCACTGACCTCTGGAATCCTCACTGGCCTATTTTTTAAAGATTTGTCTCAACAAAGAAATCTTCCTCTGTTTCCCCAAATGAAGACAAGCAGCACCTGGAGCCAGACATGCACAGCTCTCATAAATATTGTTCATTAAATATATTCTATGGGCATTTAAAACTATAGGTGCCTGATATCAAATTAAAATTCCACTTGATCACATCAAGTTGTCCCTTGGAATCCTCAGGGAATTGATTCTAGGATACCTGGCAGATTCCAGAATCCACAGATGCTCAGGTCCGCACTATAAAATAGTGCAGTATTGCATAAAACTTACACAATCTTCCATGTACTTTAAATCATCTCTACTTGTCTTACCAAATATGATGACTATATGTCACTTCATTCACAAGAATTCAGCATATAGTACAGTGCATGCCTAATTAAAATTTTGCTTTTTGGAACTTTCTGGAATTTTCTATTCAAAGATTTTCAGTCTGCAGTTGGTTGAATCTGTGGCTGCAAAGGGCTAACTATCTTACACATCATATTTCTACATAAATAGCTCAAGTATATTTAAAAAACAGCCTTAAGAAAGTAATAGGAAAAGTGGATTTTAAAAAGAAAACTCTTTGAGATGACTATAGAAAAGCTTAAGGATCTTTTTCTCTATTTTGTTTTCCAAATGCAAAATTCCTCTCCCTGCAGGTAGACACTGGAGGAAAGTTTGGCTTGACTATAGCTACTTACAGGTCACTGGTGTGGCATGGGTAGGGGGCTGCCTGCGTCTGAGTGGTCGGCTCCAGGGCTTCCTGGCCAGTCTGTACTTCAATGATGGCTCTTTCAATCATGTCTTGCAGTGGGACAAAGATGTAGTTATATTTGAACCCATCAGCTGGTAAACTCTGAGGATGGAACTTCCAAGAAGGGTTTTTTATCATATCTGTTCTCATGCTGTGTAAGACGCTGGTCCGAATTGTATATGTGACATGGGGTGGCAATTTGAGAGATGTTGATCTGATTCTCCTGCGGACTAAGGAACTGTTGAATATGACACCTAGTGGCAGAAAAGGAAAAATAAAGCATCATCACAACTTAGGTAGGGGCATGCACATGTCACACTGCTCAGACTGAAAGACTGGTGGATTGTGGGCTTCAGCACACCCTCCTACACCTACAGGAAGAGACTCCAGCCCCAGGAAGGCAAAATCAAGGCTCATTTCCACAAGCAATGTGTGGTAAACTTGATCCAAGACCTGATTCCCAGTCCAACATACCTTTTTATCTTTATTAATAAAACCATGCTATGGTGACATAAGATAGTATTTTATTTGAGGGAGGATTTGAAAAATTGTGTGAGCCTTCTCAAGTAATCAGTCCTTCCTTTCTTCAAGTGGCAGATGCATCTGAAGGCACAGAATCCACCTCTGAGGTTATGCAGCATTCATAACTCAAGTATATGGAATCTGTCTTATGTCACATGGGTTCTTTACATTTTATGCAAAACCCTATTATGAGATAAATTTTGTTCTCCCAAAATTTATGTTGAAGTCCTAACCCCCAGGACTCCAGAATGTGACCACATTTGGAGACAGCATCTTGAGAGGAATTATCAAGATAAAATGAGACCTATAGGGTGGGCCCGAGTTCAATATAACATTGTCTTTACAGAGACAATATAGAGGGAAGATTATATAAAGCTATAGAAGAAGATAGCCATCTACAAGCCAATGAAAGACATTTACAGAAGATCTGTCCCTCACTATCTTCAAAAGGAACTAATGAATGTCTTTTTGAAAAAAAATTTTAATTTATTATTTTTTATTTATCCTACTTAGTTATGCAAGACAGCAGAATGCATTTCAATTCATTGTACACAAACGGAGTGCAACATTTCCATTCTCTGGTTGTCTTGACCTTAGATTTCCAGCTTCCAGAACAAATTTTTATTGCTTATTTCACCCAAGCTATAATACTTTACCATGGTGGTTCCAGCAAAAAATATAAAACCTCAAGAAAATAAATACATAATTGGAGGCCGGAGATGTAGCTCAGTGGTTCAGTGTGAACTTAGCTTGTACAAAGCCCTGGGATCAAACCCCCAGCACCAAAATTAATAAAAATAATAATAACTTTTTGTTCAAAAAGAATAAAAAAGGATATATTATACTTAACTTGAATAGGTACACATATAATAATGGAATCTAACTGACCACTATCTTTTTTCTCCCCCAGCCAGGATATCAAGATACTATGTTAAAAATAAAGACTATAGAGGAAATTAAAGCATAACTTCAGTCAGGAAAAATGTGACCACAAAATAATGTCCAAAAAAAAAATAGTGAAAACAGATACATCAAGTTGCATTCTCTTCAGGATGCTGAAAATGTCATTGGTTATTATGGCATGAAGCCCAGCTTTCCATTAACTCGATGTATATATTTTTCTGCTTATTTATGTTTTATCTGGAAATGATCCCTTTTCTTTTAGAGCCAACATAAGGTAACATTAAGGAAAATTATGCAAAATGACCACCTTGGAGAGGCAGTGCCCGTGTGAACATATTTGCTCCTTACTTACTGGCCAAGAAGTTGTTTTTCTTCATGAGTTCATGGGCTTTAGTTTCCAGGATGTCAGCTGACTCCACAGCCTGGAAGCGATCCAATACCACGCAAGAAGAGAGATTCACCAAGATTTGGCCCAAGAAACGGAAGCGTCCAGCCCCTGCATGGTTAAACATCTTGTCTAGCATCCCTCCTGAGGAAAATAAACAGATTACCACACATCAACTTCTGTTTCACATCAGTCCTTACTGTTCATATAAAGGGGATTGCAAAACACAAAGTTGAAAATGAATATGAATTCCTTCATTCAAAATTTATCAAAAGAGTGAAATTTTGTTCATATGCAAAATTTGCTACTTGTTTGCCAATTGTAAATTCTACTTTTTATATAAGTTATCTATAATGCTAATGCATCTAAATATAAAGGAAAAAAAAAGTTGATGAACAAAGGGTAAGATTACATCCCAAGGAAATTTGTGAAAGTGAGAACCAGACAAAATAAACAAAGATGGAAAGGTCTATGAAGAGTAGGGTGAAAATCTTTCAGAAAACTCAGCAAAAAAAAAAAAAAAAAAAAAAAAAAAAAAAGTTGATGTTCCAACTTGGATCAAGTAACTCTAAAAAGTATGACTCCTCTGAAGCAGCAGGTATTTTGTGAAAGTCACTTTATGGTATTAATTTTACAGAAAAAAAATATCAATGAGTATTGGCACTGAGGAAACACAGTCCTCCTACACCCTCTGTCTTAGATTGTACATTGGAAATGAAATACACCAAGAGATTTGCATTAGCAACATCTTGGCTCTAGAAGCTGAACATTAAACATTTTCAGGGAAAAATGCTGAGGTGTCTTGTTTTTTTTATTTTTTTGTTTTTTGGGGGGAAGGATGGATTTTTTGCTTTTGTGTGTGTGTTTTCACTCGGTTTCAGAAAGTATTTGGAAAAAAAGGAACCTAAAGAAAGAATATAGAATAGAAACAGTATAGAAAGAGACAGGTGCAGTGGCGCACACCTGTAACCCCAGCGGCTAGGGAGTCTGAGGTAGGAGGATTGCGAGTTCAAAGCCAGCCTCTGAAAAGCAAGCCACTAAGCAACTCAGTGATACCCTGTCTCTAAATAAAATACAAAATAGGGCTGGGGATGTAGTTCAATGGTCAAGTGTCTTGAGTTCAATGCCTAGTATACTCCATCCCCCAAAAAAGAGTATAGAATGGATACACAGAACACACCTGGGGAGGGAAAGCATCCTGAGAGATCATAGAACACATGAGAACACATGAGTGGCTGGGTAGGAACAGAGCTTCTCAGTTTGCTGTGTCTGAGGCCCTGCTAGCAGATGATGCATCATAGCCCCAAGTCATAGGCCACTATACAGAGGACATGTGTGCCTCCCACTCTTAAAGCATGTCTGAGAGAAAGCCGCCTTCTCCCCACTGTTCTGGAAAAATGCTCACCTAGTTGGTATGATGTTCACGGCAGAAGGGGCTCCACCCACCCTCTCCTTAATGACATCCAGAGAGAGTCTCTTTCCTCACTCAGGATTTTATAAAGAAGAGAATTGGAAAGAACTGAACATACATGAAAATATGCCAAAAAAGACATAGCCAATTATAAAACTACATAAATAAAATCACTGTGTGGAATAGCTATTAGTTGCCCATGACCACTGCATTGGCTATGGGGACCTGCATATTCTAGTCTCAAGCAGTTGATGGACATCAGCTTCTGGAACAGCCCCCCCAAAAGCACTATAAAAAGCGAGGTTACAATGTGTTCCCATCAGAGAACAGTAGCTCAGGCCACAGTCCAGCAGCATCAAGCATGGAGACATTCGATTGACTGAGAGTGTTCATTTCTCAACAGTTTCACAGTCAACAATTTCTACAGTTTAGGGCTAGAAAGAATATTTGCCTGTTTGGATGATGCAACCAGAGAGGAACTAGAGGGATCCCAAGTCAGGGGTCCTCTACCTCTCTGTGTCCTGAAGCCCCCACAACTAGGAAGGTATTTTCTACTTTGGGGAATGGGAGGGAGCCTACCACAGAACATCTTGGGAGCCCTCAGAGAGGTTCTGAGCCTCAGAGTTAATGGCATGGGGTTGGCATTGACATAGAATGCTAAAAAGGATGGCTATGGTCTATTCTGGCCTCCATACACCCTACCCTGCCAGGTGCCAGACCCTGCTCACTGAACAGAAGGGCAAAGGGTGCTGGTTTCAACAGTTTCTATTTATGGAGCTCCCTGGGCCTGGATATGGAAACAGGTCCTTGCTGTCTGGGTCTTCTAGTCTAAGTATCAAACAGAGTTGAGTACTTGCTCACCACTCCCCAGTGGGCAGCTATGGATGTTTAATCCTCATCCTGTTTATGAAATGGGAATGATCATAATCCTGTAATTATCATCTTAAGGTAAAATTAAATAAAGTAACACATCTTGTCTTCACTGTGTCTGGTACAGAGTGAGCATGCAATCAAAATTCCACAGTATCACAGTTATTAATATATAAAATTGATTTCTAATAGAGGCACAGAAAAAAAAATGCACTGCCTTTAACTTGCTCTAAGTCTCAGATATTAGCTCAGGTAACATGGCATGATTTAAGCAATGTTCTGGGTAGCAGGTGGATTTCCAGGCTTCCACCCACCCCCACCCACCTCACCCAAGATGGAAAGTTCAGTGTTCCCATTCATCTGTCCTGGAGAGATAGATGGCTGCACGGTGGCCTGGCTTGGCTGATGCAGGAATAAAACTGACACTAGTAGTTCCTCTATGTCCCTCTCCAAGATGGTACCATGTGTCTGAAACTGCCCTTGGCTGATGACCCCAGCATGCAGTGTTGACCTCTCTAATTTCCACTGCAGACACTAGTGAAAAAGGAGAGGATAGGGGTGGAGAATGCAAGGAGACAACAGAGATCCTAGACAAGTCTTTACAAGGTAAATTTTTGTGAAATGACATTGGTGCATATGAGAAAAAATATATTGCATGAGTCTACTCCCCATTAATTTAGTATAAAATTATTTATCTAATTTCCCCCAAATGTTGAAATAAAGTGATGCCTGTACACAATTCATCATATTCTCTCCATGACTCTCCATGAGGTCTGGTACCCTTCCTGGCACCTGCTACAGTCTCCACATATCAGGGTCTAGAGATGTCATTTTTTTTTTTTTTTGCTGTGAAATGCTACTTAAAGGTGTGGTATTTATGGGTTATGCAGTGGCTGTGATGAAAATTCCCTTGGAGATTCTGTTGTCTTCTAAATAGTAGGAGTATAGAGCTAAAATTGGATATTCTTATGTGCAATGACAGTGTGGGGAGCCATCAAAACATAAGACACCTGAGTGCTGCAAAATTGACAAGACACAGCTCCACTCCAGTAGTAGTTCTTCTATTTATTCCATGTCTGACATCAAAAAGTTATTCAGTCGTTCAAAGTTTTAGTTTCCTTATTTATAGCATGAGTAAAGCAAAACTATCCCCATGAGATTATTGTGAAACTTAAAGTTTTATGCATATATGTACGTATGTGTGTTATATATGTATAAATTACCTATTTTTGATTCCTCTGCATGAAACTAAGCAGAACATTTAAAAAAGAAAAGACCAGGGCTGGGGATGTGGCTCAAGTGGTAGTGTGCTTGCCTAGCATGCGTGAGGCCCTGGGTTCGATTCTCAGCACTACATAAAAATAAAAGATATTGTGTCCATCTAAAAAACTAAAAAATAAATATTTTTTTTAAAAAAGAAAAGACCAAAGAATATATTATCCATTGTTGGGGAATTGAGTTTTTAAGGAAGAGTTGGAGAGTTTTTAAAATTTTATAGGATGGTTCAAACGGAGTGTATCTTTATATTGCATTGTTATATGCTGACCATTTGTTATGAAATATGTTTCCCTGTAAGTTTAGTTAGAAAATTTAACTGCATGTAGATCTAGATGTTAAATGCAATAAAAAGTGGCTTGACCTGAGTATATATAGTATAGCTTTAATTATCTTCCAGGGCAGGAATCAAAGCTAACTGCTTTTTTTTTTTTTTTTTTTTTTTTTTTTTTTTTTTTTATTGGTTGTTCACAACATTACAAAGCTCTTGACATATCATACTTCGAACAATAGTTTCAAGTGAGTTATGAACTCCCATTTTTACCCCAAATACAGATTGAAGAATCACATAGGTTACACATTCACATTTTTACATAATGCCATACTAGTGACTGATGTATTCTGCTACCTTTCCTATCCTCTACTATCCCCCTCCCCCCCATCTTTTCTTTCTATCCCATCTACTGTAATTCATTTCTCTCCTTATTTTCCTTCCAATTCCCCTCACAACCTCTTTTATGTAGTTTTTATAACACTGAGGGTCTCTTTCCATTTCCATGCAATTCCACTTTTCTCTCTCTTTCCCTCCCATCTCGTGCCTCTGTTTAATGTCAATCTTTTCTTCCTGCTCTTCCTCCCTACTCTATTCTTAGTTGCTCTCATTATATCAAAGAAGACATTTGGTATTTGTTTTTTAGGGATTGGCTAGCTTCACTGAGCATAATCTGCTCTAATGCCATCCATTTCCCTGCAAATTCCATGATTTTGTCATTTTTTAGTGCTGTGTAATACTCCATAGTGTATAAATGCCACATTTTTTTAATCCATTCATCCATTGAAGGGCATCTGGGTTGGTTCCACAGTCTAGCTATTGTGAATTGTGCTGCTATGAACATTGATGTGGCAGTATCCCTGTAGTACGCTCTTTTAAGGTCTTCAGGGAATAGACCAAGAAGGGCAATAACTGGGTCACATGGTGGTTCCATTCCTAGCTTTCCCAGGAATCTCCATACTGCTTTCCAAATTGGCCGAACCAATTTGCAGTCCCACCAGCAATGTATAAGAGTACCCTTTTCCCCACATCCTCGCCAGCACTTGTTATTATTTGACTTCATAATGGCTGCCAATCTTACTGGAGTGAGATGGTATCTTAGGGTAGTTTTGATTTGCATTTCTCTGACTGCTAGAGATGGTGAGCATTTTTTCATGTATCTGTTGATTGATTGTATGTCCTCCTCTGAGAAGTGTCTGTTCAGGTCCTTGGCCCATTTGTTGATTGGGTTATTTGTTGTCTTATTGTCCAATTTTTTGAGTTCTTTGTAAACTCTGGATATTAAGGCTCTATCTGAAGTGTGGGGGGTAAAAATTTGTTCCCATGATGTAGGCTCCCGATTTACTTCTCTTATTGTTTCTCTTGCTGTGAAAAAACTTTTTAGTTTAAGTAAGTCCCATTTGTTGATTCTTGCTATTAACTCTTGTGCTATGGGTGTCCTGTTAAGGAATTTGGAGCCTGATCCCACAATATGTAGATTGTAGCCAACTTTTTCTTCTATCAGGCGCAGAGTCTCTGATTTGATATCAAGGTCCTTGATCCATTTTGAGCTAATTTTTGTGCATGGTGAGAGGAGGGGATTCAGTTTCATTTTGTTGCATATGGATTTCCAGTTTTCCCAACACCATTTGTTGAAAATGCTATCCTTCCTCCATTGCATGCTTTTAGCCCCTTTATCGAATATAAGATAGTTGTAACTTTGTGGATTAGTCTCTGTATCCTCTATTCTGTACCATTGGTCTACCCGCCTGTTTTGGTACCAGTACCATGCTGTTTTTGTTACTATTGCTCTGTAGTATAGTTTGAAATCTGGTATTGCTATACCACCTGATTCACACTTCCTGCTTAGAATTGCTTTTGCTATTCTGGGTCTTTTATTTTTCCATATGAATTTCATGATTGCTTTATCTATTTCTACAAGCAATGCCATTGGAATTTTGATTGGCATTGCATTAAACCTATAGAGGACTTTTGGTAATACCGCCATTTTTATGATGTTAGTTCTGCCTATCCATGAACAGGGTATATCTTTCCATCTTCTAAGATCTTCTTCTACTTCACTTTTTAGGGATCTGTAGTTTTCATTGTATAAATCTTTCACCTCTTTTGTTAGGTTGATTCCCAAGTATTTTATTTTTTTTGAGGATATTGTGAATGGAGTGGTTTTCCTTATTTCCATTTCAGAGGTTTTGTTGCTGATATACAGAAATGCCTTTGATTTGTGCGTGTTGATTTTATATCCTGCCACTTTGCTGAATTCATTTATTAGTTCTAGTAGTTTTTTTGTAGACCATTTTGGGTCTTCTAGGTATAGAATCATGTCATCTGCAAATAGTGATAATTTAAGTTCTTCCTTTCCAATTTTTATGCCTTTAATTTCTTTCGTTTGTCTAATTGCTCTGGCCAGTGTTTCGAGAACTATATTGAATAGAAGTGGTGATAGAGGGCATCCCTGTCTTGTTCCTGATTTTAAGGGGAATGCCTTCAATTTTTCTCCATTCAGAATGATGCTAGCCTGGGGCTTAGCGTAAATAGCTTTTACAATATCAAGGTAAGTTCCTGTTATCCCTAGTTTTTCTAATGTTTTGAACATAAAGGGATGCTGTACTTTGTCGAATGCTTTTTCTGCGTCTATCGAGATGATCATATGGTTCTTATCTTTAAGTCTATTGATATGGTGAATTACATTTATTGATTTCCGTATATTGAACCATCCCTGCATCCCAGGGATGAATCCTACTTGATCATGGTGCACAATTTTTTTGATGTGTCTTTGTATCCGATTCGCCAGAATTTTATTGAGGATTTTTGCATCTAGGTTCATCAGAGATATTGGTCTGTAGTTTTCTTTCTTTGCTGTGTCTTTGTCTGGTTTCGGAATCAATGTGATGTTGGCCTCATAGAATGAATTTGGAAGAACTCCCTCTTTTTCTATTTCCTGGAATAACTTGAAAAGTATTGGTATTAATTCTTCTTTAAAGGTTTTGTAAAACTCCGCTGTATACCCATCCGGTCCTGGGCTTTTCTTGGTTGGTAGTCTTTTGATTACTTCTTCAATTTCATCCATTGATATTGGTCTGTTCAAATCGTGTGTGTCCTCCTGACTCAGTCTGGGCAAATCATATGTCCTAAGAAATTTATCGATGTCTTCACTATCTTCTATTTTATTGGAATATAGGTTTTCAAAATAGTTTCTAATTGTCTTCTGTATTTCTGTGGCGTCTGTTGTGATATTGCCTTTTTCATCCCTTATGTTAGTAATTTGAGTTCTCTCTCTTCTTCTCTTCATTAGCATGGCTAAAGGTTTGTCAATCTTGTTTATTTTTTCAAAGAACCAACTTTTAGTTTTGTTAATTTTTTCGATAGTTTCTTTTGTTTCAATTTCATTGATTTCCGCTCTGATTTTAATTATTTCTTGCTTTCTGCTGCATTTGCTATTGTTTTGCTCTTCCTTTTCTAGGGCTTTGAGATGAAGTGTGAGCTCATTTACTTGTTGGTTTTTCCTTTTTTTGAGGAATGACCTCCAGGCGATGAATTTCCCTCTTAAAACTGCTTTCATTGTGTCCCATAGATTCCGATAGGTTGTGTCTGCATTTTCATTTATCTCTAAGAATTTTTTGATTTCCTCCTTTATGTCTTCTGTAACCCTTTGATCATTCAGTAACATATTGTTCATTTTCCATGTGATATTGGATTTTCCCTTCCTTCTTTTATCATTAATTTCCAGTTTCAATCCATTATGATCAGATAAAATGCATGGTATAATCTCTACCCCTTTATATTTATTGAGGGTTGCCCTATGGCATAATATATGGTCTATTTTTGAGAAGGATCCATGTGCTGCTGAGAAAAAAGTATATCCATTCGATGATGGTTGGTATATTCTATATATGTCAGTTAAGTCTAGGTTATTGATTGTGGTATTGAGGTCTATAGTTTCTTTATTCAACTTTTGCTTGGAGGATCTGTCCAATGGTGAGAGAGGTGTGTTGAAGTCACCCATAATTATTGTGTTGTGGTCTATTTGATTCTTGAACTTGAGGAGAATTTGTTTTATAAACTTCGAAGCGCCATTATTTGGTGCATAAATATTGATAATTGTTATGTCTTGTTGTTTAATGGTTCCTTTTAACAGTATATAATGTCCTTCCTTATCCCTTTGGATTAACTTAGTCTTGAAGTCGATTTTATTCGATATGAGGATGGCCACCCCTGCTTGCTTGCGAGGAGCGTGTGCGTGGTATATTTTTTCCCAACCTTTCACCTTTAGCCTGTGTATGTCTTTTCCAGTCAGGTGAGTCTCCTGGAGACAGCATATTGTTGGATTTGTTTTTTTGATCCATGTTACCAGCCTATGTCGCTTTATTGGAGTGTTTAAACCATTAATGTTTAGAGTTACTATTGATATATGGTTTGTACTTCCAGCCATATTTGATTATTTATCTCGTTTTTTTTTTTTTTTTAATTGCGTTTGTTTCACCATGATTAGTTTTCCCCCCTCCGTCTGTCTTTACTGAGGTACTTCCCACTGTTGGCTTTGGTTATTGTTTTCCGTTTCTTCCTCGTGAAGTGTTTTGCTCAAGATGCTTAGCAACGCTGGTTTTCTGGCTGCAAATTCTTTTAGTTTTTGTTTATCGTGAAAGATTTTTATTTCATTGTCGTATCTGAAGCTTAATTTTGCTGGGTACAGAATTCTTGGTTGGCATCCATTGTCTTTCAGTGTTTGAAATACGTTATTCCAGGATCTTCTCGCTTTCAGCATCTGAGTTGAGAAGTCCGTTGTTAACCTTATTGGTTTACCCCTGAATGTAATCTTTCTCTTTTCTCTTGTAGCTTTTAATATTTTCTCTTTGTTCTGTATATTGGATATCTTCATAACAATGTGTCTTGGCGTTGGTCTACTGTGATTTTGTATGTTCGGTGTCCTGTATGCATCTACAATTTGAATATCTGTTTCCTTTTTTAATTCTGGAAAGTTTTCTGTGATTATTTCATCTAGTAGATTACTCATTCCCCTTGTTTGAATCTCTATCCCTTCCTCTATCCCAATGACTCTTAAATTTGGTTTTTTTATATTATCACATATCTCTTGTATGCTTCTCTCATGATTTTTAACCAGCCTATCTGAGATGGCTAGCCTCTTTTCCAGATGATATATTTTGTCTTCATTATCTGATGTTCTAGCTTCTACTTGCTCCACTCTATTAATGATACTCTCATTTGAGTTTTTAATTTGGTTTATAGTTTCCTTCATTTCTAAGATTATGGTTTGATTCTTTTTTATAGTCTCTATCTCCTGATAAAGATGCTTAACTTCTTCCTTTATCTGTTTGTGTAATACATTCTCAATGTGTTCTTTCGCTGCTTGAATTTGCTGTCTTGTATCCTCTTTAAGGTTCCGTTCCATCTGTCTCAGGTGTTCCATGAGTTCTTTATATGACCATTTTTCTGGTGGTTCTATATCCTCCTGAATATTTAGGCTGCCCTGCATTGTTTGCACTCCTTTTCTTCCTTGCTTTTTCATGCTGTTCATATTGTTTCCTGTTCTGTTTGACTGCTGAGTTACTGTTTACTCCTATAAATATATTTGAAGCTTGGGAGGAAAGGTATTAGAAGGGATGGGTAGAAGTCACTAAAGAGAATAAGAGTAAGCAGGTAGAATTCAAGGAAGGGGGAATAAGAAAATTAAAAAGAGATGTAAAGACAGGAGAAAAGAAGGATAGAAAAGAATAGAAGATTAAAAGGGATTTAAAGAGAAATAATAATAGTAGAAATGGAAAATGAGATTTAAAAAATAGAATAAAATAAAATAAGATGGATTAAAGAACATTTAAAAAGACAGTAAAAAAAAAAATTTTATAAATGCAGTCCTAGAGTTCGATTAACTGCTCTTCCAGTGGGTGGAGCTATGCCCACCGGGCCAAGTTTCTCCTCTCAGTAGGCGGGAGTCAATCACTGTGCACTGGTACTTCCTCCAGGATTGGGCGGGTCTCCCTTCCTGCTGTTCGCTGTGTGGGCGGGGCCTTTTGCAGAGCTGGTCAGGGGTCGTTTGCAGCACTGGGTTGGCAGGTGGAGGGTGGTCGTCTGCAGCTCCAAACCGCCAGAGGAGGTTCACAGAGTCGGGCCCTCGGGGCCGGGCAGGCAGTGTCTGCTCCCCCACTCACTGCAAGGGTGTAGGCAGCGGCCGCTTGGCGGTAGCCATCGGCGGTTCACAGAGCTGGTCTGCGGGGAGCCCAAGCAGCCAAGCAGGCAGCGCCAGCTCCCAAGTTCACTGCACCATGTGAGCAGCGGCTGGTTGAGGTTCACCAAGCCAGCCTGGGGGAGGGAGGGGGGACAGGCAGACAGCCAGAAACTGCTCCCAAGTTCGATGTTACGTGTGGGCGGTTCACAAAGCCGGGCTGCGGGGACCCAGGCAGGCCGCTCCTGCTCCTAAACTCGCTGCAGCGTGTGGGCGGCGGTCGGCTTGGGGTTCACAGGGCCCACCCGCGGGGGTCCAGGCAGGCAGCAATGGTTCCCAAGAACAATGCAGCGTGTGGCCTGCGCCAGCTGCGATTCAGAGAGCCACCTCACAGGACCCAGGCAGGTCGCTCCTGATCCTAAACTCGCTGCCGCTTGTGGGCGGCGGTCGGCTTGGGTTCACAGGGCCCGCCCGCGGGGATCCAGGCAGGCAGCAATGGTTCCCAAAAACAGTGCAGCGTGTGGCCTGCGCCAGCTGCGATTCAGAGAGCCAGCTCGCGGGACCTGGGCAGGTCGCTCCTGATCCTAAACTCACTGCCGCTTGTGGGCGGCAGTCGGCTTGGGTTCACGGGGCCCGCCTGCGGGGATCCAGGCAGGCAGCAATGGTTCCCAAAAACAGTGCAGTGTGTGGCCTGCACCAGCTGCGATTCAGAGAGCCAGCTCGCGGGACCTGGGTAGGTTGCTCCTGATCCTAAACTCGCTGCCGCTTGTGGGCGGCGGTCGGCTTGGGTTCACGGGGCCCGCCTGCGGGGATCCAGGCAGGCAGCAATGGTTCCCAAAAACAGTGCAGCGTGTGGCCTGCGCCAGCTGCGATTCACAGAGCCAGCTCGCGGGACCTGGGCAGGTCGCTCCTGATCCTAAACTCACTGCCGCTTGTGGGCGGCGGTCGGCTTGGGTTCACAGGGCCTGCCTGCGGGGATCCAGGCAGGCAGCAATGGTTCCCCAAAACAGTGCAGCGTGTGGCCTGCGCCAGCTGCGATTCAGAGAGCCAGCTCGCGGGACCCGGGCAGGTCGCGCCTGCTCCTAAACTCGCTGCCGCTCGTGGGCGGCGTTCGGCTTGGGTTCACAGAGCCCGCTCGCAAGGGTCCAGGCGGTTAGTGTCCGCTCCTATGCTCACTGCAATGTGTAGGCAGCGGCCATTTGGCGGCCCCCGGCGGGACTGTGCCCCTGCTCTGGGTTGCCGAGATTCAGTAGTTTGTGACAATCTAACACCTCCTATTAAACTTACTAGTTCCAGGAAGGTCTCCTTTCAGAGGAAATTTGCTTGAAGTTTCCCAGCAGGACGCATGTGGGTGTATTAATGAGTCTCTCTGATCCCCTTACCACGGAGGCATTGTATGTGCTGCCTCTTCGCTGGCAGCCATGTTCCAGCCCCCAAGCTAACTGCTTTTTAAACAAGGCCTTAAGAAGCTGAATCATGTGTATGTGTGTGTGTGTGTGTGTGTGTGTTTTCAGTCCTCTGTGCCCATAGTTCCATGTCTTTGGTTCTGCCTCCATGGATTCAGCTGACTTCAGATTCAAAGTAGTCAAAAAAAACTGTGTCTTCACGGAACATGTACAGATATTTATCTTATAATTATTCCTTAGACAATATAGTACGAGGATTTTCATAGCATTTACATTTTATTTGTTATTATAAGTAATCCAAAGGGAGATGGGCATAGGTTAAAATACTACACCATTATATATAAGCGACTGAGCAACTGTGAATTTGGTATCTGTAGAGTGTCTTAGAAGCAATTGTTTATAGAAATCAAGAATAAAGGTTCACACACACACACACACACACACACACTCACATATATATAATTAGGAATGAAAGCAAAAGCTGATCATGAATCTCACTGGGTCTTGGAATACTATGCTGATCTCCTTCCTCTGAGAAGAAAGCAGCAATATCCTTGTTGAGTAACAGTTCCTGTACCATGTATTGATTGTTAAAATGCAGTCAGGTATTAATTGCATGTGCTATCACTGTGGAGACTTCCTGTGTTCTCTCCAACCTGCAGGATTAAAGGACACTGCTGAGGGAAAAGGGTGGAATGCAGAGGACAGGATTCTGGGGATGAACCCCCAGGAGCCTGTAACTGAGGCCTTGTCTTCTTGGATCACTCCATCTCCTATGGTATGTACTAAGATATGGGACAAGGTAGAACACACAGGGCCTTTGGAACAAGAGGAGTCATGAGAAAGATGCACAGGCCCACTCAGTCCTACAGAACAAGACAAGAATCCTATAGTTCACACATAGGTTAACATAGTATAAAATTCTGCTATAATTTGGTTTCAAATTCCAGATAACAATAAAAGATGGCCATCGTTTTTCCATCCAATGATTATAACTAAGGATCCTTGGCATAGCAGGAATTAGCAAAAGCAGACTGGAGAATTTAAGAACCTAATCATTTTCAACAAGTGACTCCAACCTATTGCTCTAAGGGGATGATTCTTAATCCATGCATGGCAGACACCTTGAGCCTACAATGCATTGTGATAAGTTGTCCTACACATTGTAGAACATTTGGTAGTACCCAAGCCTCTTCCTATCAGATACCAGTAACATCTCACCAGCTGTGACAACCCAAACAACCTCCATACATTGCCAGTTGACCTTGGAGAATGCCAGCTGAGAATCATTGATCTAGACCGAGTCACAATAATTTCCACTTACAAAAAAAGTCCAGTCAGATTTTAACATCAATGAGTAAGAAAATTCTTCAAAGAAAGAACTCAAAATAAGTCAACAACAACAACAAAAAAAATTGGTAACAACAACAATAACCCTAAAGATAAAAATGACTTTATCTTTTAAGTGGAGGTAAAAATATCACAGAAATAATGACAAGAAAACTTCCCCTAATTAAAGGTTGATAGTCTTTACATTAAAAGAACTTAATATTATTGAAGAACTTTCTGCTTAGTGTAACAGAGAACAACTTATCCCTGACAAATTTTTCTACCAAGAAAAACTAGAAAATACAAAAGACATTTTCAAAATCTTTATAAAGTCTTTAAAAAGCTACCAAGGTACCAAAGACTTGAAGGTCCAAGATCTTTGGTGAGAAAAGGAAAATGTCTGCTATTTGATACCACCAAGGACTGGGAGGATCCATCTCCAGCAATCCCAATACAGCTTTAACTCCAGGGACAACACAGCATGTGGACCCTGGTAAATACAAACTTTTGTTGTAGTATCTTAAGGAAGCTACTCAGGGACAAAAGCAAACTATAAATCAGTTCTGTTTAAAGAAGAGAGAGTGGGCCTACCATAGCTCTCTGCCAGAAAGTGCAAAATGACATTATCTGAAGAAAGTTAACACTATCTGGAGACCTAGATAGATAATTTTTTTTATAGATAATGGCTGGTATTTAAAGAAAAAAATCTAATGAAAAAATATCTAATGTTCCTGAAGATAAACCTAAATTATCAAAAAAACAAGAGGAAAAATAGACTTTAAAAACAATTCACAAAAAGAATGAATTATTATAGTTCACAACATAGACTTCTAAATATGATTATATTTCTAAAAATTAGGTTGAACTAGAGGAACCTTTAGTAGAGAACTAAAAACTATTTAAAAAAAGAAAAATTGTAAATATGAATGGAAAATACAATAATGAAATAAAAAAGTTCTATGGGAATGTCTAATATCAGATTAGACTCAACTAAAGAGAGAATTAATAGACTACAAAACTGGCAAGAAAATTCACAAACTGAAGCAGACAGAGAAAATAAAAAGTTGGAAAACATTGAAAAGAATATAAGAACAATAGGGATAGTATGAAAAATTTTAGTCATGTTTAATTAGAGTTGCAGAAAAGGACAGAGAGAAATGGTCAGAAGAAATATTCTATCACATAATGGCCACGACTTTTCCAAAATGTAAGCTATCAAGCCACTGATTCAAGAAGTGCTACAAAACCGTGCAGTTTTTCTCCTAAAAAAAAAAAATCAAAGCAAGTCATACTAAAACTTCTGAAAAAGAAAAGGAATAAATGGGGAAAAAAAGAGTGGGGAGAGGAAACAAGGAGGGAGAGGGAAAAGGAAGAGAGAAGAAGAGAGAAAGAAATTAAGGGAAGAAAGGAAGAATTGAAATACTAATGGGGAAATATAAATATCTCATATATGTTCTCAGAGGAAAATAAAATACAGTATCAAAATATATAAGACCAAAATTAACAGAACTTACAGGAGAAACAGATCTACAATCATAATGGTAAATTAATAACTGATAGAACAAGCACAGGATACACAGGATTGTACTCAACAGTAGCAGAACCACTGTATGCAGAAACCAACGTTAAACATGTGTATAGACAGTAAGCGAGTCTCAAGAGATTTGAAACAAATGTCATCATTTTGACAGAGGACATTCCCTGACCACTGTGAAACAGAGATATAAAGATAATAGAAAATCCAAATATATAGAAACTATAGTCTTTTAAATTACCCAACACAAAAAAATTATACTAGATATGAAAAAATAGTTTTAATTGATAACGTAAGTGGAACATATCAAAACTTGTGAGATGTATTTAAGGCAATGTTCAAAGGGAAATGCTTATACACACACACACACACACACACACACACACACATATATAACATGATATGTATTAATATAGAAAAAATTAAAAGGATGGAAATTGATGATATAAGTATCCAACTCAAGGAGTTATTTGGAAAAAGGAAAGAAAAACCAGATACAGTGGCACACACCTCTAATCCCAGTGGCTTAGAAGGCTGATGCAGAAGGATGGCAAGGTCAAAGCCAGTCTCAGCAACTTAGCAAAGCCTTAAGCAACTTATCAAGACCCTGTCTCAAAAAATAAAAAGAGCTGGGGATGTGGCTAAGTGGTTGAACATCTCTGGATTCAATCCTTGGTAAATGACAACAACAACAAAATAACCACCAAAGAACATAAAATGATGAGGCCAATCATCATTTTATGATCAGAAAAGACTCAAAATTAATGAAATAGAAAATAAACATAAAGAAATAATGCAATAAATCAAATATTTTTGTGAAAATATTAATAAATATTGATATTTTCTAACAAGACTGATAAAAAAAGGGGTAGGGAAAGGGAGATAGAAGAGAGAGTATACAAATCATTGTTATTAAAAAAATCAAGAATAAAATATTTCCACCAAATCTTCAGATTTGATGAGACTGCTAGGTAAAATTACTCAGATTTTTTTTTCCTTTGTGCACCCATCTTTCAGATGACATTTTTGAATGTGAGCTAACACAACATGGAAATAAAATTAAAATGAAGATGTGGAACCCAGGAATTTTGGTAGCCCATGCCCAGACAGCAAAGAATTCCCAGGAAAGGGCAGCCCAGTGATAGTCAGAAGGATCAATTGCCTTTTCAAGGGTGTGAGGGAGGAAGGGGCTCTGCCAGCTGTCTGCATAGACAGAAGGACTAAACATAAAGAAGAGATTGACACAGTGGGGGCAGGGTAAGGAAGAGCAAATGTTGCATGTAAAAGCAAGAAAACGAGAATCTTCAGGAAAGGGAGAACATGGTAAAAAAGGAAATTTCATTATCATGCATAGCCTAGTTCTTCGTAGGACAATATTTATCTAGTCATTATGTTTTATTACAACTAGAATGGTCATATAACCAGAGTGGGAGCAACCAGGCGGGGAAATGGTGTGATGCAGAACTCAATCTGCATCCTTCAGAACAGGAAATCAATTGATAATTCCTACAATGAATAAATCAAGAAAGACTACTATAGGCATATCATTTAAGGCTATAATAACCAATCCAGAAGAAATCACTAAATAAGTTTAAAGCAATTCATACTTGGGAGTAAAAATGGAAGGGAAGGGGCTCAGAACACTCTTAGTAACAAAGTCAATAGTTTTGAATATGAAGAACCTTTTCAATACAGTTTTTTACAAACCATTTTAAAAATGATAAGGATAATATGATCATTTTTTGTCAAAATGCACATACCTGCACTCATGTAAGTACATATAAATCTGTCTGAAAAAGAACTCCAAGGCTTTTACAATAGCTATCTTTGATGAAATGAAGGGTGGCTTTTTCTTCTGGTTTATTTGTATCTTGTAATGGTTCTATGACAGATATATATTGCTTGTATGATAAGCAAAAAAATAAAATAAAATTATATAATGTATAAAATCGACACAGTGGGTAGGAAAACATTCCCAGGGATTGCATCAATATAATTTCAAATAGTCATTTTAGGGCAGTCTCCAGATACTGGTTACAGGATGAATAAATATATGTATGATGAAGGTCTAAATTTTAAAAGGATGTATGCAGAAAGGTGAGTGAATTCTTTAGCTAAGGAGATATAAATGGGATGTGCAGGGTCCAGCTCAGAGTTAGAGCACTTGCCTAGCATGCATAAGGTCCTCAGCATCACAAAAATAAAAAACTGAATAGAGATTTGCTTCTCCTCTGTGATCAATCCTCCACAACCAGAGCCTTGCAAGGTACCTGTCTTCACACTGTGCTTGTTCATGAAGGGCTGTGCAGAGACACTTGGAAAATAACGTGTTCCCTCCTAGCTGATAAGAGGATCTTCAGTCTCCAAATTTGGGACAGGGGAAGGAATTCCCTTCATAATCTGAAACTTCCATGTGAATCCCACATTTTGGGATCCCACACACTTGTAGAGAAATGTCTGAATTTCTGAGTTCCCCTTAATTTTATAACATAAGTTTATATATAGAAAAAAAACTATTCAAAAGCAATGTTGTTGTTATGGTTTGGATATGAGGTATCCCCCAAAAGCTCATGTGTTAGGCACTGCAGGAAGGTTCTGAAGAGAAATGATTGGGTCCTAAGAGTTTTAACTCAATCAGTGAATTAATCCTGATGGGGCTCACTGAGTGGTAACTGGAAGCAGGTGGGGTGAGGCTGGAGGAGGTAGGACTTGGGAATGTGGCTTTGGAGTATATATTTGTATCTGAAGAGTGGAGTTTTTCTATTTCTCTGCTTTCAGATTACCATGTGAGCTGTTTCCCTCTGCCACACTCTGCCATCATGATTTTCTGCCTCACCTCAAGCCCCAAAAGTAATGGAGCGGCTGTCTATGGATTGAGACCTCTGAAACCATAAGCATCCAAATAAACTCTTCCTCCTCTACAATTTTTGTGGTTGGGTCCTTTAGCAAAATATCTGTTTCAACAGTTGGTTCTCAGCAGCAGCATTTTGAACAAATGGTATCCAAGTACATTGCACACTGTAAGACAACCAAATCAACATCCACACCACTGCATATGCAAAGGGATGAGACCATGGGTGTTCTGGACCAAAAGTCTCTTGGACTTCTGTCAATCCTTGGTTGCAACAACACAAGATGGGAGCCTTGTTATAATAAGCTTTTCAATTAAGACATGTTTTACAAAAATGTTTTAATTGAAAATATTATTTAGGCAGTGATATTTATTTTTCAATACAGATTAAGCATCCTAAAATCATAAAACCTAAAACTATCTGAAATACTTCAAAATCTTAAACTTTCAGAGTGCTGAAATGAAGCCATAGGTGGAAAATTCCATACTGTAAAACTGTAGTTTTACAAGCATCATTAAAATTATCATGTACCTTTTAACTGTATATAAGATATACATAAGGAATTTTGTGTTTAGACTTGGGTCCTATCCCCAAGCTAATACATGATGCATATTCCAATACTCCAAAAAAATCTAAAAACATCCCAAATCTCAAATAGTTCCAAGTATTTCAGGCAAGGGATACTCAACCTGTATTTTTTCTTTTTTAGAGAGAGAGAGAGAGAGAGAGAGAGAGAGAGAGAGAGAGAGAGAGAGAGAGAGAGAGAGAGAGAATTTTTTTAATATTTATTTTTTAGTTTTTGGCAGACACAACATCTTTGTTTGTATGTGGTGCTGAGGATCCAACCCGGGCTGCACGCATACGAGGCGAGCGCGCTACTGCTTGAGCCACATCCCCAGCGACTCAACCTGTATTATTAACGTTAATTAAGTGGTACATTTACCAAATACTTTTTCATAGAAGGGAAGTACTATGCCTAATAGAAAACCTTGCCTTCTTCTAAGCCATTTGCTTCAAGCATATCTGAGCCTTGTCCCTTGCACAAAGCAGAATGCCAGTGTACCAGAACCAGAAAACTGACATGTATCTTTTTCTTGTCTCCAGGTCCCCCAGTGGGGTTAGGCTACTGACCTTAGCATGCCCTTGACATGCCCCTTGTCATATCCCTGACAGAGTCTTGATTCTGTCTCACTGCTTCTAAGCATGGGCATCCCATCTTCTGCAGTGTGACCAAAATAGTTCATACTCCTCTAGAGATCCCTGCATGGACTAGGGATCCATGTCTTTGTATCTTCTATTTGTGAAACACCTACATGTATTCATGGACTGTAGTAAAAGTATAATAAATGTTTGCTAATCGGTAGATTTTTTTTAAATCTGATTTCCACATTTTCAAGTCAATGCAACTGCTTTCAATATACTATTAACTCAATATTAACTTTTTCATACACTCGCTTTGTAACTCAGAGTTTTTGAATTCCAATCAGAAGCCTTTCTTTTTAACTAAGTTCTTTACAAGTCAAACCCTGAATTATCAAATCAGAAAACTACAGGTATGCACAAACTTTGGAGTGTATTTAGTTCAAGCGTTTCAGGTTACAGATAAGAACATAGAAACCAAAAGGACAAGTAACCTGGAAATATCACCCAGAAACTCCATGACCAAAGGGGAAGACCTACAGGGCAGAACCACTGAACGGATGAACCCTGACCTGTGCATCAGCTCACTCACCATATGTCTGGAGGTTTTCAGTGAGTTTGTCCACATCAATGTGCAATTGGCTTTCTACAAAGTTTCTTATAAATTTGTTTTTCAGCGCTTCCTAAAGGAAAATGGTAGAGCTTTAAAAAAATAATTGTATCATATCTCCTTATTGAATAACTTACTAGACTTATTCAACGTTTCATCTTATTGGAAAAAGGCAAACCAAATCCACTTAAGAGAAGTTCTAAAACATCACAATAAACAAGGAGCTAACATTTAATTAAGTCTTTACCTTGAAAAATCAAAGTAATGATTATGAAATTTTAGGGTATTATTGTAATGATATGCTAATACTGAAAATGAGAAATAAATTAATCAGTGACTTTTGGGGCAAACTTTTCTAATGGAGCTATATGGAGCTCCTTTATTTTATATATGATCTCTTCCTTCACATGACCTTTCCACAGGCTGGTTGTAAAGAAGTGATCATCCAAAACCCTGAAGAAGGGACTCTGACTTTTCCTCAGCCTTCTTTTAAGCCTATAATGTGCAAATCTTCATCTTTGGAAGAACCTTTCATTGCATCATCTGTACCACTGTCCTCCCATTATCAGTGGCTCTAACACTCTCCCATTTGTCAAAGGTTTTACTATGGAGATTTCTCCAAAATGATTGTCATCACGTTAATGAAATTTTGCATCTTGATTTTGAAATTAGCATGCGTTTACTTTCATTGTACTTCTACATCCAACATCTGACAAAAAAAAAAAAATACTGATACACTGAGGCTGAATACCAGAATGAAAAAGTGAGATTAATGTTGGAATTTACTAGTTCTCTGGAGAATATTTATATGTTATGCACGCTTTGTTGCCCCACATAAGCTCATACTTGAGAATTTCATGTTGGAATTCTCAAATAGCATGAACTTTCTGCATTCCTCATACTTGCTTCGCTTCACAGGATGGTTCTACCTAATTACATCTGAGGATGACAAGACTTTATTATGAAATCTGAGTGCTTGTACTTTTTTTTAAACAATCCTATCTTCTTTCTTTGGATATTAGTTATTTGCCAGATAACATACAGGGTACTTTGTTATACATTATGTCATTTAATCTCAGGGACACTCCATGCGGAAATTACTGTTGCCTTTTACTGATGGGGAAAACAGGACTGAATTATGGGCATCTCCTAAAGACACCAACACCTCCATCTAGTGGCAGAACCAAGTTTGGACTTCACTACAGACACTGGTAGCTCTCCCTGAACACGATGCCAATGCTAAAAAATAGGATAAAACTTAGGAGATTCGTTGTAAGATTAAAAAGTTCTTCAGGTGATTGGATATGTGACTTTAATTTCTGACATGGCTATGGAGTAAACGGCACTCAGCTGAACTACAGACTTCCAAAGGAGCTGCCCAGTGTTTGAGGCAGGGTTAGGTACATCTTTTTGTAATTTTGAATGTACTTTGCATTCTGTCAGCTTAGCACTTCACATAATATTGTAAGTCACTATTTGTAGTGGCAGCAGAGTCCTTATCAAAATCTAAACTATTTACTACCTGGACCATTGCAGAAAAAAAGTTTGCTGATCTATTTATTTACAACTTAATCCATGAGCAAACAAATTAAAGAAGAATAACCATACAATAATAGCTAAGGAATATGCCTGAGGCCACTTTAAAAAATGAGCATTGCAGACCTCCAACTTCAAGGAACAGAAGGAACCAAGTTCCCACTGTTGCATTCTGCATGCACCAGTTTGCCCAGACTCTGCACCTCCACAGACTGCTCCTGGACAATGACCATCATGGTAAACCCACTCCTAGGAGCCACTGGGACTTGGGACCCAGGACTCCTCTGTTGATAACCAGCCTTATCTCCACAGCTCCTTCACAGCCTTGCCCACTGTTCATTCAATTGCAGGGCTGACCAGAATACCTCCCACCTTCTCTCCAGGTTTGATTTGCATCCCTGTTGGAGATGACCTTGCCAAAAAACTTTTCCAGCTCCCTCTTTTTTAAAGAGCCATTTATCATAATAAAATTCTTGCATAGAATCTCACCTTGGCATCTGCTTCTTGGAGGACCTGGAATCACACTGCAGTATTTCCTCTGTGTCACACCTTATTTCCAAGTGCCTTACATATCCCATCTCACTTAGACCTCATAGCTACTATTATTTCCTCATTACACAAGTATGAGGCCCACAGCCCAGAGAGGTTCAGCAACCAGTACAAGATCACACAGGTGGTGGAATGCAGAGGAATTTTGTACTCAAACCAAATGATCTGGCTCTGCATTCCACAACCTGGACTACTTGTCTGCTAGGTAAAAAATAAACCAAACATGAACCAAAATGCAGACCTATTTTTTCTGGTCAGATCTAACATGAGCTAGGATTTCAAAAATTCCCTAAAATGTTACTAGGTAAACTATCTGTTTAGCTGTTAATGATGGTCGCACTCTGAAGAAGCCATTTAAAACCGTAACCCACTCATTTTGTCAACATTAGGTTGTCAATTCAGAATCTTAGAAAATGATAACAAAAAATAAATTTGTAATTGAAAAGAATGCAAACTCTTTAAAATAAATTTAATATGGAATTGGTAAATATTATTAAATTATTCTTTATTCACATAATAGCACTGTTTCGCATGAGTAGACTCTGGAAAGACACAAGAAGTTCTTACATGAATCCAATCTTATGTCAATTCTACTATTCATCTGGGAAAACCATGCCTGAGAGGACTTTGTAGAATCTTTTAGAGGGCTGCTCCAATGTCTCAGACAGACTCTAGCAGGCAGCTCTCCCAGCCTCAGTGGCTAAGGCACTCACTACTCACCTGCAGTTGGCTGAACATTTGGCCATTTCCACTTCCCTGGAAAAGACTTGATAGCTTCAGTAGTGTTTCTGATAAAATTTTTAGATTGTCCACAAAATAAAAAGTGTAATTAGCCTGTAAAATGAAGCACATTCAAATATGTCTCTTAATTAATTGCTATATTACTATGAATCTTCAGTCCTGTAGCAACTACAAGGTCAACAGGCATTTTCTTTTTTTTTTATTGTTGGTCGTTCAAAACATTACACAGTTCTTAATACATCATATTTCACAGTTTGATTCAAGTGGGTTATGAACTCCCAACTTTACCCCGTATACAGATTGCTGTATCACATCAGTTACCCTTCCATTGATTGACATATTGCCTTTCTAGTGTCTGATGTATTCTGCTGTCTGTCTTATTCTCTACTATCCCCCCCTCCCCTCCCCTCCCCTCCCCTCCCCTCCCCTTTTCTCTCTCTACCCCTTCTACTGTAAATCATTTCTTCCATTTGTATTATCTTGCCTTACCCCTCCTTTCCTCTTATATATCATTTTGTATAACCCTGAGGATCGCCTTCCATTTCAATGCGATTTCCCTTCTCACTCCCTTTCCCTCCCACCTCTCATCCCTGTTTAATGTAAATCTTCTTCTCAAGCTCTTCGTCCCTACCCTGTCCTTGTTTACTCCCCTTATATCAAAGGGGTCATTTGGTATTTGTTTTTAACGATTGACTAGCTTCACTTAGCATAATCTGCTCTAATGCCATCCATTTCCCTCCAAATTCTATAATTTTATCATTTTTTAAAGTTGGTTATGATCTACATACTGTGGGATCAGGCCCCAAATTCCTCAACAGACACCCATAGTGAAAGAGTTAACAACTAGAATCAACAAATGGGACTTCCTCAAACTAAAAAGTTTTTTCTCAGCAAAAGAAACAATAAGAGAGATAAACAGGCAGCCTACATCCTGGGAACAAATCTTTAATCCACACACTTCAGATAGAGCCCTAATAACCAGAATATACAAAGAACTCAAAAAATTAGACAATAAGATAACAAATAACCCAATCAATAAATGAGCCAAGGATCTGAACAGACACTTCTCAGAGGAGGACATACAATCAATCAACAAGTACATGAAAAAATGCTCACCATCTCTAGCAGTCAGAGAAATGCAAATCAAAACTACCCTAAGATACCATCTCACTCCAGTAAGATTGGCAGCCATTAGGAAGTCAAACAACAATAAGTGCTGGAGAGGATGCGGGGAAAAGGGTACTCTTGTTCATTGCTGGTGGGACTGCAAATTGGTGAAGCCAATTTGGAAAGCAGTATGGAGATTTCTTGGAAAGCTGGGAATGGAACCACCATTTGACACAGCTATTCCCCTTCTCAGTCTATTCCCCAAAGACCCAATAAGAGCATGCTACAGGGACACTGCTACATCGATGTTCATAGCAGCACAATTCACGATAACAAGATTGTGGAACCAACCTAGATGCCCTTCAATAGATGAATGGATAAAAAAAAATGTGGCATTTATACTCAACAGGCATTTTATACCACCTCTCCTTGGCTCTTCCCATCTCTTACTTCCTGCCTGTTCAGCATTCTGTCTCTAGTAGTAGACCATCTTTTAGGTACAGCATACAGCCCCAGTACATACTGACCAAATAAAACAACGGTTGTCCACATTTCCTCCTGCAAAATATGTTCTCAACTAAGATCAACTTATTTGTTTTATGGTATCTGACACTGAGGAAGATAGAGTAAAACTAGTGCACATATTGCTTTATTGTTATTGGTTGAGCACATTGGTGTAAGACGTTTGTAAAATAAGTTGGCATCATAAAAACATGCACAGTCACAGATCCATAAAAGAATTCACGTCTTTTTCTCTCAAGATAAAAATATTATATCCTAACAAAATAATTTGAATACAATATAAAATTATAACTAGGAAAATGTCAACTGTAATATTATTATATTTAATAATAGTCTGAAAATAGTGTCAATGCCAAACACACACTCATAGAGGAGGGTTTGAGAGTCCACCACTATCTCCTGAAGGTCATTAGGAGAATCTTCCGGTGGCTAAGAGCTGAAGAGCAGCCACTATAACAAACAGAGGAAAACTTTAAGTCAACTTTAGCCTTCTAGAAAAATAGAAGTGAGAACTGTTGTAAATATTAAGATTAATTAGCATTTCATTTTCATTTGGCACATACATAACAAATGCTCAGTAAACTTCAGCTATGCTAGTCAAAACACATGCAGGCACACAGGGGTTGAATATTGTTATTAATGCAACCAACTTACAAGATTTACAAATAATCTAAAAACAGGGAATACACAGACATGTGCTCCAACACATATGTATGAATATCTATACATATATACCAAGTTATTACAACTTAAATAATTTGAAATATCCAAATTTATCATATAAATATATACACCCCCCCAAACACACACCCTTACTTTTCTAATGCACAAGAAAATTTCACTAAAACAAATAATATGATAGGTAATAATATATAAATATATAAATAATATATAAATATATAATTAATATAATAGGTAACAAATAAATCTCTAACATGTCAAACATGTAAAATATTTAAATAAATTATTTAAATGTCAAACATGTAAATTATTTAAGCATATATCATGAAATTAAAATTATTGAAATGCATACAATTTTGAAATTAACAAATTGAAATTTTAAAACACTATAAATAATGAATTTCAAGAAGTTATTTAGGAAAAATATATACAAAATAATGATATTGGCTATCAAAATATATTGAATATAACCAAAATTCTGATTCACTTATGTTTGTTAAAATTGAAAAGTGAAAGGTAGACTCCTATAGTGCAAGAATTAAAACCAAGAATCAATAAATGGGATGGATTCAAACTAAAAAGTTTATTCTCAGCAAAAGAAACAATCTGTAAAGTGAACAGAGAGCCTACATCCTGGGAGCAAATCTTTACCCCTCACACATCAGATAGAGCACTAATCTCTAGGGTATATAAAGAACTCAAGAAGCTAGCACCAATAAAACAAATAACCCAATCAGTAAATGGGCCAAGGACCTGAACAGACACTTCTCAGAAGAGGATATAAAATCAGTCAACAAACATATGAAAAAATGCTCATCATCTCTAGCAATCAGAGAAATGCAAATCAAAACTACTCTAAGATATCATCTTACTCCAGTCAGAATGGCAGCCATTATGAAAACAAACAACAATAAGTGTTGGTGAGGATGTGGGGAAAAAGGTACACTTATACATTGCTGGGATTGCAAATGGGTGCAGCCAATATGGAAAGCAGTAGGGAGATTCCTTGGAAATCTGGGAATGGAACCACCATTTGACTCAGCTATCCCTCTCCTCAGTCTACACCCAAAGGACTTTTAAAAAGCATACTATAGGGACACAGTCACATTCATGTTTATAGCAGCACAATTCACAATAGCCAAACTATGGAGCCAACCTAGATACCCTTCAGTGGATAAAGGATAAAAAAAAATGTGGCATATATACACAATGGAATTTTACTCAGTAATAAAAGAGAATAAAATCATGGCATTTGCAGGTAAATGGATGGCATTGGAGAAGATAATACTAAGTGAAGTTAGCCAATCTCAAAAAAACAAATGCCCAATGTTTTCTCTGATATAAAGAGGCTGACTCATAGTGGGGTAGGGAAGGGGAGTATGGGAGGAATGGATGAATTCTAGATGGGGCAGAGAGGTGGGGGGGAAAGGGAGGGGACAGGGGATTAGCAAGGATGGTGGAATGTGATGGACATCATTATCCAAAGTACATTTACAAAGACACAAATTATGTGTCAACATTCTTTATATATAAACAGAGATATGAAAAACTGTGGTATATATGTGTAATAAGAATTGTAATGGAAAAAAAGTACATGTATAAAGACATGAATTGGCATGAACATACTTTATATATAAAGATATGAAAAACTGTGGTCTATTTGTGTAATAAGAATTGTAATGCATTCCACAGCCATGTATTTTAAAAAATAAAATCAATTAAATAAAAAAAATCAAGGAAAAGAAAAAAGTCTCTAAAATTAAAAGTTTATGTTTATTAAAAAAGTGAAAGGTAATCAAAAAAGCATTAATTTAAAATATCAATAAAATAATAGTACAGGAAATGTAAGAAAAGAAGAAAGAAGCAATTAGTCAAGATAAATTTAAAAAATAAATTACTTTAAGAAAAAGATAAACATTAAGTGCATGAGATATTTCTCTCAATAAATAACATAATATCTCAGGAAAGTTGAATTTTCAATTATTTAGTATTTGCTGAAATCTTAGGATACATCTAAATCATTCAACATAAAATAATATTGATTAATGAGCTATTAATATTAATTTTTCAAAATATTTTAAAGCATTAAAATTTAAATAATTAACAGTTAATGTTAGAAAACAAAGATAACAGATGTGAGAAAAGACTTAAAACATACAGATTGATAATCATATTTTTTAAATCTCAGTGAAATGTGTTTTAAGATTAAAATGACAAATTACTAATAAGCTATAGAAAATCCTCCTCATACACAAACAATATATGGTGATGGTGTCAACTGAACAGGTCTGGAAACAATGACCCATCTGGTGAGTCTCTGTACCCACAAGAATGTGACTTTCAAATGCCTGTGCCTTCAGAAGAAATTAGAACCTGTTGGGATATGGCCAATTCCAGATCAACAAGAGCTTGGGGTTGTACCAGACAGCAAGACGGCCATAAAAGACCATTCAAGTCATGTTAGGAAATCTAGGAAGAGGTCTTGCCAGACAAGATACAGTGAACTCCTTCCTGCTCTCATCTCTAAGTACTCCATACACCTTGGAAGCAATGGAAGAGACCTCCACAGCGCTCTAAAGAAGAAAGAGGACAGCATCCCACTCACTGACCTCAGGATGGGAGAAGCAACATAGCGAGAGGGAGTCATGAGCTCCATCCAAGAGAATTTGCCCCAGACCCTGCATTTCCCAACCAACAACCCAGCAACAGAGGGCAGGCCAACCAGGCTCATTCTTCCCTGACTGGATTGGAGTCTTACAAAAAACAGGAGGTCAGCCCCATAAGATCAATGAAAGGGTGAGTGGGGACATCCACTAATGACAGGTAGCCAGGAAATGATTCTATTTCCCCCAGGGAGGGGAAGGGAATGCTAAGGTGGACCAGTACAGAGCTCCTGACACAACAAGTCCCAGCCCCCAACACTGAGCAGCCTGAGGCATCAGCAAAGGTTATTGTGCCATAAATGGCAGAGCCTAGAATCATTCCCTGCCCCTACTGCAGGAGGACTCCTCACAGCACAAAGACCTGGCCTGCTAAGTCCTCTCCTTCTCTGACCTCCCAACACTCCAGTCCTCCATGTGGAGGCATATAGAGTCAGGGCTTGAGAAAACCTATCTGTCCCTCAGGGAGTAATGGGAGCTCCCGAAGTAACACATAAATCAAATAGACCAAACAGCACCATGGAAACTACGAAAATTAAACCATTATTAGAGCAACAGTCTACAAGTAGGCTAAGACCTGTGTATTAAACTAAGTATGATAACTGCAAATATAAAAGGTTATTTCATAAGGCACAAAGTATTCTAATATAATAGCCAAAATGCCCAGGTCATGGGGCTGCAGTTATAGCTCAGTGGTAGAGCACTTGTCTAGCATGTGTGAGGCACTGGGTTTGATACTCAACACCACACAAAAATAAATAAATAAAATAAAGATATTGTGTCAATCTACAACTAAAAAAATAAAAATAAAAAATTTTAAAAATGCCCAGGTCATAATTAACAATCACCCAGCATTCAAAAAATTAGACTATATATATATATATATATATATATATATATATATATATATATATATGCAATCAATTTACACCATTATTAAAATAAATCAGACACTGTAATGATCTAGCTAGTATTATTATAAAATAGCCATAGTAAAAATGTTTTGACAATTACAAATCACTTTAAAAAAATGAAATAGTAGAAAAATCTCACTAAAGAAAAAGAAGTCATAAAAGAACTACATGGATACTAAAGGCCTAGAAAAAAATGCAACAGTAATAAAAACTAATAGCATTGTCTCATAACAAGAGAGGAGATGACAAGATAGAATCAATGAACTTGAGGAATAATCAACATACTTCACCCAACCTGAGCAATAGGGAGAAAACGGATTGATAAAAAATGTGAGTTTCAGGGACCTGTAGGACAATAACAAGATTCAATGTTGGTATCACTGGAGTCTCAGGAGCAAAAGAAAAACAGAATGGGCTAAGAAAGAGTATTAGAGGAAACAATGAGTGAAAAACTTCCTAGAGTTTGTGGGATATAAACCCCTATGACTATAGAATGAACTGAGAGAAATCTACACCATGCCACACCACAATTAAACTTCTAAACACTGAAGACAAAAAAAAAATCCTTAAAGCCAACAGAGAAAAATGGCATGCTACCTATAGGGAACTTAATGTGATGGTTAGCAGGTAAGTCATCTGACATCAAGGAGGCCAAAGGAAATGAGCTGGTATTTTTTCATGCTGTAAGAAAATAATTTTTAATTACAAATTCTGTGTTTAGTATAGATATTTTTCTGCAATGAAGGGGAAATAAAAACATTCTCAGATGAAGGAAAACTAATAAATATTGAAATGTTTTCTCAAACAAAAAGGAAATGTGGAACATAATTTTAGACCAAAGGAAAAATAACTGAAAAAATAGAAATTTGGGTAAGTATTAGTATTCTATTCCTCATAAGTTTTAAAAATTCTTTTGAATGGTTGAAAAATCATGACACTTTTGAGAGTGGACAATTAAAGATGGTCCCCAAATTGCCAGAATTTGACACAATTTTTTTTTTTTTACTTTAGGATGAGGTAAAAGTGACACACTTTTGGAGAAACTATAGTTCAAACTTTGAATTTTGATCTCTTCCCAGGTGAGCAACATAGGATCCTCTCCCATGATGCTGAGCCCAGTAGTGAACCACAGCTCCCAGTTACAAGGACAAACAACTAATTCCCTACAGTGTCCTAATTTGCTAAGCTGTGATGTTCACTAGGTTAGGTATATTTCCTGCATTTCCAATTGAGAATATTTCTAATTTACAAAGGGGGCTTTATTGGAGCATCACCCCATCGTAAGTCAGGGAGCTTCTGTGTACTGAAATATGAAAAAAGTAAGGTGTCCTAGTGGAAATAAGGTTCTCACACTTGAGTCATAGTGGTAAAATGTCAATACCAATAGACTGTGAAAAGTCACACCTGTACTGCAATATGCAGAACCTCCTCTACGAATGTACTGCAAAGAGATGCACCTAAAAACCACTATAAATAAACCATTTTGTGGAATTGGGAATCCCAGGAAAGATTCAAATAATCCACAGAAAGGGCATGGACAGAGAAATAGAGGACACAATGGCCAAAATCTGGAGCAACTCAGATGCCATATAATGTGCAAATGGTTAAACTGTAGCCAAGCACAATGGTGCATGCCTGTAATCACAGCAGCTAAGGAAGCTGAAGCAGGAGGCTCCTGAGTTCAAAGACAGCCTCAGCAATTTAGCAAGGCTCTAAGCAACTCGGTGAGATGCTGTCTCTAAATAAAATATAAAAAAGAGCTTGGGGAGGTAGCTCAATGGTTAAGCACCTTGGATTCAATCCTTGGTACCAAAAAAAAAAACTGTTAAATTGTGGCCCAAATATTATTATGGAATATTATGAAAAATAAATGAATCACTAATATCTGTACAATATACATCTCTAGAAAATTCTGCTAAGTGAAAAAAATCAACTCCTAACAGTTACATATCATTTCATTCCATCTATATGACAATCTAGAAATGATGAAATACAGAACAGACTAGTGGTTTCCAGGGTCCAGGAACCAGAAGAAGAGTGCTATAGGGACAAAGGAGGCACAGCCATAAAAAGATGACATGAGAGGCCCTGTGATGATAGCTGTTCTGCCTGAGTTCTGGTGGTGGATACACAAACCTACATGAGTGATGAGATTTCAGTAAAACTCAATGCTCATAGGCATACACACACATATATACATACACACACACACACACACACACACACACACAAGTGAAACTAGGGGACTCTGGGATCAGTGAGTTTACCAATGTCAGAACCCTTGTTGTGATACTGCACTATAGTTTTGTGAGATGTTACCATTATGATGAAATTCAATGAAGGGCACTTGGGGTATTTCTTACAAGTACATGTAACCTCAATAACCTCAAGATAAAAAGTCAATTTCCTAAAGGATATATAAGCCTAACTGAAGAGGTGCCCACTGACCACAGATGGGATAATTTGAGCATCAAAGATAAAGATAAATAAAAACTGAAAATCATCAAATATAAATGTTTGAATTAACATTATTTTTAATTGATTACCTTCACAAGATGACTGAAAACCGATAAAGATCAGAGTTCTAAGTCCCACTTGAAAATGGTTCATGATTCTCAGATATCGCATGATTAAAGTCTTATACTTCTTTTCATCTCACTAGGAGATCCAATGACTTGAACTCTCTTCTCATCTATACACCACTTCCTGACTGCTAATTTGAGAAAATGGCTGTTTTCCCTCTTACTTGCAGTTATTTTGTTGTTATAATTGTTTAAAATATAGAGGGAAAAATTTTAAAACATTACTGAGTCAAAACATGAGATATCAGTTTTGCTTTTATTTTTTCTGTTGCAGCCATTATTTTCTTATTATCTCACCCACTTCCCTCTCAGACCTTTTGCTTATTGTTCAAAGGGAAATTGGGCAGAAGAATTTTAGGATTTGGAAAAAGCTATTCAAAGTAAAAAAAAAAAAGAAACGAAAAAGTTTCCTTCTTACTTTTCCAGAATCAGTAAGAGCAAAACCCAGGGAAGAAGCATCTCTTATTACCACTCAACCCCCTTCAGACTAGAAAAGCGCACTTCTTTACTATCTTGGATGCATGGATGGATGGGTGAGTGGATGAGTAGGAGGAAAAGAAACAGGCTGCTCCGTGGTTCCAGAAACAAAGCAGCCTGTACCTTGACTATTGCACACAGAAAATATGGCTGGGTGGAACACCTAGAGGAAACATGGCCAGCACACCAGGATGCCAGTGCTCAATTCTGTCCTCAATCCAAGACACAAATGCAAAACAACAGGAGATAATAAGGTAGAGACGTTCTGGGATCTTATCATGTACACCTTTTCCATACCCTGTACTAAATTCCAAGCATTTAAAGGGGTTAGTGAGGATGCTGTCTCCCTTCCTACTCTTTTCCCCAGGAACTTAGTTCCAAACACAGAGGAAACACTGCTGTTGGCTCCTCAGGTGTCTCCCTGAGGTTATGCACACATATTAAAAATAAGTGCAGACACTGTATTGTTTTTCTTCATTCAGACTACCCACATTCTTATGCATCTTGCCCAAAATTCATTTAGCAGTAAGTTTTGTTGATTAATCTATATCTAATTCATTTTAGGGAGGTACTGGGGTTTTAACCCAGGGGTGCTTTACCACTGAGCTATAATCCTAGTTCTTTTCTATTTTTTTTTTTTATTTTGAGACAATGTCTCATTAAGTTGCTTAGAGTCTTGATAAATTGCCAAGATTGTCATTGAACTTGCAATTCTCCTGCCTCAGCCTCCTGGGTCACTGAGATTAGAGGTGTGTAGCATTGAGCCCAGCCTAACTCATTTTTTAACAAGTTGCTTAGTTTTTACTTTATGTATGTAGCAAAATTTAACCAATTCCCTACTGTAGTTCCCATCCCTAGAGCTTACAAATTATGACACTATATATTCTTACTTTTATGTGTGAATTATATTAATTAACTAATTAATTTATTAGCCTTACATGTCTTTGTAATACTGATATAAATAATCCCCAAATGGTCTCAAAGACATCAAACCAATATACTTCCACCAGCCAAATACCATCAACCAACAAAATATGTCCAACCTGAGGCCTTTCCCACTTTGATATGACATCCTATTTGAGTGTAGCTCATTTTTAAGATTCACTTTTATCTTTCTGTAGTAAGATTGATCAAACTTTTCATTTGTTTGAAAGTCATCTTGGAGTGTTTTCTTTGTTTGAACCATACGTTTATATTCTTTGCTCGTTTTCAAGTATACTATTTCATTGATTTAAATATTGTAAAATAAAACCCTATTCCCAAGTGTACATAATCTATGGCCAAGCAGCTCAGAGGAGAAGACAAAAGCATAAGAAGCCTAGTAACCCACCTAGAGAGTCTTGGAGAAGACAATGCAAACCTGAGCCACCAAACCCCTCCAACCACCTCCTCTCCTATGACTATGTCTTAATTTCCCTCTCTTTGTACACAGAGAGTTGAAAAAATTAAGAGTTGGAAAAATCACTAACAATAACCTTCCTGTTTTCTCCTTCAGTAGAGAACAAATGACCCAGAAAACTCCAAGAAGGGTCAGAGCCCAAGGCATGTTTGAGTCCAGACTCAGCCACGGACTGGTCACAAGACCTTGACAAAGGGTCTCAGCGATCCAGACTTCAAGTGCCTTATTTGTGAAGTGGATATGGCAGCAGTGCCTGTCTCTCCCAGTGGTACACAGGGCTGCTGGTTTGCTTGGTGGCCTCCAGCTCATGGCCGTGAACATTAATTGCTGGAACTGGATCTGGAGGCCAGAAATGTGGAAGTTCACAGAGGTGCAAGGTCTATAAAAGAGCCATGTCTTGTCCGCCTCAAGAACCAGATGCTGTGTTTTCTCACAGAACAAGTACATCCACAGGACTCCCCATACTGGTTTCTCAGAGAACAGCTGTTTCACAGGGTTATCATTTCAAACAACTCTATTAATAAAATGTAATTACATCTACTCTGGCAACATTCCTGAATTTCAATAAAATCATCCGTGTTGAACATTTTCTTTCACTTGAGAGCCTCACTCCAGACTGAACCACTGAAAACTTGCTTTGAGACCACTGATTTGATGCCTGAAGTCAGAAAGCAGATTGCTATGAATTCCTTTCCCTTAGCAGGGCTCCCTGGGGATGACCTTAACCTGCCTGGAAGACTGGTGGTCTCACAAGTCTCCTTCACACCCCTCTCTGTACAGGTAAAGAATCCCCAGTGCAGAACCTGTGCACCTCCAACCTTAGGCTGGCTCTATTTATAGACTGCAGTCCCGGACAGCTTCTGCTTGGCTAACATTTTTCATCTTTGATAAGTGTCCAAGACAAGCACTTTCATTTCTATTCAAGTTACTTAATCACCAGGCTTTATGTCCATTTAGTGATAAAAATAGAAAAAGCCTTGTATCAATCTTTAATCTTTGTGACTTTGCTCTCATCCTCCCAGAGAGGTAGCTCTGAAGACAGTTAGAGGTCTAAGGATGGGTGAAATGTCACACATTGCTACGCAAATGAATTTTAAAAAAAGGTTGTCAGTGCCTTTAATTAGCTAACCAGTATCCCAGACTGATGATGGTAAAAGCAGCTTTACTGTATAAGGTCCTTATTGCTTGACAACTAACATCATAAATGTGGCCAATAAAAAGAACCCTGGGCACAGAATCTACCAAACTGCGATTTGAACCATGCACTTTCATTTACTAACTAATAAACTTGGAAAAGCAAACCTCCACAATCCTATTTTTCTAATCTGTAAAATCAGTCCAAGAATGACTATCCAACCTGGTTCTTATGAGAAATAAATGAGATGTCATTCAGAACAGTGTCCACTATGGTTCCTCAAACCGTGCAGAAGTAAACAGTGATTCTATCTATGTTTGAGGCAATAAAATTGTTAATATTAGAGCCCCAGAACCACAAGCAAATGTATCTCCCATTTTCCCCCTTCTCTCATTCTAGATTCAAACAAAATACACCACAACAAAGAGATGAAACTGAAAGTCAACCTTTCCCCCATTACAACCTGACATCCCAATCCCAAAGCTTGAAAGGAACTTCTTCCATGAGAAATGGTCTTCCTCACCTGCACTGTCATGCAGATGCTATCTCCTTCCCACCCAAATCAGTTACTCTTAGAGTAGAAAGTGAATTTTATCCACAGGTGAATCCCCACTTAGAGGAAAAAAACTGATGTATAGCCGAACATAAACCACTGACTATGACATCAAAAAGAACTGGACTCAGGTGCCATTTCTGCCACCTACTGGGAGAACTTGACAAGGTTATTTAACCTAAAACTCAGTTTTCTCCCTGCAAATGAATAGACAAACTCTAGATAGGGCAGAGGGGTAGGAGGAGAAGGGAGGGGGCATGAGATAACTAATGATTGTGGAATGTGATGATCATTATCCAAAGTACAAGTATGAAGACACGAATTGGTATGAATACACTATGTATACAACCAGAGGTATGAAAAATTGTGCTCTATATGTGTAATGAATTATAATGCATTCTGCTGTCATATATAAATTTTTAAAAATGAGGGTGACAACTGCTAATCCCCATAGTAAATTGAAGGCACACATGAGGTTTCTAGTGAGTGTGGGCTCTTAACCATGTATTAGATAATTTTCCCCCAATATCTCTCCTTCTGTATCTACTGAATATATTTTAATAAGTTAAAAATTACATTTAAGAATTGATGGGCTTACTAGTCAATAGTCTCATTTCTTAAAAAATAAAGTTATGACTTATTACTGGCTGTGCCACTTGTCAATTTATCTTCTTGCAATTTGCAACATACCCTTTCTTGCCCATTCTACAATAATGGAGCTGCACCCTTTCATCTTTCTCCTTGGGCAGATAGCACAACATTAAGCTTTGCCAGTATATGACACTGGAGGGATAATGGAGGAAGGATTTTCTCTTCTTGATTTGAGTGTGCTACTTCTGACAGGCTCCTTACTGGGCAAGTCCCTGGCATCCATTTTTTTCTGCTTCTGGGTACCTGCTGTGGGCACAGCCAGCAACAGATAACATCTTCAGACACAACAGATAACATGTTGAGGGCCGCAAATCAAGTCAAGATGGCGCCTGGCAGTTTGCCAGGAGGAGTGGTTTGTGAGGCAACTGACACCAAGCCATTAAGATGGTGGAGATTCCTTATTGGCTGATTGCCCTATCTGGATGATGCTAACTGAGTCAAGCTGTGTGTAATCAGTTAGGAATATATACCTCTGCTGTTCCGTAATAAAGCAGTTCCCATTTCAACCTTCAAGTTGCTTGTCACCTCCCAGTTACTTTGCCCAGCCAGACTACAGCAATAACATCTTAGGGAATGTGGCTAGTGCAGCATGTTCCCATGAATGACTTCCCCAGGCACGTCATTGTGAACCTTCCAGAGTTGGAAAGTCTAGATATCTGTCACAATATTCTGTCACTTCGGATTGAAAATTCTCAGGTGCTTCAGTGACTTATCCCACCATCCAGAGGGCCATCATTGTACTATCTCCAGTGAAGTATGGATCTCAATCCAGAATGGAGAAGCCATTTCCAATTGTGATCCTTCCTTGAGTGTTCTGGGTTCATCCTGGGATGAGAGCTCTCCCTTTATCTGCGATTACTGCATTCCTTGGCATCCTCTTTATTATTATAACAATCTCATTACTCCATTATCTTTTTATAGTAATAATCATTTATAATAAACTTGGCCTGTTTTCTCTTTTTCTGCTTAGATCCTGAGTGATACACTGGATAATAACAAAATGGACACTGTGCTCAGAAAACATCAAAAATGCAGACGCCATGAAATAACTTAAGAAGAAAAGGTTAAAAAAAATCTTAACTACGTCAAGATCACTTAAAGTATCAAAAAATAAAGTTTTAAACACAGGCATTTTATAAAAGAAAAAAGTAACAGAAGTGGGAAGCCACAGGAGTTAATCCTGGGAAGGTTGATGTCTTGATGCCCTCTGAAAGGTAAAGCTCTGCACAAGAGTCATAGGTTGGCTACAATCCTGCGGTGGGGCAGAGGACAGGGGGCCACATGGTTCTCACCCTTTGACTCATGTATCCAGTACAAAGTTCAATTTGCAGAAAGTAATAGACTACAGGAAGAGCTAGAAATCAAACATCATTGACCAGCTTCCTTGCTACCAGCTGCAAGCCATTGTTAGGCTGCAGAAATCTGCTCAGGCACAAATTAGTAGACCCCACAGGGACAGGTATGTCAAATGTCTGCATCAGTAACTTCAGAGCAAACTATTGTCAGAATAAAAAAGTCATTCTTGGTTTTCTGACACAGTAGTTCTCTAGTGACCAAAAGGAAAAGGAAGTAACACTTAGCTCTATTTCTAGGGAAACATTTTAATTAAGAGAGCAACTTGAGCAACCATTTCTGCTCTAATAGGGAAGGAGACAAAAACCTTCATACTTCAATGCCATTTAACAAGATCTTCATTACAACCATTTGCACCACTGCACTGTGCTGGCTCTGCAGGTGATACAAGTGGATGAGACTGGACACAACTCTGGTGAGTTCAAGGGATTCAAATCTAGGATTTCCTTTTACAGATGGACGAGTCCTCCTTAGAGAAGCAATAAGCCTGAGGTCACATACCAGAGTTAGGAATGGTAGGACCAAAATCTAGCTTTCCCAACAGACACATTTCTAATCGTGACATCATGCTTCCTAGTGCTGCCCATGATCTTACAGATTTCCTGCAAAAATGACGACTTTGTAATGGAGAAAATTACATTAATTAAGACTAAGTAACAAACACAGACATGCATCACATAACTAACAGGACCCATTCTGAGAACTTTCATCATCAGACTGTCATGTTGTGCAAAAAACACAGAGTGTTCTGACTGAAACCTAGCTGAGGGAGGCCTGTCAAGGCATGGTCAACACAAGATGGGTGAAGCTGCTGCAGATGTAGCACGGCAGGCTGTTTTACAGTATACTTCTTTTTCCCCACAAGGGAAAAGAGTACACTCTAAAATAACAATTAAAGCTCTAGCATACTAAATACATAAATCAATGTCATTTATTATTATTATCAAGTATGATGTAATGCACAGTTGTTTGTTCTGTATTTTTATAAAATTAGCAACACAATAGGTTTTTTCGTACCAGCATCACCACAAACATATAAATAATAAATAACAGGTCACACTGTGACTTTATGACTGCTATGTCATCATGAGACCCATAGGAACTGTTCAGCTCCACTATAATAGACCACCATAAATGTGACCCATCATTGACTGAAATGTTCAGATGTGGTGCATGATGGCATTTAATATTACCCATCACTCCAACAGTATAGATCATATGACACAAGTGACAAAGCAGCAACTCTCTGCCTGCTCTGTGGGACTTGAGACCATGTAAACTAGAATGAATTTTCATAAAACTAATTCATCCTGGGTACAATGCTGTCTGCTCAGTTGCCCCATGATCTGCAACCATATAGAATAAGTAAAAAGGTCTACACTTTTATCCCTACCTGTAAAATCCAACAAATTATTAAGCAAGAACCAGTGAAATCTTTGCTTATTCTTTCAAAATTCTCATTATCCTCAGAACACACAAGGAAAGTACATCTTCTCACCACAACTCTTCCTAGGCCCCACTTGCTGAGAAGAGTCACTCCATACTTCTACTACATTGACGGTATCTCTTGTTGAATTGTTTCTTCAGCTATTTCCTTCTATTTCCCATTGCAAGACAAGACCTTCCAAAGCAGACACATCATGCTTTGTTGTATGGAAAAAATATAGCACAGTATGTGACATTGTAGAAATATATTGCTATTATAATGATGTTAACATGGAATAGTATATTATGTAATCATAAAGAAGAAATTCATGGGCTCTTCCACTGAACCACATCCCCAGCCCTTTTTATTTTTTTTATTTTGAGACAGGATCTGGCTAAGTTGCTTAGAGCCTTGCTAAGTGGTTGAAGCTGGCTTTGAACTTTCCATCTTCCTGCCTTAGCCTCCAGAGTTGCTGAGATTACAGGTGTGCACCACCACACTCAGCAATCTCTGTTTTTTAAATGGTAACTATAGCTCATTCAGTGTATTGTGATATGGATAAATTGGGATGTTTCTGTTATTTTTTATATTCTATTCTATTCTTAAGACTTTTTTCCCACCTGTTTTTAGGATTTGTTGATGTTTCCTTCTTTTTAAATTTTTTTCAGTGCATTTTTCCTTTTTTTCTTTTTTTTTTTTTTTTTTTTGGTGTGGATATCATGTCCTCTATATCTACTGTTTTAGTGATTGCCCTAAAAATATTCTCTAAATACTTGAGCTTAAAAAATCTAAATTGAATATTTTAACCCCCTTCCTGAAAAATACTCTCTATACTTACATAGTATTGCCCAATATTTTGTGTTCCTTTTTAAAATCTCCACAAATTAAACATCATCATAATTAATTTTTTTTACAGACAATGTTCACTTAGGTTTACTTACATAATTACCATTTTCTGGGCTCTCCAAACCTTTGCATGGTTTTTTATTGATTTTTAAAAAAAAATAAATGACAGAAGAATGCATTACAATTCTTATTATACGTATACAGCACAATTTTTCATATCTCTGGTTGTACATAAAGTATGTTGACACCAATTCGTAGCTTCATATATGTACTTTGGATAATGATGTCTATCTATCACATTTCACCATCCTTGCTAGTCCCCTGCCGCTCCCTTTCCCTCCCACTCCTCTGCCCTATCTAGAATTCATCCATTCCTCCCATACTCCCCCTCCCTACCCTACTATGAGTTAGCCTCCTTATATCAGAGAAAACATTTGGCATTTGTTTTTTTGGGATTGGCTAACTTCACTTAGCATTATTTTCTCTAATGCCATCCATTTACCTGTAAATGCCATGATTTTGTTCTCTTTCATTGCTGAGTAAAATTTCATTGTGTATATATGCCACATTTTTTTTTATCCATTCATCCACTGAAAGGCATCTAGGTTGGCTCCATAGTTTAGCTATTGTGAATTGTGCTGCTATAAACATTGATATGGCTGAGTCCCTGTAGTATGCTGATTTTAAGTCCTTTGGATATAGTCCGAGGAGAGAGATAGCTGGGCCAAATGGTGCTTCCATTCCCAGATCTTATTTCATAATCCCAAGGACCTTGGGACAAGTATGCTGTGCTAATTTTATTGACAATTAATCTAAGAATAAGAGAATTGTACCATTTTCCACATCTTGACCCTGGGGAAAACGGCGATTTCTCTTTAGACCCTCTCCTCAACCAGCCATCAGCTTCACCCCAGGAGAAGCCTCCATCAATTCCTGGCCTGATTACCGTGGTCTGAGTAGGTATGCATCTGCTGGACTTAAGGCCTAAGATTTGAGACTTTAGATCTGGCACTTTAGCTTAACTTTTTTGTAGTTGCTTGTTTTGGGTATGTCTGTCATGAGCCCATCATGTTAAGTGTGTTTCCAGGGGTTAGAGTTAACTTAGAATTGTTTGCTTTAGATTGAGTATGTCTATTGCAGTACCTAGCGTTAAGGATTCCCATTTTCTTGATTAAGAACCTATAGAGTGAAATTGTATTGAGTGATTTGTGTGAATAAAGCACTGAAAAGGGAAAATAAAAGAAATTCATAGGCTTTTTAAAATTTGATATAGTTGATATAGAGTCATTCTCTGAAATTCCTAAACTATCTAGGACCCTGATAAATTTAATATACTAAAAGAATTACATAAAATTGGCTCCATCCCTGGCCTGAGCATCTCTCCCTAGCACAGACATGGAATAACGGTTGGGGGCAGAGTTCTCTTGACAGCAGGGATAACTCATGTTCATAACCTATTATCTAAATAATTGCCATTCCATTATGAGAGTCTAGACGTTTGCAAATACTCTTTCAAAATACTCTTTCAAAACCATATTTCCAAGATTAAAAAAAAGTTGTAAATAACATTCAGCATATGCAAAGATAAATGTAGTTCCTGGGGTAAGTAGTAAGGACAGAAAGCTTCCAAGTAACTTAACTGTAACCTCATATAGCGCTATGAAAACTACAGACACTATAATTTCTAGTGACTTGTAGGACAGAAACAGGAAACTTGTAAAAGTGAATTTGATCAAAAATGACTTATGATCATATGATCACATGGCACTTTTAAGTATTTAAATTGTTAATGCTATTTGAAGCATAGAAATTGACAGAACTGGTATCTCCTTTTCTGTGTGTGACAGTAAGATCAAGTCATTCCCAAGTCCTTGGTAAAATGTCCCCTTTTGAGGTACCTACAGGCTCACAAGCCACATGAGACAAGAAAAGACCCTAGGAAAAGATCATTAGAAAAGAAACCAGACAAGGAAAAAAACCCAGACACAATTGTTGAAGAAGAAATTGCAAATATTGATAATAATATATTCTGTGATAAACAGATTCAAGAAGTTAAAAATATAAAGGAGGGAAAGCAAGCAGAACCTCCCAAACAGAAACTCCTGATGGGGAAACTCTTTTGGCCACTTCATCTCATCTTATTCTCCACAGGGTCATATATAGCCTCATGCTGAGTTGGAAAACATCACTTACAAATGTTAACGAATACACCAGTTTGTATGTGCTATGTCTGCCTTTCTCAAGTACCAAATGCATGGACCCAAACAGATTAGCTTTTGTTCTCTGCATGTTCCTAGAACTGTTCCCCTCTGCCTAACCTGAAACTGCCCTCCTTTCTCATCTTGCTTGACTTGTTTTGTTGTTGTTGCTTGTTTTGCGTTTTGTTTTGGTTTGGTTTTGGTACCTGGGATTAAACTCTGGAGAGTTTAACCACAGAGCCCCATCCCCAGCCTCTTTTATTTCATTTGGAGACAGGGTCTTGCTAAATTGCTTAGGGATCCATAAGTTGCTGAGGCTGCTTTGAACTCACAATCCTCTTGTCTCAGCCTCCGGCACTACTGGAATTACAGATGTGTGCCACCGTGCCCAGCTGTCCTTGACTTTTAATATTAAAGTTCTATGAGTTCAGTACATTCATGATTCTAAATAATATTCCCTGCCTCCAAAGTATCCTCTAAAAGATGGACTCAATAATCCACATCTCACAACCAGAGTAACAGAAACAAACAAACAAAAAAACCTCATGCCAAAATAAATAGTAATCAACATAAGAAAATTGTATATAATCCAGTGTAATAATTATGTAATAATTATGTTTGACATATTTAAAGATTTCTTCCTGGTAGGACCGATGTATGGTAAATGAGATTCCCATTCATTTTAACTTACCTTTTGAATGACCTTATTAATCTCTGAAGTATTGGGTGTATACAGTATTTTTCCATGTAATATAGGCTTTAGGAAAGACCACACCAATGCACCATTTGGAGACTGGAGAATTTGTTGGTAAAGGCTCAAGCAAAATGGTGCTGTCACAATTAAGAGAAAAAATTAAAATGTTACATAACACAGATGGCCAGGTTAAGGGAAACATATTTACAATTCCACAATACCTTCTTTTCAACGAATGAAACAACTCTGAGCTTGAGAACAACTCTGAAAATGAGGATTAGTGAAGACAACAAAAATTATTAAAATGAATAGCCCTAATGTGTGCCCATACTAATTAATTACCCTAGTAATTTGACAGCTGTCTAAATTATCCATCAGCTAAGGAATATACTAACCTACTGCCTCTGAGAACAGTACATTTGACTCCTCTTCCTCTGTCTGCAAACTTACATATTCCCATATTCCCAGTTCTACCAGTACTCTGTCTTTAGTTACAATCTAGGCATAAGATACATAAAGACAAATTGTGGATGTGTAGGACAATTCTTACACAAGCCGTTGGATGGCTGCCTTATGTATTCTCCTGTTTTCCCATGAAGACAGAACCTATGAATGTGACAGCTTGGGAAGTAAACCAGGAATATTTTTTAACTCTCACCTTTTCAAACTAAGTGATCCATAGAGTGATGGTACAGACACTTGAAAATGGAAATGGCAATTATTTTTTTAAATGAGTTTTTAATAAAGAAAATTCTCATTTCAATAGTCACAATATTGAGACCTAAATTCACTTTTTCTTATGGAGTCAGCTTTACAAGTTGCTCCTGGATTTTCTTTCATGCATCTATGCAGACCTATCAAACTTGGCGCTTTTGATACATTAAATCATTTTATTTTCACTCAAATACTTAATTCCTCATGGTGGTTCTCATTATTTTTGTGAGGCTGGATGACTGCAATTAAAAGTTCACTTAAATTAATTGTCTAAATCAATAGGTAATTCATCACAACAATTAGTAATCAAATATTATAAGGTTTTAAACTAACAATAAGTAAATTAATAACTAGTTCTTTTACCCACAAATAGAACACTTAAAATTGAAATTTATCTTAGCTTTAATATTATGATTCATAATATCAAGGTTTAAAGAGTACTGCTGTAAGATCCTATTCAGTGTTAATTTCACCTTTCCAACTTCACTTGAACAGAAAAAAATTATTTTTATTCCAAATACAATAACATTAATAAAATAATATCCTAAAATATAAATTAAGAGCATGACTACATACCCCTTTTAAAGCATTAACTATGGAGGTTGCTCTATATTTTATCAACTTACTCTTTTGCATTGCAAGCAAAAATATGTGGTAGCAATTTATATGTTAGAAAAGACATGATCGTTTTATGTGTAGAACAAGAATAGACATAATCTTTTTATGTGCAGAACAAGGATTTTGAAACCAGGAAACCTGCCATCTGCCATCTGTGAGCTAAGTGAATTGAAGCAAGTCATTTAATGTTTTTAGATTTTCCAGCATGTCTTCTGAAGAATGAGAGTACTGGTGTTATCCAACAGTTCCTGTGACAATTATCTCAAATAAAGTATAAAAGGACCAACACAGAATGATCCTCAATGTTGTTAGCTAATGACTAGATGGCTGGCTGGCTGGATGGATGGATGGATGATGGATGGATGGGTGGATGGATGGATGGATGGATGGATGGATGGATGGGCAGAAAGACAGTTGAATTAGAGGGACAATCACCCTCAATATCCCAAGCACAAAACAGATGAAAAAATGAGTATTAGTGAAGACAACAAAAATTATTAAAATGAATAACCCTAATGTGTGCCCATACTAATTAATTACCCTGGTAATTTGACAGCTGTCCAAATTATCCATCAGCTAAGGAACATACTAGCCTCTGCCTCTGAGGACAATATACTTGACTCTTCTTCCTCTATCTGCAAACTTACATAATCCCATGTTTCCAGTTCTACCAGTACTCTGTCTTTAGTTACAGTCTAGGTTAGAAAATACATAAAGACATATTGTGGATGTATAGGACAACTCTTACACAATCCCTTGGATGGCTGCCTTATATATTCTCCTGTTTTCCCATGAAGACAGAACCTATGAATGTGACAGGTGCCCCACTCAGAATGAGATTTCATAGCCAAAGAGAAGGAATATTGAAGACGTAAATAAGATCCCTTAAATTGCTGAGTTGGAGTTTATCTAAAGTCTAAGCAATCAGGTATCCTGTCTGAGCAATCCAATAAACTCTTTAAAAGAGACTGGAAGCCTCAGAGCCAAAGAGATACACCTGCTGGCCTTGACATTGCCTCCCCAAGTTCTATAGCTGCAAGGAAAATAATTCTACCAACAACTACCTATGAGCCTCATGTGAGCGCCCAACCCAGACAAACCAACTCCTTCATTACAACTGGGTGAGAGCCTGAGTGGAGGACTAGCCAACCAGTGGCTGGGTGCTGACCTACAGAAACTATGAGATGATGAATGTTTGCAGTCTTAAACCACAAAGATGCATTTTTATACTATTGTGCTAAGTAGCTGAAACACATCATCTCCATTGCACCTTACAACAATTTTGTGAGGTAGGTCTATTGTTTCCATGTTGTAGAAGAGAATAACATGGTTCAGGGGTAGAAAACAATGTGACCAAAGATGCACAACGGTGTAACTGGTGGGGGAAGTTGAACAGTTTAAGCCAACACCCTCCCCAGCATGTTTACTCTGCCTTTGTAATAAATGTATTCACTGGGCTGGGTGTGTAGTTCAGCAGGAGAGCATTTGCCTAGCATGAAAGAGGCCCTGGGCTCAATTTCTAGCACTGCAAAAAAATTAAACAAAAAATAACATGCATGCCCCTAATGTGGGACTAAGGAAGTCACTAATCAATCTGCTTCCATTTGAAATGAAACTTTGTAGACAAGATCTGCAGGAGGCCACACAAAAGTTCTCTTTGTATAAGGCTGCCATTTTGCAGAGGCCAAAATGTTCAAAGTCTTCGCCAGTGGGACGCTCACCAAACCTACTGATGACACAGGTGAGAGTCTCAGTTATGCTCAACAGTACTGGGACATTCCAAAGCCCCCTGCTATGCCAGCACTTGGTGACTGCACTAAAACTGAAAGAGGAAATTCTACCACTGTTATGTACCACTAGTGTTTTGCACAGACAGAATATTCAGTATGATACAGGGCTAATTATTAATATACAATTTTACCTAAATAAATATTGATTTCTACTGTCTTACTTGAATCCTCAGGAATGTTGAATTTTTCCTTGTCATCTTCCAAGAGCTCGTTAACTCTGGGCAAATTAAGGAACATGTTAGAATTGCTAGGGAATGATGCCTGGTCCTTGCAAACCAGTTTCATCACATTCTGCAAAGAACCAAAGGCTGAACTTCTAGCCTGGTCATTTTGGGAAACCTGAAAATTTAACAAAAAGAAATTGCAATTATACATTGACTTGAAACAATTCTCTGAAACACTTCTGAAAAAGTAGTCCCTTCTCTAGCTAAACCTTTAAGTTCTTCAATGAGTTAAAAGAACAGAATCTCTACTTTGAGTCTTTTCTGTCCTTGGGATACATTCAAATCATTGCAATGATTTGTCTGGCCAATGTACCTGGTAAAAGAGGAAAATTTCATCCACCAGTGAGTTCTTATTGTGTGTCCAGTAATAAATTATTAATCCATAAGATATCACTAACTCAGTGACAGCCTTAATGTGTATTTACACTGCCAAATTACCCCGATACTTGATAACTATCCACATTATGCATCAGCTAATGAAGATACATGCCTCCCAGGAATCTTAAAGGACATTGTGATAGAGCTCCTCATTCTACACCTTCGACTCTACACAACCACTCACTCTTTGCTCATCTCTGGTCATTCCATCCCAGGCAAAGAGACTTCAGGCAAAAACCAATATCAAACTGCTAATCTAATTCAAGCTTGTGTTTGCATTTTCAGAAAATGATCTGTAATTTGTTAGCCAATTATTTATATGTAAATAAATGTTTTAAGGTTCTTGAAAGCAATTTGCTCTCTGAATTAAGTTAAACAGGCCCTTGAAATCTCATTTGTGCTAATAATTGAGTTAGTAATTTTGTACTTCATAGACAATGCATGAGCTCTCCCAACCTCCATAATGGTGGGATGTGGATCAACAGCAACTCTGTCATCTGGCTTTTAGGGAGATGGCATCCCTCACTCCATTATGTTGTTGCCTCCAGAGACATCAAGAGACACTCTCATCCCTATATTTTGTTTTCCAATGTGAATTTTAGATATTGGAAGAGAAATAAAGGGAAAATGGAACAAATTCAAAGAAAGAGAAAATTTGAACATTTCCCCAGGAGCAAAGATCAAACATATACCTGTCCAAAGTCCGGCATATCTAGCAAGGCAGTAATTTTAAATGTGTGAAGAAATTCAGGAAGGTATTTGAAGACATGCTGGGCTCTGACAAGTAGGGCACTGAGGCTGGAAATGACATCCAACAGGGAGTTGAGCAAGCCATTTGCTTCAGAAGGTATAAGAGTCTTCCAGGACAAAAAAAAATCATGAAATAACCAACATTGTATTTTTACTCTCACAAGCATCTTTTCAGCACTGAAAACTTTGCTATTTGATTTTATTCTCTCTTCAACTTCACAGACATCTTTGCTGTACTCTATAAAAAATCCTCTTTATTAGAGTAGATAAAGCTGGTTTTTTTTTTTTGAGCTCATTAAGTGGCACCAGTATTGTTAAAATGTAAACCAGGAACAAATGTGATCTATGGTTAAAACTCAAATCATTTTAAAACATTTATTTTTGTATCTTTGGGGTGCCTGAGGTGGAAATTTGAGAAGAGGCTGAAAAGAACACAATGCTTTTGTGTGAAGCAATTTACATTTATCTACTGCTCCACTGTATGTACTACATGCACTCATCATCTCAAGCCTTCTAACACTTTGGGGACTGTGCATGGTAATGCTCATTTTGTGGATTAGAAAACTGAGACTCAAAGACAGGAAACGTTTCCTTAAGTCTCAGCATGGTTTAGAGCTGGGAATTTAACCTAGGTTCTTTAAAAACATAAGTGCTCTTCAAGAATAGCAGAATGAATCTGACCTAACTCTCCTATGTACCTCTATGAATATACCACAGTGAATCTTACCATCACATACATCTACAAGACACTAATCATAAAAAAAGGAAAAAAAAGTTAAACAGTTTAAAAGATCAGTAAAGCAGAGGGAAGGGAGCAAGGGGCAGGAAGAAGAGACTGAATTAGAGCAAATTATATTCCATGCTTTTACAATTATGTCAAAATGAATCCTAATGTTATGCCTAACTAAATAGAATCAATAAATTTTTTTAAAAATCTACTTGTGCTATCACTCTGTGCCATGGTATGCATCCTACGTATTATTTGCATATTCTCCATTCTAGAATGCCAATTCCCTGGAAGCTTGACTTTACTTTCCCTGTGTTGATCACATATGTAGCTAACAGAGATAGAAAAGCATGTGACAATATTAGTTTCACAATAAATATGTATTGAATGAATGGTTAAATTAGCAAACACCACCTCTTTCTATAGGTGGGAAAAGTCCGTCTGAGGGAATCTCCTTCTTCCACATGTCATTTGCATACTGAAAACAGGGTTCTTTGCAGACTGAAGCAAATAATCCCAAGGTCACTATTTTATATTTCTGCTCATTAGAGTTCTGCTCCTGCCACTTAGCTGTAAGTTCTGTGGCTAAATTTTGGGGACGTAAAATCACAGTACCTTCCTTCACTAACATTCTACTAATAACAATGAGGTCCTGTCCATTAAGACAATAAAGTTGACTTAGGCAGGAGAAACAGCATTAGCTCTTGTCAGGTTTTATATTTGACTTTTTAATTACAGCTACAGCTAGAAGTGGCAACAGCACCCCTGACTTGGGGTAGGAAGTGACTGGGATTTAGTCAGGGCACCGATGGATGAATGTGCACAAGCAATCCAGCAAAGCATTTCTTAGAAAAAGCCTTCAAGAATTCATTGTCAGCCAAGTGAAACAGATAGTGTATGGGCTTGGGTGCACTGGAGTTACACTGGAACCCTCGTGCCAATGCATGGCACTGGAATTTGGTCTTCCCTCCCAGCTCTGAGCAGTATCAAATCAACTTTCAGAAAGCTGTGTACATGAAAGGTTCCTGACAGATAAGAGCATTGTTATTAACGGTGATAACATCTTCACTGTGTCTGGAAGACTGAATCAAATCTACTATCTTATCCTCTGAAGAAATCTTGGCATGGATGATGGCCTTTGTCAAAATAATTACTTAGGTGCTCTGAAGCACTAATTTCAAATCAGAGACTTCCTGCACATAATAGAGTGGCCAGTGAAATGCCGGTGTACTGATGACCCTATATCTGCTTCCCCAAAGGCATACTGTAAAGTTGGCAGAGAGGGCTGTGGTGAGAGAATGAAGAAACTAAATATTCATTCCACCAAGAAAGATGTGGGCTTACAAATTATGAAGACATTTAAGAAATATTCATCCTCCTCAAGGCTTTAAAATGCACTCATTCTGAAAATTAATATTTGTTCTTGGCATGTGTACACACCTGCACACTATCCAATTATCCATTGAATTTTTTGGATGTTATAAGGGAAGGAGACCATGAATGGATGGAACAGTGTCTCTACCCATTGCTGACCCCAAAACTCTTCTCTGTGACTTGAAATATCCACAGTAACCTTGCTATACTGCAACTCAGACATTGTAAAATATAAAATATATCCCTAAAGGGAAAATGATGGACCTTGAACCAAGATCATGCCCCAAGAATGAAGGCTGAGGTTTCTGCAAATGTGAGTAAAGATTCAAACTGTGGAGGCCAGGAAAGTTGGGACTTTGGGAAGGAGGAACCCAAGAGCAGGAGACCCAGGCTGGTCCCAGTGGGCTGCCTAGGACCTGTAGAACTAGGGTTTGCCTTAACTCTATTGGCCTTTCCCCTTCTCAGTTCTATCTGGCAGACATTACCATCTCAGATGCTTCCCTACCCTGCCACTGTGTGCCAGGGTGTCATGGGGTTAGGTGAAGAACTGGCCACACAGAGACTTGGCATTGCCCATCCTCCATCTCTCCCTAGGACATCTTGGGCTGGGGCTTAATAGAGACCTCAGCCTCAGCTGTCATAGGAGTAGAGAAGCATGAGCCATGGTGAAAGAGGGCAGCACCTGATTGGGAGGCTCAGGAGTGGACCACCTTTGCCAAACACTCCAGAAAGGTGGCCTTTGGTAAAGAGGGAAACCTGGTGCTAGGGTCATGGTGGTTTTGTTGTTCCTTTCTTATTGATTCCATAACCTACCACCAACACTATCCAAGAGACAGAAGTCCCCATACCCTGTCTCCAAGGTCACCCTGCAGGGTCTCCTAAACACCCCTTTATTATAAAAAAGTTTCATTGAGCCCCAGAACCAGCAAATAGACGACACTACAGGTAGCCAAGGCTGCCACAGAGTCACATAGAGACCAACAAGTCTTATAGTAGCTGGTACAGTCGGGTGTGGACATATATAGATTTAACCAACCCAAAGACAAACAACATTAAAAAAAATGTGTGTATACTGAACAGATACGGATTTTTTTGGCATTATTGTCTAAACAATATTGTACCACAACTATTTACCTAACATGTCACAATAGTTATGATAAGTAGTCTAGAGATTATTTAAAGTACATAGAGCTGGAGGTGCAACTCAGTTAAAGCACTTTGTGGGAGGCCCTGGGTTTCATCCTCAGCACTGCAAATAAATAAATAATATTCAGGAGGTTGTGTAGGTTATATGCAAATACCACACCATTTGATATAAGGGAATTGATCATCCTCAGGTTTTAGTACCTCCAGCAAGTCTTGAAGTAAATTCCCCCTTATACCTGGGGCCCAACAGGATAGGATACCAAGGATGAGGATGACTGCATAAACTACAGTCTCATCTGCCCATCCATGGAATCACCTCCTCTGAAGCTTAACACATCCCAGCAAATTCTCCTTACTTTATAAATGAAAGTCCGCAGGTTCAGGTTCTGACTCATCACCACAATCAGAGGATACACTTTCGACCCGGGAAGGCCACAGAGTTCCTTCATTGCAAACAAAGATGTTTCGTCTTCAGGAAATGTCAGCAGGAGACTCTCTTGATCACACTTTCCAGACAGAGCCATGGTGAGGGCACTGGAGAGAACCTGTTTCAAAGCAGGAGGGTCAGAAGTGACTACACTCAGTACCTTATACCTGGGGTCCAGCAGTCTCAGCTTTCTCAAGCATGATCTGCCAGGGAACAGAACCCCAGGGTGCTGAAGACTCGCCTGCCTGTTAGTTGGCTTCCTATCACTGTGACAAAATGTCTCAGACTGATTTAGGTTCATGATTTGAAGTTTCAGTCCATGGTCAGTTGGCTGTGTTGCCTTTGGGCCTGTGTTAACCAGAACCTCATGCAGGGAGCAGGTGGGGGACCATAGCTGCCCAATCATGGCAGCAGGAAAACAGAGAGAGAGAGGAAGCAGCAGGCTCCTAATATCCCCTTCAGGGCCACACTCCCATGAGGTCACTTCCTTCCACTAAGTTCCACCTCTTAAAGGTTCCTCCACCTCCCGACAGCGCCACAGGCTGCAGACTAAGCTCAAGTCTGAGGGATATTCAAGATCCAAAGTATGGCAGAGCTCAACCCTCCACTGTGTTTTAAACATTTGAAATGGAAATGTTTCTGAAATTGTACATCACCCTGTGACTTCTTTATAGCTTACTCTTATTTGGGGGATGGGGAGCTCGTTACAAACCTCATCTCTCTGCAGGGCTCACCTCCTGGTAATGCCATTACACCTACCTTTGGGTCTTTTCACTGTTAGTGATGTAAACTGATATATAATCATTTTTTTTGCCTCTTCCACTTTTGGATTGAAAACAGTATTCCCAGGCTTGTCTTAATTTTTTAAAAGTAAGAGCAATTGTGAATTTTGTTGCTATAAAAATTGGAATGCATTATCACTATGATACACTGACTTTGGTGCTTAGGTAAATATCAAGGAGTGGAATAGCAACCCAATCCACAAGAGCCAGTTATGGAACCAGCCTAGTTAGTATTCATCAGCAGATGAATGGCTGAAGAAAATGTGATGTATATACACAATGGAGTTCTACTCAGTCATAAAGAAGAGTGAAATTATGTCATTTGCTCTTAAAGGGATGGAACTGGAGACCACAATGCTAAGTAAAATAATTTAGACTCAGAAAGTCAAGAGTCTAATGTTCTCTTTCATATGCAGAAGCTAGAAAGAAAAAAATGAATTAAAAACAAGAGAAATATCATGGAAACCTAAGGGAACTCCACAGAATAGACAGGGGATCATAGGGGAGGGAAGAGGGAAGGAAAAGGGAAAAAACTGGTGAATACAATCCACCAAATTATTCAATAGGTAGGTATGAATACATCATAATAAATCCCACTTTAGGCATCATCATAATGTGCTAATTAAAAATACTGTGTGTGATACATTGCTAATGAGACTGCAAATTGGTGCAACCACTCTGCAAAGCAGTATGGAAAGTCCTCAGAAAACTTGGAAAGGAACCACCATTTGACCCAGCTATACCAATCCTCTGTTTATACCCAAAGGACTCAAAATCAGCATACAGTGACACAGCCAAATCAATGTTTACAGCAGTGCAAGTCACAATAGCTCAACTATGGAATCAATCTAGGTGCCCTTCAACAGATGAATGAATGAAGAAAATATACACCGTGGAATATTATTCAGCCTTAAATAAGAATGAAATTATAGCATTTGCAGGTAAATGGATGGAGCTAGAGAACATCATGCCAAGTGAAATAAGCTAACCCCCCCCCCAAAAAAAAAAGCCAAATGTGTTTCTCTGATAATGGGATGCTAATCCATAATGAGAGGCAAGGAAGAATGAAGAAACTTTGGTGTGCAGAGGGGAGTGAGGGGAGGGGAGGAGGCGTGGGGAGGGCAAGGACGGTGGAATGAGACAGACATTATTGCCCTATATACACCTATGATTACACTACTGGTATAAATCTAAACCATATTCAGCCAGAAGAAAGAGAAGTTGTGCTCCATTTGTGTACAGTGTATCAAAATGCATTCTACTGTCATGTATAACAAATTAGAACAAATAAAATAGGGTGTGTGTGGGGGGGGGAGAGAGGGAGCTCAGTAGAGGAGGGGACTGGAGAGAGAAGAGGGGAGTGAAAAGGGAATTACTAGGGAATGAAATGTAGTAAATAATGTTGAGTGCATTGTGAATATATCACAACGAATCCCACTACTATTTCTAATTATAGTACACTAATAAAACCATAATTTTAAAAAAATAGAGCAAATAAACTTGGAAGGAAGAACTGAGGACAGCCTGTATCCACACCTGATTAAAATTACATATCACTGTCAAAGGCCCTGAGGTGCGTCTTCATTTCAGCATGCCTTTCATTTAATGACTTTGTAAGACCTCCACTTAAAAAAAATAAAATAAAATAAAACAAAACCTGCAATTCTTTTTGTGTGTTTACACTCCCATTGGATAATATTGCTGTGAAGCTTGCAGACCAAGTGAGGTCTAAACGCATAAAACTTTTGACAAGAGCTACTTCTCGCTTTATAGGAGCCATGCAATCAGGTGGGGCTTATAAAATTAAAATGCCTTCATGTGCCACAAAATGTCAAAAAGAATAGGTCAAGTGTGTGTGTGTGTGTGTGTGTGTGTGTGTGTGTGTGTGTGTGTGTGTACTTCATCTACAAAGTAAGGAGAACACACAGAGAAATTTATTTTAAGTAATTGGCTCATTCATTTACAGGGGCTGCCCAGCCAAAAATCTGCGTGGGGGGGCCAGCAGACCGGGAAGCCCAGGAGGAACTGATGTTGCTGCTCAAGTCCAAAGTCTACCTATTGTGGTTTGGATATGGTGTCCTCCAAAAGCTCCTCTGTTAATGCAGGAATGCCCAGAGGTAAGATGTTGGATTGTGAGAGCTATAACCGGATCAGTCCACCCTAGTTTAAATGGACTAATTAGGTGGTACCCATAGGCAGGTGGGGCAGGGCTCCAAGAAGTGGGTCACTAGGGCATACCCTAGAAGGATGCATCTTCCCTGTGGTCCTTCCCACCTTCTCTCCTCTGCTTCCTGGCTTCCGTGAATGGAGCAATGCTTCTTCTCCTCCACACCCTTCCTCTGTGATGTGCTGCCCCCCACCTTGGGCCCAGAGCAATGGGCTAAACCTCTGGAAGCTTGAACCAAAATAAGCTTTTCCTCCTCTAAGTTGTTCTTGTCGGTTATTTTTGGTTACAGCAATGAAAATCGGACTAACACACCACCTAAAAACAGAAATTCTTATTCTTTGAGGGAACTTGGTTTTTTTTTTTTTTTTTTTTTTTTTGGTAAGGTCTTCAACTGATTGAATGAGGCCCATCACATTTGGGAGTGTTGTCTGCTTTACTCAAAGTCTGCTGATTTAAATATTAACCTAAAATGTTCACCTAAAAAAAATAACCTTCACGGGGACATTTGGAATAATATTTGCTTTCATACTTAAATAATCAATAATCCTTTTTATATATGGGTTGTGCATGTTGCAAACACAAGTTGGCAAAGTTTTTCTTAATGCCTCTGAAGGGAAGGGTGGTTCTGGGGGTATTCTGCTAGGAGTAGAATATGAGCATCTACCCCTGGCTTTAATTAAAGCGGTCCCTCTTTTGTCAGTACTACAAAATGAGCTAAGGTATGAAATTTTCCTGGGAAATGGGACTCATCCAAATCCAAAGACTTGACCCCACAGGAGTGGTTCCCAGCTTTTGTGAGCATCAACCCAAACTGGCCCAGTGAAAGTCCTTCTGTTTGCCATAGAGCCTTTGTCTTGGTCCTTGGCCAGTTCACCATGCCATGATTCCAAGGCAAGGGCTTGGAATTTAGTGCCACGGCACAAATATTTGTCTTGAAATATTTTACATCTTTTTTACCAAGCAGGGAGTGCCCCACACCTTCCAGGGGATTCACAAGAGCAACAGTTTTAGCTACATACTTGCTTCTACTGCTTTTCTATGGTTTTTCAAATTTTATCATCTGTCTTTTTAAAATCCTGTGACCATTTTTCCTGTTTGAAAAGCACCTGAAGCAAGTGGGAACAGGATGAGTAAAAATAAACCTACGATAACACTGTTTTTCTTGGTTGGAAGCAAAATGTGTGATTTCTGATTGAAGCTCAACAGGCATCTTTCAACTTAAGCTGTGCTCAGGCTGATTTTTGTAAATTACCAGGAACATGGATGCTGAGTTCCTGATACTTTTCCTATGGGTCCATGTTTGGCTTAGACAGCTGCAAGAAGACCAGGGTCCCAGAGAAGACATCACCCCACCTCCATGAGCCATGCACACCTACTCAGCAGCTTTAAGATATTTGATTTATAAATGAAGATCATCCCCAGGGGAGGCATTTGCAGTTTTTAGCAGGAGCTTGTTTAACAGATGTCTGCTGACAGTCTAGTCCTGTTCAGAGCAGAACATGGGAGATGGTCTTGGTGTTGTCCACCTAGTGATTTTAGACTCAGAGGTACAGAGAAAATCTGAACAGGATGGCAGCTCTCAGCATCATCGTGAGGATGGAGGAAACACTCACAGTGATGCCCAAGATCTAGGACTATCAGGAAGAGCTGCTCTATCAATTTAAGCTTTGTGAGCCAAGAAAACAAAATCGGGTCAAATAGGAGAAACAGTTCTTCACATTTCAAAGAGAAGTAGTGTGGCCCTCTATTCTGCATTACAACTGAGCTCAAATCTGCTGACATGATAAAGAGACAGGTGCAAGAAAGGAAGGGACAGCTCTGAGGCTGCAGAAGGACTGAAGCCACTGGGTGGAGAGCCTGTGGTAATGAATTTGGAGGAGAAACAGAAAGGCCAGTATTAGCTGGATTGACTCCATCTGATGCTGACATCAAAGTTGCCAAATATCTGCAAGTCTCAGCTACATGACTAACAACTGGGGTGACAACAAGATGCCAAAGGATTGTTGGGATAATTAAATGAGATACAAAGCTCTCGGGACAGAGAAGAGTACTTCTAAGTGGTCAGCAACCACCGTTCTTACTGATATGCTCTTAAGCAACTACCAGAAAAAAATACAGCTTTGGCTTACAGCATATTGCAAGAAAAAGATGAATAAGAATTAGATAGAGCCACTGATTGAGAAAGATAATTGTATTTTAGAAAAGAGAGAGGAGGTACAGCTGATTAATTCCATCTTTGTTCCAGTATTGCTAAGGAGAACCATTTCTGCACTGGAATGTATAACACTCATCTGGGGTCTGTGGGCTACCATCAAATGCTGTGCCCAGCCTTGCACTGCACCCTGGCAGGTGGCCTCTAGGGTAGGGTAGCCCACTGAGACAAGAACTTGGCCGGCTGCAGTTCTCGATAGCAGCCACAGCCACCATCTGGCAACCCTCCCTACCCAGATCCCTCTGCCTCCAAGTCCAGACCCCTCTCTTCTTTCCTGTCTTCAGGAAGGGTCATGGTTCTATCTATAGTTGTTTTAAGAAGTTATGGAGAAAATGAAAACAACCTAGGTTTTCTTGTTTGAAATAGACTTTGGAAATTACTGACGGGTGATAATATCAGCCCTGGAACAATTCTGATTGTGGGCTAGCCAACAGCTGACATCCACATAACCAGCCCTATCAAGGTGACCAGACTCGCCAAACTCCATCACTTCTACTCACAAGAAATAACGACGAGACTCGGAATACCTTTCCTTTGAAGGGATCTCCAGAAAGAGATCAAAACTCTGTGGGTGTCCCCCTCTCCCTTCCTCCTTAAGAACTATGGCAGGGGTGGAGGTGGAACAAATTTATGAAAATTGTGGAATTTTCCTCCCAATGCTGCTCAGATGTTTAGCATAGAAAACAAAGGGGCAGTAAACAGACCCCTTGATCACTCTCTGTTTGCGTCCTGATTCTTTGTTTGACCTCACTGTTGATTTTAAAAGAATAAAAAATTGGCTTAACACAAAGAAGCACACCACCGTTGATGTGGATGAAAGCTTAAGACACAGGAATCCAGCATAAAATGAAGAGGTGCTACCAGGACAGGGTAGAAGGGATAGCAGCCCAGGATAGGTGGCAGGGCTAGCTGGGCTCCAGAGTCTGCGACTGGGATTTTAATTGGGTGGTGCTGATGTTAAAGAATGAAGCTCTGCAAGAGAGGAGCTTCTCATAGATACCCACAGCTGGTTCTCTGCAGCCAAGCAAGGGTGGAAAAGAAAACGACTTGGTATCAAGGTGTCAACCTGCCTTGGCCTCCTTCTGCTCATTCCTGCTCCTGGTCCTTTGATGCAATGTCCCAAGCCCTGTGACTCTCAGATCATTCCAGTCTGGCCTAGATGTCACATGCTCAGGGAGGCTTCCTAGAACCACCTATTCCCATCCCTGTGATAAATGCACATCCTAGAAATTTCCAGATTCTTCACTTACACTGTCATGATTTGTTACATATTTACTGAGTTGTTACAGAAGGTTAACTTCCCTAGAGTAGCAAATTAAGCCCCAGCTTTTGAAATCATGCCTGAAGTGCAGGAAGCTCTTAAATGAATGATTAAATGAATGAATTAATTAATTAAAGAAAGTTTTCTGCAATTTTTCCAGAACCTTACCACCACTTAGGCTAACCTCACTTCAGGTACTCCCTGCAGGCCACCAACAACTTGGATGATGGATACAATGTGGTCAGTTTGCAAACTGACTAGTACAACTACAGTAGAGAAGCCCAGGAAGAAAAATAAAGAAAGGGTACCACAAATTATATGATGCTGCTGCCCACCTAACAACCTATAAAAAACTCGTTCCCAAAGTGCTACCTCCTAACCTGACATAAAATCCCTTGCCTATGATCTGTGCATACATGCGGGTTCATGGATAGACTTACATATAAAAGCAAATAACTTCATTATGTATTTGAAAAGCATAAAAGCAACTTTTTATGTCCCTCCCCTTTACTTGACGGTCCACCCATTTAGGTGACCACAATGAATTATACTGCCAAAAATGCAGAGGAAGATACACAAACTACCAAAAAAAAAATCACTGCAAAACCTTTCCATAGGGCATATCACCATTTAATTCAAGCCTCCTAAGGACATAGCCCACTCATGATAGAACTTCAGTGACACCTGGTGGCTGCTTGCTTAAGCAGGCAGCAAGCATCAAAAACACCTATGTCCAAACCTAAGATGTATCATAAGACTTTGGATCTGAAAGGACCCCAGAAATTAGGTGATCTGATGTTCCTTTTAAAGCCATCCTAGGAAGCTACTCAAATTAATTTAGTCACTAGTCCATTTACCTGTTACAAGTTCCAGTAACTCTTAAGATTTCAAAGGAAAGCTATTCACTATTTCTATCTAAGGTTACTCATGAGCTGAGTGAAGAAATTTCACCACTACTCCCTGAAATTTCATCACTCTCCTCACCTCCACTATCACTCCCAACATCTTCATGCATATGTAGTATTTACTGAGTTGAATAGATACTAGGAAAAGTAGGTATTATGTGTCTTACTTACTAACTTGGTAATACTACAATTTGAATTTTAGATACAAATCTACTTCTTTCTTAATTTAGACTAACTCTTAAGGTACTCAAGGTGCATTAGCGACCCCCCCCTAATTAACCATAACTGACATAAAAATAGTGTGTATTGGGTCCCAACTAATAATCAATGCATTTTTTTGTAAGCCAATTTAATAATTCTCTATTGAATAGAGTAAGACTCCAACTGGGAATGCTGAAAAGGCGTCTGGAAAAGCAACTGCAAAGGACCCCAGGGATATCTGCTGTGGCCCACGCATAATTTCCCTGCTCCCCTCTTCTGAGATAAACCACGCCTCAATGCAACCCAATATGTGTTACTCATCCTTGGGTTTTTTGCAATGGCTTTTTAATAGTTTCATCACTTTTTCAGCTGCCTTCACCAGAGCGTCTCAATCACCTTGGAGATGACATGGCCCGTCATTACTCATCTGCCTTCACAAGTCACTACCACAGCACACTGTCAGATTGTGCACTGTCACTCTCCACTTAAAGGATATTGGAGTCCATTTTAAAAATATTTTCAGCTGTTTTGCTTTGGGATATTTTTTTCAGTTTGATAACAGCTATGGAAACAAGCAGAGGCACCCTGGCATGTCCTGCATCAGAGTTAGAGATTACAAGGAAAAAAAAAAATCATCACCAGTTTTATCCTTTCTAATCCCAAATGAAGACAATATTATGAAATTAAAGACTCCCAGGGTTTTGTCATGAGACAGTGATATCCTTTGGTTCCTTGCTCGTTTTCTCATTCCCTTTCTGCTTTCGGTTATATCATTTGTGCAGCAACCCGCTCCCCTAGCCATGGGGGAGGACAGAAGGAAGAGGAGAGAGAATAACACAACACCAACAGCTTCAGGCTGAGGGCCCCGTAGGTGGGCAAGCACAGAAGCAGCAGCCTGTACCTTGGAATGGGAAATATTTGCTTCTAAGATACTGTGGATGGTCTCATCTGAGATGTGGATAGAAGAGCGAAGATCTTTTGTGAGCTGGGTGACATTCTTCATCAAATCTTTTACTTTTACATCTAAAAAATGAGCAAAAGGAATAAAATTTTATTTTTTAAAAAAGTTCCAATTATTTCTGAATATTTTTGTGGTAACAAAATTTGATATTAAAATCTGACAAGGATGGTTTCCTCCACGATGACCAACTTAGAGAAGACACTGAATAAAGTTCCATCTTAGTCCTCTTAGGGCAACTGAGATCATTTATACTAGAAGTAAATCAAGACCCCAGAATATATAGTATTATCTGGTCAATTGTTTACTCGTTCGAAGACCTCTGTATTTTAAGATTGACTTGAAAAAGAGCTTTATCTTAGGGAACAACGATCAAGTCTCATAAGAAACTCACTTCTCCACCTGTATCTGTTTATCTCATTTTGTAGCAAGAGGAGGGTCAGTTAAGGATTTTCCAGAATTCTTCAGATTTAGCATATTGATTCTGCAAGCAGCTTTGTGAGTTGTATATACAGAGAAGACAGAGAAGCAGAAACTAATAGGCGACATTCGTCCAAGGAGACAGAACTAGAGCAAAATCCAGACCACAGACACTTCTCTTCCTTCTCTGCTTGATTTTTTGGTACCCCAGGATTTGAGAATTTTCTCTATAAAGCCCTCAAACATCAGACCAGCCAAGTTCTATTGTCATTTTCACATATACTCTAAGGTTTCCTTTGTATGTTTTATTTTAATAACATTTGAGTGAAAAAAAGTGAATTTAATTTTTAATCAAGAAAAATTGGAAAGCCACATACTTACTCTCGGTAACTGTAAAATTGCTAAGAAAAGTCATAATGGAATTCCCAGACAACCAAGTCTTCTCAAAACTTTTGGCAAACCTAAGATGGCAAGAAATTAAAACTAAATTAGGCAAGATAAAATACCAGAAACAATTTTGGTGTGAATAATCCTGCCTTAGTGCCCAGGAGATGAGACGGATAACAAGATCACATTTCCATAAAATTCCTCTGATAATTAGACACACAATCTCTCCCCACACCATCTGTATGTGAATATCCATTAATACCAACACTGCAATATTTCCTTCTCAGAGACCCTGCCAAGCAAGAAAAATCAGGAAATAAAGATGCATAATAAGTAGCTTTACACAAATGTGAAAGGAACAGGCAGAATCTATCAGGAGATGTTTGAGAAATTAGGATATCTAGAGTCAGATGAACATCTCTCTGCGAATGTCATTTGTAGAATACAAAGTCCCCGACATCCTCATCTGAGGGCTTATATTTCTAGAACTCTGAGATAAATTAATTAAATATGAAGCAATCAAAAATACTTTATACTGTTCATCCACTCATATTTAATACCATATTGTGATATTGGATCATGACATTTTATTCTAATTCCTTGATCACCAGTGAAGTGAGCCTTATGGTGAATGCTGCTCTTACATTTTGCTATTTAAAAACTTAGTTATGGAAAACTATGATGGTTAGAAAATGTATACGTATTCATATGCATATTAATAACATTTAGTGAAGACCCTTATCTGGCTGGAATGCATCTTTAAGGAATGCCCGACTTCTTTATGAAGCAGGAGAAGACGTGAGATCCCGCTGGTACCTACGTGCTCATGTGCTGCTGAACTGTCTCTAGTGGGGGCTGGCATGTGCAGTCCTGGTCAGTGGCATTTTCCAAGTTACTTCTGAAGCTTTCCAAGGTGCTAGAAAGATTTCTGCTAAGACTTTCACAATTTATCTGATTAGGTGAGGACCATAACTTTTCAATTTCCTAGAAAACACAGCAGTGATATAGGTCAGAAACACACACTTAAAAATTAACCTTTGCCATCACAGTTACATGTATTGTCAGGTTTTTACTTATTCTCGGTAGACTCAGGAAACAGAAATGGAAAGTCATGGCCATTGCCTCTGTCACTGCAGAGCAGTAGAATGAGCTTTCAGCTACAAAGTAGGGGAGCCCAGGTTTTATTCCTGGCTCTTCCTAGACGCAAGAAGATGGTATGTTCTTCAATACATGGCAGAGAATAAAAAACATCCTCCCGAGTGACCAACCTGCATTTAGATTACTACAATATGGTTCTCAGGAACTTGGGCTACTCGGTAGCAAAAGTAAACAACCTAATTATAAAAATTGGTCAAAGTGTTAGATAGACATGTCTCTAAAGAAAACACACAAATGATAAATAGGTACATGAAATGGTGCTTAACATCATCAATCAGCAGGATAATGCAAATAAAAGTCACAGAGAGATGTCGCTTCATACATATTAAGATGACTGTCATCAAAACAACAAGAGATACTTACAAGTTTTCTCAGGTGCAATGGTGCACACCTGTAATCCCAAAGATTGGGGAGGCTGAGGCAGGAGGATGGCAAGTTCAAGGCCAGCCTCAGCAATTTAATGAGACCCTGTCTCAAAGTTTAAAAGATGAATAAATAAAAAGGTCTGTGGAAGTCATGCCAACTGCAATGACATGGATAAACCTAGAAGAAACACTAAGAGTCACAGAAGAAAAAAAGAAGAGAAAAAAGCCTCATTTAGATGTAAGGTGACCAGTGAGTATCCAGCCATGAAGACTTCATGGGGCATTGGTAGAAGCAGCCAGCCTTTAAGCAGTGCTGCCTGCTACCTGCAGGGGTTCGAGAGGGAGTGGCTGCCTCAGGCCAGTTTCTTCATTGTCTTTCTCAAGGCAGGACTCAGGGCCCACAGACCTCTCTGTTTTCTTTACTTAGATCCCCAGCGTCTATACTATCCTTAAAGACAAATCCCCTCCAGCCTCCCCAACACTCATGACCCTGAAGACCTGTGCACAGAACCCATTCAAGGCCAAAGTGTAACCACAGTCAAGCAGAAAGGAAAAGAACAGTAGCAATCATAGGCATGCATCTGAAAAGCAGGAAGATGCCCAGGTTTGGTCCCAAGGCTTCAGTCTGTGTGCTCATTTCTAGTGACATGCAAAGTATTCCCTTCCACTTTCATCTTCTATTCTTATTTCCAAATGTGGAGCTCTCTAAACTCTCCCCAGTGCACTCACTAAAATATTTCACAGGTCCAATATTCTCCTTCCTGGATAGATGTCCCCGCCTTGTAGCATGCCAGTGCCCAGAGACAACCAGTCATATAGGTACAAACAAGTGGCTCCTTAGAGCCAACTCACTTTAAGAATATAGGTTGAATTAAACCTATCTCATGGGGAGCTCTGCCCAGGGAACATTGGCTCATAGAAAAGAACCTCTAGTTTATAACTTGTAATTATATGCAAATTAAATTAAATCCAATACATTTATAGCATTCCCACTATGGATATTATTCTTAAATTTAACAAAATGATAATCACAGAGGGGCTTATAAAGAAGGAACGTGCATAACCTCTCTCCTCAGCAGCAATAACTAATGGGAGAAAAGTTCCAATTTTCTCAGCACAGGTTTACTAGGGTCCAGGAAAGTAGTATCTAGAACAGTTGAGACTGGCATCCATTAAGTTAAACCTTTGGGATAACATAATACCACCCCATGGAAAAAGCAGCACACATCGTACTTCATTCCGTGGCTAGAACAAGCCTGTATCATCTAGGGACTGTTCAAGTAAGTGGACACAGATGGGTCCAAAAGTCTTGATTTAGAGAAGTGGTCAGAAATTTGCAGTTTGACCTGGAATCTGGGCACATTCTCCATTTTAGCTTATCTCAGAAGTATAAAGACAGGTTGGGTCCTGGGGTCATTTTTGAACCCCATTTAGCTCCTGATGGCTACTTTCTGCCATCAGGAAAGCAAAACAGCAGAGTAAGGAGCTGAGACACTGAACCTTGAGCTTATCAATTCAGCCGGTGGGGACTTTCATTCCAAAAGGAACTGGGAAAACTGTGTGTTAAACTATTTAGATATTGAAACACTAAAGATGGCACTGTGCCCTTTGTCTGCCTTTATCAGGCACAGGAGATTTTACATCCCATATCCTGGAAAAGAACTACATTTCTAAAAGTCTCCATTTGATGGTTTAATGGGCACATTCTAACGGTTTTGCATCCTGAGATAGCAACATTCTTTGTCATCAGAGGAAGGAACTTCCGCTCTTCATCAAAGCTAACCTATTACCAGTCAGAATTCTTGACAACCATATAATAATTTGAAATAAAAATATGATCTTTGAGTTAGTTGTTTCAAAAGTTGAAGTGTCTTGCCTGTTTTATTATCACAAACTTCTCTCAGCATTCAAAAGCTGCAAGTATTTTTTCTTTATTCACATTTAATACAGGCTGAGTATGCTTATTCAAAATGCTTGAGACCTAAAGTTTTGAGGATTTTATTGGATTTGGGAATATTTGCACATACACAATGCACATACATTTCTTAGGAATGGGATCCAAGTCTACACATGAAATTCATTTATGCTTTGCACACAATTTGTACACATAGCCTGGAAGTCACTTTCGAGTGTCCTTGTTCTGACTGAAAATACCACACCTGACCTCCTATGAGGTCAGGTGTGGTATTTTCTATCTGTGGTGTCTGTTATGTTGGTGCTCAAAGTTTTAGATTTTGGAGAATTTTGGATTTAGGATTTTTGGATTAAGCATGCTCAACCCATACCTAACAAAGATCTGCAGAATCTGAAATTAAAAATTTGACCGGTCTAATGGGCTGGGGATATAGCTCAGTTGGTAGAGTGCTTGCCTCATATGCACAAGGCTCTGGGTTCAATCCCCAGTAATAATAATAATAATAATAATAATAATAATAATAATAATAATAATAATAATAATAATTTGATGGCCTAAGTAAATCAATGAAAATCTGACAAACTACAGGGGCTGCACTAGCAATTATCTCTCAGGATTCATAAGGATATCAGCTCACATATGCTACTCCTCCAAAAGCTGGAGAATATAAGGATCAACAGCTCTCATCCTCTCCTTACCTACTGCAGAAGCCCAGTCTTTGGTGCCCTCACACGTCCCAGGAGATTGGCACAAACACCACTGAGCTACTTTGGTATCGTCCCTCTTTTCACTCTGGGATAATGCCACACTCACTGGACATATCATTGGGTACAGTCAGTGTAAAAACAATTTAAAAAAAAAGTTCAGAGCTGGTCTTAGAAGAAAGGCAGGCTGTGTGGAAAAAACTCCATTGAGCCTATGTGTGGGCCCAGTGGTCCTTAATTCCAAGCAAAAGAGTGGGCCCCAGATGAAAGTCATATTCTAAGATTCAATGTTATTTGGAGTCCCTCCCTGGGGATCTTGGGCACTTGTCCAAATTAATAAGAAGCAAAGTGCTATACTGGTTTCCCCTCAGCTATTGTTCTTGAACATGGCAGTGTTCGTGATTAGTGAGAGCTGGTGATGGACTGGCAAATGTTTAAAAACTAGGTCTCAAAAAAAAATCAATAAATAAAAGATCTGATTTGTAGTACTTGCCACTTCCCAGGGTGTAAGCACTCCCACATTGCCTAGTTCACACTGTCAACATGACATCGCTAAATGTGACCATATAGTGTTTCCATGAGGTAGATACCACAGAAGCAAATGATATCAGGAAAACAGATACCAGTAAAATATACTAAAATAGTTTGGAGTTAATGAGTATTTATTAACTTTATTTTTAACCCAATTTATATAATCATATATTTACATAATTTGATTGTTAATGATGTTGGTGCTAAACAACCAGCTCACAAAATTCCTGGTATTTGAAAAAGCAGCTCCCACAACTCAATGCCAGTCAACTTCTGCACAGACTGAAAGAATCTGAATGACAGAAAGGGTGAAGGCTCATTTTGCAAGCCTAACTTTCACCATGACTATATGTGACACAATTGCTCTGGTTATAAGGACCACACTGCAAGCTTGCAATACCTTGACTACCTCGCAGGGGCCCTCAGGAATGAATATGACATTCTCTGAAAAATAGAAGATGACAAACCTGATAGTAGTTGTGCACCAAAGTGACCCCTTGGATAGCAGATAAAATGAGATGCCTTATCCCACCTTGCTTGCAACTCAGAGTAGCACACAAAATGTCCTTAGTCAAGGAAGGGTTTTCTGCCAGAGGAAACAGAGAAAAGTAATTAGTAAGCAGTCCTTTCTAGAACTCTCCAGCCCCACAGAATCATTTCTTCAAGATTCAAAACAAATTCCTAAAAATTTCTTAAATCAAGATGAACTTTCAGATGATAAGGAAAAAGCTATGTCTTTAATTTTTTTAATTGACACAAAGTAATTGTACGTGTGCATAGGATACCAGGCAGCTTTTTAGTACATTTATGAGGGTTAACCATCAGATCAGGATAGCTGGCAATATATCATCTCAAATATTAATCATTTCCTTATATTGGGAATGTTCAAAACCCTCTCTACTAGTCATATTGCAACATTGAACTAATTGTGTCTATTGTACTATAGAACCCCACAAGTTACTCCCCCTATCCAACTGCAGCTCTGTGTTCATGAAACATCCTGTTTCAACATATTCCCCAGTCTCTGGTAAACATTATTCAACTCTCTACCTCTATGAGATCAATATTTTAGCTTCTATGGATAAGTTAAATAATAAATATTTATCTTTTAGTGCCTGATTATTTTGTTTAAAATAAAGTCTTCCAGTTCCATTTATATTTCTGCAAATGATAATTTTATTCTTTTTAACAACTGAGTAATATTTCATTGTTTATACACACCATATTTCCTTCATCCATTAAAGTTGTGTCTTTTAAGGTACAGATGGAATTAAAGAGTTTTTCCCAAGCTGAATTTATTCTATAGAAATCCATTTCCAACCTCTACCTGCCACAAACTGGCCCTTCTTCCTGTATTTCCTATAAGTGGGGTACTGTTATGATTCAGATATGAGGTATCTCCCAAAAGTTAATGTGTGAAACAAGGCAAGAATTTTCAGAAGTGAAACGATTAGATTATGAAAGGTGTAACCTAATCAGTGGATGAATCAGGTAGGATGTAACAGGAGAAAGTAAGTCACTTGGAGTGTGACTTGGGGGTTTATATTTCATCTCTTATAAGCATAGTGTTTCTCTCTCTCTCTCTCTCTCTCTCTCTCTCTCTCTCTCTCTCTCTCTCTCCCTATCCTATCCTACCTGGTTTCCTTCTCTTGAGATGCTTTCCTCTGCCATGCCCTTCTATCATGATGTTCTGCATAAACTCATAAACTCAAGCCCAGAGTTTTGGAGTCAACCAACCATGGACTGAACCTCTGAAACAGCAAGCCAAACAAACTTTTCTTTCTCTAAATTATTTTTGTCTTTGGGTCACAGAGATGCAAAGTTGAATAAAACAATACCTATTTGCCCCCAGATTGGCCAGGACAGTCTTGGTTTTTACCTTCTGTCTTGAAGTAAACAGTAACCTCTTTCTTTCTCTCAAGTGCCCCACATGCTCAATTTTCTTACAAACATAAAACTTCCCCAAGGTCTTTCCATACAACCAATCTCTCCATCTGTTTCACTCTACCTCCCAGTTTCTCTAGATTCTGTGCCTTCATCCAGCACCCCCAGGTAACATGCCAAACTCCTAGCAGCTCCCACCCATATCTCACCTCTGTAATCTGCCTTCTGCTCTGAGCCACAGGACTCTTCTTCAATAAAAGAAATGGTCAGAAAGGGAAATCTGCCCAAAGGCTCAAGATTGCATTCAAAATTTTTTCACAGCCACTGGCTGCCTTCACTTCCTAGAGGGTCTCTCCCTTCTGCTTAGTCTGTCTGCACCTTCTACTGGGGCTTTCTCTCCCAAACCTACCTTCCTTTCACAGCTCAGCCTCAGGAACACAGTCCTCCTACCCACCCTGACCACAGCCCTCCCATTTCCTGTCTGTGCAGATCCATGTCAGCTCAGCTCTGCATAAGGGTCCACTGCAGGACTCTCACCTCTACTGTCATGTGTGGCCAGCACACAGCACGTGGCTCTGCACCTCCTAGATGCTTGGACATTACAGAAAATAAAATTCATCCTTATGACCAACAAATAGTGAAAACTTAGTTTTGACAAATGATTACATTATTTCTCAGAAGTCATTTTTAAAAACAATTTGAGCATAAAAGAAGCCAATCTGAGCAGGCTGTGCACTATGAGATTTCAACCCTATGACATTCTGGAAGAGGCAAAATTATGGAAACAGTGAAAAGATCAGTGGTTACCAGAAGTTAGGAGGAAAGAAAGGATGAGTAGGTGGAGCACAGAGGATTTTGAGGGGACAGTTAAATGATTCTGTATTATACGAAGGTGGGGGATATATGTCACGTAGATTTATTAAAATCCAAGGAACGTCAACACTTGGAGTAAACTGTATTGGACTCTGGGTGATAGTCATGTGTCATTGTAGGTTCATCAATTGTAACAAACATGCCACTCTGATAAAGGCTGTTGACAGTGGGGGAGGGTACTGTGCTCCTTGTGTAGGGAGTATACTGGATTTTTCTGTACTCCCTGCTCAATTTTCTTACAAACATAAAACTGCCCAAAAAATAAAATTCATTAATTAAAAAACAGTTTTGAACATATGCAATACAGAATGTTCATGCTTTCTAGAAACATCCAACCCTGATGCCTTGTTTATCTTTTCCCATTAAATATATATTTCACAATTCTTAAGACAGTTCTCTTTATTGTAGAAAATGTTAAATGTGTCTCTTAAGTAATTTCTTATTAAAATGTGGAGTGAGAAAGTAAAATTGTCAAACATGCCAGAATTTATCTTTGAGTATAAATGGGCCCTCTACTTTAGGAAAAAACATGAAGTGTGTAGAAATGATGCCATTCAAACCCAAAAGCAGGAGAATGCACCATGAGAAAGCTCATACATATGGCATTAGACAAGCTCTGTGGACCTTTGCTTTCTCCAGGTGAGAGTCCAATGCAGACCAACCTGGCATTTCTGCAATATTAGCTCAGGAGTGATGTGGTTATAGGAAAGCAGGCCAGGTTGCCTAGGCGTCTAGTCCCCTTCTGACCCTGGATTCCACAATGTCATACAGGAATCATTGCAAGAACACGTGACAAGTCTTGACACCTGCAAGAGCTCAGCCCAGCCTGGGTCCCCCCACTTCCCAGAATGCCCTCTTCCTCCTCCCAGTTGTGCTTCTTCAAAGCCCCAGCTCCAGTCCATTCTAGCTGCTCTGGTGCCTCTTCTTGCCTTGAGGACACATTCAGACACCTTCTCTGGCTTCTCTGATCTGCAGGCTCTCTTACACACCCTTCATGCAGCTCCCCCGAGCCTTATGAAGCCCTGTGATTATCCTCAGCTGGAAAAGGCTCTTCTTCATTGCAAAACCCTGGACAACTAACTCACAATCTATGAGCCACAATTAGCTAGTTTGAGAAACTAGAAGATTACAGAGATGCCCACTGAGATTTCTTCTATTTCCATGAGCTTAGCAGGCGCTCATGCAATCATTATTGACAGACTTAAGGCCACAAGGAGGAGGAAAATGACAACTTCCTTTGTGGAGACACTGAATCAATTCTGAACATGGCAAAAAAAAAATGGCTTTAACAATGATGGTAACAGATCTGACTGCTAATCCTTTTGTGTGAAACAAGAGCCATCTGCCTATTTTGGTCCATTAAGCTCTACATCTTCTTCATTGGTTGGCCCTTCTACCTTCTTTAAATTTGTCACTGCCTTCCAATGCTACAGAATGGAATGGCAGTCTAATAGGGAAGGTGAGGTGGCAGTTTAAATGACAGTCATGCTTGGGTTTCCTTGAAATAAAATTGTAAAAATTAACTAAAAATTAACTTTCTGTTTCTAACATCATTTTAAGTACATTAGCAGCTGTAACACAGAATGGCAAAAGAAATACAAATTCAGGTACCAAGGAATGTTTAATTCATTTAAAATCCATTAATTTATCTGACTGTGAAATGTCAAAAATAATTATGTCTTCAAACACGGGCTGAATTCAATATGCCAGAGAAGCATTCAAGAATCAGAAAGAAGTTTGATTCAAATTTTACCCACGCATGGTCCCCCATGCTGAAATCATTTATGGCCATCCTAGTGTGCACTTAGATAGGTAATGCTTTGTCTTTGATGGTATTTTCACTGTTCGTAATATATTCCAAATTAGAAATTAGGACTTCCTTTTTTAAAAGGCTACACAAAGTCCCCAGCTGTCAGTCCACTGGGGTTTCCTGTACTTCAATCATGTCCCACTTTCTCCTTCCATTCTTCTCTTTTTTTTTTTTGTCTCAGAATATTAACCCCTCCTTTGATTCAGTGAAATGTTTGTATTAATTTTTAAAAAGAGATGAGTGAGCCATAAAAACTAATCCTGTCCCTAAACTACCAATTTGCACTTGAGAACCAGTTCTTTGTACATTGGGAAGTGGTCTCCCAATGGCATGCAGGAGACCCAACCTCAGCCTGCACTGAACCAGAGGAGGAGGACTGTCATGCGTGAGGCACCTGCCCTGAGCAAGGGCCCATGGGGGTCACCTGTGTTCACTGTCATGTTTCATTAAATCCTCTCAATACTCTTTGAAGCCCATTTTGTTCAAGGCTGAAACAGACTTGGCAGCCTGTCCTGAGTTGCTCAGCTAGCAGGAGATGCTGAACTCAGCCTGGCAGTTCTCAGAGCACCTGCTCCTTCATTGTACGCTTCCCCTGGCATCACTTACTACAAGGGTCAGTGTGATTCTGTGCCTGGGGCCACCTGGGGACAATGAAGGAAGCCTTGCCAGACATAATGCTGCATCGTGATCAGCAGTCCCTTGCTGTCTGATGCAGCAGACTTGTAGGCCAGGGGCCCACACACAGGCCTCCACCCTGTGGACCGTGGTGCCTGGCATAAGGTGGCACTCACTCACTCACCTACCCAGTCCTCTAAACACATCACTCTGGTGTCTACTGTATCTATGTCAGCATTTTTTCTAGACCCTGGAGAGACACAATGGTGGCCATGCAGGCACACCTCCCTAGTACTCAGGTTTCACCTGACATGCTCCGCATTCCAGGGATGAGTCGTCCAAGGGCTCATCCTCTCCACCCGCCCTCACTCCCACCCCCATCACCATATTTGAGCTTCTTCCTAGTATGTTTTTAAAATAGAATTTGGCATGTAGGTTCCTGCCTGAGACTCGCTTTTCCTCCTTTCTATTCTCAGGTGCATGCTATTCTACAGACCTGGCCCCTAGCTTCAGCCACCCACACCCAACAGTGAATCCACCCTGAGGCCAGGGGCTCTTCTCATCTGATGGAGGATTTTGCCCTCCCTGGGTAAGCCAGACCCTTTTCTCTATGATGTCCTCCCAGCCCCACAGTTTACTCAATTGTACAAAATGGTCCCAGAGCACACAGACAGCCCATCTACTCTCTCTAATAGCTGAACATTCCTATATGAACAGACTGCTCACTTGGGAATGCTTAGGAACCAAGAGATGAGCCCATAAGGGCCCCTGGCATTTATTCACTCACTCATTCATTTAACAAGCATCAAATATCAGCATCTTATGCTCTATTTCCCATAGGCCAAGTTTATTACCATCAGGCACAACCCTTATGATCAGAGAAGAGATGAATTCAGAATAGCACATAGGGTCATGGCCGTAACTGGGAAATCAAGCCCTGAGATTGGAATCCAGGTAGGGCCACCTAACACCTGATGGGGTGGGTCCAGAGGAGCTTTCCAGAGGACATAATAATCTAAAAATAGTAGTACAATAGATTCAAATAGTAATCTAAATAAAAGCAATAATCTAATAATAAAACAGAAAATGTAAGAGAGTGAGAGTATGGAATCAAATGAACTGAGGTGAAGCAGGGAGCTAAAGGTGTAAGGTGAGCCATGGTGGAACTCCATGCAGCAGTAGATTAAGGCCTGCTCAGTCCTCCTTTCACTCTTCTCTGGTCTGATCAGACCCACCCTCTGCTCAGCCATTTCTCTTCCCTGACCCTCCTCTTCATCTCTCTTACCTAGTCTCTCAAGGTCCTTGTTAACTCAGAGTTAACTTAGAGTCCCTTACCCCAGTCTGGGAGACTAGGACATAGGAAGGCAGCAGCATGTGTGTTCAAGTAGAATTAGTGTGAACATTGGTGGTCCATTCCACGACTCACAACTTAATGCCTACACATTAGAGAAAGCCCTAAAATAATTACCCTATAATGCAGCTCACAGTACTTACTCTCCATCAAGAGTAGCATTTAAAGGAAATGTGTAGCTAAGAATGCATCAAGTATGACCTTACTAGATGAATTAATTTAATAACAACATAACTATTCATGATTGCTGGGTACTATGTTGAATATCATGGAGATGCAGGATTTAAAAAGAAACTAGTCCCGCTGTCAGTGAAGCTACAGAGTCCTGCAGAAAAGGAGGTTTCAGAAATGAAATTGTAGGCAATAAGTGCCAAGGCTAGAGGAAATTCAGGTCACTACATGGACCCTTCAGCTTACACTAGGGGACTGTATAGTCCATGTCAGGCACTGCAGACACACAAATGTTATGACACAATTGCGGCCTGCAGGAAAGGTGACTCTAGAACAGTGGGTAGATGTAAGAAATAAGAGCATGAAGAGTTGCCTTTGATAAATGTCTCCTTAAATATCTGGCCAGCAAAGGAGGAAGGGGCGGTCCTACTGAACAAGATGCCCCCAGCTCTAGGACACAGAGCACAGCTTGAGTTTAGGTGGAAGAGACAGGGAAGCATACTCCATGAGCAAGGACACAGAGACCAGAAAGCCCACACAGTATTATGAAGACATTGTCCAATTTTACTGGAGCACACAGGTTGGAGAGGCTGGACCAGACCCCTCCAGGTCTTGAGTCTCAAAGTCAGGCTAAGAAGGTTATTCTTTGTCCTAAAAGAAATTCATGGGAAATCTGTGTATCTCTCTGACAGCCCAGCTCTCAAAACTGGCACAGCGGCATTATCAGGCACATCTTACATAATCAGCCCACCTGCAAAGATAATGAGCACACGCAAAACCACCATCTTCACTTTCTGCAGCATCTCAATGGCTTCAGAGGGCTTCTCCAGCTGCTGCAAAACTCGACACATCTCAACAATTCTTAAGGAAAAAAAAAGATAATGGCATTTAAGGATAAAAATCTGCAACACATGAGCATTGTTACTGTGTAGTAGTAGGCTGGGCAGTACACACATACAAATCGTCCCCTATACCGAATCACAGATACTGTATAAGAACACAAGGAAAGCTCAGATAACACAGTCTATACCTCCAGAAAACCGTTTTCTACTTGTATGGTTCTCTTAAAATGAAAAGGTAAGTGATTAAAGGGTCTCAAGACACAATGGCAGCCTCTGTGACCACTTGGATACATCTGGAAGAGGGTTATGTTAAGTGAGGAAAGTCAGGGACAGAAAGACAGATATTCCATGTTATCATTCATATGTAGAGTATAAAAAAAGTTGTCCCCATAGAAGTTCAGAGCAGAATAGTTTCCGGAGGCTGGAAAGAGACCAGTCAGGGATGTGGGGAGGATGTTCCATGGGTAGTAAGAGTACGAAGTTCTGGTTTTCTATGGCAAAGCAGGACAACTTCAGATAACAATAGTCCATTGTTTATATCCAAATAGCTAGAAGAGAGAATTTTGAATGTTCTTACCACAAAGAAATGGTAAGTGTTTGAAGAGGTACATATGCTAATTATTCTGATTTGATTGTTATAAAATACATACAAATATTAAAATATCACATGTACAGCCTAAGTATGTACAACTAATATACATCAATCAAAAAGTAAAATACTAAGTCTTAAAAACATGATAGTATATAGAGCTATGGTTTAAATTCCCTCTCTGGAAAACTGAAAAAAAAAAAAACTTGAGACAAAGCTGAGATGAAGGAGAACAGGGTTGTCAAGACCACCTCCAGCTCAAAAGAAAATTCCAAGCAAACACTGAAGTCACACACAGTATAGTTTTGGATCAGAAGCAAAGAGGAGATGAGCCAGGGATATCTGGAAGCCAGCATTCAGGTTTTGAGGTACTGACAGTTCTTTTGCCCAAGGGATACCTGTTTCATGAGCTAAGGACATCCTTCCAAGCTATAAAAAATTATTGGATTTGAGAGACAGTTTCACAGCAACAGAACTCAAAGAAAATAGCTCAGTATGTCTGGTGAGAAATGAACAAGGGTTCATACTGTATCTCTAATCTCCATGTGGGGCTGAGAGAAAGGCAGAGACAGGATGGGACAATGGACTCTCTGAAAAGCCTCCTCACATTCAGGAAGGGCAGATACAGAAAATGCAGCACCTCTGGGGCTCTGCACACCAAGAGAAGCAAGTTGTCCCACCTAAGGCAGCAGATTGTTTCCAGAGTACAGCAGCTAATAGGACTGGAACTCTTTAAGAACAGGTTTTCTTTGACCCAACATTTAGGAGTGGAAGGGCTTAGAGGTGATCAATCATTTAGAGTTAGATTGAACCTAAAGAAAGCAGAAGCCAACAGCTGCCTGGAGCATTCCTGTGGTTGGTTAAAACTACAACTGCAATATTCTGTGTGATGTGGTTGACATATTCTTGGGCTAAATATCCAATAGTAGGACCCTTGTTTGATAGAGTATGTGCACAGAAAAAAAAAATTGTTGATGTGCCAAGTAAATAGAATACAATGATTTTGCTTTTGAAAATAATTTACTTCTGAAAACTTTTTGAGGGAAACCAAATCATCTGAATGCCAAATAATGAAAAGAAAAGACTGGATGGACTCAAATCACTCCATGGTAGAAGCCAACTTCAGAGCGTGATGAAAGTCAAAGGTCACTTACCCTGATTCACTCTTACTCCTAAAAAGCTACTGAAGTGAGGGGGGGGGGGAAATGGGGTTAGGTATTTGATTACCTTTCATCTGTCAGTGAGACTTTTTGCCAGTATTCAATCAACACAAATAATCTCCTCAGGTATTTCTTGAAACATGATAATGGTTTGAAGCCATAAGGAAAATCCATCATATCTTGTTGGGGCCAGTCTTCTTGGGCCGACATGCCATTCTTTCCAATGGCTTCCTGAAGAAAAATCTCCAAGACTGGATGAAACACAGTTCTAATGGAATTTGCCCACTGGGAGTTGTTGGAGAGGAGCCCTTTCCTGGAGAGAGCTATTCTACTTAGCACAAACTGGGTTGCTTTCTCAAGTTGATGATGGGTTATATTCTCAATCAAAGACATATTGAAAGATAAACCTTTACTTAAATAATCTCCATATTCACTTTCAATTCCCCTGGAGGCCTGTACAACTCTTTCTATGGTTTTCAAAAGGTTATCTGGATGCTGAGCAAATGTCGGCAACAGCTTAAAAACATTCCAGTTATCCTTCTTCAAGCTATTCCAAAGAGTTTCTAAAGTAAAATTAACCGCCATTTTCCAGTAAATTCCTATTTCTGTGCTGCTTTCTGTTAACATTTTATCCAAGAAAAGAATCACTTCATGAATCCTTTCCTGCTCAGTATCTTGAGGGCTAGAATTTGGATTAAGCTGTAAAAAGTCCATTTGACTGGTAATGTTATTTATAGGAACTAATCAATCTAGAATTTCTTCCCATAAATTGACAGAATCCCTAGAAAATACTTGAGACACATTTCTAAATGCCACCATAAGATGCTCCAAAACCCCCAAATCAATTTTTGTAGAAGTTAAAAATTCAGCCATTTCTTCCAAAATACCAGAAAGGTCCTTGGATTGGTTCACATAGGACAGTATGATAGATGACATACTGAAAATATCAGAGTCTTGTGAAATATTAGGTTTGACCCCAATCATCCCAAAGGCCAAGTCAAGAAATGGCAGTAATGAATCATTTATCTTTTCAAATATAAAATGATCTACTTTTTTCAAAGTAGTTATTTTCTTCACAAGATGTTGAACACTTTGGTGCATGAAGGAATAGAGAGCGTCAAAGAATTTCATGGTGTCCTTGGTACTAGAGATGAAATGAGTGTCAAAAATCATGGCCATCTGCCCTGAAACTTTCTTAGCTAGTTTGAGAAGTTTCACAGTGGAGTTCATTGATATGGCAATATCTCTCAGCTCAGCACTGTCACTCAAAAGCATGGTCAGAGTTCTAGACATTTCTAAGAGAGGTTCTAGGACATGACTATTTTCAGAAGCTCTAGAAATAATACCAAGTAATCTCTTAGTAATTTCTAAGGTTTCTCTGTTTCTTAGAAGATTTGAGTTATGTATAAAGGAAAGCAAATCAGTTAAGTTAGAAAGTATAACTTCTTGGAGAGTAGGACATAAGGTATGGAAGTCCTTATTTAGAGAGTTTAAAAGAGTATCCATAAGATTGGCTATCTCTGTGGAACTTTCTCTCATGAGATGAAGAACTGACCTGAGATTTTGGTTAAGTTTGAAGAGCTCCTCAGTACTATTTATATGGAAAAGCAACTGACTCACCACTGTAAGGAAATCATCTTCAGACTTATTTTTCATTGAGGTTTCCCTTGCAAAGGCATGCAATAAATCTTCTATGAATTTCAGTCCTTGATGGTTATCAAAATAAAGTTCTCCATTGTCTAATATAAATGAGCTTCTGATTAAGTGATGTATAGTCTCCTTTAAACTTGAGAAAAAATCCATCAATTTGTCTTCATTCTTCAAGGTAAGATATTGATCCAATTTCAGAACTTCTAGAATTTTATCTTTTGGAAAAAAACTATAAATATATATATACATATATATTTTAATTTCATATTTAATACATTAGCAATAAAATGACTTAAATATATAGTGACTATTATTTTATTTGTTTTATAATAAAATAAAGTCATGAAATTATACCATTGAATGAAAGATGATGTGAAAATAACTCCATATCACAATTAATATTTTTGTTGTCAAATAATGAAGAGTGAAGGGATTTCATGAAGAATTCTATTACAATTCCTCGAACCTAACAATTTAAAAAGCCACTTATTTTTGTATTTAGAAAAGAGGCAAAATGATTACAAAGTGGTCCTGAAGAAGTAGAAAGCCTATTTATATTTTTCTGAATTTTAAAAAAATAATAGCAGGTCACTTGAACACTGATGATTTTGCAATCCATCAACCAGACTTGGCTAGACAATAGGCCCAGAATGCCCTTTTTTGTATGTCTCTGAGCTTAATGGCCCCCAAGAAAGAGTCCCTCCTGTATTGAAGGATATACAGGAGTCAGAGGCCATTTTGTAGCACAAATATGCCTCCTACCAGCTATTCAATCCAACACTAATCTAGTGTTAGAAAACAGATTTGGCAGATGTGATTTAAATCCCTACTCAGTTAATTTCAAAGTAGCCAGAAGAGTCATTATCCTAGGTGGGCCTCATATAATCAGCTAGAAGGTTGGTTGTAAAAGAGTGTGGGTCTTGCCTTACCTAAAGACTCCGACCGCAGCTGGGTAGGCACTTGGTCTCTCCTGCCCCTGAGTCTTCCTCTTGACCACCACTTGGGGCCACAAGCTTGATTTCATGACTCTAGTGTTCCAGCTAGCTATGACATTTCCCCCCTGACAGCCTTCCCTAGTGATTTTGAACTTGCTTATCCAGTGCCCAAATTTATATAAACCCATTCTTTCAATTCAGTCTTTGCTGGTTCCATGGTTACAGTCAGGACTGTAACAAAATGGAATAAACTGTAATTTCCCTCCAACATTTTACTAATAACCTTCAAAGAGATTTTTTTAAAATACATGGAAAAAGTAATGTGACTATTGATTTTAGTGCTTCCAAATGTAAACAACACACTAGATGAACTGGGATAAAAATATATAAACCCTTTATGTGTGACGGGTTAATACAGTTAATACAGCAATTCAGATTATGACCCTCCTATATGTGAATATTCATCCATAAAAATTAATTTTTCAGTTCCATATAAAATGGAATTTCAGGCCACATGGGGTGGCTCACGCCTATAATCCTAGCAGCTCAGGGGGCGGTGGCAGGAGGATCATGAGTTCAAAGTCAGCCTCAGCAATTTAGGGAGGCACTCTATGCAACTCAAACAGACCCTATCTCTAATAAAATACAAAATAAGGTTAGGGGTGTAGCTCAGTGGTCAAGTGCCCCTGAATTCAATCCACAGTACCTCAAAAATAAATTAATTAATTAAATTGTATTCAATAATTGTTTTTATCATCTAAAAAATAGAAAAAAATATATATGACTACTTATCACAGGATAGGCCTAAATGCTTACTATTTAAGTAGCAATAACCAAAATTATTTTACTTTGAAATTTTGATAAAATTATTATAAAGGCACATTCACTTTAAACATTATTCAAAATTTTTAGTGTACAATTGCTGTTTATTAGCATTTCTGTACTCCAGAAAAGAAAGCGGTTTGAGATGTACTGCAATTGAATGAACTATGTACAAAGCAAAAAATACAAACCAAACCATTCACCTCATCTCTGCAATAGCATCTGGGTGGAAGTCTTTTAGCAAAAGGGATATTTTGTTCTCAGAATTTCCCTTCAGTAAAGGGGAAAAGAATGTTCTCAAAAACTGTTCTATGAAATCCACTGTGCTCCTTGAAGGGAGAATGGTTTTCCCACTACTGTCCGATGGCCTGTGGTTCAAGGTGAGGTTAATTAAATTCATTATTTGAAGGTCAGCGTCATTTAAATTTGGGGATGCTTCTTGAGACCTCCCAGCTAATTTACTGACGGAATTAATCAGAATGCTTTCAAGAAGCAACTGAACAACCGAGAAATTGGTTAGCTGCTCTTGATTTAGCAGATGAGTAAGAAAGTCAACATCCAAATCACCTTCTCCAGAAATGTTTTTCAGATAATGCAAATAGCTAGTCATATCTTTAGTTATATCATCAGTTGAACTCTCGATGGTCACAAATAATGTTTGTGTCAATTTGGAGTAATCTTTATTTTCAATTTCATGAAGCCAGTTTTTTGTGTCCAACAGAAAATTTTCAATAATTTCTAATATCCCCAATGATGAGGAATCCAGGCTTTCCAGAAAGTGGGAAAGTTGTAAAACTAAGCTTTGAAGGGCCACGGAGTTGATACTTTGGATTTCCTTTTTAATTATAGAGAACAGGTGCCTAATACCAAAGTCATGGGTTAGGTCTTTCATGGTTTGTTTAAAGTCAAGCCATAGTTCTTCAAGGTTGTAAATAGCTTCACTATTTTTAATAAAACTTGTTAATGCTTCTAAACCACTACCCATGAGACTTGCATTCAGAAGAATTGTCAGTGGAAGGAGTGAATAAGGCCTGTTATCTTCTAGACTCCAATCCCCAGAAATCAACTTGATCATCCTTTCCAAATTTAAGGAAATATTATTTCGGACAAATGCCTCTGTTCCGTCAGTCGTGTTAAAAATCTTATTTACACCAGCCAGTTTGTTAAGAATGTTTTCCCCAGAAGCAGCTTTTGTAAAATTGACACGTTTTAGCTTTTCTATGATTTGCAAAGCAACTTGCTTTATGGGACCACCAGGACAATGTCCGGCAATGCTGTCATGACTTTGATTTCCAGAAAGTGAGACAAAGGGTAACACCTTCTGCCAAAATTCTTGCACAGTTTTCATCAGAGAGGTTTTAGCATGAAAGACTTCAGACAGTGCTAGAAGGATGGAATTCCAGTCTGCTAATTCATGAATCACACAAATCATTTTCCTACTCGTTTCCATTCGTGAACTTTCATTTGAACATTTTGAATCTTCACGTGGGGGAGACAGGTGGAGATGGTCAAGTATTGTGGCCACTTGGTGATAAAAGGAAGAAGAAGACATAAGCCCATGGACTTCACAGGCTTCCAATTTGGGATTCTGCTGAAATCTAGAAGTTGTATGATTCCAGCACCAAACCACAGGAAGACAGTTTAAAGCCTCTGAGACAATGGCTGGTTGGTCTGATATTAATGTAATTGTATGCAGAAGAGCTTTTATCGCACCAGCAAAGTCCTTTTTGGTGATGTTTGAAATGCTTATGCCGTGAAGGAGTGTGAAGTTATAGACATCCTTGAGGGCCTCTGTGATGTTTTTGTCAGCCACTCTCTGCAGGAGACTCACAACATGAGGAAGAGCATAATACAGGTCCACCACTGTGTTCACATCATCCTTGGGAAACAGGCGAGAGAGCTTGAGCAGATGATTGACATTCCAAGCATGGGAGCTGTCTGCAAATTTCTCCATCAAGCCAAAAAGCAAGTTGACTCCTGAATTGCTGGTATCTAATCTACTGAGATTCTTGAAGAAATCCCCAAGGCTTTCACTAATGTGTTCAAGTTGATCTACTAAAAGGTCTATGTCTGCCTTCTTGAGAGTACGCATGAGAGAAGCCACCTTCTTTAAAACTTGAGCATGACCTGAATTTTGTGGGATATTGTGAGAAACAGTGGGCACTAAGGAATTGAACACATTCTTCATCAACTGAATAACAAGATCCACAGCTCTCATTAGTTCATGTGAAATTGTTTCTGGTGGGTTTTGAAGATCATGAGATAAGTTGAAGAAGGCAAGGTAACTAGCTAAATGATAAATTGAATTGCCTAAACTCTTTATATCATTTTCCTTTGGACTGGTAGCAAATATGTTAAAATATTTTTCAGTTTCAGAAGAGGAATTATTTTCCAGGATATTAGAGAAAATATCTTTTACAAGTTTCTGAATTTCCTTCCCCAGTGCTATCAAGTGCAGCCAAAGATTTTGAAACTGGTTAGGAATTTCCTGTGACATTTATATGGGTCTTAAAACTAATTCATTAAAATACTTCCAGTTGGATTGGGAAACAAAATCAAAGTCTCTTGTTAAGTTGTTTATAATCATCCTTACTTGGTTTGTGGAATCATTCAAAAGAGCTAATAAAATCTCAAATTTTGGTACCTTCCCATTTTCAAAGACTGTATTAAGTACAATATTTAGAAAGTCAGTTATGTCTTTCAAGTAAATATTTACACAACTTATGTTGGACTCACCCAAGGAACAAAGCGGTTTCTTTATATGTATCAGCCAAGTTACCATTTTCAATGTAGAGTTCATTGTTTTGTCCATATCTTTGAAACTCCCCAAAATATTGTGAAGATAGCCTTGTGAAAAACTTGAATTATACATTACATACAAACGGTTGATGGCATCTATCCATGCCATGCATCCTCTCAGTTTGCTAACCGTGTTCTCAGAGGAGAATGTGCAATTTAACATGTCCAGAATACGTACCATCCGCCGAGAGCTATTTACATGAAATAAGCCTTCTTCTAAAATCAACTCAGTTACATTTTGGAAAACATCAGCACAGGACAATAAATCTTGATCATGGGACACATTTCTAAGAAATAATATTGTTTCTCTTAGCTCAGTGATGACACTTTGAAATTTGTTATTTCCGTGATCTGTGAGATTATTTAAAAGAAAATGATTTATCAGGTCTACATTACTACCCACATATTCTGAGGTCTGGCTTAACTCAATGAAAACCTCCAGCAGAGAATATAAAAACTCTCTGCTTGTGTTTGTGTTCAATGGAAGTGTCTCTAGCTGGTGCAGGGTGGTTTCCATGGTGAAAAGGGTTTTCTCTACTTGGCCCAAGGTAAGTGATTTTACTGCAACTAATGTATCACCTAATGCTACCCAGAGATCCCTGAGATCCAGCAAGTCATGCCAATCCTGAAAATTATCAGCTTGAGTCACACTTTTAAACAAATTTATTATGAGTCTAGCTGCATGGTGGGTGGGAAAGACTCCCTGGCAGCTTTCAGAAATTTTCATATCATATTCCAATTCATCCAAAAGCTGAGTGAGCCCTACATGAAGAGAAGTGAAGATATTCAGGTCAAACTTAAGTATTTGAGATATGCTTCCCCAGATTTCAGTCCACATTTGAAGCCATGAAATGGTACAGTGAACGGCCAGAAACTCATTCAACACACTGACATTTGCAGAGATGTCTGAAAAAATTTGTGACCATGGAAGACTAAATGAAGATTCCTTATCTCTTAAATAATTCTTAGAGGAAATGGTTTCATTATCCAAAACAAAACATTCATCACCCAACAGGGCTTCTACTGAACCATTGAAGAGCTGACTGACATATTGAAATAAAGACATGCGAAAATCTTCATCTGCTATGAGCAGCTGTTTGAGGCCTGTCAAGGTAGCATGGATCACTTCCAATTCTTGGCCCTCTGTAGACATCAAGGATTGAGCTTGAAGCTCCAAAAAGTTAAAAACTGAAAACAACTGCTGACAATAAGATACTTCAGAAATTCCCCCAAGAATCTCTGCAGTCTCAGATAAAAATTCAAACACTTTGCTGATGTTTTGGAAATTAAATTGCTTTATGATGTTCAAAATATGTCTTGAGATTTGGGTAAGGTACATTAGCAGAGAATCTCTACTCCGTAGGCTCAAGAATTTATAAATATATTGGTAAAAGGAAGAATAAATTTGCAGAAGTAAAGCTGAATCCTTGTCTTTGAAGACATTTAGGTACATGCGTGTCAAAATGTTATCAACTTCTTGCTTTTGAGGTTCAGAGAGGGCTGAGAAAATATCAGATGCATTCTTTACAACATAGACTGTGTCCAGAGCTTCTGAGACTTGTTCCTGCCTAAGTAATCCAAACTCATAGAGACTACTCATCACAGTTTCACTTAAATGTACAAAATCTATGTTTACTGCTGGTGATTCTGACCAATTTGAATGGGATAAATGGGAAAAGTTTATGCTTTTACTAAAAATTTTCTCATTTTCTGGAACAGAAGAATTTAAAAGTGAAGAAAAATTTTCCAGTTTAGCCTTTTCTCCTTTAGAAATGTCACGCAGCCATAATTCTAGAAGTTTGGGGTTAATTTCAAGCAGTATTAATTCCATGAATCTCAAAATATTTTCAGGTTGGTTCTTCATCCAGTGACTTCCACCAGTTTGCAGTTTTTCAATCACCTCTTTCCCAAATTCTAAAAGCTCCTGAGCTTCAAAAGCAGGTGGGTCTGTCTCTAGGTTCCACAAAACACTTCTATTTAGAACTTTCTTGTTGAGAGATGAGTTGTGGAATTTGGGAACCCTGAAGGAGTTGAAAGGATTAGGTAGTAATAATTTCTCCCAAAATTCCACAAATGATAAAAGAAAGTTCATCTGTTCACCCTCAGAGGCATGAAACTTCTTTTCCATCACCAGAAGGTGCTTTGTGCAGTTTAAGGCCCTACAATATTAATAGAATTGTTTCAGTATCAGAAAGAAAAAATTATTCATTGTATCAAATTTCTAAGGTACTAGTCACAGTAAACCTAAGTGAAATATTTACTAGACAATACATTTTCCAGTAGACATAAAAAACAATGTGATCATTTGAAAATGTTTTAGAATTCCACAACACAGTTGCATATCTTTAGATTTAAATGTTTCCTACAATCAAAAAGAATGTGTGCTAAAATTTTTCTTCTGTGAATTCATAGGTAAAGGATATTCATTGTTAAAGAAAAGATTGCTGTTTATTTTAAAAGAATCTTAGGATTCATTTTCTCATTTCATCTCAAAATGTCTTGGGCTATTAAGGTAGTTTAAATACTGAGATGCATCAGAAATGGTGCCTGTATGATTTAAGGAAAACTTCTGGGATTCCTTGTGCCAGGAGGCAATTCCAATTCTCTTTTATGTTAGATGGGGTACTTCCTCTCCAGGTTTTTATTTTTAAAATACAAAGAGTTCTCAGAAAAGCAAATCAGAGTTTGTGAGATGTGCACTCTTGCAGAACTAACATAAAACTCAGAAGTCACAGCCACTTTGGAAATCCATGAATGATCTGACTTTAGATCTGAATGATCTAAAGTCAGATCATTAAGACTTTAGAAAGGTTATGTGATATGAGTATTTGATAAGTGTCTACACTGCATTGGCTCAGGCAGCCCTGACACCAACATATTGATACCTCTGCAGTGACACCTGTGAAAGATATCACCATGTTGGGTCACCAGAACTGAAACAATTGCACATGGTTCAGGTGGTATCCCTGCTGTGTGTTCTATGATGCCAGCCATAAGAACAGCTTTTATTGCCAGACTTCAAATGAGTTCAGAATTATGGATAAAGAATTGCAGACTTTTTTGGATATTAATGCCTAGATAGGTAAATTCCTCTCTAACTTCTTTAACACTCCATGCTCTGGCATAGGGTAATATAGAGAAGATCAAATACAGTAATGTTATTGACCTCTCTAATATCAGAGCACTATATATCTAGTGCATTATATATGTGCATATATGTATGTATACATACATACATGTACACATGTGTGCACATGTTTAACATATATACAGGTGTGTATACACATATACAACACACATATACATACACATATGTATATATGCCTAATTGTGGTGTCAATTGTTGTTTGTAAAATAGAGTGGCTAGTTTGAAAAAAAAATTCCCCATCAGTACCAGTAATAACATTACCACATTTGTTCATATCACTTTACAGTTAATGAAGCACTTTCACAAGGATAATCTTATTTCTTTCCTACAACAGCCTTTTGAAGTACACATCATTATTTCTATTTCATAGAAAAAGAAATATTTCAAAAACTTTTTAATTTAATCATACTGTTAGTACATAGCATGAACAGGACATGGCCCAAGTTTTCAGATTTTGAATTCAGTTTTATATGCTAGGCAAGCACTCTACCACTGAGCCACACCCACACACATACCCTTGAATTTAACTTTCTACATTAATTGCACTTAATTTCCAATGTGTTTTTTTTGTTGTTGGTTATTAGATCAATGTCTAATTATCTAGCCTCTTTCACAAAAGACACTGCACTGATTGTAATGGGTATAAAAATGAATATCATCGGAACACATCTAGACTACTTTTATTGTCCTCTTTTGTTTTAGTCATCTTTTTTGCTACTGTGACTAAGGATCCAAACAGAACATTTTATTTGACAGTTCACGGTTTCAGAGATCTTAGTCCATAGAAGGCTGGCTCCATTTCTTGGGGCTTGAGACGAGGCTGAACATCACAGTGGAGTGTATGGCAGAGGGAAGCAGCCTTTCCATATACAAAATATATACCCCATAGCCACTTCCTCAGTTAACCATTCCTCCAGCCATATCCCACCTGCCTCCAGTCACCAATTAATCCCATCCTGGATTAATTCACTAATTAGGCTAAGACTCTTACAACTGAATCATTTCTCCTCTGAACCTTCTTACATTGTCTCACAAGTGAGCTTTTGGGGGACACCACACATCAAACCATAATGGCTTTCTACTGCTTTGAAATATTTGAGACTTTCAGTAAAATGGGGAATTATGAATTTGACATCAGCATCAGGGCTGACTTTTCAGAGTCCATTACATTGTCCCCGTCCCCCCCTTTTTTGTGGGTGCTGATAACTGGGCTTAGAAAGTCTCACCATGGTGGTGAACCTCAGGTCTATAAAGGTATAACCAAATTGTCCTCCAATTTTGGTATATATCAAAATCATCTGTGGAATTTGATAAAGATGCAGAAGCCTGCACCCTACACACAGGGCAAGATTTAGGTACAAGGTACAACACTTGTATTCTTAGCAAGCTTCACAGGTAAGTTCGAAAACCACTCTCAAGAGTTTCTTTCCCATTAAGTTCCAACGCAGCCCCACAAACAATAAAACCATGATTTTAAACTGGACACAACATCTGTAATTATATAGAAAAAAATCCCTATCTCAAAATATATGTTGAAATAACAAAGCAGCAAATAATCTGTTATATTTCTTTCCAAAGATCACTTCCACTCCCTAGAGTCTCCAGAACTATCAGCACCTAAATCATTGATCCCATGTCTAAACTCTAATCTAAACTCTAAAAAATGAGATAATTTTTTCAAAGAAATACTTGAGGTATCTGTTATGAATCACATAACCATTAATGAAAATTGAATTGGTTTAATCTGTATTTCCTTTCAAAATACATGTTACAATGTAGATATAGGGTATCCCCCAAAGCTCATGTGTGAGAAAATGCAAGAAAGTTCAAAGGTGCAATGATTGGGTTATGAGAGTCTTAACCTAACACATGCATTGATTCCCTGATAAAGATTATTTGGATGTAACTGTAGAAAGGTATGGTATGGTTGGAGGAGGTGGTTACTGAGTGCATGCCTTTGGGTTTTATATTTTGTCTGTGATAAAGGGAGTCTCTATCTATCTATCTATCTATCTATCTATCTATCTATCTATCTCTATCTCTCTCCCTTTCTCCCTCCCTCCCTCCCTCTCTCTGTGCTTCCTAGGGCCATGTCCTATGTCACTTTCCTCAGTCTCACTCTTCCACCATGATGGCTCTGAGGATAGAGCAAACCATCTATGGATTGATACCTCTGAAATCATGAGTGCCAAATAGAATTTTTCCTTCTCTAAAATTGTTTTTGTGAGGTCTTTTGGTCACAGCAGCAAGATAGCTGACTAAAATACCATGAAAACTTGAGTCATTTGGTCTATAGATAAATATTTATTAAGCACCTAATAAATACTGTGTCGATATCAAGCTCATAAACATTAAAGAATGCATGTCCTATAATTAGGTCTTGTTTATCTTCAGATGATAGTTAAATTAAGACCTGGGAGTTGAATTCCAATAACTTACCTGGATATGGAAGTTTTTGGAGAAGTCAATAAGTCATTCAAAAATACAAAATAATTATCACTGATGATTTTCCAATCCATGTTTTCTGCGTAACAGGGAGATTTCTCAGAGAAAGCTAAAAAATGATATAAAATGTCATAGACAAATCTAGGCACGTGAAATGTTTTAGTAGTTCACCTAATATTATTAAAATGGGAAAAAGATGGATTGGAAATTTGTGATTTGATTTCTGCTTTCATCCAAGGTGAATTATCACAAGCCACTGATAATGTAGAACACTGACTCATAAAAGACAGAAAACAAGGTGAAACCTAGCTGGTTGGCTTAGGAGAGGGTCCAATTCCTGGAACAAGAAGGGAGAAGTGAGATGGACCTCAGTGGACATGCTGAGCTTACAATATGAAGCTTAGCATCTGAATACAGGTAAAGTACACAACACAGAGAACAAGTGAGGGCTGTACAAAGCAAGAATATCACCACATGCTTCCCTCCAGTATTCAGCTGAAAACAAATTAATCCATACATGTGAGAGAACTACTGGAGACCAGGTAGTTTAATCCCCAAATGATTAAAGATAGCAGTCTTTGGTCATCACACAAGACAAGCAATATACTCTATTTCCATTAGCCAACTGGAACAATTTACAATTCGTTAGTCAGTGAGCAGAGTATATATAAGGGTTTTGCATCAGTAGTGGATAATATTCCCAACCAGACTTGAGTACATTGCCAGTCCTGCCTAAGAAATCTTAAAAGTAAGACTCTAGGGCTCCGAGTGTATTTCAATGGAAGAGCTCTTGCCTCACATGCACTGAATTCAATCCCCAGTACTGGGAAAAACAGAAAAACCCTAAAGGACTAAACTGTTTTCAGTAATTTGTCTCAAAAATGTTTATACAAATGGAAAAACACAGCACAAAATAAGGTTAAAAACTTGCAATTTGGGCATCCGATCAATAATTACCAGGCATGCAAAGAAGAAGGGAATTATGACCCATACTTAGGGGGAAAAAATTAATCAAACTGACAGATGGTGGAAGTAGCAAGGAACATTAATCACGTTAAATGATTAATGTTATTTAATGTGTGCTATATAATTTACTCAGCTCAGTGAAAAGGAAAAACTTGTCAGTTCAGATAAAATCAGACCTGCCTTCATGCTATACATAAGAAATGTGCTTGAGACATGAAGTCATAAATGAAAAGGATGGAAAAGTTATACCACCCTAACACTAAGCAAAAAGTTATCAAAGTAGATTAGATGATAATATCACTTCATGATGATAAAGACATCCACTGTTCAAGAAGATAGAGCAATTCTAATATAGGGAGACTGACTCATAGTGGGGTAGGTAGGGAGGGGGATCATGGGAAGAACAGAAGATTTCTAGACAGGGAAGAGGGGTGGGAGGGAAAGGCAGGGGGAGAGGATTAGCAAGGATGGTGGAATGTGATAGATATCATTATCCAAAGTACATGTATGAAGATACAAATTGGGTGTCAACATACTTTATATACAAACAGAGATATGAAAAATTGTGGTATATATGTGTAATAAGAATTGTAATGCAAAAAATAAACAAGTACATGTATAAAGACATGAATTGACATGAACATACTTTATATGCAAAGATATGAAAAATTGTGCTCTATATGTGTAATAAGAATTGTAATGCATTCCACTGTTTTGTATTTAAAAAAATAAAATCAATTAAATAAAAAAGAAGAGTAATTCTAAACACATATGCACATTACAACAGAATTTCGGAATGAAATAAAAACTAATAGAAATACAAGGGAAAATAGGCTAATATACATTATATTCAGAGATTTCGGTACCCCACAAAATAAAACATTAGTAAGTATATAGAAAATTTGTACAATACTATCACAATTTGATCTACTTTATATATATAGAACATTCTACATATTCTTCTCAAGTGCACATGGAGCATTTACCAAAGTAGATTATATTCTAAACCATAAAATAAGCCTCAATATATTCAACAGAATTAAACATACCAAGAGGGTTCCCTTACCAAAATGAAATTAAATTAGAAATCAATATGTCTGACAAAGGGTTTGTAACTTAAATACATGACGAACTTTCAAACTCAGTAAATATAGAAACAAACAACTTGATTTAAAAAATTTTTTTAGATGTTGATGGACCTTTATTTTATTCATTTATTTATATGTGGTGCTGAGAATCAAACCCAGTGCCTCACACATGCTCTACCACTGAGCCACAACCCCAGTTCCAAATAACTTGATTTTAAAAGTAGGGAAAAGATTGGAACACACAATTCATAAAGATAGACATGCAGATGCATATAAGCACATCAAAGATAAATGTTTAAAATCATAAATCATAAATGCAACTTAAATCCATAATCCATGATATGCATTTAATAAAATGACTAAAATTAAAAAGACTGCACATAACAAGTGTTGGAGAAATGTGTAGTATGAGAATGCTCATATACTGCTGACAGTAATGTAAAATTATAAAACAACTTTGAAAAAATAGCTTGTTGGGGTTTTAATTTTTTTTTTAAAGTTAAACATACACCTTCCATGTAATCCAGTTATTTTATTGCTAAAGACAATATATCATATTTTCAGTCAAACATACACAAATGTTCAAAGCAACTTAATTTGAAATAGCCAGAAATGCTACATAATCCAATTATGAATTACTGGCATGGACAAACTATGATACATCCTTTCATCTGAAAAGTAATCAGTGAATGACCACACTAGGCATGGATGAATCTCAAATCATCAATGCTCATCAATTATGCTACATGAAACAGGACAGAAAAAGTACATATTGCATAATTCCATTTGCAAAATTTTCTAGAAAATTAAAACTATGGTGACAGAAAGCAGAGCAGTGATTGCCTGGGAACAGAGGAGGGGCTTGAATTGACAGAGGGGAACACAAAGAATGGGAGGTAGCTTTGGGTAGTGATGAGTCTCATTGATATATTCATATTTAAATACTTACCAGCTTGTATACTTTAAATATGTATGTTTTATTGAATGTCTACTATATTTCAATAAAACTTTTTTTGTTGGGAGGTACTGGGGATTGTTCTCAGCGGCATTCGACTACTGAGCCACATCCCCAGCCCTTTTTTGCATTTTATTTAGAGACAGGGTCTCACTGAGTTACTTAGTGTCTGGCTTTTGCTGAGGCTGGCTTTGAACTTGAGATCCTCCTGCCTAGCCTCCTGAGCTACTGGGATTACAGGCATACGCCTATTTCAATAAAATTTTTAAGACAAAAATCCTTCTAATTTGAGGCAAATAATTTAACCTCTGTAGTCTTTATTTCACAAGTAAAATTGCATAAAACTTGCACCCATTGTACCTCACTAATTTTCCATGGAAACAGAAAGGCTATGTGTCAGAAATTTTGTAAGCATTTATAGCGGGGGTGGGGGGAGATGAAAATAATTTAGAAAATTAGCACAATAGGTACGTGAGTAACATCTGATAAGGATGAGTACTAGAAAAAGAAAAAAAACAGTATTCAAAAAATTTTTTAAACAAAAGAAGAAAAGAAAATCCTCATAGCAAATTTTCTGTTACTTGCAATTCATCATAATTTTGACATTCATTACACTGGGGAAGGAAAGGGAGCTACGTCCATCATACATGACTACAGTACTATGCTGGGCATTTTTACATACACTATCATGTTTAGCCTTCATAAAAACCAAGTAAAGTTGGTTATATAATTTGTATTTTACCAAGAATAAAAATGGTAAATGAGGGCCCACTCAAATAAAACCCATCAGATGCAACGTTTGATCTCAAGTCCACCTGCTTTCAAAATCCATGCCAAAATACCAAACTGAGACCATGTTTTAGCTGCATGATAAAACTACACTCAGAAAATTTAAATACCTACATTAGAACATTTAATTCATCTCTATCATACCACATTCTTAGGATGCACTGTTGTTTGTTTTCTTTTTAAAGGAAAAAAAATCGATACAGGAAAGATGAATGCATAAGAACAGGATTGTTCTGCTGTTATTCATGTTGTTTTGTAGTTATTTAGTGCTTCTTAAACTTTCATATGCTTATAAGTCATCTGGGCATTTTCTTAAAATGCATACTCTGTATGTTGGAGAAGAGAGAGCCTTTTTAACAAATGATGCTGGGAAAACTGAATATCCCTATGTGGAAGAAGAGACTAGATCCCTATGTCTCACCCTGCACAATAGTCAAATCAAAGTGAATCAAAGGCTCAGGGATTATAGACTAGAAGCCTTGCAACTGCTATAAGAAAATAGGGCCAACACTCTCTCATATTGGTGTGGACACGGACTAAAAAAGACCTTTAAGCTCAAGAAATAAAACCAAGAATCAATAAGTTAGAGAACATCAAGAATAAGTTACCACCAGCAAAAATAAGTGATATAAAAGGAAGACAAGGGTAAGAGAGAAAGTGAATCATCCTACAAGAGGATGATTCCCCACCCAGAACTTGTGGCCAACAAAGCACTGTGAACAAAAGTATTGAGCTTCTTAAAGTGGCAAACAAAAGGACCCATCCTCTGGCATGCAGATTTGATATTGCATTGAATCCATATAGTGCATATGACCATTTAATTCCAGAAGCCTCTAAGAGCAGCAATTTGAAGAGGAATGAAGGAAAGAACACAAGGTGGCCATGCCACAAGAGCAGAAAAGGTAAATACCCATTGCTAGTTCCAAGCCCTCCACATTGCATATGCAGGCATTCCAAGGAGGAACTAACAACCCCAACGAGATGAAGCAGGGTCAGGACATACCAGGAAAGTGGGAGATGTGGAAACAGACAACCAGCCCTAGAGCAGAAAGAGTCAGAAGTACACATTTCACTTGGGTTCAAAAAAGCATATGTGGCAGGAGGTGGGAAGATCTTGTGAGTCATGCAGTGGAGTTTATAAATTTTAGGGAATTTTTTACTTTATGATACTGGCAAGGAGAAGAAAGCTATGATACAATAAGAAATACATATATTTGGTCACTGCTTTTGTTTCCTTGGCACAGAGTTCCAAAATCCTCAAAGAGATAAGTGTCTTTTAAATACTAATAAGATAGCTGGGGGTCTTGTGCCTGAGCCAGTATGTTGGAGTGTTGACCCTATATTTTCTTCTAGTAGTTGACATGTTTCTAGTCTAACTCCTACATCTTTGATCCACTTTGAGTTGATTTTGCACAGGATGAGAGATAGGGATCCAGTTTTATATATATATATATATATTTGGATATATTTGTCAAGGGTCAGACACTATATTTATGTGCATTTTTCTCTGTCTTCTGTTCTATTTCATTGGTTTTCATGTCTGTTTTTATGCCAATACCATTTTGATTTTGATTTTGTTTTATACTCCTGAAGTATAATTTGAGACCAGGTATTGGATGCCACCAACAGCATTCTTGTTGCTCAGCATTGATTTGGCTATTCTGGGTCTTTTATTCCTCCATATGAATTTTAGTATTATTTTTTCTAGTTTCTAGTGAAGAATATCATTGGCATTTCAATGGGGATTCATTGGGGATTGCACTGAATCCATATAGTGCATATGACCATCTTAACAATATTAATTCTGCCTATCCATGAATATTGAAGGTCTTTGCCTCTTCTGAGGTCTTCAGTTTCTTTCTTCAGTGTTCTATTGTTTTTATTGTAGAGAACTTTCACCTCCTTTATTAGATTTATTCCTACAGATTTTTTTTAGGCTATTATAATGGAATTGTTTTCCTGACATTTTTATCAGCAGATTTGTTAATGGAGTATAGAAAAGCTATTGATTTTTGTATGTTGATCTTACATCCTGTTACTTTGCTGAATTTGTTTATTGGCTCTAGAAGTCTTTTACTGGAGTATTTTGGGTCTTCTAAGTATAGAATTGTGTCATCAGCAGAGATAATTTGACTTCTTCTTTTCCTATTTGTATCGCTTTAATTTCCTTCTCTTGCCTGATTGCTCTGGCTAGAGTTTCAAAAACTAAAATTAAAAAGCTTCTGCACAGCAAAAGGAAACAATTAAGAGTATAAAGAGAGGACCTACAGAATGAGAGAAAATCTTTGTCAATTAGAGTAATAACCAGAAATATATATATATATATATATATATATATATATATATATATATCACTCAAATATATATATAAATTAACATTTTAAAATGTTTAAAAATTAACATTAAAAATTATATACATATAAATTAACATTAAAAAACAATTAAATCAATAAATGGGCAATTGAACTAAACAGACACTTTTGAAAAGAAGTGCAAATGGCCAACAAACATAAGAAAAAATGTTCAACATCCCTAGCAATCAGGGAAATGCAAATCAAAATTACACTGAGATTTCATCTCACTCCAATTAGAATGATAATAATCAAAAACACAAATAATAATAAATACTGATGAGGATGTGGGGGAAAATATGCACTTATACATTGCTTGTGGGACTGAAAATTAGCACAACCACTATGGAAAGCAGTATGGAGATTCCTCAAAAGATGAGGAATGGGCCCAACCTATAACCCAGCTATCCTACTCTTTTGGTATTTATTCAAAAAGAACTAAAATCAGCATTCTATACCAATACATGCACACCAATATTTGTAGCCACATAATTCACCGTATCCAACTTATGAAATCAGCCTCACTGTCCTTCAATAGACAACCGAATAAAGAAAATTATATATATATGGAGTTTTACTCAACCATGAAAAAAGAATGAAATTATGACATTTGCTGGCAAATGCATGGAAGTGGAGAACATCGTGCTAAGTGAAATAAGCTAGACTCAGAAAGCAGAAAATCCAATGTTTTCTCTTATATATGGAAGATAGAGAGAAATAAGAAATTTTAAAAAGGAGGGGGTCTCATGAAAATAGGAGGAACAGTGGGGTAGAAGAAGGTGAGTGAAGGGAAGAAAGTGGGGATGGGAAAGGAGAGAAACAGCAGAATGAAGTTAACCAAACCGTATCACAATGAATTCCACACCTGAGTGTAACTATTAATTCACCAATTTTAAAAATTCTATTTAAAAAAACATTGCTTGGGGGGAGTGGTTCCTAGACAGCCTCAGGATAGAAGCTGATTGTCAGAAGAACCAACCATGTAATTAATGGGTTCCAAGTTTCACCCTACCTTGTACCCTCTCCTTTACTTTCCCCCAATCACTAAGGTGAGGAGAAAAGCTCAAGATTTTATTAATGGCTAATGGCCTATGATTAATCTTGATTGCCTAACAAAACCTCCATGAAAACCCCAAAGAGTAGGGGCTCGAAGAGCTTGCAGGTTGTGCACTCCTGGAGGTTCTGGGAGGGTGGTGCACCCAGAGAAGGCATGGAGGTTCTGCACCCCTGACCTGCCTCCTCCATACTTTGTCCTATGTATCTCTTCCCTCTTATGGTTCCTCAGTTATGTCCTTTAGAATAAGCAGTAGTCTTGTCTGAAAACTGTTTCCCTGAGTTCTGGGAGCTGTTCTAGCAAATTGTAGAACTTGAGGAAGGGGTCACAGGAATCCTAATTTGTAGCCTATCGTCAGAAGTCAAAAGGGAGGCCCAAACTTGGAGTTGTCATCTAAAGTAAGGACAGACTGTGTGAGACTGAGAACTTAACCTGTGACATCTGACGCTATCTCCAGGTAGACAGTGTTGGAACTGAATTGAATTATAGGTCACCAACTGGTCTCCAAAGAGAATTGGAAAATTGCTTCGTATGGAAAAAACCCACACATTTGGGCACAGAAATCAGAAAAGCTGAGTATAGAGAAAACTTCAGTTTTTTTTAATTGTTGTTTTGGGGGTTTGTTGTTGTTGTTGTTTTCTCTGCACTTATAACAGGTCCACTTCATGCTTTGAAGATAAACCTTGCTACACCACCACTGGAAGTGGATTTTGTTGTTTTTTTTCCCCCCTTCTTCTTTTCCGTTTTCCATTCCCAAACCATGGCAGAAGCAAGATTAACCTTCTTTTCATCCGAGACCAAGTTATCTGTTCTTTGGCTCAGAGACCTCAGAAATAAAAGAATTCAGACTTCATGACTGGCACCAGTGGATCTAAACCAGTGGCTCTCTCTCAAAGCTACTTCTTGGATAGGAATTATGACTCCTGTGAGGTCTCACCTGGAAGTTAGCCTTTGTAACCTCTCTTTAAAAGCCCACAATGCCCCTTGACAATGAGAAATCACAGCCTCTTAGACAGGAGGCCCATAGCAAAGCAATAAAATTTCTTTTTCCTATTGCTCAAAACCTTGTCCTCACTATTGGAGCAGCTTCAGGGAAAAGGACGGAGATTTCAGGATCACACTGAGCATGATCAGCATGAGACGTTTTCTTCAGTATGAGGGATAGACTTAGTGCTAAATCAAATGAATAGGCCACATAGGAAGTCCATCAGGACTGTCATGAGGAGGATCATGATTAGTCTGCATGTGCATTTATCTAAACCAGAACAATCCCAAGAGGAAAATGAGTCATAAGAGAAAGTTCTGCAAGGACCCAGAGAGGGTGGGGTCTTGTCATAATGGAAGGGAAAAAGCCTGACTATAGTAATCATAAGAGTGAATTGTTCTTGGAGAACCTTCCATTTTAATCTGCCCTTCATGAAGTAGGATGGACTTTTATGAGATCATCTTACCTCACTAACTGAAGAAAATACCCCACATTCTTGTCTCTAGCCTTACCCAGAAGACTGTTCTGGAAACTTCCTTGCATGTTCACACATCGAGCCACTTCACAAGCCTTCCTGAGAAGCCCTAGGAAGGCCTTCCCATAGGATATTTGTTCCAGGGACGTTGTACTTTTTCAAGCATATGAAACATCCTGCAGTCAAAAAGAAGCCAGAGATGATAATGATGCTCCAGATGGCAGATCATTATAAATCCATCTAAACAGAGACATAGGCAAATGTCTGGCAGTCCTCATATGAAAGAATTAGATTCTTCGAAATGGTTCACTTAATATTTATTTGTTTGTTTATGGAGTTCCTCCACCCTGATTTACAAAGTGAGGGAAAACCATTTATGGGACCACATAAAATACAAGAAAGAGTAAATCAAGAGAAAAGAAAGAGGAAAAATAAAGAACATAAAATAAAATGAACTTTGAGGCCAAGAATACATTCCCTACTTGATGTATTTGAGTGTGAATTTCCTAGCAGCTGAGGAAAGTAGAAATTGATCACACATATAATTTTCAGAGTCATAAAATAAAAACAAGGCAAATTTTCTGGAGAAGCAGGACTCCCAAGGCAAGACTCCCATTAGTAGTTAATGTGATAATTATGAGTATAGCTCTAACAAGAATCTCAAACATATGCATTCCTTAGACTCAATTAGTTCCTGCATTTCTTATGAAAGATTCAACCAATAGTTAAATATAAGGGAACTGTTTAATATGTTATAGTTTTTAGATGCTTTCTGCTATACCAAAAGTTAGATTCAAAATAAACATCTTTCTATTCATTCATTAGCAAAAGAATCTAAATATTGATCTATCATTTGAATGAGAAGCATTTGACCTCATTTTGATGTCCAAGGATTGGGAAGCTTTCCATCCAATGCATACTCACAGGGTGGAGACAAGCTGGTGCTCACATCCACCAGAGGAGACACGGGTCCCAGGTGAGGCAACAGCAGCCTTCAACTGGAAGAGCCGAGAACAGGAAAGGCTCACTTCTGACAGCTGTGTCTCCAGTTCCTGCCAGCCCAAATACTCTTCCGGTACTGAAACTGGCATGTCTATGTGCCCAGTAATGACCTCTTGCAAAATACGGTCCTTAATAAGAGAATAAAACATCACTTGTAATAAATAAAATCATTCAAATGTGGGTATTTGAAATGTAATCTACCTAGTCTTGTGTATCCAGGGTTCCACTTGAATTGGGCATCAAAGACCATGAACTATAGGATCATGACTACTAAGTCATAGTGCTAGACTCAAATCTTTACTCATTTCCAAAATTATAGACCCCAAAATAAAACCTTATACAGCAATAGAGTCAGGTAACTTATAACCCACTTTATTAGGAACCCAATAAGCAGGGACCTAAGTATTATAGTCAGCTGTGGTAGCTTGTATCCCCATAGGTTCCCAATAAACCAAGTCTTCTGAAAATTGAACTCTCAGTAATGCCTCCCACAATTCATCTAGGCCTGGCTCTGACTCATATTAATCCACAAAGTGAAGCACAGGTGACTTATGCTAATTCCAGTCCTACCTTTTCTAAGCTGTCCTTACATGCTTTAAAAGCCTTCCTTCTGGCCTATTTTTTGGATGCCTGGATACCATGTGAGAAGTCTATCTATCCTCCTGAGAAACTATATGAGGAGGCTCCCCAGAGAAGAGAAGCCTGTGACTTCAGTGGAAAATGAGAGATTCCAGTCCTCCACATCCCAGCTGAGCATCTAGATTCCACGCCCCCCCCCATGGCCCTCTGACTATAACTACAGGAGAAGCACCCAGAAAGATCATCAGAAGAACCCCCTAGATAAGCCTAATTAACCCACAGAGTCACAAGAGATAACAGATGTATTTTTTTGTTTTCAACCACTAATTTATGGAATGGTTTGCTACTGACATATCTGAGCACCCTTAGAAAGGCTATCTCACATATATGTGACCTAGAAAAACACTCATCACTGCAGCAGATCCCGCTGGATCCCAGCTCCATGTGAGACTATGAGTTAGGCTATATAGACACAGGGAAATTTGAAATGGGCTTTCTGCCAGAAAAGAATTTATACCTACTAGCAGGGGAAAAAAATGTGCAAGTAGGTAGAGTCTTTTCATGTGCTTGCATGACTTCAAACACACTTTTCCATCTGCCTAGCATTCTCTCTGACTTCTCACTGCTTCCAAATCTTATGTCTCATTTTAGTAAGTCTCATCAACATCTTAGCAGAGATTTACAGATGGTGAGCCCCTGTGCACTCATGCCATCTGCCCTGCTCAGCCAAGAGACTGTGTTCATGTTTGTACTCTCTTCCACATGCCACCTTGCCAAGCAGACACTGAGAAAGCATTGATGGCTGAACTATGTACACATGACCATTCCATGTTCATTTTCCTATGACATTCTTTCACTGGTTTTATCTCATGGCATGTAAGGAAGAAGTTAAAAAAGAAATAGGTAATTCTGGAAGGAAAAAAATGAAGAAAAAACATATTACTATAATGTTTAGTACTCAGAAAGAAAAATAGAAACTAGACTTGACATAATAATCTTTCCCAAAAAATTGTTGAATAGTCCCAAGTTGAGTGCTCTACAAAGGTGAGCGCTCACAGAAGTGTTCTGGGCTGTGACATGACAAACACATGATTTTTCAAAGTCTGTGACCCTGAAAGCCAAAGCTCTGCTATAAGTTGACTGATCACCAGAGTTATCCCTCCACTTTTCTCCCCATATGCAGCTAGAAATGGAACAGTATAAAAGGCCAGGAAACCAGAGAAGCAGAAGTGCCTGGTTAGAAAGTTTGAGATTGTCTTGGGAAAGGTCAAGTTGGTTTTGGTAGACTCGAGGGCATACCCACTCCCAAGCTGTCAGACAGAAGGGATGGAATTGAGGAACACAATTCAGATAGTCAGTTTCCTTTAGGTGTATGAACAATTAATTCAATATTAGCATCTTCAGTTAAATTAACTGAAATTAACCAAAATTAATTTCAATTAATTTAAGAAATTAACCTTAGATATGAGCCCATTTGGTGCCCATGAAAGAGATCAGATAGTGTAGTACTTACAACATCCTTTACTGTACCAAGTAACCTGTTGAAAATACTGGTCTCGTTGAAGGAGGTATGGTTGCATAACAGTCCCCAGGAGTCCCTCCAGATCCCAGGGGGCAGAGGGACCTCCTTCTCAGACAAGCGTTCATTTAGGCAGGGAGCAGTAGCATTCTTCGTCAACATCTAAAAGATTAATGAAGATGGAAAAGGGTAACATTTAAAGAGTATAGTCATGCTCACCATGAGCTCAAGAACTACAAATAGAAACAAACAATCAAAATGTTAAAATGCAACCTAAAGTTCTTCAAAATGTGTCTATTCTCTTTATTTTTGCTAGCACAATCCACAATAGGCAAAGCTTAATATTGCATGAGCTTCTTCAATGTTTTATGAAAATGGTTTATGTATAATCCTTGGCTGTGATTTACCTGCTTTAACCCTTCAAAGAACACATTCTTTTCTAGTTTCCATCGATCAGGTCTGCCCTGCATAGAATTGTTCGCTGAAGTCTCCAGGTGAATGAGGATTGCTGCAAGATCAACAATTCAATTTATTCCTCACCCAAGTTAGGCTTATTCAAGCTTGATTTCTATGTACAGTGTGAATCAATAAATTAAATTCTAAGAACACATATTTCAGTAAACTTGACCTGAGGTATTTCATTATCTTCCTTAGAAAGGAAAAACGGGGAAAGACATTATAATCCTGTCTTATCCTTTTTGAAGACACATGAATATGGGTTCCTTGTTAGAGGAGAGTTTTGCTCCTTTAAAGCAACATCCCCTCCTCATTTCTTCTCCCTCCTCCATCAGATGACGAAAAGACAGTCCACTCAGGCAAAAATGAAAACTTGACTTCCTCAGAAGAGTGCAGAAAGAAAAGCATCCACCATAGTCAACAGAAGTTCCAAGGACATGCTGTATACCCAGGAGAAATAAGATCTCTATCAGATACTGAGAAGCAGAGGGGAGGGATATAAAACATAATGATTCACTTACTCACAATGCACCCTGGTCCCTCTCTAGCCTGAGAACTATTTGTGCTGATGTGATTGTAAAAGTCCGACTTCAGTCCTAGGAAACTGCCTATCTAGCTCACACTGTAGGCATATATTGGACAGTAGGATACACCTGTGACTGTGACAGTTTTGTGTATTCAGTCATGGCATGCTGTATGTGAAATACCCCAGAAGGCTTCATAACAAAGCATAAATATACATACAACAGCAGCATAACTTAGCTCCAAACTTTACAACATTGTCAGGCAGTTGCAAGTTCGTTTTCCAATAAATGTCATGTTTGCTCTTAGTGAGTTTCAGTGACAAATAACACTAGAGTTGTTTTACCTTGGATGAAATGCAAATCCTGGGCTATTGCATTCCTGAGAGCACCACCCAGCTGCAGCAATCTCTTTAGGTCTGGCCACTGGGGCAGGCTTTGCAGCACACTCTGCAATTTCTGCAGACTCTGTGATCTAAGAGCAAAAAGAAATGAGTGAAATGAAATGAAAGTCTTTTAAGGCACCAGCTAGGGAAATAAAACTCCCATGCAAATGAAAACATCTCACTACTTTGAAAACTGTGTTCATGGACTGAAAGTCTCATTTCACCATCTAACCAGGTTCATGACAAATTGCATTATTTGAATCAGCTGATTTGTAGATTCTTTTAGGTACTGAATATGAACTAGACATTCTCTTTTATCCCAGAACAAGAAAGTATACTCCTAACAGTATGGAAAAGAAGTGAGGATTGGCATAAAGTTCCAGGTGGAATTCATCACCTTTGGTTATGAGATGTAGGAACAATTTGAGAAAAGTTTCAAAATATTGAAAAGCTGTATGGTGATGATATACAGGATCTATCCAAGTGGTCCCAACTAGGGCAAATTAACAACACCTGTAAGAGTCTCTGAAGTCAAAGGGGGATAGTCAGGCTGCCTGACACCTGCAGTACCTGGAGTTTTAGATGGAAGACATGTTGACGATGGAGATGGAGTAATGAAATTGAGGCCAGCTGCAAAGACTATACTTTTGAGATGTTCACCTTCAAAGCCAAGCAGAAAAGTCACCAGGGGAAATATTTCAAGTACTACTCCATTAGAGATGCATCTGCCTTCCTACCAGAGCATCTCACTAGGGATGGCAGAAGAGACAAAGGATTCTCCATCTCTAGACTCCAGTCTTTTAAACAAGGTAATATATTCCTCAAACAAATGCAGGAATTAACTCAGCAGAGAAGCTGGAAAGAAAGTGAGTCTGAGAATGAGAGGAAATAGAAATGGAAGTGAATGTGGAAGACTGAAGAGCCAAGTGGGAGGTCATGCTGTGGGGAGGCCACTGCCCAGAGCAGGAAAGTCCAGGCTGAGTCTTCTTGCAAGCACAGGGCATTCTCAGCCATGACAAAGATGGCAGGCACAAAGGAGAGAAGCGTAGAAAGATATGGTTTCTAAAAATGCCAAGCAAAATGCTCCAATGGCAGAGCTCTGGCCATGCCACGGCTTTCAGCTTCTAGCCTGCATTTGGACTTTTCAACGCTTGGTCTTCACAGAATCTCAGTAGGCCTGGGTTAAAGGCAAGTTTGATAACTAGTTGCTGCTGTCCTATAGTTTGTAAGCTGATGGATCTGAGCACTGCAGAGGGTATAGAGAGATGGAGGAGGGTTCTGATGACAATTCTCCTACAAGAGATCAGCAGGAGGAAAACCATCCCCACATCCATCACCATGGACATATGCCTGTCTCTAGCCTGAAGTCAGAGACAGCTTCTTGGTCTGAGCCTCCACAGGATGAGGAAGGGCTAGAGTACTCACTCTCTGACACTTTGGATTACGCTGAGGAGGAAGCCTGGGGCTTATGGAAAGACCTGGAGTTTATGAACAAGAGGCAACTGTACTTTATTTTACTCTCTCCAGGGGAAAAAAAAAAAAGATGAACTGTGCGACCTGAAACTTAGATCTGGGCTGTCGAATTTGTTCACGCTCTGGCCAGCAAGGACATCACATGGCCACCTCTGTGAGCAGACACTTCATAGCCACGTATATGTTGCAGAGCCAGGCCTTACTGGAGCCTCTCTCTGAGTCCTCGGCTTACCAGGAACACAGACGAAGAGCTCTCACTGCCCAGTCACCTGACCGATGTGACTGGACAGGAGCAGACAAAACCTCAGACAAAACCTCAGCAGGGAAGAGGGTCTGTAAGGTGCTCAGAAGGAAACGGAGAGCCTGATGATGTTCTCATTTCTTTTGGTTGGAATTTGTGATGGAGGAAGAGAAATGAACAATTGGGTTTGGAGACAGGATGGAAAGAAGGAGAGAGATTTCCTGGACCAAGACTTGTGATAGTTTCCTGCCACACATGAACAGGAATTATACAAACATTTGCAGAAGCCTGGAGGCGAGTGGCTGATTGATTTCATCAGAATGTTCAAACTGGAGACACAAGGACAAAACCTTGAAAGAGAGGCAACAGAGACATCAACAGGTGCAACAAAATCAACCACCAAAAAATACTAAGGTGGGAAAGGAAGCAGCAACAATGCTCAGGAGACTAAACAAGGAGGACAGTGTACAGGGTTAAAGTGTGCAGCCGAGAGGGAAAGTGATAGGAACATCAACCACACACACTCCTACTGGAATAGGACCATGACTCCATACAAAAACAAAAGAAAAAAAATCTACTCCAAAAATAGTAAAGTTAATAAAAGAGATTACAAAGTCTTGATAGTTCCTTTGAGGAGACATTTGACATCTAGGGATCAAAACCAGTGAATCTGAAAAAAAAAATGAGAATGCAAAGAAGGAGGAGAGAGTTTAGGAGATCACCTCTGTCAGTGGCAGAGGTGAGAAGGGCCAAGGTTTAAGAGTATCTGCTCAAGGGTGGGGTGGGGGGACATCCTCCACACAGGCATCTCTGTCAAGCCTCATATCAGCCTAGAGATGTGTGCAGATTATTCCTTTTTGATAGGTGAAGACACAGAGCTCCTGGGCAGTCCTGTACAAAGTCTCCAAAAGACCAGAGGGTTGATACCTAGAAAGAGACTGAGAGATCGTCTAGTAATGTCATTACCAGATGGGGAGGCCAAAGCCCAAGGAGGACATCAGATGCACAGGCAGTAGACTTTCTTGTCACCTAGACAGACCATGGGGCTGCAGTTTTTTATTACCCAAGGCAAAAGTGGCATCTAAATAGAGACATAGAGGCCAATTGCTTACATAAGCGATTCAGAGGCCAATTGCTTATTCAGTGCTATTAGATATGGAAAAATGACAAACCCCAGAATAGGGATGCCTGGGGAAAGGGAGTGAAAGAGAAAAACCATACATTGACAGCATTGATCCTTTCCCAGAAAATCCTTTCCCAGTGACAAGACCAGCCCTGGGGAGGAAATTATCCATCCAAGCCTAGACTGACAGTCTCTAGGAAGAACCAATGTATTAAACCTTCCCCAGATGAGTCCTTTCTCAGTGACAGTACAATGAGACCCCAGAGGTGAATATTGACCACTGTCCCTAGACCTTTCATCTGACCCACTGACTGCTAACCCAGACCCTCCATTAGACACACTCTGGCAATAATTAAATCACTTCTCAGGATGACCTAGGTAAGCCCAGTCCCTTTCTTTCTTTGGGGCTCGTTTTCCACCAGGAAAGTGGGTCCCATGGTGTCATTTTGTCCCTGTATCCCCTGTTCCCGTGTGAAACTTCATTCTTGAATAAAAGATCTGAGCTGATTTGTGAAGTTTGCTTTCATCCTGGTCTATTTTGTGCTAACAAGTGCACATAACAGGTGGATGGCAAAGCCTGTGCTAGGGTCCTCATCTTTCTGACCCTGAGTGTGTATAGAAATTATGTGTGTGGGCCAGGCGAGCTCAGTTGTCCTCAACTGGTACTTGGGGTAATCTTAAGCTTCCTTAATCTTCATATGAGTGAAGAGCCAAGTACAGGTTCCAGGGGCTTCATTCCCTAAGTCAGAGAGCAGGCTGCAACCCAGGCTAATGTGCCAGGGGCAGTTGAGGTTTATAAGGTAATTAAGGTGACTAAATATGCTGGGTCTATGAATGAGTAGTGCTTACATACTTGTTAAGCTTCCCAAACCACCCAGCAGAGAAGCTTTCAATAAGCCAATGCAAAGTCTTACATCGCAATATTCTGCATCTGAAGTTAATTGATGACAGCATGTTGTGTAACTGTCCTTTGTTCAGCTCATTGTTTCAAGGTGTACCTGCTCTTACTGATATTCACCTTTCTCCTTTCTGTTGCGTGCTCTCTCTCTCTCTCTCTCTCTCTCTCTCTCTCTCTCTCTCTCTCTCTCTGGACTCGATACCTTTATTTTTTTATTTATTTTTATGTGGTGCTGAGGATTGAACCCAGGGCCTTGCACATGCTAGGCAAGCGCTCTACCACAGAGCCACTTTCTGTTGCTTTTATAGCCTTGATAGAAATTTCATTGCTGCCTGCAGCTTCAATACCTCTGCCCCTGGGCAACTCTTAGTAAAAGATAGGAAACAAGACCTTCATAGCAAGATCCTATTTCCTAACTCCTTCCAGAAAATGTGAGAGACTAGGAAATGTTGGGAGTTGCTATTTGTGGTATAATTACAAAAAAAAACCAATATATTCCCATACAATTCTGACATCATAATTCCATGTTCATGGAATTAAAGAGCCAGAGCTCATGTGGCTCATGATGTGAAATAAACCTTTTTGAGATTATATTGAGAAATCTAATTGTTTTCTTCCAACAAAGATTTTAACTGTAGGCATATAATAAAATTCATTTTACTTCAGATTATGACACTTACTGAGAAAAGAGACCCAATCTTACAGAACTGACCATTTTGATGAATTAATTTGATTTCCCTACAAATTAAAAACAACAATACCAGTTCCACTTTTCCCACTTCTAAAATATTTCTAGACTTAATGTAAACATTTCAAATATTTGCAACTTTATAATATGAAAACAGGCAGTTTCTTGTGTAACAGTACTTCTGACATGTATTTTAGAGGTACTCTTCATTTTAAAATACCAAGACATAAAACTTAAAAGCCAGGAATCTGGTATCTTCTCAAATGTCATTCCCCCTTTAGATTGCCTTCCACATCTGAACTGGTGTTCAGAATTTTTCAAAATGTTCTGTCCTAATTGTGGTCCAATATGAAAGTCTGGGATTTTCCTTTTGTTAACTTATCAACCATCTATTCTAGCTAGCAACGTATGCTGGGTTTCCAAATTTGACTATCCCAATAACTTAAGAAAACAGTGAAGAAAGCATGCAAACATACAGAAGTAGCTTCTCAAAATCCAGGAGACCTCTCTGACCTTAGGGGTCTATGGTAAAAGAGAGGAAAGCCTCTGGAATTCTTTATTCTTATATAGGGGACACACAAGGGGAGGTTCCATGGAACATTCTATCCCTAAAAGGGCAAAGGGGCAGAATTATAAAGGATCAGGTGAGTGTAACTCATCCCCACTGGGTGACACCTACTCCTGGAGCCACAACTCATTATTCTAGTAGAGGTAAAGCCCAAGTTATGGTGGGGCACAATAATTGCTTGGTATCTCTTGCTCAGGACTTAAGGGCATGTATTTCCAGAGAAGCTCCTGACATTAACTAGGAATTAGTTTAGCTGCAGTTTCAAAAAAATTGTTTCTGACAGTATCCTCAGGCATTCTTGAAAATTCAGCATTGTCTATCCTTGTTAGTAACAAAAGAGAGAAATGTGCTTTACATCTGTGAAGAGTGAAGACTGTCTTCAGGCCCCTTGGATGCCAAGCTGTCACTCAGGATGAGCAGTCCAGTGTGCAAGGCTTCCACCACTTTCCATGGCTCATCCCCTTCTTCGAGCTGGTTCCTGAGGGCCCCCAGACTATGGCCAGCACCTGTGAGTATCTTCTGAAGCAGGCCACCCTGTTGCCACTGGTGAAACACCTACAAACTCAGAAACAAAAATATGATTATTAATAATAGCATTACAAATAACATATTTAGTAAAAAAAAATATTAACAGACCAATTTAAATGACAGATAACATTTTATTTTGTTGAAAAATTAAAGTGTCTATTAATAACTGCATTTTGACCTCATATTCACTCATAAATTAAAGTTGACAAATTGTAATAATTGATACTGCTAGCACCTTAGTTCTTTCTCTCCCCCACAAAAGAGAAACAAAAGAGAGAAAGAAGAAAAGGGCAATAGCATACATTGTTTTAAATTAAATATTATTTGAATATGAAACTAAGCTGTTTAGGATAATTTAAATGTGCTTTAGGTATTTTAAAATATATGTCATCATTGATACATAGTCATTAAATACCACTTTATGACATGGGGCTGGTAGTTATGATACTAAAGAAAGGACCAAAGCCAGCCTCAGCAACTTAGGAAGGTCTTAAGCAACTCAGTGAAACCTTGTTTCTATATAAAAAATATAAAAAGAGCTGAGGATGTGGGTCAGTGATTATGTAGCCCTGGGTTCAATTCCCAGTACCCCTCCAAAAAAAATCATCAGTATTATAGTTTATCATCCATCAAAATAAAGCAAAATAGATCTTCCATACTCAAATGAGCATGGGACCTGCATGATGCAAAGGTATGTGAGCCAATCGATCCTGAATTAACCATGTATTCAAGTAACTCAGATAATGCACAAAGCAAAAGTGCACATTGATGTTGGTCATCTCAATGCCATCCCTTGATAACTTTAGTGCTTGATAAAGTTACTGCCAGCAAGTGAATCACTCTTATATTTTTGAAGGATGCTGTAAGAATATTTGAATATTCAACCTATATCAGCTAAACGTATTAGGGGAGATGAAAGTTTTAAAGGGCTGTGTTCTTGAAGGAAAAAAATCACAAGATGGGAAAGTAACATCTAAGATTGGGAGGTGATGGGTGTGCTAAAGAATCCCTCCTTTAGCCTCCAAAAATGCCCAAGAAACACAAAGCTATGAGCTGGCCAGGGCCTCTTCAGGCTTCCAAGGCCATCAGACAGGTATAATGACTGGAAGTGTGCTACTTCATATCAGCATTTCTGAAAACAGATCAAAGCCTCCATTCTCTTTGTTTGGCTTTAAATCCAACTTTTCTTTTCTTCTCTCTTTTTTTTTTTTTTTTGGTACCAGGGATTGAACATGGGGGCACTTGACCACTGAATCACATCCCCAGTCCTATGACTATTTTGTATTTTATTTAGAGACAAGGTCTCACTGAGTTGCTTAGCACTTCACCATTGCTGAGGCTGGCTTTGAACTTAGGATCCTCCTGTCTCAGCCTTCCAAGCCACTGGGATTACAGATGTGTGCCACTGAACCTGACCCCAGTCACCATTTTTATATAATACTTCTGAGCAAAACCAGACAGAAGGCACAAAGCAAGTGGAATGTGTGTGCACAAATATCCAAGGACCTGATCAAAGCAGCCTGTGGTCAGAAATCTCACAACCCAATAGCAGTATGGATGTAGGAACCTCTTAGTTGTCAGGTGTGTGTTTAAAACACAGATGAACTTTTGGCAACTTGTGTTGAAGGCCTTTTGACCTGAGGCTGGTGGACACCCATGGAAGAAGGTATACACAGTGGCCAGGATGTGGGAGTCCTCAGGCCTTTCCCCAGAATCATGAAATCAAAAGGTGAAGAACATGGTGTTGAAAAAAATGAGTTTAGATACTGCAAACCAGTAGCTCCAAGTCACAGTGTCCAGATGCAGGACTGTACCTGCCCATACAGTCGAAGCCAGCTGACCGAGTGGATGAGATAGTTCTTGGCATCTGACCACTCGGGAGGACAGTCTCCACCATGGCCATCTCTCTCCGCTTCGTCCTTGGATATGCTGGACAAGACTGAACACACCATCCTCTCTAAGGAGCTGTCTGTGGGAATCTGGCAACAATATGAAAGAAATGCTTAAAAGTAAAACCTTTGTTTTTTCCTAGAACATTTCTTTTCTAAAAATAATACCGCAATCTTTTCAAAGTGAAGCTCTTACATTTGCCTGATTAAAGAAGTAACCAGGTGACAAAGTGTTGCTTGTAGTGTCTGTGTGATTTATCCTGAGGGTACACTTTTGTAGTTAAGGAAGAAAACTGATTCTATTTTTCAGAACTGGCCATAAGCAACAGAAACAGCTGTTTATTCCAGCAGAAGACATGAGGATGACACAAACATGGTTCATCTTCACTCTCCCACCAAAGCAAACAGAGGCCAGCCTAGTTCAATTGATACTTTGCACTAACAAAATTGCTTTTTCTGAGAAAAATTTTCTTTTCTAATTATCAAAACCTGCTTAATTGGGAAGATTCAAATTGAGGGCCTGGTATAGAAACTGTTTAACATTTTTACATCAAATATTTATTTTATACACAAACTTCTCTAAAACTGCTCTCTAAATACTTAAGTCTGTCATAGAATGAGTTACATTCCCCTATAGTGGTGCTATGTTTCAGGAATTTTATTGATTATTGCTATTATCTAAACATTTCTGCCCCCCCCAAATTCATATACTGAAATCCTAACTAACTCTCAGGGTGATGAAATGAGGAGGTGGGACCTTCAGGAAGTGCTTACATCACAAGGGTGCAGCCTTTGCAATGGGATTAGTGCCCATACAAAAGACCAACAAGGGAGCTCCTGCATTCTTTGCACCATGTGAAGACACAGTGAGAAGATGCTGTCTAGGAGCTAGAAAGTGAACCTTCCCTGACATCAGGGGCACTGGAGACTTGACCTTGGACTTCCCGCCTCCAGAACTATGAGAAATAAATTCCTTTTGTATAAGCCACTAAGGCTAGGGGAATTTGTTTTAACCATACAAACAGAATAACACAATGGCAACAATCAGAAAGCATTAAAGTCCTATTTTTTCGTCTTATACTTCTCCTTTAAAACCCATATTTTAAAAAGAAAATGTTCACTCATGATTATCAAAGCCACAAGATGTCTCATGTTTTCTGCTTTTTCTTCCCTTTGATCGAAAATAAGGCAAGTGTGGTGGCACATATCTGCAATTGCAGCTATGTGGGAGGCTGAGGCAGAAGGATGGCAAGATTGAGGCCAGTCGTGACAAGTTAGTGAGACTCTTTCTCAAAATAAAATTGAAAAATGGGCTGGGGATATAACTCAGTGGTAGAGCACTTGTCTAGCATGTGAAAGGCCCTGGGTTCAATCCCTAGTACCACCAAAAAAAAAAAAAAAAGAGAGAGAAAGAAAACAAGTACTGTGGCACCACATACCATGTTAGAAAAATAAGACCCATCCCTGCCCAGATGCTCTGGGTCTCTGAGAGCAGATGAGATGAGCGATTTCTAGATGACATCTGAACAATTTCTAGATGAAAATGCTGTGTAAATTGTTGCTACATCGTATTATTTAGGGAATAACAACAAGGGGGAAGAAAAGCTTGCACATGTTCAGTACAGACTCCATTTGTTTTTCTAACATTTTCAATATGATGGTTGAATGCAGGGTGCAGACCCATGGATACAGAGGGCTGTCCGTATTCTAGACACACTCCCAAGGAGAGACCCAGCAGTGTGACAAGCAGTCAACTGCGCATACCTCCTTTAGCTCAGCTGAATAATTCAGGATTTGTTCCATTTGAAGATCATCAAAACCAAACTTGGATTTGAGATCAGACTGGACTTTCTGTGGATCCCACACCATATTCTGCAGGGACAGTTGATAAACTGACTCTACAAAACAATCAACAAGTTATACTGTCAGTAATTTTAATATTTTGATGTGTCTAAAGTAATTCAGAAAATAATGTCATTTTATGAAGACAGAATACCATTTGGGGGTCAAACAGGAACAATGCACAAAAGCTAAAAGAGTCGTTCTCCTTATACAAAGGAGATAGGTTCCAAGATTCCCAGTGGATACCTAAAACCATACATAATAATGAATCCTGCATATACTGGTTTTTTTCATACTCATACATAATAAAGTTTAACTTATGAATCAGACACAGTAAGAGATCATAAATAATAATAATAAAGTAGAACAATAACAACATGCTGTAATAAAATTGCCAGCATCACCACTCTTGTGCTTTGAGGCCATTATTAACTATGATGGGGGCTACTTGAACTCAAGCACTGTGATACCATAACAGTCATTCCGCTAACTAAGACCGCTAAACTAAACAACTGATGGTCAGGCAATATATACAGTATGGATACACTGGACAAAGTAACAATTCACATCCAGAAAAAAAATCTCATGGTATGAGATTTCATCTCATTACTGAGAATGTTATATAATTTAAAACTTACAAATTATTTATTTCTAGAACTTTCTATTTAACATTTTTTGGACTGAAGTTGATCATGGATAACTGAAAGTACAGAAAATGAAATCATAGATATGGGAAGACTATTGTACTTGATGCTATAGTGAGTGCGGTGAGATTTCACACACTCTGACATAAATGGTTACAAAATTTCTGAAGTAATTTGAAAACATATTTCAAAACTTGATAAAATTCAATCTTTCAACCCAACGATTTCACTTCTAAAATTCTATCTCAAGAAATCTAATCAGATAACTGAACAAAAATTAATGTTCAACAGCATTATTGTGTTGGTTTTCTGGATAAATTAAATATTAAAAATCAATTAAGCATCTAGCATCAGGGAAAAGAATAATTTACAGTACAGTTCTAATATAAAACACAATGGAAATCTTAAAACTATATTTCTAAAAGTTATTTAAATTCATGGGATTAAGTTCCTTTAACTAAGGTAACCAAGGTATAAAACACAAAAGCTACTCAACCCAGCAACACCTAAAATCTAAGTCCAAAACTCCCAAGGTTTGATGAGATCTCAAAGGAACTTATCCCAGCAATTATAAACACAAAATTGTTTGGTGAAGGACAGAGATGCATAATAAAGGAAAATAATGACCGCAGAGTAGAAGTCTGGTATCTTTTTCAGGTAAAGCTTCAAGGAGGAGATTTGAAGGATGAGTTAGAGTCCATCAATGAGACCAGGGGGCATTTCTAGACAAAGAGAGCAGTTCGTGATGTGCAGTTCCCTGCCAAGAGTGCTCAACATTAGGCACTTCTAGGGGTTATAGTGGACAGCAACAGAAGGTGGTCCTGAAAGAGAGCTCAGGCCAGATTTTAAAAATGTCCAAAAGAATGAGATCTGAGTTATAGAAAGATACTCCAGGGGCAAGTGTATCTTTCAGGTGAACCTTGCACATGACCTACACACATCCTCCTGCGTTCTTTCAGATGAACCTTCAACTGAAAACCTAGTAACTAGGTCATTTCGGATCATGATCCCACGTCCTTCCACTGAGCACTCCATGTGACAGCCATGGTAAAACCATGTTCACATGTATGATCAGACATGGTCATGACATTTAAAAAGGGGGTAGTGGAGTTAAAGTTAAAGGGGACTTCAGGGAGGTTTTGAAAACAGGGTGGATCCCAGAAATCCAAGACCCCTGGCTTTCGATCTGATTGTCTTCCCATGACATCATCCGGGTGGAAAAAAAGATTGGTTTCTGAGATTAAAACTAGCAACCATTGCATGTTGAAGAGATGCCAAGCCCTAGGCTAAGCATTTCCCATGCCAGGTCTGAGTTGCCAACCAACAGCACGAACACGGATACTTCCTCCAAGAGGGAAGGAAACAGACAGTCACTTCAGTCACACCTTTAAATTAAGCCAGAATTCACACCCAAGCTGGTTCCCGAGCTAAAATTGTAATTATTATCTCTACTGCTCTCAGAGTTTATTAGAATTGTTCATGGGGTTCCAAAAAGGAGAGAAAAGAATTGTGGCATCAGACTCTGATTAGCTATAAAAACAAACTTCCTAACAAAGTGAAAGACAATCTTGATACCAAATTGTGTGACTAAACAGCAGGGTGCTCAAAATACGCGAATTAAAAAATTTCAATGAATGACATGTTCGTGAATTAAAAGTTTCAGTGAATGACGTGTTTGGACCAAGAGCCCAAAGCTACTGCCATGACCCATCCTTATTCCTTCGCACATCATAATCTGTTCATCAGACAGAAAGGATTTTTGGGGGGAGACAAGAAAAATGAAAACAATTTTTTAGTGGCTTCTAGAAGTATGCCTTTGCAATAGTAATTTCTTAGCTTTGACTCACTGGCAAATGGATAGAAAATTGCTTATTTTAATTACATTCTTAGCAGTGATTACATTTCCAATTGTAGGGTAAATTGATTGTTATAATTTGAAGGATATACAAAAACCTGAGCCTCCAAATGAGTTTGTTAAAATTGAGGTCACTGAGATTTCAAGGAGGTGTTTTACACATTTCCCACCCCGGCTCTGGGTGCTGTTCTGAACATAAGAAATAGTACTTCCTGCTGCAACTAAATTAAACTTGAAATCCAGTTAATTGATAATATCATACTTTCCCTTCTACAGAGCACTGAAAGAAACCCTTCCACTCTATGGGGGACTCGCTGTGCTGGGTCACAAGAGCAGGTGAAATCTGAAGTGATGGAAGGGGTCATGTTCCATTATTCCATGCAGCAGGAGAAATCTGGCTGGGTCTGTAGACATGTCTGTGTAATCATCACATCATGCAGCTCAGGAGTAAGAGTTTTTGAAAGAAAGAGGCCAGTAGAAAACTTGATCCTGGGCACCTGATCCCCACACCCTGCAACATGGCTTGCTTGCCTTTAATCAACCCTCACACCTGCCCAAGGAGTATCTTTCTATAACTCAGACCTCATTCTTTTGGCCATTTTTTAAAGCTGGTCTGGGCTCTCTTTCAGGACCACTTTCTGTTGCTGTCCACTATAACCCCAGAAGCACCTCGGCAGGAGCACTCTTGGCAGGGCCCTGCATATCACGCTCTGCTTGGTCTCTTTGACTAGAAATGCTCCCTGGTTTCATTGATGGACTCTAACTCATCCTTCAAATCTCCTCCTTGAAGCTTTACCTGAAAAAGTTACCAGACTTCTATTCTGTAGTCATTATTTTTCCTTTATTGATGTATCTCTGTCCTTCACCAAACATGACTTCCCCAGAGCAAGAACTATTTTCTTTTACAGCTTTTTATTCCCACTCTTTGAGGTAGTGTTTGGTCCATAGAAAGTCTTTGGTAAGTGTCTACTGAATAAGAGAATTAATAAATAAGTGAGGGCTGGGGATGTGGCTCAAGCGGTAGCGCACTCGCCTGGCATTCGCATGGCACAGGTTCGATCCTCAGCACCACATACAAACAAAAGATGTTGCATCTGCCGATAACTAAAAAATAGATATTAAAAAATTCTCTCTCTCTCTCTCTCTCTCTCTCTCTCTCTCTCTCTCTCTCTCTCTTAAAATAAATAAATAAGTGAATGGATAGATGAATGACAGATAGATGAACAGACAGTGGATGGATGGACAGATGTGTTGGTGGACTGGTGAGTAAATGGGTGGAGTGGTAGGTGAGTGCACTTATGCATAGGTGAGCAGATAGACAGATGGGTGAGTGATTGGATGGATGTGTGGGAAGAGGGAGAGACCAATAAACAAATGGATGAATGGATGACATCCAACTTCACTGTTCTCTCATTGCATGTATTTTCCCTAGAAAAATTTGCAAAGAGAATAGCAGTTAACAATTTGAAAAATAATATCCTAGGTCAAGAGAAAAGCTAGTCATGTATAATTTAGTGGTGACACCTGCTGGCATGTGCAAAGCCCTTGGTTTCATCTACAGAACTGAAAAACAAACAAAAGGCGGGGGAAGAAGGGAGGGAGGGAGGAAGGAGCTAGACAATTCCATTCCCTTCCCTGTGGAAGCTCTCCTTATTTAATTAGTGGACTCTTTAAGTCCACATCAACTGGTTTTTCTTACTAGGGTTACTGTTTTCCAAATGTTTATTCCCAATAGGAGTTTAGAAAGAGGAACAGTTGAAATCCCAGAACCAGTGATTGGTATAATCTTCCAAGATATTAGGTCAAAGAATTTTAAATTGAATTATTTTTAATTATAAATATTTTCATTATGAATGACTACAGAATTTCAGCAGAAGTTAAAAGTCAAATCAGTTGAGTTCCAAGTTTTCATTCTACTTCTATCTTTTATTAAAGCAAACGATTCTTTTCTTCATTTAATTGAAACATTTAATTAAATTAAAACTTAAAATTAAAACATTTCTCCAAACAGCATTTTAACTCTATGTTGATTGTCAATCAGTAATGAGACATTTTAAAAGACAGCAATAGCCCTAAGGTGCCCATACCAGTGAATGATACTCCATTTTGCTGCAGAAATGTCAGTGTCGAGATGGTCACATTCAGTACAAGTTCAGAAACCTGGGAGAAAGTCTGGTTGAGTGGTAGCCAGTCTAAATCTTCCAGAGATGTTAAGGAACTAGAACTAGAACAAAGCCACAGCAGTCTGAGCCATTGGTGAGTCAAACAAGCAGAATCCATCCCAGATTTACTTACATTCCACCAACTGCACCCTCACCCTGTTGCACTATGTTGTCTGGACTATTTATATGTCAGCATTCCTCACAGCTTTAACGTGATCCTAATTCCTCAGGCTAAAGACTTAGCCTGAGAGGTAAATCCATCTCCTGAATACTTAAGAATTTTGGCCTTTGATAGACCTTGGGTTTCGTGTGGCTCTCCCATGGGTGCTGTCTTACATTTAGCCTTGGGTCTTCTTGCCCGACTAGGACAGCTGACCAAGCCACACAGGGCACTAGTGCTATTATCTCAGAGGAGCAAATGAACCTTCATCTAGGCTGCTTCAGGTTCAGATCATCAGTCTAACACTTAGAAAGCAGCCAAATTGGAAGGACACATACCCCAACCCTCCACTCTGCTTTAGCCCATGGATCTGAGTGTGTTCAGTCCATCAGTGGTTTTCAAACTATTTTGCAGAATGAGGAACTTTGGGGAGAGAGGGAGTTCATGTGTATATGGGTTTCAATTGTTTTGAGATATCAATATTTTATTTTATAAATAATGAAATCTGTAGGTCAGAAAATACACTCCGCTGAAGTAGGAATGCATTTACATTTCAACAACTGAAGACCAACGCAACCATTCATTGTGGTTCCAAACAGGTAAACTTCCTGTAGTTTCTCATTAAGGAGACTCTCTCATGGCCTCCTTGTGTGTTGAAGAGAATCCCAAGGCTATAAAATACATCACTGAAAACCGGTACTGTTCTATGAATGCAGTATGAATGCAGACATTCTTGATTTTGTGCCACTGAAGTATAGAAATTAAATTTATGCCGAAGCTGATATGGTTCAACAACTGTCATTAATATCTTCTCATTTCAACCTTTTTCCTCTTTCAAAACAACCTGGTGGTTTTCATCATCCACTGATAATATATTCAAGGCTAGCGAGAATAAAAAGGTAGGGATACCAACTATGTTAAAATATTTAAGCTAACAAACTGTCAAAATAAATGTGTTTCCTTTTCCTACAATGACAAATATGCCTTCATAAAAACCTAAAAAGTCATGTTCAAATTCACAATTTTCTGATTCTGAGAGTTGTGCTCCAGAATGTGGGGTTTGGGGAACACCTATCTGGGGCCTCAGCTCATTCTGTACCTTAAGGGACCTCAGTGCAGGACTGTGGATATTACAGCCTGCAGAGCCCAGACCAGCCACACCCCACCCCACCCCCAGCCCCCGACACTCCTGCCAATGGCTGCAGCTGTCCTGGTTCACCCTGAGCCTAAGGATGTAACCACACTGATAAAACCTGCCCTCAGAAGGAGGCACCAGGGAAGAGGCCCGCCCAGGCTCTGGTCTCTGGAGTACAGAATTCCAGGATGAAAGGGTTTTGGGAGGAGTGAGATTTTTGGACACAGTCCCCAAACCACAGGTCCCAAGACAGGGCTCCCCTTGTACTCTGATCTAAGGCAATGTGAGTTGTTCCCACCAACTGCAAATGAAAGAGATAAAAGTTAAAACTTGAAAAAAAAATAACATGAACTTTTCCTAATAAAACGCCATGTTCATACAATTTGGCAAAATAATTTAATTTTAAAAACCACGATGATTAAAAACTGGGAAACCCCACTCTAGGAAGAGGTTTTCCTAAAGGCACCACTGTGGGTAACATGGGGTCAGGTCCATTGCAGAAGACTAATGCCCAACTCAGTGGATTCTAAAGAGAAGGAACTGAATTTATCAGGTCTTCAGGATATTATTGACAACTATAGTATAATTTATCAGTTAAAATTATTATGTTTATGTTGCTTGTCTAATGGTAAAAATGTGGAAAACAACCTAAAGTCTAATGCTAACATTATTATCTGTGGTATAGAATACCTCAGCAAAGAGAATATTATGCAGTCATTAAAAATATTTATTTTAGGACTACAGGACTCCATGGAAATGCTCCTAAGGTAATATGAAGCTTTCTAAATTGGGGGGGCATGTGAACAACATCACTGCAGTAGTGCAAGCTATGTTTACAGACAGAAGGGGACAGAGGTAGACGTGTAGGAGCTCCAGGTGTTTCAGAGCACCATTACCATGAACATTTTTCTTTTTCAAACAGTTTCTCAATTATTGTATATTTATTTACCCATTAAAAATGAGGGAGATACTCTCTACTATTGTGCATATCTAAAAAGAACAATTAAAATTTTAAAATAGAATTACTTAAAGTTAAAAATAATGAGGAGGAAAAACCAACACTTATACTTTTATTTTTTTTACCTAATTCAAAACGGCCTGGAGAAAGTGGACCATGACAGGGAGGATGTCTTCCACATGAACATGGTTTTCACGTAGTCTTGGCAATGAAAGTAAAAAATCCCAGAGGTGAGGCTGCTGGTGGAGGCTTTCCAATTTTGAAATCACCTCCTCTGTTTTATTGAGGTCCATCTGATAGGAAGAAATACCGGAAATTTTCCTTTTTAGTTTTATTTATCAGCTGAACAAGAGAGAAAGTGCAAGAAATGTAGGTAGGACATCTGTAGGAAGAGACTCCTACAGGCTTAATATGTCACCCTGTTGAGCAAAAGTTTGTTTTTTGTTTGTTCCTTTTAGATGTATATATACATGTATTTTCACATATTATACATACATGGAGCATAACTTCCCATTCTTGTGGTTATACACGATGAGAAATTACACTGTTGTAAATTCATATATGAACATAGAAAAGTTATGCATGATTCATTCCACTTTTTCCCTATTCCCGAATCCCCCCCTCCTTTCCCTCCAAACCCATTGTCTAACCTAATAAACTTCTATTCCCTCCCTACCAAATTGTTCATTAACATCTGCATATCAGAGAGAACATTTGGCCTTTGGTTTTGGGGGTTCGGCTTATTTCGCTTAGCATGATAGTCTCCAGTTCCATCCATTTACCAGCAAATGCCATAATTTCATTTCTTCTCCGTGACTGAGTAATATTCCATTGTGTATATGTATCACATTTTCTTCATTCGTTTACCTGTTGAAGGACACTTAGGTTGGTTTCATAGTTTGGCTCTTGTAAATTGAGCTGCTATAAACATTAATGTGGCTGTGTCACTATAATATGCTGATTTTAAGTCCTTTGGGTATATACCAAGGAGTGGAATTACTGGGTCAAATGGTTGTTCCATTCCAAGTTTTCTGAAGAATCTCCATACTGCTTTCCAGAGTGGTTGTACCTATTTGCAGTCCCATCAGCACTGTATGACTGTACTTTTCCCCTACACCCTCCCAACATTTATTGTTACTTATCCTCTTGATAATTATCATTCCGACTTGAGTGAGATGAACTCTCAGTGTAGTTTTCATTTGCATTTCTCTAATTGCTAATGATGTGGAACATTTTTTCATATATTTGTTGACCTGTCTGTCGTACTTTCTCTTCTGTGAAGTGTCTATTCACTCCTTTTGCCCATTTATCGATAGGGTTATTGTCTTTTGGTGTTAAGTTTTTTGAGTTCTTTATATATCCCGGAGATTAAGGCTCTATCTGAGGTGCAGCTGGCAAAGATTTTCTCCCATTCTGTAGGTCCTCTCTTCGTGTTCTTGATTGTTTCCTTTGCTATGAAGAAGCCTTTAGTTTGATACCATCCCATTTAGTCCTTCTTGATTTTACTTCTTGTGCTTTAGGTGTCTTGTTGAGGAACTCAGTTCCTAAGCCGACATGATGCAGAGTAGAGCCTACTTTTTCTTTCATAGGCTCAAGGTCTCTGGTCTAATGCCTGTGTCCTGGATGCACTTTGAGATGAGTTTGGGGCAGGTGAGAGACGGGTTTAATCACATTTTGCTGCATATGGATTTCCAGTCCTCCCAGCACCATTGTTGAAGAGGCTATCTTTTACTCCCACGTATGTTCATGGCGCCTTTGTCTGGTGTGGGATGATGTGTTCATGTGGGTCTGTCTTGGATGGATGTTAGTCATTCTGGTTGGGTGTTTTTTTAAGTATGGACACACAAGTTTGAAATCCAGTCAAAAATATAAAATCAGAAAAATCTACAATTTAAAATAACTGCAAACTCTCAAAAGAGAAAAAAAAAGGAGAAAATGAATCAGGGAAGGATGAAAAAGAGAAAGTAAAGGAAGGATGGATGGATGGAAGGAGGAAGAAGAAAAACAGCAAAGAAGGGAAGAGGGAGGTGGGAGTTCGTAACCCACTTGAATCAAATGTATGAAACATGATATGTCAACAGCTTTGTAATGTTTTGAACAACCAATAATAATAATAAAAAAAGAGGGAGGTGGACAAGATGGCAAGTGGGGGGAGAAGAAGGGCTCTGTCCCAAGTGACCTGAGTGGGGGACGTCCGGAGGTGGGTCTCTCTGGGGTATCTGCACCCCTGTCCCAACCTTGCTTCAGAGATACAGAAAGCCAACACTCAACATGTGCTTGTGATGGGACGTGAGACCAGCAGTTGGAACCTCCTGAACTGTCTACTTTAGCTGAGGACAAATGAGGCCCTCAGTGGGTCGTGGAAGGACACCCTCAGTTTCCACCCAGGCCTCGCTGCTGCCCCCTGCCGTGTGCTGCCTGGCCTCCTCCCCCGCCCTCCAAAACAACTCCAGTCATGTTTTCTTTCTGGTCACTTCACCAGAGTGTTTCTTGTCAGCGTCACCAACAGTCTCCATGCTGCTACTTCCAGGGGTCACTTCTCCATCCGTTTCCTACTCTGATCAACAGCAGAGTTGAGGCCGATCATTTCCACCTCCCTGAAAAGGGTTTTCCTGGCTTCCAGGACATCCACCTCATCCTCCCCTGCTGGCCTGAAACCCCATCTCGGATGCAAGTCCTCTTCTTCTCCCTCTGTACCTTCTGCCTGCTCAGAATTTAAAAGTCACCTTTGCACCAAAATCTTCCAGATTCATGTATCCAACCAGACTCTTCACCTCTGCTCCAAACTGGTATCACATCACCCACAGCCTCCTTGACAGTGTCACTTGGGTGTCTCATTAACTTGCCCAAATTAAGTCTCCTGATTTCCCCATCTCCTTCTTCTCCCCACGTCACCACCAGGAAAAACTGTTCCAATCCTTCCCTATTTCGATCAATGGCCACTCCATATTTCCAATAAGAGTCACTCTTGACTCTTCTGTGATAACTTATATTCATCAGAGGAGTCTACTGGTTCAACCTTCAAATTGTATCAAGAATCCCACCACATGCCACCCCCTCTGTCAGTAACCACATGACGGTGCTAAGCCTCTATCACCTACTGTAGCCATGAATTCATCTATTTCCTAACTGGCCTCTTGATTACACTCTGGTCACCTTCGTTCTATGCTCAATTGAATGGCCAAAAAGATTCTCTGGAAACATAATTTATGTATCATCATTCCTCCGGCTCAGAGTATTTGAATGACCATTTCACTCCAAATGAAACTATATATCACAATCAGAAACTAAATATCATACCAGAATTCTGCAACAGAAAAGTTACCTAGAATTGTCTCCCTTTAACAAACAGAACTGCTTTCCTGTGGCCACTCTTCCTCAGCTCGTTGTAGACAGGGCCTGAGAGTCTGCACATCACAATTGTGCTACAACTATGATGCCGTTCTCTGCTTTTCACACCTGACATGACAGGCACCATATTAATTATTAAGTGACTCTGCTAAGGAGGCTATCAACATTTACTTGCCCTACTTAGGGATAATTAAAATTATCCGTCATTAGAAATGAGACTTTATTTTTATTTCTTTTGCATTATACGACAAATTGTCAGAACAACTACTGAGACAAAGGACATCAAGTAACTTTTTCAAAAGTCATTGTGTCAATTTTTTTTTCCATCACAAGGCATACATGATTCCTATCAATGGCCTATAATATCACAAGCACTGAATATCAAAATTTCCTTTAAATGCTAATTTAATCATTGCAATGGTGCTTTATTCTATTTTTAAGTTCTTCGGTTACTTGTAAGTCACCCCCATTGAAAACTTATGTTGTAAGTGAAGGCCCTGGTGCTTAGAGTCAAAGGTTGCATGGCAGGCACACAAACCATGGCCTAAGTTTGACTTTGGATGGGCTCTGATCCATCTTACTAAGCAATCTGTGGACCTCCATCACCTGCTGGCCTCAACTCAGCAACTGCTTCTCACTGACCTTATTTTAGAAAATTAAATTAAAATTAAATCTCATCTTTCAATCCATTCTTGGAGTGACTTTAGCTTTCTCAAAATCCAGCACCTACACAATTGTAACTGAAAATCAAATCCTTTTTAAAAAATAGTGTCTAATATACAAATTAAATTTAAAAACCATTGCCAACCATACATCTTGAGACACTCAATTTTAAACTTTTTGTTAAGATACTTACTGTTAAAAAACTGGATCCATAAGAAGGACCTACAATAGAGCAAATTTTAGAGATTTCAGTTCAGTCATAAACCCAAAAACCATTTGCCACGTTACCACTCCAGTTTTCAAGTCAAAGGAAGTATCAGAGCCCTGGCTCCCAAATGGCGACACCCAGATAGAAGAATAAAACTGAAGAAAGTCATCACTGATGATCTCCAAATCCCATAGATATTAAGTAATTTCTTAGGGGAAAATTTTTTTAACTGGTAAACCAAATTTTGAAAAAATTTCAAAAGGTTTCTAATTCCAGTGGGCATTGCGAACATTCAAGACAGGACAAGGACCATGAAGGGAAAACAGAGAAAAACAAAGAAAGGAAAAAGATAAAAGGAGAACAAAACGTGAAATTATGATTTTTCAGATAAGTTTTTAATTACATGAACCACAGGAAATGGCTCAAATGCTAGCTAGTTGAAAACAGACTTCACCTCAAAAATAAAAAATCAGTTCTTTCTTCAAGAACGTGTGAAAAATTTCATTTAGGAAACAAATTCTAGGGGCTAGGATTATAGCTCAGGGGTACAGGGCTTGCCTACCATGTGTGAGGCACTGGGTTCAATCCTCTGTACCACATAAAAAATAAATGAAATAAAAGTATTGTGTCCTTATACAACTAAAAATATTTTTAAAGAAACAAATTCTATAAAAGCAGAACAATCTTATAATGGAGCCTATTATAAGAAACTCCTTCATTCAGCGTCAGAAGTCTTTTGTGGAGCACTTTGGGTTCATCATGAAATCAGCTTTGGGAGGCCATGGCCCACCTTACCCTATTCCACCCAGGACAAAGGTGACATTTTCTTTCTTTCTTTTTTTTTTCTTTTTTCTTAATATTTTATTTTTACCAGTGCTAAGGATCGAACCCAGTGCCTCATGCATGCTAGGCAAGTGCTCATCCTCTGAGCCACAACCCCAGGCCCCAAAGGTGACATTTTCTTAGAAATAATAATGAATGCTACATTCTCTGAAGAGCTCATTCTTCATTTTTCTGCAAAACTCTTGACTCCATTTATTTGTATGCACTCCATGAAGAAGAACATATATATGTGCCTATATGAGCATATATATTATATATGTAATGAGGACAGAGATGTAGCCCTGGGCTTAATCTCTAGCAACACAGAAAGAAAAATAAACAAAGAATAATTTTGAGATGGGTACCTAAGGTTGCCAAATTTACCAAATAAAAACACATACAGTATTCAATTTGAAGTTCAGACTTTTTAAAATGAATGGTTGTTTCATGATATGTATATATAGCATTTGGGACACAAAAATATTTTTAAAACTATCTATTAGTCAAAATTAAATTTTGATTCTCTGTCCTATATGGTGTCTGGCAGACATGGGGTTCGTAGGATTAAAGTGGGGGTCGTGGGGCGGGCAGAGTTGATCACTGCGTAACCTCCTTCCATAAAGCTTGCAGCCCCTGATGACTAGGGCGTGTGAAGACAGGCCTTGGGCTGCCCTCTTAGAGGTGCACACTTCATTTGTGAGAGCTCTCTAAGATCTATACCCATTCTAATTCCATCAGAGGTTTATAAATAAGAGTCGAAGTCTCTTATCATGTGGATATTTTTCACAATGAAAAGATATTATTCTCATTTACAAAATAATCTACCCTAATAATTCAAAAGATTGACAAAGCTAATCACCCAAGGCCAGAACTAAACCTGATCCTGGCGACAGCGGGGAGGAAAGCAATCAGAGGGATCTGTTTGCATGTTGGGAGAGGGTGCAGACAGATTTTAAAGATAGGATGAGGAAGCGGAAAAAAAAGAAGACAACAGAAGAAACGTGAGAAGGGAGTAGAGAGCGGGTACCTGTTGAGCCTAGGCTGATGGGAGACTGCCCCTGGGGAGGTAAGGTAGCTTCAGCTCTGTGCAATGTGCCTCCTTCCCGCAAGGAGGAAGGATCTTCCCGTCCCTCCACAACTAGCCGCGGGGCCGACGCTGGCCACCAGAGGGCGCACCTTTCCCCAAGACCCACAGGCAGTGCCCGCTCAGTAAGGATTTCACCCCTCTCTTCCTAAGCAGTGCCCAGGTAGGCAGTATCCCTTTCAAGAGGTTTACTTGCCTGGTGTCTTTGATCTTTCTTTCCAGTTTCTGTAAGTTTTTTGCTTTGTCCACCGTTTCACAAATGTCCTCGGCCAGGTCCTGCATTTCTTTTAAAAAGGCCAAGCCATTCACCTTCCTGTGATCAGCTACAGTTTGAAACCTGGAAAAACTTTTAAATAAAGAGAATATGTGGGGCTGGGGTTGTGGCTCTGCGCAAGAGTGCCTCTCTAGCGCCGGCAAGGCCCTGGGTTCAATCCTCAGCACCACATAAAAATAAATTAATTAATTAAAGATATTGTGTTCAACTACAACTAAAAAATAAGCATTTTTTTAAGAGAGAGAGAGATGGGTAGAAGGAAACTTCCTCAACTTAACAAAGAACAGCTATTAAAAAAAGAAGAAGAAGAAGAAGAAAGAAAGAAAGAAAAACTTCCAGCTGTCATCACACTTGCTGGTAAGAACCTGAAGGCTTTCCCACAAAGATCAGGAGCAAGGCACTGTTCTCTCACCACTCCTTTCAACACTGTACCAAAGTCCTGGCTAAAGCAATGAGCCAAGAAAAGGAAATAAAAGGTAAACCAATTGAGGAAGAAGAAATAACACCGTCATTTTTCTCAGATGACATAATTGTCAATGTAGAAAATCCAAAAGAACTGAAAAATAAAAAAAATAAATTGGAACTAAAAAGACATTATAACAAGGTTGTAAAATGCAATGATAAAACACTAATCGTATTCCTATGTGCAAGGAATGAACAAGTGGAATTGGAAATTCGAAGAGCCCTCTGGCTGCAGGATAAACATTTCAGGAGTACGAGGGTGGAAAATTACCAATTAAAAAAGGTGGTTTTGGAGAAAGAGAGGAGCAGACAGTTTCAAGAACCATTTGGGATGTGGACTGAAGACCTGTTATGAATTGTTTGAATTGTATTAGACTTGCCTTTTGTTTTCTCAATATCTGATGCTTTGACATCTTGAGGACTTCTGTCCCTGAGGGACACCCTTAATTCCTAGAGATTATACACAACACAGACAGTCACTTCCATGTTTTTGCACCTCCCCCCACCTGACTATAACAAGGGGACATTACAGAGAGACATTCAAGGAAGATTTGCAGGATACTGGTAGGAGTAGCCAGTGAGTGGTGGCTTCTCCTCATGGTTAGGGGAAGTACACACTCTGGTTGCAATCACACTTAGGAAGAGGAGCCAAAGAGCCCTTTTTATGTGAATCTGGGATTCAGAGGGCAAGGGCTTCAGTGCACTGAATATTTAACACTTTTATCTGTTTTTCTATTAAAGGTGTTTACTGTCTTCTTCGTTTTTGTGCATGATTTATGTTTTAAATAGTAACTTTTAATCATTTTGTAAGAAGTATTTCCCCCAGTATACTTGTTTTTATTTTAATTTCGTGTAGAGCCATGTTATTCCTGAAAAATAGGAGATGTACAATGTTTTAAAATTTATTTTTAGCAGAGCGTGGTGGCACACATCGATAATCCCAGCAGTTTGAGAGGCTGAGGCAGGAGGAGCTCAAATTCAAAACCAGCCTCAGCAATGGTGAAGTGCTAAGCAACTCAGTAAGACCCTGTCTCTAAATAAAATACAAAATAAAGCTAGGATGTAGCTCAGTAGCCAAGTGCCCTGAGTTCAATCCCCAGTACCAAAAAAAAAATATATATATATATATTTCCAAAAAAGTAAAGATGAGCAAATGCCGACGTCCAGCCCCAGCAGGGGCGAGGGAGCGGGGAGTGAGAGTCCAGGGCGTCTTGAAGGAGGAGTGGCATCAGTGAAAGAAAAAGAAATTATATGAAGTGCAATTCTAAGGGAATAGTTAAATATATAACAGCAAATGTTTTCGAAAGGATTTTCTTTCCCCTTTAAAAATAGGGCTCCTGGAAATGTCTTCCTGCTGTGATATTCAGAGTGAGTGACCACCTGGAAACCTCTTAAAATCACTGACTCTGGGGTCTCCTCTCTGAAGTTGCCACTCACTGGGGCCAGCTGCTCTCCCATGAATATATAACCCAAACCTCCCTGCAAGTCCATCACAGACCATTCTAACATCATGGGAAAATGCAGACTTTAATTCTGACTAGAAAATGAGAACATTGCTACATTTTACTTAACTTTGCAAATGTCATGCATAGAAATAAATGTGATGTACTAGTAAACAAGGGAAAAGATTCTTATGACCTTGGAAATCAGGACTGTGCACCTGTTTGCAACCAATCTCAAGGAAATTCGTTTTAATCAGTAAAACTACTGATTTGAAATCAAGTAGCAAATCACATCACAAGTTGCTGAAAACTCGTTAAAGTTACAAGTATCCAATTAAATTAGAATATCCAAAAAAGGAAAAAAAAACACATAAAATTGAGGAGAATAGTTCCTGATCATAGAACCTTCTAGATATTTTCAATTTCATGTCCTTACAAATGAGAGAAGATTCAAAGTGGATTAACAGTCATCAACAGGTCAATCTACCATGAAAAAATAACATTGCTTATATCACGAAGAATTAGAGTAAAATCCCTTCCACAAACATTGTCATTTAATCCTCATGACCTATCATAAAGTCTGAGCAAGTTCAACAAATATGTATTGAAGAATAAAATAAACTCAGTGCCTTTTGGGTCACATCCCTTTTAGAGAAGAAGACCTAAATGTGTTTGATAAAAGCAACCAGACAGTGAACAGCAAACCAAGTCCAGGCCACAGAGATCACATCCTGCCCCAGGAGGCTGCTGTGCCCCATGGAAATCTCACCTTTCAAAGTGTGACCTCCACTTGAGTGGGTCAGAATTACAAAATCACAAGAAGAAATGACTTGCTACTTCTCTGTAGAGGCCTTGTATTAAAGGCTAAGAGTGACCTCTGAAAGCCATAACTGTTGATTCATGCTCCCATTTCTCACCCAAACATGGGGCCTTTCCTGGGAAACCACCCAATTATCAGATTATAGAGATGGATGTAATTCAAGATGAGTTTCCCCTATAATAACGAGCAGACTTTATGTTCTTTTTCTTATTATTATTTCAAAAGAACCTCAGTGTGTTCTTAAGACTGGATTACAAATTACTACCAGCAGGAGAAATTGTTTATAACAGAAAGAAAATACTTATAAAATCCTGGATTAAATGTCGATGAGAGATGTTCCTGAGCACCAGAGAAATCCAGCACTGCAACAGGACCCAAGGCGGAGCCATTTCTTCCTAAGTCCAGTTCCTTACTTAGACTTCTGTTAGGTAATGCTTGACTTTGCCAGGTAGGAACGAAGTTGTCAAGGAAAGAAGTGAGAATGAAGAATGCAGGAGAAGGCCACTTGGCAGAAATGACCAAACTTTCTCAGATCTCAGACTAACAACAAGAATCACCCCTCAAAGACCCAAGGGCCAAACGTCACACCTAGATGCATCCACGCAATTCCACAAGGGACCTGAGGATGCCCACTGTGGGAAGGACCTCGGAAATGATGATAAGGCCAGTCCCTCCATTTGTAGATTCGGAAACTGAGATCCAGTGAGAGACCCCCAGTAGTCAAATTACTGTACAAACAATTTTACCCTTGGAAAATCATGTTTAAGAGAAAATCATGATGTTGTCCACCTAGCAGGGTTGGTGAAAGCATCTCTGTAAATTAGAATGTGGGTGAGTAGCACTTCAACAAGGACCTTGAGGCTGCTGCTGCTAAAGAATGTTGACTCTTCACTTGGGCCAGCAAATGTAAAAAAATTTTCCCATTTTACAGTTGTCTCTTTGGCTATAATTCCAAGACTATTTGCTCTAATTCTCACCTTGAGTTGCAGGAACAACAGGTCTGATTGATAAATATGTTGTTAAGAATCAAAACCGCCCCCAGAAAATTTTCTTATTGCCTCCCAGAAGTCCCCACCTGACCAATCCTGAGATGATGATCAACCACACCACAGTTTGGCCAAGACTGCTTAACTATGCACCCTTCTGCTGCCCTGTGTATTTAATCTGGAAGCTCATGTCAGTACCCCCCAAGACAGGGAAACCCTGATCCTCTTTGTCCAGTATAGTTATGCAGGTTGGCATTCCTTTTCTGCTTTTCATGGTTCCTCTTTCCATTTAATTTTTAGGGTTAAGTGACCAGATTGGATTTGATGGGACTTCCCAGAGTTGGTCCTCTGGCCTCCGACTCCAGTAACATCAGTAGTATAATTAATGCAGATATGAGATGCAGTCTCACATAAGAGCTACAAAAACAAATCAGCTATGGAAGCAGTAAGATTTTTCTCTCTTACAACTTTTACTAATTTTTACTTATTAATTTCTGAATAGAAAAGTTATTATTGAATTGGAATTATTTCTAAGACAACCAGATCCACAGGCAGAAATAATTTTTATAAGAATTCTGCTTTGGCATATTTCTGCTCCCTCTCATCAAAACCAGTGAGGAAATCTCGGAGTGGAATTCTTGGCAGAAGGAGAGCTTGCCAGGGAATGTGGGACCCCAACCCTGGTCATCCACCCTTAACTCAAGGCAGGGGTTCACACGGGAAACCTTGGAGCGTAAAGTATTTTTCAAAATCTGTAATCAGCCCAGGACCAAAAGGAGAAGTGAAGTTGAGAAATGCTCATCTGAGGAAGGAAAAAAAGAAAGCAAGACTTCTTCTTTGGGGCTTTCTTTACGTCTACTAAAAATAAATAACTAAATAAATAATCAATCAATCAATCATATATGTTAGGTGCAGGACAGGCTGAGTAAGCTGTCTGCAGGGCATGCCAAACAAAGTTAGCTGCAGGATGACCTGGCCGCTCAAATCCTCTGTCTGATTCTTTATCACCTGTTTGCTTCAAGCCCAAACGCCCAAGCCCGGGCTCAAGGCTAAGCGCTTCCCCACCCTGCTCAAGGCTGAACACATAGCCTGCTGCTCAAGGCCAAGCACTTAACCCCCTTGTGTGCCACACATCTGCTCAGGTCTTGTAGTTGTATCCCAAGGAGGAAACCAGATGGGGCATCATTACGCCATCTTATCTGAAGATTGAATCATTGCCTTTATTTTTAAGGACATTTCAACGTATGAAATTCTAGTTGATAGTTTTCAACTAATTACTGTGGAATTGTTGACCCAGTGTCTTCTCGCTCACATTGTTTCAGTAAGAAATCTGCTGTCGTTTTAAACTAGGTTTCTCTGTAGGTGATAGTGTTCCTCCGGCTACTTTGAAGGTAACTCTCTTTTGGGATTTGATTATGATGTGCCTTTATGTTTTTTTGTGCTTGTGGTACATTGAGCCTCTGGAATAGTAAATATGTGGTTTTCATCAAGCCTGGGGTGTTTTTAGCCATTATTTCTTCAAATAGATTTTCTATCCTCCTTTTCTCTTTCTGAGATTCTAATTACATTGACATCAGACAGCTTGGAGTTATTCCCAAGCTCACTAATCCTACATAAATTTTCTATACTCATTTTTTTGATTTGTTCTTTTTAGACATACATGACAGTGGAGTGTATTTTGACATATTATACATACATGGAGTGTAATTAGGATCCCGTTCTTGTGGTTGTACGTGATGTGCAGTTTCATTGGTCATGTCTTCATATATGAACACAGGAAAGTGATGTCTGGTTCATTCTCCTCTCTTTTCTCATTCTCCCTCCCTTCCCTTCATTTCCCTTTGTCTCATCCAATGAACTTCTATTCTCCCCTCCCACCTTATTGTGTGTTAACATTCACATATCAGAGAGAACGTTTGGGCTTTCGTTTTTAGGAATTGGCTTATTTCACTTGGCACGATTGTCTCTAGGTCCATCCATTTACTGGCAAATGCCATAATCTCATTGTTCTTTATGGCTGAGTAATATTCCATTGTGTATGTATACCATGTTTTCTCTATCCATTCATTTGGTGAAAGGCACCTAAGTTGTTTCGATAGCTTAGCTATTATAAATTGAGCTTCTGTAAGCACTGATGTGGTTGCATCACTGTAGTATGCTGATTTTAAGTCCTTTGGGTATATACTAAGGAGTGGGATAACTGGGTCAAATTTTGGTTCCATTCTAAGTTTTCAGATGAATTTCCATACTGCTTTCCAGAGTGGTTGCACCAATTCCCAGTCCTATTTGCCATGTATGATTTATTGTTACTTGTATTCTTGATAATTGCCATTCTGACTGGAGAGATGAAATCACAATGTAATTTTTTTTAGCTTTATATCATTTACTTATTTTCATATGGTGCTGAGGATCAAACCCAGTGCCTCACACGTGCTAAGCAAGTGCGCTACCACTGAGACACAACCACAGCCGTCAGTGTAGTTTAAATTTGAATTTCTCTAATTGCTAGAGATGTTGAACATTTTTTTCATATATTTGTTGACTGTTTGAATTTCTTCTTCTGTGAAGGGTCTGTTCAGTTCCTTTGCCCATTTATTTATTGAGTTATTTGCTTATTTGGTGTTAAGTTTTTTGAATTCTTTATATATCCTGGAAATTAATGCTCTCTCTGAGGTGAAGGTGGCAAAGATTTTCTCCCATTCCATAGGCTCTCTTTTCACATTCTTGATGGTTCTATCTTCTCTTTTTAGTTTGATACTATCTCATTTATTGATTCTTGAGTTTACTTCTTTGCTTTAGGAGTCTGGTTGAGGAATTTGGTTCCTAAGCCAACATGATGTAAATTTGGGCCTACCTTTTCTTCTAGTAGGTGCAGGGTCTGTGGTCTAGAGCCTAGGTCCTTGATCCATTTTGAGTTGAGTTTTGTGCAAAGTGAGAGATAGGGGTTAAATTTCATTTTGCTACAAATGGATTTCCAGTTTTCTCAGCATCATTTATTGAAGAGGCTATCTTTTCTCCAATGTATGTTTATGGCGCCTTTGACTAGAATAAGAAAACTGGATTTATGTGGATGTGTCTCTGTGTCTTCTGTTCTCTTCCATGGGTCTTCATGTCTGTTTTGGCGCCAATGCCATTCCACTTTTGTTACTATAGCTCTGTAGTATAATTAAGGCCTGGTATTGTGATGCCTCTTCCTTCACTCTTCTTGCCAAGGATTGCTTTGGCTATTCTGGGTCTCTTATTTTTCAAATATTTTTTTTACTGCCTTTTCTATTTATGAAGAATGTTGTTGAGATTTTAATAGGAATTGCACTAAATCTGTATGTGCCTTTGGTAGTCTGGCCATATTGTCAATATTAATTCTGCCCATCTTAGAACATGGGAGATCTTTTCATTTTCTAAGGTTTTCTTCAATTTCTTTCCTTAGTGTTCTATAGTTATCTTTATAGAGGTCTTTAATCTCTTTTGTTAGATTGATTACCAAGCATTTTATTTTATTTTATTGAAGCTATTGTGGTGAGAGAGTTTTCCTAATTTCTCTTCCAGTTGATTCATCATTGGCTACATCAATTTTTAAAAATTATTTTTCTCTTTGAGTTTTGTTTTGGAGACTTTCATTACTATTCTTTAAGTTTGTTGATCTTTCCTTCTTCAGTGTCTAATCTGCTATTAAATGATATTCAGTGTATTTTTCATGCCTAGAAATTTGATTTGGGCCTTTTTATATTTTTCATGCTTCTAACTAAGCATGTGGAATATACTTATAATAGTTTCTTGAATGTTTTTGCCTGCTAATTCTAATGTTCATGCCACTTATGAGCTTACGATGAGTTATAATGGTGATAATAGTGATGCTTCTTTGCCTGACTAAAGTTTTTGATCAGGTGTCAGACACTGAAGTTTTACATTTTTGGTGCTGAATTTGCTTTTGTCTTTCCAAACTCTTTTTGAGCTTACCCGAGATGCAGTTGACTTATGTGGGAACACGTTGATCCTTGCAGATCTTATGTTTAAGACTTGATAGATGAGATAGATCAGTGTATGATCCACGGTTAATTATTCCTGGGACTGAGGCACTTCCTTCTGATCTCTACCCAGAGCTGCCCTGGAGCTGAGCTTTTTCAGTCTGACTGGTAGGAACAGTGACAGTCCGTCCCCCCCCATGATCAAGGGGCACCATTTCCTCTAATCCTTTGGCTGCTCCTTTCCCAGCCCTGGGTGGTTTCCTCACCTTCACGCACTATCTGTGGCTCTGCTTGACCCTTGAAGGGGACCCTCTGCACACCTCCAGAAGTCAGTTGCCTCCTCTCTGACCTGTCCTCCAGACTCTAGCTGGCCTGGTCTCCCTGGACTCTCAGCTCTGACCCATCCACTCTGGGGTCTACTGGGCTCTGGTTCTCCATCCCTGTGCTGAACCTGGGAACGTGACCACCTGGGAGAAGGGTTTGCCAGGCCTCCTGCTCCCAACCCTCCTCTCTGGGCTCCTCTTTCAAAGCTGAGCGACTGGGTCTCCTCAAACCCCCAAACCCCTCAGGATGTGTGGCCCAGCACTTTCCACGTTCTGGAAAGCACGGGCTCCTTCCCTCTGTCCCTCTGCTAGGTGCTGCTGTGTGGGTGAAGGGTGCTGAGGCCCTCTCCTCACCTCCTGCCCCCATCCCGCCCGCCTTCCCTCCTGAGCCCACCCAGCAGCTGCATCGGCTGCCCTGCCTAGAGAATCCGTCACCCCTTGCAAGCCGGGAAAATGCAAATAAAAGCAAGATTATGATATTTTTTGTAAATAAGCAATGCAGCAGCTCAAATCTGGTTCGGGCCGTCAGCTGAAGCCACCAGAGACACATCGGTGTTGAAATATTTGCGTATGTTCTCGTGGAACATTTACTGTGGCGCGCGCGGGGCTCCAATAAAGCTTTTATATAAATTATTCATTATGGAATTCAGATGGAACGCCAAAGCCCTCCCACCCAGGGACGCCTTTTTTACTTCCGTTTTTTTTTTATTACCTCTGAAGAGCTCATCTTGTTAGCATCCAGTGCCATCAGCCAGGCAGGCCGCATAATTAGCCGGGGAAGCGGTTGTCTGGGGAGACAGCGCTGACCTTATGGTCACGTCTTCTCAAGGAAACTTGGCCTTTCTTAAAGGGTTTTCTCTGCTGGTGGACATGCTAGTGTCCCCTCCCATCCTCGAGACCTAGTGTCCAGAGGATTGCAGGGAGATCGGAGCCCTGTCTGTCTTGCTCCTTGTCCCTGGAGAGGAAAGGGTGACCCTAGGCACGGCCCTTTAAAGCTCACAGTGCTGCCCTTGCCCCACCTAGGAGGTCTGCCTGGGGACCGTGTGGCCGAAGCCATCATGCCGACTTTCCGGGTGAGGCTCAGGGATGGTTCTGGGCTGAATTGTGACCCTGGTGACTCAGCCCCAGGTCTGAGGTTCTCACCTGTGGTACCTGACCTGTGACCTCGTGTGGAGACGGGATCTTCCAAAGATGATTAAAGTAAAATGAGGTCATTACAATGGCCCTAATCCAACCTGATGGATGTCCTTATAGGGAGGGGACATTGAGACACAGACACACAGATTGGGCACATGATGTGAGGTCCCAGGAGAAGACAGCAGCTACCAGCCAAGCAGAGGGGCCCCAGGAGGCACTGACCGGGGACCCCTGATCCTGGGCTTCAGCCTTCGGAACCGTGGGGACGCGCACCCTGTTGTGGAAGCCGCCAGCCACAGGGCTGCTCCGTCAGCCCCAAGGAGCCGACCAAGGCTCTTCTCCAGGTTCAACCACAGCGGGGGGGCTCTGACCTCCTGGCCTCAGCGTCCAGCCTCAGGGTCCGGCTGGAGGAGCAAGGAGCAGGTTTTGTAAGTGGCCTGAAACCTCCCATGGAGCCAGCGTGTGGCGGGAGGCGGGCGAGGGAGGGAGCTCCGCCAGCAACTTCATTTCCCCTTCAAAGAACTCTGCAAAGCTCTCTGTAAATATTTGCAGGATTAATTTCCCAATTCACGAAAGAATAAACGAACGACTGAGCACATCGGCCGGTCTCACTTGCTCGGGACAGTGTCTCAAACAAGACGCTATCCCAGCGGCAGCCTGCGTGTTTGGTGACCACAATGGCCCAAGTCCCTGGGCCTTGTGACCTCCTCAAGGGCCCTGACATGGCACAGGTTCCCAGGGCAGCACCATGGGACCATTCTGCCAGAGCCTCCTGGCCCAGCCTCCGGGAACGATGGGGCCTGCGGGCCCAGACGGCCTGGGGCATGAGGGCAGAGCCTGGTGCAGAGTCGGGCACACACCACCCAGAGCCGTGGTGGCCAGGCAGCCGGGCCTCACCTTCCCTGCCCAGGGTCTTCCCTGAGAAGGGCAGCGCCAGCCAGATCCGTGCGGAAGTGTGGCCTGGCGCACCCTGGCACACCCTGGCTCTTCTTGTGCCTTTCAGAAGGTCTTTTTGGGATTTTACAATGTCTCTCTTCAAAAGTGATGCTAAGGCATTATTCATTACCTTTTACCCCTTAGGGAGAAGCAGGGGGTGCATTAAAAACGAACACCCCAAACCCGTGCAATCTGCTGGATTGGTGCTGACCGTGTCCACCCTCCACAGAGGCTGCTGCATCCTGGGGTCCTTCCAGGTCCTCAGGGCTTCCTTTCTCTCCACCTCGCAGTGGCTGAGGGGCTGGGTCAGGAGGCCCGTCCCCTCCCTCTCTCCCCTTTCTTCTGTCCAGTGGGCACCAGGCCCTTTGCACCACTGTGTGTCTGTTGCATCTCCCTGACGTTTTCTGTTATCGTCTCATGGAAGATTCTAGCTGGCTGACCCTTCAGCCTGGCCGCACTGCAGCTGCCCCTCCCAGCCTCCGAGCAGGGAGTTCTGATCGCAGGGAACATCCTCCTCCCACTCCCTCTCCCCTGACCAGCCTGACCCAGGCTTTGGGATCCTGTGGGGCTGTGTCCTTGTCCTCACTCACCTGGCCACCCCAGGCCCCTAAGCTGGACCTGCATTGTGGCATTGGGCTGGCATCAGGCTCCCAAAGTTTCCTCTCCTCGGAGCCTGGACCCTGACGGGTGGCCTCCCTCCACCTGTCCAGGACTCTCTCTGCAGGAGCCACTCTTGCTGCATGTGGCGGGCCTCGGGCAGCTGCATAGTGAGGGGGCTCTGGGAGGGACAGCCCAGTCCTGCTAACCACCCATTCGCAGCGATGCCGGCTGCAGAGAGGCAGCACTGGGAGCAAGGGTGGCCCTGCGCCCAGGATGGGCACCCCTTCTCTTTGCCTGAGGCCCAGGGGCTGTGGGCTCCTCCCCTTCCCTTCCATGTCCCCTCTCCAAGTGGGGCTCCTGTGTGACAGACATGGGCCTGAGCTCTGGCACGCAGCCTGGACCGTCTGTCCTCCTTGTCCTTCACTTAAAAGCCACAGAGAGAGTCGGTCTGGTTTGTCCCCACCTGTTCTGCCAACAGCTGTGGCACATGAGTTTGGGGTCTGCGCCTGTGGGCTTCGGGCCCTGGGGCTCTGCGGTTCTGGCCCCCTCTGCAGTGAGAGTGGAGGGGGATGGTGGGCTTCTGAAGCAGGTGGGCAGGGAGCCCTGCGTCCCCTCAAGTTGGAGTGACAGGCAGCGGGCCTCACTGGCCCCACCTCTCTGCTGTTCCGCCATGTGTTGAAATGCGTTCCTGGAACACTCCTCGCCATCTGTCTCCGGAGCGAGATCATCGCTGGCTCTGGAGAGGAGCTCCAATCTGCAATTGTAAATTGTCTTCCCCCCCTTTCACTCCACGTGCAGCGGCTCTGACGGCTTGAAGAGGCTGTCGGTTCACAGTGAGCATGGCTCCTTTTCCATATGGCACAAGACACACAGCGGCTCTGGAGTCCTGGAGGGCCGGCCACTTCCTGGGCCAGCTGCTGGGCAGAAGAAGCCAGGTGGGCGGGAGGAGTCCCCTGCTTGGAGCCTTTCTCCAGCTTGACCTTGGACTGGTTCCAGGCCTGACCCTGGACCATCCTGGACTCCACCAGGGGACCCGTTTCCGAGCGCACCCTGACAGGTAATGTGTTAAGAGTGGCCTCACAATAGCACCTGTCCTGGGGCCTCTGTGCCCCAGGCCCCTTCACAGCACAGGGGGGTCCTGGCACCTGTCTCCGCATCATGTCCTCCAGCTCCTATCTCAGCTAAGGGCCCTGATGAGGCCGCTGCCTGGGACCTCAGCCCACCTCTGCCCCAGTTATGACCTCCTGATGGTTCTTCCTGGACGTGTCCCCCGTGCCCTCCCAGCCTTTGTCCTTCACTGTGGACTAAAGGAACTAACGTCAGATCTTCAAAATTCTCCCGGGCAGGAGAGGAGGGGAAAGTGCTTCCCCACTCACTCCAAGTGCAGCTTCTCCAGGTACCAGGTCAGGGGACCACAGACCAGAGCAGCAGGCCTGTGGCTCCTCCAGGGCTTGCTCCCCTGGCGCCTCCTGCCTCCTGCAGGGGCCTCAGTCCAAACACCCTCCGGTGAGCCTCCCTGGCTGCCGGCCTACCCCAGCCTCCCCTGCCTAGCCCTTCCCTCAGCCTGCAACCACCAGTGCTTGGCCTCTTGCTGATTGCTGTCTGTCGCCCTCCCTAGGTGCACACTCCGCCTCTCTCTCCTTCAGGCACCTTGATGTTGGCCCAGCCTGGAGCTGTACCTGGTTGGCAGTGGGCACCTCTCTTGCCTGGTGTCGAGCAATGCCTGTGGCTCTCCAGGACCACGGCCTCAGCAGCTGGACTTAAGCTGTCTGTGCTCGCTGTTTTTTGTTAGAGCTGCGTGACTTTGCACACCTTGGCTCTGTGTGGCAGGTGGCAGGTGACTGCCATGTTTTTGGTTTGTCATTTAAAATGCCATCCCTGTTTGCTCCTCCTGCTCCCCCTTCCCCTCCTTCCCCCCTTCCCCCCTTCCCCTCCTATCTCTACAGTAATTTCTGAGGGTTTCTCTCCATGGCCACTGTCACTCCCTGGTCCATACCTCCACCTGCACTTGATTGTTGCAACAGACAGGGTTCCTCCTCCAACCTGGGTGGTGCTTGGGCTAGTGGAGCCCCTTGAATCCCCACCTGGTGCGCAAGGCCTCCCTGGATCCCTGGCTCCTGCCTCCTGTCGCCCTCCCTTGCACTTGTGCCTGTTCACACCCAGCACCCTCCCCCCGCCCTGCTGCTCTGCCCAGAAGGATCTCTCAGATCTCCGCTGTGCTGTTGTGACATACTCTCTCCCCAGGGAGACTGTGGCCACTGGGTGCTGAGTTGTGGGGGGGAGGATCACCGCCAGACCAGGGGCCATCACAGAGGGGATCAATGCTGTGGCCATAGCTTTGTGAGCTTCTCAAGAATTAGGCAAAGCCAGGTTTCCTTTTGCAGGGTGGCGTGGACCAGGCCAGGGTGGTGTGGACAAGGCCAGGGTGGCATGGACAAGGCCAGGGTGGCATGGACCAGGCCAGGGTGGCCTCTCCGTTCCCATCCTGAAGGCTGGCCCAGGGCGGCTCTCACTGAGTGTCCGTGGGCAGTGGAGCTCTGGGTGTGTGGTGGGCAGGACAGGCTGGGTGAGCACAGGCTAGTGCAGACATGGCGGGGGGCTCTCAGGGCAGACCCCCACACCAGGCTGTGTGCCCGGGCTCCATGCTGGCCTGCAGAGAGCTCCTGAGAACGCCCTGCATGGGTCTCAGCAGGCAGAGGAAGCGCTTCCTGTTCCGGGTCAGCCAGGTGTGGTGCACCAGGGACCCCCTTTCCCCTAGACAGCTTGAAGAACTCAAAAGCAGAGGGGCTCAGGATGTGACCTTGAACTTGAGCTCTGCCCTGGTCTCTGCTCACCTGGGAGCCATGGTTTTGCATTGGAGAGTGGTTCGCTCTGTTCCACGACAATGAGCAGGGGCCCCAGGGGGCTGGGCCCCGGCACGCACGCTGACTTGACTCTGGCTCCATCCTGGTGGCCCGGGTGTCCTCTCTCTGATCACAACTTGGCTGACGTCTCCCCTTGGCCTCTCATCCCCGGAGCTCAGGGCTGGGCGGAGAGCGGGCCTTCCCCAGCTGCCCAGGTCAGGGCTGTGTGTTCATGAGTGCTGATTCCGCTTGATCAACACGTGGGTTCTGCCTCAGGCCAGAAGGAGCTGCCTGGGGAGGAGTCCGTGGGCCCCTGTGAAGTGGGGGCCCAGGAGGACACAGGTGCTTTGGAGCTGTTGGTCCTTGGTGCACACAGGGCCCTCTCGTTGCAGGTACAGTGTCCTCGAGAGCTCTCAGCCGTGGTGTCTCCTCATTTCCTCCCTGGTCACATGACCTGGGTGGTGCCGGGGAATGCCTCCCTTCACAGAGTCAGGAGAGAGGACACCTGCCCTGGTGACAGTCCCTGCTGCTCTATTGTCCCTGAGCTCCTCCCCTCCTTAGTCCTTTGGCCACAACTCAACACTTAGACACATAACAAACATCCCTTCTTCTTGGGTGGGACACAGGGCCACCCTGACAGTGCCGGGTGGCAGAGGGCATACAGTCCCTGCAGTGGAGGGCAGTGGAGGGGTGCAGGAGAAGGTAAGGGCCACTGGGTCAGTGTCCTGCCTGCCAATGGTGCTGAGCTTTAACTGGTTCAGCTGTGTGGACCCAGCTGCACCCCAGACTGGACCAGCCATATCACTCTCACCTCACAGAAAGGGTCAGAGGCCCAAAGTCCCTGGCAGGTACACACCAGCAGCAGGATTGGCGTGAGCCGGTGAGTGTGTGCATTAACATGTATGATGGCCGGAGTGGGTGTGCATGTGTGTGTATGCAGTTAAGTGTTTAAATCACACTACCCTCTATCCCTGGCTGAGCCACGGACCTGTGTGCACCAATAAGGACAAGAAGCTCCGAGTCACGAGTCCCGAGGCCATGGGAGGACTGTGCGGGGAGGACTGTGTGGGGAGTCCTTCCAGGAGGAGGACTGTGGCAGAGAGCTGAGCCCCGGAGTTTTGAGTTCCTTTTCTCCCCATGGCCTGGTATGCGTAAGGTCCTGTCCCCGGCCCTTTGGTGGCTGGAACTGCTGCGGGGTCTCTGACCTGGTCTCATTCACTCCCCCCAGAAGGTAGGTGGTGTCCTTAGGCTGGCTGCTCTGCTGGCACCAACCCAGGCACAGTCTGAGGTCCTCTGTGCTGGCCAGCTGAGCCGCCTCCCCATAAGGCTGCTTGTTGTCTGTGTCTGTTGGCTGCACAGGGGGCTGGTTCTTCCTGCTGGCCTTAGGGGACAGAGGTTGTGGGTCACCCACTCCAAGGTTCAAGGAGCTGCTCAGGTGGAAACCCAGGGGGGAATCCCTCCTCCCAAGCCCATTTGTGACCTGACTTCCCTGCTGCATTATCTGCAGGGACACAGCTGTCCTCTGCCCTGTGGCTTGAGCCCCAGCTCAGGTCCTGGGTGGGGCTGGAACTCCTTTGCCCGCCTGTCCGAGACGTGGGTTTCCTAAACTTGGGGAGAAAGCCCGTCTTTTTGCTGGTACATGGCTGCTGTCTGCCCAGGCAAACATTTTAAATTATCCTCATTTAATTTGGCTAATTTAGAAGGAACGACTGCGATGATTTGCTCAAGTCACAGAGTCTCATGGAGAGATATTAATATTCTGATTCCAAGAGGGATCTGTGTGAATTCCTCAGTTATAGATAACACAATTATATTCCTAAATTCTTCCCCTAAATTAGTACAGATGATTAAAAATACTCTTGCCTTTTAATTAATCCTCTGAACAATAGGATTATGAATACAAATGGATCATTATCTCCTCGCACAGACCTGGTGGGTGGGAGGGCAGGAGATGTGGGCACATCCCACTGTGGTCCTGTCCCCAGATCCTGGTGTCAGTGGGGAGGCGGGGCTGGGTGTCCACCAGGTTATGGTGGCAGCCCAGGGGAAGGGACAGGGTCTCCCAGCCATCCGGTCACTTCCTACTGGTTGTGAGGGTGTGTGGGGAGGAATTTCCCTACCCTCTGACATCTCTGGCTGAGGCTAAGAATTACATCGACACGGGACAGATTAACAGGAGAAGGACACACATTTATATTAGAATCGTCCACGTGCACAGGAGTCTTCCCAAGAAAACCAAGACCCACAGAGGAGCCGGAGCAGAAGGCTCACGCCCCCGTTAGACAGGACGTTTGTACAGAAAGGACGAGGCAAAGGTTCTGGCCAGAGGCAGAAACTCAGGGGAAGAGGGTCGATGGCAAAGAGTGAACGTCAGGGCTGGAGGGGTTGCGGCTAAACTGACCATCACAGTTGATTTTCTGTTGCTAAAACTGAATACTCCACACCACATAATACACAAAGAACAGAGGCTTATTGGCTCCTGGTTGTGGAGGGTGGGAAGGTCAAGGGCGTGGCACAGGTATCTGGTGAGGGCCTTCCTGCTGGGTTGTCACATGCTGAGACACAGTGAGCATGTTGCTCCTCTTACAAGGCCACCAGTGCCAAGGTGGGACCCCCCATGACATCATCTGACCCTGATGTCTTACTCAGAGTCCATTGCTGTGACAAAATGCCCAAGACAAACAACTTAAAAGGAAGAAAGGCTTATTTTGCTCATGGTTTCAGTGCCTGGTTTCTGTGGACTGTGGCAAGGTGATACGTCATGGAAGAAGCATGGAGCCGCATAGCTGCTCACCTCATGGTGGCTGGAAGGCAAGGAGAGAGACAAGGGCCCCAGGCCCCCAGCACTACCTTGGAGGGCACTCCTCCAGGGACCAGACCTCCTCCCACTGGGCCTCACATCTACAGGTTTCCATATCTCCCAGTAGTGCCTCAGGACCGTGACCAAGCCCTAAACACACAGTCTTTGGAGGAAACTGACGATCCAAACCATGACATTTTGGTCCTGCCTGCCCCCATGTCCATCTCATATGCAAAATGCAGAGCATCAATCTCTGGGGCTCCCTAAAGTCTAAACAGTGCCAGAATTTGCCAAAAGCCGAGTCCCAAGTCTCTGAGACTCAAGGCAACTCCCAGCTATGAAAATCAAAAGAACAAGTTATATGATTCCAAGATACAGGGGCGCAGGGTAGGCATTCCTACTCCGAAAGGGAGGTGTAAGGGAGTAGAGAAGAAAGATTGAACAAAGGAAAGATCAAATCCAGCTGGGAAACATGAAATCCTGTAGCTCCACGTGTGGCACCCGGAGCACACAGTGGCAGAACGTGACCTCCAAAGTGTCTGGGCAGCGTCCCCCTGTGGCCTGGCTGCAGCCCATGGCCTCTTTCTTGGGCTGGCCCTCCACATTACCTGCGGCTGCTCTCAGCAAGCTCCGGGGTGCTGGCATCTCTGACTTCCTGGGGTCCACACTGCTGGGTTCCTTTCTCTTTCAGTTTTGTGTACCCCCCCCCCCCGGCAGAGGTTGCTTGCAGGGATCCTGACCCTGCCACACCCTGCATGGCCTCCCTTGGAAATCCCAGAAGCCTGCAGGACCCCTGGCATTCTGCACATCTGCACACCAGGTCTGCCACTGGCCTGAACATCAGCCAGCCTGCATGGACCACCACTGCAGGAGCTCCTGAGGGCTTGGATAGCCAAACACAGGGAAAAGATCCTGGGAAAATCATCCCTGGACAGCTCTGTGTGAGTATGCTGCCCTCCCTGGGTCTCTCTTCTCAGGCAAATCTCTGGACCTGCAAAGATGGGGTCTTGCTGATTCAAGAGATGCCCTCACAGTTTTCTTCCTGTTACCCAGTCCACAGTGCTCGGCTTGATTTTAATAGTGTTAATTTCTTTAGCAACCACAACCTCCTTGGATACAACTTTTAGTACTCCTTTTCTGGATATACAGCAAGTTTTTCAAATCTTTCGGCTTTGTATCTTGCTCCCAATTTTCACTGTAAATATGGATAAAAGCAACAACACCCATCCCACTGTCCAAATACTGTGCTGCCTTGAAATTTCCTACATAAATTAGTTCATCACCTTTAAATTTGGCCTCACACAAAGTCTCAGGGCATGGACAAAACACAGGCAAGTTCTTTTCCAGAATGGAACATGAATGACCTCTAGTCCAAATCCCAATGGAGTCCTCATTCTTTCGGAAACCTCATCAACCTGACCTTTACTGTCTGCATACCTGTCAGCATTCTGGTCTTCTGGGTCCTCACGAGAATTGCACATCAAGATCTGCTGATAGCAATCTGGGCTTTCTCTAACCTTCTCCTCCAGACTTTCCCCAATTCCCACTGTAAGGCAGTTCCAAAGGTCTCTGAATCACATCCTCAGATACAGTCACAGAAACAACCCTGCTTCCTGGTCCCGATTTTCTGTGTTAGTCAGCTTTCCATTACTGTGATAGACAAATGCCTGAGATAGATAAGGGGGACATCCTAAGGAGAACATGGTTATTTGGGTTCATGGTTTCAGACATTTCAGTCCATGGTCACTTCACCTTGTTGCTTTGAGTCTGTGGCCAGGCAGACCCATCTGCTGAGCTGGAGGGTGGTTTTCAAACAGCAGAAGAAGCCCAGAGCCTCCCAGGGCCAAGCTCAACAGAGGCCCCAGACGGGCCCTGAGTTGACCTGGCAAATGTGGAAGGGGAGCAAGGAGAGGCTCCAGAAGCTTTCGGAGTGTGCAGGAGTCCAGGGCAGGGGGCCAGCGTGCCCGAGGCGTGGCTGCACCGTTTCCTCCAGGGTGCGCCTGTGCCTGTAGGGGACGCCTGCCCCTCCTTCCACTGGAAGGTGGCCTGGGTCTGGTGTTTAACTTCTCGGCCTGTTTCCTCATCTGGAAGGCAGCAGGCAGTAGTCCCTACTGTGAAGACTTGTGGGGGGACTCAGGGGCCAGTTCCTCTAAGCCCCCCCTTGCATACTGGGCACACATGGGACTGGGGCTCTCCCTCCAAGAAATGGCCATGCCTTGTGTTCAGCCAGCCTAGTTTGAGGGCGGGCAGCCTACTGCCCTGCAGGGCGTGCATAATAGCTGTCCTTCTCCTCCTGTGCAGACAAGAGGGGGAGTGAGGGGTGAGGGTGAGGGTGAGGGTGAGGATGAGGGTGAGGAGTGAGGATGAGGGTGAGGGTGAGAGTTGAGGGTGAGGGTGAGGGGTGAGGGGTGAGAGGTGAGGGGTGAGGGTGAGAGTGAGGGTGAGGGGTGAGGGTGAGGGTGATGGTGAGAGGTTAGGGTGAGGGTGAGGGTGAGGGGTAAGGGTGAGGGTGAGGATGAGGGTGAGGGTGAGAGGTGAGGGTGAGGGTGAGGGTGAGGATGAGGGTGAGGGTGAGAGGTGAGGGTGAGGGTGAGGGTGAGGATGAGGGTGAGGGTGAGAGGTGAGGGTGAGGGAGAGGGTGAGAGGTGAGGGTGAGGGTGAGGGGTGGGGGTGAGGGTGAGGGTGAGAGGTGAGGGTGAGGGTGAGGGGTGAGAGTGAGGGTGAGGGTGAGGGTGAGGGTGAAGGTGAGGGTGAGGGGTGGGGGTGAGGATGAGGGTGAGGGTGAGGGTGAGAGTGAGGGTGAGGGTGAGAGTGAGGGTGAGGGTGAGGGTGAGGGGTGAGGGTGAGGGTGAGGGTGAGGGTGAGAGGTGAGGGTGAGGGTAAGGGTGAGGGGTGAGGGTGAGGATGAGGGTGAGGGTGAGAGGTGAGGGTGAGGGTGAGAGTGAGGGTGAGGGTGAGGGTGAGGGTGCGGGGTGGGGGTGAGGTTGAGGGTGAGGGGTAAGGGGTGAGGGTAAGGGGCTGAGGGCTTAGACTGAGGGTGAGGGTGAGGGTTAGAGTGAGGATGAGGGTGAGGGTGAAGGGTGAAGGGTGAAGGGTGAGGATGAGGGTGAGGGTGAGGGTTAGGGTGAGGGTGAGGGTGAGGGGTGAGAGGTGAGGGGTGAAGGTGAGGGTGAGGGTGAGGTGAGGGGTGAGAGGTGAGGGGGAGGGTGAGGGTTAGAGTGAGGGTGAGGGTGAGATTAAGGGTGAGGGTGAGGGGTGAGGGTGAGGGTGAGGAGTGAGGGTGAGGGGTGAGAGTGAGGGTGAGGGTGAGGGTGAGAGTCAGGGTGGGGGTGAGGGGTGGGGGTGATCGTGAGGGGTGAGGGGTGAGGGTAAAGGGCTGAGGACTGAGCGTGAGGTTGAGGGTGAGGGTGAGGGTGAGGGGTGAGGGGTGAGGGTAAGGGGCTGAGGGTTGAGGGTGAGGGCTGAGGGTGAGGGTGAGGGGTGAGGGTGAGGGCTCGGGGTGAAAGGTGAAGATAAGGGGCTGAGGGGTGAGGGTGAGGGTGAGGGTGAGGGTGAAGGGTGAAAGGTGAGGGTGAGGATGAGGGTGAGAGTGACGGTGAGAGTGAGGGTGAGGGGTGGGGGTGAGGGTGAGGGTAAGGGGCTGAGGGCTGAGGGTGAGGGTGAGGGGGGAGGGTGAGGGTTGAGGGTTGAGGGTGAGGCTGAGAGTGAGGGCGAGGGTGAGGGTTAAGGTGAGGTTGAGGGTGAGGGGTGAGGGTGAGGCTGAGAGTGAGGACGAGGGCGAGGGTGAGGGTGAGGGTGAGGGTGAAGGGTGAGGGTGAGAGTGAGAGTGAGGGTGAAGGTGAGAGTGAGGGTGAGAGTGAGGGTGAGGGTGAGGAGTGGGGGTGAAGGTGAGGGTGAGGGGTGAGGGATGAGGGTAAGGGGCTGAGGGCTGAGGGTGAGGGTGAGGGTGAGGGTGAGAGGTGAGGGTGAGGGTGAGGGTGAGGGGTGAGGGTGAGGGTGAGAGTGAGGGTGAAGGGTGAAGGGTGAGGATGAGGGTGAGGGTGAGGTGAGGGTGAGGGTGAGGGTGAGGGTGAAGGGTGAGGGTGAGAGTGAGGGTGAGGGTGAGAGTGAGGGTGAGGGTGAGGGGTGAGGGTGAGGGTGAGGTGTGAGAGTGTGGGTGAGAGGTGAGGTTGAAGGTGAGGGGTGAGGGTGAGGGGTAAGGGTGAGGGTAAGGATGAGGGTGAGGGTGAGAGTGAGGATGAGGGTGAGGGTGAGAGTGAGGGTGAGGGTGAGGGGTGAGGGTGAGTGTGAGGCGTGAGAGTGAGGGTGAGAGGTGAGGGTGAGGGTGAGGGGTGAGAATGAGGGTGAGGGGTGAGGGTGAGGGTTGAGGGTGAGGGTAAGGATGACGGTGAGGGTGAGAGGTGAGGGTGAGTGTGAGGGGTGACAGTGAGGGTGAGGGTGAGGGTGAGAGTGAGGGTGAGAGTGAGGGTGAGGGTGAGGGGTGAGGGTGAGGGGTGAGGGTGAGAGGTGAGGGTGAGGGTGAGGGTGAGGGTGAGAGGTGAGGGTGAGGGTGAGGGGTGAGAGTGAGGGTGAGGGTAAGGGAGAGAGTGAGGGTAAGGGTGAGGGTGAGGGGTGAGGGTGAGGGTGAAGGGTGAGGCTGAGAGTGAGGGCGAGGGTGAGGGCGAGGGTGAGGGTGAGGGTGAGGGTGAGAGTGAGGGTGAGGGTGAGGGTGAGGGTGAAGGGTGAGGGTGTGAGTGAGGGTGAGGGTGAGGGGTGAGAGTGAGGGGTGAGAGTGAGGGTGAGAGGTGAGGGTGAGGGTGAGTGTGAGGGGTGAGGGTGAGGAATGAGGGTGAGGTTAAGGATGAGGGTGAGGGTGAGAGGTGAGGGTGAGGGTGAGGGGTGAGAGTGAGGGTGAGGGTGAGGGTGAGGGGTGAGGGTAAGGGGCTGAGGACTGAGGGTGAGGGTGAGGGTGAGGGTGAGGGGTGGGGTTGAGGGTGAGGGTGAGGGGTGAGGGGTGAGGGGTGGGAGTGAGGGTGAGGGCTCTGGGTGAGGGCTGAGGGTAAGGGGCTGAGGGTTGAGGATGAGGGCTGAGGGTGAGGGTGAGGGGTGGGGGTGAGTGTGAGGGTAAGGGGCTGAAGGCTGAGGGTGAAGGTGAGGATTGAGGGTTGAGGGTGAGGCTGAGAGTGAGGGCAAGTGTGAGGGTGAGGGTGAGGGTGAGAGTGAGGGCGAGGGCGAGGGTGAGGGTGAGGATGAGGGTGAGCATGAGGGTGAGGGTGAGAGTGAGGGGTGAGAGGTGAGGGGTGAGGGTGAGGGTGAGGGTGAGGCGTGAGAGGTGAGGGTGAGAGTGAGGATGAGGGTGAGGGGTGAGGGTAAGGGGCTGAGGGCTGAGGGTGAGGCTGAGAGTGAGGGGTGAGGGTGAGGGTAAGGGTTAGCGTGAGGGTGAGGGGTGAGAGGTGAGGGTGAGGGTGAGGGTTAGAGTGAGGGTGAGGGTGAGGGGTGCGGGTGAGAGGTGAGAGTGAGGGTGAGGGTGAGGGGTGAGGGTGAGGGATGACGGTAAGGGTAAGGATGAGGGTGAGGGTGAGAGGTGAGGGTGAGGGTGAGGGGTGAGGCTGAGAGTGAGGGCGAGGGTGAGGCCGAGGGTTAGGGTGAAGGGTGAGGGTTAGAGTGAGGGTGAGGGTGCGGGGTGGGGGTGAGGGGTGAGGGTGAATGTGAGGGTGAGGGGTGAGGGTGAGGGTGAGGGGTGAGGGGTGAGGGTGAATGTGAGGGAGAGGGTGATGGGTGAGGGTGAGGGTGAGGGGTGAGGCGTGAGAGGTGAGGGTGAGGGTGAGGGGTGAGGGTGAGGGTGAGGGTGAGTGGTGAGGGTGAGGGTGAAGGGTGAGGGGTGAGGGTGAGGGGTGAGGGTGAGGGTGAGGGTGAGTGGTGAGGGTGAGGGTGAAGGGTGAGGGGTGAGGGTGAGGGGTGAGGTTGAGGGTCAGAGTGAGGGTGAGGGTGAGGGTGAGGGGTGAGGGTGGGGGTGGGGGTGAGGATGAGGGTGAGGGTGAGGGTGAGGGTGAGAGTGAGGGTGAGAATGAGGGTGAGGGTGAGGGTGAAGGGTGAGAGGTGAGCGGTGAGGGTGAGGGTGAGGGTGAGGGGTGAGAGGTGAGGGTGAGAGTGAGGATGAGGGTGAGGGGTGAGGGTAAGGGGCTGAGGGCTGAGGGTGAGGCTGAGAGTAAGGGCGAGGGCGAGGGTGAGGCTCAGGATGAGGGTGGGGGTGAGGGGTGAGGGTGAGGGTGAGGGGTGAGAGGTGAGGGTGAGGGTTAGAGTGAGGGTGAGGGTGAGGGGTGAGGGTGAAGATGAGGGTGAGAGGTGAGGGTGAGGGTGAGGGTGAGGGCTGAGGTTGAGGGCTGAGGGTGAGGGTAAGGATGAGGGTGAGGGTAAGAAGTGAGGGTGAGGGTGAGGGGTGAGGCTGAGAGTGAGGGCAAGGGTGAGGGTGAGGGTGAGGGTGAAGGGTTAGGGTTAGAGTGAGGGTGAGGGTGCGGGGTGGGGTGAGGGGTGAGGGTGAGAGGTGAGGGTGAGGGGTGAGGGTGAGGGTGAGGGGTGAGGGGTGAGGGTTAGGGTGAGGGTGAGGGTGAGGGGTGAGGGGTGAGGGGTGAGAGGTGAGGGTGAGGGTGAGTTGTGAGGGGGAGGGGGAGGGATGAGGGTGAGGGGTGAGGGTGAGGGTGAGGGTGAGTGGTGAGGGTGAGGGTGAAGGGTGAGGGGTGAGGGTGAGGGGTGAGGGGTGAGGGTGAGGGTCAGAGTGAGGGTGAGGGTGAGGGTGAGGGGTGAGGGTGGGGCTGGGGGTGAGGGGTGAGGGTGGGGGTGGGGGTGAGGGGTGAGGGTGAGGGGTGCAGCTCCTTCTTGGCCCAGGCTTGGTGTCTTCCTGTTTTCGTGCCAGGGCAGTGACCCAATGGGGAAAACCGGGACAGCTCCCAGGCCCTGCAGGCGGAGGGCAGCAGCAGGTGCTGAGGCTCGTGTGGTAGCAATGGGGCTGGAGGGTGTGGTGGTGCAATGTGAGCCACTAGGAGGAAGGTGCTTCTGTTTCAAGACGTCAACACAAGCTCAGGTCAGATCCCCCAAGCAGGCTGGACCCGGCTCGGCAGGAGGCCCCTGAGCCCGCTCTGTGAGGCAAGGAGGGGAGCAGCCTGGGGCCTGGGGCTCCCAGCTGGGCATTGCCTCGGAGTCCTATCCTGCTTGGTCCCAGCCTGTGGTGGCCCCGGGAGGTGTGGAAGCTTTAGGAGGGACCAGGGACAGTTATGTATTATTTCTGATATGTTTAAAAACTCAGCTGCTTAGTTGTTGGAGGTGTAACCTGAAGAGGCACTTGGACCTCGGCCTCTTCCTCTGTCTTTGCCTCCATGCCACCATGATGTGATCAGCTTTGGAGGTGTCCCCCCAAATCTCATGTGTGAGATGGTTCAAGGGGGTTTAGAGATGAGATCATAAGATTATGAGAGGTGTGACCTCATCAGTGCATCAATCCCCTGATGGACCAATGGGTGGTAACCCTGGGGGCGGGACAGGAGCAGTACGTCCCTGGGGGCATGAGAGGTATATTTTGTCCCTGGTGAGTGGAGCCCGCTCTGCTCCCTGTTTGCCATGTCCTAAGCTGTTTTTCTCTGCCCCGCCCTTCCACTCTGATGTCCTGCCACACCTGCGGCCCTGAGCAATGGGCTTAGCCATCTGTGGATGAGACCTCTGGATCTGTGATCCCCAATAAACTTTTCCTCCTCTGATTGTTCTTGTCAAATCATTTGGTTCAGCAACAAAAATTCTGACTGAAGTCTCTGCCATGATGTTCGGCCTCACCACAGACTCAGAGCCATTGGCAGGGTGACCATGGATGGAATGAAACCTGTGAAACTCCCTCCGGAGTCAACGTAAATCTGTAAATCTTTCCTCTTTTTAAGTTGATTGTCTTAGGTGTTTTGTTACAGTGACTGAGAGCTGACTCACACAGTTGTCTAATAAGATCTGTTATGTAAACTCAAGTTGCATCAGGTGATGAATTGGGGGCAGGAAGACACCTTTGCAAATGTAAATTTCCCTTGTAAAAGGGAAGTTTATTCTCTGCTTTTAGCCCAAAAGGGGAGGGCAGAGAGGTCTCCCTGTTTTGCGATTTTTTAGTTGCTTTCAGCTCAAAATAGTCCTTATGCTCCAATGGCATATAAAGGGTGGCTTGTGCTGGTCCCCTTTATGGGGATTTGCATTCCTTCCCACAGGGGAGGCAGGGCTAGAGGCCACAGTGGGAACCTGTGTGGAGGCACCGGTGAAGGGGACTGACCAGCAGCAGCCTGGGCTTCAGAGGATGCTCTGTGTTCTGAGGCTGCGTGGCCTCCTCGCTCAGGCCTGGCTGGGACGAGAGAGTCACAGCTGTCCGGCTGGGTGCTGTGGTTTGGATATGAGGCATCCCCAGAAAGCTCATGTGAGACAACGCAGGAGTATTCAGAGGTGACATCTTTAGATTAGGAGAGCTATAGCCTAATCAATCAGTGGATCAATTCACTTGAAGGATTAATAATTTGAATGGACTAATGAATGGTGACTGTAGGCAGTTAGGGGGTGGATAGAGGAATTAGGTCCCTGGGGCAGGGCTTTGGGTTTACCTCTTGTCTCTGGCAAGCAGAGCTCGCTCTTCTTCCTGCTCTCACGAACTGGGCTGCTCCCCCGAGCTTCTGCCATCCTTGTGCCGTGCTGTTCTGCCTCACCTCGCACCCAGAGCTGTGGGGTCAGCTGACCATGGATGGAACGTCTGAACTGGGAGCCAAAGTGAACTTTTCCTCCTCCAAGTTTCTTTTCTGTTAGACGTGTTGGCCACAGTGATGTCAATGTGCCCCGAGACGTGGGCTTGGTGCTGTAGACCATCTGACCACGTGGTTCAGAAGTCTTTGAGATGGTTTGTGGGAGGAGCTTGGAAAAGTCTGGAGATGCGGGATGGAGATGACTTAGGCCACTGTAAACAGAGCTTGCAGGGACTCTGGTGAGAGCTTAGACGAGCAGAATGACAATAGACTGTGACAGTCATGGCTGGGATCAGGAGGTCACAGAGGGAAGGAGGACAGGACTGGGTGTAAGACTTCAGGCTACTCACTTTACCTTCCAGCAAAGAAGCTCCTACACTTGGCCCAGGTTCTGAGACCTTATGGGAGGGTGCATTTGAAAGCGATGGACGCATCAATCTAGTGGAAGAAATTTCCAGGCAGCCCGGCACTTCGTCGGGGTGTGGGTGTAGCAGGTTCACTGCGAGAACAGGAGCAGAAAGTAGAGAGGAAGGGTCTTTAAAACTTGCGATTTGACCAGAAAAGTGTGTTTACAATGAAGGCCAAGGAAAGGGAGGTTGTTAAAGAGACTCCGTCTCCTAAAGAGACACTAAGGGCTTTGTGCAGAGACCATAAAAAAGATGGCTCAGGGCGTTTCAAGGGAATAAAAGGAGAAATACCTTTGAGAAAAGACCATGGGGACATCCTGCTGGCACAGGGGACCTTGGAAGATGTTCCACTATGTGGAGCCACTCAGGCACTGAGAGGTCACTGCAGCCGTGGTCCCAGGGAGCCTGGCTACTATTCCAGATGGTGGCAGATCTTGGACAACCGTCCACGAGGGTCCGGCTCTGCAGGAGTGCAGGGTGCTAGAGTTAGAAGGTCTTGGGGGCATCCCCCAGAGTTTCAAAGAAAGGCCTGGGAGGCCAGCAAGGGAGAGGGTGGGAGTCCCAGCAGGCAGCCCTCGAGGTGGGGATGAGATGTGAGAAGGAAGGAGCAGTGACCATGGAGACCCCCAGGGTCTAGAAGCCAGTAAAGTGGACATCTGCTAGAGGACCAGCAGACACGGAGCAGAAACAGGCCACCAGAGAGGCTGCGTGGGCTGTACAGCAAGGCCACAGACACAGAGCTCATCACGAGGTCGTGTGCCCAGGTGCTGGACGTGGAGCTGCAGGACGTGTGCCCAGCTGAATTCAGCCTTGTCCTGCACCCATGCCTTCTTTCTACAACCACACTGCTCCCTCTTGTAGTGGAATGTTCATTTGTGCCATTCTATATTATGTGACTCACTCTGATCCTTACAGGGGCTCACAAGCAGAGGTCGCCTTGAGTCTCAGGTGGCATTTTGGACTTGGCCTTTTGGGCAATGCTGGAACAAGACCATGGGGACTCCTGGAAAGGGACTAAGCGTGTTTGGCTTTGGGAGATGGACATGAGCTCCGGGGTGCCAGGGGGGGACTGTTATGGCTTAGATAGGAGGTGTCTCCTGAAACTCACGTGTGCGACATCAGGAATGTTCGGAGGGGAGGTAATCAGGTCACAAGAATCCATCACCTAATCCATGGATCGATCCACTTGACAGATTAATAGTTTGAATGAATGGATGGAAGCTGTAGGCCAGTAAGGGTTGGCTGAGGAGTTAGGTCCCTGGGGTGTGCTTTGGGTTTCTGTTTTAGGCTGGCAATCGGAAGTCCCTGTTTCCTGGCGATCATGAACTGGGCAGATGTCCTCCACACACCCTTCTCCCACAGAGTTCTGCCTCACCTCGCACCCAGAGCAAGGGAGTCAGCTGGCCACGGACTGTGCCTCTGAATCTGGGAACCAAAATAAACTTCTCCTCCTCTAAGTTGTTCTTGTTGGGATGTTTGGTCACAGTGATGAAAACCTGGTTTAGGCACGAAGAGAACTCTCCAGTCAGGCCACTCTGTGGGACAGGCCGCGCACGCCAGAGACCCACAGACAGTATCACTGGGCAAGGTCGGAGTCTTGGGGTACGTTTCCCTCCTCCTAAGCGTCAGCTCCTTGGCCACTGACATCTGCTGGTTTCATGCCAGGATCAAGAGTGGAGCTGGCCGTGATTACCTGGCGCCAGCTCACAACAGGAGAGGTGTGGCATCTGGGAGGCCCCTGGGTGGGTCCTGGGCTCCTGGGGGAGTGGAGCTTGCTCCTGGCCATCCTTCAGGGCAGTGGACTCCTCTCCATGAGAAGACACATGGTAGCTTAGCCTGTGGATACAACTGTGTGGTCAGTGGGTCCGGCAACTTACCAGTCAGGCTGAGGAGGATCTAGCTGCTGTAACAAATGTGTCCTGACAGTGGCTTTGCCAAGTTGGCTTCTGTTTCCCCCCTCATAACCATCCTTTGCAGGTGTGCTGGTCCACAGTGGCTCTGCACACACGATGCAGGTCCTGCTCCCGCCCTCCCAGACAGGATGCGGGTCCTGACTCCCCCCACCTCTGCCTTCTCTTCCTAGGTCAGGCATTCTGTTTGACCCTGTTTTGGTGCCATGGATACATGAAGCAGCCAGGGGGAGTCTGTGGATCCCTTGAAAAATAAGATTTCAAAATTAATGAAGTAAAAATACATGATTACAAAGGAAACGCCGAAGGTCCTTGTGAGAATATCTACACACGTATTTGAGGAGTCACGCAGGGCTTTTTGATGGATGTGTCCAACACCAGATGAAGGTCTAATTAAGCTCCAGGAATCTGAGGGAGTGAGGAGTGTCATGTGTCTACAGTCACTGTTGTGACACGAATATGCCTGTGATCTCGGGCTGTGACTGAGCCCTGGGTACCATCAAGGAGCCTCTGTGGTTTGTGGCCCATTTCTCAGCTGAAGGAGGGGCTGTGTCAGAGGAGCCTCGTAAACATCAGCAGGCGATTCATCTCATCCAGGTTCACAGCCCTCGGGCCGAGAGCCGCGTCCCAGGCCTCACCATCACTGGGAGGGAATGGGGGGCACCCTGCTTTTAATGGCTTTGGCCTAGAAGGACAAACTCGAAGCCCCCCATGTTCTGTTGGCCAAATGACCTGCTACCCTACATGCGAGGGAGCAGGGCAGCTGCAGGGGGACTCTGAGGGGACAGGACTGTCGGTGCAGTGTGCTGGGTGAGCGCCCTGAGTCCAGGGCAGAACGCATGGCCCGCTGACCCGGGCCCTCCCTTCCTGCCTGGCTTTGAGCCCACCACATTTGCTGAACCCTGGGCCGATGCCGGGGGTCTTGACAGTCTGCTGGCCACCGTGAAGACATAACAGTCTCCGTCCCCACGCAGGCAATGCTCAGAGTGGAACCATGTCTCCCACGCTGAAGGCCCAAGCCCTGACTCCTAGGACCCGTGAAGGGACCCTGTTGGGAGAAAGGGTCTTTGTGGAAATGCGGTTAAGGTGAGGCCATTGGGGCAGCCCTGGCTGCAACGTGACCAGGGCCCTTCTTACCAGAGGGAAATGTCGAGTGAGGACGAAGGGGGAAAGGCGTGAGACGACAGGGCCGCCAGCCGAGGGGCACCAGCAGCCAGGGAGGCAGCAGGTTCCGCCACACACCAGCCGCGTGGCCTGCTGAGACCTGGGTTATAGACCTCCAACCGGGGGAGCTCATGGTTCTCTTGGCTGAAGCGCTGGACCCATGGGGTGTAGCCATGGCATCCCTGGGAGACCAAACGCTCCCGAGTGGACGGCTCTCGAACTTTCAGATGTGACGGCGTCACACCCACCCTGTTTCTGAGCAGACGTCACTGTGCCCCTGCTCTGCACCCTGAGCTGCACTAGGTTCTGGGGCTACAGGAGCAGGAGGGACCCAGTCCTTGTTCTCATGAAGCTTCCTGTCCAGGGTCCCTGCGCCCAAGTCCATAGACAGTGTCACGAGGTTTCCATAATGACAGCAGGTGACCCAAGGAGAGAGTCCTAGGAGCACCTGGTGTTCCTCGGGCAGAGGGATGCCAGCGCCCTGGGAGGGTGGTCAGGCTAGAATAGCCCAGGGCGGTCACAGGTGGGCAGGGAGTTCCTCCAGGGGCCGAGTCCTGGGGCCTGAGCTGGGAGGCGGGAGAGCGTGAGGCAGCCAAGGACCTGTGCCGCTCTCCGTGACTGGACGTGGAGGGCCCGAGGGGACTGAGGAGGAGACGGGGGTCACAGAGGCGGGGACAGCCACAGTCATGTGAGCCAAGGTCACTGAGGTCAGCTGAAATATTATCCCCAGAAAAGGAGGACGTCGACCATCCTCATGATCAACGTCTCCTCAATCTCTGACCATTGAAGTCGGCGATTCAAAAGTGGAATCTGATCATTTACATTCCTGTCTCTAGCCTGCCCGGGCCCCCGCTTACCCCCCACCCCCATCCTCACTGCTTGAGGGGCGCCCGGTGGGGGCACGTTCCGCAGCTTTGGAGAAAGCCCTGGTGGGGAACGCGGGAGTTATGGTTTGAAGTGGATCCCTTCCATGGTCCGGGAACTGTCCACGAGGGTGGTGCTGAAGTTGGGCAGGCCAGAGCATCTGCCACAGTCCACCTCGGCTGGGATCTGCAGCTGCCCCACACAGCCACAGCTCGGCAGCCCTGCCCTCCGGCTCCCCTGTGTCGCTCACCGCCTGACCGGGCTGTGCTGATAGCCGACACTCGCTATGGGCCTGGAGGTAATGGGAGGACAGGGGACCCCAAGGAGAAGGATGCCATCCGCCGAAGCCTTGCCTTTCAGCCCCTCCCGGGGCTCTTTCCTCTGGGAAGGGAATACGGCACTTCTCACAGCTGGCGCTGCACAGCCTAGGATTCTGAGCCACATTCGCCTCCAGGCCTGGACACGGGACCTGCTCCTTCCTCAGTGCCCCCCAACCCCTGAGCCATTCATTCAGTCTCTTTTATGTTTTCTTCACTCTTCGATTTAATTATGGGCCTGATTTCAGCACCATCTGTCCTCTGGCTGCGAGACACAGGGGTCACTTTAAATGGTGCCGCGGAGGTGTCCGGACTTTGACAGCTACCTGGAACTTGAATCTGTGGGCCCGGCTTCCATTCTCTCTGTGGAGTCTGAGGCTGTTCAAGGGCAGCCGCTCTCCTGGCCCTGCGGTCACCATGCTGCCTGCTCTAGTGCCAGTCACTGCCTAGGCTGAGGCTTGTGTCCACTGCCTGCCAGCACCTTGCCACACACACTCTCGGTGGGAGACTTGGAGCCCTGATGCTGCTCAGAGGGTCACCACCCCCTGCCGCCCCCTGACATGCCAACTTTAGCAGGGTGGCTTAGGGAGCAGTGTCACCTAGGGCTCCATCAGGTGGACAATCCAGTTCCAGAAGCCACCTGAGATTCACTCTCTAAGTTGGTTTTGGAGCAGAGCCTCGGACAAGGTCTTGGGTGCAGATATTTTAAAGGGAGGTCAATCCCAGGAAGGGGACAGGGGCAGACATAGCTCCCGACTGCAGAGCTCCAGTGACCCGCTTCCACCCACCAGGCCCCCCTACGGCCTCCACCAACCCAGTAGTCCATTCAGCGACCAGTGGATCAGCCACTGATACAGACAGAGCTCTCATGATTCCGTCACTTCCCGACAGCCCCGACTCTTGACATTGCTACAGCAGGACCAAGCCTTCAATAGCCGGGACACTCTGGATCCAAACCATGATATTGAGGTGAAGGGGCCTCCATTGCTTCCCAGCAAGCCCTGACCTGGCACCCCAAAGCAGAGCCACACAGTGCACCCAAGCAGCCCCGGGAAACTGTCCACCTCAGTGGTACTGAAGTTAGGTGGGCTGCGGGGCTACAGCCTGGAGTACCACCAGGCCCCCTGTGCCCACTAGGGTGCAGATTTGTATCCAGAATGGATTTGAAATACTTGAACACCTTCTCAACAGCCTGAAGTCTTCCTGCTGTGCTTCATGCTTTTGTTGAACAGTGCTGATTTCCTCGACCTCTGCCCGGCCTTTCAACACAGCTCCTGACTCCCCAGGGACTTGCGTTCTTGGTGGGGGGACCGCACCTGTACCTGGAGAGCGGAGGGAAGCAGACCAGCTGGGCCCTGTTGGTGACCTGTTTGTCAGCTCCTGTTGGCACAGGGGAAGGCGGCCTGCCCGCTGTTGCCCGGCGTGGGAGGAGCCTCGCACCGACTCCTGTTTTTGCATTTCGGTCGAGTAGTCTGCTGGAGGCTGGGTAGGGCGGGACAGGATGCTATAGTCTCTGGCTGGGATAAATAGCGCCTGCCCCAGTTTTCTCAGTTTGGGCTCCTGGAAGGAAACGTCAGCTGGCCCATCAAAAACAAAGTGCTCCCCGTGGGATGGCTTAAGCACATCACCTGGGAGGGCATTTCCTCTCCTGCGTTTCTGAGAAGCCTGCCCTAGTTTCTCTCCTGCCTGCCGCTCTTGAGCTTCCCCAACCGGAGAAAGGACACAGCGCTCCCCCTTCACAAAGGAGGGGCCCAGGAGCGCTGGCCAGGGGCTGCCGTGGCTCTCTGGAGAGGTGCTGAGCCTGACCTTGCTCACGCAGAGGCCTCATCACAGATGGGACCGAGCGGGACGTGAGGACGTGAAGGCAGAGGAGCTGGTGGCAAGCAGGTGGCCCCAGGCCAGGGCCTCCTGAGTCCTCCCCATGCACAGGGCCAGTCAGCAGTCACCGCTCTGCCAGAGGGAAAATGAGGGACCCCGGGTTTGGGGATGTGAAAAGTTCCCCAATTGTCTGTGCCTTTCCTGGGAGCCCAGGCCATCTTCTCAGGGTCAGGGCACAAAAGCTCGTGTCGGGGCTGTGCACTTGTCCAAGGTGCAGCTTGAACGGGTCACCACGTCCTTCTGAGCCCCAGCTTCCTATGTGCAGAGGGCACAGCTCTTGCCCTCCTCAGCTGGTCACGGGGTTGGTGTGGTGACACCAGGGTCGGGCCCCTTCAGGACATGGCCCTCAATGCAGTGGGCTCCTCTTCCTTCTCCCCGTGGGCTGCCCTGTGCTCGGTTTCTGCATGGCCCAGCAAGCACGTGGGCTGGACTGATGGGCCACGCGTCCGCACGGCAACTCCAGGCAGTCTGGAGAGTGGCTCAGAGCCGCCACAGATGTGGAGGCACCGCGAGCCGCCTCCCTCTTTGATCTCTACTTAAAAAATCCTATCCCCTCAGTAGCCTCACTTTAGGCTGTTCGGTTCTGCGGATTTCCAAATCCTCCTTTAAATAAAGACCAAAAGGAGTCAGTGCCGGGCCTCTGTGCCCCTCTCCTGCTGCTGTTCGTCTGTAGAGCTTGGGCTGAGAGTGCTAGTGAAGGACTCCTGAGGACGAGGAGTACCAGACCCGGGACTTGAAACTAGCGGGGAGACGTGGTCACCTGCACGGCTCCAGCTCCTCGCCCGCCCCTTCCTGTGCCTCTGAACTGCCAGGGGCAATTGCTGTCATGTGCTAAGCATACAGGGCACCATATGTACCACTCATTAGCTCTCGCCGGGATCTGGAGGGCTGGTGACTGGGACCGTCATCCTGTTTTACAGTCAGGAAGCTGAGACTCAGGGAGGGCAGGGATTTGCCTAAGATCCTATAGAGTAAGTTGTTGATCTGGGATTTGGGCTCTAGGATTCTGGATGGAATTCATGTGTTTAAACACTTGGCCATACGGCCAAGGACTCAGGCAAAGGAGAGTCCTCCACCGCACCTCGGGTCAGCCCATTTCCCTCTCCAGCGCATCCCAGGTGTGTGCGCACGGAGCTGCCTGGGCATTTGGGATCCCAGCACATTTCCAGAGATGGCACCTCCTATGGCATCCTGGAGGACTTGGGACAGGGATATGGAGCAATGCCCAGGAGGAACTGGGGCCAATCCCTATTGTGACAGCTCCAATAAGGAAGAAAATACCTGCTAATTTTGCACCAAGGTCAGTGGTGTGTTCAACGCAGAACTGAGAAGCCATTTTTCTCTGACCTTAAAACAAGGAGGAAGGACGGTGAGCTGAGTTTGTGTCAGAAGCTGCCAACCCCCACTGTTGCTCTCTCCAAGGGGAGGCCTGGCTCTCCTGCATGTGCACTGGGCAGCAGGGCCTGTGTGGTTTGGTGAGGGAGGGCACCATCAGTTGGAAGGAGAGCTCTCGGCAGAGGGGCAAGGACTGCGCTGAGCCAGGCTCCTGCATCCAGGGTGCTGCAGGTCGGGCCACTGGCAGCACTGCCCCAGAGGAGGGGGCTTTCTAGATCTGCTATGGGGTGGGCCCCCCAGGGTCCCCTGGCCCCTCTCAGCACCAAGAGATGGCCTGTGTGCGTCAGGAGGGGAGGGAGGATTAGAAGCGGCTGCCTCTCCACACCCACCTGTGCAAACTCTCAAGAGGGGCCACCTTCCTGCCCACCGCCTTGGCCTCTGCGCTGGGCTCACTGGCCCCCTTGACCTCCACCATGGTGTCCAGGCCACATGGGTTCACTTCAGCTGCCCAACACGGTACCCAGACATGCAGCAGCTCCAAACTACACACACAACCCTGGTGACCTCTCCTGGTTCTGTGGCTGGCCGTGGAGGGCCCTCTGGTCCCTGCCCAGCTGATGTGTCTGTGGCCTCCAGGCAGGTTGGCTAGTGGTGGGAGGTCTAGCGCGGCCTCTCTTACCTGCCTCTCCTGCAGGGGGCCTCTTATCTTCCCACAGGCTCACACTGGCCTGGGCATGTGGAGGCCCGAGGCCTCCAACCACAGCAAGAGGGCAAGATCCAGTGGGCTCCAAAGGTCCACGTGGAGAGGGTAGGAGGCCATGGGGTCAGAGAGGGGCAGGAATGGGTCTCCACCAGTGATGAGGGTGTGGGCCATTCAGGAGTCTGTGTTTCAGGGGTGACCACTGTAAACAGGCGTGTGGGGCAGGCCCAGGCAACGCTGTCCGTCCAGCTCAGTGCACACAACCTGAGGTCCCTCTGGGGACAAGGCCCCAGGCAGGATACAGTCCTCATTCCCACAGGAAACCCTGCTCCGTGCCAAGCCAGGAGCAGCCGTCCCCTCAGCCCTTCCCACCAGCGGGCAGAGGGCATCTCCTCGGTGTAGATGCAGCGTTGTTTGGAGCAACACAGGCCACAGGAAAACCAGGGTCACACATGGAGTCCTCTGTCTTGCCAGTCTGTCCTGTGGGTGGAGGGCTACTTGGAGAGGACAGCGGCGGGCAGGAGGTGTGGACGTGCCTGCTGGGCACTGCCGGCCCTCACGTGCTCTGCTTGGAGGTGGGAGACCTGCTGCCTCGCAGGCTCCTTAGCATGTGGAGCAGCTACTGTTGGAAGTCCGAGTGGTATTCACGTCTGATTCATTTGCTGTAATGAAGTCTTTCCCCCCGGGTGCCATCAGGCGGGAGCTTCCAGGAAGGCAGAGGAAGTGCAGGTGGTGACGAGAGCCACCTCTGCCCTGCAGGCCATGGGGGCCTCGGCCAGGAGCCTCGTCCTGCATCGCTGGGCTTCCTGCACCTGGACGCTGAGCCTCCATCCCTGGGCCCCTGGAGGGGTCCCACCCCAAGCCAACCTTCAGCTCCATGGCTCTGTGCGAGGGAGCCTTCAGGGTCCCGAGTTCATGGGCAAAGGGGGCTTGTGAGGCTATGTGCTTAAGCTGCAAGGACTTGTCACCAGGACCTGCCTTCCCTGGTGCCTTGTGAACAGCCGTTGGCTTGGGAAGAGCTAGCTCGTGTAGACTGACCACGAGGCATCAGATTTTACAGCCAGTGTGCCATCGCGGGAGGCCCCAGGACCTCCCTGTGCACCTGAGACTCAGAGGACCAGCGGTTACCTGTGTGAGAATCCACTGCCGACTTCCTCCCCGTGCAACCCGTCTCCACAGCTGAGGAGCATCGTGTTGCTATAGCATGAAACAATCGCTACAGTATCAAACAGGTTTATGTATGGAGGGCTTCCATCTGTCCTTCCATCCACCCATCCACCCATCCATTATCCATCCATCATCTCTCTGTTTGTTCGCCTGTCCATCTATCCACCATCCATCCACCCATCCATCTCTCCATCCGTCCATCATCTGTCTGTCCATCTTCCCTCCCTCCCCTGTTTCCACCCATCACCTGGCCTTCCATTCAGGACGGGTGCCCAGGTCACTGGGAGCTGACGGTGGGCTCTTAGCCGTGGTGGGCAGGCAGGGCTCCTCCAAGCAAGTGCCTCAGCAGCGGGTCAGTCCCTGTTTAGAAGGAAGAAGGCGTCCACTCTGTGAGCCCCAAGGTCCTTGTTCCTCCAGCCAAGGAGTCCCTTCTGCTCAGTCTTCCCGCCTCTTCCTGTGAGGCTTGGGGGAAAGGACCTCAAAGAGGGAGAACAGCAGCAGATGCCTCAGGCACCCTGTGTGGGCTTGGGAGATGAGGTCCAGACACAGGGCAGGGCGGGTGTCGGAGGGGAGGGGAGGGGCCACACGGAGACCACGCCCCCTGCCAGGAGCCCAGCTCACCACAGCAAGCCCCCTTCAACAGAAGGAAGCCAAGTACCCAGGAAGAGTGTGGGGACCTATAAAACAGGAGGGGCAGTGGCCAAGGGACAAGCCCACCCCTGCAGAAGGGGGTTTTCACTCAATAGATGAGGCTCAGAGCATGATGGAGAGGAGAGGACGCACTGGCATGGACTCCGTCCCAGCCACCCGCAGCTGAGGGCGGCCCAAGGGGATGCTCTCCTTTAATATCGTATCACGTGATTGTGTCCCCCAGAAACACTCCCAGATGCGGGGACCCAGGGCGCGTCTCAGAGGCCTCCCGCTGTCCTCTGTGATCAGGGAAGCACCCTGGAAACAGGTACCACCCAGCCCTCTCTGCAGCTAGCCAGGAAGGAGCGGGGCTCTCATCCTGGCCAAACAGGTGTAGGCAGAAGTCCCTACAGAAGACGTCCCTTCAAAAGCAAAAGGAAATCGTCAACTAGAGGTGGCTTTCGCCTCTCTGCCTTCCTCCTGCTGGGATGTGCACGCCATGCCTGGGACTATGCAGCCATCTTGCAACCTTGAAGATGAAAGCCACCTGCTACGGAGGGCACAGGGAAAGAGAGCAAGTTCATGTCCCCACCCTGCACCACCCTCCTCTGGACATCTGTCTCAAAGGTCTAGGATTAGGCACGCAGGACGGAGAGGTATGGTCAAGAAACGAGAGCAACTCAGGGCAACAAGACATCTTCTCTCAGGCCCCGAATGTGACTGAGTGTGGAGACAGGGTCTTTTGAGGGGTCCTCAAGTAACGTGAGGTTTTTAGCTTGTGTCCTAGCCCAGTGTGCTGTGGGGAGGAAGAAGAGCCCCCCGGAGCCCCCAGAGGGGGAAGCAACTGGAGGGAAGGTGGCGGGAGCAGGGGTAAGGTCGCAGGAGCAGAGGGAAGGTGGCGGGAGCAGGGGGAAGGTCGCGGGAGCAGAGGGGGGGTGCTACTCCCCCAGTTGCATCCTCAGGGCTGGTGAGGCCGGGGGAGGGGGCGTGGGTCTGGATTTAGGTTTCTTCACTTCTCTGTTTTAAAAATGATCTAAAGTGTGATTTTAGTAAATAGGATGAAATTTAAAAAAAAAAAACTGCTTCTTTATCGGAAAGATGGCGGCCACGGCTGGACCTTTGGCACCAGCAGCCCAGTCCTTAGTCACTCCAGTGGGGTCTGACGGGCCACTCCTCCATCTCGGGCTTGTTGCTTTGTCTGTGAAACGAGGGAAACAGTCGGGCTTTCTTGGAGGTTTAAAGGAGGATTACAATCAAGTGGTCTGGGCAGCGTGGGCAGGCCGGTGCCTCCCCCCACAGTGGCTCTTGTTCTATTTTTCTGGCTAGAGCACGGCTTTGGAAGGGGACCAAATAGCTGCTCAGCAAAACTGGAGGGGGGCATTCCTCTCTCCCTCTGTTAGGGAGTGAGCCCTGCTTTCTGGTTTGGAAATGGGTCTCAGGGGAGCTGCCTGTACAAAGGGGCACCCAGCCCTACTTCCCAGGTGGCCTGAGCGACACAGCTGAGCCCTGGCCTTTGATTGGACCCATGGACTTTCTCCAGGTGCATTTGGGGATGTTTTTGAGCTGCTGGGGAGTCGCCAACAGTCACGATGCAGTGCTGGGGAAGCACCAGGAGTGACATGTCATGGGCGCCTGGGGATCAGAGGCCCACCTCTGCTCGGAGTCTCAGTTCTAGGAGGGACATGGAGAGGAGGATATGTGCTGACCTGGACTTGGCCCTGCCGGTGCTCTCCCCGCTTCTGCCATGAGGCCAGCGTTCCGTGTCATCCTGGGGCCGTGCTCAGCGTTCTGCATGGAGGCCCAGCCGCCCTTCAACCCCACGTACTTGGACCACAGCAGCCAAGAGCTGAGCTGCTGAGGGCCTGGCAAGAGCCCCGGGAACCGCCCCCTGAGCTTTCTTATTACAGAAGCCAAAACCAGCAGCAGTGTATAAAACCACGAAATGACCTGCTGGCAGGAGGCACACACAGGCTTGACACTGGTCCTGGACAGGAGGGCCCCGGGGCAGGTCCCCAGGCTGCCTGTCCCCTACACCCCCAAGCAGCTCCTGGACCCACATCTTCACCCTCCTTGTCTCCCGGGCCTGCACAGTTTGACCTCAGAAGACACCTCCAAGGCCACCCAAATAGTCCCGCAGGACAGGGACTCAAAACCAGCCAACCCTGTGACACTCTCTGAAGGGGCTGGGCAGACGCCATCGTCACCAGGCTGCATGGCCAGGAGGCAGGATGTGGGGCCTTCAACTCTGAGCTTCGAAGCCGGCCAAGCCACAGGAATCCTACAGACTGCATTGAAGCCTGTGTGGCACAGGAGGAGGCGCTGCCCGTGATGACCTTGTGATGTCCTTGTGACGCAGGACACATGAGGCTAGACACCGGAGGAAGTCGCAGGACGCGGGTTTACTTAGACTGCCGCGGTGCAGAGGGGCTCACGCCCAGACACCTCTGGACCTTGAGCCTGGAAATTGCTTTCGACTCATCCTCAGGGGGTGGTTTTGTGGCAGTGGGTGGGAGCGGTTGCTCTCTGTCCTGTAGTCTTGGGCCACACAGAGCTTTCACACGTCTTGTCTGCAGACCTGGCGCTTACAAGAGAGAGAGCTACCATCCACAAAGCCCTCTGCAGGAAGCTTCTGCTCTCCTGTGGACACCCTTCGGAAAATCCTTCTGACAAGAAGAGAAGCTTTATTATGGCAAGGGTCTCGGGTGGGGGAACTGGTCTGTTGCTTAGGGTCACTTCCCAGAAACCTGTGGCACCTCCCAGATGAGGAGGGAGGAATAAACACTGCTGAGGAGACCAGCGGTGGTGGGTTTGGGGATTCTTTCCCCACAGGTCAGGAGGTCCTCTGCTGGTGTCTCCCAGGGCTGGCAGCCGGGCTGGAGAAGCAGAAGGCCATGGCGGCAGGCTAGTGTCCCGCTCTGCTGGCCCAGACGTGGCCCAGCCTGGACAGGGGTCCTGTCTACAGCTGGCTGCTGCCTGGGCTGCGCTCAGCTCTCGGGTGGGCGCTCCTGCCGGGGCCTCCGTGGTGGCGCACGCGCAGATGTCTGCTTCCTCAGGCCAGCGGCGGTCCCTTGGGGAGGCGGGGTTCCTGATTAGCCTCGGCCCCTGGGACACTCTCCCTCCACGCGTCCCCTCTTCCCCCTGAGGTGGAGGAGCACCAGGAGTCCCTCCCCACAGCTCCCACACACCCGAGGGCCCTGGTGCCCATCTCAGCATTCTGACCCACTCTCCCTCCCAGAGGCCCCTGGGGGTCAAGGTCAGGGAAGGGGCTGGGCCTGGGGTGGGTGCTGCCCAGGCCCTTGGGTTTGCCTCCCATGCCACCTGACCACAGTGGGCTCCTGCTGGCCTGGCCTCTGCTCCCTCAACCTCACCCCCAAGGAATCGGCCCTTAGGCCAACCCTGCCCTGTGTCTGCATCCCAGCTCTGTAGGGGACACCCTAGCAAGGGTGGTGCTGGGGCAAGGACTCCGAGGGGGACAGGAGGTGACAGGGGAGGGGTGGAGAAGGCTCCTGGTGAGGCTGGGCTTGAGTCGGTCTGGAGGTGAGGTGGCATGTCAGGGCCAGGGCAGGGAGGTGCGGGGACAGCACAGCGGAAGGCACCCAGGGTCCGGGGCAGGAGGCAGGGACAGGATGGCCTGGTAGGCGGCAGAGGGTCTTTGGCTGTGGGTCTCTGCCTCTGGTCATGATGCGTGAGCCCTGGGTGGGGGACAGGGCTGTCCGTGCTGGAGGACACCTGTGGTTTGTACAGTGGCCTTGGGCCTCCTCCGCCAGGCTGGGAGATCTCACTTAAATACTTCTGACAGCTCATTCCCAGTGACAGCCAGAGGCTGTGCACCTGTAGAGTGGGCCACAGAAGCCCCCAGTGCAGGGAGAGCGTATTCTTTCATAAATTGAATTTGGCGGAGGCACGCCAGCTGCCCGGCCTTGGACACTGTGCCCTCTGGTCTCCCCGGGGCCCCTTGGCCCAGCTCAGCAGCTCCACTGCAGCCGCGGGGGGTGTGGCCTCTGTACTCAGCCTGCCACCTGGTCCTCCGTGGACTTCCTCTGAGCCACAGGGGTCTCATCACAAGACTAGGGTCCCGAGGGATGGCGGTCGAGGAGCCAAGAGGGGCCCAAGGACAGTGCATGGGGGCTCCAAATACGGCTCCCAGGGTCACTTCTGGAGAGGCCATGTCAGGCTAGGCTCCCTCAGGGAGGGGCTACCAAGGGGGAGGGTGTGGCTTGGGTGGGGGATGGTGGAGGAGGGCCTGGGGGGAGGGCAGGGCATCATGGGGGAGGGCAAAAGGAGGGGATATCGGGGGAGGGCATGGCTGGGGGGAGTGGATGGCATGGGAGGGGCAGCAGGGGGAAGGCCCTGGGGCACCTGGTCCTGTGGTGGGGGATGGCTCTCCCTCCCTGTAGCAGGGGAGTTTGCTGTGTGGCGGCCTTGGCAGGCAGCTGGATGCTTTGAAGGACAGCGCTGTTGTCACCCAGCAGGGTGGCCCGAGGGGTGTTAATAGAAGGGGAACAGGCAGGCTGTCTTGCTAAAGAGTCATCTGGGAGACGTGGCCCAGCCTGGCAGGGGTCATGGCTACAGCCCAGTAAGTTCTGATGCTGAGGAGGAGCTTTAGTGCTGTCTTCAGGAGGAAAAGGGGCAGTGCCACCGGCGGGCAGCATCACACCTGGATCCAAACTTGGCCTGTGCGGGGCTGGAGGGAGGCGGCCCTGGGCTCTGGGCTGGCCCTGAGCCTGTGTACGATGCCCAGCATCCTCCTGGCTCCACGGGGCCCTCCGGGAGGGTGAGCTGAGCAGGCAGGGAGTCGTGCTGGCCTTGAGAGCTGAGCTCTGTCCCCAGGGAAGGTCCTTCGGACCCCAGCTAGCTTGCCTGGCGTGTCCACAGGGAGCTCTCCTGCCTTCCCAGGGCGTCGAGTGGGGAAGGTGAGGCAGGGACGGCCTCTGTCCTCTCTGCCTTTGCTGAATACTCCAGGTGGCCTTTCTGCTTGGGAGAACTTATAACTAATCGTGGTTAAAATAATTTGATAATAATAATAACAACGAAGTGTGGCCGAGGGGCTCGGAGCTCAAACGTGGATCATAGCGCTGACGTTCTAAAGCCATCCCAGCAGCCCAGATCTCTCACCCAAGGTCCCTGTCAAAGACGGTGACATGGTGACCAATCGTGTGTGGCCAGGTCAGGCAAGGCCAAACAATCCCACTGCACCTCACCGGCCTCGTCAAAGGACAAACGGAGCCCCAGGAGCAGATCAACGAGGTCCCAGTCTGCCATGGAACAACAGAGCAGTACTGGAAGAAAATACAGATGACATGTTGGTTGAAGAACCAGCCCCGGGGCTACGGTAGCTCAGCGCAGAGCATTGCCCAGCACGCAGGCCTGGGTCTGACCCCCAGCACCACGTCCTGAACACAGAGTGACTCTGGGGTTCCCACTCCGGCTCTTGACTCACTGGGTTCCAGAACCAGAAGAGAAACCCTGGGGCAGGAGGTGCGGGCTCCATTTCTGTGACCCAGGAATTTCCAGAACACAGGACCCTGAGCTGGAGGGAGTTGTGTGTCCCTGATGGGGGCAATGGTAGTCCCCGAGGGCGCTGCTGAGTCTTGAGGGGACCCCAGGGCCAGGCTCTGTCTCAGTCTCTTCTCCGACAAGGGAAGAGGCAGAGAGAGTGCGAGCTTGTGTGTGTCAGAGCCCCGCATGGACTGGGCTTGGGTGTCCACTGTGGGGTGGCCACGGGGGCTGGCTACAGCAAGTCAGGGAGGGAGCCACTCAGGTGTGGTTCGGCCGGAGGAGGGGCCTGCAGTCCCTCGGCAGGTGTGTGGTCAGCGGAGTGGGATGGGACAGGACCACCAAGACCCAGTACCACACAAGGTGTTCCTGGCCAGGTGCCCTGTCTGGGTGTGAAGGAGCTCCTTTGTCTTTCAGAATGGCCACCTTGCCCTGGGTCAGCACGCAGCCCTGGTCACTGCGCTGCTGCTAAGCCCAGTCCTGGGGCTCCTCTGGCTGTGGTCCAGGATGCGTCCACGTTACTGCCCAGTCGACTTCTCATAGAAGTCAGCATCACGTCCCGGGTGCCGATGTGTGTCCTGCTGGCCCCGTGTCCGTGTTTCCATGGGGAAAGGAGTCCTGCGGAAGGCGGCCATTCTGCTCCTGTTCTTTGGGTGGGGAAACCGGCCTCGAGGCTGGGAGCATGGCCTGCTGTGGGTCAGCTGTGCGGCTCTCCCTGGTTCAGGCTCAAGCCCTCGCTACCAAGTGGACACTGCTAAATATATTTTCCTCCAAAGATGAATAAATGGGCCTTTACGAAAATTTAGTAGGGGAATAGAACTCAGCTGAAAAATCAAACACTTGGAAAACCACTTAGTGTTTTTATTTACAGAGCAGCTTGGGTGGTCCCAAGCTCTCATGCGATTTATGGCTGCAAAGCCAGTTCCTAACGCTACGTGCTCTCGAGCTCACAGGCCCCCCAGGCCCCCGTTTGTACTCCACCCACCTCCGCAGGATGAATGGCAGAGGGTGCGGGGAGGAGGGTGCCGCCCCAGCCAGCCAGGAAGGGCAGGGCGAGGGGCAAAGTGCTTCCCGGAGGAGACACTGCAGTTTGTTCAGACGCTCATGTGTCATTCACTAGAGCAAAAATAAACCCTATTGGCCAGGAAAATAGAAGCCCTTCTCCCCGCCCACTCCGAGCCATCTGCAGCACAGCGGGGACGAAGGGGACAGTGGTGGAGTTTGCCCAGACATCACCCCACTTTGAAGATCACACTGCTCACCAGGTCCAGGGACGAGCCTCTGCCACCTCCCCAGGGACAGCAGGGACCCTGAATGCCTAAGCCAGGGGCTGCGCTAGGACAGGTGGTGCCATCAGTTCCAGAAGCCCCCACCTGCGCCATGCACATGGGAGGCTCCTTCAGTCTCTCACTCACCCACTCACTTACTCACTGTCTCACCCATTCACTCTCACTCACTCACCCACCCATTCACTCACTCACCCATCCACTCACTCACTCACTCACTCACCCATTCACTCACTCACTCACTCACCCACTCACTCACTCACTCACTCACCCATCCACTCACTCACTCACTCACCCACTCACTCACTCACTCACTCACCCACTCACTCATTCACTCACTCACCCACTCACTCACTCACCCACTCACTCACTCACTCACTCACCCACTCACCCACTCACTCACTCACCCATTCACTCACTCACTCACTCACTCACCCATCCACTCACTCACTCACTCACTCACTCACCCATTCACTCACTCACCCATCCACTCACTCACTCACTCACTCACCCACTCACTCACTCACTCACTCACTCACCCATCCACTCACTCACTCACTCACCCATTCACTCACTCACTCACTCACTCACTCACCCACCCATTCACTCACTCACCCATCCACTCACTCACTCTCCCATCCACTCACTCACTCACTCACTCACCCATTCACTCACTCACTCACTCACTCACCCATCCACTCACTCACTCACTCACCCATTCACTCACTCACTCACTCACTCACCCACCCATTCACTCACTCACCCATCCACTCACTCACTCACCCATCCACTCACTCACTCACTCACCCACCCATTCACTCACTCACTCACTCACTCACCCATCCACTCACTCACTCACTCACCCATTCACTCACTCACTCACTCACTCACTCACTCACCCATTTACTCACTCACTCACTCACTCACTCACTCACTCACTCACTCACCCACCCATTCACTCACTCACCCATCCACTCACTCACTCACTCACCCATTCACTCACTCACCCATCCACTCACTCACTCACTCACCCATTCACTCACTCACTCACTCACCCACTCACTCACTCTCTCACCCATTCACTCACTCACTCACTCACCCATTCACTCACTCACTCACTCACCCACTAACAGGAGAGTTTGAAGTAAACAAATGACAGGAGAGTTTGAAGTAAACATATTTTGATGAAGAAAGGTGCATAAGTTAGAAATATGTGTGAGTTAGATAAGGATATAAGGTAAACATGTTTTGGTGTATTTTAGCACAAACAAGTGTGATAGTTTAGGATAAGCGAGTTGTGATGCAATATAGACACAATCTGTTAAGATAGGATAAGAGATAGAAGCCACGATGTAAACATGTTTTTGGTTTGAAGTGTTGCAAACAACTATAGTATTTAAGGGCCAAGAAGGCTGAGCTCTTTGGTCAGTTCAGATCCACGATGTCCGTGGGTCAACATCGAGCGAACTGAACCCCGCCAGTTCCTGTGCCTCGTGTGATGTAATGAACCTGGCGTGAATAAACCGAGCATTCGAAAAGGCATATGGTGTGCAGCGGCTTCTTTCTTCAAGACACGGATCGTAGGCTGGGAGCGGTTACCTGGGGCAGAGGTGATCCTGACTCCAGGACCACCTGGGGACGATCACGGGACCTCGCTGCAGTCCTCTACTCGTGTCACCTACTCACTCACTCACCCACTCACTCACTCACTCACTCACCCATTCACTCACTCACTCTCTCACCCACTCACTCACTCACTCACCCATTCACTCACTCACCCATCCACTCACTCACTCACTCACCCATTCACTCACTCACTCACTCACTCACTCACTCACTCACATTCACTCACTCACCCATCCACTCACTCACTCACTCACCCATTCACTCACTCACTCACCCATTCACTCACTCACTCACCCACTCACTCACTCACTCACTCACCCATCCACTCACTAATTTACTCACCCATCCACTCACTCTCTCACCCATTCACTCATTCACCCACTCACTCATTCACTCACCCATTCACTCACTCACTCACTCACTGATTCATTCACCCACTCACCCATTCATTCACTCATTCAGTTGTTCACTCACTCACTCACCCACTCACTCTCACTCACTCACTCTTCGCCCTCATCCACCCTCTCCTCTGCTTTCCTAAACACCACGCCCACACACTCAATCCTCTCAGCTCCATAAAACAAGTTAAGCCTTAATTTTTCAGGGTGACAGAAGGAAGGCTCAGCGAGGCTGAGGAGTGGGGTCACCAGCAAGAGACCCGTGGGTACAAAGTGCAGGAGTGGTCTCCAGACCCGAGCCCAGATTCAACTCTCCCCTGTTCTTAACTCCTGCAGTGGGTTCTAGGGTGTCCCTCAATTCTGGCCACCTGGACCCAGCCGGTAGCCTTTGGAAACAGGGACTTTGTACATGCAGTTTTTAGATGAAGTAATTCCAGATCAGGATGGGCTGTGAACACCTTGAACAATGTCCTGTGAGAAGAGGAGATGGGACCCAGGGCCCCCTGAGTGGTGTCCTGTAGAGAGAGGACAGGGACCCAGGCCCAGGGAAGAGGGAGGCAGAGATAAGGTGGTTTGGAGTAGCCCAGGACTGTCGATGCACCAGGAGCTGCAGGAGGCTCATGAGGCACAGCCCCCCGCCCCCGCCATACGTGAGCTCTGGCTTCTGGCCTCCTGTTCTAAGAGAACAAGCATCCGCTCCCTTAAGCCACCTATGGGTGGCCATCTGTTAGAGCAGCCACCGGGTGCTCACTCCTCAGGTAGGAGAGGAGGCCTCCTAGGACTCCTGGGTCCTGCAGACCAGGACACAGGGCAACTGGTGTGGCCCTGCCCAGCATCCAGCTGTCCTCCTGGGGGCTCTCTGTGCTGGCCTGGTGAGTCTGGGCTCTGAGTGTCCAGACCCAGGATGGTCACCAGCTGGCTGTGGCTTCCTGGGAAAGTCAGTGCCTGAGGCTGCAGGAGCTGGGTGGGGTGGACTGTCAGCTTAGACCCTTGCAAGTTGCAGGGATAGCTCAGGCGATGCCCCAGAGCCAGAGAGAGAGGACGGCAGTGCTCTAGGCTCCGAGCAATGCTTCCAGGGCAGGCTGCGGGGACCAGGGCTGGACTCAGATGTCAGCATGGAGCTCTGGGGACACTCAGGAAGGAGGGTAGGAGACCAGAATGATCGCTCTCCTAGGCTCTAGTTTTGGAGGAACTGTGAAGGGTGTCGTCTGGATGGAAGGACAGATGGAAGCCCTCCATACATAAACCTGTTTGATACTGTAGCGATTGTTTCATGCTATAGCAACACGATGCTCCTCAGCCGTGGAGACGGGTTGCACGGGGAGGAAGTCGGCAGTGGATTCTCACACAGGTAACCGCTGGTCCTCTGAGTCTCAGGTGCACAGGGAGGTCCTGGGGCCTCCCGCGATGGCGCGCTGGCTGTAAAATCTGGTGCCTTGTGGTCAATCTACATGAGCTAGCTCTTCCCAAGCCAATAGCCCCCAACAGCTGTTCACAAGACACCAGGGGAGGCAGGTCCTGGTGACAAGTCCTTGCAGCTTAAGCAGATGGCCTCACAGGCCCCCTTTGCCCCATGAACTCAGGACCCTGAAGGCTCCCTCGCACAGAGCCGTGGAGCTAAAGGTTGGTTGTGGGTGGGGTCCCCTCCAAGGGGAGCTGGGCCTCCCTGGAGCTGGGCCTCCCTGGAGCTGGGCCTCCCTGGAGCTGGGCCTCCCTGCCGGTCTCCTCTGCCTATGGATGAGGCAGGGCCGTCCTTCTGGAAAGCTGTCGGGGAAGCTGGCTGCTCTTTCCCCACTCACCCTCAGGCTCCTGCTGCAGCTGTCAGTCACGGGGACCATGGGGTGCCTGCCGGGTCTTCCTAGGCTGCGTCTGCATCTGCAGAGCTTCTCTGGTTGACCTGTGCTCCTTCTTGGGCTCTGGAGGGACATTTGTCTTCTGACTTCCACCAGAGGGGGGTTGTCATGGAGCCCAGACTTTCTGTCTCTTCTCCAGCCCCTTGTGCACCTTCTGTGCAGCAGAGAGAGGTCCCCTGGTGCTGGCAGAGACCCAGGCAGGACCTCTGGGAGACTGTCCGAGGTGCCATGGCACTTGAGGCTGGAGACTTGTGGGAACTAAAACTGGAAGAGCTACAAGTTGACATTAACAGGCTGCTGTATTCGAACCTGGGTGTTCATGCGTCATGCCCACATGTCCCCCTCAGGCTGCCTCACGGGGGGACATCACCATCATTGTGAAGTCCACAAAACATAGGCAAGACCCAGACTCAAGGTTCAGAAACAAGAGAAGAGCATAGGATGCAACTGTATCCACAGCTCTGTCCATCACCTACTCACCCAGAGGCATAGCTTCTAAAAGGGCAGAGAGAGAGGCCAAGTACGGAGACCCGTGGGGACAAGTCCGAGTCCCAGAGGTGTAGCCTCCTGGGCGGACACAGAGCCTCCCTGACACACAGAGGGCATGCACACACAAAGGAGCAGAACGCGTCACACTTGGGGCCATAACGCATCCACACATTTCTAAGAGTCAATAAATAACTACACTCTCCAACCACAAAAAAATAAAGATTCAAATGGACACAAGGATAGTTTTTACAAAATCGTAATTTTGGGAATACTAACTTTTTGATTTTTGTGCCAGAGATTGAACCCTGGGGTGCCCAACCGCTGAGCCACATCCCCAGCCCCACACCCCCTTTTTTAAAATTTCAAGACAGGGTCTCACTAAATTGCTTAGGGCCTGACTAAGTGGCTGAGGTGGCCTTGACCTTGACCTTGATCCTCCTGAGCGCTGGGATTGCAGTCGTGTGCCACTGTGCCCAGTGAACACTAAAGTTCTTATGAACACTCTGGAAGTCACAAACCCGCAGAGTGGCGGTAACATGATGCGGAGGTCAGAGCCAGAGCAGCCCGGAGGATGGGAGCTGGAGCTTCTGGCAGCGAGCCAGCGAGGCCAGGAGATGCCCCGGCAAAGCCCAGTGCGCGGGCACCTGGTGTCCTGCAAGACAGGGCTGCGCGGTTACCCCACTCCTGGGCCTCAGCACCCATCAGCAGACAGCAGAGAAAACAAGCCTGAGACACCTCGCATGTCACCCAGAGAATGGAGAGTAAACAGACCTCCAACCAGCGTGTGCTTGGCAAAAAGATAGTTTCCATTTCACACTCCACGTTTCCATGGTTAATTACGATCCATGATAGGGTTTATTTAAAATGACCGATTCTGAGCTGTGTCTGAGGGGGGGTAAGGGCTACGTCTTCCTTAGCTCTGCTCCTAAGGGCTTGGGGACAGTGTCAGAGGGTTAATTTTGGAGACCTTTTGGAGGTCTGTGTCCTCATGGGCTGGGGCCTTAACTTGGGCTCTGAGCCTGCTGGTTCTGAGACCCTAGGTGGGAGGACGGTGGCCAGGACGCAGTAGGGCTCCTTGCTATCGCAGGAGCCATCCAGGTGTCCCAGCCCCCTCAATGGCACCTTGTCATGGGTGTTCCTGATGTGGCCAGGGCCATGGAAACAGGAGGGGACAGCCAGCCGTCTGCATGGGTTGGGCGTGGGCTGAGCTGAGGTGTCTGCTGAACCCCATGCAGAGGGTGGGTCTCGTCCTGAGCCTGTGAGGCCCACGCTCTGCTTGTTTTCCTCATCCTACAGTCAGGACAGCACAGAAAGGGGGGTCTGCAAGGACAGGCAGTGAGGAGGGGCCCCCAGCTAGTGACAGTGGCAGCCACCATGTACACACACACACACACACACACACACACACACACACACGGCAAGCACACCCCTTCTCAGGGTGGGCGTGGGGTCCAGGGATGCTGATTTTTCTGTAATAAGATGAGGTCGCCCTGACAAACTCTTTTATTAGATTTTGTGTCTCTGATCAAGTACAACCAAGCCCAAGGTGACGCTCTGTTGCTTGGTGCCTCTGACGCAGCGATCTGCAGAAACTAACACAAGGGGCCGCGGCTCTTCTTGTTCTTTAAAAGGCTGCCCGTTGTCGCCGCGCCTGTAGCAGGGCCTCTCCTCTCGGCCTCCTGCCAAGGTGGCGGGTCTGGGGGCCCCAGGCTGGCCAACATGTGCTCGTTATCAAAGGCCTCCCCACACGTGCGGATTTCTGAAGCAGGCGACTGGCCGGTCCCTGCTGCTCTGACCTGAGGAGAAACCCAGAGGAGGGAAGTGCCTGGCGTCCCTGTGTGGACAGTGGGGTCAAGTGTGGAGCCAGGTGGTGGCCCAGGTCCAGGTGCTGGTCTTGGGGGTCAATGGACCCTTATATCATTGAGAGTGCCCTTGTCTCCAAGCACCCCCATCCTGCTAGATCCTGCCCTGGCCGCCCTGCAGACCTCTCTGGGCCTTGCAGAAGCACCCTCCCTCCCCGTGTGCTGCCACCTTTCCTGGACACTCCGAGATGCCACAGCCTGAAGCCCCTCCACCCTGTGTGTAACCCCCACCGTGAGTCGGAGGCCCCCGGTTCTGGCCTTGCTTTCTGTCCCTGAGAAAGTCCAGCCTGACCTCCCACCTCTGCCTGTCTCTGCCGCCACTGGCCGGTGGATCACCTGCCCAGAGGCCTCCCCCTGGACAGCCAGGTCCCCGTCAGGAGGTGCCCGTCCCCTCAAGGAGGCTCGGCCTTCCTCTGGTCCCTTCCGTCTGTTCTGCCGCATCGCAGCTGAGGGCCAGGTCTCCTCGCAGCTCAGGTGGACAGAGCTCTAGGACACCAGACCCTCCCCTGCCCGGAGTCAGATCCTCTCTCTACAGCCCTCAAGCTACATCTGGGGTCTCCGGCTTAATTCTAGGGGAGCCGTCTGCTCGTTCCCTGCCCTGTCCCTGTGGCTGGTGACCTCACCTTGACATCTGGACCAGGGACAGAGGGTCTAACCTCTTGGCCGGCCACCTACCTCCCAGCCCCCTCCCTGTGGGGCCTCCTATACTGTCCCCTCCCAGGCCTCCCTCACGGCTCCTCGCACCCGGGGCCACAGTGGTCACCTGCAGGTGTGGTCTGCAGGAAGCTCTGCTTAGGGCTTCACCAGGACACCCCAACTGCTCATCCGGCCTGCGAGTCCCGGGGCTGTGCCCTTCTTCCCGCCTCTGTGCCCAGGCCTTTGTCCTGGCCTCCCTGAGCTCCCACCTCCGAGCTGTTTGGGCTCCTTCCCTGCCCGTGCACGTCCGCGGCTCTCCCACACCCAGGCTCCGCTGAGCCTCCCCAGGAGGCTCCCTCACTCCGTACTTCAGGGTCTCCCCTCCCCGGCCCCCTTCTCATGGCTCCCGTGGCTCTCTGTCGGGACGCCCCTGGGTCTCCCTTCTCTGTCTAGAGGATAATTGCTGACTCTGGCTTGGCGGGAAGCCCCCTTTGAGGCGAGAAGCCTCCGCGGAGGCAGGGACTCAGCCATGGCAAGTCACACGCGACGCACGGGCCCAGCTTAATGGACGGGTCAGAACCAGCCTCCTCCAGGAGGCACGTGGTTGACCCACAGAGGAGGTGGGGCAGGTGACCAGGGAGCCTCTCTGTCCTGCGCAGGATGCTGGCCTAGGCAGGGTGGACTGTGGGTTCAGGTGCCTGCTGGGTCCTTGTGGAGCAGGATTCCACCAGGGCTGAGCCCCTGGAGGGTAGTCACTCTGTCACCTGGGCCGTGGCCTCCCTGGGTGGCTGCCAAGGATGTTCCTCTGCTGACTGCTGGGGACAGGGAGCTGGGCACGGGGGCTCAGGGGGTCACCTCGGCATATCAGAGGAGCCCCAAGATGGCAGACACTCTCCAGGCCTTGGGCAGACTGCAGCTTCAGGGAGCTGGGGCTGCCACGCTGGGTGTGGACGTGGTCTCCAGCCTGCAGCTCCGGTCTGGAGCGGTGGTACCCAGCGCAGGGTGGAGGGGGCAGGGAGGCCTGTCCTGGGGTCAGAAGGACCCACGGAGGAAGCACTCCGGTGAGGCTCAGGCCGGCTCTGGCAGTGCTGAAGCTGGCCAGAGAGCTCCGAGCCCACGTGAGGTGGACCGTGTGGCAGGGGGCTGCTCAGGGGCTTGCGGGTGGAGCATGTGGGGGAGCACCCGGCCCTCCAGGACCCCGACAGGTTGGATCTGCTGAGGAGTGGGCACTGCCACCCATGATGCTGGCGATGACCCTGGTCCATCCATGCCCAGCACCCCGCCTGCCCTGTGGGTGGTGCAGTTGCGGCAGATACACCTCCCTTGTGAGGGGAAGTGACTGGACCCAGGATGGCCCGACAGGCCAGCCCACGAGGTGCTGGACAGCTCCCGGATTCCCTGGAAGTGTCTCCTCCTGCTGTTGTGCCTGAGGTGGAGGCTGTGCTAGCCCAGGGCTCCAGGGATGCAGGGCAGCGGGAGAGCTGTCTGTCTGTCTACCGTCTTTCTTTTTCCTTCCCTCCTTTCTTTCTCCACATTCTGGAGGGCCCTCTGTTTCCCCAGACCTTCACAGCCACAGCCACTCTAGCCTTTAACTGTTGGCCTGGGTCGTGGCTCGGCCAGGTGGACACAGAACTGACCACCACAGAAGCACAGGCCACAGATAACAAAAGTGTGGGAGGATCCTGGGGCTCCCTTTGGACAGACAGAGGTGGCTGAGGGTGGTCCCGAGAGCCATCTCTGTGGTTCTCGGAGGGCAGCTCTCGGGGACAGGGACAAGGTGGGTGTGGTGTGGTGAAGAGGTGCTGGAATCTAATGGCACACACAGGCGGCCCCTCAGGCCTGGGCCGCTGGGGGTCTCGGTTTCTTGAATGGAAGCGCAGGGCACTGGTCTCTTCTGCACCCCGGGGCAGGGCTGGGATGATGTGATCAGCCCTCGGTCCACAGGCCAAGGCTGCGTTCAGCAGGGAGCGGGGCAGTGCCCAGGCTCAGAGTCGCCAGCTCACAGGCTCCTTTCCAGTGCTGCCTCTGCTGGTCTTGAGGCGGATACTCTGCTTTGAGCTGCGATGGCCACACTTGCTCCCCCCACGGGGACAAGCCTAGCTTCATGCTAATGGCATTCGGGCAGTTGTGCTTGAAGGCACCCTCCTTCGGCCTGGGCAGCTCCCTGGAAGGCTGGCTTGGGGCTGGCGCTGGGGACAAGGGTGCCGGGGACCTTGCTGGGAGGACACAGAGGGGAATCTGACCTGTGAGTTGCTGAGAGACCAAGGAGGGAGTGGAGAGGCTTGCTCAGGACAGACGGAGAAGCGAGGAGGGGTGGGGCCTTGGGTGGGCGCCTGCACATTGACACAGCCATCGGCTGCGCCCGGTCTCCAGGATCCTCCCCTCCCCAGCTCGGGCTCCAGGTCTCCCGGGGGCTCAGTGCCCTCCTGGTGCTGGGGGCTGCGTGGTGGGCCCTCCAGCACCTGCCATGCCTGGCTCAGCCCCGGAAACACCAGTGCTCCTCTGGCCTGAGTTCCTTTCAGTATCTCAAATTAATTTCATTTTATTTGGATCCTGATGGATTTTAATGTAAGATAACAGCAAATCTTTGCCAACCTCGGGCAGTTTAATAACTGAAACCTTTGATTAAAAATTTTAATAGTCTAGAATGATGAAATTGTACAGGGCTGGGACAAATTAAGCCTCTGCTATCCACACTGACTTAATGATGCTGCCTGGGAATGGGGAAATCTGTTTTCTTATTTTTTACCCCAAAGGAACAACAACGAAAAATTAAACTCTCCAAAAACAAGATTTCCTTACAAAATCAACTCTGATTCTTCTGTCATGGTTTCTCTATTTAGCGCCCACCACGGTGCAAGCCACGCTCTCTGGCCCAGAGGCAGCAGGGGCGAGTCTGAGCCTCACCTGGGCCTCCGTGGCTCAGTGCCTGACCCTGTGTGGGTTTGCTGGGCGCCATGGGAGCTGCCCCTGGACTGAGGACAGCGGCAGTCGCTCTCACTGAGGCAGAGCCCCTCAGCAAGGGGGCCAGGGCCGTGCCCCTCAGGCGCTGGGAGAGCCCTGTGCCTCTTCAAGGTCCCTGTGGCTCTGCAGCGGCTGGCCCCTGCCATCTTCTCACCGTGTGCTGTTTGGGCTCCTGTAGAGGCCCTGTCCCTGGGTGTAGGACCACTCAGATGACCGGGACAGTCTCACCTCCAGACCTTGACCGAATCACATCTGCTCTCAAGGTCGTGTTTTCCAAATCAGAACATCAAGCCCAGGTTCCAGAGATCAGGGCTTGGGCGAGTCTTTTGGGAGCCGCCGTTGTACCCGTTGAAAGCCTCGCGTCACCCCAGGACGAGGTGGTAGGTAACGACACTGGGTTCTCCCATCTGGGCACAGGAGGCCTGAGGGATTCTCCGTCCCTGAGCAGAGCGGCTGGGCACCAGCGCCACGTGGGCAGCAGGGAGAGCTGGATTTTCACACTCAGGAACCCTGAGCCCCCAGGTGGTGGATTTGGAGGTGGCCCTGGAGAGGGGAGCAGGGTTGGACGAGGCCAGGAGGGTGGGGCCCTGAAGGGATCGGGCCATTCCACGGAGAATCACCAGAGAGGTGACCCCTGTGCCCCACGTGAGGTCACAGAAGGTGTGTCCACAGCCAGGAGACAGTCCTGCCAGTTGGCCTGCCCTCGCAGGCTCCAGACTGTGAGAAGGACTGCGGTGTCCAGGCTCCTGTTGGGGGTCTCATCATGGACGTCAGCACAGCGGACATGAGCCCAGCTTTGCAGGTGGCAAATCAGCTGCCACAAGGACTCTCCGGTTCTCCACTGCTGTGACCTACCTGTCTATTAACCAGTTGTCTACCTGTCTGTGGATCTGTCCAGCTGTCTCGTCTATCACCCACCTACCTATTTCTGTCTCTCTAGCAACATCTCCCTATGTACCTGTCTTTACACCTATCATCTGTCTACCATCTGTCTGTCAGTGTCTGCCATCCATCTATCATCTATTATCTATCCCCTATCTGCTATCTATGATCTATGTATCCATCCATCCATCCATCCTTCCTTTTATCAATCCATCCATCCATCCATCCATCCATCCATCCATCCATCCATTTATCTATCAATCTATCCATCCATCCATTTATCTATCAACCCAGCCATCCATCCATTTATCTATCAATCTATCCATCCATCCATTTATCTATCAACCCAGCCATCCATCCATTTATCTATCAATCTATCCATCCATCCATTTATCTATCAATCTATCCATCCATCCATCTTCTATCATCTATGCATCTTCTCTTCTCTCCTCTCTCCTCTCTCCCTTGAAGACATATCTATCTTGGAGCTGTGGTCTCCCCTCCTGGCCATTCTGTGTCTGCGGAACGTGGCAGGACAGGCCCTGCACCCCGGACGCTGGGTGAGGAAGGGTCTCTAGCACTAAAACATGGCAAGTGGTTGCAGCGTCTTCGAGCTCAAGGCGGTGTTTACACCTTGAAAATTTCTAATAATTGTTTGAAAGAGCTCAGCGTCCCCCAGCGCCCCTGGAGGAGGACCAAGTCCCACAGCAAGCCTCGCCCACCTGCCTGGGGCCACCTTCAGCCTCCCCTCCACTCTCCAGTGACTTGGGCGGCCTCGGCCCCTGGGCTGCTTGATGGGAGGCCCCGTCTCATAAAGTTACCAGGGAGAGGAAAGTAGCAGGGCAGCGGCCAGACCAGAGGCGGAGGGGCAGGGGTGAATCTGGAGGCAGAATCAGACATGAACAGCGGCTCATGGGAGATCTGAGGCTGCCGGTTCTCCGGAGGGTCTTCCCTCTGTCTTTCAGAAGACGCTGGCAGGGAGCTGGTCCTCAGGGATGTGCTTTTGGCCCCAGCGAGCTCCTATTGTAGCTGGGATAAAAAGACAGGTAGGCAGGTGTCTGTGACGTCACCCAGCCACACAGGGTCCTGGAATAGACCTCAGACAAGTCCTCCCTGGGGCAGAGGCAGGAGCAACGCCCTCCCGCAGAGGTGGGGCAGGCAGGTTGGATGGCGGCTGCAGGGGGCCGGTGAGGCTCACTGTAGGGCTCAGGCTCCTGGGTGTAGGGACACAGAATTGAAACACTTCTCTGTAAGTCGGGGTGCCCAGCAGGGAGACCAGACAAGTCCATCATCCCACAGAACTGTCCATCTTTTATTTTGAGGTGAGAGCACCTGAGATCGACTCTTAGCAAGAGACCTGGGTCCACAGTGCCATCAAGGCCAGACCTCAAGTTCTCAAGTGCCCGGGTGACTGGCTCCTGGCTGTTCCTTCTGCTCGCCCACTGCTCTGTCTTCCTCTCCATTGTGCACACTGTTGTGTTCTTTTTTTGTTTTGATTTGTTACTGGAGACTGAACTCAGAGGCGCTTAACCACTGAGCCCCATCCCCAGCCCTATTTTGAATTTTGTTTAGAGACAGGGTCTCGCTGAGTTGCTTAGGACTTTGCTGTAGCCGAGGCTGGCTTTGAACTGGCGATCCTCCTGCCTTGGCCTCCCAAGCTGCTGGGATTACAGGCCTGAGCCACCGCACTCAGCTCTGTTCTATTCTTTATCTCTGTGCACTGGACAGTTTTCTAGATCCCACCTGCAGATAGGAGATCTGGTGCTGTCCATGGCTCCGTGTGGGGTTGGGTCCTCTCCTTGGGGCTGGGGCATCCCTTGGGTTTGAAGTGGGTCACCTCTGTGTCCCGGTGGGTGCTGTGGAGCATGGGCTGCAGGGTGCTGGTTCTGGAAGCAGGACACAGGAGCACAGGGCAGTGACTGGCCTGGAGCCTTCCTCCTCCCCCTGGCACACATCCCCTCTCGGCCCTCCGAGGCGGGCCTTGTCCTCAAGCCGACAGATGACAGGGAAGCAGGACTGTGCGCAGGGTCCATGTGGCCCAGTGCCTCCTCCAGGGCCTGAGGTGCCAGAGTTGGCAGGCTAAGTTCTGCACACCCCGCAGCCAGCCAGCAGAGGGGCCCGGCTCCCACCTGGGAGGTGTTTCCTCCTGGAGCCGGGTGCAGCGGTGAAGCCTGTGATCCCAGCAGCTCGGAAGGCTGAGGCGGGAGGATGGCGAGTTCAGAGCCAGCCTCAGCAATGGCGAGGTGCTAGGCACATGGAGCACAGATGACAGAGGCAGGGGCGGGAAGCAGACCCCGGAGCAGCAGGCTCTCCTTCATGCTGCAGCGGGTCAGTCCATCAGGCACGGGAGGACTCATTTTCTGGGCACGGGAAATGGCCCCGGAGTTACAGAAGGAGTCTAGGGTTTATAGTTTACCATGAGGGAGAATCAATCCCGGGAGGCTGTGGACGTGCCGTGTTGACATTCGGGGACCTGGTTGTGCAGGTTTAGATTCTAACTCAGAAAGGAGTTGTAAAAAGTCGGAATCTCCTTGTCACTGGGAAAAGCTCAGGACTCGGTGTTCACAGTCTGTGATTTTTCCTCACTAAAAGAATGTCATGTATTCTTAATACAAAATATAAAAAGGTAAGTTTTTTGTAAATGCATATACGCTTTCCTTTATGGTATCATCGTTGCTTCAAACCAATGAAAATTATATAGCAATGGTATAATATTCTCTTTCAGGTAATGTTTGTTTGCTTAGTGCTTTACTTTTGTACATAATGTTTTATTTGGGAGTTTGTTCTCTAGGTGAAAAAAAAATCAATAAAGTGCCATTGATTAACAGCACCTAACCTACATGTTTTATCAAACTGAACCACTTTTCCTGTTGATGGTGTGGTAGACTCTGTTTAGTATAAAATGTTGAACCAGAGGAAGCAAGCAGTTTCTCTTTTAGAAAAATGTAGACAATAGAGAGGCAAATGATTCACAGTATAAGAAGTTAAAAACATTAAAAGTCACTCAAAGAATTAGTCATTTATGCATGTACAGGAACATCATATTGTCTGCTTTTCAGGGACTTAAAGATTAGTGTTCTATTATGTAGTGTTAAATGTGTTGCATTAATGCCTTAAAATAACTTGGATGATTATATAAAAACCAGTTTTAAACCTGTTTGAAAATATCTCAGGAAAGATCATTTTGCTCTCCTCTAACCAGTTATAATACTCAAGATACATTATTTAGAGTAAATTAATGATATATGAGTAGGAGAAGAGAGCCTAACTATTATGTTTTAAGTGGCTGCTTATTCAGAGCCCTTGGACATCAATTGTATCTCGCAGTTATAAATGTGCTACTTAAAGTAGCATCCAGTGGAAAATAATCTGAGAATTGGTTAACAAAGGTTAAATCACAGTTGGGATATTGAAAGGAAAATTGATGAACAGATTGTTGATGGGTGATTCCAATCTCACTAAGAGAACATCATCCCACCAAAAGAAAGAAAGGCCTGTGCATTATTAAAAGCCTGTTCTGCAACACTGTTGGGAATTTGGTTGGATCATGAATGCTGGCAGGTTGTCAGGGAAACAGAAATAACACTATTGAATGCATTCTTATCTTATGAAATGGGTCTAACATTGCTACTTTTGATTTTCTAATGGCTAATATGGAATTTCTAATAGTAACTTTAATGGAGAGGAACATACATTCTAATTTAATTACATATACCTCTCTGTTGGTACAATAGTAATGAAAATATTTTCTCTATGCATATAATACTATGTTTATAATCTGAAAAGAAATGCTTTTTACAATTGAAGTTTGAAATTTATCTTTTGATAGCTAATAGTGTATGTTATTTGTTTGTTTATAATGTTATTACAGACCCATTATTACATACTGGTATACTTTTCTGTAACAGTAAAGAGACTTTTTCATGTGTTTATTATTGTTATGATTTTGTGGTGTTGGAGATCAAACCCAGAGCCTCATGGATGTGAGGTTAGGCAAACATCTTACCATTGAGCTAAATTCTTAGTCCACGGATTAATGTTCAAGTCAGCCTTCTTTATGTTGTTATGGCTCCTTTTCCAAATGACTGCTGTGTAGAAAGTCCCCTGTTCTATTTCCAGTTTTTTGTCTCTAAGAAAGACTTTCTGATAGATGATTAACACCCGCCCCAATAACCACAAATGCAAGAAGACAACATCTAGTAATATTTTGATCACAAATATTTGAATAACTAAGAGTCACAGAAATGCAATAAAAGCTGGTCTTTTTCTCCAAGAGATGTGAAGAAAATCTGAACTGGAGATACAAAATGGTTATTCATAAGATTGTATTTGACTTTTGAAAAATAAAACCAATCATACGACCATAAGTAGTTAAATATTTAAATTATGGTTCTATTAGCATTGCACACATTTTAAAAAAGACTAACATTATATAATAGTTTATGTATATGGAAAATTTTTATCATGGAATACCTTTTTTTTTTCCTCAGTCTGCTTAAGCAAATCTATCATGTCTTCATAATACTTACAGAAGTATTATTCACTTAATCTTAGCATTTAGGACCTGTCTGTTATGAGTTCCCCTAAAAATTCATTCTTAGCTGTTCTCCTCCAGGGTTCAGGAGCTTAATAATTCTGATACCCTACCCTGTTTTCCAGCTGTTGAACTTGTTATGTGATTCTATGCAAATTATGCCATTTCTACATCTCTTTATCTATGACTTGATATAAATAATAGTGGTTAAAATTACAAAAGTGCCTAATAACTACTAGCCTTTAAAAAAGTCACCATTCCCAACTATCTGATTTATTTATGCAGCTTCTGTCTGCAGTGTCCTATATTCCTCAGGCTACCATTCAAACTGCCACATTTTTAAGTCATATTAAGTGATTTTTTTCTTCAGCGTCATTTGTGTGCAAGAAATCCAAGACCCTGCCTGTCACTGTATTTTACCACTACTTGTGAGTTGGGAATAACATGTGGCATTCCCCTGTGATAGCAGAAGGGGCAGACAAGGGTTCCAGTGAGGCTTGTCAACCAGGAGCACTGGAGGGAAAATAACAAGAATGACATTAGAAACGCCTGTTGAAAAGCATGCCAATTTTGAAAATATAGAAACTATTCGGAATAGCTTGGTATTAAACAAATTAATAATGGATATTGTCTCTCACTTAAGATTGAAGTCGTGTGGATAGAGTGTAATTAGGAATTCTCTATTATACCTCAGGCCACATGTTGTATCCATAATGTCATTGATTTGATAGCCACAAAGCCCACATTGTATTTGGCAGGCAGGTCTTTTCTCAAGGCCACACCTTCAAGTAGAAAATCTTTTAGAGCAAGGTAGTTGGGGCTATGAAACCGCCTTTAACCTCCTGTACTGTTTACAGACTGGTGTGGCATTTGAGTTGTGTGTTTGGGTTTGAAGCACAATCTGCACCCCCTGCCCCTCCACACACACCTTGCCAGACACACCTGGCAATACGTTACTTGTTTTTATTCACTCACCTGTTTGCTGAAATGTCAGGGAAAGTGTAGATTCTCCTGATCGCCCTCGCCATTGCAACTTTTCTATAGTCTAGTCCAAATATTTTTATACTGTGTTTGTTTAAAAGTGAAAATGGCGCCTTTACATCCAGCCTAAGGGAATAGTTTCTTTAGAAAGAACCTTTCATCTCTTTTACTCTGAATATAACAGATACTTATCTTTTATTGAGGAAACTAAATGTAGAGTTCATCAGCTAATCTCTCTCATGTATATCTATTTTGGTTCCTTTACAAACAAAATATTTCACAAACCCAAGCACAGTAAAAGAAATCCCTGACCTTGTCTATTTTCCAAAGAGTAGGAAGTTAAACTACACCCCATAGCAATCAGTCATCAAAATCATTTCTTTTCTACTTCAAAAGTGTGTATGTGGTTTTTTTAAACTGCTAATGAAAGCATTTCAAAGATTAGCTTTTGAAGTGGTGGGCAGCTTTCATTTATTTTCCTTGTGGTATTCCCTCTGCCTCCAGCTAAAATTTAGAACCTTAAAAAATGTTGCTGTTCACTACTAAATTCAGTTGATGTTCTATCAAAGTGCATTTGGATTATCAAAGCTTCATTCTTATCTTGCAGCTCGGTATTCCTGGGAGAATGCTAGTCATGTTAAAATTGACAAGCCTGTGTCTCCTTTCAAACTAGAATATACTCCTTTCTCTACTGCATGCCTGCCTACCTGTGCTCTATGTCCTGCTGCCCTATGGGAAGGTGAGAATCCCCAATGTGATGTTGGGGGAGGCAGTGTGTTCCCAGGAAGCCAAAGAGCAGCTCAATCCTTAACACAGTCGGAGAGAGTCACCCAGAAATTTCCAGCAGGAAGGGATACATGATGAGATAAGTAAATTCACAAAAATTCAATGTTGAAAGCTTTTATTTTTCTGCATGATTTTATTACCTAAAGATATTATATTTGGGGGGTTTCTTTAACAATATCTGACATGAATACATTTGGACCATAATTATTCCAGTGATGATTTTATGTGAATAATCTTTCCCTTTTTGAATATCATAAATCAGTACCAGTAAAATTTACTTTCCTAATGTTTCCCAAATGTCATTTTCCGCTCTCAATCTCCATAGTAATTGACTCCTGAAAACATGTAATTTGGAGATTCCCTACAAGTTGTTTCAGTTAAAAAATATTATCACAAATCAAGTGTAATAATATAATTAAATCATATTAAACCAATCTTATTTCCCAAATGCCCTAAATAGCATCTTGAGGAAGATTTAGAAACTACAACATCTTAGCTGGAGTTTTTGTAGATCCTTGGATACCATATTTCAAACTAGAATTAACTAGTTAGTTAGTACTAGTTAACTAGTATTAACATTTATCCAAAGACTAAAATAACTGATTAGCATTTAGAATTCTGCAGTTTTGTGGGATTATGATAAAACAAATTTATTTAGAGTAATAGGAGCAAGATTCAGCTTTAATGAGCTAAAAATGGGATGGTAGTACAAGAAATGGAAGTATTTATTGAACCCTGAATATGTTCAAAAGTTTGACTCTAAAAGTCCTTTCAAAGGAACAGCAGCTCAAATAAATGAACTTCCGAATAAACCTACTTTTTAAAAACCAAGCTCATATCATTCCCTTAAGTTGTCTGGGGAGTCCTATGCCTAAGGAAGTTCTTCTGTAGGGACATGTGTTTGTGTGAATTGAGGACAGTGAAAGTGGGGTTTAAGACACCCTTGTCATTATGATCTTGAAACCAACCAAAGCAGACAACAAATTTCAGGTAATTTAGATGAGGTGAAAATATAATAGGTAATTTAGTGAAATGGCTCTCAAGTCAGCTGGTACAAAACTTTCATTTTCATTTGGTTATTGATTATTTCTACCTGAAACTGATCAGGAAATTTAAATCCCATATTCTCAAATGGAAATATGAGACCCAAAAAGTATCTAAGTGTTGACACATTTAATTATCTTTTTATTGTACTTTATATAAGATTTGAAGGGGAAAAAAAACCTAAGAAATCCTTGAAAGATACAGAATACTGATTTCCAGTACAATAAGGATAGGATTATGCCCTCCTCTTCCTCCTTCTTCTTCCCCACTTCTCTGTCCTCTTTTCTTTCAAACAAATGCATATATACATTCAAGTACAAGTTTATTTTATAATTTCAATACCACAACTGGCTCAGAGAATAAATTCTAAGGCAATTTTGTGATATATGACTTTAATGAAATGCACCCAAGGAATTTCATTTTAATATATGTGTACATAAGATCCTGGTCCTTTATGAGAACTGTGTACACATTGATACTTTCTGGTGTCCTCAAAAGCCAATTGACAGAGAGTTCAATATTTTATAATTCCTCTACTTAGAGTCAAGCGTGTTTAACCAGCAGTGTATTCCCTCAGGAGATCTCTGATAACTCTTAAAATCTACTTTCAGATAAGTTTTCATGGTCACGAATGAGAGTTGAGAGTTTAATTCTCATACACATGCTGTTTCTCACATAAAAACAACATTCTTTCATGAAATTTTCAACATCTATTTAAGAAGATCTTTTACTTAATTGAGGCATACTTGTTTTAAAACAAGTGGCTAAATATTATGAATAAAAATAATAATCTAAAATACCAGAACTGAAAGCTATCTCTACAAGTAAGACAATAAATAAGTTCATTGCAGCTCAGGACAATACTGTTTTGATTATCGTGGATTTATAATACAAAATAATATAGAACAAAGGGCTCTCAGTAATCGTGTTTTAGTAAGCTTTTGCATCAATGGGACAAAAAGACCTGACAAAAACATCATAGTAAAAGTTCATGTTAGCTCATGGTGTGACAGGTTCTGGGCCCAAGTTGAGGTGTAACATCATGGCAGAAGGGTGTGGCAAAGGAAAGCTGCCCAGGACATGCAACCACAAAGCAAAGCTAGAACTATGCTCACCAGGGACAAAATATAAACCCCAAAGACATATTCCTAGTGATTCATATCCATAACATAATTTTAAAAATAGATATTTGTTAATTTCTACTAGAAAAAAATTTATCAAGAAATACCTTTTTATTGAAAATGTTCACATACATTTACTCAAATTTGAAAATCACATGTTATTCCATTATCCATATCTTATAATTCTGTTTTCTAATTTCAATAACTTATCATTCCAAAATAACTCAAATTAGAGTGAGCCTAATTATTAAAAAGTTTTTTTTTTATTGTTTTCAAGAAATGACTTTGGATTATGTTTTGAAATACACTAATATACATCCCATTCTTAACTTTTCTCTATTTCTTTCCTGCCAAAACATAGACACAAACAGCTCATGATAAACAGGTGTATATCCATTTGTACCTATATTCAAAAAACTTTTTTTTGTCATAAGAACCTGCTGACAACTAAGAAAATTTACATGTCATTTAATAACAGATTTCCTAACAGAAACCTATCTTTAAAGTTTTAAATGAAGCCTCAGAAGCCTCACTCAATCATATTTTAATATAGTATCTCATTTTAAAAATTTTATTTATAAATTTCATTAATATTCCTAATATTTATTTTTTAAAAAAATTAGTGATGGATAACAATTAATGAGATTTTTCTGTCATACTCATAATACACGTAATATGATCAATTTCATCTCTCAGTACCTCATCCCACTCTTGATCCTCTTCCTCTACATTTCCGGTCTCCCTTCTATTTTCATTCTATCTTCCATTTTCCCTATTTTCTCTCTCCAGCTTCCAACTATGAGAGAAAACATGTGACCCTGGATTTTCTGAATCCAGCTTTATTTCACTCAACATGTAACTTTCCAGTGGCATACATTTTCCTGCAGAGAATTTCATTGTTCTTTATGACTAAACAGAACTCCATTGTGTATTTGTGCACATTTTCTTTATTCATTCATCTGTTGATGAGCACCTAGGCTGGTTTCATAACTTGACTTTTCTGAATCATGGTGCTATAAACATGGTATGGACACATCACTATGAAATGCAGACTTTCAATTTTTTTTGCCTAAATACCGAAGAATGATATAGCAAAGTCATATGGTTGATCCATCCTTAGTCTTTTGGGGAACATCCATACTAATTCCCACAGTGATTGTACTAATTTGCAATTCCACCAACAGTGCTTCATTGTTCCTTTTCCCCTGCATCCTTGCCAGCATTTATTATTGTTTGTATTCTTGATGATTGTCATTCTCACTAGAGATGAAATTTCAGTATAATTTTGATTTGCATTTCCCTGATTGCTAAAGATGTTGAACATTCTTTTCATTTTTATTTTTCCTTTTGAGAAGTGTCTATTTATTTAGTTAATTTGCACATTTATTGAATAGTTTTATTATTATTTTTATTGGTGTTAGGTGTTTTGAATTCTTCATATATTCTAGATATTCTCTGTCAGAAGAGTAGTTGGCAAAGGTTTTCTCCCATTTTGTAGACTCTGTATTCATGCTACTAATAGTTTCCTTGGTAATATTTTCTGAGCTTCAGGAGTCTTTTTGAGGAAGACATTTCCTGTAATTATATGTAAGAATGTTTTCCTTATGTTTTCTTCTAGCAGCTTTGAAGTTTCTGGTCTAATTCCTAGGTCTTTGATCCACATAGAGTTGGCTTTGGTGCAGGGTAAGAATTGAGGGTCTAGTCCTGTTCTTCTACATAATCCCTTTTCCCAGCATAATTTGGTAGAGAGGCTGTATTTGGTGCCTTTGCCAAGTATCAGAAGACTGTGTCTGTGTGGGTTTCTTGTGTCTTCTTTTCCTTTGGTCTACGGGTATTTTTTATCCTGGCATCATGCATTTAATTAATATAGCTCTTTAGTATAATTTGAAATGGGGTATTGTGATACCTCCAGTATTGCTCTTTTTATTCAAATTGATTTATCTATTTTTCTATGGGTCTTTTATTGTTCCACATCAATTTTAGAACTGTTTTATTCCCCCTAGATCTGTGAAGAATGTCATTCGTATTTTGATGGAGATTGCCTTGAATCTGTAGGTAGCTCTTGGTATTATGGCCATGTTAACAATATTAATTCTGCCTATCCATGAACATAAAAGGTCTTTCCATGTCTTCCATTTTTTAGCATTTTCTCTTTATTTTTCAGTGTTCTGTAATTTTCATTGTAGAGATCTTTTATCTCTTTGATAAATTTTTTTCTAGATTTTTTTCTTTATTTTTTTCAGGCTATTGTAAATGAAATTGTTTTCTGATTTCTTTATCAATGGATTCATTATTGGTGTGGAGAAAAGTTATTAACTTTTCTATGTTGAGTTGTGTATCCTAATACTTTGCTGAATTTGTTTATCAGCTATAGGTAGGTGTCTTCTGGTGGAAATTGCAGAATCTTCTAAGTATAGGGTCATATCATCTGTAAATTGTATAATTTGATTTTTTCTTTCTTATTTGTATGACTTTTATTTAGTTCTTGTCTAATTGCTGGCTAAAATTTCAAGTACCATATTGAATAGAAATGTAGAATGGATTAGATGTCCTTCTCCCTGATTTTAAAGAAATGCTTTTTTTTTTTTTTGACTTTGAGTTTGTTGTAAGCTTTTATGATGCTGAGGTCCAAAGGGTGATTTTTTAAAAAAAATAATTTCTAATTCCTTACTCTCTGCCTTTACTATTATTACATATTCCTTCTGCTTTACTTTGGTTCATTTTGTGATTCTTTTAAAATTTTTAAGTTTAGTAGTTATTTTCCTGTTTTGTTAATTTGTATGACCATGAATTTCCCTCTGTATAATGCTCAGTCATATTTTGAAGATTTTATACTGTTGTTTTTATCATCTTTGCTGAAATTACTTCAGATATTTTTATTTTGCAGCCCTTTTGATTTTTGTTGTTGTTTTTATTGGCTCCTGATTTTTTACCATTACTGTTTTCACTGCCGTCATTGTTGTTATTATTAACACGCACTAAGTACCACATTTCTTGCTAAGATTTTGGTTGATGGTATCATTTAATGCTCACCAGAAAACAATAATGTAGAATCTTTCAGATGAGGTGTAGGGGACTCTTATATGGCATTTGTGTTTAAGCATTAGGCTGTATCTGGGCTGAAACTTCCTAGGTCACATATTTTAAACTGTATTGTCATCAACAAGTTACTAGCACCCTTGATTTTTTATATAACGAAAGAGGATGATAACAAGTGGGGATGCAAAATTGAATGGTATTATATTTAAGTTTTTAGAATTAATGATTGGCAGAGAGGAACAGAGCCTGATTCTGGTGTTGAAGGTAATATTGTGCTACTACTGTTGGACTCCATTCACGGACTGCTAATTTGTGTACATCTATTCATTTGGGATAGCTCAAAAATTGAAAGGGAAATTTGTAAATGTGCATCAACAAAAACATTTTAAGAAGTCATGTGCATACACTTTGGATTGAACTGTTGTTATAAGAGAGGGTGATGTGATTTTCACTTGGTGTCTATTGTTATTGCAGTATCTATTGAATTTCTTTAACTTGATTCATAAGCATGAGCATACCCCAGTGATTGTCTTCAACTACATGTCTTTATACTTTTAACAGTGATTATCTGGTTATTATTTCATACTATTATGAGGACATTGCTGCCCTAGGGCTGTAGAAACTGATGCAATAAAGGAGACTTCTGCCTTACCAAAACCGTATTGGATTAAATGAAATCCTGGAAGTTTAAAGCCAAATTGAGTTCCTTCAAACTGTATGCAAATATTTACATTTTGTTAATTTTATTCTATTGCCATTGAATGAATTTGATATTCAGCTTTTTAGCTCTGCTTTCCTGGTTTGAAATGTAAATGTTATTTCAAGTAGATTAGTGTCATATCAGCTAAAAGGAATTAAGATTTTACTACAATCCAGGGGTTAAAAATTCCTATATTTATAGCTTGAGTTTGTATGTTTTGCTATAAAATATTTATACTGGACAATATTAAATAACATTTTGTTGCTATTAATAATATAGAAAGGCTGGTCAGTGCAGAAAGTGAGAAAAAGGAAAAGAACGATTTATGAATATGTTCATTCACATTCACATTATTTCAAATTGGGTAAAAAAATGAAATCATTGAAGTCTAATGCTTTTTAAAGTTACTTGATGAGAGTAATCTGATTTTTTATCTAATCCCTAGGCATTCATCATTGCCAAAATTTCCTCTAGTAACTTGGCATTTTAGTTAACTGTATTATTGCAAAGACATATAAGATGTCCCTGCCCTCTGTCACTTGCATAAACTGCAAAGAATATATTATTGTTACTTATGAATTCTAAATAAAGTGGAAAAATTTGAAATAAAGTTGAAGGATTCCTTTGCTTCACCATCTGAATGTTTGGAAGATGCCATAGTGATATGAAAGTGACTAGTTTTGATTATATTGGGCTTGCCACTGAACAGAAAACTTTGGATTAAAATTATGGTTCAATTAATGATAGTATGCCATCATTTTTTCTTAAATGTATAGGAACAGAACTTGACTTGTCTTTCACTGTGCATTCATGTCATTACTTATGCATCTCATAGACAGTGAGCCTTGTTCATTTAATAGTTGTCAAGATTTTTGAAGCCTGAACAGAAAGATGCATGGTTGGAGAAATAATATGGCACTTGGCAGTGGTATTGATAGCTCTCTTAACTTCACATCTGGTTTCCAATGCTCTAGAGCATGTGGTTCTAAGATGACACTAATGGGGTGGCCCCGTCTAGTCTCCAGTTTGGAAGCTGCCAAAGCCTCCAAATCTACTGCAGTAATTAGAAAGCTCAAGGCTAGTTTTAGATTTATTCATTTTACTGACACAACTTGGGAAATATACATTGGTTTCAGGATTCACTTTGCTGATATAAATAAAATAACCCACAGGCAATCTCTGGGGAGTATACTAACTACCTCTCATATCTACAAATTTTGTGGTGTGCCTCCATGCCTTGCACCACACTGAGACCAAAAGGTTCACTGGCTGAGAGACTTAGCTTAACTGTATTAACCCACAGAAATCTTGAAAGCAAATGAATATACAGTAGAAATCTAGTTAACAGGAATAAACAGAATATTAAATTTTCTAAATTATTTAACTTTCAAACAACTATCTCTGAGACTCAGAATAAATTAAATTTAATTAACTAACTATTTATTTATTTATTTAGTACTGAAGATTGAACTCAGGGGTGCTTGACCACAAGTTACATCCTTACTTGGTATTATTATTATTATTATTATTATTATTATTATTATTATTATCATTATTAATTTTGAGATAGGATCTCACTATGTTGTTAAAGTTTCTCTCAAACTTGTCATCCTCCTGCCTCAGCCTATCATTTCCTTGAATTTATTAGGCATGGGCTGCCACATTTAGCCAGAATACATTTAAAATGTGAATGGTAATGATTAGATGTCAAAGTGAAATGAAGAAAAAACATATACAGTTTGAAATAGATTTTGTACTCAAGTTTAGTTACATTAGCATCTTTTTGAGAGGTATTTCTCATATTCTGTTAGGATGAATGCATTAAGTAAATGAACTTAATTCCAAGTGGAATACCTTGCATTGTGGTATATTTAGCACATAGAATAACTCCCTTAATAAAATGGAAAATTAATTTTAATAGAACTCTTTCCTCCTCTTTCTACTAAATAAATACTAGGCAGATGCCTAAAGAATATTTATTTGAAGGGTGCTAAAACCTTCCCAGCTATTTACTACGAAAGTTCTATCTTGTATGACAGCTACTACTTAAAAAATGTTGTATCTACTATAGATATCAAAGCTGCTTTATAAAAGTGAAAGTTCAGCATTTCTAATAAACATACGCAAATAGGGAGTCCTATAGCCTTTTGCCAGTGAAGCTGTACTTTGAGAATTTTAAAAATAATACCTCTTAAAACAAAATTTGCTAATATACCTATAAGACCAAATAACCAGATGGTAGCTAAGATCATGTGTCTTTAGAATCATCACTTTTAAGGATTATAGAGTTTGAAGAGGATTTTTGGCAGCTTGTTTTATATTTCTAGGATGCTTAGCTTTCAGACAAATTTATTTTTTCCTTCTGATTTAGTTTATTATTTTTAGGTAAATTTTTTGGTACATATTTGAGGTTTAGAACATGATGTTATGGTATACAAATTGTAAAATGGTTACTATAGTGAATGAAATTAATGTCTATCATGTTGCACTGTTACTATTTTTTAAGAGAATTTATTTAAAGTCTACTTATTTAACAATATATTTGATACATTGCAATTTAGTCACAACAGTCCTCATGCTGTGCAAGAGATCTCTAGAGTTCTTCCTTCTATGCATCTGCTACTTAGTATTCTGTGAACTACATCTCTGGTTTCTTCTTTTTCTGTTTACCCCAGGTAACCAAAGATTCTCTGTCTGTGAATCTTTGAGCAGTTTTTTGTCTTTCTGTGTATAGTATAATCCACTCAGCCTAATGTTCTCCAGTTCCATCCATGTTTTGGTCAATGGCAGGAACTTTATCTTTCATTTTAATAATAATAAGTAGTCCATTGTAGATATACAACATTTTATTCATCTACTGTTCCACAGTTGATACTTTAGTTCCATATTTTGCCTATTGTACATAATGATTTAGCGAACGGGGAGTGCCACTGTCTTTACAAGGGGCTAATCTCTCTCCTCTGGGTAGACAGTGTCCTCACATATGATATCACTGAGTGGTAAGGTAATTCTATTTTTTATTTCTTTAAGACTCTCCTATATAATTATTATGTTTTCCATAATGCATACAATAATCTACATTCCCATTAACAGGGTGCTAGGGTTCCCCTTTATTCACACCCTTGCCAAAATTTTTCCCTATCCATCTTTTTTTAATACTAGCTGTCCCAATGACTGTTAGGTGATACCTCATAGAAATTTCTGCATTTTACTGATGGTAAGTGATTCTGGGAACATTTTAATATTTCTATTGGCCATTTTTGTGTTATTATTGAAAAAAAGTCAAATCCTTTGTCCGTTTTTTAATTAGACTATGTTTCATCTTTCTACTGAGTGTAAATTGTTCTTTAGAAATTTTAGTTATTAAGCCCTGAGTCAGATATGTGATATGCAAATATTTTTCAAAGTCTAGAGGTTGCAGTTGCATTTTGGTGATTTTTTTTTTCGGTGCAGAAGCTTTTTAATTCAATGTAGTCTAATTTATTTATTTTACTATTATAGACTGAAATTTTGTGTGATATCAAAAATTACTAAGGTCAAAGTCACTAAATACATCTTCTATGTTCTCTTCTAAGAATTTTCTAGTTTCAGTCTTTACATTTAAGTAGTTTATCCTAAAGTGTATTGTGTAAAATAAGGGTTTAATTTCATTCTTTTGCATGAGGACATGCAGGTTTTCTAGCACCAGTTATTGAAGAGACTGTTCATTCCCCATCATGTCCTCTTACTACTCTTGTTGAGGGAGAGTTTACAATATACATTAGACTACTTTCTAATATGTTTCATTAGTCTATGTTTCTATTTTCATGTTAGTGCCATATGTTTTGTTTACTGTATCTCTGTTTTATAATTTTATTTTTCACTTACTTTAAAATTTTTTTATTTATAATGACAGAGGAATGCATTAAAATTCTTATTATAGATATAGAGTACAATTTTTCATATTTCTGGTTGTATACAAAATATTTCACACCAATTCATGTCTTCATACATGTACTTTGGATCATAATGTCCATCACATTCCACCATCATTTCTAACCCCATGCCCCCTTCCTTCTCCTCCCACTGCTCTACTCTATCTAGAATTCATCTATTCCTCTCATGCTCCCCTCCATACCCCACTATACATCATCACTCTTATATCATAGAAAATATTTGGCATTTGATTTTTTGGGATTGGCTAACATCACGTAGCATTATCTTCTCCAACACCATCCATTTACCTGCAATGCCATTATTTTATTCTCTTTTATTGCTAAATAATATTCCATTGTGTATATGTGCCATATTTTTTGTATCCATTCATCTATTGAAGGGCATCTAGGCTGGTTCCACAGTTTAGTCATTGTGAATTGTGCTGTGTCCCTGTAGTATGCTGTTTTTCAGTCCTTTGGGTATAGATCGAGCAGTGGGATAGCTGGGTCAAATGGTGGTTCCATTTCCAATTTTTCAAGAAATCTCCATACTGATTTCCATACTGGCTAGTTCCACTAGCAGTGTATGAGTGTATCTTTTCCCCCCATATCCTTGCCAACACTTATTATTGTTTATCTTTATAATAGCTGCCATTCTGACTGGAGTGAGATGAAATCTTAGAGTAGTCTGTTTTGGTGCCAATGACAGGAACTACTCTAAGATTTCACTCACAATAACTAAACTGTGGAACATTTACAATAACTAAACTGTGGAACCAACCTAGATGCCCTTCATCTCTAAGATACACTCACAATAACTAAACTGTGGAACCAACCTAGATGCCCTTCATCATATATTCAGTAGATGAATGAATACAAAAAATGTGGCATATATAAATAAATAGAGGACACAGAGACTAACCCACAAAATTATAATTATCTTATGTTAGACAAAGTGCCAAAACATGCATTGGAGAAAAGATAGCCTCTTCAACAAATGATGCTGGAAACAGTAGAAATCCAATGCAACAATATGAAATTAAACCTTTATCTCTCACCAAGCACAAAACTCAAAATGGATCAAGGACCTAGGAATAAAACCAGAGACCCTATGTCTAATAGAAGAAAAAGTAGGCCCTAATCTCCATCATGTGAGATTAAGCCCCAACTTCCTTAATCAGACTCCTTTTGTGCAAAAATTAAAATCATGAATCAATAAATGGCACAGACTCAATAAAAAGCTTCTTCTAAGCACAAGAAAGAATCTGTGAGGTAAATAGAAAGTCTACATCTTGGGAGTAAATCTTTACCCGTCGCACATCAAATAGAGCACTAATCTCTAGGGTATATAAAGAATTATTGTATAATTTTAAATCAGCAAATATGATGCTTCCAAGTGTGTTTTTCTTTCTTGGGATTGATTAGTTATTCAGGTGTTTCTTCTTATTATTTTTATTCTATATGAATGTTAGTACTGTCTTTTTATATTCATTTAAATTTTCATAAGGATTACACTTTATCTGTATATTTTGTTTCCATAACATAGGTATTACCAATATTAAACTTTTAGTCTATGGCTATGGGATAATATTTCATTTTTGTGTGTGTTGTCTTCAGACTCTTCCATCAGTTTGTATAGTTTTCAGTGTACAAATCTTTCATCTCCTTAATTATATTTACTCCTACATAGTTAATTTTATACTATTATAAATGAGATGGCTTTATTTATTTTTCAGCTAGGACATTATTTCTGTATATAAAGTGCTAATTTTTATGTGTTCATTTTTAATAGCCTGCAATTTTATTAATTTATTAGTTCTAACAGGCTTTTTTTTGATGGAGTCAGACAAATCTATATTAAATGTCAGTGTGTACAAAGCACAGTGTCAGGCATTGAGGACTGAAAAGGAAGTGCTCTCCACTTGTATGTGGGATGTTGCACAACTGTGGATCACACGTTATTAAACACTGATTCCCCTAGTAAATGCAAGCAAGATGTCCTATGACGTATTTCAAAGTTTGGAAATACATACTACTACTTTGTTTGTTATTATCTAGACAAGCATTCTGAACTCAGAACTTTCACTTAGGTGAATCAGCACAGTTTGGTGATAGGACAGTTGGACATGAAGTCAAGACTCTGCTTTCAGTCCTTAACTAGCTACTTGCAACTTTTAGCAAATTGCTTAATATTTTCACAGTTAATAGTTTACATTGCACCAGAAGAGGCTGTGATTTCTAGGATCTTTGAAAAACATCTGGGTTCTGTTTTTGTACTTGTTGTTTTCTTTTTTTGTTTCCACTTTACTATTGCATTTGCCAACAGTGTCACAATTTCTCAAAGGACATAGTAGGATTTTATAAGACATTACATATGTTTTATTATAATTATTAACATGCATACTTCCATATATCCATCCACCCTTCTACCCTTAGTACTCCTTCTCCTGCTTCAGCCCCTCCCCAGCACCCTTCCCAGTCTTGAAAAGTTCCGATTCTTAATTTATTTTTGTTCAGTCCCCCATTTCCCTGTCTCCTTGATTCCATTCTGTACCTCCACAAGGGATGTCCATAAATGAGTAAGAATGTGGTATTTGTTAGTGTCTAGATTGTTTCATTCAACTTAACGACCTCCAGTTCTATCATATTGCTACAAATGACATAGTTTCAGTCTTTTTATGACTGAATGAAAAATATAAATGTAAGGCATTTTCTTCATTTATCCACCAAAGGGCATGTGGGTAGATTCTGTTTTGTGTCTGCTATGACTGCTGCTACAATAAACATGGGAGTGCAGTTGTATCTTTGGCGTCGAGATTTCATTTTCTTTGAGTTTATACCTCACAATGGAATTGCTGGATCATATGGTGGTTCTATTTTCAATTTTTTGAAGAATCTCCATACTATTTCTCTTAATGAAGGTATCAATTTATATTCCCACCACCATCCTATGAGAGTTCTCTCTTCTCTCCATCCTTGTTAGTGTTTATTTCTCATTTTGATCTTGGCCATCCTAACTGGGATGAGATGATACCTTGTTGTAGATTTGATTTGTATTTCTCTGATAATTAATGAAACTGAAATTTTTTTATATATATTTGTTGACCATTTATATGTCTTTTTTGAAGTATCGGTTTAGTTCCGTAGCCCATTTTTAATTGGATTATTGGTTTTGTTTTGTTTTTTGGTTCAGCTATTTGAATTTCATGTATATAATTTGGACATCAATCCCTTGTCACTTGTACTACTTTCAAATATTTTCTCCCATTCAGCATGTTGTCTTTTAATCTTGTTTTTTATCTCCTTTTCTGTGTAGATGGTTATTAATTTGATATAAGTCCATTCATTTTATTTTCCCTTTAGTAACTTGTACTGTCTTAAAAAAATTGTTGCATACACTGATGTCTTTAAGGGATTCTCCTGTTTTTTTTTTTTTTTACTAGAATTTAATAGTATTCGGTTTATTATTTAGGTCTTAGGTCTATTTTGAGTTGATTTTTTTTTGTGTGTGTGTATGATGAGACAAAAGTACCTTGTTTCCTTTTATATATGCATTTCTGTATTCTCTTCCATTAGTCTGTGTACCTGTTTGATGCCAGTCCCTTGCAGTTTTAGTAACTACAGCTTTGTACTATGTTTTGAAGTCAGGTATTGTTATGCCTCCAGCCTCCCTCATACCCCTCCCAGTTGCTTTGACTGTTCTGGGTCTTTTGGAATAGCATATGGATTTTAGGATTATTCATTCTACTTCTGTGAAGAAAGTCATTGGCATATTGGTGGGAATTTCATTGAATCTATACACAGCTTTGCATAGTATGGTATGATCATTTTAACAAAATTGATTCTTCAGATCTGGGAACATGGGGTATCCTCTATTTTTGTTTTGTTTTGTTTCATGTCTTGTGTAATTTCTTTGATCAGTGTTTTATACGTTTGTTCTAGAAATCATATGCTTCCTTGATTTATTCTTGAATATTTACATATTTTTCTTATAACTATTGTGAATGGAATTGCTATCTTAATTTTTTCCCACAAGTTTATTATTTATGTATTGAAATATTGGTTTTTTGTATGTTGATTTTTTAAAAAAATCTTGTTTTGCTGAATTTGCTTATAAGTTGTAACAATTTTTGATGGAATATTTTGTTTTTCCTATGTGTAGAATCATGCAATCTGCAAACAGATAATTTAATCTTTCGTTTTCAATTTAGATGGCTTTTTTTTCCTTCTTCTTTCCTATTTTTTTGCTGACTTCAGTACTCTGTGTAATAAGAGTGTGAAAAGGTCCAAATATTTTACATGGTCACTGTTAATGCTGCAATTAATTTGCAACCAAAGCAAAAGTAGTAAGTTTTAACCACACTCTCCCTTTAGTAACTGTTGTTTCTCTAGTACAGACTCTTTTTTTTTTCTTTCCCCTTTCTTTCTTTCGGACTGTGTATAACAAGTTCCAAAGCCTGGAAGTTCCTTCTGAAAATTGGACCCATTTGTCTCATGCTTTTTTTTGTGTGTGTGTGGGATACACAGTCTGCTATGATTTAGCACACAATGTAGGGCGCCGGGGTCCCTATAGAGTTCTTTCATGCTTTTTCAGCACAATCTGTGCATTAAGCAAGGCCATTCACCTGGACAGAATTTTATTGGTATTTTTGACCTTCTCCTTTGTGGGTCAATTGCTTTGGCAGAATATTAACCTTTCTTCTGGATGCTGATCAGTTATTTGTTTTTTGCACCATCTTCAGATTATCTTTTAAGTATGTTAAGGATGGAGTTTTGTTATTTACAGTAAAAAATGAAATCAGAAAAAAAAACTTTCCTTTAAGTAGAATAGCTGAAGTTGAATATGCATAATCACTATAAAGAAAATCATGGTATTCTTCACTATTCACCACAACTTGATGCCTATAGGCACCCTAAACTGAGTTTTCTGAGTCTTTGAAAGGATGGAAGCTTTTGTGCCTGGAATTACACAACTGAGATAGTTTGGGGAGCTCATCACAAAGCTTTGCCTTTCTTAACAAAGCTGTATTTTATGTCAGCATTCACCTTTAGAATTACTTCCTTATATGTTAAAACCTTATTGATAGAATATATATGTATATAAATATAAAAAAATTATGCATATATATTCTAATGTATGTTTCTGATTCTGGTGTTTTTGCTGTTCTCTGGTCCATTAGGCTCTTTCATATCATTGCAGCTGAATAAACACTGCTTGAATTAATGAAAGGATCCATAACACTTTGTCATGGAAAAATGAAAAGGTTTTTATGGAATTTATGTGATGCTATACAATAAAAACTGCTCTGTTTCACAGGTCTGATTAATATTAAACACATTTCCAGAGAGGAGAAATCTTTATAGATGTGGTTATAAATATAGTTTATAACCTCTTATTTAGGAAACAATTGTGTCTGCCCTTGCAAAAGAGATCAGTTAAATCCTCAAAATTAAGCACTTAATGCTCATCAAATAGAAAACAAGGTCTGTAGCCTAGTAACCTTTGTATGCATTGGAGGATTGAAATGAGGCTAAGTGGTGATTCATGGAGATGATGATTATGTGTTTCGGTTTATTCTAATGTATAAATGACATTTAAACTATGTTCTGTAATTTGAAACTGATATATTATGGCTTTAAAAGGTTAGTAACAGTAAGTCTTATCAATCTCTGACCCTTTCAGTAAATATCCAATGTTTAACTTAATAGCTTAATATTCTTTTGATATATTACTAGAGGTACATGTGTGAGTTTAAATTTAAATAATTATGAAATTCACAAACTTGAGTTAAGAATTGGGTCTGTTGAGAAATTGAAACTTGTAAGTCTTTTGTGAGCCTCTGGCTTAGCCTTCAAGTACAGAATAAATTAACTAATTAGCAGGCATTCTAATAATAACTATCCAGTTCAAAAGACAGAAAAGAACAATGTATTTTACTTTTTTCCTGCAGGTTTTCAGGAGTTTTGGTTTCATAATATGTTTAATGAAATCCGATTTTAGTTGTGGGCTTAAATCTATTAGGGTGAAGTTATTATCTTCAAAACTATCTACTATGTATCTATCTATGGAATATCCTAATATACAATGAATACCATTTTTTATTTAAGTTACTTAGATGAAAGATTAGTTCATACCAAATTTAATTCAGTCATTTTAAAGTCCTTAAGAAAATGATATTATTTCATATGTTATATTCCAAGAGTACTGTGTTCCATAAAAGAAAGGATTCCATAATGAAACATGCTATATAAATGCTAAATACCATTACTATTTTGGAGTTTCACTATACACATTAGCTCCTTTAATACTCTAATAAGTTATCCAAAAAATAAACTTGTTTAACTTAACTATTTCCCAAATTCTTTTGACCTCTTGATTCATTTTGATTCTGTATAAACCCTTTTAACATTTCTTAATGTGGTAGGTTTCAGGGGTGCAGAGGTTGAATTAAATGATAGAGTTGATTTTATATATTGGCTTAGTTCCTCCTCCCCTCGCCCCATTCATTAGGAAGAGGAAAAAATCTGTTCTTCAAATATAAGGAGAGGGTTGCTCAGCTATGAAGTGAATCTCTAACAATTGACTCATGAGTCCAGCTTTCAATTAAAATATATTTTGTGGCAATAGGGAAAAGAAAAGGTGGGAGGTAGAAGTGAAGGAAAATTTAACGCATAAGTTAGTCACTGAACCAGGGTGTAAATTTCAAAGCCCTATCTGTAGCATGCTTCTCAAAATATGATCTTTGAGTCACCTAACATCTTGTTAAAAAGGCAAAACTACCAGATTTCCTGTTAACAGAAATTCTAGTGCCTGTTGGCTGCAAGCTGAGTTTTAATAAATTGTGCACATTCTTCCCATGGATGCTAAATGTTAGAAAGGACTGGTCTATAGGTATAATACCATGAAAGAGAAGATTCTGCTGCCTGAGTCCGGTAGAAAGGATTGAGCTCCCAAGTCTTATCCATGGGATGAGTGAGCTCTGAAGTCTGATTTCTGAAGTGCTTGTTAAAAAGCTGCCAAGACACAGAGTGGGAGTCCTATGGTGTTGGTAATGATGATAGGAGGTATATCAAGCTATGAAAAATGCCACACCCACTTCGTAAACAGAAACCCATTCTCCATGTTGGACCAGAGCTCCTAAGTCCAGTCTTTTCAGTTTGGAGCAAAAGACTAATACCTGAACTTGAACCGAACCATTTCTTCATGATGTACTTTCTTCTTAACTTTTTAGACTATGTTTACTTTCTTGTCTTGAGAAACCCTAAGGATAGTCCTAGTAGTGGAGCTGTAGGTCTTTGAATTTGCCACATGACACATTTTTCTTTTCACAGGAACCACAACTTTAATGGAAAGAAATCGAACTACTCAATTTGGAGCCCCTCAAATCTTGGCCTAAAATGAAAGCTGATTTTGCAACAACTGAATATGTATATTATCGCAAATCTCATGTATCTGTCCCCTTCAAAGTCAATATAACTTTACTTTTCATACATCTATAAAATGTAGTGAAAGTAAATATAGACTATAATAAATAGGTGGGGAATACTTACTGTAAACCTGTAATTAAACGAGTAAAAAACCATGACCTTATTGATATGAGTCTGTTGCTCTGGACCCCTAGGGTCACAGGAGGGATAATAATATGGGAGGTGGAGCTTCTCCACTGGCTTATAGACTGTGTTTTTTCAGAGGCTGTAAATCCAGGTCTCTCATTTGTCATCTACCTTCAATGATGCAATGAACAACACCAGCTCTGGCGCCCAAGATATTCTGAATAGTGACTAATTCCTTTTTAAGGCAGAGGGCAAGGGCTGTATGTGTAATACCAGCCTAATTCTTGGCACTGGATTTAACAGTGATAAAGAAAGGGTGAAGACCTTTTATCAGTCTGTCTCTTGTGATTCCGCAGTATTCATCTTATTGCTGTATAAATAATAAAAAAATGTGGCTAGCCTGGGAAGGTGTGTTATTTCTCATTTTGGCAGACCTGATAAAAAACTCTGGCATTTCTCAGAATCTTAGGCATATGAATCAAATTCTAACTAGGTTCAGCTGGATTTAACTTTGTGCTTCAGATATATTTGAGCACTTTCAGAGTGATATGTCTGTGACTATCATTTATTGATTATATTGCTTTAGTGTTGGCCCTTTTCTTTCTGAGTGGTGCTGGGGATTGATCCCAGATCCTTGCACATACTAGGCAAGCCCTCTGCCACTGAGATAGACTGCAGCCCTTTTAAATTTTTTGTTTTCAATTTTGAGTCAGGATCTCACTATGTTGCTGAGAATTGCCTCAAACATGAGATGATTATGCTTCAGCCTCCAAGTAGCTGGGATTAAGTTGTATGCCAAGTAGTTGTATGGCAACTTGCTCACCTAAAATTTTTGATCCCTTTGTAGAACTGAACAGATTTTTTCACACACTTATCACCTTAGCATCCAGTGCCTCTTGGAATACACTTAAGCTACTAAAGCACTTCCCATAACTTCCCTCTGTGATGCTCTTCTACCTATGGAATAAGAATATTTACCAAAGTAACACATGGAGTATTGAGCTATATTCCAATTGTAAGAACAAAACTATTTCTGTGGATTACACAAATGTTTTATTTTTGAATATTTCACAAACAAAACTGATGTTTGAATCACTTATTTTGTAGTGAATTCATTTCTTGACTATATTTCCATTACCCAAAAAAATGACTGTTTTGTTGATCAGCTTTATATTACCATAATGAAATATCTAAAGTAATTAACTTATAAATAGAAAATTGTTATTTTGACACCATTTCGGAGGTTCCAGTCCACAATTAATTGGTCACATTGTTCAGGGCCTGTTGTGAAGCAGCAAATCATAACAGGAGCATACAGTAGAATTACACCACTCAATTTAGCAAAGAATCAAAATTAGAGAATTATTAAGAGATTGGAGTGCCCTAGTCCCCATCCCTTTGAGGGCATGTCTCCAATGACCTATGTGGCTCACACTAGACATCCTAAAAGTTCTACTACCTTCCCATAGTGCCATCTTGGGCACTAAAGCTTTTGCACATGGGCCTTTGATGGGACATTTATCCAAATCATAGTAACTATAACTTGTTTTTTCATCTTTTATCTGTAAACATACACATTACATGTTGGATATAATATTTGAAATATTAGAGAACTTATTTTGCTTAACATTATGCACTATGTGCTTTTGCATTTATTAAAAAATCTTGGTGGGCTGTTGCTGTAGCTGAGTAGCAGAAAACATGCATAGCATGTGCAATATCCAAAGCTTGATCCCTAGCAACACACACACACACACACACACACACACACACCAAAAAAAAATTTGGTAAATAGATATTCATTGCCTCCAACATTTCTACCATGTGCACCTATTTCTGCAATAACTAATGCTCCTAAGGATATCTCTGAGATGCTTTGTAATTGTAAAGAACCTGAAAAATTATCAAAGAAATATCATATTATGCTTATTAATATTTATACTTTTAATTTGTTTCTTCTTAAACTACCAGTTTATCCATGTATGTAAGTTACAATAAAATATTAAATAGCATATTTGATAAGTAAACATTATGGCCACATAAGATTAGAGGCCTGGCAAAATCTGCAATGCTTATTAATTTTCAAGTCATTTTATAGCTCTCTGGAGGTTGGATGATTGCTTGGGTTCTAGATATTTCAGATTTAGCAAGTAATAACAATGTAAGTTATTTTCTTTAAAAATGAATTCATTTTGAGGAAAATAATATTTTAAGAAATGTCTAAGAATTAAGAAAATATTGAAGATATTTCAAGGAAACTTTATAAAACAGATTTTTGCACTGATTGATATAGTCCCATCCTCCCCAAAAGGTAGAGTCTTTATTCATGGTAAATAAATAACTTAGTGTTACCTTAGGGGGGAAAAAAGGAAACAACTATGGGTTTATAGGGTATATATGCAATTAAATACAGATATCTGATAATAACTTAAATCCTCAAAAAAATAATAAACTACTTTGAAACAAACAACATTAACAAATGCTTATGAAGAATAAGTACAAGGAGAATATGTGGTATGTAGGTTGTAGTAGAAACACAACCACTGTTAAGCATCTAAAACAGGAAATCATTTGAAGAAGAATTAGGAAAGTCATGAGAAATAATCCAAACTAGATTCACAGCCCCTTCTGATGGTAAAGAATGCAGATCACAAAGAAATATGAGTATTATTCTATTTATGCCTGAATGAGATTTCTAAGTCCAGGAAAATATACTAGAATGGTCATTCAAAATATTGTATGAAGAGAAAATGTTCTATGGTTTGACTGAGGACTCCTGTTGGCTTAGGAAATGAAATGATCCTATCATCACCCCTGACACATATTTTGAATAATAATAGGTCACTTCCATTGCAACTTTGTCTTCAAGTGCCTTTCATTCCTAGCACTTTAAAGATTCATTGAGGAGCGTGGAAAGGATGCAAAAAAGATAAAAGAGGGAAAAGGGAAAATAGTATAGTTGAGGATATATCTGTTGTCAGATGCAGTGAAAGTGAAGGGGGAAGAGAGCCCTGAGGCAGGATATATGATGAATGAAAATGTTTCTGTCAGAGGTATATTCTGGTGTCTTGATAAAGAAGTAGAAAAGAAAAATTGACTATTCAAGTTACTGACTCTATCTTGATGTGACTATAGGAAGCCAACCATCCTTAGAAGAGCAAGTGACTGTTAAGGATGAGTGTGCAGTTACCAGTTGGAGAGAGGACATTCCAGTCAGTGAAAAGGACTTGAGAAAAGTACAGAGACAAAAGCAGCCTGTGATTTCCAGGAACCCAAGCAGTTAGAGGAACTATAGTTGGGAATGTAAAGTAGGTACCAGGATTACATCAGAAAAGAAGTAGGCCCAGTGGTTTTGAACTCAGATTGTAAAGGCTTCTTCTGTGTTACATAAAATGGAGATTGGACTTACTCACTATTCAGTGGGAAGTCAAAGTCCGTGAAGAAGGATTTTGAATAGGGAAAACATGACAGATTTATGTTTGGGAATATTACTCCAATAGAATTTTATAGGGAAGGGGAAAAAAATCTGTTAGTTGTAGCATTAAAAGTAACCATTATAGATGGTAGAACAACCTATGAGATGGTTCCGTGAATGCCCTAACTGAGAAGAGAGGCAAGACAAATCTCCGAGATCACCTTCTTTGTGCACACAACTAAGCAGGCTTCTATGTGATGTATAAACAGAATGAGAAAGACTGTTTCAGGAAAACTTTTCAATACTGACTTATCGTTAAGGCAGGATGGGTAAATACTTCTTTCTGACTGATGAGTCTGTCCTTCTACTAGTGGAGAATAAGCCAGTATCTACACAAGACTGACGCTTACTTTAAAAATGTGCAAGAAACAAAAATGTCTTCTGGTCTATCAATTCCTGGGGACAATTTTGTGTTTCTGTGATGCTTATCAATTGATTGAAAGGAATTTTCATTTTGAAATAAAGAAGTATTATAAAGTTTAGCTGTCCACGGGAAAGTAAACAAAGGAAAAAGCAATATTTTTTTGAGACACAGCAAAACTGCTTTATGCTGTTATGGTAATTTTCCTAAGTGCAGGTCTCAATCATATTAGGTCTATATTCTAGGCTCTCAATCATTAAAGGCTAGAACATTTAATAAATGGAATATGGCTTATGATATAAATTTATCAAATGTTGTTAAAGGGAGTATGTAGGACCTTTTAAAATATGTATTTTTTATTGTGCTTATTGTTTAGGCTTTAGTTTTATTACTTATTTATTTTGGTACTGGGTAATTGAACTCAGAGGTGCTTTAACACTGAGTCACATGTGGCCAGTTGGTGCCCTTGTTCTCAGCACAAAGAAATCAAGCTAAATATATTTATCTTTCTTACAATCATCTCTATTTTTTAATTTATGTAGGACTGTTAATTCACTCAAATGCAATATTTGTTAAGTATAATTCAGTCAAAAGTGTTTTTATTTTTTTCTGCTTTTCAAAAACTTGAGTGTTTCAAGTGACATAACCTCTAATATTCAACCAATATTTTAAAATTGAGTGCATACATTGTATCAATGAGAGGTTTTAGGAATTTTTTCTTTTGCTTTAAGAAGCAAAAAAGAAAAAGAAATCAAAATAACTTAAATATCAAGAATATACCTCTGGAGTTATCTGCTATAACAGGTTTAATTTATAGCATATAATGCTTTCAAATATAAATCCATTTTATTTTATAGGCTATTTAAATTTGTATCAGTGAATACCTGTGCCAAAATATTTGTGTTTTTTACATGCATTTGAACAGATAATATTTTAATGATAGTCATGGTAAACTTTATAGACATTTTTGTCTTTCTAAACATCCCCTCAGAACCACTCTGCATGCATTAGATTTAATTAGATAATATCTCCCAGGTGCTTAGAGTTTTTTGGAGAAAAAGGAATGAAGTACTGTGTTAAAATAATTATTGCTGAATTCAAAGACAGCTATATGAGAGCTCCCAAAGAACATTTGTTTTATTAGTCATGACTCATAAATGCCATTGAAAAATAGCATTATATGGTATTACAAATGGACATTTGTCCTATTAACAAGCCAATCCCCTTTTATTTCTTTATTAGAAATCTTGGGGATGAATCTAAGAGTTTATGAGACCAAGTTTAAGAATAGGAAGCAATAAAAGGAAGCAAAATGATTTGATAAAATGGATTGGATAAGTTCTCTAAGGGACATGAAATAACTTATTCTTGGCCTCTCTGGAGGCATTGATGTTAGTGATAACCAGAAAAAGACCAAAGCAAATAAACCTTACAGAATTTAGTTTCTTAGAGGTTTAGGGGGGTATGAAGAGGTGTAAGTGATGTCACTAAAGGAAGAAGCTTAGTGCAGGCAAAAATCGGCACATGGCTGTTAATCATTACCAAACCTTATGGGACTACCTCCAAGAGCAGGGACATGGTGAGCCCACTACCAGGTGGTAGGAGATATTCCATCTCTCTGTAAGGTATACTGAAACTGTGATAATAATGCTAATAATGTTTTCATGTGACTTTGACAGAATTGTTTACATATTATTTAATCATCATAACTCAGTGAGGCAGGTACTATTATGCTCATCTTATGTTGAAATGATTTAGTGATCTTCCTAGAAATATGCAAATTATAAGGGACACCATCAAAGGACTGGAACTTACCTTTCCTTTAATTACAGTATAGTGCTCACAGAACTCATTGGGCGATTGCTCCCAATTTGGTGAGCTAAAGAAAGTAGTCTGTGGAACTGTGAAGCAGATTCTGAGATATGTTTGTGACTTTTTTCTGTTTATTTCTACTAACTTCTTCTTGATAGTATCAGCCAGACCTTTTTACAGTAATGTCTTACTTTCTAAACATGTTTCAATACATTGGAGACATTCTGATTTGGTAGTACTCCTTAGCTATATTCTGCAGCTCATTCACAGTGAGAGAATATATACAATTGATTGTGTTAGATTATTTTGAAGAAACTTTTATTAGAAGTATAATTATATTTGCCCTATCAGATTTATACATTTTCTATAAGTAGAAAGTTCTTCTAGATTCTATTTGAGATGACTGTCAGGTTTATAATCTCTTCTATGATGAAAATACATTTTTAATTTTTCTCATGTATTTTCAAATGTTAAATCCTTTTAAAGGTCAGGTATTATGTTTATATGGATAAAATAACCTCACAGTTTAGATTATTTGAATATTCTGTTCTTCCAAGCATACAATTTTATAAGAAAAAATGGCTTTTACAGATAAAAAAGCTATTCCAAAGGAAAAACTAAATACAATTTCATAAAGAAAATTTTTTCATGGAATGTATGCCATGATTTTTTCCTTAAGCATTTTTGGTAGCTATGAATTGTCTGTTCTTCATATCTATTAATGGGTGAGTAAACTCATCAAACATGAAAATATCATATGGCAAAATAAGATATAGGAAAAAAGATTAATGGCATCTCTATTTTATGAACATACATGGTTATATTTGTCACTTTTACTAAAAAATAGCAACATATGAAAAATACTGCTAGAATCTAGTTTTAAAGGCATACATGTATCATGCATACATAAAAAGCACATAAAAATAACAGTAATGTTTATTTTGTCATGAATTATCATAAGTATAAAAGATAGTGGTTTGAGAATGTCTATTAAATATATAAAATAACTGTATAAATAATGGTTTGAGGATGAATAAATAAAGAAAGTCTTTAATGCAGGAAAATATTGTGTAAGTGATTAAGGGTTATATTTCATTGAGTTAATCCAGTCCTGTATACATAATTTGTGTTACACAGTCAAAGCCTAAAAATGAACATTTTATTCAGAAACAATGAGTTGATATACCCATACTAAGAGGAGTTTAGATAATTATTTTCAACATCACCTTTTAAACAATAGTTCTTAACCAAAATGTCCCAAGCTATGGCTATCTTTATCCCAGAGTAAAAAGAGCTAGGATTCCATATTAATACTTTGGGTCTCACCCACCCACTCCAAAGCATATTTTATTCATGTTGCCTGAGGTCAAGTGACACAGATCCATGCACTTGTATTTCACAAGTGTGAAAAAGCCTGCCCGTCTATGAAAATAATGGTAAGAAACACAGATTTCTCACGCGTGCGCACACACACACACACACACACACACACCAATTTCTAGTCATTTTACTTGAATATCTTTTTTAGTGCAAAATTCTCAAAGAGCAAGAACAAATTGATATGGTATTTTTTATTAACAGATGAACCAAAATAAGTTAAAGTTTTTGATAATGGAGCGCCAAATACAACAGCTATAGTTGATAACATAAACACTGATTGTTAAGACATAAAAATTAATAAAATATTTTTGCCTGAAAAGTATGTTTTACGAAATAAGCTGCAAAAAAAATGGTAAGGTATTTGTACCAGGAACTATAACAGATGGCTGAACATGGTAAATGTTATAAATTATGTTACAAAAAATGTACCTAGTGTTCAAAGGAAAAAAACGATCATTTTCAGTTCACATGACAATGGAGAAAATCAGAAAAATAACAAAAATCATATACTCTAGGGAGTGTTCCAGGTTTGACTGTTCTGGGTCCCCCATCTCCAGTGATTTGAATGTAGGCAACAGAGAAGGGAAGACAAGTGAAGACTCAGAAATTAGAATAGAGAATTGGCAAGAGAGGGAGGGATGAGGGCAGATGAGTGGGGAGAGGGAAGGAGGAAAAAGTTAAATGGTTGAGATCAAGGAAGGAGCAAAAACCATTAACTTCTTAAATTTAACATCCAAGCGACAGGCATGTGTTTATGAGAGAAAATAACCAGATGAAAATGCTGATTGACAGGAGAAAACTCACAGATCAAAATGTAGCATAGAAAAAATGTTGAAAGGAAAACACTGAAAGCATTTTTAATTATACCTCTTATTAGTCTCTGTCATCATTTTCTTGGGCATTCACCACCACCTTTCCTAGACCTTGGCAAAGGGCTTCATGCTGCACCTTTATAGATGTAGGCAGAATCATTGCTTTATTAACTTCCTAAAGTCCTTGACCGAGACAGTTTATGATCTGGCAGTCGCCCAAGGAGATGCAGTGTTGTTATCTTATTTAAACCATGCTCATGGCCTAATCCTTCCTGTGTTTCTAATGTACAGTTAAGACTAGTGTCTTCAGTGGGTTTGGTTCACTGAATTATTAGATCAATTTTTCTTCTATAAATGGCTTGCATTATGTGTAGTGCAGTGTGAAATGTGTGCAAGGATAATAATGTTAGAATATTTCTAAAGAACTTGAAGAATATCCAGTGATCATGAAATTTTGAATCTGGATTAATCTGGTAGTTATGAGGTTATAGGAAAGGTGAGTCCATAATGTTAGTTTGTTACCCATCCAGTTTCCAAAGTCCCTGAGATTAGAGAAAAAAAAAATTAGTAATAGTAAGATTGATGCTTCACAATTTACAGTATTGGAAGATGGAACAGTCTTTTATTATAAAGAAGGAAAGAAAATAGTTTCATAAACTAATGTCACAAATAGAAATATCTAATATTTACATTTGGTGGACAATTTAACATTATCTGTGTTGTTTTCAACACAGTGTTTTGACTTCTCCAGAAAAGTCAACCTGAGAAAGTCACAGGAATTTGGATAATATCACATCAGGTATAAGTGGGCAAATAGGCTCCAGACCCAGGTCTCCTGATTCAAAGCTTTGTTATTCCTTTAATTTTTTCATTGCCTCTTAAAAAACCTTTATAATTTGGACCTGGAGTGATCCCAAAGACCCATATGTTGAAGCTTGGGCCCTAATGTTGACACTCTTGGAGGTGGTAGAAACCTTGGTAGTTGGGGCCTGTTTGGAAGAAGTAGGTCACTGGGGGCTTGTCCTTAAAGGGTGCATTTTGTCCCTAGCTCCTCATCCCCCTCACTCTTGCTTCCTAACATCCATGAGGCAAGCAACTCTGCTCAAATGCATACACCCTTCCCCATGATGTTCTGCCTTGCCAAAGGCACAAAGTAATGGGACCAAGTTATATTACCGTGGACTGCAATCTCTGAAATAGTAAGCCAAATTAAATCTCTCTTCTTTTGAGTTGGTTTCTGTCAGGTGTTTTGTCACAGTGACAGAAAGCTGACTGACACAGAAAGGTACTGAAATAACAAAGGTGGGAGACCAAGTAAGGACTTTCTGCTATGTCATTGGACTGGCACATGGGTAAGAGACACCTGGGGGTGTAAAACAGGACAGAGCTACATGAGAATAAGGGATTTGAAAAGGTAGAATTTGTGTGAAAATCTGTGATAACAACAGACATCAGGACACAGCAGGGGCTTTATAGAAGAAGTGACACATGTTATAAGTTTTTTACTGACCATCTGAATTAGAACTGGCAAATCTACTGGGATCCTCTGATTGTGTTCATAAGTTATTGGAAAAAGTGATCAAGATGGAGAACATCACAGTCAGTTTTATTTATTTATTTTCTGTCTTTTCCTATCACTTGGGCCATAGGATTAGAATGAGAGATTTTGTTTCTCAGCATTACACTGATTACTTGGTCACAGAGATCTGTGAAAGGAAGGGCACTATATCCACAGTGGACACCTCTTGGAGGCTGTAAGAAGCAGGGAGGAGGTGGGGTTCTTCTGCATTCTGGCCTCAGGTTCCAGTGGTTTGGCTCTGTTACTGTTCTTCCTATGGCTGCCTAGAGGAATCAATAGCTTCCCCTTTATTTCTGTGAGTTTCTCTCACTTATGACTAAATGTGCCCTGACTGATGTAATGAGTAAAGATTTTCTGGGTAGACTATTATAGTATAATCTAAAGGTAAATAATCTTTAGTTCTTTGCCATTGACTATGTGTTTTCCACTAGAACTATTAATTTTCAAATTTGACTTAAATTCAGATGAAATGTATTTCAAACACTGTTTCACCTAGATCGTGTTTTGTATTTCTCATGTAAAAAATGCTGCCTCCCAGAGAGAATTTTCTTTTATCAGTGGCAAGTTGGAGAAACAATTTGTATTCTGAATTCTATAAAGATTTGTATTCTGAATTCTGTAAAGAATGTTGTTGCTATTTTATTCCTAAATAAATGCCACTATATTTTTTTCTCTTTCACATAAAAATATAAAAAAGAATGTGTAATTTAAAATATGATAACAGTATGACACTATTGAAAGAGTTGAATTTTCTTTTAGAAAATAGTGCCTTGGGAATCTTTTAAATAGAGAACATACTGATTTTATCATAAACTAAAAATCCTGTAAGTTTTATGAGATAGAAATTTTAAACTGGTCAGGTGATTTGAGAATTAAATAGAGAATATTTAGCTCCTTACCCCTCTCCACCAGCCTTCTAACTATGCACTGCATTTTGAAACCCAGCAAGCCAGTTCACCTCTTTTGTCCACATGAGACTAGACATTTAGGAAAACTGGGAACAAGAGTCCCCTTAGTGAAACCTTGCAGCTCTGGGTGGAATTCCTAATGACTTGGTAATTGTAAAGCTCTAAAGTAAAAGTCACAGTTAATCACTATGACTTTCAAGCCCAGGAGAAAATTTTAAGAAAATGTGGGGCATGTTCTCCTGTTTAGACTGACTTTGTAAAAATGACTCTTCTGGTCTGTCATTTGTTAAAATTAACAAAATATGTATCCTTTTCATGGATCTTAAGAATATAAATGCCAAAAAATAGGGAATTCACAAGGGAAAAAGGATGGATTCAGCCTTAAGTATCTTAAGCTACATGATATAATGAATCAAGATTTGACTTAAAATGGATGAATTTGTCTTTCATTTTGTATTAAATCTGTTTTTCATGAGTTTCTTTCACCTACCTTCGTAAAGCGGGATAGCTGCCTCAGGATGGCACTTGACTTGGTCTGATCTTGCATGCCCGCTCTCCTAATTCCATTGCCCACATTTCTTCAAGGACCAAGATGAATCCTGTGCCTAAACACAACCTTGCAGTAGATCTGGCTGAGCAGCAGGGTAATAAAAGTAATGAGGCCATTGAAATCCCTTTGGCTTTGTGCTGATGCCTGGAAACTGTCATTTATTTAGTAGTGCCTTTAATTGAGAGGTTTTTTTTAAATTGTGCCCAGTAATTGGTACTACAGTTTTTTTTCTCATATTAAAATAAAATAAGCAGTGTATCTTGCTTCTTGACTCTTGGTAAACATTGATTATTTTTGTTTTATATAAAGTTTTATTATTTTTTAAAATTTTAGTATTATTGTCACACAAAAATTAGATCTTTGATGCAACCAAAAAAGCATGGAGAGGGATGAGATAAAGGCCAATTCTTGTGACATTTATGTGCACGTGCAATTGAGAACCTACGTCCTCAGTTCAATGATGCTTCTTCTACTCTTTGCAGTGCATAATACTCTCTAAATATAGGTGAATAATAAATGTGTATCATTAAAAGTTAATAGGATTGTAACAAAACACAGTATCAGCATAATGCTCTAAGACATTGATGGGTACACGTTGCCACTTTAAATAATGGCATGAAAGGCAGTGGTGCACTCTGATATGGATTTACCATGGTAAATGAGATTGTGTTACTGTATATATTTTGTTCTACATACTCAGTTATCAATAATCATCTTCATGCCTCTCAAATGGCAGCACAAGCAGGAGAAGAATAATTGCCATTCTTCGTGGAGCCAGCTTATTGATGAGGTGGACACAAATAATATTTTTAGCCTGATGGCTGTCCATCTGTAAGCAGTTTCCTGGCACTGTCACTTTTCCTTTCTCTGGAAATTGTTATGGCTTTGTCTTCCCAAGGAAAATAATGAGATCCATCTATCAAAAAAATAAAATAAAGTAAAATAAACAATAAACTCTATACCTTTCAATTAACTTGTTTTTCACCTATGTTTACCCATGTGCATTCAGTTAACTATCCATCATGTTATATGCATGGAAAGAAGTGCATTTTTCAAAAGGTTGAATCCATTAACCCTTTTGCTAACTAAATATATAGGCACCCCTTGTTGCTAAATCAGGGGCTTGTAAAAATCAATCCTTTCAGAGAGCTCATAAACTCTCACTCCATCTTTCCCTTGCGTGCCCGGTATTGATAGATCTGCAAGCTTACTATGAACCTAACAGGTTGTTCTCATTTATTCCTCCAATGTGTGTTTCTCCTTAAATTCATCTTTTGATTTTAATGCCATCCTAACATTTTCAAAAATTCATATGGAATGAGGAACTTAAATCAACACCCTCAACGTGATATATTTAAATTTGTTAACAGCAATTGAATGGAAAATGATAGTGTATAGCAACAATTAAATGATATCATTTTATCCTTTTCCATTAAAACCCTATATTTCCCCCCCTCAAATAAAAGATACATAAAAATATCTGGGAAATAATTTTGCTGAAATTTGTGAGCTGTTTAAGCTTCACTACTTCCTTGTTGCTGGCAAGAAGCTTCAACAGTGGCAGTGGTCCTGGAATTAAGTACCCTCCTCTTTTATATTCATCTGTACTATCAAAATAGAGAGACACTGTTAAATAAACACTTGTCAAGTGCTTTAAAACCATGAAGGATTGTCTCAGAGTATGCTGAGAGCTCCAGATTTAAAAACAACCTGTGTTCCAAGACTTCATTGTAAAGAGTTGTTTGAAACACAGAACCTAAAGTCCTCAAAAATGGTGGTTAAAATTCCCAATTTAATGCACTAGGACTACAGAGCCTCACAGACTTAAGAATGTGGAATAAAGCATCCAGCCTACCCAGTTCTTGACATCATTTGTTGTGCAAACAAGGAAAGTGAAAAAAAAAGTTTATATTTGCTCACAAGACAATTACTAAGGAAAACGTTATAATACCAATTGTTTAAAGAACACAATGAAATTAGGTAATTGGTACATTTCTACTTAGAAAGCAAGTATTTAGAGAGAAAATAGTTTTCATTCCAGGAGCATGAAGGGAACTGTTATGGTTAAGAATACTAAAGAAAACTTCTAGAAATTATTAACGATGCTGGAAGTTAAAAATGTAGGGTTTTTTTTTATTCAGTTACATTTAATTTTTATATTTTTCCCCTCCTTTCCCCCTAGTTCTAGACATATAACTCAGTATAGTTACAATTTTTATAGAGAATAAGAAAAAGATGGCATTAAAAAAAGCAATAGGGTATACTGAGGAAAGAAATGGAGAGTAAAAATATACAAGAATTAGAAAAAAAGCGTGCAAAAGAAAAATGTCCATGAGGAGGGTGAAATGAAAATGGATTGTGAGACCATTGAGCAGTGAGGTCCACAATGCAGATTCTAAAACCTTTTTTTCTGCCATTTATTAAATTGGAGATGCTGTGTGAGTCTCATAGGCTCTTTACATTTGTGTTCATTGCAAAGCACGTCTCATAACAGTATACACCCCATAGGCTTTTGTAAGGATGGCCAGGCCATGGTAAGCTCTTAGAAGGTGTTGGTTATGATGAGTCACCACCTAATTTATCATGTAAACAGTAGATCAGAAAACTACAACAGAGCAGCCAAATCCAATCACCTATCTTCATATGGCCTGTGATCTAAGAATGGTTGTTATATTTTAAACAAATTTTTTTAAAAAATGTTTGTGAAACACTAAAATTATATGAAGTTCAATTTCAGTATTCCTTAATGAGTTTTATTAGAACAAAACTGTGCTTTTTCTCATTTACATATTGTCCATGGTTGCTTTTTTGTTACAGTGATGAGAGTATATTTGCTGTCTCTTCTGCAAAGCTTCAAAATTCTTGCTCTCTAGTATTTATGGAAGAAATTTGGCAATCACTCGTCTAAATCAGGACACATGTCAGGGTGAATAATAATTATTAATAAGTTAGGAGAACAGGTATAAACTGAGGATATCTTGGATCAGCTAGTAAGTTAAGTGATCCTCACTATATTATGTACAAGATGAAATAAATATGTTAGAATTGTGGGTAATGGGAAAAAAATGATGGAAAGAGGAAACATTTGTGCAAGCGATTTAAAGAGGATAATGTATTAAAGTGTGACTCTTACGTTTTTTTCTCATATTAAATTTATGATTTAATCCAGTTGTACTAGAATAATACCCCAAGTCTTTCCATACAAACTTCTATGACATCTGATTTCTGCCTTTCTCGGCGCACCTTTTCTAATAGCTTCCTCCTTTGTTCATTGTGCTTTGGACACTCACTTTTTTGTTCCAGGAATATATCAGACTGTTACTATGTTAGGTGTCTCCCAAAGCTCTCTGCTTGTAATGCTCTTTCTCAGGATTACAAGTCTGGCTCTTCACGGTGCCCAACTCTTGTACTTAGCAACATTCTCAATTCCATTATTATCTCTGTAGAAACTGAGAATCTGAGCTCCACAATGAGAAGTATTTTTTAAGTCCTCTGCTTTTTGTAGATGCAGTGCCTCCCACAGTTCTGGCACTGTGTGGACACTCAGTTTGTGAGGCCTCCTTTGCCTGTCAATTATGGCCATGCCTTTTGTGTTGAGTGTGCTTACTGGTTCCACCCACTGCTCTTCTCCTCCTGTGCTTCCAACAGTTCTTTGACCTGAAACACACATTCTAATCTTTTGCTCCAGATAGGTTCTATGAATACAGAATCCCTCTGACTGCTTTGTATCTCCCATTGTCATATGGTAGTTATGCTACTTGTGCTCATTTGTTTAGATATCTGAGCAACTCTTTCTCATCATGGTGCTTGTTATTGAGATTCCTCAAAGACTATAGAGAAAAGTACCTTGCAAAATAGTTTCCCTTTGACTTATCCCACATTATTTTCAATATTTTTGTCTGCAAGGATTTTCACCGTGGACAGAGGTTGTGCATTTTTAGCAGTATTCGTAGTGCTTGGCACAATATTGAATTAGGCAAAGATGCATGCTCAAGGAGTAGAGCTGAGTGGAGAGTATGATTAGCTCTCCATTAGGCTGGGCTAACAGAGTAAGTAAGCATAGCATGCCTGATTATATTAATATCATTTGACCTTCAGAGACACCCTTTGATCCAAAAACCCTGTCAACTTTGTCCCTCACAGGTTTTATCTTATTTGGATTTTTGTGAGGCTTTTCATTGATTTGTATTCTCATAGCATACACAAGCCATCCTGCATTATATGAGTCTCTATGCAGTTATCAGCAATTGACTACAGAGCTTGAAAAAAAGGACAGAGTCTCTTACACAGACCTCTTCCACTCCACTGAGATGGGATTGGAGCTACATTAAAAAAAAGTTGGGAAAAGCAGAAAAAAATGCAGGCTGGAATAGTGAAATCTACTGCAACCCTAGTAGAGGCAAGGAGAAAGCCTTGTGTCATTTAGGAATTCAAATGACTTTGGGGCTTCCAAAAACATAATAATAACTAATATATTACTCCCCAGGACAGAAGTTGCAAAAAACAGACATCTGTCTTGTTTAACAGATTATTTGTTACAAATCAGGTGCTTAGAACAGTATACAATGAAAAAATATTTATGGAACAAAATGATAACTTTCACTTCTATTTTCTCACTTAAATACTCATTAAGTAAAGTCTAGCAGACTGCACAAGTAAAACTTAAAATAAAAATAAATTTCATCCTAATTGTTCCATTATAAAACTTTTCAAGGAAAAGTTTTTTTTTTTTTAAGTATGAAACTTAGCTATAGGAGATTTACAAAATGTGTAACACAGGGTTCTCTATGGGATTTTGTTGTCAAGTGCTTTGGTATGAAAATTTTCATCCACTAAAAATAAAATGTCATCCAGCAGTGGGAAAATACAATACTGAGAAAAATGGTGGGGGGAAAAAAGTGCATTGCTATAATGGTTAATGAAAATGTGGCTTTTTATTGTAAGTACATGCTTTTTAGGAGAAAGCTTTCAGCATGTATAACATGTTGAAAATAAGCATTCATGTGATTTGATCAAAGAGCTCCAATCTTTGAGAGATAGTAAATAATACAGTATTTCGGGAATTGCTTTAAATATTTATTTCTCTGATTGGCTAAGATTGCTCATAAATTGCTGCGCATTTTAGGTATTGAAAAAAGCAAGTCTGAATAAAACATGCATCTTGAAGATAAGTAGAAAGCCAACACCATATACATACTAGAGATAGCAGAAAACATTCTTAATGGTAATTGACATTCTCACATTCTTTAAGGTATTTATGATTGACTCCCAAACAGTTGAGAATGCTATTACATAATCTTTTTCATTAACCTGCCTGGATCTTTTGTGGGAAAGTTATCTTTTCCAAACTTTCTCAAAAATCCATCAATCATTTTTTCTCTCTTTTTACCAACAATTAGATAATGCATGCCAGATACTTTAGTAGGGATTCCATTAATTAAGATGCATTTTAAATGATGAAATTCTTCTTACCTTACCAGTATCTTTTGCTAGAATGCAGACAGGCCTAGTATTCAAAGAAAATAATGGAGAACTATTCAAATATTTCTTTCCTATGTTCTTTTTTGATTCTTTCACATTTTAATGGTTTTTGTTTAAAGGTGATTTTAGTATTAGGGGATATACTGCCCCTAAGCAGCATCTACAAACTATTGATGGTGCTCATAGTATATAGTGATTTTAGACAGCAAGAGCTATCACTACAAAGAGTTTTATTATAAAAATATCAGAAGTGATTCCACAAATACATATTTAAAAAGTAATCTCCAGAGCTTTTATAAATAATATTCATTTAAGAAAATTCAGAAATGAAGTTTATAGTTAACCCCAACCCTTTCAAGAAAATGTTCTTTATAAGTGATGTGAGGCTAAGGACAAGAGGGTGGAGAAAACACAGAGAAACAATCACTGTGTTTCAACATCAAGGTAGTGCTGAAACTGGGCATGAAAATAAGCACATGTCTACCAAAAAAATAAAACCACCAGTATAACTTTAAAGCATCTACCCATCTGTTATCCAAATAGCCTGTCCTTCACATATGTATATAAATAGAAATAAAATATAAGCATAGACGTGTACAATTTACCAACCTATTTTTTTTCTCAAGATGATGGCCTAAATTGCTCCCTATATTTACTGTAGACTTCAACATCAAGACTTTAAGATCAAGATTAATTTTAGCATGCCTGTTGAGGGAAATAGCATTCATTGTTATGCAGTCCCCCTCCTAGAGGGCTTTTTATTACTGTTGTAAATATTGTGACAATGACTAGCTTTGTGTCTGTGAATTTGTGTATTTCTCCAAAATATTACATATTTCTTTAGGATAGGTTTCCTGGAATACATGAATGCTAATGAACTCACTGTGACTTTTGATACATAATCCCAAATATTTAATCATGCGCAGGGCACAATGGTAAACAATTATTGGGGTCTTCTTGTGTGCTAAGCCCTCTTATAGATGAATTTTATATGAGTTAGCACATATAATTCTCAGAACAATCTGTAAGGTACCTAGTGTTATTATTCTTATTATAGAAAAAGAAATGGAAGAATTGAATGTGAAGAAATTGAACTCTTAAGACAAGAAGTAACTTGCCTAGGGATTAATAAGCAGTAATGAGGGTACCAGTCTATGTCATCCTTAATATTAGACATGATAGATTTTACTTTTGCAAAGTTAATGGGCACATCATAGCATACTATTGTTTAAATATGTTGTTTAAATATACAGAATATACATGAGATAGATTAGAGAGAGAGAGAGAGGGAGGGAAGAGAAAGAGAGAAAAAGAATGAAAATGTGTGTTTATTGTTGTTGTTATAGACCACTCTTTTTTATCATTGTAAAGAAAATTAGTCCTAATTTAGTAAATTTATTGGGTATATAATTGCTCCTGAAAATAAGGTAAACTAATATACAATTAAATGTACTTTCTTGAACAGAGAAGACTTTTGGGGGACATTTTAGGATACATATCACATAACCTCTGCATGCTTCATTTTCCTTGCCAGTAAAATGGCAATTATAATGACACCTATTTTATGACATTGTTATGAAGATAAACTTCAATGAGTTACTATATTTAGGAGTGTTTAGAAGTGTGCCAGTCACATAGTAATCACTAAATAAATGCTAGTTTGTTGAAACTGTTAATCACTAAGGCCTTTTAATAGCTTCCTATATGAACAACCTAGGAAGAGAAACACAACTTCCTCCTGTTTCTCTAGTTCATTGATGTCCCTTCCCCAGCCTCCTCTTTTTAGTTTGGTGGAATGGTATTCATGGAAATTGCATCTGTGGTCCATATCAGCCTGGCTTTGGCCAATGAACTATCTCTAGGCTTTAAAATGGAGGTTTATTCATCTCCTCTGTGCTTAATAGTTCCTAGTCCTGACTTAGTTCTTCCCAATGAACAAGAAGGCACATCATGAACATCTCATAGATTTATTTTAATGTGTTCTTATTTTCTGTCACCTGATAATTACTTTTTTCACAATCTCATATAAAGTACACCCTTTTCTTTATTTCTACAAAAGTAAAAATACTCATGGTGTCTCTTTAACTTGCAATTCTGTTACCACAGTATTTTCGTTTTTATCTTTTATCTTCATTCCTATCAGACAGTCACATGAACACATACCACCTTCAGCTAACTGAGAAGATCCAGTGACATCATCCTGATTTACTTAGACTGTGAGCTCACAGTCTTCCCACAGGCAGCATGCATGTATATCAGCTCCTGTTCCTGGCCTAACAGTTGCTAAGCCTATGCTGTGGTCTGAATGTGTCCTCCAAAGTTCATATGTTGGAACATAATTAACAATGTGATAGTATTAAATTGAAACCCTTAGAAGTTAATCAACTCCTGAAGCCAAAGCACTCCTTAATAAGATTGGCACCCATATAAAACAGATGTAAGGGAGTTGTTTTCCCCTTTCTACTCTTTTACTACCAAGGACACAGCATTTATCCCTTTTTATCTTCCCCTTCCAACATGTGAGGATGCAGAAAGATGGCCCTCTCCAGATATCCAATGCAGGTGCCTTCATCTTCTAGTTCTTGCCAACAGAACTATAAGAAATAAATATAAGTTTATAAACTACCTAGACTCAAGTATTTTTTAACTATGCTTTTTTGACACAATACCTTTATTTCATTTTTAAATTTTATTCAGTGCTCAGGATAGAACCCAGTGCCTCACACATGCTAGGCAAGAACTCCACCACTGAACTACAACTCCAGCCCTAGACTCAAGGTATTTTTATATACCATGATCAGGTCATGTAAGACACCTGTCTCTTTTATACAGCATTACTTTACTCTCTTACTCAGGTGCCATGTTAGACCTAGTTACATATTTAGTCATTTTAAGTTCTCAAATACTGTTATGGTTTAGGTATAAGGTGACTCCTAAAACTCATGGGTGAGACAATGCAATAAAGTTTAGAGGTGAAATGATTGGATTATGAGAGTTTTAACCCAAGCAGTGATTTAATTCCCTAAAAGGGATTAACTGGGTGGTATCTATAGGAATGTAGGATGTGGCTGGAAGAAGTGGGTCATTGGGGAAGTGCCTTTGGAGTACATATATTTTGTTCCTGGTCTTCTGTCTTTTTCTGTGCTTCTGGTGCCATGTCCTAAACTCTTCTCCTCTGATACACCCATCTGCCATGATGTTCTGCCTCACCTCAGGCCAAGAGCAATAGAGCTGAGTGTCTGTGAACTGAGACTCTGAAACCGGGAGCACCAAATAAACTTTTCCTCTTCTAAAATTATTCATGTCAAGTCCTTTGGTATAGCAGCACAAAAAAGGTAAGTAAAGCAAAATACAAAATACATATGTATAGTAAATCTCATAGTTGACATCAACATAATAAATGTCCCTATATATGTAATATCAATATCTGCATGTCTGTATATATGCATATGACTGCATTCCTTAAGTGTATATGAATGCCTAGATGAATGGAATAGAGCCTAGGAAATGGAAAGCATAACCCATCTGTTATCCAAATAGATGACTCAGCTCTGTATGAACAGCACCTTTGCATCACCTCAATTTCTTGAATGATATCTCCAGGGTCGAGTACCCAGAGATATGATATATTTGCCATGTTGAGAAGTATGCACAAGTGTGACCTCTTAGTGTATCTCTATCATCTTGTTAAAATATTATCATTATATAGATTTTTGAGCCTATAGACAAGGATGTGTATCTTTCTGTTTTCTGAGCCTTGTTGTGAATATAGGCACCCTTTTTGTTCTCCTCTGCTATTGCTGTGTCTCTCTCTTTGTCTGGTTGTGGCTTCTGATTGCACTGGCAGGAATATGCACAGCTTTAGCTAATTAATTGCTTTGGCAGAGCAGTAAAGTGTACTTATCTAGAGTGCACTTCCAGCAGGCACTATAGAATTATTAGGAAAGAGTTATGGATCTTGATTCATAGCTCATATATGCATATGCACATTAGAATTAAATTGAGTCTTTATAAATAGTATGCTAATGACCTTTCAGCAATAAACAGGTCCTGAGACCATTATAGATTTGAGAACTAGAAACAGCAGGACTTAATTGTAAAAATAAAATTATAACACATGATTTAGCCATATGTGTTTATGTGTAAAATGCTTGTTATTTAAAATAGACTTTCTTTTATTCTGTAACCACTTTAATAGGCAGGAGAGCATATAATCCTTTTAGTGAAGAGTGTATTCTAAAGATGCTATCTCAAAACACATTGATGCAACTTGAAAGTATATTTCTACTGCACTACATTTTCTTGTGTGTGCATTAAAAGCAGCAAATACTCCAACTCCCTGCTTGAGACTATCTTAAATGCAATATGCCTTTATTTGTCAATCTAAGCCGGCTTTCTCAGTCCAGGGGAGAATTTTTTTTTTCTATAGCTGATGTGTGAAGTATGACAAAGGCATCTTGTAATGGTTTTTTTCATGAATATCACATGGCAGGTTTCTCCTTATATTTTTTAATCTGCTTTCTTGTCAGCTACTCAGCTCCTTTTAGCCTCTTCCAAGTTCTTCTCTCTGGAGTCTGAGGCAAGCTCACAGAGCAGGTGGGACATGAGTGTGACAGCTGGGCATTCTTCCTAGAACAGGCCCAGCATGGAGAGCATTATTTTTGAATCACATCTCTCTCTCTTTCTCTCTCGCTCTCATACTCAACCTTTTCTAAGAAAAACATTAGTGTGGGTAGCATGGCATCTCTTCACTTTGAGGAGACCACCCTCCCAAGTCTGTCTATATTTATTTCTCCTTTTGTTTCTGCCATTCCTTTTTATTCCACAGTTTTTTTTTCTGACCACATTCCATCATAAGAAACCCTTATTCTCACTGCGCTTCTCTTGGATGTACTCATTATGGCGACAGAACAAATGCTAGAAATAGAAGTCTGAGGGTGATACCTAATTACTGAATTACAGTACGAAACTCTCCGATGAAACAGAATATAAAAACATTCTGTGCTGGACTGTCATTGGTAAGCATTTTCCCCATGGAATCTTTCACACTGTTGTCTTTTGAATGGCAAAGCTTTACATTATGCTCAATCACTGTGTGGGACAGCCATGTGATTACCCGCTTCTCTCAGTTTCAAGATCTCCATTCTGCAACTGATAGCTGCATTTCTTCTTGAAGATCTATTTTCCTCAGTGATAATCTATGAATAATGATAGCCACCATAGGGGCTAGTGCATATATTAAATTAAATCCACCAAGTTAGCAAATATTTATTGAACACCTTTTTTGTGGCCTGCATGCAAATTCTGGAGGTAACCCTGAGGAACAGAACAAAATCTGGTTGGAGAAATAAACATATTTAAGAGAGAATAGTAGTAGTGTGTGCTCTGAACTATTCTAATAGCTGTACATGTACTAACTTATGTATTCAATAATACAACCTTATGAAATAGGCACAATTTTCCCTAATTTATACACGGGGATTCTGAAAATCATTGAGTTTTAGTCACTTTCCGTTATGTACTTGGTAAATGGAAGATTAGAATATAAACCTAAACAGTCTGGATTTATTCTATGAATATCATTTCACTATAAGAAAATGAGAAGGTAAAAAAAATGAGGTTTGTTATGGCAGCACTTGAGTTAGGGAAGATGACTCATAATGTGCAAGGTATACATTAGGCATTCAAACTACATTAGTCTTATTTCCTAATGTTTGGTTGCTTGAGTTTCAGATTGCATGCAACATTTCACATGTCAATAAAAGATCTAAAATTTAGGCATCTCTCTCAGTCAATGATTGTAGAACATTCTTTGATGAGCTTGTGATTTCTTTCTTCTCATCTGAGGGGTGGTTGTAGAGCATGATTCACTAATGTGCTCCAGGCATGCATGTGTTTCTTCTGTGCTGGTTCAGGGAAGAAACATAGAGCACCGACTGTGTCCAACAGGGCAATTAGTTGGTGGATGTGAGCACTGTTTTAGAATAGTTTTCAGTCTGCAAAAGGTATTTTCTTGCCCACTGAACTTCTGAAGTCATTTTGGAAGATAATTTGGCTTAATTATAAAAATCTGAGCAAGTCACGATAATCAAGCCATTATTTCTTGAGGGGCATCATGCCTGGGATTCCAGGGGGGAAAATAGAGGAGCTTCTTCTACAAAGAGGCCTTCTTCTGTGAGAAATGAGAAGTGAGTGGTGGACTGCCAAACCCAGGTCACTGGTTCCATTGGACTTGAAATATGTTAGAGGAGCATCAATGGTAGGTGAGCCATGCTTTGTTCTCACAATGACTCCTCAAAATTATTTCCAATACTCTCAACAGAGACCACAACTTTTTTTTCTGTTTCCTTTTAAAATTCTATTGTATACAGGAAGCACACTCTATTTCAAAAATATCCTATTATCTTGTACTCTTATTTCAAAAATTTTTGAGTTACCTTTCTGCACACAATTGACCAACACATCAGGAGTCTCACTTCTACTGTATGTGGCACTTCATCATTACTGCTCAGGTTCTATTAAATTTTGTTACCTCTTTTTAATGCATTCTCTCTGAAATTGTTCACAATCAGATCAATTCCGTGGAGCAGTGGCTTAGCAAAATTTTCACCTGTGACTATATCTTCATTAGAATTGTCAGAAGTCCCTGAGTTCAGGAAAATTCTAAGCAAGAGGCTGGCACCCTGGGCAAGAGACTGGCACACTGACCTTCTCAACTAGAGGGGTCATTTACTTAGAGTAACTGGCTGGTTAGTGTGGCTGCTGCAATGACTCCAATGAAGAGTATGCAAAGTGGACCTGGATTCAAGTCATTTGGGAAAGCAACCCCATTCCTTTTTTTGTAATTGAGAGTGGATTTTCAATTGTGTAGCCCAGAGGAGCATAGAGAGAAGAGAGTCTGGAGCCCAGAAGCAGCTCCTGATGTCTAATTAGCCAGGTGACCTGAAGCACATCCCAGTTGGAGTTTATGGCTCATTCAGTCTCAGCTTTCCTGTGGAGATATGGCTCAAGCATAGAAGAATGAATGAGGGCCATGTACAGAGGTGATGCTGCTATTTTTATTCTCAGAGTCCTGCTAGCAGGTGCCACCTGCCTCAACCCAGGCCACCTCTGATGGCTGCTGGAAGTCAGCAGCCAACCCTGGAGGCATCCTTCCCCTTCTGGAAATCATACCAAATTCCAGATGGTCTCTTATAAATACTGACCTCAGTTACCATGGCAGGGTAAGCTGTGACCAGTCATGACTGTGCTTGTCATTTATGACATTTTCTATGTACTGAAGGTTGTCAATTTCTTGGTACAGAGTGGCACTGAGTCTCAGATTCTGAACCAGGAGAGTTATCATCAGTTCATTATTTTAACCTAACAAATTATCTTACATTTTACTGTTAGTCTCAATGTCAGCATATGTCTTTCCTTTGTGGCTCAAAGCCTTCATCTCATTTATATCTTCTCACCTGTAGCAGCCACAATACTCTGCTTTCTTTCAGTTAAGTCACTTGTGAGCTTTTATTCTGTTGACCTTATACACATTTTAGATAACTAATGAACCTGTGTTTGTTCAAGGCATGACTTTTAGTCCTTCATCTGTTTCAAATTTGCTCAGCTCTCACTTCTGTTCTGGCTATGCTCAGACTCTGACCATGAGGCAAAGGCTGTGTATAATCTCTTTTTTATGATCCACAAACCTTCAGCCTTCCGTGAGTTCCTTGAACTTGTTCTCACTCTTGCTTTTCATTCTTCAAGCCTGTATATATTCTTCTTTTTTAAAAATTTTTTTTCATTTTTTTAACAGAGAGAGAGAGAGAGAGAGAGAGAGAGAGAGAGAGAGAGAGAGAGAGAATTTTTAAATATTTATTTTTCAGTTTTCGGCGGACACAACATCTTTGTATGTGGTGCTGAGGATCAACCCAGGCCGCACGCACACCAGGCGAGCGCGCTGCGGCTTGAGCCACATCCCCAACCCATGTATATGTTCTTCTTCATTCTGGATCTGGATATACATTGGCAGACACATTGTAACCCATTGTGGATTGGATTTTTCTCCCCATGCCTTAACCTATCCTGGATTTGGCAGTATTAACACCCCTTGCCATTTAGCTTTTGGCTTCCCACCTTAAGAGACAATCCTAAAGTGGATTATGACTAGAGAAGCATCTGGACCCATATTGCTAGGGTTTGGATTCCAGCTTTGATCATTTCTATCCTGATCTGAAACTTTCACACTTATATTCAAACACCTTTTAGTGACTTGTGTTACCTTCTAGAAATAGCTCCTTCCCCTAGCATTCATAAGCCTTCACATTTGTCCATGACCTTCATTCTCTGCCATATAGACCATTTTGTCCCTCTTTCTGCTGCATAGGCCAGACCTCTAGGACATTTACTTTGTTCCACTATTCTTCCTGCCTGAATGACAGAGACTTGCTCTACAAAATGTCGATAATTTCTAGATTTCAAAGAAATATTTTAAAACCGACTTTTTCTATGAAACATCTTTTTATTCGCCCAACCAATTTATTTCTTCCTCCTGTGCACCCCTGTTGCTACATTCACCATAGTAGACCTCATATCTTGCTATTCACTTATTTTTTTTTTATTGATCCCTGCTTTCATGGAACACATGTTCTTGCTCTACCTTGATCCCCAATTGAATTGAAGGATCCTTAAGGAATAAGACAAGGTCTACATCATCATTTTTGGTCCACTTGTACTGACTCTATTAGTTCATTTTCTCCAGAAAATAGACTCTGAAACAGAGATTTGCTCACAGGTGGATTATTGACTAGTCTTCTTGAAAACAGTGGTTGTGACAGAGTGAGGAAAACAAGACTGGGCAGAAGGAGAAGTGGACAGTGGTGAATTTGCTGAAGAGGTTAAGCTAATCCCACAGGGAGCTCTAGCGCTTGAATGTTACTCCGTGTTCCCCAAATTGAGGCAAGGGAGTTAGGGCTTCTCTGACCCTAAAACTGACCAGTTGTCGGGTGCAGCAGACATGCAGGAAGGAGCCATAACCTTAGGGAAAACAGCTCCCTTTGGCCCAGACAGCTCCCAAGAAGTCAGCTTTTAGCTATGAGTAATCATTGCTCCCTGAGGAAAGTGTTTCATCCTGGAGTTGGGAGAGGGGAGCATGGCACACTTACCACCTTAATGAAACTTACACAGACTCTTGCACATGGCCCAAACTCAGTGATTGTCTGCTAGGCTGTATTTAAAGTGATTCATAAATGTCATAACTTAAAATAAAGTGTGCTTAAATATCTAAAATACTGCAAAACTATTAATTCATCTGATTAGTGCTAGGAACAGTTTTCTGAGCTGTGGCTTTATTTCTTAGAATGACTCTAGGTGGGGGCTCTACAGAGAGCTCCGGATTTCCTTCCCCAACTGAGAATCACACTAAGACATCTGTTAGGCTTTAGCCTTTCCACAATAAGTATTTAAGCACCTATATTTTGTATGTTAAAGCCATTAATATTATCTACACCACTTATTCACAAGTCTCTGCACTTGTAAGTTATTCTCAAGGCCACTGACATAATGTTGATTAAAAAGACATAGCCTCAGAACCTCTAATGTTTAGCTTCAGTGATAAGTAATTCCCTGATTCCAGCCAAACTAACTCTTTGATTATGTAACTTCTTGACTTTGCATGTGCTGGTCTCATTTTAGTACTGGCTCCTTTCTTCTCTACACTCTTATACCTTGTTTAGTTTGCAGCCCAGAAGTCACATCCTCTTGAAGTGCATGGACTTGACATTGCTGACTTATTTTGTCCTCTGTGAATCACAATGAACCATATATTCCTTACCATATTCTTATGATAAGCAAAACTTCCCTGTATACCCCATGACATTTGAACTGTTTAAGAGCAAAGCCCATTAATTCTTCACATTTTTTTTTCCTGTGGATGGTATTGTGCCTTACATATAACATATTATATTCACATTTGTTGCATGTTGAAGGATGAAGGTACATCATTGACCAGGGTCACAGTAGCACTGTAAATAATCCTCTAATAGAGACTAGTTTAACTTTAATTTTTGTTTAAGTTTTGAGGTTTAAAATATTAAATTTTGAAATTAGATATCAGTATTGGTAGTATAGTGGTATTAAAAAAAAGTCTGCTCTTATTCTCTTCAAGACTGGAAACCTATTAGAAAATCTTTAGGCAGTCTCTATTAGCAGTAAATAATCACTAAAGAAACAAATAAAAACCAAGCCATATGACCCACATAGACTTCCTTTTGAAAGCTTGGGTATATTTTCATATAACTCTGTATGCCATACAAAGGCAACTTCTTGTTATTTATTTATTTAGTGACATTTGTTAATATTATTTCTTATATCTGTAAAAATAAGCATGATATCTTCATTGACATTAATCAGAATTTAATTAATTTTATTAAATTTTAAGAAAGCACTGAAACTTGTTATTGAGATAGGCATGATGAACTTTGTTGTCATAATTTCAGGATGCATTTCCGTATCCTACCGAGAATCCTCTGGCTCCATTATATGTCATGCACTCTTTCTATGAAACTTTAGCAAATATGGTCTCATTTTAGTACTTGCTACCACTCTTGTCAAGTGAAATAGCTATATACACTTGTATGTTTTTATAATCACTGATACATGCAAAAGACAGAAGTGGAAAGAGGAAAAATAATATTTATTTCATAACCACAGGAAGGCACTGCTTGAGATTTACATTTAAACTGCCCAATGAAGTTGCAGTTGGGTAGTTTCCATATAAATCCCAGCATTGGCTATCAATAAATATTTCTTAACTTAGCACTCATGATTTCTGTGAAAAATCATCTATTCTGAAATAATATGTAGCTGAATAGATGGTGAGAAAAGGACGATTCTCAGGAGAAAGAGTATTAAAAAGGAGAGGCAGGATGTCAACTGTCTGAGCTGAAAACAGTATCTCACTTTCAGGGGTATCAAGATGCTTGGCTTGAGAGAAGTGAAGAGATGTTGAGGTGATTGACATTCCCCAAGGGTCTCTCAATTTGTGTTTGCTTCAAAGCCTTTCTCTGGTGGCAATAATTACTGGATTGAAGGTTTCTGTCTTGCTAGACTGTCTATGAGTAGATTACTAAACAAAGACAAGGGAAAGTCAAGTGGATGTGGAAGAAGGTTATGTACTCTCTCTGCTATCTGTAAATGAAAAATGAATTGTTGACTGAAGTTAGCATTTATAATGTATAAATAGCAGGATTTTCCTTTACAAAATGTCTTAAGCACACAAAGTCCTCACTTATGTGTAATTGACATGTGTTAGTAGTCAAGAGAACTCAGGTTTTGGTGTTTAGGTTTAACCCTTGTCAATCCTTATAAATGAAAGAGCACAAATCTATAATACTTAGATCTGGAGTCACACTTTGCCTTTATTAGCTATAGGCTTTGGAATCTCCCATAAATTTTACCTCAGTTACTTCTTCTGTATCATAAGTGGGAGAGTGAATTCCATCTCAGGTATTGTGTGCAATGATTAAATGGAGTGTTTTATAGGTACCTTATCATTATTTATTCAATAATATATATAAACCATTTACTACGTAAGGGACTTAGTAAATACTATATCCCAGTGGTTGTCATCCATCTTGTTAATGAAACATACTGGAGATAACTTGAATATTTTCTTGATAATTCAAGGTTATCTGAATATCCATTACTATTGTGTGCTGAAACACTCTGAGAAGGTTCCCATTTGATTTGAATACATTAGGACAGCTTATGTACAAGCATGCACATGCACACCAGCCCATACAAACCCATGGCTTTTTAAATTTTTTCGTGATTATTCTTTCATACATTCGTTTTCCCTTTTTCAATGCTTTTATATCCATCTCCTTTCTCCTTCCTTAATTTGTTGTGTCAAAGTTGATGTTGGATCTGAAACCATGTAAGAGAACTTGATAGAGTTATGCATAAACTCAGAACATGCAATTTTACTTGAAAAGGGAGAGGTGTTGTGTATTGTACAAGAAACATATACTTGATGGTTCTTTGTGACCTATTAAAATTAGTGATCGGGGAGTTTGGAAAAAAAAATCAATGCTGTAGTCATATGAAATAAAACTTAAGTTTGTTTTTTCATTGCCAGTGCAATAAATTTCATGTCACATTTTAAAATTCTGTTATATTCATTATGAAAATAGTTTAATGATTTATGAAAAATATCTTAGCATTGAGGTTAATTTCTATTTTGCATTTTACTTCATTTGACCACAAATTATATCTATCTATATATAAATAATAATATATAATAAATATGAATATATAAATAAAATAATAATTCAAATATATAATATAATACATAAATTTATGTATATAATTTAAATATATGCCGCAGTCAGGCTGCAGCAAAATAAACGGGGGTGATGAACAACTTGTGTATTGATATAGCAGGAGTGGAAGCCGTTTATTGTAGGACAACAGAAGTATTTATACATTTCACACAACTTATCTTAATTAGCATAAACTCCATACAACAGTCAACCAATAAGAAATCTCCACACTTAATAGCTCGCTGGCGTTACTTCACAAACCACTCCCTCTAGAATTTTGCCAGGCACTATGCAGACTTGTTTACAGAGTCTAACAAATATATACATTTTTACATATTATAAATATATATTTCTATAGTTAGGTATATATAACTTAAAAATATCTATATTATATAGAGATTTTTTTTTGGTACTGGAGATTGACCTCAGGGGCACTTGACCACTGAACTACATCTTTTAAAATACAAAATACCAGCCCTATTTTGCATTTTATTTAGATACAGGGTCTCACTGAGTTGCTTAGTGCCTCACTTTTGCTGAGGCTGCCTTTGAACTTGTGATCCTGAAAGGCTGGTGTTACAGGTATGCGCCACCACGCCCAGCACAAATAATATTTTTTGTCCCAGTCCACTTAACTTTATTTCCTTTAGGATATAATGAGATTGGAATATTCTTCATTTGTCGGGTTTGGAGAGCGGCATCTTTTTAAGTGGTACTGGGAAGCAAACCTTGATGGTATGAATTAATCAAGTACCCTATAGAGTGCTGACCATTTGTAATGCAATTTTCTTGCATGAATAGGTCATTCTTATATTCTTATATTTATTGCTTTGGTCAAGATTTGATGAGCTGAAAATAATCACTTGAGGATGCTTGTCCAGTAACAAAACGTTAATTCCTTTTAAAAATCAAATATTTATTAAAATACCACCTGTATACCTGTCCGTGTTCCTAATACTTTACAACTACAACCCCATTGAATCTTAACAGGGCCTGTTAATATAATTACCATTGTTAATGTCCACTTTACAGATAGGAAAATAGCAAAGAAAGGCTAGATAATTTGGCCAAGGTTGCACAGCTAATAAATTGCAGAACTGGATTTAAATCCATGCAGCTATCTACTTAATCAGACCTGAGAAATATCTTTGTGGAATAGAAAATTAAAGTCCTATGAGCTTCCATACAGTGTGATCTTGGTTTTAATAATCCTCTTGATTATTTTAATTCCCTTGGTATTTAATAATTTCACCATTTTTGAACATAGAATATGGATTTAAGTCACAGCAAGTGAACAAACCAAAGATGACTATATGTCATTGAGTATGGTTGTGTGTGTTTGTGTGTGTGTATAGTTAGAAGCCACATAAAATAGTTTTTTTTTATTTTTAAAAAGTAGAGCATAAATATTGCATTCCTAATAAAATTCTTTCACCATTTCCTAAACTAATGGAAATGTCGAACTTATTTGTGCTTGCAATTGTAACAAACACAAGAATGTATCCTAGATTATCTTTCTTCTTGCTCTCACTGTATCATTATTTCCTCATTACTTGCCTTTGTCTTTATCAGACATTATTAACAGTGGCAAAGAAAATGATCGAACTTCAAATTAGGCCATTTAGGCAAAACAGAATTCATGAAGGATTCTCTATGTGTGGTTACAATAATTTAAATCATTAACAAAACAAAATTTTGTGTTTTGAGGTCACTTTTTTCCTCCATGTAAAATTATATAATTTATTTTCTTCCTCTTCTGTGTGTCTATGTAAGTATGAGAGAGAAATATTAATAATTTTTAACTTTGGAAGTATTTACTGTCTTAAACAATTCTGATTGTGATCACCTGAAAACATTCATGATATTCTAGTTTATTTTTGTAGCTGCAGCAAGATTTGGGTTAAGGACTTGCAGACCCTCACTTTCCCCCTTCCTACTTAGCACTTCCACTAGATTGGCATGCAGACCCATGCCAGGCTGAGTCAATTTAGACTTCCTTGTCCTGGGCATGCTATTTTTTTTTTTTGCTAGGCCAACAACACTGGGGAGCATTAATAAAAGTATAATAATTTGCCCTATAGTGAAGGTCTCCAGACTCAGGAAATTCTTATGTCACTGAGGAGGGAAGAAAGTCCCAAGGCAAAAATTAAGGTATTGGGCTGGGAAAAAAATAAATAAATAAATAAAAGAAGTGATGTTTGGATGAAAAAAAAAAGATATAACTTTGTCCTCAGAGACAAATGGTGAGAGAAATGGGATTATAGAACCAGAGAGGGAAGGGAAGCTTGGGAATCAAAGGATTAAGGCTGTGAAAGAGACTAATGCCCCTTGGGAATGTGGGAAAAGGCTTGGGTGAGAGGCCTTGTTCTGCAGTCTTTGAGTGCCAGACCTCCACTGGGCATCCTGTCTAGGCCAAGGCATTTTCCCGTCTCTCCTTGGGGTTCTACATCTGTAAATTGAAGTAGATTGTCAGATTTTCCAGCAGTATTTGCTAAATACTTCAAGATCTCACAGGAAATCCTGTCTTGTTCCCAGAAAAGGAGAACTTGGTAAGTTGCTCCCTGGATATTTCTTTCAGATCTATCAGTCAACATACACATGGGTTATACTTTTTTTCCCTTAGTTTCTTACTTATATATTTCTGATGGTCAGTAGCATTTTAAAAAAATTTCAGAGTTAGAAGTTCACTCTCTCTTTGCATTTGGATCATTTTCCTGTGTGTCTGACATATTTTAGGCCTTTCCCTTTTGTACATAGTATGCAAATGGACTGTTGCTGATGTCATATGTAATAATATCTCAACAGCTATTAAATTACTTTCCTTGAGTTTATGTTAGACCAAAAAAAATGTAAGGCCTCAATTCCTCAGTAAAAAAATAGCAAAAGGAGAAAAATAAACTAAGGATAATTAGCACTTTAAGTTAATTGTCTTCCTTTATTGAATCTAGTTCTTCAACATACATACATAATGAGTAGCATGTGCTGGGTACTGAACCCAGGGTCTCACACATGCTGACCATGAGCTGTATCATTGAGCTACACCCCAGCCCCTGTTTCTTTCTCATATTTCTATCAATGAAAAAAAAAAACGTTTTGAAGCAGACATCCTGGGAATATGAATTCTGAACGCATTAGCAAATACCATGTCACATTACCAGAAACTTCAAGGAAATCAGGTGGCCTTGTAGAGTAAATTTTTAGTAATAATCTAACTTGCCTGTATAAGTATAAATAACACCATAGCAATAAAACTGAGTTTCAGTCCAATTGTTCTCAAAGATTCATTTGTTCATTGGCATATAATGGTGTGGGCAACCTAGAAGAAAATATCTTGTCTTTAAAAAAGCACCCTAGGATTTCATACTAAAATATTTGTACTGCATATTTCTTTTCTACATGTTGCTTTTACTTGTCTCTTCTGTTTCAAATGTTTTTGTCTGTGTCAGCGCCCCTTGAAGACCAAGGTCCTTATTTTAGTTGCCAACATTAATTGTAGAAACTATTAAGTATTATGTTTCTGTATAGTAATGAGATCAGTATTAGGTGTGATTTCTGGAATGAAACAAGACAGTTTGAAAAAAAGGTTGCATTACTAGTTTACCAAAATTTTCACATTTCATTCACTTAGGTTTTCCATAAAATGTGTTTTTGTTTTATAATAACATATTCTGTTTTTACTTTTTTAGTAGAATTGAATGGTGTTATCTTCAGTAGGTCTAAATATAGGCCTTATGCATGTAACATGGTAATTATACCCAAATTGTGTTTTCTTTTCCAGATATATTTTGCAAAAGGAACATGAAGGAGAAAAATATTTGCTAGTTGATTTTAGGAAAATAATGCTATTATTTTTGTGAACTTATGTTGAATAACCTAGAATATTCATAATATAAACTTCTAAATTTACTATAATATTTATTTAAAATTTTGAGAATCAAATTTCTGACTTTTTAAGACTAATTTGCAATGTGAAATAATAGACTTTTACGACCAGAGTTTACATTAAACAAAATACATCCTGTTACCAAGTGAAGAAAATGAAGTATAAACATTTGAATGAACTCGTAGCTGGAATTATTTTATTTATTTATTTATTTATGAATATTTATTTTATGAAAGATACCATGAAAAAAATGACCTCTCTAGTATATCAGTTAATTGTTTAAAGATTGTAGCTAAGCAAATAGAGCACAGAAGTAAATACATTGCAGGCCCTGTTCTTAAGTGAGCAAAAGAGAGAAAGACAAAATATGATTATTTAGTGGCTTATTTTAGAGCCTTAGAGAAAAAGGTAAAGAACCCAGCTTTATATACTGATATAGGGCTGGCCTGGCAGAAACCACAGTCATGAGTAGTGAGAGATAGCAAAGGAAACCTGAGCTGAATTTGGGGCTCTAAATTCATGGCAAGGACTGAAATAAGTATTAATCCCCTGGCTCTAACATTGATGGCCTTTCTACTACATTCTTGTGCTAAATAAACAAACAATGATAATTAAAGTTTCATTTTCATATGAGACACTTAGTAGATCCTTTATTCCCCAATTATTTGGTATTAGAAGCTGTTGAATCTTTACTATTTCCATCAATTTCAGAGACACTTAAATATAGGCAGTTCCTATTGTAAGTAAGAAAATTATCTAAACATGAGATACTGGTTCCAAATGTATACTTGTGAGCAAATTAAATTGATGAACTCATGGGTTTTGTTTGTTTGTTTATTTTTTTTTTGTCTTATGGAGTTCATTTATTATTCACTCATCAAAAAATAGATATTTGGATAAAGTTATTTATTGGAACTTAAACTTTGGATAATAATATCAATTATATATCTGCTTCAATATTTGTTTTTAGCAATTGACCAATATGGAAAATAAGATCTTTATTAGATTTTTTTTTTCAAGGAGATATAATTCCATGTTTTTAGTATCTAAATTTCAAATGAATCCTTATAAGTCAGCCTCTTTTTTAGACTTTTTGTATGACATTTGTATCTTTATAGGATTCTATAAAATAGAAATAATTCTGATTTTGTTGGGAATTTAGAAATGACACACTTCAAATATACAGTTTATATAGTACACACTAACAAGTGGTATAGTCGACATTTATGTAAGCAATATCACTTAGAGACACTATTTAGCATGAATTATTTTAATATGTGATCATTATGCCTTTCATATTATCTATTTTATCTCAAAGGAAAAGAGTCTTCTAAGTGCAAAAATATATACTTAGAAGAAAAGTGGAAGAATTCTTATAGCAATTCCTCATTAACTTATACTAGAACATGTAGCTTTTTATTAGATCTATATAATGTCCAAAAAGGATGTGTTTGTATACATGTTTAATTTTTGAATTATTTAAAATTCAATTTTTATTTTTTATTACTGGATATGCAACTCTGAGTGAATAAACATCTCTAAGCATTATTATACTAATCTGTAAAATGGGATATTATGGAAGTTTTTATAGTGCTGTTTCAGGAATTAAATAATCCATGTGAAACATCCAGTAAAGTGCTTGGGCTTCAATAGTGCTTAATTAATGCTAGCTGGTCTCTGCCATTGTTTTTTTATGTTTTAAAAATGAAAATAGCATCAGTATAGACTGAGAAGTAATATTACTGGGTCAAATGGTGGTTCCATTCCCAGTTTTCCAAGGATTTTCCATTCTGCTTTCCATATTGGCTGCACCAATTTGCAGGCCCACCAGCAATGTAGTAGTGTGCCTTTATCTTCAGATCCTTGCCAACACTTACTATTGTTTATGTCCTTAACAGATGCCATTCTGACTGGAGTGAGATGAAATCTTAGAGTAGTTTTCATTTGCAATTTTTTAATTGCTAGAGATGTTGAACTTTTTTTCAATATATTTGTTTATTGATTGTATATTACATTCTGAGAAGAGTTTGTTCAGTTCCTTGGCCCATTTATTGATTGGGTTATTTTTTTTTGGTGTTAAGATTTTTGAGTTCTTTATGTATCCTAGAGATTAGTGCTCTATCTGATATGCATGTGGTAAAAATTTGTTCCCAAATTGTAGGTTCTCTGTTCACCTGTTTCTTTTGCTGAGAAGAAACTTTTTAGTTTGAATCCATCCCATTTATTGATTCTTGATATTAATTCTTATGCTATAGGAGTCTTATTAAGGAAGTTGGGGCCTAATCCCACATGATGGAGATTTGGCCTGTTTTTTCTTCTAATAGATACAGTTTCTCTGGTTTAATTCCTAGGTGCTTGATCCACTTTGAGTTGAATTTGATGCATTGGGAAAGATAGGGGTTTAATTTCATTTAGCTGCATATGAGGATTTCCAGTTTTTCCAGCACAATTTGTTGAAGGGCCTATCTTTTCTCCAATGCATGTTTTTTGGTGCCTTTGTCTAATATAACTGTAATTACATAGGTTAGTCTCTGTGTCTTCTATTCTTTAGGACACAGCCACATCAATGTTTATAGCAGCATAATTCACAATAACTAAACTGTGGAACCAACCTAGCTGCCCTTCAGTAGATGAATGGATAAAGAAAATGTGATATATTTACAGAATGGAACATTAATCATCATTAAAAGGGAATAAAATCACGGCATTTGCAGGTAAATGGATGGATTTGGAGAATATAACGCTAAGTGAAGTTAGCCAATCCCCAAACACCAAATGCAAAATGTTTTCTCTGATGTTATTTATAATGGGATTGGTGGGGAGCATTGGAGGATGAGGAGAACAATAGATAGGGCAAAGGGATAGGAGGGGAAGGGGACAGGTATTGGGGTAAGAAAAATGGTAGAATGAGATGAAGATCATTACTCAAAGTACATGTATGAAGACACGAATGGTGTGACTCTACTTTGTGTACAGAGATATAAAAAATTGTGCTCTATAAGTATAATATGAATTGTAATGTATTCTGCTGTCATATATAACAGATCAAAATTTAAAAAATGAAAAAAATAGTATCAGTAAAATACTATGGATGTAAATATTTTTTTTGATGAAGAATAATAATTTTATTATGTATATAAAATTTACTCTCCTTTTATATTTCTTTATAAAATTTTGATTGATATTCATATGCATAGATTTTAAATCAGTCCACTAATGTTTATTGAGGTTTGACTTCTTATTCCATGTTAAATTTAAATTCAAACTAGCTCTTAATTATCTGAGTCTCTAGAGTTAGAGCACCCACACAGAAGACATATGTTTTCTCACCTGTACTAAAGGTGCCTCAGGCTAAGAGGGACTGTGGCAGCTTTTAAGTCATTACAACTTACTTGTGTAATGGCATTTAAAAAGGCACCCATGTTGTAGAGGAAGAGGAGTTGGGAGAGGGAAGTGGGGAGGAGGAAGTACTAGAGACCAAGTGGAACAAAGTGTATTCTATGGGTGGATGACTGATTATGTCCAAAGAAACCCTGATATTATGTATATAACACTAATAAAGGCATTTTGAAAGAATGTTAGCACTAATGTTATAGGGAGCCTAGTGTTTTCATGAAATCAAGATTCTAATGTGGCTAAATGCTACAATGAAAAGAAGGGGACTTAAAAGGAGCCAGATTAAAAGAAAATCATTTAAGCTCAATTTCCATTGCAATATAATAGCAAGGGCTTTAAATCCTCAGAGCAACAGGTACTGTTAAAGACTATAGAGAAGAATAGATACTTGCTTCTGGCATAGATGGGTATATGTGGGTTGAAATGGAGGTAGTTGTTAGATGATCTCAGATTCTGGCATCAGCAACTTGGTGGGTGGTTCCTTTATAAAAGAGGGAAAATAAAAAGGAGTAGATTAGAGTGGGTTATAAAAATGATTTCCCTCAATTTGGGACTTTTTATCTCCATATCTTATACAAAACGTATTTATCCTCTTGTGTAATTTTTGTGGGTCATGTGGATCTTGTATTTCTATGGAACATGACATTTTCTAAAGTATTTTCACACATGGTCCCCATCTTATCTGTGGAAACCTATGAGTAAGACTGTCATCCACTTGTGGAAATCAAGGTGAGGAGATCAAGTGCCTATGAATTGTGATATCCAGAACTGAAGTCAAGATAATTGTGTTGTAATTACACAAGAATCTTTGGAGGCCAAAAATAAAGCTTGCTTGAAAATATATGACTGTTTATACAAAGATCTCCTGTCCTCACAGAAAAATAAAATTTTAAAAAAATCTGCATGCTTAAAAATTTGTTAATCTTGCTGAGAAATGCAAAGTGCATTTTCTACCAAAAAGCAGTAACCAGGAGGGAAATGCTCTGATTATATTTGCTCAAAGAATTTAAAAATTTTGAAGGAGGCCTACACCAGGTTCTTACATGTCAATTTTCTGCATTCATTTATAAGTGAATTATGAATGCTGCAAATAGCGTATTTGGTAGGAAATGATGACACAGTGTCATTCTCAATGATGTGAAAGCAAACTTGGGGAAAGGTTTTGTCTTTTTAAAATAGATTATGATTACATTTCAGCAAATTATTTTATGCTCATCAGTTGGAATTCACATTTACATGGCAATGAGGATTTTTTAATGCAACTATTGAACTGAAAATTCATAAATTTCCCACTGGTTTGTTCCTGAATGAACTTTAAGAAGTATAATTTATGCTAAAGAGAAATTAACAAACTCTGAATTTGGAATTTTACAAAAATACATTGAATGGTTCAAGTTAAGAAACACTGTATCAGGGGTTTGGTGTGGCTCAATAGTGGAGCACTCTCCTGGCATGTGTGAGGCCCTGGGTTCTATCCTCAGTACCACACAAAAATAAATAAATAAAATGAAGGTATTGTTTCCAACTAAACTACAACTAAAAAATATTTTAAAAAAGAAATACTGTATCAAGTGTTTTACAATATAAGTGTCACACATATACACTTTCAGAATATCTGTGTGTATTGTATTTCTATTTTAGAATTACATGGACAGTTGGTGAGTTTGAAAAAAAGATAAGGGATAACCATTTCCATTTGAAGACACAGATCTGATCCTTGATCTGAGATGCTTGGTCTAGTTTTCTTGGTGTGTGGAGCATTTTTCTTGGCCTTCATTTCTTCATGTGTAATCTGAAGATACTAATACTTAACGTGGTTTTATGAGGGTTAAATATGATAAATTACTCATTCAGGAAAAGTGTGTATATTTATATGTGTATGTGTATGTAAAAGTTAAAAGACAATTGCACACTAAATATCTCATGGACACTAAAAGAATATTAAGGGGATACTATTCGTCACTCTCTATTCGGAAGTCTTATGATCTAACTGCCTTATATCCCATTTGTGCATGTGGGTGTATGTGTATACTCACAATTTTGAGCCAGACACTATTTTAAATGCTTCTGATACTTAAGTGAATAAACAAGGCATCTTCCCTTCTTGAGATTTTTCTGTGTCAAGTGCTCTGTGAAGTATCTGGTATGAAACGCTTAATAAATTTTAATTGTGTGTAAGAGGCTATAAGGGCCTTGGAAATCTACTTTTACTTGTATGAAGGGAAACAGTCATTTTAAAAAAAAGTCCCATCCACCTCATATATCTTTTAATTAAATTAATTGTCTCCTATATGGAAGTTCAAAACTAGAAATACTATATTTTCCCTTCTTGGTAATCTGCTTTCATACTCAATTGTATCAGTGTCTATGCATCTTAAATGTAAAATAACTTTCACTTCTCACTATTTGCTATAGGACAATTTTCATTTTTATAAGTCATTGGTGTGAAATTTTTCAAATCACTACTTCAGATCAACCTTATTCTCAGAAGGTTCAATATTTATGTTATTATTCATTGTCATAGATATTTTCAGATTTGCTCCAAGTGCTGCCTTATCCCACTTTGGCACCAAATTTGTAGAAATCTTATGATGAAATGATAATCATGATTATTGGTTTTTATATATAAAGTACGAGTAATTAATATATGATAGAATCATTAGTATTGATACTTGTTCTTATGTTGCTTCAAGGGAGTATGTTTGTTTGTTTTTGTAGCAATAAATATGACAAGTGTATGTAACACAGGTTAGGTCCTTCAAAATGAATTTAAGGAGTATAGTTAAAAGATAATTTCACACTACAGATCTCATTGACACTAAAAGTATTTAAAAAATAATATTCACAACTAAATGTTATGATCTAGATTAAATGCATTATATCCCTAAAGGGCACAATCTGCCAAGACTTGCACACAAAGAAATAGACAAGCTGAATAAGCTTATTTCTATAAAAGAAATTTGATCAATAGTTGATAACTTTCCAAAACAGAAAGCACAGGCCTAGGTGAGTTCACTTATTAATTCTGCCATATATTTAAAAAGGAAACTATATTAAACCTCCACAGTTTTTTTTTCCAAAAGTAGATACAGAAGAAATTCTTCCTTATTCTATGAGGACAGCATTGTTCTAAAGCCAAAAATACATAAGAAAATTCTGTCTCTTTGAATACAGATGCACCAAAATAATAGCAAATTAAATCTAATGATGTTTAAAAACAACCATCTGCCATAACAAAGTCGGGTTTATCTGAGTTTTAGAGGGATGTGAAAGTTATTTGCATTTAAGCTACAAGGACCCTGATATAATTGAGTATAAAAGCAGGTTACCAAGAAGGGAGAATACAATAATTTATTTTTGTACTTGCATATAAGACTCAATTAATTTAGTTTTGTATGCAAGGCTATTTTAATATGCACAAATCAATGGATGTAATCCATCACATCAATAGATTAAAGGAGAAAAGTCACCTGACTATATAAATTAATACATGAAAAGTATTTGAAAATGTATTTGAAAAAAACTAATTATGATAAAACTCTTAGTAAACTTGGATTAGAGAGTAACTTCCTCTATTTGATAAAGAACTAAAAAAAGATACCTAAAACTAACATGATGTGATTACCTATACAGAAAATCTGAAAGAATCAGCCAAAAAACTCCTGAATACAAGAATGATCATAGCAAGACCACAGGGCATAAGAATAATATGCAGAAGTCTTACACTCCAGCAATAAACAAGTGCTATTTCAAATTAAGAGCACAATGCTATTTATATTGTTGTTCAAGGAATGAAATATTTAAAAAATAAAAGAAAATATGTACAAGAGACATGAGTATGTCAACATGTAAATCAATGGAAGTGTAACTGATGTGATTCTGCAATCTGTATATGGGGTAAAAATGGGAGTTCATAACCCACTTGAATCAAAGTGTGAAATATGATATATCAAGAACTATGTAACGTTTTGAACAACCAACAATAAAAATAAATAAATAAATAAATAAAATTACTCATTAAAAATAAATAAAAAAAAGATCTGGAGATGGAAATGGACAAAACTAATAAAAGAAAAGAAGAACTAAATAAATGAAGATATATTTTATGTTCATGGTTAGGAAGATTTAACACTCTCGAAATGTGAGTTTTTCCTAACTTGTTCTATGAATTCAGTGCAATCCCTGTGAAATTCCCAGCAAGTTATTTTGTGGGTATAGACAGAGTCATTATTTTTAAATGGAGAGGGAAAAAATACATTTCATATGACTTTATTTTCACATAATAGTGGTAAATATTGTAGACATTCCAGGATTTTTGCAAATACATTTATTTTTCAAAAAATATTGTCTAATTTGTCAATAAATGTTGTATAAAATGTGGTGAAATGGTTTTAAATTTAAGAAATAATAATTTTAATTGGATACAAAACAAGGTTAATCACAATTGACCATATTTGAAAATATATTTTTCATTACTAATGTCTTTTGCAATTCATTATTCAATGTAGTTATTTTAAATGTTAAAGTATACCATTCTTGATTAAGCTTATCGTGGTACATAGTTTAGTGTACTTCTGCATATTTACATGAATTATCTTTGTCAGCATTGATCAGCAATAATACAGAGGGTATAAATAAATGGATCACATGGAGACTATCATCCGAAGTAAAATAAGCCAGTCCCAAAAAGCCAAATGGTGAATGTTTTCACTGATATGTGGAAGCTGACCCACAATATGGGGGTAGGGGAAGAATACATATTCAGTGGATTAGACAAAGAGGAATGAAAGAAGGAGGGGAGATAGGAAAAGGAAAGACAATGAAATGAATCTGAAATAATTTTCTTATGTACATATATGAATACACCCTAATGAATCTCACTTTAGTGTACATCCATAAGAATGGGGTCCTAATTAGAATAGGTTATATTCAATGATTGCATAATTATATGAAAATGAATTTTATTCTCATATATAACTAAAAAGAACCAATAGAATACAAAAAATAATACAGAGACCAGAGGTGATCTTGGTAATATTGTTTTATCTTGAAATAAGCAATGTTATTTTCAAGAAAAAATTTTAGCAAAAACTTAGGTTGTTTAATTATTTTGGTGGTAAATTTGAAATAAACGACTTATAAACTTTTGTGTTTATGAACTCTCTGCCATCTCAAAAGGATAGTATTTTGAAAAAAAACTATTCTTTATGTACTCTGTTGATTTAATGAAAGTGTTAATTTGTAAACTTATTGTAGATTTATAAAGTCAGTATCAAAATTGCTTAAAGACATGATATTGTCATTTAATTTTTCTTTGAGTATATTCAGCAAGAGACATATAAGGAGTGAGATGGTTTGCTGTCTCTCTCATTTTGAATTGTTTCATAATTCGATTCAATGAGGATTTACTGAGGCTTTAATTTAAACAAACCACAATCTTAACTTCCAAATTAGTGTGAGTGCCAAGAGCAGATCTGAAAGTCTTGATTTCTTCCCTTCAAGTTGTTAGCATTTAACAGTAGCTCAATTGCTAGCAGACATTGTTCTCTTTTTTTCTTTTAGTTGGTTCTGTGTCTTTATAATCTGTTCATTACTACTGCTTTTATTTACCACTGCCATTTTACCTAATTCCCCCACTTCATCAATATATCATCTATTTCCACTTCTCTGTGCGCTTGTATACTTGATTCCCTCTCCCTAGAATGCCCTCCTTCCTTTTTCCTTTTTGGGGATGAGGTCTTGTTGTGTTGCCCAGACTGCTCTTGAACTCCCAGGTTTAATTGATCCACCTTCCTCACCTTTTGAGTAGATACACAACACTGTATCTCATTCCTTAGAATACCTTTCTGCTTACTTCTCCATATAACCAATCAGTGCATAAGACTGAACTCTATAAAATGCTCCATAATATTAGCTTCCTTCTTTTTCCCTCAAGCAAGGACAGATTGCTCATTTGCCTGGGTTTCCATAGGATTTATTTCATATATATGTAGAACACTTCATGATAGGAAGACACGTAACTAGTTATGGCTCATGAGGCAAAGCATCACCATGGCTGATTTTCAGCATCACCTTATTCTTTTATCCCCATTTTATAGATAAAAATTTGAAGTCCATGGCTCAGGTAAATTGCCTAGGAGAGTAGGAAAGTGCTGAAGTGACCATGCAAACCAAGAATTTGTTTCCAGATTTCCCACTCTTAACCAGCTTATAATATATTAATATGCTGTATTATGGACAATTGTATATGTATAAACCAGTCATTTGTCTTTCTCCCATCATGGGACTAATTTTCTTAAGTTCAGATAATCTAAGTACATCATTGATGTTCAAAATACTATAATTTTATATATGCCTTACAAATCCTTGTAGAATGTTTGTTAAATGAACAAAAGGCTGTCATGTCTTAGAAGAATGTTCTTTTAATCTTGTTTTGGAACATTTATAAAATGTAGGCTTTTACCTTCAACTCTTCCAAAAACATAACCTGAAGTCAACGTTTGAAAAGCAGACAGAGAAAGAAGTTAAGGATCTCTGATATGAAAGATCACTGTTTCAGAATATTGAATCCTCACTGCAAAGGCTTGATGTGCTTGTTTATGGTGGGGTTTAAGTTTCTCACTGCAATCATTTGGCTTATAATTGAATAATAGTTATAGGAAGTTATAATACTGTTAGTCTAAATTAGTAATGAAGATTTATGCTGTTCTAGGTGGTGATAAAATTATCATTCTAGAAGCAGGAGTCATATTAGGATATTGTAATGGATTAACAACAGGGCTTCCACATAAGCAAACATGTTTTAAAATCTAGCTCTGTTGTATATTCAGTAAGCCACTTAACTTTTCTGATCCAGGATCTTCCATGTATTAATGATGCAAACTTCTTAACTTATCCCCAACTAATTGAGTCAGGATAGGGTTACAATCTGCTTCCAATTTGGGGGGAAGATTAGGTCAATTTAAGGACACTCTTAAATTGCTGAGCATATTGCTTGCACATATTACACACTACAGTATTATAAACATGCAGTGTATTTACCTATCAAAGTTTTTAAAGTATAGTATTTATCTCATGGAATTATTTAAAGAATTAAATGAGATAATAAATTACTATGCCAAGCACATAGCACTTTTAAAATAAATGGTAGCCACAAGCCATTGTATTTTATCTGATAAACATCCATAAATTCTTCCCATTGTGCACTTTAAAAAGTCTAAATCATAATATAATAACCTATGGCATTTTAAGTGTATTTTTGAGTGGAAAATTAATATTACATATTACTGTAATGGATGATATGGTCCATGTGATCAACTTTCAAAATAAAAGACTAATAAATTGAATGTGAAATAAACATAAATTGATTTTAAGTGAATCCTAAGCAAAGAGTTGTGTGATCTAAGGAAGACATATACCACGGAAAGCATCATGACCACATTGTAATTCAGCAGTCAAAAGGATAACACACAGCTATAAATTAGGAATTGACTGTTACTAAAGCAGGACATAAACATGAGACATACTAACTGGAAAATGAGATATGGTGGCAGCAGTCTGTTTTTAGATTGATTCTAGTTTACTGACATATTTATATGTTAATACCAAAGGATGAGAATATTAAGTAAAGGAGTTGAAATTTGAGGGGAAAAATTAATTATTGGTAAAACTATTTATACTAGGGAAATAGTGTTTCAGGAAGATAGAATCTCTAAACATTGGCTTTTTCATCAGACATGGTGGGGAAACTAAAAATAATAGGTTTTCTACAAATGAAACTGTTTGGATCAGAATACTGTTACCAAATTCTAAATCACTTACAGCAAACCAGTCACCTTTTTCTCTTATTGAGGAGCATGTTGGTGAAGCAATGCTTTCCCCCTGCTAAGACTCCTACACCTCAGCTTCACTTCAGTAATCTGTGTTATATCAAGTTGCTACCTGTCACAAGTAACTCCTATCATGTCGTCTACCTTCAGTAACTCCCTTTATCTTGTGCTTTGGAGTCCATCTTCTCTACCTGGTCTGCAAAATCTTTTGCACTTCCGTCTTTTTACTCTGTCTTTCCCACATCAGTCAGATTCTCCACGCCTTCTCACCTTCAATTTCTTCTGCAGTCAGCAATCTTGAATTCAGACTCATTCTGGGTGGATTATTTCCTTTTACTTAACATTGTTCACACTTTTGCATTTTAATTTTTTCAGCACTTATGTGCACTGCTAAGTTTAAATTTTGTTATCTTTTGTTTTTTACACAGTTTAATCTTCATCATTTTGTATACCGCACACAGCACCAAGCACATTCAATTTACCTTTAAAAAAAAAAGCCTGAGAATATATTTCTGTTTTCATTATGTGTTGAAATATCAACTAAAAACTAAAAATTCTCTAAAATTCTAATTTTCCATATTTTACATTTCATATCTTGCCGAGGGTGTAGGAAATTAAGACTGTCTGCATGGTTGGCTTTATCTCCAAATCTAATGAGGACATGCAGAGATTATCAGTGGTTTAGGAAACATATAAGTGACAATTTTCTCTGAAAGAATCTTAGTGATCAACATAATTAACCATTTTTATAAACGTTTTGCTGCTGAAGCATTTTAAAAAGCATTTAAGGGAAAAACAAATAACAAAAAACAAATGTTTTCTGTAGTCCTTTTTCCTTCGTGGGACACTACAAGTTAGAGTTTTGTATTTCACTGCAGATTCTGCCACTACATAACTAGCTTAAGCTCATCAACTCTAGAGTGACCTGAAGTAAGCTTAATTAACCAGCACTTGTTTTATTTTATATGGGGTTGGGTAATATCTAAATTCCTTTCTAATTTTCAAATTTTATACTTATTTAAAATTCTTTCTGCATGTGAAATTCATTTCAATCTTATAAGTCTACATATTCTTGACTTCCCAGAGTTAGTTTTCAAGAACCAGAAAAAGTGGGGAAAATGTCACCTGAATAGACCTGAACTCAGTAGATACACAACTATTAACCATTTCTACATCATCAACCTCCCTTGTCTTTAGAATTTTGGCTTGATTAAAGATTCCCTTTCCACACTGATTTATCTATTTAATCAACTGGAATTTGCATCATATTCTTTTCTTTTATCATCACTACTTGAGGCATCCTGTCAGTATGAATTTTAAATTCTTATAGTCCCTAATTCTCATCTGCTTAAATGTTATGAAGGTCCCACAGATCTTAGCTGCATGATTCCTCCTGGGCATTTTTAAAATCATTAAGCCCCCTATCCCTGTACAAATCTACAAATTGAAGTTTGATTTGTTGTATATGTCTATAGGAAAGGCATGGTTAGAGGTAAGAATAAAAAAAATGCAGTTTCAGGTCAAGGGGAATGTCACTCCTATACAATTACAGACGATCAGCTTATTATTGCAATCATGCTACCAGGATAATGGAGATACCACAATAGTGTAATAGTAAAGAGTATCATCTCTCTAGATGGGTTCATGTCTAGGATCCAATATTTCTTGCTGTGTCAACTTAAACAAAGTCCTCATTATCTGTCTTATAAGGTTTTTATGAGAACTAAATAAGGTGATATATTTGAAGCAACTGAAAAAGTATTTAATATCTGCTTAACTTGCAATAAATATTTTTATTTTAATTATTATCATGAAAATTATAAGTAAAGAATATGAGGAAGACTGCCTTTTTACTTCACCAAGAGTCAGAGATGTGTATAGTTTGATATACTGAGTTTAAATAAGTAGAGTTTCATATAAAATTTATGATTTTTGCAAATTTGTGGCATGAATAAAGATTGTATTTTTTCCCTTAGTCTATAGGTTCCCTAAACAATCCCCCCAAAATGAAAGGTCAAATGTTTTCTCTGAAATGTGGATGCTAACCCCAAATAAGGAGGCAGATAGAAGTTAAGTAGATTAGAAAAGGGGAATGAAGGGAAGCAAGGGATGGGAATAGGAAAGACAGTGGGATGAATGTGACATAACTTTCCCATCATGTACATATGTGAATACACCACAGTGAATTGCACCCTACTGTTCATCCAGAAGCCTGGAAATCTTAATTAGAATAAGTTATATTCCATGCTTTATAAATGTATCAAAATAGATCCTACTGTCATGTTTAACTAAAAAGAACAAATAAAAAAATAAGAATAGTTATATGTAAATCAATGTAAGAAACACCACTATAGAAATTAAGATGTGAACACTTGTATTTATATTACATTGCATAAGTTGTCTCATGCATTACAAGTGGAATCATTAAGAAAAAAAATTATTGTTAACACCATCTATTTCTTGAAATTTTTCATGTAATAGAAAGGAGTTGACATATAGAAATTATTATGGTTTCAAACTGGGATGTCACCTAAATATCATGTGTTCAAAGTGTGGTCCCTAATAAATCATGATTCAGAGATAGGATTTCTAGGTATTTCTGAAAGCTATAACTGTGTTTAGTGGACTAATCCCTTTGATGGATTAATTGAATTGCACTACTGGGTGGGAGGTGGCTGAAGGAGTTCTGAATTATTTTTTGTCCCTAACTGCTGTTGCTGCTCCTCATATTCTTCCTCCTATCTCCCTATCCCTCCCGGCTTTCTTTGCTTCCCAATTCTTCTCTCTTCCCCATTCTTCCCTTCATCCCTCCCTTTCCTGACTTCGGTGTCCTAGGCCTATTTCCTCCTGCATGCCCTCCCCCATGACTTTCTGACTCACATTTGGCCCAAAGCAGTGGAGTCTGCCAACCATGGACTGAGACGGAAACTGTCAGCCCAAAATAAGCTTTTCCTCCTCTAAGTTGTTTTAGTCAGGTGTGTTGGTCACAGTGACAAAGATGACTACCACAGAAGTCAATGTTTACATGCTTTTAAGGGCAAGATTTTAGCAGACAGGCAAGGCATTTGACATACAGAACTGGGTTTTTGTCTTTCTCATGCTTACTCTGGACAAAGCTGTGGATGATCTTAGCATACCCCTTAGCACAGGAAAGCAAAACTAGCCTGTCATGTGGTGTCCAATACCAACATAGATTTAGGGAAAATTATCTTACCTTGGTGACTATTTATATCACTTTTTATCTCTAGAAATGGTCTTCCACCTAATGCTCTCAGAAAACTAGTGATTTATTCTCTAGTTGTTTTATAGACTTATGATTCATTTTCTCATGAACATTAAAATATTTGAGTATCAGAGACTTATCTTAGATCTTCTCTAGACACTTTTTTGTTTCTTCCAATTCTGGAATACTTTTATTTAATAGTTATATAAAAATTGACTTAAGTGTTTTCATTTGTTTCTTATTCTTCAAGAAATTGTCTTTGAATTGGTTCCTATAGCAATTTAGAAATAAAAATCTTTAGGAATCTATATGTTAAATGCTCTTTTATGTTCTTTATAAAGACTAAGAGTGGAGGAAAGAGGCAAAGAAGATCACACAAAATGTTCAAATGCTTTATGAGCTCTAGCTTCAATTAGCAGGACCCTTTAGGAGCTGGTTTCCAATCACATAGTTCACTGTGTTGTCTTCCATGTTTTTTTTTTTCCTTCAGTTCTTCAGGTAACATAATTCATAGGATTCTAATAGCCACCAAACCAATATATCTTAACATTATTGACATAGTGAGGTATTAAAAAGCTTAATTTCTGAAATCAATCTGTTCAAATTCTTATATTTTCTTATACCCTTCATTAGAGGAGCTGGCTTGTGTCTCTATTACATGATAACTTTTCCATAACTGTTATAAAATGATAATTCATTTATTTTTTTGTTTGAAAAATGAGATTTCTTTGAGATATACGTATTTATATATCTGTATCTCTCTATATATACAAACACATATTTATGGGTAATATAAATCTGTATAACTATAATCAAGATATTTAACTTTTTAAATTTTAGTTTATTTTGCTTTAAAATTGAGACATTAAAATTTCTTTTCATGGAATTATTATACAAGGGTGGTAAAGAATTTACTGATTCTTCTTTAATCCATGGTTGGAAATTGCTGAACTGTATGATGTCATGTCAACACAATAGCTCCATAAAGAATTGAGTCATGAGGGCTGGGGATGTGGCTCAAATGGTAGCATGCTCGCCTGGAATGCGTGAAGCCCTGGTTTGATCCTCAGCACCACATACAAACGAAGATGTTGTGTCCGCTTATAACTAAAAAATAAATATTAAAATTCTCTCTCTGTCTCTCTCTCTCTTTAAAAAAAAACGAGTCATGAAAGAATAACAAAACGTAGATATGTACATATGTTTGAACTTTTAAACCTGTTTAATGTTCAAGCCAACATACTGAATTAGTCTACTTAATCCATAAATATTGGAGGGTTCCAGTTTCAAGCATTTACTTATGAATGAGAACTATGCTGGTTACCCTTGAGCCTGAGCCCTAAAGTACAATCTTTTTGACACTTTCTGAATCCACGTAAGTCTGTGACACTTAAAATTTTGTTTGTTACTTATATGAATTTGTTATTCATTAAATGTTAGAACAATAATATTCCTATAAAAACCAATTTGTGCAACCTTTCAAAATTGTAAATGTGTAAAATCATCGAAGCAGAATGTGGACTTCACCTTTCTTTGCAGCCTAATTTTAATATGATATGTACTTAAGTTATATTCAAATGTATATTTGGTATTCTGCATAATTTTGAGGGCAATATAAGGCCTAGAATTTTTATAGTACTCTATTATGTTAGTAAGTATACAACCCTCTATGAGATCAACTCTATCAATATACATTAAATATCTCCCTGAGGTGTATTTTTTACATTTTATTGCTTTGTAATATAAGAGAAAGTGATCATATTATTCTACAAGCTAGTTTGCATTAAACATCAAGCTTATCCATTCCCCTGGGTACTGTTAAATATACTGTTGTAACAGCTGGGCTAATGGTTGAAAAGTCAAAATCTAAAACTGTAGTAGCTTTGTATTCATGAATGCATGAAATATTGTGTATTTGTGTATTCCCGGGACCAGAGATCTCTTTGCTTTGTGTAATTTGGGAAAATATCTTATTAACCTAGAAAGATCAGGCAAATTATTCCTCTGTGAAAAAGAAGGAAAGTCTGCAAAGCAAAATTGTAGGAAACATTGAAACAAGGAAAGTGTTGATTTAATGAAGTAAATCATAGTTTTCATATGAATAAGTAACTGCAACTTCTACTTGCTGTTGTTCTTGTTTGGAAGAACTGAAGTAAAAATATTACAACTACAGAGTTTTCATTATATTTTATATAATGTAGTTTCTAAAGTATTACACTCATAGTCTAAGGTTATTAACCAAATGGAATTGTCAAAGGGTGGCCATTTCTATTTTCTTTCTTTTTTTTTTCCTTTTTGAAATCTGGCCATTCCATGGCCTAATTTAATAAGTTATCACACAACTGGAAACCATGATGCTTTGCTCTTTTAATAATTAGTTCCATGTGTAGCTTTAGAGATCCCTTAATTCTGAGACCCTCACTCACCCACTTAACTTCTCCTAATTCTTGCTTATTTTTAGTTATAGTCATACACTCTATAGCTCTACAATGTTGATAATTCTATTTCTGAAAATGCTTCCTTTTCTCCTAAAAAAATATTACTCCTCTTTAAGGATTGTTTCATGTTCATATTCACCGAACATGAATTATTCTTCTCCTACATGTATATGCTTGTATTAATGAAATAAACTGCTATGTGTTTATTTTCTTTATTAGACTCTTTACCCCCAGCACTGAGGGCAATTTCTCATTTCTCACATTTAAATTCTTGAGAAGTCTTTGTGGAAATGAAAATGATTTAAAAGAGTAGATGAAGTCCTTGACAAGACAATTAAATAACAAAGCATGTTTTGTTTTGTTAATGATAACTAATTATGCTTCAGATTATAGAAGCCTTCAAGATCAAGAAAAACAGGGAATTTTAGTACATTTTGTTTTTCTTCTGAAATTTAAGCCACAATTTACCTTAAAAGAAGGCTGAAATAAATATAGTATAAAAATAAATATAAATATAAATTTCAATTTTAGATAGCACAATGATTTCCAAATCAGATAGGCCTATTACATGTTGCTTTTGCTATTTAATATAGTTTAGATTTATTCATAAGTGACCTGAAGTTGTTATTTGTTATTTACTTGCAGTTACTTGCAGCTTACCTACTTAAACCAGGATTGTAGCAAGTAAGTTTTAAATGAGATCAACAGTTTGACTAAACATCAGAGCAAATGAGTAGCTAATAGTCATACATAGGAATGCTCACCCATAAATTAAGCACAGATGGCTTTTCTAAATATCAGATTTATATTTCATTTGTGGAAAATATATACATTTTCATAGGAAATGGAAATTTCCACAGAGTGAAAAGAAATTCTTGCAAAAGGACCTAATCTAATGTGGTTAACAAGTTTAGAGAAGCTCCCTGGAGAGCCAACATTTAAGCTGAGACCTGGTATTTTCAATACTACTTAGCAATATCCAAATCTGGCTGAGGGATGAACTATACTCTCATTTTCTTCGTGGTTTAGTCATCTGGAAATGAGGAATAACTGATTGGGTTCATGAGTCACTAGAGAAGATGAGACCAAGGGGAATTTGGAGCGTGTTAACTTATGTTAGCTGATAGAAAGAAGGTGATAATGATTTAGCAAAGTGACAGGATCATGCATCCTGAAAAAGAGGATAGGTCTTCCCTATCATTCTGCCTTTGGTTAATTGTTTTCTGACAACAAATATGTATCCTCTTTATTAGTTTTTTATTACCCTAAATCAAATTAAGAATTTCAAAGTCTAATTTTCCACATTAGTTAAGATACAAAGAGAAGCACCTTGGGACAGATATCATGCATTATTTGAATTCTCCTATGTGAAGCATGCCTCAATAGAATCCATTTCAAATGCAGTATATACATACATGTGTGTTTTGTGTTTTTCCTGTTGAAGTATAATACTTAGTAATCAAGTACCTGTGTCTAGTTAATCTCAAGAGTATACATTTCTTTTTTTAAGAGAGAGAGAGGAGAGAGAGAGAGAGAGAGAGAGAATTTTTTAAATATTTTTTTTTCAGTTTTCGGTGGACACAACATCTTTATTTTATGTGGTGTTGAGGATCAAACCCAGCGCCCCGTGCATGCCAGATGCGCATTACCGCTTGAGCCATATCCCCAGCCCCTAATATACATTTTTTAGATTCATACAATAGCATAGAAGAAATTATTTTAAGTATGGTTTTGAAAGAAGGAGTTGTCCAGTTCTTTAGAAAAGTTAAAGAAGTTGTATAAACAGATAAAGAAACAAAAATATATTTATCCCCTTGATCATTATATTTGGAAAGAATGTAATCAGATTCTTATTGATGAGTGTTATGGTTTAAATATTAGGTGTCCCCCAAAAGCTCATGTGTAAGACAATGCAAGAAAGTTTAGAGGTGAAGTGATTGGGTTATGAAAACATTAACCTAATCAGTGTGTTAATCCTCTGGTAGAGATTAACTGGGTGGTGACTGAGGGCAGGTAGGCTGTGTCTAGAAGAGGTGGGTCTTTGGTGGCATACCTTTGGGGTACATATTTTGCCTTCTGAGCTTAAATCTTCTCTGTGCTTCTTAGTGCCATGTTCCCATTGCTTCTCTTCTCCCACAATGGCCTGCCTCCCTTCAGGCTTGGAGCAAAGTAGTCTTCCATCTATGCACTGAGACTTCTGAACTTGTGAGGATCCAAATAAACTTTTTCTTCTCTAAAATTGTTGTTGTTAGATCTTGGTCACAGCAGTGAAAAAGCTCACTAAAGTAACAGGAGATTCAGTGACTAATACATGTATGTTCACCATTTAAATTTGATTTCTTAGATAGTAAGAGGATATTCCAAATGATGTAGTCCTAGTTTAATTATGGAAAAGCTAGAAGAAAAAAAATTGTTATTTAAAGATAAAAAATACATATAATAGATGATATGTTACACTTTTATAGTTGTAAGTGTAAGATAGTAGATTGATTATCTAATATGTGCATACCCTTTAGGGATGTTATTCCATTTAATTCTTAATAATATTTCTACTTCATATTATTATATCTGCCTTTTTAATATGAAGAGTAGAAGTGTTGGGGACTTAAGCAACTTAATCATAATTACACAGCTTCTAAATGTTAAAAATAAAATTTAAATTTAGGTAGTCTAACCCCAAGTCACAGACATCCATTAATCACCAAATTACCTTCTATCTAGATGGGAAGAAACCAAAATAACATCTGTGGCACTGGATTTGACACATTACTTAGCTGAAGATACCAATTTATAGATGCTGTTCAACCTTTGCACCTTCTTATTATTATGAACAGTAAAAGTTCAATTCTGCCAAGTGCAGTGGCTCACACCTGTAATCCCAGCAAGTTGAGAAGCTGAGCCAGAAGGATAAAAAGTTTAGGGCCAGCCTGGGGCAACTTAGCAACTTAGTGAGACCCTGTCTCAAAATAAAAAGGGCTGGATATAGTTTGACAGTCAAAGGACCTTGAGTTCAATCCCCAGTACCAAGAGAGAAAAAAAAAAAAGATCTAATTTTTTCTTGCTCACAAAATAGCTGTATGAAGGGAAGGAAATCAGTATGCTAAATAGAAGGTAATAAAGTGAACTCTGTGTAGGTCCTGGGGCACCTTTGACAAGGTCTGGAACCATTATAATGTTGTTGGTGGGTGAGATAAGGAGGAAGATGTGCTCCTGGCACCTATGCTTAGAACTCAGGGAGGCACTCAGCATCCCACATTGCATAGCACAGCCCATGACAAGAAATAACCTACTCAAAGTATCAGAGGTACTGAGATTGAAAAACTGGGTTGAAGTCTTTGTATGCATCCTGCACAAAAATAAGGAGTAGCTTTTTTTTGTCTTGTTTATTTATTTTGAATTTTTGTTGGGTTGAAATATCAATTGCTACCAGTCTTATGGCCTTCTAGGATACTGTTGTCTTCTAGAAAAGACATATTATTTTTTGAAGACCTTTATACTTGCAATTGGATTTTAAAACATGTGCAAGTTAAAGAAATGTTTTACATGTTAAAATTGCACACGGTTTATTCCTTAAGGCAGAAATGTCTCCCTCATTCACTACCTGACAAAGCCACTTATTGTTTCTCATAAGATTTCCTGATCCTTGAGACACAAAGGGATGCTTGAGTGCTTCCTTTGAATTAGAAGATTTTTAAGAGTGTGTGCAGGACAAGTAATGAAGTTAGAAAGTCATTTAAATCTAAAAGGAACTCTATTAATGAAGTTTATGTAGAAGGAAAATGGTTTAGAAGATACTATTCTTTAGAAAAATTGGTTTCATCATCTCTAAAAAGTAGATACAGATACATACAATTTAACGTTGCCTTCCAAATATGTATAGTTCATATAATTTTAATTTATCAAATTTAACAAACACTTCTTTAGCTCCCAGTGTTTACAAGTAGTCCACAGATACACATTTCTCAACTTCTTCAAATGGCAAGATGTTTGGCAGCAAATAGAATTGATTATGTGAATGTTAATATAAATCTGTAAGTAGAGACATAATTCTTTTTAAGTTGTAATTATATTGATATTCATATAAAAGATTTTTTCTATCACAATTTATATTATGTACTGAATTAAAAAGTTAAAAGTCAAGTAAACTCAAGTACAGGCTTCTGATAGATGTGAGGCCCTGAACTTTTGGCCTCTACCTTGTCTTACAGCATGTTCCCTCTCTCCTCTTTCCCTTTCACTGCAACCCCCTCCACCATCCCACTCCACTATTGTCTGACATATTGATTGCTACTCCTTTCTGTCCAGCATTACAAACCTCTCTTGAGGAAAATGAGAACAAGGAGACTGATTGCCTTCTTGGAATTTAGGGTGAGGATAAAATGCAAGAAGACCATTATATGTCTGAATGAATTATCTTGCCCCAGCTGATGTAGTTACAGGTATAGCAGAGTTGCTCGATTTTTTTTAAATGATCAGTTTATAGATTTTTTTTCCTCTACTGACAAAAAACACATACCTTGCATGTCATACAAATATTGGGTAATATCCCAAAACACATAACAAAGCCGTACATATGCATTTCAAAAAGCATGCAGTGTAAAATATGAAGATGTGAGGAACTGATCTGGTAGATTTTAGGGTTGCCATTTTAGGCGTCCTTAGGTAACTACCTAGACATCATATTACACAGGGATGATGCAGTCATCTGGAAATATGAAAAGAAAATGATGATTGTCCTGAAAATCTGCCAGACATGTGAGGAGAAGTGCTAAGAGACTGTGGCCTCAAGACTAGACCTCACCAGGATGCACTGGCCCTCATTCCACCGTGAGAAGCTAGTTGGTGGGAGGAAAGGCTGTTGTTCAGGAAGAATGGATCCAGGAGTAAATCCTCCAGGGAATCACAGACATCTAAATCAGCTGGATTGTTGCTGGGTGCAAAGTATCAGGAGCCATCATTCCTACTAATTCATTGTCATTGCTTCTTGACAAAGCAGTTTAGGAACCAACATACTTTCAGTTTACTGGGATATGCCTAAAATTTGTCTGAGCAATATGAGATGAGAGTGCTTGGTAGATGATATAAACCAACCCACAATTTTGTGTTTTGGGACAATAGCTTTCAGAGTGTGCAGTTATAGGCTTTAGGAAAAGAGCACATGACTGACAGGTGAGTCAAACAGACCTCAGTGTGAGGCAAAATGAGCCCTCTGTCACTCACAGAGATCTGGTCATAGTCTCGGGATAGGTTCTGAGGTTTATTTCTAGAAGCCCTCAATACTAAGATATTAGAGTAGGCAGAAGACCATCCAAATGAGGGCTCAGCACTCCACATGCAGCCAGGAGGCAAGACTTTTTCAGATACTTCACAGTTTGGGTATGGGCTTCACCTTAAAGGTCCTGACAGAGCATGCAGACTCTCACCTGAGAGAAAGTAGTGTCTGGAATGGAGAAGGGAGTAGCTTTCAGAATATATCAAATGGAGCTGCTCAGGAAAAGAACAACACAACATGGTATTGCTGCCACTTCAACGGAGCGGGCCATTTGAGTTGTTACCATCAACTCCTGTGGTTGGTCCATTGGCCATGAAGAGGCCTGGGCCTCACCTTGGTGAGGGGGAGGACCTGATGCCTTTGTCTGGAGCTCTGATTATATTGTAGGCTCTGGCTCCCAACAGGAATGGAGGGGCAGGAGTTTGGATGCAAGTGCTTTTTGGAAATGTTAGCCTTTCTTGGGAACAGTCTCATCCAAAATGTGTATTAATATGAGGTACTAAGGAAGACAGAGCCAGTGGTAGTACGATGCCCCAATAGGGAGAGTTGTGATTACAACACAAGGCATGTTGTGTTTGGTGGTGGGCTTGTGTTTCTGTTTTAGATTAATCTGTATTGATCTGTAGTGAGGCTGTAATGAAGCATGTGGCCTGTGCACGGGACAATTCCCTGAAGCATGTCCTCTTTTGTCAATGTATCATACCATTTCAAAGAGCCTTTATAGTTCTTCTCCATCATATTGATTGCTTCCTTAAAAATAAAAATCCTGTGATGCAGCTGCACAGTTGAGCATTTTAATAATCCTTGCTTGATAGTTTCTGATTTTTGTCAAATATGGAATTTGGGCTTTTTAAAAATGTTGGTAAGGATGGTGACCCTGTTACTTTATTTTCCATATGAGATATCTAACACAGTGCTTGTCTAGTCATGTGATCAAATCACCCTTGTTTTTTTTTTTTTAATCAATCTGTTATTTGTACCAGTCAGAATTCTTATCATTACCTGGGAACAATTATTAATTGTGTGATATCAGAAAACGGTAGTAGAGTGGAAATCCGTGGTCTTCTAATCCTAATTCTGTATGAATTTTTGTGGGAGTAGAACAATGATAATTATTAACTTATTTATTTGTAAACTAAAAACCCCATAAAGGATCTGTGGACCAAACTGTTGGTGTTTGAAAGGGAACTTCTTCCAGTATCAGACTAAAGTGAAAGAAAACTGGGTCTTGTTTCTAAACTCACTTTGAGTAATGTCGTATAATCTATCATACACTATAAATTGATTGCATGAAAATATATTGTGAATCAAAACTAAGGACTTTCCTTAATATTGCCAACAAGTGGGGAATGATTTTGATGATTCTATACATGTTCACATTTACTTTTATAGAAAAACAATGAAACAGTGAGCCTAGATACCACTCCTGTGCATTTAGAAAGTAAATCTATATCTTCTTCAAGAGTCCATTAATTTAATATGGCATTTACTATCAGTACCTTAATATTATAAGCTAATTAGAACTATCTGGGGAATTTTATTATAGAACTAAAGAATATCTGACCCTCTAATTCATGGAATTATTTTTCTAATAATGCCTTCAAATTTATATGAATAGCAGTTATTAAGTGTGTGATAATCATTGAATTGGAGAAATCATTTTATTATATTTTAAAACATGTATTCATTGAATAGAATAATAACATTTTCTCTTAAAAAATGAATGATATAATATTAAAGTTGAGGTAACTTAAACCACTTTCTCTTTTTTTTAGTAATATAATTTTTAAAAACAATTCTGAATTCTGTATCATATCTGTTCTTCCATTTACTTAACCCTTCTGAGGTAGCAATATGAGGCATTAAAAAGTGTGCTTCTCATCTTAATTTATATCCCTGGTTTTCTCCTGTCTATGATTGGGTTTCAGAATCTTCATTAAAAAAAAAAAAAACTTTTGAATTAACTGGACCATTCATGTGCATTAAGATCCACAGAGAAGTGCTATATTTTTGAAGCTGAGGTTGTTAGTGATAATGGTGATGTTTTATTGGTGTAAAAGTTAAAATTAAATGCCTATCTGAATTTCTTTCCCATCGAGAATGACATGTTTTTTTTTTTTGTAAATTTTCACCCAATTAAGAATGAGATATTTCTTTTTATGCCTACACATTTTATAATTATTGCACAGCATTGATCTGTAATAACCAAGGAAAGACATTAGTATGACTTTGTTGTTTATGGAACAGCTGTCCCACTGGTCCTAAACCATGGCATGTGAGGTTAAATAACACTCCTTCCTCAAGGAAGGATACACTGATTTGCATGGAGGCTTAAGACATCTTTCTGGCAGTAGAGAAGATATGACTTCTGTTCACAGTTGGGGTTTGGAAATATACAAACATATCTACTGGATGTGGTCTTGAGATACTGTGAAAATAAAAGCAAGATTACAGATGGCAAAATTTTATCATAAAATACAGAGTCTAACATAGTCTGCAGGGTGGTTTAGCAGTGTGAAGAGATAGATACAGTGACCCAGATAGGTATGCTTGAGCAAGGAAAAAAAATTATACACTTTCTGGGTGTGAGTCCAAGTAATACCCTACTTAATTATACACAGTGCTGTTTTCCTTTCAGAGGGGCTTTTATGGCACTTGCTGGGTTGACAACAGTATTTGACCATGTTGGCAGAGATCTGCACTTGAGTGGATCCAGGATCTGAAATAGAGCTCCATGGGCCAGTGGTAGAGTCCTAGCAGGGTTAGAAAAGGAGAATGGCAGCGTAAGCATCTTTACACTGATGGTAATGTCAGCCCAGGAAGAACATGTACAGTGATTCTTGGACTTGAGGCTGGCTGAGCATGATCATCACGTATGTAGTATGCCAAAGTAATGGGCTAAGGGAAATATACAAGAGACTTGCATCTCTAACCTCTGGAGAGACATGACTCTTTGGCATTCCAGTGTAGACTGATGCTTTATGGAAAGAGAACTTTCAGGTGCTCACAGTCAAACCTCTCCAGTGTTGTAAACATCAAATATATATTAAAAGAATAAACCCAATCACACCAAGACTTACTTACTTACACATGCTCAGCATTGCACTGTATTTTATCAATATTTTATTTTCTGGTATTTCTTTTTCCCACTGCTGAGAGACAAAACCTAGGTCCTCACAAATGCTAGGCAAACACCACAGCACTAAGCTATATTCCCAGACCTTATTTTGGCATTTTTTAAAAGGCAGGCCATCAGATTGCATGGAGAAATTAATTAGAACAGAAAACATAAGCATGCTACCGCTATTATAATTTCATTTCAGTTATTATAGCCAACACTTATTTTAACCTTTACTTTTATTATTTCACTTTATCCTCTCTGAGCCTTTGAGAAAGTTTTTTGTTATTATTATTGTCTGTTTGTTTCTGTGTTATTTTAATTTTATAACTAAGGAAGCTAAGGCAGATTGAAGTCAGTAATTTGCCCCAAATACTACATTTGTCAACTGATACCCACATAGCATGTGCTAAGGCACAGCATTAATTATGCCCACTACTAGGAGAAATATGCTATGGCAGAACATGTTGTCTATCAAGCAAATGGAAAATTACTTTGACTTTTATTAAAAAATAAACTGTGCTCCTTGACTGCATGTAAGCAATTTATTTAAATCAAGATTATATTTGAATTTCCTTGCAGAAGAATGTTGGCACAAGAATTACAGTGACACTAATTAACACGATTTGTTGTTCGTGGCTTCTGTTAGCAGTGGACTGGTGGGTGACATGATATCCTGTAATGAGTGGAAAGATTGAAAACACTGAGGAAATTTTTGTTCTTTAAAAGGAATATTATGTTTTTGTTGTTTTTGGAGTAAATACTTTATTTATCATTGCAGTATTTTATAATTAAAGACCGAATGAGATACAGTTTTTTATTTGTTATCATATTGACAAAAACTCCTTTAATGGTTTCAATACAGCAATTGATAAATGTTTGACTTTCTACTAAGGTGAAAGTCATATTTTGATAAATATTTGCACAGCTTATTTTGAAATCATGGAAGGGCAGTATTACTTATACTTGCAATGCATCCAGAACAGGTGTTGGTTATTCTATCTAGATGAAGTTGGAGGAACTTCTCTGATGATGTGCTTTTAGACTGTCCTTGGCTCTGTCCACTTCAACATTTTAATGAATAATATAGTGAGGGTATTGATTGAAAATTTATCAAATTTGTAGATCCAGGAACATTCCCTTACACAGGAATTTATATACACTGAGGCAATATTTTAGGCCATATAATATAGCAGAGAATAAGACTTTAAAAATCATTGCCTACATAGATATTTACATTAAAATGCGGGGAGAGAAGGATATACCAAAAAAAAAAAACCTATATATACTACATTTGTGATAAATACCGTGCAAAAAACCAAGGAAGTGGGATAGATTGTGCTAAGGGTTTAAAATTTAAAGATAGTAAGTTGTTGGCATGTGACAAGGACTTCTCATTTGTAAGGGAGGATTTTACTCAGATATATGGGGGAAGAGCAGAAGGAACAAGTACAAGGCCTTAGGCAAGAAGCATCATGTGCCAGAGCTAACTAAAGGAAGAAACAGTGAGATATGAGATCCAGAGAGGTACAGATGGGACTGGATTTTTTCAAACCTAGCAAATCACATGGACTTGTTGGCTTTACTTCTGAATGTACAGAGGAGAGATGTTGCATGACTTGACTGGTTTATTAGAGGGTGTGATTCTAGCTGGCAACTAGAAAACAGGTTGCAGGAGCAATGTCTTTTGGGAGCAGAAAAGAGCAAGTTTAATAATGCAGCCAAGAGGTAATGGTAACAGTAATAATGCTGAAATTCTGGAAGGTTTTTTATTATTAAGATGAAATTTACTTACAGTGAAATGCACAAATCTTAATTGTATAACTTGGTAATTATAATTGCTTAATTGTTCAAGTGTATACAGTCAGGCAAACAACTATGCAGTTAAGGTACAGATGATATGATCACCTTGCTTGCAGAGTCTTCTCCTTCCCCCTTTTTTTTTGTCAGTTCACATGCCAGTACCTCTCAGCATCATGTTTTTTAAAAGCATGTATTACCCACATAAATACAATTATCCTATCCTAGACAAAGGTGCCATAAACTTACATTGAAGAAAAGATGGCCTCTTCAACAATGGTGCTGGAAAACTGGAAATCCATATGAAAGAGAATGAACCTATATTTCTCACCTTGAACAAAACTCAATTCTAAGTGGATCAAGGACCTAGGCATTAGACCAGAGACACTGCACTTACTAGAAGAAAATGTAGGCCCAATTCTCCAACATTGTTGTCATAGGAACTGACTATCTCAGTAAGACTTGTAAAGCACAAAAAGTAAAATCAAGAATCAATATATGGGATTGCATCCAACTGAAAAGCATCTTCACAACAAAGGAAACAATCAAGAATGTGAACAAAGATCCTACAGATTGGGAGAAAATCTTCACCACCATTGCCCCAGATTAGGCATTAATTTCCAGGATATACATAGAACTCAAAAAACATAACACCATAAAAATAAATAACCCAATCAATAAATGGGCAAAGGAACTGAAAAAACACTCATTTTAATGAATAATATAGTGAGAGTATTGATGGAAAATTCATCAAATTTGTAGATCCAGGAACATTCCTTTACACAGGAATTTATATACACAGGAATTTATATACTTTACAGAAAAAGAAATATGAATCATCAAAAAATAGATGAAAAAATGGTCAACAGCTAAAAATTAGAGACATGCAAATTAAAACTACAGTGAAATTCCATCTCTCTCCAGTCAGAAAGGCAATTATCAAGAATGCAAGTAGCAAGAAGTATTGGCAAGGATGTGGAGAGAAAAGTATGAGAATACATTGTTGGTGGGTCTGCACATTGGTGAAACTACTATAGAAAGCAGTATGGAGATTCCTTAGAAAACTTGGAAAGGAACCAACATGTGGCCCAGTTATCCCACTTCTCAGTATATACCCAAAGGACTTAAAATCAGTGTACTACAGTGACAACAGCCACATCCATGTTTATAGTGGCTCAATTCACAATAGTCAAGTTATGGAAACAACCCAGATGTCCTTCAATAGATGAATGGATGAAGAAAATGTACATGTACATGATGGCATATTACTCATCATAAAGAATAATGAAATAATGGCATGTGCCAGCAAATGGGTGAAATTGGAGAATACAATTCTAAGTGAATTAAGTCAATTCCAACAAACAAAGAAACAAACAAACACTGAATGTTCTTTCTGATTTGTGGATATGAACTAAAATCAAGGGAGGCTGGGGAGGGGAATAATAAACATTCATTGGATTAGACAAAGGAAATGAAGGAAAGGGAGGGGTAGAGGTATAGGAAAGACAATAGAATTAATTGCTTTGTATTTGAATATGCAGCCAGGGTAACTCTGCATCATGTACAAACACAAGAGTGGGATCCTAAATAGAATAAGTCATACTCTATGTATGTATAATTTGCTAAAATAAATTGTACTGTCATGTATAACTAAAAAGATGAAATTAAAAAATAAAAAAGAAAGGCATGTATTTTGTATTGGGAACTAATAGTTCCATCTTTTTATTTTGGAGTAGTGTACAATTGAATAAATATATCACAATTTTTTATACCTGCTCCTGCTTTTGGATATTTAGCTTATTCATAGATTCTATTTATTGTGAATAAAGCTGCTAAAACACTCATATTAATTGATACAGAATTGCTTTAATATATGAGGAATTATTTTTATTTGCAGATTTGCTTCAGTAATTGCTAATGTAAATGATATTGATGAGAAACGTGTAAATGTAGGTCATTTTGCTCTATTTTACCTCATTGTATATTTGAAGAGAACTTTTTGTCTGTTTAGAAAGATAGCATACAACTATTCGCATAGCATTTTTGCAGACTATCCAATCAATTATGGGATATTTTCTTAGGAATTTTTCTTTATTATTATAGTAATATTTAATATCAGGTTATCGTCCTAACAGATTTTTAAGTATGTAGTATTACTGTTGACTATGGGTAAGATGTACAGCAGAGCTCTAGAATGTGTTCATCTCCCATGACTATATCTTTATGCATGTTTTTCTCTTTCCATCCCCTAGCAACTATCATTGTGCTCTTATTTTATGAATTCAACTACATTTTAGATACCTCATATAAGTAAAGTCATGCAGTATTTGTCTTTCTGTGACTGGGTTATTCACAGAGCACACTTCAGTGTATATAGCATGTTTTTCCATGCATCTGTCAATGAGCATCTAGATTTGGCTACTGTGAGGAGTGCTGCAATGAGCACACAGGTACTAACACCTCTTTGGCCCATCATTGGTGAGCTCCTAGATCTGCCAGTGGAAGTTGGTATTGGCAGTTTTGTTGATCTCATTGAGGTCCAACCAGACCTGCTTTTTGCCACAGTGGACTCCTCTGAAGCCTGAGTTTACTCATGACTATAGCCACAGTAGTGAAATGAAAGATAAATTTTAACTTTTGTAATGGAATTAAGAGTGATTTTACCTGCCACAAATATAATTGCACAAAATTTTTTTATTCGTGTTTACCAATAAGTTTTATAGTTTTTTTTATGATATCATGTTTCTGTTTTAGTGTTCTTTCATTTCAATTTGAAACACACCCTTCACCACTTCTTACAAGGCAGGTCCAGGAGTGATAAACACCCTGAGCTTTACTTTGGGAAAATCTTTATCTCCCTTTTATTTATTTATTTTTGGTACTAAGGATTGAACCCAGGGGTGTTTAATTACTGAGCTCCAGTCCCAGTCTTTTTTTTTTAAATTTATTTAAAGAAAGGGTTTCATTGAGTTGCTAAATGCCTTGCTCAGTTGCAAAGGCTGGCTTTGAACTCACGACCCTCCTGTCTCAGCCTCCTGAGCTGCGGGGATTATAGGTATGTGCCACCATGCCCAGCTCCCTGTTATTTTTAAAGAAAATATGTTTTCAGGTACAGTTTTCTTGGTTGGCAGAGTTGGAAGCTCTTGACCTCCTTTTCCCTACTAATGTACCAATTCAGTAAAAATGAGAGCCAGGGGAAATGAACAATCAGGCAATGATGCTCCAAACAAGATAAATCTTCAGAAATCAATCCTGATGAAATAGCCGAGTTTCTGATGAAAGGGTGTATCAAATCTCTTTATCCTTGTGGTGAGTCTGGTTTGGGGTACTTCCAGAATACAAGAAAGTTGCAATTAGTTTCTTATTTTGCACAAAGGAAATTATTTTATGAATTGTTGCTGAATTGTTATCAAGGATATCCCACTCTGCCACATTGCTGATATCACTCTGCTAAAATATTTTTGCATGATTACTTTTATAGGCATGTTTCCCTCCTTAGGTAAATATTAGGAATGTAACTACTGGCATAATTTTTAGGTATATATTTAGCATTTTATGGAGATTTCAGTTTTTCAAATGTTTTAAAATTTATACTCTCACCAGCAATGTATAAGATTTCCAGTGCTTTGCTTTATTGCTAATATATTGATTTATCAGGTTTTTTTTTTAATTTCAGTAATTGCTGTGTATCTAGAGTAAAATTTCATTGGGATTTTAATTAGCATTTTTTAGATACATTTTTATGGAAGTTGAATAAGATTTCTTGGTGATTAAATGTTGTTTTGAGTGAAAGGGTAGAGTAAAAGATTATTCTAAGGTTTTTGGCATTATTAAATAATCACATTATCCATTAGCTGATATGAGGGTGACTGAAATATGAGGACAGGGACAGGAGAAGGAATATAAGAAATCCTGGGCAGGATATGTTAAGTTGACATGGCCTACTATATAAGTTGAAATGGAGATGCCAAATAGAGAGCTGTAAGTTCATCAGAGGAAATATGTTTGAATATTACCATTACATAGATCATATCAAATTCATGCGATTTTGGTGAGATCAATAAGGGAATAAATGCAAGTAGTTCCCAAATACTAAGCCCTAGAATTTTCCATTTCTGGATCTATTAAACAAAACCAGAAAAAGACTTTGAGATAAAGCTGCCAGAGGGAAAGAAGGAAAAATGAAAACGTGACACTCTTGAATCCAAGAAAGGAGAACTTTGAATAGTAAGGAATTGAAGGTCTATGCCCAATGTTGCCAAAAGGGATGATTTTTTGCAGATAAAATAGACCCTTAGGGATACAGAGACTGAGATGCTTGAAACTGTAATTTTATGTGATTTAGTTACTAGCAATGTGAAGGTCTGGAGTAAGACTATTGAGACTGTGGCTGTATTGTGATACAGAAGACACAAGATACAGAAAGGAATTTCAGAGATAAAAAGATCAGTGTAAGGAAAAAAAATCATACACATGTGGGAAAAGTTTTAAAAAATTAAATATGCATACACACAAATGATTACATATAAAATTCAGGTGTGTGTGTGTGTGTGACACCTGGACCAATAAACTAAGTCTGTCAACATGTCATTTAACAAGAAAAGTTCTAGAGCTTATATATTCAAAATTTATATATTTATGTACTGGGTTGAGTTTTCTGCAAATTTACTTAAGGTTTGTGCATTAAATTCTCAATAATAATTTCTGATAAAGTTCCTCAAAAATTTAAAATAATTACTCTCTATTGTTTTAAAGCAGGTAAAATAAGGAGGACTGCTTCTCCTTACTAGCATGGTTAAACTACATCTTAACTCTCATGTTCCTTTACATATACTATAAAGTGTTATCAGAGGAAGTGAGGATAGGTTTATGAGAGAATTTTAAACCATATCATGGGATTGTAGTGTTGCCAAATAGATATTTTCATATATTTCTATTAAGAAAGATAAACAAATGAGTGGTAATTAATATTTTTCCTTGAGTAGTGGTGACAAGAAACTGTAGAGGTACTCATTCTTGGCAGGCATAAAAATTTTATATTTTAGTAACCAATAGCAGTGCTTTAGCAATGTAATCCATGAAAATTTTTTTGAAAATGTGTAAACTAGAGTTAAGTTTATGATGAAAATTTATCATATTTTATGGATTCTAAGATACTGTTGATTATAAGATACGTCATGGTTTTAGTAGCAGGCTACAATTATAAATGTGGCATGCCTATACTTCTAATATCAATCCTGATTTTAGAAATGTTAAAGCATACCATAGGTTTGGGGATTAAATTGATAATATATTCTAATTAAAAAATCTAGTCCCTCAAGTTGTTTTTAATAATGTTGGTGTCTTAGTGGACCATGTATCTTTCAACTATCTTCAGTCTACATAAAAAATACTTTTAGAAATAGACCTTTTACTGAGGATCAATTTTTTTTTAAAAAGTCACATTTTTATTACATTTTGAAGAATAGCTATGCATTTTCCCAAATAACTTTTCAAAGCATGGAGTTTAGCTGTTTGAGATCAATAAACCAATTGTTACTGGGCTGATAACAATTTTCCAGGCAAAATGTTAGGCTACATCTGTTGAACCAATGGCCATTTCTTTTGACTATTAGTAACAATATAGAGACTATATAAAGAAAATGTCAGAAATATCATATAATACTGCTATTCCATCTGGGTACCTTTAGCAGTTTGCACTAAGTCCCTCTGGATGTATTATAACGTAGCCCCATGCACTTCTTGTACCTTCTGGTTTATGGATGGGTTTTGTCTGCATATTCTATCTTTATTATTAAGATATCTTACTTGAGGTCATGTTAGACTGTCATGGGAATTGCATGCCTCTACAAAGTTTGTATAATATTGATTAATGAGACATTATATAGTAGCTTATGTGGTAATAATACTTTATAATTTAAAAATAGCTTGAATTGAAGATGTTTTGTTTTTAATTTAAGTTCTCTCATGAAGGATTTAAATATTTGGTTGTGATCTAATAATCTAAATATTTGATTGTGAAAATACTGCTGAGTGAACACTGTTTTTGTGTGATTATCCAGTGAAGGTTGGCCTTGAACCTTAAGTGAATTCAGTGGAGAGTAAAGAAGTAGCTCTTCAGGAAGCAACTTTGAAGCAGCTTTTCTTAACATCAAAACCTTGCATCATGTAAGCTTGATAATTTTCTAATTGCTGAATACTAGCTACTTGTAATCATGGCAGTTATATAACCAGACTAAAGAAAAATGGTAAAGGTCCACGTATTATTTCACCTTACTTAATTAGTACTGTTTGATATGAATGAATCATAAAAGATAATTTAAAAAGCACAAAGTAGGATTCTAGATACACATTTCCATAGATAATTTTGAAAGCATTTTAAGGTTAATTTTATAATTATTTATAGGAGAAAATGGGGGAAGGGTTTACAAAAACTCTGTTTATTTCTTAGAGTAATTAGGTATGAAATGCTTTTTTTAGAATTAGAATTTTTATTTCTAATCCTTTGCCTCTGGACCATGATAAAGAAGAGGGTGGAGACACGGTTTGGTTGAATATGTTGCTTTTTTCAATACCAAATTGGAAGTGAATTTACCTTTGGATAAGGGAGAAAAAATAATTCATAGAAAAATTCAATAGGCAGGTGATGTGGAAGACCTAATAGTGTGATTATTCACCTTATTAGGATTATTGGATGAAGTTCAGAGGTGCTCCTTTACTGATGTCTAAGCAAGAGACAAAGCAGTCCCTTCTAGGTGATGTATGAGAGGAGATGTATGGTATCATTTCAATGCTTTGGACTATCTGGAAAGCAAGTATCAGGGCAGAGTGGTCAACACAGATCCACTTATTTTATTTTGCAGCAAGATAGAAAGTTAACCTTAACATCTTCCTATGTTCTACTCTGTCCTTATTTTAGTAGCCTCAGTATAATTCCATGTTGGCATCAGCCCCCTTCCAGTTTATATTGCATTGCCATGTAAAGCTGCCATTATGGAATATACACTGTCCTAAATCCCATTTGGTCTCTATATAAGAGTTCTTAAAACTATCAGAATGAAATGGCCATGCCTTAAGTGTTCTAAAACACTAAAGCAGTATGCATCTCTTTCTCCACAAGATACAGCTCTGTAGGTAGCTGCAGATTTTTTTTTTCAGCTAAGGTCTTTGTAGGGTCAGAATATTTTCTTTCCCTTCTTATTTTCTAGAGGTTTAAACTGAACCCTGGGGAGAAGACAGGATGCAATCATAGGAAGAGATTCCTGTAACAGGGATAGAAGGTTCAAACATATTTTCTTTCAGGGCTCTTTCTATAGAACTGATACTTTCATTTATTTATATCCAGTCTTAATTAAAAAATGATGAAGTGTGGCTGAAACATGCACACATTGCTGTGACATAAAGTGAATCTAAACATCACAAAAGGAAACTAAAGTGAAGGTAAGCATGAATTTAAAAAACAGAAAAAAGTACTCTGTAAAGTAAGTGTTGGATGTTTGTAAATGTTATCTTTAAGTTTTCTAGCCTCTAAAGAAAAGAGAAAACAAATACAATATTTGAAGTGGACATGATGTTAATGCTAACTAATTGCTCAGGAGGAAAAAAAAACAAGTTATGTATTCCAACTCCAGATAGATATGTTGTTCTCTCAGGAAGCACTTTGATGAGGTTAACAACACCCTTAACAACTCCTCTCCAGTGGATATAATACAAATTTTATGGACATTTTTCTTGTTATATGCATTCAATGTGAGCCTGTATGTGACAGCGATATGGAAATCAGGCAAAAGCACTTCTCTAAGTGTCTGAAAACAGTGAAGTTTATGATCATCAGATCTTGTTCCTAAGATAAAAAAAAAATAAAATTAGAATACCTAGAGTAGAAACTGACATAACTTTTCCTATCCAGGTCCGAGTAAATGTTTTTGGTTTCTCTGGTCATATGATCTCTATCATAGCCACTCAGTTCTGCCTCTGTAGCATGGAAAGAGTTGTTGATAATGTGTACATGGATGGGCGTCACTGCTAGCAATAAAGCTTTAATTAGAAATCAGGTGATTAGATGGATTTGATTTATGAGCTACAGTTTCCCAACTAATGATCTAGAGAAATAGGACTTTATTAACTTCAAAGAGTCTTCTGTTTAGGTAACTTCTCAGACCAAAAATATTGATAAACACTTGCTAGCAAAGATCAGCAATGAAAGTATATCTTTCATGTTGAGGGCCTGAAAGAGGAAAACTATTATTACAATATAAGGATAATATATGACATAGTCTACCAACCAGAAGGTGGTTGTTTTAGTCAACTTTTTTTTTTCTGCTGTTACCAAAAGATCTGACCAGAGCAATTTGAGGAGAAGTTTATTTGGGGGCTCACAGTTTCAGAGGCCATAGTCCATAGACAGACTGCTGCATTGAGACAAGGCAAACATCATGGCAGAAGAGTGTGGTGGAAAAAAAAGCTAATCGAGATATCACCCCAGGAAGAAAAGAGAGACTCAGCTCAGCTCACCTACTATACACCCAAATTGTACACCCCTAATGACCCACCTCCTCCAGCCATACCCTACCAGCCTAAAGTTACCACTTGTCATTGGGGTATCCTTGTAATTGGGTCAATTCACTGATTGGGCTTCTCAGGGACACCTAATATCTGAACCATAACTGTAGTTACCATCTTCATTTAAAAAGCATAGAACTATAGAGCTATTTCACCTCTGAATAAAGAAGTTTGAGCAAATATAATCAATCAGCGTCAGCATTCTCCACCCCTAATTTCTTCATACCACTGCAAAGCAAATGTATGTTCATATGTAGGTCATGGAAAGTATAAAAATAAATTGTGAGAACTGAGAGGAATCTCTCCCCTGCCACATCTATGAACTTGCGTCAATTACCTTCCTATCTTTAACTTAAGATCCTTATCTGGGAATGTGGGCATAATAATTCATTTCTTCCTCACACAGTTGCTGTTAGCCATAATGCTTGGCCACTTTCTGAATGATTCATATGTGTCATTAGGTTGTAATTTGGACCCTGGAGAATATGCCAGAACTCTCAAATTTGGGACTATATCCAAAAGTAGAAGTATTTGTTTTGTCCTGAGAAACATGAATTGTGTAAGCATCTTAGATGCAAAAGTAAAAAAAAAAAATGGAGGATTTACATAGGAAAAAAAAAGATTTTAGAGAAAAGGAAAAGAAGATCTGGTTGCCTTAGGACTACAGAATTGAGTGGAAATAATGGACCACGTGCCATATGGTCTCAAGCACATCCAGTCACCAACCAGGCTTTGCTGTTATCCACACTCCAGCTTCCCCATTGCTTTCCTTTTACTGTGCCCAGAAGAAATAGAAATCCTTTCTGGTTCCATGTCTATATCTTTCTTTTTTTTTTCTACACCTGATCCACTTCATTTTTTAAAAACTATTACCTGCATCCCTCTTATTAGGATATCAGAAGGAATATCTTAGAGAGTATGGAAATCAAGCAGTGTATAGGAGTTCTGTGATTAAAAAAAAAACAACTCTGATTAATCAAGCATAGAAATGCCAAGACAAATAAGCAAAAGGCCAGATGTCATTTTCCTTTAATATATTATTCTGGAGTTTCAGTCTCTTAGATAGGAGTATACTGTATAGCATTCTCAAACTTGCTATAAAAATATACTTAAAATTAGTGGCAGTCATGTCACTTAGCTATTTACCATATTGTTTTCATAGACCACCCTTTGGGAAACACTGCCATTGTCCTTCTAGATATATAAGAGAACTTATAATTTTCAGATGAACATACCTACTTTACAACATTACTGGATCATAATAGTATGAAGACGTGTGGCTAAGACTTTTTGAATACATATATCCAACATCACTTAATACTCACAAAAATTGAAGTGGATTGTTTTATCCCTACTCTGAAAGGATGAGGATGAGATATAGAGGGGCTAAATAATTTGCTGAAGTTCACATAGCTACCAAATGAGAAAACCAGCACTCTTGGTCCTTCCTCTTAGCTTCTGGACCCCACTCTTGAATTAATGCAGTTAAAGTTGAAAGACATCTGCTCCACATACATCTAAATTAATTTGAACATGGAAAAATGTTTTTTTAGTACAGTAAGTCAGTACAAACATGAATTGAGTATTGTATTTCTCTAACTTTTAAGTATAAAACCTTAACCAAAGTATAAAAGCATTATTATTTTTATTATTTTCTCTTTGTCAGACATATATCTGGTTAATGCAGTAGATTCACAAAATTTTAAAAATTTAAGAGTCCCTGAAATATTGTTACTTTAAAATTTGGAATGTTATGTAGTTTGATGAGGATGTTTCTAAAGACACTGATACTCATGAACCCATTAAGACACTGCTTCCTTATGTCAGTCCCTGAAGGTACTGATTAGCCCCCAAATGCTCCCTATTAAAAGCAATTGAAAATCAATAAAAGCTACGCATAATTTAATGTTCCTGAAACTTTCCCTTCAAGGTGATAGAAATTGAACAGGGTTTAGAGAAATAGATATGCCTAAACTCCCTCTGCACCCACATCTCTTCTCTACTTGTTTTGGAGTCTTGTTTATTGTTTTGCCCCTAGAGATACAAACTTCTATAATTTTTTAGAGGAAAAATATGACAGATTTGGGAAGATACTCAGCAAGGTACAATGACTATCAGTAAGTTAAAAGAAGACATTGCTATATATATACACACTATATTTTATTGCTACCAGGATACTATTAAATGTAATATACACAACTGATATAATCCAAATACCAAATATGCCAACTTCTGCAATATATATGTTCAAATTTTTAAAACTATAAGTATTCAAGTGTATTTTATGGTTGAGTCTGCTTGGAGATGAGTTGAAGGGTCATTGACTAATCAGAAGTGGGATTTTGTAGCATGAAAGACAATGGGAAGTTGAATTTGATTCTAGGTGTATGGGTGAAGAGTACATGTTGGTGGGCCTGAAAAGTGAATCAAGATTATGGCACACTATGAAATTTATTTAATTATGAGCACCAAATTCAAAGTCTTATTGAATTAATTGAGATTGCCTTTAAATGGTTCATCCTTTAAACATGCACTATCTGTGGATACTGTTCTGAAGATAAATATGCATTGTTAGGTATCTCTTATTATATCTTATTATACTGTCACTTATTATATCTTAACTCTGTTTTTCACAGAAATATTTCCCATTTGTGTCTACATGGTGATGTCTATTTGATGAATTCACGACCATGCCTAAATGTTCATATGTCACTGAGATTATTCCATTTTCTTCCAAAAAATAAAAAAATTCCCTGAAATAACATGTGTTCTTCCAATTTTGAAAATGATGCCTAGTAATTAAAGATAACTTGGAAAATGATGATATAAAAAGGATAATTTAAAGTTGCCCATTATTGTACATCCAATATTACTACCTAATTTGAGATATGCTTACTATTTTTTATTTTACATATTTTACATTTTTTCACATAAAATTGAGATCATATAGTATAGAGTTCATTCTTTTCCATTTGAAATTTGTCAGTGTGGACATATTTTTTAAGCAAGGTGTTTAGACTGGAGAGATAAGGAAGCACATCTATAACATTTTAGGTCAGTGAAATAATTGTTTCCTACAACTTGGACTCATAGTCATCCATATTGTTAGACTGACTTCAGAGAGGAGAATTTTATAACCAATAGTCTTAAGTAAAATTGATTACCACATAAACCTGAGTAAGAGCAAAGCATGTCTAATTTTTTAGTTTTAGCCTTTCTATTTTATAATGTTGTAATATCACAAGCTCAGAATTTTGCAACTTTGACTAAATGGCATTGAGTAAATTACAATTTATAACAAACCCCCAATTTCTTTAGTATTTCTGGAAAAAAATGGGTCATTCCCTAAATTTTCAAATAACTTTCAGAAATCTCATTAAACTTGTTTTTTCTAGATAGTCTTTACCCTTGAGATCAATAAGATTAAAAATTGATAAAATTCAAGTTAAAAGTCTGTTTGAAAAGTTTCTATAGAATCACAATATGCTACTTTCTTCCCCAAATTACTCTATATCAATATATAGGCTTAAAAAGAAAAAAAATAGAAGAATTGCACAGAACTTAAAAAATAACTTAATCTGGAAAAATTAATAGTGCCTATCATTTGCCCCAAGATTTTCAAACTCATTTTGATAATTATCAGCTACCTTATTTCAAAATAAACTTCTTTTTAGTGTGGCCATTTAGAATTATAACTAGAATAAATGTAAGCTGTTGTCCCAGAGCTTGCCAGGTGCCTGGAAACCTGTTACCTACAACCACTGGATTAACATGCTAAAGGTCACCTTACCCCATTACATGGTACTAGGCTAATAATAGGTTGCTAAGTGAATGGGTGTCTGACTACCTATTGGAAGGATGCTCAGATAGTCTCCTCAAAGATGGGTGTGGAATGAAGAACAGTGGAGGGTAAAAAACACGTGGGGCTCTTAGGGAAAAACATTCATATTGCTTAGAGAGAAAGCACCTGAAAAGGCCAATGAGACTAAAAACATTAAAAAAAAATTCTAATCTGTAAGGATTAGTTGAGAGAGTATTATTTTTAAACAGAGAGAGAGAGAGAGAGAGAGAGAGAGAGAGAGAGAGAGAGAGAGTTTGTTCTTTTATATTTACTTTTTAATTTTTGGTGGATATAACATCTTTATTTTATTTTATTTTTTTATGTAGTGCTGAGGATTGAACCCAGCGCCCTGTGCATGCCAATTGAGCACGTTACTGCTTGAGCCACATCCCCAGCCCAAGAGAGTATTTTTTACATACTATTTTTCTGATATGTAAATATCATAATACATAATTTACAAATATATATTATGGAGCAAGGCATTTTTGCATAGATTTATATTTTTGCACATTCACAACAGAATTTTAGACTCTCATTTCAGAGATTATATATCAGTCATCAAATGATTAATGAGAAAAACTACATGGGATGTATATCTCAGACCAGATGATGGCATATAAAGGAAATAGTTTCTCATTATAATTCCAATAATGACTGTGGTCTTTTTTGTGAGTGTGTGCTATAAGTAAAAATTTGATCTCTTGGATCATATACTATTAAGTAACAGGAACTGAGTTCTTGTTTCAGCCTTTCAAACTGAGCCTGTTTCAGCCTTTCCTAAATATAGTCAGATAACTAAAAACTGCAAAGGGATGCCATTGCATTTAAGGCAAAGTTGCTTGCCCAATCAGTGTTAAGATACACTGAGAGAGAAGAATCTAAGTTCATATTTCTTTAGTTGGTTTGTCCAGTTGTTTTCATGATACAAAACACTGATTCATCAATATCCATTGACCACTTAAGATGGTCTGTTACAGCTCTCTGTAAATAAAGGTTTATTATAGCTTTTCACATTCAAAGATGCTGCTAAGATATAATCATATTTGCTTAAATTGAAAAGGTACATACTTTCTTAAATTTTTAAAAAAACAATGGTGTCTATTAAGTTCTTATTTCAGAAGGAATGGGTTTAGTTGAAATATAATGGAAAATTGCTTTATATTTGTAGTTTTGGAGAAAAAATATAGAATTTTCACTTGTCTTATCAGTATAGGTAGCTTCCTTGTCTTACTTCTAGTAGTTTCCTCAATAAATCACCTATTTTAATGTCATTTATGAGGAATATATGTTATTCTTTCTAGTTATCTCACTGCATTAATGGGAAATTGTTGTAATTTAAAGAATCCAGGATTTCTAAAAGGCAGACCTATGATTTATTAAAACTAACAACCCTTGGGCTGGGGTTGTGGCTCAGTAGTAGAGCACTTGCCTTGCACATGTGAGGTACTGTGTTTGATCCTCAGCACCACATAAAAAATAAGTAAATAAAGATATTGTTTTCATCTACAACTAAAAATATACTTTTAAAAATAACAACCCTGCCATTAAATATAGAATTTTTTATAACAAAATGTTAGTGATTCAGTAAAAGAGGAGACAATGTTAACCAAGGTAAGTACTTTGATTAACAAATATGCCTTCTGCTCATTTCTACATACAGGCTCATTTATTACCTTGTGAAACATAACAGAAAATATAACTGAAATAAATAATGTCGGGTTTGGTGTCTCTCTTTGCTTCAGTTGTTTTTCTCCTTCAGTTCCCTTATGTGTCACTGCTCTTCCGAGTCAAGACATGCAGGTGATATTTGCTTTGGGAGTGTCATGAAGGTAGTGGTTGATGGATCTGAGCTTTTCAGCTGTCTGTAGTTTCCTCTTCTTTTCAGTGTTACCACTATCACCATTTTCTATCAGTACTTGCATCATAATTACTGAAAAGATCATGGAGTCCATTTATGCATCAATTCAAATAACAGGTTACAAGCACTCTTACATGCACTCCATTGTTTTGGATAACATATTTTTTAAAAAATTTAAATTGCTGTTTTTGAAAATAAGAGGCAATATTTGAACATCACCTGGCGGTAAATCATTTTGTATTCTAATTGTGATCATATTTTATTATCTGATCCATTATTAATTATAAGTTATTTTAAATAATAAATAGTGCTACATAGGATATAGTAAAAGTTACATATATATATATATATATATATATATGTATGTAAAAATATGTATCTGATTATAACAGCTCACTGTAGCTCTTCTTACCCTAAAGGTGTGCGTGTATACATATGCATGAGTTTACACTATGGGTGGATTATTTCATTTTTACCTGTGTGAGAACATTATTACATACATTATTATATACTTTGCCACACCTCTTTGTTCTTTCCTATAAATCTCCAATTACATTTAATATATATCTATGAGCCATCAGTTTTTATCCCCTCTATTTTAAGAAGATAAACACAGTGAAGTCCAGATGACTAACAGAGAATAGAAGAATGGACTGATAAAAATTACATAGGGAGCAAGTTGTTCCTTTTTAGAATTATCCTTTCTAAATAGCTGTTTCTTATACATAATACCCAGCATTCTTAACATTTCCTTAAATTTTCTATTAGAGACATTTGCCCCTTTGCTTTCTGTGTCACATATTATCTATACTATGTTTCAGCAGGCACTAACAATTTGAGAGAAGTTTCAGGTTCTACAACATTTAACTGAATAGTAGGTGCTTTATTTGATATGTTTTTAAAGTGTCATGCATGGCCTAGTGATAGCCTTGCATTTCAACCTGAATTAAATAAGAGATGGTAAGAGCATATCCACATGGAAATATCAACTGATATTGTGGTTTTGGGCCTGAGACTGGATAATAGAATACCCTTAGATTCATGCTTCATTGAGCTTTCTGTTTTGTACCTTCAAAACTTGGTTCATAAGACATATGTCAGGATTGAGGAGAAAGACACATTGTTCACATTGGGGCAGATGGTTTGTTGAATGAAGGAGAGAAGTGTAGGCATGTTCAAAGTCATTTTTACGTATTAAGTGAGATACACGAGGAACATACCTGTCATCAAAGGAGACTTTCTAATTGGACAGGCTCATAGCTCACATTCAGTTTACATATTTGCCTTTCTAGGCTTCAGAATCCCAGGAAAGGTAAGCAGGTGCCATCAATATGGACTGGTACTTTTAAATGAAGAGGTTCATGTTTGCCATTCACTGTGGTGGTGGCAGTGAGAACTGGGCATCATCTCTCATTTAACAAACTAAGTCCTTTCCTTAATTTCTCTGGCTCTCGCTATCTAGAGCATTGCTGTCATCAATCTTTGTCTGAAAACAGAAAAGTTCTTTAAAATAAATGGCTATCAAGCACTTGAAATACAACTAGTACAAGTTGTAATTTTCATTTAATTTATGTCTAGTCATGTAATTATTGGTTATTGAATTTAATAGGGAAATGATAGAACTGAATGCTAGCTAATATTTATTGAGGATGCATCATGAGTCATGCCTAATCTAAGAACTTTATATGTCCTCACTCATTTAATCCTCCTAAGAACGAGTGGGTGTTTTAGTCAGGCTTTTCACCACTGTAACTAAAAGACCAGGTCAGAACAATCATAGGGGAGGAACAGTTCATTTGAGGGCTCACAGTTTTAGAGTCAATAGAAGGATGACTCCATTCCTCAGGGCTCTAAGTGCGGCCCAACACCATGGCTGAAGAATCAGACAGAGGGAACCAGCCGGCATGATGATCAAAAAACAGAGAGGGAGAGAGAGATCTTCACTTGCCAGATACAAATATATACCCCAAATCCATGTCCCAATTCCTACCCCCTCCAGCCATACCCTACCACTTCAATTACTACTCAGTTAATCCCAATCAGGGGATCAATTTATTGATTGGGTTAAGACTCTTATAACCAAATAATTTCTCCTCTGAAACTTCTTGCCTTGTCCCACATGGGAGCTTTTGGGGGAACATCTCACATCCAAACCATAACAGTGGGCATATCAGTATTTCCCCTATTGTAGAAGTGAGAGAGGATTAGCATAAAGAGAAAATGGCAAAGTATGGATTTAAACCTGGGCAGTATATCCACAGAGTTTTTATAACTATGTCTTCTCATCTTTAAATACTAAATTAATCCTATTCTTTTATTTTTCTTTCTTGCATTCATCATGTATGTATTAATGCTAATTTACCCATAAAACGTATCAGTCTTTCCTTTTGTTAGATTCCTCTCCCTTACCTGTGTGCTAAAAAAAAAAAGAAAAATTTAATTCAATGTGTGGATTACTGAAAAGCTTCCTGAACATCATTCTACCCCCTCAGAAGAAATACTTCTGAAAAGTTTACTGTATACCAGGATCACATGGTACATAGGTGGCTATTTATGGTCCAAGAGATACAAAGGAAAGCCTGAGAATTAGCTGATATTGTTTATTAGTTGGGGGACCATGCATTTTGACCCTTCCACTGAGTTAAATTACCTTATAAGTTTGCTCCCGGGATGATTGACTTTAAAAAAGTATTTGTCAATACTTGTACAATTGTTTCAGTGAAAGGCATCATCTTTCATCATTATTTCTGCCTCCTATTTTGTATAAATAGTAAATTATCTTTTTGTTAAGAGTTGAAAGTCCACCTTAAAATTACAAAGCAAAGAAGGAAGGGAAAGAAGAACAAAATGTTGGAAGGAGGGAGATGAACAAGAACAAGGAAACAATGAAAGACAGAAAAATAAAGAAGGGAATAAAAAGAATCATCTTGTGTACTGAAAGGCTACATGTAGATCATATCAAACACTACAGTCCACGTAGAGGTGTTCTACCTGATCACAAGGCTATTGTGATCATAGTAGTATTTGAAACAAATTGAAATCAAGAGGTCATGCTTGGGATATGTCTCATTTCCCTGCTGATCCCACCAGTCAATTTGGTTTTATAGGTAATGCCTTACAAATTCACGTCACTTCCCAATTAGTCAAAGACTTTTGAGTTTGCTATTTCCATGCTAGAACAACAACAACAACAAGAAGAATGGAATCAGGGATTGGTCACTTTTTTGTTATTTTCCTTTTGCAGAGAAAGTTTTCTTTTCATACAGACTAGTTTCATATGTGATGATGATGATTTTTGTCAGCTTTAGGTTTACATTGATTTTTGGTCCCTGCAATTTCAGTGATATTTTTCCAATATGCATAGATAAATGTCATGATTAATTCGAATTCTAGATGGATCAACTTTAGTCATACGCTGACCTTCCTAGTATGACTGGGCCTAGGGGAAGGGAGTAATCTCTAGACAAAGTATGAGAAAATTGACTATCTAAAGGAGAATTAGGGTACACTTACCAATATAAAAGGGGTGTGATTATGCACAAACAAAAGTACCAGGATCCACTCTAAAAGATAGCCACCAAAGCCATATTTGTTCTGTGACTGTGATAATGTTATTCTTTTCACCTGATAAACTTTTCTCATTAGTTAAACCTGTCCATCATTCATAGTTTATCTCAAAACATCATCCATAAACAGCCCTAAATTAATGTTTCTCACTCCATTAACTACTGTGACAGCCTATTAAAATATCTTTAATCTATACCAGAAATAAAAAAAATATGATCCTCTGTTGGCTCTGTTTTTCCTACTTTATTTCTATGAGTTTGTAGATTGTATTTCTTTAAAAATAATAACTACATCTTTTAGGTCAGGTAACTAAATTAAGAGCTTGATTTCATTTTTCTTTCAGTTTTTATAGAAGTTGAACTTCAGTGTATTAATCTAACTTATAAACCTTCTTTCTCATTTTTATTTTCTTTGAATTACTAAGCTGGGGCAGTAACCATTTATATTTTACAGTGATTTTTTTAAAAATGTGATTACATTTATATAAAAATATATACATATAAGGATTATGTAAAGAACACAAAACCGCTTAATTTAGATGGTTTAGGTGATTGTGAATAGAAAATGATGTAGGGGATCCTATGTGGATCCTCTGTTAGGAAAATTCCCATGAAACCAAACCAATAAACCTGGCTGCTTGTTCAGTTCACCACTAGGGCCACATCACTTTAGCACTGAGAGGGTTTGCCTTGAACCAATGTAGGTCCAGGTCCAATAAAATTTTGCTTAAGTCAATCAATACTGACAAAAGCATACTAAGAACTGTGTTAATTATCACTTTTCATGATTTTTGGAATATTTTAAAATTATGAATGTGAATTATATTAGCATTACCCTTAGGTAAGAAACCCTTGTCTATGCTAGATTTCCAGATAGAATCTTCCACCAAATTTCTGATAAAAGTAGGAAGTATGTGAGGAAAATGTCTATTGAGTTACTAATTTATGTTGCTTGGTATCCTTTGTGAAAGGATACACCTGGTAAATCAGATGTAGAATTTAATTTTTGTACAGAAGATTCACTAATAGCCTGCTGTAGGTCTTTAATTTGGAAGTCAAACTTTCCCATCACAGTTGATAAAAATTTTAAATTAATACACAAATAAAATTACTAAATTACTATGATTATTATTGAATAAAAACTTCACCCTTTTGCTTTTCATCAATTTTTAAGGTTCTTACAATGTTTTACCTAAATTTTACCATATGTTGTCTTCATCTACTTCCATAAATATATCGAAGAATGTTAGAGAATATTTGAAAACACAGAAGTATTTGGGGAAAGCCAAGCATATCTGTTCACTTTCTTCCTATGGAAAATAAAAGTTGGACTTCTAAGCAAAGATTATTAAAATAAATAAATAAATAACAAAGATATGTCTTTAAAACTAACATCTGTGGCTCATCTATTGACACAGTTTCAGAAGTTAAGATCCCCTCAGATTTTGTTTTATACCCTGGGAACCTCAATCCAGGAGAATGTTGGTATGAACTCCAGCCATTGTAAGTAAACTTCTTTGAAATAAGTTCCTACTTCAGAGGGAGCTGAGAGTACTGAAAATCTTTAAAAGTAGTTTTAATAGAATATTAGAATATTCACACACCAACATATCACAAATTACATTTAGCCATCAATCTTACCCCTGAGATCTTTCCTTTTGCATAATGTAAAACATTGCTATGGTTTCCAATGTAATATTCTTAATTTGGCATCAAGATTTATGCAAAATACATAATATGTAAGTTTCAAATTTAATGGCAATCCTCTGCATGACTGAAAAGCTGGAGTCCACCATATGCATCATATTTATTCTTTGTTTGAAAAATTGTTGAAAATTCTCTTGGTATGAGAAAATTTGCTATCCATTATCAGCTGCAGATCAGAACATTAGGAGGCACATTCTCTATGCAGTGGATTTTACAAGTTAACTTATGGTAGCATTGTCTTCCTTTCCAAGAATGATCCAGTGTATGATGGTTTTCGTTCCATACTTCCTGTCCAGAATGAGTTAATGTTAAGAATATTCCGAATGAATACCTCCCTGCCACTGACTCACAGTGACCTAGGCCCAAGGCACTCTCCGGACCTTAATTCTCTGACCTAGAAAATGAGGCATTTGAATCAGCTGACTCTTAAATTCCCATCCAACTATTTTTTTTAATTATTTCAGTATCTTATTAAGTAAATAATGTGCTTTCATTATAAAAAAAATAAATTACTAAAAACAAAATTTTAAGAGGGCAGGGATCTGTCATTTCATTCTGCAATATGAAATGTTTTGATTCTGTCATTAACCTTCTAGCTTGACCCCCATCATCAAGCATTCCCATAATGAATTCATTTGTGCAAACCAGTCACTCATTTCTAGCTGCTAATATTTTCAATATTACAGAGACAAAACTGTGGCAATTTAACCTGAGACCTTCAGCTTTGAGAATCGTATAGAGAATAATATTTCTCCAGTTAAGACAAAACTTGTACTGACCACTGCTATATGAGATTACTGCCAATGTTGGACTTACTTGATTGAGCAAGGAATCACTGAAATTAGGTCACGAGGGAAACTGTCTTTTTCCCAATTATTTATCATTCAAATATATGGGGAAGCAATTGACTTTATTGAATCTGAAGTGGAAAAAATATTTAAGGTGTATGACCTTAGTTTCTTGGGAACAGTGAGAATTGCTCATGCTTCTATTACATTGGGATACACAGAGCAAAATCCTTTTTGCTATAAACTTGGACTGCTAACTTGGAGCATTTTAGCCTGTCTAGCCCACACAAAACAAACAAACAGTCTTCATAAAATTTAATTTCATTTAAGTACTCTAGTTGAATTTTATACAGTTATAAAAAATTCAAGTATGGAAAAAGAATAAAATGTCAACTGTCAGCAGCTCAGCATAGCTTATGGCTTTGCATTTCTGCTCTGTGGGAGAAAGCTTAATCTTACCACTGCTAACTTAGTTGCTTCTGCCTTAAATTTCAATCAGTTGAAGGCTAACACAGTCAGTTTATATTGTTTTTCTCCCTCCTTAGAACCTCTGGGTTCAAGAGCATTTCACTCTATAGACAGTTTAGATGTGAGAACTGGGTTTGCAATTGATCCTTGTGTATCTTCTCTCATTGCTGCTTTATGCTGAAGTGTGAATCCTATCAGATCAAGAATGGTTCACTCTGATCCTGATGTATCTACTGCTAAGGTGCAAGCTTCCACTATGACCTCTAATTCTCAGGGCTATATACATCTTGACTTCTTGGACCCAACAAGAGTGCCTCTTTGGTTTGTCTCATAACCAATTCACAAATTTTCCCCATTTCAAAATTCTCATTTTTTCTCCATATATTTATTACATTGATTTATCTGAGGTATTTTGAAGCTTCTTCTGATTATTTTTAGGTACTTTCCTCAGATGATAATTTGAATTTTCCATCATATAATTTCCATTTTAGTTTCAAATTCTGTGTATGACTTATAACGTTTTACTCTGTATCTTAAACAACTCTTCTGCTTTAAAATGACCCCAAATTCATTGGGATATGTCCTTGAGTTTCAGTAGTTATATCACATCTTCACATTGGGATTTTACAGTGAGAAAACTCCTGGAATCCACTACAGGAGTCAATCTATGTCCTATAAACTTTACCATTTATTCTGACTTTCCTATTCCCTGGTAAAATTCTTCTTCTGATGAGAAATCAGTTCGATATAATCATGATTTTTTTTCCACTGTGAATTTTTGTTTTGATGTGATTATTATATTTTAAGTCTTACAGGATTCAGAAGTAAACCAAAACAACTTTTTCCTCCTCTCAAGTCTTATAATTGAAATCTATAACACTAAAATAGGCTTGTTGCTTGTACTAAATACTTTCCCAAATCCTTTAAAGACTGAAACAATACTGATGGTGATTATAATCTCTTCCTGAATATAGTGTATTTATTGACAGAGGATGAGAGAAGGAAAAAATAACTGGAAAAACTGCATTTAAATATCAAAATGTGATGCTGCTATAGTTAGAATTAGATAGATTTTCAATAAAAGTTTTGAAGTAATACCTTTATGGATTAATTTCATTTATTTTCATAAAAATAGATTTTATGGTTCCTATTTTCATGAACAAAAACCTAATTTCTTATATTATGCCTTAAGGAAGTAAGAAAAATAATTAGGTCATAAATTTGGGGATGCCTATACTCTAATTATAACAAACTTTATCATTTATGTAGTGTTTATTTAGTCTCAATTTATTTTCGCATTTCAGTTGCATTGTCACAATTATATAAAGTAAATAAAATATTTTCTTTTGCATTTTGTAAATTTAAAAAATTAAGACAAAGAGGTAAAGGACTTGAGTAAAATAAATAATAGGTAAATAGGCATCCAAATCCAGGTCTCTTGACTCCAAAACCTAGACAATACTTATATGCTAAATTCTAAGAAAATGACTCATCCTACATAATTTTATCTTATTACAAACTTTCCAAGTACCTTAGGAGCAAGGACATCTTACATCTCTAAAAACTCCACTTATTCTAAACATATATTTAAATACAAATACTTTATTTTGTTTTTGTTTTTTTGGTACCACAAATTGAACTCAGAGGCACTTGACCACTGAGCCACATCTCATCTCCAGCCCTATTTTATATTTTATTTAGAGACAGAGTATCACTGAGTTGCTTAGCACCTTGTTTTTGCTGAAGCTGGCTTTGAACTCTCTGTCCTCCTGTGTCAGCCCCCCAAGCTCCTGGGATTACAGGTCTGCACCTCCATGCCCAGGTACAAATACCCTTTTTATTCCTTATTGCAGTGTTCTAAAGTTAAAAAACATAGCGATAAGAAATATTCATGATTAAAATAAATTATAAGTGAACAGGAACAGAATAAAAAATTCTTAACTTGATAATGTCTACCTAAAATTTACATCTAAGTATCAGACTTAATTGTATTATATTAAAATGATAAAATGAGGAAAAAAATAACAATGTCCACTATACCACACCTATTGTATTATATTTACCAACTTTAATCAGTGCAATAAGACAAGATAATTTAACAAACTATTTGTAGATTGGAAAATAGAAAATAAATTGAGATTATTTATATCTAATAGGATTATTACCATAAGATACTCATAAAATTTGCAGCTCTATTATTAGAATATATTACATAACTAAACAAGTTTTCATGATATAAGCTAAATATACAAACTTTATTTTTCTTATCCTTACCCTATATCATGGTTTATATTAGTATGATATCATTAGAGCTAAAATTAGAAACTGTAAAACTATAATATCTTCACAAAATATGTAGTGCTTAGGGCTATATTTAACATACTATGTAAGATATATATTGAATATTATAAATCTTTATTGAAATGAATTTAAAAAGATTTAATAAATGCAGATGTATGCTCTTTTTATGAAGAGACTCAGTACTCTACATATGCTAATTCTCCACAAATTTATCTTCAGTTTCCCTATAATTCTGTTCAGATTCCTACAACATTTTTATGATTTCTGGTAATTTTGTTCAATTTGTCTGGAAAAGTAAATGTCCCAAATATTCTAGAAACACCCAAAAAAGAACAACCAATGAAGGATTTGCCTAGATAGTGTGTACTTTATAAAGTTGCTGAAATAAAGAAAGAAGACTACAGACCCAAACCAAAACCCAGGCCACAGTGGTAATAGGACACATGAAAAAGGTGATTTTGCATATGAGAGAGAAATATCTGGGTTCTTCAGTACATAGCCTCAGGGATACATATAAAATAAAAATATGAACATGCAAAATATGCTGGAATAAGATCCTCACCTCAGATAAGAATAGATCCAAGACATAGAATCACTAAATATTCTTAACTGGGATGTGACAAGAGGATGGAGAAATGATACCTTTCCAACAAATGGTGCTAGAACACCTACAATGGATAGATATCTCAACTTAGTCCTAACAATTTTTATAGAAGATAAGCAAAATGGATAATGGGCTTAAAAGTAAGTTGTAAAACTGTGCATCCCTTATTTTAAAGCATAAGGGAAAATCTCTAGGACAGGGGTAAGGAAAGAATTTTGAACTTGGTACCAAAACATAACCTATAAAAAGAAAAATGAATAAATTTATCTTATTCAAATGTTGTTTTTTCCAAAAGAGTCATGTAGAAAAGATTCTAAAACAGGATACAAACTGGAAAAAAATAATTACAGCTATATGTCTGACAAATACTACTTTGTCAGACATATAGCTGCAATATGAAGAATTTCCAAGCTCAGTACAAAACAACAATAGTAATAACTTGCAATCCAGTTGGAAAAAGGACTAAAGACTTGGACACACATTTCACCAAAGAGGGCATAAAGATGTTAAGTAAGCACATGAAAAGATGTTAAACTTCATTAACTATGAAGGAGATGCAAATTAATACTCTAAGCAAATATTACTACACATAGGTCATAATAGCTAAAATAAAACAGTGATAATGCAAAATTCTGGTGATGGAGGGAAATTGCTAGTGAGGATATAAAATATTACTCCAAGGAAATCATGATAACGATTCCTCATAAAACTAAACGTGCATTACCAAAGAACCCAAGAATTACCCTCTTGGGCATTTATAACATTTATTCATGTAAAGCATGTACATGGATGTTGATAGTAGCTTTATTTGTAATACACAAAACAAGAAATCAGGTAAAATGTCCATCGACAGAAAAATGGTTAAACAAACCAAACCATGGTAAGACTATACCATGGAACATTATTTGGCAATGAAATGAACAAAGTATGTATTCTACAGGGAATCATACTGAGTGAGGAAAAATGACAGTACAAAAGGTATCATACTACATGGTTTCATTTTATATAACATTTTAAAAGTCACATACCATTAGAAAAGGAAAACAGTTTAGCATTGACAGGATTGAGTTGGAGATTTTGGAAAGGAAGAGAATATGCTTCTCATGGAAATGAGAAGGATGCTTTAGGTAACAACTGCTCAGACTCTTGACTATAGGTGTGAATGTATGATACTACATATGTGATAAAACTGTATACAAGGCCACTTATATGAAAAGTAAAACTGTAAATGAATGAAATTAGGAAATTTTGTTAACATTAGTATCCTGGTTGTGATATTATACTGCAGCTTTGTAAAGTGCTATTTTTGGATATTTCTGTGTTATTTCTTATAACTGCTTATTAATATTAACTAAAAATGCTAATTTATGTAGATATTGATAGGGTACAATTGAACACATCTGTCAAAGAATGAACATCCAAACTATATGAAAAAAATGTGACAAATCAATTAGAAAATCATGCAATAGCATACAATGTAAACTACAAACATTTTTATCAGAATGGGAGATACAAATAGAAATACATAAAAATAAAAATGTACTAATTATACTACTCATTAACAAAGTTCAAATAAAAATATGACATTGCCATTTTGAACTTTACAGGCTAATAAACATTAAAAGAGATCTGTGAATCTGCAGGGTCAATGAGAATTAGAAGAATTGAATTTCCTGTACTGTTAGGAACACTAAAAATTGGTAAAATCACTTTAGAAAACAACTATGTATATACTGGTAAGACAGCAGTTTAACTCCAAGTAATATACTTTGAAGTAATTTCTACTTTTGTATATAAGAATACATGTATGGAGATATTTGCAGAACATTGTTTAGGGTAGCAAACAAACATTTCATATTAGAATTAATGAACTGTTATATTCACACACAGTAATAATTCTTCAGTAAAAATTCATATACATATCTACATGGATGAATTGCAGAAGCCAAATATTAGACAGAAATTTAAATCACAAAAAAATGCATTATGATTTCCCTTTACAAAGTTATCAAAGCTAGAAAAACTGGATGTTTACTGTTCAGGAATATGTGCATAAGTGGAAAGAAAACTATTGGGAAAACCAAGGGAATTTAATTATAAAATTTGAAAGTAAAATCTAGAGACGAAAAAGAAATGTAATTCAGGAAGAGGCAAGGAGGGTCCAAAGGTGTTGTTAATGTTCCATCTCTTTTGTGGATGATGGTCAAAGGGCTATTAATGATTACCCTTTAAACTCAAATATTTTACCTCTGTTTCTTTGTACAAAGAAAGTATTTCATAATAAAAAAGGACCATGAACAACTAGTTAGGTGTCCTCCCTGACAATTCTGTGTTCACAGATGTCAGGGCATTTGCTCTGCACTCAGCCCCTCCCCACCCTCTTTTTGTGGGTTAGACAGGTATTAGCACAGAGTCATGCTGGGGAATTTTAGAAGACAACTGTAAGCTTTTCTAACACATTGTGTATTCATTCAGGACACTCTGGAAATTGTGACATTCACATTCATCATTATGAGTGTTCAGGTCATCCTCACTAACCTGAAAACCATAAACAACAACAGTGATCGCACATATGGGTGGCTCCAGTCTCACTCTTGACCCATGGCTGTTAAGGGTCACTTCTAGAGAACAGTCTACACCAGACAGGAACAAGTTGCAAATATGGAAGTGGAATTTTAAAAAATCCTCAGAGTAATAGGTCCTTTTGTTTTCTTGCCTAGAACAAAGAAGATAAAAAGACTGAAATAAATGCTCAGATGAAAGATTTATTTTTCCAATCTAATTCTAAGAAGAAACTTGAGAATTGATTACACAACCTTATGTATGTTGAGATTTAATTAGATAATGTCTAAAAAAGAAACTGAGCTCCTCAAAGAAAGATGCTTCCACAGTGGCTTTTTTATTAACTCTGGTAGTTTTGAAACATCTTTAGCTAATGCATGTTTGCTGTTGAAACTTCTTCATTTTGCCTCCATAAACTATTTCTTTTAATCCTTCTGTTTAATTGGCCATTACTTGCACTAGTAAAGCTATCAGTAGGAAGATATTTTGAAGTAATGGAATACTTAAATCTCAGCTGTGGCTTTTTTCATATAAAGGCTCATGGATATTTACATATGTAAAAAAAAAGTGCTTAGAATATAAGCACATAACCTTAATTACCTATCCTGGTCATGGCTTATCTCTTCTTCATAGATTCTACTGAAACATCTCCTTTTAAGGTTACCACATTTGATGCTGATATTCTGTAATCATTCACTTTCTATTTTTAATTTCTTCTCCCTAAGTAAACATTCAAGAAACTGTTATTTGATATCAACTTTGTGATGAGAAATTATGACACACAGCATTAGAAAATTAGTTTTGTTATTAATATCATTCCAATTTAAATAACAGATTTATTGAAATGTAATTCATGTATCAAAAATTATTCTTTTAAATTTGTACAATTCAGTGGTTTTTAGTATATTTACAGTTTTGCAATGATTCCCAGAAAAGCTTCAAAGAATTTTCTCACACCCAAAACTCCATATCCTTTAGTATTCATGCTCATTTCCCTTTTAACCTATGGTAACTACTGGTCCACATTTCTATCTCCCGGGCTTTACCTATAGGTAAAGATATCAAGTATACATGATATAAATTAAAACAAACTACATTGTCTTTTGGACTGATGTTTTTCATTTAGCATAAGGTTTTGAAGATTCATAAATATTGTTTGCCTCAGAACTTCATTCCTTTTTATAATAGAATAATATTCCATTTATGAATGTGCCACACTTGGTTTATCCATTCATTAGTTAATATGCGTTTGAGATGTTACCTTTTTTTGGCCATTGTCATTAGTGGTTCTATAAATAATCAAGCACAAACTTTTTATGCATTCATTTTAACTTCTTTTGGGTATATAAGTAGGATGATTTGCTGTGGTAACTCTGTATTTAACAGTTTGAGACTTCTAAAATGTTTTGCAAGTAACTACACCATATCACATTCCCATTATCAACCTTAAGTGCAAGGGTTGCTATTTCTCTGCATCCTCACCAGTAGTTGTTATTATTTGTTGTTTTCCTTATTGTCAACTTAGGGGGTATGAAATGACATCTCCTTCTTTTAATTTGCATTTGGCTGAGTAAATATATGGAGCATCTTTTTGCATTTTTATAGGCCATTTGTACATCTTCTTTGTAGAAATGTATATTTAGATCCTTTGCCCATTTTTTAAATGGGCTAATTCATTAATGAGTTGAAGGGTTCTTTATATATTTTGGATATGTTTTATCAAATACAATATTTGCAAATATTTTCTTCCACCATATGGGTAATCGTTTTACCTTTTTGATGGTATTAACTGTGGCACAAGAATTTTATTTGGCTCAGGAGGCTAAAGCAAGAGGATCACAAGTTTAAAGCCAGCCTCAACAAAAGTGAGCCACTAGCCAACCCAGTGAGACCCTTTCTCTAAATAAAATACATAATAGGGCTGGGAGTGCCCCTGAGATCAATCCCCAGTACTCTCCTCCCCAAACCTTTTTATTCATTTTTTTTCTTTTGTCCTTTGTACTTTCAGGGTTATACCTAAGAAACCATTGCCTAACCTAAGGTCAATTTTGGGTTCATATTTTGTGTGTGGCACGGTAGTAGTTTAACTTCATTCTCTTGAGTTTGGATATTCAGTTGCTCTTGTATAATTTCCTGAAAAGATGATTCTCTCTCCCTTGAATTGTCTTAGCAACATTCTCAAACATCAACCTAACTATGAATGAAAGAGTTTATATCTGAACTCTACATTTTATTTTACCAATCTATTTATCAATCTTTATACCATTCCAATGTGATCTTGACTATTGTAGCTTTCTAGCTACTATATATTACTGGGAACTAGTAATATATTAACCCTGATTTTGCTGGAATTGTTTTGACAGTTCTAGGTCCTTTTTATATAACATAATTTTTATCAGTTTCCAATTATATCTGTATTTATAAGTCTATTTTAAAAAAGTCATGAGGTAGAAAGCAAAATTTTCTTCTAACCTTTAATGCTCAAACTTGCTAATTCAATGGAAATCAATAATGAGCATTATATAGTTCTGTAAATCATATGGGAATATAAGATTTTATATATATTTTATTGTATATACTCTTCCATATTGTTCTTTATGAGTTATTAACATTCTGGTACTCATGCTACCTCCTAAACACTAAACTATCTTAATAATTGATTAGGATTCCTATATAATGATGAATTATATTTTATTTAACAATATACAATGATGGACAGATTGATTATGGCTCTTATTGTAAAATACTATTTTGCAATGGACATGTTTTGTGCATGTGTCTTTGTTTATTTGTACAAACATATATAAGATCATACCTTAGAAATTAAATTGCTGCTTCAAATATTCAGACATCCTACATTTTTTTAGAGATACAAACAAGTTACAATACAGCAAGCTTTTAAAACTTTATAATTTAACAAAATTTTTCTACATTCTTATTGGTTCTGTGTCTTATCACTTTTTTGTTAATAATTATAAACTGATAGGGAAAATCATCATTGTCTGGATATATATTTAATAGCTAATGGAAACAGAATTTTAAATTTTATGTCATTATTAATTTTTGTGTGTGTATGTGTGAAATTCCATTCATGTCCTTTATGTTTATTTCTGTTGGATTGATGGCAGTACTAAACTGAAACTACTTTCTGCATGTTCTTGAAATTAACCCTTCATCATATGTTTCTTTGGTTATAGAAAGTTTTTTAAAAATATTTATTTATTTTTTAGTTGTAGTTGAACACAACATCTTTATTTGTTTATTTATTTGTTTGTTTGTTTGTTTGTTTATTTATTTATATGGTTCTGAGGATTGAACCAAGAGCCTCCCATGTTTGAGGCAAGTGCTGTACCACTGAGCCACAACCCAGCCCCCTCCCCCCCCCAGGAAAAAGTGATTACTAAATTATTCATCAGAACAACTGTATTAAGTAAATCCTTCCTTATGTTAGAAACAATGATCCTGAGTCTTAACGTACATATTTCTGCAAAAGAAATCTCAACATCTAAAACTTTGGTAGACAATTTCATAACAATATGTATGCTGACATTTATGTTCATAAGCATTGTTATTATTATTTACTTTTTAGTTTGAAAAATAGCATCACATTTTGAAATAAATTTATGTTTGCAGGAGATGTATCTCAATTTTTTTTTTCTGAGTGACTTTCATTTACAATTTCCTCATGCCCTTTTTTATTATGGAATAAATAAAGAATAATCTAGCTGTTAAGATAATTTAAGTAAGGTCATATAAATTGAAATCAGTGAAAAATAGAGTCTAATAATAAATACAACTTCTCTGACTGGGTCTTTACAACATCCCTAATAGAAAATTGGTTACCCAGATATGTTTGGCTGTTGAGAGGGGAGGAGGGAAACATTTCACTGTAACAAAAAAATAAAAAGTGATAAACCCATGTATTATTTAAATATTAATATGAATTATTTTTAACTGTCTTTAAAATTTTTATTAAAATATAACTTACATTCTGGTTCCATGGCACATGCTTGTAATCCTGGTGGCTCTATAGGCTGAGGCAGAAAGATCACAGGTTCAAAGCCAGCTTCAGCAACTTGGCTAGGTCTTAAGCAACCTAGTGAGACGCTGTCTCTAAATAAAATATTTTAAAAGGACTGAGAATGAGGTTCAGTGGTTAAGTGCTCAGGGGTTTGATCCCTATTACCAAAAAACAATCAATCAAAAACAATATAACTTACATTTATAAATATATAGTAGTAATGAACACAAATGAAAAGGATGTAATTGATTTGAGAAACACAGCAGTGAGAAGTAGGTTCTTTGTCTCCCAGATCCATGGACAATGGAGGATAAAGTATCAGAATTTATTTCTGTAAACAGAGAGGAAGTATGGCTCCTACAATATAGGGGTCCCAAATGGGTAGGCATTGAATTGCTACTATCTAGTGGTTTATATGGTAATGCTGAAGGTGAGCTTTAAAGCAATTGACTAATGATGTTTAAGAAGAGGAGTTTCTTTATCCGATCAGAATGAGCAACTTAGTGATCACACCTGCCCCTCTCTTCCAATCAGGATGTCGTGTTGTTCTTGTGCCTCTTGACATGCTGAACCACAATCTGGCCATCAGATACTTTGTACATGGAATTGTTGCAATTGAGGTTGCCTCCTGTCTGCCTACCAAGTTTCTACCTCCTGCTGTCATCATTTTACAAATGTAAATGCAAGTAACAAATTTCCCTATCAATATTTTTTTTGAGATTCCTTTGTCCCACTCTTTAGTATATGAACATTTGAGCAGACATTTAGATCTTTTACACACTTGGGTAACATGAGTAAAATTGCACAAACCCTTACATATTTGTCTTTTGGTGTGAAAATGAACTACTTCGTGATGTGTAACTGTGTATTATAATTACTACTACATCTACATCATCCACAGGCTTTTTTTTTTTTTTTGAGACAGGTCTTGCTAAGTTGCTAAGACTAAATTGCTGAGACTAGCTTGGAATGTGTGATCCTCCTGCCTCAACCTCCTGAGCTGCTGGGGTTACAGGAATGCTATAGTATAATTTGTAGGTCATAGGGGATACATGTTAGTTTCCTAAACTAGACCCACCAGAAATGCATGAGATTTCCAGTTGTACTGCAACCTTCCCAATATTTTATCGTCTCTGCTTTCATTTATGGAATTCTAAATGGAGTGTCCCTGTATAACATTGCAGATATAATTTGCATTTCCTGGATGACTTATGATGTAAGCACTTTTTCATATGCTTATTAGGCATCTGGATATTATCTTTCATAAAGTACTTGTTCAAGATTTGCTAACTTTTCAAGATAGGATTGACTGTGTATATATTGATTTGTAGGAATTTTTAAATACATTTATATATACTAGACATGAATCCTTTATATATTTTTCTATACTGCCTATTTTATTCATGATTTTTTAGATGCTTTTTTTTAGTTTCAGTGAAGTATAATTAATCATCTATTTATAGGTAGTAACTTATTTTTTCAGTTTATAATATCCTAGATTTTCTAAGTCCATGAAAATGTTTCTGTATAGTTTATTCTAGAAAAAAAATATTATTTTACTTTTCTCAATTAGACTTATAATCTCATATTGTGTTTTGGTGTGAGGCAGATAGAGAGAGATAGATATGGAATGTAGGGTTTATTGTTATGCTTTTACAGACATCCAAATGATCAAACATCTTATATTGCAAACATTCTTGTTTTGTCCCTGGATTTCTTTAGTATCAGTGTCATAATTACAGGTATTCTGTCAATTTCTAGTTTCTCTGTTCTGTTCCTTTAGAGTAATTCTTAATCTTTGCACCAACATCACATATGATATATATATATATATATATATATATATATATATATATATATATATATATATATATATATATATATGGCTTTATAATAAATCTTCTAGCCTGGTAATATGTGTCCCATAGCTGTTTTCTTTTCAAACATGGCAATAGACATTCTAGACCCATTGAATTTTCACAACAGATATAGAATTAGATTTTTTTATTTCCACAATAAAAGGACTACAACAACAATAAGAAAAACTGATATTTTGATTGGGGTACCATTGACTTTATAGATGAATCAAGGGGCAATTTTTAACATCATTAATGTTCCACTCCATGAAAATATTCTATTCCCTTATTTCAAAATTCTTTCTTCATTCTTTCAGTAAACATTTTGTAATTTTCAGTGTTGTAGTCCTGCACTTATCATTTATACATTCCACAAGTAGTTGACAATTTTGCATCTTTTATTTTATATATATATATATATTAATTTCTTAATAATTTACTTCAAGAACATGGTTATGCATTTTGTTTTGTATATTGTCCTTGTTTCCTGCAGCCTTGTTAAATTTACTTAATTATAAATTTTATATATTATTTGACAAATCAAATGAGATTTTTTTGTTTTCTCTAATCATTAAAACTTATATTCATTTCCCTTAAGATATTGTACTGGCTAGAACATGCAGCATAACATTAAATAAATATGGTAGTGAGTGTTCTTATTTTGTTTTCAACCTCAGTGGAAAGCAGTGTTTCTCCACTAACTGCAAGTAGTGTGTGCATGTGAAGAAATTCCTATAACTCATATTACTCTTAGGGTTTTTAACATGGTTGGGGAACTAAATTCTATCATATGTCTTTTTTCTTTACCAATAGATATGATCATATGAATTTTTATGGATGTGATAAATTAAATGACTTATTTTAAAATTTTAAGCAAATTTTGCTCCTGAGAAAAAAAGCATTTATTGGCCATGATATATGATTCTTTACCCAGCTTAGTTCCATGAAAGCTAAAATGTTTGATTTTATAATAAATATTAATGCTTCATTTGAATTTTGTCACTGGACATTATTCAAGAAATGCTTTTCAGAACATGAGAATGCAAAATTTCTTTGTCATTCAATTCTTTTCCACAACCAAACTTACTTTGTCCATCACTAATGTGATTCTATTGTTTCCTTCTGAAACCATATTTAAGATATACTATAAATTACTACTACACACTTGAAAGAGAAGCAATCCTACATTTTTGTTTAGATAACTTGGCTTTTTACTATTTCCACACAGATTTCTCTATGTTCATTTTCCTAATGAAACTTTACTGCTACTTTCATATAACTATTTTTTACATCCAAATATACATACATGTTAATAGGTGATTTTTATGCTCATTTTGAGTATTAGTACTATTGAAAAATGCTCATGATTACACAGTATACCATGTCGTGTGATTTTATTCTTTTGAAAAACATGAGGAGCCAGATTATAGAGCAACCTGAAACTCATATTTTTAACTGGGAAGATGTTGTGACAGATTATCACATAGGTCAGATAGTAATGTACAAAAACAGAGACATTCTGTTATAAATACACACAAAAGTGAATATTCCCAATGATTTGTGACAGTGTGGTGATAATAAAAATGAATCAATTGGAAGAGATTTATTGAAATGTGGTTTTTAATCAGGGATATAAATAATTGATACATAATACCTTGTCTCATGACAGGAAAGAAATTATTTTAGACATAAAAAATAAAATTACAGGAAGAGTTATGAGTCCTGTTATTTCAGAATTGCTGATTGTTTTGGATACAAAGCCATTTGCATGTAAGCCACTAGTATGTGATATAAGTTTAAAACATTTTCATGCTTATTAGATTTTGTTATTGCTTTTCCTTTCTATTAGATGTAATAAAATGGTAAGTTTTAAATTAAAGAAGTGGTATTAATATTAATGCTATAACTTTAGATTTGAAAAGCTTCTTTTTAACCTCCAGTAGTCATAATCATCCAATTTTCCAGAGATGCTATAGATTTCAACTGTATCTGATTTTTGGTAAAGACTTATTTATTTATTTATTTTTTTTGAATAGACCTATGCATCTTTCATAATCCAACTCCTTTCCTAATCCAGTTCTCTGTTGATCAATGTAGGCCCCATTCTGACCCCTTAGATCACAGAAAGTAATGTCTCATAATTGAGGAAAAGGGGGGCTTCTGGGCCAACACAGAATACACAAGTAATCCTGTGGTAAAAGAAAACAAATAGCCCTGTCTTAGTAAACTACAAATAGCCCTGTCTTAGTAAACTAAGACTGCTATCACAAAATGCCATATCTCAGTGGCTACAACAATAGACATGTATTTCTTAGCATTAGACAGAGGGTTTGAGATCAGAGTGCCAATATGATCAGACTCTAGGGAAGACCCTAGCTTACAAACCAGTGCTTTCTTGATATATATATATTTTATGGTGAAATAAGATATCTCTGACATTTTTGTTCTTTAAAAAAGCACGAATTTCATCATGGGCACTCCACCCTCTTGTTCTAATTGCCATCTATAATGGGATGGATGTGTCCATCAAATCCATACTTTGAAATCTAAACCCCAATATGATGGTATTTGGAGGTGGGTATTTGGCAATTAATTAGGATATGAGAGTGCAGCCCTTATGAATAGGACTGGTGCCCTATAATAAAAGGCCGTAATATAAGCTGGTTCTTTTGCTTCCATATGAGGATACAACAAGATATCAGCAGTTCATAACAAAGAAGTCCCCCATGAGAACTACACTATGTTGATGTGGTTATCAAAACTGTTCAACTCCATTCCTAAAGGCACATCTGATTTAGGTAACATCTCTCAAACTTATTTAAAATCTTTCAGCATTCAATTATCTTTTGCCCTGATTAATTTCTCAACCCAGTACTCAGCCTGCAAACTATGGGCACTTCTGATTTTCCAACCTTTTGCAAGCAATCTCATGGCCCAGCTCTTCCCCTAGGATGACTGGCTAGACTTCAGCTGCGGGCAAATAGCTCAAGGATATTTAATCACTGAGTTGATCAGCAACCTGTGAAATGCACTGATCTGAAAAGATGTGCTGAATAAAACAGAAAATGCCAAGTGAAGGAATGGGAGGTATTGGTGGGAAGTGAAGTTGAAAGAAACCTAAAGGCATCATAATAGAGCATAAACCATGAAGGATCATGACAACCCTAAATGTTGCAGAAGACAAAATAATAAATAATCAGAATCTTTGAGGTTTAAAAAAGCCATATATATTCAATGAAAAATATAAGCTGATTGTATCTAAAGAAGGGAGCTGATAATTAAAACACACCATAAGACAAATTATGAGATACACAAGAATAGAGAAACTTGTTCTTAATCCAAGTCTGTGTTTATTTTTATACTTCTCCCCATTTCCCTGATTGAATCTATTTATTTCATTAAATTTGCATAGACAAAATATGTCCCAGTACAAATGATAGTCTGCCTTCAGTTGGGCAAATAAAGTGATTTTTGATGAAAAAATATTCCTAGTTTGAAGGAACTGTACCTACTCTTGTTATCTCCCAGTGTTGTCTATGGCTCACAGTGCTTCTCTTAGTTTTTTTTTTTTTTTGTTGTTGTTTTTTTTTTTATTGAACAAACTTAAGAGGTCATTCAGACCCTCCACCTTGTAACTTATGTTGAAAACATGTTATTTGGTAGAAAAGGAAAGATTACAATCCTTACATATTGATTCTTTGGGGGCAATAATACTCAGTGGCATCTTTAAGTAGGACATAGGAAAATTCTGAGTTACTAGGGCCCATTGGGAGCCAATTGGGGCCTGAGAAAGAGCTCTTTGGGCTTAACAGTTGGAAAGCTTATGAACTACCATAGTAATGGCATGTGTTTTAACATAATTTTTTTGTTGTATATATTACCTAGTACAGTGTAATGCCAATCATCTAAATCATCTCCTTGAGTTAATTTTTAGAAGACAGAAGTGCCTTCTTCGAAAGAAAAGATATGTACTATCTGTATCTCAGTTTTAAACCTACCCCATCATAACATCTTCTATACTAGCATTGGAACAATCAGCTAAAGCCATAGCCCCTTTAGCAAGATTATGAGGCCTGTTCTCTCCCACCTGTGTATCCAGGTGTCCCAGCTCAACATTTTTGTTCCCCACAGTGAGCCCTGATGGTGACTGTGATCCTGCCAAATCAGAATAAGTGAAATCTTATCTGCAGCTCATCTTCCCATTCCAAGGTTTTATAAGCTAGGACTATGTTTGTTTCCTTTTCCTGTCTCTCTTTCCTTGGAATTCACAGTTATGTAGAAGGAAGCATAGTGAAATAGACCCAAACAAGTCATCTTAATTTTTTTTCAAATTTTAATATATATCTTATAGTTGTTATACTATATAGACTTTGTTTTCTATGCCCCAATGATCCAAGGTCCCCAATAACCTTTGAAACTTAGAACACAATTAAAAAAAAATTATGATGTCTCTTCTAAATGCCCATGGGAAAGCACAGGAATCTGCAAAAATTCTGAACTAATGTGAATGAAATATTCTAAAGCCCACCCATCAATATACAAATCTATGCTTGCTCATTGTATTTTCTGGATGTTCCAGAAATTTTACAGATAACATCATTATCACTTATCTGTGAGCTTTGTACACACACACGCACACTCCTTTATTATTAATCATCATAAGCTTGGCTTTTCATTGGTTAATTTTCAATATTGTTTTCTATCTCCTCTGGATCATAGGCTTTGAAGATCATTCTGTTTCTCAAAGTTATTCTGGAATTTTGATCATGCTATATGCAACCCTAATCTTCATCAGGCCAACTTAACTCTTCCACTTTCTCAAACTTTTCCTTTTTAATGGTTCTTTGTTCTTGGGATCTTCACAGATTTACTTTTCAGTATCAAATCTGTATAGCTATTTCTGTCTCTAAAGCATCTTATAATCTGAACATGACACCTCAATGCTGCAGTTCCTCAAATCCTATTGCTTTCTCCCATCTTGCAATCTTTCTTAAAATGCTATTTCTTTCACAGTCATTTTCCAGGCAAATGAGAGCTTAATTAAACATGAACTTTATTAATCATCTATTTTGGATTCAGCATTAATGCTAGCTGTACCTTAAAGTAATTTATAAGCCTTTAATGATAGTATCTAGTAGGAAGAACAGAATAATTTCAAGTGATCCAATTAGGGAGCTCAATTATAGTACATTATCAAGTACTAAATTCTACTGTATATACTGTATGTTTCTTAGAAACATAAGTACTGTATTCTCCTTTATCTCTTTCTGTCAATTGCCCATCATGTCCCAAGCTGTGTAGCCACTATACTGTGTTGAATTTTATATGTTTCGGTATGTTTGGATAAATAAACTAACCATTTATATTCTTCATGTCTAATTTTTTAAATGATTTTTTTCTGAATCATCCATCAATATGATCTCCCAGAAATAAAGGTTCCTACATGGTCTGGCCACTTACTATCTGTATAATTAGCTCAGTTATTTCCTCCCCTAAATTCTAAATCGCATTTCAAAATTAAAAAGAATTATAAACACTTTATATTTTATTGATTAAATTAATGCTGTTAGATTGCCAGACTTTTCTTATAAGGGAAGCCTATATTTTTATCTTTACATAAGCCATAAGTTTCATTAACTTCAAGAAAAGTAGTTCCTCTACTAGTGCCAATATTTCTATCAAGCAACTTAATAAGGTGTGGTAGTAATACTGGCTACCATTCAGATGGTGACAGGTGGCAGAGAAAGCACACAATGGAGTTTTCCATCTGTCTCCTACTTTCTATCCAAGGCTTAAAGGGCAGAATGTGTTTTTTTCTATACTCTTCACTTTTCTCCATTGCTACACCATTAAAAAAATACTTAAGCTTACAGGAAGCTTATAAATCTTGAAGGTCAAAACCATGTGCTTCATCTTTCTTCACCTTTTGTGAGAAAGCATCCAGGCTTATTCCTTATGAAAAGCTGAATTCTGGTTTAGGATTTTACCTTTTATCTATGGAAAACATATGATCTTCTAACCATATTATGAAAAAAATAGAATTCACATAACCAAAAAGAGTAATATATATATAGATATAGATATATATAGATATAGATATAGATAGATATTGATATATATTATACTCAATGAATTGCTGAATACACAAAAGAAAATCTTTTTTCATTATTATTACTAGTTTTGTAATATTTAAAATTTGATGATACTTATTAGGGAAGCAGTATTTCAATAGGAATCATGAATATAACTCTGACAAATGGAGGGCTGCCAATTTTTAATTTTTCACATAAGGGAGATCATTACATATCTGGGTGGAAATGTTGAGTTTTGAACTAAGATTTTAGAGTTTTTCCCATGGTTGATTTTTATATAACCTGTTTTATGTCACTCTAATGCAGCAAATTTTGAAAATCATAAAAATGGCAAAAAATATGTGATCATAAATTTTTTACTAGGAAAATTGCTCTCCTTTTACTCTACGCTCAAGTAGTATTCCTAGTTGGAAACTAGTACAGTGTATTTTAATATGTTTAATTATATTTGGCTTCTCTGAGGGAATGGGTTAACTCTAGTAATTCCATTTTTCTTCAACAATTATTAAAACCTTGATTTGTATAAGGCACTGTGTTGTGTGTTATATAATGTGCAAAGTTAACTGTGCCATATCATTGAAGGGCTTACAAGGTTTCATGAAAGAATAAGAGTACAGATAACACAGAACCTCCCAATAATCAGTGGGTATCTAAGTGTTTATAGAATATAGCATTGGTTTTGTATATGCTAAATTTGAATTTATGAAAAGCACTTATATAGAGGTGTCTATTAAGTATTTGTGAACAAAATTCTGAAATTCAAAAATGAGGTAGATTTTGAATAGGTCACACAGAAATTCTAGATTATAACATAGAAATGGAAAAAAATTAAACTATGATTTTTGATAATGTTTTAGTTTGTATTTGGCCAGCTTCAAAGTTATATGTCCAAAGTAAGGCAGAACATCATAGCAGAAGTGTATGATGGAGGAAAGCTACTCAGGATATCAGAACCAGGAGGCAAAGAGAGCTATATTCATCAAGGACAAAATATAAATCCCAAAGACACACCTCCAATGGCTTACTTTTTCCAGCCACACTCAACATGCATATAGTTACTTCCTGGTTAACCAAAACCAATGATCAATCCAATGATTAGGTTACACCTCTCATAACCCAATCATTTCACCTCTAAAAATTCTTTCATTGTCTTACACATGAACTTTTGGGGGACACCCCATATCCAAACCTCAACAGATGTTATCTACATGAGAAACAGGAAAGAATAGTTATTGCAGAACAAACTTTGTATAACCAACATGAAAATGCATGACATGGAAGATGGACATGGAATTTAGGAAACTTGGTAAAATTGGCAATGTGGAAACTTGGCATAATTGTCAGTATGGATACTGCAGAAAGAATGAGGAAGGTGAGACTTGGAAAAGTAATATGTGCTATGCTAGAAGCTGGAATCAGCTATAGAAATAACATTTTTCATATAACTAGAAATTGCAATTGGTTGTAAACTAAGTGACTCGGTAGAAAGCAGAGGAAGAAGGTATTTCTCTTTTGTATTAATTTGTAGAAGGAATTATGGAGCAAGAAATTAATAAAATGCTTGTTAGAGAAAGCATAGCTCATCTCCTGAGAAGAGATTTCTAATGGAATATAAGGCTGGCCACATGGCAAGGATATATCTTCCTCAGAAATACCAATGAGTGAAAAGAGGAACTAAGAGAGTGTAGCTAAAATGTTTTTAACATTATCAGGTTTGGCTGACAGTATAGTGATGTCAGGCATGTAGAAGCCTGGAAGAATATTCTTAGAAGCCCTGAGCTTTATAACTAAGTGGATTGTAATGCTATCCTGTGGAGCATGGAGGAAGCATTGCATTGAGGATACATATGATGTTGTTGTACTGGGTGGTGGGGATTTTGAGATATATGAAGGCATCATAAATATGGGCTGCAAATAATCAAATGTGTATCTCAAGGGAACTAACATGCTGAAGAGTTTTAGTTCATAGTTAATTGCAAAGAAATTGAAACTGTAGAATAAGATTAAACAAATGACAGAGTAGAGAAAAAGTTTTCTGTCATTAGAGAGGTAAATGGATTAGAGATAGCTACGGCAAAATTGGGAAGAAATAGCCATAGTGAAAAGAAGAAATCATGGAAAACTTATATATGAACTCATGGTTTTAATTTTTTTTCATAAGACCTATTTGTCTTAATTGAAAGAAAAGGAAACTTGGCTACAAGATGTTGATGATGAATGTGGGAGTCAGTTAATATAGACTACATTTGAAATTTTGGTTAATAATGATAGGAAAAGGTACTACATTCTCTGAGGTTATGTTATAAAAGTGGGATTTAAGAAAAATGTATATGTATGTGTGTATATACATATATATCAATGTGTGTGTGAGTGTGTGTGTGTGTGTATCTGTCTTACTAAACTACTTGAGGTGGGTCCTTATAAAGAAAAGATATTTGTTTAACTAATAGTTTTGGAGGTTGAAAGTTCAAATAGCTTAGCACAAGCTCTGAGAAGTTTCCCTTTGGTAGGATGACCTCCTGGTGCATGGCCCTGCCATGGTGAGAGCACATGTAAGAGAGAAGAAAACCAGAAGATATCTACACCATAGCATTTTGCCCCAGCCCCCCAAAATAAAACCAGAAGAAGGGAAGAGAACAGGCTGGCTTTGTTTTATAACATACCTCTCACAAGAACTAACTCTGGGCTCCACAGGAACTACCTCATTTCTCTTAGTGACAGTGCCCCCAATGATCTCTCACAAGATTCCACTCTTGAAGAGTATGTCATCTCTACCCTGTCACACTGAGGACAGAGCCCTCAATCACTCGAACCTTTGGGAGACACAGTGAAACCACATCCAAATCACAGAAAGAAGCTAAAATAGGCTTAAAGTTAAAAATAAAATAAATTCTCCAACAATTTTATCATTCTAACACTCACCTGTAATCTCTAAATGATGTTTCTTTGTATCTGTCATATATATTTTTACTTTTTTATAGTAGTAGGTTTAATTGTGCTATCTAATAGATTTTAAAAAGGAAAGCATATTACAATGGAGGAATTAACACAAATTTCTTTAAAGGAAAGCATTTCCCGTGTATAGGTAACCTGAGATACAAAACTCAGGGAGAAATACAAGATAATATGGAAGAAAGGGACAAGATTTCCAGAAGAGATTTGGAAAGAGCTGTTTGAGGACAGAAATTCAAACAGTCCACTTGGGGAAAAAAAAAAAACACCCAAAAACCTCAATTACAATTACTTGTTCTGAAATAAGAGGTAAAAATGAAGAAATCTTGAGAAATTTTCTAGCCAGAATATTGGGAACATCATTCACATGGATCATAAAATTGCTAAGATTCTTGGTACCCATGTTCTTCCTGAGTGTTGCCACTTTTTCTTAATTGTGTGTGAACCACCGTAAGAATCCTCCAGACTCTCACTATAGATTGATTTAGCTTGTTCTGCAGTCTTTCTGCTACATACAATAAGAATCCTAGATTACTGGATAAAATGAAAGGTTCAGCAATTATAATCTGACTGTTACTGATTCTCATAGCTTACAGTGGACATTATTCACAGAGTAATTAAGTTATATACAGGGAATAGTAAGATGACATGCCAGATGTTTATCCCAAAAAAATGTCATCAAATTTTCAAATATTATTATTAGACTTTTATGAGAATCAACATATCTTACTAGTTATAATTAAAGTAATTTAAAAATAATTTTAGTCATTGATTGGGATCTTATTTATTTTAGTGTCTATGTAAGATTTTAGATGATTTTGTTTGAGAAAAATCAAGTGTGTAACCATCACATCATTACATGCTATTTCTTCCTGTAAAAGACATCTTATTTGTAGGTGTAATTGAATAGCTTAGCAAATAGCTTGACTCAGCAGACCTAGTCTACCACTGTTGTTGTTACCATGTAGAAGTTCAGCTAACATGATATGCAGAAACAGCAGATATTAGTCCATTTCACTAAGGCACACAGATATTCACCACCACCACCCTTCCCAAAAAGGAATCAGGAGAGTTCTGAAAATAAATAAATGTTCTTTGCAAATGAAAAAAAAATAGCACTGTAAGGATAGGCACTGTCTAATTTTGTTTTCTATTGTTTCCTTGATGCTTTACATTATACCTAATTCCCAAAGAAATATTTGTGGAATTGATGACTGTACATAAAGTTTGGTGGGGAAAGAAGAAACAAGAAACTGTATTTTCATTAGTGGAAGGTGATTTCTCTTCATTTCTAAGCTTCTAATGGACATCATAAGGATATTTTATTTGATTAGACATTTTGCTCAGTTCTTTTCAATCCAAACATAGCCACTCTATATCCATCATATTTCATGTTGGTTTCATTGGTTTCATCCTCAAATTGTATTTTAATTAAAGTTCTACTTTGGTGCATTAATTAGAGGGAGATAAGCTGGGTACATTTTTAGTTTGGGAACATGTCTCAAGCTATTTCTCAGATGTTTGCTCTTGGTCAATCCTTGTGACATTTTCTTATGCTACTTTTTTTCACCTAAGTGTATTCTCTTAGCTTTTTAAACCCAATAGTATTTTGAGAGACATTTAATCCATGTGGTTTATTACTTTAGCTCTTACACATCACATTTTATCACTTCAGTGTATTATAAAAGCTCTTTGATTCAAAGACAGTAAGCAGCTTAGTGAGTATTTAAAGACTCTTACTCTGGGAGAAATAAAATTTGGCAATTTATGCCAATTCTATAATTTTAGCATTTTGACTTAATTTAGCACAGAATTTAGAATCCACAGGAGTGGTGTATCTGTATTTATGGTTTCATTAGCTTCAAATCTTGCAGTTTAGCTACTACAAGATACTGGACTATTTTCATTTGCTGAGAAAAAAGAGGCTCTTATTATTCTCTAGCTTAAACTTGTATTTGCCCACAGTTGGCAGATTAACCAGAGCGAAAAATATCTTCAATGCTTCAGAAACTGGTACTCAGAAAATAAAATTAAATTCATCTGAAATCCAAAGCTGTTACCAAAGAGAAACATGTTGTTGTGTCAGGAGTTGGAGGAACATGCTATAGTTCAAAGTTTGGTACTTTAATTCATAGAACTCTGAGTTTGAATCTAGATTTTGTTATTTGCTACTTTTTTTGTTCATTAGCAGGCATGGTGTTCTTTCTGCACCATCAGTTTCAAATCTGGGAAAGGGGAATATTAAAGATAACTATTTTATAAATAGTGTGGCAAGAATGTATATAATACAAATAAATGTGTTTAAAGAAGAGCCCATAACAAAGTACTTAATAGTGTTAACTACTGGTGGAATATATAGAAAGTGTTTTACAGAGTATCTGGTAGATGCTCATAAAATAATAGGTGATAGAAGTCTCAGATGAGTAAATATTATTTCTTCACTGAACCCTGCATTTAACACTCTCCTCTAAGTGCTTTTTTTTTAAAAAAGTTTCTTTTTGTACCTCAAAAGTATTTCCCCCTTTTTAATTTTCATTGCATTTCACTGCAATTAATACATTAATGTTCAAATAGCATTGGGTTCCTCGCTATGTTTCTACTGTAGTTCTTTCTCTGTGGTGCCACTGGGTTGATTATTTAAATGTGCATTTAATAAGCATCATTTGTGTTCAAAATATATTGCTGTCTGTCCATTATCTCTTGAAGTTATCATGTAATTTACTAAGGTACTCAGTTTCACCACACTGACTCTCATGAGCATCAGGAGCCTCCCCAACCCTAGGTTTCAAGATCCAATAAAACTGCATCTCTGGAGATTTCTACCAAATAATGTGATTTTTCATTCCTCTGAGACCAAGCCCAGACTCCCTCTGCAACTCATCATTCACTTATTTCTATATCTCTTTTTTTCCAGCCTCATTTTCTTCCTAGTTTTGTGAACTGGTGTTTTGGGAGTTACCTAACAAGTCAGCATGGCAGTGTCTCTGGATTTAGGACACAGCACTTTCCAACCCAACTCCACCACCTGTTAGCACACGGACTTTTGGATAATTCTGTTAAGTTGAGAACTGTGTGTGTTTCTTCTTAAGCATTTTTAAAAATTGCTTTTGCTCTTGAGAGTAAACCTAAAGATATAAACTAGCACCAAGAAAAGATATTGAAACTAAAAGGCTATTATACTTCTTCAATCATATATAACTTCTATTCAGCTTCAAAAATGAGAGTTTAAATTGTTCCATTAACAGAATAATTCAAATGAGCAAGTCTTCAGATTTCTATGGCATGGGCATATCATAATGTGAAAACACTTGAGGATATACTCATGATGTCAAGAGCAGATTCTCCAGAGATATGCAGTGAGGATAATGGCTGGTCGTTGTGTGGAAGCAGCAAGAATGAGCGGAGGACCTACATGTTCTCCTATATTTAACAACAGGGTTGCATAGAGTTAGAATCTAAAATTTACACTTGGGTAATGCAATGGATATTCCCTTTCCCTTTGTGGATTAAAATAAATATTAATGGAAAATTTGCATAAATATATTTATATGCATTCAGTGGTCTGAATTTTATCCTATCAGCTTTCTATTCTTATAACACAGGCCTGCTTAAATCAAGGACTTACTATAGTATTAATTTTGTTGAATTAATTAGAAATACTCCTCTAGGTGAATTAAAGGAGTATATAGTATTATTGAAATAATCAATGCATAGAACTCTTTAATGAAAATTGATTTTTTATAATATCACTGTTTCTAAAACTGTAGCCTTTTCTCTTTTAGAGTTATGGAGAATTTCCTGTGAATATATGTAAGGGAAAAAAGATAAAAATTGAGCTTCAGGTTCCATTTTAGTTTGTTGATCATTTAATAGTACTAAGTATAAGATATTTTCCTTACCATTTTGGTGATCAAATTGTTGATTAGGGTTTTGGTAATATCATTTTTCAATTTACCATCTTTGGGTCTCAGTTTCTTCATCTTGAAAATGGGGTGATCAGAAATTAGTTTTTGAATTGTTTGCTTCCCACTTCTATGTGATATTCCAGTCTTGGGAGAGTGTGACTTATGAAAGTTGTACATGAATTTCTTCTGCCATTAGATAGTTAAAAAGTTTAATTGTGTTTGTGTTATGTCCTCTTTTTCACCCCTTTTCTATAATAAGTACTTTGTTACGTATTATAGTTAAAAAGCAAGTTGACTAATTATTTTTATTAACCTCCAATAAGTTTTTTTAAAGCCTTTTGAAGGCTTGTCTTTATGCTTCAAATATCATCACAAATTTCTTAGTATGTGCTCTATAGTTATCATTAAACTGCCTCAGTAGTTTTTAATTTTATGTATATATCTGTAACTTTAAATGTTTAAATGTGATTTGCCCCAGTAGATTAAGGGATAAAAAACCATATTTTTTATATCCCAGTGTATTGTCACTGGACATCTAAGAAGTACATCCTAAAACCTGCCTCACAATGAGCTACTTGGCTGTACAAGGCATATTCTTTGTCCTAAGGGTTCATAATGTGCATCCATGTATGTATTGATGAACTAAGTCTATTTATAGACACCAGAATGCTAATACAACATAAAGAAATAAAATTATAGCACACTTTGTCCTGTGCTAGACATTTTATAACCTGAAAGCATAATTACTTCTGCAAATCATCATATTCTATATGCACATGATGGAATGTAAAGTGGTATGAAGATGCAAGCAGATGCACAGAGGATAAGATGAAATATAAACTCAGAAACTAAATTCCAATTAATAGTGAAGGGGGGACTTTTCTAAATCTTAAGACAAGGTATTTTGAAGCATAACAGCAAAGGAAGAGCCCACTACTACAAAATTAGCTACAATTTTTGAGCATCTACTATGTAGCCAACAACACTTCTTCAAATGGATCAATGTAACCTGAAAAAAGTCTATTTCAGATGGTAAATGATAGCATCAGGATACAGGTTTGCCTGACATCAAAGCTCCCTGCTTTTTCCTCTTTCAAAGTAAATGGATTCTGAAAAACAATGGTCATTACAAACAATCAAAAAAAATGTCCTTGGTTCTCAGGATAGAAGAAGCTGAGGTGGACATAAGAGTCTTTGGGGGCTGAGGTATAAGGGTTTAGTTACATAAATCCCACCCACTGCATTGGATCATTAAATCATGGATCGTATTTATGCATATCTGCCACGTTCCAGGTTTTCTCACCAAGGTGATAAAAGAAGTTCTCCATTTTTTACTAGCATGGTAGAGTATCTAACCTGAACAACTCTTGTTATTGAAATAAGGTGCTTGATAAAACATATTACTAAAAATATATTTAAATACATATTGTTCCAGCACATATGTGTGTGCACTTACACACACACACACACACACACACACACACACACACGATTCCAAAGTTGACCACTGCAAAATGGAAGTTAGAACTATGGAAGTAGAGTAAGGACCCAGACTAGCTCTCATTCTGAGAGTATATGATGGTCTCATGAACTGGAATTTCTACTTTAAAGGCTGCCTCAGCACAGAGAATAAAATTTAAAACCCAGTCAAATGTAGGGGATCTAATAGGAGATATCGCAAAAAGCTAGATTCCTGGGGACTGTATTCTTGTATAATGGTGACTAAAAAAAGCCTTTGTCACACAGGAGAGAACAAGGAAACTTTGCTGTCTCAGTCTTTGTGTTGAGATAGGAGGACTAGGTATACTTTGGGAACTCACAATCATACAAAGCTACCTGTCAATTTGCAATGCAAATAAGATTGCTTTTTGGAGGCAGGCAGAGGCATGATCTCAGGGGAGAATTTAAAGTAATCCTAGGTTTGTCATTCCCCAGAGGACAAAGAAAAAAAAAACAAATCTCTGGTAAATTCTTAACTTTATCCACCTATCAACTAATTGCCACAGATCCACTTCAAAGTAAAAAGAGCAGCTTACTGAAAACACCAGGAAAATAAGACAACATAACAGAACCTGCAGAAAACAGTAAACTAGAGAAACAGACCTACATAGACTTCAGGTATTAGAAATAACAAAATAGGAAATATGACTATTTATGTTAGCAAGGGATGAGGGACTGAAGAATAGCAAAGCTGAAAAAGAATAAAATAAAGTCAAATTAAAATACAATGATTAAAGTTAAAAACACAGTAATGAAGTAAGCAGGTTAGACAAAGATAAAACTATAAAATAATGTCCAGGAGACAGATTCAAAGTAATAATGCAGAATGGGTCCAGCTTGGTCCTCAGTGGGACTTTAGATATGTTATTTAACTTCTTCATATTTCTATATCTTTATCTCTTATTAAGGATAGCAGAAATATCTAATCCATAAATTTGTTATAAGGATTAGATGAATTCATATTTCTAAAGCACTTAGAACAATGCTTGACACAGTATTTTATGTAAGCTGAATAAAATTTATGAAAGCAAAGCTATCTGCTTTTCTTGCACTTTTGTATTTCTCAGATTCTCTAGAATAAAAAAAGGAAAACAATCTTTATTTATTGATTTTATTATGAATTACAGTTAGATTTGTAAATAGTTCATATTTAGACAATACAGTTTTGTAGTTCATGAATATTGTCTTTCCATATATTTATTTAGATTGAACATTTCTCTCTGTTTATGAATTTTAGTATGGAAAGCTTGCACATTTCACAAAATTTATTTTTGGCATTTAATAAAGAATGCTATAAAAATACATCTTTTATCAAAATGTCACATGTTGATGATAGTGAATATCTTTTGCTTTCATATACAACAAATTTGCTAACCTCACCTTCTAATTCTGATAATTTTCTGTACCTATTATTTTTGCAAAAAGTCGTGTTTTTTTCCAAATACAAATGATACTATTTTTCTCCAAATGAAGTGATTAAAAAATAAGACAGGAACTGAGTTATATTTTTGGAGAAATCCCTGAGGTTTTCTTAACTCATCCCTAATTCAATAGTACTCTATGTCAGGGTGAGGAGGGAGGGAGAGATAGAAGGAAAGAGGGAGGGAGGGAGGGAGGGAGGGAGCGAGAGAGAGAGAGAGAGAGAGAGAGAGAGAGAGAGAGAGAGAGAGAGAGAGAGAGAGAGAGAGAGAGAGAGAGAGAGAGAGAGAGAGAGAGCAAATCATTGCTATTTACCTTGAAGATCAGAAGCAAACTTTCTCTACTCTCTAATAGCTTTCATTATAAAATTTGCATGATGGCTTGTGGATGCTACTTGAAAGTGTAAAAACATCCGTATTTTCATCCTAGTACATGTTGATAATTCACTGTGTGACTCTGAAATTGTCTTTCCTTTCTATATCATCTTCCCTGTACTTATTGTCATGTGCAATGGTTATTTTATTAAGTGTTCTATTCTCAATTGAAGTGATTTTCCCAATTTAGCAAACTCTCACTCTTGTTTTGTTAAATATAGCTGATGGTTCAGGGCATTCCTGTGAGACAAACATCTGCCAGATATTGTACTTTGTTTTATAAAGAGACTGCTTTTAGGAAATGGTGAATAGCTTTCTTCTTATATTTCTAAAGGCCTGGAAAGTGTAGCAGCATCGCAGATATTGATTTGTGTTTCTTCTTTTTCTCCTGTGGTGGGTTTTATTTCATTGTTTCATTGTAGAAGCCAAAATAACGAGAGCTTTCCAAAACTGAGAGGATGTGACCATTACAGTTATGGTGCAGCCGGAGATAATTATTTGAATATGAAGAAGTCCTGCATGAAGAACTTGGAAGTCTTATTGCATTACTTCATCATTTATAAGAACACTAAAATTTGATGGCAGTTTCCTCTAAGCACTGCTTCCCCATCTTTAAACTTAAATATTGAAACATTTGGAGATCTAATGTTGAAATATTTGATCGAAAATAGTGAAATGCTTTAATGACCACAACAGCAACAACAAAAAAGCATCACACAACAATAGAATAACCTAACATATGCCTCATCTCCCCATGAACATCTAATTATTACTCTAATGTAGTCACCTCTATTTATAGTCAGCTTTTTATTGTGCTTAATAGGCTTTCTCGTTAAGTCCCCTGTTTTAGTCCTAGACCTAAATAGAATTCTCCTAAAATTGAGGCCAGGTGATGAATTAGGCCCGTTGGCTTGGATGGTGAACTAGTAGAGTCTGGTTGTCTAAACAGCTATTCCTGCTCAATTGCATCAGTGTGTTTCCCTCCAGGGTGATAATTGCTGAGACCTCAATGTGGCTCATTTCTTTATAATGCCCATAACGGTGCTTTTTCAAGGAAAGGAATTGCATATTTTAGTGCTGTGATAAAATGCAAGAAGACATTCTGCTGGTAATGTGGTTGGCCCCTTCTTGTGTACAACTAAGAGCATTTGTATTTATGACAGCCATTTCACGATTGTATATTTGGGAGCTGGTGAAATGTCTATGTATTCATATACAAGGATATGTGAATTTTCCATATTCTGCTAAGAATGAAGAACACTTCTCTAATATCAAACATTTGTTTCAATGGTGTCAACCTCAGGACAGGTGGGGGCGGCAAAGGGGTTGACCGCATCCTCACTCTGTAAAGATAATATGCATGTTAATTCAGGCTGGTATTCTGAACAAGGCACAGCTGCTAAATAATCAGATGATCCTCCGATCTCACTGAGGATACTGCCTTTGCATGCAGCCACCATTCATAGAGCTATAGAAGGAAAGCTTCCATTTTATACATTTGTTACAAACAGAAAATAAGAGGACAAGAGTCTCACCTATGAATACTAAATGAGAGGAAGTCTATCAGAGCCTGTGAGCTGAATTTTCAAAGTCCTTTGTGTTGCTCATTGATGCACGAACAAACCATATGAATCTCTATTTGCTCAAACCATAATTGAAACCATAACCTTAGCCATAACCAGTTATGCTAGCTCTTACTTCTTTGGTTTAGAAATCATGTAGTCTCTGTTGTTTTTCTTTTATCTACTCAAGTCACAGATAATCTGTGGTGCTGGCATATTGTGAGCTTTTTTTCCTTGCTTAGTCTGCTGCTTCTCAAAGCCTTATCAATTGTAACAGAAACTCATCTTCTTAGTTTGCAAACTTCTCTCCATTGAACAGATGCATATGGAATAAAAAGTTGATTTTAGGTATCCAATTAAATCACTTGCTTTCAAGGGAAATTGCCCCTTGCTGTGTTAACAGGCTAGCCTGTTCTCATCAAGTCATTTGGCAAAAAAGAAAATGTTAACCCTTGGGGTCTAGGATCATCATCGTTTAGGCAAGATGATTTGAACGTAGGGAAATGTTGCTGCTGAAAAACATCCACCAGGTCATCACCTAATGACACCAGTCACAAATTTATCTTAGGAAAACTGCATTAGTTTCTGATGAAAGATAATTTTTGTCTTATATATTTCTGTGAAAAGTGAGATAGTTCAGGGACCATTACCTGCATATGTATGTGTATTTCATAGCCTTTTTTGAAGAATTTTAGGCACTGTGTGATTAATTTTAAATGTAAGCAATCACTTTTGCCATCTAGAGCCCATAGATAGGTAACTCAGGAATTAGATTATATATTTTTAGGTATTTGGCAAATCTTAGTCTCAAAAATCTCTTCTAGTGTTTGATCTTAGACAGTATATTTAAAACAACTGTGCTTCAGTTTCTTTTTCTGCCCAACTTAATACCCTACATCATAGAACTCTTGAGTAGTACAGGAAGATATTCCAGATGCTTCGTACACTGTAAGCATTAATAAACATTAGCCAATGAGATTTATGTGTGGAAGTGTCAAGAGAGTAGAAATCATCCTCACGTCTTCTTCATAATGTTTTTCTTCCTGGGGTAAACCTTGTCAAAATTAGCATTTTTCCTTGGTAAAATGTTAGGTGTGAAACAGAGTACATGCAATATATAAAAGTTGTAGATCCTTTGGAAATGAGGAGCAGAATCCTGTGCTTAAGATTGCTGTGTCACTGGGTGGGTTTCTTTTCCAGAGGACCAGTTTCCACATCCTTGATCCGATTGGTCATCCAAAAAAAAAATCCAGTTCATTTTCAAGATGGATGAAAGCAGATGGCCAACAAACATTGAGCTAATGTTTTTTTTTATCATCCCTGGTTTGCTATGGTTAACAAACCAAAGGGTAAAACACTCTTCTGCAAATCTCTACCCTCAAGCCATGGTTGCTCTTGCATGATCTTTTTGAAAATGCTCCATTGACAAAATTCCTAACTGACTGAACCAGGTTCCAGGTCTGTGGTTTAGGATTTGCTTCAGAGATCACACTGCTCAACCTTCTTTTCACTCTTATGGGCTCAAGTATAGGATTTACCCCTTGCATCAACTGGAATTAATTTATTCACCCAGTGTTCTCCGAACAGAGTATTTTCTCTTGACATATACTATACTTAATTGAAGTTTCCTTGAGTGTAAAGTCAGGAATTATTAATATAAGTGCAAACTTTCATTTTCCTCAACCATTTAAGGAAGCCCATTTGAAATAAAATATAACATGAGATTTCCATAAGAACTGGAATAGTCTATTGACATTTCCATAATATGAGAAAATTTGTGTGAAAAAGAAATAGATTCACATTTCTGCTTTAAAACCTAAAATAGTTTAAAAACATTTACTTGATGCCAGCAGTGTTCTATAAACCAGACCTGTATTAATTAATTTTAATCACATAAAATAGGTGCTATAGTCATACTCATTTTAAATATGAAAGAAACTGAAGTGGAGACAGGAATTAGATTGGTCCAAGTCACACAGGTGCTAAGCCATAAATCTGGGGCTGGAATCCAGGCAGCAGAGTGCAGAGTGCCCTCCTAAATCTATGGATTTATTTATTTGGTTGTTTAATTATGCCCTACCTCAAAAGAAAAAAAGATCTAAAACTTATATTTTGACGGAAGTGTCACTCATTCACTCATTCTTTTTTTGGTTATCATTCAAGTATATGATAAATATAAAAATAATCCAACAACTAACATCCTGATTTAGTCAAATATGTTTTCTTAGTTTCCCGTTTCAGGACATCCAGGGAACTGTGCAAGGCAAACCAATAACTTGAAACTATGTAGCATCTAATAGTATAAATCTGAGAAGACTTGCAGTTGCATGAGGCAGAGATTTTTAGGAACACAACTTTGGAAGCAGCCAGACCTTTAGGAAAATTACTTAACCTCTCTAGGCACCAATTTTCTCAACTATAAAATGGTGAAAATAACAGGATTGTTTCACAAGGGAAGCTAACTATTGTACATGTAGTATTGTGACTCTCAGATGGGCAAGGGATACATTCTTCATTTTCCAGAAAACAACTTAATTTATGTTTGAACTTTCATTCTGCTTGCCTGTTGGCACACTTAGCCTTGGTCCTTCAGGGAATTCACCCTTCCCTACAGCCTGGCCAAGGTTCCAATAATGTATGTGGTACTAAGATATTGTCAGTAATATCTATTATTTGGTTAACATAAATGGTTAATTTACATTTTTATCAATCTTCTGTGGAAGCACTTTGCAAACCCAGAATAGAGCCCTGCCTCCCATCCAAGTTAGAGCTATGGAGCTCATCAAGACAGATGTTGTAGTAGTGCCTCCACCACAGCCATGGAGAGGAGTTACCTTTAGGCATTAAGCCATCTGTTCAACCAATGGGGTCCAGAGACATCTGTCATTCCTGTCCATTTGCTTTCTCCTGGTTCTAAGACATATTGTGGTGCACCATCCTCTTAGAAGCCTTCTCAGACATCTTTATCTCCTGATTCTACCTTATAACCAGTGTCACAGTATAGAAGCAGCACATTTTCCTGTGTTCTGGGAATCATGCAACCCTATCTCATCCTGGACCTCCCTGCATTCCAGGTGCAGCTCTTCCTGTCTTTGGTGCTGATGTAGTGAGTATTTTTGTGGGTGAGGACAAAGAGAACCCAACCCTCATGTCTTGTAAAAAACTGGCCTTTTGAATACAAATTGTCAAGTTCTCACTGGCTATTTCTAATTTCACCACTTCCATACACCTCCCTGAGGCAAAAATGAAAGTTCTGGTTATGTGCAGAATGGATAACTGAAAATGGAAAATAAAATAGAGGAAGAAAAGAAACAGATATTTTAAAATATGTTATCAACTAATATTATTTAAGGGGTTGGCAAAGATGGGTCAGTACTCAACATGCTTTTGGTACAGTTGCTACTTGATCTCACTATTGTTAATGATGAGAGCTAAAAATCATAAAGAAAGAAAACCACAGACCAGGAGACAAATGTCCTTGTACCTTTAAACTCAAGTCTATGGCAGAGTGTGTTCACCTTAAGTCTCCACAGGAAACCATCCAACTGTGCTATACCTATGCCTCTGGTGGGGTGCTCTCTCTGGACATTCTGTCTTATTCCCCTTCATCATTGCTAAAGCATATATAAAGTGCCATTCTATGATTAAGATATCCTTACACAAAGCAGTGTTTGCTTTCTGATAAAGCATAAGCTAGACCAGATTAATGATTAATATTCTTCATTGACTCTCATTGATTATGATTTTGTTGAAGATAATGAACCAAGTGATTAGTAATAATTACATAGCTAGTTAGAGTTAGAGTAGCATCTATAAATCATTGGAATACCAGGCAAGTGCTTTTTCTTATCTTTAACACTTTAATTATTTTAAACATATGTAATTGAGATTTATTTAATGCTTCAGCAATATATATTGAGCAGCTATGATATATCAAGATTTGTTCTAGGGTATGTATTAATAAGCCAAAGAGAAATGTCCCACTTCTCATAGAGCTCACATTCTAGTGGGGAAAACAGCAAATCAACAAATTAAAAAGGCTAAATGCATAATGGTATGATAGAGTTTGATAAATGCTAAGAAAACATAGTAGAGCAGAAATGGGTGGTCCAAAACACAGGGTGCATGTGAGTTTGTAACTTAGAGTGATTAGAAAGAACTCACTCAATGAGGCGGGGTGTCACTAACTCACTAGTACAACATATGTGAGACTCTAAGTTCAATACCTTGGAAAGAAAGAAGGGAAAGTAGGAAAAAATAAAAAAGGTAGATCATGAGAAAGTGAGATGACTTTTGAGAAAAAAAAAACTCAAGTGAAGGATTAAATCACAGGGGTATCTGGAAAATGAGTTCTAGGCAGAGAAGACAAAATGTGAAAATACTGAGGCAGGACTATGCTTGCTGGGTTAAAAAATCAGGAAAGGGGGTGGGGAGGTTCAGGAAAGAGACCTGGCTGCCTGCAGTAGAGTGAGGTACAGGAAAAACACAGGAGATGAGGCCCAAGGTGAGCAGGTTTGGTAAGGCATCTAATGGGAACACAGGTTATTCAAGGGGTACCCATTTGCTCTGAGATGAGGTCATTGGAGAGTTGTTGGCACATTGCAGAGGGTGACATGATCTGATTACATTTCAGGAGGATCACTCTGGCTGTTGTCTTGAAAATAGCCTGCAAGGGAACAAGGACATATATAGGCTCTCATATATAAGCTATTATGAAAAAAAAATGCTAATGTAATTGAGACCCATTAAATTCTAATTCTATAAAATCTCCTTTCATTGTGCTGCAGCCTAAGAATTTTGAGAAGTAAAATTCTGACTTTGACATTTGAACTTAAATCCACTCAACACTCAGCAATTGTGCTGAGCATAATATGTGTGAGATGAAGTTCTCGGCACTGTGAGAAGTACCCTGATGAACCAGAGAGGATTGCATTCAAGAAATTCATGTTTCAGAAACATGTTTATCTGTAAATGTGTAGGCATCTTGAACATTCATAGAACAGGAAATTATCATAAAATGTTGGCTCTAGTGGTTTTTCAGGACTCAGACACAAACTCTGAGCTCAAAAATGTCATAAAAATGTTTCAAACTGAGGTAAACCAGACATTGGCCCAGTCTAGTCTAGTTATTTTCCTTTCTTTTTCATTTTTTTTCTCTCTTACTTTCTCTCTTACTCATCTAAGCATGCTGACTTGTCTTGGTAGCTTTCATTGATAAGTTTTCCAAACTGACAAATTTCCACATGATTATGTATTTTTTTTATTTGGTGTTATCAAATTATCCATACTTCAACAGGACTAGTTCCATCTGCTTTACGTCTTTGGATTCCTCAGACCATGATAGAACCTCCTTAATAACAGTCTTAGTGACTAAGATATCAAGATGTGTTTAAACTGCAGCTATGAAATAGAAAGCACTTTACCCCATTAGTAATGAAAATTTAAATGGCAATTGGGGAGTAAACAGTCTTAAAATCTTTGCTTCTTTTTTCTTCCTCATTCTGGGTAAAGATCCTTCCTGTACACTTGTCTATGATCTGATGTAATACTGTATTAGTAGAACACATCAAAATAACTGTGAATCTACCTGTGCCACTTTGCTTCTCATTGAGGGCAAAGCCAAATGTTAATCATTCCTATTCACACCTGTCACAGTGCCTTGACAAGATATCAGTTGCGCCACAAATCTTTATTCTATTATTGTTAAACTGGTTGCTAATATAGTACTTTGATAATTTTCATACGGAAATCAAATAGACATTGAATAAGTGCCTGCAAGTGGGAGATAATTGCCAGATGTTCTGCACCTATCACCAAAGAATGTTATCAAACTCCATTGCCATTCTGGAGGGCATCAGAATCCTCGAGGAAAGAGAACTGTAAACTCATAATTGGGGCTCAGGGGGATGTGACTATATATCAAGTTAAATCTGAGCAGTAAGCAGCACACAAGAAGGTCGCTTACCTGTCTTAAAACTGCAGGGTTCACTGTTCACTGAAGAAGTTTGATAAGAAACATGAGGAGTAGGCATTATTTTCTGTGGTAGAATAGGAAGTTCATTTCAGGACATGGACACTGGATATCAAAAAGTAGAAAGGAATGAGAGGAAAGATGTTGTCATTCCTCAATAACTTAGGCTCTGGTTTCAAGCAGATCAAGTGAGTGGAATGAGAACTTCAGGCAAAAGCTAAAGGGTGTAATCAGATACGACAATGAATTTGAATGTCTGAACTTAGTGAAAACAAATTGAAAGTTATGAAGAATTTATGGGCTTGGAAAAAGTCATTTTTGTGTCATATGAGGATGGATTCGGAAAGAAAAAACCAAAGACTTTGAGACTATTTAGGTTAATGACAAGTTACCCTGGTACATCAAAAACTGTAGGGCTGTGACTGGAACTGTCACAGTCTGGGTTCTTTGGCCTGGTTTCACTTCTGGTCTCCATGACCTTGTACAAGTTACTTAACTATTGGATCCTTTAGTTTTTTTTTTTTTTTTAATAAACAGGCATAAAATTAAACAGAGGGGTGTCATAAGCATTGATTGAACAACTACTTAACTACTTAATGTTGTTCATTATAATTCCTGTCTCATTCAAACATCATAAAAATTCTATGAGAAATGCAGTTTTCACACCCATTTTATAGATATGAATATTATGACTTCTAGGATTTAAGTAACCATGATGGCTAAATTCTTTGTTTTTATATATTTACATATTAAAGGTACATAGAGCTAGTCACAAGGTAATGATTTACACAGAATTTATTATTTATTAACATCTCTTGCTGGAGTTTGAAATTTTTAGATTTTTTAAAATCATGCAATCATGAAGCTCTAGTTTTCTTTAGGATTTTTTTGCTATGAAATTCGAAGACTGGGATGAAATTGAAACAACTACATGGTCTATATGGAAAAAAAAAAGAATCACACAAAAGTGTATAAATGGAAGCATTTGTCCATTGTTTTTGTTTACTGAGACAACCTTCGTCTTCTTGACCCAATGCTATATTTCTCCTATCATTCAAAGAGACATTCTGTAGACTCTTGCTTTTACAAAGTGGTCATGTTAATATATTTCACAGAGTTGAATATTTTATTTCAAAAAGTTACATATATATCTTGTCTAGAAGGAAAAATATCATCATGTGGTTAAATCTTCACTTTCTGAAATGCCAACAGCCTAGAGAAGGCAAGCATTAGAACTTGTTTCAGATCATAGCATGTCTCCTGCGGAAGGTCTGATGTTTGTTCCTTTTTTAATAATGATAAGTGACACCATCTGACAGGCTAACAAATGTTGTCAGTGTCCCATTGCTCTTTTAAGACATGTAGTTCTTTGTCATAGTCATCCTCAGATGTGCATGATATCATTTGGTACAAAGTGAAATCCAAATTTTGGAGCCATCTATGTTTTTTCAAATGATTCATGGGTGAGGGTCATCATTTCTGATGTGAAAGCTATGGAAAACGACAATTTGGAAGCAGTTGTCTCAGTAAACAAGACCAATAGATTGTCAGGAATGTTGAAAAAGAACTGATGAAAAATGTACCATGTTGTACAGGATGAAGGAAGCATCACCTGTGGGTAGGATATGTCTTTTAATATGTCTCCTGGCCTTTAAAAAGAGAGGTTTAAAGTTTTAGACTTCCCCAGTATATATTGGTCCAAGAATCACAGTTTCACAGAATAAAAGGTGATTTTAATTTTCAGAATATCAATATATGTGTATAATAGGGTGAAGCAAAATGAGAAGCTATTCAAAATTGGTGAATTATGTAAAAAAATCACATTCAACTTTTACTTAATAATAATGTATTTTAATTCTCTTTTTGAATCCTAAATTACACATTTTTAATAAAACAGCTGCTTCTCATCACTAACAACTTCTGTATACACTCATATACCATTGTGCCATCCAGGACATCTTGAGTAGATACTGAAGTCAAGCTGTAAAACCTCACCTGACCCTTGTGTACAATGATAAGCCATAGTTGACAATATATATATCAAACATTGGCTGTTGATTAAAGATTATTAACTTCTTTCCATATATAGTTCTAAAACCTGATTTTACATGTAAGGGCAATGGTAAGTTACTTTTCTAATTAAAAATAAATCTAATATACGAAAAAAAAATCTATAGTTCATTATTACAACCAGCCATTTACTTCTGATGAAATTGCCCCATAAAATAGATATAAAACCTCCTCTATCACTAAATTTAAATTACATGGTGAAATGTGGAAACCAACAATACTCAATAACTCGGAATGAGATTGAACCACAATGAGAAAGGTTGCTGAACAGCAGGTTGGCTAGTCCCATTAGTTTTGTAGTTGGCTAGTCCCATTAGTTTTAAGATTGCTTGTAAGTTCTCAAAAAGGTCAGCATCCAAATATAGTTTTCAATTTTTAGTTGTTATTTTAAATTTATATCCACTCTAATATGGGCTAATATTTAATAACAATAATGTTTGAATTTTTGTGCACCAGTCACATAAAAATTGTTAATAAAGCACCAATCCAAACTCAATATATCTAGAATCTAGGTACAAATCATGTCATAATTTTATCTTATAACTTGCCTAATGTATTTGCTGGTAGAAGTCATTGGTATTACTATTTTGTGCAGTCAGGTCCACATCCAAAATAAAAGTTCATAAACTGCATGTATACCATCTACATATAGATCTGTAAATGTAGAAAAAATTATATCTAAATATTCACATTATAAATTTACAGGATTCATTGAGACTGTGGTGTTCGGTTATTTTCTTGTAAAATTAATAGAAAAATATATGTTTTTATTTTGTTCATTAAACTCTTCATCATGCCTGTCTATATATTAAGTTCATGTTTTGAATTTTCAAGAAATATCTCGACCATGATTATTTCCAAAACTGTAAATAATCTTTGAAACATATGGACATTTTAGAATTATTATTATCTTAATAATATTAGAATACAAATATATTATTTCCATGTATTTATTTTCAATACTTTTTTATACTCTATTAGTTTAAAAGTAAATGTAAGACTTCCACGACATCATTTTTGTAAAATCTACTGAATTTAAAAGTGTAATTCAAACTTGGAACTGTCAGGATGGATATACTGAAACAGCCTAAAATTGTCAAGTTATTTTGTAAAAAAAAATAACAGAGAGGAGTTGAAGGCAATTTTATTTTCCTATTATGAAAAGACCCATGATTCTTTTCTTACAGAGAAGCCATCAGTGCAAGTAATTAATAGATGGTGCTTTACTGACCAGGGTGCATTCTAATTCCCACCATGAGGCTGCTGGCTCCTTTGTGCATTTGCAGAACTGTAATTGCATCAGAGGATTTAGACTTTGCTGATCTAGCAAAGTAATCATACCCCTTCAAGCAAGTGGGGATGGGAAAGTGGGAGGAGAGTACAACACCTGGGTAATATGGGCCCTGCCAAGCCTTGTGAGGAATGATGGATTAGGCAGAGCTTGACTGGAGTCCTGTCTGGAGTTTGGGACAGACATTGTTTCCTTTAAATTGCTATGTGAAATATGACAATCAGCAAAGTAAATAAAACCAATCAGAGAAAATTAAAAAATAAGCAAACAACAACCAAAAACACTCCCGTGATTAAAAAGGCAAAGTAGCTGCAAATTCCATTATTTTTTGAGAAATTGTTTCAGCTGTTATTTTTTCTATTGATGGTATGCATGTGTAGCAAAATACATTTTGCATAAATTAATGTAATATTATATTTTTTTAGAAACTAGCCATAATCTGTAAACTATGATATCAATAACATTCCTTTGTATAAAGAAGCAGTTTGAAGATATTTACTGTCAAATAATTCTTTATAGATTTCACTGACTTTTTTCGTATGATGTATCTATTATGTTAAGCTCTATGCATATTCTTGGGTGTGATTGATTTCTCACATTTACTAAATTATTCATTTATTTATTTATGACTTATGTGTGTTTATGTGTGTACTATATATATATGGATACACACACTTATTTTTTTTTACTTTGATATTTTCTCTTAACTCTTTCAAATTAGATTAATAGTTTTAGACTGTTTAAGAGTTTAAAACATAAGACAAATTTAATTAAAACTATTTGCAACAACATTTTACTATTTGGCCAGCCTTTCTCCCAGACACGTAACCAGTAAAACAGAGGTAAGACACCTTCAAGATATCAAAGAATTTTATAAACACCTGTTACTTTAACATTTGACACAATTGGACACAAAGAATAGGTGTCAGCCATCAGTTCCAGGTCCAGATATGGATAAGGATCTTATATGGATGCACAGATATACACATACACACAGTGTCTTGGACTTAATGATCATATCTTTACAATATAAAGGCTTCTGAATCTTTATCTTTCTAGCCTTATCTTTCTCTTATATTAGCATACTCAAAGAATTAAGAAATTCCAGCCTAATCATAAGTGAATTACACAAAGATAGCAAGAACATTTCAGCATTGTTGTTTTGTTTGTGTGTGTTTGAAACTTCCAGTTCTGACGCGCGCGCGCGCGCGCACACACACACACACACACACACACACACACACACACACACACTGTTCAGCTCAGGAAATTTCCCAAATAAATGGATCTTCATGATATGCTTCAAAAAGGTCAGAACTATTTAGAACTCTTTAAAAAATAATAGCTCCAAAACCTGGTAATTATTCCCAAGATTGCCAAACACAAAACAAATGGATCTAGAGGATTCTTATTATTTACATAGTGATTAAAAAATCATTGGTACCTATAAAAAGTTAAAGCTTTTAAAAGTTAAAAATTTTTATGAATGAAGTCAAGACTGCTGAACACTACCTCTCTCCTGGCTTCTATTTGCTCCAAAGTATGAGAATGTGTTTTCTTCAAACAACATCATGAACTAGGCTCCATAGAATTATTTGAATATTTTCGATTATGAAGCAATACAGTATATTTATGATTTAGTACAAAGAAATAAAAGAAATTTGTTTGGTACCACAATTTGATGCAATAATACATTCTCTTTAGATATTGAAACTAGTAGTTGGTCAGTTAATCCAAAATATCTTTAAGACAGTAGATTATAAAGTGATATGTGTGTGTGTGTGTGTGTGTGTGTGTGTGTGGGTGTGTGTGTATGATACATTTTATTTTAACTCAAACTATAAAAGATTTCTCTTGTTTCAGGAGTAAAGACTCTGAATGATTACTGGTTGTATTTTGCCTAAAAAATTCTTAATTTATGATCTGTGTATTTTTAAGTGTTTATTTCTTTACAGAAAAGTAAGAATATAAACACTTGTAAAATCATATAGGAAGAAAATTCTTTTGGATATTTATAAGTTCCTTTTTTAACTACAGAAAGAATATGCTTTTAGGTGGGAAAGATGGTAGAATGAGATGGATATCACTACCCTAAATACTAGTATGCAGACACAAATGGTGTGACTCTACTTTGTGTACAACAGAGATATGAAAATTTATGCTCTATTTGTGTAATCTGAATTGTAATGCATTTTGCTGTCATATATAACAAATTAAAATTTAAAAAAGAAATTAACAAATAAAGAAAGTATGCTTTTGTATAGGCATCTCAATATGTTTAAATTTAATTCTTTACCAAAAATATATTTTTGTACTCATAGATGCATTGCATAAGACATAATTAAATAATGTAATGATAACTAGTACAACTGACCTAAGTAAGCTTAAGTTTTTGTTTACCTCAGGCACTATGTGAACATAAAATACCGAGAATGAGGACAGACACAGGCACAGCTGCCCCTAGATAGGTGTAAAATTCACCTAGCCACAGCACACGTACAAGGTTGGAGTCTAAGAAGACGACTATTTTTGAAACATTTATAGAACTTCTATGACATGATTTTGAGCCTAGGATCTCAATAGAATATTCATATTGGTAAGAAGTTCTTTGCTTGGAAATCTCATAAGTAAACTGGACTACTTAAAGAAGTTTAACACCCTGAACTTTTCTTATAATAGTAGTTATCAGTCACTTTGAAAGTATTGTCTAATTTCCAATGGAGTGAAACAGTGTGTCATGGGAGATAAAGACTGGCAGTGTCACGCAGCAATATAGTATCATGCTGAGGACTCCATAAAGTAGAAAAAAACCTTATTCCTTAAAAAATGTTGTTAGCTGCTATTTTTGTTGTTTCACCAACTTATAATGAGCCTATTGAAAAGACATGTCATGATGAGTTCATGAAATTAAAACCAATCATACTTGAAATTAAAATGAAGCACATATGTACATCTGTGTACATTAAAAACTTGTACATATAAACACATATGATCTACATAAGAAGTATTACATGTGAATATGTATTTTAATATCATCTTGGAAATAATGTCATAGTGGTCCAAAGCTTGGACTCTAGACAAATAAAGCATCTTGATCATTTAACAGCCATATAACCTTGGTCAAGTTAACCTGTCTCTGCCTCAGTCTTCTCATTTTTAAAGTGTAGATAATATTTCCCAACACATAATATTGCCTACCCTCATTAAATAATCTCATGTTTTCAAAATGCCTGGAAAAATCCTATAAGTAGTAGTAGTACTGCTTACAATTATTTGTGCATATGGATAAAGAAATCATGTATAAAATTTAGCAGTGTTTGCAATGCTTTCAATTTTCAAGTTAAAAGTATGAAATGTGTTTTATAGCTTGACAGAATTTATCATTTTGAACCTGTACCAGTTATCTCTCTTGCATTAATAGAGTCTATGGTAGAACTCCTATAGCTGATAGAGAGTATCATATCTTATTGCATTCACCCATGGACTGCTCCAGTCACCTTCTGTCAACAGGAAAACAAACATTATGAATACCCTTTTTCAGAACAGCATTTCCATATCTATGTTTAATTCAATAACATGGTTACTATATAGGACACAGAAGACATGGTATTTACCATGCCCAAAATTGTAAGCCTCATGACAAATTCTAAAATATGTCTGCAGCCATCTGAAATGGTATTTTCTTGTATTCCAAGTTGCAATTTCTGATATAAGTCACCGCCACAGTGACTGTCAGTACATGGTAGTGATCTTGATAACATTTCTGCTTTCATTTCAACTCTTGATTGGCCTTTAGCAGTCAGAGTAAGTGAGGCTGTCATTTCATCTTCCATCCATATGAAATTGAATTTTATGAAAGAGACATCATGTAGAGTTTGAGAGGTTTGATTGACATCTTCCATATAGCTACCTTGCTCTAGTCAAAGAAAAAGTGGCCTGAAGCCTTTCCTGGTGTTGTGGTTTGAGAAAGGAAAGAGCAGATGGGAGGGAGAGGAGATGGAGAAGACACCAGCATGCAGGTCACTATGACGTTCCCGTCTGTTCCCAACTATAGAATACATGCTTTCCTCTATAAGCCTGTTAAATGTCTACTAAACAGGGCAGACACCAGCATGTCTGTTGATGGCAATGATGCTAATAATTCACTGCTTCAAATAAGGAGAGGGAAGCTATGGGAGGAGAATAGGAGTATTCGTGTGACATTTTACCTTGTTGGAATTCATGAAATCAAAATTTATACAAAGGCACACAAATATTTATTAAGACAAAAACTGAAAGCTAGCTGTGTATTGCTTCTCTGATAATGATACATAAGGCATATTTTTGGACTCCATATAAGCTTTTCAGAAAAAATCTGCATTTTTACCTAGTTGACAAGTTTCAAATTCTCCAGATGGCAGCTTTAATATGTTTAATATGATTGTGCTGTTAAAAAATAGCAATAGCGTTTTCTCTAGAGAAAGCCATTTGCTATGAGAAAGCAATAGCATATGATACATGAAAATAAGAACACTGCAAGCTATTTTTGCTGTTTGGCTTTTACTGAGCTCTCAATGAATACAAAATCAGTAATGAACAAGTAGTTGTTGCTGATGATGAGCTTATTCTACCCAATTTCTAAAGAACCCTATTAAAATGTAGTCAGCCCTTTCTTCTTTTCTGTGGCTTGGTAATATTAACCACATAACAAAGACATCAAAAATGATAAATTCATGAATAAGGATTCATATCAGATATTAGTATAACTTATAGTAATATTAAATTCTTTCAGGTGACATGATGATGTGACCATGGCATTGTTCATTCCATTCCCATTTCTCACTAAGGCCTGGGATAATGTCTTACATTGTTCAGTACTTACAATATTCCATAAATGCTTCTAGAGTATGTGATCTTAAAGTCCATATTGACTGTTTTCTGGGAATTAGGTATTTACTTTTTTGTTTTCAATATTTAAATCATTTATACATTAGCTCAGTCTTGATGTAATTAAGACTTTATTGTGAATATTCTAGAAATCCAAGGTCAAATAGATATATTACACTTTCTAACCTGTCATGTGCTCTGAGTGAGCCATGAAAACTATCTAGAGCAGCTGTCATTTTGATGTGCTCTGGTTCTTCAGGGAAGTTAGATTTCCACTGAGTAAAATTATAGACTCTGTGGAGAAATCAAAACAGTGATCCATCTTCCAAGAGGACCTGCACTGTGATCTTTTTAGCTCATTTCACATAAGTATATGGAGACTTTAAACTTAATAAATGAGACGTAGGCTATGAAGGTTTGAAACTACTTTTCAGCACAACTCCTGAAAAATGTCATTTTGTTGTGACTTCCCAGGAATATTATTCTATTAACTGCATTGATAGCAGAAACTTTCAGTTCATGTTTTTCAAAAAACGTTCTGTTCTGTGAACTCATCTGTACTGTGAATTGCAAAATTTGTAGTAATAGAGAAATAGTAATAAGTATGCTTACTTTATAAGGTTTATAATGATTCTGTGAATGTGAAAACCATAAAGTTATACATAAAAGTAGATACCAGTTATTATATCTCTGATCTTTTATCTTATCTAAGAACAAAGAGTCTCTAATATTTAATTGATTAATGAATTTGGAAGGGTTAGGATTCGGGTAGAGATTCTTAAAAATTATGGATCAACACCAATAGAATCCTTCCATGTTCAGCTGTTAATGGATTATGGCTGAAAATAAGAATGGCCAAGGTTTGATCTCAGTTCTGCAATCATGATCTCATATACATTAGCCTCTGTGAGCATCAATTTAACTCATGGGTAAAACTAAATAAAATGATAAGTAAACCTTGTATATGAGTTGATTTCAAAGTTATAATTAGCTTAACACAGTAAAATCCTTATGTTTCATAACTACTCAACAAATTTTATTAACTGTCATATCAGTACCCAGACACACTCCTTATTCTGTCAGAGCACACAGATTTGGGATAAAGTGTTACTAAGAGAAAAATCTAAACGTTTTTATAAACACTTCTGAAAGTCAAGTAACATTTACTGATTGTATGCACACATATGTTTATAAACTTTGGCCTGTGAACATGAAGATCAAGGGTGAAGAATTCATACTTACTTACTTGGTAAGTTCAACAGCGAACAATGCCCTTGTGTAAACTTATTGTGTTACTTTTTAGAAGACTTTTCTATTTTTTTAAAACTAGTGTAATATGCTAGTCATCAGCTTGTCTTTTTATAGCATGAGTGTTGACTATGAAATTGTTATAAATTACTATGCAAAATGAACAGCTGTGAGAAATAATAAATGATTTTGTTATCAAAACAGCTAGGACATTAGTGACATATTTAGAATTACATATAAATGAAATTAGTAGCAAAAAGTGGGGGAAAGACTAAAATTAACTATTTGACACATTGCATCTTTAAATAGACCTATTAATTCTATTCAATACAAACACCATGTACAATGCAGCAGTAATAAAACTTTTAAGAAAATGTACTTATGTAACAAACTTAAATACTTGATTCCTTTGAATTTATGCAAATCATTACTAGTGTTTTCTTGGAAACTTTTCTTGTGATTAACTATTCGATGGCAGATTTTAAAAAAATGTTGATTTTATCACAGTTGAGAGGTATACAGAGAAAAGATGGAAATGGAGGAAACAAGGAGGGTTGAAGCCTATTCTTTTGTCATTGTACTACAGTATACTTGATTCACAATATGTTAAATCAAACAAGGACACATTCATCAAACAAGTCTCCCTCCACGCAAATTAGTAACAACCACTTCGGAAAGCAGTGTGGAGATTTCTCAAAAGACTAGGATTGGGACCAGCATATGACCCAGCTATCAAACTCCTTCGTTATTTATCTGAAAATACTAATCTCAGTACACTATAAACACATCAATGTTTAAAGAAACATAATTGACAGAAGACAAATCATGGAACCAGCCATGGTACCTGTCCACAGATGAATGAATAAAGAAAAGAAAATATGGTATATATACACAACGAAGTTTTACTCAGCCATGAAGAAGAATGAAATCATGGCATCTGCTGGTAAGTGGCTGGAACTGGAGAACATCATGCTAAGCCGGACCGAGAAAGTCAAGGATCGAATGTTTTCTTTGATATGCACTAGCCAGACCAACATAAGGACAAAAAAAGTGGATGGAGCATCCCAAAAAAATAGAAGGTATATCAGTGGAATTAAGGAAAAGAATTGAAGCAGGAGGGGGAGAGAAAGAGGAAAAGGGGGAACTGACAAATTGACCAAATTATGCTATGTATATATATATGAATATACCACAGTGAGTTCAATTTCTATGTATAGCTATAAAACAGTAATTAAAAAAACAAATAAATACAAACAAGAGCAGTGGAGCAGAGTAAGGTAAGAAGGGATAAGGAAGAAAGGAGGGGAAAAGGAGGCACCAGGGTCTAAAATGGAGAAAATTATATTCCATTTATATATGATTGTTTCAAAATGAACCCCAATGTTATATATAACTATTATGCACTAATAAAGCATATATACCATATGTTATATAAGTCCATCTCTTTCAGCTGTGACAGTATCTGAATGTTCAGATTTCAGAAGGGAACTGGAGACACTGGAAGGGGAAGAGGTACAGTCAGGAGAACTAGAGTGCCCATATATAAGTTTAATTTCAATTTATAATTTAACATGAAAAACTTCATTTCATTATTCTCTCTCTTTAATAACATGATTTTAAAGCAAGGAAATAACATTTTATGACTAGAGAATCAGAAGCCTACTTGTTTTCTTGCAAAAGCTATGTTTAAAGATTTATGTCATGTTATTTGTCTTAAACACAAGTTAAAATTTAAGAACATAAAATTATGGTACAATTTGAGAGGAAAATTAATTTAGAGGTTTTAATTATTAGCAAAACCTGATGTCTCAAAGACACTAATTCAGGCTCCTACTAGTAGAGAAAAGTTACTGTAATTATTTTAGACTTTAAAAAATGATACTTATATACAGGTATTAAAGTTGAATGACAATAAAAACATAGGCAATGCAAAGATTTCTCATTTACTGTGCAAATATTTGAAGCAAACTTGTTTCACACTAAATACTCTCCTAAGAGGACAAACTTAGTTTAACAAATTATTTACTTAGTTGGGCCTTGTTTTGTCATGAGTAAATTGAGGAGTGTAAAGTCTCTTCCAGCTTGAAAATCAACAAATTTGTTTATTTGGAAGATGTTGCACACTTGCTTTTGTTAAGCAATTATTTCCACTGAAACTAAAAGTACTTTTAAGAAAGGTTTTCAAAATTTTTTTAGCTAAAGTGTATTCTATTATATTAAAAACCGCTATTAATATTCACATTTACTATAGTGTACAAAATAAAGGGGCAATTTTTATTTTTTCAAGTTCATTCATATGTGTGTGTAATATATATGTATGTATGTATATATATATATATATATATATATATATATATATATAGATAGATAGATAGATAGATAGATGGACAGATATAAAATTACTAACACCTGACATAACATTTAGGATTTTGCAGACTGAATTGTCCCAGAATTTTCATTTTGGGAAATTTAGCCTGTAGACATATACATACAAGGTTACTTAAGGCACTCATGGCCATTAATAGCCAAAAATTAGAAACAAATTTAATATTTAATGCTTAAAATGAAATGGAATGCTTTCCTAATAATTATATGATGAGGTACATCTATGAATGGAGGATGTGGTAACATGGAAAAACTTCATGACTCATCATTAAATGAGAAATACAAGGTAAAAAGTTAGATCTACATTGCCATCTCATTCATGTAAATAAAAAATGATATAAATGTTTTTCCACATATATGATAATTGTATGTCTATATCCTGACATGTACATAAAATATTCTATTGAAAATCTATATGTTAGTACAGGTTGGCTTTGGGGAAGAATAATGAGAATTGTTGGCCTCTTCACAGTTTATTATAGTATTTAAATAAAATTTTTGTCACATTTACCATTTGATGCAGTACAACTCTTGCAATAATGTTAGAGAAAGAGAGAGATGCAAATTGAATTATAGACCAGTTAATAGGTGCAAAAAAGAGAAAATTTTATTATGCTTGAATTTTATAGATAAGATTTAGCACAAGTGAAAATGTGCTAATAGTATACCATTCAAAGTACAGATTTCACCAGGTACAAAAGGATAATGACAAAAGCATATCGACAAAAACTGTCAATATAATTAGTCACATTCATGAATAAAAGGAAAGAATGATGTGATTATATCAATAGATGCAGAAATAGTAATTGATAAAGATTAGACCCTACTTGTGTTAAGAATAAAATCTTCGTAAAAGTAGTAATTGAAGGGTACAGAATTCTTTGTGGTAGGAAAGAGTTGAAAGTAATAAATTACACTGTTATAATGGGATACTCTGTGGAAGGCACAAGGAACCAAAATTTTTATATAATGAAATAGATAAGAATTAAAAATGCTTATACCATATTTTTAAATAAAATGAACATAGAGACATAAACAACAACAGTGTACTTTTTCAAGGCCATATACCTACATTTATATATCAGGTGTCTTGAAGGAAGTCAGGTAAAATACATTAGATAGTTCTGCGGGCAAAACCAGAGTAACACTGAGAACATGAGTTGAAGGACAAATAAAACGGAAACGAAAAAAAAAAAAAGAAACATGAGCTCTGACTCTATCAAAGATGAGATAATGAGATATTGAACTACTATGATCACAGATGTTGTCTACACTATTCCAAAAATAAATAAATAAGATAATAAAATAGTATATATTTTGTCACCAGCATAGTGTTTAACATAACCTATGAAAGCTTCTTGTTTCGGATGTGAACAAAGTAGACAAAGTAGAGGAATATCACAGGGGCCAGGCATGGAAGTCTACATTCCTGTTCTGCCACTTACCAGTTTTTCAACTTCAAGCTAATTATTTAGCCATAGCACATTTTGGTTTCCTTAATCTAAAAAATAGGGCAATCATATTTACCTCCCTGAGTATCTACATGACTGAGGAAGAGTACATAAATGCCTAGCACACAGTAGGGTTTTTTTTCTTTCCCTACCCAAAAGCCTCCCGTATAGTTAATATTCTTCCTATTGGAAGAAAATCTTAGGAAAGACTGAATTACTTTTAAATTTTTCCCTTTATACTCTTTAAATTTTTCAGAATATCTTCCTAGTCTGAGCTCTAAATGGCAGAACCTGTGATAAAGCTACTATGATGGACGATAGGACCAACCAATAAAAAAAGTGGGGGGGGCAACAGAAATATTTTATGCAAAAGATTATACATGAGCTTATTCAATGTCTGCATAATCTCATAAGAAACTGTTAGTTCTTTCATAAAAAGAGCCTGATGAATGTTGTTAGAATTTCATTTTAGCCTTGCAAACTTAGCAAAATACATTATCATCTATGTATTTTTTATAATTAAGGATGCTACTGCTACTTTCTTCCATAATTGGTGCATTTATTGAGAAATTTCCCACTGTTTGACTGATGTGCTTCATCCTCTGTACTTTTTCCCTGCTGTGTCCCCACAGTTATGATGCTCGAAATTTATAAGGATTAGATTTTTCTTCCTGTTGTTTTACATTGCTGTTTGCTGTTTATTCATAGGATAAGGGAGAAGAAGGTTATAAGTTTTATTGAGCTTTTATATAAATGATTAGCAAAAGTGCTCTCAGAATGACTACTTAGTTTTAGGTACCACCTATGGATTCCAGCAAGGCTCATGCCATACTGCCTAATGCCACAAATAAGTCTCATTTATGCCAAGTGTTGACTATATGAACTAGTTGAGGGGGTGTTTCAGCTTCCTTGAAGACAGTTCAAGGTTAATAAGAGTTACTGTTAAGTTATATGACAGTCTGTGGGTAGTAACCAATAAGAACATTGGATTCGATTATGAGGATGCTTGTGAGAATCATGGATTTGACATATGCTTGGGAGATTACTTTCTTAAATTACTGCCATGATGCAGTGAAAATGAAGATTTGACCAGGTTGGACTGCAACTGTCATAGCCATTACATGGTACATGGTGTGCCTTAGGAAAGTGAGGTGTTATGCAAACAGTTGTCATGGATTTATTTTCTCTTCAATGCCTGGTGAGAAAATGTGCTGCTCAGCTAAAGAACTGTAGTGGGAATAATGATTATCCAAGAAGTCTTCAAACTGAGCTACAGGTATTTAATTTAAAAGCACATGGACTGTTTGGAATGTTAATATTTCCTTCCGAACAGAAATATCATTAAAGTATAGTGATGTTAGAAATTTAGGGATTTTAAAAGCATCCTTTTTCTTTAGAACTTGGCTGAAAATTTTCACTGAATCTTGGTCTGGAACATCAAGTCCTTTTACAACTCTTTGAATAGACAGCTTATTACCATTCTACCTGAGGGCAGGCAAGAAGAAAAAAGCCCACAACCTGCTTTGTTAGATCTGATGAGAAACCTCCCGACTATCCATGCTCACTTTGCAATATATGATGACATTTCTGGATGGCTGACCTATCTCAGGTTGCTGTTGTTGCTTGGTTTCTTGGAAGGTGTCATTTTCCTGTTCTCACTTATTGGATTTTTTACATAGGTTTTAATTATAAATTGGGAGTGTAGATAAAAGTAGCATAATCTGGAGCAGGAGCCTTACTTTTATAACAATGAAAATAAGGTTTCTACATTTTGTTTTCAATCATTCTAATTTCCTTTTGCAGCTCTTCTTCTACCCTGTTACCTTAGGCAATTGGGTATGTCCAAAAGTCATGTTTGATTTATTTACATTTTAACATTACTGGGGCTAGAAGGACCCAGCACACCTACCTGAAGTTCTACACTTTACAAATTATGAGTAAGACACCAAGAGAAGGGAAATGACTCACATAGGCTGCTGCATCTGTCTAGAGGCAGGTCTACATAGAGAATCCAAGTGTCTCGTTAGAGAGCTCCTTTTTCTCTATATAAAAAGCCCTTGTTCTGTTCCCAACTTATATAGTGACATTTGAGCAGATCCTATCAACATGCCCTTTGTGTGGACTTCCCTGACTTGCTGCTTGATGACTTCAAGTGTTTGACAGTGCACCTGACAACGTAATTTATCCTGTGACTGCACAGATGACATCTTGTGAATACTGCTTGATGCCTCCACAGAATCATCCCTGAAAGGATTGTGTCTGTCTGTAGATCAACACTGACACAGTCTTCCTTTGAAGTGTACCTGAAAATGTCATTCTCACTGTTAAAGACAAACGACAGATATCATAACAGAGTTCTAGTTGCTAATTATATAACATCAGTGTGATCCTGTTTTCTCTCACCACTGTGATGTTTGTCCATGTGCTGATCTGTCTGTCCTGTTTTGCTATTCTAGGTTTGTGTGCTGGAGAGACAAATATTCGACTTTCTTGGATATCAGTGGGCACCTATCCTGGCAAATTTTGTACATATTATTATTGTCATCCTTGGTTTATTTGGAACTATTCAATATAGACCTCGCTACATAACAGGAGTAAGTACCCTTACTGCCTTCTTATAACTTATTGAAATAGAGAAAGATGTGAAAACTATAGATATCTTCATAAATGATGTGTATACCTTCTCTGAAGAATATGTACCTCTTGTCTTGAGTATTGTGTGTTTATTTACATAGTCTCAGACTACATCAACAGTAATTGAAAATGCAATTTTAAAGCACTCAGTAGTGAATGCGGACAGATTGCATTTTCATTAACTCTATTTTCAGCAAAGATTCTACTGTATTTGCAATCAGAAGTGTGACCCTTTATTTTCAAATTATAAATTTATACCCTCTGAAATGACAGATTTTAATGGAAATTTTTCTTTTTTAAAATAATCCCATCCTATAAATTGAATGAAGATAGTTTAAAATCAACACATAAAAGTACTCTATTGATTTGATAACATCAATACACATAATAGTTAATATTTGAAATGCTTGAAAGCCAGAATATTCTGGATCATTGTCTCTGTGTTCTCTCTAGTTCTCTTTTGGACTCAGCAGAAGTCTTTTACATTCCTACTCAAGTTAAACTCACTTAACATGAAAGTGAAATTCAACTGGGTTGCAGTTTCCATGGGAACTATAACTTTGTTGTTTGCTTTATTTTTTATTCTTCATATTTGACTCAGATCTCAGCAATTGCTCTTCATTAATATAGAGTTTCCTTTTTTTCTAAGTTTCAACATTTTTCTACTTCTTTTTTTGACAAAGAAAAATTCTGTAGGTATTCATTTTAAATCATACAGCAAGTTTGTGGTAATATATATATATATATATATTAGTACAGCTGAAGTTCTGCCTTATTCAACACAAACCAGCAGGTTTTCTCAGGTTTCATGAAGCCTGTTTCTCATAAAACTTGCCCTCCTATGAACTGTTCTCACTGTCATCCGGAATGCAGATGAAGTTCCCTAGTACTGAGACAAACAGTAGAACCAAGGGTTGCACTGTTGCACTCCTTATAAATGAGAAATCCATAGTCCTCCCTTCTAGGTGCATGCCCAGAGATGAGGGTACATCACCTGGGAGGCCAGGTTGCCATCTAAATCTTGTAGAAAGTGAACAAGTCCTATTGCCTTGGAAAATCTTTCAGTATATAAGCTGATAGTCTTGTCCATTTCTTTTTTTTCTTTTTCGTACCAGGGATTAATCCTAGGGCACTAAACCACCAAGTCACTCTCCAACACTTTTTTATATTATATTTAGAGACAGGGTCTCACTGTGTTGCTTAAAGTTCAATAAATTGCTGAGTCTGACTTTGATTCCACAATCCTTCTGTCTTAGCTTCCCAAGCTGCTGGGATTAAAAGTGTGCACCACTCTACTTGGCCCATTTTCTTGTATGAATTGCAGTTTGATCCAGGTTAGGAAGGACAGCATGTTGGTAGGGAGTAGGTCAGGTGAAGTCATAATACCTGAGTTGAAATTTTGGATCTACCAAAAGTCTGTGTGGCTTTGGACAATTCATTTCATCAATCTTTAATATTCTGATCTTTGAAATGAAAGTAACAACTATAGTGTCTCGTTGTGCTTTAATTAGTTGATGAATTGATGTAGTAGCCATTAATGAAAAATTCCTTAACCTACCTTTTCTCTTTCATCAGACTTTGTGACTCCTTCGTGAATTTAGTCCTACAAATAATGTTGTTCTTAGTATCACTATATTTATTTCTGATGAAGTGCTTGGAATAAAAATCTAGATGCAGGCCCAAAAGTTTTAACAGTTTAAAAACTCAGAGATCAGTTTTGAGGAATAAGTAGAATGTCCTATGCAATATTCTTATAAGAATGCTTGGTATTTAAAGATGTTCAATAAATATTAGGTATAATATTTTTCTTATTACTATTTGAAAATAATACCAAAATGTATAACATAGCAAAAAGCTAGAAGGAAATTTAAAACAGATCAAAGTCTTTCAGATATTGATTGAATTTTTTCTGTTCTTTTATTACTAGAACATACAACTTTTTAAAAAATTGTGGGATTCTATGTTTCAAATTGTAATCACTTTTTTTTTAAGATAAAATTTGTTCTAGTTGTGTTTATTAGACACAATTTGAAATCCTCCTGGGGTTCTATAGGAAGGATGTGTCTTCAGGCTACACCCATGATTTGATCTTTTCTTATGGAAAGCACTCTAAGCTTTTTTTTTTTTTTTTTTTTTTTGAGACAGTGTTTAACTTTGGGAATCTTTTGCTAGCTGGAGATGCTGTAAATGCAAAATTTCTATATTCCAATTAAGCAAATTGGAAATATAACCTCTACATTTTTCTTGAAAAGCCATTCTTTCTTTATCTTATCTCTCTCTTACAATATTATGTTATATGTGGCTGAAAGTTGACAAGTAGCAGTATTAACTGCTAGATATATCATCTGTCTTTCCAATTATTTCAGACCATCACCAAGATAATCATTCTAATTATCACTCCGTCCATGGAAAATCATCTCCTCACTATTCTTTCTATCTACACTAACATTTGGCCTCTACCTGACAGCTTTTCTCAAAACTAATACTGTGTCTTTTGGGTTTGTTTTACAATGCACTCAGTTTCTTGTAACGATTTCTATTCTAGTTATCTATTTCTATGTAACCTTCATGATTGAAGGCCAAAAGTGGATATGGGAAAATAATAAATTTGTCATAAAAAATGGTATTAAGAATTTCAGTTTGTCTAGAGATGACAAAAGGACTTACAGTTAAAAGAATATTAAATGGAATCATAAATGATAGATATTCTACTCAGTGAAGGATCTGGTTGTAGAAGAAAAATCTGTGATTGGGCCATGTGGTAGCTGAAGATAATGTATTGTTGCAGTCAAGAAATTTCTTCAGGCTTTCTATGCATTGGAGACTTAGATATGAACAATGAAATATATTTCACTCTCTTCTGAAATATAGGCTTTCATTATTTGTATATTTGACATTTTATATTTTTGGAAAAGGATTCATGACTAAAAGTTTTTATTAACATTTTGTATATTTCCTTCAAGTATATATACAAATGAAACATCTGATAATGATATATGTTCTGATATGAATAGTCATTTTAGTTTAATATTATATGACACAAATTTGAAATGAATATGACTATTCCAGTGTCTGTTTAACCTTGTACCTTAATGTTGTAAATTATGCTATTTCCATTTTTTTCTTTTATGAATTTCTTATAATCATCACAAAATGCTCTTCTCTTCACTTGTTTTTCTGCATGAGAAGTCTGTAGGCATAAAAATAATATGAACAATTTTATGTTCTTATTACATAATTGACAACCCCCTATCCAAAATTATTGTACTGAACTGTTCTCCCATGATTATGCTGCATTCTTGCTAACCCAGAATACTATCTATTCTCAAATTTGATAGAGGAAAGAATTGTCCCCTTTGTTTGGAGTTGTATTTCTTATCTTTAGAAAGTTGGAATTTTTCATATATTTATTGCTATTTTAGTTTATTTTTTAAGAGATTGTTTTGGATGTACTTCTTTCTTCCTCTATACTCTTACTGCATATATTAATGATTGATGTGCATATGTATATAATTACATAAAATATGTAACATAGTGTGCATATTACATATTTAGAGTGAAATGGAAATATTATCCCTTTAAAGATTATAAGGTTTTATTTTGATATTTATTATTATCATCTAATTAAAATTAAATCCTTTTTCTCTTCATTATATTTTCTGTTACTTTTTTCCTTGGAGGGGATACCGGGGATTGAACCTAGGGGCACTCAACCACTGAGCCACATCCCCAGTCCCCCCCCTTTTTTTTATTTAGAGACAGGGTATCACAGAATTGCTTAGCACCTCAGTGTTGCTGAGGCTTGCATTGAATTCACAACCCTCCTGCCTCAGCCTATAAGCCACTGGAATTAGAGATGTGCACCACCACATCTGGCCTATTTTCTCTTACTTTTGAAGATGATTAAAATCAAAAACTATTTTGTAAAAACTAGGCTTTTTACTAAAACAAAAGATAGATGTCCAGAAAAAAACATAAGAACAAAGTACTTCTTTCAAATTTTGCTTTTTGTAAAAAGTTTCAAATTATTGATGGAAATTTTTGTTCTGTTTAATGACTCCCCCCTCAAAAAATGTGGATATTCTCTGAAATACTGAGTACAGTAGTAAAAATAAGCAGAGTATTGGTAATGACTTGTTTCCTCTAATAATATTCCTTTTGATAGAAGAAAAGAAGAAAATTTAAAAACAGCTCATTGTTATAAGGATTAGGTATCCTTTGAGGGCCTCTGGCAATTTGAGGAGTATAATATGTTTGAGGGAAGCAAAACAGTGATTTCAGTTCCAAGTAATGAAAATCTGAAGCCTGAATCCACAGAGAGAATCTGTAATGTCTAATTCTTGACAAAGTCAAGTCTCAAAATTAACTTGGGTGAAATAATTCATACCCACACACACACACACACACACACACACACACACACTCACATACACACACACACACACACACTCGCATATATCTATTCAAACACATATACATATATTTATGTATATGAATATATATGTGTATATATATGTGTATATAAATATTATATGTATGTATATATAATGACTTTGTTGAAAGCATTATTTTGTGTTATAAATATAATTTTCTAATGTGTTTTTATTGAGCTAAAGACACTGGCAAGGAGAATGTGATTTGGTATATCCAGTGCTTATTAATTAATTACAAAATATGTTAATTTGTTGTAATGCTTTAAATTGTCAAAAATAACCTAAGGAATATGTAAGTTCCTCTGCCAAAGGCACAACAACTTTCTTTGTAATAATGCCAAAGGGAATGTTGCTGTAGCACTCAAAAGATTCCTTCTCTCCTTCCTTCTAGATAATCTCATTCCCCAAACTGGAAATGAATTCAATAATAACTAAAAGTCCATTATTCAAATTTCAGAAAATTAGCAAAGAGTATAATATAATAGAATCACATTTACATTTATGAAATTTTTTTTCAATTCCATTATCAATTCTCTTATATATATTTCTGAATAAATTCTATACACGTCACATTATCCCTGTACAACTTTTGTCCAAATTCATAACTAGGAAATAGGTAGGTAGGCTATGGCGCAGTCCTCTTGACTGCCCATGAGCTTGTAACCGTCAACAGTCTATCTGATAAATGAAAACAAAACAAAACAAAAAAACTTTTGTTTAGTTTTGGGTAATTTTAAAATTCAGTATGGCATTTGCAGTTTAGAAAAAAATTTTGATTTCAAGTTGTGGTCTGCCAATCCTAAAGTAAAGTTATAGTTTTGTCTCTGTGTTTAATTGTAAATGACATCACGAATGAAGAATAGAAAACCCTAGTGACATTTTTGTGAGAGATCAATATCACAGGGCCTTCAATACTACATAATTATAATAGTATTTTTTCTTTTGGTAATAATTTATCAAAAAGTAGGATATCTAATAACATAATTTATTAGATAAATTGGAAACATTGGGGTTAGTTTCCACTTTTGTTACTAAAAAAATCATGAGTTTAAAATAATGTTGTTAAAGCTGATTTGATAAAGCAGGGCTGTGATGGTTAGAATGAGAGTCCAATATTCATGAATCTCCATCCTTTGTGTTACAAGAATAACCAACTATGACTACATCATAATATCCCTACTTGCTCCTTTAAAAATAACAACAGAATTGAATACTCCATTATTCAATGTATTAAAGATTTAAATAGTAATTTCTCATTATTGCTGGACATTAAACATCTGTTATCAAATTTGTGCCACTTAAAAAAATAGCTACTAGATTTCTTTTTAATATGTTGCATGTGTGTACCATTGAGTATTGATTTATGATTTCAAACATAGTCCTTAAGCCCAGTAAGGCAAGGTCAGTTTCAGACATGATGCCACCTGTTTTGACTTCCTTAAAATTGCTCTTCTTCCTTAATGTTGCTCTTTTAGAGCCAGCATACTGAAAAAGGAGCCCCCTGCCATCTTGGGCCAGGCGTGGAACTACATTGTAGCTGGAGCACCAAAAGAAAAAACCGAGACCCTTTTTCTAAAAATATTTTCATATGGCAATTTGGAAAATTTACAGACACCTTAGTGAGTCTGTAAAAGCAATGTTTTATACATAATTAGCAAGGGGAGGAAAAATCCCTTAATTTTTTGGAATGTAGTATTTGTAGATAATGAGACATGATTTTATTCTTAATTGCTCATGGAACTCTCATCTACATGGAAAATCCAAATAACCACTGTAAATGGGAAGTATTCTTATGCGTAGTTTCCAGAGCACATGCTTTTCTAACTCTAATAATGTCACGTCCTAAAATATATTTGCACTCCTCCAAGTCATTTTTAGGAAGCCATTAATCTATGTTCAAGTGTGTTTTGCCACTTTCATTCAATGTTTCTAGGAGAGTAAAATATCTAAAAGAAAACTTACTGCAACTAAAGCATTAAAAATGCACACTTTTGGTATTCAAGACAGAAAATCAATGTAGATTAGAGATGAAGAGACTTGAGATAGTAGTAAATTAACACTACTTCTAATGACTTAGAGTAGTTGTGAAAATAAGCATTTTCCCATAAGCCTAGCAGGGAGGAAAAGAAAACCATCATTACAAGTTTAATGGATTTAGCCTGTAGTCCTAAAATAAATGAAATAATGCTACATTGTGAATGCAATTTATTCTCAAAAGAATGTGTACCCTTGAGGAAATACCAGTCATTTATTCTACAAGAAGATACTTTGTGCTCTCATTTTGGTGTGAGGCTGTGACTAAAGATTTATATAATGTGATATCTATAAATAACTGCATTTTGACAATTCAAATTCATATTTGTAAACCCTCTAATAATTTTTAGAAATGAGTTTTGAAAAGAGACATGTTGTGATATATATGTATATAAATGTAAATATACTTGTTTATTTTCTAAAATAGAAAATAAATACTTCATGTAGACATTTTTTTAAATTACAAAAATAAAATTGAGTTTATAATAAAATTCCCTTTCCATATGCCACTTCAACTCTTTCTAATCTCTTTATACTTCTTCTGGGGTTACTTTGAAAGTGTGTGTGTGTGTGTGTGTGTGTGTTTGAGAGAGAAAAAGAGATATTAAAAACATCTGTTCAAATTTTTTAGTTAGTCCAAATTATGTTGTGGTAACATTTTGTCTTTATAGTTTTTTTCACCCCAAAATTTCTGCTTGCTTCTTCTTTATAGTTCTTTCTCCTCCTCCTCCTCTTCCTCCTCCTCCTCCTCCTCCTCCTCCTCCTCTTCTTCTTTTTTTGAGGAAAAAGTGCCTTTATTTTTAAGTTAATCCTAAATATGCTTCCAATTTTTATCCATTGTGCCTATTCATTTTGTTTTAATTTTTAAATCCATTGCTCTCCCATTTAAATTTAGAAAATTTTTTTTTATATTTGATTCTGGTTGTATCTCTAGCCTTTTGTTTTTAATAGTATGTTTGACTTCCCTAGAGACTTCTCTCCTAGCACTCTGTCTTCTTGTCTAAATTGGTTGCTCTCTATTCTATTATACATCCATCTTTCCTGCTTTGCTATCCTGAATTAGATTCATGCTTTCTTAGAATCCATGTATTTTCTTTCCGATATTCTTCAAATAGCTTCCTGAAAAGGCATGTCTGAGTGGTAAATTTTCTGGGTTTCTATGTAACAGAAAATGATGCTATTCTATTTGTGTACTAATTTAGCTAGATGAAAATTCACAGATAAAAATCAGTTTTTCTTAGAACACTAAAGTAATTTCTTAATTTCATTCTAGAGAGCAGTGTTACTGATGGAAAGACTTAAGTATCCATCTGTAAATAACTTTAAAATATTCATCTTATCCATGTTTTATGAACATTTCAAAACAATGTGTCTAAATGTAAACCTATTTTAAAATTGTATAGCGCCATTGATTTGAAGATTTATGATAGTCATTTCTCTGGGAGAAAGTACCTGAGAAAATCAACACACAGGAAAAAAGGTTTAATTGGGCTCAAAGTTTCAGAGGTTTCTGTCCATGGTCATAGGCCACATCACTTTGAGTCTGAGGTGAAGCCAAACTCCATGGTGTGGAGCACATGGTAGAAGAAGCTGTTCAGCCCATGGCAACCAGGAAGCAGAAGAAAGAGTGAGAAAGAAGGAGGAGTAGGGAACAAAATACACACTTCAGGGACACACCTGCAATGATCTATTCTCTCCAACTGCGCCCCACCTCCTTAAAAGTTTCCACCACTTCCAACAGTCCATTAAACTATGAATCAATTCACAAATGAATTAATCCATTGTGAGATAAGAGCCTTCATAATCCCATCACCCCAAAGCCCCATCTCTGAACACTGCTTCAAGGGGGCCTCTGCCTTTAACACAGGAGTTTAGGGAGATATTTAAGATCCAAATCATAATAGATGCCTTCAGCTTCAGACTTTGCCTGTATTAAGTGATAGTTCTCTATGCTTTTAAATATTAACCCATGTTTTTCCTCAAAAATGTTTTATTTAACAGTTATTATGTATTATCGTTTTTTTTATTTATTTACTAAAATCTCCTTGTTTTCCTCAGAGAAATGAATAACGGGCTGGTATAAAAGTAGTAGAAGGTTAGCTTGTTTTTCAGCCACTTCTCACTGTCACCTTTGGTCACTTGTTTCTTCCCCCAAGTCAGTCTCCAGGGTTTAGAATTCTGCCTGGTGGCTCAGCTTCCTTTGTACCACACACAGTCTAGAATGACAATTGTTCCATTCTGTTTATTAATTATAATGTATCTGTCTAATTATTCTAGCAATTGCCTGAGATCTCTCTGATCAAAGTGTTTTACAGATAATAGTTGTGGGACTGTACATGTTGCAGGCTCAGTTGTTTTTTTTTTTTGAAAATAAAAAGTAAAACATGTTTAATACAATTTAATAGTTACTGTTCCTTAATGGAACGGTAACTATTAAATTGTATTAAACATGTTTTACTTGGGATTCATTTCCTTTAAAGAATGAAAGCTGAGAAGATTGCATTGTTACAAAAAGGTGTGTAGATCTAACTGCTTTAAAGACCATTAGTATACTCTATAGTATGGGTATACTGATGTTATAACAGTATACCTTATGTATAACATAATGCTAACTTACCTACTCTATAGTAGCATAATATTGTGCATAGAGTACACTATTATAGTCTCCAGATTCATTTTAACAGGGAGAAACAAATATGTAACCAAGTAAAGGAGACACTTCTCATAAGAACTATGGTATAATTATGTTCATGATATCATAATTTACCCAGAACAGACTGGGCAAGTCAACCTGGGTCTGAGGAGACTCAAGAGGTGTTTCATAGATGATAGAACACATGGGCTGAGACTTAGAGTGTGAATAGCAATCACTATAGGAACATAGGAAGAAGAATAATTCCAGATACAAATGCAACAAAAGCAATGAGTACTGAGGTATTTTAAAAATAGAGTTGTATCTTTGTTAACATTAGATTATCATGGTTGTTTCACAGTGGCTGGTTGCAAGAGAACAATAAATATGTAGACAGGGAACATAATGAGAAAAAAAACATACTTGACCAATGGTAAATTGTTTATGTGAGCCATAGTTTAGATAATTGAAGGGTTTCCCATAAGTATTGATCCTGAGTTGCTGGAAACATGAAAGAAATAAGACAGGGAAAGACAATTTTTTAGATAGCTTGAAGAAGAGATTAGCCAATGTTGGAACCCAATCACTAAGGCAACAATTAAGACAAAAGGAACAACTGAGAGAACTGTTCAAGAGTTTAATTATGTACAAATTATACAGGTAAGACCAAATAGGAAGGTGTCCCAGACCCTTTATAGATTGTTTCCCAATCACTTGATAACTTTTAGATTAAAAACTAGCAAATAGTATTTTATATGTGTATGACATGATTTTGTCACATAAACTAGTAGTGTCATTGCTGGAATGTTAATACATTATTAGTAAAAATGTAATAATAATATTCCACACTTCTAAAATGAGAGTCAATATTTGAGGGAGAACCCATAAATTCACTAGTCTATATCTAGTAAACCTACACTTAGAGTTGTCTAGTATGATTTCTTAGATATGTATTTTGCAACCAGATCATTTTATAAGGTATACTAGGCAGATTTATGCCATTATGATATTTTATGGCTAAAGGAATCTAAGCAATATCACCAAAATAGTTCAATGTTTTTAAATCTATTGTAGCCAATTTTCATGGTTTAGAATTTGTGGGATTTGTCAGGGGGTAAGTGAAAACTAAATATTTATTCTAAAACAGAAACATGCTTCTTCCACTGTAGTCCATTACTCTGTCTGTGTGCTGAGAGGTGTGTGTGTGTGTGTGTGTGTGTGTTTTGTTTGGTTGGCTTGGGGTCAAGCACAAGTTTGGTTAAACACGTTACTTCCTGATATGATTCCAACTACCACCTCTTGCCCATGAGAGCCCAGGGACTTCCAGTTAACCAGTACCTTAAAATTATTGCCACTAAAATACCTAGCAAAAGTTCAAAGATAAGATTTATGGAGAAGTGAGTAAAGGAGAAGTGGTTTATGTGTTCTACCAGATCCTCTGTAACCAATTCTAAATAAAATATCATATTTGGGCTGTGTAAATTTAGTGCTTCTAAGATGTTTCTTACTCCTGAAATTAATCTTAGAAATATGGCATGGCACACATTGAGTGGTTTTATAAGAAACAGAACTATGACATTCATTTATTGATTATGGAAATTTTATTGAAAGTATTGCTATAAGCAGATGCAAAAGAAAAATTTACCTCTTGTTTCAAACCTGGGAATAGTGATGCTTTCCTTGTGCATTGGGTTGACTTACCTTGAGGTGTAAATGAATTTAATAAATGTTTGTGGGTACAGTAGTCTCTCCTTTTCCGTGAGGTATAAGGACAAGGATCACCAGTGAATGTCTAAATATGCTGATAGTTCCAAACCTCTAGCAATCTTAGCATACATTCTTTTTTTTTATTAAATCAATTAAAATCACATTTTTCCTTAAAGGAGACATTTTGCAGCTTTACTTTGGCGTCTTCATTTTGTGAGCATTACAACTTTCACTCTTTAGGGGCCATTATGTAAGTAAAACCAGGGTTAGTTGAACATAAGCACTAGTATCATTTGATCTGATAACCTAGGTAGCTCCTGAGTGACTAACAAACTTTTTAGCACATACAGAAAAACAAAAGGAGATCCCAGGAGAGCAGGAAGGGGATGACATGAGATTTCATGTTACTCAGAACAGTATGCAATTTAAATCTCATGAATTGTTTATTTCTGAAATTTTTCATTTAATATTCTTGGACTGCTGTTGACTGCAGATAACTAAAACCAGTGAAAGCAACACCATAGATGAGTAGGGACTACTACAGTTTTAAGACCCAATTTGTGACTTGTCACATTTTTTCAAGAAGTTAAAAAAAAAAACTTTACAGTTTTCTTTGGATGAAAGTACTTTAAGGGTGCAGATCAGTGGTAGAGTGCATGTTTAGCACATGTGAGACTCTGGATCCTATCACATGTGTAGCCCAGTGCCAACCCCCTCCCCACTCAAAGTGATACTTTGTTCTTCTATCATAGAAATATTTATCTGATATTATTTTAAATTCTATTTTGTGCCATTGATTTACTTATATTACTACATAATTGTTGATAACGATGATGATTTTTTTCCCCTGTGATATGAAATAGTTTAAATAAGATTGGAGTTATCAGTGTTTCCTAGAATTTGTGAGTCCTAATATTTTCATGAATAATACCTATGGAATCATCTTTCCAATATTTCCTATAGGAATTGGTCTTTTTCAAAATTTTCATTTATTTTTGCATGATTTTGGCAATATTAATTTTGGCAGATTATTTTCTGGAGCTTTTATTTTATGTTATTATCATATAGTTCCATGTCATATTCTATTTCCCTCTCTTTTTAGGATTATTCTGTATCTCTGGGTATTTCATTCCATAAATTATTATCTGCATATCAAGAGAAAAGTGACAATAGATATGATCCATGGCGTTTTTTTCCCTGCTTTTTCTCTCCTCATTCCAAGGCAACAGGAAAAGTGGGCTCTTTTATGGCATGGACATCCCTTCCCAGATATTTGCTAATTTTTTTATGGAAATGTGTGAAACAAATTAGGAACAGAAATTTGTGACTTTTCTTGATTTGGATTTTCTTAGGAAAAAAATTCTGTGTGTCAAATAATAATTATAAAATATCATTTTAAAAGGTTTTGTCTGCATAAATGATTTCAGCTTCAAGTTATTTAATTCTGAAGTTTCATTAATGATATTCATTCTACTATGCCAGCCAAATTGACACTAAATGAAGAAAGTCTTTGGGACTAGTAATTACTACAAAACCTCTTTTGTATTATAATCTCTGTACTATTTATTTCAAAATATATCTTTCTATTAAACCATATCACAAAATGCTGTGAAGCTGACCTTTCAGAGGCCTTGAGAATTGTTTTAGTTGCAGAGTTTTTTTCTTTTCTTTTCTCTTCTTTTTTTTTTTATTGCCCAAACTGTCTCCTTGATGAAACAGTTGTCATTTTTCTGGTCATCCTTGTGTTGCATTTGTAGACATCTTGTCAGTGGTTTTTGGAAACATTGACTCATCTGGGAACTTCATGCACTAGAACATGTTATCTGTACTCTACAGTTAAAGCTCTGTTTGCCTAGGCCTGTCATTTTCTGGAACACAATTGAATCAATTTTCTCTCATTCTACTTTTTTTTTTCTGTTAAAGGTACCACTTATGTTTAAGCAATTTTATAAAGGAAATGTTTTACAGCATGTATTTTAACTCATTTCATATTGTGTTTATTTTGATGGGGGTGCCATGAAGTTAAAAATTAGTACATGAATACAAGAAGCTGATCTTGGGAATGGAAACTACTGTTTTATAGTTACATTTATTTCAAAGTATGAGACATCTTATTTTAACTCGCCATTATTTTGAAAAGTCAGTGCTTGATGTAGGTTTTCTATGCTTACATTTATATTTAAAATTATTATTTTAGACTTGTTTGTGTCTAAAAATTTATGACATAAAACCATAACTTGGCATAGTTGTTCTTTCATCTTTTAAAGCCTTTGTTTTTTTCTTCCTTGTTTATGTTCTCTTCATATTGTGCTTTTTATTACTGCTATTACTTTAATGTAGGAAATTGACTCAAAGTCATGGGAAGTTGAGTGGAGATTTTGAAAAGTTTGTAGTATGGTGCTATTCATCTGATAATTTAGTAAGAGATCTCAACCAACATCTGCAGATCTGGTTACAGTAACAAGTGGACCTACTTTTGAGTGTTGCTCATGCACATCAGTTTGGAGTGAGTACTAACACTGGCCACAGAGATAATAAGTCTCACTGATGAAAGGAAGTTTTTAAAAAATCATCTAATTTTAACAAGCCCACTACTGTTTTACTCAGGGAGAAATTAGTATCATCTCTGCTAGGTAGGCTCTGTACTATTGATGCATGGGGGTTGAAAGTGAACGGGTTTCGGTAGTGAGTTAGAGCTTATTTTTAGATATCTGAAACTAACACTTATTCTAAGGGTATAACATAATAAAAAGGTTTCTGAGCTAAGATAAAAAATGTACTTGGACATGTTTTCAGAAATTTTATCTCTTTTCTATCAAAGGTAATTACCTAGATTGAACTTATCTTCACTGTTCTTTATAAAATACTATAATTAAAAGACTCTCTATCACACATTTTCAATATATAACATCTCTGCTTATATGCAAAATAATTATATAACATTTAAAAATTTAAAAATAGCCTTTCCATTTTATTTAGATAAAGCACTTGCTTTATCTTCCACAATGATCACCTGGAATTCAAATTTGTTCATTAGTAAACCTGCATCAGCTATCACTTATCCTAGTTTATCACAGCTTAATGAACACAATTTTTAATGCATGTTTTCAAAATGTTAACAGCATAAAATTGTAAATTTGGGATTTATAAAACAATAAAAGATGTTTAAATGGTGTTACTGGAAGAAAACATTCTTACATTACCTTTTCTTTTGAAACATCTTTGATTCTCTTATTTGATAAACAGTATGCAGCTAAGTATGCCTAAAAACAGAATTTATATAAGAATTTGTTTGATAGGAATGTTTAAGAAATCAGATGTATATAGCATGCAGGTATTTCATAAAATTAATGATACAGTTATTATATAATTAAAAAATGACATTGGGAATCAGGTTACCTAAAAGTTGGAAAAGAGTATATAAAATATTGGCAATGTTCAATGAAGACAAAATGACATTTAAGATTCTCTTAAACATAGTGCACGATTTTACTAGACAATGATGTTAATAACAATTGTCATGATGCCAAATATGTGATAATGTTATAGGAACTTCCCATATATAAATCTTCATCTTCAGCATTGTCACCCATGTTAGATTTTTTTTCCTCTTTGGTCCTGGGGATTGAAGCCAGTGGTGCTTACCTACTGAGCCACATCTCCTGCCCTTTTAAAAATATTTTATTTAGAGATGGGTATGTATCACTGAGTTCCTTAGGACCCTCTAAGTTGTCAAAGCTGGCTTTGAACTAGAATCCTTCTGCCTCAGCCCTGCAAACCACTGGGATTATAGGCACGCACCACCATGCCTGGGTACTCATGTTGGGTTTTTCAATTTCACAGAATATAACTGATATTTAGTGAAATTTGGTAACATTCTGAGCACATGTTGCTATTACCTAAAAGCTCTTCAAAGTTCTTGCCTTTCTTCTACGCTACATAGCTTCTACAAGGAATGAGGGAGCACATTGCAATGATTTATATACAGTATCACCCACACACACACACACACAAACAAACTCAAGTCATTAATGTGGTTCTACAGTTAACAAAAAATTCCTATAACCTAGCATGTTCCTGAAACCTTGAACCACAAATGGTATCTGACCAAATTCTGTCTTCTGTCTTTGGCTCTAGCCATGTTTCTGCACTCTCTCCTTCTTTTCCCATGCTGCTTAATGCTGGGCTGACTACTTTTGATTACAGAGCTGGAAGTGTGAGGGAAGAATTTCTACCATTTACATTTCCAGTTCCTTAAACTCTGGCAAAATTCATTGAGATAGGTTCCTTAACTTTATACTGCTGCTTTTGCTCCCGTTTCTCCCAAACAGGCTTCATACTTTCATGACATTACTTTTGTCACCTTCCTCCAGTAGAAACAAACTCAGCACAGAATTCAGCTTTTGCTAAATCTCTTGAGGTAGTGGGAGATTTGAGAAGCCTTGCTAGCTCTGTAGTTAGGAAGAGAAAACTGCCTGCTGAGGATTGCCTCATAACTTCAAAACCTTTTACCTTTTGGATATTGTGTGCATCCATTGCCAAATGCCTCTAAGCATCCTCAACTGTGGATAAAACATTTGCTTCCTCCCTCTGGAACCTTATTGGCTCTTGTCCATTTGTGTACTGGTTACACTGTAGCATTGGATTTCCTAATCTGTCATGGACATACTAATGTTTTATCTACTAAAGAAGGCAGAAAAAAAGATTTATGAATGACACAACCAGGGAGCTCATGCCAGTATGAACTGTAAATAAATGTAATACTTACTAAGGAAATTTTATTTTTCTGCATAATCAAATGCAGGTGTATCAGCAAACAATTCCCTGGAATAAGAATTTGAAAATACCACTAACTGACTAACCAAAAAAACTAAAAAATAAACCTCTAAGGATTGTTTCATTTTGATATTCAAATGTAATTGAAAGGCTAGTTATGATATTATTTTCTCCAGTGTAATTTCCATGTAGCAAGTAATTCTATTTTTTTCCCTCTTTTACTCATAGAATTGTTTCCTGCACTTTAACCACTTCATGGTAGTATGTGAACATTATTCAATTGTTCCAATCATATTAAAGTTCAAGGACTGCAAGGTCTATTGAAAACTTAAAAGACTTAAATGAAGATGATGTTACAATGCTCACATACCATTTATCCATTATGCATTATGAATAGCCTGCTTTTCTTTTAATGCTACTCCTCACTTATACTGCATTAATATATTTGACTTTATTATTTACTTTCAGTGCTTTACTAACAGTGCTACTGTTAATAGTTGGAAAGTATAGGATTTAAGTAATTATGTCCTTACATTGAAAATACTTTTTTTAAAAAGCACATCTACCAAGCAGTTTTCTGGCAATATATAGAAATACAATGATGACATTCATCAAATACATTAGAGAATTTGTGAAATAATTATATTGATACTAAATTTGTTACAGATTCATGTATTATCATATGTATAGCTCCAATACCTGGGCAAAACATCTTAATAAATGAAAAATAAAGAAAAGGAGATTGTTCTTAGAGGAATCAAGACAGATGAGTCAACTCTTGCGCATATATGTTATCTTGAATATATAATTTTTTTCTTCCCTTAATGACCTTGTGTCTTTTCTAAAAAAGTATTCATTTGCTTCATTTTTTTTTACGATCTGTCTTGATATGAGGTAGTAGAGTAATGAGAAATAGGGCAACAGATTTTTCATAAACTAAGTGAGATCAATGTAGTTTTGCTGAAACTGAGCAGCTCTGTGTGCTTTTAATTGTTTTAGAAGTAGAGAAATTAAAAAGTTTCAGTCACATTCTATATAAGTTAATGTGAAATATAATACACATTATATAATATAAAGTTTCACTCATTATTTGTATATTAATATGATAAAAGTTCAATTGTTAAAAAGTTTAACATGAATACCACTTTTAATATTTAGAATATTATTTAGAATATCATGTTATTGGGCTGGGGATGTGGCTCAAGTGGTAGCACACTCGCCTTGCATGTGTGTGGCCCGAGTTCGATCCTCAGCACCACATACAAACAAAGATGTGTCTGCTGAAAACTAAAAAATAAATATTAAAATTCTCTCTCTCTCTCTCTCTCTCTCTCTCTCTCTCTCTCTCTCTCTTTAAAAAAAATATCATGGTGTGATATTTAATTATGAGTGGTAACTGGTTAATTATTAAGACTGAAAGCATTAAAGCCTCATACTCTTATTATCTTTTAAAATAATCTGTAATCAAAAAATAGCCTGACCTTTCTACTATTAGACTAAAATTTCTCTCTACTAACCCATTGCACATACATACACACACACACACACACACACACACACACATACATATCATTGATACATATAAAAACACAGTGAATATGAACTTTTATTTTAATTTGATCTTAGAGTCTCAGAATGAGCTAAAACCTAAAATATACATCTTTTCAAAGAAATAGTCTGCCAGTTTATCACCATAATGATAAAGCTCTTGGTCTTCCTATTTTCGCTCCATTTTCTTTTTTAAGGTATCAAACCTTTTCTGTAATCATCACCTTCATTATCTCGATCCAGGGGACATGTTATAACCACAATAGCATTTGAGTTCGGAGTAGTTGATCTCCCAGTTGACATTATTCTTATTGTTTTGAGTACTTGCACCTGCTTTCTTCTTTGGCTTTGGAAATTACAGGTCTGTATCTTGTTGTAAAGTGGAAGCATGTCAAGCTTGTAATTCAAAATATGAATGGGGAAAAAAAGAAAAGAAAAAACACTTTTAAACATAAGAAAAATATAAAGTTCCTTCCTAAGCATGACTATTCATACCAATCATTTATTTTTGTTTGTCAGTTTGTTTTTCTTAATATATTTTTGTACTTTTAATTTCTTCCTCTTCCATAATTGGTTTTGATATTTATTTATATATGCATTTCACTTATTTATATACTTCCTCTGTCCCAAAATTAATTTAAGAGAATTTTCACAGTGCAAACCAATCTTTTCAACTCATTTACCCTTTGTGTATCTTTGTAAGACTTGTGGAATAGTTGGTTCATGAAAGTCTGAGGTTTTTTAAGTGGCTGGGCATTCACTAACACATAGGTTCAGAATGTAAGTGTTTTTCTTGCTTAGATTGTCCTAACAATGTTACTAGACATAATTATCATCTCTCAAATAAAGGCTGTAAGACTCCTTAAATAGTAGTGGTTCTTAAAGCAACCCCCAGCTCCTGTTTGAATTATCTATGGGCCCTGCCTGTTGAATTAGAAACTTCAGGGGCAAGGCCAAGCAGTTGGCTTTGCAACAATCCTTTAATGGGGGGAGTCTGATGCATTAAAGCACAATAGTGGGCAACTTTCTAGTAGCACAAAAGGAGTTCTCTTTGCAGACATGAAATCTTTTGGGGACTGTGACTTACAAAGAGATTTTATTTTTTACTTTACTTTCCTGCAGTGTAATTCAGAAAAAACAGATTTTTTTTTCATCTGCAAATGGATGAATCCTTTGGTTATCTTTATTGACAGTTATTCTCTTTTAATTGTATTGATCAAAAGTGAGTCTCTTGTTCGCTTTATTAAAGTTGAGTGACTGAATATTATCCAAGCTTTCCTCAAAAGGATAAAATCAGGGCTGTTGCATTCTGGCCACTGTAGGAACATCCTTCCATGGTAAGAGCCTTAGGATGCTATTATACCAAACAAACAACTAATTTGGATTTTATTTAATTTTACTCTAAAAATTTGGTTTCATCCTAGAAAATGTCCAGTTCTGGCAATGTGCAAGTTATGTAAAAACTAAGACATATGTTGGTAATTTTGAAGAACCAGAAAAAAAAAAAGGAATGTCCTTCAGAGGAATTCATTCATCTGAATGGGTTTCCATTTTCCCGACTATGACAGTGACTCAGTCTTCTTTTATCCACACAAGACATGTGGTCTACTGGGGGCACTAATGATAAAATTTAGCTCGTGGATTTTGTATTTTAGTTACAGTTTAGCAGACTCCAGTTCATCATGGATTATTCCTGACTTCATTATTTTGCTTTCTACTTTTTTTTTTCAAGAACAACACATTATTATCTATCAGCAACAAATCCTATCTATCTCCACAGTCAGATAATCTATTTTCTGTTTTAGCAAAAAGGGATGTACAAAATTGAAGTATTGGGACTACTAATACTCTCAAAGCAATAAAGTGATGTTTGTTTCATTATTTAAGAGGACTCCTTTTGATATTTTGATTTACTCTTTTGTCACTAAAATTTGTAATTTAAATTATAAACTGAATATTCTGAAAAATGGTTTACTAAGTCACTCTCATATTGCAAGGCTTATTTCCATGACTGCTCTACATTTGGCACAGGGGTGATAATTTGTAACTTTCATTCTAAATGAATGGTTTATTGATATATTAACATACCAAAAAAGATAATCTGTTTCAAAATTTACATAAAAATATGTAATACTTTTGGTTACATATGTAAACTTGGTTCAGGTTGTAGAGGATATACTGAATTATACTGAACTAAAAGTTGTTGATCAAAAATGCATTAAATTATGATCTTTTAAATCCTTAAATAGGGAATATTCATCCTACCTGACAATGAGCAGAATTGTCAGAGATCTGCATTTACTAACTTTTAAGTTGGAACCTTGACTCCCCTAGATCTCATTGATTTGTGACAAAATCAAATTAAATGTTCTTATCCAAAGAATAAAGACTCTAAATTCACACCTATCCAGAATAGCATGAAGCACAACTTTTCCCAGTCGGTCACCTTTTTGCATGGTGTGTTCCAGCATGTCCAGGGTGCTTCTTTATGCCCAAGTCTTGAGTCTTGATGATTTTCATTATATCAATAAAGTCAGTACTCAACCACAGTTCCAGAAAGCCAAAAGACTATATATTACCTACCAAGAAGACTGGTTCCTCAAGTAAATGACACCATCTGCTGCAATGTAATAACTACACCCAAATAGTCCAGTTAGTCTGTCCTTTTCTATCTTTGATGCCACCAGACTTATGAGAGGCCAGAGATTAGTATCGCAGTAGTTGCTGTCCTGGCATCATTGCACAGTTCTTAGTGTAGTTGTGTGTTGACTTGTTCAGGATTTGGGTTTGCTGAACCCCAACCCGCCCCAGAAAGCCCCTCCAACACACTGCTATGCCCAGGGTCTGCTGAACAACATTGCCTTTTTCCTAGTGTTACAACTGTCACTGATCCCTCATTTCCCTAAAATTGTTTTCATTCTTAAACAGTTAACTGCCTCTCACAGGCAGTCTATATCAGGGAAGAGATCCCTCAGACTTCTGAACACTAACCACATAACTATTGAATAAAGGTTCATTTTTCAATAATTTCTAAGCCACGACTTTCTCCACATTGATATATAAGACCAAACTGGACATTGGGCTAGAAATCACTAGTTGCTCCGAATTTAAAATAATTTCTCCTCTAAAAATTTGAAAACTTTTAGAGATCAAAGGCAAAGAACCTGGCTCTGTGGCTCATTTCTTTCATTTTTTTTAATTTTAAATTTATTTATTTACTTCTTTTTATTGGTGTTTTTTTAATTTAATTTTATTCATTTACTTAATGGTGGGATTTGTTGTTTTGTATTTGGACATGCACACAATATAACAATATGATTCAGTCAAAGTCCCTCCCAGCATTCCTGCCCCACCTCCTCTCATCCCCTGGTTCCCTTTCTCTATTCTACTGATCTATCTTTGCTTTTTATGTGACTTTTCCCCACCTTTCTGTTCCTTTTTCCTCATTAGTTTCCACATATGAGAGAAAACGTAGGACCCTTGACCTTCTGACTGGATTATCTTGTTTAACATAATGGTCTCAAGTTTCATCCATTTTCCTGAAAATGACATAATTTCATTTTTCCTTATGGCTGAATAAAACTCCATTGTTTATATACAATACATTTTGGATCTATCATTTGCTCAATGACTTGGATCATATACTTTTACTCAAATCAAATAAACTCTTTTATTCTTAGTTTCTTCTCTTATCAGTTATTAGTTATTGTGAGTATAGCAAGATTAATACAAAATATTGAGTATGTGTCTTGTGCAACTAGACTTTCAAGTTTGATCTATTATGTTAAAAAGTTTCATATTCCCAGGCATGGTGATGCATGCATGTAATCCCTGCAAGTAGTTGGCTGAGGCAGTAAAAATGCAAGTGAAGAGCCAACTTTAGGAATTTAGTGAGACCCTCAGCAACACAGGTTGACCTTATCTCAAAAGCAAAAAAGAAACAAAAAGAGCTGGGAATGTAGCTCAATGGTAAAACACCTCTGGATTCAATCTAGTATCAAAAACAAAAAATAAAAATTTTCACTTCTTTGTTTATTTCACTATGATCATTAGCCATGCTTCACTGACACTTAGACAACAGGATTATTTAAAGGTCAAAAAGTTTTGGAACTAGGAGATAATCAAATTAATTCAATCCTCTTCTGAGTAGGGTTCCCATAATCATTTTCTGCAACTTTATTTTTAATTTTTTAAAATTTATTTTCTTTTTACAAAATCTCTCATTTTTTTAATTTTAGTTTTTTTGGGGGGAGTGGTCTTTTTAGTTACATAAGACAGTAGAATCATTTTGATAAAATTATACAAGCATGGATCATACTGCATTCCAATTAGGACTTCATTCTTTGGATATATACAAAGGTGGGAAATTTCTTGTCACAAATCTCTATAACAAAATTTTAAGTAGCAATTGACCTGTCTTCTTTCTCCTCTTGATCTGTTTCCATTTTTAATATTTCCTTTTTGATTTCCAACTTTTAGGGCTCAGCAGAAAAGGACCACTACTTTTTCAAACCTTACTAGATGTCACAGTTACTATTTCCAGGAGTGAAACATTTTTAAATCTGACACTGAAAAGCAAGATAAATAATATGTATGGCTGTAAACTTCTGCACTAAAGATGTGCCAAAGTGTCCATTGCTCACTATTTTCATAATTTAACTGTCAACAGCTCTATTTATTTGGAGATTGTTTCTATGGGTTATAGTCTATATTCAGGCTTAGGTTAAAAGGGCACACATATCAATCTGGAAAAAACAGAACTATAAATAGTACATAATCTTAAATATAATATGATATAAATCCCCCCAAAGCAGCTTCTCTTCTGCAAATGCAGCAGATAATGCTAGAATTGGTAATGCTTAGAAGGATGGAAGGCCAGGATATAGTGCCTCTGTTATCAGTAGGGATGCTGCTATTAAACCACATTAGAACAGCACAGTGCATAGTAGTGCTATGGTATGGCCTAAACAGGGTTTCTATGAAGTCCTGAGAGAGTGACTTGGTTTTAGTATGCACAGGGTTAATGATGAATCAGTCATACATGGTAGCTGTGAATGGGCCTTGTCATCAGTTTAAAAAAAAAGTCTTCCAAGTTGCTAACATCAATGAATAAGTATAATAATTTGCTTAAATGTTTTTATATCTAAGTGATTCTGAAGGCCTGGGAATCCAGTGTCCTGCCAGGCACAAAGAGACACTGGTGCTCTGCTATGTATGGAAAATACCTACAGAAAATCCAACAATTCTTAGACAGTACAAGTTTCCTTTGTGAAGGGCTTTTGAATGAGAGGAGGAGAAGGAAAAGAGAGAAAAGGTGGAAGAGGAGAAGAAATTAGCAGCAGCATAAGAGAGCTCATATATCTGTCCCAATTAGACAAATACGAGGAAACTGGGGAAATAAAATAGCAATAAATATAATTTCTAAAATTTCCTTTGGGAACCACATAGAATCTAGAATTGCATGTATATTTGGTATAAAATGATAAAACAGATCTTTTAGGTTATTACTAGAGTAATATATTTCATCAAGATTTGTTTTTTCTTACAATTTCTCCAAATCTTATCATTTGCCTAAATATAAAAATACCATTTTTTAAAGAATTATTTCACTTGTGTACAACTTCAAGTGGTAATTCATGATTTAAAGTATTATTTTGGTAATAATGAAAACAAGAAAATGTGTTTGAAATAATGTTCCTATGTCTTAAAATTAAGATTGTCACGATACTAGTGGGCATATATGCCAAATTGCAGAAGAGCCCTCTTCAACATTTCCCCCAGTTTCAGTTCTGCTTTTCTCTTCCATTTTCCCATATTTTTTGTTGTGAATAAGTACTAAAGTTAATGGAATCAAGTTTAATTATTCACAGAAAATTTTTCTTAAAGTTATTTATTAAACTATATAGAAAACATCTAATTCAAATGTTTAACTCACCAGTTAAAGATGTTGTTCTTTGTTAAATAATTTTTTCCACATTTATTTCACAGAATGTGTGATATTTCACATTTCATATGAGAGAGGGAATTTTAAAGTTGTTCTGCTTTGGGTCTCTTTGAGATTGTGACATTTCTCAGATCAGCCTTACAGATACCTGCTATTTTGATTTTGATATGAAGTGCTCCCCCAAAGCTCCCATTAACACAGAAATAATCAGAGGTTAAATGATTAGATTATGTGAGCTATAACTTCATTGGTACATCCTGGTTTAAATGGACTGACTAGGTGGTAACTATAGGCAGGTAAAACAGAGCTAGAGGAAGTGAGTCACTGGGACTTTCCTAGAATTATTCATCTTCCCTGTGGTCCTTTCCCCCATTTCTGCTTCCCACCCTGGCCAAGAGCTGAGTAACTTTCTTTGTCTGTGCTCTTCTCTCTTGTTGTTCAGATTCATCTCAGGCCCACATCAATGGAGTCATCCATCTATGGACTGAGAGCTCAAACTGTGGGTGCTAACTAAACTTTACCCACTCTGACTTGATCTTGGATACTTTGGTCACAGCTATGCAAAGCTGAGTAAAACAGCTGAGTTGCCCAGAGCTGCCTGGATACCCATTGATAGACATGATAGGACACTTTGATAGACATGATAGAACCCATTGATAGAACACTTGTATACTTACAGAATTGCTAGAAAACAGCTGGGGGAGATGATATTTAAAAATCATTTTAATGCACAAATCCTGTGATTATTAGATTTCTCTATGTTATATGATTTTTTAAAATAAAAACAAAGTTTTCTCCTAACACACACACACACACACACACACACACACACACACACACACACACACACACCCCTATCTCTCTCTCTCTCTCTACATATATATTCCCCCATACCCCAGTACCAGAGATTGAAACCAAAGCTTCACACATAAAAGGCAAGCACTCTACCACTGTGCTACATTTCCAGCCATCAGACTATGTATCTTAGTGAAGATGAGCCTGTTATTCTTTTCTCATCGATAATACACTTTTCATGAATATTAGTATATGGATATGTCAATATTGGTTACATTTTAAAAATGTGTCTTATATATAATAGTTATTTAATTTCAAATTAAATTCTCTTTAATTTTTGCATTTCAAGGTTTTATGGTTATTATCTGGTGAAAATTAAAGCAAGCAATAATAAAACTATTATCTGCCATATTGAAGGCACTTTACTGTGAAGAAAGGAATAGAATATGTAAAAAATCATCTTTGACTTTAAGGTAGTCACACAACAAATATGCAATAATTTTATGTATATTATTATAAAAATTATAGGAATGGGAGACACCATATCTGTCTGATGGAGTTAATGAAAATCTGTAAAGAAAGTAACATTGAGGGTGAAACAATAAAAATGCAGGTATAGTGACTGGCAGAAAAGAACCTAGGAAACATCAGAATATGCAGAAACAAGCAAGAAGGAGCTTATCACATTCAAAGATCACAAGGGTTCCCACACAGGAATTATAAATGAGAGTAGGATAAGTTTAGCATTTTAATGAAGATGTTTATATTTTATTCTGTAAGCCAGGCATCTTTGCTTTTACTCCATGAATTTTGCTGTATTTTAAATTAAGAAGGGGTATGACTTTTAGCGAGAGGCTCCATCAGGTTTTCACTCTATGAGAGAACTCAAATGCCCAAAATATGGGCATCCCTCTACAAGAGGCAACCATAATTTTTTTAAATAGAGAAATTATATGATCAGATTTTAATGTGTCAGTTTTTCAGACACAGATTTAGTGTGTCTGAAGACAAGGTGAGATATTACTAAAGAGGGAGAAGTACTGGAGTCAAAAAGGAAATTGTGATACCTGCACTATTACTGTTGAGAAAGGAGGACTTAAACTGGTGGGACAGTAACTAGATAGGAATCAAGAGAGTGGACTCAAGAGATCTGAAGGCAGTTGAATCTGAATGATTTATTTGTTCAACATTACAAGGGAAAAATATCAGGTAGGTCTCAAGTTTAGGGTTTGAGTAACCAGATGGATGAAAATGTCATTTACTTTGGTGGGTGACAAAGGCAAAGCAAGTTTTGGCATGGAGATGATGTATGCAGTTTATGAATTGCTTAATGTAAGATGCCCATTGACAACCACATTGAAATTGTCAATCAAGCAGGAATATACAGAAAACTGGAACTAAAGAAAGTGGAATTGGACAGAGAGCTATAGATTTGTTAAGCCATCAATATTTAGGTCAGAGTCAAGGACAGTAAATACATCCATGCTTGTGGCAACCTTCATTTATTGACTTGGAACTTTTTCTTCCTTATTCTTAATGCTGCCTTACATATATTAAGCCATTTTTAATCATTAGGATTAAGCATTTAAGTTATGCCTGATGTAGTTGAAGACAAGGCTATAGAATATAAGAGTATAGTCAAAAGGTTGTGTGTAGAGACCTAGTTTTAAAAAAAAAAGTGGGTGATAGGTGAAAAGAATATAAGCAGTATAGCCAGAGAAGTAGAAAAATAATTATAAGAGTATTGTAATTTTAATCGAGAAATCGTGTTTTTCAGGAAGAAGTAAAGGGTCAACTATATCAGATCAACTTCTCAGAACCACGTTCTTGGCACTCTTTTTTTTTTTCTCTAATTGTCTTCAAAGTAAGATCTAGTGAACAACCTTATTCAAATGCCAGAAGCTGTAGGAAGGAAGGCAAGATTGCTGTAAGCTAACAAGTTAAAGGGAAATGAAGGTAGTAAAGGAGTCTCATACAATTTTCTAAAGATAACTAGGAAAGAATGGGAAAAGGTAGGTGTTAACTGGAGGGCAAGACAGGAATGCTTTAAATAAGAGTTTTTCTTTTTTAAGATGAAAAAATTAATTTGTTTAAATATTTGGCAAAGTAGAAAAATAAGTAGAAACCTGCTTATAAGTGGAATAATTGAAACAGAGCTTTAAGACTACTGATACAATAATGAAGAATATGTTAAGATAAATTATTAATGTAATGAAGCCATTTAGAAGGAATTCAGACCAAGGGCAGGGAAGAACCACACTAGATAGTACGGTTGAGAATGCAGATAAGACATATTAATGGAATGTTTAGAACATTCTTTGGAAGGACTTGGTCAATTCCTGAATTTAGAGAATTTGAAAAGTAGATATGGTACTGATTGATTCAGAGTTTGGTGGTAAACCATAGTGGCCTCAAATAAATACATGTTTGCCTTCCTTGGAAGGGAACTTTACCAGGGAAAGAAATAAATTCTGTCTTTCAAATAAGACATACATGTAGAGCTGTTCAAGAATTTAGGATTATAAAATCAATGATCAGAGTACTTGGAGACAAAATGTCAGGTACAATTGAGGTTACACTTTAAGCCATAGTAGTTGCAAAGGGAATGTGTTGACAGCCCCCTTGCTATCCCATGTTCTTAGCTTTCCTAATCCTTAGACATTATCTCACTGTTAGGCACCTATTTTTTGTCTCTTTGCTTTAAATTTTAAAAGTACACATTTTAACTTCCTCCTGCCCCTGCTATTGTGACCCCATGTTTTGCAACAATGAAGTTCTATTATATCTCCTTTGTGGCTCCCTCCCTCCTTTCTTAATTCTTTAATTACTTCTTTATATCCTTTTAATTGTCTTTGGACAACTTTAATTTAGTATTTAATTTAATTCTTACAATTAATTTCTCCCAATTGCCCTTGCTCTTCAGGTTACCAGTAGAGATTTCTGCCACCATTCTTAATCATGCCCTGCCCCACCAACTCCAGGTTTATGTATTTGATATTCACTATCAGAATCTAGCAGGACTTGTTAAGAACTGAACAACATTATTATGTTTGGGGGTTTGGATTCTTTTTAGTCTTTTAATATGGTAAGTAGTTCCTCAAAACTCATGTGCAACAGGGCTGGGGATGTGGCTCAAGTGGTAGCGCGCTCGCCTGGCATGTGTGTGGCCCTAGTTCCATCCTCAGCACCACATACAAACAAAGATGTTGTGTCCGCTAAAAAATAAATATTCTCATTCTCTCTCTCTCTCTCTCTCTCTCTCTCTCTCTCTCTCTCTCTCTCTCTTAAAAAATACTCATGTGTAACAAATTATGAGGGGAAGACCTTGGAAAAATATTTGCTTTGGAGGGGCTTCCAACTTTGACTTTATCCAGGCCCAAGGAAAACCACATAAATAGATAAAATTTTAATGGCCTTGATAACTTTAGATAGATGGGTGAAGAATGTTGTGGACACATCTTATGTTAAGATGTATTTTTGAAGATGTACATGAGAAAAGTATTATGAAAATTAACATAAGAATACCCTACCATATAAAAACAATGCATGAGTCTTACCTCCTTGTGCATAAACTAGATGTTTCAGGAATTTTAATGTGTGCAAGTGTTATTTCAATCCAAGCAATTGCTGAGTAGAGAAAAAACAAATATTCCATGAGTCAATACTTTTAATGATCAATATAGCAAACTGCCTTTGAAATTTATATGCTTAAAGTTTAAATATACAAATGAAATAGACACTAGAGCACTCTAATGCCCAACTATGACACATATATTTATTTTGCCCTCTTTTCAAGTAGCATGATGAAAAACTATTTTAAGTATAGAACCAAACATTCTGTGCAACTTGTCCTGCTGGGTTTTTTTTCCCCTCTGGAATTGGCTTATTTTATTTTACTTAGCATAGTATTCTTCAGTTCCATCCATCCTCAGGCAAATGCCATAATTTCATTAGTCTTTAAAATGGAGTAATATTCCATTGTGTATATATGTACACAATTTCTTTATCCATTCGTCTATTTTTTTTCTTTTTTTTTATTGTTGGTTGTTCAAAACATTACCTAGTTCTTGATATATCATATTTCACACTTTGATTCAAGTGGGTTATGAACTCCCATTTTTACCCCATATACAGATTGCAGAATCACATCAATTATACTTCCATTGTCCTGCTGTTTGAGTTTGTGGATTAGGAGACAAGTCAATCTTAACAGCCACTATTCAGAAGACTACAGAGCAATTCTGCTTGCAAGAAAGGAAACATATCTTTCTACATTAGAAACAATGTTAAAGCACAATACAATCAGCAATTATTTTTAACCTTCCACTGAGGAAATACATTTAAATTGAAAGTTAAATCTATAACAACCCCCATTTATTTAATGCCTAACCAGGGCCATGAGTTTTACACAGACCACGCTGATGCTTATGATATTCCAAGTGAGTTCTATTATTGTGATGAGGAAACAGATGCTCCCTTTAGAAGTCTTGCTGTACTTCTAAAAATGAATGCATCAGATAATTTTCTACTTCAACATGAGCATTTCTCAGGGTCTAATATGAAGGGCCTCTCTGTATGAAAATTGTTTTGCTGACATAAAAATTTAGTATATATCATAGTTAACACAAATGAGATTAGTTCTCTCTTAGTACATTTTATATGGGATAGGAGAAAAGGCAAATGAGTTCATTTGGCACATGCTTATTTTAAGACAGCCAACAGATATTTTAACAATTCTCTAAAAAAAGTAAGCTGTTAAATTTTCTGGCTAAATAAAGATAGTGAAAATGTAATGTCCTAAACAGCATGGTTATGTCAGGATATGCAAAGTAATTAATATGTTCATGGTTAAACTATAGTTTATCAGTTTTACTATTCCACCAGGCACTATCTCAGAAAACCTCTGGGGAAGAGCAGTAGGTAGTTGAATGGATTGGATGCTGCATAGGGTTGTTTAACAATTTGAAGGTTTGATGAGCTCAGTTTGAATATTTATATTTACGGGAGCAGAAACCATTAATCCATCCTGTACAAATAGCTTAGAATCAATAGCCAACTGTATCCTGTGGTTGTCACTGATGGAAGTGGAAAGCTTTTAATATACATAAAGGCTAACAATTACAATTGAATTTCTTGTTCTTTATTACCATAATCCATAGGAAAAATATCCTCTTAAAGCAATGTAAATTACTATATCTTGGAATTACTTATTAAAATATTCTAGTTTTGTTGTACTTTTGAAAATGTATGAATCTATTCCAAAATGAGCATTTCTTAGAAATGTTGTGCTAGTATTTAATAAATTTTACAAATTGTGTTGGAACTAAATATCAATATAAATATATTATTTCTCCATATAATAATTGCTGGAGTTAATCATTTCATAGAAAATGTTATGTATTATAGAAAATTTATGTATAACTCAAAATTAAAACTGAAAGCACATCATTCACCATAACATTCAGTAAATACTGTTGTGTAATGTGGGATTCACCAAATTCCATAGCCATGGGTTACCTTTTCCATGCTTAAAGAACAATATTATTATTTTTAGCCAAGGTATAGTTTACATGAAACCTAAATGCAATTAAATTTAATATTTAGTGAAGAGATGTAAAAAAATTCAAATCAGAATGTTTCCTGAAGAGTATTGCCCTTATGAGTCACCCCTCACATACATACACAACAGTAAAGTCTAGAATAAAAGATGAAGAATTATTTTGCTGTACAAAGAGGTACAGATCCAATTGTTTAATCTTAATACTTTCTTGCCTACTTCAACAAAATATATCTACTTACTCAAGTGTATTCATACTCCATTTTCTTTTCTTTTCTTTTTTCTTTTATTTCTTTCTTTTTTTTTTTTTTTGATAGTGATCTGTCTGGCATCTATTTCATTGGCACACCCTCAAAGACATTTTTAGTTGGAATGGGTGAAAAAAAAATGAATGAAGAACTCAAATCTTCTAACAGGGAAATGATTACATTTGAATTTTTCATTAAAATTACAAAGGACTTAAAGATGGAACTGTTGGGGTAGAAAAGAGGGTGATCTCTTTCCTGCACATCAGAAGGGGTCATGGCTGACACCTCTGTAACAAAAGACAGCTTAACAAGAGAAAAGCTATCAAGTATATTTGATAAAGTTAAATGTGATATGAGAGCCTTCAGATGGAAGACCTATTGACCCAGGGTGAACTACCCCAAGGCTTTCACCAGGGCTTTTGCATTGACTATGAAGCCAGGTGGCACGAAATAGGGAAGAGAACTATCCCTTTCTCAGGAACTGATTTTCACAGAAAGTGTTCTTGGCCTGAATTTGTTGCCCAGAACAGTAGGAAACAAAACCTACTGTTATGTGGGCTTCTGCAGATTGTGAGCCTCTGAGCTCCTCCTCCTACACACTAGGTATAAAGTTCTAAAATTTTCTGAACTCATGGTTCATAGAGACTGATGGCCTATGGCAAAAGTTCTTCTTCTGAACCTGGCTGCAGTTAATAAACCTGCTTCCTGCTAATTCTTTGGTGTCCAGCCTCATCTGTCCCACAGCATTAGGAGACATTATGAACCAACGATGAAACTAGATCATGGTTGTATAATTCTCATAGAATGAGTAGATTCATTAGAAAATTGAGAGCTGAAAGCAGTTATTCTACAAAATATGACAAAAATCTTCACTGAAGTCAGAGGTAATATCCATAATGACTATGGTTGACTCCTAGATTTCAAGGGCAAAACCCTCTCAGTTAATTTAACCAGAGAGATTCAGAATCCCAGGAGCTGGAAGCTAGAAATGATACCAATAATGCAGTTAGCAGCAGATGGGAGACAGATGGTAGGGCAGAAGCACACTGACTTGAGAGTCTTAACTTTGCTTTGGGGGTTGTTCTCATAATGTTAGGACTGAAATCTTTGAACAGGTCACTCATTGGCAATCAAACGAAACTAATTTAATTTTCTTGTTCTTAATTTTTTTTAGTAATAAGACTTTCAGAACTTTTTCAATAGTTAAAATTCTGAGTCCAAAACTATGCTTTTGAAAAACTTTGAACAATTGAGTCCCAATTTCATTGACTTGTTAAAAAAAAAAAAAAAAGGAAGCTACTCATTATGGAGAGCACAGGGAGGTGGGGCAAGGCCCACTGTCTTATTGTGACCTCCACCACACATTAGCCAGTAGCAATTGTTTGGGAACACATCTGCAGAGTCTAAGAATACCAAGAAGCCCTAATTTTGAACATCTCATTGTAACATTAAGAGGCAGATGAAACTGTATCCTATTTGAGAGAATACACTGGGAAGAATATTCTACAAACTTCTCCTTAGAAATCCATGTTAATAGGATTACTGGTCAGTGAAAAGATTCCCCATTTATACAAGCACCCTGCTGTTACTGAGTTTATTTTCTTACAATATGGACATACTCTAGGCTGCCAGGACATGGTTATATATCCACTGACACCATGGAAAACCTCATATTTGCTTTTCATGTTTTAACGATAGGAAATCTCAGATTAGCATTAGCAAATATCACATCTGCTATACTAACTTCTATGAAAACAAAGGTAAGCAGAAAACAAGAGGTGAATTGGAAGGGACTTGACCATGATCTATTTAATAAAATATTAGGGATGTTCTCTTATTGTTTTTGCATTCATATGCTTAGCAGAGCCCATTCTTAATTGGTGTCTCTAGTGATTATAAGGTGAAGACATGTCTACTAATGTCAGGAGAGAATTGGATGCAGAAAAGAGATTATTGCTTGCCTGATGAATTTATCCCTTTAGCTTTATTTTCCTCTTTCTAAAAATATACATGTAAATGTTAAATACATATATTATAAAAATGTGAACAGATAAAAGTTAGTATCTTTACTCCTAAGTAATCTTATTAGCGACTGTTAACCTCTAGTTTTAAGCAATGAAGTGAAAAAGATATACAAACATGGAAAACCTACCAAAGCCATAAGCATACACTTCTTATTTTCTTAAATGGAATTATTTCTTTGTGCCTTTCTTTTTTTTTTTTTTTACTCAGTACCATATTGTAGCTCTGCTTCTTCCTGTGCCCACATATATGATTTTTTTTCTAAGAAAATCAAGCTGTATAGGTGACAAAATTCTTTAGTAAACAGAAAACTGTTCCTCTAGTTAGTTTGTCTTATTGAACAGGACAGTAAGTGTTTGTAATTTAATCATTCCTCTCCAATAAAATTGGCTAACATTGATCAAACATTTACAAAAGGGAAATGTAACCAATTCTTGAACACTTAATCTAGTGGGTGGGAACATGATTATTCTCCAGTCTTTTGACTTTGAGCTATATCTGACACATTCTCTCTCCTTTAAAAATATCTCATCCAAGTCTCCCAGATACCTAAGCACTTTGAGATCTTAATATTCCAGATAATCCAGTTTAAGACCTCAGTCACTTACCCGGCTTGTCATATATCATTCTCATCTATTTCCCTCCTCATTCAGGTTTCTGTATTCGAGCTATGGCTTGCTTTCTTTTGTTTTCATTATGTTGCCTCTTTCTCCCTTCTTCTTGTGGTGATCTTTCTGATCTAGTCTATTAGTGATCAGAAGAGAGATGGGATAAAGAGTTAAACACCCTGTAATTTTTCCCATTTTTATTGGTGCTTTACAGTTGTACATAATGGTGGGATTTGTTGATACATATTCATACATACACACAATATAATATAATTTGAACAATATCATTCTCTAGTGTTTCCTCTTTCCTGCATCTTCTCTCTCTCCCTCGTCCTTTTTATTCTACTCTATAGATCCTCCTTTGATTTTCATGATATTCCCTCACTAATTTTCTTTTCCTTTTTCCTTTCTCTAGCCTCGGTTCTCTGAGTTTGAATTATTTCACTTAACATAATGTTCTTAAGTTCCAGCCTTTGTCTTGCAAATAACAGAATTTCAGTATTCTTTATGGCTGAATAAAACTTCATTGAATATATATATGCCACATTTTCTTTCTTTCTTTATTTATCATTGATGGACATGTAGGTTGATTCCATAGTTTTTCTGTTGTGAATTGTGCTGCTGTAAACATAGGTATGCATGTATCACTATAAAATTATGCTTTAATGCTTTAGAATAAATACCAGGGAATGGTACAGCTGGTTCATACATTGGTTCCATGCCTAGTCTTTTGAGGAACTTCCATACTGATTTCCGTAGTATACTAAATTACAATCCCATCAACAGTGTAAAAATGTTCCTTTTCCTCCACATCCACTCCAGTATTGATTATTAATTTTATTCTTGATGACTGCCAGTTTGACTACAGTGACATGAAATCTGTATAGTTTTGATTTTAATTCCACCAATTGCTAAAGATGTTGAACATTTTTTTTTCATATATTTGTTGGGCATTTTTATTTCTTTTTTTGAGAAGTGACTGTTTAGTTTAATTGGTGGTATTGTGGTTCTCTTGCTATTGATTGTTGAAATTTCTCCAGCTGTATCCTGTGGTGGCTCTTTGGTAGAGAGTATGTGTTGTTTTCTTAATGGATCCTTCATCATGGCAAAATAAGACTTCAGTGCAGGAAATCTAGTGGCTTAATCTCTTTAACTTCTCCCCTCCTCCACCAACTTCAAAGTACTGAGGACCCACCAGCAAGTCTGCTGCAAAAATTTCATATTGAATGAGATGCCAGTCTCTCTTCCTGGTGATTATATCTGGTCTCTAGAAGGGATTCTTTTGGAGCTCCTAGGGCTGGAGGAAATTGAAGGAGCATAGATAGACTGGTTCCCAGGGACATATAAGCCTATTGCTTTTACTCTTGGAAGTGTGAAATGTTTTCTGTCTTTGTTTCCTAGAAGTTTCATTCAACTCCTAGACAACTAAAAAAGCCTTCCTCACCATCCATTACATATGTAGAAATTTTCAAAAACTCTCAGAGACTTGCTTTACCTTTTAAATTACAACAAATCATTAATAGAAAATGACCAATATATCCAAGTCTTCATCTTTAGCACTTGGTGTTTTATGCTCTTTTTAAAACAATTTCCTTTAACAATTGCTCTGATGAAGTTTGCATTAAAAAGTTTTCTTGGGCTGTGTTGCTTAGAAACATCTGAGATGCAGACGAATTATGGGAAAGTGCTATGGGAAACACACTTGCAAGGAAGAGAGACAGAGGATCCAGGTACAAGTATAGGGCTACTTGCAATACTATTGCACATGAAGCCTCAACTCATCCTGTGAGGTGCTCTGGAGCAAGCATAGTCCATCAGAGTTATGCTATTGAGGCCTTTTTATCTACACTGCATCAGCCATCCAGTAGCTATCTCCTGGTTCTGGAAGTGGGTGCAGTCTTGACCAAGCTAAGTGTGAGGCCTCAACAACCAACAATCCTAGCAATTTGGGTGGGTGCCTCTAGCCAAAGAGAGAATGTTCAAAAGTACCAGTTTAGTACCATTATAGGATTCATATGTGAATTCAATCTAATGTTCTATTAGAGTCAGTTGCTTCTGTTTCAAGATATATTTACCAAGGGTCCTATCTCATAAGTATCTGGTACATAGTATGAATATTTCCAATTAAACACGGAGGCCTTTTATCAGTTTCCCTAAGATTAAAATAAAAAGTATAATATTTGACATAATAATTAAATGAGTTATTTACATAATACATAATTACTATTGGCCAGAAATAATAGTGTACATTGCATATTGTTTTCACAATATAATTATTAATAATAATGTATATTTCAGAAAGAACTATGTTTGGTCTATTATTTGCAAAGGCTGATGTACCTACATTCATAAGATCTTTAAGGTATCCAAAACAAGCATGTCTAGTGGTCATGTGTTTCTGAACTAATCAATAAAGCCATCCAAGCTTCCCAGACACAGGGCTACAAAGCAATCACTTGATAAAGATAAATCTATGAATCTTTTTCAACAGGATATTACAAAAAGCAAATGAACAAGTATTATTTATAGAAAGAAATTGTTATAATGTCAGAGAAGTGGGGGAGCACGAGAAAATTATTTCACTCAGGATAGGAGCCCAAAAGAAAAAAACCTCATCAAACTGAAGAAACTTAACAATTTTGGAAGTAATTGACATGTGTAAAATTATTCATGGATCAAAAGTTGCTAAGAGCCTAAAATCTTTTCTGGTTTCTAGAGAATCAACATATTGAAGACATGACTTCAATTGTGAGGACTTAGCATATGAATAGAATTGGCAGAGGATTAATGTTCCAAAGTGTTGAATCTCCAAGTATAAATTATACCGCACTGGCTCTTTGTTCACTGAATTCAGTGGAGAAAAGACACTATCCTGCTGTATGTCCTGGCTTTGCTTCCAAAAATACACCTTCAGAGCAATGTCCAGTCCTTTTTATATTATAGTAAGAAATAAAAGAATGTGCATGAAATATTACCCTTAACTCTCCTTTTATGTATCTCTTCTTATTCAAACCTAATCTCATTTTCTTTTAAATTAAGAACAGCTATTAAAAACTCAGAGAACTGGTGGACCAACTTGAAACATTTCTATCAGAAGATGGGTGAATTTTTTTTCCTAGCACATTGTAACTAGGAGGCTAACTATCAACAGAGTGCACTGTAATCAAATAATCATTAAATTTTTTATTCCCTCTCATAACTATACATATTGTCATTGTGAGAAAGGAATGAATATCAGCACAGAAAGAAATGATTGATGGGTGGATGGATAGATGGAGTCAGTGTAATCAGTGTAAATTAAGCAGACCTTATGACATAGCCACTTCTGTATCATTAATATACAAAATAATTTACATAGTCACATTTTATGTACTGAAGTTATGAAAGTCATAGGTTAGAGAAGTAATTTATAATATTAATGAATTCCATAGAAGTAAATGATAGTTGAAAAGAAGAATATTAAGAAAGTTCTAAAACAGAAATAGAATTTTCAGGGAAAACTTCTTGTGTAAAGATGAATATTTTAGAAGAGTTTCAAAAGTTGGTAGCAGATGTCCTTTTAGAGGGGACCAGGAAAAAAACAATAAGATGACTTACTCAACCCTAGTTAGCTTCCAGAGTTTAAAGACCCGGGTGGGCTGGAGAGGCAGCAATATATGTTAAATATATTTAATATATGTTAAATCTATTTATCTTTTTCTTTGAAAATAAAAATGTCTTCCATAGCAGAGGGAATATAAAAGAAGGGAGTTTCATACATCTTGATTGTGTATTTCAGAAATTTTCCCTGCACCCCGAGAAGGCTGAACCCCAGTCAAGATTTTTCAAAAGTTTGTTAGAACACTGCCCCGTTGGAGCCAACCCTTCTCCCCCTCTGTTGCCTATGAATCTAACCTTCCGAGGCTTCCCAGGCTTAGTCCCTGAGAATCAAATACCTCCAGAGGTTCCACCACATGCACGTTTTGCATGATAAAATGATGGAAGGAAAATGAGAAATGTCCTCTACTGTGAGAGGTTGGCTGTTCTTGTTTTGCACACATGAAATAGCCTGTGTCATAACCATTGTCCTCCTGTCTTTTTACTGAGGTGACTAAGTGAAGTTAAAATAAAAATCATTCATTATCATCTCATGGGAAACTCTTTTAATGTAAACTGAAAAGGAGGGGAGAGAAATAACTCACTAACGTTCTTAATTGACAGACCTCTGAAGTGAATGTATTTCTTTATGCTAAGAGCAAAATATTCATGTGGTTTTTTGGTCCTCAAACTACTAAGTTATTCACAATTCGTGGAAGTTGAAGATTTTCCATCATTCTGCTCTCAGTTGGATCCAATATATTTGTAATAACCTACCAAATATACTTAATATGTAGACCTATTTCTTGTAATACTAGTAAATAGTGTTTTTTACTTTTTCTGTAACTTTCTTGGCTAATGAAGTTTGCTGGTTGGATTTGTTCTGATCATCCTTAAATCCTACCATGCTGACAGTTTTAATTAAAAGAAAAATTTCCAATCATTTCTCTAATGCCAGAGAAATGCTAAGTACAAATCATTTCTATTCAGAATTTCAATACCATGTTCTTTGCTAAAGCCTCATGAAATAGTTTTGGCATTTGTGAAGTTTTTTTATAGATTGAATAATAAATGTGAGCAACACTACATTAGTTCTGTAAGAATATGATATATAGGACCTAAGGAGATTACAAATGTAGTAATAATTAATTTGCTGTGTTGTTCTCATGATGGGTTAAGGCCCCTTAATTTTGAAAACTTGCCACACTTTTTCCACAGCAATTGAAATAATTTCTTTATCTTTTTTTGCTGCATTGTATGTCTGTTTGTGACATTTACTCCAAATCATCTTTGGAAAAAGTGAAACAAATTATGGATTTTCATTTTTTTCCCATAAATAAATTATTCCTAGTAATTCTTAAAGTAAGGATAGCCTCGTGGCAAGTTTTTGGTTGTTTACATTCAAAGACAATCAACTTTATATTTTTACTGTTCTTTTGTCATTTAGTTTTCTTTTTAAAATTCCTTCTGCCTACTACAGTTTTGTTTTCTTTTCTTTGACTTCTTCTCTTTTAACTAAAACTCCTTAGCTTAACTGAGAATCTGAACACCCCATCTGGACGTAATGAGATGTTGTGCCGAGACTAAAATAATGGCAGTGATAAAACTAAAGATGAAACCAAAGAGTGCTGACACTCAGAAGAGCAGGGAATCTATCCACCTGTGATCAAAGATCAACCCCCAAATCAGAAGGCCAGCCGTTGCCTCTCATTCTCAGGCCCGAGGAAGAAAGACTCTAAGGGCAACACAGTGAGCAACTCTGGGTACTACACTTACCCAAGAAGCACAAGTGAACATTTCCATCTTCACTATTTCACGATTTATTCTGTTTGGATGTAATTATTTGTGTAATTATAGGTGTTTGCTTCTTTATTTTGAGTGATAGTGATATAGCCTATCCATTTCTGGGCTACATGTCTTTTTTAGTTGTATGTGCCCTACCAAGATCATATGAGAAGACATAGCCACAGTCAGCCTGCACATTCCCCAGAAGTAAGTGACAAGCATTAGTACACCCATTGTACACATAGGAAATTATTACCAAGAGAATATGTGCCTTTCTGAATTATACTAGTAACATATATAAAGAACATTTCAAGACCACTTCCTTTACTAGTCATAGCACAATATATTGGCATCTTTCACTGTGACATTTAAATTTAGAAGAAGGCAAATTCTGGTCCTTTGCCCCTGAGGATATAGGAAATGTTTTATTATCTAACAAATAAGAGCAGTCTACTTATCTTCATATCACTGCTCAGCAATAGGAACTCTGAAGACCACAAAAGAAACATGCAGTTTAATCCTATCACATATCATGGGTGATAAGGATTTTTATTAAATAATTTATTTATGTTATCTGAAGTATAGCAACATAATTATTTTCGCCATTATCTTTGCTACAATTATATTATTACTTAAGAAATTATTCTACTCTTTTGAATTATTCTACTCTTTTGAATTCCAGATATTTTGTTTTCATGACCTCTAGTAACTGGGTGCTAAAATTTTACACAGTCAGGGCAAATAAATATGTCCATTATTTTAAATATCCTGCCCTTGAATTTCATTGAATTTGCCCCTTGAGTCTACTATTATGCATCTGGATAGAAGGGCAGAGCATATTCATTTTCATTATGCCCTTTGTTCTTTTGAAAAAACAACCTCAAGTCTTCTTATCTTTTACTTTTTGGATTGTTAATTCTCTTTTTCATATTTAATTTTACATGCTTAATTACTAACCTGCAGATACTCAGGTAGAGAAATTAGCAGCTATAAATTAATCCACCATTTTAAAATGGACTTCAAAAAATATGTTGAACAGTGACCAGATCTAATATGTTATACTCTCTGTGGCATTTGTAAAGGATCCATTTCGCTCATGATCCTTTTGCCCTTCAGTTGAAATCTGGGTTAATTGAGGCAAAGCTGAACTTGCTCTTTTATGAAATATGTGGTAGGCCATTGCTCTTTTAATTGCTAAAATCATCAATACTGTCTGGACATTTGGATACATTCCCATTTTATTTAAAATGTCAGCTGTTTGGCCTCATATTTCGTTGTCCCTTATCCTATCAAGATTTTATTTAAATTTTTACTCCAAATGACATTCACTTCTAACATAAGAAAAATATTTATTCTATTAGTAGTACATTCAGTGTGTGTGTGTGTGTGTGTGTGTGTGTGTGTGTGTGTGTGTATATATATATATATATATATTCCTTTCTCCACTTCATTGCTAGAATATGTGTGATATGTGTGTGTATGTACTGAATGTACTACTAATAGAATATATATATATATATATATATATATATATATATATATATATATATACACACACACACATGAGGTACAGTATATAAATCTATACATGTGTAGAAAATGCAGTGATTAAATAGGAGTAGTTGGCATTTTCATTTCTTTAACATTTTCTTGAATAATTTCTTATTAACATGTAATAAGTGTATATATTTATGGGTACAGTGTGATATTGCATTAGTATATATAATATGAACTAATCAAGCGAGGGTAACTAATGCTTCCACCTCCTTATTATTCCTTTTTATTTGGAGACTTCAAGCTGTTCTCTCCCAGTAATTTTTAAAGAATACAATAGGTTAGTTTGACCTATAGTCACCCCACTATGCTATAGAAATTAGGATTTATTCATTTTCTGTAACCATATTCATATCCATTATCCAACCTCCTTCCCACCCCTCCCAGCATCAAATATTCACTCTTCTGTATTTAATTCAACATTCTTATCATCTATCATGAGAATAAGCATACAAATTTTGTCTTTTTGTGTCTTATTTCACTTAACATCTTCTAATCCCATCTGTTCTGCGAATGATAGGATTTTGGTCATTTTTAATGTATGAATAATTTTTTGTTGTATATATTGACCACATTTTTTTGTCTATTCATACATTTATATCTTATAAATGACTTTATATCTTAGCTAATGTGAATAGTGCTGCAATTAACATGGGTATGCAGGTATTGGTTTCATATTGTGATTTTAGTACCTTTGAATATATACCCAGCAGTGGGACAGATGGATAGTACAGTAGATCTCCTTGTAGTTTTCTGAGAAACCTCCCATACTGTTCTCCATCATAGCTCTACTCATTCACATTCTTACCAAGAGTCTATGAGAGTTCCTTTCTCCACTTCATTGCCAACATTTATTATTTTTCTCTTTTTGATGATAGCTATTCTAACTTGGGTGAAATAACATATCATTGTGGTTTGGGTTTACATTTCCTTGAGAGTTAATGATTTTGATCATTTTTTTCAGAAATTAGTTGGCCACTTGAAATTCTCTTGAGAACTGTCTATTCAGACATTTTCTTTATTTTTAAATTGAACTATTTCATTTTTTTCTTTTGAATTTTTAAAAAAAAAAATGAATTTTTTTACTCTTTTTTCTATTTCTATGAAGAAAGAAATTGGAATTTTAATATGAATTGCATTAAATCTATATAGTGCTTTTGGTAGTATGTCCCTTTTGACATCATTAATTCTGCCTATCCAAGACCATGGGAGATTTTTCCATCTTCTTAGGTCTCAGTAATTTCTTTCTTTAGTGTTCTGTAGTTATCATTGTAGAGGTCTTTCACCTCTTTTATTAGAATCATTCCTAAGGCTTGTGTTTTGTTAGTTTGTTTGTTTTGAGGCTATTGTGAAAAGGTTAGTGGTTTTTTTTTTTAATTTCTCTTTCAGCTGATTCATCATTGACTTATAGGAACACAATTGATTTGTGGTTGTTAATTTTACATCCTACTACTTTGCTGAATTCATTTATGAGTTCTGGAAATTTTCTGGTGGAGTTTTTTGGGTCTTCAAAATGTCATGGGCCAACAGAAATAGTTTGAGTTCTTCTTTTCCTATTTATATCCTTCTACTTTCTTTCTTTTGCCTTTTTGCTATGGCTTCATTTTCAAAGTCTGTGTTGAATAGAAGTAGTAAACGAGGGCATCCCTTGTTCTAGTTTTTGAGAGAATGCTTTAATTTTATTTTTTTTCTGTTTAGAGTACTGTTTGCCTTGGGTTTGATGCATATAGCTTTTAAAATGTTGAAGTATGTTTCTGCTATCACTAGTTTTTATAGTATTTTGAGTATGAATGGATGCTAAATTTTGTCAAATATTTTTATGCATTTATTGAGATAATCATGTGTTTCTTTAAGTCTATTTCTTTATTTCCATATATTGAACCAATCTTGCATCCTTGGGATGAAACCCACTTGATCATAGTGCACTGTCTTTGTAATGTGTTTTTCTATGCAATTTGCCTGCATTTTATTAAGAATTTTTGTATATATTCATGAGGGATATTGGTCTGAAGTTTTCTTTTCTTGATGTACCTTTGTCTGATTTTGATATCAGGGTGACACTAGCTTCATAGAATGAGTTTGGAAGGGTTCCTTCTTTTCTGTTTCATGGAATAATTTGAGGAAGATTGGTGTTAGTTCATCTTTTAAGGTCTGGTAGAATTTGGCGAAGAATCCATTTGTCCCTAGTTTTTTTTTGTTTTGTTTTGTTTTTTGTTTTTTGTTTTTTTGGTATAATTTTGATGGCATCTTCAATCTCATGAGTTGAAATTACTCTGTTTAAATTAGTATGTTCTCCTGATTAAATTTGAGTAGATCATATGTCTAGAAATTTCTGGAGGTCTTCAAGATCTTCTATTTTATTGGAGTGTAAATTTTCAAAATAGTTCCTGAGTATCCTCTGTAATTTCAGTAGTGTCCATGATGATATTTCCTTTTTCTTCACAAACTTTAGTATTTTTAGTTTTTTCCCTCTTTCTTTTTAATTAGTTATACATGACAGTAGAATGCATTTAGGAACTTTGATATATTATACAGATATGGGATATAATTTCTCACTTTTCTGAGTGTACATGTTGTAGAATCATATTGGTCTTGCAGTCACATATGCACAAAGTAATAATGTCTGTATCATTCTACCAGCTTTTCTAGCCCAACATCCTCTCCCCTTCCCTCCCATCACTTCACCTAATCTAAAATAACGCTATCCTTCTCTAGTGCCACCCGATTTATTGTGAGTTAGCATCTGCATATTAGAGAAAACATTCTGCCTTTGGTTTTTGGGGGATTGTCTTATTTCGATTTGCATGATATTCTCCAACTCCATGTGGTTCTTTATAATAATCTCTATCTCTTTATTGAAGTGAACTTTCACTGCCAATATTTTCTTACTGTTGTACTCCTTCCATGGTCTTTTACCTTGCAGATCAGTTTAACTATAAGTTTTCTGAATTCCTTCTGTGACATTTCATCCACTGTGGTATCACTGGATTCTATTCTTGAGGCATTTTTGTTTGATTAAGATGGTTTGTTCCTTTGCTTTTTTATCTTTTTTGTGTGTCTACTCATTTATCTGTATGATCCTGAAGTTGCAGAACTTTACTCTATGAACTTCTAGTGTCCCTGAAGTTTTGTGGTATCTCAAGTTGTAGGGGTTTACATATAATAACAACCATCAACGCAAAGAGTATACAGCATTCAACTAAATACGTAGTTCCTATTATGATATCTATAATGGTAATTGAAACAGTAATCAGCAGTGGTAAGGTAAGCAATTTCCAATAGTAAAAAAAAAATAGTAAGTTTACAAAAGGGTTTGCTATTTCAAAATTTGAAGAGAGAGAATGCAGAAGAGATGTAGAATGTTATAAATGAGGAAAAGAGAAAGTAGAAGAAAAAAATTAAAGGAAGTGAAAGAGATAACAATAGAATTTGGTTATTAGCAAAATAAAATTGAGAAAGAGAATTTAGAGAAATAGTCAAGTGGAAAAATAATATAGAAAAACACAAAAATACACTAAAAATCCTAGACCTCAAAATACAAGAGTCATATAAATAACTACATTTAAAAATGCTAGAAATGAATGAGAACATAAGACCAATACATGTATATATAAATGTCCATGAATCATTCAGCACACTATCAAGAGAGAAAGAGAAAACAAGAAAGAAGAGAGAAAAAAAAATAAAAAAGTTTCTTGATGAAAAATTAAGGAATTGTTTTTGTTGTAGTGATCAAAAATTGTCAATAATAGTATATGGGGGCTGTCTACTCCCAAGTGTCTTTCTTTGCATTTTTTTTCTTGAGATGTATTGGGTACAAGAGAGTAGTTAAGATCTTCCTCTTTTTGTATCGTTTGTCAAGTTGGTGGTTGGAGTTCAAAAACCCTTGGCTTCTCTTCTGGGCAGTATGAGGTGGGGCACTTTGGAGAGTTTTGTCTGCTCCCTTCTTAAGATGGGGTTGATGTAGAGCTTCATGAGAGGAGTTTCTGAAGTTGGAACTCCTGATGCTATTAAATCCACTTTACTCAATATGTAATATCTTTAGGATTAGTCTGTCTCCCATGCTTTTTTGGAGTGTTGATTGGTCTGACGATTTTAAATCAGCACCTCTCCAGAGCCTGGCAGCTTCTGATCCATGCTGGGAGTCTATACCCCAGGAGTCTCCCTTGGGTTCTACTAGTTTGGTAAGGGAGCCAATCCTTCACCCCTTAGCCTTCCATGGTTTCCATTCTTCCCAGTCTCCTGGGCTCAGTCCCCATGGGCATGTTCATTCCCACCCACCTGATCGAATTCTCAGCCACCCCCGCTGGTCCTGGGATCTCTCTGGTCTGAAAGTCTCTTATTTCCCTTGGTAAAACACTGTCTGCACCTGATTTCTCCTGATTTTCTAGTCACACTCTGAGTCACATGACAGGCCTCTGCTTACAGGTCTGGACACTTTGACTTGTTCCTATAGCCACCAGCTACCACAGTGTGGCAGAACAAGAGGTCTCTGCTTCTGCTCTCCACAGATAACTGGGAGACACACAGCAGGAGGATATAGTGTAGCTCACCCACTGGATCAGTCCCGTAATGTCCTTTGGATCTCTGGTTTCTCCGTATTCAGACACACTATGGTGCTACCTGAAATGCATGTTTTCTTAGTCACCCTCTCCAATTTTGCCTGCAGTGAATTTGCTCCAGTGGTGGACACCAGCGAAGTTGTTTTCTTTTTTATTTTATTTTCTGAGTCTCTACAGTGTTCTGAGAGTCCAGTATTAAATCTCAGTAAAATCCTTCTTTTCACCCACCTCATTGAGAAGTTATTTATCCACTTTCCTGGTTTCACACCACAGATCAGCTTGAAAAGCAACCTCCTCTATTCCACTGTCTTCGCCACTTCGAATATGTCTTCGCTATATTGTATTCTGAAAAACTCCAAAGAGTGGCTATTACATGTTCTCACTACAAAAATGACAATGTTGTGAAGTAATGAATTGTTAATTAATTTCATTTAACCATCCCACAGTGTGCTTCAGAATAACTTGTTTTACATGGTAAAGACATACAATTTTATCTGTCAATTAAAAAATAGAAACAAAACTCCCTTTGAAACATTCTATTCAATCCAGTTTGCTCGATATATAATGTCTTTATAACAACAGTTGTACCTTATGGTAAATTTCTTAGCAATTATAAAACACTTTTTAAATAGAAAATTTAGTATCGGTGTATTAGTTTCCTCTTTCTGCACACATACACCAAAATACCACAAACTTAGATGTTTGAAATACTATGCTTTTTCCAAATCACAGTTATCCTTTTGAGTTGCCTAATTTAAAAATAAAGTTAGGCAGGGTACAGTGGTGTACTCCCTTAATCCCAGAACTTCAGGAACCTGAGGCAGGAGAATCACAAGTTCAAAGCCAGCCTCAGCAATTTAGCAAAGCCCTGCCTCAAAATAAAAAAATAAATAAAAGGACTAAGGATGAAACTCAGTGCTTGAACTCCTCTGGGTACAATCCCCAGTACAAAAATTTCTTTGAACTTCTTAGGGCACTGGAACCAGTGAGCCAAAATGCCAATGTAGCAAACTGTATGCATCAGATTTGGTATGACTTAGTTTTCAGTCTGAACAATATTCAATGAAGAGAGGTATTTGGAAGACAGATATCACATGAAATATTGAAAAACGTCATTCTGTCACTGAGGTAGGCAAGAAAAAAATGAAACAGTAAAAATTTGTATAGAAATATTTTTATATAAAAGCTGGGACATTGTATATCAAAATTTAAAATCATTGAGAGAGATTTTTTAATCAACCTATATTTAAAATCAGATATCATACCTGATTTCTGATTTTAAAGATATCATACCTATCAAACCCAAGAAGAAAGAGGTTCTTCCATATGAGAACTTACAAAAAAAATTAACCTATATCTGTGTTTCGATAATTTTAAGGCAAGTACAAGCAATTAGACATCTTTAAAGGTCATATTGATAGGTTCATCATATTCCCCAATTATGATAATTTACCTATTTTAGAAGCCTATTTACATAACTAATAGAATTGCTTTAAATTTGAGACTAAGGGTAGAAATAGTACAAGTAGAGTAAAATTAAACTTTTCCAGTTATTTTTCCAATTACAAAAGAAAAAATTGTAGACTGTGCTTATTCAATTGACATGTGTAATCACCACACACACATCTACAAGGTTTTATTAGAGCTTAACTATACATTTTTAAAATGTCATTTACTTTCTACTTTTTACTCTTTTATGGTGCCTATTTTCCTTATTCTAATGTTCATGTTTTGAATAAGACTTCTAATGCTGTATATTTTCCCTTCTTGTTTGTTCATTAAATTAAATCTTGGTGATGTTTTGGAACATACTATATTAGTTTTTTTTTTACTTACCTGTTTGTTTTTACATTTGTTTTTTTCTATTTTTTTCATGTTCTTTTTCCATAGAGGTTTAAACCTTATGTTTGCTCTGGGTATAATCAGTAAATTATTTTTTCTATTTAGTTGAAGAAGTACAAACTTACTGAAGCAAAAGATTGGGTATTTTTCTAGGAAAATATGAAGTATAAAATATTATTACTGTTAATGGTAGACAACACTGTCCCTGTCCTTTGTTAAGAGCATCTCAATTTTGCCCAGGTTTTTGAACTAATAGCACACTTCTCAAGGAGGACTAATCATCCTTTGGGTCCATCCAGACGATAAATTGTAACTAAATAAAACCACCATTATAATTCAAACCTTTTTCAATAACTAGATTTGGGCTAGTCTTTTGAAAAATTTTTAGGTAATGATATGTATGGAAATTTGCTGAGTGCCTCTAGGAAAAATTTTCTTTTCTGAAAAAATAGTGTTGCAGAAAGAAGGAACATTTTTCTGCCCAGCATCTTTCTGTCTGAAAAGTGTGCTACTATGTGAAGATTTGAAGGAAAATTTTAGAAATGTGTAGATCAAAAGCCATGACAGCACTGAGCCATTGGGACAATTGAAGTCCACTTTCAGACTTTGTATCCAAGGAAAAAAATTCTTAGTGTTTAAATTATCTTTAGTCTAATATCATGTTATATGCATTCAAAAGCATTCTTAATTGAAATAGTGTATTTTAAAATTTTTATTTTCTTTTTATTTATCTTATAAAAGTAATTAAAAATCTAGTAGATCATAATCCTGCTTTTTAGGTAGTAAAAAGGAGAGTTGTTTCATATATTAAAAAGAGATAAAGAACAATGGGGCATCTATGTATATCAAACAAAACATTCTCAAGTACAAGAATCAAATAGTCCACAATACAATAATACAGGGTGACTTTAGTACACCTCTCTCACCACTGGATAGATCTTCCAAACAAAAGCTAAATAAAGAAACTATAGTACTCAATAAAACAATCAATAATTTGGACTTAACAGACATATATAGAATATTCTATCCATCAACAAGCAAATACAATTTCTTCTCAGCAACACATGCACCCTTCTCCAAAATAGACCATATGTTATGTCACAAAGCAAGTCTTAGCAAATACAAAGAGAGAGAGACAGGGGGGGGGTACCCTGCATTCTATATGAACATAATGGAATAAAATTAGAAATAAATGATAAAATTTAAAAAAAATAGAAGCTACTCCAACACCTGGAGACTAAATAATGTGGTATTGAATGACCCATTGATAACAAAATACATCAGAGAAGATATATTCTTAGAGATAAATGAGAACTCTGATACAACTTATCAAAATCTCTGGGACACTATGAAGGCAGTGCTAAGAGGAAAGTTCATTGCATTAAGGTCATTCATTAAAAAAAGAAAAAGTAACAAATGACTTTAGAAAATGGAAGAACTTGTCATTAAATCTCAAAGTCCTAGAAAAAAATAGAAGACAAAAAAATAAAATCTGGTCTGAATTCAATGAAATTGAAACAAAAGAATCAATTTTTAAAAATTGACAAAACTCAAAGCAGGTTTAATGAAAAATTAAATAAAACTGACAAACACCTAGGCACCCAAATGAAAAGAAGGAGAGAGACAACTCAAATTACTAAATTCATGATGAAAAAGGAAATATCACAAGAGACACTATTAATGTACAGATGATAATTAGAAACTACTTTGAAAATGTATACTCTAGTAAAATAGAAAAATTTGAAGACACTGACAAATTTCGAGAGGCATGTTTCAACCCAAACTGAGTCAGGAGGACATATACAATTTTAACAGTTAAATTTAAAGCAAGGAAATAGAAAATGCCATCAAAAGCCTACAAATCAAGAGAATCCCAGGACCAAAGAGATTCACAGCTGAATTCTACAAGACCTACAAAGAAAAATTAATACAAATACTCCTAAAATTATTCTGTGAAATAGAAAAAGGAGGGAACCCTTCCAAACTAATTCTATATGGCTAGTATCATCCTGAAACTAAAAGCAGACAGAGACACATTAAAGAAAGAAACTTTCAGACCAATATCCATAATGAATACAGATGCAAAAATTCTCAAAAATAGTGCACCATGATCAAGTGGGGTTCATTCTAGGGATGCAATTTTAGATCAATATATGGAAATCAATAAACATAATCATCATATCAATATTTTAAAGATAAGAATCATATGATCATATCAACTAATACAGAGAAAGAATTTGACCAAATACAGCACACTTTCATGTTCAAAGAACTAGAAAAACTAGAGATAGTAGAAACATCCTTCAACATTGTAATAGCTATCTATGCTAAACCCAAGGTTAACATCATTCTAAATTAAGAAAAATCGGAAGCATTCCCTCTAAAAACTGGAACAAGACAGGAATGCCCTGTTTCACCAATTCTATTCAACATAGTATTTGAAACTCTAGCCAGAGCAATAAGAGGGAAGAAAGAAATTAAATATGAATAGGGAATAAAGAACTCAAACTATCATTATTTGCCTACAACATGATTCTGTACTTAGAAGATCCAAAAACTCTACCAGAAAACTTCTAGAATTAATAAATGAATTCAGCAAAATGGCAGGATAAAAAATCAATACCCATAAATCAGTGCATTTCTCTACATCAATAATGAATCCTCTGAAAGTTAAATTAAGAAAACAGCCTCATTCACAATAGCTTCAAAAACTACAAAATATTTGATAATTAATTTAACAAAAGAGGTGAAAGACCTCTACAATGAAAACTATAGAATATTAAAAAAAGAAATAGAAGAAGGCCTTAGAAGATGTAGAGATCACCCATGCTCTTGGAAGGGCAAAATTAATATTGTCAAAATGGCCATAATACCCAAAACTCTGTACAGATTCTATTCAATTCCAATTAAAATTCCAAAATCATTCCTTATATAAATATAAAAAGAAATCATGAATTTATTTGGAAAAATAACAGACCCAGAATAGCCAAAACAATCCTTAGCCAGAAGAGTGAAGCAGGAGTCATCCCAATACCAGACCTTAAGCTATACTACAAAGCTATGGTAACCAAAACATCATGGTGTTGGCACCAAAATAGACATGTAGAAAAATGGTACAGAATAGTCGGCACAAAGACTAACCCATAAAAATACAATTATCTTATCTTAGACAAAGGCGCCAAAAACATACATTGGAGAAAAGATAGCCTCTTTAACAAAAGGTGCTGGGAAAACTGGAAATCCATATGCAACAAAATGAAACTAAACCCCTATCACTCACCATGCACAAAACTCAACTCAAAATGTATCAAGGACCTAGGAATTAAACCAGAGACCCTTCATCTAATAGAAGAAAAAGTAGACTTAAATCTCTATCATGTCAGATTAGGCCCCATCTTCCTTAATAAGGCTCTTATAAGCACACTAATTAAAATGAAGAATCAAAAAATGGGATGGATGCAAATTAAAAAGCTTTTTCTCAGCAAAAGAAGCAAACATGAGGTGAAGAGAGAGCCTACATTTTGGGAGCAAATTTTGTCCACACACACATCAGAGAACTAACTTCCAGGACATATAAAGAACTCAAAAATCTTAACACCAAAGAAACAAACAACCCAATCAATAAAGGGGCTAAGAAGCAGAACAGACACTTCTCAGAAGAAGATATACAATTAATCAATAAATATATGAAAAAATTTTCAACATCTCTAGTAATTAGAGAAATGCAAATCAAAACTACTCTGAGGTTTCATCTCACTCCAGTCAGAATGGCAGTTGTCAATAATACAAACAACAATAAGTTTTGCTAAGGATGAGGGGGGAAAGGCAAACTCATATATTGTTGGTGGGACTGAACATTTTTGCAGCCAATCTGAAAAGCAGTATGGAAATTCCCTAGAAAACTTGGAATGGAACTACCAGTTGACCCAGTTATCCCACTCCTTGGTGTATAACCAAAGGACCTAAAAACAGCATTCTACAGTGATGCAGCCACATCACTGTTTATAGCAGTACAATTCACAGTAGCTAAACTGTGGAACCAACCTAGATGCCCTTCAGTAGATGAATGGATAAATAAACTGTGGTGTATATACACAAGATAATATTTTTCACCATTAAAATAGAATAAAATTATGGCATTTTCAGGTAAATGGAGTTGGAGAATATCAAGCTAAGCAAAGTAAGTCAATCCCTCCAAAAAATGAAAGGCCTAGTGTTCTCTCTGTTAAGTGGATGCTGATCCATAATGGGGTTGTTAAAGCGGGGGGTGGAGAATGGAGGAACTTTGATTAGGCCAAGAGGAGGGAGGAAAAGGGAGGGGAAATTGGTAGAAAAGATGATGGAATGAGATGGACATCTACCCTAGGTACATGTATAACTGCACATATGGTGTGACTCTACTTCGTGTACAACCAGAGAAATGAAAAGTTGTACTACATTTGTACACAATAAATAGAAATGTTTTCGGCTGTCATGTAAAACTCATTAGAACTAATTAAAAAGAGAGAGCGAGCAAAAGAGAGAGAGAGAGAGAGAGAGAGAGAGAGAGAGAGAGAGAGAGAGAGAGAGAACCATTGAACGACAACTTCTGATATGGAGGTGATAATGTGTAGTGTTAATTCAGTAGTAATCATTTACAAATATAAATTGATGTAAATTTAGGACTGAATTCTCCACACGAACTTGTGCTTTATAAAAATAACCTGAACACATAGTTTAAAATTCTGATCCAGGCCGAGTTGCAGCTACCTGTAAGCCCAGTGGCTTGGGAGGATCACAAGTTCAAAGCCAGCCTCAGCAATTTAGTGAGGTCCTAAGCAATTTACTGAGACCCTGTTTCAAAGTAAAAAATAAAAAGGACTGGGGATATGGCTCAGTGGTTGAGTGCCCCGGGGTTCAATCCCCAATATAAAAATAAATAAATAAAAGAAAGAAAACAAAAGGGCTAGGGATGTTGAGTATCCCTGGGTTCAATTCCTTGTACCAATAATAATAAAAATAAATAAATAAAACAAAATAAATAAAAATAAAAAGGGCTAGGGATGTCACTCAGTGATTAAGTGCCCCTGGGTTCAATTCCCAGTACCAAATTAAATCACATCATCATCATCATCATCATCATCATCATCATCACCATCTGTGGGAGAGATTGTGCTACATGTGGCCACTGAGTCTTCCTTTTTCTCCTTGATTTGTCCACATTAGATCCAATGGCTGAACTATTAATAGATCAGCTATATGATACTTAGAATTTTCCTTAGAGCAACTGTACTATAGACACAGACCAGTAGGGAAATAGTTACCTATTGAGAAGATTGAAGAGAGTCTATTTTTGATACATTCTTTTTTTTTTTTTTAAAGAGAGAGTGAGAGAGGAGAGAGAGAGATAGAGAATTTTTAATATTTATTTTTTAGTTCTCGGCGGACACAACATCTTTGTTGGTATGTGGTGCTGAGGATCGAACCCGGGCCGCACGCATGCCAGGCGAGCGCGCTACCGCTTGAGCCATATCCCCAGCCCTATTTTTGATATATTCTAAAGACTGTTGTTTTGAAAATGTTTTGAAAACATTTGGGCATGTTTTCCAGTAGTATTGCAGTTAATTGTTTATAGACACACCAGAATGTTGAGCTCCTTGGTAACAACCAGGGATGACTAGAGTCTCTGTGTTAGTCACTTTCATGTGCTTCAAAACCTCTCCTTTGTTTGTATTTGTGTGCCTTGCAAATAGTATCATTATCTATGTGTATCATGAATTTTTCCATGAAGCCCAGTTGAAAAGCTATAATTCAATACATGAATAGTCATCTGTTTAAAAGTAATTATTTATAATAGGGATAAAGGACTCAATACTTTTAGGTATCCTAGCATACATCAATCAACTAGAAACACAGATACCTCAAATGAGGTCAAAATTATCATAAAAATGTACTCATAGAGTTGAAATGATACCTTCCATTCACTTTCCTGACCTAGATATGGCAATATTCACTCCTAGTATTAAATATTTGTTAAAAAGTGATAATGGGCTGGGTGTAGTGGTACCTGCCTATAATCCCAGCAGCTTGGGAGGCTGAGACAGGAGAATCAGGAATTCAAAGCCAGTCTCAGCAATGGCAAGATGCTTAGCAGCTCAATGAGACCTTGTCTTTAAATAAAATACAAAATAGGGTTGAGGATGTGGCTCAGTGGTCGAGTGTCCCTGAATTTAATTCCTAGTACACCATCCCCTCAAAAAAGGGTGCAGCCAATTTGGAAAGCAGTATGGAGATTTCTTGGAAAGCTGGGAATGGAACCACCATTTGACCCAGCTATTCCCCTTCTTGGTCTATTCCCTAAAGACCTAATAAGAGCATGCTACAGGGACACTGCTACATCGATGTTCATAGCAGCACAATTCACAATAGCAAGATTATGGAATCAGCCTAGATGCCCTTCAATAGATGAATGGATAAAAAAATGTGGCATTTATACACAATGGAGTATTACTCTGCATTAAAAAATGACAAAATCATAGAATTTGGAGGGAAATGGATGGCATTAGAGCAGATTATGCTAAGTGAAGCTAGTCAATCTTTAAAAAACAAATACCAAATGACCCCTTTGATATAAGGGGAGTAAACAAGGACAGGGTAGGGACGAAGAGCTTGAGAAGAAGATTTACATTAAACAGGGATGAGAGGTGGGAGGGAAAGGGAGTGAGAAGGGAAATCACATGGAAATGGAAGGCGATCCTCAGGGTTATACAAAATGATATATAAGAGGAAAGGAGGGGTAAGACAAGATAATACAAATGGAAGAAATGATTTACAGTAGAAGGGGTAGAGAGAGAAAAGGGGAGGGGAGGGGAGGGGAGGGGGGATAGTAGAGAATAGGACAGACAGCAGAATACATCAGACACTAGAAAGGCAATATGTCAATCAATGGAAGGGTAACTGATGTGATACAGCAATCTGTATACGGGGTAAAGTTGGGAGTTCATAACCCGCTTGAATCAAACTGTGAAATATGATGTATTAAGAACTATGTAATGTTTTGAACGATCAACAATTAAAAAAAAGGGGTGATAGTGAAGAGTATTTGGTATAAATAGTGAATTGACAGATATTAAAAATTACACATTTAATCGCTCTCCCAATTTTTAAGGTTAAAATGATTGTTGATAAGTTCATGACTGCTTATCTGGTTATTAGAATTTTTAATATTTTTAATGATATCATGTAATTCAATATCCCAGCTAAAAAGCATCATCCCATTGTATTGATGGTTATCACTTCCTTTCTCCCTTCCTTGCTTTCAAATTTAGTTACAATAAATAATATTCAATATTGTATCTATGTTCTAAACTCATTTTGACAATATTTTTTACAGTAGATATATTCAGAGTTGGAATTTATTGATTTTTTTCATTCTAGAACTTAGTGCAATAACTTCTGAAAACAATAAAACAATCATATTGCAAAAATGTTGGAAATACATTAAGAATTTGTTGAGATGCCTATTAAAAAAAGGGGAGGTACCTTATTTCCTGTAAAAGACCTTCACAGTAATTATATCATCAGGCAAATAACTTTAAACAGGTGTTTTTATTTTTGAGTCATTCAAATATAAGCAGTGGACCAATTGTGAAGCAATGTATAATTTCCAGGAAGGAGTGGATCTCAATTTTGAAGTGAATTACTCTTATTCACAGCTTTTAGGTATTTTACTCTCCACTATCACTCTTCAGTGAGAGAGAGAAAATTTGGGTGGATAAATTAATTCCTTGCTAATTTTGAAACAAATTACTCCAGAGTTGCTGACCAAAAAAACAAAAATGGATTCTTCTGGCTTTGTGAAGTCTGAAATCAGTATCACTAAGACAAATCACACTACCTTCAGAGTCTCTATGGGAAGATCTGATCTTTGCATTTTAACAGATTAGGTATCTGTGGAATTCCCTTGTCTGTGATCATATCAGTCCAGTATTTAAGCTTATCATCTTCAAATCTCTCACTGCTCTGTTAAGATCATTTATTTTCTTTGTTTTTAAAAGATCCATCTGTCTCCCTCTTACAAGGGCACATGTGATTACTTTGGGCCAACTCAATCCAGCATAATCTTCCTACCTCAAAATCTTTCTTAATCACATCTGCAAAGACTTTTTTTTAAAATTTTTATCTGTGCTATATATATGATAACTTTCACAGGTTCCAGACATTTGGATATGAATATCTTTGGTAGCACCATCTTTTTTTTTTTTTTAGCCTAACATTGTGCAGTGTTGGGGGTAGGAAAAAAAAACACTGTAATAAAAGACATTATTAGATGTATTATAAATAAATCATCAAATTCAAAAATCTTTGTTTTTAATGCATGATAATACATGTTGAATATGATCTTCAAATACTTATGTAACCAGAATCAGAAACAATTTTATTTGTATTGTTGGGCTAATTAAAAAAAATAACTTCCATATACAAAGAACACTTTTTACTGGAATTTAGAAAAAAAAAACTTATGTTACAATTTTTAAACAGGCATTTAAAAACCAAAAATATCAATAAATATGAATTTTAAATTATTTACTGACTGGCAAAAAATAGCATTTCTAATCACAACTAGTGACAATGAAGCAGAGTCAGCCTTCCACAGTTAAAAGGGGAATGTTCTCTCATCACTTATAATCATAATATGCACACTCATGTACAGCCTTGCTATACAGGCAAACATACATCAGTAAAATCACTATATGTTTCTTAAGACACACAAATTCAGCTTTTAATATAATTTAGTATTTTCTCAGTATTCCCTATGTTTCATTAACCTTTCAATTTTCAAAGTTGATTACATCAATTGGAATGGTCAAGACAACTTGATTTGTTATTATAGGTGTTGGAAGTACATTCAGTAGAACATGCCCAGCCTTATGATTGAACAGCAATAAGTGACTTGGTATGAAATGTTCTGTGTGAGTAAAAGGCAGGAAATTATAGTCAGTACCCTGATGCTGAATTCATATTGCTATTTTTTTTATTCAAGAGGAATCATTTTCTACTTTTTACTTCAAGAAGAATAGAATACCTTTGGGATACTGTTTTTATTTGCAGTTACATAAAACTTAATAGCTATGTTTATGTGTTCATTAAAACATTTCCTGTTGAATATTCTAACATCGAGAGTCTGTCTTACTTTGTTTAAGCAAAATATACTCAGATATGATTTCCAAAAAGGTTTATATGTTCAACTAAATTAAATACTTTAAGGAAAAACAGATTTTTAGGTATTTATTCCAAGAGAAGCACAGAAAATTAATTGATAGAAATTTATTCTGATAATTCATAATGCATGATTGAATTGTCATGTATGTCTTATTTGATTTTGGCATGCATGTTTTAAAAAATATTCACAGAAAATATAATGGCAAAATTACAATAAAGTGATACTTGTATTTTCTCAGTTTGCTCTCTCTGATTTTCAATAGTATCACTATTTTTAGTGATATTGGTAAGTTGATACCATTTTTGCAACCTAGTAAAAAAAATTTTACCAAAAAACATTCCTATAGATTGCATTGATTGCAAATCAATGATAAATATAAATCATATCTGTAGTAACCCAGTTATATATCATAATGTTGCTCTATATCATCTATTGTAATCTTTACTTCAAGAAGAAGATATTCTATTGTTCTTGAAGTAAAACATGAAAAATGATTTTCCATAGCATTCCTATGCAGCAGATGCTATGAGGAAGCAGTATAGTATATTACTGTGCTACTATATTCTGCTGATACTTAATGTGAATCAATCTAGTTCCTAACTCCTTCTCCAATTAAGCATCATGTGGCAAGTAATCAAATGGTGCTTCTTACATTCATCCCCTAATGATGGAGGTACTATCACTAGGTAATAGTTTTCCCTACTTGGTAATTTTAAAGAGAAATTTGCCAAGTATTTTAGACATATTTTAAAATGTTTGAATATATCAACATTCAAATCATACATTGTATATCAGGCATTTTGGTGGTAAACAAAACCAAATATTATCTCTGCCTTTATGGAGTTTGTAATCCAACAGCAATCTAAATATATTAAATAAAGGAACTAAGGTAAAAGAAAGAGAACAATGGAAGAGAAGAGTTTAAGATAAATTTTACTCAAGGTTCATGAGGAAATCATTTTCTTATAAAAATTTTCAAAATGTACTTGTTAAAACGAAATAACAATTTTTAAAAATGTAATTATTATTGAATATTTTGCTTAGTAACCTTCTTATTAGAAGTCTTCTAGTATTTAAAAAAATTACCTGATTGAAAAGTATAGAAATATTTCCTTTGAAAAGATGAAATATTGTCTAATATTATATTTTTCTAATATGTTTCTCTTTCTGTGTACAAAAAGGAAAACTAAAACAATAAATTACTAGTCAAACCATATTCTTAAGTCCTCTTTTCAAGTACTGTTTGTTTTGACACTTTTAAAATACTTATTTATTTTTTAGTTATAGTTGGACACAATACCTTCATCTTTTTATTTATTTATATGTGGTGCTAAGGATCAAACCTGCTGAACCACAACCCCAGCCTCAGGCACTCCATGTTTTCTTTAAGTAGACTTTGCAGTCATTGTGAGAAACACAAGATGTTTGTCTTAAGTAAGGGTCTTTTTTCCCCATAATTTTTCTTGAAGAAATTATTTTGCAAACCCAATGCCATAGTATTCAGTTTTCCTTAAAGTAATTTATAAATGTAATAAAATTTCAACAAAAATTGAAAGTTGTAAGTATGCATATGAAGAAGAACTTGACAGACTGAAAATTTGTATGCATTGTGCATGTTATATATATTTTATAATTTAAAAATATATATATTTTAAATTTAGGTTAGCTTTACTGTAAGAGAGAGAAATGGCAAGCCATTTGCAGTGTCATCAATTGTAACTTGTTATTTTATAATAAAATTTTTGTCAACCTTTTCTTTCTAGTTTACCTTTCTAAATATTACACTAGTGCATATCTAAGTCTAGCCAGAACTTGAGCCTATCATGACTGAGAGCTTTAATTATTTTTTTTCTTTAGCTAATTAGACTTCATCTTTGGAGTTAAAAATACAACAGGGAAAGCATGATGATTCTATTACCTTTTACAAATGATAGTTTAAAATATGTAGCTGGAGATTCAAGTTGAACCAGTTTCTCAAATGGTTTACTTGGTGCCTCAGATATAAACTCTTAAAAAGTGAATTTCATCATACAATAAAATTTGTCTCTCACTACAGATAGCATCTGAAAGTTTCTTTCTGAAACATAGAACATAAGATTCTTTCCACAAGAAAAAAAAATAATGTTCCCAGCAAGTTTATTTTTTAGAAGAAAACTACAAGTTAGATGATAGATAGCAAGTGTGATACTTTGTTATCCTGTTAGGCTGTCTCTCCTGAGCAGAACATCCTTTCCAATTATACTCAAACTGAACAACTGTCAATTATTTCACATCCACTAGCTGTAGCAACTGGAAAGAGGGTAGTGTAGATCTTTATGCTCAAAATAATTATGACTACTCTTAAGAATAGTATGAATGGAGGGGGTTATGGATAGAATAACTCATAGACCAAATTACAAGGAATTACAAAATCTTCACCAATATTCGGGCAACTAGGAACAACCCATTTGGAAGATATTGGTTCAGATAAATACTAGCTAAGAAAATAGAAAAGCAAACACAGAAAATAATAATTGAAATAAATTTAGAGAAAGAAGAAAGGATGTCAAAGAAACTTAAATAAGGCAGTTGATAAGTTAAATGAGATACAGTTAAAATAGATAAAATGTTGCCTTAGAGTAAAGGTAAATCAGTAATAGCCCTCCACAGCATTAGTGTGACTTTCTGTGTTAACTAAAGGAACTACACTATTAAAGGTGATGATTCTGTTTTACAAGACTATGATGTTTAGTGATATATGAGGCTAACTGGTTTATAATAAAATATAAAAGGAAAATGGTAAAGTGAAAGTAAATGCAAAGAAAGTGAAGGAACTTTTACTCTGCTCCTTCACTGCATTTGCTCCAGGGTGGGGATAGAAGGCGGATGGGGTGGGGGTGGGGGTAGGAGAGAGGGTAAAAGAGGTGTATAAAATTATGAACAATAATTACTTTGGAAAAAAAAAACAACTCAGAAAATAGATAGAAAATGCTTTATTACACAATATACTAAATCAGAAATAATAATGCATTTTAATGACACTAAATGAAAAAGAGGTTTGTTTCATAAATGCCATGTAGCTATCAATGATGACATTAATATATATTTAAAAAGCCACAGTTCAAAGTGAGAACTAGGTTGAACTGAAAAATAAACCAAGTTCCCAAATTCAATTACCTGAGACAATGTTTTATAAAAGTTAATATAGGAAGTATATTTTTAATATACTAGGGAATAAAATTTATAGGATTACTACTATAATAACAAGGGAAGATAATAATATAATATAATCATTTTAATAAAATGGAAAATATACTGAGAACTCAAGTACTGAGCATTTTCAAATATTTCATCTTTATTCTCCTTTAAGCCATGTGAGGTTTCTATTAATAAGCTGTTTTACCTTGGAGGAAACTGAAATATACTATGACCCTTTGACTTGAATAGAGCCACAGAGTTCCTAACTGATAAAACCAGACATTAGATTCCAAATACTTAATCTCTTTATGCTCTTTATTTGTAGGTGACCCATTACCTTACTTATCCTTCCAGAAAGTTACTAACCTTACTGGCTAAAACAGGACATTTTAGCTTGATTTGTAAACATACCAAGTATAATTTACATCAATATTTATACACAAATGTTAGTAACTAATTATAAATGATGCTTAAATTAATCTTAATGAAGATTCTGTATTCTTATTTCATATTTAATAGCTATCATTGATACAGTTGGTATACCATGCATGCTCTATGGAATCAAATACCACTTTTAGCCCTTAATGAACTTACTATGAAATTCCAGTTGTGAAATATAAAGGCTGCAGCATTGACATTCTTTACTGCTGCATCAGGAAGCATGCCTTCCAATAACAAATTTCCAGGAATATTTGATATGTGTATAACAGCTCCTACCAAATATTTTACTGTACTGCTACATCATTTTTTAGTACACAGTGTTTATTTAGCTCTCCATCGCAAATATACTGGGGTGGGGAACATGTATCCTTATGAACAAAGAACATTATAAAATATTACAATCTGCCTGGATGCTTGATTCCACTCCACTTGCTTCTTTTTCACTGAAATCTAATGACTAAAACCTGTAGGCATAAATTTTTCTCAGCCTTTTACCTTTGAAGCAAGAACCATTATTGTAGTTTTAAGACTGAAATCTAAATTTGAAAACAGAAAAATAGTTATAGATTTTTGTGGTTTTTTATTGTTTTTAATTATAGTGAGATGAATATTCTTCACAATATTGAGCCAACCTAAAAGTCTCATCCATTTTTTGCTCTGAAACTGAAGTTCCTCTCTAACTGCAGTCTGCTCAGTTTCCTGATCCTGTCTCCATTTCCCAGTCCTCACCTCAAATATCCTCTCAGTCCCCTTCTGTTGTCTTGGACCACTTGGTTTGGCTTTCATACTCTACTAAGCAATACACCTATTCAGCATTTTGATAAACCCATCACTTTTGAGAAACAGCTAAGTCACCATTTAGTACTACAAAATCATATCATAGAATTCTCATTTCTGACACTAGCTTTCCAGGTTACTAGTCATTGATTTATTGATGATTTTTCTGAATACATATTTTGCCAAAAGTACTTATTGGGGAGCTTAAGCATATCAACACATATATTTAAAGTCGTTTTTCTCAAGGAGATTATCATTGTACATTGGAAAATGTATGCAAATAATTAAATATAAGACATTTGCAATAAAATCAGGATAGGCAGAGTCTATTCACATAGTACATGGAACTCAGCCAATTCTGATTGAGTATAACTCAGGAGATGATATTTGAGTTGACTGCTGAGGAAAAATAAAATAGTGATAGGTGGTAAGAAGACTACATAAAGGGAATAAAAATTGTTGAAGGATAGAGGAGTAACATACAAAACAGCAAAGGGATGGGAAATAGCTCTCCAAGTACATGGACAGGAAGTATTCAATGTGCCTGGAATTCAAGATTACTCAAGGGATTAACTGAAGCATGTGGTTCAAAAGATAATATGGTACAAGGTCACAGTTTTGAACCATAAAATAAAGACTTCAAACTCACCATGGAGAGAATGGAAATCATGGGTATTTATTTAGCAGGAAGTGACATGTTACCATCTTTTTGCATTTTTTAGAAAATCCTACCTGCTATTTTCTCTTTTGACAGGAACCTCTCACCACCAACCTTCCAATCACCACTCTATTTCATTAAATCTGAAGTTAGCTTGATTCACTTCTAGGAGGTGTTTGACCCCTTGTGTTAATGCAAGTGATTTTTATTTTCCAGGCTATGCTATGTGATCTTTCCGTCTTCTTTCCTCTTCTCAGGTTAAATGCCTATTTATATTTCCTGTATGATTACCATATTTTTTCTTATCTATTTCTTAACTTGGATGCAGGGAGCATTTATCTTTGGCATTTGTATATACAGATTCTTCATACTTGTTAGTTGACTGAATCACCAAAAGTATGGGTTGGCAAGAAAATTTGTCATCCCTACAGAAGTTACACTAACTGGACAGTGAAAGGAAGTTGGGCATGGTAGCTATACAGCTATTGTTGTGGGAGATTATAAGAGGATAAAGTGAGAATGTGAATAGAGAAATGAAAAGGAGACACCGAGGAGAGAAAAGCTGATTAGATGGAGGACTGATTTGAAGAGGATCCTAACTTGGAGAAAGGTCATACATTGTCCTATATAAGGACAATTTTATTGGATGAAAATATTAGTTTTTTTAATATACTTAATGTTTCTTTTGGAGAAGCCATTATTTTATGTATCTAGAAGCTGAAATAATTCACCCTTAAACCAGAAATGTGGTTGACTAATTACTTTGTCTTAAAATCTAAAAATATTCCTTCAGTAAGTTTGAGCTATAATAGTGTAAGATTCCATAACAGTGAAAGGAAAGCAACAGAGAGATGAAAGTATATCTAGTCCTGTTCCTTGGAAAGAAGCAATATCTAATATTTCCCCTGAATCTTATGAATTAGGAGTACAGAAATTCAAGTTCTTTTTTAATCTTACACAGCATATTCCCAATTAATTCCTTGTCACTTCTCTCTTGCTTTTCCACAGTATGCTGTCTGGCTAGTCCTCTGGGTTACCTGGAACGTGTTTGTTATCTGCTTCTATCTGGAGGCTGGGGACCTCTCAAAGGTAATGCACCACCCCATTTACGGGAGTCATCAGTAGTGTGATAACAAGTCTCTTCCTAATGAGGGCAGTCTCACCCTGCTCTTGTTACCTAGATGCACCTGTCAAGAAGGTAAACTGAAGGTGTTTTGATTTATATCTCTGCATTTCCATCATTGGAGATATGTTTGATGTATCACAAAACTATGCTTTTGTGTTTTTAAGGAAAACAAGTGTGAAATATTGATGAATATAGTGATCATGCATTGTGCTTTTATAACATTTACTGATGAGTGATTTTTGAAGTAGGATTTTTTTTTCATAGAGAAAAATGGATGATTTTAAAAATCAGTTTGCTTATCTACTAAACATTTTCCTCATTGAGCCCAAATTGTAGTGCAATAATTCAAACAATTAAGGGGTTTTAGTTGAGTAAAGATTTTACCAGAGGGGTATAATTTGTTACAAAATGATCAAAATAAAGACTTAATTCTTAAATAATCTAGAAAAGACTTAAAGTGCATTTTAAATTCATATTTCTTTGTTCAATATGTTGTAAGCACATGTATCACTTTTGTATATTCAACAAGAATGTCTTTACTACTGAAATAATATAGTTTTCTGATTTCGGAATCACCATCCTCCTCCTCCTCCTCCTTCTTTTTCTTTTCTTTTTTTTTTTTGCAATAAAATTGGTGGCAAAGAAGTTAACCAAGGTCATCCCTTCTGGGTAGCTGTAGATCTTGATTCTTGAGAGAGTTTCAAGCATGTACTTCTTATCAACTTTGAACAACAAATATTTTAGAATGTTCTTTTACTTACTCCTTATTAAAGTGGAATATTCTACAAAGATGCTGAGAGTTTTAAAACTCAGAGCTGATCACATGCTTTATAAAGAAAAAGAAAGAAGAGAGGGAGGGAGGGAGGGAGGGAAAAGAAAGGAAAGGGAAAGGGGAAGGGAAGATCCTGCAGACTACCTTTACAGGGCCATATACTTTGGCAGGATAGAGAAGCGGGAATGATAATAAGAGTATACTCATTTACAACGTAGCATTCCTGAGTTTAAGAAAACACTCAGCATTTTTGGTGTTGTTCATTTATTATTGAACTGTGATATGTGGCTTTATATCAAGTAGAAATAACCGTGATTTATTTTGGTTCACTGACAAAGATAAAAGGTGGATAAAATGGTGATATTATGGTATGAGAAGGAACTAAGGCTTCCGAAACATGTTTGAGGATCAGACTTTGGAGGAGTCCTCACCCTGGCCAACAAAATTTTCCCTAGTGGGTGGTATTTCTGCCATTCTGGGTGGCAGCAATCCTTTCAGGAAGGTAGAGAGTCCAGTGCAAAGCAATTGAGGCCTCTCTAGGAGGGACACAGATAAAAGGGCTGCTTACCCTCATATTTGCCTCTATGCAGAAAAGCAAACAGGCCTCTTCAACAACGTGAATTCCTTATATATGTCTCTGCTGCTCTATAATCCACTTTCTTCAAAGAAATTTCACACTGCAATGACTTTTAATGATATTTTCTATTTAAAAAACTTGTAAGGAAGGTATTCAGGCATACTGGCTGAGTAAAATGATTTCAGCAGATCGTAGAATTTGTTTAATATAAAAAACAGAGATGTGAGTCAAGCTGGTTGCACAAGTTCTCTGTAATTGTGCTCACTATGCCACGTGATGACTGCAGGCACAGAAGGCAGCTTGGGGTCTCCTGACCTCAAACAGGAGCACTGAAACCAGAGTGAGGACACATCCTGCAACATCACAATTCCAGAGAGTTGCAATCCAGAGGATCATGAGTTCTTGCAGTGCTGGCAGGCATATGACACCTATTCCTTGGCAATGAAGCAGTTAATAATAATTCCTTTTGTTTTCATCTTATACACCAAGGCTAGGCTCTGCAGAGCACATGAAAATTTAATAATTTCTTTTTTTAACAAATAATCTAAAGTAAAAACATAAAGGGCAAAGTTATGCAGTTATCTGTGCTGCGTTTTTCTTCCCTTTGCTGCTCAAAGGGTTTGAGAAAAGTGTATTTATACCACTTAATTCTTTAGTTGCAACTTCCTCACAGTTTTCAAGAATTATAATGCCAGAGGGAAGCAATGGTGATTGAAAAATATATCATATACAGATATATGAAAACTCAAAAATGGCACTCCTGAAACTGCTAATACTTAAGAGTATAGAATACAAATGATTGTTTACTTCAACTCACCAGAAAAATAAAATAACATTTCTACCTTTTGAAGCGGTCAGCTAGTTTGAGTCTTATGGAGAAATATGACAAATAGACCCAGAGAGAAAATTTCATTATCCTTATATATGTGGATGAAGTGTATTTATTTCCATAAAGTGTTTTATAAATAGGTGACTGCTTCATCATAAAGATTGGCAAGAAGTGATAAAATGTAATAAAACATTGACACAAATTTCAGCTACCTGTTTAGAGTTTAGAAGTTTGTGTTGTCGTTTTCGTATGCTTTATGCGCCAGAGATTACAGCCATAAAAAAGAAGCTCAGTGTGAACATTCAGTAATGGATGATTTAATTACAATAATATGATACAAAGAACTAACCTGTTTGATTTTAAGTTTTCTTTCAATACATATGGCTGTATTATTAATATATCTTCTTCAATGAAAATTCTATGAAAATCTAACATTGTTACTAAAGACTTAATGTTTCATTTATTATCTCTCTACTATCTAAGGAAAAATAAATTATTTAATTAATTATTTCACCAGAGAAGCTGCTTTGCAAATATTTTATCTTACTTAAATTAACAAAATAGGGCTGGAATTGTGGCTCAGTGGTAGAGCGCTTGCCTAGGACAGGTGGGACCCGGGTTCAATTCTCAGCACCACATAAAAATAAAGGCATTGTGTTGTGTCCATCTACAAAAAAGATTCATATTCTCTCTCTCTCTATCTCTCTCTCTCTCTCTCTCTCTCTCTCTCTCTCAAAAAAAATTAACAAAATAATGGGAATATAAAATAAAATGGTAAATGATAGCAACAAAAAATACACATGGCATATTAACTATTTACACATTATTGTTATTAGATTAGATATTAGCAATGAAAACATTCTGAAGCATCCCTCAATATGTTATTCCTGGGTTGATATTTTAATGGTTGCCCTGTTAAGGAAACCAAGATCAAACTTATCTTTATCCAAAAGTGCTAATTTGTTAACAACTGCCTTTTGTGGGGAGTGGGTATGAGGAATTGAACCTAGGGGCACTTAACCACTTAGCTACATTCTCAGCCCTTTTTATGTTTTACTTTGAGACAAGATCTTGCTATGTCGCTTAGGTTCTGCATAGTTGCTGAGGCTGGGTTTGAACTTGTTATCTTCAGTTGATGGGATCATTATGTCATAGGCATGCACCAGCTTTCAAATGACTTTTCACATTAAGTGTCGTATGGGCTATTAGATTAATAGTTTTCAGAATTTCTCATATAAATAAATAATATTGTTTTGTTCAACTATTCCTGACACTTTGAATTTTTTTGTTCATATATTCAATAGAGAGAAATGGAAATTAATCCCGGCCGTTAACTGCATTCAGTAACTTTGAGAAGAGGAAAGATATACCATTTCCCATGTAGTAATGCTTAACTTCAAAGTACTTTGTAATTAGAGGAAAAACGCATATAACATGGTATATATGTATTAGAATAACTGCTGGGGAAAATGAAATATATTAAATAACTTTTTAAATAGTAATACATGAGCAAAAATCTTAGTGATATTCTCATTAAATGCAAAAAATATTTTATTAGATTTAATAAAGTAAATTATTGAGATTGAAATTATTTTCTACCACTTTTCTTCAAATGATTTTTGTGATCTCAGTCTCTACTTTTATGAAGTGTGTATTATCATTAGTGAATGATGTATCATTTTGCAAAATAAAACAATAAACATATAGACCTCAAGGAATTATTTTACACTTACAAGAGCTGAATTTGTTTTTAGTTAAATTTGTGAGAGTAGGGACCTAGTACAGATCAGGTTTCATTATACCTGAGATGCCTTGTTAAGGAGAGCCAAAAGTAATTAGTTTCATCCAGTGATATGTGTGCTTCAGGATGAACACATTTGAAAGCAACTTCTGGAAAGCTGTTCCATTTTTATAATTTTGATGGTTACTTCAGATATCTAAATGTAAATTATTTTAAAAATTTGCTATTTAAAAGGCAAAAGAATGTGCTCTGTTTAAGCTTTGGGGAATGAAATTGCTTCCTTGTGAATATAAGAGATAGGGGGAGATAAAACCTGTCATACTCAGTTAGCTAGGGAAAAAATAGGGAACAAATCCTTAAAACCAGATACAGTAAGATGCATAATAACATTCTATTACAACAATCTCAGTTTTATTTCTCTTATAACAAAATGCATTATTCATTTAGAAGGGTATCCAATAGGCTAATATAAAAAAAAAGCTTTAGTAGCCCTATATGAAATATGGTAGTATGGAGAGAAATCTGTTGTAATCATTTTTATTTGAATTGATACTTTTTAAATAATTAAAAAATCTATTCAATTACTATTAAAGAAGACCTATAGTTACTAAGAGTAAATTCAACAACTATCAAGAGGACAATATTTTGGATTTATAGGTTCTTACTTTGTTTTCCTTACTGTAAAATGTATGTAGTATAAGAACCCTTCAGTTAACTATCACTGACCTAATTAGGATAATTTTGAAATTTAAAATTCCCAACTATCCAAGTACTTTTTCATTTAGTGTATAGAGGAAAATGTTCCATGATTAGTGAAAATTGGACATAATACAATTCCTTCCTAAATCTGTAAATGAAACTTCCTATTGCCATTTGGTTAGCCACAACCTCCATTATTTTTCTTGATAATTCATTGAATTATTGTGCTTATTTTTTTAAGTTCTTTAATTCTCTCTTCTTTGTTTTTCTTTTCTCCTTCTCTGTGAGAAATAGGGTCCTTGAAACTTTTTACTTCTCTGGCTACATTGTTTACTTGAAAATGCCACCTATTGTCATAATATAAACTATCATCTTTACACCATGTCTACCAGATTTGTATCTTTGGCCCTGACCTTGTTGCTATGTTCAAGTCCCATACCTCCAGCATCCTGCTGGTGTCATGTTAGGTCCATTGTCACCTTAAATTCAACATGTCTAAAAGGATTTATCATCCTCTCCAAGGAATTAAACTTTGTAAGTTCGCTTCATACTAAAAGACAAAAAAAAAAAAAAAAAGCAAAAGAACAAAATTCACTGAAAAATAAATTAAAACGGGAACTTTTTTTTAAAAAAAGTAGACTGCAGACATTTTTTAGGCTAATTGTATAATCAAGGAAGAACTATATATTTGTATTATATAGATGGTGTTTGTGTGTGAGTGTGTGTGTGTGTGTGTGTGTGTGAGTGTGTGTGTGTGTGTTGTATTGTAAACTTCAGACACCAACAAGCTGAAAACAGCAGGGATCTGTTGGGGGAATGACTACTCTGGAAAGGTGTTCTCCAAAGAGAAGCCCTGACCTTTTAAGATGCTGTTCCTTGGAGGCATGTGCTGATTTTAGGTGAGGTCAGAGGCTTGGAATTTGGGCTTTGAAGACATAGAGGACTATTTCTGAAGAATTTATAAATCATCACAGCTTTGAGGGAAGCAGACTCAAACATATGGACATTTTTTCTGTTAGGGCATTTGGTGAATTCTGTACAAAACTTAAAATATAAATGAAAAGATTCTTAAGAAATATAGTGAAAAATTTTTGTCAGTCTGGTAAAATGAGATTGAAGTTAGGGGAAGAACTATATAGGATAAATCAGATTTATCATTGCAAATACCTGGAGAGGGAGTCAGGGATAAACTAAAAGCAGACTGAACATTACCAGGCTGAAATCCAGAGTCAACTCAGAATTGTCCTTGATTGAACTAAGTTGATTACCCATCATTTTATCTGTCTAGTTAAGGAAAGGGCAGACATCTTAAAGAGAAAGCATTATCTCAGGCCTTTATGGTTTATTTATGTGCATAGCAGACAATTGAAAATAGCTACACTTGCTAAAAGAAAGAGCCTCATAATTAAAAGTGAGAAAACAATGCACAATTGAAATGCACCAACAAATGATTCTGATATTTTAATGACCTAATAAGGACTTTAGAAAATAAAACATGTTGAAGAGAATCAAGGGAAAAACTACAGAGAATATGTTGAAAGATGAAGAATTTATCCACAAAGAGTTGATATCTATATGAAAAGTCAAAAGGAAACTCAGGAACTAAAAATAACTTAAAAATAAATTCATTAGGTGAGTTTAATAGTAGAACCAAAAAATTTAGAAGATTGGTCAATTTGAAAATGAGCTTATAGAAAATATCCAAACTCAAGCACGGGGAAAGATTAAAGGACACCTAAAAAGAATTCAAAAAACGGTAAAGGATGTCAGAAACATATGGGGCTTAGTGAACTGAAGTCCTAAAAGAAGAAAAAAATATATAATTGGACTGAAGCAATACCTAGAGTGAAAATGACAGATAATTTTCCAAAACTGTGTAAATACATCATTGCAAAAATTTAAGATTGTTCCCATATGCCAAGTGGAATAAATATCAAGATGACTGCATATGGGTAGACATGAGTAGGACTTTTGCAAAACAGAGATAAAAATCTTTAAAACACTGAAGACAGGAGACACATTGCCTTCAGAGAAACAGAAACAAGAATTGACTCTTCAAAGAAATGAAGAACCTAGAAGACAAGTGAGTGACACCTAAAAGCACTTCAAAAGGCCAACCTACCATTTTATACTCTGAAGAATAGAATAAGTAAGGTGAAATAAAATAATTTTCAGACAAGAACTCAGATAACTAATTATCAGAAAATCTGCCCTAGAAGAAATGCTAAATACCTTCCCATAAATTTATAAATAATTTTATCATATTATTTCTTACTATATTACATAAATAACAATAAATACAAATGCTAAACATCTCCCCAAATCTTTATAATTAATTATATGGTATTATTTTTTCTCTATTTTATTATATTTATTATATTACTTATTTCCTACTAAACTTCAACTTCCTAAAAGGCTCTGTGTTATCACTGTTTAGAAGAATGTCTGCCCCTGGCCACCACACAGTAGAAAGAAATTATAGAATCAATTAATAATGTTTTCGTTGTTTATAAATAATCACACTTAATACAACATAAAACAAAGGCAACAAGTTTCACTTATCAATATATTCTAATTATTTGTTTGCTCAACTGTCCCTTCTTCAATATTGGGTTCATGTTTTATTCATTTCTGAGACCAAGAGAAATGCCAAGCATATTAACAATGCTCATTAGAATGAAACCAAATGGCAATAGAGTAGATTTCATAATTATCCAGACCCACAAATACAACAGTGGGGGGTCCTTCCCTTCTACTCCATTGTTACATGGAGAGTAGGATGGGATGTGTGTCACTCAGGATTGGTCTAGAATCCTTTGTTGGTAGCAAGCACAGGGAAGTTAATCAAACAGCAGGCTCCCTAGAATCATGCTTTCCAAACAGGATCATATGAGTCACCCCTGTAGACATTTTTAAAATATGGTTTCTGATTGCTTTGGAGTGAGGCCTAGGTCTTTCATCCATAACAAAAAATTCTACCTGTTGACATCATTTGTGCATGGAACACACTATTTGTTCTAAGTATTACATTACTGGGAGCCTTCACATAGGCACAAGGAGAGTTCTTGATTTCCCACCATCTTTTGAAGCAGGGATTGTAACGCAGAACTTGGTATTCATGCATAAATAGATTTATCTGTTGATTTATTACTTAATACTGACTGTAACCAATATATCAAGCAAAGCAACCTAATATATTAGCTAAGGTCTGAGGAGAACTTGTGTTTAAATTCATTCTAGAAAACCCATGTCTTACATATCCTTCCTTTGTGCAGCAAAATCCCGTTCAGAAATATCCTTGGATTGCTAAGTTTACATGGAAAATTTATGTTCATCTTATAAACAGTACCTTACTGTTTTCCAATCTGCATTCCGACCATCATCATCCAAGGGCTCCAGCTGCTCGCCATTGTCACCAACACTTAATACTGTTCATCTTTTTAACTTTCACTATCAAATGGAAATGTAGTAGTATTTCACTGTGGCTTGAATATGCATTTTCCTGACATCTAGTAATGGTTAACATCTCTTCATGTGCTTATTGGTCACTTAGGTATGTTCTGTTATGAAGTGTCCCTTCAAATCTTTTGTCCTATTTTAATTAGGCTGTCTTACTAAATGTGTTTTAAGAGTCCTCTATATATTCTGAATGCAAGCTTTATATCAGATTAATTTTATAAATATTTTTCATGTTGTATGTATGGCCTGCCTTTTTTCTTCAGATATATCTTTCAAAGAAGAAAAGTTTTAAATTTTGATGAAGCCCATTTTAGCATTTTTTTTAACAGGTCAAGATTTTTGCATATTTTTTAAGACATTGCTGCTTAATTAAATATTGTATGTCACAAGAGAAAATGACAAGGCTTTCATTTCAATTCTTACAATTCAGAATTCAGATATTCAATCAACATACTTCACCCTGCTTCCCGGTGTGGAGATTGTACCCATAGGCACTCTACCACTGAACTTATATCTCTAGCCCTTTTTGTATTTTTTATTATGTTATTAAGTTGCTGAACCTGGCCTTAAACTTGAAATCCTCCTGCCTCAGCCTCCCAACTCACTGATTACTGGCCATTCAATCTACTATCATAAAGCAACTATCAAATAAACTATATTTGATAGAGGCCTATTTGGCCAAAACTCACTTCCTAATCAGTGTTTTAAAGTACCATGAGGTTTAATAACTGAGATAGACTTATTCCACATATAACAGTGGAGGCTAATCTAAGAAAAGGAGACCTTAAAAAAATACATGTGCCAGCCCAGTGCTTATCTCATATAATCTTAATTTAAAAAGCCCTAGGAGGTATACTAGTACTGCTACTTTTGCTTAGCCTAGTGTTTAAGGAGATGGACGCTGCAACTAGACTATCCCTGTTCAAAGCTCAACTTCACTATTTCCTAGCTATGTGATCTTGAAGTCACTTATCTATCTCTCCATCTCCTAATTGGTAACACAAAGAAAAATATTAATATTTACCTCAAAGGATACTCTAAATATTAATGATATAACATACGTACAGCATTAGGTTACACATACCATACAGTAAACTCTGTAATTTTCTGCTCTCCCATATTTATTTTATAGGGAGATAAAATAGATGATAGACATAAACCTATTTGTCTAAGGGCAAAGCCACTGGTGGCTGTTCAAACAAGGTTATTAGACCAGCAGCTTCAATATCAACTGGGAACTTGCTAGAAATGAAAATCCTCAAGCTTACTTGAGTCAGAAACCTTGGAAGTGGGTCCAACAACATGGTTCTGACAAACCCCAGCGATTTTGATGTCCATTAAGAACCAGGGAGGGCTGGGGCTGTGGCTCAGTAGTGGAGCGCTTGCCCAGCACATGTGAAGCACTGGGTTTAATCCTTAACATCACATAAAAAATAAATTAAATAAAGGTATTGTATCCATCTACAACTAAAAATATTTTCAAAAAAGAAAAAAGACCCAGGGAAATGGAGAGAAGTCAGACTTCCGAGTCTGGAGGTGGGAGCCTACAGGGTATTGGGGAGGGGCATCTAGCAGGACAGCTCCACCTGGAGAGAGTGGCAACTTGGCTGAAGGGAGGTCCACCTCCATGTTGATCTTGGCTTAAAGGCAGGTGCTGTGGCCACGTGGAGGCTGGTGGTTCAGGCTGAGCCCACACAGCAGAGGGCCTTATCCTGCACATGTCCCAAGACGACAGAGAAGATGGGTGTGGTGTTTCTATCTAATCTTTACATCTCAGCTTACATATCACTTTGCCAAGAGACATTCTCTCACCACCCTGTCAAAAACAGTTTTCCATCACCTCCAACTATTCTCCATCTCATCATCTGGCTTTCTGTAAGACATTCTTCACAACTGACTTCATTTTCATTTATTTGCTTACTTCTGTGTCTCTACTATAATTAAGAGGCTTCATTTGGAGAGGGACCTCATGTGTTCTGCTGATTTACATATCTGTAGCTCCCAGTCCAGGACCAGAATGCAGGGGAAAAAAAACACAATGATAATAAATGTTTGCATAATGGAAGAATTTGAAAATGAACATCCAATAGCATAAAGAGTTTTTTGATACTGAGCTGAAAAATGTGCTGAGAAATGAGAAAATTCTAAGGGCCTCGTGGGACATCTTGAAAAACAATCAGGCCTATGAAATCAATGTTTTAGGATCAAAAGGTAAGCTTGATGAAGGAGTAAAAATTTTACACTTGATCTAGTTTGTTAGAAATAATGACTCCAGTTGTTTTGAACACACAGCAATAGCTTCTGATTTTATTATCCTAACTGACGAAGATACAGGTCAGAAAGGACAGGACACTTGCCTGAAGGCACACAGGTAGTAAAAAAATGAGACCAGACTCAATCCAAACTTGTATGTCCAAAAGGAATGCTTTTTCCAGTTTTTTTTTTTTAATCCTGTGGACAAAGGCCAATGTGGAATTTGTCTTTTTTATCAATTTATCCATTCAAAGATGTTACAGTACTTGCTGACTTCCCAACTGAGTTAGAAACAGATACATCCATAGATAATATACAGCACAGGTGCTATAAGGCAGCTATGAGCAGAGGCTTTATGGAAGGTCTCAGAGTCTCAAAGCAACTGTTACGCAAGGTGAGGGACCAGAGAACTGTCTGCCTGGGCCTGACTCTCACAGCCATATCCCAACCAGTTTCCATCAACCAGCTACACTGACTTAAGTAGTAATTGTCATTAATAAATAAGTGGCTGATAAGGTCTTAACTGTTAGGCAAAAAATATAGCATGACATTACATAAATGTTAACTCTCATGTCCAAAAGCTATCAAACCAAAATTCTATAGTTTACTCCATATTCCACCCAACAATTTTGGTTCTCAGCAAACAAGCCTACTACAAAAGAGACCATTTTAGCAACAAATTCTCCATGTATTTAGTTCATATTTTTTTATTCTGGTCTGAAACTTCCAGGTAATTAGCAGGTTAGGACAGGTATTATACTACAAGAAAAACAGGGGAAATATTTACCAATATCAACACATTCATAAGCATAAAGGAACTGAATATCTCCATTCAGAACAAATTAAAAACACTAAGAAAACCATCCAGAAAAAATAATGCAGGCAATTGTTAGAAAAAAGAAAAGGAGACAACTGGCCTTAACTTTGGTTTTGATTTTGGTTTTAAAGACTGTGTTAAGGATAAGGTAACTAGAGCCAATTCAGTGGACACAAAAGAAACTATTTGAATTAACTGTCTACTTTAAATTCTTGCCCAGTATAGGTTAAATATTTGCCTTGATGTATGACAAAGATCATTAACTCTATGGCTAGTAAAACTTCAACAACTAGAAAATAATCTTCATGGACTTACCAAAAAACCCTGATGTCTACTTTTCTTTAATATTATCAAAATATCTAAACTGTGGCATGATTCCAGTAGAGAAAAAGGTCATTTTGCAGTTATGATTAGCATAGAGAAAGGAATAATGAGTCAGGATACGTCAGGCTGTGTGTCCTGAATGCTGTATAATAAGGTTTCCTCACACAATGAATAGTCAGCTGAAAAGGCAATATAATGGTGTTTATAAGGACAGGAGTTTAGGTGTGGGATAAAATGCTGTGGATTTCACATAGATCGATGTTGCTCATGAACACTTCCATGCTGACTACAGTAGAAAGTGCTATGTGGGCATCTAGAAGTATTGTGATAAAAATGAGCTAAGGTTTTTCCCTCCATGGCTGTCTTGCTAGGTACTTCTAAGGAACTATAATTTTTTAAAGACCATCATTAATACGCCATATATGGGCATTTGCACATGTATTTATACACATAGGAACCCCACACCATAGCAAACTGATAACTTCATAAGAACTCACAAAGGAAGTAAGAGGCAAGATAACCAAACCTGTGCCAAAGAAGCAAAGCTTCAGTGTTGCTATGCCTGCCTTGGTAAGTCACGTGCCTACATGTAGTCTAATTAATTGACACCCTGTTACTTAATGTCATTATCTGACTGATAAATGACAGCTAGAGAAAATAGCAACTGCCACTGTGTGGCTTTTGTTCTTCCAAACTTTTCAATAATATCCCTTGACACCAGAGCAACCACGAATTCCTTGGAGAGTCTTTAGTAGTCCACTTGCTTTTCTCCCTTATTCCTAAGCACCCAGGGGCAGCACAGCTAATTTCCAAAAGACATCTCAAGGAGCTAACACACATTTACCAGACTCTTCTACCACATATACTCAGAGTACCCTGTGTCCTTCTCAGCATGCACCTGCCCTCTCAGCCTGTGGATGCTCTGAGAGGCAGGAAATGTGCACTCCCAGCCCCAGAACACAGGTGGCTAAGCCCATTTTTAAAAAATTTGTTCTAATTAGTTATACATGAGAGCAAAGAGTGTTTCAACTCATTGTACAAAAATGGAGCACAACTCTTCATTTCTCTGGTTGTACACAATGCAGAATCACACCATTTGTGCAATCATACACATACATAAGGTAATAATATCCATCCCATTCCACCATCTTTCCCAACCCCATACCCTTCCCTCTTCTCACTCCCCTCTGCCCAATCAAAAGCTCTTCTATTCTTCCCTTGCTCACCCCCATTATGGATCAGCATCCACTTATCAGAGAAAATATTTGGCCTTTGGTTTTGGGGATTGGCTTAGTTCACTTAGCATAATATTCTTCAACTCCATCCATTTACCTGCAAATGCCATAATTTCATTCTTCTTTAAGGCTGAGTAATATTTCATTGTGCATATATACCAAGTTTCTTTGTCCATTCTTCTACAAAGGGCATCTAGTTGGTTCCATAGTTTAACTATTGTGAATTATGCTGTTATAAACATTGATGTGGTTGTGCTCCTATAGTATGCTATTTTTAAGTCTTTGGGGTATAGACTGAGGAGGAAGATAGCTGGGTCAAATCATGGTTCCATACCAAGTTTTCTAAGGAAAACTGCTTTCCAGAGTGATTGCACAAATCTGCAGCCCCACCAGTACTGTATGAGTGTGCCTTTTTATCCATACTGCTTTCAAGAGTGATTGTACCAATTTGCAGCCCCACCAGTAATGTATGAGTGTGCCTTTTCCTCCACATCCTCAATAACATTTATTGCTGCTTGTGTTATTGATAATTGCCAATCTGGAGTGAGATGAAATCTTAGAAAACTTTGATTTGCATTTCTCTAATTGCTAGAGATGTTGAAAATTTTATCATATATTTGTTGATTGATTATATATATCTTCTGTGAAGTGTCTGCTCATTTCCTTAGCCCATTTATTGATTGGGTTGTTGTTGTTGTTGTTGTTGTTATTATTATTATTATTATTATTATTTTGGCGTTTTTTGAGTTCTTTAGATATCATGGAGATTAGTGCTCTATCTGATGTGCATGTGGTAAAGATTTTCTCCCATTCTGTAAGCTCTCTTCATATTATTATTTGTTTCCTTGCTCAGAAGATTTTTAGTTTGAATTCATTCCATTTATTGACTCTTGATTTTACTTCTTGCACTTTAGGAGTCTTGTTGAGGAAGTCAGGGGCCTAAGCCAATATGATGTAGACTGGGGCCTACTTTTTCTTCTATTAGGCTCAGAGTCTCTAATGCTTAAGTCTTTGATCCACTTTGAGTTTTGTGCAGAGTGAGAAATAGGCATTTGACTTCATTTTGCTACATATGGATTTCCAGTTTTCCCAGTATCATTTGTTGAAATGGCTATCTTTTCTTGAATGTATATTTTTGGCACCTTTGTCTAGTATAACTATATTATTCTTCTGTTATGTACCACTGGTCTACTGTCTATTTTGATACCAATACCATCCTTTTTTTTTTTACACTACAGCCCTGTAGTATAATTTAATAAGGTATTGTGATGCCTCCTGCTTCAATCTTCTTGCTAAGGATTGCTTTGGCTATTCTGGGTCTCTTATTTTTCCAAATGAATTTCATGATTACTTTTTCTATTTCTATGAGAAATGTCATTTGGATTTTACTTGGAATTGCATTAAATCTATATAATACTTTTGGTACTATGGCCATTTTCACAATATTAATTCTGCCTATCCAAGAACAAGGGAGATCTTTCCATCTTCTAAGGTATTCTTTAATTTAATTTTTTATTGTTCTGTAGCTTTCATTGTAGATATCTTTTACTTTTTTTGTTAGGTGGATTCTCAAGTATTTTATTTTATTATTTTTTTGCAGAGGAGGGACTGTTGTGAAGAGATAGTTTTCTAAATTTCTCTTTCAGAGGATTCATCAACAAATAGAAATGCATTTGATTTATAGGTGTTGATTTTATATCCTGCTACTTTGTTTAATTCTATTATTAGTTCTAGAAGATCTCTGGTGGAATTTTTTGCATCCTTTAAGTATAGAATCATATCATTGGCAAATAATGAGAGTTAGAGTTCTTGTTTTCTTATTCGTATCCCTTTAATTTCTTTCATGTGTCTAATTGCTCTGGCTAGACTTTCAAGGACTATGTTAAATAGAAGTGGCAAAAGAAGGCATGCCTGTCTTGTTCCAGTTTTTAGAGGGAATGCTTTCAATTTTTCTCCATTTGGAGTGTTGGCAGTCTTGGGTTTAGCACAGATAGCTTTTACAATGTTGAGGTATACTCCTGTTATCCCTAGTTTTACTAGTGTTTGGAACATGAAGGAGTGCTGTATTTTGTCAATGCTTTTTCTGCATCAATTGGGATGATCATATCATTCTTATCTTTAAGTCTATTGATGTGATGCATTATATTTATTGATTTCCATATGTTGAACCAACCTTGCATCCCTGGGATGAACCCACTTAATTATGGTGTACTATCTTTTAAATATGTTTTTGAATTTGATTTGCCAGAATTTTATTGAGAATTTTTGCATCTATGTTCATCAAGGATATTGATCTGAATTTTTCTTTTCTTGATGTATCTTTGTCTGGTTTTTGTATCAGATGATACTAGCCTGATAGAAAAGGAGGGAACTGTTCCAAGCTTATTCTATTTAATGGAATAATTTGAGGAGTATTGGTGTTAATTCTTCTTTGAAGGTCTTGTAGAACTCAGCTGAGAATCCAGCTAGACCCATTTTTTAAGCACATTACTCTGCATAAAATCGAGTTCCTACAGATGGAGCAATTCAAACCCAGACCTCTGGAGACCACCCCTTTCTTTTTCCACTTTATTCCAATTAGATGCATTCATATAAATATGTTCACAGGACACTCTGTCTCCCCCTCAGAAGCTGTCACCATACCATAGCATAAAGATGCTGATCCTTCCCTATCAGGACCCCTGCTGCAAGCTCCATAAGCCAGAAGCATACCTATTTGTTTGATCCTGTAGTTCCCAAAGCCAAAGAAGTACCTAGCATTTAACTGGTGCTCAAACTGTGTGACTTGACAGAGTGTGCAAAGTCATTTTTCCTGCTTCTTTCACTGGAAACAGTCACTTGTTAGTGTCACATTAACCCTTTCACTAAATTTTCCCCCTAAATTTAGAGAGCAAATAATGTCACGAATGGTTAAGAAAGCCTTCAAGCTGTACTGAAAGCTTCCTAGAAACAACCCTGAAAAGAAGCTCAGCCCTAAAAAGAAAATGCTTATGCCAAGAAAATTAAGATTTCAACATGCCCACAAAAGAATTATCAGATTAATTTCAAAACTAACAAAATATTGATATTTTACAGGTCGATTTCAAAAATATAAACATAAGCATGTAAGCCAGAAACAGCCTCAAGCCATCAATAAGCCAACTCTCCACTTTTCAAAGTGAGTCTCCCACAGCTGTAGACTGTGAAAAAAGCATAGATGACGTTAAGGATAACGAAAAGTAGAGAGAATGAAAAATGTTTTAAGGTCCCTTGGAACTTCATACTACACCCAGGGTTTGTACTCCAAACATTTAACTCTAGTCACTTAACCCATTTAAAGTGCTGACTTGTAACCCTGTTATCCAACCTAGCTGATGTGACTATCCAGTGTGCTGGGATTTGCTTTCTCTAGGACAGAAGCTAGTGACTAAAAATTAAGCCTTCACATTTCCCATCTATAGGACTGCCAGAAGTCTTATTTGGTGAGCTTACATTATAACAAAATCCAGAAAAGGACACCAAGAGAGACAGCAGCAGGGACATTTACAAAGGCCAAGCTTTACCAAATCCATCCTATGCTAACAGGACCATGAAAATATGAACAAGAGCGAGTATCAAAACACTAGGCTGCTGTTTTAACTATATGCTGTGAAAGCAAGAAACCCATTCTGAAAACCCACTCCTCTTTTAGCAGCAAGGTATGCAACAATCAAATAAAAGCTTGCTGAACTGGACACACCCACAGAATTATTGAATGTCATCATCTTTCCCAAGGAAAGGGAGAAGATCCTGTTCCCTAGCAATCAGAAACTAGAATGTCCTAATTAAACACATTTTTGGATAAAAAAAGCATATAATCTATTCCTGTAGTCTCCTAACTGAATATAAACTCCAATCAATAAAGAAAACTTCAGTAAGCAGGCCACTGATAGTTTTATTTGTAAGTAATATACATCTTACTAATTAAAAATACAACTTTCTAAGCTTAAAAAAATATAGAAATGTTATATTCTAATGTTTTCCCCAAATCGCCATATTTCCTTATGTGTTCAATGTGGATCTATTCTACGCCACAACTGAATGAGAAGTTTTTATTGAATTAGAATAAAACTTCATGTTACACTCAAACTATAGCTAGTATGATTTCTTTCACAATGAAGAAGATACTTCAGTGAATTGAAGCACCCACACTGAGCACTGAAGGATCTGTTTCAATGCTCACCTATTATAACACTCACACTGTCACACTGAGGAGTTTAAAGAAGGGGACAGTGACCTACTCTAGGTCACAGGAGCCATCCAGCACAAAACCAGAAAGAATTGTAGCTGAGGGTCCAGACTCCTGGTCCTCACCATTCCTGTGAATAGGCACTGCTGTCCTTGCAGGCAGTCACAGCACTGAAACCTGAGTGCAATTGAGTGCAGGGAACAACTCTGCACAAAATCCACACAGGCAAATGTCATGGAATTGGTGAAACTACAGATAGCCCAACCTTTAGATACAAATAATGTTTCTAAAATCCAAGTTCCAGCTGATGCCCATCACCATTCTACAGCAAGTCAAACAGCAGAACCTGTTGTCAATAAATATTTAAAAGGGGGGAGGAATAGAGATAGGAAAATAAATTAGAAAAAAAAAGAAATCAGGAACCTATTACAGATATAATGAAAGCCAAGATATTAAAAGTAAAGTTTGACCTTAATTAAAGTGATGAGCCACTTGGAAAATAAAGCCTTTTACCCAATCTATTAGAGCTGGAAAAGGCCACTATGGTCACATTTCTGTATAAAAATCTGATTTCAAGAGTTCAGAAAATAGATCTCCAGAAGATTAGAAAAACAATATATATTAGGAATACCAACAATTGTGATTGTGTGAAAAGGTTTATCATGAATTCTAGCAGGGAAAGAGCTAGATACTACCTACTCTCTGAATAATGAATTACTAAAATCCCTTCATTTTTCTCTTTTAAACACTAATTTTTTAAAATTTATTTTCCTGTCTCTATTCCTTCCCCCTTTTAATATTTATTGAAGACAGATTCGGCTGTTTGACTTGCTATAGAATGGTGCTGGGCATAGGTGGAACTTGAATTTTAGAAACATTATTTGTATCTGAAGGTTGGGCTACCTGTAGTTTCACCAGTTCCATGACAACTGCCAGTGTGGATTTCTGTGCTGTGCCAAAAAATGAATTACTTAAAAATAAATGTGAGAACAGTGAATAATCTGCTATGTGTACATCATTACCTATTAAGTTTGCATGTTTCACATTCTTGGGCTTGTTTTATTACCAGAAGAATAAAGGTGAAGGACAAAGATTAGTTCAATTCTTCCTCTCAGTCCTTCCACAGAAACACCACCTCTATGCCATAAATCAAAACTGGAGTCTCAAACGATAAACATACACAGGCAGGCTCTGGACACTTTCTAATGCAATCAAGGATCATGTATTAAATCAGCTGGTACTTATCTTTCCTTCTCATCATTCTGATTGGATCTATATGATAAGTGCCCAAGTGTTTCTAAAAGTGTCCTAATCCTCTATAGTCTACAGAAGACAAAGCCATGACCAAAAACTCATCACTTGTCCAGCCCCACCATGCCCACAAAGCAGCAGGCATAGATGGGACTTCACACTCCCAATCTGCAAATGGAATTTGGAAGGTCTTGGTATCAAATACAATAAACTGAAGAATATTTCAGCTCCAGAGAATGTTAATCAGCATTAATGTCTTTAATCAGTGCATCTTTGACCTCTACTAGTTTCCAGCCCCACTACAATAATGTAACTATAACAAAGGTCTTAACAAGAAAAGGCAAGGAGTCAAAGCATGTGTCTTTTTCTTTTTACCCACCAGTCTGCCCTTCCCTTCCAGTACACTTGGTGGTCCTTCTGACACTGAAACCCTGTGAGGTGCTCTCCTGAGAGCTTCTCACAAGGACAAATGTGTGTGAACTCAAGGTCTTACAACCTGTGCTACTTTCTGAAGTATCCAATACATACTCATCAATAGTCTAACACAGGGCTGGGAGATTGCTTGCCAAGTATGCACAAGGTCCTGGGATGAAGCCCCAGAACACAAAATAAAGAACAGCAGCAGCAGCAAGAACAATAATAATGATAGTCTTACAGGGACATACTGTTTTGGAAAAGTATTATGAAATGAAAGGTAATATTAGAAATTTGTGAATGAAAGACTTCCACCATCTTGTTATCAGCATTATTCATTCACTAAATATTTCAGAGGCTTCATTTTTAAAAAGGCTGGTAAATATATTTTACAGCTTTCCAATTAATTACCACAAATCTACCCAGTAATGCACTAATTCATTTACCCCCCCCAAAAAAAACACTTAACTTCAATTATGTGTTAGATCCAGCAAACATGATCAAAGGCATAGTCCCAGTTCCCAAAGACAAGCATGCTGAGGCCAGTTTAAATTTGAAAGTCATTTGGGAAGGCTGTCAAAAATGAGGATTTTTATGTCTGCCCCCAAGAGACTTGGCTCCAGTAGAACAGGACATGAACTTGAAATCCACTCTTCTCTTCAGCACATCCAGGTGACTCCACAGCAGGTTGCCTGGGACCACATCTTAAACAGCAGACTAACAAAGGGACAATCTATACAGAAAGAAATATTCAAGGAAGCACCTAAAAGTCTAAATCAGTAGTCAGAACAAAATTATAGGACTTCAGGGGACTAAGACACCTGGACACAAGCAAATACAGAAGGTAGATCTTTCAGAAGACCATCAGTGAAAATGAAACAGACAGAAGGGAAAGAAATAGACTTAAGGTGAGCCAAAAAGGCTCTTTGGATATAAAATAATAGGACCTACTAAACAGGGCAGGATGTAGTGTTAGACTGCCCAAAATCAGTATTTTGGATCTGTAAGTATCACTGTACCCAAACTATCCTTCAGAACCACCAAGTGGCATGGCTCTAACAGAGATGACAGCACAACTTCAGGAAAAAGATTTCAAACATGTATTTCATTTTTATAACAAAGCTATAACAACACTTCACTGCAATTATAACAATGGGATTATAGATATCATAGGACCCCTTGGCTTACTAACCACACAACCTGAGGCCCAGAAAAGCCTTATGACTAGGCCTAGATCACACCTGTCATAAAAGGCAGAACTGGAGCTACAACCCAGGTCTCCATGCAATCATCACATCTAAAGGTCAATGTCCCAATTCATCTCTGAGTCCTCAACAAAGGCCACATTCGGAACTTTGAAGCAGCTTCATACAGTTTGATGGACAGAAAGCATCAGGGGAAAAAGGGCAATTTAATTTTCTAGAAATAATTAAAACATGGATTTTTTACAAACAGCTGGTATTACACACCACCATATGTTGTGCTAGGGTGAATGTTTCTTCTAAAAATATTAAAGCTTCTCTGATGGAATTGGATCTGAGATTGATTCTTAGCTGGCAACCTATACAAAGCCTGCTTCACTCTGAAGATCTATAAAAATGCAGCTGGCAGGATTTCACCCTTTAATAGTTAGAGCCCATTATACAATTCTCTGTTGAGCTGGACAATTCTAACCAGAACTTTTAGCTTAAAATTAAAGCTGAGCAGGAAAGGAAAGCTGGGTATAGTGGTACATGCCTATAATCTCAGCAACTCAGGAGGCTAAGGCAAGAGTACTGTGAGTTTGAGTCCAATCTTGGCAATTTAGCAAGGTCCTAAGAACTTTAGCAAAAAAAGAAGGTGGGGAAGGAAACTGGTAGGGAAGGGAGAGAGGAGAGCTACCCCTTATAGTAAAAAAAAAAAAAAAAAAAAAAAAAAAAAAAAAAAACTTCCAAGCTACTAAAGCTTCTAAAGCTTCCAGCTACAGATATATGTTGTTACTGTGTCATGTCTCACCTTAAGACCTTCACATCAGTCAAGATGTCTTAAGGGGCTGGGTGGTGGCTCAGTGGTAGAACACTTGCCTAGCATGTGTGAGGCACTGGGTTCAACTCTCAGCACGGCATATAAATAAATAAAGGTCCACTGACAACTAAAAAATATTTTTTTAAAAATGTCTTAAGTCACCAAAGCATGCTGCATTGCATTAGGTGGGACCCAGAGTTACACATATTTACATCAATAGATAAATGTGGATATACACACTGGGTTGTCTCCAGAACTAGAGCTGCATTTAAGTTTGGAACCTCATTTGAAAAACAATGAGGCTACTCTGTTTCTATCAAAAAATTCTATTCAATTTGGGGGAGCATTTCGGGAGGTAAAGGGGTTAGAAGAGTTACATATTTGTAAAATGTCCATGTGCTAGTAACAATGTTAAATACTTGATCTATTTTGGCTCCACTTTAAATAAATATATTGGTTTGAATGACGGAATCATGCTCAAAAGAAGAAACTGAGTCTGAGGAGAGGGTAAGTTTTGCTGTGTACACAGTCACATCTCTAATGTTCAGTGATTTGTGCTTTATAGTGCAAAATACCAACTCAAAGGAACATCACTCTTTTGACCAAAATCAACTCAGAACTCTTAAGTTTCTTATACATTCCTCTTCAAAACCACCCTGTACAACAGAACAAAAAAGAAATGTTGAGATGTGAAGAGGTCAAAATACAGAAGGGGAGTCTAAAGCCAAATCACCCAGATCACTATGACATTACTGAGTCACCAGAGCTGTAAAAATCAACAATCCTTGCAGTTTGTGTATAAAGAGCCACACAGCCACCCTGGACCCCAGGTTTCTTTCCTGCTAATGCCTCTGGAACATCTATCTCAGAAGGTTTACCTAGGTTTTACCCTTTGTTTGCACATTATCACAGAGGGATGAAGGGACATGGTAGAATAATAAATATCTTCTCATCAGAGCACAGGCACTCCAGCTTTTTAATTGTTGATACTCATAGCATTACATGCAAATTATACTCTCAAATAAAAATAAAAATTTTCATGCCAGTGTGAAATCTAAAACCCCTTGTAATTACGATGATGGTACTATTTCTAACTTTTAAAGTCAGATAACAGAATCTGCTTGCTAAAACTTCCCTTGTTACTTTTCTCTCCCCAACTGAGATCACTTTAGGTGAGAGTTTCAGAATCTCAGCCCAGAAGAGCTCTGATCAGGGACAGGAATGACCCGCAACATTGTTGTGGATCAAGGACCTTCTGAACTACACCATTTTTCCCCAAAGTGCAAACTGATTGTCTGCCTCTCACAGGAAGGTGAGCTGAGAGCAGCCAGGGTCACTACCTATGCTATGGGTGATGTGAAGCTCTGTAGCATGAGCAAGACAGAAGGATGTCTCTGTGGTGAGTGCTAAGAAACATGACAGATGATCCTTTTCTTCCTTGAGTGCACTGCAAGAATACAGGCTGGTTTTGGAATCTGGCTGATTATATTGGTAGTTCCTATTCTTCTATTTAATAGCTTGAACATGTTATTTAACTTTTAATACCTACACTGCAGGGAAGTCCTGAGAATTAGCTGACGAGAAGGTACATACAGCATATAATCCAGGATCTGACATACAGTGGAAGTTAAAGCAGATCATCCTGGCCCAGGGAAGTAGGCTGAAGAGGGAGGGCAGCCCCAGAATTCTGAAGTAATAAAAGGTCATTTTTTCAAGTCCTCCTTTCCCTTGACTCTTCCACAAATTAAAGGGCTCAGAAACCCATGAGGGAGAAATGTGGAAGGCAAAGCCAGTCGTTCAAAGAAAGGTGAAGAAGACGTACTGGCGGCCATGCTGCAGTTGAAAGGTTGTCAAATGCCTGTCAACAAGAATTTGCAGAAGGCTGTGGAGGCCTTTCCTCATAAAAACACATTCATGCAGAAAATAATATTTTGTGTTTAATTCCAGGATATCCAGGGACCACAAAGAATTCTTAGGTAATTGCTTTTGTGTTATTAGTAGAGGTTAGTTGTACATGCCTTGTAGTAACTGCACTAACTGGACATTATTTTACTTTTAAGAAACAAATGGAAAAAAAAACAATACTACAATTTGAAAAATGCATGAGCATGAAGCCCTTAATAAAACAGCAAACACAAACATGAAGGAGGAAATATGAGAGAGGAGAACATGACTCACTAAGGCCTGTGTGAAGCTCAGGGGGGCTTCTGCAAGGGGCACCCTCGAGTTTCTATAACCTCAAGCTATCTCCCCAACTGCCCCTCACAAAGCTCACCCTCTACAGCACTGTCCATTCCCAAACATGGGCTCAGGCCAGAGCAATCTGAAAATCCTAACATGGACTAAGATTCCCTTGACATATGGAGGCAAAAAAGAACAGGTGCCAAGTAGAGGTCAGAAACCATCCCAGACCTGCACCTGCCGAGCACACAAACACAGGCTCCCGCAGGCTCCATCTGCTGTGTGCTGTGGCAGAGCCCCCTCTGTGAACCATAACCAGAAAGCCAAGATGACACCTTTCCACCCCCACAAGATGGTCCATTAGCTCAGGTGAAGGAAATCCAATGAGGAAGCCTAAAACAAAGAAGAAGAGAACAGCTTTCTGCCCTGCTCCACTGATTTTAGGCAGTGAAGCTGATGCCGCTATGCGCATTTTCCTTTACTCCCTTGGGGTGACCCTACAGCTTAGGACAGACTTCCTGGGGCAGGTTCCTCATGAGGATACAGAGTGACCTCATCTCTCACTTTAAAAAAGTGTACCCTTAATAAGTGAAGTTCCACATAGGAACCTGATTTAGAATAAAGACGTCTATCCCACCTCCTACTCCCAATTTCTGAACCTAAGCTGCTTCTAGAGCTCGCTTGCACTCCTCAGTCTTCAAGTGCCCAAGACCATGGTTAAGGAGTACTGAGCTGAGAGACACAATAGCTAGGATGCAGTCCTGCTTCAACCGCTTGAAGACTGAAGTGCCCTGGCAGGCTGTTCCTGCTAAGAGTCAGAACCTCCTCCTCTCCCCCATTCACACATGGGGAACAGTGTTAAAGTGGAGCTAAAGAACTGGGTAACAACACAAGTGAAAACCCAAGAGAGCATCAGAACATGCATGTTTATTAAAGTGCATGCCAGGCCCTTCCCAAGGAGGATGACTAGAGGGTAGGGAACACAACCTATCGGACCACCACTAACCATGGCTTACAAAGACATTAAATACAAAAGAAATCTTCATCTCAGGCATCCTCTGAATATATATGCTTAATTGAACAACTGCAAATCAAAATTGCTCTTCCTCATTACATCAAGGTTTCTATTTGATTAAACACCAACCAAAAAATGGAGGGTTTCTCAAGTCTGGTCTCTTACTTCATAGAGCAGGGAGAATCTCTTCAAATATAAAAGTTTCCAGTCCTCACTTTTTCTCCACTAAAAAGAATCTAGGCTCCTCAAAGAAAGGGCTGATTCCAGGGCTAGGGGAGAGTATATACAAGATGAGCCTGAACATCTTGCTATACCAGAGAGTTCTCAAAAAACTAACAAGTTATCTGGGGGTGGGCATGAGAACAGGCTACATGGCACAAATGAGTACAGCAATGAATCGCAAACCAACAGGAGATGGGAGTTTATGAGTCCATGCCATTAATAACTAAATAAATATGAATGAAGGACTCTTGCTTACAGAACACTGAGGGCAGCTGTGCACATGGAAGGCGTACTAAGATAGAAAACCCTGATTGTACCCATCACAGCAAATACTGGATCTAGTAAAAATCATCAATAGATGTTAAACCTTGTACTTATTTTGATGAGAAGCAGAGTTATCTGCATTATTTTAAAGCATCTCCCATAGACTTGCAAGTGAAGAAAAAATAATAACAATTAAATGGTAGAGACACTGAACAGCATTCTGATGGCATGATCAAAGGCATCCCCATCAATCAGGCTTCCTTACCTGCAGATGTGAGACCCTGAGAAGTGCACAATGTCAGCTCTACAATATTCCAACTGAGAATACATAACCTATATCAATCATGAGGAAATATCAAACAACCCCAATGGAAGACCACTGTAGATCTTAATGGGAAGAATGAATTCTTAAAAATTATCAATGTCATAAAAAGTAAAGTGAGGCTGTGCAACTGATTCCGTTTAAAAGAAACTCATCAATGATATAAAAACGCCTGCCATAGTCTGTACTTAAGGGGAAAGTGTAATAAAAGACATTGCTGGGTCAACTGGTCAAGTTGTCATATGAATGTGAGAATTGATTTATATTTAAAAATTATATCAATGTAATTTACTGGAGTTGAAATAGTGCTGTGGTTCTATAAGAGGATATCTCAATTCTTAGGAAATAAATACTTAGTAATATGGAGGTAAAGAGCTATGATATATTAATATATCCTCAAAACAATTCCCAAAATACTGTGTGTGTGCATACACATGCACACATATCTATACATGTGTGTCTGTAGGAAATAATAAAGCAAAGAGATTAAACACAACAACAGGTAAGTCTGAGGAAAGAATGCATAGATATTCTTTGTACTCCTTTTGTGTACCTTTGAAATTATTTCTAAATGAAAAGTAAAATCAAACAAAAATACATTGTTCTCTCATATTCTGATTACATTTTCTTGAAATATCTCCATGGCTTACCTTCCAGCACATCATTCTCCTCTGGATTTCCTACATTCTCTCTGACTTTTAGAAGTAAATCCTGTTCAATTCATTTCCTAAAATTAGTGGGTCTCTTGTCTATGCAGGATCCTAGAATCTTGCTCAGATCCACAGTCTCACTGACAAGACTCAGCTTTCAAATCTGGGGACCTAACAAAGAAACCCCACCAAAGAACCCTCTCATTCCTCACCCCTATGACTGATAGGCCCACTCAGATGGAAGGGCCAGAAAACAAATGCTGTATTTCACACCTGGAACAGTAGCAAGCTAGAATGAAAGGACGGATTATTTTTTAAATTACTCAAAATAAAGGGAAGAATTGAAAAAGAACAAGTATAATTTCACTCTTCTATGCTGTAGTAAGTAAAGTTCTTAGATTATAAGAAACCAAAGCAACGAATGTCATAGTTTTCAAGTTTTCGTTATCATGTCACAAGCAAATACCCAGGTAAATGAGTGCCCAGCAGGTGAGACTCGGGGATCCATTATTCTTCACTATCAAGGCTGCCTCTCACCTCCCTCATTTCAAAATTCAGAATATTGGGACTTCCTGCTAGTTCACTATATCAGGGAATAGGACAGGTCCAGGGTTGCATCAGAAAACAATAATCCCAATTAATATTAATTGCCCAATCCCAATTAATATTCTTTGACAACTTTTTACCTAGTATTATGGTCTGGATATGAAATATCCCCCATAAGCTCACCTGTCAGACAGTGCAAGAAGGTTCAGAGGAGAAATGACTAGCTTGTAAGAGTCTTAACCTAATTAATGATTTAATCCCCTGATAGTGATTAACTGAGTGATAGCTAAAGTGGTAGGGTCTGGATGGAGGAGGTAGAAACTGGGGCATAGCTTTGGGTATATATTTGTATCTGGTGAGTGGTGTGTGTGTGTGTGTCTGTGTCTGTCTCTGTCTCTATCTCTCTCTGCTTCCTGATCATCATGATGTGATCTTCTCCCTGCCATACTCTCCCGCCATGATGTTCAGCCTCACCTCAATCCCTGAGAAATGAAGCCAGCTTAACTATAGACTAAGTATGAAACTGTGAGCCTCAAATAAACCTCTCCTCCTCTATAGTTGTTCTGGTTGGGTCCTTTAGCCACAGCATCAAGAAAAGCTGACTGAAACACCTGGTATCACTTTTTTGTCTTGTAGAGGATAAAAAGAATAAAGTTGAGGACACCTCTGATGGAATTTAGATAGCTCACAGGTGGGGCTGGATCTGGAAACAGGAGGTTTTCACTCACAAGTGACCTAGGCACCCAATTCCAGTGTCCCAGTTACCAGGGAGCATTTCAAACTTCTAAAGGGAGCATCCCTTTTTAGGAATGCTACTGAAATTACAACCCAGCCCTGGCAAATTTCTGCCTAAAAACTGGAAGCAATCCTCCTTTTTGGACACTGCAGATGGCTTATTTGCATATTCTAATTCAGCCAGTTGATGACTGTTTGGGGGCATTATGGGAAGAAGCAGATGGGTGGACAAACTTTTTTTTTTTTTTTTAATGTGTCACTCTGGCGAGTAACCAGGCTAATAAATAATCCCTAAACAATAAACTTTCAAATCAATTCATAATGCATATTCATTAAAAGGTTGCAGAAAATGCCAAAATGACAAATAGAGAAATATCCTCCTCCTAGTTTGACCAAAATTTACGTTTGCGAAAAATTGAAAGATTCCATGGCTCTAGAGAGACAAGGGCTATGGAAAACCAAAGTGGAAACATTATAGAGGTTGGAGAGCACAGCAGAGTAGAAAATAAAGTAGAAAACTGGGGCAATTACTGGCATAATTCCAGTTCAAAACTCATCCTACCTATGCCCCAAATAAAGGAATAAAGTAAAATTTGGTTTTGTCCTGAATTACGCACATAATAGCTTTAATCCTCTATGATTTATCACAGAATCAGAGAAAGTATACACACCTGATAGGTCCAGTGCCCTCCTAGCTATTGGCCAGTTTTAGGCAGATTTAATCTCAAAGTCACTTTAAACATCCTTCAGGCATCAATACTTGTCTAAAGTTAAAGAGCAATGATCTTAATCCCCCCCGCTTTTTTTATCTGATTGTATTTCTAAAACTTCTTGGCAACATTCCGTGTGGAATCAGGAATTGACTTAGAACCTGGCTCTGCCACTTAGTGGTTGGATGTCCATGAGCATATCACTTAGCTTCTCAGTGCTTCAATCTCATCAATTACCTGGAGACAATAATGTGTCTACCCACAGGGCTGTTGGGTGGTTAAATGAGCAACATATATAAAGTTAAAACAGTGCCTGGCACTTAAGAACCATACAAACATTTCCAATTATTGTTTTTATAAATTTATTCCTTATTAGATCTGCAATAAACAATATAGTGTGTGGTAAATAAAAGATACTTCATAAATATTCACTGAATGGCTATTTTAGGCATGCACTAATCACATGCCAATAAGATTCTGGCAAAAGTAACCCTAATGCTGTATATCTGCTAGCTTTTTAAAATGTGAAATGAAGCCTCAATTTAACTTCATGGATTAAGATGTAAAGAAAATGGCTCTAAAATTTATTTTTTTAATTTAAACTTTTAAAAAATAAATTGTTCCATGGGCTGGGGTTGTGGCTCATCAGTAGAGTGCTCACCTAGTGTGTGAAAAACCCTGGGTTCGATCCTAAGCACCACATAAAAATAAATAAAACAAAGTTATTGTGTCCAACTACAACCAAAAAATAAATATTTTAAAAAATAAATAAGTAAATAAATAAATAGATTGTTCCGACTACTCAATTTGGGTATTCTTACCCTAAATTTTTTTTTATAATGTTTAACTCTTAGTTTCCTGACCAATTAAAAAAATGTCCAGCCATCTGCTTAATTTCCCAGAAAACATCAAGAGACTACATCACAGACTCAAAAATCGGGTGGAAAATTTTTAACATCCCATGCTTTCTAGTGGGAAAATAACCAATACATTTTGTTGGGTATATGAAGAGTCAATAAAAAATTATATACTCTGATTCCCTTTAAAAATACTCCCTAGAGTTGGGGGTATAGCTCAGGGATAGAGAGTTTACTAACATATACATAGCCCTAGGTTCTATCCCCAGCACTGAAAAAAAATAAAAATAAACAATCAGAGGACAAATATTTATATATAAATGTGTTCATGCCAATGTTCTATTATGAAAAAAATTGGAAATAATCTAAATGCCAATAGATGAATGAAATAAATTCTGGTTCACTCAACTATTCTTGTAATTTTTTAAGCAGCAATTTAACAGTGAGATTTTTGAAAAATATGTAACATAATAAGGGAAATACTCTTCCAACATGAAGGAGGTTCAAAAAAATAAAAGCTATAAGGAAATACACTCAAGAACAAAGGCAGCTCTCTCTAGCCACTCAGATCCAGATGGTTTTCTTCTCTATGCCAGAGTTCAAACCTTAGTTGCCATCTAATCGATCTCAGATTTTGGGCAAATTGCTCTTCCACAATTTTCGAACTTGTAAGTATAACAGAAGTTTAAGGGTCAATTAACACCCGTAAAATACCAAGCACAGTGTCTGGCACACAAATACACTGCACAGGTGTTGACAATATTATTACCTTTCTGTGTTAGATTCTTCATGATGATCCTAAATTGTTTTGGGAGCTTAAAAAACTAATACATATTAATAAAAGTTCTGAATATCTTAATAGAAACTAAATGAAGCAAGAATGCAAATCAATATATAAATCCATAATCACTTCTCTGAAACCTCTGGAACACAAAAAAAGAACATGAGGCCCTGTTTTTGATTCCCGAGTACCACAAAACAAGCAAACCACCAGAATTTTTCAGATTTTTCAACAATGATAACAGTGTATTGACCATGCTATATGAAATCCCTCACTAGGTCTAGGCTAACACCCTAAAATCAAACATATAAACATTTACACAAAATCCAGTAAATCAAGACTATAAATACCTACCTATCAACAAAGATTCCTGTATGTAGAAACTTTACCTACTCAGAGCTTTATAAATTTGAATTTATAAATTCAACTATGAATTAGGAGTCATGAATCTATCCTATCAATTCTAGATAATGTCTGCAGCACATGAGCTATTTCTGCCACCTTGGATGCATGGAGAAAAGATGACCATTTCCTAGTCCTCACTTCTAGTAATATTCTATTGAAGCAGGATGTACTGGGGCTATAGCTGATGCCTTAGGCTGAATAAAGCTTTATAGGGGTGTTCTGTTCTGTACACTGAAAGACTGCTTAGAACTACCCTTGATCTCTGCCTATCAGATGTCAATAGCACCTTTGCAGTCATGATAACCAAAAATGTCTCTAGACATTGCCAAAATCATCCCTACTGAGAATCGGGGCCCTATTGCAAAACAGTAAGTAAACAAACAAACAACCACTTTCTGCTCCAGATTCCACAAGAGAACCACAAACTGCAAATTTCTGCTGGAATACTGTTTACTTCAGAAAGTCTCTCCCCTCTCCTCTTCTCCATGCTAGTCTCCAAACCACCAAAATGACTTTTCTAATTTTGCCCCAAATTATCAAAACATTCTTTTTATAAGTTGCTGTTTTAGCTCTCACCAGGGTCTACCCAAAATATCAGATCCCACATTCTCTCATGCTCACAGAACATGGTTGTGATATGCAGCCTTCGTAATAGGCCATTTCTCACACTAGAGTGAGTGAATAAGCTGCAGACAACAGGAACATGCCTCCAAAGGCAGGACATCTGTCAGCTGAAAAATCAAAGGTTTAGCTAGTTTCCAGGAGACAGGAAGAATCACAAAGGTCAGCTCTTCCCAGAACTGTCATGCCAGTGAGGCACCTTGAAAACGTGATGCCCAAGCAGGTCTGAAAAGTCAAATCTGACAGCATATTGGTGTGTTGGTGTAGTGTAGCCCCAGTACACCACATGAATACTTTAAGTCTTTAACATTCTAATTATTTTATGACAGCCCGAGAGATAAATCAAGAACACTGCATTTCACCAATTTATTTAGCCATGAAATCCCATCTTCCTTCTACTCCAACAATGTCTATTTTCCTGATGAGAAAAGGAGCATTAATCTGGGGAACAGAGACGAAAACTCAGGGGCAATTCTGGAACCCTCTTTGAAGCTATTGGTTTCCATTTCTTTCTAAACAAATCTACTATGTGTATAGTTTTATTACTATACATCATATCTACTATATGTGTATACTATAGCATTAGTCAAAAGATTAAAATGGAAACATATTAAATAAAACATCTACTAGTAGTATATTTGTTAAGTAAATCATGACATATTAATTCACAAGACCATTATCCAAGCATGAAACGTTGAGGAAGTTTTTCAAGCGCTGAAACAGAAGGGTCTATACAGTGCATGAAGTGAAAAAAAACAGGCGGACATGGAATATCATATTTGATCATCACTGCTGGTGTAAGAAAGGAGAGGAGGGGGAGCATTTTTCAAAGACTTTGGAAACATGTGACAGTAACACTGGTTACCTCCAGGGAAGAAGACAAGGTAAGGGAAGGAGCAGAACAGACATCACCATTTAACCTTTTACACTAGCCTAACTGTATTATATATTTGGAAATTAAGTTTAAAATAAGTATATAAACTAATTTTACCAATCTCTGGAAAATAAAAATCAAAAACATTAGAATGTAATACTCTACAGGCTATATGAGTAAAAATGTCAAAGAACTTTACTATATCAATTATGATTCTGTACACTGATACCTTCTTGTTTTTTAAGAATAAAGGAGAAAATAATTTTTGATAAAGCTGTAACTACTTATTCTGCTTTGTGATTTCATAAAGACAATCTCATTATTAATTTGTTCTATTATGTGCAGACATCTCCCTTCTCCCTCTTATACTATTTCATAAAAATAAAATAAAACACCTCCATAAAAAAAACACAACAGTTTATTTCATTAGTTCAGTGCATATAGAATTAGTTCTGGCAAATTTCTCCTTGTTGGTTCCAATGTTTTAAAGTGCTGCTACAACCAATGAGCTGGAGTTGGAAGTTCTACCCATATGCTGTGTTTGTCCTCAATGTAACAAAAATGAAGCTGCCACTTTTATGATAGATGGTCCCTGACTCACTGTGCATCACATCATGTAGTCTTTGCTACCTTGGTAGCTCTTGTTCTGTTTATTTTGTTGCTGGTGTTGTTTTGACACTAAGAACTGAATCCAGGGCTTGGCACATACTAAGTACATGCTCTTCCATTGAGCTATTCCCCCTACCCCTGTCCCTTTTTGTGTTTGTTTTAATAAAAATCTACAAGCTTCCTAGTTTATCCTTTTCCCTGAAATCTAAGAGTTTATCCAATGTGTGATCCAATATACACAAAATAGCTTCAATAATATTTTCCATAACACATAAGGTTGATGTAGGCTAAACATAACAATGGGCAACTCTCCACTACCGAGAGCCTCCTAAGCAGGGAGATCTGGAGAAAGCAGAAGGCCAGCTTCCTCAGAATCATGATTCCCATAAATAACTCTCTGGATATTCCCATAAATACCTACTACTGAGCACTAATATTAAATACACTGCTTTTCCTATCTCCAAACCCTCTAGCAAATCAGTCTTTCTCATAAGATCAATGTTCTGTATGTAGAGGATTGGTGGGCAAAGGAAAGAGTCTGGGTTGGAGTTTGAATGACCCGGATTCAGATTCTGTCCCTAACATTTACTGTGTGGCCACAGATGTGTGGCTTCACTGTGCCTGGTACATAATTATGGCACTGCTAACAAAAAGCTAATTACTGTAAGGATCAAATGAAATAACCTATGTAAAGCAATCAGCAAGTGAATGGGCTCAGTAGCTGTTTGAAAAAACAAAACAGCCTGTGTCACAAATTACACTGTGCTGATCTCCACTTGCTTTGTATGTCCAAAGCTTGTCCCCTCTCTAACTGGGAATGCAAAGAAAATGTTATTCAATAGAATCCGGCCAAATGCTTCCCTCACTGTCGCCTTCCCTGTCTTGCCACATTAACAAACTTAATAAATTAACACACACTTAACAAAACACAAAGGTTAACACTCATCTACCAGCAAAAAAAAATGATTCCTTAATTACACACAAATGATTCTTCCTGCAAGGCACTGAGGGAGATGGGAAAAAGAGGGTATGATTCTCATCTTTCTAATGAAGAATCTGAGGCATCAATTAAGACTATGCTCTTTAAATTATCACATAAAAGTGTGGCAAACTGTTGGAGGATCACAGATCTTCTGGGGTCTGGGCCATGTCTGATCTTTTTAGTTTTGCTGCTGCGCTAGTTAACTTCTCTGTCTGCCTGTCAGCTCTGCTTTCCATAATTCTCCCCTGAGAAGTTATCAGACTCTGTGAGTCGGGAGGCTGCCATCTTGGTGTCTAGCTCTCTGACACTGACTCAATTGTGACTATATCCTTGGGCAGATTGCAGGGAGCTGAGTGGAAGGAGAAATGGAGGAGCTACAGTCCTACGTGTTAACCACGCCCTGATGAAGATGCTCAAGACACAGTCCCTTTTCTTGGTGGGTCTCCATTCCCTAATGCTACAGATCCATCCTTCTTCCTGTCTCCTATTCTTTGCCCTTCTGTCCCCATTTAGGGAGACATTTAATTATTTCTCAGTACCCCTTTTTTTTCTTGGCAATTACAAACAACATTGGGATTATTTTCCTTATAATTAGATGTTGTGTATATTTTAAATGATTTCCCTGGAAAAAATTTCCCCATTTCGTCTTCCCTTCTCATTTGGAATAGGGCACGAGTCTGGGATAGGCTGGTTCAGCACATGGGGTCCTGTGGATGAAAGTGTGTTGGGGACAAAATGTGAGTAGAACAGAACTGAGATCCATACCCAAGTGTGGCAAAATGATCTGCATTCTCCCTAAGGGACAGTGAGGACCAGGAGCCACACGCAGAAAAAATACCACTTCTGCTCTCCCTATTTCCACACCAGGGCACCATGAAAGAAGGAAAGAAAAAGAGGAAGGAGAGCTTATTAGTCTTCTATTGTTGCTTTAACAAATTTTGCCTCAATATTGTGACTTCAGGCTACAACTTTGTGGCTTGTTCTCTTACAGTTCTGGAAGGCTAAAAGTCTAAGAGCAAGTATTGGTCTTCAGGACAGAAGGCATTTCCTTGCCTTCTTCTGGGTGCATGCATTCCTGGCTCACAGTGCTTCTCTCCAACTTCTGGTTCTATTCTTAGATCCTCTCTAACCTTGATCTTCCTGCCTTCCTTTAATAAGGACTTATGTGATTACACTTGTCCTACCCATACAGTGCAGAATAATCTCCCCATCAAAAGATTCTGATATGGGGCTGGTGTTGTGGCTCAGTGGTAGAGTGATTGCTTCGAACTCGTGAGACACTGGGTTCGATCCTCAGCACCACATAAAAATAAATGAGCCCATCTACATCTAAAAATATTTTTAAAAAATATTCTGATTTAATCATATCTTCAAAACCCCTTTTATTATATAAAGTAACATATTCATAGGTTCTGGGTATTAGGGCATCTGGGAGGCCATTATTCAATCTACCACAGCACTTTCTCTGGTCATTCAAAACGTTATGGCCATTCCACACTCAAAAATATGCATCCCATTCCAAACCCTACCCCAAAGTTCCAACCCGTTGCAGCATCAACTTGAAGTTTAACATCTCATCTAAACATTATCAGCTCAGAGACTCCAAATCTTATTATCTAAACCATCTGTTATGGCTTAGATATGAGGTGTCCCCCAAAAGCTCATGTGAGACAGTGCGAGAAAGTTTAGAGGTGAGATGATTGGGTTATGGGAGTTTTAATCTAATCAGTGTGTTAATCCCCTGTCAGAGATTAACTGGGTGGGAACGTAGGCAGGTAGAGTGTGGCTGGGGGAAGTGGGTCCCTTTGGGGTTTATACTTTGTCCTTGTTGAGTGGAGCTTTCTCTCTTCTTCTTTCTCTCTTTCTCTCGTCATGTCCAGAACTGCTTTCCTTCACCACCTGCTGCCGTAATGTTCTGCCTTACCTCGAACCCCATAGAATGGAGTCAGCCTTCTACGGGCTGGGCCCCCTGAGACTGTGAGCCACCAAATAAACTTTTCCTCCTTAAAATTGTTCTCGTCAGGTTCTTTGGTCACAGAAGTGAAAACGTTGACCAGAACACCATCTAAATCAGGTATGGGACAGATATTGAATATGAACCATCCTGAGTCAAAATTCTTCTCCATGTGGGTTTTTTTTTTGAGAGAGAGCGAGAGGGAGAGAGAGAGAGAGGGAGAGAGAGAGAGCATTTTTTAATATTTATTTTTTAGTTTTTTGCAGACACAACATCTTTGTTGGTATGTGGTGCTGAGGATCGAACCCGGGCCGCATGCATGCCAGACGAGTGCGCTACCTCTTGAGCCACATCCCCAGCCCTCCATGTAGGTTTATGAAGTGAAAAAAACAAGATATTTGCACTAAACAGGGAGAAAATGGAACGATTAAAGGAGTCACCAGTTCCAAAGAATTTTGTAATATAGCCTAAGAAAACTCCAATATGTTTTAAAATTCTGCAATAATTCTCTGTGATTTTATGCTCTGCCCCTGGGTTCCCTCCTCTACCCATTTAGCTCCACTCTCTGGGCCTAGAGTGCTGTCCTCTGAGTTATCCCAGATTTTCCTTGAAAGATTTTCCTTGTTTTTGAATAGTTTAGTTGGTTTGCTTTTTAAATAAGAATATTGGCATTTGAAAGCCTTCTTTAATTTCATCTTCTCTCTATTCCTTTCTGTTTAAGCTGGAAGTGTTTTTGCTGATATAACATCCTCGAAACCTTGTGGGTCTCTTATGTACATTATAGCATTTCACTCCAGTCTCTATTCCTGGCTTCTGCTGAGATGGCTAAAGGGATCCATGATTCACATACCTAATCCCTTCAAAAAGTCCTCTATGTAATTGAAAGCTCTTTTCTTTTATCCTTTCTGGGGCCTGAGAAAAGGTTGTTTAGCCACACTCTTAACTTTCCCTTCTCAGTATACTCCTGACAGTGAATATCCTAATTGTCTTTTGCAATCTTGATAGGCTCAAAACTTTCCAAATAATAAAGTCCTAGTTCCTTTTTAATATCTATATTTATTACTTACAAGTTGTTCTTCCATCTAACCATTGAGACACAATTCTGCTAAGCTTTTTGTCACTGTATGAGAATCCACTTTCCTCCCTTTTCCAATATGACTTCATTTCTTTCCAATATTCTTCATTTCTTTCTAAGCTCTAACCAGCAGCACCTTTAGCATTAATATTCCTACCAACATTCTGCTTATGATTTGGTATTCTTTAAGAGGATGGTAGTCCCTACTACACCCCTCTCTTCCTTCTGAACCTCTGCTGGCAGAGTCCTTAGTATCCATGTTTCTACCAACGATTTCCTCAAGGGAATCTATGCTGTTTCCGTCACACTCCTCAAAATTCTTCCACCAATTCCAAAGCTCTCTCCACATTTTACATGTATTTGTTACAGCAGCACTGCACTCCCAGTTACCACAATATGCATTAGTTTCCAATGGCTGCTGTAACAAATTACCATAAGCTCAGTGGCTTAACGCAACACAAATTTATTCTTTTAAGAGTTCTGAAGGTCAAAGTCTAAAATCAAGTTATTGATAGGGCTGTGCTCCTTATGGAAGCTTCAGGGAAGAATTCATTTCTAGTTTATGGAGCCCACCTCAGAGGGGAAGCCTGAATTGGATGAATTTTTCCTTCAAATAGTTGAGTTGTAATCAGAACTTACCGGTACTTGAATTGACAGGTGTAATTTTCCTCTATTGAAGAAGTGGAGGCTCAGAAGCTAGGTTAAAATATAGATAGATGAAAGCTCTACTGTTATATAACTGATTTTCTTGTTGTGACTTAAAAAAATCTGCTACATGCATACTGCCAAATTATCCTTTGGAAAGATTGTACTAATTGGTGTTTTCTGAAGTTGCTGAGTGCCCCTTTCCTCTGGATCCTTGCCAAAAATAAGCACAAATGTTATTTTCTTTTTGGCAATTTGAAAATAGTACCTCATTGTAGCCATAATTGACATTTATTTAATTATAAGTGAAGTTAAAAATTTATTTAATAGGTACTTGAAGTGTTTTTATTTATTTTCCCATTATTTTCTTGTTTTTATAAAACTTTGCACGTGTCTTTGTTGTTTTCAGAAATTGTACCCCATTTGAATCAAATGTATAATATGTCAAGATCATTGTAATGTTTTGAGCAACTAATAAAAAAATTTAAAAAAAGGAAAAAAAAAGAAATTGCCAGTTTTCCTCTGAATTCTGTTCTCTTCCTCATTCTTGGCAGTATGACTAAGCTAGAGAATGTAGGTGCCCAGGTATACCACATTGTCAACATTTCTTGAGGGATGGTATGACCACATGGTCAACTTCTCTCCATTGGATGCACATAGGAGCAATGTGTGCCACTTCCAGGACTGGGCCACGAAACCTCCTTTGGAAGAGCAACCACAGCTACTTGGCAGCCATTTGTTGACAATTATTGCGTGAGCAAGATTTAAGCTCCTGTTTTGTTTGAGCCAATTGAAGTTTACTTTACCATTACACACTGTTATAACACATGTGCAGGTTTATTTATTCTTAATCGAATTCTTGTCCCTCACTGAACTATGAGCAGAGCCCTTGCTTTAGTTGTCTCTTTAGCCTTATGGCCCAAGGTAAGTTTTCAATAAACACAAATTGAAATGAATGAATGAACTGCATAGTTATTTGAAAAGATTCTTGCTGATTCTCAGAGATATTGTTTATGCTCAGTACCAGGGAAAACAATGAAATCCTACAGGTGAATTTCATGGTGACACCCAAACCAATTCCAAGGCATGTTTCCACTTATGAAATGCAATCCATTGTCTCACCTGATAAGTCAGAGACCAGAAGGTGCTGATTTTATAGCCTCCTGACCTCTCAGGTGATGAGGGAGAAAATGGCTCTGGACGATTGTTTATCGTGGTGTGACCATTACCACTTCAAACTGAGTTCTTGTGAAACTTCAGGCCTCCTGCCTGGAGAAAAGTAATTTTTTTTATGAAAAAAACTAGAAGACACATAAACACACAGATCAATTCAAAAAGAGGAAATGACAGTTGTAAATATATATGCACCCAACACAAAGCACTGAATTATATTAGGTAAAGCAAAATTATTAGATCAAAATGAAGCCTACACTCTAATGCAGTAATAGTTGGGGACTTCAACACCCAACTTTCATCAATGGACAAATCATTCACAGAAAAAAAAAATCAACACAAAAACGTTAAAATTAAACCATACTATAGACCAAATTAATCAAAAAGTTACAGAATATTTCATTTAACAGCTACAGAATATACATTCTTTTCAACAGCATATGGAACATAGATTATATGTAAGGCTACAAAAAAGTCTCAAAAAATGTAAAACAGTCAAAATCCTAGCATAGATCTTTTCTGACCACTGTGAAACAATAGAAATTAACAAGCAAGGCTTAAGAAATTACAACTGTATGTTGAAATTAAACAATACTCTTGAATGATCAATGGATTAATGAAGAAATTAAAATGGAAACAAAATTTTTTGAAATAAATGAAAATGAAAATACTAAATACTAAATCTTATGAGATACAGCAAAAGCAGGACTTAGAGGGAATGTTTTAGCAATAAATGCTTACATCAAAAAAGAGAAAAATTTCAAATGAACAACCAAATGATCTGACTCAAAGAATTCAAAAAGAAAAGAAAACTTAAAGTAGAATAACAAAAAGCAGACACAAATTAAGCAAAACAAAGACAAAAAAAATAGAAAAGATCCATGAAATTAAAAGTTAGTTTTTGGAAAAGATAAACAAAACTGACAAACTTTCAGCTAGACTAACCAAGAAGTGGGTAGGGGTCGGGGAATCCAAGTAAATAAAATCAGAGACAAAAAGAAGATGGTACAACTGGTACTTCAGAAGACCAAGGCTCATTAAGGACTATCATGAATTCCTGTATACCAAAAAAATTGAAAAACCTAGAAGAAATGGATGGATTTCTGGACTCATTATAACTTATCAAAGTAGAAGCAGGGGGGCAAAAACCTAAACAGACCAATAACAAATAATGAGACTGAATTAGTAATAAAAAGTCTCCATATGAAGAAATGTTCAAAATCAGATAGCTTCACTGCTAAATTCTATCAAACTTTTAAAACTATTACAAAGTACTGAAAGGGGGAGAACCCTTCCCAACTCATTCTACCAGTCCAGCATACCAAAACCAGACAAGGGCTCAATAAGAGCACTATAGACCAACATCCCTGACAAACATAGATGTAAAAGTTCTCAACAAAATCAAATCAAGAGCACATAAAAGGTTATACACCATAATCAAGGGTGATTTATCCTAAAGATACAAGGATGGTTCAACATGCACAAATTAGGTATAAAAGGAATATACCTCAATGCAATAGAGCAAAAACTACAAACCTACAGCCTACATTATACTGAATGGGGAAAAGATTTTCCTTTCCTTTTCTCTAAGATCAGGAAAAAAAATGAAGATATCTACTTTATTTAGATTGAAAGTCTTAGAGCAATGAAATAAGAGAAAAAAATGAAAGGCATTCAAATAAGAAAAAAGAAGATCAGAAAGTTAGTGAACTCTGCAATAAAAATAAAATTCTGATGAAATCAATTGAAGAGGACATACAAAAAGGGGTAACAACATTCCCTGTTCATGAATTGGAAGAATATTATTAAAATGTTTGTACTACCCAAAGTGATCTTCAGATTAAATCCAATTCCTACCAAAATACCAAAGGTATTCCTCACAGAGCTAGGAAAAACACTCTGAAAATGTGTATGGAACTACAAGAGACCCTGAAGAGCAAAAGCAACTCTGAGCAGAAAGAAGAAATCTGGAGGCATTGAAACACCCGATTTCAACGTATACTACAAAGGAATAGTAGCCACCAAAGCAGGTAAAAGCACAAAAACAGACACAGAGACCAATGAATTGAAGAGACAACCAGAAATAAATTCATATATTTACTGTCAACTGATGTTTGACAAAGATAGCAAGAACATACATACATTGGGGGAAAGGAAAATCTCTGAGATGAATGATCCTGGGAATACTAGGTATCATGAATGATCCTGGGAATACTGGGTATCTACATGCAGAAGAAAACGAGACCCCAATCTCTCACTATGCAAAAATCAACTAAAAACAAATCCAAGACTTGAATATAAGAACTAAAAGTCCGAGACAACTGGAAGAAAATATAGTGACAAGACTTCAGGACATTAGTCTAGGCAAAGAGGCTTTGAATATGACCCCCAGAACACAGAGAAGAAAGCAAAAATTCATAAATGTAACTATATAAAACTAAAAAAATTCATGCAACAATGGAAATAATCAATAAAGAGACAATCTACAGAATGGGAGGAAATATTTGTGAACGATCCATCTAAGAAGGAATTAATTTTCATAATACTTAAGGGACTCAAGCAACTCCAGAAAAAAAATATCAGATTATAAATAGGTGAATGATCTAAATATACATTTCTCAAGAGATGATATACAAATGTCCAACAAATATAATAAAGTTTTTCAGCATCATTTATTATCAGATAAATACAAAATATAAATCAAAATGAGATACCACAGTGAAATATCATCTCAGCCCAGTTAGAATGGCTATTTTTGAAAAGAAAAAGAAATACAAATTCTGGTGAGGATACAGAGAAAGGAGAACTGTCACACATTATTGTTGGGATGTAAATTAGTAAAGTCATTATGGAAAACAGTCTGGAGTTTCTCAAAACACTAGAAATATAACTACCATGTGATCTAGCAACCCCACTGCTGGGTAAAGAGCCAAAGAAATTGAAATCAATTATGTCAGAGAGACATCTGTACCTCCATGTTTATTGCAGCACTGTTCCCAATGTCTAAATAAGAAATCAACCTAGGTGTCCATGTGGTGAATATATACACAATGAAATAAAAAATAATAAAATTCTGTCATTTGCAGCAACATGGATGAATCCGTGAGACAATGGACTAAGTGAAATAAATCAGCCACAGAAAGACAAATATGTCATTTTCTTATGTGGAATCTAAAAGGTTGATCAAAAGAGGTGAGGAAGAGGGGGATAGAGAAAGGATTGTTAAGGCATACCAGGATGCCATTGGTTAGGAGGTGTAGCTTCTAATGTTTTACAGCATAGTAGGTCAACTATGGTTGATAAAAACTGAATATTTCAAAGCAGCAAGCAAGAGAGGCTTTTAAATATTCTCTACACAAAGAAATGATATATGTCTGAGGTTACAGACATGCCAATTACCCTGATCTGATCATTACATATTATATGTATGTGTGTGTGTGTGTGTGTGTGTGTGTGTGTGTGTATTGAAATGTCACACCATACCCCATTAATAGATACAATTACTATGGCAATTAAAGATCAATTTTAAAAAGAGATTTTTTATATTAAAATAGTTGAAAACCTTTGATTTTTATCATTTTAGAACTTTGTGGTTAATTGGCATTGGCACACTAGAACATGTAATTACAAGAACTTCATTCTATAGATTAAAAAAAACTCAAAAATCTATGTAATTGTCCAAAGTCATGCAATCAGCAAGCAGAGTTTGGATTGTGGTCTTCTGCCTTTTCCCTTAGCACTCTTCCCAAGATTCTACATCATGCCATGCATGCAATTAGTTTACATGACTTCATTTTATACTGATTCATATTTGACACCCCTTCACACAGTATGATTCAGATGCACAAAAAGAATATAATGTAATTTCTTTTTGTCACATTTTTGGATCTTTAGAGGAAAACTAATGTCTTAGCTACATATTGTCCCCTATCTTGCAGATTATATATAAGACTAAACAAAAGAATCCTTTGACCTGTTGATTTGGTTAAATGCATAGGAACTGGGTGAAATATTATTCAGCCTTTATTTTAACCATTGGCAGAAGATTGCTGAAGAAAGCCTATTAGATCCACATTTGAGTGAAAATTATTTCTTAGACTTCCCTGCCCCCCATAAAAAGGTCTGCAGAGACAGGTGTTGTTTCTCTTTTATAAAGTATACAAATATATAGTATATATATACAAATATATGAATATATTATATGTACTCTATATATATAACATCAATCTTCTTAAAATTTATATATATATGTATATATATACATATATATATATATAAACATGATTTTGGACAACTTAGTTATTTATCTGTGTGTGTGTACACACACACACACACACACACACACACACACACACACACAGAGAGAGAGAGAGAGAGAGAGAGAGAGATCTCAAAGTGGAATTCCAGTGTTTATAATAATAGCCAAAAGGCAGAAGGAACTCAAATGTCCAACAATGAATGAATGGATAAACAAAATGTGGTGTGTGTGTTTATGCAAAGAAACACTATTTAGCCCCCCAAAAGAAGAAGACTGTGATAAATATTATAACACCCACGAAACTTGTGAATACCATGCTAAACAAAATAAACCAGTCACAAAAAAAATGACAAATACTGGATTATTCTATTTCTATGAAGTACCTAGTACTATAGTCAGGTTCGTAGGCAGAGAAATTAGAATGGTGATTATCACTAGGGGCTGGAGAAAAGAAGATAGGAGTTGTTTTTTAGTGGGTATAGTTTCAATTCTGCAAGATGAAAAAAGTTCATTTTGGAGGGGCGAGTAGTGACAGTTGTACAATGAAGTACTTAATAGGGATGAACTGTGTATTCAAAAATTGTTAAGATGGTAAAGCTTATGTCTTACAATGATAAAAAAATTTAAAAAAATTTAAATGATAAAGTCAAAGATAATTTTAGGTGGTTTCACAGTCATGTCAAAGAATTTCTGTTCACAAGTATGCACAGTCAGAAAACCTAAATATCTAGACCACATCTTGGAAGTCTCAATATTTGGAAAAAATAATGAGGTTGAAACCAGAGCCACAAAGTGAACATTCTAGGTTCAAGATAACATTATACTTACCACCCTCTTGAATTGGATTTGGCCAATAACATGTGAGCAGAAGCAATGTCCATGGCCTTAGAATGAAAGTATTTGTTTAGACTCCTTTAGACTCCTTTTCCTGCCCTGGAGGCCACGGGTGTGGAGGTGGAGATGGAGCTACTGTCAGCAGGGATTACTGTGGGCACACAGTGGACCAAGTACCCAACAATTTGCACCGGAGCTGTGGCCAAATGGGGAAATAACCCTTTGTGGTGTTAAGCCACCATGATTCGCAATCATTGGTTGCACATAATCTCTCCCATCCTTATATAGAGTTTTAGAAGGAGTGTTAGAACATGAGAAATCGAATTTCAGCATGTATCAGTAAAAAGGCACTCTTTAATAACAGCCATTTTCTCTGCAACAGACTTCTGAAAGAAAATTCACAGTGATCATTCTTCATGAAATGCACAAGATTATAACAATGACTATTAACAGTACAGAAAATTTTGTTTCTTTCCATACGTAGGTTGACATCACATGCTATGCATGACTCAGTGTAGAATGCATGCATGTATTTTGTTTGGCTTGTTTGTGGTTGAGATGGGGAGAACATCCTAAATAATAGGCACATGAAACATTTCCTTTCTCCCTCCAAGAATGTAGCAGCAGTTGCTACATCGCACTTGGAAAGGGAAGGTGTTCAGCAGCATGTACTCTTCATTTCATCAAGTGTCAGATTCCTGGATGCTTTGGACAGTTTTCTAACTAAGGATCTGTTAATCTTCTAGGGGCATGATGGCTAGAAGAGAAAGTACACAGAAGCCAGTCTCCAGCAGGTTTTGTGGGCGGGAGAGGGTGGAGGGCTTTCCTCTCCCTTTTTCCTGACCATTCCTCAGCTGCAGAGTGACTATGAGCTGAAGCTATTCCCAAACATCTGAAAACCATTTATAAAAAACTGAGGTTACTACAAATAAAGACACTTTAAGCTGGTAGTTCATATCTTTAGTTCATGATGTAACGAGACACTAAAATAATAGTGTGTGCTCTACTGGGAAAAATCATTGAACAGAGTTATGAGACCCGTGGTCCACTCCCACCAAACTGGGACAAGTCACTCAACTGCCTAGGACCTTATTTCTCTCATCTGTAAGTAAGAGAGGTCAGATCTGTGTGTCCCCAAAAGTGGTCTTTAGTCCAACTCTGGGTATCTGAGGGCAGTACCTGTAACAAATGCAGATTCTTAGGCCCATCCTACTCATGTAAATCAGAATCTCTGAGTGTGAGGCTCAGGAATCTGCATTGAAAGTTTCTAAGCACTTAGTCAGATATCTCTATGCTTGGTGACCTCTGGAAGTATATAATATGGCAGATAAAATATTGAGAAGGAAATTATCAAAGACAAATGAAAGCAGATATTACCCAAACTGACTTGCACATGCTGAACTTTGTGAACCACAAGATTAAAGAATCACTAAGCCTTCTTCCAGCTATGCAGTCCCATGTCATGAATGGGGTAGAAAAGAAATGTTGCTTCTGTCCCACCCACTCCATCATCCCCCAAAATGCACAATCCTCTACTTAGAGATCATCCTAGTACAAAACAAAATATTAAAACTGATATGGAATTAATATCTATTCAGAACTATTTCCTCATTCATTTTACCTCATCTCTATCCTCTACTACAAAAAAAGTCTGAATATCAATCACACCTTAGAGAATAAATTTTAATACAATAGATGATATTTCAAGGCCAGATCTTTACATCATGTTAACTCCATGTTCCCTCATAAAACTGTTTCCAAATATGAACACCAAAATTTGTAAAACAAAATATTACTGTGCTGCATCTATCAGCAAATAGGTTAGACTCTGTTTTACTTAAAACAGCATGAAATAAGATGGAAACAGTTACTGAAGATATGAAAACTAAAACACAAAAATGAAAATGAAGAAAGTATGTATTATTGTGTTTGAAACCCAGAAGGTAAGCAATGATTCCATTCCCTCAATAAAATCCTGAGTCTCTTAGTTGCAGAGAGGGTCAGTATACCCAGAACCAGTTCCCAGACCTCTAGAACTCCAGTTCAGTGTCTTCTTTATAATATTGGGCAAAGTCTCACACTGAGAATTGAAAAGCATCAGTCTTGGAAAAGTATGTATCATAACCAAAATGATTTTTAATGGGATTTGGAAATGGGTAAGGATGAGAAAATGGAATTATGAAAGAGAATACATAGTGCTAACTTCTAGTCTAACATGGCAGATTGAACACCATATTTTCTCCATTCTTTCAGAAATGTCTTTTAAAATAACAGTAAATAAATAAATATGACAAGAGAACTGGAAAGGAGACAACAGCAGACAAAAGATGCCAATAAATTCTTGGAATATGGAAAACTCGTGGAGGATGTAACTGGCTGAACATAATTGTGCCTCCAGAGAAAGACAATGATGAGAAGCAAGACCATTTGGCCTGTAAAACTTCAAGAAAGAAGACTTCCAACTTGGAGACACCTGGTGCTGTAGATAGGGAGGGAAGAAGAGAGTTTATCTACAAAAAGGAATACTGGTTGAAAATCTATGAAGATTGTTAGAAAATAAAACTGAGAAAAATCTTGTAAATAAAACCATAACAATAAGGCAATAAAAATAAGAGAAAATGTTTTTAAAAATAGATTTTTGATCTAGGAAATCCATAACTAATAGACATTTCATATAAAGAAGACATATAAGATATTGAGAATAAATTATCAAAGACATATGAAAGCAGATATTCCTCAAACTGAAGGAGATAGATCTATTGAAAGCCCACAGATAACCTAGCACAATGAATTTAAATAAACCACACCAAGCCACAATATCATGAAACTTCAACATAGCACTCAGCAAATTATGGCTCGTAAGCCAAATCTTGCCTATCACCTGTTTTTGTAAATAGTTTATTGGAGCAGAGCCTTATTCCATTTATATAATCATTCATTTACATATTGTCTATGGTTATTTTCATGTACAACAGCAGAGTTGAGTAGCTGGGACACAGTATGGCCCACAAAGCCTAAAATACATACAACATTACCCTTTACAGAAAAATTGTACCAACCCCCATTTAGAGCACCAGATAAAGAGTAACCATTCTAGAAATATATTTTTTTTAAATCAGACTAACAACACAGGATCTAGATTAGAAATGTCATTGGATGCTCAAAGAGATATAGTAATGCCTTCAAAACTTGGGTGGTGTGGTGGAGAGTAGATACAGGGAGAAAATTATTTTCAACATAGGACTATAAACCATGCAAAGTAAGAAACAAGTGAGAGCAGAATAATTTTTTTAGACCCAAAACTAATTAAAAATTTTACTTCCATACTCATACTTTATGGTTGTGGAATCTGTAATAGGAAATTTGACAGAATAAAAACAGTAGAAGGAAGTCTTGGTATGACAGCTAAGTGGGCAACTCTGCAGAAAGCAATCAGATAGGAAGACAGCCCAAGACTGTGGAAGGAGAAACCCCAGCAAAGGAACAAATAGGATTGTACTGTGCCTTGGCACCTGAAAAAGGTATTCGTAATATTATGATAGGTCTACGTAGCATTAGAGGAAAAGAGTGACAATTACATAAATTAAGAATTTTCTTTCTACCAAGGCAATTGTTAACTCCCTGAAAAAAAATATGATAAGTAGGGGCTGGGGATGTGGCTCAAGTGGTAGCGCGCTCGCCTGGCATGTGTGCAGCACTGGGTTCGATCCTCAGCACCTTATACAAATAAAGATGTTGTGTCTGCCAAAAACTAAAAAATAAATACTAAAGAGAAATAGAAAAATCCACATAGATGATGATTTCGATACTCTTCTCTCAGTATTCAATATAATAAGTATAAAGAAAATCAGTAAGTGTACAGATGATTTGAACAATGCTATCCACAGGACTTAATCGATATTTATAGACTATTCCACCAAACAACAGCCAGGAAAAAAGTAGAAGACACAAATCCGTAGAAAATCTAGTTCTTTTCAAACACACATATGAGTATATTTACTAAGAGTGAACATACTCTATGCCATAAAACAAGTGTCAACAAATTTTTAAAAATTCAAGTTCCATAAAATGTATTCTCTGACCAGATTGGAATTAAATTAAAAAATCAATAACATAAAGATATCTGGGAAATCCTGTATTGTTTAGAAACAAAACAATATACTTCTGAATACCCACTGGTCAAATAAGAAATCAAAGTGAAATAACAAATATTTTGATCTGAATAAAACTGATACATCAAAATTTATGGCATATGACTAAATAAGAATTTAATAACATTTAAATCATTAAAAAGCTATATCAAAAAACTAAAAAGGTCTTATAGCTATGATCTCAGCATATGCCTTTAGAAACTAAAAAAGTAAGACCAAATAAAACTCAAAATAGTATCAGAAAAAAATAATATAAAAGAGGAAATGAAAATATAAGCAAGGAAATAGAAAGCAAGAACAACAAAGAAAAATTCATGAAATTAAAAGTGGTTCTTTAAGAAGGCTTGATAAAATTGAAAATTTTCCAGATTAGTCAGGAAAAAAAAGAAAGAACAAAAGAAAGAACCAGTAGCAGAAATGAGTCAGACAACATAACTACATACTCTAATAATATTAAATTAGATAATAAAGGAGCACAAAAAGAAAAACAAAAGAAATATTTATTAATAAAGCTGACAAAAATGTGTAAGACTACATACTGAAACAATCTGATATGGCTTAAAGGACCTAAACAAATAAAGAGATATACCATATCCATGGATCATATAACTTAGTATTGTCAAGAGGCCAATTTTCTCAAAATAAATCTATAAATTAAAATACTCCCAAATAAATCCCTGCATGTTTTTAAACTACCAAACCGATTATAAAATTCATATAAAATAACCAAATCTATGATATGAAAATGAAGGACAAAGTTGGAAGGATCACATTCCTGAGTTAATGACCTTTTATAAAACTCCAGTACACAAGAGAGCATGCTACTGGCATAGCAATAGACAAAGAGTTCATTCAAGTACAATGGAAAACCCAAAAATAGACCCCTCATGAATAGACAACTGATTTTAATGAAGGTATGTATATAGACAGCATAGTGGAGAAAGGGTAATCTCTACAAAAAATTATGCTAGAACAATCAAATTTCAAATTATGTGAAAACTGAACTGTGGCCCATGCATACAAATGAACTCAATATGATATGTAGATTAAATGTAAAACCAAAAACTAGAAACTTTTAGGAAAAATGTTTCTGTGATCCTTGAGTAGATCAAATGTTTCTTAGAAATGAGCAAAATCACAATACACCAAGAAATGATTTGATAAGTCCAATTTCATCAAAATTAAAAACTTCATCAGAAGATGCTATTAAAGAAAAATACACACCACAGACTGAGAAAAATTTTTTCAAATCATGCATTTCTTCAAAGACATAGCCAGAATACATCAAGAATTCTCCAAACTCAATAATAAAAAACTAACAATTCAATAAAGAACCAATATTTGAATAGAAATTTTTCCAAAGAGTACTGTCATGCGTAATATGCATATTGACATTTCAGTAGATAATGGACTGCTTATATGATGGTGGTCCCATAAGATTTTATCACTTAGTGACATCAGAATAGTCATAGTTTATGTAAGTACACTCTATAAGGTTCAAAAATGGCAAAAATCGTGCAATGACTCATTTCTCAGAACATTTATCCACCATTAAGTGATACATGAATATATATGCAAATAAACCCATGAAATAAATAAAACCCATGAAAAAATGTTCAACATCATTAATACTTAGTGAATTGCAAATTGAAACACAGAATAAACTATTACTACAGGTATGGCTAAAATAAAGCACCACACATGCCAGGGGTTGGCAAAGATAAGAAGATAAGAAGAATTCTCAGTCTCATGAGCTTTTGTAAGAACGTAAAATGATAGAGTGGCCTTCCTTTATCCTCAGGGAATGTTCTCTGAGACACTCAGAGAATGCTTAAAATTTCAGGTAATACCAATGGTTTTTCTTATTCATATATTTCTATGGGAAACTTTGATTTATAGATGAGGCAGAGTAAAAAATTAACAAAAACAACAATGATATGGAACAGTTAGCAATACAATCATAAGTTATTTAAAACTTATAAATTATTTCTTGAACTTTCCATTTAATATTTTCAGACCACAGCTGACAACAGAGAATAGAAAACACAGAAAGTGAAACCATAGGTTGGGGGGACCACGGTGTTATCTTTAAAAACTAAGTTTCTTAAAAAGTTAAGCACACACCTGACATATGATTCAGCCATTCAACTCCTAGGTATTTACATAATATAAATAAAAACCACATATTTGTGCAAAAACTTGTACACAACTGTTCATAGCAACTTTATTTATAATAGCCAAAAAGAAACACACTGGATATTAATAGGTGAAAGTTGATGTACAATAAACTATGAAAAATCCATACAGTGTAAACTCAGGGGGAATAAAAGCAATGAACTATTATTGATATATGATACAGCATAGATAATCACAAGATAATTATACTGAGTGAAAAAGGCCAAACCAAAAAGGATGTGGAGGGTCTGATCCCATTTACAAAAAAATTCTAGAAATGTAAACTGATTTATAGAAATGTAAACTAATTATGTTCCTAATGATATGGATGAGAGGGAGACATCACAAAAGGTCATGAGGAAACTGGGATAACGGTTTCATGGGTGTATGCATACATCAAAACTTATTAAGTTGTACATTTTAAATGTGTAGTTTACTGTATGCCAGATATACCTCAATACAATAAAAATGAAAATGATTGCCTCTAGGGATGGTATCTAAGCTTAAGAAAAACAGTGGAGCAAGAAGTTGCTGTTTCTTTCTAAGCTCTTAGTAGTATTTTTTAACCACACAGTAGTTATTACTCTAAAAATTAAAATAAATGACAGCAAACACATAAACAGACCAATAAAAGACAAGCAAGTCCTTTTCAAGCTCCCTAGTTGAAAAATCTATCCATAAAGGCACAGATTCTTTTCAGCCATTCTAGAACTATTTACTTCACTACTGAATTCCTAGCAAGTATAGCACCAAGAACACCACTGGAAGTGAAAAATATTCAATCTTTATATTTTAATGAACCATCATTGATATACTACCAAAAGGACACAAATTGCCACTAAGTGACATTTTTAAGCAATAGTAGTAGATTTGCACTGATGTGGAAACCCACTCTCTTGATGGACTTTCTTCATTGTCAGTTAGGTTGTAGAAATCATTAAGGAGTTGATAATACCTACTATTTAAAAGCACTAGTTACACCCATTCTCATGGGGGAAAATTTGGCTAAGAGGGTGAGTTCAGGTTCAGCTTATGAAGTGAAATTAATCAGTAAAATAATCAGTTTTATAAACCTAAGGAGTGAGAGGAAAAGATTCTGAAAGGAGACTAATTCAGGCAGACTAGAAGGAAAAGGAAGTAACTTCTGAAAGTAGAAATATAGTAAGAAGAAAGAAATGTTGAGATTTCCAAATAATTTTCATTTGTATTAAAATTGTTCTTTGAGCTATTGCTGTAATTCACTTTAATTTGTAGATCTTGATCTCAGACTATCCTTCTACAATATATATAAAAGAGAGGTCTGATAATATGTACATGGATTGAGTACTTTAATTTAAAAAATGAAAAGTTTAAAGAATATGTAAATTTCAAATAATGTTCAAATCATCTGACACTGTCTCCTGGTTATAGGATGTTTTCTCCTTGATTTGAGATTAACTAGCCTCATTTTTTAATCTATGTAATTCAATAATTACATAATGTCCAAGGTTAATAAAAAAAAGAGTTGCTCTGACAAACACCTGACCAGGTTAGTCCCATCTTATATTCTACCCAACCAGCTACCCTTTTTTTTTAAGAGAGAGTGAGAGATAAATTTTTAATATTTATTTTTTAGTTTTCGGTGGACATAACATCTTTATTGTATTTTTCTGTGGTGCTGAGGATCCAATCCAGCACCCTGCGCATGCCAACCAAGCCGTGATACCGCTTGTGCCACATCCCCTGCCCACCAGCTACCATTTTTAAACTGTCCCAAACCCTTTCCTCAAGTTTAATCAGGCTGTTCACATGTGGAGAATAGCCCTGAAGAGTGGAAAAGGACCAAACCATTTGGAATTAGATAATAAGCCACTGCCAACCCACACACAAGGCCCAAATCTGCTTTTATCAACCTCATCTATAAGACATGATTGAGACCTGCTGCAAGAAAGGACAGGTGTGTAATGTTAGGAAAATCAATTTGTTTTGAAGGCCAAAATCTGGAATGACTTGAAGTGATCTGAACAGGCAAAGTGGAAAGTATTTAAAATTATATATGTATATATGTCAAAAGTCTAAGAAACTGAATTAAACTCCTCTTTAGCATTTTTGCTACATCCAACATTAGTTGACATGTTAACAAAATCTTAAGGATAAGGTAGAACTTCTCCTGTGGGTATAAAAAAATAAAACTGAAGTTGTCTTCATCTGGTTTGAAGTCAACCTGCCTGGAGTTGTTGGAGCTGGCAATACCTTTGAGAACACAGGCCAACACCCTTATTTTACAGATGAGGAAATGGAAGGTTAAGGACCTTGACCAAAATGACACAGCTAGTTAGGGGCAGAGCCAGAACTGGAGACTACATGCCAAGACTCCTGAGCCTTTTTTCTGTTCTCTGTTTACTTTTGGAGAATAATTCTCCAAAAAGGTCACCTTAAGAGTTGTCATTTTTGCACAGCGGTTTTCAACCTAGCTGCACAAGGAATCACCTGAGACTTTAGGAATCTTGAGCCTAGGCCTCCCCTCTCCCCTAGTCATGTAATTCAGGTGGGGCAGTGACCCTAGCACAGGGAGTTCCAGAGCTCCCTTGGGTAACCCTACTATGCAGCCATGGATGAGAAGGCCTGCCTGGAACAAGGCAGGTGGGAATAAAACCTGCTGTTAATTGAGACAAACTTTTCCTATCTAAGCAGATGTTCCCAGCTGGAAATTTCTATCACTGATTAAGGTAGCCTCTCAGGTCCTAGTTGGCTCTGGGTCCTTCTGAGAATTCACTTTCGATCCTCTCTCAACCTCAAGAAGTGCACCTCAACAATTAAAATACAGAAATAGAATAAGAGAAATAGCGAAACAAGTTTCAAAACACTAAGTAAAAGTGAGGGCAGGAACCCCCACCCCCACCCCGCCCCCTGATTTGGACAAGTCTCACTAAGGAAACAAAGGGAAGCTATCTGGCAATGATTTGGGGCAAGAGTAACTGAGTATTTTCCCCAATAACCCAAGTAATCCTATGAAAAGCAAATCTATGTCGTCAAATTATGTACAAACTGCCTAAATCGTAGGTTTTCGGCCAAAGCTACCTGACTCTGAAAAACAAGCCAAGGCGAGATACCACAAGCATCTTGACGTTGACTTGACTCTTGGCCCCGCCCCCTCCCCCTCCCCTAAGCAGCTCCCTCCAGTCTGGAAGTCATATACCACGAACTGTGAATTAGACACCTTTCTCTCAGGGTCCTTTTACGCAGCCTGGGGGCCTAAGCAACCCACTCAGAACTCCCCGATTCCTGTACACTGTGTGACCCAGCAGAAAACCTCGGGAGGACTTGACAGGGTGTGGTGGGGACCAGCCCTCGTGCGCCCGCCTCATCTGCTCTCTGGAAGTACCCGAGAGCCCACCTGGTCTTCGGTCCGCTCTGCCCTGACACACAGCCACCGGTGGCCCCAGGGTGACTGTGTCAGAAGTTCACCGAGTCCGCTGAAGAGCGGAAGTGAGGAGGAGTATCCCAGCACCCTTGTCTCGAAGGCACCGCCCCGAGGCTCCCCCAGGAGCCAGAGAGGGGACTCCTCAGACTGTCTGGAAAGGTGGAGGGGTCGCAGGCTTCCCGAGAGATGACAGCTCTACCATTCAGACGCCGCCTCTACACACGGGAAGCAAGACCTAGGCGGCACCGGCGAGAAGCCGGGGCAGGGTCTCAGGACTCAGGGCACAGATCGACCCCGCCAGCCTGAAGCTTGCCGCCGGGGCTCGCCTTAGCTTTCCTCCACCTGTCCCAGCTCGGGTGGTGGCGCAGACTTGGAACAGACCTTCGCGGAAAAGAGCGCGCCCCAAGCTGTAACGCTCCCCACCAGAGCACGACCAGAAGTTCAGGAAGGACGCTAGAAACGCAGGCTGCCCTACCTGTCCGGCGACATAGAGCAGGCACCAGGTGCCACCGAGGAGGCGGGCCAGGAACCCCGGGTTTCTGGGCGCCTCCTGCCGTGCCATGGTCCCCCGCGGAGACCAAAGGGAGTCTTGGAAGAGACCCCTCCCTGGAAGCTGTAGCCGCCTCCTGCGCGGTTGCAGTCAGCGACCCAGCTCCAGTCGTGAGCCGCGCGATGCCAGGCTGCGCTGGGGTTGGCAGTGCGTGTTCGGAGCTGCGGTGCGGCTGCGGAGCCCGGCAGCTTTCAATGGGAGCGCGTGCGCTGGGGTTGGGGGCGTTATTTGTGAATGTGCCGCTAGTCTTGGCTCAAGATGGTTCGCTCCCCCCACCCCGGCACCCCCTCCGGCTCCTGCTCCTCCCCTCCGGTGTCAGCCCAGCAAAGGCGGGGAGCACAGACACCCAGCCGCCCGGGCAGCAACAACCTTGCGCGTTTTGGGAAACCCGAGAGGAGCTGCGCTCTAGCTTCTATTTATTTGTTCTTTAGGGGAGGATCGCGCGCTGCCCACCTTTGCTTAAGTTTGGAATGCCACCCTGCCGGCCCTCGGAAAAGGAAAAGTTCTCCTAGGATGCTGAAACTTTCCAGGGAACGAATCCCCGAGGCCATTCTCTGAGCGCTTTCCCTAGAGCCCAAGCTCTGCAGACTTGTTGCTGCCCTAGGAGCAGCGCAGCGTAAGACCCTCCGGAGCCTAGGGACGGACATTGATTAAGAAATTCACAACCCCTAATAATGGGACGGAACTGAACGTTTTAATGTGTTTGTCTGTGGGGACCTGTCTCCAGGGGTCTCATGGGGATTCTTTGATGATGTTGATTTGTTTTGCAACCTCGACTTGGGAAAAGCAAAGGAGACCCACCACAGTTGGGTAGGGACACAGAAAGCGGTGCACAGCTGGGAGCCCAAGAAATGGTTCAATGGAACTGACTTCCCTAGTTGTCTTTCTCTACCGGGACTACGGGGTAAAGGTAGGGCCCTCCTACTCTGATTTGCACCTCACTTTTATTACATTTTTGAGGCTTTCAAACCTTCCCTTTAACAGAAAATAAACATTGTGCTCTGTGGCGGTTACCATTGGGACCTAGGCTTATTTTTTTCCTCAAAACCTAACACTCCAGAGTCAGCCTCCCAAAGCATCTTTATAAGAAAGCAAATCCCCCACCCTCCTTCCAGCCGTCTTCCAGGCCACTCCACCCCTCTTCAACTTTGGCAGTGAAGCTGGAAGAGGCGGGCAGCTGGCCCCACTTCAGTAAACTCACAGGATAAGGAGAGTCAGACTCACGCTCGTGAAATCACTTCTGTGAAGTTCCCACGTGCGCTCCTTGGGATGAGCCCAGCATGAAATTAAGACGCCACCATCATACTCCCTAGCAACCATTCACTCAATCCACATACTCCTGGAGACCTACTGCAGGCCAGGCGCTGTGCTTAGTTGTAGCCCACCAACGACTGGGACCAGACACAAACTGCTGACCGAGAATGAGAGGCAAAGACAGGGTAGAAGAGATAGGAAATGAATGTTCCTGGAGCTAGCGTCATCATTTATATCCAGCATGAGGTTTTGTGCTTTAAATAGTAAAGGAGGCTGTTTTTCAGTATATTCACCTAGTTTTATTTAGTTGGTTAGTTAGTTGTAAACGGAGCAATACCTTTATTTTACTTGTTTTTATGTGGTTCTGAGGATCGAACTCAGGGCCTCACATGTGTGAGGCAAGCGCTCTGCCACTGAGCTACGCCCTCAGACCAGTATATTTACTTATTTACTCATACTATACACCTTTATTGAGTTCCCAACAAGTGGGGGGGGGGAAGAAGTGAAAAAACAGCCTACTTTTCTTCTATCTCAGAAAAAGTTCAAAGGTCAAAACATCTAGAGATTTTTAAAGGGGTTTAAAGCCAGAATTTCAATTTCAATTGATGAAGAGAAAAGGAAAAGCTATTAAAATTAAATATTATTAAGTCATAATTTTTTAAAATAAATAATACCAACAACAAAACACCAAATACCCCTACCACCACCACCACCCCACACACAAAGAACAAAGGTCATAAAAGCTAGAAACAGGAAAGAATTTCTGTGGAGGATTACAAATGTCTTGTTAGGATAATTGAGGCAGGTTCTGCAGAAAAGGGCAAGGCTGTGCTTGGTGGGGAGGTGGACCTAACATGTTCTGTGAGGGATACCTCCAGCACCAGGCTGGAAGAAAGAATTAGTATACCAGGTATCAGTGCTAGGCAACATAAACTGAATGAAGTCTTTAAGCAATACTCAAAATAGATGTAGATTATCCCACTATGACATATAAGAACACTGAAACTCAATGGTTAAGGAGCCTAGGACTGGAACCAGGCCCTAGAGGGGAGTACAACAACACGATTTCAGTTTGGGGAGGGAACTCTAACTCAGCCACATATTCTAAACCCCAAAAGAATTTGATCATCTAATAGCTACACTTTATTTTTAATTAGTTGAAGAAACTAAGACCCAGAAAAATTTAATGAAGTGTCTAATGTCTCTTAAGAGGCAGATGAATTGGTTCCTTCCTCAAAGTGGTTAGAGAAGAGCAAGCTGCTTCTCTACTCTTTAAATAATGAGACAATAGAAGAAAACAAAAATTTAAAGTTAATTATAGGGCAGTTAAGTATAGAATTTTTAAAAAGGGTGAAAGTCTAAAAGGAGGAAGACCATCCAAGAAGATACTGCCATAAACTGTGTAAGATGGAAAAATTCTAGCGCTATAAATGTACATGGATAGTGGAGAAAAGCCCAAAAAGAGAAGGAAAGCATTGTTTGTGCTCATATAATATGAAGAGACAGCATCTCCCCAGAGCATCTCCATACCAGTGGGCCAACAGATCCTTTTATCAGCCCCCAGCCTTAAATGTTAGCAAATAGCACAGTTTTGCCGGTTGTTCAGTTTTTGCTTTACAACCTGTAGGTATTTTAAACCCTCGCAATCAATATACCTCATCCATAGTTTAAAGAATGACTGGATACCAAGGAAGCACTCTCATTATCCACTGAAGACCAAGTTCTCTTGACAAAATGTAGGAAGACTACTTGAAGCAGATGCTTTACTTCTTAACAGTTTAATAACTTCACTATGATACAAGGCCTGAGAAATGTCACACTCCTCAGGTCTTGGGATCCAAATGGGGTATCAGAAGACCACAGCCACCACTGATGACTCTTGTCTCACCTCGGTGCCTGTCCTACCACAATCCCTGCTCTAGACCACAAGACCATCCACAACTTGCAGCAGGAGAGAGATCTGGGCACCACAAGCTGAACTTGAAAGAATGGTTTCATGGAACATTGGAATACATGATGCTCAGGCTGGCTCTCACTCCCTCAGTTGATCTCGTAGTACTTATTCTTCATTGACTGCTCTCTATGTTCTCTACTTTTCTTCTTGTCTCTTTTTATCCAGTATTTTCTCCTAGACCCCATTATTTCAATAACACTGTTTATAATACCTTACACTTTTAACCCTTTGGTCTCCCTTCATGACTCAATTCAACATGAACTCAGATACCTGCTTTGGTGCCTGCCCTATAGGAGCAAGCACTGCAGGGTAAAGCCACAGAACAGGACAGGTAAGCATTGCCAAAACAGACTCTTCACCACCCTCAAGAGGGATGCCCAACTGTGGATTCTGCATCCACTCCCTCTCATATCATCCCACCCATTTCCCCCCAAATCTTCTCCACTATCTCCAAATCTCCAACTCTTCCTTTGTCGTTCTCCTTTTCAGAAACAGAGCTCCAGCTACTCAGTACCAAATCAGTTGAATGGGAACACTTTCTACTTCTGTGTTATTTGTCTCAGTAGACAAGCAAAACACAGAGCAAAGCTATTCAGCGAAGCAAAATGTTCATTCTACTTCTGTGTTTCTTTATCATCCTGCCCCTCTGCTAAGTGTTGTCTTTTTCTGGGTCTAATCCTCTCTTGCCTTCAACTCATAAATAAGCGTTCTCCAAGTTTTCCCTTCCTTGAATAGTATCTTCAACGACTTCTTACAAACCAAATGCCACCTAGGTCAGGGGAATCAAGAGGGAAGGACAATGCCTTCAAAGCTCATGTTCCCGCACAGCCAAGAGAAGTGAGAGTTTCGAGAAAGAAGCCATGCTCAGCCATGTCCCATGGTGTGTGAGGACGAGGAGGAAAAGGACTGAACAATGTTCCATGGTATGACAGCATGAAGGTCACTGGGTTCTGTTTGCGTAGTGTGTTGGGAGTCAAATTCTGACTGGGGTGGACTGGGGATTAAATAGGAAGAGAGGAGAGCTACAGGGAGTAAAATCAAAACTTTAAAAAAATATATGGTTGTGGTGGGGAGGAGGAGTATATTCATTGAAGGAGGGTTAATTTCTTTGTTTTATACACAGGGGGAGGCTCAAATATGTTTGAATATTGACAAGATTTGGTTTATAGGAAGTTGTACAAACTCCCAATAAAAATCCATAGTCTTACATGTAGCTCTTTAATAGATAATAAAATGTCACAAAAACTTCCTTCTTCTAAAAAAAAAAAAAAACAGGATGAAGGTTGTTCTAGAGCCAGTTATGTTCCTCATCAACATGTTAGTGTCCCCAGTGAGGAGAAAACAAGAAGAATATAACTTCTATATTCAGAAAGTTCACCACAATACACATTATGTTTTTTACTAAATATTTAGAAACATAGGGAGGAAGGAGATCCACAGTCTTGTTACCCAAATTTAAGATTAAATTATTTCTAGTGAGCATATCATTTTATATTATCATTAGATGATAATATAAGATGTTCGGTAAGAAAGGAATTTTCTGATAACTGGCTCAAATCCTGCTTTATTCCCCTTTTGCTCTTTAACTAGCTAGAAATGCCCTTCTTGTCAGCCTTTATTTGTCTCAGTAGACAAGCAAAACACAGAGCAAAGCTACTCAGCGAAGCAAAATGTTCATTTTTGACAAGCTGAATGTCACATACTTTGTTCAAAGAAAATATACATACCTGAGTTATATAGTTATAAGTCTCCTCCCATGAGTGAAGCTGTTTCAACAATATCCCAGTCCACAGAGACATGTGGCTTCAACTATTACAAACTGTTAAATTATGTGCATAATAAAAAAATGATAGGAAACATAAAGTAGTATGTTTACATCCCACAAATATGACTCAAAACCATATTTCAAGAAAGTAAATACTGGAAACCAGCAATTTTACTTACTTTCTGACCCAGTTTAATCTCTGTTCTAATTCTGTCTTTTAAACAAATATACAGATTTTTCTTTAGCCTTAGCTACTGTATTTCTTGATTTATAAATTGAAAGCATACAGGTTAGCTAATATTAGATACACATAGTTCTATGAATTAACATTTAGATCAAAGTATTCTAAGCTACCTTTGCTTCCATCGAAGGGAAAACAGTGTCTCCTGACCTTATCAGCAGACTTATCTTTCTATTCTCTAACACTGAGTTCCTGAGAAGTATTTGAGCTCACTGCAATTTCCTGGTACCCATTGAACTCCATGGATGATAGTGTGTTAGTAATGTGCATACTTAATCTCTTCATGTTGGCTTGCAGGAGTCTCAAGTATAAAATGTGACAGCATTTGTTTTTCTTACCACATAAAAAATGACATCACAAACCGTTAAGAGGTTAAACCATATATTATGCCTTCATTTAAGAGTCACTGTTCACATCCTATGGTTGCCCAGCAGGAACCGAATCTAACACACTTAACATTCTTGAGTCTAATAACATATATAAGCTTCTCTGGGTGAGGCCCATTGGGTGGGGTTTTATCACAGAAAATCTTATATAATAATAACCTTTTTGAAAAATTGTCATTCTTTCTCCACACGTTAAAGGGTGGCAAAAGGCAACAGAGATAATGAAGGATTCAAATTACATTTAGAACAGACATATTAATTCTGTTCAGAAGTCAAAAGACCTCAGAAACTTTTACCTGCACTTGGCTACAATTTTTTCTTAATTCAGTTTGTCAACAACAATGTTCAGTGTCTGTTTTCTGTTAGCCATTCTGAAAAAATATTTTCTAAAAGTATGATCCCTGTTTTTTCAAAACAGATAATTTTCACAAAATACACTTATGAAAGAAATTTATATCTTCAAAATACTTGTGGTCTATTATTGTATAAGCCCTTAGAGAGCACAGTATCCTGTTGCAGTCATTTTTGTATCAGTACCTACCACATAGTATGCACTAAATAAATGTTTGATAAATGACACCAAACATTTGTTCTAATGCAAACCACATTGATGAGTTAATGAGAGAATGAAACACTCATTCTGTATATATGCCTAGATTCCTAAAGGTGATGTAGGAATATTTTGATGATCATAGCCATTACTTACCCAAAGAAGTAATGTGGGGGTTGAGGATATGGCTCAAGCAGTAGTGCACTCGCCTGGCATGCGTGGGGTGCTGGGTTCGATTCTCAGCACCACATAAAAATAAAATAAAGATGTTGTGTCCACCGAAAACTAAAAAATAAATATTAAAAAATTCCCCCCCCTCTCTTTAAAAAAAAAGAAGTAAAGTGGTAGACTGTAAGATAAAATCTAAAATATTATACAGAAAATAGTAGTGCAAAGTAGGTAAATCTCAGTTAATTCAATGTGCAACATAGGGGTTTTTCTCACAGAAGAGAATGCGATTTTAAAATCTGTTGCTTTTGTATTTTGGTATGTTTTGCTTCACAATATCTCATACAGTAGCAGTTTATGTTCTCTCTGCTCCCAAGCATCCTAGGAAACTGGTGGATGAAGTGCAGTATGTACTCTAAGCTCAGCACCTGAATTTCCTTGACTGTATCTCTAAACATCCAGAATAACTCCTGAGACCTGGATTTCCATGGCTTATAAAAACCACCTTAGCAAATACAATAAAAGCAAATAACTATCCTCTTAGCAATGATTCACTAGTCACTTATGACTGGATCGTGAGAATTCCTGTTTATCATAATCACCTTTTGCTTGTTATTTGAAATCAGTGCCCAAACAAAAGGAAAATGAACCAAGTCATAGCCTCAGTTTTTTCAGAGTCATCTATAGAAAGCAGTAGCATATATTATACTGCTGTTCATTTATTTTGAAAAATCATCTTGTATATGTGGATTATTTTTATTTTTTTTTTGTTAGTTGTATATGGACACAATACCTTTGTTTTATTTATTTTTATGTGGTGCTGAGGATCAAACCCAGTGCCTCATACATACTAGGCAAGTATTCTATCACTAAGCTGCAACCCCAGCTCCTGGTATGATTTTTCTAGAAAAGTCAGAACTTCAACACTGAGTCAGTACATTGTACTGGGAAATTATACAACGAGGATGAAGACATGAGAACACTGGGTTTGTTTATTTGGTTTCTTCACATGAACAACTTAAGACAATTTCTCATAGAACAGAATTAAAACAAATTGTGATATGAGGCATAACATGAAAGTATTTGTTACTTTGAGCTCCAATCAATGACTAATCTATTTTTACCTATTCTATTGTTTTACATATCCTTATGTGTCCTTCCTATTCAAAGACACAACTACAGATGATCTCACATCCACAGAGAAGAATGTGGATGTAGAGTTTGGAGCTTAACTTACAGTTTTTCCTAAATGGATGCAATGGAGCATTAAAACAAGAACAACAAAATAGTGGTGAGAAAATGAAATTCAGAAAAATTTTTGGCAATGATAAATATGGTCATGTTATAAAAGACACTGTTGGCCATTCTTTATAAGATTAAAAACTAAAGCATGAAAAATACTTTGTAAATTGTAAAGCACTATTAAAAACATTTAGTCACTATTCAGTGATACACTGATATATTCCAGAAGAATTCAAGGCAGCTATTAAAGAAACATTTAAAAATATACATCATGATATTTATTAGAGGACTGAGGTTGTAGTTCAGTGGTTGAGTGCTTGCCTCGCACGCATGAGGCACTGGGTTTGATCCATATCACCACGTAAAAAAATAAATGAATAAAACAAAGATATTGTGTCCATATACAACTAAAAATGTATAAAAAAGATGTTTATTAGAAATAGGTGAGAATAGTAGCATTCTCTGGTAGTAGGGACCAAGTGTGGAAATATTGGGATACTTCAAGTTCTTTGCTTTTTGATATTCTTTTAATGTTGTTAATTAAAGCATGAATTGAATTTATAACTAAGTAAAGCAATAAAGATACTCAATTTTGGAAAAAAAAGTTGGATGATAAATAAGAATAAGGATATAACCTTAAATATGAATCAAGGATGAATTTACTACAAATGCACATCCCATAAAGAACTATGGCTACAAATTTGGCTCTTGATTTTCAAAGAGTCATGAAACCTGATAGATTACAATGGTCACAGTGCGGGGAAAATCAGACTAGTTACATTCAAAAGACACTATGAACCTTGAAAAAATTCAGAAGAGCTTCAGAGTTGTCTTTTTATCTTGTCTCATAGATTTTATCATCTATGTGCTAAAGTTTATTAATACATATAATAGTTTTTAACAGAATATGATACAGTTAAACAATTTAGAAAGGAAACTATAATTGTCATTCCTTGGTATCTACCACTTGCAAGCAAAATTTCCAGAACATGTATTTTCCCTTTTTTGAAATTAATTAATTAATTTATTTATTCTAATTAGTTATACATAACAGCAGAATGCATTTTGATTCATAGTACACAAGTGGAGCACAATTTTTCATTTCTCTTGTTATACACAAAGTAGAGTCATACCATTCATGTCATCAAAGATGTACCTAGGATAAAGATATCCTTCTCATTCCACCATCTTTCCTACCCCCATGTCCCATCCTTTCCCCCTCCCTCCTCTTTGCCCTATCCAAAGTTCCTCCATTCCTCCCATGCCTACCCTCCAGGTATTTTCCCCTTTAAATTGCACATTTAAATTTTCAAAGACAAGACAAGACATGAAGGGGAACATAAGGAGAAATTCAGGACTGAAGCTGGGAGAAGTGTGCCAATGGGAATTGCAAATTGTTACCTGGATTTAGGTCCAGGTGATGGTGAGAGGAGAAGGGCCTCTTCCCAACCTCAGCTGGCATTTCTATCAGATTCTGCTCTTGGTGGTGGGATCCCACAGATGTCCTGAATCAGCCAAGGATTAGGGATGGGTAATAGAAACAGCTATTGACAGATAAATCCCCAAATCTTAATAGCCTAAAATAATAGCTCCTTAAGGAAAATGGGTAAACTTTGGCCAACAGTATGGTGACTGAAAATAAGTGAAAAATGCTTTTAAGAAAGTCTAGGGAACATCAGAAAACTGAATATTTCCAGTGAGAGCAATTTGGAGTTGAAAGATGGAAATGCCCATAAATCAGTTACAGTCTAATGGAAATTCTCCAGGAATTCTCATTTCTTCCCCGACAAGAGTAGGTAAAGCATCTTCCCAGGTAAAGTCCCACTGTCACATACTATGATGTAATTGCTTATTTCCTGTGCCCTGACTAGGCAGTAGCTCCATGACAGCAAGAATTGCATATTCTCACCCTCATATTCCAGAGCTCAGAACAGTGCCTGGTACATAATAGATTCTGACTCATGTCCACTGAGGGAGGGGAGAACAGGAGAGAGGAAAGAGAAAAAAAATGAAGAAAAAGCACAAGGACTCATAAAGTAATTAAATTTTAGAAGACTGGCTATAATCTTTCCTTTATAAGAAAGTATATTAATTGGAAAAAGAAAACCACAGAAATGTGATAAATACACATTTAAATGTCTTTATGCTGGGGGAAAAAAGACAGAAAGAAAAATATAGCCTAGATTTAAGCTTTTATTTTTCATTATGTGCCATTATGTGAAATAAATTTAAAACATAAGGAAGGCACATAGACTTAACCTACCAATCTTTATTTATTTAATCATAATATGTAAAAACTTCATTTTGGAAGTAAAAGTGATGTGTGCCTAATTTCATTCTCTTTCAGAAGTTTTTTTCTTTAAAGCAATTTGTGAGCAAATATACCAAGCAAACAGAGCCTTCAGAAATCCTTGTGCCTCAGATACTGCTACTCAGAGCACATGAATGTATTTATCAACTACATGTGCAAATTATAATGTTGGCTGTGCAAACAGGGCATGTTATTTTAGCCACCTATGGAAGCTTTTCACACTTGAAATCTTTTCAAAGTCTGAAAGAGTCTTATCGGAGATTATAAAGCTCCTTACTAATCATCTGAAGTGAATTGTAGACTTGAGAAAATAAGGTCTGAGGTTTATAGGAGTACCTTATAAAAGGGTAACACTTGTGAATTATTTCAAGAATTTGCTCATTTATGCAATATTTGCACTTTCCTAATTATTTCCACACATATTTCATTTTAACAGGAATCAGTTTTCCATTTCATCTCAGTCCTTAATATCTTAAAGGAAATCAATACACAAACTGAGCAAAAGTTCCAAAGAAATGCTTATAAATTATAACCCTTACCATATTAACATCATCTATATCCAAAACTCAGTCCTTATTGATCTTTCCAATTTGGCAACTGTATATTAATAATTTCATTTAATTACCATATCCCTCAATTTCGTTACAAGCAGCGTTTCTTGCCATTGTTATTCTTCTAATTTTATAACAAATAAACTCACATTTCCAATTATTTTCTTAGGTTGAAGAAATCCTGAATTTATTCACATTTCAGTAAACTGTTTTTTCTTTTTGTGATTTTTTTTTTGTCTTTGAAATTTTAGCATTCAAAGACAAATTCTAACCCGATCTCAACTGTGATCTTGACTTGAATATCCATTTGATGGTTTGATTATCAATGACATTGGCTTCTCTTCTGTCTTCTAGTGAAATCCTTTCCAATAGAGTGTGGGGATTTGGGAAAATTGGAACCAATAGTTGAGGTGAGAGTTCTGAATTGTCCTTAGATCATCTACATCAGAATCACCTGTCCTGCTGTGAAAAGTGCACATTCCCAGGTCCTATTTAACACCTAAAAATTCTAACGTGTGTGTGTGGGGGTGTGTGTGTGTGTGTTTTAATAATTTCTAAGCATCTTCCTTCTCTGTTTTAATGTTTTCAAAACAAAAGGAATACACAATCTGAAAAAATGGGTTATGTGATCAATATAGATCATAGAAAATATTTCAATCCAACATGAATTCTCACAAAAGAGAATAGGGTCCACTGTTTTAGATTCCACTAATAACAGGGAAATTTAGGTCTTCCCTCATGGCATTTCCATTCCCCTAGGCTATCAGAAAGGAATCTGAAATGGACTTTCCAGGAAGAGAGTGTGGAATCTGAAATCTTCTTTCCTTCCAAGATCAGGGTGGCTGCCCAGAGGAAATCCCTCACTTTGGGGAATTACATTCCAGTTGCTAGATATTTGGAAAACATCAGAGTTAACTAGTAAGATGGAGAGTTAGAGAGCAAATGAAGAGGATCTGAACCATAAAAGGTTTCAGCTAGTGGTTTGGGCCCAGTGCCTGGCTTGAAAGGCAAATGTTTTATTACTTGGCCGGATTCCCATTACATGTCACTCCTGATAGCTTGCATTTCCTAGTCCTTTCATACACCAATCTGTAAGGCCTCACATTCCTTTCTCCCATTCAAGAACTAAAGGCAGACTTTTACAGCTACTGGGAAAGTTCTCTCCCTCTATCTAGGAAGGATTGGAAAATGCAAAGTTGGATTAAGAGATCCACTATGAATTTATTACTGGTTTCTACTGATTTTCCAGGTGAAAATATTCTAAAAAAAATCCCTGATAGTCAAATATCTGGTCCGGGGGATAGTTTTTCTACTTCAGTTACATCTATAAAACAGAGATGATAAATATTGATAGCCTCAAGGGCCAGGCAGATAAACAGGCAAATAGGTCATGTATTAGATAGTAACAAAGTGGCACTATGGCAAAGTGGAGGATCAATATCTATCTGGAAGGAAATTTTACAAATTGTACCAGTCAAATAAAATAGCAGATTTTAAATACTGCTGACATAGGACCCAGTGTAGTGGTTAGGAGCAATACACTTCAAACTACCTAATATTTCAATCTATGAATGTATTCTAGGATTGTTATTTCCAAATATTTTAGCTTCGTTTTCATGATAAACAAGCCTGTAATGAAGAGACTGATAGCTAAATCTTTTTTCCAAATCCTTTTGTCCTTCAAAGTTATAAATTTCTTTCAAAGAGTTCTCTACTTCATTTGTTTTCCCCCTACTACAGACACACCCTCTTATTACACCTCTCAAAGCATTATTTCACTTGTATAGGTGTGTGTGTCCCTTTACTAAAGTGTGAATTCCTTGAGGGATAAAAGCAGAGGGTTTCCAGGACTGTGAGTAGCAGTGAGCTAGATATGCCTGGGCAGCTGATGAAAAGTCACTGAAAGAAAGTAAAAATGAATGAATGACAGAGACCGGGAGAAGAAGAATTAGTAGAAATCCCTGACAGCCAACTCTGTTAGTTGAGAGTTGGCCTTTTATGACAGAGCAAATGGGTCATAAGCTCAAAAATGCTTTAAAAGAAGCCACTAGAGAAGCTGCTAGAGTTCTGTGTTGAAGCCAGTGGAAGTGGTCACCAAGTGTGAGGATGAGGGCCTGCATAACTGTAAGAGTACAGGTGGCAGTTTGGCAATCAAAATGGCCTGCTAACTTGCCCAACTGTATAAATTTTAATTTGAAAATTGATCATTTTTACATAATTTAAAAGTAAATTCCATAAGGAAGCCATCCAGGACCCCTGTGAAAAATAAGGGTGAAAAGAAGTTAAGTCACATAAAAGATGGCAACAAAATCCCAGGATGCCTGTTCTGTTCCACTTGGATACAGACATTTTCTTTTAAATGTGAAGTTCCATGAATTGTCTCATTGTGGACCTAGCAAAACTCAAAATAGTCCATGGGCCTGGATTCTGTTACCTTGTCCCTACTTGAACTTTTTATGTGACATTTGAAAAACCTTCAGCTATTTTACTTGTATCTGGGTCTTTAGAAGTCAATTGGGAATCACAGCCTCTACCCTCTTACAGGAGTGTCAAGATTAATGAGAAAACAACAGCGACACACAGAGGTTCTAAGGCATTTGAATCCAGTGAATTCCATTTGAACACTGTGGATTACTACTGCTGTATCTCATCATATGTGGACATATTGAATGTGATCATTCGCCTACATGGTAACATGCAGCAAAAATAAGAGGCACAGGTCATAACTTATTACAAATAGGAAGGGAGAATGAAGACTAACTCTTTATTCATCCACAAAATGTGTGGGAACCAGTGATGGACAGGATCACTGATACTCTTCTGTTATTCTGTTTGGGAACATTTCATTATAGCCTGTTAGTTCCTGAAAGTTTGTATTGCTTTAATCTCTCCAAGAGTAACTGCAGTTTTGTGGGATGAGAGCAAGCTAGAATGTTCTTAGACACCCGAAGTCCTTTAACCACTTTGTTCACTAAAGCTTTCACTACTTCAACTGAATCATTTTTGGTCAATGTAAATTTTTTTTATCTTAAAAATATTATTCTGGGTTGCAGTTGTAGCTGTGGTAGAGTGCTTACCTAGCATATGTGAGGTGCTAGGTTCAATCCTCAGCACCAAATAAAAATAAATAAATGTATTACTAAAAAACAATTTTAAAAATATTATTCTGTGACTGCCTAAATAAATCCAAAATAAAATTGTTTATAAGTTACAGGTACAACACTGACATCCGTTAAAAATAAATATTTTTTTATAACTTTCAATCAACCAGAAAGAAACTTACCTTCATGAGAAACAGAGCATGATTTCTATCCATGTGTACAATGCAGGCGCCAGAATTCAGTCAGAATAGAGACATGCAAAGTAATAGTCATATAGCTATGACATTCTAAAAGGAATAAAAATCATAGTTACTCAGTAATTCCTTCAGGATTAGCATTAACAGTAATCTGGGCAGGAGTCTTTAATACCCAAATAGTTGGCTCTCTGAAGTTTTCGAACGAAAGAGTGCTTTGTATTTCAGGCAGATTTACAGCCATCCCCTGGGCATTAGGACCAAAATTCCTGTTCAAATATTTATGTGTAATTTTATCAGATCAGATTTTTAATTCACAGCATACTTTCATACTTGACTAGAGTTCAAAATAGACCCTTTTGAGTAAACAGTAAATATTTTCATATCTAAAAGTTTGAAAAATTACAACATTATGTTTCCCTTTCTCTGAGGATGATTTTGAAAGAAGTTGATTTGCTTGATTACACCATTCTAAACTAGAATAAGAATTTCTTTCAGAAATTAAACAATTTACATTGTTTAAAAAGTCTCAGGTGGGCTGGGGGTGTAGTTCAGCCACAGAGTGCTTGCTGATATGCATGAGACCCTGGGTTCCATCCCCAACACTTAAAAAAAAAAAAAACACCACTCTCAATTTGATAAGGAGATGACATACTAAGGAAAAAGAAATAAATTCACTTACTTCAGCTGACATGGTTTTGAAAAGGTAAAAACCTATGATGCCACATGGAAAAAGAGCATGCCTCTGGCTTTCTCCATCAACAGTGGGTCATGATTTACAGTGCAGGGGGCTAACTCACTGTTGACCTGGTAGAGTCCACTTACTCAATGTTCTTAAAGATGTTCTCCATTGTGAAAAAGAGGAAGGGGGTGGAGCTATCTCTACATATGAACTGCATTGTAAACCTGAAAACTTGGTCTTAAAAACTGGTACATCTTGGATCACTTAAGTCCTGTGTATACCCTGGAAAACTTTCCAACGTATCAAACTTCATTGCAATGGCATCTAGTTGTTGTGCTGAAATTTTGAACTTGTGCTCCATCCAGATATCTGAAATATGAGATTAACTCTAAACAACTCTACTTCCCATGTCACATAGACTTTGAATATTTTCTAGTTCTGTTTACTATTGATTACTGAGACTGTACTTGACCGAGGACATGGACTCATCACAGCTCCATTTTCATGTCTATCTTGATCAGGGCTAGAGTTTACATTTCAGCATTTAGATTACTGAAATAACCTCTCCCAGCCAAAAAAAAAAAAAAAGATATCATGAGAACAACATTATATCTTGGAGCTCAACCCCCATAACCTTACATCAGCAAAAATTGCATCAGTGATACCATTAGTATTGTTTCAATAGCATTAAACTTCTCTAAACATCATGTAATTTGATAGCACAAACATTTCCCAATTCAATACAGTATGATCTCTTAATTCCTGCCTTAAAATAGTATCCTGTTCAGGACTTTTTTGAATAGATAGAGGTCACAATTCTGCTTCTAATGTAAACTTATCAAATATTTCCCTATGTTCTTAATTCAATACAGACTATTTAAGTGCCTGCTTGCTTATGTCAGAGACCGGTCTAAGGCCTGAGGACTGAGTGACGATCAACTTGAAGTCATTTCCCTGATGGAACTTATATTTCAACATTGGAGGTAGGTAACAAATAAATGAGAGAGAGAGAGAGAGAGAGAGAGAGAGAGAGAGAAAGAGAAACAGAGAGACAGACAGAACATAAGCACAACACCAACAATGCCAGGACTACAAAAAGTAATGGAGGGCTGGGGTCGTGGCTCAGTGGTAGACCACTTGCCTAGCATATGTGAGGTACTGGGTTCAATTCTCAGCATCACATATAAATAAATAAAAGGTCCATCGACAGCTAAAAAATATTAAGGAAAAAAAAAAAAAAAGCAATGGAGACAAATGGGCAGGGAGGAAGGTTGAGATTTTTTTCCCCAAAAGACAAACAGGGAAATGGGCTAGTGGAGGTAACATTTGAAGAAACCTTCACAAAGTGAGGAAAGAAATCATGGAAGATGTGGGATGGAATGTTCCAGATAAAGGAAAAACAAGTACGAGCACCCTGGAATGCAACCTTGCTTGGTGCCAGTATTAAGAGGCAGTACTGTAAGAGGTGATTATACCATCCAGGGCTCTGCCATTATCAAGGGAATAGTTCTTTAAAAGGGTGAATTTGACCTTGTCATCTTCATTCTCTCTCTCAGTTCTTCTGCTCCTCTGTCGTATTTGAAGGAGCCTTCCTCCCCTCCCAAACATGAAGTGGATATCAGGGCCCTCACTAGACCCCAGATCCCAGACTTGCTGTTATAATCATGGACTTCCCAACCTCCAGAACAGTGAGAAATGCACTTCCATGATTTATGAATCACCATGTCTGGAAGTCTGCTACAGTAGCACCGAGGGAGTAAGACTCCAGGGACCAAGTTATCTGGGGCCTAGAGGTCATAGTAAGCAATCTAGATTTTACTGAGTCCTGTGAGAAGTCATTGTGAATCCTAGGAAAAGTGGTATGGCCTGATTTACATTAAAATGCTCACTGGAATCCCAGGAAGAAGGGTCACTTCATGGAACAGAGATAACAGTTAGAAGTCTACTTAGGGGTCCAACCACCAGATGGAGATGGCTTGGGCCGGGTGACAGCAGGGGAGGTGGGGAAAAGTGACTAGATGCAGGGTATATTTTGATGACAGAGCCTAAGATTTGTGAATGAATTGTCGGTAGGGTCTGAGGGAAGGTGATATACCAAAGATAATTCTAGTTCTTAGGTCTGAGTGACTTACTAAGAGGAAAAAAAGAAAATGCAGGTTAGCAGACAAAGATTAAGAGTCTTTTTGGGTGTGTAAAGTGTGAGATTACTATTGTAGACACTGATGTGGAGAAGTAAACTTGGCAGCTGGCACACGTGTTTTCTATTGCTGAGTAACAAATCCCCACAAACATAACAGTTTGAAACAGCACCTGCTTATTATCTCACAGATTCTGTGAGTTGGAGTTCCAGGGATGGGATGGCTGGGTCATATGCTTAGGGTCTCACCAGACAGAAGTCAAGGGATCAGCCAGGGATGTGATTTTTATCTTAGGCTTGGGATCCTCTTCCAGACTCACTAGCTGCTGGCAGAATTCATTTCCTTGCAGCTGTGTGACTGAGGTCCCCATTTTCCTGCTGGCTGTCATACAGGGATTGCTCTTGGCTCTAAGAGGCTGCTCACAACTCCTTGCCATGTGACTCACATGGACAGTCCACACCATAGCTGTTTATTTTCTTCCAGGCCAGCAGAAGTACATCTCTCCGGTGTTTCACCTTCTTTTAAATGCTTACCTGATTGTCAGGTGCACTCAAGATAATCTCCTTTGGGTTATCTCAAAGTCATCTGATTAGTAACTTAACTGCAGGAGTGATATTACATCATATTCACAAGTTCCACCCATAATTAAGGAGAAGAGACTGTAGAGGGCGTGTATATTAAAGGACAAGACTCTTGGAGGTCATAGTAGAATAGCTGGTTATATGAATTGGTTACATAAGACCAGAATTCAGCTGCAATTCAGGGCTGGTGGATTGGATAAAATATCCCAGAGAAACTGCAGATGAAAAAAATGATGTGAATATTAAAAAGTTATACCTAATACTTGTTAAGTATGTTCTCCATGCCAGCCATCCTTCTAGGTGATTTACAAATATTACTCATTTAAATCTTGCAATAATTAATAAGGCTTTGCAGTGCCCACAATTTCACAGATAAAAGTACTGAGGCACAGAGAGGTTACTTCACTTGCCCAACCTCATGGTTATTTAATTAATAGAGCCAGAATTTGAACCCAGGCAATCTAGTTCTAGAATCTATACTTTTTTTTGTGTTTTGTTTTGTTTTACACTCGGGATTGAACCCACAGGTACTTAACCACTGAGCCACATCTGCAGCCCTTTTATTTTTCTTTTGAGAAGGGTTTCACTAAATTGTTTAGGCCCTTGCTAATTTGCTGAGGGTGGCCCAGAATCTGTACTATGAATCACTAGTTAATATTGCATCCTTGAAGAAAAGATGTAGGAAAGAACTGATACCTGAAGTTTCAACTTTTCCAATGTCTGGGGGAAAAAAGTGCTGACAAAGGAGAAGGTGAACAAGCAGACTTTGAAGCAAAAGATTAAATTTGGTTTTACAAAGACCAAATGCAGAAAGCATCATGAGAAGAAGCATGTTGGTTTTTTGGGTCCAACATTAATATTTGGAGGAAAGTGTCCGTTCTCTGATGCATGAAGGCATACCAATATAATCCCATCTGTTTTACTCAGCTTTTCACTGCTATGACTAAAAGACCTGACAAGAATATTAGAGGAGGAAAAGTTTATTTGGAGGCTCGCTGTTTCAGAGGTCTCAGTCCATAGATGGTCAACTCCATTCCTCGGAGCTTGAGGTGAGGCTGAACATCATGGTAGAAGAGTGTGGTGGAAGAAAGCAACTGACAACACATGAGGAAACGAAGAGACTCAACTAAACAAGGACAATATATAAACCCCAAAGGCACACCCCCAGGCACCTACCACCCCCAGCCACCTACCTCCTTCAGCCCATCTGCCTGAAGTTACCATTCAGTTAATGCATCATGGGATTCATTCACTGGTTGGGTTAAGGCTCTCATAACCCAATCATTTCACCTCTAAACCTTCTAACATTTTTTCACACAAGATCTTTGGGGAGTCACCTCATGACATATCAACCATAACACCATCACTAGTGCATTCACTCAGTGACTATATAGTTTGCCTAATTGTGACTGGGGGTACCTCAGTGACCAAAATAAACAATTCCTCTGCTTGAGGGGTTTACATCATAAAAGGGGAAAGGGATTAGCAACAAACATGCAAATAAATGCTGTCTATAAAACCTCATTATAGATGGGCTGGGAAGAAAATTAAGCTGAATTCACAGTGAGTGACTATCAACCTTTGCTTTTCCCAGGGCTACCATAATAAAATACGCAGGTTAGGACACATAGACAATGGGAATTTATCCTCTCACAGTTCTGAAGACTAGATGTTCAAGATCAAGATGCCTTTGAAGCTGGTTTCTGGTGAGACTTTGTCTTACATTGGACTACTGTGACAAAATACCTTAGACTGGGTACTTTATAAACAATAGGAAATTATTGTTTGGTTCTGGAAGTTGGGAAGACCAAGATCAAAGTACCAACTGATTCTGAAGCTGTTGAGAGTTACAATTTTTTGTTACATAGATGGTGGCTTCCATATGTCCTTACATGGCAGAAGGAGCAAATAAATCCCTCCAGCCTTTTTTATAAGGGCACTTATAGATTCCTCATGATCTAGTCACTGCTTACAGATTCTACCTCTTAATACTATTGCTTTTAGGGTTTAACATACTAATTTTGGGGAGATGAATGCAAATATTCAGGCCCTAGCAAGCCTTTTTTCCTGATTTGTAGAGAGTGCACTTCTCACTGTGTCTTCACAGGGCCTCTTCTCTATTCAAGCAGGGAAAAGAAAGCACGGGAATCTCTTCTTCTTCTTATAAGGCCCTAGTCCCCAAGAGTAGAACACCACCCTATGACCTCATTTAATCTTTATTACTTTTCTAAAGACCCTATCTACAAATACAATCACATATGGAGCTTAGGGCTTCAACACATAAGTTTGGGGTTGGTGGGAAATTCATTTAGTTTATGACATATTTCTACCCTTAAAACAACTTCCTTACACAAGGAGGGAAAAAAAGTGAATCCTTATATAGGAACCTTAGGAAAAAATAGCAAAAAAAAATCACTTTTCTTCTATAATATTAAGTAATATGGATGATTAAAATAATCAAGCTCCTTTTTTTTTTCCAGTACTGGGTATTGAACCCAGGGGTGCTAAACAACTGAGCCACATCCCCAGCCCTTTTTTGTACTTTATTTAAGACAGGGTCTCACTGAGTTGCATAGAGCCTCACTAACTTGCTGAGGCTGTCTTTGAACTCACAATCCTTCTGCATCAGTAATTAAGCTGTTAAAGATATATAAGCCTCATCATTTGGCACTTACTGGAGAATTTGTGAAATGGTTGAATTAGTGAATTTAAAATGATCAAATTACTATTTTTTATTTTAAAGGAAGTGAATATCTACAACATTCACTTTATATATATATATATTTCCACAGAAGTTAAACATAATTATTTCCATCCCATAATAGGTAATTACTAGATTTGGAAATCATGGAGCTTCCAGGATGGGGTACTTGCACTGGTTAACCCTCCCCCTTGGCCTTTAAGTAGCCAATTATAAGTCACAGTAGCCTCTAATACACAACTGCTGCTGGGTAAGCTAGTTAACTAAGGACAAGCAATCTAAACGGTGGTCACTCGTGAGGCCCTGGGATCAATTCCTAATACACCCTGGGGGAAAAAAAAACAGCACCTGATAAGGCACAGAAGAGGAGGTCTAATGCAAAAGGCTGAGCTGGACCAGCCCTATTTCTTCTTGTAGAGATTAGAAATGAGCCATAGGAACTGAAGTTGAAAGAAAACAGAGGAACTATGAAGTAGAATCAAGGGAAACAGGTGATGTACCAAGCTGTTGTGAGAGATTTTAAGTACTCAGAATCTATAACTTAGAGAAATTACATAGATGAGAGAGTGAGTAGGGAAAGTCCCTCAAAAAGATAATTTCCCAAATTAGTGCCAAGATAGTGCCCCTTAACTCAGACACAGTGTAGAAGGAAGGAAGACTAGTCAGGGGGAAAAAATATGGACTCACTGCAGGCTAATGACTGTTTTCATACCTCACTATTGGAAGTCAGGCAGCTAAACTGATTAGAGAGGAAATTTATCACCTCCCACTGTGCTTGTCCTTTGCTTATGTCTCTATATGGTGCAGTAAGGAAAAACGTCAGGTAGAAACATATGAGATCCCCAATCTGTACAACTGATTCCTCACTCTAGCATCAAAAAATAAATTCAAACCACCTAGAGTTGGCAAGGTAGACAAATGTGAGTCCTGTGTGTTCATAGACGACCTACAACAGGTGACCCTCACTCTACCTGTTGTGGGTATTCCATGTCCACTCATTAAGAAGGGTAGGAAAATTCTCTTCTGAAACCTCTGTACAGCCCGTGTCTTTTGAACCACTCATCTGCTCATCTGTTCCATGAAACACACACCTTCTAAGTCCTACGTTCTGTTGGCATTCTGTGCTCCATTTCTATTGCCAGAATGGAAATGTTTGTACTCCTGAGAATGGAGAGAAGGAAGTCTATTAAGGCACTTAGATTCAGGATAAGATATCTGAAGAAAAAGAGGACATTAGGCAGAAGGGGACTCTCTTTCCCATATAGTTTTTACATCTATTGTACCAAAAGGCCTCTTTCTCTAATTTGAACTAAGTAACAAAAAGCCGTCTCAAAGGTATGGGCACCAGACTTGGATTCTGTTAGCTTCTCAACTCATTCCAACAAATTCCTTTTTTATTAAGGTTAATGATGAACATCTCTGTTCTTTGCAACTCAAAGAGCCCATATAAACCAAAGTACTCAACTATCTTTAACCATGAATGAATACAAATAAGTAACAGTTGAGAATGAATGGATGCAGTTAACAGATTTACTGAAGAATCTTATATATACACTAACATCCTCTGAAATTGCTTATTAATAATTTTCTTCATAAAGTATTTCTTTACAATTATCACAAAAGGTCAATATCCATATTACTTTTGAGTATAATATAATCTGAATTATTGAGAGTTTATTATATTCTCGACTGTCAATGTATTAGTTATCTTTTTGTTGCAGTGACCAAAATACTTGACAAGAACAACTTAATGGAGGAAAAGTTTATTTTAACTCACAGTTTTAGAGGTTTAGTCCATTGGCTGAGTCCACTGCTCAGGGCCCAAGGTGAGACCAAACATCATGGTGGGAAGGCTGAAGAGACCTGGTAGAGAAGTGCTGCTCTGCTCAAGGTGGCTAGAAAGCAGAGAGGGCAAGGGGAAGGGGCTACAGGGAATATGAACTTTCAGGACACGCCCCCAGTGACCTACCTCCTCCAGTCATGCCCCACCTGCCTACCATTAACCCCCACTTAATCCATTCAAACCTGGTGGACTGATTAGGCTATAGCTCTCAATCCAATCATTTCACCCTGAACATTCCTGCATTAACACAGGTGTTTGTGGGGATAAGGCATATCCAAATCATAACAATCAACCACTACTGATTGTTGAAAGTATTTTTGGTCAATGGGATATCTACATGCAAAAGAATTAAGTTGGGCCACCAAAAAAATGGTGCTTCACAACAAATAGAAAACTAACTAAAAATGAAAATGAAAAGACATATATCTAAGAATTAGATCTATACAACTCTTAAAGAAAACACAGGTGTAAATGTTGGTGATGTTGGTTTAGGTGATTTTTCCTTAAACATGACAATGAAAGCACTAGCAACAGAAAGAAAAACTAGATACACTGGAATTCATTGAAATTTAAAAACTTTTGTGCTTCAAAGGACATCATCAAGAAAGTGAAAATGAAACTCACATATTAAAATATTTAAAAATTATATAACTGATTTATATAATTATATGAATTTATAATATAGGAAGAACTCTTAAAAATAAATAATAAAATGACAAGCCAATTTAGAAATGACAAAAGGATTTTAACAGACATTTCACCAAAGAAGAAATGGACAACGAGTATATGAAAAGATGCTCAGTATCATTTAGTAAATGCAAGTCAAAACCAAAATGAGATAATCCTTCCCATTCACACCAGAATGGCTGTAATAAAAATGTTAGGTAATAGCAAGGGTTGATAAGGAGAATTGAACCATCATTGCTTGTAGGGTTATAAAATGGTGCAGTTGCTTTGGAAAACAGTTTGGTGGTTCTTTAAAAAGCTAGAGTTATCATTTCACCCAGTGGTTTATCATCTCAAAAAGAAATCCAGGCCCATTACATTTACTTTACAGACCCTTCTCTTTCAAGGCCATACGAAAAGCTAATCTCCTTTGTCTCTATGAATTTGCCTCCTCTGGATATTTTATACTATTAGAGTCACACATACTGTTTTGTGTCAATGTAAACTCTTTTAAGTTTGTACCCAAGGGAACTGAATATCTATATTCATGTAAAAACTTGTATATAAAGGTTTATAGCAGTATTATCTATAATCATTATCTATAATAGCCGAAGAGTAGAAATCCGAAAAAGATTGTTAAACTGTTGAACAAATACACAAGGTGGTCTTTCCACACAATGGCCTATTATTCTGCCATAAAAAGGAATGACGTATTGACCTATGGTACAACATGAATGAACCTTGAGAACGTTATGCTAAAGGAAAGGAACCAGATATCCCGGAGGAGGATGGCATGGAGAATGAATGTTAAAGAGCATGAGGTTTCTTTCTAAAGTGATAAAAATGTTCCAAAATTAGGGAGTGTTGATGATTGCACTTATTCATTTTGAAAAAGTAAATCTTATGATATGCAAATTATGTATCAATAAACTATTTCTTCTTTAATTTTTTTACATAGTAGTAGGTTGGCATAATTACCCAGCCACATTGTAATCTTATACTTAATTTTTATAATTTATTTAGTTATTCAACAAGCATTGATTAAGAACCTGATATTTATAGGCAATTTGCTAGGTACTAGGAATAGAGAATTCAACTGAATGACCCTAAGGAATTAATAGACTAGCAGAACTAATATGAACATTAAAATATAGCTATAATAATATATGATATGTTTTATAAAACAGAATGACAGATTTACAGAGTATTAGCTCAGAATCTAGTCTATAACAAAAAAGTATCTTGAGGGCTGGGGCTGTAGCTCATTGGTAGAGCACCCACCTCACACATGTGAGGCACGGGTTCAATCCTCAGCACCACATAAAAATAAATAAAGACATTGTGTCCAACTACAACTAAAAAAAAATATTTTTTAAAAAAGTATCTTGGAATTAATTCCTTTACCTTCCCTGCCTTACTCTTTGGAGATTAAGCAATCTATTGTCAGGATGTCACAGAAAAGGAAGAGCAACAAGAAACCTGTTTCGAGAAGTGTGCAGTGGCACAAGCCTGTGATCCCAGCTATTCTCTAAAGATCACAGGTGCTCACCTGTAATCCCAGCTACTCACCTGTAATCCCAGATACTCAGAAGGCTGAAGCAGAAGGATGGAAAATTTGAGGTCAGTCTTGGCAACTTAATAAGAATCTCTCTCAAACTAAACTAAACTAAAATAAAAGGCTAGAGATGTAGCTCAGTGGTCGGACACTTGCCTAGCATGCACCAGACCCTGAGCACAAACCCCTAGTACATCAAAAAATGAAAACCGAAACAGAACAAGAAAACTTTTTGCCTGTTCTTACACCGTCAAGACTGGGTGGTCATGAGGATCACATACAAACTGTCATTTTTAGGCCAAATGGTTACTTCTACCTTAGAAAACATGGCAGTTTTACAAGCACTTTTAGCTGATGAGATTCTGTTTCCTCTTGATTTGACATTCAGATATTTGTCATTAAAACCAACATCCCATGATTTCCTTGCCTTCATCACACCTGAATAGTGGACAAGTAGGTGTCATACTTCCACAAAAGTAGCTTAGACTTGTATCTTGGGTTTGTTGAAAGTAATGCTATTTTCCAAAACCCTTAAGATCTCTCCCACTTATCACCACCCATCTAGAGACATCCAAGTCACACCTTCAGATCAAATGTACCTAACTGTGTTCCCAGAAAGCTGCCTAGAGCTGAGCTTAGTTGAAAGAAATTGGAAAATGGACCACCATCTCTCTCAAAAGCATGCCAAATGCATGTGAGAGGTTACCCCAGTATACCTTATTTGTGTCTGTTTTCAGAGGAACACTAACAATGCAAACTTCTGCCAGTAGAACTTACTCTGAAGTGGTTGGCAATGTAACTCTAGTCATTTCCCCCATTTATTTAACCTTAAAAATATTTCCAAAGATTTAAACTATTTCCTGTGCTTCATGGTATGGCTTCCCACACCCGAACAACTTTACATCATCGAGCAAGAATGCACAATGGGGAATGTTCAGAATCTAACAAAGAACAGTTTTATTTCAGCACAGTTGTATGGGTAGCTATTTTTTTTCCTCTTTATTTCACTCGCTAAGAGATCAGAGCTCAGCTGGCTATGTTCCAGGCAAATATATTTCAGACAGAGCAGCGAGGCATCTAGGTAAGACAAATGCCTTTCCCACCTCTCTCTGACTTATGTTTGCTTATACTATTTCTCTTCCTGCAGGCCAATTGCATTCCAGCAGCAAAACCTGTGTACATTTAATTTAAAAGCAAACATTGAGATACTTCTAGATAAAAGACTAATAATGTGCATAATTGCTTCATCATTTATAAGGACTTTTGCTAATTTTTATGACCCATGTGCCTTGGCCTGAATTATCTTACTAGAACCACATTACTGAATTTGTCTCTTCTAAGGTCACTTATATGTCCATTTTTGTCTAAGCTTCCCTTTAAGAAAGGAAAAGAGAAAGGGAACTAGCAATCCCTGGCATGCCCCAGAACAAAGAATCTTCTTAAGAAAGAAAAGGTTACTGTCACCTGTTTCTGAAAACCACATTCAAAGACAAACTGCTCAGTCCAAAGGGAATGCCTGCAGTATCTACTTCAGCCCAGAAAATCCAATAAAATCATTTGGTGCATGTGATAGTAGAAATACAAAGAAAAGAAGACTTGCTGGCAGCCCTCACCAGAGCACCTGTAAACCAGCTGCCTTGTGCCAAGTCACTGCAGCACATGTGGTCTATAATGATGCTACAAATATTCCCATATTCCTTCTGTCCTCATGGGAAGACAAAAACGAATACTTCCGCCAAGACTGTATCCTAAAACATTAACCTTCATTACAGAGTTATATGGTACCATCTGTGTTGTGGGGATACTCTGGGACTTTTTTTCCTTTTTGGTTGTTGTAATGTGTTTTGAATATATAAAAAGTTCATGATCAGAATGAAAAATCATTTGAATTAAAGTTTAAAAATTATCTTCAAGGCCTGTCATCATCTTTTTCATTAAGTGTTACTCTCCACAAACTAGTTGATTATAAACTTTGTTAAGTTAAAGGTCTTATCTTAACAATTGCTTCCCCACTAAATATGTGGTGTTATATTCAGGTATCTATAGCTAGTGAATAAAATGATTCCACTCAATCATATGTGGCAGCCCAATTGAGCTCGTTCTCCTAGGTTTTCATTTATTGTTAGAAACAAATTCCTCCAAACATGTACATACTGCCTCTATTCCATGTTCACTCTCTCCCCGTCTTTTACTAATTAACTATATAAACTTAGTTTAAGTTTTAGCCTCTCCACATTTCAGGGGTGTTCAAGTCTCCTATGTTGAGTCAGCTCTCCTTTCTTTCTTTCTTTCTTTCTTTTTTTCTTTCTTTCTTTCTTTCTTTCTTTCTTTCTTTCTTTCTTTCTTTCTGAGGTTATATCAACATTTTATATATTTTTTTATTTAATTGATTTTTTAAAATACATGACAGCAGAATGCATTACAATTCTTATTACATATATACAATTTTTCATATCTTTGTATTCAATATGTTCACACCAATTCATGTCTTTATACATGTACTTTGTGTATTTTTGTAATACAATTCTTATTACACATATATACCACAATTTTTCATATCGCTGTTTGTATATAAAGTATGTTGACACCCAATTCGTGTCTTCATACATGTACTTTGGATAATGATGTCCATCACATTCCACCATCCTTGCTAATCCCCTGCCCCTCCCTTTCTCTCCCACCCCTCTTCCCTATCAAGAATTCATCTATTCCTCCCATGCTTCCCCTCCCTACTCCACTATGAGTCAGCCTCCTTATATCAGCAATAGTAACAAAAACAGCATGGTTCTGGCACCAAAACAGAATGGTAGACCAAAGGTACAGAATAGAGGACACAGAGAATAACCCACAAAATTACGATTATCTTATATTAGACAAAAGTGCCAAAAAAATGCATGAGAAAAGATAGCATCTTTGACAAATGGCGCTGGGAAAACTGAAAATCCATATGCAACCAAATGGAATTAAACCCCTATCTCTCACCATGCACAAAATTTAACTCAAAATGGATCAAGGACCTAGAAATTAAACCAGAGATTCTGCGTCTAATAGAAGAAAAAGAAGGCCCTAATCTTCATCTTGTGGGATTAGGCCCCAACTTCTTCAATCAGACTCCTTTAGCGTCAGAATTAAAACCAAGAAACAATATATGGGATGGAATCGAACTAAAAAGTTTCTTCTCAGCAAAAGAAATAATCTATGAGGTGAACAGAGAGCCTACATTCTGGGAGCAAATTTTTACCTCTCACACATCAGAGCACTAATCTCTAGTGTATGTAAAGAACTCAAACAACTAAGCACCGAAAAAACAAATAGGCCAATAAACAAATGGGTAAAGGACCTGAACAGACACTTCTCAGAAGAAGATATATAATCAATCAACAAATATATAAAAAAAGCTCATCATCTCTAGCAATCAGAGAAATACAAATCAAAACTACTCTAAGATACCATCTCACCCCAGTAAGAATGGCAGCCATTACGAAGACAAACAACAACAAGTGTCGGCAAGGATATGGGGGAAAAGGTACACTGGACATTGCTGGTGGGACTGCAAATTGGTGCAGCCAATATGGAAAGCAGTATGGAGATTCCTTGTAAATCTGGGAATGGAACCACCATTTGACCCAGCTATCCCACTCCTTGGTTTATACCCAAAGAACTTAAAAACAGCATTCTACAGGGACACAGCCACATCAATGTTTATAGCAGCATAATTTACAATAGCTAAACTGTGGAGCCAACCTAGATGCCCTTCAGTGGATAAATGGATAAAAAAATATGTGGCATATATACACAATGGAGTTTTACTCAGCAAAAAAAATAAAATAAAATCATGACATTTGCAGGTAAATTGATAGCGTTTGAGAAGATAATGCTAAGTGAAGTTATCCAACCCCCCCCAAAAAAAAACAAATGCCAAATGTTAGCTTTCCTTTCTTTCTGAGTATATGCCTGAAATGAGCTACAGATTCCCTGGAGCAATCACTGAGGTTTTGTCGATTTGGTCCTAAGGGAGGAAAAAGATTAGTGGCTCTTCAAAATATTAACCCAGAGAAAATAATAGCTGTATTATCCAAATTACAGTAGTTCCTCAGACAGGCTAAACTAAAGCAAGTTCATTTTAAGAAAGACTTGAAAGTACTTTGATAGAATCAACTTCTATGACAAAACAATTGGTTCCTTAATATTTTCATCGCAAACCTGAAAAGCATCTAATGTCAGACTTCCACAATATTCTTCAGTTATGCTTTCCTTTAAACAGAAAATAACCAGCCAGAGCTTATCACCAATTGAGGAAATGGGGTCACATGTGTTCTAAAATAAAGAAATGTGCTGCCTCATGCAGAGGAGATATATCTGAGGCAAGCAACAGAAATCTACACAAAGGAGCATGAGCAAAAATGGCTCTGTGTCGGGTCTGAAGCAGAAACACAGCCAGGCCTCATGGAGGCCTAGAAAGGAATTAAACGTTTCCAGAATCCAAGCAGCCCTTCCTCTCCCTTCAGGCTGTGCGGCTGCTTTTCTACTCTCTCAACTTTGTCTATCATTCTCTCTCCCTCTCTTTGGACTAGGCTTTCACTTCTTCCTTAGAGCTCTGTCATTACTGAACTCACTTCCCACACAAGCGTTTCTGTGTTTCTCATTTCAAATCCTTATGTGGGACAGAATCTGTTGGCCCAGGTTAAGTCAGATGTTTGTTGCTCATCCAACAAGCTAGGGACAGAGGCCAAGGACATGTAGCAGAGGTGGATCTAGTGGAACTTGCATAGGTTCTTCAAGATATCATTGTCAACCTGTTGATCATCTGGTCAGTATACCCTCTGCCCACACATACAATGCCGTGGATGCCCCTGTGTAACATGGACCAACCTTTTCCTAACAATCTCCCAAGTACACTCTCTGAATTCCCAGGGGCAGCAAACTCACAGTCCCTTCAGTCAATGCCTGCAGAGATGTTGGGACCAAGGCTCTCAGAGTTCACTATCTCCAGATGATATTTGCTCCTGAGCTCAAATTAACTACTCAGCCAAATGACTGACTAAACAATAAATGTGACTACCATCTGTGAAATCGTGGGGAAGATTGAAGAAGTGTATTGGGCTGGGCACAGTGGCACATACCTGTAATTCCAGGAGCTTGGGAGGCTAAGGCAAGAGGATCATGAGTTCAAAGACAGCCTCAGCAAAATGAGGTGCTAAGCAACTCGATGAGACCCTGTCTCTCAATAAAATACAAAAAAAAAAAAAAAAAGAGGGGCTGGGGAGGTGGCTCTGTGTTTGAGTAAAAAAAAATAGTGGATTGGTTGAATATATAGTTGATCTTTCTATACTTTATCAGCAAACAGAACAGATGGAGAGTATGAGTGATATTCAAAAATTTCACCCCTATCTATGGAATGCCCCATTTATTGATTGATTTATATGCAGTGCTGAGAATCAAGCCCAGTGCCGCATACATGCTAGGCAAGCGCTTTACCACTGAGCTAAAACCTAGAATGACTTTGACCAGTCCTGACAGACACCAGCCTAAACATAGGGAGATGTCTCAGGAGACCCCTATTTTTTCCAGGCATTGACCATGTACTTGCTGGACTATGGGGACCACCCAGGTGGGACCCCTACCCCTGTCCTAGGTACCTTTGCCTTTGAGCCTGTATCCGTCATGAAACATCCAAAGTCATATTTCATGACTATGTTGGTATAAAGACAAATACAATCTTGGCTGGATTCATTATTTCATATTTATTATTGTTATATTCATTTTTTTCTTCTCACTTTTAAAAGAAACTAAAACATTGTGTGCTCCTGACTGTAACTTGGCCCTGATAGATCAGTCAGCCCTGGTCCCAGGAGAAAAGCAGAGCTTACTTACCAAATTACATTTCAACTACACCCATGGCCATATTATTGGGTACCAACTAAATTTCAACCCTCCACCTACCTAAACAGCATGTTGTCAGTGAAAGGACTTTACAGCTAAAATTGTTTTTACATGTTACTATAGATTTACAATTGAGAAAGAAACCACAGCTATATTTTGTATTCTCTATTGGCATAGAGGTATGCATAGGGAATATTTAGGAAGGATATGCACAGATTGGGTACAATGACTCTCACTGGAAGAAGAAGTTGAAGTTATTATAGGGTCAAAGGGGACTTTTCCTTTATTTGGATGTGTTAATTGCTTTACATGAGAATTTATTTCATGTGTTCCTTATGTAACTGAAACATTAAACAGTCAATTAAAGGCTAAGTATACCATCTGGCCCAAGAAGGCTGGAGATAAGCCCAGAAGATCTGCCTTGAAGGGCTGTAATGTTTATAGCTAAATGCTAAGCACAAAGTCCCTAGAGCCAGACTGCCCAGGGCTTGTGTCCCAGCTCTGTCACTGATCACTTACTTGGCCTTCTATCTGGGTTTCCTCTGCTACAAAATGGAAGAAGAAGTAATTGTAATTTACCTTAGAAAGTTATTATAAAGATTAAATGAGTTTAGTATCTGCAAAACTATTGGAAAAGTGCATGGGGCATGTTATACAGTAAGTTTTAGCTGATTTATTATGAATGTTGTCATCAATTATTTTTATTGTTAACAAATTCTCCTAACTGTCCCCTTTGGTAAGTAGTATGAAAGGTGGGAAGCACCCGCTGTCTCCACACGGGAAGATTTGTTGCAGAGCAATATGTCGGAGAGAAAAAGGCACACCCAGGCATGGAGCGTGGTCAAAGGATGAGTCCCCAAAGTGGCAGTGAAGCTTCATGAGGAGCCGATACGCGGTAACAAGGACAACAGCCATGATTTCAGTCCATTACAGAAACAGGCGTGTTTCGTTCTGTACACAGCAAAACACACTGAGGCCTCATTGTGCACCAGGCTGTTCTAGATACAGAGGGTGCTGAGAAGAATGAAAGGCTCTGTGCATTCCCAGGACCAGGTCCTCCTGAACGGAAATCCAGAAGAGGATTCCAGTCTCTTGCTCAACTCACCCCCTCCACCTTCCTGCTCCTTCCCAAGAGCACCAGTGTGATTGTTGGCAGAATGAATGCCTCCTGCAACTTTATTTTTTATGTCTGAAAAGGAAACTATTCCTTTCCTCACAGAGCTTACATTTCACTGCCAATAGACAATGGACTATCTGATTGACATGCACTGTTGGCCCTCTGAAAGAAATACAGAGCATATCAAGATAAAGAATTATGGTGCCAGAAGATCCTTTAAGACACAACAATTGAGGAAAGGGGTCTGGGTAGGTGAGGTGTTTAATGAGCCTAATGAGGCAACCAGGCGCCCACTGTGTGAGAGAGGAAGAGCATTTCAGCCATGTCTGAGATGACCAGAAGCTCGTTTGGCTAGAATGGTATAAGCCAAGGGGAAATAAAGTCAGAGAGAGGTAAGTCGTGGTCAGATGATGTGGATTCAAAGTTAAAATGTAAAACTACTTAAGAGTCTTAAGGTGGGAACAACAGGGTCTGATTTTTTCCCACTCTTCCTCGTATTTTTGAGAATCAAGAAATTACTAATAAAATATTTTTCTAAAGAGATGCTAGAGTACAATGTGACAGTAATAGAGCTGACACCTCAGAGTTTACAAAGAGCTTTTGTGCTGATTTTTTTCCCTTGCTCATAGTATATGGTTATTTGAACTACAATTTAAGGTATTATCACTGTCATCTTGTAGATAAAGGAGGAATTGCTTATAAAAGTGTAGGGTCTTACTTAAGTTCATACAGTAAGTATGTGGCTGTTTTGGTCAGATTTTTTTGTCACTGTGACAGAGATACCTAACAAGAACAACTCAAAGAAGGAAAATCTTATTTTGATTCACAGTTTCAGAGGTTCATTCCTTAGACCGCCAACTCCATTTCTCTGGACTTAAGGTGAGGCAGAACGTCATGGCAGAAGGGCATAGCAGAGGGAAGTTGCTCAGCCCTTGGCAGCCAGGAAGCACAGACTGAGAGGTGCCAGGGTCATATTACAAAGGCACACCCTCAGCAATCTACTTTCTCTAGCTACACCCTATCTGTCTACAGTTATCACCCAGTATGGCAGTTCTTTCAAATTATTAATTCATTAAAAAGAGATTAATTCACTGATTAGTTATAGCTCTCATAATCTTATCATTTCACCTCCTACATAAATACAGGAGCTTTGGGGTAACAACTCATATCCAAACTGTAACAGTGGCCAAACTATGATATAATCTGAGTTTCATGGATCTTGTCTTCTTTCTGCTAAAACAGAGCAAGAGAGATGGTATTTCAGACAGCTTTTTTGCTGCTGTGACTAAAGGACCCAACCAGCACAATTGTAAAGGAGGAAAAGTTTGAGGACTCATAGTTTTAGAGGTCTTAGTCCATAGACGTCCAGCAACAATCCTTGGGGCTCCAGGTGAGGCTGAATATCATGGAGGAAGAGTGTGGCAGAGGGAAGCAGCTCATATCATGGTGACCAGCAAGCAGAGAAAATAATTCCACTCCAGATACAAATATATACCCAAAGCCATGCCCCAATTCCCACCTCCTCCAGCCACACCCTACGACTTCAGTTACCACTCAGTTAATTCCATCAGGTATTAATTCACTAATTAGATTAAGACTCTCACAGCCCAATCACTTCTCCTCTGAACCTTCTGGCATTTTCTCACATGTGAGCTTTTGGGAGACACCTCACATCAAAACCATAACCAGATGGGGGACAGGTGATGTATTCCTCATTGTGGTTACCATATATTAGGATTTGGAAGAATAAAAATCTGTGTCCATGAGGTGGAAAAATAAGTACAGTTCAGAGATTGTCCAAGAATGTCTTACCCTGTGGTAGGAACAAAAGAAAAGAGGAATAGGAAACCACGGCCCTGGGAAACTATGCCAGATTCAGTTAGGCCTGGTCTGATCAGCTGTGTAATTGCTGAATATGCAATCTATAGCCTCCTGTGTGCTGTTCCAACTCATTTCTACAACTGCAGAAAATCTGGAGACGATGTGCATCATGTGTACAATTGGGCTGTGTCTTCTCCAGTCTCTAGCGCGTTCTTTTATTTAGGACATGCCAGAATTTGGCAAGTTTACCTAAATCAACACCAAATTCCAGGAGTTTGAATGCTGACATAAAATCATTTTTGAGTGCTTTAAAAAAAAACAACACAACTGCTCTTCATTCAAGGAAAATATTAGCATGGAATAACTGAGAGATTGCCTGTGGGAGGGAGTATTTAAAACAGTTCAAAGCTGTGTTCCTTTTCCAAATTACATATATCTACTAGCTCTCAGTAGAACTGATTAAATACTGATGCCTAATAGCATCATACATCAGTAAGAAACCAAGTCCCTGGAATCTTTCCATCACTGCTGCTATGCTGGCTGGCAGTCATGCTGGTTAAACCACACCTCATTGAAGCAAGCTGCATTCTCCAACATAAAACTCTGTGATGTGAAAACCCTGCTAAATGCTGGGAAGAGTATGGCTAGATGTTCCAAAATACTTATGTGCATCACTGATGGTTTGTAAAGTAATTTGGCGGTTATGTGGAAGAATAATCTTAGCAAATATGGACATTTTAATGCACATCAAAAAGAATATAATTCATATTTCAAGCTCATGATTTTTACAAACATATTTGCTTTGGGAGAAGCTGAAGCTGGTACCATCAGGGTGATCACCTTAGGCCAATCCCCAAATTAATAGATATGGTATGAAGTGATATCAAGTTATAGTAAGAGAAGGAGGAGGAGAAGGGAGAAGAAGAAGAGGAGGAGGAGGAGGGAGGAAAAGAAGGAGAGGAGAGAAGAAGTTAAGGAGGAGAAAAGCTATAATGGCCAGGCACCAATGTCTGGCAGTTGGAAATTATTACTGGAGTATGAAGAACATTGAATTGAGAATGGTTAACATAGGCTTATTGGGAAGGTTCAAGCATTGATAACAATGTCTTTGAAGAAAGGGACTATGTCTTCTTTAAAATTATATTAGTCTCCTATATTGTTGTTATAACAAAGACCTCCACAAAATTTCCCTGCCTTTTTAAGCTTCTGGATGATACAAAAAATTCCTTTTCTCATGGCTACTCCACTCCAATCTCTACTTCTGTCATCACGTCTCCCTCTCTAACTCTGGCTCTTTTACCTGCTTCTTTCATTTGCTGAGGATATTCATGATTACATTGATCCCATCTGGATAAACTCTCTGTGTTGGATTCTAAACTTAATCACAGCTGCAAAGTTTACTTTAAGCTGTGAATTAGAAGGAAAGGCTTGATTTTCCTATCTTGAATAGATGACTATAAAATCAGGCATGGGGGAACTGCTTTCATCCCTTGGCCAACATGCACAACAGGATTCTGTTCTCTAAGAGAAACAAGACAGATGGTCCCTACAATCAGGCTTGCTTTCTGCCTGAAGGTATACTGTAGACCATGGAGGAAGATGGACATTCCTGAAGAGCATGGCAGAGTTACAAGAGACAAAGATAAGTCTTTAAGAAAATTAAGGTGACTGGAAATTGCCAGCTGCAGTTCTGGGAGTAGGAAACTATGCAGAAATAGCTTCAGGAACCTGCAGAGGGGCCTGCTTGTGTCATAGCTGAATACTGAAATCTGCACACACAGGCTAAAATTCAGAAGACTAACAAAGCAGCTGCTCAATAGCTATGGACTTAGTGGCTCACAGAGCTCACCTATGGTTACAAGTTGTACCTGGAAGGTAGGGAGACTTGATCTTGTCAAGCATTTAGTAGAAGCTCCAGTAAGACACTTTAGAAAGGGATTAAAAATCCCTAAAGGGTATGATACTTTAGAACCACTCTAATAAACGTTTATAAAAGTTTCAAGAAGATCAAAATGATCAGCAAACTGAAGTGAACACCAGAGGAGAGACTAACACTCTTAAAAGGTTGACAATAAAATCCATAGATTTGATGAAGTAATTTTACCAATGTCTAACATATCAAATATCATATTAGAAATACCAAGAAGCAGGAAAATAACCAAGATGAAAATTTTTCAATTGAAAGGCTAACAAATGATAGAATGAAATTGCAATCAAAGACACTAGCTACTGTATGTTCAAATGAGGATATAAATGGAAGACACAAAAATAAACCAAAAGGAGCAAATATTTAAAGAAACACAGCATCTAAAATGAAAACAATTAGACATTCAAAAGAAAACATAATTAAATTGACAACACAGTAGTACAGATTATCCAAATAAAGCAGGAACAAGATGAAAAGTTTAAAAAATAAAATGTATTGCAATGATCTTTGAGACAACAGTATATGGTCTAATATATACACATTTTGGATCTCAGAAGAAGAGTGGCAAATAAAAGAATAAAAATTTTATAACAAATAATGATTAAAATCTTTCTGAATGTGATGATAGTAAAGCTCAATGATTCTGAAAATGCTTGGGGATTTAGCTTAGTGATAGAGCACTTGCCCACCAGGCACACGGCTGAGTTTGGTCTTTAGCCCTTAAAAAAAAGAAAGAATACGCATGCAAAAACAAAAACCTATTCAAGGAACACACCAAACGGTTTTTTTTTCCTAAGAGGTGTAAAAGAAAAATATTAATGCAAGGAGAAAAGAAAAGATATATTACCTAACTGGAACTCGCATAAGAGTATAATAGATTTATTGACAGTAACTATAGGAGCCAGAAGACAATGGAATCACATTTTTAGAGTGTTGAAAGTTGAAAAAAAGAATTTAAAAAGACTTTATCAACCTAAAATTTTAAATCTAGAAAAAATATCTTTTTAAATTTAAGAAAAATACTATTTTATACAACAAAAATGTAGAATTCATTTCCAGCTACTATGCATTACATGAAGTCCTGCATTGAAGGAAGTCCTCAAGAGCAAGCAGAATGTTAGCAGCTGAAAAGTTGAATCTGCACAAAGGAATGAAGCACACCAGCTATGGAATATATTCAGATAGATATTTAAAACTTTTCTATAGATAGAGGGGTGCGAGGGAAAGGAAGGGGGCAGGGGATTAGCAAGGATGGTGGGATGTGATAGACATCTTATCCAAAGTAGATGTATGAAGACACGAATTAGTGTCAACATACTTTATATATAACCAGATATGAAAAATTGTGCTGTATATATGTAATAAGAATTGTAATGCTTTCTGCTGTTATTTATTTTTTAAAAAATCAATTAAAAAGATAAAGCAAAACTAGTAACAATGTATTGTATGGCTTATAGCATATATATTTTTAAAGTAAGAATAAGAACAACATATTATAGGTTTTACAACGTGTATGACCACAATAGCCAAAGTAACAGACTATAGAAATGAAAATATATTGTTGGAAGTTTCTTTCATTATACATGAAATAGCACACAGTGGCACAGCCTGTAATTCAAGTGGCTCAGGAGGCTGAGGCAGGAGGATCACAAGTTCGAGGTCAGCCTCACAAACTTAGCAAGACTGTAAGTAACTTAGTGGGACCCTGTCTCAAAATAAAAAGTAATAGGCTGGGTATGTGGCTCAGAGGTTAAGTCCCCTTGGGTTCAATCCTTGGTACAAAGAAAGAAGAAGAGGAGGAGGAAGAGGAGGAGGAGGAGGAGGAGAAAGAAGAGGAGGAAAGTTTATATAAAAGAGATTGTAATCCTAGAAAAAACACGAAAACTAAATTAACAAGGTCTAGATAATAATATTTTAATGCAACAGTGACCATAAAATGAAATCATAAAAAATTCTCAATCCTAAAGAAGGCAGAAATTGCGGGGGGGGGGACAAGGAAGAACAGATGTGATTAAATTTTAAAAATCACAATGATTGACTTAAATCCAATCAGATTGATTGTGAATATTGTAAACTACAGTACGAGAGAAATTTTCATAATGAATAAAAAAGCAAGGTCAGCTATGATAAATCTTTTGAAAAGACTTTCTGTGATAGATCTTAACATAAAGACACAAACATGTTAAAAATAAAATCACAGGAAAAAAATATGCCACAGATATACTAATCATGATCATGGCAGCAAATAGCTGTCTTTTCCTGTTATTTTCATGTGGGGTGGTGGTGTGATATCACTCCTCAAACAAAAATGGGTCCCATAGATCATAATTTTGAGCAAAATAAATCAGACTCAGAGATAAAAATATCATTTGCCTTATTTTATATGTAGAAGCTAGAATGAGAAAAAATAAACAGGGGAAAAGGAGAGACCAAGGAAGTAAAGGGAGATCCTTAGAGCAGAGGAGGGGGATCAGGGGAGGGAGGTGGGAAGGTAGGGGGAGTGACGGGGGAGTGACTAGGGATTGAAATAAATCAAACGACATTTTTATGTATATAAGAATAGGCCACAATGAAACCCACCATTCTGTATAACTAACACGCACCAATGTTTTAAAACAGAGGGAAAAAATGGGTCTCACAGATGTTCATGTGACAGCTTTCAAACTGAAAAGCAGAGGATTTTAGTAGGTGTTGGGCTGAGAGGTTTGGGCAAGAGAGACAGGCAGGGGTTTGCCTTTTATCTAGTATGGAATTAAAGCTAAGTGAGGCATTTTGATGAAGTTTGGAGCAGGGGCCATTGACTGTTAAGTTGGGGCCCCTCTGAAAAGTTTTGACATCTCATCTGCTTATGAAGCATGTCAAGTTTCAAGCCTCCTCCTCAGCAAGAACGCCTGTCCAAAAAGTGTTGACCAAGAATTAGAAAGAACAGGCCCAGGACATTCTAAACAATGATTTCATACTCTGGGTTTATTCTGGGTTTCCCTGAGTTTCCATGGTAACCATTTATTGTAAAGACTTGGCATCTTTTGGGTTAAGTTATAGGGTAAAGGCCAATAAAATTAGTGAAACAGAGCTCTTTTGAGGTCTGTGAGCACATCAAGCAGCCCAAACCAATGTTTGATCTGGGATCACATCTAGCTCTTCCACTCCCACTTTGTGATTCCCCTGGGATGAAAAAGTAGTAGAATAGCAGAGGTTTCACTGAATCTTCAGATGTATTTCACTACTGGAGACTGCCTAGTCTAGAGAGAAATAGAGGAAAAAACCTTGCAGGTCCTGATATTAATTCTTATCAGTCTAGCAAAAAAATCTTGATGAGAAGTTTAATCTGAAAATCTTTCTTAGGAACTCTGATAAGCAGCAGCATGATCACCAGGAAAGTTACATGCAATAAAGATATCTAGGCCTCATGGAAGAGAGAAAAGAGAAATTTCAGCAAAAATATTGATAATGTCCACTCCACCTCTTCTCTCCTCTTCCCGCTGAGTTACAAATTAAGACACTTGAAGAAAGAAAGGGAGAGTAAATTATTGCCAGTGTCTGAGGAGGCCCCTTGGAAAGAAAGTAGCTTCACTTAAGCATAGGATTAGTGAGCTCATCTCAGAATAGAGCTTCATTTAGGAATGCTAATTTTATAGCACAGGTCAACACTGTCCAATGACCCAGCCTCTCGTGAGCCAGCAAGAACTCCTAGTAGTAAGATACGCAGAGATCATCTATGTGTAGTTTCAAAAATTACAGAGCGATACCCCAAAGCAAAATACCCTGAGCTCTGCTCGCCCCCCACAGCTTCTCTCATTGGGATGATTTGGACTCAAACATCATCTGGTCTGTTAGTCCATGCAGTGATGATTCTATTTCTGTTATTTCTGATAAATGCTTAATTTTTTGATGAGTATAAAGCCATTGAAAACTTTGAAATTGCTATTTTAAAAAGCTGTAGCTTCAAAGGAAACAAAATTCAAAGGCTAAAAAAAAAAAAAAAAGGAAAGAAAGTGCCAAGAAGATGACGGATGTCCACAGAGTAGTGGGATGAGTCACTCATTAGAAGGAGCAATTTTGAAGGACAAAGAGCAAATCATGCAACATGAAGATCTCCAGGCCTAAGCAAAGCACAGTAATCAGCAAGAGACAAAGAAAAGTGACTGTTGAAATGGAATATTTATCCTTAATATCAAAAATCTGCTAGCTTACTGTTAAATCAGAAGAAAGGAGTATGTTGGAAAACTGAACCACAGTAACATTCACAAAACTATATGCCTGGTTTTAAAGTTTATACCCTTTGCCATGAAGGACTTAGGAATAAACGGACCTGCAAGCAGCATTTTAAAGCTTACCCTTTGTGCAAAGGGAAGTATTAGGTGTGTATTAAAGCTGTCTTGTGCTCAAATCAAGGTGTCATAACCAGGGCTGGTCTACTGCAAGAGAGGTGTCCGTTCCCAATTTGAATGAGAATTTTAGAAGCAGCTCTAGAAGTGGCAAGGCATTGGAAACAGGAAGGAGGAGTGTCTTGGAACCACTAGGAGATTTTTAAGAAAGAACTTGAAAAGAAAGGTCTGTGTATTCTGCTCAGTTCTACCCCTGGTCCCCCAAAGGGATGGAATGAGCAGAGGAGAGATTCCAGAGCCTCTAGGATCCCACCGCCCAGGTGGTGTGGCTCAATGAAAAAGGGCCTCTGCTCTTACATGTCCACAGAGGGAGTGAATACGAGTTTAAAGGTCCCCACGATCTTGGCTTACGTACGTGCTCAAAAAGATATTTTTATGGGGCTGGGGTTGTGGCTCAGTGGTAGAGTGCTTGCCTAAGTGCGTGTGATGCCCTGGGTTCAATCTTCAGCATCACATCAAAATAAATAAATAAAACAAAGGTATTGTGTCCAACTACAACTAAAAAATAAATATATTTTTTAAAAAGATATTTTTACTGCTGAGTGACAAGCATTCACCAAAGCTGGAAAATGAGAATTCATCTAATGTACTTACTTAACCCTGGTTAAACAGAATTTCTTTGAACCAACCATCTTTGTTTAGGCTTGGTGGAATTGTCTTGGAATACAATTAAGGACAAACTAAAATGGGTTTGAATTAGAGAAACTGGTCTCTCTACAAAACAAGTAGGAATTCAAGGGGAGAGAATGAACAGTGTGAATGAGATGGAGAGGAGAGGAAGGATGATGGATGAGTTAGACAAAAACACGAGGGAGCAAAAAAAGCTTCAGGGAGAGAGATGTGGAGCTTCCTTTTCAGGTTTGTATATTGTGAATCCCAGTCCCCACCCGTGAGTGGGGCTGTTCCACACAGTATACTTCAGACACAAAGAGATTAGCATTGTGCCAAGTGGGATGACACAGAACTACAAAGGAACAGGAAGAAAAGGCTCTGATGCCCCAGAGAGTTCTCTGCAAGAATTCAATGGAGAACTAAGAGAAAGCCCCATCACCTTCCCACACAGACACACGTCTGTCCACCACCACCAAGAATCGCTACGTATGTTAGAAAGGACACCAGATATAGAACTGTAGATTTCACATGGTTCATGCAAATTGTACCTAAATCGCAGAGGACAAAATAGCCCAAGCAAATGGAGACATTGGACCCATCCAGGAGCTGAATTCTGGGTCTGCCTTCCAAACACAGCACCCCAGGCTCTCATTGTCACTCTAACTGCAGCACAGCTCCAAATCCTATGGTTTCTTTCATTCCTCTTAATAACTTCCAGAGCATTTCTCAGAGATGGAAGAAAAGGCGCTTGGGAGGAAAAAAAAAATCAGGGAGATTGCAAGACTTGATTCAGCCAACCTTCCTCTATTAGAGAGATCCCTGGAAATTACCCAGTGCTTGGGGGGAGAAAGGTTCATTGCTCCTAGTTTTTCTGGCAGACTCACTATATATGTAATTATATTTACTTCTCATTTTCTCTTAACATGGGAATAGGATTTAGAAGTCTTCAGCTGCAACTGCTGATATTTAGAGCTTCTTACAAGTCAAAATATCTGACAATCCAGAATATTTCTAGAAATATCTAGAATTCAGGGTAAGGGTGTATTGGGTGTCTTTGAGTGCAAGCTACAAGGAACTTTCCATTGTTACAGGCAAATTCTTTATCCAAAAGGGATTTCTGATATTCCTTCAGGGATTTATAATTTAATTGGTTTTGTTTTTGTTTTTTGCTTAAACTCTGGTGGAATATGAAATCCGATATGGAAGCTAATAGAGGACTACACTCTTTCCATTTAGATTGTATGGCTAGGTCACTTTCGTAATCAAAAATACTTCATTACATGTACACACCAGACATCAGGTTGACAGACTCAGCTTTTCTCAAGAAAGTCTATCACATCTTAACTTCGTGTTTACATCTTAAATATTTTCCATCATGGCATCTCTTTTCTCTAACAATTTTGCAAAGAAGCTTGTTTTTCACACTAAGGTGGTTCCTGAAGAGCCAACCCATGGAATATTTGCAAATCAGATACATATTAAATATAACCAGAAAACTTATTCTTTATGAAAACTCCAGTCAAAACAAAAAATGATTATGTAAACAATAGCTCTAAATCCATTTGTTCTATAAATGTACATGTGAGCAGGTTTTCTTAAAGTCAATGATATTGAGATATGTAAAAATAAGGATTTTTTGGTCACAAAATAACTATTAAACTACCCAGGATCTCCTTTAATTTCTCTGATCCTAAAATCCTACAGAAAACTTCAGCCCCACTAGTGTCCTATTGGCACTTCCTTTAAGGAATGACTTTCTAATTGGCTTAAATATAGAACGATTGTGTCACAAAAGAAAAATGCCAATTACCATTAGACCCAGCAGTCTGGACTATTAACATTAACAAAGAGGAGGGTCTGGGGAAGACTGACTCCTCTAAACCCCCAGCCTAGGATTAAATGTGTGCTAATCTATCATTGTATCAGTCTATAAAAGGGCTGTGCTGCTGCCTCAGCCTTTACACTGCACGGAATCAGTTCATATATATTTCCCATTTGGGGGTTTGGGCAAAGTTCCACTGAGGTCTGATCCAGGAACCTCCCCCAGGGCTTTCAGGGTCATAAGTCCTGCAGGTTTATGATGGTTTGATTTTAACTTCTGACTACACTGGGCAAGGTTTTTACATACCTGATGATAGCAAGCTTCACTCCAGGCCAAAAAGCTGTGCAATCCAATTGGTGGTAAGTCCTGCTAATTCCCTAAAGTCTAGCAAGGAAGCTGAGAAGAAGGATAAAACACACACAAAAAATAGAATTGTTGCTAGGCATATGGAATCTGGCCCTCCAGAAGTGTTAGAGAATTGAGTTGAGAAAATGTATGCTTGTGAATTTTTTATGTAGAAAATGTGTCTTATGAATTCTATGACCACACTGCTTTTGATGACAATGTTCCCTAAAACCACTCTTAAAATCTTGTGGAAGTGAAGAATCTTGAAAGTCGTAGCCAATAAGAAGAACCATAGAACCAGAAGGGCTCCTTGACTTTTGACAACCTGCTTGCATCATCCACGAAGTTTCTTGACCATTCTTTATTCTCTAAGCCTGCCCAGTACTTTCAATAAGGTAAAGGTCCTTAAATGTTCTGAAATCAATTTTTTTAAAAATCATCTTTGAGTGGGGGTTATAATTCTGGTTAATGATATCAACCCTATATTTATTGACAAGGAAGAAAAAGAACCAAGTTAATTTATCTTTATATCTTCTTTTATCCCTTTCTTTTCATACCATATTTGCAAACAAACATCATTCTATGGGTTAGGAGATGCTCCTCTTGCAAAGAGAGCTGAGAGATCTCTAACAAGACTGTGCTTCATTCCAACATACTGTCAACATGTCCCTTCTCCAACAGCCTCCCTCTCCCACCTCCAACCTGTGGCCATACTCATGAACTTGAAAATATTCCACATTTCTTATAGGAAGTGAAGTAAGGATATGAGTTTCAATCAGTAAAGAGTCATATTTAGATCATATCTAATACAATGTTTCACATAGTCTATAATAGGATCAAGTACAAAAATCTGTTGGCACCATTCATCCAGGACCCAGATATGGATACAGACAGACTACTGCAACTAGAGCTTTTTGGTTGTTTTGTTTTTAATGATTTTTTTCTCCAAATACTCTCATCATTGTTTTAAATGTTTAACCTGCTGATTAACCCTTGCTGCATGTGGTGGTAGTATTTTTTAAACATTTATCTGAGTAATAAGCATTATTTTTTAATTATCACCAAGCATTCAACCCATGCTACAAGTTGTAAAAGATTTATAGCTATGGAAGATATGTCTGTTCCCCTTAAGAAAGTCACAATTAAGGTGGAGTAAAGGAGCTAATAGCATGAAGCAAGACCCAGCATACAAGATGGTGTATGATAAGGGCCAAGCTATCCAGTTCATCCTTGATTAATAGTTTAGAATCTTTTCTGAGACCTCCAGAACTTTGAAATTCACATAAAGGCTATGTAGTTTGTCCCAGAAAGATGCAAATTATTTATATACACATTTGACATTGATTCCAAAGTAGAAAAGTTTAGGTCATTAAACTTCCTGAAGTCCACTCATGAACCTAGGAGCAGTTCATGTATCTTTCCCCTAGAAGACTGTAGGAGATCAGATGAGAAGCAGCTTGATGAATTCTGAAGGATGTTAAAGATGGTTTAGTAAAGGTATCTGCATATAAAGTTTATCTTGGATGGTGGATGAGATTTAGGAGAAGGGAAATTAATTTTTGTGAGAGTTATAATAGATAATTTATATAGGCCACCTCCTTTAATCTGCAGAGTTATTCAGTAAAGAAGGTCTTGAGACCCTCATACCATTTATGAAGAAATGGAGATAGGAGGTTCAATAAATAGCCTGACATTACTTTTAACTTAAAATAATTTAGTTCCTGAGTTGGATTGAAACTCTCGTCTGTGTGAAAACAGATCCCAAGCTATTTCCCCTACATATCCCACTGAAGAGAAAAAACAATAAATCTTTTCCAATGGAATGAATATTTCCTCTAGTATGTGTATATGATCAGATGGAGACATTGAGTGTGGAGGTTAGTGGAAAAACTCTTTTCTAGTTCTCTAGGAAAATTAAATTAAATTAGGCCACGACTGAGATAGGCACTCTTCTGCTCTGATGTTACCTGAAAAACTAAGAACATCTAATAAACTATGTGTAAATTATGTTAAATCTTTTTTAGTGCATTTTATAGTTGATATGGTAGGGTAGAACTATTGTTTTCAACTCTTTGATCTGTCTGTATAATAGGAAAATACATCTCTGACCATCTTCATACAAATTACTCACACCTCCGAGTAGGTATATATATGTCTCCACACCATGGACCTTGGACTTGGCTCTGTGAATTAATTGCTTTGACCAAAGATCTGTGACTGGAGGTGTCAGTGTGCCAGTTTTAAGCAGAGCCCCCCCTCACTCTTCCTGACTGTCTGTTCTCCTTCCCAGGGATAGCATGCTGTAGAATACAGGTGACCCTTTAGCCCATGGGTAGAATGAGAAGGTACACGGAGCAGATATGAGCCCAGCCTACAGCCCAGAGGAAATTCCAGCTGAGCCCTGTCAAACCAGCAGAGCTGCAGCTGACATATCCAACTGGGAGTGAGAAATTAGTGTTTATTTTGGTAAGTGGTTGAGTTTTTGAGGTTGGTTGTTAACCACAGAAAACCCTGACTGTGATAGTTTGTCAAGTATAGCCTCAAGATTTTGAAACCAACCAAGAGTCTAAGCCTCACCAGAGAAACTCAAATGACATCAGGGAAAATTCCAGAACCAACATGAAGTAACCTGGTTGCCTCAAATCAGGGACAGGATTTTTAGCCTGATTTTTAGCCCATCCTGTCAGCAAATGGCTCACCTCCAGGGAGATGGTAGGAAGCTAAATGTCATTTGAAGACTTAGCTCTTGACTAGATGGTACTCACCAGAAATTAACTTAAGATTTTTATTAGATTGTAGGTTTTCCAGTATCTTCCCCGTTCTCATTGTGAAGGAAGTAAGATTAATATAAGACAGAAAAAAAAATATGGTAAAACGTAAAGTGCTTAAAGAGCTCATCAAGTTGACAACCAGACAGAACAACTGAGAGAGCATGCTGTACTTTAGGATTTCTACACACGTACAGAAACAAACAGTCCATTTTCTTGCTCCTACGACTGATTTCTGCGAAAGCCTTGATTCAATTATTGGTCACACAATCTCAATGCCAACTCTACAAGGTCTAATTAGTATTCTCACATATGTAATTCTCTACTGAGAGTTGTGTATCGGATGATGGAGTGGCCGTGAGCAGAGAGGCTACCACCAACTTCTCACTAGTACACCCACAACACCTAATTACTTCAAGGATTTAAAAATCAGTATGTGGCCTCTGTAAAATAGACTGTTAAAGATGTTTCAAAGTTTTTATGTGACCAGCCTCTCAACTATAGTGTTTTACTAAAACTGTGAAGAATGAGGGCGTCAAGTTCTGTTAAGAGGGAATTGGGAGCACACATGCAAACACCTTCTTATTCCACCCAACCAAATTCATCCCGAGGCCTTCACATGAATCTCCAGTGTGCATGGCAGTCCGTCAAACTGAATATAGACTGACACTTTGTTAAATTCAGGTTTTGTAGAGCAAGCTGCTAGGACTCCACAGTTTTGGCTGCAGGACTTAGCTGGGCTTCAGCAGCTCAAATGTTGGAGCCCAAGCCCTGTTCCAGTGCCAAACATTTGTCCACATGCTGTTCCCTTGCAGCAAAGACTCAGCTCTGTCAACATCCCTGTGACTAGAGGAAGGTACTCCTCCTCCCATCCCACATGTGGGAAGTGTCCCCTGGTAATGAAGTCATAGTGGGCTGAAGGCACGGGCTTGAAATGAACTGCAGCGCCAATCCTCAGGAGAGAGAGGGAAATTGGTCAGTGTCCCACAGTAACTGACCCCTGAGCAGGGAAAACACGATCTGCTCTCAGGGTTGCATGACATTTTCATTCAGGTGTTTCCAAGCTCTGCTATTAGATCATTATAATTTACAGGATCTCTCCACATAAGGGGAATGGGTTAAAAGATCAGATGGTTTCATCAATGTAGTCTTTCTGTCAATGCAGACTCTCCAGACAATGAGGAACTTTGTTACATGAAACCTTTCCCCATTAGACGTCTCTCTGCCTTAGAGAACTAGTCTCAGCTGAATAGGCCTTTCTTCCTGTCACATACGTGGTACGTTATCTACGAGGATCTCAACATAACCATATTTTGAAATAAAGAGCTTTCTACTTTTAAGAAAGGAAGACTGGGAAAAGTTGTATTTAAAATGGCATCTGGTTTAGGATCCCTTATTCAGTCTCTCTCAATCATCTAACAAAATACCTAAATAGAAACACACAAAAATGAAAACGTAAACCACCACCAAAACAAATGACTTAGTTTCAGAAAAGAGGATCAATTTTCATTAATTGTAAGATTGGGGAAAATGGGATTTAAAACACAATCCATGATCCTTTGTGCTATAACTCCCGGAAATAGAGTCAGCCACTCACCCCTGCCATCCCCCCGTCCAAATGAACAGGTGGTAGGTGAGAAGACCTTACCAACACTGCCCCATCTTCCTGTGGGTGATACACGTTGAGGCCTGGTGCCATCCTTTACCCTATTTTCTCCCTACCCTCAGCTCCTTTTTCTATTTCCATCCGAGATATGAAATCCCAGAGAGTGAGTAGAAAGGGCAATTCCCCAAAGAAAATCATAATAGACAGGGTGCTTCCAGGGAGCAGCACATTCTAGGGATTATGGCCTTCTAGGATTTCCATTAGGCCAAAGTGTCAAGAGGTGGGAGTGGTATTTGTCAGTGTAACAGGTGCACTTGCGATTTCTCAGCCTAGATTTGAGAATGGATCTAGAAGCTGGGCATGTAGTACAGTGTTCTTCTGCTCGTTTGAAGAATGAGATCAAAGAGGAAGCACAAATTTGTCTTTGAAAAACAGTGTATCTCTCCTTCTTTGAAAATGAGAAATGAGAGGGAAAAGATATCATCAGACCTACAAAAATGTCAGAGTGACCCTAACACTGAAGATCTACATGATGAACCAAAATCTGAAGATGATTTATAATAGTGACCAGAAGGAATTCACAGAAAACCATGTCTTATCCTCAGTAAGAGGACATAGAAGAACAAAAAACCCTTACTGAAAAGAGGCTAAAATGATAAAACAATATATGAGAGGTAATAAATAATGCATAGGTAAGACAGGGACTACTTAGAAAATAAACACTGAATAGCAGAATTTCAATCTATACTAATAAATAAGAAACTGACATCAACTAAAAATCAAATTAGTTTAGGAGTGCATCATATATTAGGAGTTCAATGGAGATCTAAAAGAATTCTTAGATTGTTGTGACCTCTCTAAAACTGCTAGGTTGTTCAGTGGAACAGCATGGAGAGAAAAACCAGCTCCTTAATAACTGCTGAGTTTGCTGTTTACTTGTGGTAAATTTTACATAAAGAATTTAGAGTGAGGAAAAGAGAATATAAAGAAACAACTTGGCACGTAAATAGGATGCCTAGTACCTCAGTTGTGGATCTCAGGTTCCCTAGGCTAGGTGTATTTCCCAGAGGAGAATGTGCTGCACTGGGGACTTATTTTGCACCTAAATTTAGACCCTGATTTTATAATAGATGTGTTTTATTCTGAATTCCTTATTTTCCATCTCCCTCAAGTCAAATCATGTTATAGTATGCACTTAATTTTGCAACACACTTTCATCAAGGAATAGACAGCATCAACTCAAAATGGACCAAAGACCTTAATGCAAGACCTGAAACTTAGAAACATAGGGGGAACAGTTATGATATTGTTATAGGCAATGATTTTCTGAACAGGACTTCAATTGCTCAGTACCTACTAGCAAGAATTGACAAACAGAATTACATCAAATTAAAACACCTTTGCAGCAATGTAAACAATCTCAGGGTGAAGATACAGCATATTAGAATGAGAGAATATCTTTGAAAGCTGTTCAGCTGATTAATATCCAGAAAAAGAATTTTTAAAAAGTCAACACTAAAATAATAAATAATCTAATCAATATATGGTCAAGTGATTTGAACCAGCACTTCTAAATAGAAGAAGTACAAATGGCCAATAAAATATGAAAACGTGCTCAACCTCTTCTGCAATCAGGGAAATGCAAATCAAAACAACATTGAGGTTCTATCTCAGCCCATTAATTGGGCTACAATGAAAAAAAAAAAGACAAGAAGAGGAACCCGTATACATTGTTGGTGGGAATGCAAATTAGTACAGCCTCTGTAGAAAACAGTATGGAGGTCCCTCAAAAAAGGAAAAAATAGAGACTGAAGATATAGCTCATTTGGTAGAGTTCTTGCCTAACATACACAAGGCCTTGGGTTTGATCCCCAATACCACACACACACACACACACACACACACACACACACCCCAAAAAAATAGAATTATACTGGGATTGAAGATCATTGTGTTAAGAAAAATAAATCAATTTCACATGTTTCATTTCACATGTAAAATCTTAAAAAAAAGACAAATACAAAGATATGAAAGTAGAAGGAGAAATTTTAGGGGTGGGAAAAGGACTAGAGGGAGGAGGAACTGGGTGGTGAGAAGGTAAATATAATCAAAGCACATTAAATGGATGTATGGAAATATCACAATGAAACCATTAATTTATACAATCAATATATACTAATCATTAAAATTTTATAAAGGCATAGAGAGCAGACTTCCTTACAACTCTTTTAGCATATAAGGAGAATGGGGCTCAAATGGTGATTCCCACATTTATTGTTCAAGGCAAAAAAGTTAGGGGATATCAATGAACATCTGGAGAGTCAGCCAACACAAGCAGCCTAAAACTAAAGGCTAGGAAACCATACATTCCATGTTGTTAAGCATCTAAATTTAGTCCCTGGTTTCATGTTAGATGTGATTTATTCTGAATTCCTTATTTTTCATCTCCCACAAATCAAATCATGCTACAGTATGCACTTAATTGGGGTTGAAATCCTTCCAAACATGTTTGGTGCTCACTAGCTTCCTCTTTATTTGAGGTTAATCAAAAGACAAAGATGAAAATCTCCACCACCAGCCATCTAAAGGGAAACAGATGAAGTGCTAAAACAATAACACCCAGTGTTAGGACCGTAACAAATATCATCAATCAGGCCACTGGCAGGCTGGCCACATCTCCAGCTGTGAGGCTGTCAGGCCTAATGATCTTAGTAGGGCTGGGCTGGAGCAGAGGGTCAAAAGCAGGCTTCCCTGGAGAGCCACACCACTGACTCACTGGTTGGTCCTCTTCCTCTTAAATTAAACTTCAGAGCACGCATGACCAGGAGGCTGGAGCTGGTGGGGTGGCCTCACCCTGCTTGGCTGTCCTGCCTGCACAGGGAAGAGGTTCCAAGTTGGTGGGTGGGTGGTAGTTGGGTGAGCATGGGTGAGTCAAAGAGGAAAGAGCCTGAAGGACCAGGTTGGAATCAGCCAGTAAAAAGCTGTGTGACTGAATCTCCCTGAACCTCTGTTTCCCCAACTCTAAAGTATGATAGTAATAGTCACCTTGCAGAGCAGCTAAGAGGAGTAAATAAGATAAACAAACACAGAGTCAGAGTCAACATCAAAGCTCCTTAAAGGTTTGAAGAGTTTGTGAGTGACAGCCTGAAGCATAGCCCAGCAAATCAATAGCTAGCAAAAGAAGCAGTGTGCTTAGTTAGAGAACCAGAGCCCCGGCATGACTCCCGCACACTTGGAGTCAGATTTTGGTTTTCTACTTAGAAGGTCCATGAGCATAGAGAAGAGCCTTAAGGTACCCCTGTACATGTCTGAGCTCCATAAATTAGCTATAATATTTTAAATGATGAGTAAATGCAGCTTGTTTCCATTTATCTATATTTCATTCAACATGAGTACATAATTAAGTCTTATATAATAACATATGTTATCACATATAATATTTCTTTCCTATGAATTATGGAATAAAGCCTACTGTAGTAGGTTTAGGAAGTCTCCCCCAGATATTTCACATTGGTTAACTCTCTATGTGGTTAAATAACCAATAACTGTATAGCAGACACATGTGTCTATTATGGTGAGTTTCCAAGAATCCCTGTTATTTTTATTATTGAACATATACTATTGTGGCAGGAGCTATGCTATGTGCTTTGTGTTATTATTTAAACTTAATCCTCACACAAACTTACTCTTGGATTATTTTATTATTATTATCATTATTATTAAAATTATGAAGAGAATTGCTCCAGGCTTCAGGCCTGTCCTCTTACTACCTCTATCTCCTCAAATAAAATGTATTTCTTCAGAAATATTAACTGGTGGGGTGAGCTATCACTTACTAATGACACCAAGAAAGTATGAATTTTTTTTTCAGGAACAATAAACTCAGAGTCATGATCCTGTTGATCATAACTTCCTGACACAAAACTCCATTTTTAGGGAAAGGAGTCTTAGATATAAGACTAGTCCAAGAAAACTTCATGACCCCACCAGATCTCCCTGAGAGAATTCTCAACCAGCTCCCAGGGAGGAGAGTGGCAAAATGCCCCAAGTCCCTTCTTCTTCCTGACTCTCAGCACCAATCAGAGATCTATCAATCCCCATTGAAGAGAGGCAAGAATGTCACTGAAACCTGAGTTCTTGGAAGAATCAATGTTCAAGGGGAAGATAAACTCAATATCACCTGTGTAGTCACATAGGTCATCCTGGGAGGGTCTCAATCTGTGATGACTGGGAACTCTGATGGGTGACCCTGGGAAGCCAGATCCCATGGGCACCAGTGAGCCCAGCCCCAGTGAGGGTCGGCAAGGCAAGCCATGTGTGACCTGGGATTTCTCTTTCCCATGGTCACCTGTGAATTTCGAAGACTTTGGACTTTTTCCAACATATGCAAAGTTTTATTATTTATGGTGCCAAAAGACATCAACAATGCAGATGTGTTAGATATTGGGTCAATCACCTGGATATGACATGATTTTTTTTCCCACATACCAGAAAAGATTTTAAATATTACTTCCTGGATCAATGTGGAAATTTTGGTGCCTTTGGCATTTGTGGCATTTTAGTTGCATATGGACAAACTCTTCTGTTGGAACAAAAATACAAGCACAAAGCAATTCCTTATCTTGATGTTTACAAGTTGTCCAGATCAGATCATCATCAATTATTTCAGAGACAAAAATAAGGCCTGTCAGGTGATTAAAATAATTGACAAAAGTGGATCTATACTGACATACAGATGAAATAATGCAATAATATTTTAAAAATTCGATTTCTGCATTGTCTTTTACCTTGTCAAAATTATGGACAGAGTTGACCACAGATTGGGACAGATCTAAAAAAGCAGAGAAACAGTGAGGTAAAAGCAGCAAGGCAGACGTGACAGGATGAGAAGGCAGGTGGGTAGCAAAACAGAAGGCAGGCCAGCAGAGAATCTAGTTTAGTCCCAGCCCCTCACAAACCACAGCCCACCTCCTTCCCTTCTGTAGCCTATTTCTTTTTGCCTAGTGTTATGATTTATTTATGGGATATCCCTCAAAACTCATGTGTGGGGCTGGGGTTGTGGCTCAGTGGTAGAGCGCTTGCCTAGCATGTATGAGGTACTGGGTTCAATCCTCAGCACCTCATATAAATAAATAAAATAAAGGTCCATTGAAAACTAAAAAAATATTTTTAAAAACTTATGTGTAAAACAATTTAAGAATTTTCAGAGATGGAAATAGTTAGATGATGAGAGGTGTTACCTGTTCCATGGATTAATCCACTGAGATGGTTAACTGAGCCGTAACTGTAGGCAGGTGAGGCATCCCTGGAGGAGGTAGATCCCTAGAGCATGCCCTAGAGGCTTGTTCTTCCTGAGGCCCCTTCCTCCCTCTCTGTCTCTGTTTCCTGACCCTGCCATGAGCTGAGCAGTTTCCCCCGACTGCACTCTTCCCCCATAATGTGCTGCCTCACCTTGGGCCTACAGCAGTAGAGTTGGTCACTCATCTATGGACTGAGACTTCTTAAGTGCCAAATAAACTTTTTCTCCTCTAAATTGTTCTCCTCAGGTCTTTCAGTCACAGCAACACAAGCTAACAAAAATACCCAACATCTTGGGAGCAGCTGCCCCAACACACCAATCACCTAAATAATTGCCCCAACTACTCCATCTTCTTAGGCCAAATTTCCTCCTAACCCAACTTCACTCCAATATAACTCCTCAATAGATGGACAGATATCAGGAAAGGGAAAGGATCCTCTCAAAATGCACAGCAAGCCCGAGAATTCAGCACTGTAATGACAACATAGGCCCCTCTTGTCATCTATTGGTGGATAAAATGCAATTTTCCTTGAAATTCTGGGTAACTAAAAATATAAAGTCAACGTAGCTGTCGCGATTTCTAATAAACATCCCCTCCGTGCTGAAGAGCCACAAATTTGCTTTTCCTTAGAGGGAAGGTGAGACTTCCTCTGGCCCTGAGACTGGAAATTTAATATCCAGTAAAGACAGAATAAATTCTGATAACAAATCTCCTCTTTCTGCATTAAAAAAAAATAAGAAGCAGACAATCAAAACCATCTCCCCCAAAATAAAAAGGGATTAAACTTTATGACCTAAATGTTAATTAGTGAAAGAAAAACAACAAAATATTGCTTTATGGCTTGCTTTCTACCCCACCTTCTAGAAATGGAGGAGGAGGAGGATGTAAAGGAGGAAGGAGAAGGAGGAGGAGGAGAAAGAGGAAGAGGAGGAAGAAGGAGGAGAGGGAGAAGACGGAGAAGAGGAGAAGGAGGAGGAGAGGAGGAGGAGGAGGGGAAAGACAAAGGGGAAGAAAAAAGTAGAGCCAAAATTCTGTATTTATTAGAAATATTTCCCAGTTTGAAAAAGGGCAGCCTGTGGGAGAGAGTGGGCCACTCAGGAAGAAGCCAAGGAAAAGTCTCATAGGATCGAAAGTCTTATACAGGATTAGAAAGTCCTATCTGCCTGAAGAATCCAAGGCTGAGGTAGGAAAATGCTGCTTGGGCTCTGGGCTGATTGAATAGCCCAAAGCAAAGGAATGGGGTGTGCTTCAGCAGAACTGGGACCTTTCATAGTGCATTTATGGACTGTTAAAACAATTTATATGCTCTAACAAAGACTGCATCCAATCCCAAATAATCTTTCCCTCTCTTCCCAAAGCCTTCAGGTTTCAAAAAAAGAGTCTAGAATATAAATTTATACCTCAAACTTTAGATGAGAGAGGAAGAAAGGTAGATTTAGAAAAAGAAAGATGTGATTCACAGAGTGTGCACTCGTAGTCTCTTAAAGACTGGTGAGCGCTTCCTACACTATGCATTAAAATATAAACAAAAAGAGAAGAGGCATAGCAACTTTGCAAACAGACACAAAATAAGAAAAGAAGCAACGATATTTAGCAGGCAAAGACAGATGATGAACCTAGTCTCAAAGAAAATCTGTCCTAAGAAACAGAAAGATACTCCTTGGAAATGCTTTGAAATACAACATTTTTAAAATATCTTAATTCTGTAAATGAAGATAATAAAACTACAGAGTTGAAAATACACACTGCAAAGCTAGGGAAACTGACTACCAAAACAATCATATCAATAAGTAATTAATAACAAAGAACAAAAAGAATTACTAGAATTTATTATAGTGAATATAGATGAGAATGACAAAGTGATAATAGCAAATAGAGAAGAGATGGGGTGTGTGTGTGGAGAGAGAGAGAGAGAGAGAGAGAGAGAGAGAGAGAGAGAGAGAGAGAGAAAATAGATAAAAATAATTCATGTGGATGAGTTAGAGCAAGAAATATATCACCTGACACATTAGAATAGCTACTACTTTTAAAAAACAGGAAACAAGGGAGTAAGGATGTGGAAAAAGTGACATCTTTGTTTACTGCTGGGATTACACAAATACAATTATATATTATATTTTACATAATGTAAAATGGTGCTGCTGCTATAGAAAATGACATGGCAGGGGATGGGGCTGGGGCTCAGTGATAGAGCATGTGTGAGGCACTAGGTTCCATCCTCAGCACCACATAAAAAAATAATACAGAAATAAAATTAAGTTATAAAAAATGTTTTTAAAAGAAAATGGAATTGCAGTTCCTTAAAAAATTAAATATAGAATTGCCAAATTATCCAGCAATTCAACTTGTTGATAAATATTCCAAAGAATTGAAAGTGGAAGTCAAATAGATGTATGTATGTTCATAGCAGCATTATTCATAATAGCCAAAATGTAGTAGCAACCTAAATACTGATTTAATAAGAACAAACAAACAAAATATGGTATACACACACAGTTTAATATTATTGTTTGGTTTCAAAGAGGAAGAACATTCTGACACATATTATAACATGGATGAACTCTGAAAACGTTATATTAGGGGGGATAAAAAGCCAGCAACAATGAGAAGTTCTTTATGATTCTACCTACACATGTCACCTAGAATAATCAAATTCACAGAAAGTTGAATGGTGGTTGCCCAGAGTGGGTGGAGAGCTGAATAGGGAATTATTTAAGAGTTAGAAAGTTTCAGTTTTGTAAGATAATAAAAAAGTTCTGAAGATGGATAGTGGATGTGGTTGCAAAACAATGTGAATGCATTGAACTCCTGCACACATAAAAATGGATGAAATGTTAAATTTTGCTATGCTTATTTTACCACAATTTTTAAAAATTAAAATAAATAAATGAGTCACTATATGGATAATTTAGTATTCTTTCATCAGAGAATCAGTAAAACAGAAACAGATATTCAGAGCTATGATTTAAAAAATTCCATTAAATAGAAAATTCAAAATAGAAAAGACCAGAAAAAATTGATATATAATAATCTGCACAGATCTCTCTCTATATATTTATATATCTTGTCTTCTTTAATGGGCTTCAAACAAACAAATAAGCAAAGAATATATTAGAAATGTAGTCAAAAGAAAAAATTTGCTTATAAGGAAAAAACATATTAGCCTGTCCTTTGAAGTTTTCTATAGCAACATTTACCTAATTTTTCTATTTCTTTAAATTTTCTTGTCAACACTTTAAAATAAAGGAATTAAAATTTAAGAATACTATACCCAGATAAGTTGGTATTCAACTAGAGATAGGCCACAAGATGTATTCACAAAATTGAAAAAAATTATCAAAACATAACATACAATTATGAACCTTTCTGGACAAACCTACTTAATGTTGAAATTTAGCTAATCAAGAGATGAATCAAAATAAATCATTCAGAAATGGAAATACCATGGTAAAATATTGATACTAAACCATAAATATATTTAAATATAAAACTAAATCTAAATAAGTGAAGGAATCATATTTATAGGACAAAATATAAATATATGAAGTTTACAACTGTTGCTGCTTTTGATGCTGTAATAAAAATCAATATCCTAATGGATTACAACAATAAATATTGTTAGCTTGCACATATTAAATAGGAAATCAGCTGTGGTTCTGTTGGGTTCATCCCCACATATTTTCTCCTTGTTTAAGCCAGACTGAAAGAATAGCCCCACTTTAGAACATGCTATTATCATTGTGGAAGGCCAAACCAGTTGGTTCTAAGCCAAAGCATACATTTACATTAAATACTTTTGCTTAGAAGAGGCAAACATCATGTCCAATCACGGTTCATTGGCCAAAGTAGGAAACATGATTAAGCCTACAGTCGTTGAGATGGGACTTTAACTAAATATGGGATTTGGGGAAAGTGGAGTGGGAGGAAATACAAAAATATTAATCTCATCTTTTCTGTAGGGAATCAATTTATACTTTATAAAGTCAACAATGTTGTTACAAACAAAATGTAATGACTTCAACCTCTTAATGTTTTTATCCTTTAACTTTCAAGGATTCTTGTGTTAACTGGTATCTTCTGTGGTAAAGAAGCAATTATGAGAAGTACACCTAATTATTTTAGCTTTTTCCTCTAATTTTGCTATAGTGTTTTTCTATATTGAATACTAAATTCAAGGAAAATTAAGTGTAATGCCTTTTACTTTACTATTCCACATATGGTTGATTCCATTTCAATGAAATTATTCCCCTTCATTATTTTGGTGTGCTAGTTAGCTTTCCATCAGTGTGACAAAATATCTGAGATAATAAAACTAAAAAGATATGAAAGGTTTATTTTGGCTCATGGTCTCAGAGTTATCAATGCATGGTTGCTTGGCCCTATTGCTCTGGGCCTATGGATGTATAATACATCATGACAGGAGCATGTGGCAGAAAAGGGCTGTTCACCACATGACCCTTAGGAAGCAAAGATCCATATGGAAGGGGATCTCCATATTCACCCCAAGGGCATGCCCCAAATGACCAAACTTCCTTCTACTATGCCCCACTTCCAATAGGTTCCATTACCTCCAAATAGTACCAAGCCAAGAATCAAGAATTTAATATATAGGCCTTTGGGAGACATTCCAGCTCCAAATTAAAGCAATAGGTCACCTATTAGTGATGTTATTTGGCATGATTTATTGCTTCTTTCATTATTATTGTCATTATAAGCATTTATCACTTTTACTAATGAAATTAAGTCACCATTATAATATTGCAATGCAGTGCCAAATATGAGTGAGTATACATCTCATTTACTACCCAGGAATTCTTTAAAAAACATTAACATTTTTTATTTAATAAAGTTTAATGCCTCCCTCAGGTCTCCATGATTTTCAGGAACATGTGCCATCCAAAAAGGGAAGTTATTTTTATTGGATGGAGAAGGGAACATTGGATCCTCAGCTTATCTCTCTGTTTTGGTTTTCCTGTCACAGCTGTTACGGTCTGCGTGTCTCCCAGAATTCATATCTTGAAACATAACCACCAACGTCGTAGTATTGTGGGGGAGGCCTTTAGGAGGTGAGTAGGTCATGAGGGCAGAGCCCCTTTGAATGAGATGAAGGCTTTTTACCAGCGGCTTCATGCTGCATTCACCCTTTTTGGTTCTCCTACTTTTCATTATATGAGGAAATGGCAACAAAGTACCATTTTGGAAGCAGAACCTATTCCAGAAACTAAATCCCAGCACCTTGATCTTAGGCTTTCCAACTTCCAGAATTGTAGGAAATAAATTTCTATTTATTATAAATTACCTAGTCTATGGAATTTTGTTATAGCAGCACAAATGGACCAAGACCACAGACTTCATCTCATAATATCATGGCCCCTAGAGATTTATTCTCTTTTTCTAGTTCTCATTTGAGGTACAAAGATCTCAGTGAGGCTGACTGGCATCATCTACCTAAACGTAGCAGAGAGCAATTTCTTCCCTTCAGTCTTACCCGCTTCCTTGTACTTTACTCCATGGACAAGAAGCCAGGCTACAGTCAGTCTCTGGAGAATCCCCAGCATGCTGTATAGAAACATGTAACATCACAGGCTAACAAGAGTTGGCACCTCTCTGTCTTCATTTTCATTCCAATTTTTGGAGATATTTCCCAGACTAGGGACTAGAAAGGGAAGAATTCACTCTGCTTCTTGAGGGAGATATCAGTGAATGATGCTCTTGAATGACATTCCTTCTCTTTCAAGGTCCCATTGGAGGCACCTAGCATAATCTTGTTGATGTGCTGAGGTTCGGGGGATACAGACCTAGGGAAGTTTTAAGTCCTGTTACATCCCTGTACTGAGGTTATCTTCTTGTTGAATGGAACCAAACCAAATGGGGGAAAAGACATCTAAAGGGAGGCAAAGGGAAGAAGAAGGTAAGGAGAAATCCATTGGTTAACAACTCAAAATTATTGTTTTATCATACTTAAATTGAATTTAAAAAAACACTCTATGAGTTCAACCTAGAAGATAGTGTACCTGCCAGGTTATGGGATATTATTTCAGTTTTTGGAAAGGAGATGCTAATAGTTGACAATGAAGAGGTTGAGAGTGAGTGATTTACTGGAAGATTGTTCTCAGCTTACCTCCAACACAAAGGGAAACACACTTCATCTTCCTCTCCGACATGCCAAGTGCTCTGCAGACCAAGAGACTGCTGAGGAAGGGTCTGAAATATTGGAAGGGGAGTGAGTTGGACGTTGAAGCAGGCCATCAAGAGGATTTATGGCTAGTGGGACACTACAGTCAGACTCTCATTCAAAGAGAAGGCAAAAAGAAAAAAAGCAACAACAGCACAGCAAAAGAAAATGTGTTAATAAAGAGGTAAGGGTTTAAAAGTTAATTATAGTTCTCAACTTAGCTTGAGAAAAATCTATCTGGAACAACAAGAGCATATTAAGGCAAGATGAATCAAATAATTTCCTGTTTTTTCCTTAGAATTAAAGGTACATATGCATGATGCATAAGAATGAGTCATAGATGTGCATAAAATTTTGAAAACACCTTTGCTTTCTACTGGAGCATGAATCATAGGGCCACATAAAATGAAGAGAACATCTGCTCAAATAGAATGAGTATCCAGAATGGTCCATGGAGAGCTTATGCCCCAGATGAAACATCTTTCGACTTTAATACTTGGGACATTTTCTGTATTCCTACAGGAAATCACTCCAGTATATCACATTTCCCCCAACAAGTAGTGTTGTTCTTATTGTTAATTCAACTAAAATAGGAAACTTTGTAATACAAACAAACAAAAAACTCACAGGTAAACAAAGTCTAAAAACAAGTACAGATCTACAAGTGTTATCAGAGAGGAATATTTCCCTAAAGTTGATTTTACATGTTTGAAACAAAAATCACTGCTCAATTATGCCTTAGTATTGTATTAAGCAATATTTTTATATTCCACTTCATTCCAGAGAATCTGATGCATGTGCTCTACATAATGTATATAGTTATGATATAAACATGGCACACTTCCATGATATGGGTCTCACTGTTTTCCCAGATACTCATAAGCAGAAGGTCAAGTTTCCAAAATCTCTAACACCAACTAATTGAACTGATGGGGGGACTGTTGAAATGTATCTTATCAATGATTTTAAGTTTCATCTCAACATCAGTATCAAATGGTCAGTGGCCCAATTGTGGACCAAGACTCACTTGAGGCAAAGTTCTGAATGTCTTTCAAAGAACTATTGCATGACAACTGCCTCCTTGTCATTTCTGCTCGTTTTCTTCCCAGAATTTTTCATGGATTCAGAGACACATCCAAAATCTAAATGATACTTCAGTGTGTCATCTGCCTTTAATCTCTCAGTAACTTTTAGGCAAAAGAATCTTATTCTGTCACTTAGGACCAGTGTTCACCTAAAGAAGTTTACAAAGCACCAAATTCTAACTTTCCTAAATCAGTTTTATCTTGACGTTTGAATGAATATATTTTATTTAGTAAATTATCACCAGCATTGGCTATCTAATTTTTTTCACTGCTCCAATGTGAGAATATTTGTGTCCCTCTAAAATCATGTTGCAACTTAATTCCTAATGAGAATATTAAGAAGTGGGGCCTTTAGAGGTAATTTGGCCATCAGGGACCCACCCACATGAATGGAGTTAGTACCTCTATAAAGTATTTTAAGGGAACCTGTTTTGCTATTTTGTCCCATCTGTGAGAACACTGGGTTCATCCTCTTCAGACACCAGATCTGCTGACACCTTGATCTTTATCCCAGCTTCTAAAACTTTGAGCAATTCTCACCCACGTCCTGCACAGGTGGTGGAATTCGAGTTTCCTCTGCATGATTTGGGCTGGCTGCGAAATAAAGCTAAGAAAAGAAGGTGGCAGAAAAACCACACGACATCCAAAGTAATTTAGAAAGTGAGGGCAGGAGGGCTCTTTGACCTTAAGGGTCCACTTCCACATCAGAAAGAGAGAACAAGAGCCCACACTTGCTTTATTTATATGGGGGAAATTCAAAGGTATTCCATAGAATGTTCTTTTGCCAAATTAGGTAGGAGGTGGTCTGTCCAGGACCAATGGGTCATGCCCAATTCCACAGCTAACAGAGCAGCTTCCTAGCAGAGGGACTTGAAGTCACACTCGTTGTATAATCCATTAAGTGGGAGGGGCCACAAAATAGTGTGCAATGCCAGACCAAAATCTCCTTGGCTCAAGGCTAAGTGAAGACACTAAATAGCTCAGGAGTGGCTTCCCACAAGCAATAAATTTCTATTATTTATAAATTACCCAGTCTATAGTGTTTTGTTATAGAAGCAGGAAAGGACTTAGGTGAGCATTACTCTAAAAGGGGCTCTTTTCACTACAAACATTGCCATACTGTTTTATGCTTTATGTTATTTTCATTTTTAAAGATTGGGAGTTACTGTATTAGAAGCACATTTCATACAATGATCTTGGGTGTTTTTTAGAAAATTTGATGTCCAAAGTAAATATACAGGACAGAATATAAGAATGTGGCTTAATAGTCATTTGTTCCTTGTTGGTACTATGAAAATATTGTTTTTTCTAGACCTCCAATAAGGATTTGGTCTTTGGAGTTCATTTATAAGATTGGCACCTGGCATTGTGATCTTTATGGAGCAGAAAATACACACCTACCTGATTCTGCTTTTAGCTGTGTTTGATTTTTAAGTTAGATATTTGTACTACAATTAAGGCACTTTCTGTTTCCATTTGAAAAGAGTTCATCACATCCTAGGCTATAGAATTCCAATATTTCTCCATCAACCCCAAATTTTTCACTGGTTTTATACACTACATAAGAATGAGAGTATATTTCTTGGTACATAGCCGTCCAACCTCCTGAACACATTTTCTAATCAAATCCTCATGTTCTCCTCATAGATGTTCTTTATATCTGGGTGGGGACAATCTCCCCAAAGTTCAAGCCTGAGGTTACAGGCCTCTGTTTAAACCACAGGGACTGAGGGCCTGGCAGGAGTTGGGGGTGAACGAAGTGAGCCACAGGCATTTAGGGAGTTGGGGCTGCCTTCTTGCCCCCATGAATTTCGTATTACATCCAATACTACAGGGACCTTTTTAAAGAATGAACAATGTTAGTTCCCCATATATACATCAGCTGCTGAGAATTTGCCATGATTCTTGGTTGAGAATGAAAACATGGATCCACAAGTGTGTATAACTAATAGTAAAATTGGTTTTCCCAAGGGCTGGAAAAAAGAACACTATAATTGGGAACATTTCAAGGGTGTATAAGATGAGCATTCTACACTGGAAAGCATTAAGCAGGGATTTTTACAATACGTGAAATTCATCACGTTTTTTTCTTTATGCTCCTTCATAGAAAAACTGTTACATCAGTCTCCCTGGAGACAAATCACCCATTTGGGCAAAAAGAACCACATCATGAATGAGGGGCAAGACCAGCTTCATCAACACAGGTGTATTTTTGAGTTTGTCAAAAGTGGGAAATGCTTTTTTTTTTTTCCAATAAAAGTAAGCTTTGCGAACTAATCTTTCAGAGGGCCATTTCTTAACTTATAACTTGTATGACCTAAATAGCACTGAATTTTCACATTGTGGAAAGATCATTACCAAATGCATTCTTGATTCTCAAGGAGATATGGGACACTGACTTTGAAATAAAACAAGTGAACAGAGTTTCCTTCCCAGCTCATAGGCAAGAGAAAAGGCTGGGTAATAATGTTGGAGCCATTCAGAGGCAGGTGTGAGCCAACTTCCCAATGGGGAAGTTCCACATCAGAGACCCCAGCATCACACCTGGAACTAATTGGCCTCCTTTTTGGCAAATTCAGTAACTAGGCCAAAGATTAAATAGACCTTGGAGACTGTACAACCACTTCCGCGTTTCTAAGTGCTGTCAACTCCGGGGCAGGAAGGTGGGATGCTGGGGAGGTGGCCCAGAGAAATGGCTGCCCCACTCGTCCCACACCTGCTGCAGGAACACACTAAACATGTTTGTTTTCATAGCACCTAAATTAAAAGCTGGAACATTATGTGGATGATTTCTTTCAAGTTGTATTTTTCTCTATACTAAAATCATTCACTTTTAAAGGAATATAGGTACACAAATTCAAAATAACACTCAATAATTCTGCATACCCTGGAGAAAGTTAGATGTCAAACATTAAAATTGTCTTACTAATTAGAGGGGTTATTTTTAAATAACTTGTTTTTTTTCCCATTTTAAAAAAGATAATTGAATTTTCTTTCTGTTTATGTGAATGAAATTAATGTGTTTGTTTAAATTACATTTACCCGTCATCTTTTCAACCCACATTTCTGCTGTGCCCACCCTGCACTAGTTTCCCTTTGAGACCCTGAGCAAACAAACAATACATGAAAAGAGTTTGTCCTCAGGAGCTCACTGTCTGATGGATGAGATTAATAACCAGACAATTACAATGAAGTGCTATAATTACATAATTGGCAAAGGGAAACAGAGCCCTGTGTGAACATAGAAGGGGGTTGGGGTGGGAGGAGGCAAGAGCTGTGTGTGTGTTGTTTGTTTTGGAGTCTGTGAAGACTTTCAGCTCATAATGCCACTCCCTATCCAAGAGCCCCTGTGTTTCTAGCATGTCCTGGTTCTTGAACTCACAGAAGGAGATTGGTTGGGTGGAGCTCTGAGTCCAAGGAGAAAGCTCTCACAGGTGAGGCGACAGACTTAAGAGGAAGCCAGGTTGTCAAGAGCTGCATGTCTGCAAAAGAGATCAGGTTAACCCTGGGGAATAGGAAGACTGAAGTCTTTTGAGCCAGGGAGTATCATCAGCAGCTTTGTGTGCTGGAAACGTCCTTTGGCTATAGTGGGAAGGATCATTTGGAGAGTGAGGACTAACATGGAGAAACTTAGCATGAAGCCAAGGCTACAATATAGTGATATGTGGATCTGAACTGGGAATGAAAGCAGAGAGACAGGAACTAAGTTCAGAGACACTGAGTGGGTAAAAGTGATATTGATACTGAGTGATATTGAATATTGAGGAGAGGAACAAGACTAAGGTGAATCCCAGATTTCTGATGTGATTTATGTAGGACAGTTTAAATCGATTGCAGTGAATTACCTCTTCTCATGGAAAGACATATTGTTCATTCATTCATTCATCCTCTCAACAAATATGTATTGAGTCTGCCAGGCCTTGTCTGAAGCACTGGAGATATAATGCTAAGCAAAGCAGCAAAATTTCCTGCCCTCCTGTAGCTTACAGTCCAAAAGGAGAAAATAGACACATCACTTAAAATATGTCACATGGTGATATTTGCTAAGAAAAGGGGATGTGGGGAGTCAGGTGGAGGATGGAGAGTGATGGAGAGGTGCGAGGTAATAAAAGGTGGTTAGAGAAAGTTACATTCCAGCAGAGATAAGCAGAAAGTGGGGAGGGGAGGTAAAGAATGTTCCAGACATGGAAGGAGGGAGTTGATTGTGCAAAGTTTTGGAGGATAGAACAAGGTGCTATTAGGAAGAATCTTTACATTCACAAAAGGGCCACCACCCAAATGCTGGCTATAACAGGACCTAATTGAGGCAGTGCCCTGCCCTTCCTGCCTCACAGGCAAATACTGCAATTCATTTTGAAAGAAATGCATAAGACCAGTTAAAATAATTAATTGTGAGCCCATTGGACCAGGCCAGCTCCAGTGCCCTAGGTTTCTACATCAGCAAACCAAAGTCCAACTCATTTTCATATTCTAGGAAGATGAAACTTAAGATTAATAGGTCAGAAACTGCCCACTAACCTCTAAACAGATGCTTTCCACTAGAATGATCCCAAGTAAGACTGCTTCTCCACTTCAACCAATCAAATGGTTCTTTGCCTTGCTTTACATTCATCCTATGAAAACCACACTCTCGTGCTCCTTTGGAGGAGCCCTGAACCACTCTAGTTTCAAACTGCCCTATCCATGAATCCCTGTCTGCTCAAATAAACTCTGAAATTAAAATGTGACAAAGTTTATCTTTTGACTTACCTTGGAGAGTAAAAAAACAAACCAAAAGAAATGTTCTGCTTGTAAGATAGAAGAACCCTAAACTTGTTGGAAAAAGCAGGGTTGTTACCACCAGGAAGTGAACAGTCAAAGAGACAACACTCACTCCTGCAAAAAAAAAAAAAATGCAGGATGGAAAAGGTGTGGTTGGGGCAAAGAGGGACTAAGTCCTTGGTGGTGGATAAGTTCACTTGAGGGAGATGCAGGCAGAAAAGCAAGGCACAGGAGAATACAGGCGGCAACAACAACATGGGAAAGCTTAGAGGCTCACTAGGGAGGCCAGAGGTGGCCAGAAAGCCTGAAGAGGATGGGCCAGGGGAGGAAGGAGCTTTAAGAAGCAATGGTCAACAGGAGCAAATGCTGCTAAGGATTAAGTGAGATAAAGCTGCCACAGGCCCAGTGGATTGGAAGTCTAAAAGGAAGGGGTTAGGAGTAATGGGTGCTGTGTTCCTCTTTCAAAAACACCCAAGGAGGAGATTAAAAATGGACATACAATCAGGTGGGGAATTTAGTTGAGTGTTTGTATATGTGTCTTGATGGGGAAAACATAAAGATGATTAAATGTGAGGTGATGGAAGCAGTAAACCAGGGAGATTGCAGATAGGGGAAGAGAATGAGAGGCGAGGCCAGGCTGGAACAGGGCTCTGATGACAGTGAAGGGAGTAGGCTGGATGGGTACACAGATGGTTGGAGGTTGCGGTGTAAATAAGAGTTCATTTTTTGCCTTTATTATTCACTTCTTTTCCTCTACCTGCCAAGCAACAGATAGAGGACAATGCTCATTGTTCTCGGTGGAAAAACTCAGCTGTCTGATTCATGAAAAAGTTCCTCAAGTTCCTGGTTAAGGTAAGTGAGAAGCCCAAGTGTTTTTGATTTATTTATTTTTTTTTAGAGAGAGAATTTTTAATATTTAGTTTTTTTTTAATTCTCGGCGGACACAACATCTTTGTTGGTATGTGATGCTGAGGATCGAACCCAGGCCGCACGCATGCCAGGCGAGCACGCTACCGCTTGAGCCACATCCCCAGCCCGTGTTTTTGATTTATAAGAGCTGGTATTAAAGATACAAGCCAGGCCTCTAAGACTAGAGCACAAGCCTATAAAACCAGCCATTGGGCATCACAGGTAGGAGGCATGATATGATATCAAATTAAATTTTCCTGCCAGGCAAACCTGTAAACCTAGGGGCTCAGGAGGCTGAAGCAGGAGGATCACAAGTTCAAAGCCACCCTCAGCAAAAGCGATGTGCTAAGCAACTCAGTGAGATCTTGTCTCTAAATAAAATACAGAATGGGGCTGGGGATATGGCTCAGTGGTCGAGTGCCCCTGAGTGCAATCCCTGGCACCCCCCACCCCCATTAAGTTTTTCCATCACACGGAAGAAGGTAAAATTCCCTCTTTGGCTGAGGAAAGGCTGGGGGATGAATAAAAGGAGAGCCAGAAAGACTTTCTTTGAGCCTTACTCCTCCAAGTCAAAACTTATGGGATGGGACAAGATGGAAATACCTAGAGAGCCTCAAGGAACTACAGCACCTCACTCACCTCACTCAATCTTGGTGCCACAGGATAGCCAGAGTAGAGAAAGCATGGCCGGGGAGTCAGCCCACCTTTGACAGCTCAGAATCTAGAGTAAGGGAGCGACAGCCATCTTGATCATGGCTGGTTGCCATGGCAAAGGAAAGAGGTTTCTAGAGGATGTTGCCCAGCTTGAGTCACCTCAGTTTTGATAATTAAATATGTCACATGGCCTCAGCCATTCATTAGGACCCAGGAAGTGTATTCAGATATCAGGTAAAGAAGACATTGGAATCAGACTTATGTTCAAGTCCTGGGTCCTCTAATTATCCCCAAATTACAACCTCTCTGGGGCAGTTGTTCTATCTATGAAATGAGGGGAACTTCAGTTCCCTTATTTGAAAGAAGGTCAAATGAGATAATTCACAAAAAAAATCCTGGAACATAGAAAATATTTGGGCACATAGGAAGCATTTATAAAAAATATTTCCACTTCCTTTGTTTGTACACTGGTGACCCATATGGTTATTCTGAAATTCTGAGAGTTCACAGCCTGCCTTCAAGTAATGAATTTTTCTTTTCACAGTGTTAGTAAATCATTTGAAAATCATATTCAACGGTACATTAAACATGTCAAAAGTATAAATGTCATGTAATAACTACACAATGACCTTGGATTTTGACTTTTCCATCCTACTTCTACTCTCAACAAGCCTGTTCTGTTATATTATACACAACATAAGAGAGTAAAAGACTGACAGGTTGGTGCTGGGTCAGTGTACTGAGAATTGAACTCAGGGACACTCAACCACTGAGCCACATCCCTGACCCTACTTTGTATTTTATTTAGAGACAGAGTCTCACTGAGTTGCTTAGTGCCTCGCTTTTTCTGAGTCTGGCTTTCAATTCGGGATCCTCCTGTCTCAGCCTCCGGAGCCACTGGGATTATAGGCATGTGTCACTGCAACCAGCAAAGAATGATAGATTTTTTGAATCTTGAAATTTGGCCACAAGATTTAAATGAATAGCTAATGGTTATCTGTGGGATTAAAATCCTTTTTCTTTTTTTGAATTTGTATTGAATGGTGGGAGAAATTTCTGGATTACACACTAAATACTATGATGTGAAGTGAACTGGAATACTTTTCCACTAAAGGTAGTATTCTGGTTGTCTACTGCTGATTAACAATCTGCCCAACACTTAGTGCTTACAACAACAATTTAGTTTTCTTTCTCATACTTCTGGCCTGAATGGGCTCACATGGGCCATTCTCACAAGGTGTTTCCCCTGCAGTTGCTGTCAGATGGTGGGCCAGGGCTGGAGTCACCTAAAGGCTGGACAGGTACCTGTGTGGGGACAGTTGGACCAGATGACAACCAAGTACAAATCCCTCTCCTGATAGAGTCTCTGCTTTCTCCGAGAAAATTCTAGGATTTTTTTAAGTTGAGAATGCATTTTGCTGGAGGTAGCATTAGATGACATGGTGTATAATCCTAACATTTAGTTTGAATAGGAGAGGTTTGGTAAGGTTAGAGCTCAGACTTGAGAAGGTCTCATGGAAGCAGTAAGGCATAGCAGTTAAGACATGAGCTGTAGAGGTGGAGACCTTGGGCTCCATTGACAGCCCCACCATTTTCTAGGCACTCACCCACTAGTTGTATGGCCTTATAGGGCAGATCCTTATCCTCTGTACTTTATTTTTCTCATCTCTAAAAAGGGAATGATAATGCCTACTTAAAATATTATTTGTGAAGATCAACTATGATAATAAAGAGCAACATTTTGTGATCAAGTGGTGCTTTATTAAGAGTTCGATGACTGTAAGAGACAGTGTGTCTGGAGCTGAGCTTGGATGCAGCCCAATGAGTGAGAAATCCCAGGGCTAAGGAACTGGAGTTCAGGATCTCAGATGATGGCTGGAACCAAACATCCCTTGCACTACTTTAAGCCAAAACCAAACACACACACATACACTTTTGATGAGCAAACTTGCTTTTGGATATACTTGTTTCTACCTGCATATATCTCGTTTAAGAGTGTCTCCTAAAGAAAACCATGGTTGTGGCTTACTCTGGTGCCTTATAAATGGGATGTTTTTTATTACAGTGGTTGAAACTCCTTTCCATTCTGTGTATTTGGCTCCAGGGAAAGGGGAAGTTCAGATCACAGCATGCTCTAAGTGGGTGTGTGCCGGGAATGCCCACTTCTGGTCCTTTGTACATAGCACCTCTCCCATAAACTGTCAGATCTCCTGATGACAGCTAAATATGTGCTTTAGATGTGTGTTAAAAATCAGGCATGCCAGGCAGGTTCGAATTTCATCTTACTGAATTGCCTTCTGCATTGGTCCTCAGGAAGGTGTAACAACCGCAAGTACAGATTAAGTTGCTTTCCCGTAGAATTACAAGACAAGGCCCTAGCTGGGGAGATGTTCTTATGATTGAAGGGCAACAAAGAGGGCCTACTGAATGAGTGCTTCAAGAAAAGCAGAATTTAGAAAGCATTTTGTGGCCATTTGTTTTTCTCTATAGAACTTTAAAACACAACTTTAAGAGCTGGTTAAAAACTAGATAGACAGCAACAATTTATATCTTCATCAATATTACTGCTGGGCATAAGCCTTCTACCCAAGTGACAGGAAAGCATCCAGAACTAATTTGAGTTTCCAGGCAGGCTTAGAAAATTATTATGCCTCATCAGGGGGTAGAGCTGAATCTATCTGCTTTTGACCCACTTTGGAAGATGATCTCTTCCTACTACAAATAAACAAATGATGGAAACTCTAGACCAGGGTGAGAAGCCTGACTAGGTAATTTTAGTCATTGACACAGAATTTTTGCAACTCAACAAGATCAAAGCTTAACTTGGACTGGGCAGGGTTCCTTAGCCTCTTCTGTTGTCAAATATGCAGCCTGGCAATTAGTAAGGAGAGGAATGGGCACAGGATGCAGTGCCTTCCGCAAGGTCAGCCAGCCCAGTCACCCTTTTTACAACAAGATCTGTGGTTTCTTTCTCTCTCTGAGGGAAAGGGCATTTTTAAATAGGATCAGCAAAAGTCCTTGTCCAAATTTGTATTATGAGGTCAAAGAATAAAATCATCAGAAAGCTTAAGTAGAAATAGACACAGAGGCAATCAATCAATCTGAAATTAGATGAAGTAAATACAGAATATTACTTAACAAGTATCGGAGGCCTAATAATATGCACAGTTGTGATTTCTAAACCTATTTTTTTTATTTAACTGTATAGAGATAAAAATGGGTTTCTCATGGAAAGCAACCAAATAATGTAACCACTAAGAACTAAGCAAAATTTAGGTACCATTGAAAATACGGAAGCTAGAGAGAGAACAGTGATGATGTTGCTCCTCTGTACCTCAAATCCTAACACTACATGGATTCTAAGAGGGAGGAATGAACACCTGGTCCAGGTTCAAATAAGAGAAATTAAGGTAGAAAGGAGATGCAAAACTTTGTCACATAGATACTTCCCAAGAACTGGGGCTGCTTTACGGGAGGGAGAATCAAGTGGAAGAAGGATATGAGGCCTTTTTTTTTTTAAGGCAGTCATGTGATTTTTAACTTGTTTATACAAAATTTCCAGGACAAGTACCTGATAAAAGCTGCAGAAAGTAACGTAAAAATGGAAAGGAGTCCCTCCGTGCAGTGAGTTCCCTGCACTCATTGAGGAGGGTCCATTGATAATATTAGGGCAGAGAGATGTGCACATTGGATAAGGATGAGATGGACAACAAGGCAGAGAAGTGCAACGATTACTTTAAGAGCTCAGCACTATAAACAGTCTATCCATTTTAATATGACCCCTAACACTCAACGGAACTTCAGTCACCCCAACAGGAAATAGAGATAGTAGAGCCTATTATGGTTTGTATGTGAGGTGTCCCCGAAAAACTCATATGTGAGACAATGCAAGAAGGATCAGCGGAGAAATGATTGGGTTATAGCCTTAGCCTAATCAGTGAGTTAATCCCTGAGGGTATTAACTAAAGTGGCAGGGTGTGGCTGGAGGAGGTGGGAATCGGGGCGTGGCTTTGGTGTATATTTTTGTATCTGGCAAGTAGAGTCTGTCTGCTTCTTGATTAACATGATGCCAGCTGCGTCCTTCTGCCACACACTCTGCCATGACATTCAGCCTCACCTTGAGCCCTGAGGAATGGAGATGGCCTTCTGTGAACTAAGACCTCTGAAACCGGGAGCCCTCAAATAAACTCTTCCTCCACTACTGTTGTTCTGGTCAGATTCTTTAGTCATAGCAGTGAAAAAGCTGACTATCTCATGTTTTAAAAAATAAATACATTAATGCACATAAAGAACTTCCCATTCCACTGGGTAGATAGCACTTAATAAATTACACCTGTTTCTTACAGTTAACCACAAGTATTAGGATTCTGATTAGCCTAGGAGTCAGATGTAAACTTTCTGAATACTCCAGTTTCAAGGAACTTCAGCTACCAATACTTGTGTTTCTAACCACAAGGTGGCAGACAGAGGGTCTCCCTAACATGCTCTGGGATCCAGTTTGGAAAGAAGCAGTGAAAAAGCAGTAAACCATGGAAGGGGGAAGAAAAACGATCCAGGACCCACATGCTCACAGCCAGAAACAAATCAGGGTGAGACTGTGAAGTCAGGTCATGGGTTGACAAGTTTACTGTGCTTTGACTTTTATATGGTTCCTCTTTTGTTTGGTTTTTGTAGGCATAAAGTATCAGTTGAATAAATAGAAGTTTTGCTGAAAGCTGATGCTTAGAGTGACTTTACCCCATAAAAAAGAGAAAAGTGGGACAATGTGGTTAGAAAAGGGAAGCTTGTGTTTACATTCCCGTGAGGTAGATGCTGGACATACAACAGCAGCACTCCTGCCACCCATCCACCGCTCCCTCCAACTCAGGCTGGCATCTCTCTGCATGAAGACATAATCCACACGTAGCTAAGAGCCCTCTCCTGCCAACTTTTCTTCCAAACTGACCCTCCCAAAAGTCCTCGTCAAGAAAAATGAAAGAACAACTTCTCCTGGAAAAGGCATTGACATTGGGTTCAGAGGAGTGGATCCTAGTCCCAACTGGGCTACTTCAATAGCTGTTTGGGCTTAGACGAATCTCAATCCCAGTCCTCAGCCATATTTTAAAGCAGATGACTCAGCCCTGATTGATCCCCAAGATGTTGTCCCCTCCTCACATCTTACCCTCTAAAGCAGAGAATACCATTCTCTGAAGTCTAGGACCTAATCCTCAGTTACCTGATCTATGATCCACAGTTCACATGAAAGTATCCAGATGCATAGACAGTTCGAACTGGGGAAGAAATATTTGAAATCAAATAGTGCTGCCCCTTCAGTATGATGAAGAAACTGAGACTCAGAACAATAAAGGAATTTTACCAATGATAGTTAATTAGAGGTCAGGCCAAGGCTGGGGTTCAAGCCTTCAGAAATTCTGCTCATTCCCACACATACACAAAACCCACACCCTTTGCACAATGAAATTTCTAAGAGCTTTGTTGAAAACAATGTAGCCTCCAGAAAATTCACCCATTTAAATGGCATAATCCAATAATTTTTAGTAAATTTACAGAGTTGTGAAGCCATCATCACAATTTGTTTTTAGAACCTTTTTACCACCTCATAAAGCTCGATGGGTCTGCCCATTTCAGTCACTCTCCATTGCCAACACCGCAGACATTAATCCGCTTTCTAACTTTACACATTTACTCTTTAGTACATTTTGTTTAAGTGAAATTGAACAATATATAATAATCCTTCTAGTTTTAGAGGGAAAAGCAGACCCTCTTTCATCAATAAATATGCTGCTACCTGCAGATTTTTCATAGACTCCCTTTATCAAATTGAGAAAATTCATTTCCATTGTAGATTACTGAAAGGTTTGTTTTTGTTTTTGTTTTGTCTTTTGACATTGAACTCAGGGCTTTACATATGCTAGGTAAGCACTTTACCACTGAGCCACATTCCCAGCCTGGAATTTTTTTTTTTTTAAATCATGAATGAGTGTTAGACCTTGTCAAATGTTTTTTTCTGTGTGTGTGTGTGAGTGTGTGTGTGTGTGTGTGTGTGTGTGTGTGTGTGTGTGCATCTATTGAGATAACATTTTTGTCCTCTATTCATATTACTATATTAATATGGCGTTACATTGATTGATTTTTAGATATTAAACTAACATTATAATAATGGGCAAAAATCCCATTTTGGCATGGTATATAATTCTTTTATACATTGCTGGAATCATGATGCTAATGTTTTGCTGAGTATTTTTGCATCTAGACTAATGAGGACTATTGGTAGGGTTTTTTGTGATATCTTTGGCTATGGTTTTGGGATAAAAATGGCCTCATGGAAGTTAGAAAGTGTTCTTTTCTATATTTTCTGGAAGAGTTTTTGAAAAATTGATGTTTTATAGAACCCAGGTGGGCCTAGGTTTTTCCATGAGGGAAAATTTTCTATTAATAATCAAATTACTTATTATAGGACTACTCAGATTTTTTGTTTCTTCCTCAGTTTCATGAATTTGAGTCATTGTATGAATCTTCCTATTTCATCTAAATTTTCTAATTTGTTGAAATAAATTTGTTCATAGTAGTATTACCTTATAATGCTTTTAATTTCTGTTTAAGTGCATCAATAATGTCTCCCCTTTTATTCCTGATTTTGGTAAGTTGTGTTTTCTCTGTTGTTGAGCAGTCACCCAACCTCAGCACTATTAATATGTGGGCTCAATAATTTTTATGATGAAGAGGCTATTATACATTATAGGATTTTAGTGGCCTTCCTGAACTCTATCCTCTGGATATTAGTCAAACACGCACACACACACACCATGATATGACAATTAAACATTTTTCCAGATGTTGACATGTGTCCCCTGGGCAGCAAAATCACCTGTGGATGAGAACTACTGGTTTAAATAGCTTCAATTTTGTTGATCTTAATCTGTTTTTCACTGATATAACGTAACATACATGCTGGGCAAATTATAAACCATAAAAATGTGTTTGGCTCACAGTTCCCGAGTTTGGGAAGTCCAAGATCAAGGATCTCATCTGGTAAGGGCATTCTTACTGTGTCATAACATGGCAGAAGTTATCACATGAAACAGAGAGGAAAAGGGTGCCAAGTTCCCCTTCTTGTAAATAACCCACTCCCACGATAATGGCCTTAGCCCATTAGGAGGGTGGAGCCCCATGACCTAATCATCTCTCAGAACTCCCACCTCCTAATGCATGGAGGATTAAGTTTCCAATACATAAATTTTGGAGGAATAAATGTGAACCATAACTTAATCTATTTAGAATAATCAACTTTTGTTTTCACTGATTATATCTAATTTTTTATTCTTCATTTCATTGGTGTCTACTCTCTCATCTTTCTTATTTCCCACTTTCTGCTTGCTTTGGACCGAGTTCACTTCTTTTTCTTCCCCCTAATTTCTTCAGGGGGAGGCTTAGATTATTAATTTTGGGTGCACAAATCAATTGTAAGACAAATTGCATTTAGGACAATTTGGATTTTAGAAAGCCTTGCATCTTAGTATTTTTTATGTATTAACAACCAGAAAATGTTAAAAATTTCTCCTCAGCATTCAATTTGCCTTCCCTAACCAAAACACTATGTAAAGCATTTTATACTTTATCTTCCCTTATTTTACAGAGAATAAAAATTGAAGCTCACAAACTATAAACTATGTAAAGGAAACATAGCTACGTTGTCCTTCTAGCCTCCTTACTTAATCATGTCTTCTTTAAATTACTTGAATCCTTAGTCATTTCTTGAAACTTCTTTCCTACCTACCATCCTCATTCTGACTTATGGTTTCTCTTTTCCTTCACTCACATTGATAGATTAGCTAATCTGATTGAACAATTGCTGCTGATAATATAGTATTATATATATTATATATTATAGTATATTCCATTCATAATTATAGCACTTTCACTAAGTGCTATAATTATGAATGGAACACATAAGTGATCAATTCACAGTAGTTGCTGGGCTCAGAGTATAGTGCAGTGGTAAAGCACTTGTCTAGAATGAACAAGGCCCTGGGTTCCATCCCCAGCACCATAAAAAGAAAAGAAAAAAAGTAGTAGTTTTTAATGTAATTCCTATCTTTGTTGTGGTGATGTAGATGATAAAGGAAGTATCTTGGAAAATTTAGACATTAAAACAGGATACTTTCAGATCATGAAGGGCTAAGAAAATAAAGTCACATCAGAAAGGAAAAGTGAGTTAAGTCAGGCTGATAGTCAACCCCAATTCCATGAACAGCTGGCAAAGCCAGGATGGGGTTACTGCCAGGAGTTAGATGTGACTTTAAGCCTCCTTAATAAGCATTAGAGCCAATGCATGGAGACCAGATTCATTCAGTGAGCACCAGCTCAGGAGCAGAGCTAACAACAGGAGACTACAAAGATAAATGAAGGGCAGCACTTTGCAAAAATAAAGAGTGTCTTGGATGGAGAATATTTCCAACTAGTCTGCATCTTGCCTTTCTGGGTTCACCAGACCTGCCAGTGGCCTTATAAATTGCAGAAAAGCTGTCCATCATCTGGTGGCCTCCTCTGCCTGTGTGCTGCTGACAGAGGACAGGCAGTTGCCTTGCCTCCCCTTGAGGCCCATGCATGCTCTGTAGGACTTGTTCAGAGGGAAAGCAGTTGAGCTGCACATTCCTTCCTTGATTCCAGTCCCCTGCTCTCTCAGTCTCTATCCTTGTCCCTGTCCCTTTACCAGTCCCACTTTATCTTCAATTCTCCTTCACTCTTTTTGCTCCTCTCCCTCTGCCCAAACCTGACTTCTCTCACATTTTTTAATTACAAAGGGCTACATCTGGTGCTAAGTCCAACACTGGGAGAAATATTCCTTCTTCACTTTAAACCCTGCTTCTTTGTAATATCAATTTATCCTGTTTCAGGGCAGCCTGGGTGTGGTGCACTGCAGTTTACAATACAAGAACATATAGTAGCTTTGCATAGCCACACAACTGAGAAAATGCTGAAACCAGAAAACTTGGGCTGGAGCTGAGATTCTATGGGTAGCTCTGTTCTGGGTTGAAATGTGCCTATTAGCTGAAGAATGAGGGATAAAAATAGGGGAAAGTTAGCAGAAAAAAAAGGTTTTTATTAAAAAGGGGGAGAAGGTGCTGCCTGAATATGCCAGGAGCTTTAAAGGTTTTGTCTGACTTAATTTTTGCAACTCTAAGAAGGGACTTTGATTTTCCTTATTTTACAGAGAAGGAAAATTAGGGCTCACAAACTCAAGTAACTTGCCCCCTATGAGCATGTGACAAAGCTGGGCTTCTAACCCAGGGCTGAATGGCTCCAAAGCCTCCTCTTTTCAGTACCATACTGCTTCACAAACCATTCAATGGAGAACATGATGTGGACCTTGGCCATTCTGTGGTCCTCCTTCTTTTGCTTAACAATAGTCCCTAGGGCAGAGAATCCTGGAAAGTTGACAGCTTGAATGTGTCTTGACCGCTTTACTCCCTTCTCCAATCCAGCTGTATCTCCAGAGTTTAGCACTGTCATGACTGCAGTTGACAGTGGTAAAGTTGGAGATTACTGACTGTACAGGACTCCTCCCACCTGGGCCAGGTAAGAACCTAGAAACAGTACTGGAGAACTTAAGTTCAAGGATTATAATACATGAACCCAGAAACTTAGACCACTGAGATCCATGGGAAACCCGATATCTCACCCTACCCAAGGAATGTGCAACAGGGCCTGGATAAATGTGACTGCCTCCCCACCCCTGAGATGTTTTACCATCATGTTTTTAAAAAGGACTTTCTTCTCTCTACTCCTTAGGTGGGAAAACCTAAGGAGTATGGGAAACAGAAAGGCTTCATTTTTATGCTGACACCTCAGTAGAGAATGATAAACTATCTGTTGCTCCATCACTGTCTCAAAGGAGCAGAGACCATCAAGCTTCCTGTTGCTCCTGGGACAGCACCACTTAATATGCATCAGAGTTGAAGCTAAGCCAAGTGAGCAGACAATCAAACCCAATAACACTTATACAGGAGGGTGTCTGGCAGTCAGCAGGAGGCTGCAGGAGGAGACTAACAATAAATGGGACAGCAAAACCAGTTATTAGAAAGATTAAAGGACAACACAAAAATTGTCACTCAGTACTGAAAAACACAATTGAAAATTATAAATTCAATGAGCAAATTGACAAAAAAAATGATCACCACTGAGACTGAAATCACAAGCCAGACAATTTGAAAAAAAATATTTTAAAGAACTGAGTAACAATATAAGACAAAAAGTAAAAAATTAAGACATGAGGTAAAAAAATGAAAGTTCTTGAGGATTAATTGAGGCAGCTTGAAAAACAAATGAGTCCCAAAGGAAATAAAAGAAGACTTAGGGGTAAGACCATCACTAAACATAATTAGATAAATCACAGAAGAAAAATTCCTGAGTTGTAGATGGATTTGTGGCTGCATAGTGAAGGCCTCACATAATTGTATGTAAAAACTACAAATTAAAGCAATGTTTTGTGTGGCATGTAATCTACATAAAAATAAAATATAAGACAACAATAGCACAAAGGATGGAGGAAATAAATAAAAGTATGGTGCTAAGGATCTTAAGTTATATATGAAGTAGCATATCACTCCATGGTAAACAAATTAGATACAAATGTTTTAATGTCTAAAATAACCTCAAAACAGATAAAAATTAAAAAGCAAATACCAAGAGCAAACTACAGCTGCACCACTAAAGACCTAAATTATATTAAATGTGAATGGACTAAACCTAACTTTAGAAAGTGATTGTCTGACTGGTATTCAAAAAAAAATAAGCGAGAACAACTATATACCATCTAGAAAAAAAATGTATCTCAACACAGAGAAGTTAAACACAAATGGTTGGAAAAAGATACACTATGAAATTATTATTTCTATAAACAAAAGCTATATAATTTAGTATATAAAGACTTCTATAAACAAAAGCTATGTAGTTTAGTATATAAAAATCAGACAAACTAGACTTCAAGGCAAAGTATATTACTAAAGAAAAAGACATATAAAATGTCAATTCATCAGGAAACATAAAAATACCAAATGTGTATGTTTCAAATAGAATGAAGTAAATGCTTACACCAACATCTAACAAAATGACTCTGCCTTCCTCTTTCAACTCTCTAAATATCTAAAAGTATAAAAACTATTCTTTTCATGGTGAGGCAAAAACAGATTATAGGCCAGACTATGGAGCTATGCTTTTTCTGATCCCTGAGGTAGAATATATGTGTTTTTAAAACCTATATGAGCTCTGGTTTCTCATTCCCTTTGAAAGGATCTTGGAGTCACCAAAACAACAAAAACAAAAATTTTCCAGAATTAAAGGGTGGAAAAATCCACTATTAGAATTATAGAACTTTATACTTCAAATAAAAGAGTAAACAAAATTTGAAAAAAAAATAGTAAAGATACAGAGCATAGGCTCCCAATGTTTGGTCCAGCTTCCACAGCTTCTCCCTGAGACCATTTCAGGGAGTCTGCGAATTCAGAATTAATTTCATAATAATGCTGAGAGGTTATGTGTGTTTCTACTCTCATTCTATACTAGAACAAAGCATAGAAGAAAATCTTCAGAATCAGGCAATATGTTCTTATATGGGATATGGAAAATACTAAGCCTACAAGGAAAAATATATAAATTATAGAACACCTGTAATTCCAGTGGTTCAGGAGACTGAGACAGGAAGATCATATGTTCAAAGGGAACCTCACCAAAAAGTAGGGCACTAAGCAGTTCAGAGAGACTCTGTCTCTAAACAAAATGCAAAACAGGACTGGGGATGTGGCTCAGTGGTTGAGTGACCCTGAGTTCAATCCCCAGTACCTCCCCACCAAAAAAATTTAAAAACTTGTATTCATCCAGAGACACCACCAGCAAAACGAAAAGGCAAGTCATGGATTAGAAGAAAGAATTTGCAATAAACACATCTGATGTAATACTTATATACAGAATCCCACAGATTCATAACAAAAGTCAACCAAAATATTTTTAGTTGAACAAGACTTAGACACTTTACAAAAGGAGACATACAAATGTCTAAGAAGTATATGAAAAGGTGCTCAAGATCATTAGTCATCAGAGAACTTCAATTTTAAAGTCTAGTGAAATGCCACTTCACCAGAAGGACTAAAATAAAAAGGAAAATAATATCAAGTTCTGGGGAGATATGGAACACTTGAACTTTCATATACCACTGACTTACAGTGTAAAATAGTATACTTTGGAAAATAAATTGGCTACATCCTAGGTAGTCAAGCATATGCAAATTTATACATCACCTACCAATCTCAAATACACCATAATGAGCAAAATATGTCAAACATGAAGACCATATTCTGTTAGATTCCATTAATCTGAAGTTTTGAAGAAGTTCTATAAAAGGTAAAATTAATCAATGGTATATATCAGTTTTATAAATTGTACTTCAATGAAAAATTAAAAGAGGAAGTCATTTGCCATTTTCCCCCTCCAAAAAGCAAAGAAAATTCACAAAACCAAGGTGAATTCACTTAGCCAGACACACATGAACTGCATTCTTTGCCATTGGAATTCTACATCTTCCCTCAGGCTATCTCTTATAGGAGATCTAATTGCCACAGTGTGGCATAAAGACTGAGTGAATCCACCAGACAAGAATTATATCAAATATAATCATATTAATGTAATTTTATTATACTTAATATAATTTTATGTTAAATATTAATAAATTCTGATTTCTTAGTTTTAGAAAAAGAGTAAGAAGTTTTAATGTCTCCTCTTGCTAACAAGTCATTTCAGATACCCTTGGTCTGCCAGTTTGGAAATTGCTGGTTCAAGTCTTTACATCAGGATATTCTGAAACCTGTGGTTCAAAAATGGTCTCAACTGATAGAGCCCAACATGGAGGAAGCGGCCAGATTGAGAAGGAGATTCTAAATCATGCTAAAGCAGTAATATTTTATTCTGTTGACTATGAGTTGCCTCTAATATTTCTTAAGAAAATAAGAACGTGTGGGAACTAAAGACACAGAGGTCAGTTTGGTCTGGGCAAGGTGGTAGTCTGAATTAAGACAGGGACACTGGGGTAAAGAAGAAATTAAGAGACATTCAACAAGCAGAATCCAAAGATGTCCAGGCAAAAACACTGACAAGTCTTGGTGGTAGACGAGATGTGGGAAACATGGCAAAAGAGATGTCATCATCTCCCTGGATTTCTGGCTCACGAGTTGCATTTGTGGTGGTACCCTTAGCAAGGAGGAAGTCCTGGAGGTAGAGAAGGTAACAGTGAATTAAGCTTTGGGCATCCCAAGTCTTCGGTGTCCAAGAAATGTCCAGTAGGCAGCTGGGAATACAACGCTGATTGAACAGTGATTGCTGGGAGAACTGCACCTTTCCTCTCTGGTATGATGCTCTCCTCCTTCCTTGCTGTACTTGAGAAGAACATAAATGAATGACATCATCCTATTTCACCTCTCATGAGTTCTGTCCCAAGGTTTGGTGACACCCTGACTCTGCTGAGATTGTGGACCTTCAAGCTTATATGCCTGGCAGCTTGCTTCCCAGTCTCTTCATCATGGAACCACGTTCATGTAACAATGAAGCTTTTGGAACATGCCAGGCTTTGTGCAGGAGGTCAGATACATGGAACTGCAAGAGTATGGCTCTTGCCTTTAGGCTTGCAGTGGACATAATGATGTACACATAGTTGCTCTATGTTACAATTATTAGATTAATAGGGAGATGGCTGGGGATGTAGGATTTGATGGCAGAGTAAGGCTGCAGGAAACAGGAAGGCAACAGAGAGGTAGTGGCCTTTAGTGTGACATTGAAGAATTTACAAGAATCAGCTGGATATAGCAAGATGGAGCAGATGAACAAGTCTCATCAGAACACCATGAAAATACCTAAGGGGTGAGAGAGCCTAGCATACTGACAGCAAGCACTTGCTGACCATGTGTTGTGGCTGCACGCAATGTATAAGGACAAAGTGTTTGAGGTGGGTCTGTAGGAAGATCACGTGGTTTGTCCACAGAGCAAGAACTAAGCTTTGCATGCAGTTTAATGTTTCACAAGCACTTTCTCATCTGAGCTCTGTTATTTAGATGAATAATATTAACAGTCTGGAGCTGGAGAAACGATGTCTTCAACATCATCCCAGGTGTTCAGGAAAAGAACATTTGCTAGTTAGTTAGGGTGTCTGTAGCTAAAGAAAACCAGGTTATGAGGTCAAGGTGTGAGGGTCCTAGAAAAGCCTAGCCAGTGATAAGCCAGCATTGGGCTCAGAATCTAGCTCTAGCTCAGGGTGCAGACATCCAGAGAACCCACCTCAAAACGGTTCCATGGTCAGGCTGACAAAGAGTCAATGGGGCCTAGAATGCCAAAATTGGCCCAAATGCAGTTTCTTCCTGAAATAGGGCTAATTACTTCTCAGGAACGTAACAAATCAATTCTAGTAGACATGGACATGATCAGATTCCTAGGGGAAGCAATAGTCATGGCAAGGACACAAGCAGACACGGAAACCTTGGGCTAAGACAGTGCAATAGTAGGTTCATGACAATATGGGGGAAAAACACAGGGCATCCTCTTTACCAGAGGTCACAGCTACCCCATGCACACGCAGATAGCCACAGTCTTAGCACATGTTCCTGAAGAGATATCCTGTGAGCTTCTGGATTCTTCTATTGGCTGTAAGTGTATTTATGATCATAAACTATGATTTTCTTCCCTTCATGTTGGTAGAATGTGGGGACTTGCCAAAAGGACAAGGAGCCAGCTTCAACTGTCCTAGTTTTGAGGCCCAAGTAAATTTTGATGTTATAGATTATAACCCATAGAATGCAATGAGAGTCATCAGTCCATACTATATAAATACCTAAATAAACAGATGACAAAGAAATTCAACTAATAGATACAGAAGAAATGAGGCAAATTTTTAAAAATCACTTTTGGCAACATAGCAATATCTGTTCTAACTCTATCATGAGGAATAGATATCATTTGCCTTCTTAAATTATGCACTGAGAAAAACTTATCTTTTTTTCTAGAGTGTTGTTTTCAAATAGGCATAACATGAATCTAATCATAGAGAAGCATCATACAAACCCCAAATGAAAGCGATCTCATGTATTAACTGGCCAGTAATTTTCAGAAATGTCTGACAAGAAAAAGACTGAAGATGTAAAGGGGAAAAAGAGACAACCAACTGCATCATGTCATCCAAAATTGGAGCCTGCACTGGAAAAGTAACTTTATTTTGTGCTACAAAACACATGAGTGTGATCACTGGTAAAATTTAAATAGGCCTATAGAGTGGAATGATAACTATATGACTATTAATTTCCTGGTCTTGATAATTGTGCTGTCATTACATAAAGAAAGTTCTTGTTTCAAAAACACATAAAAATAAAATAAAGATGTTGTATCCACTGAAAACTAAATGTATATATATATATATATATATATATATGTATGTATATATATATATATATATGTATACATACATATTTATTTATTTATTTATTTATGAAAAAATTCTTTCTCTTTAAAAAAAGAAATACACTCTGAAGAATTAGGCATAAGGAGGCATTATGTCTTGATGTAATTTCCACTGATTCAAAGAAAGAATTATAAATCAAATTTGCAACATGTTAACATCTCAGGAATCTCAAAAGTATATGAGAATTCTCTGAAATATTTTTGCAACCTTTATGAAAGTCAAATTATTTCAAAATATAAATATTTTAAAAAGATTTAAAAATAAATGGCTAGAAAATTTCTGTGAGGTTTCTACTTGAAATAATAATAATAAATTGCACAGAATCCCATACAGGATGCACTGGATTATGGCTGGATGTAGGAAGAGATCTCGTCTACTTACACCCCGTGTGGATCCAGAGTGGTTATTTTTCCTGGCTGTTTCCTATTTCCTAATGTTCTCTAGTCTAATTCCATAGTACATACTGCCAGGAAATGGTGCTTATAGGCCCCTAACCCCGGTGCAACCACATTCAATGCTCTGTTGGCACACCTGGAGTCACCTCTGAGCATTCCCTGAGGTCGCAGTACTCCTGGGGCAGAAAACCCAACCCATGCCTCTAACCACAGGTTCTGATTATTTTGCCAATTGTTTCCCCTCTTCAGCATCAGACCCCTCCCCAACCCTAGAACCTGATAAAAGTTTTACAGGGTTTCAAATGAGCCCATGCACAATCACTTCTGGGTTTTAATCATATTCTGTTTGTGTTCATGTTTGATCATATTTTCTAGTGGGAAAATAATCATAAATTAACAAAAACCACAAGCTGTGGCAGGAAGAGCACTGAACTGAGGGTCTTGCTTCTACCACAACTAGCTGTGTGGGTTTGTGTAACTTACTTATATAGTTCTCATTTATAAAATCAGTAATCTGAACTAAATCTTCTTTTGTTGTTGTTATTTTGTTTTGCAGTACTGGGGATCAAACCCAGGATGCTCTACCACTAATCGATATCCCATCCCTTTTAGTTTTATTTCATTTTGAGATGGGGTCTCATTAAATTGCCCAGTCTAGACTTGAACTTGTGATCCTCCTGCCTCAGGCTGGGATTGCAGTCCTGTGCCACCAGGCCCAGCTCCAAATGTTCTTAATAATGATTATAATGGTCTCTGTCACCTCTCAAAACACTGCTTATTTGGCAAGAATGGGATCCTAATTAGAAAAGTTTACCTCCATGTATGTATAATATGTCAAAATACACTCTACTATCACATACATCTAAAAAGAATAAATAATAAAAAATACTGTTTATTGTTAAAAAAAAAATGGTCCTCTGACTTGAAGTAGGTTGCATACCCGTAAGAACAAACTTTTCCTCCTGAGGTGAAGTGATGAGACCTTTGTGTTTGATTCTCAGAGTTGACCTTGGTTTGAGTTCATGGCATTGACACTGCTTCACCCAAGGAAGGATTATAGCTAAGAGGCAGCATTCCCACACCCAAGTTCTATTTTGTAACAACGCCTGCCAGCTTTGCTATGTTTAGCTTAAACTATTTCTGGATCCACAACAGTTAATCACCTCTTCAGTGAAAAATTAAAGGAGAAAAAAATGGGAGAAAAAGGAAAAAGAAAACAAAAAGAGAAGTCCTATAATCATTCCTAAATACCCGTAACTGCCCCCATCCCTGAGATTTCTCTGCTATCACTGCAACAGTGGGCACATGAGCTATGCCTGTGTCTGGTGTCCTCAGGTATCTATTTCCTTCAGTCCTGGCTCAGATCCAGCAGCTCCAAGTTGTCAAGGAGTTGGGAAAGCTGTGCCCAATTTTGCATGAAAGCCGGATTTGGGCATACGCATTTTAGAATTATTTTCCAGACTCTTCCTTCTCCCTTGGCTACTCATCCATGCTGAAGTCTTTGGCACTTATTCCCTAAGTCCAAACTTCTGATACATCATCTCTTCTCTTGGTGATTATTAAGTACAATTCTATTTACTTTTCAGATTTTGCTTTGATCTGATTGTTCCTTTTCTCAAAGAAAAAAAAATTCCAAGTGAGAAAGAAAGTTATGCTCAATTTCCCTTGTGGGGCCAGACAAGGGAATACAATGGGAGTCTTATATCCTGGAGGAATGCAAGGAATCCCGAAGATGGGCACAGGCTGCTTGAGCGGAGTGCATTTTATAACAGAAAACACAGGAGCAATAAGAGTGGGCTGAGTATACTTGGTACAGACAGGATAAATAGACCCTGGGACTCACAAGGCCCGGAAGTTCTGAAGGTTCTGTGAAAGAGAGGTGAAAATATTTTTAGTCCTTTAACATGTGAATTTTGTAAAGTAATAATAACATAATATGAAAATATCAAACATACAAAAATAAGAGTTAGTATAATCAACACCCATAGCATTTCTCTGTATTTGTTTTCTTATGTTTTGGGGTGCGTTTTCATATTTGCTCTAATATATGCATGTGTGTATGTGTACTGCTGAAGCATTTTGAAGGAAATCACAGGCATTGGGATACTTCAGTTCTAAATACAGACATTTTTCTTTCCAAACATAAGGGCATTTTGACTCAAAAGTAATAATATTGTTACTCTTAAAATTAACAATAATTCCATAATATATGTAATACCCTGGTGTCAGTTGTCCTTCTGGACTAAAATATGTTTTATAGTTGATTTTTTTCAAAATAGGATTCAATCAGAGCAAGCCACTTGCTTGGCTGACTGCAGCATTCTGTATTTATCTAATTGTTCCCCCTCTGGTGTCATTTCACTAATCTTGTTTATCTTTTTCTCTTTTCTAGAGATTAAATCTAGAAATCTTGATCCTCAGGCTCAAGATTTTGGGTAGGATTCAGTGATGCTATGGATCACCACTATCCAAAGAAAAACTTGATAACTGGTTATACAACTAAGGACACTAAATTTGGGTTCCCAGATACTACAGTCAGTTGTACCACATAGATAATCTTTGAAATCACTGCGCTGCATATAATATAAACCACAGGTTATGGGTAAAATTAGGTTATAACATTCAAAAAATTTTTAGTGAAATGTTTAAAAGAAGAGAGAAGCACCTATTAAAAACAGCAGCATACTGTTACATATGTGAAATGACTAAGAAAGACATAAATACCACAACAAATATAGATGGTTCTTAACCTTGAAAAAATCCTAAAGTTTGCCTATGGAAATGGGTATCTGTAAGGAGGAAGCTTGTGAGCTATTGGGAGGTAATAGGAGGATCATTTGAAACTGAATGGATAGGCCCAACACCAGATATGGATAGCTACAGCTCATGACACAGACAGTGACATGGTTAGCTGGTAGATGTGTGCATGTATGCATTTTGTGCATCCTACATGGCTTGGCTTATCTGGGTATGGTTTATTGTGCTTACCTTGAATTTGTTATGTACAAAATCATGTACAAGCATGAAGAATGAAAGGGCATCATGCTGAAAGAGTTCCCTTGTATGTGGAGTGCATTGGAAAGAATTTTTATTTCAAAACAAACACTATCAGAATTGACTAATTTGGTAATTTACTACTTTTGTCTTGATGAATCTAGCTTGAAATTCTTCAATCTTTTGTTCTTGTTGAAGAAAAAGCTATCATTTTCATTCCATTTTTCTATTCTTTTGTTCTCTGGTTTGTTTATTGTTCTCATATTTATTATTTCCTTCTTTCTAGTTACCTTTGATTTGCTCTTATATTTATCTTCTCTACCATGTTACTTACATGACACAAATTCTGGTGGGTTATGTATTTAATTGTTCTAAAGTTATCTAATTGTTCTAAAGTTTCTCTTTAGATACCATACAGCATCACCTAAAAAGAATCTTACCAAAAATCTTGAGCCTAAAGACCAAGACTTCTTTGATTTAATCTCTAGAAAAGAGAAAAAGATGAGCAAGATAAGTAAAATGATACCAGAGGGGAACAATTATAAATACATACAGCATCAGGTTCAAACTATTTTTTAAGATTTCTACATCTGTGAAGAAGCAGTAGATACCCTCTTCCTTACACTTTTTGTTAGACTTAGCTAAAAATCCTAGATATTGTATATAAAAGGAACATAAGAACACTCTGATAGACATAAAAATACAGATAAGCTAGGGACCTTACCTACTGCTTATTGTGTACAACATCTTAAGACAAGCATGCCTGAAAATGGATTGTGCATCACGGTGATATCCACAATATCGATAGAGACAAAGTGGGAATTCTGACCGCCCACCCCCATATGGCAGTAACATCTTCCTGTCTTCAATGTGTTGGCACCTGCCCTCTTCTGTGTGTCCATGAAGACCCAATAGGTAATGGGCTTCCTTGCCTACCTGCCAGGAACAAGCCACACTTCTCTTTCCCCACCCCTCCTGTATAAGATGCAGAGTCTCATAATACATTAACCAAAATGTTCAGGTACAATTCAAAATAACTTGTTATACCAAGAGATAGGAAAATATTAATGAGAAAGACAATAAATAGATGCCAACAGCAAGATGATACTGAGGTTAGAATTATCTGACAAAATTTTAAAGCAGCAATCCTAAAAAACAAAAATCGAAAAATATGCCTGAAATAAATGAAAAAAAAATAGTGTCCTCAAAGAGAAAGGACAACAAGAAAATTTAATATGTAAATAAACACAGAATTTAAATTTTTGAATAAGCAATACAATAATTGAAATGAGAAATTTAATAAAAGAGATCAACAGCACAATGCAGAGAACAGGAAAAAGGGAACTTGAAGATAGAACAATAAAATAACTCAATCTGAACTACAGAGAAAAATCATCTGAAAAAAGTCAACAGAGACATGGGGACCTATGACAAAACATCTAATATTCATGTCACTGGAATCTCAGAAAAAGAAAAGTAAGACAGTGGGACTGAAAAAGTATTCAAAGAAATAATGACTGAAAATTCCTCCTTTTTGGCGTAAGACATAAACCTACAGATCTAAGAAGTTAAATAAGTCTCCAACATGATAAATTCAAAGAATTCTATACCAACATATATTAAGAGTCAAAATTCCAAAAACTAACAACAAAGAAAAAATCAATGCAAGAAGGTTCAGAGGAGAAATGATTAGTCTCATGGAATGAAGCCAGGCTTTTGTGGACTAAGACCTCTAAAACCTCAACTAAACTTTTCCTCTTTCAAAAGTGTTCTGGTCAGATCCTTTTAGTCATAGCAATGAAAAAGTGGACTAAGTCAGAGGGTGTGAACACGGTACCTTTTGGCAGGGCAGCAGGCCTGGCACAGTGTAGTCCTTACCTGATTGGTCATGAGGAAGACCTGGTAACTGGGAAAAAGACTGGTTTCTAAGGGCCAACCAGAAAGGTTCTCCATGTTGCCAGTGATTATCCAGGTTTGGAGCAGCCATGGTATAAAAAGTATTTAACCCATTTGATAACAAATGTTATCAAACTGTGGGATAACATTTGTTTCTTTTCCTATAGCTATTAGGTCACTAAAACAGATTTCATCAGATTATAAGTGCCTTATGAACACAGCACTAACTATAGAACTAATTGATTAGATGATATCAAATATTCTTACTCCCACTTATAGAAGTAAATGGCTTACAAAAGTAAGGTTACAAACCAGGCATGGTGGCATCCACTGATAATCCCACCTACTGAAGTGGCCAAGGCAGAAGGATCACAAGTCCAAGGCCAACCTTACCAACTTAGAGAGAACCTCTGTCAAAATTAAAAAAATATATACATTTAAAAAGGGCAGGGGATATCGTTAGTTCCTTGGTAGAGTCCCTCTGGGTCCAGTCCCCAGTATGGGGGGGGGAAAAAGTTACAAAATTTAGCCAAGGGACAACACCACATATATGAAAGAGACTTATATAAAGACAGAGTTGGGGTGGAGTATATTTTCTGGTGGCAACTTTTTCTTCCATTTTTGTTTTAGCTCCCATAACCCTATAGGCTTCCTAGTTTGAGGACTGGGCCAACAGTCTTCTTCAAAGGAATGAGGATCTCTTGCTGATAGAGCTTCTTGTAGGACGTGGCTCCTTCTCTTTCTTGGAATACTTTTCCTCAGGCTTTCCATCCCCCTTAAGGATAAGCTTTAGGTATCTGAGATCTCAGTGTGCATTTGGAGAAAGAGAGCACAGAAAGTCAGAGACTCTCTGAGTCCAGAAGAGCTGGACAATCCTGACACCAGGTTAGGTTCTAGCAAGCCTTTCACCTTTCCTCTTCCTCTCTTTTCTCAGGTTCCAGGGGATCAATGCTGGGACCAGATGGGGGTCTGAAGTTTCCAGGTCATCTAAACACCTATGAATCTAGATAGAAGTCTTTTCTACAGAATTTTATAGATGTTTAGAGTTAGATGTTTGTAAAACTCATAGAAACCTTGATCACTATAATCAAATTATTTAAATCTAACTACTTTCAAAACAATTTAGCACAGTTGGGTAATTGTGAAGTGCTGAAAAACAGCTATGGACCCAAACAATTCCACCCTAGCTCATGCTCAAATAACTGCATCAGGGTAAGATGTTCCCATCATTTTGGAATCAAAAAAAATGTCAACTAATTTATAATTATTTTAGAAATGAGAGTGGAGTTTTTGTTGTTTTTTGTCAATGGAGGTCTCATTCAAGGATTCTCCATAGCTCATCCATAAGGGTAAGTTATCTTCAAGTTACTTGGGAGATACAATGATGTTTATTATGAAAAGATGTTTTTTTCTAAACTGTCTTCATTTGATTTCCACTTATATAAAGATTGGGTCTGAGTATGTAAGTTATCTCTACCAATTTTCTGCTCTTTAAAATGTTCATATGTTTGCTTGTATTTGGGGGTTTGTCTTTTTGAAAATTAATGCATCCTCACAAAGGTTTTGATGCAGGACAAGGAGGGGCAAGAGGAGGAGAAAGCGAGGAGCAAGGGGAGCAGAACATAAACAAAGAAAAATAAAAACAAAACACATGGTAGCGTGCCTCATCTGCTGCTGACCTTCATGGAGACGCCCATGACCCACACGAGAAGTTGCTGCTGGTTCTCAAGCTTTCATTCCCTTAAACTCACCTCTTATCAGAGACTGAGAAGCATGTGAACTACTGGATGAAAGGGTTGGATTAGGAATGTGCAGTGCTTGGTTCTATATCAGAGCTCTGGGAGGCTGGGCTGTGTCTGCACAGTCTAGAGAGCATTTCTGGAGACAGTAATATAAAAACAAAACAAAGTCTTTTTGTCTTCCACCCACTGAAAAGGCCTGTCAAACATGCATCAGTTCTCCCCAGCCCCACCTGCTGAGATAAGCAATTATTCTTAATCCTGTGCCTCTGAAATGCAGAGGATTATGCTAGGAGTAAACGTTCTCAGAGATCATGGAAGTGTTTTTTTTAGAAGCATGTGGAGTCAGGCTTCAGTGCTGGAGGGGCCAGACTAACTCCTGATATAGTCATCCATTGATTTTTCTCCTAAATTCATTCATTCAACAGGATAGATTGATAAACCGAAGTGCAGGTTCTGGGTTGGGTCTCAGAAGTACAAAACTGAATAGCACATCCTTGTTTTTATTCACAGTCTGGCAAGGGATACAGGTACACAATCAACAAAGCAAGGTGCCACGCAGCATGATGGTGAAGGAAACGCTTTGTGTGCTCCAAGGAACACACACCCCAGGTCAGTCCTTATGAACCAAGCCTGGGCAAGATGACTGGTATCACAACATTTGGATGAGTTTGGGGGTATTTTGTGCTTGTCTACATTTTCTGTTTCCTTTGTCCTTAAATGAGAAACCCAATCCTAGCTTCTCTTGGACACTCATTAAAATTAGTAACTGCTGCCACTTCATCTCAGGTACTGATATTTCATTTCCCCCACAGCAGCCATTGAGGTGCCTCTGGTACCACTGATGCCATTCTTTGCTTGCCCACAGGGAGGTTTCCTTTGGACTTGAGGCTGATTCTCTTTTATCACAATTATTCTGGAATCGAAGGGGAAGACTTCCCTTCATAGCAGTATCTATGACCCTGTAATAGGCTCCAAGATGGAATATACCCCTGATGATATTTGAATGTCCTGCCCTAAGGAATTCAGGTCCATTAAGAAACAATTTCCTCTGTCCCTGGACTAGAGCATACCGCTCTGGTACTCAGCAGGATGCCTCTGCCCAATACCATTTGTGTCTTAATATATATATATATCAATTAATATATATATATCAATTAATATATATATATATATTAATAATATATAATTAAATGATTAATTGATATATATATTAATTAATATATATTAATATATATATCAATTAATCATTTAACTACCTACATTTTTTTGCCTTGTCATTCTCTCATGGAAAAATATTCCTTCACATCCAAAGCTCCCCTGGTAGTATTCAGATCTTCCTCTTCTTCCTGCAGATACACCTGCAGGTATTTGCAGATGTTCTGTCCTTCTGAGTCCAAAGCAGCATGAGAAGCAAGCCAAACCCACACAGTTCCCTGCATTTGTGACACTCTGAGTTCCAGCACAGTGCAGAAACTCTGGGTGACCCTTGAAACTTCAGAATGCAGGGAAAATGCTTCGCATGCTCTGTTTTTATATTGGAACTCCTTAAAGAGTTAAAATTGCACAAGGGAAAAGGAGAAGGGAAGACAAAAACCAAGTTATTGACTTACCACATACATGAATAAAACTTTATAACACATTGAATAATTTAATTACATTTCATCTTACTATCCAAAACATGTTAAATCTACAATGAATGCCAGAAAGTCAGAAATACTCTTGATAGGAGATGGGGTGATTTTGTTTACCATCTGTTGTAAATTGCAACATAGCCCAAGGTTTATAAAGTGAAACATTCCCCAAACCTCATCCCATGAAAAGGGGCATTTCTTTTTTCTTTTCTTTCTTTTCTTTTCTTTTTTTTTTTTTTAGGTCTTCTCTGAATTTTTATAGGAACTCTCACAGAATCTTACAGGAACTCTTTCAATCATCAGGAAGTGTGTGAGAGCCAACAAAGTCAAAAACAAAATTTTGGGGCCTTTACTCAACAGGCAATTTATAAGCATGAAATATGCGTCTGGTACATTACTAAACCCTGAAAAATTACAGAATGTAAATAAAACATGATCTTCTGTAGTCTCCTACGGAAAACTATTCATATTATCATAAATAGAAAAGGCTTAAAGGAGTCACAGGCACACAGAGATCCCTTAGCAAACAGCTCCTTCAGTCATTAGCATCTGTGCTACAATGGAGACACAAGAGTCTTCAAAGATCATGTGGCAGCACAGGGAGGAAAGGTGGAGGAAGATAATGCAAGATCCTCCAAGGTGGTGTCCCGCTCATGCCCCATGCAGGCAGTGGAAATGGGGTTCCCCTCAGTGGAATGGGCTGGTTGAGAAATAAAAGCTAGGAAAAGTAGAATAACAAAAAGACCACAGGGCACAGAAAGCAGTTTCAAAAACAGGGGTAGGACAGGCAAGCTGTTCTGATGGATGGAATTCCTAGACTCTGGCCAAAATGGAGCCTGTGCCTGCTTTATTTATATTGGAAACATCAAAGGCCTTCCATAGAATGTTCTTCACCAAAAAAGGTTAAACTTGGGCTTTCCAGTTCCCAGTGAGTTACACCCATTTCTGGAACTATTATGAGGGATCTTCCTAGCAGAGCAAAGATAAAGGTCACATGCATTGGGTAATCTATTGCCCTAGGAGAGCCATGGATAGATACCAAGGCCAAGCCTAAATCTCCCTGCCTTCCATGCAGAGAGAAGATCCTCATGTAATTCACAGATGGCTTCCCGCAGGGTAGCCATCTGTGATGGCTAAGATGAGCATTGGAAAATCAGTGAGCTATTCCAGTGAGGAAGAGGAAAGAGCATTCCATGCAGGAGGAAGAGCATAAGGAAAGCAAAGACCTGAGTTGACCCCCTGACTGAAGGAATGTGAATGTGTCCTATGTCAAGAAAATGCAGGGTTGAAAAGATGGGTGTGAACAGATGCAAATATCAAGGCAAGTTGGGTCCAGATTATGAAGGACATTTGAAGGTCAGACTTTATAGACAACAGGGGCAAACATTTTTTTGGGGGGGGAGGAGTTGATGTGTTCAAATCTATAATTCTGGAAACTACAATCAGGAGGTTCTTGTAAAACAAGAGGAGATAAAATGAGGAGACCAAAATAGGCACTGAATAGCAGAGAAGTTGACTTAGGAAAGAGTGAAAAGGCAGGCTTTTCTTGTTATGAATTACTGTTAAAACGGTCTTTCCAAGTTATTGGGTACCGTTTTTAATGAGATTCATTTCTATTAACTGCAAATCTTTTTTAATGAAAGGAACAACTGGATTTTTACAATCTGTTCTTCCTCACTCCTTTCCCCAGAGCCTAGGGAGGTAACCTGTTAAATTTTGCAGGCACCACTTGGTGGCAGCTGCTGGAATTACAGGCATAGGACCCCAGAGACTGTATAACCAAGGTGTTTTTGCCAACCTATTGGGAAGTAATGACAACCGTCATGCTGAGGTTTCATTACTTTCTCAGGATAGGAAATGATTTGGGAGGGGGGCGGCTCTAAGAATAAACATTATAAAGGTTCTTGCTGCAGCTAATGAAATGAAATGCTGCCATTCCACATGAGACAGCAGAAAGGGGTGGAGGGCAGGAGCAGAGGACACCAAGAGAAAATAGTCCAATCTTACACATCATCCAAGCCTGACTAATGGACTGTTGGACGTTATAGGAAGAATGATGTAGGAAGACCCCTGTTATTTGAAATCAGAGATCCTTGTTGTTAACCATAGTTGTTTGGTTCTAGGTTTGGCATTAGGGTACAAAAGAACTTAAAATAGATGATTCGTTTAGACTTTGTTTAAATAACACCTTCAAAAATGAAAGAAAAATAATGAGTCCTCTGGCTTTGGCCATTTTGTAATACCCTTCATAAAACCATCCATCAAAACTCCAAACCAATTCCATCATTAAAATCTTTCAAGTACAGCCTAATTTGACCACTGTGGGTCACCTCACTACTGCCACCACTATCCTGCCTCTAGCACCTCTTGACTGTTCCTTGCTCTCTGCAATAACCTCTTGGCTAGCCTCCTTGCTTGCTTCAGCTGCAGATCACCCTTCCCACGATCAGTCGGGATTTTCTTTCTGAAGAGTAAAACAGATCAACTCACTCCACTGACTTTGAGGTAAAAATTTCATTCCTTACCAAACCTACCAGGTCCTCCCTTATCCACCCTTGCTACCTCTCAGACCTCATCTACCCCCACCCTTACTCCCTTGCTGCAACTCCTGTTGGCTCCTGGCCACAGAAACATGCCAGGCACCCTTCTGATTTTAGGATTTTCTGCAACTTCTTAACTGTCCAGAGTGTTATTATGCCCTCTATGGCACCTACTTCTAATACACCTTCCTCCAGCCCTTTACTATGCCCCTTTCTGTCCCCCATAGGATTTTTTCCTGATACTGTATTATACATGTTTATTTGTTGGTCTCCCTCCCTGGAAAGTAAATTTCATGAAGTCAGGGGTTCATTCTGTTTCATTTAACTGTTTTGTCCCTATTCCTAGAATAATGCCAGGTACACAATAGGTTCTCAAACATGTATTAAAGGCATGAACAACTGGATGAACAATATACTATATTTATTTCCTAACCCCACAACCACTGCTCTTCAGTTCTGAAATAACACTTACCTTTACCTGCACAACATCCTTGGCCAACCTGGTCTAAGTGATTTTCCATGAGGTGAAGGCATAGAATAGGCTTTAAAGCAGATGACACCAGACTATGCTCTTCAGGCCACTTCAGCTCTTCAGATAACTTCTCAGGAACTCAACAGCTGCACACATTCTGCCTACGAAGGGGAATTTAAAGTGTGCATCATATTAGCAATAAACCTCAGAAAAGTCAATGGAGGTATGCTATAACTCTAAATGACCTCAATGGAGTCCAGGGATGCATTACCCAAGCAAGATATAACTTTAAATAAACAATGCATGATTTCAATCTTTTTATTGAGTAACTCAGAAACGGCCACTTCTTTGAGGGAAAATAAAAACAAAGCAAGCTTTCTGCTGCAGGAATCAGGGAGGGCTGAAAGGCACTCTAGCCAAAGCCATAGTGCCCTCTACTGGCCATTGGTAGCTAACAAAGATGTGGGCAACCACAAAGAGGAAGCCACTGTTTGTATATTCAGATCCATTCATGGGATTATTAGAAAACATTTCAGTGCCTTCAAAGAAAATGAGCTATAGCTATAATAGAGGAAGATATTCAGTCTGTATTATCAAGCAGGTTAAAGATTACTACAAGGAACAGAAATTTGGAATTAGAATGAGATAGACATTTAATCCAGCAGGTAGAGGTGTAAGAAGTGTGAGATGATGCCTGAGCTGAGGTTTCAAAAGAAACTAGGAGGTGGCCAGGTGCAGAGAGTGTTGTACACACGGGGATTTACATTCCAGTGATGAAACCACAGATGCGGAGGCATGGAGGTGAAAGAAATGTGGTTAGGGACTCCAGGAGTAGAAGTTAGGATAATTACTTTTGGCTGCCTATCTACCAGTCATTCTCCCACCCATCTTTCCTTGCTGATTTGCTTCTTCTTGGCATCTGAGATAATAATTTTCCTAGTTGCTTTTATGATTAAAGATATACATCTGACCCAATTCTGCTCAATGAGATATCAGGGGACATTGCTGGAGGGATGGATGAGATATAATTTCTTCCATATAAAAACAGGAGACACCCATGAGGGGCACCCTCCACTTTCAATCTACTTGTTGATGTCACAGGAAGCTATTGCTGTTACATGAAGGTGTTGCTATTGCTGCCATCTGGTGACCATGAATGGAGACATTACCAACACTCTGGAGATGGCAATCTTTGGTGGCCTCATGGAGATACTGAATCACCCTGATACCACCTATCTCTGGATATTTTATTATGAAGGGGAAAAATAAAGTAGCCTCTTGATCAGATATTCTATTATTTGTAGCCAAGACATATCCATTGCCATGCTCACATTCCATAACATGAGGAACCAACGATTGATTTTAAAAGGTTGTAATATAATGAAATTTGTATTTCAGAGAGTCCAGGTTAAAACAAGCAGAAAAATTTATTTATTTTTTTAAAGAGAGAGAGAGAGAGAGAGAGAGAGAGAGAGAGAGAGAGAGAGAGAGAGAGAATTTTTAACATTTATTTTCTAGTTCTTGGCAGACACAACATCTTTGTTGGTACGTGGTGCTGAGGATCGAACCCAGGCTGCACGCATGCCAGGCAAGCGCACTACTGCTTGAGCCACATCCCCAGACCCAGAAAAATTTATTAAACAAAATGGGACAAAAGGCAAGAAGACCAACTAGGATGCTTATGATGGTGTACATGGAGATGGAGAGAAGAAGGCAAAAATTAGGGCCTTTTGAACTGATGTACACATACACACAATTTTAGAGGTAAAATGGACAAGATGTGGTCATTGGTGGGAGAACTAGTAGGTAAGATAAATGAAAGAATTAAGAGGTTAGGTAATTACATAGGTGGATGAGTCATATCCTGGTGATTTAGATTTTTGAAGAAGAACCAGATCAAGGATGGGATAGAAATGATTAATTCTGTTTGGGACATACTGAGTTTGAAGAACCCAGAAGAAATGTCCAGTGGGCAGCTTAATCTTATATCTAGAGCTCAGAAAATCTGGACTTGAGGTAAAGAGTTTCAACGTTATCAACATGTACATGGTAAATGGATCCCTGAAAAAAGTTCAGTCTTTTTAGAGCATATGTATAGAGAGGGAGACAAGAGGACTGAGTTGGAAAGGAGACTTCATGGTGACCAACATTCTCAGACAGAAGGAAAGTCTCATACAGACTATGAAACCACAAAGGGAGGAAGCAAAGAGAAAAAAATGCCTCCAATGGTAAATACAGTTTCCACAAGGAAACCGTCTACTTCAGAGGATGTAAATGAAATAGGGTCAGAAAAGGACACCATGGTGACCTTCACCAGAGTGGTTCTGTGGAGTGCTAAGTGCAGAAGTCAGAGTGAGTTAAGCAAAAAAGATGAAGTGAATCTGACCTAAGTTTATTATTTTTTATTTTTTGTGTTCTAATTAGTTATACATGCAGCATTTCTGTTCATTTTACACAAATGGAGCACAGGTTTTCATTTATCTGGTAGTATATGACATAGAACTGCACCATATGTGCAGTCATACATGTACCCAGGGTAATGATGTCTGTCTCATTCCATCATCTTTCCTACTCTTGTGTCCCCTTCCTCCCCTCTCTCCCATTTGCCCAAAGTTCCTCCATTCTTCCCACTCCACATTATGTATTAGCATCCACTTATCAGGGAGAACATTCAGCATTGTTTTTGGGGGATTGGTTTACTTTGTTTAGCATGATATTCTCTAACTCCATCCATTTATCTGCAAATGCCATAATTTTATTCTCATTTAAGGCTGAGTAATATTCCATTGTGTATATATACCACAGTTTTCTTATTCATTCATCTATTGAAGGGCATCTAGGTTGCTTCCACAGTTTAGCTATTGTGAATTGAGCAGCTATAAACAGTGATGTGTCTATGTCACTATAGTTTGCTATTTTAAGTCCTTTGGGTATAGACTAAGGAGTAGAATAGCTGGGTCAAATGGAGGTTCCATTCCAAGTTTTTTAAGGAATCTCCATACTGTTTTCACAGTGGTTGCACCAATTTGCAGTGCCATCAGCAATGTATGAGTGTACCTTTTTCCCCACATCGTTGCCAACACTTATTGTTGTTTGTATTCTTGATAATTGCCATTCTAGTTTTTCTTTTAAGAAGATTTCTATGAAAGGAAGGAGGAAGATTGAAGACAGGGAGTGCATGGGGTCCAGGAAAAGGCATCTATTCAAGATTGGGAGGATTGAATGTGTTTATATATTGAGGAGAAAGAAGCACTGGAAGGGGTGGAGCAGGTTTGAGAGGAATACAGGTGGCAACTGATGGAGTGAGGTCCCTGAAGATTCAGGGGGGAGTTGGAGGCATGAGCCTTGCGAACAATTTCAGATTGCAGTTCCCTCTAAAGAAACTTAAATCCAACTCTCTAAAGGAAAGTTCAGTCAATCTATACTGGAGCTACCCATTTCCCTAGGATCATGCAAGGGTCCCAGCACAGCATCAAAACATCTGGATGGACACTCCTATTGCTGACCACAGTGGTTATCACAAAGATGCCAATTCTTCGAGCCTGCAGGACCTGATCTTCTTTGGGTGATACTGATAGCCCATAGAACTGGGAAGTCAGCATTATTAGATTTATCACATAGACAACTCCACATTCCCCAGGGAACCACCAGAGGGTTCCATTAATGATTGGAATTCCCATGTCTTGTCCACCTCCAGTCTCCTCCTAGTACTCAGAAAATCATTCCGCTCCTACATATGGTACCTTCATTGTGTTGGTTTTTGTTGTTGCTGTTGTTGTTGTTGTTTTTACCTAAATAAGCTGCCTCTCCTCATAAAGGGGGAGAAAATGAAAGGAGTAGATGAGATGAAAGTGAAAGTTGTGTGATTCTCCAGAGGGGGGGGGAAAGCATGCAGCCAGCCTCCCTAATACAAGTATCATAGGAATATTCATGTCATGATATAGAGAGACTTCAAAACATGGCAAGGGTACAGCTTAGGAGTTGTATTGCTTTAATATTGGCTGGCAAATGATACAATGTCATAATATCTCAGGGTCTCACTAACAGATTAGGATTTAATCACTCCCTACCCTTAGTCTGATAGTCCCAAACCTAAAAAGGTAATTTGTCATTCTTACCTAAAAATCAGCTAGCTCTGTGAATCAGATGTTCCTTCTGAAGACTGAACTACACATTTTCAGTTCAGAAGAAGAAAGCAACTTTATTTTGAAAAGTAAAGGCAACAATCCTCTTTAGATATTTGGATAAGGACCAAAGTAGTGCTGCCTATAAAGCCTAGAACTCCTCTGAATAAAGATTCCAGAACCCATTAGTTAAGCTGCATCATAAAATGCAATATTTTTAAGAGAAAAGGGGAGGTATTGGTGGTAACTGATGTACAAAGAGGAGTCTTGCTTTTTACACAACAGTCTCCAGCAATATGCAGGGAAAGGGGAGCTTGGTAGATGGAAAGGTGCATTCCCGCTCTCCTGTAGGAATGCCCCCAAGGTGGAAATAATTGCATCAGGCCATCAGAAAAGCTGAACCTTATGATTAATGACTATCTGAAATCAGATTAAGCACAATGAGGTTAAAATTTAGCTTTTTGCACAGCTCAGCTATACAAACAACACTCGGATCGGATGATCTGGCCTTTCCAGCCTCTGCGAGCATTTCCCCACCAGCTGGCATCCCACATTGCTTGAATGAATGTTGAACCATCGTTAAATAAATAAATCCTTGCCGCCAGTCCTCCTGAGGCCTATTACACAGGACTGCCCATGTGAGAAGCAGCTTGCTCACACAAATCAGTGCCTGAAATTCAAAGCATCTGGCCTAGTGACTTCAATTTTAGACTTATATTTGAAAGCACAGCTTGATTTCTCTGTTCATTAAGCATATCTCATGTGGTCAGCAGTCCCACAGGCCTCTCATCAGGCCTCAAGTTCAGCTCCTTGGGAGGATAACAGCTGATATCTTTGAGAAGCCCCCAAGGATAATGGGGGAGGAGGTGCGGATTGCACAAAACCATTTAAACATAAACATACTGTCAAACATAACTTGAAAATTTTCTAAAATCTATAAAGCCTTGTCATGGAATTGGCAACAGTCAGAGCTTATATATTGCTTATATAAATTATAATTGAATAATATGGCATTCTCATTAATGCAGAAAACAAAATGACCCTCTGGCACCTAGTCTGAGGTCTTAAGACTCTATCTCCTGCTCAAAGGAAACAGGATTCCTTGAATAAATATTCAATTGTAGTTCCAGGGCAATAAATCTACCAGATGTGTCACCTTTCACCTCACCAGAAAGCAAGGAAGATATAGGTGGGAAACCTAGGGTTGTATGGAAAAACCTCAGAATTCAACTCAAATGGAGTCACACTTCACATTGGCCCAAACAGTAGCAATTTGAGTATCAGTAAGAATAACTGAAGCATATCAAATATGCTAGATCCATGAGTTCACAATGGTACTTACTGGTCACTGTTAGAGATGCTAGTGAATGAACTCTGTTTTCAAAACAGGAAAACAGAAGGAAAAAATTCCAGATTTTATGCTACTTTTTGATATAGTCTGTACCACTGAGAAACAAGTAGTAGATAAAAGGAAGTTTCTTTTTATAGAAGTATTCTAGTAAATAAATGAAAAATAAATAAGTTAGGATATTACTTTGCAATTCCTGATGAAGTAATGTGTCCAAAGAGACTGCCAAAATCACAGAAAAATAAATTATCAAAGATTAAATGTCACTCAATGAAAGAATTCACTAAGGGCCTGTCCTGTCTTGCAAAAAACTCAAGGTCCTTCTCTAGATCTAACTTCCTAATTACTAGAAACAAAGAGGATGTCAGGAACATGCATACCACCACCACGGGGATGCAAAAGAAAACTAAAAACTGTGGGGTGCTCTGCAGTGAATGATTTCATGCCTTTATCAAATGGCAAAAAAACTATATGGAGTGAGAACAGATTGAGTCTTAAGAGACTATCAACCCTCCCACAAATAAAAGAAAGTAGGACATCCATGTTTTTCATTGACCCTGGAGTAATCCCTCAGAGTTCCCTTTTTCCCAGGATCTGAACTGAAGCAATGCTCCACTCCGATACATTGATAGTCTCCAGTCCTATCTCCTACCCTAATATTTCTCATCCTTCCCTAACATTGAGATACCAACCCTCCCCCATTCCCTTTAGTGCTCTGTATAAACTGCTTACTATCAGCCACATGAGCCCTAAGATGCTGCAACTCGGATATCACCAAGAGGTCTGGTTCTGGGAAGCTCAAGGGGCTGGGAAGGTAAAACTAGTGCTAGAAGCTGGGTCTGTAATGGTTGGCCAGTGCAGGGAGAGTAATGGAGCACATCTGAACCATAATCCCACAGGTACAGCCAGGAGACAAGCATCAGGGCATCAAATGTAAATATTAAACTTAAAAGTAAATGAAATTACAAATGGCAAAAAAACCAAGAGCCAGAAATTGGTTGGGACCTAGACTGGAGGGGAAAGAGGAAGGGAATAATTGAGAATGTTTGAGATTGAGGTGGCAGGGTGGACACTAGTTGATTTTTGCTTGTATGGCTTCTTGCTTTCACTTTGGGAGCTGCTGCTTCTCCATCCCCAAACCATAAACCTCCTATTCCACAAGGGAGAGCAATGACAATTACGGGACTACCATAGGGCCACATCCACCTAACAAGAGAGATTGAACCAGAAAACTGGCCCAATGATGAACACAGACCCAAGTGGGGCCAATCAGAGTTCTCCCATGAGATGTTTCTATTTGGAAGAAAAAGGGACTCTCTTCCTATAAGGATGAAGATTTGTACCTGTCAGCAATTATCTTTCTCGTGACATGCAAAAGATGTCGACAGCAGATGAGAATTAAGCCAACACATTAAAAAAGAGTGGAAACATGCACAGATGAGAAATTTTTTTAAAAAAATCCTAAAAATTAAATTCCAGGTGCAGCAGCACACATCTGAAATCCCAGCAGCTTGGGAGGCTAAGGCAGGAGGATTTCCAGTTCAAAACGAGCCTCAGCAATTTATCGAGGCCCTAAGCAACTCAGTGAGACCCTGTCTCTAAATAAAATATTAAAAAGGGCTGGGGATATGATTCAGTGTTTAAGCACCCCTGGGTTCAATCCCCGTAGCCCCCTGGCAATTTTTTTTTTAAGAGAACAATAAGCGCCAATGGCATTTCTTAGTTCCTAGAATTGCTTTTGTTTGTTTGTTTGTGACACTGGGCTTTGAACCCAGGAGCGCTCTACCACAGAGCTACATTTCCAGTCCTGATTTTTTATTTTGATACAAAAATCTTGCTAATTTGCCTAGTCTAGCCTTAAACTTGCAATCCTCTTGCCTCAGCCTCACTAGGAGCTGGGATTATAGGTGTGTACCCACCACACCCAGCTACTTCTAGTCTTGTCCAAAAGTGAATTCTACCCTAAAGTCTACCGATTGCATTTACCAACTCATTCCTTTTTTGTTCAGTTTTGTTTTAGTGTATGTTGGTAATTGTCACTTGCAATCAAGATCTTCACTGTTGTAATGAATAGGAGAGGTATGAGCTATATTCAGCCCAAAGATTCACAAGGCATGACTTTTCCTGATTGATCAACATCCATTTATTTGGTCTCTCCAGTTTGATACCTCCCATCTTTAAAGTCTGATTGGCTCAAATCTTATGAGTTCCTGCTTCCCTTGCCTAAAGAATAAGGGAATGAATTTTTTTAATATTTATTTTTAGTTGTAATTGGACACAATATCTTTATTTCACTTATTTATTTTTATGTGGTGCTAAGGATCGAACCCAGGGTCTCGCACATGCAAGGCAAGCGTTCTACTGCTGAGCCCCAGCCCCAGCGCAAGGGAATGAATTTTAATAAGTCTATACTGGTTGCAGTCTACAAATAATCAAAACCATGAATTGTCACTGTTTAATATCATGTTGGCTGAAAAGAGTATTTTGGAAAGTGAAATTCATTTTCCCATAGATTATTACCATTTTAGATATGTATCATAAAGGAGGACTTTAGAGTGGAGATTAGAAGAACTGATTCTAGCCCCAGAATCTGTGAGCCTTGTTTGGGCTTTGTTTCACTAAACCACATGGCATGCCTATACTGTGTATTCCAGTATTTTAAATACTTCACATGTATGAAATCACTGAATCCTCAACAAATGACCATAACCATTAGGAAGGTGCTATTATATCCCTTCTTTTACGATGAAGGAATCTGGGGCTCAGAGAGTCTCATTTACTCAGTATAACAGAGCTCTTGAATAGGAGTGAGAGGTTCTGTGTTTTGAATTTGAGGACTTGTGTTCCTCATCTACAAAATATGAGTTACTAGATAACTGCTGTTGTACAAGAAAAGCCTGAACTTTGGAGTCAGAAAAAATTGGTGCTATAATGCTCAGCCACGGTTTCTTCATATGTAAAATTGACACCTTTCTCTTGGGTTTGTTGCATAAATTACACAAGACAGTATATGTCAAGCATCTATGGAAATGCTCAAGAAAATCCCCTCCCCTGCCACCTCTGTGAAGCAAATGAACTATGCCCTATATATTTTTAGGCAAGATACAGGGGCATTTGCGACTTTCTTAGGACAAGGAAATATCTGCCACAAATGAAGAAAGAGAGTTGAAATTAGATGCCACCCCAGGCTTATGATTTCTACCTTGAAGAAAAATAATGTGTCCAGACAGGTATCTCTCTCCCAGAGAATACTTACCAGTGGCCAATGCAGAAGTTCAGCTGTGTGTGCAGACAGAAGCCTTTTCTATCCACAGCCCACCAAGAGAATCATGCCAGCTTGGGTCAGGACCATGAAGATGACTGAAACATCCTCTCTTCAGCAGGGGGTTAAAATCAGCAAACTTAGCTATGGGACAGCATCTGGCCCTGGATAGAGAGTAACCCAGATGAGAGTGAGGCTTAGGATTCATCCCCCACTCATGGACCTGACATTTCCATCTCCTTGTGATTTAAAGAATTAGAATAGGAATTCTGGTATAAAGACAGCAGTGAAACAGAAATTTTCTAGTCCTCTTCCAGGACAACAAGATGAATGGAAATAAAATTGGTGGGGGCAATGCCATTTTGAGCACAGCTAGAAAAGAGATATAATCCTCAGGCTCAAAAGGCATCTAGGGATGGTCCAAAGTAGACAAGCAGGTGCAAAAATGTCATAGGAAGAAGTTCTGCAGGGGTAATGCTTAGTGAGCTGTCTCAGGGGCTCACAAGGTGCCAGCAAGAATATACTTCCTCTAGGTAAGCAGCTTCCCTTGATGTGACAGATAAATATCCTTGATATAACAAGAGTTGCAAAATCTGTGGAGAAGGGTAGAATTGGATTGAGGATGAGCTGCCTGCGGTAGGAGGTAGGGTATATATTGTGCATCACTTCAAAATCCTCTTGGCCCTACTTCTTACTCCTGCCAAGCTGCAGCATACACTTGCATGCAAGTTTCACTGATTTGTACAGATTCAGCTAGTGCCTTGCTCTATATTAGGGCTGCCTACTTGATTCTTGGAAACCTACTCTTGTATTCAGCCATGAGATACCCAGAAGTGTCAGGGATAGGAGCCAAAAGACAATTGTTTCCCATTTCACTCCCCAAGCAAATATTCCTCCTCAGCATTTTCCAGTGGGATCTAGTACTAGTTGCCAAAACATGACACCTCTAGAACAGCTTGGGGGACCAACCTGAGAAAGGCAGTACCAGAAATGGTCCCAGAATGCATGTACTCAGAATGGAATTTTGGAGATGATTACCCACCAATCAGGTGGCATTAAGGACACCATTTGTAGTGGTCATTGATGGACAAATAATCACAATTATCAACATTTTCCTTTGGGGGTTAGGATTAGGTACAGAGGGAAGGTGAAGTTACACATGGGACTTGAAGGGTATAGGGCAACTGTAATTATAAAGACTGTAGCACTATTTTGGTAATTGCTTTGAATATCCTGAAAAAAAAAAAAGATGGCTACAGGTCAGCCAGCCATGAGCTATAAAAGCCAGAGAATCTCTAAGGAAGCCTTTGGGAGGTCTCTACCTTCTGCAGCAAAGCAGACTCTAATAGAAATCTAAATCAGAATCTGTTGAGATAAAACTGTAAAGAAAATGGAATATGCAATTTTAATAGTATCTTACATTGAAGTCAGGGAACGTGGAACCCAGAAAACAGCAATGGAACTGGCTAAGTGCATGAGGCCCAGAATCTTGAACTTGGGTTTTTCTGAATTATCCCACCTGACAAATTCTCCCTCTACTTCTCTAGGGAAGACCAGCCCTCCCCTTGCTTGAAGCCCCTCAGGTTCCATCCTCCTCCACCCTCAGGCTGCTGTTTTAAAATCTCAGCCCTTGCTGCCTCTCTCTGCCTCTGGGCCAATATTGTCACAGATTAGTCACCCACAGCAGAGAGATGCAGTGTCTTCCCTGCAAGAAATAATCCACACCATGAAGAAAGAAGAGACTAATGCACACCAATAGGTACGAGTTATACATGTGGGAGTGGATTTCTGGAGAGTGAACTGGGGATGGGAGTTAGGAATACAAGGCTGAACTGGGAAAGATTTATTGGCAGACCTGATAAAATTGGCTTGTTAAAGGATCAAGGGCTTCAGCAGCATATGACAGGGAAAAGGGAGATCTTAAGTACTGCCTACATTTGAGGATTTTAAAACCACCAGGGGAATTTGTCAGTTTTTACTTTTTTTTTTTTTTTGCCAGCAGAGGGCAATCTAGGCTCCATGAAACTACTTACAGGAAAAATAAGAGAAAGGCGGGGAGGATATAAAATATATAATCATCAGATGACACTAAAATGTTGGTGTTTGGATACATTATGTCAGTCAATCCAGGTTTCCGCAGACTCATGAACTATCTTCCTCTGCCCAATTGCTATTTCCTACGCAACAATTTCAAATCCTTGATTTTTTGGGGGGTGGGGGCGGTATTAGGGATATCCCTAATATGAACTGAGCCACATCCCCAGCCCTATTTTAATTTTATTGGCAGGGTCTCACTGAGTTACTTAGTGCCTTGCCTTTGCTGAGGCTGGCTTTGAATTCACGATCCTCCTGCCTCAGCCTCCCAAGCCGCTGGGATTATAGGCCTGTGCCACCTTGACAGTCCTTGATGTTCTTAAACAGAAAAACCAAGAGAAGAGGCTATGTTGCTGTCAGCATCCGGAGCTGACTTGTGCATTCTGCAGTGCTTTTCACTGTCTTGTCATGGAAATCACTTGCACTACAAGGTGAGAGGAAGCTGGTTCCTTCTTTCTCCTCAATTGCCAGCCCATGTCTATTAATTGATCCTCCTCCAACATACTCACAAATCAATATTCCCAAGAATGAACCAGGGTTTCTCAGAGTGTGGCTTTGTCAGGACCTGCAAACAAACCATAGGGTGGGACTGGAGCTGTAAAACATGAGAACCCTGGCCTTACTCCTGGTGTGCTCAGGACCCAAGAATCTGCATTTTAACATGCATCCTTCGTGATTCTGATATGCACTGAAGCATGTGACCCACTGATCTAAACAAAAAAAGCAAGAACTCTGGCAGTGGCCCCATGTGGGGCTTTTGAGACTACCATAGACAACCCTTTCTCCTGACCCCTCAGGATACAGGAAGTTAGCAGTGAGGCATCAAGGAATGGCAGGGAAGAGAGAAGATAGAGACTCCAAGTCAGCACAGACTCAGATCAGGATGTCTTTTGTCCTCAATTTAAAAAAAAATAAAAGAAAAATCACTGGAGTTCCTGAATTTGCAAAATCACTCTTGAGTAAGGGTAGAAAAGCATATATCAAATATTATTGAATCAATAAACATGAATACCTTAAAGCAAAAAATTAACAAGAAAAAGTCAGTGAGCAGTGTCCTGCTTATTTAGAACATTTGTATCTAGAGGAGTACTTCCCAAACTTGTGGGAATCTGAGTCATTTGGGAAGTAGACTGGGACTCTCCAGAGCATGTTGAAGCAGCCACCAAAGCATGCCTGAAGTGCCACCTCTCAGGTCTGCAGAATATGCCTGGATTTTCCCCACTCGTCATTCTACATAGAAAATTCTATTGTGTGTGAGAGCACAATGAACAATTATTTGGGGAAAATAATAATAGTGAATAGTGTGTCAATGTTTCCTTATCATGTTCAACACCACAGGCAGGGATTAAAAACCAGGAAACAAGAAGCTGATCTAGTAGAACAGTGATACTCCAAGTGTTGTCCAGAGATGGGCAATAACACTATGGAGCTTGGTAGAAATGTGAATTCTCAGGTTCTGGCTCCAGACTTAGGACTGGTTTCTGGAGGTGGGGCTCAGACATCTGCTTTAACAAGACCCATGATTCTGCTTATTTAGAATACTGATTCACATCAGCACTGCAGATTTTTCCTAAACCTTTCTGATGGTAAATATAATTTCCTAGGCCCCTCTGTGGGCAACTCTGATTCAGAGCATCTGGAACAAAAACCTTGAAATTCAGTTTGTACAATTAACCCCAGGTGCGATTTTTAGGAAGGTTGAGGTACTCTAGGTCCCTTCCTAATCTCTTATCTACCTGAGTTCTGATGAAGGCAGATGCTTGGATAAGAAATATACATTAGAATCACTGGTAGAGCTTTTTAAAAATAGATTCTCACGTTTTCCAAACTCCAGCGAATCCACCTTCTGTTCTAAGCAAATGGTTTTGAGAAGCTCTTTGCTTTTGCTTTTAATGTGGACAATTTCACTTGTCAAGCATTGTAGCCTTCTCTAAGTGAAAGGCCACCATCATCTACTCATTTGCACTGAGTGACATTCAAGGGCCTGAACTTTAAGTAGCTAGCACTCAATGAGCCCTTAAAAACAGCTTTGCTGGTCAATTTGACAGCTCCTTTAACCTGGAGTCAGAACAGGTCTCAACAGTGGCGCCCAGAAAAAGCTGGTATTGGCCTTGTTGTATTGCATGTCTTCTCTCCCAGCCACCACCCAGAGTTCTTAGCGCAGGTGTCACGCCTCTTTCTTCATCTTAAAGTCTGTCCTTCCACTCCATCCACAGAAGATGAAGGGCAGTGGGCATGTTAAGCAGTTGTTAACCTGGCTGGTGAAACAATGGGTTTTAAAATGTGTCCACATGGTTTCATCCAGTATGTTAGATGCTATCCTGGAAGTAACAGCCTGAGAAAACACCGATTTCCTAAGCAATATATGCAGTGATGGTCCAGGTTATATACCACATATACATAGTCCCACAGAAGTTTCCATTTCTGGTCATATTCTTATTGTGTACTTATTTACAAAGAAGATAAATTGAGTGTGGGAGGGAGGACTATGTTTCCAGAGTTTTCTCTTTAAGACCTATTAAACCTATTTGAAAAATAGAGAAACAATCGTCCCACTGAACTTGTTTACCATTTTAGGTTCAGTTTAATTCAGTTCCACTTCCATTTCTGAAAGTTTGTTCTGTGATTACTTTGAAGGGCAAGAATTTTGGAGAAGTTTAACTTCCACTGATAGTCCACAGAGTTGTCTATTCTTTTCTATATTTATGATTTCATTACAAACTATTTACTACATAGTTAAATAAAAATAAGAAATTCAAACAGTTATGAATCTGCTAAGTGTATTAGTAATAATCTCCAGAAGACTCCCTGAAAAAAAAAGGTTTTTTGAATCCTGGAATCTATGGTCAGGGCACTTTTATTTCAATTCATATTGACTCATAATGATATTACTCTATTTCGTCAGGTTTTGATGTTCGTTATCCTTTAGGTCACAAAAATAACATTAGACAGATACAGCTGATATGACTATATCACATTAAAGATAATGGAATGCTTTATTGGTTCAAATATGATTGAATGTCTCTTTCTGGATTCACTATTCTGTATAGACTATGCTTCTACTGTTGCATTAACAGTATACTACCTTAATTACTAAAACTTTATGATGTTTTAGATTTATATAGGGTAAGTCCTCCAAGTTTGTCCTTCAAGAAAAAATATCCCTTTGCTTTTACATGTAAATTTTATAAGGCTTGAAGCTGAATACAAAGAAACAAACATTCTTAGATTTTGGTAGAGACCACATTGAATATTTCAACAGGTAAATTTGGAGAAATATCTTACCTTTACTGAACCGACTTTTCCAATCCAGAAACACAGAATACCTCTTCACTATTTTTCCTAAAACATATTCCATAATTTCATATGCAGAGATCTTGCTAGATTTCTATCTATAGGTTTGACCTTTTGATGCTTCTGTAAATTTTTTTAATTGAAATTTTCATCTTATACAGAGTAATCCTATAAAAATCATTTATTAACATTTTATCTTGAGATCCTTCTGGATTTCTACATTCACAACAATGTCATTAGTAGTTTTTTAAAACTGAATTAATCTTTAATAATCTAGAACTCATGTAGCTTCCGAAAACATTGTTTTTGTTAGGTTAGTTCACATATGTAAGTTTTTAAAACTCTTCATATTAGTTTCGAAAATCTGGATTACTAGTCTGAGCATAAAATAATTTAAAGGGTGCCTAATATACAAAGAGCATGTTTATTTTCTTGGAAGCTTTGGAAATACCTATTCTGTGTGCAACTTCCCCTGTTGCCACCTGCCCAGTGCTGCTACACACAACACAACAAGAGAAAAAGAATGCTGGATTTTTTAATTTAATTTAATTTAATTTATTTTATAATGCTGGACTTTGACCCAATTGTTTTTCAATATATATTTGTTTCTCTTCATGTATGAGAGGAAATAAAAAGACTGGTTGATGTGATATATTTCATTTGCCCTTTGTTGTATTATTATCTTGCTGTTGCCACTGGTGCATCTTATGGGATCTTGAGACCTCCCCTCTTCACTTGTCTCATCTCTCAAGTTCTTCTCCTTCCTGGAGTTAATGGAAGTTACCAATGTCCAGCTGGCTTCTTGCTGCCGGAACCTTCCTACTTACAGTGAGATAGAAAGGTGGCTGGAGTCAGGTCTGGGTGCAACAGGAGATAAAGGAGACTGAAGTGAGTCCTCTTCTACCCACCGTCAGACCCTCAAAATGGACACAAAATGAAAAAGCAGAGCCTCTGTGTTTGTTTTCAGCAATATTTATTGGAAACAGCAATGCTTCCCGGGTGAGAGTTTATATGTTAAGCAGTAAGTAAGATTTGCCTTTCACTCCACATGATCCACTACTGCAGGTGGCACATCGGAAGCAACACATTAAATCTCTGAAATAGTCTGTACAGCTAGATAAATAGAACTCTGGATACCTAACAGGACTTTCATGACTGATATAGGGGGAAAAAAAACAACACTGGTAAGTTTACACACAGCACTGTACACACCAGATGGAGATGGGATAGAAGGGACAGATGTAGATGTGATGACTGAATTGGGAGAGGTTTTGCATATGCAGTCACAAACCTTAAACCGCTAAGCACAAAAATCATTTTATTTGGTCCTCATTGAGGGCAAATTCACACAAATGATGTTCAAGGAACACAAGGTAAAAGTGGAAAGGAAAGACATTTACTGTTTCTTGGTCTATGAAGTTGTGGGAAATGGTTACTAGTATTTTTCTCCTTGTATCTCTGTGCCTAATGAATTTATGTGATGAAACATATATTTCATGAATAAAACTGAAGGGAAGATAACTGTTCCCCCTTCCCTGTACCCTCCAGATATGGTCTAACTATGTACATGGCTTCTGTACAGCAAGAAATTTGAGCTTGAAAACCAGACCTTTTCCCAATTCCTCATAATAGAGAACTTCATCTTTTCAGCCCTTTCTACAATATGCCGATTGCTGTCTCACTTCAAAATAAATGAGTATCTCTCTCCCCTAGCCCACTGGATTTAATAACAGGGAGTAAAGAAAACAGGCTGTATCTCAGAAATAGGCATCAATGGGGAGAAAAAGGTGACTGTTTCCAGAGGAATGCTCTGAGCCCACCATTAATACTTTTCTACTGCTGGCATCAGGAAACTTATTCATTCAGACCAGAAGACAATTTGCTGGTGAGGGAGGCTTTTTTGACAATTCCATGCCTCACATATTTAGGAAGGGACAAAGTGAAAAAGAAAGAACTTTCTCCTCTTTGAATGAAGAAGTTGAGGCCTGAATGGCCCCTAGGTGATAGACAATATCTTCAATAGGATGTTTTTTTTGTGATGTGGCTCATAGTCATATTCTAAGAAACCACAGCCTCCTGAGAACTGGGTAAACAGTAGTTCTGTGACTACCAGCTAGTCTCAGATGGTGTTTAAAAGCACATGCCATGCCCACTAGGCTTGGAAGATACCATCCGTCACCAAGGCTCCTGTGGGAGCACACAAGTCAACCCAAAATACTTGTGGGGCATGATGACTTGGTCCACTGCAGCCTGCACTCAAGATGTGTTGTAAAGCAGCATTATCAAAGCAGTGGTTAAACTTAACTATCTGGGTCAAGAAAAGGTGAGCCAGCCAGCATAACTTTCTAATGGGGCAGGGAAACCAGAATTTCTACATAATTGATGGGGAAGAAGCCTGACTGGCCATGAAGCATCCCCTCATACCAGTTCTCATCAATTTGGTTGGTGAGTGTGATGATGTCACCCTCTTTAAAACCCAATTCCCCTTCATTTTCAGGTTCAAAGTCATACAGAGCTCGGCAGCAGGGCTGATCCATTGGGACACCTGGGAGTAGGAACAGGAGAGAAGAACACAAAGGATATTTAACTTGCAGTATCTACTGCCTGCTACATCCAACTGGCTTCTTGTTCCCCTTCTTCCTTCCCATATACCTCTCCCTGCCAATGCTCCCTCTTGCTACTAGACTCCAGCATCGCTCTAGGGCCATCTTGACCCTAACAGTTTTCAGACGCTTACTTCAATCTTTGGAAGTTGTTGGATATTCCTGTTTCTATTCTCAATATGAAAAAATGGCCACATCTATTCTTGTGATACATACAGCAGCATTCATTAAGGTTTGCCTTCTCGACAATACCCAGAGATGGGAGACCCTATGACTTGGGGAGCTTATAATGAGATCTAGATTAGTAACACAGCATGGCCAGAATCCTGTTATATTAGCACTTTAAAATCCCTGCACATTCAAAATAGGACAATTAACTCCATGTACAATGCTTTGCATCCTCAGAATAACAGTTATCATTCGTCAAAAAAAAAAAAAAAAAAAAAAACCTCACCTCTGGAAAACTGCTGTAATGTAATGAAAGCACAATAATAAAATACACTGGGTTCAAGTTCTTACTCTGTGTGACCTTGCACAAGGTCACCCTTGGTTTCATTTTTTTCCAAATTGTAATTAACAATAGAATTTACTTCATATGATTATGTCTACTAAATGAGATGATGTTAAAAGAAATATAATTCATTCTTGGTAAAATGTTGAAGCTCAGAGCTATGATGGTAGATAAAAATAATGTATTTCACTTTAAGTAAAATAATAAGGGTTGGAGATATATCTTAAAATATATCTCTCTGGGGCTGGGGATATAGGTCAGTTGGCAGAGTGCTTGCTTCACATGCACAATGCCCTGGCACCACACACACAGTGTGTATATGTCTGTATGTGTGTGTGTGTATACACAAAATGACCAAATATTTTAATATAGCCCACATATACTTATGAATATGGACCCAAGTACATATAGCTCCCATACAAACTAGCTGTCTTGGCAGAGAAACAAGGTAATTAATATTTTATTTAGAGAAAGCCCCAAATTCAAATGAAAAGCAAAATATACTACTGGTTTCTGGATAGAAGCACTGTTACAGATAATTTATATGAATAGTCCTGGTAGCCAGAAGCCACTGCTGTTGACACAGGGAACTCAGCTCAGAGTTGCAGAGGTGAAAGCAAGGACAGAGCTGAGATTCATCTGCGGGTTTCTGTCTCCTTTCCTTTTCAGCTCCCTAAGAACATCTATCCAAAGTTTTCTCCTAAAGAACATCAAGCAATGAAGATTCATAGAAAATAGGATAAAGCTGCATATATCGAAAATTCTGTATCTAGTAAAAGACAGTTCCCATGTTTTAACCAAGCCGTGTCATGGAGTTAGCAATGCTTCAAGCACAGGCTTTGTCTGTCCTATGGATAGGGGGTGGAGAGTGATCGTGATAACTGAGAGAATGTGTTACTGGGTGTGCATCAATATTACTTGGAGAAAACAAAACTTAGCTTTCATAAGACCAACCTCAGTTACCACCCCACCACGAACTGGTAGAGGATGGGAGTAGAAAAAAAAACCTAGCAGGTGCTGAGGTTCAAAATACATCCATCTGCAAATATATTGAACCATATGTTCCTGTGACTCAAGAAATCCAGCTCCACACGTTCCTGGAGCTGCTGTCGCTGGGTGATGTAGGGTATATGTGGGTGCACACTGCCCAGGGGCTTCATTTTCATGTGTTGGATGCACAGGAGGGAAAAGGCAGGGAAAAAAGAAGACATGCCTAGCACCTTCCTGTGGTACTTGACCACCACAAAACGAGGCCCACAATCAAATATGTCTCCTAGGAAGTCTGTGTGTACTGCTGAGTAAGAGAAAAGGGTCATGCAAAGGAAGTTTTGCAGAAAAGTGGTGGAGGAAAAGAAAATGAAAAAAGATTCCTTTAACAGTTTCTACCCAGCAAGCCACTCCATGAGACTTGTGTTACCATACATTTCTCATGCAGATTGAAATCCTGGAAAAATATTAGCCATGTGTCCAAAGCCTAGGTAGTGAGGTCAGTGATGTGTGCTCCTTACCTGCAGGCTTAGGAGTGCCCGTGTGGGAGAGGCCTCCATTGGGCTGCGTGCTGTCTCCAGTTGAAAACTCCAGGCTCATTCGAGGTTTAGGCTGATATTCTCTTCTAGGCTGAGATGAAGCTTGTCTTATTCTGCACAGAAGAGAGAGAGGAGAGGAAAAAAAAGGCTGGGTTGATTCAGGAGCAAAAACAGAAAGCAACAAAATCAAGGAGATGTTGGGCCACTTGCCAGTCTACTATGACAGAATGTGGAAAATCAAAGGAGCCGTAATTTCCTTCTGTGTGTGCACCTGTGCTCTTGGTGATGTCCTCCTTCAGTGTTATCCTCACTGTCTTTATTCATCTATCAGTCCCTCACTTCCTCCCTCCTTTATTCAGTGATTTATTCCACTATGCACTGTGTGAAGTGCCAGGAACAGAGAGGTGATTAGGATACAATTCTTGCCCTCAAGCAATTTATGTTCTGTAGGGAACAGCACAACAGATTATCAAATTATAATAGTGCTGTCAAGGAGAGATCTACAAAGTGCTGTGGAATTTGGGGTGAGACTGGGGGTAGGGAGCAGTCCTCCTCACCTGGGAAAGGTAGAGAAGTTTCAGGAAAGATGCAAAAGATCCCTAGGAGTTATTTCCAAAAGAACACTGTGGAAGAAAGCTACTCTAGAACAAGAGCAGGTTTAAAGAGAAGGAAGAAGGAAATACTGAGAGGAGTGAGCAGTCTAAGATAGTGGGGGAAAGGGAATAAGGGAAAGCAGGAGAAAAATGGAAAGGTATGGCTGATAACACATTCTGCATACCACTAAGTATTTTCCACAGCTTTAGATACTCGATAAGCAAAGAACACCAGAGATATGCAAGCATGGAAGGGGCTAAGGGTATGGTCACTGTAGAATGATACTGACTTTCAACATATTTCAGAGGAAAGAAAGGAAACTGGTCCCTTTATGTTCAACAGGTATCACAAAGGCACATACTTCTTTACTAGTCTGACATGTATAGTTTTAACTCTTTCTAGAGGCTTCAGCGATACATACATTCCCACAAGGCACAGTGTACCAAAGGAAGCTGCATGATCAAAGCACCGAAGAAGATACTGAGGAGAGGAAGAGCCTAGCCAGATGCAAACAAGTGACATTTCCAACAGTGCAGCACAATACCAATGGTGTATTTACTGTGCACTAAGCCATCTATCTGTTCAGCTATGTGAGTCTAATCTGGCCATAATCTGAGAGTAAAGGCTGCTGGATGATCTTTTAAGGTATATATATATATATATATATATATATATATATATTTAAGCAAGATTATTCTGCTTCATCTGGCTAAGTAAAATAACACATGTATATAGTTGCCAGCCTACAATGGTTTGACTCAATAATTTTTTGATTTTTGAAGGTGCCAAAAGGATGCAGATGGAATAGAAACCACACTTCAAATTTTGATCTTTTCTGGGTTAGCAACATGCAATACAATATTTTCTCACAATGCTGAGGGCAGGAGTCGGGGGAGGGGAGCCACAAATCCCAGTGAGCTATATAATCACAAATATAAACAATCCCTATTCTAAAGTGCACTGTGCGTTAAGCTATGTTGTTCCATAACTTAGGTATATTAAATGCTTTTTATACTTTGGGTTTATTGACTATAATCCCAATGTAAGTCAGATAAGCAGCATCTGTAGGATAGTGTAGAGTCACTGCATGTAGCTCTGCAGGCTGTGTCCCCAAATCCAGAAAGCCCATTTGCACAGAGAACTACTATACGTCTCTTTGAAGTGTATCTATGGAAGTAGAACAGGTATATGAAAATGGCTTTCTCTGTTAGTGAGAGAGGACTTTATTATTCTGTTAGGACTTTATTATCATTCAAAGAAACCTGATATGAAAAGATGCAGGTATTCAAATAGGTTGTACTTGCCAGTGAGCCCCAGATCCACCACTGAGTGTGGCCATGGGCTCCCTAAACCTCAGTTTGATCAACTGTTACTTAGACTACAAGGATGTTTTTAGAATAATTATATGCATTAAGTCTCTTGCTGAACATCTGCTCACAAACTGCATCCATCATCATCAACAGTATCCAGGTGTCCATCTGTGACAGTCAGTATAGAATCCAATCTATCATAAACCCAAGCCTAGATCCAAAAGAACAAAGTAAAATGAAGCACAGACAACTAATCCACAAGATGTCTATGTAGGATCAACAAAAATTTTGGCAAAAGTTTTGTCTCCAAATGTATTCTATTATTTTGGTTTCTTTACATCATTTTATATCAAGGAAATGTGAATGAGAAATGCAAGGAAGTGTTACCCACCTTTCCTCCAGTCTGACTGTGACCTGCTGCAGGATCTGCACTGCCTGCTTGTGGTACTCCAGCTGGGCTTGCACAAGCGCAGAGAGCTGGCTCACCTGTTCAATCTTCAGATAGAGGGGAAATCATGCCTCAGTTACTAGGTTACTGTCCTGAAGCTCCTACTACTTACTGCCCCACACATATGACTGTGCCTGGCAATGCTGATGACTGTGTGGCAGGCCAGGCTAAGACAGATGTTCTGCAGGCTCCAAATTCCTTACAGATAAGAAAGCATCCTTGTTCTCAGAACCACATATATCAGTACCAGGAAGAGCAGCATAAGTAAGAAACCCCGTGAAGATGACATCACTCTATTAAACAGTCTGATGTCTAGTTACCACCTTCTGATGATGATGTGGCTTCCTTTATGGATTTCTTAAAGGAAAAAGATCCACTGACTAAAGGACTCTTTGTTCCCTATACTTTTTATGCTAAGTTAATATCAGTGTTGTAATAAAGATGTGAATATTGACTGCTCACATAGGCACCATGGAGGTAATATAGTCTGATGGAAAACCTTTGATCCTCTCAGAGCTTCATTTGTAGTGCAAAGGGGTTTGATTATGTGACATCTTGAGTTCTTTCTAGCTCTAATATTCTTAGCATCCTTAGCTATTCTTTTTTTTAAAAAATATATTTTTAGAGAGAGAGGGGGGGAGGGAGGGAGGGAGGGAGGGAGGGAGAGAGAATTTTTTAATATTTATTTATTTTAGTTTTCGGCAGACACAACATCTTAGTTTGTATGTGGTGCTGAGGATCGAACCCGGGCTGCACGCACGCCAGGTGAGCGTGCTACAGCTTGAACCACATCCCCAGCCCCTTAGTTATTCTTCATTTTGAATCTCCTGTTGTGTTCTGACATGAGCAGTAGCCTCCTAGTGAACAGAGGTGATGTTACCCTGAATTTGAGGTATAGGGAAAGATCCCTGAGATTCAGGTTTCCTATGTTATTCCTCCTGAGTATTTAGGTGGACAAAAGTTATTTCACATGAACACAAACCTATACCACTTCCGGATGGTGAAAAAGACCAGATTTGTTCAATATGCCTTCCCTGCCACAGGAGGAAGGCAGTTAAGTGATGTAATGGTTAATTTTAAGTGTCAACTCAACTAGATTAAAGGAGACCCAGATAACAAGCAAAGCACTATTTCTGGGTATATTTGTCAAGGTATTTCCAGAAGAGATTAGCATTTGAATCAGAAGAATGTGTAAGGAAGATGTGCCCTTATCCAATGTGGACAGGCACCATCAACTTGGCTAAGGGTCCAAACAGAGTAACACTGCATAAGAAAGGAAAATATTTACTAGCTCCTGAAACTAGGCATCTGTTCCTGCCCTTGGACATCAGAGCTCCCAGTTCTTCAGCCTTCAGACTTGGTTTCCAAGACTTGCACCACTAGCTCTCCACCTCTGTCTGGTTCTGGGACTCTACCCTCAGACTGAGAATTACACATTAACTCCACTGGTTCTCACAACTTCAGGCTTGACTGAGCCATGTTACTGGCTTCCCTGGTTCTCCAGCTTTTGGATGGCATATTGTGGGACTTCTGAGACTATAATTTCATGTGCCAATTTCCCTGATAAATTCCCTCTTACCTATATCCTATTGGTTTTATTTCTCTGGAGACCCTAACCTAAGTAATAAATACATAATATCTATGAACATTTTGGCAAAAGTTGCTGAGCAGCTTATAGGGTAGGAGGTGGAGATGAACAAGGACAGGAAAGCTGGTATAACAGGTCTTATTGCATAAGTGAAATGAGGAAGGAGGATCTTTCGTTGTAATTTCAAAGCTAAAAGAATTTAACAGAATGTCTATAGCAATAAACAATAATTTAGCACCCTGGGTATGCTTTTAAACCATCTCATCTATATCCCAAGTGTAATACCTATACTACAATCATCATTCTCAATAAAAATTACCTTTTCAAAGACAATGTCAACTTTACTTCAAAATGCAGAATGTCTTAATCTATGTTAGATGCTCAATTCTAAATGTATTTCATAATCTCAAATCAATATACTTTGTATTAACAAAGTATTTTTTCAAATATTGGACTTATTCATGAATCATTACCAACATTCTTTTTCTCTTTGACTACTAGTAATGTTTTAAGATTCCTCATCAGAAATAAAAATCTAGGTAAATCAAACTATAACAGTGCAGGAAAATACTACTTCTCTGTATACTTTATCACTTAAAATTATTTAAAAGAAATAAGCATCTATGTGTTCTCACCACATAGTATAATCCAATCTTAACATTTTTAATATCAGACTCTTTAACACATTAATCTACAGCCTCAATGATAAGATTAAATTAAAAACCACAGAAGAGTCACTTACATCCATCTCCAAAAGATTGAACATGCTTGACTCAGCAATTTCTTTAGACTCATCAAATTTCTCCAGAGCTTGACGGAGCTCTTCATCTGGAATCTTGCCTTGTCATTTCTTCTTATAATCAAAGTCCAGGCGTCGACCTTCCAACTTCTTTAAATGATGCTGAAAAAGTCAAGGGCATGAATATTCTATGAAAGGACTTACAGAAAAGGTCCACTTGCAGCTCACTTATACGTCATGCCTATCAGCCTCCAAAATAAGACAGGCTACATTTCAAAATGGCACACTGCCAGAGAAACAAAAAAAAATACACATTAAGGAGGCAAATATTTCCAAATGTGGAGAAATATCTTCAAAACTAATTAAGAATGAGAAAGACATTGTGGGAAATGACATTGTCCTTTATTTTCTGCCTTTGCCAGGCCAAAGTCAAGCTGGACTTTGCCTTTCCCTCACAATGATAAGGGAATATGTGTGCATATCCTACACATACTAAAAGGATATACTCAGCCCACAAGTCTCCATCTTCAAGAGAAACTGTATCTCAGGAAAAGGCAGGGCAAAAACACTTTCCCTGAAATAATGTGAAAAGGAATGGAATTCTTGATTTTGTAATCATTCAGTCTGTTAGAATCACCTAAATTGTTCATCAATAAAATAAATAATTCCTAATCACCTAAATCAAAACATCCAGGGCTGGGCCTGGGAATCTCTATCTTAACCGTGTTCCAGTTGATTGTGGCAGGTTTTGGGGATGTCCTGATTTAGCCTAAGCCTCCTCCTGACAGGTGATACAACTCAATCAGAAAGCCTCACCCCGAAGGATTTCATCTAATGCTCCACAATGAGCTTCAATTCTTCCTTGTACTACCCCAGTCAGGCTGCCCAGCCTCTGCCCAGCACTGTTAGTGGCCAGGTGGGCAAGTTGCTTTCCAAAGTCAAAAGGTACTTTCCCCACCCTGAGAGCTGCAGTCTTCTATTACTAATGACTGGAAGAAAATGCTGGACTTTCCCTTTTTTCTGGATATGTCTGCAGTGGAAGGAAAAGAAAAGAAAACAGAGCTTGGAGTGACAAAGAACTGAGAAAAAAAGGAGGATGAAAAATATCCTTCCCTCCCACTTCATAACCTGCCCCCAGTCCATGGCTGATCCAAACTAAATGATATCTGTTCCTCTGTTATTTTAAAACATCTGAACTTTCAGCCAGCTGTGGGGTAGAGCATGGGATCAGTTACAGTTTGGATGCAGAGTGCCAGTCCACCATTTACTGGGTGACCCTGAATGAGTAGTAGGGCTGAAGGAGACTTACACTAGAACAGGGAGAACCAGAGAACCCGAGTTCAAGCTATTGAAGTCCACTTGACAGTCAACAAAATTTAAGCTACATCAGGTTCAACAAATATTAATTGTTCAGTTTTAGGTTCAGTGATTGAATGAGCAAACATCATATATCCAGTCAGAGACAAAGCCCATTGAATTTATTAGAAATAGCTCAATGGTTCTGTAAGTTTCAGAAAGAGGATTATTGGCTACTCCTGATCAATCCCAATCATATTTTTTATAAAAATTTAAAAAAATACATTTAAAAGTGAAAGAATATTTACTTAAACTAACATATAGTCCAACTACATTTGGGGAGTGACATCAGTCTGGCAAATCATTCCAACTGATAAAATTATGTTTTCTCAGGTTGAGTCCATTATGCTTCCAGAGGGAAAAATGTTTGAAAAAACGAATGTGGAAATTGAACATAAAGAAGTCACATGTAATACACAAGAGTGGCACATCACAACAGTAGGCAGAAAGGTATTATACTTCTAATTTCTCTTGTCTTGCCCTGTTGTTTTAAATTTCATGTGCCCAGTTCTGTCAACATAAATATTAACTTCAAAAATGTTTTCTAAAGGAAATGAGCATCTGGACAACTTCTACAGGACTAGTTGCACATACCTGAATTTCCCTTAAATCTTTGTCATGAAGATTCTGAAGGGGGTCAATGAAGTTCTGCTTCACTTCCATGTCCAAAGAGTCTTTCACTTCTGAAAGTTCCCGCATGGCCTCCCCTACGTCACCAAGTGCTGGACCTGGAAGGAGAGAAGGAAATTCTTCTAACTCAAAGAACAAAGATGAGCTACACTTGCAAAAATAGGGCATTCACAGATGAAAATTCAGGATTACACATCCTAAAGATGACGAAGACCAGAAGGAATGTGTAATGTCTTTTCCACTTAGGATGTTCATTTTGAGAACCAGACTCAAAGCCCCATGCCAATGGGGAATAACCCTTATCATCAAGAATGTAACATTTTACTTCACTTTTAAAAAGTAATTTGTGAGGCTCTCTGCCCTCTGCTGGAAGTACCAGCTCTTGTTGATAGAGGACCAGTTTCAGACCAATGTATTTAGAAGAAGCTCATTCACTAGGAATGAAAAGCAGGTTCAATCAGGAAGAACAATCATCATGTCAAGAAGGACATGTCCCACATCACAAGGGGGTGAAGGAAGACAAGAGGTATTTAGTGTCATTGCTGAGTGCTGGAAAATGTGGGTAGTGAAGGAATAAACCCTGTCTCACTTGGAGAAGTGGGATTAGGTACATATACAAAGGAGCTAAGATCTAAGAGAAAGCCCAAATGGCAAGATGTTGCTTTGTGCTGTGACTGTTTCCTCTATCTCAATTCTCAGTTCCTCCCAGACACACCAAATAGAAAGTACAGAGGCACCTGGGTATGTCAACCAAAGGAAAATATTCAATTCTAGAAGTCTGTTGTAAGCACTGGATCCAATCATAGAAAAGAAAAACAAACTAACCAAAAAAAGACAAATCACCTTTAAAAAAAAGGTGAAAATTTAAAAAAAAATTGTTTCATATATGTAAGATCTAAAACAAAAAATAGCTTGACTAACTGCCTACAGAGTTTCTTACCAGAAATACAGCCCCCAAGGCTAACCAGAGTAAGTACACTGTGAAAAAGCATGGCACTCCTTACCAAAGTTGCAATCATCTCCAAGTTCCCTTCCAAACTTGAGCATGGCCTCTGCAAGTAGCGCCTCTGCCTGAGGATATCCTGGCCCCTTCTCCTGGCCACGGATTTTTGACATGGTGTTGATCATGCTGAGCTTAGCTCTGGATGCTGAAGGCAAAGAGAGAACAGGCTTTTGAAGTCAGCAATGTGGCACAGTGGAAACAGGGACAGATGAGGAAGCAGACCTCAGACCAGCCTATAATCGGCTTAATGATCAAAAACCGTACCTTTATCCTTCATGGTTTGGGCTTTACTTGAAATATGTGGGTGTTGATGTATAGATAGACATAGATGTACATATGGATAGAGACATAGATAAATAGAGATAGAAAGATATCAATATAACATATATATGCAAATAAATATAGACTGTGTTGATATATAATCGCTAAGCTCTCTCTTTTCCCTTAAAGTCCTATGAGGAATTATAAAGAAAAGGCAAAGCTATTCTCAAAGAAGCAATAGTAGAGGCTCAGATCCTATCCCCATCTGTCCCTGTCCCCTCTTCATTCTGGTGGCTCCAGCTGAGAGTCTGTGGCACTTGGTGGCTCCACAGAGACCATTTTGGAAAATCCTGAATTATGTGATGATCTCTAACTTTATTCCAGTTTTATATCTCAATTCTAGAAGTCTATGGAATAAAGTCCAAAATCAATGGTAAATTATTGAAGGGTGAGCCTTTATGCCGTGTTTCAATGACATCATCTATAAAATAGAAGTATGTTCAAAATAGTCTCTTAATTAAGATTATGACCATAAACAGATTCATGAAGAAGAAACATAGTGTGCTCATTAAGAATTAATTACTTCTTTTGCACATAGTTACATCTGAAAATTAGTTTAATGCCTCAAAGATAGCATTTCAATTATTTATTTGGCTTTTATTTTTATAAAAGAAGATGCCTGGAAAGCAGTTTCAATCTTAGTAGAAGAAAAGGCTTTATTACCAAGATATTAAAGCTATGGTTTAATTTATTCTAGAATGCCTGGGTTCCTTAGGCTCATTGTTAGAGCTTGGATTGTACATTAACCCAGGATTGTGCCTAAGATCCCAGTTGCAGGGAAACCCCTGTCAGAACCACATCTAAAGGTACTTCTGGCATTCAGTGGCTGATCTAGTTCAAATAGACTCTTATTTAAACTCTGGGCCTCAATGATACAAACTGGAGATAAGAGAGTTATCAGGGGAGGATTTCCCAACCCTGCCCAGGGACGTTATAATGAGTGAGATAATTAAGGCCACAGCTGTCACAGTTTATAAGGACCTGAGGGTAAAGTCTATTTTAAAAGTAATTAGTGTGACATGTACATACTAAGTGCCATGATGGGGGACTTCTATGAGTTATAGGAACATGGCACTGTCCAACTTGTGGGGTGGGACACTGCAAAGGATTCTGAAAACAACAACTCACTGAGCATAGAACCATAGAGAGTACAGGCTGACCAACGACACACGCAAAGCTGGAGGTGACTGTAAAAATGTAAAATTCACCTTTTATTTACCTCCACTTTCCAAAGAAAAGTGTATCAGATATATTGAATTTTTAAAATTAAAACGGTCTCATAATCACCCGTTTACTAGAGGAAACTGTCATTAAAGTGGAATTGCAGAGCTGTTTCTGTAATCAGCCCCGGCTGAGACCCAGGAAAATCACAATCCCTGCCCTCACGGTGTTCACTGAACACTGAGGAGTTGGGCAGACAGGCAGTAGTCTGATAGGATAAATATTATACTGGCTGATACACACAAGGGGATGGGGAAAATGAAGAAGTAGTAACATCCGTACAAATAAAAGAAAGAAGCCAACACCTGATAATAAGGCACACAGAATGAACACATGGAACACAGACCAAAGACAGAGAGTAGTAAAACCACCCCTGGTGGGTAAGGTAAGCCTTCAAATCCTGTTTTGAACATTTTACATTCCACAGATATATTCTGTTTATGAAAGCTGGGTATTGGTTAGTGTTATACCTTCTTCTGTTAAAAACTGTCTTTGGTAAGCAATTTTAAACAGTTTAATATATTGTAGCTGATTTTAAAATTCCTCATTTTGACTGTTGCTGAATTATGAATAGCCCTGTTCTCTTACTAATTACTTAAAAACATCTTTGATACATTCCACATCTTTACAACAAGGAAGAATAAAGCCATATTTTATTATTTTATCTATTTATTCAAATGATCTAAAAAAAAACTATTAGCCCACATTTGAAGAGGTTGGCTTTTAAGTTCATTCACAAACTCATTAAATTTTTATTAAGAACCTTGGTTTGGTAAAAACTCTCTGTTCTTGAAAAATAACATCAGATCTTGAAATTACCATATATGTATGTATGTATGTATGTATATATATATATATATATGTTAACAATCATTTCAAATGATTTTCTAAAGGAAGCTGAGTATGAGCCTGGAAAATACAAATATAAGACATTAAAATTCCTGTAATGGGACCTCAGCCTGGATTGTTTGTCCAAGTTGTATTGTGACCCTGGAGACCTAAATCCCTTTTCTCCAAAGGGGCCTGACTATTCTCCAAAATATCTTCCCCTGCTTCATCACTTGGTTTTCTTACAAATGGTTATATTCTCTCTGAATATGCCAAACCTTTACTTTCCCACCATCACTATCTTAGTTCATTTGGGTTTACTGAAAAAGTGGTTTCCTATCCTAATAGCAATATCTCCCCTGGGCCATGAGAGTAGGACCCTGGCATATTGGTCTGTGTATCTCCCAGTTAGGGTCAACACAAAGCTGTGCACACTGGAGATGTTCAACACATCTGCTGAAGGCATGAAGAAATGAATGAGAAGACCATCCTAGAAAAGACAGAGCAGAGTAGTGGTTTGCATAAATGGACCGCTCACGTGCTGACCACCCCCTGAAGCACAACAATGGAAATTAGAACCTTGTTTCTTTGGTTGACAAATAAAAGGTACGGCAATTCAACAGATTTTTTTTTTTAAAGAAAACCCCTGACCCTGTGAGCTAGGATTCTGTGGCAGTCACTATGTGCACTGTAGGACTCACCAATTGATGTGTTCAGAGTGTGGGTAGTATCCCTCAATGTCCATATATTAAGGGCTTGGTCCCCAGGCTGGCATTATGTGGAGGTGTTGGAACCTTTGGGAGGGGGGTCTAGTGGAAGATTCTTGGTCACTGGGAGTGTATGTGTACATGTCTCCTGCTCTGACTTGAGAGGTAACCATTTCTTTCTACACATGCTCCCAAGATGATGTGCTCTAATCTACTGCCCTCACCAGAGACCACACCAGCATGAGCAACAGAAGTTTTCTTAGAAAACAATGAAACAATACCTCCAAATTTCTTAGAGAAAATAAGGAAAATTATACTAGTCTATATTTGAATTATTAATGACAAATAAAGATCAAACAGTGACATTTTCAAACACACAAAAGGAAGGTCACAAATTTTTCCCCTTCTCAGACTAATGGAAGAGTTCCACTAAAATGAAATTATAAATCATGAAAAGGGATAGGTATGAGACCTAGAAAATAAACAGGAACCCAATGTAAAGAAGCAGACAGAGGGAATCCCAACATGACTGCAAAGGGAGATAAAGACAGTCCTAGAGCAGGTGCGGTGGCACATGGCTGTAATTCCAGGCATTCAGGAGTCTGAGGCAGGAGGATCACAAGATCAAAGCCAGCCTCAGCAACGGTGAGGCACTAAGCAACTCAGTGAGACTGTGTTTCTAAATAAAATACAAAATGGGGTTGGGGATGTGGCTGAGTGATTGAGTTCAATCCCCAGTACACCCATCCCCACAGGGGAAAAAAAAAAGATTAAGAAAAAGATAGTCCCAATATTTCAGGCACCACAGGCAACTAGACCAACATAACCAAATGTGTGCAGCCCTGAGAGCCTTGAGCTGCGAAGGTGCAACAATCTCTGTGGATCCACAGGCTTAATTCTGAAGTTTTCTTTGCTCCTATGCTCCCACTGGGATCATCATGCTGCAGTTGCCTGCCGTCATACCATGATTTATAATGTCCCCTTTACTGGGTTCCTCTTCTTCCCTGTTCCCCTCACAGGGTTTGCTGAAATCACCTTGAAAACCAGTACTTGTGCTAAATCTTTGTCTTGTGGCTTGGTTCTGAGGAACTCAGAATGTTTGTGTATTACTTCTATTCTAAAGAACTAAATTTAAAATATTTCCATATATTTTTCCCATAGGGAAAAAGGATGTTTAAAACAAGTCCTCAGTTAAAGAGGGTTGGGGGGATAGTTGTCAGAACTAAGCTAAAAAAAAAGAAAAAAAAGAAAAGTCAAGTCTCAGTTGGCCATGATAGCACACACCTGTAATCCCAGCCAACTGGGAGGCTGAGGCAGGAAGATTCCAACTTTGAGGCCAGCCTTGCAACTCAGTAAGATACTCTCTCAAAATAAAAAATAAAAATGGCTAGTGATGCAGCTCAGTGGTCCATGAGTTTCCCTGGGTACTGACAGATAGTTGAATTGATAGACAGTCAGACAGACAAATGAAACAAATCCTCATCTAGTGATTGAAGTAGATAAACAGTGTTCTGCCTTGTGGCCACTGCCCCAACCTCAGGGACCTTTCAATCAAAAGGTTTGATGAAAACATATACTCACTGGTATAAAGACAATTGTCTGGGAAGAGAAAAGTTAATAAGGATTGACAGGTAGAATCTTATCAGGAAGCACCATCAGGAGAGAGGGTTTGATGTCTACAGTGAATTCTGGAAGGAAATTTTTGGATTGGATTGAAACAGCAGGAAGTGAAAATGGGATAACCAAAAAGGGCTCTACTTAGATAAACAGGACAGTTTCTATTTTGAAACTATGCTCAAAATCTATGCTATCTTTTAAGGAAGACAAATGAGGGCACCTAAGCCTCAATCTTCATTAACACCCAACTCTGAAGCATAATCTGCAGCACCCTGGCCATCTTTCTAATTCTGGGAACAGCCAAAGGGAAGTCAAGGCTCTGCTGGGAGTTAGACAGCAGCTCCACATGCCTTGCCTAAGCTATTTTCCTCTGACCTAAAAGCAGTGTCCACGTGAGTCAGTGGACTAAAGCTACCTGTCCAATGCAGCAACTAGCCGGAAATGCTGAACATCCAGTATCTCTGCTAACTCTTAGTTTTTAAGATTTTTATTTCTTCATCTAAATTAATGAATAGGGAAATAAATCACTATTAGGTCTTGTCTTTCATGGAAAGAAGCAGAGTGTGTTAAATTAAGCATTAGTTTTGAACACATGCAGACATAGGTAGAAATTCAGCCTATAAATCCTGTTGTTAGCTATGTATCCCTGAAAATTATCTCATTCATAAAGCTGTCACCACTACTCAAGAATAAACAGAGAACCAGGCTCTCCTCAGGCAGCATGTGTTGCAATGTTCCATGGATATCTTGGTCGTGCAGGGAACCTCATTTCTGAGAGTTCCTATTTCCATGGACCAAAGGGAGGTTGTGCAAGGGCTGGGAGGCAAAAGTAACGTGGCAACTATGACACTTTGAAGGCTGTCATTGGAAGAAAGAGCCAGAGACAAATGCAGAGGAGAGAATGGATTACAATTTGTCCATGATGTTTCCCATTGTGAGCCAAGTAATTTCATTTAAAAATATTAATCTTCTCATAAAATTCTTCTGTACACATCAATTTTTCTAATCATTAAAGAATGCCTCCCTCCCTATTCAAAAGCACCCTGACCTTCCTCTGTACTCTGAAATGGAGCTAGTGGCTGCTGGTCAAGTCTTATCACTCCAACTCTGTCTGATGGGCTGGCTGGAGTATGGGTCAGGCTTTGGGCAACTGGCCTGCCTGTCTTCCCTTACATGCATTAAACAGTATGAGTCCCAAGATGGCCAGGCCTCTCCATTTCTCCATTGGTACAGAAGGGTGGAGTCCTATATCTCAGGTGGTCTAAGAGCCACAACTTGGCACTTAACCACACTACTCTTCCCTGAGCAACCTGGATTTTTGAAACACTTCATCTTTAAATCATACCATGAAGTTCTGCTTTATGTGAGAATGACAAAAATTGATCTCACAATCTCCTTGAATTAGGGAACAGACTCTCGTTTCCCCTAACCAGAGAGGGTTCCTAAGCTAAATGAAGGGCTCTAGCTAAAATAATTTTTTAAAAGATCCAATTAAAAAATAATAAGTTGGGGCTGGGGATGTGCCTCAAGCAGTAGCATGCTCGCCTGGCATGCTCGGGGCGCTGGGTTTGATCCTCAGCACCACATAAAAATTAAAAAAAAAAAGATGTTGTGTCCACAGGGCGGGGGGTGGGGGAGTATGTTACACTGGAAACTAAATTACTACCCTTTATACAAAAAAGAAAATTCTAAAACTTCAGTGCCTGGTTGAATTGTTATTTACCAAAAATATGTTTTTAAAGGATTTTTCATGGAATATAATAAAATTAGTATTTAATAACACCTGCTATGTGAAGAAGATTGCTCTGGAGACTGCTGCAAGAAAGGCCCTGCCTCTGACCCCAAGGAGCCGTCATCCATTGGAGACCCAGAAAACTCATTCCCCAGCACCAGGTAAAAGGTAGGGCCATGCTTTAGGGGAGGTTATAAATTCACACAGAGAAGATATAACCAGCTCCCCTAGAAGAGTAAGGGTGGGGAAAGCTAATAAAGCAGGTGACACTGATCTGATCTGTGTTTTCTGAAAGAGTCCACTATACAGGCAGAGTTGGGAAAGGCCATTCTCAGCATCTGGAGAAAAGAAACAAGGCACCAGAAAAAGACATCAAGTGTTCAGAGGGTGCAGAGCCACCAAAACTCTCAAGAACAGCAGGTAGGAAGACAAACTGGTAGAATATTTTGGACAATCACTTAGCAGCATGATTTGACCTGAACTACAAGCTATAGTTCCACCTCTAGGTATACGTCCACCAGAGGTGTGTACACATAGTACAAAAAAGGGACTATTTAAAGTAGCCAGAGGATGAAAACACCTTTATTTTGCTGGTGACAAAATGGACAATAAACAGTCCGTTTTCCCATGAGGGAACATTCAGAGATGAGAAAGGAAATGATAACTACACACAATAGCAAGTACAAAGTCAAACAGAAAAAGGTAAATCACAGGAGCACCTGATGTGCTTAGGGTTCTATTTAAGTGAACTTATAAGACAGACAAAAGTGTCTGGTGTTGGAAGCCGGGAAGCTGGCATCAGGAAGAGCTTCTGGGATCCTGAGTATTCAGCCTGAGCTGGTTGCCTTTGTACAGATCATCAGTTTATACTATGCAACTGAGTAACATACTTTTGATCTGTGTACTGCTCTGCTAACACTGGTCCAAGCCATGTCATCTTCAGCCTTGATCATTAACATATGTCCCCTGCTTCTATTCTTGCCCCCTAGAACCTATCCTCCATATGAGAGTCAGGGTGCTCCCATTCAGTGTAAATCATGTCACTCTTCCACAAACCCTTTAATGTATTCTCATGTCATTCAGGTGTCACTCTTCCCCAAACCTTTTAATGTGTTCTCAGGTCATTCAGGGTAGAAGGCCCAGTCCTAACAATGATTCTGAAGTCCTATGGGCTCTGACCCCATGGACATCCCCTCCTTCTATAGCTCTTTACTACTTCCTGAACACACCAAGAATACCATTTTCCTAGACTGTTACTTTCTATTTTCCTTACTCTTCACTTTTCTTCATTGCACTGAGAACCACCTAACACTAAATTTTTATTCTGTATCAACCTCACTCCACTGGGGAAGGGGCTTTGTTTCATTTGCTAATGTATGCCCATGGCTTAGAACACTGCCTTAAGGTAAATTTGGCAAATAATTGAAAATCTGAAGACTTTATTTATCCCCAAGTGGAAAAAGTCAAAGCTTCCTTAATGTGAAGACCAGAAATGATGTCTGTCCTGGCTGAGCTTGGCACTTAACAGAAATACTCATTAAAACAAGTTACAACCATCACAACAAAGTCAGTGTGGTATGGAATTAGGTGAACAATGAGGATACTGAGATGAACAGATGTGGTACCCCAAGATTTCCATTGACAAGAGGAAAGTTTACACAGCAGAATAAACATGGCTTTAGGTGTAAACATCTGATGTTGCCTGTGGTGTAACACTGAGGAGAGGGACAAGAGAGCTCAATCTGGGACAATAGAATGAAGCTGGTAAGTGACTAATGTAAAAAAGGTAAGAAGGCTGCTAAGGGTTGGATTGTGTTCCCTCAAAATTCATGTATTTGAAAACAGGAGTTTTAGAAGTTAACTAAGATTAAATGAAGCCATAAGGTTGAGATCCTCATCTAAGAGCTATTATAATTCAGTTATGTGTACTCTATTCTGGATATTTTAAAGAACGGAGTTTGTTCAGTAAACACAAAGGAGAAAGACGAACTCTAGAAACAGGATCAAAACACATGAGTTCTTAAACAGCAACATGCACCAACTTTAATTTCTGTGTTTCAAATAAAAAGAATATAGAAAATTACGTATAAAGTAGATTTTAGGATTTATTCCTTGTAAAACGTATGAGAAAACTATGAAGAGATTCCTTATAAGAAGACTTGTAAGAAGGCTACATGGGAGCTTGGTGAGAAGGTGAATGTGCTGCAGGCCAGGAGGAAAGCCCCCATCAAAACACAAATGGCCACACTTTCAACTTGGACTGCTCAGCCTCAAGACTATGAGAAAACATTTTTTTCTATTGTTTAAGCCAGCCATCTATGACAACACAAGGGAACAAAGGTTACAGTCTGAGGTTCTGGGACATGAATTTAGGAGGAATACTATTCAAGCTACTATACTGTCTTTATATGATTATTTTAGCAAACTTGATATAAAAGTAATTTTTATGAACTTGCTGAATTGCTACATTTATGATAAAACCATTTATTATAATTTTCACTTCACATGGATTTCTAAAGTTCTATCTCTTAAAGATTCCATCTGGGGTTGCTATTCTTGGATTCAGCCACTAAAAAAATTAACTTTGAAAGAAGCCTTATAAAAATAAAAAAATATATTGATTTCTAAGTGATTTATTTATTTCTTGGATAATAAATTTTTTATGGAAGCTTTATTTCCATAAGAAAACACAAGAATGTGATCAATGAATGAATGTGTGATCTAAGGTTTTCACAGATACAAAAGAGACAAGTCCCTAACATCCTCCCTGCTCTGAAGGTCTCCTTGCCTCAATCTCAAGGTATTCTCTGGGCATCTGCTGCCTACTTCCCTGTGGGGACTACTTTTCTGTGGCTATGGTATTTCTGGATTCATCCAGCAGTGCTTTAGAGAGACAAATGACAGTGTGTTTTTCCATGTCTACCTTTAGTGATACCTTGTTGGCAATTTAAAAATGGCCATAGGAGACTTTGCAACACAGATACTGGCAACTGCCACAAACTAAAGTTTTTCTTCTAGAGAGATTGTTAAACTATTAGCACCATTAAAGCACTGAGCAGTGATTAACCTTCCAGCTAGAGGAGAATTTTAATGTTCTCCAATTCTCATCTGTGCTGGCTATACTATTTGCTTAAAAAATGAAATAGTTCAAACACATGAAAGAAGTATCAAAAATAACATAACACTCATATACATACACTATTGAGATGTTCTTTGTTGAATACCATGTTCCTCATTATCTCTGAACAGGTACTTCTTGCTAGTGGTTCTATCTATTGTGTCTCTAAAATAGGGTACAGCACACTCATAAATAAGTCAGTGTTGAAGTTTTATATAATTTGTTGGAAACACATTGATATTTGCTTTTTTAAAAAAAGCCTCAGAGGACCAAGCACAAATGATGTTTTCTAAGGGGGTTTGGTCCCAAGGGCAATAATGCCAGAGTTGAATTGCTCCTATTCCTAAGGAAAAAATAGGGGGTTCTAATGACACCTTTTTGATTTTAAGTTTCATTTACAAATAATTCAAAATCAAAGTTTATAATGGATGGAAGTTCTGTACCAGCAGTCTCCATGGAATAAGAAGACTGAATAGAGAAGTCCAGCACAAATCCAAGGCCAGGGTGGAGTGTGGAGGGGGGAGGGGACGGGGTTGTGCAAATGAGTGCTAATGCTTGAAGGAGCAGGGAAGAGGGTGAGTCTGCCCTTCTGCACCCCATCTTCCTTCCCACCACAAATGATTACGACAGAAGTGTTTGGAGAGAGACCATTTATAAATTTAAGAAAAAAATACAACCTACTTTATACTGCTGTTATGCTCTCAAGTACGGTTTTCTTCCCTCTTCAACTGTGAAATTTCAAAGAAGAAAATATATTGAAAGGATATCTGTGCATCACAACAGGGAGAAGAAAATCCACCCCCACCTTTGGCTCATGTTGATGAACACAGCAGACACATTCAGGCAGAGCAGGTGGCCACAGTACTGAGTCACATCTTCGTGGTCTGTGAGGAAACCTGATGGATTTAGCACTTACCACAGAAGCACCAGAGACCTGGAACAAGTTTTGTGGAGCCTTTTATTGCTTAAAGGGACTTAATTCTTTTGTCACCTTTATTTACATTACAGAAATGAAGCCAAGCTTCATTGCTCCAAGAGCAGAGTTCCTTAGCAGGAAAAATGCTGAATGATTTTATTCTAATATTCATAAATGCTACCATCTGGTCTAAAAACTTGGAAAAATCCCCCCAAATATCTTGGAGAAACTGAAGATCATGACCACATTTCATTTACAGCTATCAATTCAGAAGTATCTACTCTCTGTAGTTCCCACATCATCTCTTTAATCCTAGCAATGACACAACAAGTTTTGTTTCTCCCTTTTACAGGAAAGGAAAATGAAGCACATAAAAATAATGTCATTGCCCAAGGAAATGCAGCAACAAAGCCTCAGAGCCAGACCTTGAATCATAGTTAGGTCTTCCCAGAATGCTGCACTGGCTCTCACTGCTTTATTAGACCTTCTCTAAACTAGGTCAAATTAGGAAGGAGCAGTAGCAGAATGCAAAGCTTTAGCTCTACTTACATGCATTAAATGTTTTAAAATACAGAGGTGAGGAAGTATGATCATTCAGGAAGTGGGCATGCATTAAGAGGTTGGAGGTCTTTCTGAAACCTTTATGACCTCTGGTGACCTGCCTAACCTCAGACCTTTGGTGACCTGCCTAACCTCAGACCTCTGTTTCTTCACTCAACACAAGACTAGCTTACCCCACACATTACAGTGCCTTTCAGATCCCCAAATTTCTGATTCTTTCCATGAAAATCTTCCAGGACAAGTGGACTACATTATTTGCAAATGAATAGATGTATCTATCTCGATGCACAGAATTTAAATGTAAAATTTCAAAACCCCAAAACCACAATCCTTTATAAAACCGTTACCTAGAGTGAAACAGTTATCACTTTAAAACTCCAATGAACTATTTTTTTAAATCTGTCTTTAATTTTTTTCCCCACATCAATGTATACCACAGCCTGACCATTTTCTAATGATATAGTTTCTTTGTACAGGTCTGAGCAAAAGAAAGAATTTTTTTAAAGCCCCAGTGGATATGTCAAAGAAAACAATAAGGTAGCTTATTCTTCCTTCTAGACACTGTCAGATTTCATTAGAGATAATTAATTCCTAAAGACAAATAGCATTGTGAACAAGCATTGTTAAAATGTAGAGGACCAAAAGTGACATATAAATTTTGAAATAGAGCCTCCTTTTGAAGATTAAAATAAAATTAGAACTGCTTTCTCCAGTGACACAATCTATAATCATTTTCTGCTAAATAATGTAAGTATACATTATATCAAGGAAATAATATAGGACTAGGTTCAAATGTTATGATGATCTCTAGTCAGAATGGCAGCTATTATGAAGACAAACAACAATAAGTGTTGGTGAGGATGTGGGAAAAAAGGTACACTCATTCATTGCTGGTAGGATTACAAATTGGTGAAGCCATTATGGAAAGCAGTATGGAGATTTCTTGGAAAATTGGGAATGGAACCACCATTTGACCGAGCTATCCCTCTCCTCAGTCTATATACAAAGGACTTAAAAATAGCATACTACAGGGACACAACACAATTTACAATAGCTAAACTGTGTAACCAACCTAGATGCCCTTCAATAGATGAATGGATTAAAAAATTGTGGCATATATACACAATGTAATATTACTCATCAATAAAAGAGAATAAAATCATGGCATTTGCAGGTAAATGGATAGAGTTAGAGAAGATAATGCTAACTGAAGTTAGACAATCCCCCAAAAAACAAATGCCGAATGTTTTCTTTGATATAAGGAGGCTGATTCATAGTGAGATAGGGAGAGGGAGCATTGGAGGAATAGAGGAACTCTAGATAAGGCAGAAGGGTGAGAGGGGAAGGGAGGGGGCAAGGGGTTATTAATGATGGTGGAATGTGAGGATCATTATTATCCAAAGAACAGGAATGAAGACATGAATTGGTGTGAATATACTGTGTATACAACCGGAGATATGAAAAATTGTGCTGTATATGTGTAATAAGAATTGTAATGCATTCCACTGTCATATATATATAAAAAGTAAAAGAGAAATTTAAAAAAAGAGCAACAAAGGAGAAAAAATGTTGTGATTGTGAATGAGATGACGTATTTAAGCAAGGTAGGTACTAACAAATTAAATCCAAATGGATCAAAAACCCAAATGCAACACCTAAAATTATAAAACCTTTAGGGAAAAAAACATAGCAAAAGCTTTATAACATTAGACTTGACAATGATTTATTGGATATGATACCAAAGGCACAAGAAAGAAAAAAACTGGATTTCATGAAAATTTTTTAAATTTTGTGCGTCAGAACCCATTACAAACACTAAAACAATAACCCAAGGAAATGGAGATAACATTTGGAAATATTATCTGATAGGGATTAATATTAAGAATATACAGATGTTTCCTAAAATTCAATAAAAACCCAACAACCCAATTTAAAAATGGGTCAAGGACTTGAACAGCCATTTTTCCAAAGAAAACTTTAAAATGGCCAATAAGCATATGAAAAACTGCTCAACATCATCGGGATACTGCTAGTCAAACCTCAGTGACATACCATCTTACACTCCATTTGAATGATTACTGCCAAAAATAGAGAAAAAGTGTCCATAAGGATACAGAGTAACTACAGTCCTTACACACTGTTAAGACAGGAGATGGTAGGACCACCATGCCAAACAGTGCCATGCTCCTCAAAACATTAAAATAAAGTTGCCATGATCCAGCAATTCTGTTTCTTGGTATATATCTAAAAGAATGGAAAGCAAGGTCTCAAGAGATACTTGTGCATGTGTTCACAGCCGCATTGTTCACAACAGCTAAGACGGGGAAGAAATCCAACCAAGTGTTCATCTAAAAGATGAGCAGATACACAAAACGCAGCATGTACAAATATCTGATGGAATATTATTCAGCCTTTGAAAGGAAGAGAAAAGGAAGGGAAATCTGACATATGCTATGATATGAATAAACCATAAGTATATTGTGCCAAGTGAAATGAGCTGGTCACAAAAGGACAAGTACTGTATGATTTCACTTGAATATTTAGAGTAGTCAAAATTGGTGACAGAAAATGGAATGGCAGGTGCTAGGGTCTGGGACAAAGGAGGAAACAGGGAGATATTATTTAATGACAATAGTATTTCACTTTTACACATGAAAAGAGCTTGGATAAGGATATGGTTGGTGATATGATTGTATGGCATTATGAATGTATTTCTTATCACTGAATTGTTCACTTAAAATGGTTAAGACAATAAATTTTATGTATTTTACTACAATAAAAAATTTAAAAATTAATTCTCAATTATTGTAAATTTGTAAAGTGTAACAGAGAACATAATATTAGAGTGAGTATAAATCCCAAAATCATGCTACATTAAATTGTGGGCTTAGTATTTGCAGTAAAATGTATGTAGCAAGGAGCTCGGCATCTTTTCATGCTGGCAATGTGATGATTGTGTATAACAGCCTAATTTTCCTGAATGAAACCTCAGAACATCTGTAAGTCTGAAATGTGGCCTTCTGATGCTCCAGGCACTGTGAGCAATGTAATTCTCTATCTTGCACACTAACAATTACTAAAGAACCCACAAAATTTAGGTGGTAATTCAGTTGTGTTTGAAATTAAGTATTTTAAGGGATTGAGGAAAGGGAAGAGGAAGATCTGCTGTTGTCTTTCACAAACAGGTAACTCCAGCACTGGATCATTATGCTTGCAACCCAAATAATGGCATTTACGTAAGGGCTCTCTTTGAGGTGATAGAGTTCTTTTATGCCCCTGAGGGGGAAGCAGCAGGGAGGTATTTTTAAGACACTGTGCTGTGGTAGTCAGCAGCTGTAAAAACTCATGACATTGAACAGCAAATATCTCCCATCTCAGGACAGGGTATTACAAGGTGCCAGCGCAGATCTCACAGCAAGCCCTGGGAGAACAGACAACGGCACCCCAGGAGCACAAAAAAGTTTGTGTAATTTGAAAAATACACAAGCATCAGTATACTAACATGATGAGCCTTTGATTCTTCAAGTTTTTAGAGTAAGGACTTATGACATTGTCATGGGAAAGGGTGCACAGAGGACTTTTCCCTAGACGTCTTGCCTGAGAAATGGCTAAGGACACATCTGAGACGCTCTCAGGTAGAGCTGAAGGTCTCTGGGAAGGGTAGGAGAGTAACATTTCTTGAGTTCCTACAAAGTGACAGGCACTATGAGAAGTGTTGTTTACTATCATAATTCAAAACAAGAAGATAACTTTAGTTTCAACATGGAATGGATTACCCAGCCACTCCTTAACATGTTCAGGAGACTTCCTCCTGAGCTGAAGAGACAATGATAAGCACTCCCAATCTATCTCCTACTTCACTGCATTGTATCCAGTGAGCCAAAATTAACAGGAGCAGATATGCCTCACATGGAAAACAACTCGGTTTCCCATGCTCTGCTCGGGAAACAAATGCACTATAGCCACACTGTATTGGTTTAGCTTCAAACAACAGTTTATCTCAGTTTCTATAAATTGGAAGTCTTCTGCTTAAGCTCTCACAGTAGGGCAAATAAGGTGTCAGCCAGGCTGTCATCTGAAAGCCTGAGTGGGTTAGAAGCTGCGTCTGGGCTCCTTCAACTTGTTGCCTGAATATGCTTCCTTGTGTCTGTGTGACAGGTCCCTAGCTTCTTATTTGCTGCCAGGTAGTGGCCATCTTGTGGTTCAAGGGACCACCTCAGTTGGTTCTCTCTCCTTAGGCAGTCATAATATGGTGGTTGCTTCTTCTAGGTCAGTAAAGGAGAATCTCTCTCGCTCTAGTGGGCTAAAACAGACTCACAATGGAAGATAATCATGGAAGAAACAGCCCATCTACTCTGCCATATAATGTTAGCTAATCAAGGGAGTGATGAATGGTTGGTCCCTTGACTTCTGCCATACTTAGGGTTAAAAGCAAATCACAGGCTCCATCCACTCAAAGGATATGGGTTACATGGGTGTGAGGTATTAGGGGTCAACCTAAGAGTGTATCTGCCACGTACCAAGACTGAAGTTATCTTCATATTTTGCAACATAAAAGACAGTGAAGGGCTGGAGATGTGGCTCCAGCGGTAATGCGCATGCCTGGCATGCACGGGGCGCTGGGTTTGATCCTTAGCATCACATAAAAATAAAAATAAAGATGTTGTGTCCACTGAAAAATAAATATTAAAATTTTTTCTCTTCTCCTCTCTCACTCTCTCTTAAAAAAAAGACAGTGAAAACAAAACGAAATTTAAAGACAACTATATCTAAGAATTCTGGTTTTTCTATTGAATGATTTTGGGAAAATTAATCTATTTTGCAGCTTTAGTTTTTTCATTTCAAACAAGAACAACTATTATCTAGGTCTACAAAAACAAATGTTTTGTCACTAGCTTCGATCCAATAATCTCACCCATGATAGTGTGCACATATGCATTTTCCCAAAGCAATTACTTGTGAAACATATCAATTGTGACATGAAGGAGATATTATAAAGACAAACTAAAAGCTGATTCTGGCCTGCAGAAGCCTGCAGACCAAGATTTTACCAGAAAGGTTTGCGGCTCCTACAGGGTGGAGTTTAAATAGACTTAATGTGATCTGAATCAGCTATTCATCAAATTATCTAATTGCTAAACACTAAGGACTGTGCTAGAAACAGTATATAAAATAAGCAAAACAGACATAGTCCTTTGTTGAGTTATGACATAAAGAGAGGTTCATTTACAAAATATTTATGGAGGACATTGTGTATATATGAGGGATATATCTTTTTAACAAACAAGACAGACAAGTTCCTACCTTTGTGGAGATTATATTCTGGATGGGAAATGGGGGTGATGGACAGACAATAAACAAAAAGATAAGCTGGAGTATAAATTCAATTGTGATAGAAAATAACAAAAGGGATAAATAATGAAAGAAGTAGAAACAGGTTATTTTAAATAGGATGGCCAGGAAAGGACCACACCAGGAGAAGGCATCTGACTGCAGGTTGAGTGATGAGAAGCAGAAGCTATCTTGAGAGCTAACCCTAGCCCTAACCCTGTGCAAGAGTATACCTGAGACAGGTACAAGATTGGGTGTCAATTCTCAGTCTATTCTTCCTTCGGTAGAAAACACTTGAGAGTTGTAAGCAAGAGTGACAAGATATGATTTACATCTTGAATGTATGGAAATGGCTAGGAGAGTAAAGGAATATGGTAGTATATTGAACAAATAAAATGACATACAAAGTAAACATTCCAAGTACAGTTATGAAAAAAAATTAGGATCCTTTCAGTGTATCAACAACAATCCTACTCTCAGGATTCTATACCACTTGCAGTATTTTAACAATGAAACACACAGTAAATGTACTAAAGATAAGTGCTACAAAGAAAAATAAAACAAGAAAAGGGCTTAGGGAGTGAAAGGATTGATATTTTAAAAGAGTTGTACAAGAAAGCCATGCAAGGTAACATTTGAGCAGAGACATGAGTCTAGAGTCTGAGAAGACATGGAGAGGGAGGACTCAGGCCAAAGGACTGACGAGGCCCACATAAGTGAGAATGTGCCTGCATTTGAGAAACCTGGCAAAGGTGGCGAAGAGGGAGCATGATGAAGATTGTTTGAAATGCAGAAAACAAGGTGGGACCACCAAGGCCCTGTCACCAACAGTAAGTGCTTTCAGTTTTACTCTATGTGAAATCACTTGAGAGATGTGTGGAAGGGGCTTATGTGATAGAAATGTGTGGTGAGGAGGCAAAGCTGCAGGGGCTGTGCAGAATGAAAGCGCAGCAGATGCCTCTCAGTGGAGAGGATAATTTGAACTGAGGAAGGATGAGTAAGATGACAGAGGTCAAAAAGGAGCATGTGGGGCACTCCAGGAAGCGGGAACTGCTACCACAAATTCCTGGTCCAGGAAAGAGCTTGAGGCAATGAAGAAACCAGGGTGAACAGGAGGGAGAAGGAGCCTGGAGAGGCAGAAGGTGCAGGGCTCCTCAGCTGTGGCGCAGCGCTGGGCACATGCTGAGCATTCCTGAGGCCTGGGCTCAATCCCAGCACCAGTGTAATAATGATGACAATAGCAACCCTATTTTAAATAATGTCTGGCTTTAGTATTCTTTAGAGACATAGGGAATGAGTATCATTAATCCACCATCAGTTCCAGCCGACTTAAAATTATGAATTACTTAAAGTCTCAAGTATATTAGGAACCTACTAACTTTCCATATTTTTCCCAAAGATGTAGTAAAAATAGGAAACCATGCCAGCCTTTTCAATACATACAGTATATGGATTATACTGCCTATTGCTTTACTTACATTTTCCTCTTTAATATGTTATCCTTGTGAGACCCTATTCCTTTGAAGTTTAACATTTTCCTCACAATTGCTTTTGTAACCAGTCCTTTATTCATTTGGAAATTTTTCAGTGTCAGGATTTGGAAAGGTAAAAGGTACTGGCTACCAGACAGTACATTCCTCATTCTTCAAATGAGGGGTGAATGCTGCAGATTCATCAGACACCTATGTGGCAGACATACCGAGGGCAAACTACGTGTCAAGTACAATCCTAAGAGCTCTTAAAGACACTGGATGAAAATGTCAGGCCTGTCATCCAGGAAATAAAGAAAATACAGTGCTGTGGGAACAAAGATTCAGTAAACAAAAGCCAGGTGATCTGTGCATTACCTTTCAGTTCCGCCAACACCAAAATATCTTATAATCATTATATTTATTCATGTTTGGAAGAAGATGATTAAAAGGACAGCCTGTGGGAAAGAAGTGTAATTTTGATGTAATATCTTTCCAGGGACTAATGAGATGTTTTAGATCTAATGCAGCTAACTTTTTTCCCCCAAAGGCAACATTCCACAAATGAGATTTGAAATTATTATTTAAAAATACTGAATAGAAATCTAATGACCCAAATTTAATACCTGAATCTTGGATACACTGGAAAAAGACCTCTAAGGCATTTAAGGGACTAGAATTTATGTAGAGAAAATCTCTACTACCCATAATATTTTTATGTTCAAACTACATTTTTTCTCAGCAGCCTAGAAATCTGTATTGGTTTATGACATTAGGGTCAGAATAATTTCTCAGTGTTAAGTGAAAAAGTCTCTACCTTAACAAAGTATGCTACAGCAGGAAAGGATTCATACTCCAATCTGTGATTCTGTTTGAGGGAGAATCTCCACAACATTACCATGAAATGAATTTTCGGATGTTTAAAGTACAATAACTTAATGGTCTTCAGCTTGATCCTAAACACTTCATTTTTCTATTGAAAATAAAATATATTAATGCATAAACCAAGGTGGCAAACATTAAACATTTATTAACTACGTACACATTAAACATTTATGAAACTATGTAGTGTATATTTCAAATTTTAAACTGGTTGAATATAGAATTCTCTGACACTACGCTATCTGTTACAGAAACCACTATCCACACAGAGCTTTGGAGCACTTAAAATGTGGCTAGTCCAAACTGAGATGTGCAGGAAGTATAAAATACACACTGAATTTCAAAGACTTAGTATGACAGGAAAAAAAAAGAATGTAAAATGCCTTTATAATTGTCTATATCAGTATTTTACATGTTTGGTTAAATAAAATGTCATTAATTTCACCTTTCATTTAACTCTCTTGATGTAGCTCTTAGAAAATTTGTAATTACATACGTAGTCTGCATTATATAAACTGACAATGCCTATTTAGTGCCTTTTTCTTCCCCACAAGGCATCAGAACACTTAAATAAAAAACTGATTTATATTTTATGCAATGATATTTTCTCTTAGAGCAAGAATTTGTACTAGTACTTTTCATGTTCAAATTACTTCTTATCTACAAAGGGGGCTCTTGCACACTGGTGAAGATAAAGTTAACTGGTACAACCATTATGTGAACCAGTATAGAGGTTTCTCAAAGTCTCAAAAAATTAAAAACAGAAGTACCCTATCACCCAGCAATCCCATTATACTATAGCTATATACTCAAGGGAAATGAAATCAGTCCCTGTCAGAGAGACACTGGCACTCCCACGCTCACTGCAGCACTACTCACAAGAGCCAGGAGATGGGAACAACTAAATAAGTATCTATCAAGGGATGGATGAATAAAAAAAATGTGGTACAGATACACAATGGAACTACTCAGTCATAAAATGAATAAAGTCCTGACATTTGCAACAACATGAATGGAACTGGAGATCCACATGGTCTCACTCATATGTACAATCTGCAAAAGTTGACCTCACAGAAGTTGAGAATAGAATGGTGGTTACCAGAAGAAGGGTACAGTCAGGTGGAGTATGGATGGGGAGCGGTGGATCAATGGGTGCAAAGCTACAATGAGACAGGAGTAAGACGTTCTGGAGTGCTACTGCACAGTGGGATGGCTACACATAACAAGTAGTATTGTATAGTTCATAAAACTAGAGGATTTTGAATATTGTTGCCATAAAGAAATGGCCAATGTTTGAAGAGATAAGTATGAAACACTATGCAATGTATACATATATAGAAACATTACATGGTGCCCCCGAACATGGATAAATTTTATTTCTATGCATCAGTCAAAAATAAATTTTAAAAATATTTTCTAAAAATACCTTATCCAGTCAGCTTAGAAATTGGCACTGGTTATGCTACTCCTGTCTGAATGTCACAGACCCAGCTGGAAGACCTTACAGATCTGTTTCACACCCTTGAAAGCTCTGCTTCACAGGGAAGAACTGCTGGCCTATTGAGTGCCTGTGTCCCACTTTTCCTTGCCTCATCAATCAGCTGGAATTTCCACAAGGAATTAGCTGTGAAGCCCCCCCGTGTTCCACCCTCCTCAGAGTGTGTGTGTCAACTACACTGTTACACTGTCAAGTACTAGAGAGATGGACCTGATATGGGTCTTATTTTAACCCAGAAACATCTAGAATTGGCCCATTAGAAGAATATGCATGTGATAAATGCCTGTTGTATGTGTGGTTCCAATGGTTTGGGAAGAGAAAAGCTTTTACCTCCTCTCCTTTGTAGAGCAGTTGTATTGTATTAGCTACTGACTGTTAACTGTGCTTCCTAATTCATTTATTCAAATAGCCATGAGCTTGCTGGCTGCCTGAACTGGACTGGGGGCTTGGGATATAGCGGTGAATCAGACAGGCATGATATTGACCTCACAGAGAGGGAAAAAACAAACAAACATGTTACATAATTTCAATAAGGATGACATGTGCCACTGCTGAAAAGCAGCTGAACTTACAAGAGGAACAGAACAATGACACGGCAAAGGAAGGCTTCTGCATGCCTTGTATACCTGGACCTGAAAGAGCTGTTAGCTTAGCAAGGTGGAAGGGAAAGGGCTGATGAGGAGGAAGGCAGGACCCTTTAAGCCATGGTGAAAATTTGAAACTTAATCCTAAAAGCACGAAAAGCCATTGAGGGTTTTATGAAAGATAGTCATATGACCAGATTTGCCTTTTTAAAATGTCACTGTTGAGGTGGGCAAGTACAAATGTGGGACTTTCACAGAGCATATCCATGAATTCCTAAAAATTAATCAGCACCTCCTTGGTCATCATTTCAACAGAACTTAAGTTTTGAGAACATAAAAGTTGTGTAAGCTCCACAACCACAAGATCTGAAACCCAGAAAGCACCTTTGAGAGTACCTCTATTTCAGGGCACTCTCAAAGTACCCTCAAAGCATTAATTTCTACTGCTTGTACTGGCTACCCATGTCAATTTGTCACTTGGCATCAGCTCCAGTCCTGAACCAAGTCCGGTCTTGCTTATTCAGAACCAGAATCCAGCTATCCAGACTTACTGACCCAGCTCTGGTCCCTAAGAGCAAGGCAGTTAAAATACTTAGAACAAGGCATGAATCTGGAATATTATTTATGTTCTACTGTACCCAAAGACTGAGTGCCTCCAAATGTTGGCCAGACTCCTGTGCCAGCTCCAAAAGGACACCTGGGTTCTGAATAACCAGTGTACCTTCCAGGAGTTCTATGCTGTGTCTGCTCCCAAGGCAAGAATTCAAGGAGAATCTAAACCCCAAACATGGATAAACTTTATTTCTATCTCATAAACCATTAAACACAGATTGTTCAAATTCTGAGGAATGACTATATGAAATTTCATTTGCTTCTGAATGTTTAGGAGTGACACTTATTTATTTGTATATGTGACTTTCCCATAAATGCTTTTCTGAAACCAAACTGAGACTGTTTGGTGATGGTCTTAATTGTTCTTCTGGACAGTAGATAACCATTCAATTCTCAAAGAGACATAAAACCATATATTGGCAATTAATTAGCATGTTCATTTCTAAAAATACATATCTCCCTCAATTACATCCTCCTTTAACCATTTTTAATCAAAATAAAAAATAAGCCTCAATCTCACAATGTTTCCCTTCTGAATTTTCAGTATATCTACTCGGAAAGTAAAGAACCCTTTAAATATAAATGAAATGGAACTCATTCTTCTAAGGGGCAGGAGGGCGTTAACAGAAATCATGTGGACTTAAGAGGCCCAGCTTCCTCCCTTCTTGGATATGTGACTGCAACAGTTTCTTAATTTCTCTGGCCCTTGATATTTCTGTGCATAGAATGAAGCTGTCCATAGCATTTGCTTTATCAGGCTGCTATTTCATATTACTACAATCTGGATGGCTTAGACAACAGACTTTATTCTCTCACAGGTCAGGAAATCTGAAACTAAAGTATCAGCAAGGTTGGTTTCTTGCAGATGCTCTGTGGGAGAAATCTTTCCTTGCCTCTTCCCACCTGTGGTGGCTGCTGACATTCTGTGGCTTATGCCAAGGTGTCACAACTCCCACCTCTGCTCTCATTCCTCCCATAGTTGTCTTCTGAGTGTCTGTGTGTCCTCTCTCTCCTTCTCTTACAAAGGCACCAGTTCTTAGATTTAGGGTCCACTGTAAATTCAGAGGAAGTTCATATAAAGATTCTTAACTAATTATATTTTCAAAGATACTATTTCCAAATTAGGTCACTTTCTGAAGTTCTGAGTAGACCTGAATGGGGTAGGGGTGTTTGCAGAAGAACATACTATTCAACTCCCTACACCTACCCATGACACAGTATAATTCTATTACACTCAGGAAAAAGACAGGTTCCCAAAGAGGATTTGTTAACACAGTGAATTTTTAGTCCATTCTTTACACTATAAATTGTTCAGTTATATTTCATTTTTATATTAAGAAAATGTTCACTTTAAAAGATGAGACAGTGACTGTAACTAGCACTGTGCTGAAAATGCATTATTGCTCAATAAACATATTTCTCTCCCTGTCCCCTATATTTAGCCCCAAACTGTGAATTACTAGCATAATTCATGTGTGAATCTCAGGAAATCATAGGGTACTTTAATATCCTATGCAAAAATAAAGAGAAAAGTTTCTTGCCCAAAACAATTATTTCCTGGGGTGAACCAGGATAAGTAGTTCTCTTTTCAAAATCTGACCAATTACTGTTGTCTAAATATTATGGCCTAAGCATACAGCTAAGGTATCTTTGTATTTCTGTGGAATAAAAAGGTTATGAAGAAGGCTTTGGGTAAAAATTAGGGGCTTGTATTTTGTTATTTTTTATGTAACTTGCCAATAACCATTTGAAAATTTCTTTGGTCTGCTATCAATTAAATTCCTGGTTCCCATCCTTTCCCATATTTTTTTCTATATTTTCCACCCTCACATTATCTCATCTCTAGCATGTTTTAAGAAAAAAAAAGAAAACAGAATGTTATTCCCACATAGTTTGTTCATCTTCAAAATAGCAGCTGTGCTGCCATAGGTAAACAAAATGTGATTGAAAGCTGCAACACGGGGGCTGGCGGGGGGTGGTGGCAGGAGAGAGTAGCCCTACTAGGAGCACTGCGACGTCATTTGATCTCAAACACTCCACTTTCCTTGTTTCTTGCCCACTTAGGCTCTGTATCCAGACCCACCAGGGCTGAGACAGTCTCCTGCACTATCTTTCCAAGAACCACCAGGGACATGGCAGTCCAACCTAAAACTCCCAAAGAAACTAGTCTCAAAAACAAATGCTTCCAAATATGCATATATTTAGCCCTGCTTTGAGTTTTACACCCTGTGGTCAGGAACAGATATAGAGAAAGTATAATGAGGAGGCTTATGATATAGGTTGTTCTACTTTGCTACACATTAAGCCTATTTAAAGAGCCAGTTCTATCTGGTTCTCTTTTCAAAGTATAGCTGCATTATTTCTATTACAATTCTTTCCTCTAAGGTTAGAAGAATCAGAATCAAAGACAACCCTCTGATGCCAGAAGAACAAAAACCCTTTGTATTTCACCAAAGTATTCACCTTCCGACTTTTTTCACATCTTCTGGGATTATATCTTATTTTAAAAATACATACATTTTATTCCTTACCATCTCTTGCAAATTAAAGGTCAAGTGATAAGAGCATGAGACATGACATTATATGTCAATCAAGCTGTCCATGCACACCATTTGTTAAATACACCATGGTTGGATAAAATATCACAGATCCTCTGGTTACTGCAAAGTGAGCTTTAAAAAATCACCCTCCTGGGCTGGGAATGTGGCTCAAGCGGTAGTGCGCTCGCCTGTCATGCGCGCGGCCCTGGGTTCAATCCTCAGCACCGCATACAAACAAAGATGTTGTGTCTGCCAAAAACTAAAAAATAAATATTAAAAAATTCTCTCTCTCTCTCTCTCTCTAAAAAATAAAAATAAAAATAAAAAATGTCACCCTCCCCCAGTTGAAGTGCTATATGTGATGTCACTGAACCTCCAGAAAAGCAGACTGATGAAGAAGCCCACCAAACTGAAAATGTCTATCAAAGAGAAGCTAAAGATTAATTGGGAGGCATGCTAAATACAGGTAAGACAATCCCTTACCTGGATTAGGTTGAAGGTATTCAATTGTTTTAGTCATTATTTCCATCACAGCCCTGCTGGTGACATCCACTTTCTGAAACGAGAAAATACACATCCTGAATGACAGAAATCATTAGTGTTTTTGTTAAGTCTATAGAAAACCACTGTTGGGATAATAGAGTAATATCAAGTCCAGCAGTAGAAGGTGAGGGACTGTGGGGAAATGCTAAAAGGAATAATGACTGTCTATCAAGATCTGAAAAACATATTTATTCAAGGAGGAAGCTAGTAATTGCCTAAAATTTGTTTCAAAATATGCTTCATTATCTTCTGGCAAAAATAAGATCGAGACAGTGAATCATACTTTTTTTCCAGAGGCATTTAATGGATGTCTATGAAGAGCCACGTATGGTGGCAGATTTCACTGCTCAAAAGAAAAAATAATGTGCCAGGTGTGATGGGGCTTGCCTGTAATCCTAGGGGCTTGGGAGGCTGAGGCAGGAGGATCACAAGTTCAAAGTCAGCCTTAGCAATTTAGTGAGGCCCTAAGCAACTTAACAAGACCCTGTTTTAAAATAAAAAATTAAAATTAAAAAGCCTGGGATATGGCTCTATGGTTAAGTGTCCCTGGTTTCAACTGCGGCTACCAACTAAATAAATAAATAAATGACAGAAAAAGAGAAAAGAATGCAGTATCAACTCTGCTTACTCAAGTGTGAGAAGGAAAGATTGTATTTAACTTCTGAGAACATCCTAAGGATACAAAAATCTTCAGTTAACATATTTGACCAATCCTTGAACATAAGGTAAACTCTAAATAAAAACTGTGATGTTAGAGTCTATCTCAAAAAAATTCTGCGTGGTCAGCACTTGCTGTTCACTAAGCCCTCCCTGTCAGGCCCGTCTTCCCATGGGAAGAGATGATGGAAACTACTCAATGCAACCAGATCCCCTCCACCTTGCTCCACCAAATCCTTTCTTGTCAACATGTATGGTACATTCATTCACACTATAGGGAAAATGACTGATGGAAATAAATGCATCCATGTGTTCCAGGTACATGCACGTACTATATGGCATACGTATCAGGCATAGGAGGCAATTTTAATAGTGAAATTTGGATATCAAGTGCATGAAAAATTTTTCATCTGTTTATTGGAGATCAAGGGCTCCTCCCTCAAATCTAAAAAGCTTCCATAGTTTATTGTATACACATATAAAATCAGCCTTGCATGGTGTAAACCTCCTTGTATTCCATAATCTACCTATTAAAAGATTTCATCTTGCAGTTCAGTTTTCAATGCTTAATAATCTCCCATTCCATGACAGTAACATAACTCTTTGTATGCACTGTTACAGGGATAAACAGAGGAAATAAATTTCTTTTGTCAAGGAATTATGGTATAAAACTATCTTTAAAAGCATACTATTTCAGATTTACCGGCTTGCAAATGAGTCTTGTACCAAGTCCTTTTGATTGACTCAACTTCTTTAAAATTTATTCTCATTAGTTATACATGACAATAGAATGTACTTTGAAATATTATACATACATGGAATATAATTTCTCTTTCTTCTGTTTGTACTTGTAGAAGTACATAGGTCATGTAATCACATACGCATATAGGAAAGTAATGTCTGACTCATTCTACTATCTTTCCTATTCCCATTCCCTCTCTCTTCTCTTAATTCCCCTTTGTCTAATCCAAAGTATTTCAATTATTCCCTAACTCCCACCCCTATTGTGAGTTATCATCCACATGTCAGAGAGAATATTCAGCCTCTGTTTTGGGGCGATTGGCTTATTTCACTAGCATGATAATCTCTACTTTCTTTGAATTTTTTTTGTTAATTTATTTTGAAATAACAATAATATAGACAGTGAATGTAAGCATAAGTAACACTTTTTTTAAAAAAAATCTATATTTTCAGAAAAGATATTGTGAATAAAAAAGTGGCAGTTTTACAAATCTTTTAAATGTCTTCCTTAATGGGAGTCAGCTGGAATCTTCTAGCAGCTTCCACATTCAGTCTGTTGCAATGTACTGGTTTGTGCTGAAATATATCAAGGAAATCCAGCATCATACAGATATATAGTAGAAAAAAGGGAAAATAACTTATTAGGCTTTACAGATAATTGTGAATATTCATTGACAAGAAGGACTTAAGGTCCATCTCAGTTGCACTCTACTAGTCTACCGTGTATTTTTATTTTTTATTTGTTTATTTATTTTTTATTAGTTGCACGTGACAGTACAATGATCTTGACATATCGTACATTTGAATCAAATGGGGTATAATTTCTCATTTTTCAGAGTGTACAGGTTGCAGAATCACTTTGGTTATACAGACACATATATGCATACAGCAATACTAGTGTTTATTTTATTCTGCTGCCCTTCTTAACACCCCTTCCCCACCCCTCCCCTCCCATCACTTTTTTCTACCCAATCTAATGTGACACATTTCTTTTTTTTTTCCTCTCACATCATCATACATGTATTTTGTATAACGATGAGGGTCTCCTTCCATCTTCCATGCAATTCCCCTTCTCCCTCCCATTCCCTCCCACCCAATCAACAAATGGGCCAAGGACCTGAACAATCTGCAGTAAAATTTAAGGTCTGGTGTTGTGATACCTCTTGCTTTACTTTTCTTGCTATGGATTTCTTTGGCTATTCTGAGTGATTGACTCAAATTTTTAAGAAGTTTTGGGATGGAACATATAGTTCCGAGATTAGTTCTAAAAAGAACAGTAGCCCTTGGAGTTATGCACTGCATGCCTTCTGCTACCACACATGGAGGTCCTGGTAGTATTAGTAAAACATCAGTATCTATGTCCTCAAGTCATGGAATGGTTTAGGGTCAGGACAATGAATCCAAAGGGTATATGCAGAACAAACATGCAGAAGCTTCAGAGAACATGAGTGGTAGGAAGACAAATGCAGATCACCTGCTAACTATATATCAGGCATTAAGGAAGAAGATGTTGGATATATCCAGAAATCCTCTGGCTATGATAGGAAGGAAAACAGTTCCAAAAATCAAGATTTCTAAGAAGGAGTGCCAGAAGACTGGAACTGTCAGATGACCCTGATGTCTTCTGCTGCTAGAAGACCAATTATTTCTAACTTTCTTCCTTCTCTGTCCTTAATAATAATAATAACCATTACTATCACAAGATGTTTTCTATTTGTCAAAAACCAGTCTAAGGGATTTAAATATTGTTACATGGATGAGGAAATAGAGCCTAGGACACCTGCTTCAGAGACTGTGTTCCTAAACACTACCCTATATCTTCCTTAGAGGACAGGCAGCAGGGGAAGGCCCCAGCCTGAGGAGAGATACCAAGTCAGAGTTGAGAAGGAGTTTGTACCCTCCCCCACATGGACAAAGAACCTGACAGCAGTCAACCAAAAAGGTCAGGAGGAAAGCAGCTGTCATCCCATCTTCTGTTTCATTTTGAACGTCCTCAAATTCTATAAAGCTCCAATCACAAAAATTATTCCACCCTGAGCCCTACAGAAGGAGGACTCTCCCATGCTGAGCTGCTGAGCCACAAATTCTCAGTTCCAAAGGTGCCTCTGCAGAAGCTGGTGCCAACAGCACACACCTCACATTGTCCACAGGAGATTCAGCAAGGAAGGCTGTGAAATGTAGTTGTCATTCAAGTGGGGGAACCCCTAGCCCTACCAAGCTTTGTAAATATAGAGCTTAACTACTAAGGCTCTCTACAGAGAGGCCATTCACTTGGTTAAAGCCAGTAGTCCCAGAGGCACAGGGATCTTGGAGATATCAATATTAGAGTACCATTTTGGGTACCTAGAGTGGATTCAACCTTTAAAAGACTTGGGAATAGAAAGTATTCCAGTGTTACTGATGACTTGACCAAAGTCTCCCAGGACCATTACAGGTCCTGTTGTCCACTGAGGCTGACTCCTTCAACCTCTCTGGTTACCTAATCCAGGCATCATACAGAACCAGCTCTATCCAAGCACTGTTGATCTGAGCATAAAATGGGCTTCTTTGTAAGTCCATCTTTGGGGAAAAAAACTTTATCCAGTAGAATTATTTGTGTATTTTCTTTTCACAACATACACCAACAGGGAACAGCTTTTAGCAAATCCATTCATGGGCCCTTGATCTTTATGTACTCTGACAGATAATCACTCGTTTAAGTTAATAACCATAAGAAGAAGAGACCAGAAGCACAATTAGTCCAAAGCCTTGATTTTTCAAAAGTGAGAGTCTTAAGGCCTAGAAAAGGGAAGGAGCTCCCTAGGGTCACATAGCTAGTGTTATTATGGGAAGCAAACTCAAGGTCATGGATTAGGTTTCTAAGAAAGAGTACTAGAGCTGAATTGTCTCATGACCATTTGCTATTCCAGAGTCATCTGCCAGGAGGAGGCTGACTAACTTCTCATCTCTCTCCATCTCTGTCCTCAATAATAACGTTCAGGATTTTTGCTAGCTTATACTGTATTGGCCACAGACAAGCCATGGATCACAATCCTAAACGTGCCTTGCAAGGTACTGGCTAGGAAAGCTATACCTTAACTGGCAAGAACATATTCTCTTATTATCAGAACTGATAAAATGAACATGAAGAAGATGTACCCTTACATCATTTATTATAAGCAAGAGTTTATTTTCACTTAAGAAAAACACAGTGTAACTTTGAAATTATGACATATAGTTCTTTATTTCTTCAATTCCCCAATTTTCCAATTACTTAAAAATAAGCTTTGATCATCCTAAATTACAGCAACTTCCATTTTTGTGAGCTCCTGAGCTAACTATTCTTGCCTGGGACTAGTAAGGAGGATGGTAGGGTAAGGCTCTTTAAAGGAGGTGAAAACATAAATATCTGTAAATATAGGCATGCTTTTAGGAAATAAAAGCCTTTGAGTGAAATAAGGTTTTTTCCTAAAGGTAAAATCATGGGCATACATTCTGGGTATTTTCCTTCAATTTTCTCAATGCCAAGATTTTAGCAACTTCGAATATTTTAGAGTTAGGACGTCCTTTCTCTACTATCCAGTCTTATAATTTACAACTTCAGAGAGGGACAAAAATAGCTGTCAACTTTCTTTACTTACTATAATAGTTTTGTCTTCATGCTAAGTCAGAGTTTGGCAAACTGTAGTCAATGAATCAGATGAGGCTGGTCACTATTTAGTCTTACATTTTTTAAATGGAAAAAGAAATTAAAATAAGACTACTATATTGCTCATAATTCTAAAGGTTTTGTAAAACTCTGCTGTATACCCATCCGGTCCTGGGCTTTTCTTAGTTGGCAGTCTTTTGAAGGTTTCTTCTATTTCCTCAATTGATATTGGTCTGTTTAGGTTGTCTATATCCTCCTGACTCAATCTGGGCAGATCATATGACTTAAGAAATTTATCGATGTCTTCACTGTCTTCTATTTTATTGGAGTATAAGGATTCAAAATAATTTTTAATTATTTTCTGTATTTCTGAAGTGTCTGTTGTGATATTGCCTTTTTTCATCCTGTATGCTAGTAATTTGAGTTCTCTCTCTTCTTCTCTTCGTTAGCATGGCTAAGGGTCTGTTGATTTTATTTATTTTTTCAAAGAATTAACTTTTAGTTTTGTCAATTTTTTCAACTGTTTCTTTTGTTTCAATTTCATTAATTTCAGCTCTGATTTTAATTATTTTTTGCCTTCTACTTCTTTTGCTGTTGTTTTGCTCTTCTTTTTCTAGGATTTTGAGATGAAGTATGAGATCATTTATTTGTTGGTTTTTTCTTTTTTAAGGAATGAACTCCAAGCAATGAATTTTCCTTAGAACTGCTTTCAATGTGTCCCATAGATTCCGATATGTTGTGTCTGTGTTTTCATTTATCTCTAAGAATTTTTAAATTTCCTCCTTGATGTCTTCTATAACCCATTGATCATTCAGTAACTTATTGTTCATTTTCCAAGTGATGCATGATTTTTCCTTCCTTCTTTTATCATTGATTTTCAGTTTCATTCCATTATGATCAGATAAGATCCATGGTATTATCTCTACTCCTTTATATTGTCTAAGAGTTGCCATGTGACATAATATATGATCTGTTTTTGAGAAGGATCCATGTGCTGCTGAGAAAAAAGTGTAACTGCTTGATGTTGGGTGGTATATTCTATATATGTCAATTAAGTCTAGGTTATTAATTGTGTTATTGAGTTCTATAGTTTCCTTATTCAACTTTTGTTTGGAAGATATGTCCAGTGGTGAGAGAGGTGTGTTGAAGTCTCCCATGATTATTGTATGGTGGTCTATTAGACTCTTGAACTTGAGAAGAGTTTGCTTGATGAAAATAGCTGCACCATTGTTTGGGGCATATATATTTATGATTGTTATGTCTTGTTGGTGTATGGTTCCCTTGAGCAGTATGTAGTGTCCCTCTTTATCCCTTTTGATTTACTTTGGCTTGAAATCTATTTTATTTGATATGACACTACTGCTTGTTTCCGAAGTCCATATGAGTGATATGACTTTTCCCAACCTTTCACCTTCAGTCTGTGTATGTCTTTTCCTATCAAATGCGTCTCCTGTAGGCAGAATATTGTTGGGTCTTGTTTTGTGATCCATTCTACTAGCCTGTGTCTCTTAATTGGTGAGTTTAAGCCATTAACATTTAGGGTTATTATTGAGATATGGGTTGTTCTTCCAGCCATATTTGTTTATTTATGTTACTAAACATGGTTTGTTTTTCTCTTTGATTATTTTCCCCCCTTTACTGTCCTACCTCCCACTGTTGGTTTTCATTGTTATTTTCCATTTCCTTTTCCTGTAATGTTTTGCCGAGGATGTTTTGAACAGATGGTTTTCTAGCTGCAAATTCTTTTAACTTTTGTTTATCGTGGAAGGTTTTAATTTCATCTTCCATCCTGAAGCTTAATTTTGCTGGATACACGATTCTTGGTTGGAACCCATTTTCTTTCAGTGTTTGAAATATGTTATTCCAGGATCTTCTAGCTTTCAGAGTCTGTGTTGAAAGATCAGCTGTTATCCTGATTGGTTTACCCCTAAATGTAATCTGTTTCCTTTCTCTTGTAGCTTTTAAAATTCTCTCCTTATTCTGTACATTGGGCATCTAGGTGTGGATCTCTTATGATTTTGCACATTCGGTGTCCTGTAGGCTTCTAGGATTTGGGATTCTGTCTCATTCTTCAAGTCTGGGAAGTTTTCTCATATTATTTCATTGAATAGATTGCTCATTCCTTTGGCTTGGACTTCTATACCTTCATCTGTTATGACAGATGCTGCCACAGGGAAGCAAATCAGAGTTTAAGAGAATGTTAGACGTCTTAAATGGAGCACAGGTAGTTTGTGGGTTTGGCAATTGATAATAAATAGGTAAATTAAGCGCCCACTTGGATATGGGGTAATGAATGGTGGTTACATGAAAGAAGTTAAAATGTCACATGGAACATTAAAATATTTTCAAATTCTTAAGTTTTCTATCACCAAAGTTAAGAAAATGCAACTATTAGGAATGTATACACACTTACTTGAGAACCATGGAATGAGAATAATTGAATAAGCAGGTCACAGAGACATGAATAAAACAGCACCTGGGAAAGGTTGGCAGGAAGATCCAGGCTGATCCAACAGTGAGGCTTTTAATCATTTCCTACAACGCAAGAAGTAGTTGTGCCTGTCCCCCAACTTCCTTGCTTAAAGGAAGATACCCCATGTATTCAGAAAGTTTGGTAGTGTTTTCAAAATATAATATTAGCAAAGGTGTGGTTACTAGAAGGATGGTGAAAAAAAAAGAAAAGAAAGTATTAGGTTGAGATTATTCTATCATTGACCATTATCATTCTTACCATTATTTTGCTAATCTACTTGAGCACTGCCTTTAATACAAATAGTCTGGAAATATACTATAAACACATAGTCAAAAGGAAGCTTGTCTTCATGAAATTTTAGGCCAGGCAGAAAGATGCCATTGAAGATCATCATCTGTGGGACTCCCATCCCTCTCACAGCTTTATACAAGCAGTTGAGTATCTCAGTCCCATGAGCCACATCTTTGTCACCACACTCCATGAAGGATACACAATTGGCATGGTGGGCACCCATTTGCCCACTCAGAGATGTGTGCTACTCTAAACATGTTGGCTGCACTTTTATTCCTTTGCTCCCATTCGAGAGACATCTCTGGAATCTAAGTAAGAGTGACATCATTAAAAAGAGATCTTGTTAGTAATGCATTACTTGCTATGAAACTCAAGAGATGACTAGCATTCTTCACAATACAGCTAGGAACTATGGGTTTAGCCTGTTTCAATGTGGGCGTGATAGGGAATTCAGTAGTTTCTGGGTCTTTTTTTTTTTAACACCTCTGATAGCCAAAAGTTCTTTCTATATTGAGCCAGAATCTGTCTACCCATGGTTTCTACCCATTAATCCCAGTTTTCCCACTTGGGGTTCAACCCCTCTCCAACTCAAAGACACTGTCCTATCAGCCTTTCCCCTCATCCCACTCTACCAGCAATCATCACCTTCTCACTCTCACTTGCAAGGACAGTCTTCTTGTTCATTCTCAACATACTGCTTTTATTAAAACTTGAGGCTGCCCCTTAAGAAGAATTCTGTTTACCAAAGGGCCTAGAAACATGTTTCTAACCATAGAACCTCTTCTAGTTAAAACATAGAGAATTTCCATTACAAAAAAATAACAATAAATAACAATAAATCCCTTGGCTAGGAATTCTGCATTATCCATACTTTCAGAGACAAGAGAAAAATTCAAGTAGTCTCTCCTCTAGGAAGCTTCCACTGATCTATCCAATCGAGTTAGGCATCTATCCTAGATCTACAGAGGTTTTCCCCATGGCACTAAGAACTATGTCCTATTTGCTACAAATTTATGTGTCTTTTTTTTCCCCTCCAAATTGGCAGCCTCTTTCAAGCAGTAACTGAGCCTCATTTATCTCTGTACTTGGTACCCAGTATAATGCCTGACACATTATCATTTACAGATTTTCCAAGTGAATTAATAAACATAATAACACAACAAAAAAACACAGAATCATTACAGTAACTAATAAAATCTGAGAAGGAATCAGAGAGCCCTCAAATTCTAGAAGTTTCATTTTTAAAAATCTATAGCTTTTCAAGGAACAAACCCACCCAGTGTCTGTACCATAGTAATGAATTTTGCCTGTGTTTAATGAAGCTTGTAAGCAACAGATAACATTTAAGCCTAAAACAGAACCAATTTCATTCAAGGTACTTAAGAGGAGGAGACAGATCATTATGGAAAGGGTTCCTGCAGAGCAACATAGCCACAGGCTCCCCCAAATTAGCTCAGGGAGGGTTAGGCTGGAAGGCTGGGAGACATGAGGGGATCTGACTGCACCTTAGCAGGAAAGCGTGGGGCAGCAATTAAAGAAGCAACCTCCAGGAATATCTACCTCTCTCTCCCAGTAGCAGCGATGCCTAATGCAGACCTCTAATTTATTTCGTTTTGTTGTCTAATTGCACATCTGAGAATACAGCTGAACAAAGGGCTCTCTACCTCAACTGTTTGATGATCAGAAAACCAATTGAGGGTAGACAATTCTTCTGAAGACCTGGGAACATTGAGCTAAAATATTATAATATACAAATTAACCGGAAAGAAAAGATTTGAGATTCTAAATCCAAAGCAAGTACTTTTCAATTAGTGCAAATCTTATAGCTTAAGTAAATCAATTATGGGTAGAGTCCAAAATTTGAAAGAGTCACAGATGAGACAAAGGATGCATGAAATAAGATGAAGTAAAATAATTTCGACACTGAACTGAAATCTAAATCTCTGAATTTACTTAGATAAAACCCTAAATGCAAAATCATTAGTAGGTCCTTTAAATAATTAGAGGTTTATTTTGTTGCAGGAACTCTGGATTTTAAAAATAAAACCTTCAGAAACTTTATATAATCAATCATGTGGGATTAGGCCCCAACTTCCTTAATAAGAGAAATGAATCCTACATTTCATCTTCATCCTCTAGGGACACCTGTACTTGCCTAAATAAAATACTTGTAAGATTCCCTTTTATTTTAATTAGCTTGTAAGACTCACATAGGTTTCATAGCAAAATAAGTCTCCAAAAAGGTCTAATTAATTGCTTGTTGATAAACTCTATTCTTCAGATTTGCTTTTCTTTTTAGACTCACTGAAGAAACAAAATTTTGTCTTCACATAGTCAGTGAGCTATGTGACTTATTTGCTTTAGTCCTGCAAGATGCTGAAATCAAGACCAACTTCCAACACTTGGTACTTAGTTTCAAACTTCTAAATCCCTGCCTAATCTGTTATAATGGCACAGCCCTGGCCATGTGGTACTCAGGAAGAGAATCAAAGGATAAAAGGAGGACTAAGCAAGACTGGGCACAGAGTGAGGCTGGGCCTAACACAGCCCTGTGGCTGTTCCTAGAAGGGGTAAGAACTCCACTATTAGGAGTGGAGAAGTCAAGACATTCTGGGAATGTGTGTCAGTGTTTAGAGACTTAGATGCTGTAGAAGGATGGGCAGAATACTATTCCCAGAACTATAAATATCAGTGGTTGACAGCTTTGCCTGAAGATAGGTGGTATTAATAAGATGAAAAAAGGGACCAACACAGACATTTTAGTCCCTGCTGATTAATAAACAAAACAAAACAAAACAAAACAAAAAAACACAAATAACTCAATCCATAAATGGGACCAAGGACCTGAACAGACACTTCTCAAAAGAGGATATACAATCAATTAACAAATATATGGAAAAATGTTCATCATTTCTAGCAATTAGAGAAATGCAAATCAAAATTACTCTAAGATATCACTAAAGTCAGAATAGCAGCTATTATGAAGACAAACAATAAGTGTTGGTGAGGATGTGGGGAAAAAGGCATACTCATACATTGCTGGTGGGACTGCAAATTAGTATAGCCAATATGGAAAGCAGTATTTTCCAGTATTCCTTGGAAAACTGGGAATGGAGCCACCATTTAACTCAACTAACCCACTCCTTAGTCTATACCCAAAGGACTTAAAAACAGCATAACCCATTTGAATCAAATGTATGATATGTCAAGATCATTGTATTGTCTTGAGCAACTAATAAAAAAACAATGAGGCTTCTTACAATAGAGATTAAATGAGAAAAAAATTTAAAGATGTGTTTATTGTAAATCTTTATTGTACCAATAAGCCTGATAGTCCTTCAATGTAAAATTTTCTCCCAGCATCTAGTAATGAATAATGACTTGTATGTTCTTTTGATACCAAATAAAAACAATGAGTTAACCTCTTAATAGAATTTGAAAAAACAACAACAGCATACTACAGGGACACAGCCACATCAACGTTTATAGCAGCACAATTTACAATAGCTTAACTGTGGAACCAACCAAGATGTCCTTCAATAGATGAATAGATTTTAAAATGTGGTATATATAAACAATGGAATATTATTCATCAATAAAAGAGAATAAAATCATGGCATTTGCAGGTAAATGGATGGTGTTGGAGAAAATAATGCTAAGTAAAGTTAACCAATTCCAAAAAAACAAATGCCAAATGTTTTCTCTGATATAAGGTGACTGACCCATACTGGGGTAGGGAGGTGGAGCATGGGAGAAATAGACAAAATCTAGATAGGGCAGAGGGGTGGGAGGGGAAGGGAGGGGGCAGGGGTTAGCAATGATGGTGGAATGTGATGGACACCATTATCCAAAGTACAGGTACAGAGACATGAATTGGTGTGAATATACTTTATATACAAACAGAGACATGAAAAAATGTGCTCTATATGTGTAATAAGAATTGTAATGTATTCCACTGTCATGTATTTAAAAAATAAAATCAATTAAATATTAAAAAAGACTTTACAAACAAAAAATAGCAAAACTGAGACAGTCACTGGAAATAATGTGGACAAAATGAAAAAAAGTTAAATCTATCTCTCAGGCCTCTAAAATATTTCTGATATAGGCAAATCAGAATATAAAGAAAAAAGCTTTTTTATAAAAATGTACAGAAACAAAATTCTTAATTATGCTTAAATGTATTTTCCAGGTATTATACAGGCTTGGGATAGCCTTTATCAAGTACAGGATTTGTACTCCCAGATCCATCACCATCAACAATTGAAAACCCAAGATATTTGCACAATTCAATACACACTCTTCATCATAAGCCTAAATACCACTTGCTATGAACAGCCTCAAAGTGAAAGAGAAAATACAGCTTATACCCCAGGAAAAATGAAATGAGACATTTTATTCATTACCTCTACCTTTATTTATTGAGAACCTGTGATCTTTTAGGCAGAACCCTAAATTAATTATATTAGTCTTAATCCTTAATAAAAATTTTCCAAGTGGGTATAAGTATTCTCATGTTATATATTTACACACTTTGAGCAATAAATGTACTTTGCAACAAGCGGTGGAAATGGAGTTGGAGCCAAGGCAGATATGCTCCAAAACTGCATTCTGTCCATACTACCCTGCTGGATCTGGATGGCACCATCCTGTCAGAAAGTCCTCTACAGTCAGAAAGTGACTCAGCCTTCAGCTTCTCCCAAAAACATTTGGGACATCTTTCTCCAACTTCTCCACTTTTCTTCCCACCTTACCCTCATTCAACCATCAGCTCCACATAATCCTTATGTAGAAAAGAGATGATAGGACCTACTAGGAGTAGAGCATTATGACACTCTACTTTTCACTGAGCACAGCACTGAGGGATGATAGGATACTTAAAATCTCCTATTTTGGAATACACTTCAAAAGGACAATATCTTTGAAAACAATGAAATGTGTTCTCAGATATCAGTAGAGAGCAGCTCCCCCTGGCCATCTAATGGTGGAAAACTTATGGCAAAGGAAACTCATGGTGGTGGGGACTTACCCTCTCCATCTCTTTGAAGTCATCATCTAGCTTGGTTCCTTCAGCTCCTCCAACCTTCTCACTTACTTTCTGCAGGGGAAAAAAAACAAGAAAATTAATATAGTTTCTTTTACAAAGATGTAATTAAGCACTTTCAGAAACATCATTTTGTCATCAAAGGTTCAAAAAATTTTAAAAAATAAAAGAAACATCATTTAATGCACTCTCACAATCATTTTCAGAATTAGGTGGATAGTCCCATTTTCATAGTAAGAAACTGTGGTTCAGAGGGTTTAAAAACAACCTTCTGTGGGTATTGAAGCAAGTTTTTAAACTTCTATCTTCCTATTTCAATGCTGGTGCTCTTTCTGCTACATAAATCATCATACAAATATACCTAATCACTAACATTTTCCTTATGGAAGTTCTAAGGAGCAGTATCATATAATAGTCATTTCCCTCCAATAATGGCTCTTAAATGCTATCTAGGTAGAAAATTGCTACTCCTTCAACTTATTCCTCAGTGGGCTATTGAACAGATAATCACAAGTATTTATCAAACTATTAAACAACAAAAAAAAAGAAATCAGTCTACTTGATCTTCAGATAAAAGGACTTGAATACCTATCTTTCACAGCTCCCTGTAGCTCTCTACACATCCAGAAGGCAAACTATATGGAAAGATATAGTAAAGGTATTTCTTTGCAACCAATCACTTCCTATTATCATACATTTTATATTTATAAATTAACACATGCACATTATCATTTTCCACGTGTAATTTATGTTCATAAAAAATAAGCTGATATTTTCTGAAATAATTATTCAAATTAAGGATAATAAAAAATACTCTGATTTCACTGAAGATAGGAAAGAAAGTTGAATACTGATTACACAGGACTTCATTTTCCCTTAAAATACCCTAAGTGTAAAGGTAGTTAGAAGTATTTCCCTAAGATGTCATTATATTACATAGCTATCTCACACTGATAACCAATTATGTTCTTAATTTCCTTCACTGGCTGTTGGGCTGAGAGTCACTGTGGAGGATCCCCACCATGACTAAGGAACAGTAATGTCAGCAGCAACTTGGGTTATCCTAGTAAGCTTGGCTCATCTCTTTCTAAAGAGGCCTCTGATATCTAGCTCCAGCTCCTGCCAAGGAAGCTCTGATAAATGATTGTTGGAGCTGGAGGTGTCTTTCTTACCCTCACTTTCTCTCTACCCTTCTTACCTTCTTTCTGCCATAGGAAAACCTTCAGAATAAACTACTTTTGGGAAAGCTGAGACTTGGATTTCTATCACTCTGAATATCAGATGCCATCCCTTCCCCTCCCTTACCCCTAATAATAACAGAAGGAATAAAGTGTAGGGGCTGAGCACGGGAACTGACTCCTCTACTCTGCTACGTACATGGAGTTGTTATGAAAATTATGTGGCATAATAACCAAAAGAACCTATATCTGAACCCACAATGTATAGAGCAAATCGTAGCTCTCGTCTCTCACCAATAAAGCTTGTAGTTGTTTGTGGTATTTTGGTTTTTCTATCAGTTTATTTAACTGTCATTTCACACTTAAGGAAAAGTGCTAGTTTCTTCTCCAACACAATTCAATCTTAGGTTAGGTAAAGGTCTATGATTCAAACTGAAAGGTTAATGAAAACAATATTAATATCTTTAAGTTGTATCACTGACACATACTTTCATTTGTAATTTACCATTTAATGTGTTCCCCAAGAACTATGTAGAATAAACTTATGCAAACTGAGGATTGCATAAATTAAATTACTTGCCAGTTATAGACATTTTTAGCTAGGCAGAGGTGGAACCAGGACCTGAACCTTAGTTTTTCCACATCAACTCGCAGGATTTTTCAGATTCACATCACATCATTGAAGAGCTCTCCTTGGTGCTGTCCTTCTCTGCCTGCTGTTCAATCAGAACACCAGATGGGCAGATACAGATTCCCTGCCTTAACTTTCTGTATTCAACATCAGCCTCTTCCCCTGTGCCCTGAATAAGCTGATTACCAATTCTTTAAGCAGTCTTCACAGATCCAAGATTTGTCTGGCATCGATCTTACTAATGGGATCTAGCTCAGCAGCTAGTTTTTTGTTTTGTTTTGTTTTGTATTTTTATACCTGCATCCTAAAGGATTTTTGCCAAACATAAAATGGAAGGGAGAGATGGAAGAGGTTCTGAACTAGAATCCAGTTTAGAATCTGCCAGTGGAATTCCAAGTGCCAGGACTTGATCTACAAGTTCATGTTCAAATTATAGAAAGTTAGGAATAGAAGAGAGAGACCTTAAAGGTTATTAATACCAAAATTTCCCTATGATCAAATTTTTACTGTGCCACACTAATTTCCTCTCTCACATCTGCTCAATGAAAACAGTTTCAATTCACATTACTCTTCATTGTATTCTTTTTTATTAGAGCTTTATAGTTATGAATAATAGTTGGGTTCATCCCAACAAATTCATATATGCATGGAAGTCAATTTGAGTTTTCATCTTGTTCTTGAAGTACATGGTTTACTCTTAAATTTGGGCTGTGAAAATTAAATCTTGTTGAACTTTCACAATAAATACATATTTGCTACACAATTTCAGTTGTCATCTCCATTTTATAGAACTGTCTCCATGATCAAGAAACTCACTATATCCTAAAGTGCCACAGTCTGGCTGGGCACAGAATCACGAGCCACTCAAGCAGAAACAAACTTTATTTTTGAAAATGCCGCCAATACCCCGTACACGGCTGGGAAGAAGCCGATCCCCACACGCGGGGACCTGTTCCTCCCCCGGAATTCCCTCCTACTGTACTTCCCCAACCAATGGGAACTCTCCAGGAGTCCCTTAGCAGGCCGACGTGAACAACAGGAGTCCAATATCCATATGAATGTAAATCTTAACATAATCATATCATCTCAATGGCTAGCTGGCGTCACCTTACAACCAAAAGTGCCATGCATCATATTACTTGGCTGTGGCTCTTAGCACTAAAGTTCTACTTTTGTCAAAGAGAATTATTACAGTTAGATACCTCACATGACTTGTGGATCAGACATTTAACTTTATTTGCAAAACGTATACAAAAAATCAGCCAGCTGAGAAATGCCACCATGTATAGAAATATTAGAGATTACCAGGGTAATCTTGGTATAATCACATTTTGACCACTCCTAGGGAATGAAACATGGCCCTCATCCAAATCCCAAGGGTCTGTGTCATAGTTTCATTACCACAGTGCTCAAAGGAGAATAATTTTAATTCCCTTCTTTCTGCAACCATCACAAACTCAGCACCACAGTAGCTGGCTTACTGTATCAAATGAGAAACTGGGATCATTAGGTTAGAACTGACAACTGGAAACACACTGAGGCAAATTCATCAGTCCACAGGCTTTAACGCTTTAGCTTACAAATGCATGCACAAAAAAATTACAAACAAACAAACAAAAACTGTGTGGGAAGAGAGGAAGAGAGAAAGAAAAGGGAGCACAACAGTGAGAATGAGAATGTAACATAATTTCTCTTCTCTATAAAAGCTGCCATTTGCTCTGAGAGAAACAGTTCACTAAACAAGGTGAACGATGCTAGCAGTTAGATACTGATCTGGCATGATTGGTTGGTTGATACAAAAATCCTTATCTAATTATGTTCCTAAGGGGAAAAAGGTATTACTGAAAATTACATCTACTTTGTTATCTGGGCTATTTTTCCAAGTCACAAAGGATCTAAATATATCAAGGCACTGAATAAAACATTGAGCTAAATAACAACTGACTCATTCCTTAGGAGTATGGCAAAGATCTTGTCCTCCTTTTATTTTAATACATTTCAAACTTTCTTTTGTTTTATGCATAAGAATCCATGTGAGGAATACAGGGTTCCTGAATCCATATGGAGGACCAGAGTTTTCTTTTTCTTACCTGATACTATTTATTTTGTTCTATTATTTTCCAGTGAGATGGTTTCCAAACCTAGGATTCCACAGTTCTGAATATATTGTGAATCATCTAGTAGTCCTTAAGTGCTTGCCATTTGATAAATTGATTACCTATTTGAACAAACTTCAGGCAAAGCATTTGTATAAAGCAAAACAGTAGAAATGAACCCATAGGTCTCTCAGAATCATCTACAAATCCTCCTGTATCACCTAAAATACCTCCAAAATTGAGGATTCAAGATGTTCAATGGCACCTTTAATACAACATTAAAAGCTTGAGGTTTTTATCTGCCATTACATTTCCCTTACACTGTCTTCCAACCAAACCTAAAATCTTATTCTTCATTGTATTCCTCACAAGAGGTACTATAATCAATATGCAAATTTATTGTGCAAAAGTTCTTTAAAGTTTTAAACTGTTCCATACTGTTTATGTTGCTAAAAATTGTTGGCAAACATTTTGATAAGAATTAATATCAGTTTGGTTTTACTGTCCTTCAATAATAACTCTAAAGCCCTCTCCCTTTGTCTATACACTATTATTGTTACTATGTCAACCCTATCCTGCCTTTGAAGACTTCTAAACCTCTCTGTGCTTCCACAGCCTCTGAACCTAACTATGGTAGGCTCACAGTATTTGTTAGACTGTATTTATCATCATGGTTTGTTTGAATGTCTTTCTGGAGTTTCTTGAAGGCAGTGACTGTTTTTTTTTTTTTGTTTTGTTTTGTTTTGTTTTGTTTTGTTTTTGTACCGGATATTTAACCCAGGAACACTTTACCATCGAGCCACATCCCCAGACCTTTTTATTTTTTATTTTGAGTTAGGGTATCACTAAATTGTTTAGGGCCTCACTAGGTTACTGAGGCTGGCCTTGAACTTGTGATCCTCCTACCTCAGCCTCCCAAGTTGCTGGGATTACATGTGTGTACTACACAACCAGTTAGAAGGCAATGATTTGATCTTGTTCTCTGATTCCCAGAATCCAGTGGACCTCTGGCACGTGGTCTGCAGTGTAGGAGCAGACAAGAAGGCAGTGCAACAGGACGCCAAACTCTGCATCAGATTTTCTTCCACTTCCTTTTTCTACTCAAACCCCTTAGAAGTCACTCCCTGAATAATCCCTGCATTAAAGTATTTCTCTTCCCCACCAAACACCCATCTTCCAGTGGCAAAGCAGGAGTACAAGAGGTGGTTACAGAAAACAGGGTAATTAGTAGAAATTCTGGTCACATACTCCAACAGTATTTTCTTAAATAGGTTCTTTTTTAAAAATATTATTTTAGTTGTAGTTGGACACAATATCTTTATTTTAGTTATTATATGTGGTGCTGAGGATCAAACCTAGCACCATGCACGTGCTAGGTGAGCTCTGTACCATGAGCCACAACCCCAGTCCCTTAAACAGGTTCTTTTAAAAAGGAAATATGTAGGCATGACTCTTGATAAGCATATGATGAAAACAAGGCAGAAAAATCAGGGTAAGAGCAGAAATCACTTAACAGTCAGACAAAGCAATGTGTTGCCTTTTCCCCCCCTTGGTAAGTCCTTCCTCTTTCCTTCTCACCTCCATTCCCTTCCCTCTACCCCACTGATCTTTCTTCTATTTATATTTTTTAAGTTAGTGCCTTGTGGATACACATGAAGATGTGTTGACTTTTTTTTTAACACTTGCTCCCCCATCACACCATCTCCACAACCACCATCATATTAGAATGCAGCTACCTTCTCATCTCTGCCATTTACTCATTTGAAATGTTTACTGGATGCTTTTTATGAGTCAGGCACGAAAGACACTGTGAGGAAGATGTGCAAAGACCCTAGGGATTATCAGGGGAGCACAGTTCCTCTAAGAAGCCTGCACAGAAGATGCTCAGAGAGGGGAGGGAGAAAGTCATCAAGATGCAGCTGGAGATGCTGACAGGAACCAGATCGTGCAAGTTCTTTCAGACTAAATAAAGCCCTTTATCCTAAGAGCAATGAGGCATTATATTACTTCAGTCTGTCAAAACATAATATCATAGTCTGGGTGACTTAAATAATGAAAATGTATTTTCTCAAAATTCTGGAGGCTGGAAGTCCAAGATCAAGGTGCTGGCACATTGGGTCTCTGTGAGGACTCTCTTATTACAGAGAGCTGCCTATTCACTCCACCCTCTCACATGACCTTTCCTTCATTGTTGTGTGGAGAATGCTCTACCTTCTTCTAATGTTACTAATTCTATCATAAAAACCAATTCTCAATATGTCATCTAATTCTAATTACCTACCAAAGACCACATGTCCAAATATGCACTGGAGTTAGAGCTTTTGGGGGCATACATTCAGACCATAGCAGGAAGAAACATAGCAGGATTTATGATGTAAACGCTTCATTTGAGATATATTTAGTGCAAAGCCACTTGGCCAAATGAGAGCCCAGCGTGCTGTGTTGAGAGGAGATCCCATTCCTGTCATAAGGGCTCTGCCGCATTTTGCTTTCATTTGCAGGACCTCAGAGTCATGACTGTCACAAGGCTGGCATGCACAAAAGAACATATGGCTTCTCTCTGTAAGAAGCCCTGCATACCTCAAGCTCCAAATTTGCTAATAAAAACATCCTGTTCTCTAAGCAACCTCAGGAAACACATTTTTTAAAATGTTATCCTTTTGTTTTGGTTTATTTTGTTTTCCTATTTTTTTTCCTTTTGGTCTTGGTTCTCCTCCTTACATAGCATATAAAATCTCCTACTGGGATTTAATTTTCTGGAACCTAAGAGAAATTTTCCCAATAAGCTATTTTATAGTTTTCTGCAAACTGTGTTTCTCTCGAGTGAATTACCATCCACTCTTATGTAATATTTCCCAACTTAGACAGAGCCTGTTCTACTTGTTTAAATCTCAGAGGAATCTCTTCAGTAGAGCAGAAAGTTTTAGATACATACTACTACCAGAAGAGAAAGCGATACTATGAAGTGCACATGAAAATGGAGGAAAGCCCCTTTCAATTTAATTACTATATGGTTCATCGTCTCTTCTACCAGTTAAATACAGTCAACTTTCTTTGATTCTTAAATTAATTTTGTTCAAGATATGATAACCATGCCAAGGTAGAAACCAGAGCTTAAGCAAAATTAGTATCAGGTTCTTGAAGAAAAAACAAACTAAGTTTTAAAAAGCTAACCGTTTGCCATATTAGTTACAGATATTTTCAAATAAAGAAATAGCAGGTAATAAATTCAACTAAGGTCCCTTTTATTCTGCTTGTCTGCTCTGGGATAACCACTCTTCTTCCCATAGGCAATCTTGTTTTTTTCCTGCCCACATCTGCCTTATTCTGGTGTTCTCCAAAGCAGAACTTGGGACACATATGAAGAGATAGCAGATTATTGGGACTGAGGTGTGATCAAGCAAAGGAAAGGCAGGGCAGGACAGGTAAGGCCAAGGTAGGGTGTGTTCTGTAGCTGGTTACCACCACTTTAGGCCACGTGGCTCAGTGTTGCTGGGGTCCCTGTAAAGCACCACATGGACACACCTCAGCATGGGCTTTTGGATGAACAGGAAGTTATGGCAATCTTCATTAGCTGATTCACGTTGCCTCTGGCTGAAGATTGCTTTGAGGTTTTTTAACTCCTGACATTTCGGGATGCACCCAAGAACAGCTAAAGTTCCAAGGCATAGGACAAACTCCTGAAGAAAGGCTGAAGGTGGGACACAGGAGCTGTCCACCAAGCCCAGACTGAGGTCATGTAGCTGTGGGCACAAGCCCACCTGTACGGTAGGGGCCTGCAAACTTGTTTAGTAAAGGGACAAACAGAAACATTTAGGATTTGAGGGTCAGATACAGTCTGTGTCACATGTTATTTGTTGTTGTTGTTTTTACAATACTTTAAAAATATAAATATCATTCTTTTTTGTGGCTCTTGAAAACAGCCCATGGATCAGATTTGGCCCTCAGGCCACAATCTGTTAATACCTGTGCTATAGTATCCAGGATAAACAAGGATTTATTATCTGTTTATTAAATGATATGTTATACTGTACATGCCTTCCAGTAACTTATTACATATCTAACTTATAATTGTGCTATAAGTAGAAGTAGGTCATATATTTTAACTACTACATAGTTATCCGTTAAAAGAATACATCAAAATTTGTTTCTCCATTTCATCACTGATATATATTAGGGGTATTTTATGTTTTTCAAAAACATTCAGTAACAAGCATGCCTCTGTGTTTCCTGCTGCACAAGTGAGAATATCCCCCAGAATTTGTGCCTTGAAGTAAAATTACTGACATAAGTCAAAGATACTATACATAGAACTTATTTAGATATTGTAACATCACTCTCCAAAGTAGTTCTACCAATTTATGGCACCATGGGCAGGAAATTTCCTGTTCCTCCATATTTTCCCCAATACTTTGTTATGTTAGCCTTGTTTTTGCAAATATGGGTTATAGTGCATCATATTATGAATGTCATACTCTTGACAGATTCAACAACTTTTCATGTTAACTAACTCCCTGTGATTCCTAGTCTACGGATGCCTTTGCACATCATGTATCTATTTTTTTTTTATTGCTACTATTGTTTTTTCTGCTACTGGGCTGTCTTCTCTTACTCATGTACCATGTAGCAGTTCTTCACATTCCCTTTGTTTTTTACAATTCTGGCTAGCTATGACTGGGCTGGTTCAGCAGAATCTAGACCTATCGTCCCCATAGTCACAAAAACCCCTATACTGCTGTATCAATCCCTTTGGGTAAAAACTTAACACATGACTTGGAAAATATGGTATCAAACCTGTTTATTCATCTACTCATTCATTCATATACACTTATTGAGAGCTCACAATTAAGCAGCATTCCTAGTACTATACACAAGGAACACAAAGATATAGAAGGTCACAATCTAATGACCACATTCAATGACAAAGAAAGATTAGTCCTCCAGGTGAGCTAAATGTCACTTCACTTGGAGAAAAGTTTTGGAAATAAAGGAAAAAAGAGGGACCTTCCAGAGTGGCAGTGAAATCAGTAGACACCCCCTCTGGCACCACCACCATTTATTTAACTGGTAAGGTTTATTGAAAATAAACTAAAAAAAAATTTCAAGTCCCTAGAAAACTTCCTAAAAGCCCACAGCAAATGGAGAAATTTCTCTTCAATAAAACATACTAAACCTTGATAAGAATGAAGTCCCATGGGGGCTGTGACTTGCTCCTAGCCATTTCCCCAGTTGTGTGTAAAGGAAGCTCCACTGTGGGCAGATATGGCCAAGTACAGAGGGACTCCTGGCCTCCCAACTCCTAGTGTAAGGGCTATGGTTTCATCTGAAGGTGAAATATTCTTTTCCAGCTTCATTTGAAGCTGCCAATGTCCCTTATTGGCCCCTAACCTCAACCATGCAAAGCAGAAGAGTAATTCCTAGCAGGTGCTACTAAAAGGACTCCATCTTCCTTTTCCCACTGTCTTCATATTACAGGGTCGTTCTTAGGAGAAGCAGGCTACTATTCCTATTTTCAAATGGTTTAGTGATAGAGGTTCTGTCAAGGATGAGAGACTGGCCCTAAAGATGGAGAGCTCACTACTGCCTGAAGGGACTGACTTTATTTAGAATGCAAAGGGGGGAAGATCATGCCTAGGGGCATTATCAAAACGAATGGAGATTGTGGTGGCAAGCAATTAGCTAGCTGCATATTAGTAGCAAAAAGTAAAATTGTGAAACAACCATAATTTAACAGAATGTGCAAGACATCCAAAGAGTGTTTCTGAGGTCACACTCACCTCTAGGGGCCCAAAAGACTAATAAGCACATGACCCAGGCACACATCACTTTTATTTTTAATCAGGAATAATCAGAGTGGAATATAGAGGAGACCTAAAAAAAATGCCTTAAGTCAAGTACAGACCCATCAGAAAAATGAAAAAGTCTTACTGACTCAAGAGGTATAAGCACAGCCTTTGATCAAATAAACATTAAGTTACTTTAGCTCAGGGGTAACCCCTGGGAAGTCAAGCTTAAAAATAAAATCACATTTATCTTTCATGGTCTTTAAGACTGTAAGTCCACACTGCACTTTCTTAGGAGAAACCAGAGAGAGAACCTCTTGAGCTACTAGAACCTGGATGAACTCAGCACAAACCATAGATTTTCCTAATATGGAAACCACACACACATACCCAACTGCCCAGGGCAGCTTACGCAGAAATTGGATTAATAAAGGTTTAGGTAAACATGGTAGGGGATGGGACTCCTAGGAAACCAAGCTAATACAGACATAGAAGAAAAAGAAAATTTGACTAGTGAACATCAGAGGATATACACACTGGGAAGAAAATAGACTTCAAAGAATTAGTTCAGTCAAGTCACCAAACAAATTATCAAACAACTTCAATAAACTTCTTCCACAAGAAGGAATCAGTATCCAGAGATGTTGTGTTATCTTAATGTGCCATTTTCAACAAAAAAATTATGACACATGCAAAAAATACACACACACACACTCCCATCCCAGGAAAATATGATCCATACACAGAGAGAAAAAAAAAAAACAGGCACTAGATACTACTTTTACAGGGCCCAGATGATGGACTTACAAAGACATGAAAGTAGCCAGTATACACATGTTAAAAGAAATAAGGAAAATCATGCTTATAGATTATTTTATCAAAGAGAATATGAAAAAAAGACATTTTTAAAAATGAAAATTCTGAAGTTAAAAAGTATGATAAGTGAAATTAAACAATCACTAACTAGAAGGGCTTAGCAATGATTTGCAATGGTAGAAGAATCAACCTACTTGATAATATATGAGTGGAGATTAAGCAAACCAAATAATAGAAAAAAAAGAGTAAAGAAAAAATAAACAGAATCTCAGAAATACGGCACACCATCAAGAACACCAAGAAATTCATAAGGAAAATATGAGACGAAAGGAGCAGAATGAAGTAATAATGGCTAAAAACTTCTCAAGGTTATTAGAAACACTAATCTACACTTCCAAGAAACTCAGTGTACTCAGAGAGAACCACACCTAACACATCAAAATGTTGAGAGCCAAATATAAAGAGAAACTCTGGGAAATCAAGAGAAAATTGTTTACTCATTGTGTTACAATGGACTCCCAATAAGATTAATAGCAGACTTCACATCAAAAACAATAAGGACCAGGAAGCAGTGGCAGGACACATTTAACATGCTGAAAGAAATCGATTTATTTTAGGAGACATGAAAATCCAGGAAAAAAGTTTTTGAGAAGAGTCCTGTGGCTACTAGGAATCCTCAGGCAAATAAAGTTAAAAGAGGGCAGTGCAAAAAGGAAGTAATGAGAGAGAGTGATAAAGGAAAACACAGATATTACTTGTCCAAAGCTTTTATCTATTAAAGGTCAAGCAGAGAAAATCCCTCATGTACATTATTTGGGAGTTTATGAGACATTCCCACCTATTTCATCTCTGTTCAACCAGATATGCCAGTGAATCATTGTGAATTTAAAGTTGATGTATAAAAGAAGCAGAGAATCATTAGTTAAATTTTAAAAAATGAGTGACTAAACTTGCAAGCAGTACTGAAGGCAAAATAATATGATGCCAATTGCATAAAACAACCAAAGAATTTATTAATTCAAATATTTTGTTGAAAACATAAAATATCAAAACTTGGTAAAAAGAGTGGGCACAAGAAATATTACAAGGGTCTCTGAACATGAATTAAAAATAATAATTACACAAGGTGAGATTTTGGAGGGGCAATATGAAAACTTTGCTGCAGAAATAACACAAATGAAATATTTTAAAAAACACATTTGTTTGCTACAATGAAATAAGTTTGTGTTAGCATCCTAAAAAACGTTGTTTTGTTGTTTTTTGAGTGCACTTTGAAGTGCTTTGACTGTAGAGTGTTATTTATCTTTTACAATTGAAGCAAAATTATCTGGCACTGATTATTTAGATAAAAGACATTTGTGAAAGAAAGGGACACAATACATCAGGGAAGCTGAGGTAGTAAACTAAGAACCAGTTATTCGATTTCCAGCACCTGGCTATGCATGTCCCCTGTTACAGCCTACTAGTCCTAGTTGTTGTAGTCAGATATGGTCATAAATTACTGGCAGAAGAAAATGGCTAGTTTATAAAGAAAATGTGTAGCATCCCTATTAGACAATGATAGTAAGTGAACCCAAGGTGTAAAAATAGTAATTAGCCATTTGACAAACAGAAGAATTTTGGTAAACCAACATTTCACTGCACACTCCATAGCCAAAGGATCAGATTACAATTATACAATGAATATTTTCAAGAGAAAATGAATGTAATTGCATGCAGAAAATGTTGTCTCTTGAATAATGGGATGTTAAAACCATCTCCAACAAGCTTTTGTCAGCACAGAGAAAATAAAAGACACAAACATTTTAGAACCTATAAGTTGGTGTTGCATGTATGAAAAACTGATATTTTGTGCTAAAAATGGAAATTAATAAAGCTAATTTAGAAGATTTTCATAATCACATTTGCCTTCTCCTGAAGACACAGACCAGAATGAGGTTAATTTAAATAATGAGAAGAAGTCCCAAAGCCACACTTCCTGGGTTATCAATCCTGCCACTTCCTGGTTATGTTGCCTTGGGCAGGTGTTCCACTTTCTCAATGCTCTGAGATTCCTCATCTACAAAATAAAGTCCATAGATTACGCTTCTGAGTGGACATGGAAACTAGGTGAGAGAACATACTTAGCTATTGTTATTAAAATCACATGAGTCTTCAGTTACACAACACTGGACGGGGGTTAAGAATGGCACTAAGAACACAACCAGGCCATCACTTCATCAGAACTTTGGTTTTTTTTTCTTTTTTAAAAGTTGAGAAAATCTTGCCCTTCTGTAATCAGGGCATTTAAAAATAACTACTAGTGAGAAATTTATATTTCTAGTGCTTTATCTGCTTTCCACCTCTATTTTCCTCCCTTGTTGAGTTCACTGATGCAGCAATTAGTGCAAAGATGCTCAGTGCAGAAAGGTCTTCTTATTTCTGTGGTGCTGACCTCCATCTCTACTCAAAATATCATCAATTTTCATAGTTCAGACTTTTAGAGAATATAAAAATTTGATTAATCTTGTCTAGTTAGGGGTGAGTTGTGATTTAGCAATCTGAAATATCCCTTATATTGCTGTGTTTGGGGATCCAGACATTCCATAAGATGGCTATAAAGATTAAACAAGCAAAAGTGTGTGAAAGTGCTTTGACTAGTGCATGGAACTCAGTTAATCCTGTAAATATTGGCTATAATTCTAATAATATTATTATTTATTATACATTATATGCATTATTAATATTTTATTAATAGTTAATAGTAATTACTATTGTATAAATGCATAATGAAGGGCATTAGGTTCTTAATCAGCTTGCAGCTTCATTGTCTGCCTGGTAAGACATCATCTGGGATGACGCAGACCGAAGGCACCCGCATTGCCACTGACATCCTCATGCAAACCTCACTGCACTACTCTCCAAAGCTGTCCCTGCCTCACTGTCCTATTTTTCCTATTAGTTGTTCTATTAGTTGAAGTTCTCAAAGAGAAACAAAAACAATAGAATATACAATAGAGAATTTATTAAGGGCACTGGAGACAAAGAAGTCCCATGATGCACTGTTTAGAAGCAGAAGAACCAGGAAAGTTGGTAATATGTCCAATCCAAGTCCAAAGGCTTCAGAAAATGATAGGATGATGGTGTACTCTTACTCTAAGACCAAAGGCCTGAGAACCCAAGGGATAGCTGGTGCAAATCACAGAGACCAAAGACTCAAGAATCTGGAGCTCAGACATCCAAGGACAAGAGAAAATAGGTGCCTCAACTCCAGAAAACAGAAAACACAAACTCATATTTATTCTGTCTTTTTTTCTATCTGGATCCTCAGAAATTAGATGGTTTGGGCTCAGATTGCATAAGGAAGGTCCCTAGGAACAATCTACTAGTGCAAATGCCAAATCTCTACCAGAAACAACTCCAAAGATTTAATGGAAATAATGTTTCACCGTCTATAAGATTATCCCTTAACATAGTCAGGTGATACCTAAAATTAACCACCAGTGTAGTCAAAGGTACAAAAACATATTGAGGAACATGTATTTCAAAAATACAAGTATAGCTAGAAATGTAATGGGACATTTAAGAGAAACTTTCCCAACAAATTAAGAAAACAACAACAGATTGGTTAAGTAAAATATGGTATATCTGTCTAAATGGAAAAACAAAACAAAACAAAACAAAATAAAAACAACAACACTTAAAACCATGGAAGTGATTGCTTGCCAGACTGTTTGGTAACATGCCCTCTGCAGAAGTACAGTTTGCCCTTACCAAGCTAATTCGATTTCTTGCAGCACACAGGTATTTCTAAGAAATTTGGTGCCCAACATGGAACAACATGTATTGTCTCAGGGGTCATGGAGTCTTCCTCCTCACAGAAGACCATCATGCTGACTTGATGTGGCAGCCTCAGAGTAGGGAAGGAAATCTGTGACTCCTAAGGCTGACAATGGACCCCACATTGAAAGTGGGGGGGGTGGTGAAGGGCCCAAGCAAGCAACACAACAACCAGGCAACTCCATGCATGGACCAAGATAAGAAAATTTATTCTCAAGAAAAAGGTGCTTCCTTGGTGGTTAGGACATCCTGGAGATTTTGTGAGTGTGACTGAGACACAAGTGAAAGAAACCTCGAAAAGGGTATAGGGGAGCAAGTATTCGGAAATATAAGATCACACACAGAACAGAGGGAAGGGGAAGAGCAAAAACCATCCAGAGTGGAAATTGAGCCTTTAAATAAAATAGTCTAGAAAAAGAGGAGGCTGGCAGGGTAAAGACAGCGAAATATCCTCAAATACCTCTGGCCCTCATGTTAAACTATAGGAAGACAGTCCTAGGACAAAACGGAAAAAGAAACCAAAAATAAAAATACTGTTGTTTTATTTTGACTCACTGAGCACACAAGAAGCTTGGGGTATATAAGAAATCTCCAGGAAAACTTGTAGGCATAGGAACAGGGAAGGAAAATGGAAAGCACAGGCCCTTTCCATGTCTGAATCACAATGTAAAAATCTGTGACAGGCTCTATTTCAATTTCCAAAGGGTTAAAATTGATAGTTCTTTTGCCTCTTACCTGTAGGCATTTAACAGCTGATAAAGAGCTACCAAATCTTAGTTTCCTGTTTTTTTTACATATACTAGTGCATACCAGTGTATTGTATGTCATATCTCTACACGTGATTCTGCCTTTATCATGTACATGGTATGGCTTACATGTACTGGCTTACAGATGAATGAGTACTCATAAATTTAAAGAATGAATCCAAATGCCTTAAGTTCATGTGACTTAAGTAAAACTTTAACCAAAAGGGTCAATTTAAATTGGTAAGGGCAAAGATGCCTTTGAAATTATTAAGGCATGCATTTTTCTAGGTTGTCAGCCAATCAAACTGTTGCTTTCTATAAAATGTTTAAAGTGTAATGACCATTGCTTCTAAAGGTTTTTCTATGGCAAGAATAACTGACAAAGTGTTAACTAGACTTGTTTAATACTTTGGTTTTCATTGGTAACATGCATAGTAAATTAGTTTTAATAAAAATGGGATTAATCTTTACAAATGTGTTTATTAGAACAGACATCTGATTAATTAGCAAAGTTAAAATACTAACACATCAACTAAGTATAAATTCAGGTATTCTCGGCTTTTTGAATTCCATAAAGGTAACATATATTTGAGTATATTAAAAGTGTTTTATAAATTTATAAATGAGGGAAAACAGTGAGATGCTTGTTTCTGGGTCTTAACCCAAAAGCAAGGTTTCTAAGAGTTAAAATTCTAACAGGTAATTCTATATGCAAAGAATAAAAAAGGTTCAGCTATGTTTCAATTAAAGTGCTATAAAAACTTATTAAAAGAAATATTTTTTTTCTAAATTCCAAAATTTCATAATGATTATTTTAGAATGTAAATTTAAGTGTCAGCAACTGGAAAAAGAGAGACATAAGAAAGTTATGGTGTAGAAATATATTTCAAAATGGAAAATTGAAGGAAAAAGAAATGTTTCCAGATGAGACAGTCTTTTTTATGGTGGAATAAACAAGTTGTAGAATGTCCATGTAAGTTCCAAAAGATTTGTGGAAGGTAAATCTCAAAAAGTTTCTGTGTGTGATTTAGTCAGCTCTAATCAGCATAGTCAGTTAAAGTTATTAAAGGTTTATTTCCTAAAGTTAACAGTTAAGGTGCTAATAATTCTTTATGTTTAGAAGGAACATGGCTCCTCAAACCACTGATCTGCTCTTATGATAATTTCTTATGTCTGTTAGGTTTTATTACTTAAGGAAACTAAATCTTAAAGGGATTAAGGTTTTTAAATGTTTCAAAGTCTTCTAAATGATAATTTCATACTGGTTAAATAAACAACTGTTATATATACATCTGAGAATGGTTTGAGCCTGTCTAAATTGTTGTATTTATTTATTTATTTTATTTAGGTATATATGACAGGAGAATGCATTTTGATTAATTGTACACAACTGCAGCACAACTTTTCATTTCTCTGGTTGTACATGATGCAGCATCACACCATATGTACAGTCATACATGTACCTAGGGTAATGATGTCCATCTCAATCCACCATTTTTCCCACCCCCATGCACCCTCCCTCCCCTTTGCCCAATCAAAGTTCCTCCATTTTTCCCATGCCCCCCTCCCCAGTTATGGATCAGCATCCACTTATCAGGGAGAACATTCTGCCTTTGGTTTTTTGGGATTGGTTTTGAGGGACTGGTTTACTTTGCTTAGCATGATATTCTCCAGCTTCTGCAAATGCTATAATTTTATTCTCTTTTGATGCTGAGAAATGCACCATTGTGTATATATATCACAGTTTCTTAATCCATTCATCGATTGAAGGGCATCTAGGTTGCTTCCGCAGCTTAGCTACTGTGAATTGCACTGGTATGAACATTGATGTGGCTGCATCATTATAGTATGCTAACTTTAAGTCCTTTGGGTAGACCAAGGAGTGGTGTTGGAATAACTTTCAGTTCACAGCTAGTAGCTATGAGCAGCTCAGAGTGCTAGGGAAACCTAATCTTGTACAGGCCTGACAGGCACACCTGCAAGACGGGGTGCTCTGCTCTAGCAAGCTGTCTGTGAAACCACATCCTCAGTACTTGTGGTCAGCGTTGCCAAGGTACCAGACTACCAGGTCAGGAAACCGAGTCAAGTGCTTCAAGTGCATGTAGCCCCCCAACTCATAGCCCCCTCCCTTAGGGACAAAGACCCTTCCAGACTGCCTTCCATCACGACAGCAATATTTAGTGCTTCCTCATAGTGCAGTTACACTAGGCAAAAGATGATTGACTTATAGATATTAAGGTGTTTATGTGTGATTGGCGGGCACGCCCTACCCATCTTATAACAGCTGTATGCATTCCAAAAATAAACAGGAGCTTGCTGAAAGTCCACTACGGTTTCTCATCAGCCAGCTTTCTCACTAAGCTTCTGGTGTCCTTGCATTGATTCCACATCTATATCCTCCACGACTGAGGTAGCCGAGTGTATGAGTGTGCCTTATTTCCTCACATTCTCGCCAACATTTATTCTTGATAGCTGTGCCATTCTGACTGGTGTGAGATGAAATCTTAGAGTAGTTTTGATTTGCATTCCTCTAATTATTAGAGATGTTGAATATTTTCTCGTATAATTGTTGATAAAATGTATATCTTCTTCTGAGAGGTGTCTGCTCATCTCCTTAGCCCTTTTAATGATTGGGTTGTTTTTTTTGGTATTAAGTTTTTTGAGTTATTTATATATCCTGGAGATTAGTGCTCTATCTGACGTGTGTGGCAAAAATTTGCTCACAAAATGTAGGCTCTCTCTTCACCTCGGTGATTTTTTCTTTTGCTGAGAAGAAGCTTTTTAGTTTGAATCCATCCCATTTATTAATTCTTCATTTTATTTCTTGTGCTTTAGGAGTCTTGTTAAGGAAGTCAGGGCCTAATCTGACATGATGAAGATTTGAGCCTACTTTTTTCTCTATTAGGCACAGGGTCTCTGGACTAATGCCTAGGTCCTTAATCAACTTTGAGTTGAGTTTTGTGCATGGTGAGAGATAAGGTTTTATTTTCAGTTTTGCTTCATATGGATTTCCAGTTCTTCCAGCACGATTTGTTGAAGAGGCTATCTTTTCTCCAATGTATGTTTTTGTCGCCTTTGTCTAGTATAAGATAACTATATTTATGTAGTTATGCCAATACCATGCCTTTTTTGTTATTATAGCATTGGGGTATAGTTTAAGGTCTGGTATTGTGATACCTCCTGCTTCACTCTTCTTGCTAAGGATTGCTTTGGCTATTCTGGGTCTCTTGTTTTTCCAAATGCATTTCATGATTGCTTTCTCTATTTCTATAAGGAATGACATCGGGATTTTAATTGAAATCATGTTGAATCTGTATAGCACTTTGGGTAATATGGCCATTTTCACAATATTAATTTTGCCTCTCCAGAAAGATGGGAGATCATATCTTCTAAGGTCTTCTTCAATTTCTTTCTTTAGTGTTCTGTACTTTTCATTATAGAGGTCTTTCACCTCTTTTGTTAAGTTGGTTCTCAAGTTTTTTTTTCTTTTTTTTTTTTGAGGCTATTGTGATGAATGGGGTAGTTTTCCTAATTTCTCTTTCAGAGGATTTACTCATGTATAGAAACCTAGACCCTCAAAGCCAGGAGATCCTGGTATGACATATACCAAGCTCTGAAAGAAAATGGATGTCAACCAAGAATCTTATATCCAGCAAAATTAAGCTTCAGATTTGATTTTAAAAACTTTTATGAAAAACTAAAGAATCTACAATGAGAAATCCTACACTACAGAGCATCCTCAGCAAAATATTATAAGATGAGGAAATGAAAAACAATAATGAAAATCAGCAAAGAGAGGAGCTACACTAAAGGAAAGGCCAATCAAAGGAGAAACTAAGTCAAGTTTAAAACCAAAAATAAAACAAAATGTCCAAGAATACAAATCATATTTCAATAATAACTCTGAATGTGATTGGCCGAAATTCATCAATTAAAAGACATAAACTGACAGATTAGATTTAAAAAAAATACCCAACAATATGTTGTCTTCAAGAGACTCATCTCACAGGAAAAGACATTCAAAGACTGAAGGTGAAAGGGTAGGAAAAAATGTACCACTCAAATATACCATGTAAATAAGCAGAGGTTTCCATCCTCATATCAGATAAAGTGGAGTTCAAACCAAAGCTAGTGAAAAGGGATAAAGAAGGACATTTCATACTGCTGAAAGGATTCCTATGACTACAAGACATAATAATCATAAATTTCTATCTCCCAAACAATGGGACATCTATATGTGTCAAACAAATCCTTCTCAAATACAAGAACTAAATAGACCACAACACAATAATACTGGGTGACTTTAATACATCTCTCTCACCACTGGATAGATCTTTCAAACAAAAACTAAACAAACTATAGAACTCAATAATACAATCAATAATTTGGACTTAACAGACATATCTAGAATATTCCATCCATCAACAAGCAAATGCACTTTCTTCTCAACAACACATGAATCCTTGTCTAAATTTTAATGTAAAAGTAAAACTTAGTTAATAATGATATCTGTGTAACTGTGACTCTAACCTTTACTAACTGCCCTGCATTTTAGATGTCTTCATGTTCTTTAAGTGCACAAGACTTTTAAAATGTAAAACTTTGGATAATACCAGCTTGGTAAAATTCTGTCCTAACTAAAACTGTCTATAGCAATATTCTTCTTCAGATTTATATAGAAATAACCAATCTGGGTAGTATTTATGTCATTTAATGTTTTGCAACTGAGTAAATCTAATTTTTTATCAATAAGTTTTTATATATCCATATATATAAAATTTTATGTTCCTTTTCACAAATTTAAATGTACTTTTGGAAGGTAAATAGAAAAATATGATTTAAGTTATGAACTCTCTTAGCATTTCTGTTTGATTAATGTTTCAGACATAATGTTGTATTATGTTAACTGATATTCAGATAGATTCAGTAAATAATATGTAATAACTTTGTAAAATGATATGTAAGAAAGAGGCAAAAATCAGCTTTAGAAATAAAGTAGTTTAAGAATTTTCAAGAACCCAGACTCACCTTAAGTTATGATTGCCTCTTACCTTATTTCATGTAAGGATGGCTCCAAAGTAGGCCAGAATTAAGCACATTTAAATTTATGTTCAAGAGACAGGTTTATTGTTGTAAAGATTAATGTGATCTCAAAATAAACAGGGTATAAAATACATAACTAAATAAAGGTTTAGGATTATATAAATTATATTTCTTAGTTCATAGCCATTATGCAAATTGAGTATGTTTTTGCCTTTGTTAATTTCATTTTGTATTTTCCTTGTAAAATTTCTTAACAGCTTCCTGTCAGAAGCCATGTTTCTGCAATACCCTAACAGAACAACCTGAGTTAATTTGAAATAAGTCATCATCTATGGCACAGATAGAATATAATGCCAGCTTCCAGTACTAATATGGACCCCAAGTAATTATAAACATTAAAGTTAAAACTCAGTACTCCTACTTCAAGACTGGTGAAACTGACCTTCTAGATTTTTAAAATAAAAATTTGGAGAACACAATCAAGCAAGTAAAAGGGACAAGGAAAAATCAGTCAGTATTTTTGCCCTTTCTCTCTAAGTTCAGTTAGAATTCAGGGAATGATGGGACCCTCTAGGAGCCCTGCAACTCCAGTGAGTCACCTGACCTCCTCTTGATCAGGGGGATCGTGAGGACCCCAAAGAACAGGAAACCAACCAATGCACATTCTGTAAATAGGGAGAGGCAAATGTCCTTGATGCGTCCATATGTGATCAGCAAAATCCTGACCCATTCTGGCAGAGGGCATCACTAGTAGAGGAAGGCTAAAGAACCAAAGGATTTTTTACAAGTTCCCAAGAGTGATCCCTGACAAATCTCAGCTGATTCTTAACTGCACACAAGAAAAAGGTCAATTTTGACCATCTCAATCTTAAACACCTGGCAGGAGAGTATAACTAAAGCACAGACATGGACATTTAAATGGAAAGAAAATGGTTCTTTTAATGTAACTTGAGATGCATATTTGTGTTATTCCTCCGGAAATAAATAAAATGAAGGGGTTATAAAGGAAGGGTATTTATAAAGGGGTGTCTGATAAATATCACAAAAAGCTCTGTCAGAGTCACAAGTTTGTTCTGAGTCAATTGGAGATCTATAAATTTTCTTAACCTCTTGTATACATGGACTTGATCTGTGTCTGTTTTTGTTGTTGGTTTTGCTGGTATGATTATTATGATCTGTTGCTTAGACTCCTCCTCTGGAGTTCACAAGTCATCATTTCCAGCCTGGAAACTTGGTTTTAATCAAAACCTGAAAGAAGACTAGGTTCAACCAAGTTGAAGGACCTCACCAAGTGCTCCTAATCACTGGAATGGCAGTCCAAACTACTAAAAAGAGAAGTCATACTATGGACAATTTAGATCTTAAAAAGTTAATATGTTTAAGATGGGTGGCAATACCAAAGGGTACAAGAACAAAAATGAGAGAAAGGTATAAAAAGAAAAGGGAGACTTGTGAGAAATAGAAAATAGAGTGGTCCAGTTACAGACTATAATATGTAGCCTTAACTGGATTGTAAGATTCAATCATAGTCTTTTTAACTATAGCCCTTGCCTTTGCCCTCCACAATTTTAAAATCAGCCAATCACATAGATTGAGACCCCCATCTCCTCCTATCGGAACAAGAGACAGTGCTGCATTAGGGATAAAAACAGGTGGACTGCCCATCCAAGTGTGCTTGATTGCCAGACTTTGTTGGGTAGCACACCCTTTTGCAGAAGTAAAGTGTGCCTTGCTAGGATAAAAAAAAATAGTAATAAAAAAGAAGAAAAATGATAGAAATACATATCATTAAACATAAAGTAAAAAGAAATTAGCCTTAAAACTGTATGATTCTAACTGTTAATAATAGTATGTATAGAGATGAGATAAATAATTCCTCAAAAATATCAAACCTAACTCCATTAAAAGAATTATAAACTATTTAATTTTTTGTTTGCTTCTACTTTCCAGAATGAGTATTTCTTTTGTAATCCTTAAAGAAATCCTGAAATGGTAAAGTTCCATGGAAACCTGTAGTGTGGCCACTTCCATACTAATTTCCTAATCCAGATAAGGGGCTGAGATGGCCTGCATCCGGACCCAAATCAGAATCAAACACCAAGCAGTCAGTTTTACCAAACTGCCAGTCTCAGAAGGTTGTACAGAGACTGTGAGCCAAGCAACTGGAAAAATGAGCCAGACAAGAGAAGGAAGGTTCAGAAAGCAGAGTGGGTATGGCCAGAAGTACCAAGTACATTTTGTTACCAATCTAATCTTCCAATAGGGTGACTCATATCTTATTTGCCACCAGGTGCACAGTGCTGCACAACACACTGCCTTTCCTTCTATTAAAGCTTTCCTTCTGGAAGATATTTTAGTGACTACTGAAGCAAACACTGTCTACACTGATCAAATTTCAGTGATTCATCTGTGAAGAGGTCATAGCACAAATGCATACTACAATTCATAAATCAAGAACTACCAGAGCTGTGCATTTTTAATCTCCAAGATTATTTAACTCTTTTAGAGTTAAATTTAGAACACCAAGTGCTAATTCTTATTTCTCACATTTGCTCAGATCTCATTTCACCTAAAGTATCAAAAGCATACTAGAAAGTAAATTTCTTATTTCTTCTATTCTTTCCTATCTTTGAAGAGGTAGAAGATCATGCAGTTAATTCACTGGCAGGGTAATCTCTTTGCTGTATTATGTCTTAAGTATTGAATTAATATTTCTGTATGTGGAGGAGAGTCTGCTAAAATTAAAATTTTAAAACCAATCCCAACAAATTGAAACATCTTTCCTTTTATTGAAAATCTACAAATACTCCTACAATTGACATTGATGTTTTTGTGGGTTTTTTTTTTTTGGCCTACTATACTTTACAAAAAGGATAATCAACATATCAAAAATATATTGGAAATTTTGCAAGTGAAAGTAAAAAGAAATTCTACATACTAAAAAAGACATACACAATGGATAAATGTACTTAAACATACAGAATGACTATGTATCATTTAAAAAGATATACAACTTATAGCTTATTCAGGTAAGATACAGTCAAATGCAGGATGGATTCTTCACATAGTACTAAATCCTTTAAACCTCAACAAGCACAAGGGTATTAAAAATGTGCTGAGCAAGACATGATGCGTCTGACTCCAAAAGCTTAACTTCATATTTTAAGTAAGAATCCGTTTCACCTTCATGTTTATAAGCTCATCATGAAAACATTGACTGGAATAAGGTTTTGAAACAGTTCCTATGAACAGGCTAGAAACAGTAAACCCACATACACAGTTCTTTAAGTTTTAAAGGTTAGGGTCTTACTTAGCTTAACCACTTTGGAAGGAAGTAATATTTGGCATAATATCTTCTCTAAGATGATGAACATTAGCTACGATTGTGGGAAGGAATTTGATTTTAACCTGTTTCAACCTGGTTGACTGTGCTATCTCAATTACACTCAGTGAGCTTCAAAATAACACACTCAAGGTTCCATGGTTATAGTGACCAAATGAGACAGGCTATACTGAAGACTTTGAGAAGAGAAATGTCTATCTCACTTTTTTTTGACACTCAGAATTTAAATTTCTGATAAAAATATACCCTTATAAGTTAGTAGAAGGAAGGGTGGCAGAAAAAATACAGAGCCACAGACAGAAGAAGGGAATATGGTACTCCCATTTCACAGGATCAGTCCCCACCACTAGTTGCAGCAAAGCCATCTAGAGACTAACTAAAAGGACACTGCCTCCTACACTTTCCTGAACTTCTGATGACATTTGAAGGTAGGGTTTGGAACCACATTCTTAACACATTCCCTGAATATAAGAAATGCTGCCACACTGTGCCCTCCCAGGTCCAACCTCAGCAACATGTCATATCAATGTATAAGTTCTTCCTCTTAATTTAATTTGTGGTATTGTTGGCAATGTAATGAGATGCTTAAAAAAATCATAATTAGAAGCTCCAAAATCCTACAAGAGAGGCACAGTTGGATCTGGTGCTACAAAACTATGAGATCTGAATTTGCTGTGGCTCACTTCTAAAAGTTGTTTTCTATTTCTCCATATGGCAAATGCTAAAGTATTACCACTGCCATCTGGAGTTGTAAAGTGTTAAGCAATAAAACATCAGTAGAGCTTTACAGTGCCCCTAGCTCACAAGATTCCAATTTACACGAAGATTCACTGAGTACAAGTTGCCTTTCTCATGAGCCAAGAAAAAAATGACTTGCAACAAGCAGGAGGAAAAATGAACTTAGTGCATGCTTCCACCCCTGTGGGCACCATCATACACTAAAAATCATTAATTATGTGGAAACCAGAGATTTCCAGCAGAACGTTAAAACTGAAAAGGTCAGAAGCATAACATGATTCAGGGAAAATAAAGGGAATGGATCAACTGTGGACACATCTTTGACTATTACCACTAATAATACCAGACATGTTTATAGTCTCTACAGAGTACACTTTGCGTGCCTTCATTAAGCTGATCTCCAAAATCCTGTGAAGGGCCCAGCACACCCCACACACTTCTGTTAGCATCTTTATCTCTGTGCTGTATTTTTATCTTTTTATCTCTTCTCTTCCCTATGTTTGCCTATGAGTTTCTGGAAAGGAGAGATGGCATATTTTCTTCTGCATCCTTAGTATCTAGCATGGTTTCTAGCTCCATAAAGAAGGCAGAAACAGGAAACAATTGAGACTTACAGAGACCAGAGGTTATAATTCTGGACAGAGACTTGGAAGGAAGGGAGCAATAAGTCCTCAAATATAAGTGGGGCTATGGTATGGAGAGGAGATTAGACTAACTACACATGACTTCACTAAACAATCTGAATGGAAGATTTATTCCAGCTAATATATTAAAAATTCCTAATAGTGAGAAATGTCTAAAATATGAAATGTGTTCTTCAAATGGGAGTTGCCTAATACAACAATACAGGAAAGAATATGCAGAAAGAGTTTTATTCAGAGTTGGAGGCTGAGCCACATGACCCAAAAGGTTCCTTTTAATTAGAGACTCCATAAGTCTGTCCCTTGAGACATTTTACATAGCTGGTGATTGGTAGTAACAGAATGAAACCCTCAGCCTTATATCACCATTCCCACTGTACCACAATGGAAGATTCTGCAGACCACTTAGCTAACAGGTTCTACCAATTTCAAAGCAGGTCATCAAACTGCAGCTTCAAGGCAAGACAGAGTAAAATAGACTGGATTTATCCTACTTCCCAATGACAATCAGCGTGTGTGTGTGTGTGTGTGTGTGTGTGTGTGTGTGTGTGTACTCCTTCCCAAAGACAATCAGCATGTGCGTGCATATGAGAAACAATCATTTTAAGACTGAGTATCAAGCAAATAAATAGTGAACCCTGATTGACAGGAAACAAATGAGATTATCTCTACACTGTCCCAACTTAGGGCTCTGAGAGGTTTTTCCAGGCCACAATACAAGGACACTGGTAAAGCCTTAGAGATCACAGTTTAAGAAGACCAAGACAACGAGAATTTGTAGGGCAGAGTCACAATGCACAGGAAGAACATCTTGGAGATCTCTAGAGAGTCTCTTGACTATTCAGCAAAGCACATCCATGTGAGGAAAGTAACCAACACTGCAGGAAGAATCATCTAACAAGATTAGAGGGAACCATGCCCAGCACTTATGTGGAGCCAGAAATAATACCTACTCCCACCAGATATGTTGGGAAAGCTCATAATTGACACGGAATTTAGTAGAGAACTCAAGAAGTCTTGGAAGTACAAAGCAATGCACTTTGGCTATATCTAAACATTGCTCTGGTCTCCCCAATAAATATTAAAAGCAAGATCTAAAAGGACAAAACTATTTCCAAGTAATTTTGCTCTGTACAAAAAGAAAGTTCAGAATTTTTTTTTCAGTATTGGGGATTTAACCTAAGTGTGCTCCATCACTAAGCTACAGTTCCAATCCTTTTTATTTCTTATTTTGAGATAGGATCTCACTAAAATGTTCAAGTTGGCCTCAAACTTGTGATCCTCCTGCCTCAGCCTCCTGAGTGGCTGGGATTACAGGTATACACCATTTCAACCAGCCCAAAGTTCAAAATTTTTATAAGAATATAAAAATACCCAACATTCAGGGAAAATTCATAACACCATGCAAAGAAGGATTATTAGGGATACAAAGAAGCAACAAATAAAGACTATGATCCATATTGAAGAAAACTAACCAATTAATACTAATTCAGAATGACACAAATAATAAGATCAATTCACAAGGAGAGTAAAGAAATTATAATTATACTACATATGCTTAAAAAGATAAATAGAGATAAAGAACGAATAGATATCAATATAGATAATATTATAGGTTTCTAACTATAATTTTACAGATAAAACAAGATATAGGACAGTATTAACACCAAGAGACAATGAGGGAGAAAAAAATCAGAGACATTTAAGATAGCAATTGAGAATATAAAAAAATTAAACAGAAAAATGAATTTTATCAACCAAACTGACTTTATCAACATATATAGAACACTTCAACCAACAACAAAATACACATTTTTCTCAAGTATACATGGGATATTTACCAAGATACAGAATAATCTCAGCCATAAAATTCATCTCAATACATTTGAAGGGATTCAAGTCATACGAGGTGTCTTCTCCAGCCATATAAAATTAAATTTGAAATCAAGAATAGAAAAATTCTTAGAAAAATACAAAATTCTTATGAAGTAAGTAAATAATCTACTTCTAATTACCACACTGGCAATCAAAGGAAAATTAGAAAATAATCTGAACTGAATAAAAGTACAACACCGGACTTGTGAGATGACACTAAAGTTGTATTGTTATGAAGAAAATTATAGCACTAGACAAGTATGTTACAGGCAAAGAAAGGTACCAAAAAAATGACTTGGGCCTTCTACCTTAAGAAATTAAAGAAAATCAAAATAAACCCAAAGTAAGCAGAAGAAATAAAATTCAAATCAAAACAATGAATTTAAAGGAGAAAAATGATAGAGAAAGCAGGCTCTTTGAGAGAATCAACATCAATAAATTCCTAGGTATTTTTATCAGGAGCAAAGAAAGACAGAAATTAACAATTTAGTACTATTAGAAATGAGGGAGTTGATATCACTACAAATTTTACAAATTCTAAAGAATAGTAAGTGGAGTTTGTCTAGGAATATTTTTAATATTAAAAAAATCAATTACTCTATTAAGAAACTAAAATGGGAAATCCATATGATTACCTCAACAAATGTATAGAAAGAATTCAACAAAATCCAACATCTACTTCTGACCCAAACTCTCAGAACCAAAAGGAATGCCCCATATGTTAAAAAAGACATGCAAGAAAAGCCTACAGTTAATGTCATACTTAATAGTAAAGGAATGAATGCCCCTCATCATCAGCACAAATCAAGAATATGCACAACAATGTTCACACTTAATCATTTCTACTCAACACTGTAATAGAGGTTATAATGAATAGTAATACCCACAGATGGATACACAGGCAGAAAACAAAGTGTTAAAAATAAATAAAAGGCATCCAAAATAATGACATAATTACATATAAAATCTAAAGTAGTCACCCGCCCAGGTACAGTCAAAGGTGCCAAAAATACACACTGGAGAAATGACAGACTTTCAACAAAAAGTTCTAGGAAAAGTGATTATCCATAAGTAAAAGAATGAGAGGATTCCTCACCCTACACAAAAAATCAACTTAAAAATCAATCAAAGACCTAAGAATTATACAGGAAATTATGCAACTCCAAGAAGAAAATGTAGGGTCAACACTCCAACATATGATCCATATTGAAGAAAACTGACCAATTAATACTAATTCAGAATGACACAAATAATAAGATCAATTCACAAGTTTTTTTAAAAAAACCAACTTCTACATGCTCAACATCATTGCAATTAGAGAAATGTGAATTAAAACTTAACTGAGATTTCATCTCACTTCAGACAGAATGGCAGCAATCAAAAATACAAATAATAATAAATACTGAAGAGGTTGTAGAAAGGAACACTTTCATACTGTTAGTGGAACTGTAAATTAGTACAACCACGATGGAAATTATTATGGAGGTTCCTCCAAAGACTAGGAATGGAGCCACCATGTGATCCAGCTAAACCATTCCTTAATATCTATTCTAAATAATTAAAGTCTTCATACTATAGCAATGCATGTGTACCCATGTTTATGGCAGCACAATCACAACAGTCAAACTATGGAACCAGCCTAGTTGTCTATCAGTGGGTGAATAGATAAAGAAAATGTAGCATATATACATAATGAAGTTTTATCCAGTTAAAAAAATGAAATTGTTTCATTTGCAGGAAAATAGACAGAACTTGAGAACATCATATTAAACAAAATAAGCCAAACTCTGAAAGCCAAGGGTTTTATGTTTTCTCTCACATGTGAAAGCTATAAAGAAAACAGGAAAAGTAAGGTAAGGTGGGAGAGTCTTATAAAAATTGAAGAGGGATCAGCAGAGTAGAGGAAAGGGATCAGGAAAAGTAAGGAAGAAAGGGGGAAAGTAAATACTGGAGAATGATTTTGGCCAAATTATATAGCTATATGGTATTCATGTACAAATACGTAACAACAAATCCTACCATTATGTATGACTATAATACACCAGTAAAAACATGGGAAAAATAAATAAAAACCTAACGTGATTTACAAAAAGCTACTGCAATAAGGAGTTGATTGAGGCTGCAGGCTATAAGTTCATATAAACTATATTTTCAGATACTAGTAATGTATAATCATAAATTAGCATAAAAGTAATGTTCAAAATAGCATCAAAATATAAAATATTTAGGGATAAACCTAATAAAAAGATGTATAAGATCTATACTTGTGAAACCAACACTGGGCAGAGAAGTTGTAAAAGATCTAAACAAATGGGGAGCTCTACTCTGTCATTTCACTTTGATCTATAGATTAATACAATGCCAATCAAAATCCTACCTGGGGAGTGGTGAATGTGTACGAACAAAATCAGGCTGATCCCATATGGAAATATGAAGGACACAGACAACCAAAACAACTTAGAAAAATAAAGTTGGAGGACTAACAAATGGGGCTTGAGGAGAAATAAGTTTTACAAAGATGAAAGGACAATTTAGTGAAGAACAAACAAGAGTGTTCAACAAATAATGTAGAATAAATGGATGTTTATATGGAAAAAACCTTCAATCCATACTTCTACAGTATACAAAAATTAAACTGATCATAGATCTAACTCAAATATCTAAAATTTCTAAAAGGAAACATAGGAAACATCTCTACAGCCTTGGATTAGGTAAGGATTTTTTCAGATTATGACATTAAAAGCACAAAAAACAACAGGCTTATTAGATAATCATCATCAAAATTAAAATCTTCTAATTACTAGAAGACACTGTTAAAAGAATGAAAAGTCAAGCCATAAACTGGGAGGCAATATTCACAAAGCAGATATCTGATAAAGGACTTGGATCCATGTGACAGAAGCAGCTCTCAATACTCAGTTAAGAAAAGAACCCAATAAAGAAATGGGCAACACATCCGAACAGAAACACCATCAAAGAAAATATAGAGAATGGCAAATAAACACATGAAAAGATGTGCAACACAATTAGCCATTAGGAATAAAAATTTAAAGTACAGCTAACTATTACTATACAGCTTATTGGAGTGGCTAAAATTCACCTGACATACCAAAGTGTTGATGAGGGTGTGGAGCAACAGATTCTCACTCACCACTACTGGGATGTGAGATGGAACAACCCACCTTGTAAAATTATGCTGGTATTTTCTTGAAATATTAATCATGAATTTACTATATGATCTAGCTATTCCAATCCTAGATAGACCCATAAGAAAAGAAAGCATATGTGCATTAAAAAAAAAAAAGCTTGTAATCATACCAAACTAGAAACCCTAAAAATACATCAATGGCTGCATAAGGATAAACAACAAGTTGTGGTGTATCCATACTTGGCAATATAAAGGAATGAACTATTCATATACACATAAACATGCATAAACCTCTAAATACTTACTGACTTAAATGTGAGACCAAAAATTACATAATACTATGTAATTATATTTACATAAAACTCCGGAAATTCAAACTAATCTACACAGAAAAGTAAGAATACCAGTTGCTGCCTAAGGAGAGGGGGCCAGCGACAGAAGAAAAAAAATTGCCAAGGGATTTGAAAAAACTTACAAATGGACATTTGAAACAGAAGGATGGGTATGTCCACTTTCTGGCTTGCAGTGATGGTTTCGGGAGGTATACACATGTCAAAACTTTTACTGTACAGCTATTGTATGTCAATTTGTACTACAGATGTTAAATATAAGAAATCCCATCAAAGTCAAGGAAACAATATTATTATGCCGTATCCTTATGTTATTGCTTCAAACAAACAGTAGCAACAATAGCAGTAATTGTAAAAAATCAGCAGACACTGACACTGAAAAGTTATTGTGTTTCAGGCATCCTCAAAATGAACTGGACAAAATATTACTCACAACAACTGCCCTGTTTTATTAAGTGGTGCTATTATCATCATACTTCAAGGATGAAGAATGATTTATTTTATTTGCTATGTCTTCAAGGTTCATGTAAATGGCAGGATTTATCAGAATTTATTTCCTTTCAAGGATGACTACTAGTCCATTGTATATGCATGCACTCAACCACACACATACCACATTTTATTTTTCCATTCATCTGCCAATGACCATATGAATTGTTTCTACCTTTTGGTCTTTTGTCAGCTGTTTTATGTTCTTGCTTTTTTTTCCTGGTTGTATATCCAGAAGTAAATCCTCTGGATCATATGGTAATTATGTTTAATTTGTTCCAGAATCACCATAACCTCAATTCCTAAATCCTAGTACACAGAAATAAATTTCCCACAAGGCAAATCTGACCATGTCACTCTGAGAATTAAGATCCTTAACAGTTCCCTAATTGACGTTAGCATGAAATTCAAACTCTTCAACATAGAGTTCCTTCCCAGACAACTGTACTCCCACCCCAAGGACTCTGCTCCTTCCTCCAAGGTCTCAAAGCACAGTGTACCTACCATACTTCTATTAGTATTGCCTTTGCTCTGTTATCACTGGTATATATTTCTCCCTTAAGAAACTGTAAGCTACTTGAAAACAAGATCTATATTTTCATTCTTCATATCTGTAGAACTCTTCCACAGTGCCTAGAACATACTAGAAACTCAACATTTTTTAAATGAATGTCAGTTTTGCTAGACATACATAACAAAAAAAGCCTTTTCTCTTTACATGTAACATGTACTGATTCACATGTTATTTCCATTTTCAGTCATAAGCTCCTTATGGTGCTGTCTGGGGTCCTACTAAATACTGTGGAGAAAAAGAAGCTAATGACACATGGTCCATCTACATGTCAATTAGCCCCACCCCCCTCTCTCTGCTGAGTAGAATCATACACCTGTGTATGGATCTGCATGTGGACCACACATCTTTATTTCATGGACATGACACACAAGAAACTGTTCTTGCAACTGGGATTAGGAATATGTATGACTTCTGTTTTACATTCTTGCATGGACCAAAAATGGTTTCACTGTCTAATGGTAAAATATTTGAAGAGAATCTCAGCATGCAGTCCAGCCTGGTGAAAGAGCATGGATAATGGTTTCCTGAAGAAAGTGTATTTGAACTAAAATAAATAACAGTTTCTAACTATACACATTAGATGATTGCTTATTTTTTGAACTTTGTGAATCTCCTTAGTCAAGGAAAACGTCAAGTTTTCCAAAAAAGTTCTTGTTTTCCAGACAGTACTGTCACCAGATAAAAATGGTGACAGAAATATTAACAGACAGTCTGTTCTTGAGCTAGTCCACTCAGACTCAGACCATGACAGGTAATGATAAAGGAGTGCCCTCTCTTATAAATAGGTGCAAGTGAAAAAATTGGACTCTTCCAGGTCTAATGAATGCCTCACGGGCCACAAATGAACAAGCCCTGGAAAACATTCCATCACACATGACTTTAAGAACTTTTTATATCAGGAGAACCTCTGGATTAAACACTTTACCTACATTAGAAACAAACAAAATGTTTTCATGGGAGTAAGAATCACTAGGTGGGGGGAGTGTAGCCCAGTGATACGACATTTGCCCAGCATGCACGATGCCCTGCATTCAGTTTCCAGTAAAGCAAATTAAATGATTTTTAAATTAAATAATAAAATAATCATGGCAGAAACTATTGAACATAGAGAAAAAAATATGGTCACTTAGGACCCAGATTTAAAGGTAAAATACATTGGTGCTAGAAATGGAATTCTTTTCACCTCAAATGTAAAACATTAAAATTCATTATTTTAGTTCCAGTAAAAACTAAAACCTGTGGTAAAAAGGAATCTCAAATGCACTTCAAATTTCCTTAAACCTGAATCTTGTGATAAGGTTGGATTTGCATAGCCTAATTTCTTAAATGGGGCCAGGCAGAACTTAAATAGCACATTTTAAACAGATTCCAGAAGTGGACCTCCTTCACAGAGCAATCTCAAAGCACAAGAAAGGGCAGTATCTTAGCACAGGGTGCTAACTAGTCTGTAAGCCTCTGGGGACCTAACCACATGCCCAGGGTGAAAGATTGTTTAATTTGTGAGTAGAATGTAACATAATCAAATACATATTTGCTACCTAAATATTTGTTGTTGAGTTTCTAAGAAAATCAAGCTCTCATGGTTCTACCCTCAAATTGTACATGTTTTAAAAGCTGAGATTAGAATACTTTCAGACTGGAATTGTGCTACAGTTGAACCCCTGAATTTCCCAAGGTGGTTTCTCTAAACAGACACATCTAACATGAAGGAGAGATCAAGAATGTAGCTCAGTAAATAAAACATACAAAATGTGCTCATCAGTTAAGCTGAAGCAAAATTCAGCATAACTGTCTATGAAAACCAAACCAAATACAGGTGATTGTAGAAAAATTGGGGAGGGGAAGCAGCCTGGAGTGAGAGTGGCAATAAAAATATCAAGAAGCAGGCGCAGAAATGGGAGAGCACTGGGACCCTGAGGGAAGAAAGAAACCAAGAGCATGAGAACAGTTCAGACCTGGTATAGACTGTCCCTCCCATCTCAGAGGCCTGAGGGCAGCAACGAAGCACAGACCACTCATAATAGACATGCTGAAAGATAAGGATTTGCTGAATTATCTGTGTACATTCTATTTAATACAACAGAAACATCATGCACAAAATCTGCGTGCATCCAAGAGGTGAGTATGAAAAAAATCCAGGTCCTTGCATTTGGGGAGGATATGAAGAATAAAACACATGATGGATGTGTGTAAGATACTACATGCTCAAGAGGTTACCTTATGACCTGCTTCTGTTAGGAGAGGGTTTTGATCATCACTAGCAAGTAAACAAGCTCATAGAAAGATTTTCATATCTTAGAGATAAGGAATTAAGGGTATACTCTAACAGTTGTAAAGTAAATAAATGGCTGGTGTCACTCATAAGTTTCATTCTCCTTTACTGAAACAACACTTTTTCATCCCAAAATAAAGAATTTCTCATATTAATTGAAGACTGAAGTAAAACATTTAAATTTAATTTGAGTAATAATACCAAGTTCACAAATGTGATTGTTTTGTAAGACAGGTAGATGGTACAGAATGCTGTAAGGTGCCTTCTACTTACCACTGTTGTGTCCGCATTTGTCCTTCAAATACACAGCTTTCAAGCACACAAAGGATAATAGACTGCCCACAGAGAGCTAAAACCTAAAATTAAATGCCTCAGAAGGGTAGTTAGTGAGATTGCAAACATGCTATGTGTGGCCCCAAGAGGCAGATTCAGAAGCAAGATTGAGAACTCATAGAAGACAAATTTCATCTCAACTTCAGAGTGTCAAGTAACGTGATGGACTGGCTGAGAACACCAGTTGTTGCTATCTCATATCATTCTAACAGCCTAATGAAATCATGATAAGGAAATGGAGGATCAAAGAATTGAGGGACTTGCCCAAGGTCACAGAGCATGTTGAACCCAGGATACAAGACTGGCCAGATTCAAAAGTACAAATTCTTTTGAAAGCTCTAGGCTACTCTCCTAAATTTCTGGTCTCCAATGTGGGTCAAGTAGGGGTTAGCCAACTACCTCTTAGCTGTATAGGGGCTTTCTACGTCAAGTCTGTATTCATCAATATTGCCTAAAAGATCCTTCCCACCCTCAGATGCTGCTGCAATTCTCCTACAAAGCAAACTGCTTGAATTTCCTCTTAATACTCTATTGTTGAGGCAAAATCCTACAGCAGCTTTCTCTAGCCTTCCCTGGCTCTTAATTAAGGTTCTTCTATGTGAAGAAATAGGATTCTATTTTTAAAGTGCCATTATTCATTCTAATGGCATAGAAAATAGTCTTTTTTTGTTTTTTGTTTTTTTAGCAAAAAATAGTGAGACTATACTGATGATCCTGCAATATTGGTTACATGGGTAAGCAGGCACCCCCAGAGCAGTTACAATCAGCATTTTATCCCCTGGTGCATAAGGTCCTTTCCAGGTTCCTCTTTGGCTGAGTACTATGGGGTGCACAGTCTTTCCCAGCATCTCTTAGGTTTTACTATCTTCTATTGGGTTAAAGAAATATCGTTAGTTGTTTCCATCGCCCTTTATTCTCTCATGACAATAAAGTCTAAAACATCAGGAAAGAAGTAAATGCAAGGAAGATCCAAGACCCTTCACTATCCAACTATGAGACATTAAAAGCTGAGAGAGTAAAAAAAAAAAAAAGATTCAACTCTTCCTTCATAAACAAAATGTACATTGATACAAAAGAAACAAGAATGACAACATAGTGTACATCATATAACACAGAAAAAATTAAGGTACTTCATCCATTCATCTTTATGACTGAGATAAATGACCAAAAAAGTTTACCAGGGTAAGAAAAAGATCGGAGGAAAATAAAAGTGAACTATGGATTTCTTTAGGAATATCAATTGCTTCCAAGGCATCTGGCTGAGCTGAAAGGCTGGTGCAAAGTTCATGAACAGGAGCTAGCATCATAAGCAATGGGAGAAAGGGAGTTTAAATTAAGAGCAAAAAGTGTATCCATGCCTTTCATGCCTGGTTAATAGCCAATGCATAATCTAAGGGAATGAGAATAACTTTTTCAGACGTATGAAAGGAGGAAGCAAGGCCACATGAAAAGAACACAGGATCAGGGCAACAGGGTCCAGGCCCTGCTGGCCAGTCTTGGGCAAGTCCCTCAGCTACAACAGAATAAAAGATGCAATCTCTCAAATGACACAGTTCTAAGTTTTAATTAAAATATATTACTGTGACACCTCTTACTACAGATATACAGATATATTACTTTGATACTGCTTACTAAAACTTTTAATGTTGTTTTGATCAGTCTTCAGCTCTAGATCTCCAAAAATCTTTTCATTATTTTTAAAACAAATTGAACAAAACTGCCACAAGTTTTTTCTAAATACAGTCATATTAAAAGCAAAATTAATGATTATAACATTAAAATCTGGTCATCAGTCTCATAATTAGTTGCTCTCACAGCATCTTTATGAAAAGTGATTCACTTCGGCTAGTTGTTCAAAAAATATTTTATTATTATTCTTTAAGCCATAAATGCCCTTAAATCATTCCCTGCCCATAGAAGACAGCCATCTTCATTTGTGGAAAGGTGGGAAATTCTGGAGGCAGCCAGCTTACTACCTTCACATTTCATCAGGGTTGACTCTTCCTTAAAGTCCTTGGGGCACCTGCCCAGGTCAGAAAAGTACACACCTTGCAGGGTTTAGGAGGCTGCTATGTCATCTGCCACAGTCCTCAGTGACTTCTAACAGTGACTTCTAAGAGAAAGCTAAAGAACGGGCAACATTCAGGTCAGAGCAAGATCCTGGATTAACAAAAGGATAATCGAGGGATACAGCCAGCTGACAGTGAGGCATTAACAGATTCAGAGCATTAGGAACACTGCACACTTGGGGAATGTACCTAAATTTAGTTCAATAGGAATTTCTGCAGCATATTCCTCTCTTTTTATTTTAAACATCTGTAAAATTGCAGAATGTGCCTTGTGTATGCATGTATGTCTATGTGGATGTTATTCGCCAGCAGATTCATTTTCCTGTGCCTTAAAAATAAGCATGAATATTAAGGGATTATTTTCTAGTTGTAATAATGGTTTTTAATGTGTTAAGGAAAAATGTTTTTTATACACACACATGTACAAAGAGATTTTTTTAGATAAGATGATATGATAAACTTCAAAATAAATTCAGCCATGAGGTGATAATGGTTGAAAACTGGTGATGAGAACATGAGGGTTTACTATGCTAATCTCTTTACTTTTCCATCTTCTAAAATGTTTTCCACAGGAGCTTTCTGCAGTACAATTGTGATTTTATATATATATATATATATATATATATATATATATATATATATATATAATTCTTTCTTTTACATTCCCTGGGTCATAATTAGAAAAGCTTTCACCAAACCAAATTATTTACTTTTTTTCTTGGTTCCTTCTAGGACCTAGAAGTCTTCATTAATTAGAAGATAAACCTTTATTTGTTCCATTTGGAACTTATCCTGGTGTAAGATATTACCTACTTTTTATCCATGACAACTACTCATTTGTTCTGATATCATTTACTGAAGCATCTATTTGTCTTCACTGATTCAAAATCCACATATACCTTATATTAAGTTCACATATGCATTAGGGTCTATGGACTAATTATTCTAGTGCATTGATCTGGTTTTTTTAATGAACAGAGTATTTTAAGCATTAAAGGTTTCACATGTGTTCTTTATACTTCCCTTAGCTATATTTAACTACTTTGCACACAATTTATTATCAGCTTATCTTGTTAAAAACAGTATCTTTCTTTTTTTTCAATTATCACATTTTAGTTTAACTTAGTCTTAGAAGACTGACTCCTTTATCATACTGTTCTTCTCCCTTCAAAACAGAATGCTTTCTATATGTACTTACATTGTTTTTATTCTTTAAGGAAAAATTGTTCCTAATTATACCTGGGCATTTATTTTTTAAAAACATTCTACCTCAAATTGAGTCTTTTCTTCCACTATTCTTCTATCTGGTGGTTGTTTGTTCCTGTATAGCCTATTTCTTCATGTTAACGGTTCTCTGTGTTAAAACATAAATGTGCTTATTGTTTTCATGTCTTTCAATTGATCCTCTAAAGGTTAAAATGTATGCTCATAACAATGATTTAACTGTCTTTCTCCCAATGTCTATACTGTACTTTTTTCCTTGCTGAACTGCCTTGGTAACAGAGAACCTCCACAACAAAGGTCAGATGGTCTTGCACCCCTGACCCTAAGGGGAATATTTCAGTGCTGAGGTGTGATCTGGCTTGTGAGGTTAAGGCAGATGAAGGAAGCGCTGATCAATTTCTATTAGGAATTTTTATAAGGAATTGAGGCTGAATTTGGTCAAATGCACTTAGCACTGATGGATGTAACTGTATATGTCAACTTACACCTAAGATAGCATATTGTATTAGAGCTTCCTTGACAATAAATCATTATTGCAGAACCAAAGTAACTTCAATTTGATATAACCATGACATTTTGTTATAAAAATAGTGAAAAGAACACTGCAAGGATTTTTAGCCATATCCCTAAATATCTAAAAAATTAAAAAATTATGTATTTGTGTCATATGTGTGTGTACACACATGTATCTTTTTACTTAGTAATTTTAGGGCAAATTATTTATAACACTTTACCTGCAAATATTATACTAAATCTTCTCCTAAGGCACATTATTTCAAATAACCACTTAATACCAATACCTGTACCAGTCCCCACCTAAAAAATTGTAATAACTTCCTAATATCATTTAATATCTGGTTCATCCTGTCTTTTAAACTCATTTTTCAAATGAGAATCCAGTGATGGTTCACACACAACATTTGATTGTTACAGCTAACTTTTAATCCTGAAACACATCCCCCATCCCCGCCTCCTTCCTTCTCCTTCCATGACATTGGCTTTTGAAGAGACCAGGCCAATATCTTGGAGAATTCTCCAGCAGTTTAGGCAGTGTTCCACACTACAGGCTCCTCCTGATGGTGTAACTTGATTTGCTTCTCTATGCCTGTATTATCTGAGATCTCAAAAGTTAGAGATAAAGACTACATTTTTTTTTTGGCGTTGTCATATTCTTACATGTGCCCTTCTGTGATTAAATCTCTTGATTATAAATGATACCTAAATATTGAAGAACCAATTCTAATTGTCCCAATATGAATGTAAGTAAAAGTAAGGAAATAAACTTTTATTTGTCCACTATTTTGTTGGAGTGAGTATGGTTAGAAAGAAGAGGCAAACTTCTGAAACTTTCAAAAGAGAAGATTAATTTTAAACTTAGAATATGTTCCTATAACCTATTGCCAATATTGTCTTTCGATGAATGAATAAACTTTTTTCAAAAGTTAAAAAAAGACTGAGTGAATTATTTTTAGAAGAATGACTCATAAATTATGGTGAGTACAACCTGAATGAAGGCATCATACCAGGCTATCCCATTATTACTCATGCTCAACTGATCATTTGGTTAAGGAGGTAGCCACCAGATTCCTCCATTATAAAGACATTTTCATTTTTTCATTTAACAGCAATTTTTTGGAGTGACACTTTGACACTATGAAAATATTTTAATACCTTTATCATTCTGAGAGGCCCTTTGCTAGAATCCCCACCACCACCACAATTGGGGACTGCAAAATGGTGATTTTCTAATTTTATCATTCCTTATATATTAACTAGATAGCATTCTTCTATAAAAGAAAAAAAGATCACCTTTTTTCTTTGCTTTTTGCCTCCTACTCTCAATTTAATCTTGTTTTATAGTTGTTTCAAAACCCTTCCTTTTTATATCTACCTTGCACACCACTGCTGATGCACTGATTCTCAACCTTTCTGAAGCACTGCACTGTTGGATGTATCTCACACACAGTACAGAGGAGGTTCTTGCTTTCTAAGCCAAATCAAAACTTTCTAATTAGTCAAGTTAACCCACTAATTTTTGTTGATAACATAGTACGGGCTCAACTGTGTCCACAAAACATATATGTTGAAGTCCTAACCCTCAGAACTGGTGATTATAATCTATTTTGGGAACAAGGTCACATTGGTAATCATGTGCAGATGTAGTCAAGATAAGGTTATACTATATGAGGTTGGCCCTTAATCAAATATGACTGATCAACCAATGAGAAAGAGAAAAGAAACATAGAGATAGATACACAATAAGAACTCCCTATAAGGATGGAGGTTGAAGTCAGTGGTGCTTCTCAACCAAGAATAGTAAGGATTGCCAGCAAAACCAAATGCTAAGAGAAAGCCAAGGAACAGATTCTCCTCTGGTGTCCTCAGAGATTAATACTCTGAAAACTCCTTGACTTCAGACTGCTGGGCTGCAGAACTGTGAGGAAATAAATCTCCATTGTTTTAAGCCACCAAATTTGCAGCAATTTATCACAGCAGCCCTAGGAAACTGCTAAGCATTAGTACAGTCTTAATTCTATTATGTTTTAGGTAACATTTTGTTTTTAGGCTTTCACATTTTGTTATTGGTTATTTTACTTTGAATTTTCTAAACACATACATGTGCAATTTTTAAAGATATTGTTTTAGTGTCCTGACTTTATGAGAGGGTGACTCTCTTCCAACTTCTCCCCTAAAAGAGACCCAAATCATCCATGGTAATCCAAGTCCTACACTTACTCTCCACCGCCTGTCACCTACCCTCATTCTTACAGAAGCTCAGGTCTTGGCTCCCTCTCTATTATAGCTCTTGATATTGCTTTCCAAGCAGCTCTGAAATGCATGAAAGCACATGTTTGTTTTGTTTTTGTTTGTTTTTACCCAGAATTTCTAGGTGTTTTATTGCAAAAGCTTCTCAAATTTTCTGTCTTATCCCTCTGGGAACATTGTGTATAGATTTTCCCTGTGTACAGAGGATTAATTCAGACACCAGAGGGAGTCTTTGCTAGATTTGTGACTCCATTTTCAGTGCCTCCCTCTCTTTGGTTGTGGGCCCACTTCTGAGAGGTTATGGAATAATGGAAAATAAGCTGAGAGGTTATGGAATAATGGAAAGTGACAGCTTGAAACTTTTACCAACTGGGACTAAGGCCCAATATGAAATGACTTGCCCAAGGGTAGACACACTCCATGTAGCATGATAAGACACAGCTGAAAGCTCTATCCATCTCTTTAACCTTAGAGATGCATTCATCTGCTATTGTTTGATATGATTCTTGTATGAAAAACTATTTGTATAGCTTTCTCTACACCATATACTGAAGTCCTCAGACTTTGATTTAATATATCAGAAATCATGTGGTCTTACTGCCAATAGGATTTTAACACAGGCTTTTGCAATTTTTAGAAGACTGTTCAAATCAATCACAAACAAAGAATATAGAAATATTTCTAAAAAAGAGAGTTAAACACAGGGAAATCCTGGAAAAAAATCAGAATAGCAAAAAAATAGTCTGGCTAAAGAACAAAAGGTGGACAATAATTGGTTATCATCAGAAAGGTAGCTGAGACAGATTCAGAAATCAGTACTAGCTAACCTAACAATGTATATCAGGAAACCATAGAACAAAGGTGCCAAGGAGACATCTCTTTACTTCTCTAGAGTTCTGATCAATTTTCATCTCACAAATGAACCTTAGAGTATTGCTTTAGGAAGTTTTAGCTGAAAATCCTGAATTAATTATGCTACTAGGTAAATCACACATATGTGGGAAAACACAGCAAAAAGATTAGAAATCTTGAAAGACTGAGAAAAATCTGGTCATTCCTTCAAATTCCATGAGATAGTATATGACATACGGCTCAGTCTCTGAATCCAAATGGGTCGACATGACCAACTCGACACAAAGTTTGGGAAAAAAAATAAAACACGAAAAATAATAAATCCCTAGCAGATGGATCCAGAACACAAGAGGAACTCAAGTTCTCCAGAGATAATTTTTCCATGTGTATGGCCATATGTTGCTCTTCTGAGATCGTGGTAGCCCAAACTACTTTCCTCTTCCACAGAGATCATCAGCAAGAATGACAAGGAAGGGCACTTGGATGCTCTCTCGAGAATATAAACTAGAACATCTCTTCTAGCACACAACTTTGCAATATGGGTCAAAATTTAACAATTCTATCTTTTAATACAGCAACATGCCACCTGGGTATAAAGAAATAAGACATTCAAAGAACAAAATGTCTATCATGACACTATTTATAATAAACACTGGAAATGACCTACATATTCACCATTAGGTGACTGGTTAAATGACACATGTCATCAATGACATACCATGTGACAGAGAAAATAGATAAAGCACTGAACTAATAGAGGTGCCCTTGTTCAAAAAGCCATATGGTCTCAAGCTCATGAGGCTTCACAGTACCACAGGCAAGCACTGCTGAACAGCCACGTGGGGCCAGTGTTCAACAGTGGGACCTTGTTTTAGTCAACTTTTGCACTGCTGTGACCAAAATATCCAACAAGAACAATTTAGAGAGGAAAAGTTCATTTGGGGTTCATGGTTTTATAGGTCTCAGTCCACACATGGCCAACTCCACTGCTCTAGGCCTAAGGTGAGACAATATATCTTGGGGGAAAAGCCCAGCAGAGGAAAGCTGCTCAGCTCCTGGAAGCACCGGAAAGCAGAACTAAGAGAGAAAGGAAGGGGCCTCAGGAAGAACAACCCTTCCAGGGCACGCCCAATGATCTACCTACTTCCAGTGACGCCCGCCTACCTACCGCTACCACCTGTCAGTCCATTCAAACTAGGATGGACCAATCAGGTTAAGCTCTCATAATCTGATAATTCTACCTCTGAATATGCCTGCATTAACAGAAGCTTTGGGGGTATACCTCATACCCAAACAATTCCACATGACATGACAGTGAGGCTACAGAGAAAGGACAACACAGAAGACAGACAAATACTAAGGCTCTTCCCTACTTGAAAGCAGATCTCAGAGAGAGTCCTTTCTGGGCTGTGTAAACTTGGTAGTGGTGGTTGAAGAGGGGAGCTGGGAAGCTGGGTACAGGAAAGGACATACCTGGAAAGTGATATTGAAATTCCTGTCAATCTAGCAACTATGTATTTCACTTGGTTTAAATTTAGTTTGGAGAAATAAGGGTAACAGCTTATTTCATTCACCTTGAATGTTATGAAACAGTTTCTGCTGCTTATACACAAATCTAATAGTACCTTTACCAAATGATTGACAGTGAGTCAATCATAGTTATATATATATGGAAATATTTCCAAGAATTTTGGCTTTTTCTCCCCATGTCCTTCTATATTTGAGTTTTAGTAAACTGCATACACTATACCTCTAGGAAAAGATCAAAAACTAAAAGGAAAAAAAATTACTAAATCTCTCACTTCCTGTCAAGGTCTGAAACATCTCCACTATACTTGTTACCTACATGGAAGAGGATATATAGTAGAATTTAGTCCAATTCCTTTAATTATGCAGAAACAAGGACAAGGAGTTTTTTAAGTAGCTAAGCTAACGTCATTTTACCTAATTTAATTCTTTATTTCTTTTTTTCTTTTGAAATTGTTTATTACTCATCAATTTCAGCAAATTAAGTTTTATTTCTTCATACTGTGTCTTATTTTCCTAGTTTATCTGAAGCCTGGGGTTTAGAACTATTCCAATATAAACATGTTCATGCAAATTTAAACATACTTCCCAGGGATTTCCTCCTGGTTCCTTCCCATTCACTAAAACATTCCAGATATCCATCCATCTATTCATCCTTCTGCCTATAAGTCTGTCTTTATATAATCCAGGATTTAACAGCTGTCTGTAAAGCTACCCACATACAAAGCTGACAGTAAGAGCACTCATCACTGACAATGTGCCATGGGTCGTCATTCTATGAACTTCAGAGTCAGAAGGCACCATGTTTTGAACAAGAGAGCTGAGGCCTGGAGGGATGAAGACATTGACCAATGTCACAAATTACTCGCTGTATCCAACTTGGACCCAAGTCTGTAGATTCTTCCTATCTAGTGTTATTTCTACAAAAGTACATAATAGTCAACTTTCGATTCTTGCAACATTAGCAGGGTCTTCTATGGGAATATTTAAGGCAACAAAGTTTTTAAAAAGTATATTTAAGGCCAGAAAAATCCCAGAAGACCAGCTGTGGGACAAGATTTGGGGTAAATAAGAGAAAGTGTACAGAAAGAGGGAAATCAGAGAGAGAATGTCTTTTAAATCCTTACAGAATATTCTAGATCTTGGCTTTTCAACACCAACCTGATTTTACTAATACCTTTCAAGCAACACTGTGACAACAGAGCAAATGAGAAGAGGAGAAGAATGTAGGGGAAGCAACCCAAGCTGAAGACAGGAGTCCTAGGGTTATAATTCTAGCAGTTTCTGTATAAAATACTATAGCAGTTTAAATATTCCCTTGGTCCATTCCAAGCTCAGAAATCCACAGGTAGGGTTCCTTGACAAAGTCACTAACAGAATTGAGCACTAGGAGATTTCAAACAATGTTTCTAGAAGTCGTGTTGATCTAGATGGTTAGAGATATAGCTTTGTATTCCTGAGGTCATATTGTGAACACAAGAGCTATTATTATTTGGATTGAACTTTTTCATTGGAAGGTGAGTCCAAGGTCAAATTGTAAAGGTGGTTTTGGAATATGGAAAAGAGCACAATGTTTGTTGTTAGCAGTATCTGTTCAGCCCTGGGCTTCCACGTCCCACATGGCCTTTCTAGGACCTCTGGTGTGAGGGGGCTAATTCCTAAAAAGGAAATGACAGCATCTGACAGCATCAAGATTCCAACACTGGATTTCATACATCCCCCCACAAAGAGCACATCCCTTGTCTGCCAGAAGCATGAAGCTTTCCATGTGTCCAGTCTGCCCCAAACTACCCTTCAATGAATACAAGTCCACAAAAAAAAGGAAGGAGGAGGATGACAGAGATCCAGTGCCAAGGTATGTGCAAGTCACGTTTAGTTTTAGCATCCACACAAAATATGTTGGGGTAAGAAAAACCAGAAACAGGAGGGAGGATCCAAAACCCTGAAGAGTAAAGTGGTCATTTTTCTGCAGCAAAATATGCAAATATTCTTTCTCTTTGGTTTTGTTTATAAAACTGTTTTCTTTACATTCAATTTGCTTCAGGGCACAAACATAAAAGTGAAAGCATAATTAGAGAATTCAAATTTAACTGTAATTTGCATTGAAAATATTCTTCTCTCAGTTATAAAGATACTTTTAAAAGATGTCCTCCTATTTAAAAAAAGTCCTAAATGTCAGTAACGTGGGTCTTCCTGAGCCCTCAAGCAGCTCCCTAATTAAAACACCAGGTTTCAAAACTGGAAGGAACTTGGTTATTACAGAAGAACTTCACTGAAGGGATCAGAAAGGAGAAGCTCAGGGAAGGCATGTGGTCTGTATCAGACTGTAGAAAAACTTACACAACACACAGCCTGAATTAGGAGTAGCAGGCCTACCTTCTTCTGGCCTAGTATCTTCTCTCCCCACTATGTCAAATGTCTTTTTAAAATGCAATATCAGTACAAAAAGGTCTCTATTACTCACTAAGGTCAGATCGCAGAACCCCAATGTTCCCCACAAATTCCTTCAGATACAATTTCATTCTCTAATTTCAGAGACAATAAGCTTTTTTTTCATGATGTTTCCATTAAAAAAAAAGTGACCAGATTTTTCTTTGCTTATTCCTGCCAAGAAGAAATCCAGCCCTAGCTCTCTGCATAATGGCCACCCTGACAGAAAAAGGGACTGTGATTATATAACTTCCATTCGACCCACCACCACCACCGGGAGCATCAATACAGCAAGGGCTTTTTTTAGAGAAGGTCAGAAGTCCCCAGGCGAGCTCATAGGGAGTTCAATACCTCCTGGTCACCTCCTGAAAGTTGCCATCTGCAGGAGTGCACTGAGATCTAAGCAGTCACATTTGTTGCCCTGAGATTATGTGACACCAAAAACCTATTGACTCAGTGAATATAATCCAATTACTCCTTATGTGCACAGAGGAGAGGAGCTAGGTAAAGTTTCTAACCTCTTGGAAATAAATATCTCCAATATTTGCCAACACCTCAGGCATCTAATCTATTGTGTGTCATGCAGGGACAAGTTTGCAGGAGCCCAGAGTTCCTCTCCTATCCTTCACCATGTGCCTGTCATCTGAAGGAGACAGAGGGATTATGTTTCAGTTTAAGAAAATGAAAACATCTTCCTAAGATGCTGAGCTAAGAGGTAACCACTGAACACTCCACAATTTGTACCCACTGAGCAGAGCCACAAAAAGAACAGCTAGGAGTGAGATCTGAAATTATTTTGTTCCCTCATATTCCCTTTTAATAATCTTCACAGTGCCTCTTTCCCTTACAGCAATCTCTGGCTTCTTTTCTATTCTTTCTTAATTATTTATTCATCTTATGAAATTTCATATTTTTACTAGGTTTCTTTAAAATTCAAACCTGTGGTTACAATGTAAGAAGATAATCATCAAAGAATGGTGATGCCTCCTCCATTCTGTTCCTTACCAAAAAAACAGAAACAAAAACAAAAACCACAAAGTCCAGTTTATAAACACTCAGTTACAAAGATCTTAGTAGGCTCTATGAAGTTTGGTATTTAACCCAATTATGTTAATAGTTAACAGCAACACCTTAAGAAAATCACCTTTCCCATGTCACTGGTACATAGTGATCAAGAGAAAATGATGGCTTCTCTCACTTCATCCGGAGGTCCACAATTCCACTGCCAGCTGTCCCATACTTACAACGTTCAGACCCTCAAATGTTTGCTTTCTTCTCCCTTGTTTCAACTCTACTATCTCAATTGATGGACTGGGGAGAGTGGGTAGGAGATGACATTTAATAAATTAAATTCTGAAGGATGAATGAGAGTTAATACTATTAGCTGTTACAGGCACACCATACCTTGCATATAAAAAACCCAGTGATCTGAGTATTTAAAAAAGCAATAGTTGCTTTTAGAATAGAACAACTGAAACATCTCTCCAGGAAAAAGAACTAACACTTTCTTGCTAGTATTAAACAAACAAACAAAAATCAGGCAATCAAAATCAGACTCTTGGTATACTCCACGATATGCTTCCATCTCCAATTTCCTTAGCAGGATTTTTCCCTTCTGAATAAATGGAAGTTTCCAACCAGGAAAAAAAAAACTATTGCCAATGAAAATCTTGAAAAATACTCAAAGGTACAAAAGAACGTAGAAAAATAAAATCTAGCAAGTATTTCATATAAACTTAAGTCATTAATAAATTTCCTAGATTTCATCAATAAACTCTTCTACCAACAGAAATTATTACCAGGAAACTTCTATCCAAGATACAAATATTTATTATTCTAACTATACTGATGTACGTATAATTTCTGACAGTAAAATGAGACCCCTCTCCCAACAGTGCCTTTGCCAGGCACTCTACTCCCTGTTTGGTTTACCCAGATGAGAACTGAAGTTCTTAGTAACTCCAATTCTGTTCTTACAAAATAATATAACTAGAGAGAAAATTACAAATTTGCAGGTGAAAATACTGCTATCTTTTCATATGTCTGTAGAAAGGCCTTTGTAAAAAATGGTAAAGTACAAAGCAACCTTCCATTTATTTTTGTGTGGGCATCTGTGTGTTTGTAGAGCATTTTACACCATTCAGTTTTGCAAACAAAATTACTTTCTCCACCCCCATTTTAGACAGAAGTAATGGCAACTCCTGGAAAGCAGAAACCATGTATTTCAGTTCACCTCTCCATTTCCTAGTCTATCTAATGTAACTGAAAGAGCATCCATCATGTTTCCTGCCAGCAGGATTTCTGTGCCAGAAGATATGCTCTAGTGTTTGCCAATGAAAAAATATCGCCATCACCCAAATCCCTCAGAAGAAGGACAGCAAATATCACCTTTTATTGCTAAAAAAAAATCCAGTAAATTTCCAAAAACCCAAGATCAATATTAGTATACATGAAAATTCCCAAACTTTCCATAAAAAGTCTTTTTTTTATTTTCAAAGGGCAATATAAACAGCATGGCTCAAAGAAACTAAATGGTATTAAAAAGTGCGTAGTAAAAAATGTTTCTCACTTTTCTCTGCTTCCAATTGCCCTACTTTCTCCATGTAATATTTATAAGCAATCACATTTTCAGTTTCTTTTATATCCTTCAAGGGTTTCTTTAGGCAACAAATTAAAACACCAAAATGTGCCACCCCTCTTCTTACACAAAAGCTAACATAAGTGTGTTTATACCTTGCTTTTCTCTACATAAATACATAGCAAACCCACTCTGCATTCTTAACATCTGCAGTGTTACATTGAATAAATGCACCATAAATCTGTACCCTATTAATATGCATATACTTCGTCTCTTTCCAATGTTTTGCCATTTCAAAAATGTTGTATTTATTAACTTTGAACATAGGTTAGTTTACATATAAGTATACTTCATAAATGAATTCTCAAAAAAAGACTACTTTTGTAATTTTGATAAATATTATCAAATTAGGTTCTATTCCTCCATTCTTCAATGACTGAAATAAATAGCTCTTCAGGACAAACCCGCAAATAACATCAGGCTGTTTATGTGGAAGAGGTAGCACTTTATAACAACTGCCAAAAGCATACAAAACCATTAATTTGAAAGTTCAAATCAAGTAATGACAATGTGAAATGTGATATTCCAGAAAGAGGGAAGTCTAAATAACAATCCAGACTGTACTAGGACAAGTTTGTATTTTTTAATAAAATTCCAATTGTGTTAGTGTAAAATCTTCTCTAACGGCAAATCCCATTGTTTTTTGTCAGGAGAAGGAATATTAAATTAACGATAAAGAAACTCAGTTTATTTGTAGATTTTAAAATCAGTCATATTTCATAGATTCAATAAACTATGTATTTCTGTTTATGAATAGGAGGTCACATGCAAACAAACTGAAGAAGAGACTTAAAATGTGATAAACCCTGAAAAACCAATTATAATAAAGGGACTCATCTGTAAACTACTCTCAAAAACTAAAATTTATTTAAAAATGTTCTAAGTACATTTTCTAAGTAATATATTAATATCCAATTTTCTATTATTTGTTCAACAAATTTAAAGGGATAAACAATATTTTATTGGTATTAGCAGAAGTGTTTTCTGAAATGATAAGCAGAATACAAATTGACTGAATGGAATTTAAAGGGCAATTTAGGTCTTAAAGATAAGGGTCAAAGGTGTGGCAAGAAGCTATAAAGCAATGCCTAGAGAAGGGAATAAAGAAAATCAAAAAGTATCTGGACATGATTCCACTTAAAAAACCTTCACATTCTCTGCCTCTATTTAATGAAGTGTGTGCACTAGAATATCTAACATCCCATGCAAAACTGGTAAAGAGAGAAACAGTGTGAGTCTCAGGCCACATGAAGAAATATAAGGTATTCTCCCAGGCCTAACTTTCTCTGGTACAGAAGTTCCATGATATTAGGGGGTGGGGTTCTTCACTGTGGCTGAGGATCCAAAATATACCTGACACAGGCAGGTGCTCATCATCACTGAATAAGGAATTGGGTATCTTCCCAGAACCCCAGCAGATCATCCTCACTCACTAAGCATGATTCCACAGCCCCAAATCATACTTCTTTATCAGAAAGTCGCTGCGTCAGCACCCAGTGAATGCAGATAATAAATCTAATCAATTTGTCATAAAATGGTAGGAACTTCCAAGGAGTTTAAAGTCTTGTCCCTTTGAACTAAATAAAGATATTCATAAATCCTAGAAAATAATCAAAGGCTGATTAATTCTAATATCTGGAAAAAAGGGAGATGCTGACTTCCCTATCCAAACAGCTTCGATTTTGTCTCAGTGAAGAGGGACTTTAAGCAGACTCTTCAAGTTCCATTTCTATTCTACCAGAGGTTATTGGAGAAAACAGTTCTCTCATTAACTAAATGAGAACTGAAGAAATGAGATACCAAAAGAAATGGAGGTTTGTTTCTCTGCTAAAGATATAAGGAGAGGAAAAGCTCTTTTAAAGGTCAAATTTGCCATTTCTGTATTTTATAAAAAGATTCTAGTTCCTAGGGAATTAAGAACTAAGATTATAAATTGGAAATAAGTAATTATCCCAATATAGAAATTACCTAGGAAAAGAATGAGCTGAACAGAATTCCGCCTCTTGCACAAGGGTAATTCCCAGTTTAAAAAAATGCAGTTGTGTTATACTGAAGCTGCTTTCTACAACTGCAAAAATTATTATGAACCAACCCTGACACCTTGCAGTCCTAATAGCAGTCTTAAAACCCAGGGATAGCATTAACTACAGGGCCTCTTGGTTGAAGGGGCACTTCTTGTGTTCAGAAATGTTCTCAAAAATGTCTGGGTCTCAAGATGATGAAAAAACACAGTATCAAATTCACTGAAATTCTGGAATAAATCTCCCTATCAAAATTCATCCTAAAGTAGGGAAGGTAAGTGTGCGGGAATCTTAATCTGTTGGTCACTTTTCGTTCAGAAACCTCAAAAGAACTTGTCACCCCTTAGCATAAAGTGAAAGCAAAAAAATAAACATTAGATGGCAGAAAACATGGAGCATGCTACATCCACCAAGAATGCACTGATCATTAACTGTAACTAGTTTGCTAAGTCTCTGGTCACACAAGGTTTTCAAAGTCTCCACTCTACAAAGAATACCCCCTTCTTCATAGAAGGGGCTAATTTAAAAATGTAAAATTTGTCACTGCTGTTGGAGTCAGGTGTGGGGTACTGAGTCAGGTTTTGAGAGGTTGGGATGCAGATGTCTGTTTACTTCTTGCTAATCACTATGTCTACAATTAATTCAGGCGAAATCTACATTATAAGGACCATTTGCTCATAGTATGAGTTCTTCAATGTCTTTGTATTATATTTATTTATCTAAATGCCCACAGTACCTGGCAATTTGCCTTTATTCCTAGTAAATGTGAGGAGCTAGCAAAGGTGGAGGAGAACATCAGGGTGCTGTTAGGCAGCCTGCCTCATGCAAGCCACAGTGTACATTCCTGAGGTTACACTCCATACCTCGACAGCTGTGCTAACATCTGTTTAGGCTTGGCTGGCCACAGGAGCTTGGTGCTTCATAACCACAATTACTGGGCAAGTGAGGGGGCATCCTACAAAGTTTCTAGGCCAGGGACTTGGAAAATATTTAACAGGAAAACAAAATTGTAAAGAGGACATGTGACGCAGAGGAAACCAAGATAAAGTCAAGCAAGTCAGAATCAAGGGACGATGGAGATAGGGAGATAAGTCCTGGAGGAGTCCCTTGAACAAAGTCTGAGGCATTCAGCATTTTATGCAGTGCCTGAGGCCTCTCACTAGGGAATGCTGACAGCAGTTAAAGGACAGATGCAAAGCAGACACAAATATTTATCCCATAAATGCCATTATGTAATTTCCTGCCAGGCAGTGAGCTAGACACTGTGGGGTACACAGATAAATCAAAGAAGCACAACTGCTTCAGTATTAGCAGTCTAGAAGGGAAACAAAGTTTCACACATACAAATGCTAATGCATAACAGAGGACAACTTTTTGAGAGGCAAAGAGAATGGGCTGTAAGCTTGTAGAATAAAGGAAGGAAGCAGAACTGAATAATTATGATGATATGTACTGAGCGCCTATCTGCCATGTGACAGGAGTTGCTACAGATGTTAAGAATAAACAGAACTAACAAAGTCCCTCATCTCGTGGAACCTAATTTCTAGTGGGATGGATAGAAAAGTAAAAATACATATAAATTATTTCATAAAATACTACTATAAAGAGAAAGAATACAGGCTTGGTGGTTGTAGACTGTAGAGATTCCATTTTAAGCAGAATGGTTAGGAAAAGACCCTTCTAATGAGGTGGTATTTGCCAAAATCCTGGAGTGAGCTGAGCAATACCTGTGGAGCTCCTGTCAGAGGAAGCAGCAAAGGAAAAGCAGGAACAGCCTGGACAAGTTAATGAACAGCAGCAACCCCAGTGTGGCTGGAGCAGTGCTAGGGAGGCAGTGCCTAAGAAATGGAATTAGAGAGAAGTGGCCAGACCAGGCAGGGCCTCCTAGACCATGGTACAGACACTCCACTGGAGGGGCCAGTGCAGTGAGCTCCAGAATGTTTTGATCCTATTTTTCATTAGCATAGCACATTTGGTGCAATTAGTGAGCCAATATTGAGACATTATTAGCTAAAGTGTAACTTATCTGTATTTGCTTCTTTTTTTTACCCATTTTTTTTTCTGTTCCAGGATCCCATTAGGACACCATGTTATATTTATTTATCATATCTCCTTAGTCTCCTCTTGGCTGTGACTGTTTCTCACTTTTGTTTTAATGACCTTCACAATTAAAGGTTCACTGGTCAGTTGTATTATATGTTATCATTGGAGTTTGCCTTCTGTTTTCCTCTTGATTAGAGATTGTGGGTTTAGTAGTATAAAAGTTCAAAAATGCTAACACAATTTATCACTATTGATGTGGACCTGGATCACCTGGCTGGACAGTGCTTTCCAGGCTTCTCACCAGGAAGCTACTCTTTCCTGTCCCCTGCCCCTTTCCATGCTGTACTCATTGGCAGAAGTCTCTATGAGCAGCACACACCAAACACATACAGAGTCATACTCCCTTTCTTTTAGGAAAGAGTGCATGGGTTACTTAGAATTATTCTGCACAGAAAACTTGTCTCTTCTCCATTTACTAAAGCATTCAATCATTTACTTATATTGGCATGGGCTCATGGATATTTATTTGAAAGTTTTGATATGATACTATTTCATTTATTTTGTTGCTCAAATTATTCTGTTTGAGCTCTTTATTAATGAATTAATTTGTTTTAATTAGGTATATATGAAAGCAAATGCATTTTGTTTCATTGTATATAACCGCAGCACAACTTTTCATTTCTCTGGTTGTACATGATGTAGCAGAGCACCATATGTGCAGTCATACATGTACCTAGGGCAATGATGTCCATCTCATTCCACCAACTTCCCTGTCCCCAAACCCCCTTTCCTCACCTGCCTCCCCTTTGCCCAATCACAGTTCCTCCCTTATTCCCATGCCCCCCCACCCACTATGGATCAGCATCCACTTATCAGAGAGAACATTTGTCCTAATTTTTTGGAATTGGTTTACTTTGCTTAATATGATATTCTCCAACTCCATTCATTTACCTGCAAATGCCATAATTTTATTTTCATTTAATGCTGAGTAAAATTTCATTGTGTATTATATATATATATTTTTTTCACACCACAGTTTCTTTATCCATTCATCTATTGAAGGGTATCTAGGTTGCTTCCACAGTTTAGCTATTATGAATCAACCTGCTATAAACATTGATGTGATTGTGTTACTATAATATGCTGATTTTAAATCCTTTGGGTATAGATTGAGTAGTAGGATAACTGGGTCAAATGGTGGTTCCATTCCAAGTTTTCTAAGGAATCTCCATACTGCTTTCCAGAATGGTTGCACCAATTTGCGGTCCCAACAGCAATGTATGAGTGTGCCCTTTCCCCTATATCCTCGCCAACATTTATTGTTTTGTGTAGTCTTTATAACTGTCATTCTGACTGGCATGAGATAAAATCTTAATTTTTATTTGAATTTCTCTAATTACTACAGATATTGAACATTTTTTCATATATTTGTTGATCAAATGTATATCTTCTTCTGAGAAGTGTCTGTTTAGCTCCTTAGCTCATTTATTAATCAGGTTGTTTGTTTTTTGGTGTCAAGTTTTTTTAAGTTCTTATCTGACGTGCGTGCTCTTGGATAGGCAAAATTAATATTGTCAAAATGGCGATAATACCCAAAGCGCTATATAGATTCAATGCGATTCCAATCAAAACCCCAACATCATTTCTTAAGAAAAAGCAATCATGAAATTCATTTGGAAAAATAAGAGACCCAGAATAGTCAAAGCAATCCTTAGCAAAAAGAGTGAAGCAGGAGGCATCACAATACCTAAACTATACTACAAAGCCTAGTAACAAAAATAGCATGGGATTGGCACCAAAATAGACTTGTAGACCAATGGTACAGAATAGAAGACATGAAGATAAACCCACATAAATACAGTTATCTCATACCAGACATAGGTGCCAAAAACATACACTGGAGAAAAGAGCCTTTTCAATAAATGGTGCTGGGAGAACTGGAAATCCATATGCAACAAAGTGAAAATAAAACCCTATCTCTCATCATGTACAAAACTAAACTCAAAGTGGACCAAGGAACTAGAATCATACCAGAGACCTGTGAATAACAGGAAAAGTAGGCCCAAATCTTCATCATGTCAGTTTAGGCACTGACTTCCTTAACAAGACTCCTAAAGCACAAGAAATAAAATCAAGAATTAATAATTGGGATGTAGTCAAACTAAAAAACTTCTTCTCAGCAACAATGAGGAGAGAGAGCCCACATTTTGGGGGCAAGTTTTTGCCACACACACATCAGATGTTTGAGATCTTTAAGCTTGGTCTTGCATCCTCTGACACATTCCCATGAAAATGTTTTGTTTCTGAGTGACTTCTTAAGTTCCAGCACTACAAAATGCTGACTCAGCTTGCATAATTCCTGTTCCCAGTCCTAGAATCAGCCATTTCCCCCCAAGATGCCCTGGCTCCCTTTACTGGAGAATGTTATTAGAAACTAGATCTGAGCATTGAGTGTACTTATGATCTCTGCTATTTTTTAAACAGTGGATTTTACCTTCTTTTCTCTTCTACTGATAAGTTATACATTTCCCCTTTTAAAGAAAATGTTACTTCTCCTCTTATAACCAATATTATACTTTCACCCAATTTCTATCCTGATGTGATATTTTCAACAGTCAATTAAAGCAATCCATATATAATACTAAATACAATAGAAAATCACATTGAAAGGCAATGTTAGGGGCTGGGGTTGTGCCTGAGCCTTAGAGCACTAACCCAGCAAATGAGGCACTGGGTTCAATCCTCAGCACCACATAAAAATAAATAAAATAAAGTCACTGTGTCCATCTATAACTAAAAAACATGTTTTCTAAAGGCAATTTTACTGATTGAAAATTTCAATGAAAAAAATGCTGACCTCTTGTGCTACAGTGTCTTCCATAAAACCAAGCTCAATAGAACTAAATAAATTTGGTAACACTATTGGTTGGATTTTGAATGTCCCCCAATACACAAAACCTGTGTATTGAAGGCTTTGTCCCCAGGGTATTGCTTTGGGAAGTGGTGGAACATTTGTAAGGTGGGGCTCAGTGAGAGCCTCAGGTCACTATGAGCATGCTCTCAAAGGAGATTTTAGGACTCCAGTTTCTCCCTGCCTCTCTCTTCTTCCTGGTTCACGAGATGAGAAGTTTTGCTCTGCCACGATGCTCTGGCTGATACATACTGTCCTCCCCAAAGGCTCAAAACAATGGGGCTGCTCGATCTTGGACTGGAACCTCAAGAATCAAGAGCCAAAAATGCCTTTTCTCTTTCTAAGTTAATCACCTCAGTTAGTTCATTATTATGATACAAAGCTGACTAATACAGTACTACCTTAATAGTAGAAAGACAAATAATACAAATGATCTTGGTAACATTTACATAAGGCAGGCATCTATAGTCACTGTAACAAATTCAAAACATGTTCAGGAGTATTTGAATTCACAAGTAGATTGAGACTGGAACAGATGAATTTGGTGAGTTCAGGGAGCAGAAAACTAGAACTCTAACCTGACAGAAAATCTGCTGCTCCCATGCTGAACTATGTAATACATCTGATCTGTGTCCTTTAAATACATTAAAATTATAGAGACACTATCAGTCACCTCTCAAATGAATTCTATAACATAACAAAACTGGCTTTAGGCAGCAATCTTTGAAATAGTCGCAAATACTGTTACTTTCTAAATTACAGATCCCAGATAATTAGTGGTCTTGGAGACGCTTTCCACACAAATCCTTAAAAGTCACATTCTTCTCTCTAATTTAACAAGTAATTATAAGACATATTCAGTATAATAATGGTTTCGGGAAAAATAAAAATCCTCATTTATGAGAATATTTAGGCTTTATTATCATCAGAATTGAGAAATACCATTATATTCTACAAGGACATGACTTCCAACAGTTCTCTTTTTAAAAACTCATTTTATCATTGTGAGTTCAGATCTATGCTAGAAAGCACACACACTCTTAACTACTTTCTTACATCTATAATTTTGTTTACAATTTAAATTTTTTTTACTGTGCTTTGAAAGTCCATTTTTTAAACTATGTACCCTGTAACATGCATTTATTCAAATAGAGCCTCAGTGTCATCGTTTAGCCTAATCTCCCTCCAACACATGCAACAATACTGTACTACAATGACTTTTAAGGCCCTTTTCCCCATGAAATCCCAGAATACTTGTTAACTCGCAGATGGAGTCATAGTGACGTTCAAGCTCTCTATGTCTTATATCAACATAGTTAATGACAGGACAGTTCTTGGACTAAAATCATTCAAAATATATTTAAGTGGTTCTAGACATTAAATTAAGGAAAAGCAAACATTACATGAGAAAGCACACTTAAAGGCTTAATAAGTTTGAATACTAGTTATTGTCTTCAGTTCTTACAAATAAGTAGCCCTTGAGACCTTTCCATATAAATCCTTAAGATTCACATCTTTGTTTCTCTCTAATTCAATAAGGATAAAAAAATTACGAGGCTTTGAGCATAACAATGGTCTTGAGGCAGAAAGTTTATTTAATGTGCATCTTTGGTCTCAGATCATTCTCTCTGCCTCTCTAAAAATACAAATGATCATGATGTAGTTCACCACTGTGATTTCAACATTTTGCTAAGAGTCTGTTTTCAATCTTCCCACGTGTCCAGTAATGAATGGCTCCTGTGATGGTTAGCTTTGCATGTCCTCTTGACTAGGGTGTCCTCTTGACTAGGCGATAGTACCAGTTATTCAATCAAGCATGCACACAGATATTGCTGTGAAGGTGTGGATAATAACACATACAGTTGACTTTAAGTCAAGGATATTATTCTTAGTAATGTGAATAGGGCTCATGGAATAAACTGAAAGAACTTAAAGGCACACTACTGGTTTCCTGAAGAAATTCTGTCTCAAGACTGCAGCATCAGAGATTCCATCCTGACCAGTCCCCATGGAGTTTGGATTTGTCAGTCCCCATATCACATGAGCCAACTTCTTTAAATAAATCTCCTGGTATCTATACACACTCCCCTAGCCATCCTACTGGTTCCTTTTCTCTTGAGAACTATCACAGATACCGAGCACTTTACCTTAAAACAATCAAAGCTACAACAGTGAACTAAGATCAGACAAATCTCAAAAAGTCACAGGCAACCAGGAGTTGAGACACAATAGTTGGTTTGTCACAATAGTAAAGTTCAACGTGGCTCTTACCTTCATTTCCATAGACATTTAATGTCATCAGTGAAATGAAGAATAATAAGGACTTTGAATTGCTTTTTTTATTTCTTTCATTTTAGAAAGTGTTTTTGCTGGACAAAGGATTTTCAATTTATGATTTGCATTTCTGGCTTGCCTAAATTATGATGAGAAATCTGCTTTGATTCTTTCTTTTTACAATGTCTTTGTTCCCTCTGGCTGCCTTTGAGGTTTTCTGAGTTTTTTAAATTTGTTTTTGTTTTTTTTGGTGGAGGGAGGGTTGTTTGTTTTTTTAGTTTTAATATGGTATTTGCGTTCTATTCATCCTATTCGCTGTCTACTGATTTTTGATCTGTTACTTGATTATATTAATTCTGGAAAATTCTTTGCCATTATCTTTTTAAATATTTTCTGTATCTTTTATTTCTTCTCATCCTGGGATTCTAATTTATATATATATATATATATATATATATATATATATGTTATATTATATGTTATATTATTTATATGTTACAGTATATAATATATATATGAAATATTTATTTGATATTTTCTCAAGGTTCCTAGAGATTCTAATATTTCGGTTTTTGGTACCCCCTTTTTTTTCCATGGTGTTTCAACATGGAAAAGTTTTTTTATTTACTTGTGTTTATGTGCTCTTATTATTTCCTTGGCTGTCAAAGACATCATTCTTCTCTGTTACTATTTTTCATTCCTAGCATTTTCAATTTCTTTCTTTTTATAATTTTCACTTCTCTACTGAAATTCCCCATCTGTTCAAAAATATTATCCCCTTTTCCACTAGAACCTTTAACATATGGATCACAGTTATTTAAAGTTCTCTTCTCGTTCTGACATCTGGATCACCTCTGAGTCTGGTTCTATTGACTGCTTTGCTTCTTGTATATATGGTGTTTTTTTGCTTCTTTGGATGTCTTGGTAATTTGGGGCTGAAAGCCAGATATCCTGTGCATACTGACATAAGTAGTATTAGTGCCTAAAAATGAACACATGTCTTCTTCTGCTCATCTTCTCTATGGAATTGACTGAATCTAGTTGGAAGTTGAGAGTTCAAATTGGGATTTATTGTTGCTATGGGTATTACCCTCTGCTCAGCCCAGGTTTTTATATGGCTTTAATGTTACCCCATGCTTAGAGTTGGACTGGCTTGCCAGAGTGTTTTCCTCAACTTCTGTTCTATCCCTTTATGCCTGTACCTCACGAAGGGCCTCTCTCCATGTTCTTTCCCGTCACCTAGCAGTAGACAGTCCCTACTGTCACTCCATGCTTGCTAACCCAGTATGTATGTATACAGAAGGTATTTTCTTATCCTGGTTCAACTCAGTCTTACACGGGATTTGTGTGTGAAGGGTTGGGGGTGGGCCCTTCCCGGCCCTTCCCAGTGATCTTGACCCTCCTCCAATATTAGGGAGCTCTAATAGTCAGGGTTGGTAATACATCCTCCTCCAGAGATAGAGGGACTTGCCTATTCCTTCCCCTGCTGAAGTCGGTCTTCCCTGTACCCCAAGCCTGCCCTTCCCTTGGGAACCTAAGGCTTTTGTTCCAAAGATGAGATGGGGTGGGGCAGTCCCAGAATGGCTTCCTGCCTTTCTTACAGTGGTTTCTGTTCACAAGAAAGGCATTCTTCAGTCACTTGCCTTGCCACCAGCTCACTCCCTCCCTAGAGCCCCTGGTAAAGTCTGTGGCCTGCACACCCATGACTGAATTCTCACACTGCTCTTTCCATGTTGTCACTCAGCTTTCATTACTTTAAATGTAGCTGAATTTTTTTCTTACCAGTTTATATGACATCCAGCTTCTGCTCCAGGTACGTATATCATCCTGTCTACTTGGAGGCTCTTATTTCTCCTTAGATTACAGGTTAGTTGACTGTCCTGCAACCTAAGTTCTTTGAGTATTCCAGAAAAGTTGCAATTTTGTAGACTATTCGGGGTTTTTACTGTTGTAAACAATGAGGCAACGCTCTTCTGGCTTTATACAACCTAGCAGAATCCTGATCATATGAGAGTTTTGATTGGTTTTAGTAACACAAAAGGTTTAGGAGATTGAAATATATGAATGCACATGTATCATGCCAGCTTGTCAATTAGAAATAGATAAGCAAGTGCTGGAGACTCTAGTTAAAATATTACCTCTTAGAATGAATCCAAACTAAATGGGTTTTGCAAAGGAGGAATAGATCTTGTATCTCATTTGACTTCGTGTTTTCTTAATTTGGAGTCTAAATACTTACTGGTCACATATGACTATGTCATAGGAAACCCTTCAGCAGACTTAGTAATGTGGTTCTATTTTAGCAGTAGATAAAGGACAACATGATGAGGTCACAGAAAAAAAAAGGAACAATAACAAAAATACCAGCATTGATTGGTAATACTAAAAAGTGCCACTAGCAATCCTCAGACTGACTATAAGACATTTATTTTCCACTTATCTTTCCCCCAACCAAATGCTTATGAGTAATACATCTCCTAAAACTGATTTACAGTACCTTCCATAAACTTCTACCTAGTTTTCCCATCTTAATGTAGTCACCTCTGAGGCTTATAGATAGATGGATAGCTAAAAGATTTGTTATGAATTGTGTGCAATAAAAACTTATCATTTAACACTTTAAGAGAAAAGCTCTGACCCTCAAAATACATGCTTAGTAGAAGATTATAAAATACTAAAAGCTTCCAGTTGATATCTCAAAGCATTCAGTATAAAATTAATATTGAACTATCACCCTTGTGATGTCAAAGTACATCACTACAAAAATTATACAATCCATGTCTTATTACAAAGATCAAACATAAGTTAAAAATAAAATTGCATGGGAATGTGAACATGAGACTGGGCAGAAAAGGGGAAAGCAATGAATGGGTTATAAGGTTGGCACAAATTTATCTTTGTTTTAAAATTTTTCACACAGAACAAATCAGAATCTGTGGGTGCTCTGAGGACAAAAGACCTTATTTGCCCCTGCAGAAATCCCTAAGTCTGAAAGAGTAACTGCAAAAAAGGAGGGAGACTTCTACGAAAGGTTCTCATGCAGACTGGCCTTGGTCTCTTCTTAGCCACAAGTTTAATTACCTGATGAAGATGGTATAATCATTCTTGTTTTAAGAGGACAAAACTGAGTTGTGAAAATCACATTGAGGCTGTGTAGAAAAACGGGACTTTTAGAGGTGCACAATTATGTATTAAGGCAGAAAGTGTAAGGACATTTGTGACATACTTACTCAAGTTTTGGCAAAAATAATTCTTCCCATAATCTATGCTTAAGTGCTTTCATAATAAAGTAGGTAGGAAAGGAAAGAAATTAAAAAAAATAACAGTGAGATGCCAGATCAGGAATTAATATCTGGAATTAAGATAAACAGCAAGAAGGGTAAGGTCAAAAATGATAAGAAACAGAAATAAATACAGACTCCCCACTCTAAGAACCTAAATGATGACTTCAATAAGTAGACAAGGAGATAAGAGTCAGCTTTGCTAACATGATAGAGATGGTAGTAGGTGGGTGGGGAACACAAATCAAGGAAGGCATCCTAAAACAGCCAGCACAAAGCCTTAAATGCAAAAGAATTAAAAGAGGCATCATTAGGTTTGGATGTGAGGTGTCCCCCCAGATCTTTTGTGTTAATGAAGGAATGTTCAGAATGTATACATGACAGATATGCATAGGGGCTCCTTTTCTTGATGAATTCAGTCACCCTATTCACTAATCTGATCATAATGAGCTTAGGTCAAGGAGCTTAGAATTCGGCTGCCTATGCTGTTGTAGTCCTTGCTCAATCAATTATTTATACCCCAGGCATCTTAACATTAAGCAAGTGGTACACACATCTGACGACAAGTGTTCAGTTGCTTGGAAACCAAGATTTTCAAATTTTCCTTCTCTGTTCTCAATTTTAACTATTGCCAAACCACAAACTTTAATATATGTATCACCTTAATTAACTATATAATGGGCAAATTTAGCATACACATTTTCAAGATCTTTAAATAACAGTATTTATCTCACATACCACAGTAGATTTAGGTCAAAATAAAACATCAGGTTGCCAAGGTCAGTTTCCAATTAAGTCTCATGTGACATATGAGGCTCCAACATTAGTCACTAGGCAACTCCCTGTCAATTCCATAATAGATGGGATTAATTTACTGATATAGTTTCAATTCAGTCAAGATATGCATACAATCTGTGACGAGGTAACACGATTGTCATGAGACAAGATAAACACCTAAAAAAATACTAATTCAACCAAAAGTTTTATTATTTCAAGGCAACCAAGTTGTAATTGGCAGCTATAAAGGCCATTATTAAGTTTATAAAACTAAATTTCATCTTTAACTCTCAGTTTCACTACAGTTAATTATGTAAAGAACAGAGACACAGAGATGCAAATGTTATTCAATGAATTCTGAAGTCAAGGGCTTTTTGTTAATTGAATATAGGATCTTAGAAAATATTAAGTTTTTCTAAATAAGATACTCCCTTTCCCTGCCTTGAAAATATAGTTGAAGATAAGGAATCTGATGAATAAATGAAGGGTTCAATAAATAGAAGATTTAAAACTAGAGTTTTCCATCTCCTTTCAGATCTATGACTTAAATATCAAACTTTCTTGTGTTGCAACAGAAATGATCACTCCTATCTTATAAACATCAATAGAATACCAATCATAATGCCCAGCAATATTCCCTGAGATAACTTGTGCTCCATTTCATTAATACAGACCAGTGATTTTTTTCAATTGTGGTCCCCAGACCAATGCCTCAGCCTGGCCTGGAATTGTAGAAATGCAATCAGTCCCCTCCCAGGCCTGCTGAGTTAGAATCTCTATGGGTGGGGCCTAGTCATCTGTGTTTTAACAAGGAGGTGATTCTGTCACCCAATGAAGTTTGAGAATCATTAATATATATGAAAATTCCATTGTTTCAAATAGATTTAAAAAGGAACAGAAGAGAAATAATTCTATAACATTGTTTTCTTAAAAATTTTCTCTGATATAAGTGGGGTGACTCAAAGTGGGGTAGAGAGGGACAGTATGGGAGGAAGATTATTTCTAGATAGGGAAGAGGGGTGGGAGGGAAAGGGAGGGGGAAGGGGAATAGCAAGGAGGGTGGAAGGTGATGGTCATCATTATACAAAATACACGTATGAAGATTTGAATTTGGTGTCAACATACCTTATAACAAACAGAGATATGATAAATTGTGGTACATATGTGTATTAACAATTGTAATGCAAAAAAAGAGTACATGTATAATGGCATAATTTGGCGTGAAAATACTTTATATACGGAGTTACAAAAAATTGTGCTGTAAATGGGTAATAATGAGTGTAATGCATTCCACTATTGTCACGCATGTAAATAAATAAATCAACAAATGGAAAATTCAGAAAAGGTACAAAATGTGCAGCATACTAAAATGATAATTTGCCAAGGTAAATCACACTAAACCTAGTCATAGTAGAAGTTAGAAAAGAAAAATAGAGAAAATACTATTTGATGATCTATTTGTAATTTAATAAACAGTATAAATTAGACAAAAACATGTTCGTGTAATGCTATTGTTTCTCCCCATTCAAGCTTGAAAAATACCTAAAAACAAAAGCAATCAGGGGATATTAGTCCACCAGATATGAAAACATACTAAAAAGCTTCTATAATTAAAACAGTTTCTCAGTTTCTTATACAAACAAAACATGCAATTATCACCCAACTCAGCAATCACTCTCATGGGCATTTATTCTAGAAAAATCTTGTATATAAATTATCATAGCAGATTTATAAGTAAAAAAACTAGAAATATTCCCACTGTCCTTCAACAGGTGAATGGTTAAACAAAGTCACACACACAATGAACATATGTGAAATAGTATTTATGAGGTTACTTTTTGATCTGCTTCTGTTATGACAAGATTTCAATTATCTGTATTGAGTAGACAAGCTTGGGACTTAATCAGGAATGAACAATACAACAACTTGTATGAATTTCTAAGACATTATGCTGAGAAAAGGAGGGGAAAGCCAATCCCCAAAGGTTACATAGTATTATAAAAGGCAAATTATAGTATTAAAGTGACAAAATTACAGAAATGGAGAACAAATTAGTGGCTGGCAGAGAGGGTGAGAGAGGAGGTAGGTGTGGTTATAAAAAGGCAACGTGAGTACCCCTGTGTGATAAAACTGGGCTGCATGCTGACTGGTGGTGAACACAGGAACATACACATGTTATACAATGGCTAAAACACACACACACAAAAAAAATACAATGAGTTCAAGAAAATGGAAAATAATCTGATTGTTGTAAATGTTAACATCCTGGTTTTGATATTATACAACAGTTTTGCAAGATGCTACCATAAGGGAAAACTGGGCAAAGGACACAGGAATCTCTATTATTTCTCACAACTATATGACAGTCTGAACTTGTACAAAATTAAAATTTCAACTTAAAAGTATAGGGATCTGGGGATGTAGCTCAGTGAAAGCATGCTCCCTTAGTGTGCGAGTGGCCCTGGGTTCAATTATCAGTACCACAAAAAAATAATAAAGTATGATATTGGTACATAAACAGATCAATGGAACAAACTAGAAAAATCCAGAAATAGACTTACTTACATGAAAACTGTGTATCATCTAAATAGTACATAAAATCACTGAACAAGATGGACATTTAATAAATGGTTCAAAGTTTAGGTTTGTACCTCAGTAGCAGAGCATTTTTTATCATGTGCGAGGCCCTGGGTTCAATACCTAGAACTGAAAAAATAAAATTAAAAAAATAAATGGTTCTGATTCAATAGGCATTGATTTGGGGGGGGGGAGATACTCTTATTAAAGAAAAACATGTATGAATTCTAAGTATAGGAAAAGACTTCCTTTGACTCAGAATCCAAATAAGAGAGACTGACAGATTTGTTCATGTGTAAGGAAATCTTTATTGGTCAAAGTTATAAAATTAGAAGCAAATTCAAAAGACAAATGGCAAACCCATACATTTATGAATAATTTACTTTTAGCAACAAATGTAATATGACAGTTTCAGCAAATGGTGATGGGATAACTGGTGAAAGACTGAAGCTAGTTGACTACTTCATACCTTATACAAAATTTATCTCAAAATAGATGAAAGACCCAAATATAAAACTATAAGAAAATATAGATATAAATCTTTGTCAACTTGAATTAAACAACAGCATTTGCATATGACACCAAACCACCATCACCACTACAAAAACACCCTAGTAAGTTGTACTTCATCATAATTCAAAATCTTGGTGCTTCAAAGAATCTTACTTAACAAGTTTTTGAAAAATATTCTGGCAGAGCCTCAAAAGGTTAGACACAAATTTACAGTGTGACTTGGCTGTTCCTCACGTAAACACAGTAGAAATGAAAATTTTTGTCTACACAAAAACACATACACAATTGTTCATAGAGGCATCACTGGTGATACCCAAAAAAGTAGAAACAATCCAAATGTCTGTTCACAGATGAGAAAATGTTTTGTATCCATACAATGGAATATTATTCTGCCACAAAAAGGAATGATGTACTAATATGTCTATAACATAGATGAACCTTGAAAACATTATGCTAATTAAAAGAATCCAGGCACAAAAAATAGGTAAATCTATTCAATCAGAAAGATTAGTGACTGACAGGCTATTTAAAGGGTAGGGAGAATGGCCACCAGTGGGCCTAAGGTTTCTATTTATGGTAATAAAATGTTCTGAACTGGATGGTGGTAATGGTTGCATAACTTTGTAAATTTAATTAAAAAACAATAACAGAATTGTACCCTTTTAATAGATGGATTTTATGATATATGAATTATGTCCTCATCAATAAAGGACAAATGAAAAACCATGAGAAAAAATTTGTACTACATATGACAGCTAAAGAGCTATTATCACTAACGTATCAAGAATGTTTCAAATGGAGGGGAAAGAGATTTTTAAAATTCAAAAAAAACAACCAAAAGGCACAGATAGACAATTTACAAAAAGGATCTAAAAATGGTATTCAATCAAATGAAAATATGTTCACATTAACACATAATAAAATAAAAGCAAATTAAAACTATATCACAATACCATTCTCATCTTTCAGATTAGTAAAACTTTAAAACATTTGATACAGTTTATTAAGAATGCTATGAAGAAATGGGTCTTCTCATTACTGATGAGAACTAAAGTTGGTACAGTCTGTATGGACAGGAATATGACAATATCTATCAAATTCACTTTTCTGTTTACCTTTTGACCTAGTGATCCCACTTCTAGGAATTTTCCCTAAATATACACTTCCAACATTATGAATGTATGGGAGTGTAAGTGTGTGTGTGTACACATACACAAGTTTATCCACTGCAGGAACATTTTTAGTTGCAAAATACTGGAAACAATCTAAATGCTGATGGCTACATAAGCTACCTGATGTCCAATACTTGGAAACTATTAAAAAAACGAGGTCAGTCTCTATGAACTGACATGTAAACACCCAGAATATACTGTCATATGGGAAAAAAGGCAAAGCACTCTTGCACATGTGCTCATTCACTCACTCTCTCACACACATACACATACACACACACTTCATGTTACCTTTATGTGTGAAAGAATGGGAAAAATATAATTTACAAAAGATCTGAAAATGGTATTTAATCATGTGAAAAAATATGTTCAAGTTAACACATAATAAAATAAACGCTAATTAAATATAAGAAAAATTTTTGTATTCATACAATAGGTTTATTTTTGCAAAAGAAATATAAGGAGGATAAATCAGAAACTAATAACAAGGTGAAAACTGGGTAGGAAAAACTGGAGTCATGGCATTTCTGGGTACATCTTAGTCTTGAAACCATATTACTTTATATAACCAATAAGTAAAATCAGCAAGCATGGGTGGAAGGATGCTTAAACAGAATACAACATAGGGCTGTATGTGGCTCCGTGGAAGAGTGCTTGCCTTGAATGTGTGGCCCTGGGTTTGATTCTCAGAACCACAAATAAATTTAAAAAAATAAAAGTTCATCAATGACTAAAATAAATAAATAAATGAAATGAAATAAAAAGAATATAACATAAACATAAGAACCTAACTATTGCAGATAAAGAACATAATCACATCAAAGAGATGGATAAAAGGAACTAACCCAAATCATTTGATGTGGTACTTTGGACTGTACTCTCAGTATTAGATAAAAAGAACCATAAACAACATTGAACTGTAGTTAGTAGGTTTCTTTTCACAGTAGTATAGGCAAGAAATTCTAAAAATATGTTTGTTTAATTGAACAAGTAAGTAAGTATACTGACAATAATAAATGTCACCTTCTCACAGATGGTAAGTTTAGTTACAAACATGGAAAGGAGATATACTAGTGTGAACCCTGTGGAATGGAACTGAAACTAAAGGTGTTAGGAAGAAGCCACACTTTGAACAGATGGATAGATCAATGGAAAAATGAATGGACATGGATTTATTTGTGTACTTTTTTCTTTTCCCTGGCTTTAACCTCAAAGAGGGTCTAAAAGTTATGGCAATCTGATAGCAAAGGGCACCCCAGCACCACGATCTAAATACCATTCCTGACTAAAAAGAACAAGACTTCCTTGCAGAACCCACAGCAGAAAGAGAAGCCCGGAATATAATACTGTGCCTGAAAGAAAGGCAATGCAGAAAGACTGACAGTGGCATGTCAAAGAAGGAGCCACTTTGGGGAGGATCCCACTGGCCAAGTTTGGAAGCTTGTACATTAAAATAAATATTAATGATAATGGTTTATAATCCACTGAATAAGAAATGCTGAGTCTGTAACAAATGTAAATGAGTAAGTTAATAACTAAGCAAACAAATACAACTTTAGAGAAATCTGTGAATATATGTTGTATATGGTAAATTTGCCTGTTGTCCTCAAAAACACTAAGGTCATGAAAGAGAAAAGTAAGGATGAAGACTGGATTCAGATTAAAAGAAACAAAAGAGATATGAAAATTAAATACAACATAATATAGGTAGGTCCTGGACCCAAAGGGAGAAATTCTATATAAACGTCATTATTGGGACAATAAACAAAATTCAAGTTCAGACTGAACTAATTTTAAATTCTGATTTTTACCACAGAAGTTATATAAGAAAACATTCTAGTTCCTATGATATATCCACTGAAACAGTGTCAGGTTAGTCTATGACCCTCAAATGATTCAAGGAAAAATATGTATGTAAAGAGAGAAGAGCTAATAATAAAGCCAATGAAAGCAAACAGTGAAACAGTGTTGAATCTGGGTAAGAAGCACATCTGGAAGTTTTTTATGCTACTGGAATTTTTGTATTTGACATCTTTTTTAAAATTGGTTGCTCAAAACATTACAATGACCTTGACATATCATATATCATACGTTTGATTCAAATGGGGTATGAATTCTTATTTTTATCATGTGTACAGATTGTAGCATCACATTGGTTATACAGCCATGTTTATGCATACTGCCATACTAGTGCCTGTTGTATGCTGCTGCCTTTCCTATGAAAAAAAGTCATGCAAAAACTGTCATTTTTCTTTAAAATACAATTGAAGCAAAAAAAAAAAAAACACACACATTTTTTTCAAGCCAAGGAAATCTTCTGAAACCTTGCACTATGTTTTAAATAAATGAAATGTCACTATGCTCTTTTACAGCTGAGGAAATTAAAGGGGGAAAAAGAAGAGGAGGTAAGAAAGAAACATTATTTGTATAAGTGTTTGGAAAATATTCTGATTTCTTACAAAAAGCACTCCTGAATTTTCTATACAATTGTGTATTTCTGTCAATCAGAGAGACAATATCATTTTCCTAATTGAACATTAATACATTTTAACATATATTTAAATGCAAAACTTTTGTCTTTTTCAAAATTTCTTAACTTTCTCACAACCATGTGAAATCAAGATTTATGCCTTCATTTCTGAAAAGCAACAAACTAAGTCAAAGAGATGTAAACTGTGAGTATATCTCAGAGTGAATAATTCAAAACAAGTTAAGAACTGAAGATTCCAGAAGTCTAATCCAGTGTCCACATTACAACTACCCTGGCTTGACTTTCTCATCAACATATATCTGGATGTTATATATATTAAGAGAAATAATAATGGGAAGCACACTTTGTTAATATATTCATGGTAATGCATTTTTACCCAAAGGAAATTAGGAAAAATAATTTCCATATTTTAATCAGAGATTTAAGCCTAATAGAACACCTAACAGCTGTGCCTTTACAGCTAGTAATTTAATTTAGCTACACTCAATGAAAGCTTGTGTTAAGAAAAAAAATTAAAGACCATTTATAAAGCACAATTTTTTTTAAACTTTTTTCTCTGATTCACTATTTTTCTCCCTCAGCATTTTTTAAATTTAAACTGACACTGGTGGTAAAATAATCAAGAGATAATCATTAGAAAAGTGTCCCTCTCCATACCCAAGAAGTAATAATAATTTCACTAATGAAGCAGCAAGTTTTTTAGTTATTCCAATAGATATTCTTCAATTTCATCTTAAGAGGTTCATTTTTACTTTTTTTTTTTTGCTATGATTTTAGATCCTAACTCAAGTTCAGTCACTGGCAGCAACTTCACTGTAATTACAGAACCACACACAGTAAACCTACAGTAGTGATACCTGGATTACATTGTGGAATACCGGATTCACCTCAGTTTTGACATCTACAGGATGGATCATTAATAAGAGCCATTAATAAGAATATAATTAGCAAGTAGCTATGAAATATCAGATTAGCATCACAGAACAATAGCACATCTAGATTTCAGAATCCTGAGTTGGTCATGTCTTTTGATTTATTTCATTCCCAAACAAATTAATAGTCCTTTGATTCACAAAATTATGAAAATATAAATATATTTTTGTGATATTAAATCAGTGTATGTGTTAAAATTTAATTCTAACAGATGGAATGTATAATGTCCAAACTAGTAGAAGGAAAATAATGAAAATTTTTTGAATAAAAAGAGATTAAAGCAGCAAAATAAATAGTAAAGAAGAAAAGTTAATTAAAAATGGAAGAAAAAACTATAGATATAGGATATGAATAACAACATACAATCATCACAGTGTTCTGTTCTATTCTCAAATTAACAGCTGAGATCAAATCTGAGTGGTTTTTTAATGCCAGCAATATGCTATTTAAAAGAGACATCTAAAATAGAATGGCTCTTTGTTCCAGTTATTACTAAATACTGATCTTGAAGAGAAGATCACATTTATGTATTTTTGACACCAAAAGAATCCTAGCTATTAACAGTTTTTCCTAAAGAGAACTAGTCTAGAAGGGGGGGAGGAAGCCCCCAAATGTGATAACTTTCTCCAGAATATGAGGGGTAAAGGCATGTAGCTTTGTTAAGACATATAGCCTACAGCAAATTTTTTTTTGGTCACTTAACAGGGAACTCCTTTCTTTTCCACTAGAAAATATTTTCCCCAAGGGGTTTATTAAGAAGAGATTTAGCCAAAGAACAGAAAGCATACAACTTTATATGTGTCACTACAAAATGTGAAATCAGGATGTTAACATGCCAAAAAAAGAGGGTCAAACACTTATATCTGTATCTGAGTGAAAGAGAAGCTAAATTTCAGAGTCCCAGCCCAATGAATGCACCCTGAGACCAAACTGGAGGTCTGGTGTGCATACTTGCTTGGTAGTTGTGAGGAAGATGAAAGAATATATACCCAAGGAGTAATAATAATTTCCCAAAACCCCAACAAGTCACGGGTTTTGGGAATCAAACCAGAAATTAACCAAAGCCAATAGGAAAGTCATCTCAATGTAATAATCCCAACAAACCCATGAGAGAAATATCACAACACCGACCCCACATTTAATGAAAACAAGACTCAAAAAGGTGTGTTAGATAATCATTAAGTGTTAAAGCCAAATTTATATTCAGAACTGTCTGGCTGCAAAGTGTATACTTTCCACTATATCATGCTACCTCTTTGACAACAGAACTTCCAATACAGCAGTCTCCAAAACTTTTAATCACACCTATTAAGTTTTTAAGTTAATTTTGCACCCCTAATGCCTCCAGTGTTGTTTTTATTCATGTACAATCATCCTGCTAGGCAAGTCAACAAAAAACTTACTTTGAAAAGTTGCTTATCTAAATAAGGGGAAGTCCTAATATTTTCTATATGTGACATGGTGATGGCTCTGAACGCACATTGAGAGTAAACATTGCAACTAAAAGCCTAGCTCTTTTTTTTCTACCTACTCTTAAGATTTTTTTTTCCTTCCCTACCTTTACTGGTACCACTGATTTCAAACCTAAATTACAGCCTTGCACACTGATATTTGTTCAATTATGGCGCATTGCTCCATTTTTGTCAAAATATCTTTCCATCCTCAGGCTGTCATCCATCCTATGAGTCTCCCTCTCAGTTTCACAGAGCTGCTACATTGAGGCCTGCCCTAGGAACTTTATCCTGATAACAACAAAAATTTCAACAGCACAGGAATAAAAGAAACTCTTCAGCTTATCAGATTATAATAACCTATAACTTTGAAGATTGCTTTTATAATCCATACTTGACTATTTATTTGTAATATCTCACAAATAAAATATTTTCAAGTGCGGTACTTAATCACTTTTCAAACAAGTTCATCACGAGAAGAAATCCTGAGAATGAGCTAATCCAAACCCTGAAATGTCCCTAGGAAAACAGTGAGATTTAGGAATTAAGTGGTTCTCTCTGGTCACATGGCTATCAGAGACAAAAACGGGGTATCAAACAGCTATTTTGTTTGATATTTCGGGTCTGAAATCTCTTGGATTTAAACTTTCCCTTTACTACATCATCAGTGGCATTGACAGGAAAGAAAAAAGGAAGAAAATATTTAAAGAGCTCTATTGCGTGCCCAGTGCTGCATGCTTTTCTTTTTTTTTTTTAATGAAAAATCTCATTTACTGACAAAACAATAAATGTCTACAGGCTCAGTTAGATAACAAAAGCAAATGAAGAGGTAAGATTCAGACAGCAGGGAGCCACCATATGTGGAAAAGTGAATGCATCCCACCCAGAGAAGCTGCCAGAGGTGAGGGCCAAGGCTGCTCATTTTCTCATTTCTGAAAACCACATTATTACAGTGAAATGTATCAGCGAACAAATTCAACGGAGCCCTGACCAAAGAAACTACATCTCCACAGCAATTTCACTCTTGTGAAGGGCATTTTCTACACATCCTCTCATTAAATATTATCATAGCCATAGTTTTAATGAATGAGGCAACCGTCACTCAAAGAAAAAAGTTGTCCACAAAGCTAACAGCAGGTAGAGTTATAATGCAAGACTATCTAATTAATACCTCCATTACCTTTTTCTATTTCTCCCACTAATAGTTTTCCCCAAGCAGCCTGAAAATATCTCAAGACCTAATCTCACCAACACATTAACTCCTCTTTTCTCTAGGACATACCATGATGAGGACCCTGGGTCATACGAGGCCAGTCCACTGTGAAAAATCATACAAGGAGGCTAACACCCACTTCAGCTCCTTTCTTGCTCAGAGGAAAATAATTTCCCAACTGAATTTTAATTTAGGTGTTCAGTGATTTAATCCATTACCCCTCCAGGGACAACTCCATGGATTCCTAAAGATGAACAACTTGACCCAAAGGACTCGTTTCTCATGGTGGATGCTCTGGTATTTGACAGGGCAAGTGGTGGTAATCTCTGGCGATAGCTTGAAAGAACTCTAGCACATCCTTCCAATCATTTCCCACAGCATCCCATCTAATAAGTACACTGCAAAAACACTTGCTTTACAAATGTCACTTAAAGCCACCTTCAAATAAATACTCAGTTCAAGTTAAAAAAACACTATGTGAACATCTCAGTGTTCATGAATGAGTCGCATTACATATGCCTAGCATTATGAATGGCATATATAGCAGACGTTTAATAAGCAATATTATTTGTTACTGATCTTATTAATTCCTATTCTAAGTCTATTTTTACACACCCAATGCAATGACCTAGTGAAATTCAGATGATATTTTCACCAGCTTTTAGTCCCCAAAGAGAGGGCATATAAAATGTCACTACAAGAAATCAAACAAATGGAAACATTATAATTCATTACTAATATGAGGTATCAAACAGCTATTTTGTTTGCTTTAGTTATCTAAGCAAAAAAATAGATCTGAATTTTACTTTTTTTCTGTAAAAGGAAAAAGCACTTAGAGAAAACTGGTGCTGACACTACACAGACCTCACAGAGAACAAAAGCAGTTTCTCCTTTCAGCATCTGAGGTAACAGCAGCAGACATTCCAGACACAGATTTTTAATTAATAATTTTGCATGACTGTCAAAAAGACAGTATCTTAATCAGTGTTCATTAAATGGAGTATCTACAAACAGAGAATATATAGCCTGAATACCAGAAAGAGGCATTTCCAACAATTCAGCCTTAAGCACGAGTGAACAGGGAGTGCCTGCTTGCCTTTTACTTCCTACTTGCAATCACGTAATCCAATTCTAGACGCTCATCCACAACAGCTGTTTAAGAACATACAATTTTTATTAAGCCATAAAAATCCCAATGGAATCTTAATATTCAAAACACTGTAGAATGAGTACCATGAAAACCTTCCACCAGGTTAACGGAGAGGTTGGATCAACCTCTTCTTCTCTAAGAGTGGTCACTAAAATGACAGCCAAAGTTACCTGTATGGGTCAGATACTGTTTCAAGGGCTTTGCATATTTTAGTTCATTTAATCCTCATGATTACCCTATGTGAGAGCAACTATTGTTATCCCTCTTTAATAGTCCAAACATAATAAAGTAACTAGCCCCAAATTACGGAATGATTGCCAAGAATGTTAACCAATTGTATATATGTCTACCATGTTTACAAAGCTCATTCAAACACATTATCCCATCTTGTCTTCTTCATAACTGCCTTTGGAGGCAGGTATTTTTACTACTGACCCCAATTCATAAATGAGAAAACAGACTCACCTAAAGGTCAAGTAATCACAGGGGCTGACATCAGAATCCAAAGCAACCACAGAAGCCAACTGTCTTTAATATCAGAGAGTGCTTTGGTTACTTTACACTTCAAACATTTATGTACCACTCAATATTTTTTTCTTTTCTTGAAAGTCATTAAATGAATTGAGTTTTTCAGTCTTTACCATAAGAAGTTAAAATAGGGATATATTTGGTTTTTACTTCTATTTTCCTTAACTAACTTGTGTACTATTTAACTTATCAGTGATCCAACATATTCTTCAAGCAAAGAAAAAAATCCATTGAAAAATCTTTTTCAGCAAGCATAAAATATGTTCAAATATGTTTCTCAAGAGAGCTGAACATAATTTAAATAGCTAACACTAGAAGTTATTACTTTTCATGACTAATAGCATGGATATAACTATGATAAAAGATACCAATCACAGGTATATACTTCAACAATTTATTATCTGTTATTGACTACCTGTGATGTTTATATTGCAAATACAACACATAATTTTTACCAATACATCAGAGGCAAGGTTATCTTTGTCACTGCAATCTACAAAGCAATGTTATAGAATTATCTCTTTTTTAATTTATGGAATTCTCAATATCTGCCATTAGTGAAAAACTTTAATTTTCAACCAACAGGACATTTCATAAGGCCAGTAGTCACTCAACTGACTTTATGACATGTTAGTCAATTATCTGAAGAATATTACATAGTACAGAAGATTAACATGTCCTCTAATGTAACTATATGATTAACTTTCTTATTATAAACCAGTCCATCAAAATAATTTTTAGAATGTTCCAATAAAAAAATCATGAAATTGATGTGGAAAACAGTTCTGCCTAAGTAATAAATTATTTTTAGAAAGCCCATCAAAGATTTCTAAACAGTTTCAGCTCCTTACTCCAAAAAGTGAAGCCACACTTCTCAGTTCTGCAACCACTTTGCACTCTGGGCAAGAGCAACAGGAAAGGGAGGGAGAGAGTGTGGCTTTGCACTTTAACCACATTTCTCCTCCAACCCCTCACCCTCTTTTTAATCAGAGTTTCTTAAATTTTTTCTTTGAAATATCATCACAATGAGTTTTTATTTTGCATTATATTTTTAACTGAAGACAAATCACAGAAATTTTGAGTTCAGCTGGCACTGTATTCCAGTAGATACCACATTAAAAGAAATTATAGTTAATGCATGTATGAATGTAATAACAAAGGCCACCATCCATACAACTAGAATACCCCTCAAAAAAAAGGGAAAATAATTTTTTAAAATAACAGCTCTTTATTTAAAAAAAAGAATTAGAAAAGGAATTACAGTTAATGACCATAAAAATCATGCAACTGAAGCTTTGGGTGGGACAGAAGAACCATTTATTCAAATAATTCAAACTTATTTTTGAGACTTTTTTATTATCTTAGCCACAGACATTTCCCATTTCATTTTCTCACCTTAAGTTATGATATAAGCACTGATCATAAAGGGAACAAAATTACCATTAAATTATCATCATTAGAATTAGTATGAAGTAGTTCATCTGCTCATAAATTAAGGTAAATATTACATCAAAGCCACTGCTGAACTTTATAAAGTATTAATATAATATTTTATTGCTACTGAATTAAGCTGAGCTTATAACTGAGTATCTGAAAATACTACAAACCAATTTGCAGTTTCACATGTTGGACATGCACACTTTCAGACCTGGTCAGAGCACACACAGGCATTTTTATATGGCCGCTAAACCAAAACTGTATTTGAATAAAAGCATCTTACTGGAAACCAGCACATACCCATACTTCTCTCCATAAAAGATTTCAAGACACCAACACAGAATTTAAGAGATGAGCCAACCACCAAGTGTTTAATGCTGACTTAAAATGGCCAGGTTGGGCTTTAAAAACACTTTTCTTCCAGGTCAAGAAATGCACATCCCTATGAAAGGCAGCCTGGGTCCACCTCTGCCCTCTTCCCCAGATACAGCAGGCTAGGACTGACTCAGGAGGGGTTCTGGCTGAAGGCAAGCACATGGGATGGAGTGGTGACCACAGACTAAACTCATCACATAAGTTCAAAGCACTCAAAAACAAAGCATGGGGCTAGAAGACCAGAGGAGGCCCAGAAGAAAGGACAGCAACTACCTTAGCCCATGTGTAAAAGAAAGAAAAAAAAATGCTGCAGGCACAGGTTCAAAACACTTATATTTTAAAGTGATACATTTAAATAAATAAATAAATCCCTTGAGGTAATTCTGGCTATTCAGACTCAACTTACAAGGTTATAAAATATACTGTGAATATACTGTGAAATAGTAAGTCGATGTTGTATATTTTAGTAGAATGGACTCAGTGCATATCAGTACCTCCCAAGCTGTAAAATTAGGGAGGCAGCCCAGAGGAAACAGTAAAACACCCGATCATGTCACTAGGGGTCAAGCGTAGGGAAGCAGGGGAAAGCCTGTAGTGAAGCTCAGTGGCCATCCTTCCACAGCTCCTTAAGACAGCAAGTGCTGTGTGAATTAAGAAAGACAAGATAATGAAATTTCAAAAGAAATTACAGTCTTCTGACATGCTGGATTATCACTTTTCACTTTTCCAATCATGGACCCTGGCTTGACACCTCTTGGGTGCACAAACCATTTCTAGAGGGAAAGGAAAATGTATGCCTATCTAACTCCTCCTCATCATCTCCCTCTGGTTAGGGATTTTTCACAGAACAGCACAGAACAGTGAGATATATGAATATCTGAAGAACATTGAACCAAGTCCATGTTTTTTTCTTCCAGGACCTATTTAATCTTCCCACAGAGCTCCTATCACAACCTCCATGAGCATCACGATGGTCAGTAAGGTAAGAATTTAGATGGAAAATGTCTGTGTTACTTTTCTTTTTTACTATTACCTCACTTCCTCTATACACTGCAGTCTAAATCTCCTGCAGTAGAGTATCATACTTTTGTCACATAATAATATATTATTGTTCCCTTCAGTATACTATTTCTTGTTCACACTAGCTACTGGTTAATACAATGATGATTAAATTAATTTTACCTACATCTTTATTTTCATACATTTCTCTTTCACAATGTCTTCTTATGACACCTATTACTTTCATCATTAAATTCTATCCATTCCAAGCCCTAAGCTATGCTTTCGGATTAGCCTTACTGACAGGCATGCTGGCTCAGGGACAGGGTTCTATAAATAAATCAAGCCTCAGTTGTCTAGCCAAGAGGCAGATTCATATCTACTGCTACATTTTCAATGAGGACTGATCCATTCATTTGGTTAACAAAGCTTCACTGAATACAAGGAAAAACTACAGCAGACCCCTTCTCTCTAGGAGTGCAGTTATTCAGCGGCAACAGCGCAGAAACCCATAATAGTAACATGTTATAATAAAGACATATTAAAAAAATACATAAGAATGAGATAGAGAAAGGGTGGCTCATTCTTCAGCAGCACAGCAGCGGTCAGCAAGTAGCATCCAGTGAAGTATTAACATTTTCCTCCTCTGACTAGGAAGAGAATTCTCATTTGACTCTCAATCCTTGGCCCTTTTGCAGCCTGTGAATCTCTCCTTGGTATGACACTTTCTAGAAGCTAGCTGCTAATTAGAATCCAGAGTAAAGTCAAAGCTTAAAATGCGAAATGAATAATGACAGAAGGCTGCTATGGAAATATATTGCATGACTTTTCTCAACATTAAAAAAAATCTTTCTAGTCATTTCCTTGTTATAAATTTGATCTTTTTTACCCATTTGAATCTGGATCATCATGAGCCCTCCATGTCAGCCTCCTGTGAATGTCCCCATGAATATTCACAAAGGAAGTATCTGTTGTCTTCTTTTGTAAGACAACCCAATTCAACCACCCTTGAAATGAACTGCTAGCACCCTTCAGGCTTCCCCTAGTTAAGTTCCTCTGAGCAAAGGTCATTTCAGCACATGGGTCTTTCCTCAATCCCTGTCACTCAGCATGGCCCAGGGAGTGTGCCCTCTCCAACAGCATGACTCCTACAATCATGGCCTGGTGCATCCAGAAGCTGGCGAGGGGCTGCACCTTGCTGCTGCCACCTTCAGTCAGCCTCTCTCTAGTCCTGCTGGGAAATGAGCACAGTGGCTATCTACACCTCAGGAACTCAGTGAGAATACCACGGATGGTGCCCACCATGGAGGGCGAGACACAGAAAGAACTCGGTGACTGAGAATGTCCTTTCTTCCTACCTGAGACACCTAACTTATTTCAAGTTAATTTTCTCATATAATCACACAGGTTTGCTCCAGAGAAGGCCTTATTTCTCTCTTAGAGAAAGGCTAAGTGGTTCTCAATCTCAGCCACCAGTGAGAAAATAATATGAAAACATGTTTCTCCAGCACAGCTCTCCACATGGTCAGGATGTATTCTTATTTTTACTATTTTTAACACAATCCATTTTTAACACAGTGGATTCTGTTCTCTGATGTCTTGCGTAGATCTTCATACTCTATATCTCTGTTCCTTGATCTGTAATGAACTATCCTATAATGACAGATAATGAAAATCAACCAGATTTTCTTGTATTTTTTTTCTATCAAAGTTTTCTAGTCCCAGGCAGACATAATAACCAAAGAAAGGTATATGAGTCCAGAATACAAGAGACTAGCTAAGTTATATGGATCACAAATTTATCTTCTCACAGTTCTAGTTGAGAAGTCCAAATTCAAGGCACCAGTAGGTTCATTTGGTGAGTGCTGCATCCCTGGGGCGAGGGGAAGGAACTCTGCATCCTTGCCCAGTAGAAAGTGGAAAACAGAAGAACAAGCTCAAAATCCATCTTATGTATATAAGTATGTATTCACTCATCTGTTCATTAGTTCATACTGGGGATTGACCTCGGGGCACTTTACCACTTAGCTACATCCCCAGCCCTTTTTATATTCACTTCATTTTTTTGAGCTAGGGCTTCACTGTGTAGCCCAGGTTAGCTTCAAATTTAACAATTCTCCTGCCTCAGCCTCCCAAGTCTCTGGGATTATCATGTGCTGCCACCAACTGCCAGAAGTCTGTCTTATAAAAGTCTTAACCCTGTTCATGAAAAGAGGGGCCTTCACAGCCTCATCACCCCTTAAAGGCCCACCTTTTAATACAATCACATTGGCAAAACTCGAATCTAGGAGGAGACACATTCAAACCACAGCAGTAGGTCAAAGTTCTAGGGGATTAAACAGGAGTTCAGAGAAGCCTGAGGCCTCAGAGGAGCACAAACACCACTGGTCAGAGAAGGCAGCTCCAACAGCCTAGCTAGTGTTGGAGCATGGAGGTAGATGAAGGTTCCAGAGAGTGCCCATAAGAGGGAGAAGGAGATTCAAGGTAGGAGATGTGGAGGCTAGAGGAGTAGGACAAGGAGTCTCAAAAGAATAAAGAAAAACACATGGATTGAAAAAAAAAAAAAGGACTGAACAAATAATCCCCCAAATTTTTCCAGAACTGAGGAAAACAAAGAATAACATCTGATTTAAAGAGTTTCCACAGGAAGGGAGAAAGGAAGAAATCAAAGCAAGCAAGGAATAAAACAGGTATAGTAATTAGAAAACATAAAATCATATGGCAAAAACAAGCCTGGTAGAACAGAAATCACAATTAAAGTAAATGAATGAAACGTACTACCAATAGATTTCTCAAATTGAATCTTATTTTATTTATTTATCTATTTATTTTTTTAATGTTATTGGGGATTGAAACTAAGGCCTCATGTATATAAGGAAAGCACTCTATTATTGAGCCACTCCTCAATACTAGGATTTCTTAAAAAAATCATGACTCAAACAGTCAATATGAAAGCATGAAAGATATTTTGTAAGAAACTCATCAAAGAAAGCCAGTGAGGCAATTTTATTATCAGACAAAAGAATGTAAAACCAAAAACATCATCAGGAACAGATGGGCCAGGCACAATGGCACATGCCTGTTATTCCAGCAACTCAGGAGGCTGTGGCAGAAGGATCACAAGTTTGAGGCCAGCCTCAGAAACTTAGCAAGACCCTGTCTAAAATATAAAATGGAAAGGGGTAGAGATGTAGCTCAATAGTAGAGCACCCCTGGGTGCTTCACTTCCCCAGGTAAGAAAAAAAGAACAGAATTTATGTACTTTTAAAAGGAACTGTGTCTGAAACAAAAATACAACACTCACAGAAGGATTTGTACCTAAAAATGTGACCACAAAATGTAAAAATAAATAACAGATCTACTAGAATAAATAAACTATTTTCATTGGATAATTTACTATGCTCCCCATAGAAACACAAGATTTAAATAAATGTTTTATTGGATATAATATGAAGACACTCCTCTCAGAAATGAGGATGTAAATATCCTACTTATAGTGATGTACTTCAAATGATTTCTTTAGAATTTTAGAAAACAACCTATTTTTATTCTTAACATTCATGAACCTGGTCATTCACAGACCCAAAGGGAAATCTCTAAAGTTATTTAAAACATGAATCAGATTATGTTCTTATTTCAATATAATAAAGGCAGGAACAAATAATAAAAGGTAAATGGAAGATTCTATAATCTGAAATCTAAAAAACTAGATATGTACTATGTAAAAATAATGCCCAATAATGACTTACAGAAGAAATAATAAGAGAAACTACGAAATTTTTAAAGTATGATGAGAAGGAATGCCAAACTTTATGAGATTCATCTAAAACCTAAGAATTTAAATGTTTCCCAGCAAATAATGACTAAAATAATAAGCCATTAACTTAAGTAAATACTCACCAAGAGAAGAATTAGAAATGAGAATTCAGGGAATAAAAACAAAGGTAGATATCAGAGAAAAGGAAAACCAATTAACTCAATTGATTACTAAACCACCAAGTAGAGCTTAGACAGACTAATAGTTTAGAATAGCCTCAGGCAGGATTTCAGGGCAGGAGGAAGGGATCACTGCCTCACACCATTTAAGACTGGATAAAACTGGGGACTCAGATTGCAGCTCAGAGAAAGAGTGCTCACCTAGCATGCATGAGGCACTGGGTTTGATCCTCAGCACCACATAAAAATAAAATAAAGGTTCAAAAAATTATTAGTTTTTTTTTAAAAAAAAGAGATTGGATAAAACTATGAAAGTAATGAGTGAGAAAACATTCTTAGAAATTTAAAACAAGTGAAATAATAAAATGAAAGGATGCTGGAAATATCAAAATGGCACCTTTAAAGTGCTGATAGGAAAAACAATCACCTTAGAATTGTTTACCCAGCAGTAAATCCTCGAATACTATGGCAAAATGAAGACTTCTTTAAGAAAATAAAAGCTGAAAGAATTCATTACCCACAGACTGCTAGAAATCAAACAAAGAAATCCTGCCAATAAGGTAACAGAGAACATTAATAGGAGAGTTTAGCCAAGTTATCAGGGACGCAACCAATATACATCAAATCAATACAATTTTTCTGTATTATAATAACCAATCAGGAAAATTTGGCACTAAGCAAAAATAAAAACAAAAAATAATCCTTCAGGCATGGCAAAAAAAAAATTTATCTAGGAATTAACTTGTTAAAGACTCCACCAAATTCTCAATGGAAACTTAAAATCTTAAAGGATATTTTAAAATCCCTGAATAAATAGAGAAGATGCTTATGGACAGAATAAATTAACATTTTAAAGATGCCAATGCTCTCTAAAATTAATTTATATCTTCAGAGCATTTCCTATAATATCTCATTAGGAATTTGATGGTGCTTGAAAGTTAATTCTAAAAATGTACATGGGAGGGGGAATTAATAGCTGAGACAGTATTTGAAGAAAATAAAGCCAATGTTAGAAGAAGCTTATTCTGCCAGATATTATGTTACAGTAATTAAGAACAGTTAAAAGAAGTATCAAGAAGCAAAGTCAAGAAACAGAATGCATGTTCTACTTCCTTCTCATACACTTACAAAACACATGGACATATGCACGCATGCACGCATGGGCACATGCACACAGAAAAGGAGTGAACCAGAGAAAATGTCTGAGGTCAGTTACAGGTGTCGGAATTCAGGGCTAAGGGAAGTCATGGTTCTATAACTAGGACATTAGGGTGACCAGAGAAGGGACTCTGTAATGGACACCCGGAGTGTAAGACTCAAACACTCTAAAAGAAAGAAGCACCATAAGGAATCTAACATATTAATAATATTTCCAAACAAGAGAGAATCTTCCATGGATTCAGGACTTCTTTATCTTTCATGTTGCCATTTACTTGTGATTTTACAAAAATATGCTTCAGTTCATTGGCCATGAAAGCATCAAGTGAATCTCACCTCCAATACTCTTCAACCAATCTGTAAGAGCAACATGATTATTAATTAAGGTCTGAGGAAAATGTGGGCCATTTTCCACTGTACATTTCAAATTGTCACAAGATGTCATTTATACCTAGTTTAAGTAAAATCCTGGAACTGATCACACTGTATTTATTATGTATTAATATATAACACCTGAAATATTCTATAACTAAGTTGAGAATATAAATGAAAATAACATCGTCAACTGTTGTTTTTAGTTTAACTTCTTATCAGAATTGGTATGATATCAACTTTACTCTCTCCAGGGAAAATGTCCTTGTCAGTATATTAGAGATATATGTAATATTAAATAAAAACTGGTGGTTATGAAGATTTTTATTTTATATTAAATCATGAGCACTATTCTACATTTTTCTATATAGAACATCAGGACATATTAAATACCATTTTGGTACAACAAACCTGTCAAAACTATTAACTATGATTTCTCTTCTTAATTTCTGTTTCAACAGATGTATAACAAATTGGTTTGAAATGTTTATTTAATATCTAGGCATAGCAAGAAAATGTATTATGACTTCTCTGAGAAAAAGAATATTAACACTCATACCACTGACTATTTTCCCCATCCTCAAAATGATGACTTATATATGTTTTTATTAAAAGAAAATGTAGTGCTTACTTTGACAGCACTTATACTAAAATTAGAATGACATAAAAGATGAACATGGCCACAGTGCAAGGAGACACTCAAGTTCATGAAATGTCCCAGATATTTAAAAGGGCTGGAATATAGCTAGTAACAAAACACCCTAGGAAGGAATAGAGGGAGGGAAGGAAAAAAGGAAGAAAGGAAGGGAGGGAGGGAGAGAGGCAGAGAGGGAGAGAAGAAAGATTGCCTGCATTGCATCGTTTGAGTGATGTCCAGTCAAGCCAACTTAGTTAAATACCATTTGGTAGACTAATTTATTTTTCAATTGAAGTAGAAAAGGTGAGTTTCATGGCATTTCCCACTGCCCTTTCAAATATCATACACTTGGTAACTTACCATACAATTATTAATTTTTCATTTAAATTATACTAAAATAAAAACATTTTGATTGAATCAGGATGCAATATTTATGAAGGAAAGTGAGTTTAATCCAAAACATAGTTTGTAACAGTGTCTTTGAAAAAAATGTATACTATAGAGCCTCATGAATGCTTGAGTTAAGCAAAAATGGAATAAAAGCTTATATTGACATATTTCTTCTTTTTTTTAAGTTGCAGATGGACACAGTACCTTTATTTTTTTTATGCAGTGCTAAGGATCAAACCTAGTACCTCACACATGCTAGGCAGGTGCTCCACCACTGAGCTACAGCCCCAGCCCAACATATTTATTCTTACACATATGCTAACATACAATATCAGGAAGCATGATTATACTCAGTAAATCAAAACCCTTGAGAGAGATGTGCTCTTTGCATCTAGATCTCACTGCAGTGATTTTGGAAAAACTGGACTGATGTGATGAAAATTCTATAGCACTTTGCTTCTGGGTGTAGGATGCAAACTACACTGCCAGCCCTTTCCAGAAGATGCTTTCATCATGCATCACAGGAAAATCCTCTGAACATTCCACCTTTACCAAAAGACAGACTTACGATAATATCTGAAATCTGTCAACACAAAAATTTTAAATCCTGAGAAGCTATCTGAAAGAAGACTATGACTTATTTTTCTAAGCAACTTTCTGAGGCACTATATCTCAGTACATTTTGGGACATGAATTTACTAAATAATAATGGCAACAATAAAATATTCCAAGGGAACACTCGCTCTCAAGTTTCTAAAGATTAATCTACCTATGCTAAAAAGCTAATACTGTATCACTGAGTGAGTTAAAGATCAGCATACTTACTTTCCATAAGAACAAAACCAAACTCCTTTGCTTGGCACTCCAGATATGTAAAGATGTGCCTCCAATTCCTTTCAAACCCAGTTTCCAACTTCCTGTGCATCTTAATGTAGCTAAGCCGACTACTTAGTCCTTAAACCCATCTCAATTCCACTAAGCTTGCCTTCTCCTCATCTTGATCATGCTCTTTTTTCCAAGTACTGATCTATGTAAGAAGTCAATTTTCAAGGTCTAATTTTAAAAGATGTCTCTTTGAGTGCTAAAATGCCACACTCTGAATTCTCTACTCTGTGCTAAATGCTTTTTATGCAATATTTCATCTTTGCAATCCCTCCCCAAGGATAGCCACACTAATTACTATTATTAAGTGCTTCTACATGGTGCCAAAGGCTTTATAACATCACTTAATTTAACCTTTGCCACCAACCATTTTGTTATGCTTATTCTATACAGATGAGGAGTGTTAATTGTGAGAGGTAAGAACAAAACCTCTATGGTCTGAATGTGAATCCCAGCTCTACCACTTTCATCTTCCTAAATCAGCAGTTTGTTCAAATGTTAAAATGTGTGTATATGGGTATGTGCAACAAACAAGGCCTCTCTCATAGAGCTATGGTAGCCTTAAATGAAATCAACCATATGTAGCATTAAGCATAGCATCTGATATATAATGAGAACTTGCTAAGTACCAACTGTTAATCTTACTTCACAGCATCTAGCAGAGTGTTTTGCACATAGGAGAAACAAAAATATATTGCTTATTAGAGAATATTCCCTATTTTTAAAAACTAAGTTTCTTTTACAAGTCAACTTAGAGATGCAGTTTGTAACTTCAGATCATTAGAAAACATGAAACTAAATTCAAAGCATGTTTGGTTTTCCCTTACCTGCTACCATAAGCAAACATACTGCAGAAGCACTGTGGAAATGATGATTGAGTTTATGTTCAGAGGGATTGGAAAAGCTATTTTCTTGGACACACCAGTGGGAATTAGAAAGTTAAAATGTAATACTCATTCAAATCTAGCACAGAGTTATTAATATTGGAAAACTGATAAAATAATCAGCAGCCAACTTTAAAAAATATTCCCTTATAGAAGCTTAATAACATTTTTTAAACAATCTCCTCCATGTAAAAAACAAAAATATTTTTCAATTTGTAATTTTTATAAGATTCTATAATTACATATCTAAATTTAAATGCAGGCTTTTACTTAGAATTTGTGCATATTTAGATAAACCTCTAAAAGGAAGCTTTCCTTTATTTACATTCTTCCTTAGAAATCGTTTCTAAAAAAATTAAAATACTATCAATTATAAGAGGCAAAATACTGAAAGGAAAACAATATTCTAATGAGTCCTCAATGATGTGTTAAAAATTATCTGCATGTTTGCATAACAGAACTTTCATTTTAAAGACACAGCAATAGTATATAAAAGAAAAAATAAAATAGCCACAGTAAATAAAACTTTTCAAGTAAACATTTCAAAACACTCCTTGTCCTTGGGGTGGTGAGAAAACCATAGAAGAAGCCCAGAAAAGCCACTAGCCAACAGAGCACAACACTGGACATAGCACAGCTGCGTCATGTCCGACACAGATCATTTCAATTCGTCTTCTCAACAGCCATGCATGACAGGCACCACAGTCCTATTTCACAGGCTGGTCTAAGGATCAGCACATGAGAGAGATCCTTTAAAATAAAAACAAATGTTGATTTTCTTTAACATTATAAAGCTTTCAGGAAATGTACTCTATAAATCTGTGCAGTCTTTTGGTGACAGGCAGAAATAATTCTCTTGGAAAAGGAAAAAGAGTATACAGATTGGGTAAATAGGATTTATTATAAAACAGAGAAGAAAAATGTAACCTCTCTCCAAACTCTCTAGCCACACAATGACTAGTAAATAAATAAGAGTATAAAAATGCTTAGAAAAGTAATCCTTTATCATATTTAATTGAGAAACACCACAGAATGCTTCATTAGTAGAAGAAAATGAGATAACCACAAAGAGGCTATATATTTTTAGAAGTTTTTACTTTATTAGGGTATAATTTATATTTTCACAACCTAAGTGCAATTAAGATAATAAGTTTTGGGTCATTTATTTTAACTGTAAAGTTTAAGTTTTGTAATTGATACAATCTTGTTACCACCACTACATTTGAGATACAACAACACCATCACTGGAAAGTTTCCTGGTACTCTTCTGTAGTTACACTGTCAGCCAAACTCCCAGTCCAGGAAATCCCTGATCTTCTTCTTACCACTAATTTTAAAAATTACAGAATTTCATTGAAATGATTCAGACAACATTTGGTCTTTGGAGTTTGACCTCTTTCCTGCAGCATAATTTTTTTAAGTTTTCTTAAAATTCAACAGATATTTTCACATGTTAGTGTTTTGTTCTTTTTAGTATTAAACAATATTCATAACATGGATATACCATGATCACGTTGTGTCCAGCTGGAACTATTATGAATAACACTGATATGCACTTCTACATAAAAGTCTGTATGGACAGGTTATCTCTCTTCAACAAACACCATGGAGTGAAATGGGCCCAGTCAGATCCAAAGAACTTCTTAAAAAATCCTCTGCTTTGTCACAGTGAAGACTTTTGCCTAATGCAAGGTCTTATCCTGCAGATTGTTTGGGGCCAAAAGATAGCCTGGCTAATCTAAGCTGCTCCCACTTTCCTACCGTGTTCACTGAACTTGGCTTTTTGTCTGTGAATAAAAGGGTCCAGATCTGGGTTGGTTGCCATGGTAACTGCATCAGGAGCCCCTGGGCTCTCTATCTTCCTCTGCTGACAGCTCCTGAGCAATGAACACCCTGTGGGGCGTGGGTGCCCTCAGTCCACAACCTCATGGAATCACCTTCCTGAGAAGGTACAGTTCATTATAAAAAAGTAAGTTTGTGTGGGGAAGGGGTTCTTGGCTACCCCTTCTGGTACACGGCTCTCTGGTCACATGTGGTTTGCCAAGATAATGATTTTAGGAACTTTCATTAATTAACTCTCCAACAAAGATCCTTCTGGACCAGGGGACAGTGGCTTTTTTTGACATCCTCATTTCCTTCAACCAGTGGCAGTCAAGGCTTTCTGAGTCTGGGACTTACTATTATTTCTTCACCCAATTCATTGGAATTCTAAGTCCAGCCATATGGAGACTAAGTCCTGCCTCTTGGACCCAAGAATAGCATCTCTGTAGCTGGCCCTAGGTGAGAAATTTGACTTGGTTCCTTGACTCTTTCCAGGGTTCAACCTACTGCTTACCAAAGTCACTCTGGAGGGCCCTCTGGGCCTTGGATGAAGCCTTATTTTTCTGATGGATGGCCTGATCACAATGGGGTCTCAGGACAAGGCTGCAATATGTCATGATTATTTACAGAGACCTGTTCCCTCGCTCAAACTCTGGGCTGTATGCAAAGGATAGCAAGTTAGCAATTTTTCTGCTTTCTACTGTCAAATGTAGTAACAGGAACATTTCCTCCTGATTCTGCATGGTATCTGGAGGTCCAAATCAATGAAATTTTCTTGGGTTTTGCAGATGGTACATTGATTTTTATTCACTTATTAATTCATTCACTCCCTCAATATCTACTGATTGATTATGGGTATGGCACAATGCCAGTTCTGGGGGATGGGACACATGAAGGAAATGTTATACACACAACCTCAAGAGCTTAAAAAAAAATCCAGCTGAGTAGATAGTTATATGCACATTAGACACTTGTGGCTATACGTTTTGCTATTAAGAAGGGAAGCATTTGAGCCAGACAACCTGGTTGATTGCCTTGCTTATTATTTATTAGTTGTGGACCCTGGGAAAGTTTCTTTACCTCGAGAAGCCTCAGTTTCCTCATATGAGCATTTCTCTTCTGTGAATGATAATAAAAACTATGTCATAGAGTTGCGGGGAGGATTAAATGAGGTCATTCCTGTAAAGCATTTAGTATCGTGCCTGGCACATAGTAAAAATTCAAGTGTTATCTGTTCTTATAGAAAAGATAGCCATGTGGGTTAGCAAGGGAGTAGAATGAAGAGCAAAGAATATAGCGGAATTCAGAGAGGGTTGAGATTGATGTGGTTACAGGAAATTGGGGAAGAAAGCTTCTGGAAGGTAGAAATTGAGTTGCTTCTTGGAATGGGCATAAGGTTGAGAAGTAAGAAAGTACGTGGAGAGGGGGTGAGGGTGGGAGCACTGGGTAGGGGCCAGTGTACTTGCTGTTTGAAATGTGGCAAAGCTGCTCACGATTGCCCCCCCACCCTCACCCCTGCTCCCCAGGCCAATAGGGAGGCTGATACTTTAATTGGTTATGTCTGAGAGTCCGCCTCTAACCCTGTATTCAGCAAGTGTGGTGATTTATCATTACGGACCAAATGTTCTAAAATGCCAGTTGCAGCCCTGGGAAGTCTAAATTTAGTATACGAGTCCTGGATATTTAGAACTTCAAGTGAAAATTCTAGATTCTGAGATCAGGTGAAGACCATTTTGACCCTTTAACTGCAGTTAACATTTTCCTTGAAAAATTCCAACCTTTAAAAAGCCTCTATTTGACAACTTGCTTGCCAATATTTATGTTCCACTCCATTAGCATCGCAAGGGCTGACTCTCCACTTTAAAAGACATGCATTTAGCTGCAAGAAATCATTGCTGTTTGCACATTTCACATGGTCACACACACACTCACACTCACACACACAGACAGATACAGGACATGCCCCCAGAGGACTGTGCACATGCACTTTGTCCTCTGGGAAAGGTGACCTGAGTGACATCTTCTCCATGTGTGACTTCATCTAATTTTATTTTCTTCAAGACTTTGTCTTTTTTTCAGCTATAAGCCTTCTGTAGAGTAAAATGGCAATATATTATGTCTCTCTAATTGTTATTTTTGGGCTAATTGTTTAAATGTATTTTGTTATAAGATACCCTGTAAGCATGCCACAGATTTTAGAGTTACAACTGATGGTATTGCCTTATACCTCAGAGATTTAGACATGGACTTTGAGAGTCACAAGAAAAAGAAAAGAATAAAAACTTTGTTTTAAATCTAGGTCCATGGGTTGTTGATGGAAAAAATCCACTTTATTATGATAAACCACCAAATATGAATTTGAGCTCTTGTTTTTCACTAGTTCAGAGCCTACCAGAAAACACACATTTAACTAGGTCAGTGATTCTTAATCCTTTGTAGAGGTATGTGTGAGTGGGCGGGGGAAAGTGTAAGAATCTGAGAAAAGCTATAGATGCCTTCTCCAGAAATTGGCATACAAACACTCTATGCATTTATTCTGTTGCGTTGACACATATCTTTCACATAACCAGAATGTTAGAATAATACTTAAAAGACTCATGATCCTCTTAATGTCACTTTCTGAATACAAAAATTAAGTCACTTCTCCTAAAGTCACCTTGTGCAAATAAAAGCAAAACATAATTTAGTTACTTTACTTCCATAAGAAGATTGCTGTCGTTTGGGTAGAACAAGAGTGTTTAGAGAGTGTTTATTTGACATGGCAGAGTAAACAAACATTTTCACTTCAGATCAGTTTAGACGTTCCATTTTGGTGGTAACAAGGAGAGCAAGTTCTAATTTTCAATAGTACTTGGTAACAAAAGAGTTTTTACTCTTGACAGGTTTTAAGGGTTAGCTTATGTGAAGGAACATGGAAATTCTCTAAAGCACTTTGAGTTGAATTCATATAATGCTATTTTCTTTGTTTTCAATTTAGTAATGTCAACAGTGCCAATATTTGAACCTTAAGTGTGGTCCTTGTCATGAGGGGAAGAATCAGACATTTCAATTTTAAGCTCCTTAGACAGCAGGAACCTGTGAAGCAAAGTCTTTTTGTTCTTGGCTCTGGCTTCCAGGTGCCCTTCCTACCCCCCCCCCGCCCCCGCCGCCCCAACCCCAATGGACCTGGTTAGAAGACATTAAAACTTTCCATTAGTTTCAAAAATGGGATCTGATGGATCTTGAGACAAAAAACTGGCTCATTCAGATGGCCCAAAATATCAACCAAGTCAGCCAAGTCAGGAATGCTCTTGTTTTTGTCAAATTAGTCTGGGAATAAGCTTGGCTAGTTACTTAAGGGATGTAAAGCTTTCGGCTTGAAGATACACAATTGCTTCAGAATTTGGACTTTAAAGCCAGTAAACTTCAGCTTTTATTTTTTGACAAATCCTGGTAAAGCCTCATTCAAGGTTCTGACCTTGTTATGTTGAAGTGAACCTATTGGAGAGTTGTTGTCTGTCTTATTCTTTAATAAAATAGTAAAGCAGGAGGCTTTGTGGAATAGCGATGTGCTCTATCTGTATCATGACACCAATATTTTTCTTTCAAGGTTTTTCTTGGCCAAGACATTTTCATTATTTCTAAGGTTTCTATCTGAGACTTCCAAAGGAGGCTCACTGAAGGGGCATGAGCACAGCAAAACTAGGCACTGGCTACACTGAGAACTGTCAACACATTTATTCTGTTGCAAACTGAGAGGAACTAATCAGGCACAAATACCTCAAGACCTTCCTTCAGCAGGAGAAAAGCAAGTGACTCTGGATAGGATGACACTTCTTGAGGGAGACACTGAGGTATCCTTTTTTTCTCTTCTCAGATGACACATACACTTGGCTGCTTTAGGGCAAATGGCTCCAAGTATGCCCAGTCCCAAGGCTGTAACTTGACTGTGACATAAGCATTGTTGTAGGATGCTCTAAATACAGGCTGCTTAATTGGTATAAATTTTTCTTAGTTTTGATAAAATCCTAACTTTTTCAAATTGAGCTATCTTCTCATGACAATGACCCATTTTGAGCCAGCATTCCACAATGGTCAGATGCCAGCTACTCCTTTGATCTTAATTTTTTATTTATATTATTTTATTTTTTATTTATGCTTCTGCTGGGTAAGACATTTGCACAAAAGGGACCATATTTTTGGTGTCCATCACAATTGGGACAGTACCAAAGGAAACATGCTGTCTTCTACTTTGTTTTCTTTGATGTTTTCCAGTGTAAGGTGGCCCACACACTATAAATGGGTGTCCATATTCAAAATGGTACTTATGCGTATAAAAAACAAGTCACAGGAAAGCGCTTTGATGATGATAATTTTTGCTACCTGACAACGTATAGCAAATATCCTGTACTACTTGTACAGTATGAATTCTTTTAGGACAAAATTTGACAGAGCCAAATTTTTCAGAGTCAATTTTCAAACTATATGACAACTTCCTTCCTTAGGACACTGGCTCCTGAAATCAAAGACCTATGGACTCTTTTATTTTTTTAAATTAATTTTTTATTTATATTTGACAATGGAATGCATTACAATTCTTATTACATGTCGACATAAATTGGTGTGAATATACTTTGTATACAACCAGAGACATGAACAATTGTGTACTTTGGATAATGATGTCCATCACTTTCCACCATCATTTCTAACCTCATGCCCCCTTCCTTCCCCTCCCACCCCTCTGCCCTGTCTAGAGTTCATCTATTCCTCCCATGCTCCCCCTCCCTACCCCACTATGAATCAGCCTCCTTATATCAGAGAAAACACTCAGCATTTTGTTTTTTGGGGATTGGCTAACTTCACTTAGCATTATTTTCTCTAACTCCATCCATTTACCTGCAAATGCCATGATTTTATTCTCTTTTATTGCTGAATAATAATCCATTGTGTATATATGTCATATTTTTTATCCATTAGAAAGAGTTGTTGAGAAAATTCTGAGACATCTGAAAGTAAAACATGCAGGAAATATATATTACATCTAGTATTGTTTTTTGATAAAATTCAGGAACTCCCAAAGTCAATTGATTGGCCTGTTTTTATTCATGTTGCTCCTAAAAATGCTCCCATGGAAATATGAGCATGTTCTAGGTTCTGCTGAATTTTTATCTGACTACTCTATCAGACTGGGAGCTTCTGGAAGGCAGGGACAATATTTTTTTCATACTATTGTGATTAATAGTTTGCATGGTACCTGCACATTAGTGAACTTCTATGATTTCTTGAGAGGTGAGTAGCCATCAAACACTCTCAAATTAATTATTTGTTTATAATAAGCTTTTATTATGAAATAATTTATTATTTCATAATAATAACAATAATTAATTATTATTAGTTTAGACTCTTCTAGGGATAGATCCTCTCTAGTACTCGATACATCTGCTAGTTATAAACGCTGCTTGCCTTTGGCCTTTCATCTTGGGTTAATCAGTCTTGCCACTTCTGATATACCAGGGTTTTCTAATAAGGGCCCTGATTCCTTAGAAAAGGAGTGACATGTGATTTCTCCCAAGAAGGTAGTTGTTAAATATGTAGGCATTTCTGCAAAATTTCCAGAGTTCATAGGGGGTGGGGCTTGCCCAATTCAGAATCTAAGAGGTGGAGCTTTGATCATCAGTGTTCTTGCTACCAAGATGCTCATGGCCCAAGCCCTCATGGTTCTTGAAGGCGGTATCTCAGTTGCTCCTATGCCCCACTTAGTTGACAATATGCTGCAGAGAAACATCTCCATCCTATGCAACCTATTCAGCTCTGTCAACTCCAAAACTTGACATAGGTGACAGGCACCTGGCTGAGGCTCTGAGCATTACTCCAGCACCCTGTGGAGGCCTCTGTCCTCAAGGCCTTCAGAACAGAGAGCCATCAGACAAACCAAAGTCTTCTCTCAGAGTCTGCTCCCTCCCTGGGTCTGACCAATGGGCCTATAAGGTTGTGATAGCATATTTCACATGCATATTACAGTTTATTTTCACCATTCAATCAACAACTGTGATGCTAAATCCTCCTAAACAACCCTACAATTTAAAAAGTTGTGATTTTTATTTCTGAATTATCAATTCAAATAATTTGGTATGTTTAATATAGATTTAAAGAAACGGAAGTCTAAAAGATGACCTAGATAATCAGGTAGAATTTTTAAAATTGAAAAGTCTAATACATGAAAATAATTCAATCAGTTGATTAAAAAACAAGTAGATATTTTGGAAGTTAGAAGTAGTGGACTGGGCTGGGCATGGTGGTGTGATCACCTGTGATTCCAGTGACTCAGGAGGCTGAGGCAGGAGAATCATGAGTTGGAGCCCAGCCTCAGCAAAATAATGAGAAGGATGTGAGTTTCGGAGGCTGTGCTTAGGGGAGCTCCCCGTCCCTGACCCCACTTCTAACAGGGGCTCTGTTCCCTCTTGCCACCCCAGGGGCAGCAGTTTCTTTTCCCTCGTCCCCTGGGGAAGACTCACATAATCTTTTCAACGTGTTCTGGTTTTCAGAACAAAAGCTACAAGGGTCTTCTCAGTCGATTGCCACTTTCTGTCATGCAACACAACACCTCTGAGAAAAGAGAATCCCAAAACTTGACATTTTTGGTGGCAGGGGGATGAGGAAAAATACAATGAGAACAAGCCACAGATTAATCAAGCAATAATTTTCCTGCCATACTCTTGCTGAATCTCCTTAATTGGGTATTAGCTAATCCTGCAGGTCCTGGATCTCACAAATCACCCAGTGTTGGGCACGGTCGGTGCATCCTTAGGGTTGGGACCCTTAGCAAGTGTCTTCCTTCTCCTAAAACGGAAACATGCTTGCATTAAACAATGGTAGGAAGTGTTTCCCTTCTATTTGAAATATTGCTAAGGAAAATATAAAGCATCAACGAGAAGGCATTGGTTAACTTCTCCCAAATATAGCTCCCGAGTCCCACTTGATTTATTCTAATTTTAGTCATTAAGCAATTGACAGTATTCTGGTTAATAATCCTAAACCTCCATTCAAAATATATTTAACTATTATTGCTTTTCTTCTTCTTTTTTTGGTACCAGGGATTGAACTCAGGTGCGCTTAATCACTGAGCCACATTCCCAGTCCTTTTTAAATCTTTTAAATTTTGAGACAGAATCTCATTATGTTGCTTGGGGGCTTGCTAATTGCTGAGGCTGGCCTTGAACTTGTGATCCTCCTGCCTCAACCTCCCTAGCTTCTGGGATTATAGATATGTTCCACCTTGCCCAGGGACTATTCCATTCTTTGTAAAAGCAAGTCAGAAGGACTAATTGTTCAACTGGAAGAAGGGTAACTACTTTAAATACTTTTATTACAGTTCTTTTAAGTATTTGAAAGAAAACACATTGCTCTCTGATTTCTGTCAATTCCTGTGGGATGGCCTGTGTCAACCATTAGAAACCGGGTGTTGCTAAGAAAAAGGACCACAGCCCATGGGGGGGAAAATGTATTTCCTGGGATTATTGCTCCTTTGAGGGGTGGGGCAGGAGGGGTGCTCGCCTTAAGAAAACTAAGAGAGAGCACAGGAGAGCTCATCGAGAGGGAAAAGAGCAGCTGGCTGCAGGAATGTCCATCACACAGGGTCAGCCTCTCAACTCAGCCCTCCGGGCATTTCCCACCACCCCATCAGACCACTGTGATTTCAGGGGAAACATTTTATGGAAATTGGAGTGACATGTTTTAAACAATGCAAGTAAAACACTGATTTTCCCTTCAAGCATGAAATGTAAAGTAAAACAACTCCCAGCTGCCCCCGTCCCATCCCCAAGAAGCAGCAGCAACATTCAAAACCAAAATACCAACCCGGGACTAGGGGACCCAGTGCTTTGCGAAATGTGTTTTTGCTGCTGCCACATGGCGGCGCCACTTTAGCTGTCAAACTGGATCTCTGTAGGTCTCAGCATGTTTTGGTGATCCCTCTGTTTATAGGCACCTGAACTTCTGCGAGTGATTTTTGGTGGCTGTTGTCCTATTAATTCAACATTCAGTTGTTATAATTTAACAAAGTCATCCAAGCATTCATTAGGCGATGATGTTTGTACAAGTGATGAAAAACATACCAGAAAAATCAATGACTTTGGAGTGGAAGTTAGAGGTGATAAAATACACCAAGGAAGCCCCAGCCACTGCCAAGACACACTATTAATATAAGACAAGCCCTCAGCAAAATATTAGAGCTAATGCTAAGAAAATAAAAAGCAGCATTAGAGCACATTATTCTACAATGCTTGGGGATTTATGTGCCCGTAGAATGCATCCTCCATTTTACAGTTATTTCTAGGAGGAATTAGTCTTGAATTATAAGAGGGCCTCAAGAAGTCATTTTTATTTAAACTGTCCCTCCCTTTTCCTGTTGGAGGACTTCCTCAGGGAAGGGGCTAAGGCATCTTCATTTCTTATTCCACTCTCCAGAAGGGTGCCTGAAATACTGCAGGGGCTTGGTCAAGGTTTGTGGAACAAATAGTAAATAACTTAAATTTATGGAGCATTTTATGCATAATCTTCATTTGTACTCATACGGTCCTAAGGAGAAAGCATGATTATCTGTAGTGTAACATGTGGGAAAGTTGGGCTCTGAGAGTTTCCCTACTACAGCCCAAGGGTATTCACCTAGTGATTGGTGGACACTAATCTCTTAAATTGACTTTCATGCTAATGGAGGGGGGGAAATGGTTGAAAGTGAAAACCATAGTTCACTTTGATAGCAGAAGTGATCTTTGGGTGATGTCAATCATCTTTTGGATAACTAAATAGGTATAGATGCTCTTTTCTGATCAGCTGATAAACCAAAAGTAGACCAGGGGAGAAGTCTACACAATGATTCTCAAAGCGTGGTCCCCAACTAGCAGCAGGAGCAGAATTCAGTGGCTATTTGGCAAATGTTAGCATAATCTGAGGAAACAGTAGGTCTAGATACTTCAGGATAAATTCCCATAGAGACCCAAATCTCCTCGATTTTACCCAGGAGCATTTTAGAAATACCTCTTCTCAAGCCCCTTCCAAAACTGCTAAGCCAGTCATTTTGGGTGGGGCCAGCAGTTTTAAAGCTCTCCAACTATTTCTGACACATTGGTGGGTCTGAGATCCACTTGACCGAACACAACAGAAGGGGAATAGCCATGTTTTGGCATGGAATTCTTGGAGGCAATCGGAAAAGGGGACCAAGAAGGATAAAAAGTTGAAGAGGGAGATAGATATCCTGGAAACTCAGGTCTCTGTATGAGAATCTGTCTTACAATATCTAGACCTACTGTTTCCTCAGAGTAAGCTAACATTTGCTGAATATCCATTGCCTCCTGCATACTGTATGAGGTCTTTTATGTCATTTATTTCATTTGTTATTAATTAAAGCCATGTGAGGAAGTATTCTCTCTCTCTCTCTCTCTCTCTCTCTCTCTCTCTCTCTCTCTCTCTCTCTCTCTTTCTTTTTTAAAGAGAGGAAATAGATGGGAGATTTAAGTGAACTCACTTGAAGTTGAACTGTTGAAAGTGGTGGATTCAGAGTGGGGAATTCAGACCCTAGGCTGAGGTAATTTCTTATAAATGGCTCTTTAGCTGTCATATAGGTATCGGAGGGAGGGAGGGTAGGTGAATGCCAAGTGATAAAAATGAACTCGAATTTAAAACACTTGGAAATGGATACGTGTGCCTAGAAATGGTGAGGAGGAAAGTTAGAGGTTTAAAGGCAAGGTGCAAAAAAGAAGCAGAGAAATAGTTTTGGGTATGTACTCTGCCATCTTCTTTTCCCTTTATGGTGCAATAGTGTATCTCATGGGTAGCCTACTCCAGTGTTGGGGATATGGCCAATAGATTTCATGTGTTTCCCTAGACAGTTGTGTTGAGAAGGATTCTGAGGCTCAATTCTGGCTTATTGCTAAAGAGTGCTGTGATCAGTCCAATCCAGGCGTGGGAGGCAGAGTAGGGATATAGTGTGCTTATGTGTCACTCTTGAATAGGAGTCTCTTGCTTTGTAGGTCTTCTTTGTCCAAACAAAATTAGTTCTGTATCTTTTCACCTTTCACTTGGAAATCTTTGTAGCCTTTGGGGGTCATGTTTTTTTTTTTAATTTTTTCCCCTTCATGCATTGTCTATTGACATCAAGACAGACAAAAATGAGATTCATATGTTTCTTGAGGGGAAGGGTCACTTATTGTGAAGAAAGAAGAACCGCCCTCGTCTCCATGCTCCTTCAAGTGGCCTCTCACGATTGCTGAGCTTCACAAAACAGCCCTCTCCCTGATGCTGAAGTCTGGCATAGAGACTCTTTATTTCTTAAAGTACATGGACACTAATTTGTTTTTTGAGAATGTTTAAGAATCTTTCAAAATCCCTTACAGTAAACTGGAAATATCCTGGGGTGTTGCAAATTCAGAGTTGGGGATTATTGTGGAGAAGCTAAAGCTGTAACTGTGTCCATAACAACCAGTGGAGAGTGCTGTCTTGGTTGTTTTGTCTGCCGACTAGGTGCTGGTGGTTATTTTTGCATCAGATAGAGAGAGTGGATCAACACATAGCACATCCACAGACAGATGGTGCTTGTGTTTACATGACACCAAAATATTTGTCTTAAAGACAACATTTGGAACAGCAAAATTGAGCCCGACTGCTTTTATTTCCCTGACTTAACTGGTTAGCTCAGCCCCAGGCAGGCGGCCCGGAGTAGCAGGGAGAGCCTGGGCTTCAGATGAAGAGCTGGATTAGACTCGGTTTTGTTCCTTGTGAGCTCTGGGGCTTGGTGTTCTGATTTGGAAGATGGAATCAATGAGGTGTAATGATACCAGTTTTCACTGTAAATACAAAAACCCATGTATGAGGGCTAAGGAGACAAATGTCTAGGAAGCCCCATCCTGCGTCCTAATAAATGCTAGTTAGTTCTCTTCTCTTTCTGCCTCCTCCTTCAGCAGAAGATGGAAAGTGTAATGGGAACAGTGGCCACAGGAAGTGCCTTGGAGGAGGGGGTCATACCTAGGTGGCCTCAGCAAGTTAATCTGAGTCTCTGTTCCCTAAATAGAGAGCCTGGACATCTGGTCCTGAGGGGAAAAAATAAATAGGTCAAAGTTTTAAGTCTACTCATCCAAGAAGGAAGACTGCCTTTCTTCTCGTAGCCAAGAAGGGACAGAAAAGAAGGAGAATCCGATCGGGTGAATCAAGATGAAGACAGAAAGCATGGCAGATGTGACTTAGGGGAGGAAGAAAATATATTATCCTCCATGACTCCATCTGCTGTGCTGAGAGAAAAACAGCACGCTTTATTTAGGTTCAGAACGTCCAGAAAGAATGGGTATCTTTCTACAGGCTGAAGGGAAAGCACAAACTGCAGAATTCAGAAAAAAGGGAAATGATTGGGAGAGAAGCCATTTTTATGGTTCAAGACAGGGAGGATTTCAAGTGGAAGGCATAGCACTTGCTATTGGTCGGTGAGGAATGCAGCCTCAGTCTCAAACTCATTAATGGCTTCTTGTGCACTTATGATAGTTCTTAAGTGTGTGTGTCTGTGTGTGCAAATGGTGTGTGTGTGTGTGTGTGTGTGTGTGTGTGTGTGTGTGTATTAACCCTGCTTTAGTTTCTCAGGGCTGTCCCAAAGTACCTCAAACTGGATGGCTTAAAAACAACAAGAATTACTCTCTCACTTTCTGAAGGCTGGAGGTCTGATATTAAGGTGTTGGCAGAACCTACTCCCTCTGACACTTTGAGGTGGAATTCTTGCTTCTTTCTAGCTTCTGATGATTTGCCAGCAGTCTCCAGAAGTGGTGTTCCTTGGCTTGCAGCCACATTGGTCTCTGCATCTGTTGTCAGATGGCATTTTCTGTGGGTCTTTGTCCAAATTTTCTTTATTTTTAATCTAAAGATGTCAGTCCTATTACATTAGGATCAACCCTAATGGCCTCATTCTAACTTGATCTTACTTCCAAGTAAGTTCCCATTTAGAAATACCAGGCATTAGGATTTCTGAACATCTTTTTTTTTTTTAACAGAGGCTACAATTTAGCACATAATCAATTTCTTATGGGAATCTATTGAAAACTATGGTCTCTCTCTGTAGAAACATGAACATGTGCACAGACTACAGTTTGTGAATGATTTTAAGGAGTTTATAGAGCTTGGAAGCCTTTTGTGGACTCTCTCAGGGATTTGAGTCTCCAAGGGTGAGTCAGCAACATTAGCAGACCTGTTTTTTTTTCCTCAGCAATGCAAAATCTGAGGTCCTAACCTAGACCTACTCCATCAGAATCTTCATTTTGGAGAGATGCCTCACGAGCACATTGAAGTTTGATATACCCTGTTCTAGGGGCCTGTTGCCCCCAGGTGAAAAATCACTCCTCTCTCTCTCTCTTTCTCTAGTTTCTAGCTGACCTCATCTGTTCAATTCTTGATTTCCACAGTTCAATGAAACTGTCTCCACCACAGTTAGGTCAGTGGTCTCTTTGTTCCATAAAGAGATCATACCCATCTACCCCCAGAAAACAGATTGGAAGAGTTACCATGCAGATGTTGTGAGGAACTTTCAGAATTGAAGAAAGTCAATGGTTTAAAGTAATGTTACCCTCCAGAGGCAAAGGATAGTCATGGAGACAGATCTAGGGAAAATGTGGGCTCTCCTTCAGGAGCTCTGAAAACACTTGGGGCTTAGGGTAGCCTAGAATTTGTGGAAGGGTACTCTAGAATTCGTGGGCAGGTACCCCAGAATTTATGGGTAGGCATTCAGAATCAATGTCAGATGAAGATAACGAGATCTTACTTTTGTGTCACAGGCTGCTTGATCAGTGATCCCTACATCTTTCCTAAGCTTCCAGCATTACCCTGGTTCCCAGGGCCTGTGTGGCTGCCCAGAGCAATGCATGACTTTCTTTTTCTTTTGCAGGATTTGCCTTTTTTCCATCCTGTCAGCAGCTAGGACAATTTCTGGAAAAGAATGGAGACTTAGCCTTGATTTTCCTTCCAGACTTCCTCCTAGTTTCCTGTAGGAGAATGTGTGAGAGCCCAATGAATACCAGGCCACCGCAGGTTGGCTGCCCAGAGGTTTTAGCCTGCCACATGTCAGCCCAGCAGGGAGGGGGCTGCAGGAGCAGCTGGACCAGGCTGGTCAGGGAGCTCCTGGGAGAGTGAAAACTTCTATTTCTCAGGCTGGTCCTATTTCCTCTCAAGGAATTCAGTGTGGGAATGTGCTGGCTCTTTTTCCTCTGGGTGAATAGATGAAGGTTGGGCACCCCTAAAGTGGTGTGTGACATTGGGCTAATTTAGAGACGCTGTTCTGAAACTGGGTAAGACCTCTGAGTAGATAGGACCTCTCCTTCAGTGAGTGGCTGCTTAGTCATGGCAAAGTGGGTGGCCAGATGGCAAGGACAAAGACAGAGGATTATATATTCTCATGGACTTGAAATGAAATCTTCCAGGTGCATTTCATGTTAAAGAGGTGTGGAGTCAATTGAGGGACTTAACTGAAACAACTCCATTATATTTTCTTGAGATGTAACAGAGTATGAAAAGATCACATGGATCATCTCTTCTTTTTGAAGCATACTTTATATAAGAATCTCAATGCTGAGAGGTTTCATTATGACAGATAATGGGGAAGTTCTTCAATGTCAGGATGAGGAATTCCTTGATTACAACTGTTTAATTTTTATTTTTCATAAGTAGGTCACAAAAAGCATTCATGTGGGACGTTATAATACCATTTTATAGATGAAAAATATTGAAGATATCTGAGGTTAACTAACTTCACTCATGAATGAGACCAGCTAACAAATAGGTAACAGAATCTTAAACTACTCATTAGGCATGTGGTTGGCTCTGGGAATATACATTTCCAGCATTTTAAAGTATATAATCTAGCATAATTTACCGTCAGGTAGGCATGAATCAAGGGTGCCTATCAGAATTCCCTGGGAGTCTTTATAAAGAGGCAGTGTTCTGGGTTATCATCAAGACCTGAATTAGAGTCTCTAGGGGTCAGTTTGTGAAGGCATATATTTAAGGAAATTGCCTCGCTGATGTGGAGGTTCCCTGATTAGTATTATAGGTCCAGGAGGTGGGAGTTATATTTAGTGTGTGATAAGTGGCGAGTGTACCCTGGGGATGAGGGAAGGGCCCCTTAGGAAGACTAGCAGGGAGCTCACTCAGTGATGAGGGGTCAGGAAGAGCTTCCTGGAGGCAAGGGCTTCAAGGCTGAGGAGCTAAGGTTGGATGGGAGCTGGGGTGGAGTGGTTTTAGGGAAGTGACTCTCTTGGAAGAAGAAGCAGCCTGCATGGGTGCGTGGGCTCTCTCTCATCCAGCTAGGAGATCCACGGAACAGGGTAGAGGAGAGTGTGGCTGCGGGAGTGTCTAATCAAGACCTCCAGAGACCAAGCAGGAAGTGGGTCTGATTTTATTGTGCAGTTACCATGTGTATATACTCAGGCAGTAGCTAAGCAGATTACAGGCAGCCACCAATACAATTTCTGGCCAGCTGCCCTTGCAGTGACCATTCAAGGAGTGGGCTGTGGATTAAGTGCAGGGACTGCAACACGTGGCCTCACGCCCAGGGCTGTGCCTAGGAGGTGAGTGGCCTTCCGTTCACATGCCTAGCACAAGGGGAGTGGCCTGCCATTCAGATGCCCTGTATGCAGTACTCCATGCACTTATCCCCATAGGTTAGGAGATCAGACCAATCTGAAGATCAGGGAAGCTGCAACTGGTTCAAGAAGCTTGGATTTCATGACTTGCAACGGCAATGGTGGCAGCTGTAGAGGCAACTTATCTCATGGCCCAGTCAGTGATGTGACCAGGAGGAGCACCCAGGATTGACTTCAAACCTCACTTTATATTTCATCTATGTGCCCTACCTCTTCATGGAGTAACACTCTCCCTAAAGAAAATAAATAGTCAGAGATGATGCTATATGAGTAGGGTGAGATGTGGGATGATGTAATTGTACTGGGTTGTATTATTCCAAGAGATGATGTGTGTTTGGGAGCTCTGGACCCCTGGATTCAAACCCCAACTCACTGGGAGGCTTCACTGCCCATCTGCGCTCATCCTGGTGGTGGTGGGAGGATTAAATGGAGCAGGACAGATGAAGCTCCCTGGAGCAGTTCCTGGTACCTGGAAAACCTTGATGCATGGTAATTGCATTGCTATTACTACTTATTCTAGATTTTCCTTGTGGCTAAAAGTTGAAGTTTTGGAAGCAAGATACTTCAATAGTACATATTCTCATTAACTGCTCATGGAAACCTATGGAACAGGAGGAAAGAAAAAAGATAATCTTAATTGCATTTCACTCTGGGGAGCTTTCTGCCGCCCTCCCCCTCCCTGGACCCATGAAGAACCTGTGAATACTGGGTCCTACTTAGGAGCATCTTTCTTGCCATCATTTACTTTTCTTCCAGGCTAGGGCTCTCTGAGGACTTTTAGAGGCACTGGACTGGGTCTTATTAATTTTATATTGTTCTTAGCATCTACCCAAGTTTTACCACACTTTTTTTTAGTGACTACATGAATAATTAGACTTTGAAACAATTTTTCCCCAATTAAGATATTGTAGAAAAGAGAAGAGAAAATTAACCCAGCATTTTCAATCTCATCCAGTGCCTCATCTGTTTCTGAATAGGCAACTCAATTTGCTTACAAACTATTGCACCATTCCTTCAGTTTTAAGGAAGTGCTCTCTTGGAGGCTGACTTGGAAGGCCTGGGCTGATTCCCCAACCTGTAATAAAGTGTATGTGTAAAGATAGCAGTGTTGTTATACAATTTAATTAGTATATCACTCAGACATTTGGACCAATGCCTGGCTCCTTTTTTTGCATGTTCATTTAGCTTTTAGTCTAACTTCCATGTGAAATAAACAAAAAGGCTAATTGCTTTTGGATTTTAGCACTGGGTAAAATACCTGGATTCATTATGTGAATCATATTTTATAGGTAGATTAAAGGTTCTATTGGTAAATGAAAAATTCCAGATGACAGCTGTAATGCTTAAAGCAAGGCAATTGAAAGGTTTGGGCTCCCAAAGGCAGCATATGAATCCATCTGACATGTTCCTAGTTTTCATAGCAGCATAATATGTTTGCATACTGATGAGAACATTGTCTCAGGATGTTCAAGAGTTTATATCTCATCACTCTAAAACAGGAATGTGCTGGTAAATGTTGAAGAACCAGTTCTCTAGGAAGGAAGAAAAAAATCCTGAATTGTAGTGTACACCAATTTCCATGGTGTAAAGATTCCCACTGGCTAATTTCAAGGACTTGGGAATAGGGGCACATAGTAGACCATCACCAACTCATTTGAGCTGGTTCTAATGCACTATTGCTTGCTTGCTTCAAGTACAAGGTGGGGTTAGACCCAGGCTCAGAAAGTAGAGTGGTTTTTAGTAATTTCAGCAGATGTTAGATGTGGGTGTAGGGTTTGTAGTGGCCCTCTTTTCAGAATACTTGGGGGACCAGCAAAATGGAACATCCTCTTCCAACTTCCTTGAGGACACAGCAGGCAGGTGAGAGAAATTTGCATCCATCTTGCATCTTTGAGTGTGCTGGAGGTAGTGTGGTGTGGGATTTATTTGTGACCTCCATTCTCAGACAGATTTTGTTTACTGCTGCCTGCAATCCTCTATAATGGAGGATTGTCTGGGGAAATTGAGGGTGTAACTGTTTTTAAAAAATTCTATAGCTGGTTCTGGAAGCATTTGTGACAGTGCATATTACTCTTTAAGTGACCCATCTTATTATCTGTAAGAAGTGCCTAAAGTATCAGAGAAAATGGGACTTACTTACCCTGGTCCAGTTCTCACTGTACTTCTGTATGCTAAGTGTTCCATTGGTGTGGATGATGGGGGAAACTTAGGCCTAGGCCCTGCTTTTGGGGACTGGAAACCTACAGAAGGTCTCTTTGGAGCTTGGTTTGGATTAATCACAACATCTGCCTTTTGCTTTCATTTCCTGTGCTAATCACTGTGGGAACATTATAGTCTGATCTGAATTTTGGTTCTAGTTGTCTGGCAGCAGATGTGCAGACAATCTGGGGCAAAAAAGAATTTTTCTGGTGATCCTCCAGCCATGGCAGGTCCTAGAAAGTTCAAGTCCTTCAGCCATAGAACCAGCACCAACATCTGATAGCTCTCCTAACTAATGAGAGTGACATATTAACAAGGTATGAAACTAGGGCCTCACCCAAAGTCTAAGAGGGAATAACAATAACACATATGAGTTTGTCCTGTATCCTGTGCAAAGCTTTGTGCTGGGCAAGGGTCCAGTCCTGTGTGTGGGCCAATAAACATGTATAAACCAATTAAAAAGTTAGTTTTAACTAAATACTTGGAGAGCTAGTAATAGATAGGGGAATGTTAGGATGTTTGCTCGATAAGACTGGAACTTATTCCTCTGGTCAGGGCTTGGTGAGCATCTCCAAATTAATACAGGGAGAATGGGGAGAAGAGGGGTGGAGGTGGGGGTGGGGAGAGAAACAGAAAGAAAGAGGAAAATTTCCTTGCACAGGATATTAAATCCTAAAAATTATCATTTTTACCCTTTTTGGTGTCTGCTTAGCAGTTACAGCAAGATAGTTCCAACTGATTAAGAAAAATTAAATAAAATAACAAAGCTGTAGCTCTGTAACAAGGCCAAGAAAAAAACAAAGACCTGAGATCTCCTCCTAGAATAATTCCTTCTCTTTGTTCTTCACTAAGCCTCTCTTCTCTTCCTTATCCTCTCCTCCACTCTAGTTTTTTTGCTGTGGCCATTTACCATGTGAGCTGCATTTTCAACCTTTATCACCAATCAAAGCCATTGGGAGTTTAGGAGGTATTCCTATCAACAGAGAGCCCCTGGCCAAGTTTTTTGTTTTAACCTCTCAGGATCTACATTCTATAGCTATTGACTGAGCGGTCCATGCAATACAACAGCACAATCATTTCCTAGTCTATTGAAAGAGAACTTGACACGTTACCTGGATCATTTCGCATGTCTTACCTTGGGGACATTAGCACACTAGAGGACCCAGCGTTGATTGCAGCAGACGTGTGAACACATGTGCAGTTGGGCATGCCTGTATCATGTGGGCACACATGGACCTATGCTTGTAGGATCACTTTTCTCTCAGTGTAACCAGAAGTGAACTATTACAGCCACAAGATGTGTCTCAATCAGAGCCTGGCAAGACCTTTCACAATACTTTAAAAACAGGTTGTTCCATAATCCTTTTTAGGTGATTGTAATGCAACTGACTATATTCTTAAATGAATATTCTAAAATCTAGGGTTTCTCAGCTAAGATTTCTGCTTATTCCACCAGGCTCTCTGGGGCTGGGTGGAGGAGGTGCTGGTGGCTGGGCTGTCTCCAGGGTGCCTTCCTGGTTTTGACAGCATGGAAACCCATGGCCTTTGGGGTCTGTCAGCCTGGACTAGAATTATGGACTAGAATTTTCCATAATTTAACATTGAAGCCCAAGATGTTGGTCTTTCTTCCACCCGAGCCTCCGTATTGAGCCCTCTCTCCATCTTTCTCAAGCCCTTCTTGCCCCCACCACAGGTGTATAGGCTAACCCCCATGTATATCTGTAAAACACAAATTTAAAAAATAGAAATACATAGAAGGAAGGAGAATAGCTGGGTCAAATGGTGGTTCCATTCCCAGGTTTCCAAGGAATCTCCATACTGTTTTCTGTATTGGCTGTACCAATTTGCAGTCCCTCCGGGAATGTATGAGTGAATCTTTTTTTCCCCACATCCTCGACAATACTTATTGTTGTTTGTCTTCAAAATAGCTGCCATTCTGACTGGAGTGTGATGATATCTTAGAGTAGTTTTGATTTGCATTTTTCTGATTGCTAGAGATGATGAGCATTTTTTCATATATTTGTTGATTGATTGTATATCCTCTTCTGAGAAGTGTCTGTTCAGGTCCTTGGCCCATTTGTTGATTGGGTTATTTGTTTTTTTGGTGCTTAGCTTTTTGAGTTCTTTGTGTATCCTAGAGATTAGGACTTAAAAACAGCATGCTATAGGAACACAGCCACATCAATGTTTATAGCAGCACAATTCACAATAGCTAAACTGTGGAGCCAACCTAGATTCCATTCAGTGGATGAATGGATAAAAAAATGTGGCATCTATACACAATGGAATTTACTCAGCATTAAAAGAGAATAAAATCATGGCATTTGCAGGTAAATGGATGACGCTGGAGAAGATAATGCTAAGTGAAGTTAGCCAATCCCGTCCAGAAAAATGCCAAATGTTTTTTTTTTTCTGATTTAAGGAGGCTGACTCATAGTGGTGTAGAGAGAGGGAGGATTAGATGAATTCTGGATAGGGCAGAGGGGTGGGAGGGAAAGGGAGGGGGCAGGGGATTAGCAAGGATGGTGGAATGTGATGGACATCATTATCCAAAGTACATGTATTAAGACTTAAATTGGGTGTCAACATACTTTATATATAAACAGAGATATGAAAAATTGTGGTATATAAATGTAATAAGAATTGTAATGCAGAAAAAGTACATGTATAAAGGCATGAGTTGGCATGAACATACTTTTTATACAAAGATATGAAAAATTGTACTCTATATGTGTAGTAAGAATTGTAATGCATTTCGCTTTCATGTATTTAAAAAATAAAATCAATAAAACTAAAAAAAAAAAAAAAGAAGGAAGACCAGTAGAATAGAAGAAGGGGAACAGGAGAGATAGGTGGTAAGAAATATGGAAAGAAAAAAATAAAAAAAGAGCAAATACACACAAATTTAATACAGAAAAGGAAAGGCCTGGTTGAGACCTGTGGCCTGGTTCCCCAGGTTGACAGACCAGATGACCTCGGTGAAAAGGAAGAGGAGGGTCCTGGCAGTTTGTTTAAAAAGCCCACTCCTTAATGGATTCCAGACTGAAGAGGAATGTCCAGGTGAGTTTTTCTGCAGAGAGGCCCAGTGTGCTGTTTTTATAGCCAATACTGTAGCCTGGCCAGGAAACAGGCGCCTTTAGGACCAGCCCTGAATCACAGGACCTGAGGCTTCATCACCTCCACTCTAAAAACTGGCTGTCTGATGAATTCTTGGCTTACTCTGCTGTTTAACCTCTGAGAATAGAGACAGCTGTAGTAGGATCTGCTTATCTGAACTCAATTCTGGCCCAAAGTTCTAGGGAAAAGAAATTCTCAAAGAAATGAGAGAGAAAAAAATGAGTTGAAAATATTTTTTTTTTGTGTGTATTAAATATGTGTTTTGCATGTGTATGTGTTTTGGATGCTGGGGACTGAATTCAGGGCCTTGTGTAATTTTGTGGAGTAAAATGTTCAAGAAATGAATAGCTCTATTACTAGGGAAAATTGGTGCAATAGTCTGAAAAGAATAAGTTCATTTGTTTTCTCATTCTGAGCCTCACCAGAACCTGGCAGGGAGGCTTGATTTTTGTAAGTTCAAAGTGTCGGAACCTGGATCAGCTGATGGTCTGTACCTCTTTCTGGAGACTTGTGCTGCTGTTCTGCTCATAGTTGGAAGAAATTGCACCAACAGACACACTTTAAAAAAAATCCAATATAAAAGAAAGACTTTCTCTCATTACAGAAATATTTGGAGAATATACAAAGAGATAAAATAGAACTGTAAAAACATCCCAGTATTCAGAGATAGCTAGCATTAAATTTGGATATTTCCCCCGTAACTTCTTATTTTGAAACAATTCTAAGCTATAAAAATTTGAGATGACAATAAACCCCTAGGAACCCTTCACCTGGATTCATAGTTGTTAACATTCTGCAGTGTATTGTCCTTATCTGTCTTGGCTGTATCATTTGGAAGTCATTTGTAGACCTGACATTTTACCCCTGAACATTTTAGCTTGTAGATCATGAGAGCAAGTTCATATCCCTACAAAGCCTCAATAACAATATCACAACCCGGACTTTAATACTGACTTAATAACATCACCTAACAGTCTGTATTCTTGTTCCCCAATAGTCCCCCAAATGTCTGTTGTAACCTTTTAATTTCAATCCAAGTTCTGAGTTTTGTGTGTTTCCTGTATTGGAATTTCTCTAGAATTCTTTAACCCAAAAAAATAGCCCCCCCCTTTATTTTCCTTTTTTTGTCTTGGGAGTGTTCAGACCAGCCCACTTTGAATAGTTTTCAGATTTTGTAGTTCTTACTAAATTCATGTTAAATATTTTTGGTAAGAATGCCACATAGGTAATGCTTTGTACATTTTGGAGATTTAATTGTCTGTACTGAACCTAGGTTGTTTTTCTAATCAGAAAACAGAATAATGCATGCAATTATTGAAAAAAGCTTTCAGAAACATTTCAACAATACCATGGTCCTTGAATAGCTTGATCCCCAGAGAACGCAGCCTGGGTTCATGGAAGGAGTATGTGATAGGAGGGCAGATGGATGGTTTTAGCTCAATGAATAGTTATGTGAACTTGGATAATTGACCTCCTTGCTCTGACCCTAATCCTAACCCTAACCCTAGCTCAAGTGCTAGTACGATGCCTGGCTCTGTGCTTAATACCATTGTTCAGTGACTTTAGAAATTATTTCATGAAATGCTCCAATTGGTAGTGAGTCTCTTGTCCTTGGAAGTATTCAAGCAGAGACTGGAGGGCCCCTGGAGAAACAAGTTGAAGAGGGGGTTTTGCATTGCAAGGAATTCTTCTCCTTTGCCTCTGGTGGCTTTTCTGGAGAGGTTTTTCTTTCCTATTTTAAATCAGAGCTTGATGTGGACTTTATTATTGGAATTATAAAAACTCACGTTATGTCGCTCTGTGTCTCCCTACTTTTCTATCTGCTTCTGTTATTGAGTTCCTCCTTTTTCTTCCACCATCCCTTTCTTAGTTGCAAACTTCTCAGTATTTTACAAGTCTTTTCAGTTTGAGACACCAACTATGTCCCCTTGTGCTCTCTTGGAACCAGTGGGGAATTGAGCCACCATAGGAAACCTAGGCCACAGACCCACCCTAGGGATGAGCTGTTTTGCTCCAGAAAACTAGTTCAGGATCCTCAGATGGGCTTCTCTCAGCTGAAAAATGAGAAGTGCCCTAGAAGTGGTGGGGTGTATCTCCTACACCTGCTTTCTTCCTGGGTTGCTTATACCACATTTCCTAGATTTATCAATAGATTCTAGACCCTGGGTCAGCTTTAATTTCAAAGGGCCATTTTGGAGTTTGTGTGTCTCTGTAGTGCATGAAAAGGATAGCTTGTATCTGCCCGCGTGGGGCCATTGCATTATTCCACTGGCTCCCCCACTGCCGCCCCCTGAGCTTGCCTGGGTTATGTTCTTCCCTTACAAATTTCATCTCCTTGCACTGTGCATCGAAACGACGCAGTTATGGAGTGCACAGGGAAAAAAATTATAATGCCATTAAAAGTTATCATAAATTTCAGATCAGCATCACTTCTAATCCGATACACAATTTTACTGCCCCTATAAAGTAGGTGATTTGCAGTGGTCTGAGGGGTTTCCTGGAGCGTTTTACTTCATTTTAAATTAAACACACCAAATTTGTGCTGAATTCAGAGTGTGGACATAAAAAAGGGGGTAAAAAGGAGAGGGAAGGGACATCAGATGGGAATTGCAATTGAATCTTTATATATGCCATCTTGGCACTGTGGTACTAAATATAGTGCCAGGTAAATAGATGTGTTGAAATATTCAGAATAAAAAACAAATGTTCCAATAGCAGAAGTGTGAGCCCTGAGAATGTTTCCACAGTGGGTGTGCTTAAAATAATAAAATACTGTTGTTTAAAACTACTCAATCCTAGAAAACCCTCTGTTGTTAAAAAAATATAACGCTGGTATATGTGTGAGGGGCTATGTGTGTTGAAGATGTATAAAAACTCCTAGGAAATTAAACAGAATATAAGGGGCTTGATTTCACTGGTTGGAAGGTTGCACTGATTATTTCTTTGAGGTACACTAACTCTTCCTAGAAGTTTAGGACATCAGAAGTTGTCATTTACTAAGTGACAACTCAATACTCGGAAATGTAATGTCTCTAGCAAGGGCTGACCCATGAGCCACATGCAGATGTGTGCACTCACGTACGTGGAGAGAGGTGGTACCTGCTCAAGTGCTAGTATGAAAGGGAACTCCAATCCCAAGGGTTCTGGAGGAAATGATTTGACTGAATTGTGACATTGCTTCTTCCCCACACCCTATCGTGCTAGCCATTCTTAGCAACCCAAATGCTGCTATGTGCCTAGAATATGATGCTCTGGGCTAAATGTGAAGATACAAAAAAAAAAAAAAAAAAAAAAAAAAAAAAACCAGACCCATAGGTCTACTTGCAAGGAGCTCATAATCTAGACCGGGAGTTTAGACAGTGTAATCCTGGTTACAGTAGAGTGTGTTCAATGCCAGGGAAGCCAGTGCCCACTGGGATCTTACAGAGCAGAGGAAACCATGGGTTTACCAGGACAAAACAGAATACAGCACCTAAATCTCTTTCAGATTGGGTCTAAATTCTCCAATTCAAATAATTTCAGCAATAGTTCTTATAAGTTAACAATCAAATAAACAAATGTGCATCACATTCTGGTTACTGTATGTTTTGCAGACAGAAAGCAACCAGACTTATTTGGAATGAATGAAGTTTGTAATAGAACATGAATGATACCCAGGCATGCAAAACATTTTACCTTAGGAAGATACTTAGGATCTGTCATTTAATCCTTAACAATGAGGCAGGTACTATTTAATTTTACCGATGAGGAAACAAAGATTGTGTGAGGCCAAGTGATTTTTCCCCCCAAGTATTTGAGAGATTGGCCCAAATCCAGATCATCTGGCTGGACATCCTGTCCTATTCTATACCAGCTGGGTTTTGTCTGATGCCCATGCACAGACTCTTGTGTGGATGGTGTGTATTGAGTCTCAGGGAGGGCTGTGCCAACATGCTCTTGTTATGGTCAATTCCCAGCCTCTACGTGGAACTAGAGGACCTGGAGACACAGTTGCCTGTAACCATGGTGAAGAATAATTTCTGCTGTGGTGCCTAATGGATTGGCGATAACAGAGCAGGGGGACAGAAAGCCTTGATCATAGTACTGGAGTCAGGTAATTATGTATAGCGTTTGTAGGCCACTTAATGCCTTTCAGGATATTGCAATCTCCTTAAAACCCAACAAAATAGGAACTATGATTATCATCCTTATACTACTGGCTGAAAAAACCAAAGCACAGAGAGATTAATAAATTTGCCTAAGATTACAGAGGGGGACATGCTGGAGTCAGGATTCTAATCCAGATTCTAATCCAGAGTTTGCTGTCTGGAGATAACAGGACCTCATGACTCATCTCGTTTGTGTTGATGGGGGTGGGTGTCCTCAGTATTAACTGCAGATAGCATGTTGTGCTAACAGGTATTTGATGGGTTGAGACATGATCCAACGTAGGGAGTACTGTCCCTGTTGTGTGTGAAGAGGAACAAGTGAAGTTGTGTCTTGGTGTATGCTACGTTTCTAATCGTGTGAAGGAGGGTCCTACACATTTGCATCATATATTGTATTTGGAAAACAGTTTGTATTGTATAGCAGGTTGGCAAAGTTGGAACTTCTGATATAAAAGGCAATCATGAACTCTGAATACCTATTAAATAATTTATGCATTTAAGATATCAATTTACCAAACTTTTGTTAAATGCCTACTAATATGCTACATAGATGCTCTGATTGGTGCTAATTTATCACAGTATAGTTGTCTTCAGTCAAGTTAGATTACCTTACCTAAAGTATATTTAGTCTTAAATTAAAAAACTCAAATCAATAATATTTATTTAATAGATTGTGTTGTTGAAATGAAATTACAAATAATGGCTTAAATAACAAAAACCTTTATTTAATGATAAGAAATATTTAGCCCACCATCTATTTTTATTTTTACATTTTCTCCAATGTTGACTTAAATATACTCATATAGAAAAAAATTTATGTGCACTAGTATATTTTATAAAATAGTATCAACTTTAAGACTTGATTACTTGAGCCAATTAGACTTCTATCATGAAACTCTGACATAACAAGTTCTTTGGTGTTGAGTTTTTGCTTTTTAAAATTTAGATTAAATTAATTTTAACTGGTACATAAACACAAAAACTACATATTTATGGGGTGCCATGTGATATTGTGATACATGTATATTTTATATAATGTTTAAATCAGGCTAATCAGAGCTATCTTCACATTTATTCCCTATGATAAAAATATTAGATTCTTTTCTTCTAGATATTTGGAATATATATTATTGTTATCTGTAGTCACATTTTGTGCAAAAACACACCAGAACTTCTTACCTCTATTTTTTATAACTTAGTACCCACTGATCAGCCTTTTCCTTCTCCTCAGTCTCTGGTAACCTGTGGTCTATTCTCAACTTCTATGAGATCAATTTTTTTAGGCTATGCATATGAGTGATATTCTGAAGTACTTGTCTTACTGTGCCTGGCTTATTTAATTTAATATAGTGATCTCCAGTTTTATCCATATTGTCACAAATGACAGGATTTTATTATTTTTTATGCCTCAGTAATATTCCACTATCTGTATATACCACACATTGTCTTTATCCATTCATTAGCTGATGGACACTTAAGTTGTTTCTGTTGGTTGGCTATTGTAACTAGCACTTCAATGAATGCAAGAGTTTGGATGTCTCTTCAACATTCTAATTTTCTTTCCTTTGGACATTTATGGCATTGCTGAGTCATATTAGTTCTTTTTACGAGATTTAAAGGAATCTCCATACTTTTTTCTGAAAAGGTGAATTAATTTGCATTCTTACCAACCATGTGCAGAAGTTCCATTTCCCCCCCATCTTCACTAGCACTTGTTATCTTCTGTCCTTTGGATAATAGCCATTCTCACTGAAGTGAGGTAATATCTCATTGTGGTTTTGATTTGCAGTTCTCTAATGATTAGCGATGTTGAGCATGTTTTCATATGCTTGTTGACATCTGTATGTCTTCTTTAAAATATATTTTGTATTTTGAGTTCCTTATATATTCTGGATATTTTTCTCTTATCAGATGATAATTTTCACATATTCTCTTCCATTCTGTAGGTTATCTCTTCAGTCTGTGGATTGCTTCCTTTGTTGAGTCAAGTCTATTCAGTTTGTCGTAATCTCATTTGTATGTTTTTGCTTTGGTGGACTATATTTTGTGGCCTTGTTCAAAAATCCTTGGTCATTCCAGTGTATTTAAGCATTTCACCTGTGTTTTTTTCCCCAGTAATTTCATAGTTTCAGGACTTATATTTAAACCTTCAGCCCATTTTTAGTTGATTTCATGTATTGTGGGAGGTGAGGTCTAGTTTCATTCTTCTGCATGTGGATATCCAGTTTCCCCAGCACCATTTACTGAAGGTTGTACTTTCTCCAAAATATGATCTTGGCACCTTTACTGAAAATAAGCTACTGTAGATGCTTGTGTTTACTTCTAGATCTCTAGTTTGTTCCATGGTCTGTGTCTGTTTTTATGTCAGTATTATTTTATGCCATGCGATTTTGGTTACTACAGTTTTGCAGTATATTTTGAAGTCAGGTATATTACACTTCCTACTTTGTTCTTTGGTGCAAGATGGCTTTGGATATCTGGTGTTTATTTTTCCTTCCCCTTCCTCTTCCCTTTTTCTCTTTCCCTTTCCTTCCTTCCTTCCTTCCTTCCTTCCTTCCTTCCTTCCTTCCTTTCTTCCTTCCTTTTTTTCTTCCTTCCTTCCCTTCTTTCTTCCTTCCTTCCTTTCTTTCTTTTTTCTTTCTTTCTTTCTTTCTTTCTTTCTTTCTTTCTTTCTTTCTTTCTTTCTTTCTTTCTTTCTTTCTTTCTTTCTTTCTTTTTTTCTTTCTTTCTTTCTTTCTTTCTTTCTTCTCCGCCCCCTCTCTCTTTCTGTGTCTTTCCATGCAAGTTTTTATTGTTTTTCTAGTTCTGTGGAGAATGTCCTTGAATCTGTAGATTGCTTTGGGTAGTATGGACTTTTTAACAATACTAATTCTTTTAATTCATGAAAATGGGATGTCTTTCTATTTTATTTCTTCAATTTATTTTATAAATGTTTTATAGTTTTATGAATGTTTTATAGTTTTCATTGTAGAAATCTTTCATCTCTGGGGTCAAAAAATCTTGAGTTTTTTTTTTAGCTATTATAAATAATATTGCTATCTGGATTTCTATTGTAGATAATTCACTCTTAGCCAATAACAATGTTACCAGTTTTTGCATGTTAATTTTTTTTGTACATTAATGTATTTTTGTATATTAATTTATTAGTTTTAGTAATTTCTTTGGTGGAGCCTGGGATTTTCTGTGTATAAGATCACATCATCTGCAAGCAGTGAGAATTTGACTTTCTCTCATCCAACTCGTATGCCTTTTATTTCTTTCTCTTGCCTGATTGGTCTGGCTAGGACTTACAGCCTTTAAAATAAAATAAATGTCAAAGAATTTGGAGAAACTCTTTTCCACCCATGAATATTGGTTGACATTTAGTTTCAACCACAGCTTTCTATTTAAACCCATTCTGGGAGTGGTTGAATTTGGGATAGATATAAAATTTTTCATCTTGCTTAGTTTTGGGGAACTCCTTGAAGGGGATTTTGGCTTGAAAGACTGAGTTAGCTGGCCTTGGGGGAGGAAGATGAGGTTCAGCGGCAGGACTGTGTCAGCTGCCTGGCTCATTCTCAGGGCTCTTGACCCATGCCCATGTGCCAGCTCACTGAGGACTTACCAGGGCCTGCAGTCAGAAGCTGAAATAGAAGTATCATTGGCAGTTATGAATGTGGGGCCATGGAAAGAATGTATCATTCATTAATGAACTTATTAATTAAATAATGATTCATTTCACTTTGTAATGATTACTTTGGAAATTTTTAAAATAGTTTTCAGATACTTTGGTGAGATGATCCAACCATGCGGAGGAAATATCAAAGTTTTTTTCATGGCAGTTTAGTATCCATTTCAAATTAATTAAACTTTTCTTAGAAAAAGATATTATTAGCATTGCTTCAGAGTGGATAAGAGAAATTTTATCATATAAGGAATTCTATATTATGGATTGTAAAAGTACAAAGTACTTAGCTGCAAGAACAGAAAAAGGGACTTACAGTGATTTCAATACACAGCATTTTAAATATATTTGCATTCAATATGACTAGATGTTACAGACATCTGGCCATAGGTGGCTGACAGTATTAGCTGAGAATTTCAATGAAAGGAGGCCTGAGTCTGCATTTTAAGTTAACTCTACCATGGTTACAACATGCCTTCATGGCCTCAAAACCTAGGGCCCATTCAAAGACAGGAAAAGAGAGGTGGAAGTCAGCCTCACTGTCTGCTTTTATTTGAAAAAGCAAAAACATTTCCAAGTAGTCTGAGAAATCCCAATAGGCTTCATTGTCCAAAGTTGTGTCATGTGACCACTTCTAGCCACAAAGAATGCTGGGAAAATGAGCAACCACGTGTGCATCCTCTATCAAGGGAATTAAAAGAGAAGGAGTTGGGAATAGGTCAATTAACCTTCAAAAGATGCATTCAAATATCTTAACTCAAAAGGAGTTAATCTGCATACTTAATGTGTTGGCTTTAAAAAACATGGAAAATTTTAAACATATCAAAAAGTAGAGAAAATAGAATAATAGATCCTCATGAATCCATCACAATATTCAACAAATATTAATTTATATCCAGTAGATTCAATAAATCCCTACCCAGTCCTCCAACTCTGTGTATTTTAAAGCAAATCCTAAATATTATAAAATTTTATTCACAGATAGATCTATAACAGCTAAGAAATATTTGCAAAGAAAGCATAGCCTTACTACCACTACCATCTCAAAATTAAATTAGTAAAATTCCTTAATATCACCAAACATTTGATTTGAATTCACATTTTCCCAATTATTTCATTTTAAAATATTTTATTTTAATATATGTTCTTTCTCTTTTGACTTAGTTAATATTTTGTTCATGATGTTTAAATTGATGTATCCAATAGTTTTTTTCTTCTTCCTGGCTAGACAAGTGCCCGTGCATTTAATTATTTTGAAGTATCTTTTAAAACCAGATTTATTGTGGCAGCTTAAGGTTTGATCATCCACACACAGAAATCATACTCCACAGGGTCTACTGAACTTTGAGTATTAATTCTTAAAGTTCAGCTTGAAGATTGAGATATTGGAAAATAAGTGTATTCCTTTTGACTTGCTATGTGCATAATATCTGGGGATATTAGACTACGAGTTGGATAAAGTTCCAACTTTAGGTATGGGAGCACACGTTGGAACAGCAGCATTTTGTCACTACTGTGGTACCAATTGGTATGACTGTTCCAGTGCAATGTGATTTACTTCATAATTTGTCCGTAACAAATGAGATGCCCTTTGAGATCCTGTTCAGTCTTCCAAGTTTATTTATTCAAGATCAATAGTTAGGGAAGTTCTTTCTAAATATAACTTGAAATCCAAAAGCTAGAAAAGAAAATATTGATAAATTTGATTACATAAAAAGAAAATAATTTCATATGAAAAGAAAGAGATAAAATACTAAGTCATAAATATGAATGGTGAATTGAAAAAAAATGTGCAATTCACATCACACACAAAGATCAGTCTTCTAGGCAAAAGATGATGTTGCTTGAACTTGGAGACAACAAAGAGAAAAACAGTGTGTTGGGCTAGATTGTGAAAGAGAGTCAACTAGGTACAACTACTTCTTACTATAGTTTAATTACTCTGCTATAAGTGCCAGGACAATAAAACTTCACAGCATAATGCTTTAGGTGATAACCCTGTCATTCTAATGTCATAGAGGAAGGATTCTAGACAACAGGCAGAGCCAGCAATTTATTGTGTATGAAACAATAGTTTTGGAGTTTGGAAGCCTGTATGGGAGTTCTAATTCTGATTCTATCATGTTTGATTTGGGGCTAACTTGCTGTTTTAATCAGATTTTTCATCGTGGTGACCAAAAGATCTGACAAGAACAATTTTAGAGGAGGAAGTTTATTTGGGGCTCATGATATCATAGACAGCTGGCTCCAGTATTTGGGACCAAGGTGAGGCATCATGGTGGAAGAGTGTGTCAGAGGAAAGCAGCTCAGGAGATGGCCATCAGGAAGCAGAAAGAGACTCTTCCTCTGGTCAGGACATAATATACCCCAACAGCACAGCCCAGTGACCCATCTCCTCCAGCCATATCCTACCTGGCTACAGTTACCACTCAGTTAATTTCTGTCAGGGGATTAACGCACTGATGAGGTTAAAACTGTCATAACCCAATCATTTTACCTCGAAGCTTTCTGGCATTGTCTCACACATGAGCTTTTGGGGGAGACCTCGTATCTAAACCACGACAATGGTCAACTTGACCTCTCTGAGTCTGTATTTTCTCACAGGTTGAATGGATCAAATAAAATCCTAATTATAAATTTATGTAATTAAGATACACAATCCTAATCCCATGTAGTATAGACTTTTGTTATTCTTCATGATTATTTATATGTTGATATATTTCATTTAACAATTTGGTTAAAAACGATCACTGTAGTTTTACAATTGGGATTCAGTTGTTAAAAATTATTGAATAAAATGTTTGTTTTTCCTCCCTCTATCTTTTAAAAAGGCAAGCCTATACAGAGAAGTTATTTTCTGTGTCAGAGAATGTGCATGATGATTTGTTTATATCTTTAATGCTAGTTTTTATTACCTCAGTGTAAGTTATTAACTAAGAAAGACCAAGAACCACTATTCAGTGGAAGTATTAGACTAATATTTATTTATTTAATTATTTTTGTAATGCTGTTTGACATTTGTATATACCAATGAAGATATTATCACAATCCAGATAACAAAGTATACCTAACACCCCCAATGTTTCTTTCACCTCTTTGTAATTTTTCTCTTTCACCCTCCCCCCCCCACACACACACCCTTGGCCTTATCTCTAGTCAACCACTGATCTGGTTTCTATCTCTATAGATTAGTAGTAGTATCTAGAATTTTTTCTCACTATAACTATATAATATTTATTTTTTGTTGTCTTGGTTATCTTGCTTGATTATTTTGATATTCACTATTGTTGTATGTATCACCAGTTCATTTATTTTTATTGCTGAGTAATAGTTAATTGTATGGATCATGTGTTTATCCATCCACATGCCCCTGAGCATTTGGGTTATTTCTAGTTCTTGGATGTTACAAACAAAGCTACCATAAACATTTACAGTATTTTTTTGTGAACAAATGTTATTTATTTGTGTAGATTCATATTTTCATATGGCATTATCTCCCATCTATGTAAAAGATCTCTTTTAACATTTTTTGGGGAGGAGAATAGTGCAGGTCTTTTGGTGATCATTTTTACAGCTTTTCTTTAAAAAAATTTTTAAAGAAAAGCTGAAAAAAATTTCAAATTCCTCCTGTTTCAAATTCCCTTTGCTTTTAAAAGATATTTTTGTGGATATATCACTATACATTGATCTTATTTTCTTTTCGTACTTCAAATATTGATCCACTGTTTTATTGCTTACATTGTTTTTGATAAGAAATCTGCTGTCATCCTCATCTTTATTCCTCTATACATAATGAATCCTTTTAATTTATTTTTTTTTCTGGCTTTGTTTTAGGATTCTTCTTTATCTTTGATTTTCTGAAATTTGATTTTGAATTGTCTTGATATACTTTTCTTCATGTTTCTTATACTTGGGTTCATTGAGCATGTGCTATGAATTTATAGTTTTCATTAAATCTGGAAAATTTTCAACAAATTGTTTTCAAATATTTTTTTTCTCCTTCAACCCCATACTTCAGGAGCTCAGGTTATGCATATCAAAAGGCTCTGGAATTTGTTCTTCAATTCACTGATACCTTTTATATGATAATCATCATTATTATTTTCTTCCTATACTTTATTTGGGATAGTTTCTATTGCTATACCTTTAAGTCTACCAATTTTTCTTCTGCCATTAATCAGTCAATCAGTCAATCTCTCTCTCTCTCTCTCTCTCTCTCTCTCTCTCTCTCTCTCTTTCTCTCTCTCTGTGTGTGTGTGTGTGTGTGTGTGTGTGTGTGTGAGTGTGATTTTACACGTTTTTTTGATCTTTAAAAAATATTCCATGTCTCTACTTAAGTTTTCAATTTATGGTACTGTGGTTATAATAACTGTTTAAATGTATTTGATGGCTACCTCCAAAATATGTGACCAATTTAAGTTGGTATAGATTGATTTTTCTCCTTGTTTGGTTTATGTTTCTCTTCATGCAAGGCATTTTTTCCTTTATATACTTGATAATTTTTTATTTAATGAAAGATATTTCACCTTGTCTGGTGTTGAATCTATTCTTGAATTTTATTCTGGGATTCAGGTAAGTTACATATAAACAGTTTGATCTTTTAGGATCTTGTTTTTAAAATATGTTAGATAGGACAAGAGCAACTGGCTATATTTGTTTGAGTATATTTTGGACTTTTCAATTCTGTTCCATTGATCTATGTGTCTATTTCTTTGCCAATAACATTGTGTTGATATCTTTAACTATGCAGCAAGTCATAAAATTGACTAGTATGGGTCCTTCATATTCTTTTAAAAGTTATTAAAATTCATTCTTATTCATTTGACTTCTCATATGCATTTTAGAACCAATTCTTCTGTATCTATAAAGATGACTACTGGGATTTTGATCCGAATTGTGTTTAATCTATAGATCGTTTTTAGGAAGGATTGACACTTTACTATTTGAATTTTTCAAACCATTATTATATCTCTCTCCATTTATTTTGGTTCTCTTGATTTCTTTATTAGCACTGTACTCTGTCTTCTCTCCTCTGGGACTGAGTGACATGAATATTAGTCCTTTTGTGATTGTTCCAAAGATTTTGAAGTCCTTACCCTTTTCAATCTTTTTTTCTCCTTGTTGTTTTGATTGGCTAATTTCTATATAACTGTCTTGTCTTCAGGTTTAATGACCCTTTTCTTTGTAGTCTCCATCCTGATATCAAACCCATTCAGCGAATTTTTAATTTTGGTTATATTACTTTTAAATTCTAAAATTTCCATTTGATTCTTATGTTTTTTTTTTCTGAGACTTTTAGTTTTTCCATTTGTTTCAAGAGTATCCATGATTGTTTTTTTAGAGAATATTTTAAAAATACATATTGTAGGTGTTTTGTCACATAATTCCAACATCTATGTTATCTTGATGTTGGTGTCTTTGATTATCTTTTCACATGTGGTTTGAGATTTTTCTTGTTTATTATATGCTGAGTAATTTTTCATTATGTCCTGAATATTTTGAAGATTATGAGACTTCAAATCTTACTAAATTCTATGGAGAATGTTGATATTTTTGTTTCAGCAAGCAATTGACCTGTGTAATTTCAGGCTGCTAGTGCCAACCTGCCTTCTGTGGTTCTGTTAAATTTTCAATGTCTTTAGTAACATTATGTGCTTACAGCCCATGTGTGTGCCTTCTGGTGACTAATCAGGAGTCTGGGGGAGGGTCCATCTGTCTGTTTCTCAAATTTTTTAATATGCTGTTTAGGATTAGGTCCACATCTGGGAGTCCATAAATAACTGTAAGGGTTTGCTTCCTCCTTCTTTGCCTTATTCCTATACTCTTTGTTCTCCAGGGCTCCGGTTTTCAGTCTTCCATCCAGAAACTCCAGAATTTATCTGTCCTGTCTATTGACTGGCTTTGCTACTGCTCCTATATCCAGGACCAAATGAAGGGTGGGAAGGATGCAAAGAGATGGGAGGAGAGAAAGAGAGAGTGATGGGGTGTGCCGAATCCTCTTGGGAACATAGCATCATTGAGGGGGGATGACCGTCCTCTCAGAATTTGGCTCCTGAGACTCCTGTTGCTGACTGCTGTTGCTACCACAGGCTTGCTTGGAGCCCAGAATGCTCAAGTACGAGGGTGGGGTAGGGGGAATGTCTAGGGGTCCACGCTCTATCTAAGTATTGTAGTCAAAGCTATCAAGCTACTCATGGGCATTCTCCTGTATCTGGGTATCCACTTTCAAGGTTTGGACTACATTGTGATCAGGTTGAAGGATACAGGGAAAGAAGATAACTTCACTGCTTTTTCAGTAACACCGTGAATCCTGGTCTGCCTGCTACTATTTAGTTTTTAAATAGTTGCAGTATTTGTCTAGGTTTTAAACCTGTATTCAGTGGGAGAGAAAATTAAAGTGTGATTGCTTCATCTTACCCTGAACAAGGAACCCTTAGCATTATTTTTATATGATTTATTTCTATAATATGAACAACACCTATAATTCCAATACTGTCTACCCCACCTCTGCTTTCAAAGCCATATCATTTTCTTTTTTTCTATTTGTCTCTTTCCTATACATTCTAAGAAAGCTCCTCAAGCTTTTCTTCTACACAAATGATTTAATATTTTTAAAGAAGTAGTTCTACTTTTTATTGTGTCAAAAGAGATTTTAATGCTGGTAATCACTGGTGTCTTTTCAATAATTCTTCATCTCACCTATCTCCCTTTTTATCTCCTTCTGATTCATTTGCACCTTATGGGTTTCTGTTCCCTGTTTGATACAGGCCCAGTCTTCTCATATCTAGTGAACAATATTAAACATTTTCCCAGGAATATATTCTAGGCTGTATAGGAAAATTTCATTGTTTTCTCTTATTTTGAAACTTCAGGATTTTTTTTCCTCCTTACAGTTTCTTCCTCTAATAAGGGGGCTATTATATTGAATCTAGTATCTTTCAATAGATCCAATACATAGTCCTGAAAAATCTTTGACTCTCTTACTCTTAAATTCCCTTCTTAAATGTGCCCCAAAGAGCAAGTTGCAAGTTATGTCCTGATCAAATTCCCAATGCCCAGGGGGCTTTTATTCAGGGTAGTGTTGGCAGATTTACCAAACATAGAACACACAGTTAAAGTTGAATTTTAGAAGTACAGGATATGCTTTCATTAAAAATTATTTATTTGTTATCTGTAATTCAAATTCCACCAGAAGACATATTTTATTTGGAAACCATAATTCTCCGGGATGGGGGCCAGAAATAAGTAGGATCATCCTCAACTCCTTCTATTGACCTCCCTAATAAAAGGATCAGAGAGAGTTCATAAAAAGTCACAATCCCTGAGATTTTTAACCTCTCTTATCTTCCTGTCTCTTTCTCTAAAAGAGAGTAAAATCTCTGTGGTACTCCTTTTTGAAAAGTCACGGTGGTCCAATTTAGGCTATCAAAGAAATGAGTGTTAAGCTTGTCTGCACTGACCACTTACATTTCTGCTGTCCTAACACCATTACTAAAGGATCCTACTTTGAAATTGTCAATTAAGCAAAATATCAGAGCCCAGTTCCTAGAAAAGTTTTCAGAAATCACAATCTCTGGTATATGGGTTTTCATATGTTCACATGAAAAAGTTACAACTGTTTGGAGAAAGCAAGGCTATGGGAGAAGTTCTTGATAGTTTATTATCTTCAATGAACTTTCTGGACAGTTTTGGGATAGCTGGTGTAGGATGGGGACAATTGTAGCATAAATGAAAACAATTAGCAAACTAAGCTACTAATAATTGATGCTCCAGTTGTACGGACAAGCAAGGGAAACTACAGCAAGGATGAGCTACCAGTGCTCAGGAGTCAGGACTTGGGAGGGAGGCTGACTCAAGTAGGTCTGAAGGAGTTTGGGCAGACGGGTAAAGAATGGAAAAGGTGATGTGTCTGGACTAGCATTTATGGCTGTGTCAGCACCTCTGACAGACAAAGGGTTAATATCCTTAATCTATAAGGAACGCCTACCAATCAATAAGAAAAAGATAAGCCCAGTGATTGAAAAATGGGCAAAGGATATGAATAAATGACAAAGGGAGAAATACAAGTGGATAATAAATGTATGAAAAATGTCCAACCTCATCAGTATTCAGTGATAAGCAAATAAAAACAAGATACAATTTTCTGCCTACTCAATTGGGAAATACTTTTAAAGTGTTTTAAATAGAAATATCCAGTATTGGTGAGAATACAGAAGCTGGGCAGACTACACACTGCTTGTGGGAGGCCAAATTGATTCTCTATTTCTGAAGATACATTTAGAAATCTCTGTCAAAAACTTTAAAATGGTTTTAAACTTTTGATGAGGTGATAATACCTCTGGGAATTTATCTTTAGGAAGTAATTATAGATGCACACAAGGACCTAAATACAAGGATATCCCTCTTGCAGTTTAATTTACAATACAACAATACCAACAAGGAAATCACCTAAATGTTCTGTTGATGAAATGGGGCACGCAGTGAGTGCAACACTAGGGAGCCATTAGCAGTTATCCTGTCAGAGGACTTTTAATCACATAAGAAAATGCTGAAGGTTCACTATTGTTGGAAATGTGGGTAAAAACATTTAGAAGGCAGTATGAATATTATAAATTTAATTTTGTTGGAAAAATAGATAATTGTATAGAAATATACTGAAAGGAAATATATGTTAACCCTGGATCACTGTGGACACTAGAATTTTGAGTGACTTAAGTTTTCATGTCTATGTTAATATATATTAGTGTATATGAATTTTTCATTGTCTTTTCAAAGAACAAGCATTACCTTTTAATCAGAAAGAAATAGATTCTATTAAAATGTATATCAAATGTATGGTATGTCAAGATCATTGTACTGTCTTGAACAACTAATAAAAAAAGAAAAAAATGTATATCTATAGCTATATATACAGACAGACATATATATATATATATATATATATATATATATATATATATATGCATACTGTCAAACAACATTTCAGTACAAATAAGTAACAAGTAAAATAGTAAAATAATTACTTAACAACTTGGGTTGATAAAAATAACTACTTAAATTAATATTTGATTTTTCAACTAGTTGCTAAGGTATTGTGTATGTATGGTTCAATGTGATTTTCATGGTTAGGAGTTTTGAAGCTATGAGTTTGAGCCAGTGAAGAAACTACTGACTGTGACATGTATATTCTCTGAATTCCAACCTCCAAGTTCAGGCCTAACACCATTTTTGTGAATGTATTATCCAAGTTATTTTCTCCTCTGTGCTGTCTTTGGGTCAGTCAGTTCCATGTAACTCTGAACACTTTGTGTCAGGGACCTTGACTGATTTGTCCTTGAATTTGGTGATACAGAAGGTGCTCAATGTTGATTGGACGATGAATGTATGAATAATTGAACCACGGGAAAATGACTCTTACTAGATAATATCTCAGCAAACAAAAATGCAGCACCCTTACAGGAAGGGTGGCATGGGAAAAAATGAACTGGTGACAGAGGGTAATTAAAGAGACACAAGACATTGGAATTATCCAGATTGAGGGTTAAATGCAAGTTTTATTATTTCATTGCTATCTAATGTTGGGCAAGTCACTTATCTGGTCTGTCAGATGGGGTTGATGTTATCTATTATAAAGAGTAAAAAAAAAAAAAAGCTACTAAGTGCATTCAGAGGATCCCATACAATTCCTGGTTCATAATTCTTACCCAGTTAATAGCTGCCAATAATAATAATCATCATAAATAAATATTTAACTTGATAAAATAATTTAACTGTGTAAACTGTTCCATCAACTGGTTTAATGGATTCTCTCCTTGAAGTGGATTGTTTTCTTTTATGATTCCTGATAGATACTGATTTGGGTATACTTAAGAAGACATCAAAGACGAGAAGGCCACCTCTCAGTCCCTCTTCCTCTACTTCTTTCCTCCAGCAAATTCTCCATTTCTAAAACTTGAGGTCTCCAGATCTGACTTATGTAAGTGATCTGATATCTTGTTCTCACACCCTGCTTTACACTAGTTTTGTTTTCAGAGTGGCTTGAAGGCTGTGGCTAAAGCTCACTCTGGGTCCGGTGCTTTCTACTTTCAGCTCCAGTACCAGAAACTGGGTGGGCAGTGCTTTATCTCTTGCCCAGCTTTCTGTTTGACACATTTGGGAAAGTGGGTGGACCCCCAAGTCCCTGGTTTAAGAGAAAACTGAGTCCCTTCCTGCTGAAGGCTCACCAGCTATTTGTTAAGGAGACACTGTGACAGTGATGTGATGTGGAGACCTCAATCCTGGTTCCCCTGGGGGAACTAGTCTCAGAGAAGTGGAATTCTCAGGGGGTGGAGTGGGGGCGAGTCCAGCAGCGCCCCCTGCAGTCTCTCTAAGGCACTTCTTTCCTTTGTTTGAATTTCAAGGTTAAAAGAGTCAGTATTCAAGGAGAGCCATGAAAGATCAACTGGTAAATGTGTTCAAAGTGAAAGAAAAAGAAAGCCAAATGAATGTTAAAATCTTTTTTTGCAGCAGAACAGAGATAGAGCTTTTGATCCTTTATCACGGGACAACAAAAACATTCTCATGATGTACATGTGTCCTGAGCGCTCCTGTTCCCCGTATGTATACAGGCACAGGGATGCACAGTCGGATTCACACACACTTCCTTTTCTCTAAAAGCTGTATTCCCCCCTATGGATTTCTTTCTTTTTATTTCTGTCTTTTCTTTTTTCTTCTTCTCTCTATTTTTTTTTTTTTTTTGATATTTCAAAGCTGGCAGTTCAGGAAATGGCTGGAACTGCCACATCTCTGTTCTTGCTAAAAAAATCAATGCTAATCCTATTACTGACAGTTATCACCTATCCCAGAACTCACAGCTAAAAAAAAAAATACACACTGAAATGTCAAAGTAAGAAAAAAAGGACTGGGGAGGAGCAGGGCGCCCTTCATTCACTTTCAAATAGTGATTGTTTTTTCTCTCTGTCTTTTTCGATCATCCTTTCTTCTCCTGTTAAGAGAGAAACCAAACTACCTGTGCTCACACAATGTTACTGGTCTAATTTAGAAGCACATGAGTCAGAGAATGGGCTCTAATTTAGATTTATCTTTCTACAGCATGCATTGACAAAGCCCTGATAGAGGGTATTTGTGTGGCTCCCAGTTTTATTAATAGCAATAATAATGACACATCCTGTTTAATGGTCACTGCAGGCACTGTGCTAGGTACTTTCTGCAAATCGTCTTATGTAAATACAACAACAATCCTCTGAGTCAGGTATGATAAGCCTTCCCATTTTAGGGATTTAGAGACTAAAACACGAGGTTTCTCATTCATGCCAAGTCAGACAGGTAGGAAGACATGCAGTCTGGTTCTGCATCCAGACCTGTTGAGCACAGTATGGGGGCCAGACCCTTCACCCAGACCTCTTCCACCTCCAATTTTCCTCGGCAGCCCAGCTTGGGAAAAGAGAGAAGCATTTAAAATTGGAAATTTATTGTTTCCTGCTTTCAGCAAGTTATTCAGAAATTAAAACATACTTAAAACCTTTAGGCTTTTTCCTTCTGACAGTAAAGTCCCTAGTCATATATATCCATCCCCAGTTCCTGCCTCTGATACCCACTTACACCCTAAGAGGGACACAATCATGTAGACTTGGGAATCTTTACAAAATAACCTGAGGGACCTAATTCTCCTGGATGAACAGGCACCAGAGCCTTTTAAAGTGGTAACCTGAACATGCTCTTGGCCTGAGGTTTGAGTAGCAAAGTTCAAGAGAAGCAACATGAATCTCACCCAGGGGCTTATTAGAAATGTACAATAGACATCTTTATTTCCTCAAGATTCTCCAGGTGATTTGTCTGCACACTGATGTTCAAGATGCACTGGTCTTGGATATTCTTTGAACTGCTAAAGAAAATGTCCCTGGTTTAGGACTCTGTCATGTTCTTTGTGCCTTGCACCCAGCACAATCCTTGGCACACAGTGGAGCTTAAAAATGTTCAATCAAAGAATGAGCAAATCAACCATCTACTTTGCCCATTGATAGGGAAGGAAAACTCATATGGGTGACTCGCGTTCAGATATGGTTGGTCCGAGAGTGACAGGAAGAAGTGCACACACACACTCCATTGTGTCACCAGGAGGACTCGCAGGCTCTTTGTTACCTTGTTTGCATCTGGTGTCTCTGAGATATTTGTTGCTTCCCCCGTCCATTAATCAATCCATGGCTGTGAATTGAGTTTCCAGGAACTGTGCTGAGCATGTGACTGCAGAGAAGGCAGGAATACTTCATGACATATGGAGAAACTGGCATTTACTTCTCTAGGGGAGAGAATGGACAAGTAACTTGTTTTCTGGATTGTTAAATGTCTTGTGCCAATAGGAAGGATTGTTTTGGGCTGAATTCCTGTTCCCCATGGACTATTTTCCCCTAAGATAAGAATGAATAATTATAATAAAAGTTGCCAGGAACTATATTAAATGCTGTACATAAATTATCCAATTCAGAACTCATACAGTCCATTTCCATTTTGCAAATGTATATACCCAGACCTAGGAAAAGAGTACCAGGCAAAGCCAAAAATCTAAACACTAGTATTTCTGATCCCAGAGCTCATGTTCTGAACTACTGCCTAATTCTGATGTCAAAGTTGAAAATACTTTTCATAGTACTGTTTTTTCCCATAACAGGAATAAAATATTAATGTACAATGGGGACAAAAATATACTATATCAAATTTCCCCCTTGGCTTTTGGTTTCTGAGAAAAAAGCATTTTCTTCCTTGTTGTATAGAACCAGGTTAAAAAAATAAAGCAAATGATTCTTTTAAATTAAAGAAATCAGAAGCTACAGGGAAAGCATAATAAGGAGCTGAAAGACACAGTAGTTCAAGAGAGAAATGGATCATAGAAACCGACCACATGATATCAGAAGTGTGTTTGAGAATTGAGTGGGCAGAGCAGAGAAGAGCAATATTTAAGGACCAGTTGCGTCCTATGTGGAGGACATTTAGAGATGCAGTTCTAGAGAGAAAAGTTTTCAAACTCCTACTTTAAATTAAATGTCTTCCTTTGGCATTTTTTGAGACACCTGATAAAATTCAAAAGTTTATATAGCATAAAGAATAGACCACACAGAACCAATAGTCCTCATTTATTAGGAATTTGCTATCCCTGATTTAGATAGTCTAATATCTAATAGGCATATGCTATTGGTGAGGTTTCTGTGGGCTCTGCTGATGGCACTCAAATAGCTCATTGCTTTATGTTTTGTGTTCTATAGTTGCCCCCAAGGATCTTTTGCTTTCAGATCCTTCTGTCAAGCTGTACTGATTTCAGTTGAGACCACCTCACTATCAGGTGACACTGCAGGTCAGGGCAGGAGAAGATGAGCCAGAGCCCACAAGGCCACATTATCATTATCACATTTCCTCACACAATCTGGAATTGCTGGCTTACTCAGTTCCCTTAATTTTAAAAACCAAATAAGAAGGAATTTATCATAGTAGTGTTAAATGCATATGATCGCCTCCATGGGGAAGATCTAATTCTCAGGACAGAGAGGTAGGAAATGCTGTTGAGTGTGACAAGCCCAAAGGCCATGCTGATCACTGTGATGCATTTGATTTAATCCTGGATGTTAGGGGACTTAGGAAGCTCAGCTTCAGCTCATGGCCCCAGCTCTCCCAACAGCTTATGAAATGCTAATATAGTTAGCAACATTGGGTGATCTCATCTCAGTCAAGAGTGCAGAGAAGATTCTGGCTATTATATCTTCATCATCCCAGTAATAGTACCAGCTGGGATTTACATACTTTCAAAATCACTAGCCTGGATCATTCATTTAACCACCATCACCACTAAAACTGAAATAGCAATAATTCTTGAAGATCGGGTACTTTATCATCTCTTACTTTCACTATCAAAACAGTTTGTAATTAGTTTTATTGTCTCTAGTCTTCCGCTGCCTCATCTTTCCATCCCAGTCTACCCTTTATGTTAATAACAGAGCAAAAAATAGCATGAAAGCAATAAATATTTATTTATCATACCTTTTAAAAAAACTTTCTAGGGTTCCCTATTGCATAGATGACAAAAGCCAGGATTATTTGAATGGAACCAGTGAGTATTCGTACCCTGGCCTTGACTTTTCTTCCACACAACAATAGACTGTGCTTTGTGGAGACAGTGGATAGCTGTGTGAATTCTAAAGCAGGGGAGTGACATGATCAGGCTCCAGATGATCATGGGTTTTAGAATGACCTCATCCTGATGATGGCCAGTGTAGAAGACAGACTGGAGAGAGGCAAAGTGGAGGAGTTAAGAAAAAACTGGTGAAATAGCTTGACCCAGAATTCTTTTTTCTAAAGTCCTTAGGGTGCTGAAGAACTAAGAGATAAATCTGGCTCATAAGACCTGAGAAATTTACACACACACACACACACACACACACACATTTTCTTTTGCTAGATACCATGAGCGCTAAATCATCGATGTCTCTAGCCTACCTTTGCAGAGGGAAATTTCTTATATTCTTATATAAGGAAGCAAGACTCCTCTTCCTGGAGTCTTGGGTTTAGTTCCTTCTCAACATTGTAACAACAATTGCAATGTGGTAGAAGATGAAGTACTACTATAAGTAATGACAGAAGAAATCGCTTCCCTATTGTGACCTTCACCTTTAAACTCTGAAGAGCCCTCTCATCTTTTTTTTCTGTGGGGTATTGACATGTTGTGACACTTTACCCACAACAAGGATGAAGATTTTATTAGACATCTTGGTTCCAGTGGCAAAACTTGTTTTCTCTATCTTATGAATAATTTGGCTGAATAAAAAAAAATATTACATAATCCTTTCCATTGATTGGGGGGGAAGGAGGAGACAAAATATTTTAAACAAAGTGTATTAAGTGAGGTTATCACCACGTGTCTCTGTTTAGTAGATAATGAAATTGATGAGGAATGAAGCATCCAGGAAAACAGGAAGGAAGAAATAGTGGCCAGAACAACGGATCCTATCCATTGTTGCTCTGTTTTCTGTGGGCTATTTGTTCCAAAACCCCCAGGAGATGCCTGAAACTACAGGTAGAGCCAAACCCTGTGCAAACTATTTTCTCTTACACATACATGTATATGGTGAAGTTTAATTTATAAATTAGGCATCATAAAAAATTAACAATAACTAACAATAAATTAGAATAATTATAACAATTAACAATATACTATAATAAAAATTCTGTGGCTGTGATCTCTCCCAAAATAGTCACTATACCGTACTTGCCCTTCTTTTTGTGCTGATGTGAGATGACACAGTGCCTATGGGATGGGAGGAAGTGAGGTGGATGATGCAGGCATCATGGTGTAGTCTTAGGGTCCCCTGACCTTCTTGCTGGAACACAAGCACTGTGACACTGATATGATGACTAAGACAGCTAAGTCATAGTGGACAGGTCTGTTATGACATGGATATGCTGGACAAAGGGTTTTTTTGCATCTCAGGCAGGGTGGGGAAGATGGAGCAGTCCTTCAGCACAGTACTTAGAATGGTGTGCCATTGAAGACCTGGATAGTCTATTGCTGGAAGTTTTCATTAAACAATTTTTTTTTGGACCACAGTTGACCATGGATAAATAAAACTTCAGAAAGCAAAACTGGACAAAAGGGAACCACTGTATCCCTGCTGTTTCGCATCCTTAGTTTCAACTGGTTTCTAGTTCAGTCGGTGGGTTCACGCTATTACTCTTTATTTGAAATCCAGGAATAGGAATGTCTTAGAAAATGAAGGGTTGGATATTGGGTGAGTTGAAATGAAGTGTCATTGATTCCAGTGTGTGGTCCTCAGACTGTCATTTCACCATCCCCTGGGAACATGATGAGGCCTGCCTCTAGATCTACTCAATCATAAACCATGAGAGTGGGTCTCAACAGGGTTTTTAAATGTCCTTATGAGGATTCTGGTGAACACTAACATGGAGAGCCTTTGCTTGAGAAATCTGAGTGGAGCTGAAAGCCTGCCTGGTAGTGGGCAAATGCATCAGAATCATGGGAGAGGACAGGATGGGAGGGACAGATTTGAGAGTCACCAGTGTGTTAGGGTTGAAGTGAGGACTGGAGCATCACTCAGGGGGATGGTACAGAATGAAAAGGGAGGGCTAAGAGCCACTGTTTCCATCTCTAAAGTGGTCTGCATTCTTTTTTTTCCCCAATGGGTGTATAGGATTTAAAAGTCAGAATGTCCTTTGCATGAAAATTGTAAGGCATCTGAGAGAAGATGACAGGGTGAAATCTTGAGGCAAAGTCATGGTCAAGCAGAAACTTTTTCTGAATGGGCAGACTAAATCCTGTTGTGACAGAGACTTTAAATATCTTAAGTTTTTGAGACTCTTGTGAAGTAGTTTTTTTTTTTTTTTTTAATTTTACCCATGGTGAAGCTAAGGCTCTGGTGATGAGTCGTTTGTTTACTTAAGATGAAGCCTAGGGGAAGCTAGGATTTTTCTCAGGGTGTCTGATAACCAAGTCTTTGCTCCTTCCACAAAGCAAAGCAGTCTGTCATGCGCTTGAACCCTGAAGGTAGATTGTGACAGTCATGGCCACCAAAGAATCGGACCTGCTTCTCTCAGGACTTTTCTGACATCTCCTTTCTTTTCCACGTTGACTCTGGGTTTGGTCAAGTGAATTGCTGTGGTCAATGGGACATCAGTAAATGGGAAGCGAGCAGAGGCTTAAAGATGTACTAGCTGACTTGCCCTTTATCTTTTTTTGGGATTCACCCACACATGCAGAACTCAGGAAGCAGGCTCTACTGACAGCCACCACCCTCTGTCACACAGGAGAGGCCACCTTAGGCCATCGGTGTGAGTCAGTTACCTGATGACAGCAGCTACTTGAAGACTCTAGGTGAGGCAAACATAACTGCCCAGCGGAGCCAAGATGTGGGCCCCAGAAACGTGAGCAAATTAGCTCTTTTGGGGGAGTTTTGTTATACAGTAATAGATAAGGCCCATTTCTGTGGGTCGGGACAGAAAGTCATACCCCAATAAAACTTGTGGACTTTTGTTTCTTGAATACTTTTTCAGAAGGAGATCAGTTCGCCCGTGGCTCTCAGAATTACCAGTGTCATACATGCTCAAGGGTTCCCCAAGATTCCTGCTTGGTCTCCCAAGATTTTCTAAATACAGAAGAACACGAGTAATTTAGTCATGACTCTTCTGTATCTTTTTCCTTGCAGCGGAAAGACCCACTCAATTACAAAATATGCCCAGTAGTTGTTGGTTATAATTACTTTATTAATAAAAGCAGAATGAGAATAAATATTGTCTCTAGGCAGACCTGAAATTCCGACAAATCCTTCCGATCCAAAATACAACTTTTTCAATTAAATGTAATAATAGCCTCTTAATTGCACTCTTGAGATTGAAATAAGGGAAAAGAAAATAGCATAGGCCAAAAGTTAAAAAAAAAAAAAAAGAAAATAGAAAAGAGGGAGGAGATGAACACGGTGTCCAAGCAACTGTTTGGGTCTATGCCAAGTGGAAAGGAGAGCTGAGAAGATTGCAAAGAGGTGGGGCCCAAAAAGTGCCTCCTCCTGCTTGGTCAAAAGGAAGACTAGAAAAAAAGAAATCTTTCCATATCAAAGCAAGACAACTAGAAAACTTGTTAATTTGGATGTAAGCTCTAGGTGGGAAAAAGTCCCCTTTCATCATTCATAAGTACAAGCAAACAAGTAATTACTATTTTATGCTGACAATTTCACTATGGGTTTGGGGTCAAAATTTATATTTCCTGCATGGTACAGGAAACCCCAGTTTAATAAGTTAAACTAACTCTGGGTTGACACATTATTATTCTAACAATACAGAACTATGACTATGAAACGATTATACAAATATGCAATCAAATATAATTTTCTTATTCCATGATATTTGGAATGTAGAATTCAGTTTAAGTTTTTATTTTATTTTTTAAAATCATGATCCCACTTGCTGTGTGGATCCAGAGCAAGGCTCTACTCATCTCTGGGGCTTTGCTTCTTTATCAGGTAAGAAGGGTAATTTTTAGCCTGAGTTTACCATAGTTCTATGAAATTATTAGCTCATGAATATATGATATAGTACGGCAAGGTCTAGGGAATAGTAAATTAAGATCTTATCTTGGTCACTGTTTCTGATTAGCAAAGCCATTAGTACTGGCTCATTTTCCCTACCCTGAGGCTCCGCCAACCTGAAATAGTTGGAAAGAAAGAGCTCTTCTCTTTCTTGTCTGAAATCTCTTGGTGTCTGGGCTGCACAGATCTACCTGGTATAGCGGCCCTGCATATATCTGTGTAGAAGGCTCTCCTAGGCTTTGGGGACCAGGAATACCTGAGCTGGTTTGGGAAGTCACTTTTCTTCAAGTGAAGTCCATATGGATATCAGCTGAACACAGATTCAGCCAGTTGCTTTCTCTAGGTGGGGAAGTCAGGGTGCAGGAATAGCATATAGGAAGGCCTTTTTTCCCCCAGTGGGGAACATGAAGGAACCACAAAGCTGTCAAACTGTGGATAGCATTTTGGGTAGTATTTCTGATTTTTTTTTTGGCAGAATCCCTGCCTCCCAGGTCTCAATGTACCTCTACCCTTGTCTCCAGGGCAGAAGTGGTCCAGTCCAAAGATAATCAGCAAGTAATTTCCCCTGAACTCAGTGATTGGTAGAGGAGTCAAGCATGTGACCTAGCCCTAAAGCATGGAGCACATCCCATTTTTCTGACCACAGCAGTTGATCACATACCCAATCAGAGCCCTAATATCATTGTAGCTTGTAACACTTGATCATGTGTTGAAATTCCTGATAAATGCTACTTCAGAGACAGGTGTTCTTCCAGTGAGTTGAAAAAGCACAGATAGGATTGCTATGGTTACTTTGCACCAATGGGAAAAAAAATCTATTTTTTGATCTATGCCAACAGAGAGCTGACCTGGGCAGGAGAAATCAAATACTAACATTATTCCTTGAGCTCCTATCCAGTCACATATGGACTCTTAGTTAATGAGCTTACGAATCTCCCTTTTGTTAGTATGTGATTTCTAATTGGTTTGGATATTTCTGCCCCTTGGAACCTGGATAATCCTGAATGATAATAGTGGAAGCTTCCTCCTCCTGTAACTCTACCCCTTAATTTCCATCTCTGCCTTCATCCCTGGTCCCCTGGTTTCTTAAGCATCACTAGTAGGTGTGGGGCTCATAGTAGCTTCATGAATTGATTTGCTGCAGAGGAATTCCTGCACATGGGTGGACAGTCAGAGAAGTAAAGTAGCTGGTCATTCAACTTGATAAATGTGGTTTTCACTCCAATTTACAACTACTGGACAATTATAGAACCTAATTTTATGGTGATGCAAGGTAACTGTTATAGAAATGAAGGGAAGCAGGAAACCATGTTGAAACTGTACTGCAAACCACCAATGTGATTTCATTTCTCCCGGATCATTTTGCCTTTATCAACGCTAGGCAAAAGAGGCTCTGAGATTATTGTACAAAGTAACAAAGACTATATTAATAAACATGTGTTGGAGTCTTATGCTCCTGGCTTCTTCAAAGCATCACCATCTAAAAGACTATCTAAAAACAAGATAGCATGAAATAGATTAGGCTGTTGGTGGTTCTGAAGGGGTTGTTGGGAGGCAAACTGTAAAAGCTGTTTTAAAGAAATGAAAGCATCTTCCCAAATTGTATAGTCAATCTCATGATCTTCCAAGTTCACAAAACAGGGTTTGAGAGCCCACACTTCAAGCTTGATATTGGGAACTGTCTGGATCTCCATCTTTTCCTCCTCTTGTGACAATCTGTGGGAAATTTTCTAACTCGGAATCTCAGTTTTCCCATCTGCTAATTAACCATCCATCAGTATCACAATAATTCTAGATAATGCTTATAAAGCTGCAGAGACTGTGGACATCACACCATAGGTATTTATTCTGTGTTTATTATATATTTAACATGTAACCCAGAAGATGATTGATGCTTAAATATGATACTTAAGTATATTTCCAATGTTTCTCTATATTATTCTGAGTGGCCTCAAATCATCAGCCCTGTCTTGGTGGAGCTACTTATCTTCTTGAAATCAGAGAAATACCTTCAAAATGTTGACACGGGAAAGATCAGAGATAGCAAGTGAGGAATTTTCAAAGATAATCCTATCCTCTTTCCCCTGCCAGACTCTGTTTTCAGCTGGTTCAGAATAATTCATACCTCTGGTTCAGTTAAGTATGTGGCATCATTTAGACACTGAAAATATAATAACAATTTTACTGCAGATTAATTGTGGAGTGACACGGGATAAATCTAGAAGATATGTATAGTGTGAAATGACCCAGTGTGCCACACTTACATGAGAACCACACATAAAGAGACACTATGATGAAGTTGTAATTCATGCAGATTCATATATAAATAATACCGAGGACTCCTAGGATACCTGCAACTTAATTAGTTACCCAATAACATATTGTTAGATAAATGTAGATCTGCAATTATTGTAAGCCACTAAAACCACCTTTATTTTCACTTAAAATCCTGGTGAAATGATCTGTGGATATCTTTGGAGACTTTGTCAACCTTTCTAATTGAGGATTTTTTTTTAAGAGAGAGTGAGAGAGGAGAGAGAGAGATAGAGAGAGAATTTTTAATATTTATTTTTTTTTAGTTCTCGGCGGACACAACATCTTTGTTGGTATGTGGTGCTGAGGATCGAACCCGGGCCGCATGCATGCCAGGCGAGCGCCCTACCGCTTGAGCCACATCCCCAGCCCCTCTAATTGAGGATTTTATGAAGAGTAAATACTGATTCAGATAAATGAACAGAAGTACAATATTCTGGAAGTATTAGTGGGATTTGAACAAACCAACAAAATAATCACAGTTTAGAATCTAGGGACTGTGGTTAAATAAAACATTAACTAAAAAAGCAAAAGATCACAATGAAACAAAACCCTATACTTTAAATGATTTATTTTTAAATGCCCCCCCCCATTCCAAACCTGAAACACAGCAAATCGTGATTGTCAACCAACATTTATTGAGTACTACAGTAGGTATATTGAACTTTGAATAATTGAATTGCACATTTTAAAAATAATCTGTCTTTTATGACAGAAACCAGGCAGTTCCTGGCATAATTTGACAGCAACGTCCTGCCGTCTGCCTTTCCCTGTCAGCACGGTGTGAGGCAAGGCAATTAAAATCTAGCAGTGATTTGTTTTGACTGGCGAGATTTTCTCTTTTCTCCCTTACAGAGAATCCATACTTATTCACATGCTAACTTTTGTTATTAAAGAAATGTGATTTGTATTATAAGTAATTTTATATTGTTAGTGCCGATGAGTAATTTTTTATTATTAGTGCCAATAGCCTTTGAGGATTGGGTCCTGACTTAAGAAGTGTAATATCACCTGCTCTCCCTTTTTTGTTCTCTGAAGCTACTTTATTTCCCTCCCCTTGCCCCCCAAATTCAGCAACCAAGCCCTTCCAGGCTAATAATGCCCCTCACAGCAGCAGCAGCCCGGCCCTGTGGTCCCTCCTCTTCCTGCCTCTCCTCTAATGTCAGCTGTGGCTCGCTGCTGACTCCTTAGCCCCCAGCAGTATTTTCCCCTCCCATGTTGACATATTCCCATAATCATGAGCCATCTTCCAGCTCCATCCATACAGACATATTTCCTTCATTTAATTTCCAATTATTTTATGATAATATAAATATTAAGACTTCTTAACTTGACCTTTTTTCTTTTCATAATTGGAAAATTGCCCCATAGAGAAACTTTCATCCAAGAAAATAAAGCACAATTAGACACAAAAGTAAAATTGTACTAAAGTATGCATATTTGAGCTTTCAAAATTAGCCCTGAGTTAGCATATTCATATGTCTATCTTTACATCTTTCTATGTCAGCATTCAAGAGAGAAATTATTTTTATCTTTTCTACTCTTTTGACAAACATACATCTATATACAATTGCAAAAACACTGTTATAGAGTATATATAGTAAATAATACTGTATACTATTTTGTATCATAAAGTAAATAATGGTCTGGAGGAAAAAAGAAACAAAGCACAAATTAGAGTATTTTTTTTCTTATAGAGAAACACATTTACCAATTACTGAAACTTAGGTACCAATAAATACTGGAACACAACATCTTGATGGTGGGAGCTATTTATTATTTGTGAGAAGCATTTCTTTAAATAATTCAATGTAAGCAACAATATAAATTTTTTTATATTCAGGTAAACTTTTCTCTGTCTCAGAACCTGGTGCATTCTCTCTCTCTCTCTCAAAAATAAAACTTGAATAGGTAATATATTTACATTATATGCATTTGTGTGTTTATGTGTGTATATGTACACATACACACACCACACATTTCTCTTTCACTGTTAACTCTTATTCACTTAGTTCCTTTTCATCTTCTACCAGACATCTTTATTTTTAGTTTTTATGTTTTCTTCCAGAATTTTTACAAATAAATAATCAAAGACTAATGTAGTCTCATTTATCTTTTAAAACTAAAAGGTAGCATGTAATATACCTTATCTACCTTTGATTTTCTTTTTCCATTTAAAATGTATACATTAGATGGGGCTGGGGTTTTGGTTCAGTGGTAGAGTGCTCGCCTAGCACATGCAAGGCACTGAGTTCAATCTGCAGCACCACATAAAAATAAATAAATAAATAAGGTACTTTGTTCAACTACAACTAAAAAAATTATACACACACACACATACATAGTAGAGATCTCTTCTAATTAGTTCAACATCTTACAGAATGCTTCCTCATCCTTTGTGAGAATCACATAGCATTCTATTGAATGCCTTGTTTAACCTGTGTCTTATTGATGGGCACTTCTATAGTATATAATCTTCTGCTGTTACAAAAAAAATGTTTTTGGGGAATAACCTAGTAGATTTCATAATTGTGATCAAGTATTATACAAGGTGAGTCTCTAGAAGCGGAGTTTCTGGGTCAAAGGGTCTATACATTTTTAAGTTTGATAGATATTGCCAAAATGCCTCCCATAAGTATTATTCCAATTTATATTTTCTTCATGTATGAAAGTGTCTGTTTTCTCCAGAACCTTCACAATAGAACATATTTAATGTATTGGGTTTTGCCATTCTGATAAGCAAAACATGATACTACAATGTAGTATTAATTTTCATATTTCTTATTTTGAGTAAAAATAAGCTTTTTTCAAATGGTTAAGAGTCATTTGAATTCCTTTTTAGAGGTATTGTCTGTTCTTATCTTTTGCCCATTTCTGTGTTAATGGTCTTTTTCTCATTGATTTCTAGGAGTGCTTATGATTATTTTGGTTCTTTTATTTATTATAAATACTTTTGCAACATTTTTTCCTCAAATTTTCCTTAATCTTTTGACTTTATGATTTTTTTTTCCTACACAGAAGTTTCTTTTTGTCTTCATGGAGCTATTTTGATGACTTTTTTTTTATGGCTTCTGGACTGTGAGTCCCAGTTAGAAAAAAGTAATAAAGAAATTTTTCTGTGTTCTAGTATCTTTTTATTTTCATTGTTTACACCAAATCATTGATTTATTTTATAATTTTTCCTGGTATATATGGTGGAGGTATAAATAAAATAATATTTCTCCATATACATATCCACTTTGCCAAATACCTTTGTTGGATAATCCATCTTTTCCTTCACTGAGACACCACATTTATCATATACTAAATTTCTATTTATATTTGGGTCTATTTCTGGAGTCTATTTTCTGTTCAGTTGGTTAGTTTGTTTATGAAAGTACCACATTATGGAGTTTTCATTATTGAGGCATTATTATATGCTTTAATATTGTTAAAGATGATACATTTCCACTGCTTTTTCTGTTCAGAATTTTACTGAATAATTCTGATTATTTTAACATAAGATTTTAGAACAAAGTAGCCTGGTATTTAATATATTGGCCTACTTTTGAGATGTTAGTAAATTTGAAAATCAGATTAGAATTAATGTTTTTATGAGGCTGAGCATTTCTATCCAAGAATATATTCTTTCAATTTCAATCCTTATTTGTATCCTTTATAGTGTTTTCAGGTTTTCTTCATGTCTTTTGCATATTTCTATTTCAGTATATTGCTGCATTTATACTTTTGTTGCTATATGAATAAGGAATTTTCTTTCATTGCCTCTCATAACTGATGTGGTGTTTTGTAAAAGCCATCGATTACTATCTATTATTTTGTACTCCACTATCTTAAAGCCTTCTCTTGTTGCTTGTAGTAGCTTTTTTAAAAAGAAATGTTTATTTATTTTTAGTTTTTAGGTGGCTGCAATATCTTTATTTTGTTTTTTATGTGGTGCTGAGGATCCAACCCAGTGCTTCACGCATGCCAGGTGAGCATGCTACCATTTGAGCCACATCCCCAGCCCTGTAGTAGCTTTTTAAATACAAAAAAAAATCAAATTCTTGGAGCCCCCTGATCATAAAATCTAATATAGCAATATGTTTAACTTCTCCTTTCCAGTTTCTATAATTCTCACCTATGTGATTGCTTTGACCTCCAGTACAACAATAATTGTACAATTGAACCACCAGTACTGTATTAAATAATGGTGCTAACAGAGGACTTGCTGACTGTATTTCTAAATATGAAGGGAATGTCTTCATTGCAGTGGTTCTCAATTTTGGCTGCATGTTAGAAAGATTCAGGAAGTTTAAAAGATCCTACTGGATAGGCCTCAACCCATACTAACCAATCAGAATCTCTGGAGGCAGGACCCAGGTATCAGTACTTTTTAAATCTTCCAAATGATTCCTGTGCAACCAAGACTGTGAACAAATTCTTTAGTGTTTTTCCTTCTTTAAGTGTGGTGCTTGTTTTTAAGCTAAAATAGATATATTTTTTTCCTGTTAATAAATTACCCATATATTTCAATTTTATTGATTTTTTAATAAAGAGTTCTTAAATTTGGTTGAATATGATTATTTGATTTTTTTTGCATAGAATTGTTAAAATAATGGATTCTATTATAAAATCATCACCACTATATTAATACAATGAATTTTATTAATGAGTTTCCTAATAATGAAATACATTTGCATTGCATTTCTGAAATAGAACTCTCTTCACAACAAAGTATTTTTCTTTTAATGTCCTATTTATTAAAATTGTGTCAAAACTTTTGTTTTTACCCTGATATTCGTAAATGAGATTGACATGCCATTTATATTGTGTGTGGGAAATCATCAATGGGTTTATCTTTGATGATACACTCACAGTATAAATAGAATCTGGAACTTTTCCTGTGAGTTAGAAAGCTTAAGCTGGTTGTGAAGTGCATTTCTTTAAAATTTGGATAATTCTCTTGCAAAAATCCTACACCTGCTGCTTTCCCTGGGGAGTGGAGGTGAGGATCGAGGTCCATAAGTAGCACTTTGATAGCTTTTCCTTTCTTCCTTTTTTTTTCTGTAAAGATAATTTAGTTTAGATTTTCTATCCTTTTTGGGCACATTTTGGTAAACCATATTTTCCTAAAAGTCAGCTATTTATCCCAACTCTTTGATTTTCAAAGAGTTGAGTATTTTAAGATTCATTTAATTTTCTTTGTTTTGCTATTTGCTTCCATTTTATAATTTTTAAATTCCTTTTATCTTTACTAGGCCAGCTAGTAACTTATCTAATTTAAAAAATATTTTCCTTTTAAAAATCAGCTTTTATATTTGTTAGTATTACTTTCATTTTATTGTTTTAGAACTCATTAGTTTTTTCTTTTATCTTTAACTGCTTGCTACTCTTTTTCCTTTGGCTCTTTGTTATTTTTTTTTCCTGACAGTTTGAGTTAGGTTCTAAATCAATTTATTTTTTCATCCTTTTTATGAATGCATTAAAGGCAAACAATTTTCCTCTGAGCCTCATTTTACCATAGATTCTGAAATATAGTGTTCCTATTATCATTGTTCTCTAACTATTCTCCAGTTTGACTTTGTATTTCTTTTTTGACCCATGGGTTGATTAAGGAGAGATTTTAAAATTATCAAGTGGAACTGGCTTTTTGTTTTTATAACTTTTAGTTTATTGCATAGTAATCAGAAGATATTTTCCCTACATTTTGGAGATCTGGGGGGATTATTTGTGTTTTAATACATATATGAATATGTTCCATGGACACCTTTCAAGGTGCAGAGTTTGCTGTAGATTAATTATATCTACCTTATTGATTACATTAATGAAGTCTTTGACTTTTTCCATTTTTAAAAAAATCTCTTTAACATGTCGTAAACTGAGGGATCTGAATTAAAATTTCCTACTAGCAGTATATTTCTGATCTTTGCTGCCTAGATATAAAACAAACGTTCTTCTTCATTGTGCATTGCCCCTGTGAGAATTATGTCTGCGGCTTTGCTGTCTGAATTTTGCCTTGTCTGACATTGAGATCAGATCTATGTTCTCTTGGTCTGGGTCTGCCTAGGACACCTTCCTTCATTTTTTTTCCAGCCTTCTTGAATCACTGGGCTCGAGGCTTGCCTTCTGTGTACAGCTCAGTTAGGTTTCATTTTGGGATCCAATCTGAAAATTTTTCTTTCAAATAAATGGGTAAAATTCATTTACATTAATTGGTATCAGAGACTTTTTTGGTGTTACTTCTGTCATTTTATGTTCTTTACATACCTAGCTTATGTTCACTATATATTCAATTTGCTTCTTTCTCTCTCCTTCTCTCTGTAGCTGTGTGCATACCCAGTATCATATAGAAAAATTGTGACTTGATTCTAATGGTCATTTTTATTATTACAAGTTTATATAATATCCTTAGCTCCATAATTCAGTGCTTTCCAACCTTGTTCATATGGTGGTAACCTAGCAGATGGAATTATTCAGACAAAATACTGGGTTAATGGATGAGACATCTGTAGGTGATGGGCCCGTCAAGGGAGTGGAGTTTCTTCCAGGGCCTCAAGCCCCTCCGGAGCTAAGGACTGCCCCATCTCAGCACACCTGGGAGTGCACCTGTTGATAAGCTCTACTGCTTTTTTATATGGAAGGATAGAGCTAATTTCTTTCCTCTTCCTTCCCCTCTGTGCCTCCCTATTTAGTCTTCTTCCCTTTTTACTTTGTATCACTGTATGTGCTTCTATTTCTGTGACTGATGTGTGAGCTTTAAATAATATCCTTGGGCTCCAGTCACAACAGAGTAAACAATCAAGATAATGACCAACCACCTTTTCTTCCCTGTTCCCTCCTATCATCCATCTGTCTGTCTGTATCTATCTATCTATCTATTGTTAACTGTGTCTTTTTTACTTTACTAGGGCACAGACATTCTGAGACCCTAATCTCCATATTTGCTATAGACTTTTTTTAGTTTTGTTATTTATATGTTCAGTTTTTTTCACCTTCTGCTTCTATCGTTTTGTTCTTAGATTTAAAAAATACTACTCTTTTATTTCTATTTCTTTTATATTCCTTGATTATCCCCAAGTGAGCATCAGCTGGGAACATGTCAGAAGTGTAGACTCTCAGGCCCTAGCCCAGACCTACGCTCTATTTGGACGCAATCCCTGGCTGAGTCATGTACTTTGGAAGGTATGAGAAACATTGCTTTGCAGAGTTCTCTGCAAAGTCTAATCCTTGGAGTGTGTGATGGTTTTGTTTTTGACTTCCACTTCTTTGTCGGGGGTTTCTGCCAGCTTATTTTTCTTGTGCTTCTGTTATCTCACAAACTTCTCCCTGCTTCTTGCATTTCTTCTTGTAGAGTTCATTCAGAGGGGCTATTTATTTATAATTCATGGTGAAATTCTTGATCACAGTGGGGGATTGAGATGGCTATAAATTCCTTGACTCTCTTCTCAGTGAGAAGAAGCAGGATTTATAGAGCCAGGCCTTGCATCTGGGTGACCTCTGTGAGCTGTGTTGATAAACAGAGCATGGGACAAATGGGGCTATGCTAGTTCAGCACCTGGGCCCTAAGCCACCAGCAGCTTCTCTTCCTTTCTCCTGGAGTCTTGAGCTACCCCATAGGAAGGCTGACTCTCCTGAGACCACCAGGCTGGCCACACTTGGATAAGAGGCTTTGAGATTAGAGGAAATGGAAAAAGTAGCTCAGTTGAACCCAGCCTTCCAGATGTTACTGACAAGGTATATATGAGTGAAGCTTCATGTCTTTGGGCCAACAATCCACCTGCCTAAAACTCCCAGGAGACCCCAGCTGAAAGGTGGAGCTGGAGAATCACCGAGCTGAGTCCTGTCTGAATTCCTGGACCCTAACAATGTGAGATACAGTGAACAGTAGCTGTTTTAAACCACTAAGGTTTAGGTGGTGAATAATCGGAATAAATATCCACAATTTTCCTCTTATCTGGGGAACATTCTTTCCTACGAGGATTCTTTGTAAATCGCTAAGTTTTGCTTCTCTTTTCCCAATTTCTCCTACTCACCCTGCTTTCTACACTTTTTTTTTCTTCTTCAAATAAAGGGTGAAGCTATTACCTTCAGCATATGCTTCTTCTCTCCAGAAATCGTGGTTTTGCTGGAACTTTCTGAGGTTCTCTCTTTTTTTCAGGCCATCTTGACACTCTCTTTTTTTCTTTTCTGTCTTAATAGTCACATTTTGGAGGCTGTAGATTGTTTCTGTCTCTTGCACACGTGAATAGGGAATGTTTAGTTTTTCTTGTGATCCTTATTATTTCTTTTGTTTTTATATGTGTCCCAGGAAAAAATGAAGAAATATTCACCTATATGGTCGTATCCATACTAGAAGTGAAATATTTCTTTCTTAATTGCAAGAAAACTGCTTCAGTTTCTTACAGAGGCACACCTTACTCGTTCTGTTTACAGCAGCCCTTGTATATGCACACACACGACAGGGAGTAATAGGTCAACTGGGAGGTTAGCAAATCTGGTAAAGATATCGCAGGTCCATCAGGCTTTAGCAAGATGGTGGGTTTCCAAACTTGCCCTTGACCATGAAGATATGATCATAATCAGTAAATATGAAATTAAGCAGTAGTTTTTTTTTTAAATCTTCTGGAGAATAATAAGTAGGTGATCTTTTATTTTAGTTTTTATTTGTTCTTTTTAGATAAACATGACAGTAGAATGTATTTTGATATACATACAGAAATAACTTCTCATTCTTGTGGGTGTATGTGATGTGGAGCTAAACTGGTTGTACATTCATATAAGAACATAGGAAAGATATGTCCAATGCATTCTACTGTCTTTCCCATCCCCATTCGCCTGCCTTACCCCGACTCCCTGCTGTCTAATCATGTGAACCTCCACTCCACTCTCCTCCCTGCCTATTGTGAGTCAGTATCTGCATATCAGAGAGAACATTGGACCTTTGATTTTTTGGGGGGATTGGCTTATTTCACTTGCACAATGTTCTTCAGTTCCATCTATTTACCTGCAAATGACATAAATTCATTCTTCCTTATGACTGAGTAAGATTTCATTGTGTATAAGTATTACATTTTCTTTACCCATTCATCTGCTGAAGGGCATCTAAGTTGGTTCCAAAGCTTAGCTATTGTGAATTGAGCTGCTATGAACATTGATGTGGCTGTATCACTATAGTATGCAATGGTATGCTGATTTTAAGTCCTTTGTGTGTAAACCAAGGAGTGGGATAAGTGGGTCAAATGGTATTTCCAGTCCAAGTTTTCTGAGGAATCTCCATATGGTTTCCATAGTTGTAGCACTAATTTGCAGTCCCTCCAACAATGTATGAGTGTACCTTTTCCCCCCATATCTTTGCCAATATTTATTGTTACTTTTTTTTTTATAATTGCCATTCTGACGGGAGTGAGATGAAATCTCAGTGGTGTAGTTTTAATTTGTATTTATCTAATTGCTAGAGATGTTGAACATTTTTTTTCACATATTTGTTGACCATTCTTGTTTCTTCTTCTGTGAAGTGTCTGTTCGGTTGTTTTTTTTTTTTTTTTTTTGCCATTGATTGGGTTATTTGTTTATTTGGTGTTAAGTTTTTTGAGTTCTTTATATATCCTGGAGATTAATGCTCTATCTAAGATGTTGGTGACAAAGATTTTCTCCCATTCTGTAGGCTCTCTCTCTTGACTGTTCCTTTGCTGTGAAGAAGCTTTTTAGGTTGATACCATTCCACTTATTGATTCTTGATTTTACTTCTTGTGTTTTAGGAGTCTTGATTCCTAAGCCGACATGAGTATTAGATATAGTTTCTTTATTTCTTAGAATACAAATGGCAATTTATTATTAATAAATATATCACTAATTTATTATTTCTGCTAATTTGTTATTTATTGCAGCTCAATTTTACTTATAATATGAAAGTTTCAGGGTCTTTTAGAAGATAATCTATCCAAACTCAAAAAGGCTTTGTATTTTGATTATTACATTTGTCCAAATTTTTTAGAAGCAAACCTCATTATTTCGATAGTTCATTATAGTTCATTATCTAACCCCAAAAGATTAAAAATTATTTTCAACATCTCTACAAAACCATGGTCATATGTAAATATTTAGAAATAATATGATATCATCAAATATCTAGGCTATAATTATATTTCTGTAGTATGCTTATTATTTTTATACTATGTGAGCTGAATCCAAAAGGATTCAAGAATTGCTATTGGCTGATTTATTTTTTTAAATTTCTTATTATTTAAGTTTTACTTATTGAGGTAAAATTCGCACAGTTGGGTATCTTTTGATATGTAGATCCTCACGCCATTTTTTCTTTTTCTTTTTTGGGCTGAAAAAAGGGAACCATTTGTCTCATAGAATTTCTTTTGTTCTAACCTCTGATTTTTCTGTTGATTGCTGTTTAGCTCTAGAGAGTTGTTTCAATTGATTTTCCTTTGAAAAAACAGCATTAGTTTGTTTGCTGGTTTATCTGTTTTTCTAGAGGCTACCTTGGAGGCATTGGTTTGAGCAGAAGACACATAATTTCTGGTTTGTGGTATTGTGGATCCCATGCCCCCCAACACAGAAGGGGTTAAAAAGTGAAAACTTCATGCTTTCAGTTTTTGTTTTTAGCTGGAATGTCTACAAAAAGCCTCCGTTCAGCCATAATTATGTTTCCTAGAGATTCAGGTCACTTTGTAGTACCATTTTCAAAATGACCAGATGGTTCCCCCCATCTTCTGAAAGTATTCAGCGAGATGTATGGGTTTAAATTTTTTTTGGTTTATATGAATAAATGTCATGTGTTATCAATGACATTTCATATGTTCAAATAACAGAGTTGTGTATATGCTTACATGATCCCAATTTTAACTAGTGGTATCTCTTCAGATTGGCTCATGATTTGGAATGGTCTTTATAAATCGCTGTAGATTCCTTGCCTTTATTTATGAGGACACTATAGTTTTTTTTTTTTTTAGGGGTGTTATTGGGAACTGAACCCAAGTATGCTTAGCCACTGAGACACATGCTCAGATACTTTTTATATTTTATTCAAGACAGGGTCTTGCTGAGTGGATAGTACCTTGATATGTTCCTGGAGCTGGCTTTGAACTTGGGAACATCCAGCCTCAGTCTCCCCAGCTGCTGAGATTGTAGGCATGCACCAACCTGCATAGCTGTGTGGCAGTGTTTTAATGAGCTTTCCTGTCCCTGTGGTCCAGAGAGCAGACAAGAGTAAGTTAGAGGAGGAATCTGTTTTAAAAACAGCAGCAGGAAGGGATCAAGGTGTGTGGGAACATCTCCATTGCTTCTCCCAGTGGGAAAGACACTTTGGGCGGTTCAAGGATTTTGGGCTTCCTCCTTTGATCCCGCATCAGTTTGAACCTATCAACCCACTCCCTTTTGCATTCCAGGGTTTCTAGGGAGAAATGATGAGGGCCTTATGGGGAAATGATGATGAACGCTCCCTCCCTCCCGCTCAACCCCATAGGTGTTAATGCCTAGCTCTAGAGTGTCTTAGGCAGCAGAGGGTTTTGTTACAGCATCCCAGTGTAGGTGAAGTGCCACCCCATCCCTTGGACTCCCAGTCATTGTGAATTGGAAGAAAGAGGAATTGAATACTTTGGGGGTCCATAGGATGAGGTCTTTAAAAGCTGAAAGTTCTTATGGATCTTCAGACTTGAAATGCAGAGACCATGGAAGCATCCTAGTGGTATTGGTCCCTAAACAGTAAAATATCTGCCTGCGGACCCAAGGGAGACAAAAGCCTTCTGGGGATCTTTTGATCTTCTTATCATGGAAATCAAGGGGGTCCTGGAGACCCCAAAGTGGGATGACCCCTGGGGGCTATGCCCAGGCATCACTGGGTCATTTCTTGCTCGGACCTCACAGGAAGCCACTGTGAGGTGATCCCCAACACCGGCTATATAAGTGTGTGCCTGTGGGTGGGTGTTTGTCCATGAGGACAGGAAGCTCTGGGTGGTTACCTGTCGGACTCCCAGATAGATAGTGCATTTGGTGGTTGGTGGTTGGTGGTTGTGGTGGTTTGCTGTTGGTTTTTTGTTTTGGGTGTTTGTTTGTTTTGCTAGGGTTGTTGTTTTTGGTGTTCTGTGTGGGTTTGTTATTTTCTCTTTTTAGGTAGTATCCTTAGTTAGTGTTCCGGCTCAGGAATGCAGGGAGAGAGCAGAGAGAGTAGAGTAGAGGCGCAGGGGCCCAGCTCCTGCTACGAGCGGGCCCTGACGGACCACTACCGAGTCCTGAGTGCCATTGGGGAGGGGAGGTATGGGCAGGTGGTACTAGCCCGCCATCTCCTGACGGGGACAGAGGTGGCGGTGAAAGTGGTGCCAAAGACAGAGAGGAAGGAGCGCGAGCTATGGGAACGGGAGGGGTTGATGGCCCTGGAACACCGCAATATGATCCAGCTATTCCAGGTCATCGAGACCCCGGACAACATGTTCCTGGTCATGGAGCATGCAGGTGGGGGACCTCTCCAGCGTCACATCCCACAGCCTGGTGGCCTCCCAGAAGAGAAGGTCCGCAGAGTGTTCAGGGCGATGGTGCGTGTCCTGCATCACTGCCACCAGCAGGGCTTCGTGCACCTCGACGTCAAGCCACAGAACTTCCTGGTAGATACCAGTGGCCACCACCTCAAGCTCATCGACTTTGGCCTTTGCATGAGTTTCACACCTGGACAGAAGCTAAAGGAGTTCCGGAGCATGCTCCCATACTGCGCCCCCGAAATCCTGAAAAGGAAGGAGTTTGAGCCCCCCCCCCCGGACATCTGGAGCCTGGGCGTCACCCTGTATTTTCTCCTCACTGGGAAAAGGCCATTCAGGGCGAGCACCAAGAAGAGCCTGCGGAGGCGGATCTTGCAGGGAAGCTTCCACATCCCGGGGCATGTGTCCCAGGAATCACACAGCCTCATCCTGCAAATCCTCAGGGTGGACCCCACGCAGAGGCCCACCCTAGAGCAGGTAATGGGGCACCCGTGGCTGAGCCAGGATGAGGAGCCCTTACCCATTTGTCCCAGCCAGCCACTCCCCAGGCAGCAGCCAGACCCCACCATCCTGACCCTCATGTTCGACATGGGTTTCGACCCCTGTACTGCCTGGTTGTCCCTGGCAAATCGCTAGTTCGATCAGGCTATGGCCACCTACCTCCTCTTCCAGCACCAGAGACGCCAGGGGGTGGGCTGCCGGCTCTGGGCAAGGAAGCCTGAGGGTCTTGGGGCGGTTGGGCCTCACCCAGGACTGGCTGCGGGTCCTCCCAGTGTCTGCCCCAGCAAGTGCCCCAGTGAGCCTGCCCTTGCCTTGCCCTGTGAGCAGCAGCGGCCCCAGGAGGCCTGGCCATCAGGGCAGAAGGGCGCTGCGCCAAGTGCCAGCATGCCCGCCATTCCTCTCCGCTTCCTCGATGTGAGGACACCCCCTCCCAATGCAGCCCCCCAGTGGCGAATGTACCTCAAGCCCAAACCTCGAACCTGGGTGGCAGAAGGGGACATCTTGGCCTCCCAGGATCTGTCCACTGGGCAGGCACAGGAGAGAAGCAGGGCCTGGAGGGGTCTCACCAAGAGGATGGCCACCTGCCTGCGCCAGCTCTGCTGCTGCCTGCCCTGCTTCCAAGGGCCCGTGGCCCAAAGAAGAGTGGCTCCGATGGCCGGAGGCCACAGACCCCCTAGGTTCCTCTTCAGAGTGGCCCCAGGGTACGTGCCCTCGTGAGGCAGGCGGGCCAGTGCACAGCCAGAAGACGCCAGCAGGTCTGAGCATCCCGACATCGTGGCGCGGCCACTGGTCTGGAAGCGGAAGCCACAACAGCTTCGGAAGTGAGGCGTTCCCACTGGCTCAGGCTTCTCCATGTGGATGGGTTCCAGCCAGGAGCTCCTCTGGTTCCCACCAGCACTCTCCTCTGTCCCCACCTGCCAGCGACATCAGAGATTCTTCCCCCTCAGGCTCCTCCTCCTGCCCTGCTCTTCTCTGCCATAGCAGAGATGGTCTAAATAAATTTGTTTCTCAGATTGTATAATGAGATTGATGTTCAAATGATTTATTGGAAAAAGAAAAACAAATTTAATGTAGGAGGAGGAAGAAAAAAAAGAGGCAGGCCTCGGGGAAAGGGCAGGCGCCAGGCAGCCATCCTGTCCAATGCTTGGCCTGAGGTTCCTCCCTCTCCTGTTCAGTGTAAGCCTAGACTCCTGCCCCTTGAACCTTGTACAATGGGACTCCAAAGTTGATAGCTTTAGCCACAGTGAATCTCTCTCCTGGTCTTCAGGCTTCTCCCTGAGGTTTGTGGAGCGTGTGGGTGGCAGCTGTGGGCACGACTCTGTGTCAAGGCTTTGGAAATTCTAGAGTGTTCTCTGGCATCGTCTTCATATACCTATTTGCAGGCAAGTGAGAAGTCGGTTAGTGAGCAGGTTTTGTCTGCTGACAGTGGTTGCTGGGGCCTTCACCCCACACCATGTTGCCTCTGTAGCCCAAATCTCCTTCTGGTGGCTGCTAGGGGTCACGGAGTGTGAGCACATGTTCTTTGTGGACTGGAGATGTTCAACCATCTCTGGGTTTCTACTTACATCAAAGCCAAGTGCACCCATGTGGAATTACTCTTCTCTTTAGGTTCTTGGGAAGGTGAATCCTGTAAAGGGAAGCTCGAAAAAACAAAGAGCAAGAAACCTCAGGTCATTTAGGATGCGAGGCTTCTTGCAACCTCTCTATTTCATAGTTATTAATGCTCAAGAGTGTCTTAGGCAGCAGAGTGTTTTGTTATAGCATCCTTATGTGAGTGAAGTGCTACTGTCTCTTGGACCTCCAGTCATTGTAAGTTGGAAGAAAGAGGAAATGAATATTCTGAGTGTACATAGGATGAGGTCTTTAAAAGGTGAAATTTATTATGGACTTTCAGTCTTCAAATGCAAAACCATTGAAGCATTCTAGTGGTTTTCTTCTAAACAGGTAAATATCAGTCTGCAGATGTAGGTCACCAAGCATTCATTACACCACAGTGCAGCATGAATAGGAAGTAGTGCAGGACTCAGTGCAAGAGAGTCTTGGGTTTGAATCTTGACTTTGCAGGGAAAGAAAATGCTTCTGAGATTCTTTTTCTTTTTTTAATATATGTATATATTTAGGTGTAGTTGGACACAATACCTTTATTTTATTCATTTTTATGTGGTGCTGAGGATCGATCCCAGGGCTTCGCACATGCTAGATGAGTGCTCTACCGCTGAGCCACAACCCTAGCCCAGGGTGTTCTTCTTTTTATCATGGATGTCAAAAAGGTCCTGGAGCCCCCAAAGTAAGATTGTTGTGACTGTGTCATTTCTTGCTCTGATCTCAAAAGGAGCTGTTTGAGGTAATCTCAAACATCTCTGATTCCTTAAGTATTACCTAGTAAATGTACACTTTCATATTTTTGCTTGTTTAAAAATATACTTTTGAGTGTTTACTTTAAATGATAGTTTAGTCCAATAATTCTGAATTAATGGTTATTTCTTCTCAGCACATTGGAGAGAACATTCCATTTTGGAATTCTGTTAGTTGCAAGCAGTTTACTGTTAGCCTATATAGCTCTATCTTTACAAGCAACCTGCCTTTTCTTTCTGATGACTTTACTTCTGGTTTCAAGTTTTCTATAATTTCACTAAGTGTGCCTTGGATGTATATGTATTTAGTTCTCTTGTATGGGAGTCCTTGTGGAGGCCCATTTCACTTGGAGCTTCTCCCTACCCTCCACACTGTTGACTCGTGACCCTAACATTTTCCTTCCACTACTGGATTTGTCTAAGGGAATACCCAGGTACGTCTGGAACTAGCAGGGACACTTAGGCTACCCTTTAATAATCCCCAGTTTCTGGGGCCTCTCTGGGGTACTTGATGTCTCCTTCTCAGTTTCCATTCTCTAGTGGTCACCTCAGGGCAAGCACAGGTCCCACTGAACATCCTACTACACATACAATGACCTCGCACTATAAAGCAGCTTCATAAGGACACAAATGCAGCTTTAAAAAAAATGCAATCAGGAATATATGCTTAAGTAAATCGCCAAGCCTGCTAAAGGGAAAACATAAGAAAAACTTATACACATATGAAAAAGAAAATAAAGGACCCAGAGAGTAGGATGAGAGAGTACAAATAGAAAGTCAAGCAGTCATTGTGCCTTGAGTGAATATTTTGCTAGATGCCACCTATGAAGGCTGGATTCCGGAAGAGGTGATTATAGTGGCAAGAGGCTGTGGGGTGAACCTTCCAGATGGACCCAAGGTGGGAGTCACCACCAGCTCTCCCACAGAGGGTAAAGAGCCCAAAAGGGTACTGAACTCACAAGTGTATCCAGCCATGTCTTGCCTTTCTCTTCCTCTCAGAATCTTTTGCTGTTTCTTTCTTTAGTAGTGTTGATGTTACTGTGCTAGAGTAAGCCCTTTCCCTGCTTTTTCACAATGAGTGAATACATTTATGTGCTGGTCTTTGCTATTTTTTTATTTCATTCTGTTTATCCTATTAATCTCAGCACTGGCCTTCTAACCTCATTATGCTGTGTTTTGTCAAATGATTCCCTGGTGTGTGATCTGATCCTTCGTAGTTCAGCACTGAGTCTGCTCTGGTCCACCCAGCCATTGTTGTATCTTGGTGCTCTGCCACTACCCTCTTTCCGTGCTGGCTGAGCCTCCTTTGCTGCTGAGGCCACTGTCTGTCTTGCTTCCCCTCACATGTGCTTTGTACTCCCTTGAAGGGGAGTAATCAGGTAGGAAGAGATCAATTTTTTTCCATGGTGATTTATATTCTACAATAATTGAGCTATCATCAGTTATACTGCTGAGCATGCAAAAGAGGGGAACACCTCTAGTTACAGGGAGAGTTCAGACCTAGAGAGCATAAGAAAAAGGTGATAAAACAATCTGGATATCAGAATGAAATGCCAACATCATCAAGGTGTCTGGACAGCATATGTAAATTTAAAAGAAAGAAATACTCTACATTCAGGGAAAATCCTGCCGAGAAGAACTGAGTTTATATAAGAGATCATGACTTAAGCCAAAGAGGTTCAAACTTTGAAACCCTATCAATATACCCAGATTCTTTGTGCTTCTGTCTAGAGAGTTAGGCAGGAAAGATGTAGGCTGTCCTGCATCTAAGTACAGACATAGGTCACCAACCATTACATCACAATGCAGTTAGGAATGCATGACTCAGCATGCTGAGAGGCTCAGGTTTGAATGTTGACTTTGCTCTTTGCTTATTGTGTAACCTTGGTCAAGTGACTCATCCATTCTGAGCTTTTGTTTCCTTGCAACAGAACCTATCATACAGAGTTGTGTTGAGGATCAAAGGTGAAAATCAATGTCTAGAAACTCTTGGCACCAGGTCTACAATATTAACCTCGATGATTGGCTTCTCTTTGGGCCAGGTGGACAAATCTCACATTGACATAAACTTAGATTTGTATTTCCTCTCTTTGTTCTTTTTTGTTTGTTTGCTTGTTTGATTCCATTAAGCAGAGAGAAGAACATCATGGAAGCTAAATTGTTGCAGAAAGATGTGACAGCTGAACTTTATGAATATGGAAAACAGAAAGTTAAACAAATGTTGCAACAATTCAGTTTTCTGTGTTAACAGTGGTCATGAGGGTGGACGGGCCCTTTATATTTTCATGGGGTTTTTAGGTCATGGACCCTCTATTTTTTGTCTTACCTTGTGCTGACCCTATTTGATGTCAGTGATAAGAATGAATGATTTCTTTATCCCCAGAGCAGTTGAATACAGAGAAGGGAGGAGTAAATCTCATTTTTAAGGCTGGGAATCATCAGCCAAAGGTGGAGGAATATGGAAGAGTCCAGAGAGCAGGCACATGAGACTTTTGGGTTCCTTTCTGTCTTTGATTATAAAATCTGCCACCTCAGAACCTTGGAAATGACACCATGTTCCCCCTCCTTGCTGCAGTCAGAGTCTGAATGCAGCTCAGAAGGGAGATGTTGGAGCAGAGCGCCTGGCTTTCGAGTCAGGCAGACCTGGATTGGATCCTGCTAAATGGTCAGTGCCCTGTAAACTGTGTCTATTATTATTTTTTACACCCAATTCAGCATTTGTACTTCAGTCACACTGCTCCTTAATCTCCCCTTGAATGTTGTGTGTAGAGGAGCCTCTGAGTGATTAGTTTTGGATTCTTAGCTTTCATATTCTGTTTTGAGTTCTGTCCATGTAGCCAACTTACCCAGGCTAATTGCAGTAATCTCAGTATTGAAGCCATTTCATAGCTACAGGGTTGGTTCCAAAGCATTCATAGAGGAGTGACAGGTCATTCTGGGATGGGCTTCATTCTACTTCTCAAATCTATTTTCCCTTCTCAATCTATTCTAGAATCAGTCACTTTGAAGACCCCCATGTTAGTAGCAGGGTTTGATGTCACAACCCTCCCTCTCCTCCATCTAGCCCCCAGTTTGCCCTGGAAACCTCTGAGGAAGGTACTAAGGCACCTGGTGCCTGGTTTTTAAAGTGCTCATTTTCTTTTCTTCTCATCTGTTGAACAGAGCATTGCCACTCTAAACTAATGGCTCTGCTAGGATTCTTGCAAATGTTTGAACTGTTTCATTGTGCCATTTTGTTTGTCCTCAGAAGTCTCTTTTTTTCCTCCTTTCTACACATTTTGTTCTTGTTAGATGACACCCTCCTTTCCTGGCTCTATCTCAAGTTATTCTTCCTTTGGGATTGGACATCATTACAAGTTCAATAATTTAAAGATAGTGATGAGAGTGATAGGTAAAATTTTACAAGCACTCACCCATGTATTAGGCACCATTTTAACCACTTTTAATATATGAGCATATTTAATCTTCACAACTGCCCTATGAAATAGGTTCCATTATGATTCCACTTTACAGACAGGGAAACTGCACCTTGTCGAGGCAGCACCAGGAGTGGACCTGCTTTACTTGGCTCCGACTCTGCCTGCACTTACAGCAGCTGACTAGGGAATTTCCTCTGCCCACTGCTGGGCTCTGGGTCCTGGGATCCTGGCGTGGCTGGTTCTCAATAAAGCACTCTTGTCATCCACAAGTGAACAGTGTAAGAACATTTTCTACAAAATTTGCAAAATGTTGTAATAATGTGTTGTTTGTATGAATCCTCTAAGAAGCAAGTCTGCCGGAGAGCTTTGCTTTTATACTCAGGAAAAATTATATAAAATTATGAAATAGTTTTTTAAAAAGCTAAAATAAGGTCCCCCTCACTCTTAGCACAGAACTGAAGCAAGCATTTTTAGAGCTTTCTTTCCAAACAAAGGAAGCTGAGCTAAAGAAGTCCCTTGAATTTGAAAATGTGGTGATAGTCGACAGCATCAATGCTTATAAAATTAAAATAACAACAACAACAACAAAATTATTCTCTGGGAGAATATCTTCACAGACAAACTAATTGGTAGGGTAAAAAAAAAAATTTAAAAAAAAGCAAAATTCAATCCCAAAGCAGGTAAGTTTGAAAAAAGTCAATTTAGGAACCTATCCACCAAATAGGAGTTAGAAGTCTACAATTATTTTCTAGTTTATTCTAAAACTGAGTTTTGAAGACACAGCCTATGTGGGAATAGGGGACCATGATTTGAGGCTGCCAACCAAACAATGAAATGAGAACAATAAACAAAGTAAACCTTCCAAAGGCTCCCTTCATTTACATTCTGAGATTACTGGCCTCCTCTCTCTGCTGAAATAGCCTTGTGTTACCGGCTGGTCCAAAAGCATAATCAGGTGCTACCGGGGGCTCTTGCTCCAGCAAACTGCATGGAGAATATTTGAATACTGCCAAGACTATAGGTGCCTGTTTCAAGTTGTCATAGAATATGCCATAACATGTCATAAATAAGGGAGGTGGTTTTTATAAATCTGACATTAAAAATGTGTTCCTAAAATATCTCGTGTGTTCCCCTGGCCATGTCAGCATAGAAATAATGTTTAGTATTTGTTTATTTTACTGGACCACCCCATGAACCTGGGGGAAACATGTTAGGAAAAAAAAATTATAGCTACGCCAACTATTCTGGGAGATACACGAGCCCTCCATGTTTATCAGGTTGAGGGCACTGTATTTTGATGTCAATAAGCAATTTTTCCAGCCTGGTCTCCTGCCCGACCCTTTTAATCCATCAATATATTATTAGAGATAAAGTTGGTGGATGCCTGCTGCAGTTAGAAGATAAATGACATCTCTGAAATCAGGCATTAAAGACTAGATTAAGGCCTTGTGACACCGTTTTCAGTGCTCATCTGTGCACTTCTGTTCAACCTATCACACTGAGTGACAAGAAAGAAAAATAATGAACTGGGCCAGGGGAAGAAGAAGAAGAAAAAAAAAAAAGGCAGAAAAAGAGAGAGATTTTTTTTCCCCTAAAAGACAAACTACATCAGTTCAAACTCAGGATTAGACTGCATTTAAAGAAAGGAAAAAAGAAAAGAAAATGGGGAATTGGAAAGGACAGGGAAGGGGCTGTTCTGTAAAGATGAAAATAGGCAGGCAAAAGGGGACATGAAAGCCGAGAATTCCATTTCTGCCCGGTTTGTGTGGCTTCTGCTGTCCCCACCTGCCTCGTGGCCTCTTCCATACAGATGTCTCCCAGTTGGCCTCCAGTTGCTCTGGAATCTACTCCATTCCCGAGTTGGAAGGGTTAACATAAATCTTGTTAAGAGGCAGCACTTGGTTCTAAATCTTGGTGAATCATGTTCTTTCATCCTCACTGAAAGATTTCCTTCCCACTGCTCATTGGTGTGGTGGGAGGTATTAAGGGTTTTTGTAACTCTGTCTTCTGACAGTGATTTGAATACGGTTCCTGAGTTGACAAATACACATGGTGGATTTTCTCCAGTTGGGTGGAAAACAGCAAACACAAATGAATTGCATGACAGAAATGAAAAGAAAGGAATGCTGGTCAGGAGAAGAGAGGGTATTAACCCATACAGAGCACCCAGGTTGAAGGCAGGAGGGGGGTCTATTGTAAGTCCAAATATGTCCTGGATTTTTAAAAAATTTTTTCCCCTGCATATGTAGAAATCAAACCATCTTTCCTCCCAAAATATTTTACCATGTTTTTGAGGCTACAAAGGACATTGTCTTTCCTCCCAGCATTTCAGTTCTCACTAGATTTCAAGTCCAGGGGATGTTTATGAGTACATCATGGTGTTCTGGTACTTTCCACAGTGGAACATCCACTGATGTTTGGTAAGTGGCCAATGGCTCCACAACACCTATCTCTGGTCCCGACCACTTTCCCAAGCTCCTCCTGGACAGATCATATAAATACTTGGGCCATCATAAATAGTCCCCATTGTGCAGCTTAGTGGTAAAGCGTATGCTTAGAATGCACAAGACTCTGGGCTCCATCCCACCACCAAAAGAAAAACAACAATAACAAAATTAAAGTCAAACCTGGGTTCAAATCATCATTTAAGCAATCTGTACCATAAGATGTGAGAAAAATTGCTTCAATTGTTTGAATTTCAGATGCTGCATTTCTCAAATGAGAATTAGGGTGATTTTGTGTGTGCGTGTGTGTGCGCGTGCGCACGCGCACACACCCTTGTGCATTCTATACAAAATAAGTTATACCTTGGCACAGCTCCTTCTTCATAGCTGTAAAATTCTCTTCTCACAAAAAGAACATTTTTGCAACATAGAGATGAAAGATACAAATGTAATCCACAGATGACAATACCCTGACATAAAGGTGGCAATACAGATGGCATCAAGCACTGAGGATGGTGCTTCAACTTCCTTCACCTTGTCTCACTAATTTTCATTCCATATAATATGGATATGAGTAGGTTATTTTGATGTTTACTTCCCACATACAACAGGTAGAATCAAGAGGGTGGGCTAAGAAATAGGTAATTAATGAAATAATCTGCAGTTTCCTGGAGAGCCAACTATTTAGATTTTTTTAAAATAGTAAAGTAGTAAAAATTGTAAAGCTAAACAAGGTTCATTCTTCCCAGATGAACTTTAGGCAGTGCATCATTAGGGAAGTCACTTAAGAGTGTTGAGTACCAGGCTCCTTTTATACTGAAGCACCTCCATTTAAAAATATATATATATATATATATATAAACTACTTAGAATTTTGAGGACCAAGCATCACATGTTGCTTAACATGGAAAAAAAGAAATCTGTCAGGGAGAGTGTTGCGTGCTGTACTTTGGCCATAAATTCTTTTTATTCAACTATTTGTGATCAGTGGAACATAAAAAGTCATAGCCTAAAGAGTGCTCCAAGTGTACAGCCACTGCACTGCCCCCCCTTTTTTGGCACAGTTTTATGTTCCACAGTTTTAGTTACCCACAGACATCCATGGTCTGAACATATTAAAGGGAAAATTCTATAAAAAAAATTATAAATTTTTAATATTTTTAATTACAGTTAAAGATAAAGAAACATTCCCCATCTCTGATCCGTATCCAGCTCATGGCAAGCTTCTCCTGCTCTTCTGGTCGCCATCCAGGGTGTATAGATTCTTCCTGGTCTTTCTCCTCTTTTCCATCTTTCATGCCCCCTGTTCTTTCCTTTCTTGTCCCTTTCTACATCCTCATTTTAAGGCCTAATTGTTCCAGGATTTATCTACTGGTTCATTCTGTCCTTCAAATTCATTTTTCAGCCTTTTCTCCTCTTCTCCCTCCCTTTTCTCCTCCTCCTCCTCCTCTTCCTCTTGGTACTAGGGATTAAATTCAGGCATGCTTAACCACTGAGCTGCATCTCCACCATTTTTCATTTTTTAAATTTTGAGATAAACTTCGTTCAGTTGCTGAGGCTGGTCTTGAACTCACCATCTTCCCACCTCAGCCTCCTGAAGATTTTGACATCTTTACAGCATCACCCAAACCCTGCATGTTGTGACCCATTTGCTTTTCCAGTCCCTCTTTTTCCTCTTCCTCTTCCTCTAAAACCTGGGCTTCAACACAATAGTTCATATGCTTTCCATGTGGTTATTGTTTACGCGTGTCTGTTCCGTTGCTATTGCTCTTCTTGTTTTGAGTTTTCCTTCCTGAACACCTCCACCAGTCCAAACGCCACACCCTCTCTGGCTTACTCTTTTTCTTTTCTGTAAGTCTGTCTTAGACTCAGCTAGACTTGATTTTGGCTTCCCCTGAGAGACTGTGCCTCATGTTGGCAGGACACTCTTCATTACAAGTGACAGAACCTAGCTTGGGTCAAGAAGCCAACTGATTTCAAGGCTTTGGTGATCATAGAAAAGGCAGGGACGGGCCTCTGTGTCTCAAGGAATTCCACCAAAGGATGGGCACATGCTTAGAACTCTCTTTGTTTTTTCTCCACCTCTTTGTAGATGTGGAGTTCATTCTCTCCAGCTGTCTTAGCCTGTCTGGAGTGCTATAACCAAATATCATACACATGGTATCTTCTAAACAACTGAAAGTTATTACTCAAAGTTCTGGAGGCTTGGAAGACCAAGATGAAGGTGCCAGCAAATTTGCATCTGGTAATGAACCACCTCTCGTTCATAGTGGTGCCATCTCACCAACTTCACATGCTCCCTCTCTCCCTGCCTCTTTTATAAAGGCACAAATCCCATTCCTGAGAGCCCTACCCTTATGGCCTCAATACCTTCCCAAAGGCCCACCTCCCAATATCATTGCTTTGGGTTAGGGTTTCTGCATATGGATTGGGGCGGGGCTTCATCAACATGTAGACTATAGCAGCAACTGATGGCAAGATTCTTCCACATCAAAGATGGAATCAGGATTGTGGGACAGATGAATACATTAGTTATGAGTCTAGTCTTAAATTTTCTCTACCAAAGACAAACTCGCACTTGGATTCTCTGACTTTGAAGGGAAAAGTCCTGAGCATGATATCAGATTAACCCAGGGTTATCAGATGTCTATTCCTGGGCCAAGAAATTAAGGCCTAATTGGGGCAGGGGAAGCACAATGATGGGTACATGTCCTCTAATTTGGCCAGGGAGGTTGTGGTATTGCAGAAATGGCCATGACCTTTTGTTTCTCCCTGTGACTTTGTAGGTTCTTCCACCAGAGGTGAAATCTATTTCTGTACTCCTTCAATCTGGGTTGGTGCTGGGACTTGGTTTTGTGTTAACAACATGCAGCTGAGAGTTGCTGAGTCAGTTCCAAGCCTAGGCCTCAGCAGGACATGCATACTTCTATTGTCTTTGAGAGACCTATCACCACTACATGAGCAAGTCTCTGTTAGTCAATGTGACAGTGATTGACATGTCTCTCATTGTCCTTGTCCCCATTTACAACTGACTGACCACTCAAGAAGCAGAGTTGGGTAGTGAGCCATCAGTGTGCCCAGCTGAGGCCAGAAGAACCCCAACTAGAAAAGCCAAGACCCAAAGATCAACCCACAACTACATAAATGGTGGTTGCTGCTATAAACTACAAAGTTTGGGGTGTTTTCTTTTACATAAAATGTAAGTGACGCAAAAACAGAATCTAGATGACAGCTGCTTCCCTAGGAACCATGTAGCTTAGAGTAGAAGTCTATTTCCCAGAAGCCAAAAGACTGTTTTCTGGGCAAACAAAACAGTGGACAGCAGCATGGCTACTTCCAGGCATTAAAGTAAGACTATTGCTTTCTCTTTTTTTCTCTCCAGCCAGACAGTAGACTCCTGGGGGCACTGCTCCATGTGGTCCACCCACTCCCACTGGTGATTAGCAGAGGCTCCCGCATAGATCAGAGACTCAGTGAATCTTAGTTAAATGAATTCTAGATGAGGAGTTATTCTACTATAATTCCCATTTGTGGGTATATTAGACACAAGGATTTTCTCACTGACTTGCCTTACTAAATCTTAGCACCCTAAGGATATTCCTAAACAAAAAGTGTTCCACATGCTACATAAAAATGAAAATCTAGTGCCATACCGCAGCAATAATTCTGATAAAACTCAGGACTAAACCACCTGCGAGAAAGGAAATACTTTTATCAGTGCTCACTGCACATCTTTTACCTATAACTTACTGGAGAAATAAGCCATTCCTTGTCCTTCATGGATCCATCATGAGCCAAAAACTGTGCTTGTCATTCTTTAGGCATTATTTCATTTAATTTGTTCCTCAAAATAGCTCTGTGGAGTAATTTTTATTTTCCTTTTATAGATGAGGAAATAAACTGAGGCTTGGGAGGTAAGATACAGTTGCTCAAGTTCACCCAGGTTCTCGGTGCCCTGGTGGTGGTTTGAACGTGGGCTCCCTCGTTCTGCAGGACTTTCCCTCTTTGGATAGCACGGCAAGAGAATGGAAGTGACTTCCAGATTGAGACAAAATCTCTCAATATTGATCTGGTTCTCACTCTTAGGATTATGTATTCATTGATTTCTCTATCCTAGATTTCACTCTTCTTGTTTTTTGCCTTTTCAGATGAATCTTAGAAATACTTATTTTATTTAGCTTAACTTCTAATGCACAGGGATGATAGTCTGTTTAGGGTCATGCTATGAACTCTAAGTAATAGTTACCATTCCTAAAATGCTTGAGTAGTTAAGTATAAAGATATTTAGACATAGAGGAAACTTCAACTAATTACCTCTCAGCATCTTGTGAACACAAGCTCTGCAGGATCCAGAGATGATCATAAGGTACCAACTTCTGCCTTCATGGGTCTTGCAGTCTGGTGGTTAAGATAGACTAATGAAGGAGTCTATATTAAATGTTAGGGGGCCCAAGTCCATATACAAGAGGGTCCCAGAGGAGGAGGGAGATGACTTCCATCCTTAGGTACCAAGAAATAGAAGAGATGAGCATCCCTGGGAAACTCATCAGTGATTAAAGCATTGGATTTCAGAGGAGGAGGGGATCTGAAATACTTGAGGGGGTCACGCTGGAAAATGGGCTCCCTCAGGAAAGTTAAGAGGAGAAGCAGCTCTCCTGGCATGAGGAACAGCCGTAGCAAGGGTGTGGAGGTGGGAATGGGCCCAAGGCTGGAGGGACTTCTGCAAAGGGTTACCAGGTACCTGGTGGGTTACTCCTGAATTTCTTTTTTCTTGATATGGATACATTCCTAGAAATAAGGGGAATGTTTTGGTTCCCATGTGGACCAAAGAACATTGAAAGGAAAAAAAATAGAAAAAAACAAGAAGTGAGAAATGAGGGAGGCTTTTTCTAGAGGGGGAATGATAAAAGTTGTTAAATCAGATATTAATATATATATAGATTAGGAGAATATTTTCTGATATTATATGTCAAGGTATTCATAAACCAACTATCAAATTAGCTTACTAACAAAAAACAAGGGATTAGTGAGAGAAAAAAAGTGGATCAGAGGTGTAAAATCTTGAGTTGTGTTAAAGGGCAGGAGAATAAGGGAAGAGAGATCGAGTTATGACTACTGTTAGTGATGCTGTTCCCTCTTCCAACAACCTGGTGGTGTCATGAGTTTCTCAGAATCGTCAGGAGGAGCAAGTGATACTTGCTTTTAGTAATTGGTGAGGTATGGGATATTTGTAGGCTATGTACTTATGACTTAGCTAGAGATCTATAAAATGCGTATGTTCCCTAAAATATGTGAACTCCAATTTTACAAAAATTAAAAATGACCCTGGGTGCTTCAACTAGTTAATAAATTAGAAAAATAAGAAAAAGCAAGAGGTTAAATACATTTATAATTTAACATGTATATTTTTTGCACATTATTATAAAGTCATAAAGAATTTCAGGGCTGGAAAATCCAAACTTTTGTGGCTAATTTTTTGAAAATAGTCTTAGATCCTCTTATAGATAATTTTGAAACTCAGAGATTCTATTATTCATTTTCAGTCTTTAGGAGTTAGAACTGAATGAATAAATAGATCCTATAGAGTTTGTAAATGGAACAGAGTGTGATCAAATATACTTTTCCTAATTGTGGATATGGCTAAAATAATTTTTATGAAGATGTGGAATATAGGAAAATATTCCAGAACCTGCTTGAGATTTAAAAGCTCTGTGTCCTAGAAAGGAAACTATACCTAGAAGGTAATAGGAGCTTTGGCTGCAAAGTTTGAACTTTGGACCCTGAATTCAGATTTAACTCTTTGGGTTCTCTGAGGATGCCCTTCTCCTACCTAGTTTCAAAGAACCACATGGTTATTGGTGTCTCGTCAGTAGGAGAAATCCTTGAGCTTGGAATAGTCTCCTAGGACTTAGGGTTCATCATATTCTGTACACCATGGGACTGCCAGTGGTTTTTGAGAGTACTTGTTTGTGGTGAGTGCTGATTCTCTTTGCCTGGTGGAAATAGTGGAAATGGTGGAAATAGTGGCCCTGGATTTGTAGGGACACATCTGAACTGGGCATGCACTTTGCTTCCTCTATTCCTAGAAAGGGCATCAATACTTCCATGAAAAGAGAGGAATTGGGGAATGAGAAGAGGAGCCTAGAATGAAGCTTTTGGTGATTCCTGATCTGGAGGTATAGTCCTGTCCCAGAATTAGTACCAATGACCATTAGTCTCTGACATAGTAAAGGCATAACTTATTAAAGAGCTTAAGGATGATGGGGTGGGTCATGGGATGGCCCATCATGGGGAGCAAAAGAAGTCAAAATCAAAATTTGATGCTGACTGTGCAAACACGATTTCTGTAACTCAAACCTCCACAGTTCAATACTTTATATAGTTACCATGTCTCTCTGAGAACGGGTTGATGTGTACCCCACTGTCCCAGACATACACCCATACTTTGGTTCAGTGCATCTAAACTCAAATAGAACATAAATCTACTTGTATCCCACTAGATGGAAACCTGAAGGAACAGTTTGGCTCCCTACAAGTGTCCAGATGGGACTCATTCAAATAATGGGAACTGGAACCTCAATGCAACCCCAACTCTATCCATTGTGCCATTCCAATTTCTCTGTGGTTCCCTGCCAGATTTTCAATTATTTCATGTGTTCGTGTTCAGATGCTCCTTGATTTTCTTGTTCTGGGACAAGTGACTTCTCAGTGGACCACAGAAGTTCTACAGATTTTCATGAACCAAACTTGCCATTGACCATAGCCCTTTTGCTACATAAGGCAAGTCATCAGGACCTGTGCACTGGAGAAGCTGAATCACTGTGGGACCATCCTCATAAAGACAGAAATATGGTCCCTCACCACAAGCCATTTCCTTGGAGAGTGGTAACAACTAGGATCAAGTTTCCAGCACTTAAAGTCAGCCTCTGCAAGCCAGTAAAGGGCAGGAGAGACCCCTGCAGGAGGAGACTCGGAGCCAACCTCACTAATCCTTTTGCAGGCATTGTGTTTGGTTTTAACTCTGCCAGTTTTCAGATGCAGGTCAAACTGGAAACTTTTCTGCAGCATGGAAATAATGCCAATTGCTTTGCAAATTGGTTGTATTGGAGAAAGCCATCTATTTGTGTGTGTGTGTGTGTGTGTGTGTGTGTGTGTGTGTGTGTGTGTGTATGCGCGCTTTGGGAATACTGGATTTTTCTTTCTTTTTTTCTTTTCTTTCTTTTTCTTTTTTTTTTTTTTTGGTACCAGGAATTGAACCCAGGGGCACTTAACCACTGAGCCACATCCCCACCCCTTTTCATATTTTATTTAGAGACAGGATCTCATGGAGTTTCTTAGGGCCTCACTAAATTGCCAAGGCTGGCTTTGAACTTGTGATCCTCCTGCCTCAGCCTCCCCAGCCACTGGCATTACAGGTGTGTGGCACCACACCTGCTTGAAACAATGGATTAATAACAAATATCACTTCCCTTTCATTTGCCCTTTTCCTTCTACAAACAGAACCCAATTCAGTCAACAAGTATTTAACAAGTCTTTACTACAATAGCAATCTCTGGAATTTGGGGTATGGAATCATTTTTTCCTAGTATTAAATCACAATCAGATGTTTTGCTCTTGAGAGCTCAGACATTGTAAACTGAGAAGCAGGATTGGGTCTCTGCAGAGAAGGCAAAGTCAGAAGTCGTCATTCCCTTTCCCTGCACCGAGAAAGGGCATACACATACCTTGTGCTGTCAGGGGCAGGGACCTACCTTTTTCCTCTCTGCCTGCATCTAGTGCAGAGGCTGGAACCAGTCACTCCTTGCTGTGCATCTCAGATTTTTCATCTGCATGGCTAAGGATTCAATTATGTTGCCTCATGAGCAGGAAGACTAGATCATTTTCATAATATTCTATGACAACAACTAAGGTGTGTCTGAAAAGCATGCTGCTTGCTTTCACAGCCCTGCAGTGCAGATGCGCCCACATGTGGCCTCCGCACGGTTTCTGATGGCCTGTGGGCTTGATGCCTTGTGTCTGACGCTGGTGAGCCACATCAAACATACCCTCAGATTCCCCGACTGGCGCAGTCTCCTTCTTCTTCCAGTGCCTTCCTCGTCCCTGTCTCCTTTTGAAGATTCTTTTTTCAACTCTCTCTTTTTCAAAAGATTACTTTGTCACAATTATTCAGGAAAGGGTTTTGCGCCTGTAGGAAATATTAATAGACAATTATGAGGTCCTACAACTAATTTTTCCACACATATCATCTGTCTTTGCATGGTAATTAAACTTTAACAATATTTCATGCAATGCTTCCCTGCTAAATTAATTTGGTTCCTTCTTTTCTGGCTTCTTTTTTTCTGTCCACAAGCTTTAAAATTAAATTGAATCTTCATAATTATAGCTTTTTGTTGTTCTCCTTCATATCTTTTTTCTTTTTTTTCAATTTCTCTATCAAAGGAGCAATAAAGACATAAAGAAGCAAAATTAGAATTCTAAAAGACCCAAATGGTCTGGAATTTGATGGGTTTTGAGGTTGGGTATCTTTTAAGTAGGAGGAGAGAGGTTAAAGGAATTCAGACCTGGAATGTAGATAAATTGTCTCTGATTTATCTCCAGGGTATTGAAAACAAATAAGAATTGTTCTCTCAATTATGAAACTTTCATAGTTGCTGTGGTGTTCTTATTTGTGTCAAGAGAGAGAGTCTCATCTTTTAAAAAGTAAGTATTCTCTCTATACGCAGATATTTTCACTATGGTTAAATTTTCCCAAAGTCTTATGTACTTATACATCATTCCTAAAGTCTTTTTCTTAGGCACTAAGGAATTTTCACAGTGACATTATTTCTTGAAATGGGGAGCAGAGTAGAGGAGGATGAAAAACTAAAATAATATTTAGTGTTTGGGGTTGACCCAACCAGGGCACCAACCAAAGGGTTAGCAGGTATTGGAACAAGAGAGGGGGTTGTGGCTTTGATAGGAGCTGAGAATCAGAAATGAAAGCCAGGGAAAGTCTATTAGAGAAAGCTATGTCTCAAATACAAACACTGGGGAGTAGAGTTAGAAAAGACCCTTTAACACCCTTCCACCTTGCTTCTGCCCCCTGTTTTCTAGCTCAATCACAAGAGAAGAAATGCTCCCCAGAGAGGCCATCTAGGTTTCTCTGATTGGACCCTGCTTCCTGGTGGGCGCGATGACTGGGCTTCAAAGACCAGTGCCCATGCCCAGCCTTCCCTCAGTTCTAAGCAAGTCTGGCCGCCTCAGGTGAGCCGGCTGTTCTCGTGTGTCTACTTTTCAATCTACACTGGAAGTGGGAATGGGGTCCAGGGTGGGGCCCGGAGTTCCTTTCTCTATTTTTCTAACCCCAAATCTGCTTTCTTCAACTGAGCTTCACAAGAAGACCTGAATTTAACAATGTTGGTGCTGGCTTAGCTGGTACCAAGGAAGTACTCCAGACTCACCAAATTGTATAAAGATAATGTATACATTTCTTTTTGTAATATCAGTTATATCTCAATAAAGCTGTTAAAAAATAAGGAGGTACTGTGATTCCTATCGGCTCCCTTGGGAACCCTGTGGCAAAGATTGAAAGGTAGGGCAGGATCTCAGTGTTCCTAGGACTCTGTTAATAATGTCACAATATTGGCAGCCTCTTACCTCCAATTTATAAAGGGAGAGACCACAGGTCAACATAGAGTTGGCAATATTCAGAGTTGGCCAGAGGCAGGACGGGGGTGAGGGTCCTGGACCATGGCATTGAACATCGTGCTGTTTGCATTTTACAATAGGTACTCAATCATGAGTTTTATAGTGAAACTGAGATCCAGAGGTGTTGGCTGGAATCAAGACGTCAGATCTCCCCCAAACCTAAGTCATAGCCTATAACACTCTCTGGTGGCAACACATGTCTTCTTCCTCAGTCCCTATAGATGGCTGAAACAGTAACACTGCATTTTCTTTCTAGACCCACATAATCAACATTTTTACAAAGTTAGCTTTGGCAATTCTAGTTTAGTAAATCACTGATTAATTAAAAGTACAACATAATATTTTAAAGGCTGTGGCCAAAGAGGTGAGAGACCAGAGTTTTGGAAGAAGTTAATTTTGAATAATAATTCCAACATCAGGGTTTTCTTTCACAAAGTTTTACTTCTGAGAGAACCCAGAAAAGCTTCTCATTGTATAGTTAGCTATTTGCCTGTAGATTAGACACAGATGTAATTTCCTCCATTTTATAAATGGACAAACCAATTCTTTTCTTAGTTATTTAATTTTATTAGTGCATTATAATTATATATAATTGTGTTCATTGTGAGATATTCGTTTTGTACATGGTATCATTTGCTCCAATTCATTCCTCAGTACTTCCCTTTGCCTCCTCTCCACTCTCCCTATTCCCCTTCCTCTACTGGTCTTCCTTCTATTTATTTACATGTCTATTTTTCATTGATGAATTGTAATTATGCAAACCACAACATATGAATATACCACAATGAATCCCACATAAAGTGGGATTCACTGTGGTGTATTCATATGTTGTGGTTTGCATTTGAGGTGTCCCTTAAAAGCTCACACAAGACAATGCAAGAAGGTTTGGAGGAGAAATGACTGGATCATAACCAATCAACCCCCGATGGGATTAACTGAGTGGTAAAGGAGGCAGGTGGGGTGTGGCTGGAGGAAGTGGTTCATTGGGGGCGTGGCCATGGGGTATATATTTTGAATCCTGAGAGTGAAGTCTCATTCTGCTTCCTGATCATCACGTGAGCCACTTCCCTCTGCCACACTCTTTTTCCATTTTGTTGAGCCTCACCTTGAGCCTAGGAATGGAGCTGACCATCTACAGATTGAGACCTCTGAAACCATGAGCCCCCAAATAAACTTTCCTCCTTTAAAATTGTTCTGGTCAGTTCTTTTAGTCCCAGTAGTGAAAAAAGTGGACTAAAACACATGCATAGAGGATACATTTGGTCAATTTAACTAATCAGTTCTCCTTTCCTACTCTTCCTTCCTCCCGCTTCATGTCCCACCTTTCCTTCTGATCTCCTTTTTCAATCCTTTTTTCTTCTTCTGCATATGAGTGAAAACATTCAATCCTTGACTTTCTCAATCTGGCTTATTTCACTTGCTATAATGTTCCCCAGTTCCATCCATTTGCCATCAAATGGCATAATAGCACTCTTCTTTATGGCTGAATAAATCTCCATTGTGTATATATGCCACATTTTCCTTATGCATTCATCTGTTGATGGACACCGAGGCTGGTGCGATAACTTGGCTATTGTGACTTGTGTTGCTACAATATGCTGACTTCAGTTCTTTTGGATAAGTATTGATGAGTGGAAAAGCTGGGTCACATGGTGGATCCTTTCTTAGTCTTTTGAGGCATCTTCATGCTGATTTTCACAGTGGTTGTACTAATTTTGCTATTTTACCAACAATGTGTAAAGTGTTCCTTTCTTCCCATACTTTCACAAGCATTTATTATTATTTTTTCTTTTGATGGTCTCCATTCTAATTGAAGTGAGAAGAAATCTTAGTGTGGTTCTGATTCACATTTCTCTGATCCCCTGATCACTAATTATGTTGAACATTTTTTCAAATATTTGATGGCCATTTGCATTTCTTCTTTTGAGAAATGTCTGTTTAGTTCCTTTGCCCACTTATTGACTGGGTTTCTTTGTTTTGTTGCTTTGTTTGTTTGTGTGTGTGTGTGTGTGTGTGTGTGTGTGTGTGTGTGTGTGTGTGTTAGAATCTTCAGTTATATATATATTCTGGATATTAATCCTTTATCAGAAGAGTAACTGGCAAAGGTTTTCTCCCATTCTGTAGGCTTTGTCTTCATGGTCTTATTTTCTTTGTTGTGCAGAAGCTTTTTGATTTGTTGTCATTCCACTTACTGATTCTTGGTTTTATTTCTTGAGCTTTAGGGGTCTTATTAAGGAGGCTTGTGCCTGTGCCTATTCTATATGTTGGAGTGTTGATCTGAGGTTTTCTTCCAGCAATTGCAGTTATTGGTCTAATTCCTAGGTCTTTCATCCCCTTTGAGTTGACTTCTGTCAGGGTGAAAGCTAGCAATCTAGTTTCATTCTTCTAAATATGCTATCTGTTTTTCCAAGCATAATTTGTAAAAAAGCGGTCTTTTCTCCACTGTATGTTTTTGGCACCTTTGTCAAAGATGAGATGATTGGGTCTGTATGGACTTGTCTCTGTGTCTTCTATTCTATTTCAGTGGTATTCTTGTTTCTTTTTTTGTCAGCACCATGCTGTTTGGGTTACTGTAGCTCCTTAGTATAATTTGAGGCCAACTATTGTGATGCCTCCAGCCTCGTTCTGATTGCTCAGGATTGCTTTGGCTGTTCTGGGTCTTTATTATTCCATTGAATTTTAGGACTGTTTTTTTTTTTTTTCTGTTTCTCTGAAGAGTGTCATTGGGATTTTCACGGGGATTGCACTGAATCTGCAGATCACTTTGATAATATGGTCATTTTAATAATATTGTTCCCTGTCTAAGAGCATGGGAGATTTCTTCATCTTCTAATGTCTTTTTCAATTTCTTTCTTCAGTGTTCTATAATTTTTAGTTTTCACGTCTTTTATTAGTTTTGTTCCCAGGCTTTTTTTTTCCTTTTCTCTTTTGTGAGGGCAGGGGTGGGGCTAATGCAAATAGAATTGTTTTCCTGATTTCTTTTTCATTGTGTTCATTGTTAGCACGTAGAAAAGCTATTGATTTTTATGTTGGTCTTGTACCATGCTATTTTGCTTAATTTATCAGTTCCAGAAGTCTTCTGGTGGAGTTTTTTTGGGGGGGGGAGGGGCTGTTTTAAGCATTGGATTGTATCACCTGTAGACACAATAATTTTTAAGTCTTCATTTCATATTTGTAACCCTTTAATTTCTTTCTCTTGTTTGATTGTTCTGGCTAAAATTTCAATAATAACTATATGAATGGGAGTGGTGAGAGTAGACATTTTGTCTTGTTCCTGTTTTTAGAAGGACTGCTTTCAATTTTTCCCATTGGGTATGATGCTGGCTTTGGGTTTATCATTTATATTTTTTTATGATACTGAGGTAAATCCCTTCTATCCCTAGCTTTCTTTAGTGTTGTTAACATGAATGGGTGGGTGGTTGCTGAATTTTGTCCAAGGCTTTGTCCTTAATTCTATTCATGTAATTAATTACATTTATTGATTTGCAAATATTGAACCAAACTTATATCCCTGGAATGAAACCAACTTGATCATGATGTATAATTTTCTTAATGTGGGTTGCTAAAATTTTATTAAAGATTTTTAGCAACTATGTTCATCAGGGATATTACTCTGTAATTTTTCTTTACCTTATGTATCCTTATCTGGTTTAGGTATAAAGATGATACTGGCTTCATAGAATGAATTTGGGAGTGTTCCCCTTTCCATTTCATAGAAATAATTTGAGGAAGATTTGTAACAGTTTTTTTTTTAAGACTGATAGAATTCAACTGAAAATTCCATCTGATTCTGGGCTTTTCTTCACTGGAAGGCTTTTTATTACTTGGTGATAAAGAATAATAAAATTATTGAGGAACCTTCATGCTGATTTCCACAGTGGTTGTGCTAATTTGCTATCTCACCAACAATGTGTAAGTGTTCCTTTCTTCCCACATTGTCACAAGCATTTATTCTTTTTCTTTCTTTTGATGGTCTCCATTCTAATTGGAGTGAGAAGAAATCTCAGTGTAGTTTTGATTCACATTTCCCTGATCCCCGATCGCTAATTATGTTTAACATTTTTTCATATCTTGTTGTTTGTTATTGGTCTTTTTAGTTTTTTTATATCTTCTGGGTTAAATTTGGATACATATATCTAAATTTGGATAGATTATACATATATCTAGAAATGTGTCAACATCTTCTAAAGATTCTGATCTATTGGCATATGAGTTTTCAAAATAGTCCCCAGTGATCCTCTTCTTTTCTGCAATGTCTCTGGTGATAGCTTCTTTTTTGTCAATTATTTTGTTGATTTGGGTCTTCTTTCTCTTTCTTTTGGCTAATTTGTCTAAGGATGTATCAATCTTGTTTATCTTTTCTAAGAACTAAATCTTTGTTGCATTGCTCCTTTGCATTTTTTATTTCTTGTTTTATTAATTTTGACTCTAATCTTAATTATTTCCTGTTTTCTTCTTAGAACAACCTTCATAGTGTTCCAAAGATTCTGATAGGTTCTATCTAGTTGTATATCTGATCTTACTTGCTTCTAAAATTTTTTAAAAGTTCCTCCCTTATTTCTTCTATGACTTGTTCATTGTGAATATACCAATTCATTTTTTTTCCTTACATTTTTTATTGGTGCCTTATAGTTGTACATTCAGTGGGATTTGTTGTTACATATTTGCACATACACACAATATGATGATATAATTTGGCCAATATCATTCCCCAGTATGTTCCCTTTCCCTTCCATCCTTTCTTTCCTGATCCCTTTTCTCTGTTCTATGGATCTCCTTTGATTTTCATAAAATCCCCCTTCTACCTTTTCTTTCCCTTTTTCTCTCTAGATTCCACATATGAGAGAAAACATATGACCCTTGATCTAAGTTAGACTTATTTTACTTAACATTATGTTAAGTTCTCTCTATTTTCCTGCAAATAACATAATTTCATTATTCTTTATCACCAAGTAAAACTCTGTTGCGTGTGTGTGTTTATTATGTGTGTGTGTGTGTGTGTGTGTGTGTGTGTATGTCACATTTTCTTTATCAATTCATCTACTGATGGACATCCAGGCTGGTTTCATAGTTGGGCTGTTGTGATGGGGGATCGATCCTCAGAGCTAGAAGAAAGAGTATTCCATCCCTGAGACTCCATACACTGTGAGGCCAGAGCTCTAAATATGGGTATATGATTGAAAAGTAAAGAATTGAGTGAGCAGAAGGGGTGATTGTGGGGAAGCACACAGCTCAACAACCCCCAGTGGTTGTGAGAAACACATGATCTTTGGCTCCACTGTGTTCCTCAACAGTCCGGAATCTTATTTCTCCCCTCTTCCTGTTGCCAGCCATGCTCCTTGCTGGCCCCAGCTTAAATGATCTGAAACTCTGCTTCAATCAAACCAGCAATAGCTAAGTGTAAAGCTCTTACTCTGTGTACTGTTCTAAGCTCTTTGTAGACCTGTAAACCAATTTAATCTGCACAATCTTAAGACGTAGGTACAATTATTATTCCCATGTTGCAAAATTGATAACTGAGACTCAGAGATGTGACTTGGGTCACAGAGAAGAGAGGAATCAAGTTCAGAGTCTGTAAAAGCATACCCTGCTCACTACTGGTTCTCCAGGAAATCTAAACTTCAGCTTGTAGTCTGGCTGCAGCCTCTAGTTCTCCCTCCAGCTGCCCACAGTGTTCAATCACTCTACAGCCAGCCAAGCAGAATGACTTAACCACCTTTAATGTACTTGGCTTCCTGCCTCTGTGCCTTCACCTCTATTTTCTGTGCATGGAATGTCCCTTCCTTTACATCTCCAAATCTACCTGTATTCTACAACCAGCTAAAATGCTGTGTTCTCTCTGAAAGCTGCCTTGACTTTTGAGTTGTAAAGATGCTCTCCTTCCTCTGAGCCTTCATGAAATTTTCAAATTCACGATGCTTCTCAGGATCTTACATTCCAGAGACTTGAGGTCCTTTAGAATGTAAAAAAAGGTAGCCCTGCTTTATTTTCATTTGCTTCGCCAGCTTCATGAGCTTCTGTTGCATCCCTCCCACACAAAAGCTCCCTCAACTGACCTCCACTTAAGTTCTTCCTCCTATTAACATTCTCATCTGGCCAGTTCCTATGACACATTGAACACTCTGTCATGACTAACAGGCAGAATGGCCAGCTGTTCTGTCCCACTGATGACGGTGCTGTTTTACGTCTGTGGCTTGGGTGTTATTACCAGTAGTGGTCCCTCTAACTTCCAAAACTGTCACAGTGTAAAAGTCACAATGACCCTAACAACAGGCCACTCTCTGGTCAGGGAAAGGTGGCATTGTTGTTAAGAGATCAGATCTGGTCAGACATCCTGGATGAGAAACCCAGCTCTGCCACTCCTTTGTGGAGTGGGTAGAACAGCAGCTCCTCATATGAAGTTATTAGGATGATCAAATGATTAATCAGGTGGAGACTTGCCTGGAGGGCAAAAATAGTGCCCACCAACCAAAAACCTATGGATTTGGGCATCCTCTGGTCTGGCAGTTCTCTTACCAAGTATTCATTGTTTTTGTTCTTAAATCTGTTTTAAGGCAGTTGTGCTTAATAACGTATCCATGAAATCAAATTAAATATTATATAAACTGATGATAAGTGTGAAAAGAGGAATTGTTGCTTCTTTGAACATTAAATTGAATGCTTTGGATTTGATAGAGGTGAGTCACTAGAAAATAGCTGCTGAATTAGATGTGGGGAGAATCATTGTAAGAGACTGGGAAAAATCATAAACATCTAAAAGTGTCTGCATTTAGATGACAAAAGTCACTTTAAGTTCTTTCTGTACTTGTTGGAAGCCAGAACAGGAAATTGGGAGCCATCATGACTCAATCTCTCCTTGAAAGTCCTACTTCTTAATAGACCCTACTGGGGATTACATTTCAATGTGAATTTTGGAGGGACATTTTCAGACCACAGCAGACATAAACCCAAACCTTAAAGCTTAGGATCATGCCTTTTACATAGAAAATCTGTAGTGCAACATGTTCAAACCTGATCAGATCAAAGAGCACAGATTTATTTAGAACAAGTGAAAAAAAATCACTTGATTTAATGGAGCTTAAAAAAAAATATTTGTTTTTTTGAGGTCAATAAAATGTTACTCTTTGGTGGTTACCAGACCAGTTTCTAGTTACCAGATTTTCGTTTTAATTTATATTCAGTTGTTTCCCCGTGTACCTACACTCTTAGAGAAATCTTAGCCATGGGAATTAAGTTCCATTATAGGCCTAAGAAAATCAGTGGGCTCTGCTTTATTTCTTGTCCTCTCTTTTTTTTTCAAAAAGGGGTCAGGTCTCCAAGGGGTCTTCAGGGCCTGTATCGGCTTCATATTGGTTAGGAGGCATTGCTATGGGAGGACCCTACAATGACTCTCAGGCTCCTGACATGGACCATGTGTCTGTAGGCCCAAAGCCTCTGAGCCTCACCAGCCTCTTCTGCTAAAAAAAAAAAAAAAAAAAAAAAGCCAAAGCCCTTAGTGTTCTGGTGATCATAAAAAGGTTTGCAAACCCTTCACTTGCTAATTGCCCAGCTTGCTCCCACCCTACATGGAGCACAAAGTTTAGACTGGATGTTTCTGAACCAGCACAAAGCCCTGGGCACTGTGCCAGACCTGATAAAGTCTGCAGATTCATGTGAGCAATGGCAGCTGCCCGGGAGGTTATCCAGTGCACCATCAAACCTCAACAACTGTCCTGGGATGGCTCTGTGTGCTGGGCTTGCCCTCTGCAGCCAGCAGAAGCTCCCCCCCACACACACACACACCTGTAGTGAGTCCCCCCAGAGCAACAGTTCTGCCCCATGAGGAGCAGGCAACATCCGGGCTGGGCATGGAAAGGTGAACACACATTGCCCAGTGCCCTGCCAATCACCAGTCATTCTTCTTCTTCTTCTTTTTTTTCTTCTCGGGTGAATTTGGTTTCCTGAAATTAATTATTCAACAGGAGGTGACAGCCAGTGTATAGCAGCACAGTTGGAACAGAGAATAAAGAGGCACATTGGACACAGCAGCTTCACCTCCCAGACCCTGAAATTTAAGATCTTTATAAATGATCTGTTAAAACTATAGTGACGATAAGCTTATGAATCATGATCTATATTAATCAGAGCTGCTGATATGCAAAGATTAATTGAAACGTGCAGTTGTACACAAATGATAAAGTGGTAACAATTTAATATCAGACAAGAAGAGTGAAGAAATTACACTCCAAGCTTCATACATCATTACTATGGATATTAATATTTTACCCAGCGCAACAGCATCGGGAATCATAATGAAAATCCATAAGTGGTGAACAGACATGATTAAATACAACAGTCTTTAAGAGCTGTTTGGTGGCAGCAGTTGGGCCATATTTCACTCGGCGGCTGGTGATTCCAGTGATAGAGTCTAGACAAGGGTGATTAAAAATTGTTCCTCCTAAAGGCTGTTAACCTTTTACTACTAAAATGAATTTCTTTGATTTTTAAATTATGTTGTTCTCTTTGCTCTTTTCAAAACCAGACTCGAGCCCAAACTTTGACAGGATGCTGGGTCCTTGGCATAGTGGTGGTTGAGGCCAAATTTCCTGCAGTCCCCAGGTGTGGCATTAACCAGGGGTATGCAGAATGGTAGATCATTGTCTACCTGGAACCAGGGCTAGCTGGAAAGAGTAATCAGGGGCCCTAAGGAGTTCCTAAAGACCAGAAGTTGACAAGGCTGATTTCCCCACCCAACACCATCAGAACAGAGAGGGAAATGACTTCCTCTGAGATCCTGGTGTAACTAATTCATTTTTTCAGTTCAATCACTCATCTAACCATCAAGCAAATAAGCACATCTGGGAACTGAGAAAATATGCCCAGGTGCACACAACGTTCCAGACTGAGGAGACAAAACCCCAATGAGTGTGATGGCTCTAAAACAGAGCCAGGAAGAGTTGATAAGAATGTCTTTGCCAGACTATTTGTTTCAGGCTGTGAAATCTTAAATCTCATAAATCAAGAGACTCTCCTGACCCTGTTTGTCTTCAATTAAAACCAGGAGGCCCTGGTTTATTGCAGTATATTGCAGTAGTGAAATCTATCACTGTCTTCAGGACAATCCCCAATGGTCCCTGTTCCCTTGACGGTATCACATCCATTTTTTCCATGTTCTGGTTTCTCAGGTGACTCTCAAATTTTGGTGTGCATGAGTATCAAGTGAGGGGTAGAAGAACTTAATAAAAATCCTGGTTTGAAGAGGAACTCTGTGGAAGTTTCTGAAATTCTTTTTCTGACTAGCTCTTTTCTTTCTGAAACTTTGCCTTGCAACTTCTGGACACCTCATCCTCTCTGAATTCTCTCTTATCCAGATAACAGTTTTGTGCTGTTTGCTCTCTAATATCTGAAAACGGTTGTTTCATATATTTTGTCTAGTTTTAAAATGGCTCATTGAAGAAAGGACACATGTGGTCATAGCTATCACCTCTTGTTGGGATGAAAGCTGTTTCCTTTATATACTGCAAGAGTTCTCTGATTTCCATTCTTGCCAATAGTCCTGTCTCACTTTCTGCTACTCTTCTCTTTATTCATGAGAATATGGCCACACCCAAATCCATTTTGTTCCTTAAATACACCAAATATTTTTCAAATGTGGGGCCTCTGTACTTACTGTTCCTTCTGCATAAGATACTTTTCCTTATTCAGATTGCAGCTCAAATGTAATTTCTTCTAAGAGGTCTGCCCTCACCACTTAGCTAAAGTCAACCAGTATCACAATTTATTATATCAGATTATTTTATTTTCTCATAGACTTCATCACTCTCTGAAATTATCTTACATATTTACTTATTGTTTACTATTTATCTACTACCAAAATGAAAGTTCTCTGAGGCAAGAACCATGTCTGCCTTGTTTATCATATATCTATAGGGACTGGAACAGTGTTATAGATGCTCAAAATATACTAAGTGATGAGTGAGTAAATAAATAAATGTAAAGAGGTATATGAAAAAGAACAACACTGTGATGATTTTTGATTGAGAACCAATCACAAGGAGAGAGAACTCTTGCTCTGATGGGAAATAAATCAACCTTACGATTTTTGTTCTCTGGTTTACTCAAACATTTGGGACTTCCACAGTCTGTAATAAGAAGATTAGTAGCATGAATTTGGAATCTTGGACTATTTTAATTTGGTTCTTGGCTTTACTAGTGATCTCTGAATTTGGAATCTTGGACTATTTTAATTTGGTTTTTGGCTTTACTAGTGATCTCTGAGCTTCAGGCACCTCTTCTATAAAAATTAATCCATGGAGTCTTGTGAGATAATGTCTGTTTAAAATGTAGAACAGTGCCTGGGTTGTGTAATGTGTGGTGCAGTACTGGTCACAGGCTTTAAAATAATTATGTGTAGTAGATTTGAGGAAATAAAAAACAACATTAAAATGTTTTTTCCATAGAGAACTTAAAACCATAACAAATGACACTAAATAAAAATTGTAGAACTGGAAAACATGTAAGAACAAAATTAAGAACTCATTGGATAGGTTTCATATTACCTTAACTTTACCCAAATCTATGAGAGAATCAGTGGATTGGAAGATAGATGAGAAGACAATAGCCCAAATGAAACCAAGAAGGACAAAACATGAAAAATCCAGAAGAGATATAGACATTACATGGAGAAATTCTAACATAGGTATAATTGAAGTCTCAGAAGGAGCGATTCAATAGGGTAGATCAGAAGAAAGTAATGAAGAGAGCTTGGTAACAACTGGTGAATAACATAGAGCCATAGATCTAGGAGGGTCTGCAAACCCTGAACCAGGAGAGGAGATATTTATGTGTGTAGGTGTATAGTAAAATGGCTTAAAATCCAAACCAAAAATAATAAAATATCAGCAGGAAAAAAGACACATTGTTTTCAAAGGAACAAAAATTAGATTGACAGCTAACCACTTGACAGCAGTAATTGAAGACAGTGAAATAATATCAATATGTGAAAGAAAATTAATACTAACCTAGAATTCTTTTTTTTTTTAAAGAAAGAGAGAGAGAATTTTAGTATTTATTTTTTAGTTTTCGGCAGACACAACGTCTTTGTTTGTATGTGGTGCTGAGGATTGAACCTGGGCTGCACGCATGCCAGGTGAGTGTGCTACTGCTTGAGCCACATGCCCAGCCCTAACCTAGAATTCTTTAGACAAAATATCTTCTGAAAATAAAATTATTTAAAGACATATTCAAACAAACAAAAAACTACACACAATAAAAACAAAAGCAAAAAAAAAAAAAAAAACCAAAAACACATAAAACAAAATCTGAGAATGTGTTACTGGGAGATCCAGAAGTAAAGGAGAAATCAAAATTATTCTAGAAGGGTGGAGATAAAGGAATAATGAAGTGTAGAGGAAATTATGAGGTAAATAGAAATTAAATTATTATATAAAAGAAGTATAATTTGTTATTATATTTAAAATATAGAAAGCATTAAAATGCATGATTACCATGGTATACAAGTCAGAGAAGGTTTGTAAATGGGGCTGATGAGTACTAGTCAGCTAGGTATTGCCTAAGTAAAAAGTATAGTATATACTAATAATAGATGCTTCTAAAGTTAGGGATGCATGTGGTAATTTCAGGTGCTACCATTATAATAGAAAAGTATAATCTCCAAGACAATAGTTAGACAGTGAGATTAGAAAGAAAAACACTCAGAAGCTATTTTCTAAAGGCAGAAATTGGCATAAAAATGAAACAGAAAAGGTATGATAAATTTAACCTGAATATATCAGTAATTACACTAAAATTAGACAAAATGCTTTAATTAAAAATTATTTAGATTGAGTAAAAAGCAAAGCACATTTATATTATATTTATAAAAGATATATAAAAGACACAAGGATAATAAATTTGAAGGTAAAAGAAAACACTAGCCAAAGAAAGCAGATGTCATTGTATCAATGTCAAAGTAGACCTTAATCAAAAATCATTGCTGGAGATAGGAAAGAGTTTCTTCTACTAGTAAAATGTTTAATTCATAATTAATGTGTAATAATTATAAATATATATGCACTTAATAAAATGAAATAAAAATATAATGCAAAAATTTACAGAACTGTAATGAGAAATGAGTATGTTCATGATTGTAATGGATGATTATGACATATCTATGAATAACTAATTTTTAAAAACAGACCAAAAGATCAATAAAGTTTTGGGAAAGTCCATACATGGACATACATGTCCATACATAGACATTCTATCTACCACCTATGGCAAAGATATTCTTTTAAACCATCTAAAGAAACACTTATAAAAATATTTGGACCATAAAGCAAGCCTCAATAAATTTCAAAGGGTTGCAATTATAGAATCTGTTTTATGGCTACAATGAAATTAAAGTTAATAACCAAAATGTCAATAGAAAATCCATTATTGCCATGCAGTCCATTTTGGCTACATAGAATTAAGAAATGTATTTCTAAATAATCCATGGATAAATTGAAATCATAATACAAAATATAGGTACATTAAAAGAAACAAGGACGTTCTCAATTCAACAAGTCAACCCTCTATCTTAAGACACTGGAAAAAGAAAAGCAGAGTAAACTCAAAGCTAAGCAGCAGAAGAAAACAGTAAAGATCAGAGCTAAAATTAATGAAAAAGAGAACAGAACTCAATAGAGAATAATCAATGAAAGCAAAAGTTGATACTTCAAAGAAATCAACAAAGTTGACAGACGTTTAGTTAGATTGGCCAAGAAATAAAGGAGAAGACTCAAATCACTAAAATCAAGAAAGAAGGAGGAGATATTATTACCTTACATGAATATAAAAATAATTATAGAAAATACTATGGCTTAATGTATATTACTTAGATTAAATTGACAAATTCCTAGAAAGATGCATACTACTGAAATTAACTTAAGAAGAAATAGAAAATCTTTATAGACCTATAGAAAGTAAAGAGACTGAATTAAAAACAAAACAAAACAAAAAAAAACTTCCCACAAGAAATGCCCAGGAACAAATGACTTTACGAGGAGGATTATAGGAAATATTTAAAGAAGAATTAACACCAGTGTTTCATTAGCCCTTCTAAAGGAAAGGAAGAGATACATTCCAGCTCATTTTATGAGACCTGTATAACTTTGATACAAAAAAACAAAAGACATACAAGACAAAAATATTATGCCTCAATATGTCATTTGAATATTGATGCAAAATTCTTCAACAACACATTAGCAAACTGAATTTAAAATATATAAAAGGAATTGTGTACCATGACCAAAAAAAAATTTACCCCAGGAATGCAAGGTTGCTTTAAACACCTGATACTCAATAAATGAAATATACTATATTAATAGAATAGAAAACAAAAAAAGTTCATCAAATAAACACAACACAATCATTTGACAAAATTTATTACTGCTTCATGATTAAACAAACAAACAAACTCAACAAACCAGCAATATAAAGACCTTTTATCAACCAGATAAAGGGAATGTGGAAAATTGCACAACTAATACCAAAATAGTGAAAAGTTTAATGCTTTTCTCCTAAGATTGGGAACAAGACAAGGATGTCTACTTTCACTACTTCTGTTCAATATTGTACTGGAAGTTTTGAATGTTAATGCAAGAAAAAGAAATAACTCAGGATGAGAGGAAAATCTCAGTCCTCATCCCTGACGCCAAAGCAATAAGGAGGGCAGGCTTTGAGAAAAAGGAAAAGAGGTCTTTACTGCTTCATTGGCAGAGGAGAAAGACAACAAAATACATTACACAGGCTGCCATTGGAACTTCTATGGGGAACAGAGGGCTTTATAAAGCAGATATCATCAGTAAATGTTATTTTTTTTTCAGTTTATAAACTAAATAAATCTATTTCTGACAACTCTACAGGCTGGCTGAGGCAGTGACAGCTGCCTCCTGGTTCCTGAAAGGCAAGTAGATGTTATTAACGTTTATCTTTAAGAGAGCTGTTTTCCCATTTCAGGCCCTCAGTTTCTTTGTTCAGGTAGTCAGTAAATGGAAGGGTAGATAACTCTGCCTAGGATACAGAGAATGGTAGTCTTGTTTTCTCTGCAGACAGAGCAGGGGAAGAGGGAGAAGAGGAAAGAAAAAAAATTATCCACTGCAAAGTAATGGTCTAGCAGAAAGGTTTACATTCAAAATAAATTCCTCTGTTACATGAAAAGGACCCCTGTTCCAAGAATAAAAAGATAAACGCCTTCCATATTGGAAAGGAAGAGGAAAAACTATCCTTACTTAGAGATGACATGATATTGTAAGTAGAAAACTCTAAAATATTCTTAAAAAGCCCGCTAGAATAAGTAAAAACAGTTCAGTAAGTTGCAAGATATGAGATCAGTATACATTACGTCAGCTTTATTTCTCTGCAATGCCAATAATCAAACAAAAATTAAATTATAATTCATTTACAACAGCATGAAAATGAATAAAATAGGAAGGAATTAAAAAATAGTTATTCAAGTAGTCGGGAATGAATTTAACAGAAAATGTGTTTAACTTATACTATGAAAACAATAAACAGTTGTTAAAAGAAATTAAGGAAGACTTATGGAAATTCATACTATGTTTATGGTTTGGAAGACATAATATTATTAAAATGTTATTACTCTCCCAAATTGACATACAGATTTTAATACAATATCCATTAAAATCCCACTTGATTTCTTTGAGGAAACATGTTAGCGGATCTTAAAATTTTTATAGAAATGTAAGGGTCTCACAATAGGTAAAGAACATAACTGGAAGAATCACACATCATACATACAGTTTCAAAATGTAAAAAAAAAGTTGTAGAAGTCAAGACAATGAAGTAAAGGCCTAAGACCACTGAATAGTAACTGAACTAGAACTGAGGGCCCAGGAAAGATTCCATAAATTTGTGGCCAGTTGGTTTTCAGTAAGAGTGCTGCTGAGACAATCTTCTGGGGGAAAAAAATAGATTTTTCCATGCATGTTGATGGGACAACTGCATATCCACAGACAAAAGAATGAGGTCGGACCTCATTCCACAGACCAAAAATTAACTAAAAATATATCAAAGACCTAAATGTGAGAGCTAAAACTCTAAAATTCTTAGAAGAAATCATGGCTGTGAATCTTTGTGACCTTGGATTAGAAAATGATTTTTATACACGAAAGCAAAAGCACAAACAGCCAAGGAAAAATAGATAAATTGAACTTCAACAAAATTAAGATTGCTTAGGGCTTCAAAGGAAAACAGGTAAATAAAAAGATAGCCCACAAAGCATATATCTGATGAGAGTCTGGTACCTAGCACTATAATTAAATAATAAAAAGGCAACTATCCCAATTAAAATATTCAGAGTATTTGAACAGATAGCTTTCCAGACAAGATATACAAATGTCTAATAAGAACGTAAAAAGTGTTCAACATAATTAAGCCACCAGGGAATGCCTAATACCCCTTCACATCCACAAGGATGGCCATGTGAAAAAGGCTGATAATAAGTATTAGAGAAATCAGGGCCCTCATACACTACCAGGAGAATGTAAAATAGTAGAGCTATGTAGAAAAGTTCAGTAGTTCCTCAAATAACCATTTTTATATGTGGAATTATATGATTTGGTGATTTCGCTACTCACCATATCCCCAAAATAAAATATATATATACACACAAAAACTTGGGTGTGAATGTTCATAGCAGCATCATTAATATCAGCAAAACCAAAATGAAACAAACAAATAAACAAAACCAAAGCAGAAACAACTCGAGTGTTCATCAACTGATGAATGGAAACCAGACATATTCATACTGAGGAATATTATTCAGCAGTAGAATGAAACTTAGCTTTAATGAAACTTGAAAATGCTAAGTGAAAGAAGTAAGTTGCAAATGACCACATATTGTATGTTCCACGAATGTGAAACATTTCTGAGATGTAAAGCTTTAGAGAGAGCAAGTCGTAGTTCCCCAGGGCTGGGTAGGATTGACAGATTAAGAGGCAATAGCTAAGGTGAGTGGGTTTATTTCTGGGATAATAAGAATATTCTAAAATTGATTGTGGTGATGAATGAGTGAACTATGGACAAATAAAAAAGGCATCAAATTGTACACCTTGAATAAGTGAAGTGTATGCTTCCGTCAGTTATCTCTTTTATATTTGGGAAGCTGTGATAGTCTGTACTTTTCAAAGAATTGGTCCATTTCACCTAAGTTGTCAACTTCATGGTATACAATTGTTCATAGTAGTCCCTTATTATGTTTTGGTGCCTAAAGAGTGCTTTATTTCATTGTTGATTTTAGTAATCTATGTCACATATATATATATATATATATTTTTTTTTTTCTGGTGTTGTGGTATTTAAGAATTTTATTGATTGTTTCTAAGAATTGCTTATTTCATTAGTTTTCCATATTCAATACTCATATTTATTACTTTCTCCCTTCTACTTCATTTGGGTTTACTTGCACTTTTTTAAAAAGTTTTTTTGTTTTGTTTTGTTCAATTATTTATTTGAGACTTTCCCTCATTTCTTTTTTTCCTTTTGGAATTGGGGACTGAACCCAGGGCCACTTTACCACTGAGTCACATCCCTAGCCCTCTTGTTTTTTTAAATTTTTTTTTATTTTGAGACAGGATCTCACTAAGTTGCTTAGGTTCTCACTAAGTTGCTGAGGCTGGCTTGAGCTCAAGATCCTCCTGCTTCAGCCTCCTGAGCTGCTTGGATTACAGGCATGCACCACCACAGGGCTTTCCGATTTCTAATGTATTTAGTACTACTAATTTCCCTCTCAGCATTGCCTTAGCTGTATCCCATAGCTATTGATAATGTTGTATTTCATTTTTATTTAGTTCATTGTTTTTGACATGGGCTATCACTATGTGGCCTAGGCTTGTGGGCACAAGTGATGCTCCTCCCAACCTCTCAAGTGACTGTGATGGTAGGAGTGTGCCACCATGCCTGGCTTCATTCAGTTCAACATTTTTCTTGTATTTTTGTTTTCTTGAGACTTCCTCTTTGACCTATAGATTATTTTTTTTATTTTTTTAAAAATTTCCAGATATTTGGAACATTTACTGTTATGTTTCTGTTTTTGATTTCAAGTTGAATACCATTGTTCTCAAAGAACACTCTCTGTAAGGTTCTACATTCAAAACATATCGTTGAAATTTGTATTATGGCTCAGGATATGATCTATCATAGTTTGTGTCCAATATGCACTTGAAATAATTTTGTATTTTGCTCTCATTGAGGAGAATGTTCTGTAAATGTCAAATTCTTTTGGTACATGATATTATTGAGCTCTTCTATATCCTTGCTGATTTTTCTATATAGATTTTTCCATCAATTGCTGAAAGAATTTTTGACTTTTCCAAACATAACTGTGGAATTTTTGATTTCTCTATTTATTTTTACTGTTTTCTGAACATATTGGCTTTTTAGTTTAATGTATAAATAAAAGATTAAATTTAGGATTGATATGTCTTCTTAGTTGATGATTCTTTCATCCTTATAAAAATTTTCTTTTACTCTTAACCTGCCTATAGTATAAGATTTAAAGTTAGTTTCTTATAGACAGCATTTTCCTGGGTTATATTTTTTATTTTTTAATTTGTTTGTACTTAGTTATACATGATAATAGAATGCATTTTGACACATTGAATACAAATGGAGCACAACTTCTTACTCCTCTGGCTGTACATGGTGCAGAGTCATAACGGTGGTGTAATCATACATGTATGTAGGGTAATAATGTCTGTGTCATTCCACCATCCTTCCCAACCCCATACCCTCTTCCCTCCCCTAAATCTCTTCTGCACAATCCAAGTTCCTTCATTCTTCCCTCCCTCCTCCCCCACATTATGAATCAACATCCATTTATCAGAGAAAACATTTGGCCATTGGTTTTTTGGGTTTGGCTTATTTCACTTAGCATGATATTCTCCAGCTCCATTCATTTACCTGCAAATGATTTCATTCTTTGTTAAAGGCTGAGAATGTACCACATTTTCTTTATCCATTCACTAGTTGAAGGGCACCTAAATTGGTTTCATAGTTTAGCTATTGTGAATTGAGCTGCTATAAACATTGATGTGGCTGCAGCACTGTAGTATGTTGATTTTAAGTCCTTGGGTATAAACTGAGGAGTGGGATAGCTGAGTCAAATGGTGGTTCCATTCCAAGTTTTCTGAGGAATCTCCATACTGCTTTCCAGGGTGGTTTCACCAATGTGCAATCCCACTACCAATGTATGAGTGTACCCTTTCCCCCACATCCTTGCCAACACTTATTGTTGCTTGCATTCTTGGTAATTGCCATTATAGCTGGAGTGAGATGAAATCTTAGATTTCTTTTGATTGCCATTTCTCTAATTGCTAGAGATGATGAACCTTTTTGCACATGTTTGTTAATCGATTGTATGTCTTTTTCTGTGAAGTGTCTATTCAGTTCCTTAGCCCACTATATTTTAAACTACATTCTGAACGTCTCTTTAGTTTTAATGTAATGGCATTTAAACCATTTTTATTTAATACAATTATTGAAAAATTATGGCATAAATCTGCAGTCTTTGGTGTTTGTTTTCTCTGTTCTTTCTGTTTTCTTTTTTTCTGCCTTCCAAAGCTATTTGAACATTTTAAAATATTCCATTTTTATTTATAGATGATGCTCTTAAATGTATGTCAGTGAATAGCTTTTTATGTGTAAACATTGCCTGCATGTATCTATATTACTATTAAAATCTATTATTAAGTGATCAATTTACCAGTTTAGGCCAGCCACAAATATATTTTTAAAAATGTACAACATCTCTAGCAATCAATTGCTGAAAGAATTTTTGACTTTTCCAAACATAACTGTGGAATTTTTGATTTCTCTATTTATTTTTACTGTTTTCTGAACATATTGGCTTTTTAGTTTAATGTATAAATAATGCAAATCAAAACTACTTTGAGATTTAATCTCACTCCAGTTAGAATGACAATCATCAAGAATACAAGTAATAATAAATGATGGTGAGGAAGTGGGGGTAAAGGAATATTTATGAACTGCTGGTGGAATTATAAGTTAGTAAAGCCATGTGGAAATCAGTATTCAGATTCCTCAAAAGACTAGGAATACAAACACCACTTGACCTAGCTATACTACTCCTCAGTATTTTCCCCCAAAGAATTAAAGTCAGCATACTATAGTGATACATGCCTACCCATATTAATAGCAGCACAATTCACAATAGCTAAGTATACAACCAGCCTAGGTGTCTGTCCATAGATAAATGAATAAAAAAATGTGGCATACACACACAATGGAGTTTTATTCAGCCATAAAGAAGAATGAAATTATGTCACTTTCAGGAAAATGGATGGAACTGGAGGGCATTAAGTTGAACTAAATAAGCCAGACTCAGAAAGTCAGATTGAATGTTCACTGTCATATGTGGAAGGAAAAAAAAAAATATATATATATATATACATATATGTATATGAAAATGGGACTGCATGACCAAATGATGTTATGTGCATGTACAATTATATCACAATGTTATAATTTTTCTTAAACTGTCAAGCACAATTTAGAAAACTCATATTTTTGTTTATCATGTACTTTCTTCCTTTCTTGCCTTCCAAGATTCCTTTCATTTTTCATTTTCTTTCTATTTAGAGAACTTCAATTAGTCATTCAAAAGAATGAAAGAGAATTTGGTGATGAGAAACTCTCTTGGTTTTACTTATTCTTAATTTTTCCATCACTCTTGAAGAATATTTTCAGTGTGTATAAGATTATAAGTTAAGAATTATTTTCTGCTATGCACTTATAAAGCATTATGCTATCTCCTTCTGGCCTCTAGTTTTTTTTTTTTAATTGGTATGTTATGATCCTACATACTAGTAGAATTCATTTTGAAAATAGAAAGGAGAACAGTAAAGTTGAGGATGGTACCAAGGAGATGGAGAAGGGAGGGATAAGAGAAGACCAAACATCTCCCCTATCCTACATCACTGACTGAGGTAGTTCTCAATGTATATAGAAAAAAAATGATTGAGAAGCAGGGAAGGATGATAGGATATAAAATGAGATCACATTATTATATTACTTAAACTGGTAAAATGATCACATTAATAATAGATTTTTTCAATAGCAATATAGATATATGCAGGTGATGTTTACACAGGAAAATCTCTTCACCGACATACATTTAAAGGCATCATCTATAAATAAAAATAGAATATTTTGAAGTGTTCAAATAGCCATGGAAGGCAGGAAAAAGAAAACAGAAAGAACAGAGATAACAAACATTAAACATAGACAGCAGACTTCGGCCCTAATTTATCAATAATTGTATTAAATATAAATGGTTTAAATACAATTACATTAAAACTAAAGAGACTTTCAGAATGTAGTTATAAATACAATGGGCTAAGGAACTGAATAGACACTTCACAGAAGAAGAAATACAATCAATTAACAAACATATGAACAGTTTCTAATGATAAATGTATAATCATACTAATTGTCTTCCCCTCCCCTGGGATAGTGTTTTTTTTTAAATATTTATTTATTTTTTAGTTCTCGGCAGACACAACATCTTTGTTTGTATGTGATGCTGAGGATCGAACCCGGGCCGCACGCATCTCAGGCGAGCGCACTACCGCTTGAGCCACATCCTCAGCCTCTCTAAAATAACTCTTAACAAAGTTTTTCATCTCTCCACTAATTCAGTTTATTTTCTCTCACATTCATGGAGAAAAAAAATAAACATTCTGGAAATGACTCCCAAATCTCTTACTATCAAAACTACACACGCTATACTCATATTCTAGGTTCCCTCCAGTTGAAATAAAAATGCATATCTAATTTCTATTCCAGACCAAACCTCTTGTATTCTGGATGCTATCCCCTCTTGCCTTCTCCAAGACTTTTCTCCTGCAGTTCCTCCTACTCTTTTCTGTATCATTTCCATACATATAACCATGCCCTCTAATTTCTCACTACTTCATCCCAATCCTTGGGGTCCATCCATCCTGACCTTATCATTCTAAAATAAGATTAAACCCCATGACTTTTGCACCTACTAATTCCTGTGCCTGAGAAGCTCTTACCTTTTAAATTTTTTTGACCTTTTTTTTTTCTTTTCGTTTTTGAGGACTTTAATCCATGTGAGCTTTAGTTTTAGATATGGTTTAAGGTAGAAATCTAATTTCATATTTTTCTCTTTTGGGAAAAAAATATCTCAGCGTTATTTATTGAAATATATCTTTTCCCCCACTGACTTGTAATACAAACTCTTGTAATAAGCCAAGTTCCTTTGGAGTTTGTTTTCATTTTGGCCTAACAAGCTTTGCTTCTTATTTTCCTTCATCAGGCACGCTTCTCTCTTGGTTCCTCTCAGGGGTACCTTTCCCTCTCTTTCTTCAGATCGTCCTTCATATCTAGATTGTCTATAGGCATTTCTGGCGACTTCAAAGATCCTGGAAGAACCAAGGCTGGCTAGAGCTTCAGACCAGTTGTTGCTAAGGCGGCTGTCGCTGAGAACGCCCCTGGGATAGTGTTTTTCTAAATGTTTTCAAAATTTTTCTTTTGTATCCCATTTTTACATTTATGGTGAGCCTTGCCATGAATTTTTAAGGATTTGTCCTGTTTGGAGTATATTCACCTTCTTAAGTTTATGACTTGCCATATTTGGGAAGTTTTTAGTCATTACCTCTTCAAGCAATGAAGAGGTAATGTCTGTCTTGATTTCTGTCTTCTTTCTTTCTTGGACTTGAATGACAGAAATGTGAAAGTTTTTATATTCCCATAGGTCTCTGAGGCTATATGTATATTCTAATAGAGATCCATGAAAATGCTATATCCACACATACCAAATGTATCTGCTATGCAAAAATTGATCAATAAATCAGAATTTATTCCAGGAATGTAAGCCTGGATTTTGCTTATGAAATTTTTAATGAAGATGATTACATTACTAATTAAAGAAGAAAACCATAACTCAGTTGAAGCTAATACAAAAATTTGATAAAATTCAGCACATATCTTTTATTAAAATGGCAAAGGAAGACTAAAATGAGTAAAATATATAGGAAACTGGGAATATAAATAAACTAGGACTCTTTAATTTGATAAAAAAATCTATTGCAAATATTATAGTAGATGATGAAGCTTTAGAAACTTTTTCTTGAAGGTAAGGACTAGAGAAGAAAGAACTGTTAATGTACCTTTCAACATTATTTTGGAGGTACTATTTAATACAATAAGACAAGAAAAATGGGCACACTTAATAGAAAAGAAAAACTGTTATTTGGAGATAGAATGATTACCTACCTAAAAAAGCCCAAGAAAAATAAACATGAAAATCATTAGAACTAGTAAAGTAATTCAGTAAGGCATCTGAATACAAAATCAATAGAGCCAACCTAGCAGCTTTATTATAGTGTGACAATAACCACATAGAAAATGCACTTCAAAAAAGGTATTCACCCTCCCAATAAAATACTAAGCATTGGGCTGGGCTTGTGGCTCAGTGGTAGAACACTTGCCTAGCATGTGTGAGGCACTGGGTTTGATTCTTAGCACCATATAAAAATAAATGATAAAAGTTCATTGACAACTTTAAAAATATAAAAAATACTAAGCACCAGGTTTAATGAGGAATGCATAATATCCATATAAAATGGAATAAAACTTTATTGAAAAAAACATTTAAAAAGAGCTTACTAGAGAGATACCATAGTTGCAAGGAAAGATCTGGAATTGTGAGGGTGGCCATTCCAGAAATTTAACTGGTAAATGCAAATAAATTTTCATCAAAAGCTTAAAATGATGTTTTATGAAACTCAAAAGGATTATTGTAAAGTTTACTCAAAGACAAAATGCACATGAGGGAGCCAAGGAAAGAAATTTGAGAAGAAGAACAATGAAGGGCTTTTGCCTACCAAATATTAACATATTTTATAATATCATAGCAATTTAAACAGTGATATTTGCATTAAAATGGACAATAAAAGAATCCTGGAATAAATCAAGGGACATTGTAGTTAATTACTTTTTTGTACCCTTTTTAAGATCCTTGGGTTGATTTTAACCCTCTGGTCAGCAGGAAGAAAAATAATAATTCAAGCAGGATGCAATTGCTACAATCCCTGGCTGATTTCCTGCATACCGGAAAAAATGAGTTCCATTGTCCTCTTTGTAGACGTGCTTGTAGAGAGAACAGCTGAGGCAAACATGTGAATCTGACAATCTTGACCAAATCAGAGGGAAAATAGCAAGTACTTGATTATTACAGTCTTTCGGATACCACCCAAACCCATCCATCTGTAAACTCTTTCTTTGTTGGCTATTCAACCCAAATGTCTCCAGTACTCTCCCAAGGTAGAGGTGACTGTATGGAAATTTGTCCTTCATTAGTTTTTTATTTGGTGGTGGATTTCTCATTAAAGCATAATGACTATGAAGAAGGATGGTTCTAATCACAGTGAGACAGAAGGGACATCTTCCCTAGACGTTCTCTGTTTTAGGCTTAATCTTCTGAGTTGGAAAGTAACATTAACACCAAGTGATCTTCTCTCTTATTTCAGTCACTCAACTACATCTTCATGCCAGAGCCACAGTGATTGAAAACAGCTCTGACCAAACAAAAAACCAAACCAGACTTATTTCTTCTTTTTCAAAGTTTTTCATTTAAATTCAGCCACATATATTTTACTACATACTACAGTAATTTTTATTTTAATGTAGTATTATCCTCTTTTTAAAAAATGTTTTATATTCCCTTCATAATTAGTATATGATTAAACATGTCACTTAAAAATAATGGAGAAAGAACAGACTTTAATAAATTATACTGACTTATTTGATTATTTATATTGTGGAATTATGTGATTTTCTCATACCATAATCAACATTTTAATTATGCTTGGTTTAAAGAAATACATATCAAAAATAAGAATTTGAGATTTTAAAAAATACAGGAAAACATTTTTATAATCTTTGGTGGTATGTGCAATTGTAGAATATAGAGAACCCACGGGCTGCTTTAAGCAGAAAATAATTTAATGAATAAAGTTAATTGCTTCTAAAATCTATAGAAGGGATGGATAGATGGGGTCTGAATGGGAGCCCAGTTTCTGAATCTTTCACGAGGACATCTAATCAGCAGAACCTAAATCACTCCTACATTCAAGTTACAGAGAAGTGTAACAAATGTAGTTTTTAATCTCTCAGCCTCTAAAATAAAAAGCACACTAGGAAAAAAAATGAAATTACTAATTCATAGATCTGGAAAGATTTTCAACTAAGTAAATAACAAAAGAAAAGTAAAAATTTTCCTTGCCCACCTGAAAGCCACTGTGCCTTTCTTCTTTGCTAGCTATGACAGATACTAATAACTGCTTATCCAATATGCATCCTTCCCATTTCTCTTTCTTATAGAATGCAAATATTAGTTTCAGCAGCTATGTGCTTGATTAGAAGACTAAATTTAAACCTTTCCTGCATCTAGAGTGGCCAATTCAACGTTGTTTGGGGGTAGAACTCTTTTGAGAAAAAAAGTCTTTTAAAGGGGATTTTTGACACAATTGGAAGTGGCACCATTTTTCTCTTTTTCCCCTTTTTTACTTCCTGAGTGGATTGTAATTATGATAACTGGAGCTCCTGCAGCCATTTTGGAGCAAACTTGGGGATAGGAACCAGAATGAAGGATGGTAGAATGGAATCTACAAGGAGCCAGGATCTCTCAGGACTATGAAGTCACTGTTACCAGGGCTTGAATGCCTATTTCTGGCAATACTGTGGGAGGAGACTGAACTTCTCTACACTCTTAAGGCTCTTTATTTAGGTGTTTTGTTTTATGCAATTAATCTTAATCCTGATACAGGAGCTGATTTTTTATTTTGTTTGTACATCCATTTCCACACTGTATATTCCAGAAATAAATCCTAATTTAATCTGTCAATAATTTAATCTCATTCTCTAAATTAGTAACTGTTTTGGATATGGGTATGTATCAGACTTTTGGCCAACTAGACACATTAAGAGGAGTTAGGAAGAGTTTTGAGAAATATTTCTTCACTCTTAGGAAGAGAGGAGTAATTGTTTTTCTTCCTCAACTTGGTAGATATTTATGAATAGCCACAGGTGAGGCTTTCTGTGGACCAATACAAATGCTGAGACTGGCAAAGTGGTAAAAGAATCCAAATGTTTTTGGTATTGTTGAGCCACTGATTTAGCCAACCTTGGAGCTGACCTCTTGGTTATTTTGAAGTCATGTTTTTAATTGGGTTTTCTGTTTCTTGAAACCAAAAAAATACATTCTGACTGGCAGGTAACTTGCTCTGACAGCTGTGACTACCTTAAAATGTACTCATCAAATGACAAATTAATCATAGAAGTCTTAACATGTGCAATTAATTGAACACTTTCAATGTGCTAGAAAAAGTGCTAAGCACTTTCCATGAATTATCTCATTTAAATGCTTATAAAAATTCAATGATGGGAGTACTAGAGCGATCCCCACCTCAAGATGGAAAACTAAATTTTAGGAGGCTTAAGTGATTTTCCCAAAGTGATATAGCTCATAAGTTGTAGGAGTGAGGTTTGAAATGAGGCTGTTTGACTTAAGGGCAAATACTCACTATGCCATGACTTCCTCACCATGAAGATGTCATGAATGACACTAAAAATAAGTGACAGGCTGGGAGCCAATATTTGCAACCTATAAACAAATACAAATTAATCTCAGTAATAACATAGAACAACTACTAATGAGCAGGAAAAAGGGAAATCACCTGAAAAAAGTATACCACAGTAGAAGAAATACAAATGCCCAAAGAAGATATGGAAATAAACTCAATAATATCATTAGTGACCCAGTAAATGTAAATTAAGCAAGTAGACGTAATTTTAAAAAATAATGGCATGCTAACTTTTAACCTTTATAGATTGTCAAATTAAGATATTTTTAATATCTACTGTTCACAGCATAGAAAAATACCCACTGTGATAGATACTTTTGATGAGAATAGAAGCCAGAAAATCCTGTTTGTAAGGGAAATTTGCAAGACGGATTAAAAGATAAATTCTTAAAAGTTTATGCTTTTCTCCGGCGGTTCTGCTATTGGGAATCTCTCCTATATAAATAAGTGCACACCAGCATCATAGGTTTAGCATTGTTTAAAATAGGCAATTTGAAAACAATGTAAATGATTTGTAACTGGGGAGTTGATTAGAGAAATGATAATCTAGTCTAGAGACTTGGGGTTCTCTAAAGAAGGATAACCAAGGCTTCAACTTAAGAATATGTGGATGGGACCAATCTTGGTCTACGCCTGGCACCCCAAATTTATATCTCTTTTACCTGTAAACTACATTCATCCCATCCCATCATCCTTGAAGGCCTTAACTTCTGCCAGCATTATGGCCAAATATTAAGTCCAATGGCTCATCTAAATGTTGAGGCCAAATATAGGTGAGATTTGAGGTACAATCCATCCTGAGGCAAAACTGTTCTCTAGCTTGTGAACCTATGAGACTGAAGCTATGTGCTTCCAACATATAAGGGCTAGACAGATAGAAGGCAGACACTTTCTTCCAAAGGCATGAGAATTCATACCCCATTTGAATCAAAAGTATGATATGTCAAGATCATTGTATTGTCATGAGCAACTAATAAAAAAAAGAAAGTAATTATGGGAAATAAAGCAATTTACATTCAAAACCAAAGGAAACTAGAGGTCACAGACCTGTCTGAATAAAAATAAATCTCTGAAACATTAAAAAAATGTATTCTGCTGTCATATATACCTAATTAAAATAAATAAATTTAAAAAAAGAGGTGACAGATCCTAAGTAAGTCCAAAATAAAGCAAGGCCAATTCCATGAGATCTTAAGGCTGGAGAATAATCCTTTTTGGAATTTCTCTGCCTCCAGGCCCAGTGCTGTGGCAAGCATTTTCCCCAAACCCCTGCAGGGCAGCCTGCCCCTTCTGCTCAGCTGGATGGAGGACTGCTCTCTCCAGTAGGAGAACCTTGGTCTGCTGAAGCTGAGGAGGAGGCCATAGCCTCCACAGCCTTTGAGAATAAGGAATAAAAAGCTTACAGGACTGATGGCCCTGTTCATCTCTATCACTTCGGGCACATTCCTCTTGTCTTTAAAATAAAGCATGTTTTCAGCCATATTGCTCTATTATTCCATCCTGTTCCATTTGGTTCAAACCACCAGATTTCTGCAGGTGTTATCTCATCCTTATTATTGGCTTATGCAAAGATGGCTGGTTAAATATGTGGCACGCCCTCAGACCAGTCTCCTTATCAAGTGGTTGGGCAGCTACATCCTTACTCTCTTCTCTTCAGAACCAGTTTTCTCATTTTATTTGCACAATTAACAGGTTGGGAAATTTTTAAACCTTCAGACTCTGACTCCTTTTCTTTGAACAATTGCTCCTATTTGTCTCTTCTTTTTTCTTTTTCCTACAGGCAGGAAAGAGAAACAAAGCTTCTACTTCAACACTTTGCTGAGAAACCTTCTCAGCTAAGTGTCCTATTTCACCGCTCACACATTCTTCTTTCACAAAACGTTAGAACACAATTCAGCCAAGTTCTTTGCCACTTTACAACAAAGATCACATTTTTCTCCAATTCCAATAACTTCTTTTTTTTTTTTCATCTGAGACCTCACCAGAACAGTTTTCAATGTCCATAGTTCTACCAATATTCTGTTCTGGACGATATATGTGGTCACTAAGATCCAAAGTCACTTCTACATATTTAAGTAATCATTACATGGGCATCATGCTTCTTGGTACCAAAATATGTATTAGTCAGCTCATACTGTAATACAAAATATCATAGACTGGGTTGCTTAAACCAAAATTAATTGTTCACAGTTCCGGAGGATATAAATCCCAGATCAAGATTTGGCAGGGCTGGTTTCTGTTGAAGGCTGTCTTCTTGACTTAAGGATAGATACTTTCTTGCTATGTCCTCATAAGAACTTTCATTATGTGTGCACAGAGAGGATGTGGTGGGGTGGGAGTGGGGGAGAACTAAGCACTAACTCTGGTGTCTTTTTATTATGAGGCTATTAATCCTTTTGCATTCTTTATGATCTTATTTAACTGTAATTACTTCCTTACTCTAAATATAACCAAACTTAGAGCTTCAAGGTGTGGATTTTGCAGGTGGGATACATGTTCAGTCTATAATACTTGATTCTTTTCTGGACTTGGTCATTAGCTGGCATTCTGTTGATTCTTTACTCTCAAACTCCAACCTTCTGATTGTTTTTGATATTTGCTGTTGCCTGATTTTATTTATAATACCAGTTTTTATTAGCTCATCTTGATGTGCTCACAGCAGTTCTGATTAACTGAAAATTTCTGAATTCTAATCATTGTGGCTAAGGCTTAGATTATGGTTGCACAGACCCAAGTGCCAGACTTTTCTCAAACATGGGTGACTAGGGTTTAGGAGAGTAGCACATTATTCAAATAATTGTGCTTCACGGCTTATAAAAATATTCTTAAGACTCAACATTTATTTTTTTCCTATTAATGGAAAGCATACTTCTTATATAAAATTAATATAAGAAAAAGGAAGAAAATAAAAATCACCCATAATTCCATCATCCGTATGTAGATCATAACCACCCATTAGATACACTGTTATATAGTGCTTTCTAAAACAACAACAACAAAAATTTCAAAGTTATAGATATTCTTTTCTGTAGAATTTTATAGCATACTTTGTGTACACACCCCAGTGAACATTTCTATAGCAAGATCTTTGTGCACATTCATGATCATTTTCTTGGAAGAAATTTCTAGGAGTAGAATTGTTAGGTCAAAGGTAGATTTTAAAGATTTTGATTTCTAGAAAAGTCCTACAGGAAGTTGCAGGAACTCGTTTTTTTAAACATTTATTTTTTAGTTGTAGTTGGACACAATACCTTTATTCTGTTTATTTTTATGTGGTGCTGAGGATCGAATCCAGGGCCTCACACATGCTAAGCAAGCACTCTACCACTGAGCCACAACCCCAGCCCCCTGGTTATTTTTATTGGTACATATATTTTGCTCCTTTCTCCCTCCCTCTTTCCTTCTCCCATTTTTTCCCCTCTTCCTTCTGTTTCCCCTTCTTCTTTCTTTATCTGTGCAACCAACTTGTTGAGCAAATGCCTTCAATAGGGCATAAGTGAAAGAAATTTTAATCATTTCTCCACTGTCCATTCAAAACACCCTGTAGGCTCATTCTTCCATGAACCTTGGAAAATTCCCCTGGCAGCCTCCATAACTTTTACAAATTGTCCTGTCATTTTCTGTTCCAAGAACAGCTTCGCATCACAAATTACAGTATCTAGTCCAGTGTCACATCATATAATTCTGCACTCCTCTCCAGTTTACAACTTCATCTCCCTCATTTGTGGAATTGAACTGGAATGCTTGTAATAGAGGGGAAGGTGTGGCTGGCTTCCCACCTTGTACAAATTAGTGAATTAGCTGAAAGAAGAGTTTTTAGTATGAAAAGTAATTTTTAAAAATGTTTATGAATTAGTAAAAAGTATTTTCCTCCCAGCTCAGTTTCCCCACAACTTCAGAGGGGATAGAAATGCTGGGCTGAGGTCTATGGATTTATCAACTCACAGGCAACCATTGCTGGAAGGAACTAGCTCCTGGTGTAACCTTACTCTGTGAACCCACACAGTCCTCCACTTTCCGTCTTCTTAGACAATATCCATTTCAGTCCCTGTGCTACTGCAGGCTCAGAGGACCACAGATCATGCTCTCTGAGAGATTTCCTTCAAGGCCTTCCCAAATAGCTGGAGGTAAGAAGGAAGGATGGGAGAAAGGTAAGAGGGAGGCACAGTATACTGACAACTTTTTCTTTTTTAAATGGCCACTTCAGCCTCTGCTCTTACAAGCCAGAGGTGGGTGGCCACCTAAAGTGGCAGAATAGGTTTCACAATCACATAGGAGGTCTGGCATTACTTTGGAAGCTGTGAATCCTAGATGCCTAGCTAAACATTTTTATTAGCACATATTAATCATTTGAATGGATTTCAGTATGGTGTTTCCGTGTGTGTGTGTGTGTGTGTGTGTGTATGTATATATATATATTATCCACTAGTTATATCCAAACCCCTTTCACTTCCTTCCCACCTCTATTCCCAATCTTTAGTAGTTACTATACTGCTTCAGTTCAACATTTTTTTATCTTCCACATTCAAAAGAGAACATGTGATGCTTTGGCACTTATTTTTCTCATGTCATTATTCTTTTTGTTGGTTGCCTATTTAAAAAATATTTAGCACATTTTTGACAGAGTTTTGTTTTTCTTGATTTTGTTGGGAGCTCTTCTTATAGAATAAGTTGTTATCTGTATGTTGCAAATAGATAATATTCTATCGTATATGTTGCAAATAAAAAGAATTTTTAAATTAGTTTGATATTTCTGATTATTGGTTTCGCACAATAAACTTAAGGTAGATGTCACTTGGAGCAAGGTTTAAAGAAATGCAAGCAACTGAACCTTCTCATTATCAATTAAAAACATCACCAAAGAGTCTTTCAACTCTAGATTTTTCTTGTCCTTTAAAAAAATTTCCCTTTTCTTCTCAGGTACATATTAGGTATTAAAAACTTGTCAAAGCCATCTCAGGCTGATGACTTTCTTCAGTGTCCGTGTTAATTTCCATCTGCTGGACTCTAATTGCTGTTGCCAAGGAGGCTTATCTTTAGCCCTCAAATAATCTGAGGGATGAACATTTCCTGTACCTTCTTTGAACATAGGAGAACTACTTTCTCCATGGAAGCTTTTCTATGCTGCAAGGATCCCCTCAATCACAAAAAGTAATTTCTCTCTGTGGGACATTTATGCACGTGTGCATAGTAGCAGAAAGGACTCTTATTTTTGCCATTTTGGAGATGACTTTTACTTAACTTCTCATTTCTTTTCAATCTGGAAACTATTTCTTTAATTTCTAAGCAATAAACTTTCTGTATCAGATATCCAACCGTTCTTTTGAACCTACTTCTGAAAGAATAGGATGTATATTTTTCTTTCTTAGAAACATATTTGAAGAGAACGCATTAAAATTGTCATATTTTCTTCTCACTTGTCAAGTCCACACATGACACCCATGGAAATGCCTGCGTCTTCATCAAGGCCTCCAGTAATTTCCCTATTTGCCTCAAACCCTTAAAACTTCTCCAATTGTATATATAGAACCTCATTTGTCAGCTACCAGAAGTGGTCAGTTAATTGACAAAGTTAGTTCAAGCAAAGAATCATAAAAATGATGCACACAGGTTAAATATTCTATATGGCACTACTCCTGTAATGTGCCATTCACAATGTTGGATTTCAGTTCTATAAATGAAGATGGAATTTGAAGGTGCTTAGGAAATGATATGAGTGAAGAATTATTCTATATTGATATACAGTTTTCCAACATTGTATGCTTTTGTGCCTCACCCTTAATTTGACACAAAATTTTTTTAAGTAATATTTTTCTGGAGAGTCCAACAAATGGACTCTCCTAGATGTCTTGGTTTGATTCATAGATGTGTTTCCATTTCATCATCCATTTCCCTTAGCGGGTAGGGTGGTCCTTGAGACATGATGCATATTGAACAAAGGACAGACTGAATGAAAACAAAGAAAAGAAGAAGCATCCGTTAGCATAGCCTATTTTTCTGTATGTGTCAGGCCCTCGGAGAGTAACCTTAATCACACAAGTTCATGATGGACAGTTTGAGCTTAGAGCTTAGAGGTCTGGCCTGAATTGAGGGTTGAACAACCCAACTGGGGAGGTCAGAAGCTGGAGAAAATTTTCCTAGAAGTTAATAGATGTGGAAAGAATTTTCCAAGAACTTTTTTTTTTCAGAATGCAGACCTCTCCTAGCTTGTCATTGTACCTTCCTGAGAGGAATGAAGGAAAAGAAAGAAGTCACGTGGATAAGGTCTGACCTCAGTCTTGGAAACCAGCTTAGTTTCTGTTTTCTCACTTTAGCTTTATATCCATGATTTGGAGGTTTCTTTATTTCTTTTTTCTTTTCTTTTTTAATTTTCTTTTGAGAACTCATCTGGACTCTCCCTCAACACTCCCTATGCCATGTTATGCAGGGCTGAGCAAGGGCAGGTCCTTATTGACTGACCAAGAGGTAAGGCCTGACCTTTGACTGGCCTTCGATTAGCACCCTGCAGGGAAAGTTCTACTTGCAAGGAAAGTGATAAATACCCTGAAAAAGGGAAAGGACAAAGACCCTAAAGGGTCTAGATCAGAAGAAATTCAAGTGACTGAGAAAAGGCTGTGAAGACAGTAATCATCAAGTTTTAATAGTAACCAGAAAGCACTATTAAATTCTGCAAGGTTTACCAAGTATTTCTGTAAATCAGCTCAGTGGAGGTAGAATGGAGTAGTATTTAAGAATTAGGACCCTGAAATCACACAGATAGTATCCTGCTCTGGCCCTGAGAAGTCCTAGTCTTATAACCTTGGGCAAGTAAATTCTAAATCATAGTTCCTCTGTTTGTAAGTGGGTTAGAATAGTGTCTGCCTCACAGTATTGTTCCAAGGACAGAGTGCTCAGTAGAGTCTCCAGAACACAGTGATATCTTTATAACCACCCCCTCCACACACACCCGCATCCCATATGACAAGATGTGCTTTATCAAATACACACGACCTGGGCCGTCTCTAAGAAATTGCCAACAAGATTCCAAAGGAAGACAGGTAGACCTGAACAAATCTAGGGTTTAATTTTAAAATAATTTTTTACTCCAGAGATAACTCATTGAAAAACTCTCTTCACTGGCATTTTTCACATTCTCTGAGTAATGCTTGAACTTCACAGTGACCTGTTCCTGAGCCATCAGTGATATAATCCTGTCCATTTAGCTTTGGTGTTCAGTGAATTATAGTCTCAGATTTCTCTTCTAAATTGAGAACCCAAATAAGGTATTTTGGGTAATCTTCTAGTAAAATAGAGTACATGATTAAATAGAAAAACCCGGCCTACCAGTAAGTCACCAATTGTATATAGAGACCAGTTGTCTGGGGTTTCTTGCTATGACAACTGTGGAAGAAAAGTAACTGTGATAGACAAACTGAACCATTTTCAACATGGATGACTCATAATTTTCCATTTACTGGAAGTCAGTTCCCTTTGATTGAATTTGATAGATGTTTATAGATCACCCACCAGGACCCATCCCAGTTCTCCAAGATCTCGCTATCAGGGGGGAGAGAGGCAAGGGCAGTGAAATTTTCAAAATTGTAAAATGTGTAATCAGAGCAGTGATGAGACAGCATGGGTATTAGCAATGGCTTGGATTTTGTAATTTTTTGGTGATCAAAATAATCTGTCAGGCCTTCAATTTTAAAAGTGATTTTAGAAACACTATCCATATTTAAGTTTTAACCTGTCCTGTTTTGCAATTTGTTTGGGATTATTTCAGGGCCACTAGATGAGATAAGTGTTGGTAAACCACAACGGGGGGGGGGGTGGGGGGTGGGAGGTATGTGTTCATCAGAATGACTCCTGCAAAATCCTTTGCAGAAAAGTCCTGAAAGGGCTCTGAGACAAGACATTGGCATCTATCTTCCATAATCAGGGTGGTGGTGGGCATCTGATAAGGCCAGAGGCATGTGGAGAAGGGCATTCATGACACTCTCCCCAGCTGTGGGATAATCACTGCCTCCTCACCTCTGTGGGATGATGATCCCTGTGCCCCCAGGGCTCCACTCCCTCTTTCAGTGAACCCACTGCATGGAGGTGTCTTTGCCTGTCTCTGGTCCCTCTCCCCTGCCAGTTGGTGCTATTCCAGAGAACAATGACCTCCTTCTGTGTATCTGCAGATTTCCAGTTCCTGGCATAGCACCTGGAGCATGGTGAGCCCTCAGAAGACTGAATAAGGCAAAATGCATTATCTAGGAATTATAATCAACTCCAAGCTAATTCCTCATCAATTCTTAGCAATGGCATAAGGCCATATTAAACCTTGCATTAGAATGACCTATGATGCCCAGTTGAACACAATGACAATAACATACTCAATACAGTAACAAATGAATGGTATTTTAGGCATGGTCAATTGTCAAATGAGGAATTTAATGTAGAGTTTCTTTTTATATCATTAATAGGACCAATGGAAATATTTGAGGAGCCCAGCTTCATGTTATAGAATTCAAACACACTTAAAATTCAAGCAGCTTTTATTTACTAAAGGCCCATAATTGAGAAACAATCTCTCCTTCAATTAAACATTTAGCTTCAGTAAATGTGGCTCATGAATTCTCTCCCTGTTTTTAATTGCTGTAGACATTTGCTCAACATCTGGTTTTATAGCCATTAAAATAAAGAGGCTTTGCTGTAATGAAATGTGTATATTCGTCTTGAGTGGGTATCATCATTTTTTATGAGAGTGTGTCTTGTACCATGCAATTAAAGTCTTCTATCACAACTGGCTTTCAGAATGTATAGAAAGTTATGGTCCCAAAAGACATTTGCTGTAGAAAGATATGAATAGGTAGGAGGAAATGAATTAAAAGAAATAAAAATTATTTTCTAGAAATCTGATGGCATTTGTATTATGTCATTGCAAATTGTCAAATGCTTTAGCCAAGAAAATGAATAAAGAAATTTAATAAAAAGTAATTTATAAAGTGGGATCCCAAACTGCATCCTCCTTGTCCCTCACTCAACTCCTCTCTCACCCTTAACCTTGTTCATTCCCATCCCGGCACCCATACAAAGTCACTGTAGTCACACACATACTTGAGGATTAGCTATTAAAAAAAAAACGGTAAATTTGATTATTTTCCACTTCCTGCAACTTAGGGAAAAGATGTACAGTAAGCCTTAAGAATAATTGTGAATGATATATTTTCTTAGATCATAGTTAAATATTGAAACCTCTGTGGATGTGCACATGTGCATACATTATTGCTCATTTTCATGGGCACAGTGAGAGTCATTTCCAGAAATCCTCCCTTCCACACCTGTTTATCAGTCTCACTGTCTTTTCCTGGCATTTATTATTCTTTGTACAACTTCTTGTCATTTTTCCTAAAAAAGCACATATATCAGCCAGCAATAAACTCATTTTAGTCAAATTCCCATAAAATGCAACTGAAGCTTGACTCTAAAAAAAAAAAAAAAATCTGTCCAAGGGACTGAAAGACTTATTATTATTATTATGATGATTATTATTATTATTATAGATTAGTGGTAAGTTAAGAAAGAGAGTGACATGACTCAGGTGGGAAAGAGTAATATGCTAAAAGAAGGTGATGTGTGGTTGGAGTTGATTGTGGTGACCATTCCCAACAAGCACACGTGTCAAGCCACCACACTGTGCACCTCCAATGTGTACCACTGCTATGTGTCAATCACACTTCAATACAACCAGGAGGGGAGGAAAGGACACCTCTCAGAGACATCGCCCCAGGTCTGTTTGCATGGCCATTATCCCTCCTTTGAATCCCAGACAGTGGACTGGGGATGTTTTGTAAGGCTGTTTAAAAAGTCTCCTGAGGGTTTTGATAGGCCATCTCAAGAATCTTTCCTCTGGAACCACAGAAGGAGTTTTGTGCGGGACCACCTGTTTGTGTGTGTGTAAGGAAAGATGGTGTCAGCACCATTCATGGAGAAAAGAGCAAAAGGAGTTTGACTGCATTGTGCTTTTTTTTTTCTTTATTGTTCATGATTGTGTCAACCCTAAACCCCAAATGCTAATTTAATGACAGTCTTTCCAAGGCTCCGGTTCTTGTTTCCTTTAGCTTGTGCCACTTTCATCCTTGTTCCTAAAATTTATGCTATTGTCAGAAATCCTAGATTAAAAATCTAGCAGTGTGGCTCGATACACTTAACTCTATTTTTTCCCAGGTGTTCAACCCTCTTATCTGGGGTTCATCTTTTCATTTGGTGATCTGTGTCCATGTAGATGTGCCAGTCTTTCTCTCTCTCTCTCTCTCTCTCTCTCTCTCTCTCTCTCTCTCACACACACACACACACACACACACACACACACACACACACACAGGGCAGGAAGAGACTTGGGTGCTACTTTGCATCATCACCCCTATTAGGATTATCAGAGCATTGGAATTGTGGGTAGAAGAAGATCTATTTTTTTTGCAAAGGGTGAGAAAAATGGGAGGGTGTCAGGGAGAGGGAAAAGAGAGGAAAATAAAGTGTGTGTGTGTGTGTGTGTTTTGGATGGGGGAGGGAGGAGGCGAGAGAGGGGATATGAGTGAGTGTGGAGGGAGGAGGGGAAATGAAAGGATATTATATATTTTTTTGTATCTGTCATTTCCCTGCTATCTCCCATATGACTTCTTAATCCATCAGAATGCTGGGAAGATAATGTTTTGTGCGAAATAACATGAGAGAGAGGATAGACTCCCAAGGACCAATATCTTTATTGCTGGGAGGATAAATGGATTATGTCAGCCATTTTCTGTTGCTGACAGCTTTTCTTATTAACTGATTTTATTTTTTAATCTTCCAGGGAAGAAATATGGTTTTATGTCACAATAAAATGACAGTCACATCTAATTCTGCCCTCAAACAAACAGATTTCTGAAAGCCTTGCAGAGAAATTTGAAATAACTTTAAAGAGGGGGTTTTTGGATAAAGTCTTTATCCAGGGGCTTGTTCAACTGCAGTGTAAAAGGTTTAGAGAGAGAGGAGAGAGAGAGAGAGAGAGAGAGAGAGAGAAAGAGAGAGGAATAGAGGGAGGGAGGGAGAAGGAAGAGGGAGAGAAGAAAAAGAGAAAAGAAGACACACACACACAGCTGTTTTTCTTGGTGATCTCTCTTCAAACACACTCAGGCGTAGTCAGGAAAATGCAGTTTGGAAGAAAGGGGCCCAGGAAGGAGAGCAGAGAGGTGGGGGCCCTCTCTGGGGCTTTGGGTATGAGGAGCTGCTTACCCACACCTCTTTCTCAGGTTTTCTGGAACCATTAGGAGTCAATGGCATGTCTTTCAAGAATCAGAAACAAATCTGAGAGGCATGTGGTGCTCAGGGGGCAGTTCTATCTATTTTCCAGGAAATTTCCACTAGCTTGAGGATTGAGGTCTTCAGAAACCCCCAAGAAAATCTCCTATCAAACACCCCACAGGGCTCTGGCCTCTGCTCACCTCTGTAGGCCTGCAGCAAGCACATAGACATCACCAACATAAAAAATCACTCGCTTCTCCTCTTCTGTGTGGCACAAAGCAATTTAGCCAGACAGGGCCCCTGCCCACTAGGAGCTTAGCCCAGAAAACATCCTTAATTTGTGCCTCTCGCTTTGTGTGGTGGCCTGCTTGCTGAAGATCCGGTGCCTTGATTGATAATGATGGCCGAGTCTTACATCGTGCCTTGCTGGGAAGTATTGGTGATTTAAAGCACTTTAAAAATCTGTTAAAAATAAATTGCTTGGATTTTCCAAGGTGTTGTTCTTTTATAAGAGAAATGGGCTTTTCAAAAAAGCATTCTGAAACCTAGGACAGTTTGAGAACTTAAAGCTTGTCCTACAAGTTAGACCAGCAAATGGTGAGGATTGGGGAAACTGCAAGGAATAGATGGGACCAAACCTTCTTACCTGGAAGCCAGGAAGTGGGAATGTCTTGCCTCATTTCTATACTTGGGGAGGCAGACTACTGGTGGAAATTGAGAGAGAATGGTTATTGGACACCTTTTTTCTCTGACTTGAAATGGCTCCATATCGGGCTGAGTCAGAGGGCCATAAGGACCAGAAGATCCAAGGCAGCAGCCCCAAGCGGCTTTGACCTGAAACAACTCAGGACTTCTCAGAGGGACTTTGACTCTAGGCTATGCTGTTAAAATAAAATAAAAACACACAGGGCTTAAGTGAACCATTTTATTAGTTTTGTCATATGGTCATATACAGGACTAATTCTCCAATCAGCCCGAAACACATCTCCATTACCTGTGAGCTAGATGAACATGCTGAACCAGCTGTATGGACATGTGGAGTCCTAGCAAAGATCCACTGAGCTGCAAGATAATAAGCAGATTATTAGGCATAACGATCATAGCTATCAACAATAATCAAAACTGTATATGTTTATTTTGCATTAAGCACAAATATATATTATTAAATTATTACATTTATTACATTTAATCCTTTCAACAAACTCATTTATTTTACAGATGAAGGAACAGAGGCCAGGGAAAATTAAATAACTTGTCCAAGGTCACACAACAAAGAAATAAGTTTAAAAGGCTGAGAATTTGCTTCTTAGAACTATACTTTTATCTAAGCATACGAGGTCCTAAAGGTTAAATGACAAAGTAACAAAGGTCACACAGCCAGTTCAAGGGTGCATCTGGATGCTATACAAGGTTTTTAAAGTGTGCCTCCACTTCTCCCACCCCTTATTCCCATGGTCCACTTCCATCTCATACACCTGCACCTCCAATCCAGTCCTGCAGAGCTCATTGTTGGTCTTTGGACTGGCTTCACATTTTAGGCCTCTGTGCTTTTACCCATCTTCTAATGGGAAAATCTCACTCACTTCTCAAGACTGAGCTCCACTGCCTCTTCAGTGAGCCTCCTTGAGCCTGCAGCATGAGGTCTGTTCCGACATCCGTGTCTCTCTACTGCCCCATTCTTGCCCCTGGTAATGTCTGTGTCTTTTTTCCCAGTGGACTAGGAGCCCTCAAGGATAGGGGTTGTGTTTTTGTCTCCCTCTATTTCTGGTGCCTAATCTTGTGCTTGACAAAGTTGAACAGTTTCTGGTAACTTATATCTTTAATATTAAAGGGGAAGAAGGGCTTGGGTCTATGTCAAACATGCCTTACCAGGTGGAAGCCGTGCTTGGGAGATATCTGCACCAGGTGGTGGCAAGGTCCCTAGTTAAGGAATTCCTTTCCTCACAACCTCCTTTCTGGAATGTTTGCAGTCCCTAAATTTCAAGACCAGACATTACAAACAAAACAAAACAAACAAAAGCTGTCACAATTGTTATTTACAATTCTGCAACAAAAGCGTATGGTCATACCTGTCTGCCATCATTAAGGACTCATCCTTCCGCCAAGGAGTCTTACTCAGTCTTTGCCATGAATGATCAGAACCTTCTTCCAGCAGAGCTCCAACCCATTATCTGGCTCTGTATTTTCATGTGAGCATCTCTGGGACACTTTCATAATGTACTTTTAACTCAGAAATTCATAACCAATGTCTTACAAACACTGTCCTTAAGGATGTTAACAAAGAGAGAGAGAAAGAGAGAGAGAGAGGTATGTCTCCAAGGGCAACGAAGCATAGAAAATGCTGAGTTAAGCTACATTAAACATCTTTCTTGAGAGCAATACTTTAAAGAGCCTGTATTAGGCAGTGTTTCTCCAATTTCTTTAAACAGGGGGGACTCTAATTAACATCTCTTATAATATTGTGGCTGAAATATAATTTGGTGAGTATTCTTCCACTCTCAAGCATAAACATCCTTGACTCATCTTCCACCGCATATATTTCGAAAATGTTCTTGTCATATGTGTGAAAATGAGGACCGCAATCTGCATCAGGTAATGTGGTCTCTGAGGACCGGAAAGGTCTCAGACTCTATTATTAATGCAAATATAAATTTGGGATCCTCATAAACATTAATTGAGCAGCAAATGGTGGAGCCTTGATCCTCATGCTGACCTGCAGAGAGAATTTCCAGTGGATTCTGCCATCAGAATGTCCGACTGTCATTACAGACTGTGATCTCATGCTGTGGGTCATAAGGAAATCAAAATTCCTCATGCCCACTTTTATCCCGGGAAGTTCAGTGTGAGTCTTTGATGCATTTACATGGATCAAATGGATCAATTTTATGAATCAGGAAGCATGGAGACCTATTTGGGCTTTTTCCCAAAACTGAGGTTCAAAGGGATGTCACTGCATTCTCTTGCATGTGTGGCTCTAATTCAATAATACATAAAATGAATCACTGGCGAGCGTTTCAGCTTTCTCTGTTAAATGTGGAATATCAGGAGAATGGTACTGTTTCACAGAGTTGTCGAGATAACTGAATGAGCTAATGTCTTGAAAGCACCAAGTTCAGGGCTGGGCATGTGATAAGTATTTAATAAATAGTTGGACTTTGTTAAATAATATCAGTAATGGTGATAACAAAGTTTGTATACATCATTATTTGGAACATAATAATAAGCACTTCATAATATTTTTAAAAATTGAATGAATACTAGTGTTATGCCTTTTGTCTCCGGTGACCAGTTTGTCTCCATATACTTGTGGAAACAGTTCTTTTCTGATTCTTGAGGATTCCCAGGATTTTAATGCATTTATCTTTGTTTTTATTTAATGAGGCACTACAATCATGTAGCTCACAGCAGCAGACATTTATCCTCTCACAGTTCTGGAAGCTGTAAGTCCAAAATGAAGGTGTCAGCAGGGCAGGCTCCCTCTGGAAGGCAGACTCCATAGGGAAAGGTACTTTCTTGCTGTTTCTTATTTTGGGGTTGTGGCTTGATGTTCTAGGTCCTTGATGTTCCTTGGCTTACAGCTGCATCACTCCAAACTCTATCTCTGTAGTCAGGTTCTTCCTGTGTGTCTCTGTCTTCACATGACAGTTCTTCTTATGAGGAGGCCAGTTAGATCAGGACCTACTCTAGTGACCTCATCTTAATTAAGTCTGCACACACACCATTTCCTTACACAGGTGATAGGGGTTAAGACTTACACATACTTTTTTGGATTATGCAATTGAACCCATGATGATTGCTACCTCTAGACATCTTATTAAGTAAATGATAAATGCATCTAAAGTTAAGTCTTTGTTCTACTTTCCATGATGAGCAGGAAATGCATTCTAAGTGACGTACTCTGGGAAGAATTGGAGTCATAAGATAGAGTACTGTTGGCACTAGAACCATGTTTCTATAGGAGTCATGGTTACCAGGCCTGAGACATAGGCCCCATATACTTGTCCATCACTGGAGCTGGCACTAAAGTGTTATAATTGGTTCCATAAAAACCGTGTCAGGGAAGGGGAGGACACTTTTCCAAAGAGAAGGATGTCAAAGACTAAAACAATATATACCAATTCTACAAAGGAAATGTCCGACTCTAGGGGAATGGTGCCTCCTCCTGATGGAATACTACCGAGCCAAGAAGGTATGTTTGTGCACATCTTTGTAAAAACATGTAGAAAAGTTTATGGCAATGCCCAAAGAAAAGTGTTTTCAAAATTGCCTTCCAAATTTTTTGTAACAAAGGTGATACTTAGAAAAATTTAAGACATTCAATTTATGTAGACATTCAATTGGGCTAGCTATTGTAAGAAATAAGTATGGTATTTATGTTGGCATAACACTGAAAGATTTATTTGGAACAAAGAATTGATATCAGAATTTGTACAAAGCTAAACTTGCAAGCGAGACATTTGGCAGGTGAAAAGGAACCTAAGGAGATGAAGAGATGTCAAAAGCAAGAGTTTTGACTGGCACAAAATGAGTAAAGACAATAAGAGACGTCTTGGAAGATGGTGGATTAAAACCAAGCCCACATTCTTCTGTCTAGCTATTGTAACTGAAAAACAATAGTGTCATCTGATAAAAACAATCAATAACCCTCAGTGTAGGCTTAGGAAACAATGAATAGTTCTAAGAAAATGCAGTGACCCTGATTCTGCAATACCTGCTGAAGAAGCTAACCAAGAGGCAGGAGCAACACCTGAAGGAGGTTTGAATGAGTTGCAGGTTTCAAAGAAATAAACAATGACTGTAAAAAACAAAACAAGTTACAAAACCGAAGGACCGAAAAAAAAAATGGAAATAATACAAGGCGTGAAAGAGGGTCCCCAGGAGGTTGTTAAGAACAAAATCAAGTGCAGAAGCTCAGAATCTCAAGGATGTCTGAGTATCCAATGAAGAGAAGTGGAAAATCATGTAAATAGACAACATGTTTAAATCAAAGTAGCACTAGAGGAAATGAGAAAGACCAGAATCAGGGATGCAAAGGTAACAAATAACAAAAAAGTATTACTTGAAAGAAACTTCATCCTGTAAATTGTAAAGACCTGGAGAGTTCCACTGAAGAATGGTCCTCAAAGAAAGATCCCTCTTTCTCCATTTTTATTTTGAGAAGTTAGAGCCAAAGACAGGTTACAGAGAGGGGAAAACAATGAAAAAATAAAATCAAAAAAGGCAAGGGTAACTGGTCTGCTTATTCTGAGAACTATCATTTAAATAAAAATAAACATGACTTTATTGCTTCAATTTTCAAGTTTTTGAAGAACAGACTTCAAAATGGTGTATGCTTATGTGGGCTCATGTATGGGCATGTACCTGGCTTCAAAAATCTACACAAAGCTAAATGCAGAATTATTAAACGTAGTTATTGTTCTCGCTCTCTACCCACTTAGTATCTATTTTTAAGGACTAAAGAGAAACACTTCACACATAAGACCCAAATAAAACTAGAGACTGATAATTTTTTTCTGCATTTAGAAAGAAAAGTCTCCTAAAAAACATTTCCATAATCTAAGTGGCTTCATAAAGCAGCAATTCATCCTGTCACAGTTCTGGAGACCAGAAGTCGGAAATCAAGGTGTTAATCAATGGTCTATCCTAAGGCTCTGTAAAGTATCCTGCCTTCCTTCTTCCAGCTTCTGTTGGTGGCCAGCAGTCCTTGGTGTCGCCTGGTTTATGACAGAATGACTCCATCTCCACCTCTGTCTTTATATCTGTCATCTGCCTTTTGTGTGTGTTTGTGTCCAAATTCCCCTCTTCTCAGAAGGACACCAAGCCCTGGGTTAGGAGCCACCTAACTCAGCATGGTCTCACCTCCATGACATTTGCAAAGACTTATTTACAAAGAATGTCACATTTACAGGTCCTGGGTGGGAATTTATTTTGTGGGGACATTATTCAGCCCAGAACTCTGCTGTTGAGCCATTTTGGTAGGATCTAAATGTATTCTACTAATGTGCGAGCAGTACTGGGTGTTCTCCATGCTCCGGCTTCAAGGAGCCATGAGCAAACAGCAAGTGAGTGATGAGGAGGCTCCAAGGAGAAATCAGGATGGCCAGATACATCTCAGGCCTCACCTTGTGCATCCCAGGAGGAACAGTTATGGGGGAAAATCAGGGACTTACAGGTACTTTTTTTTCCATTTTTCTCTGTTCACTCAAGAGCCTAATTATGGACACTGTCCTCTCAGTCCCCTGAAAAGTCAACTACTTCCACCCTCCAGGGTCCTTTGCACTGAGATGAAGATGGAAGCAAAGATGAATATCTGCTGTGGACTCGAAAAGGCCCTGAAATGTTGTGACATAGAGGGCAAGGTCTCACTCAGAGCCAGATTGGAATCACGGCTTTCACATTTGCTTACTGCATGACCTTGGGAAATTACTTAACTTCTGTGGGCCTCAGTGTCCCCACTTTAAAAGGGGATGTCATGATGGCCACTCCCTCAAACATTTTCTTAATATTTAAAAAAAATTATACTCATCTTAAAAGCTATCCCACTCCTTGGTTTATACCCAAAGGAGTTAAAGCTATATAATAATAAGGGGTAATTAGATAATTAAAAAAGGGGGGGGCAGTTCAGGAAGTTTATTTTTTAAATACAGTAAGGAGCACATATTTAAAGTAAGATATTGAAGTCAAATAATTTCTCAATCTTGAAAATCATATTCCCTAATAAATTAAGGAAATAGAGAAACATGTACATCATCATCATTTTATGGGGCTGGGGAATTGAACCCAGGGGAACTCTACCACTAAGTTACACCCCCATCCCTTTTTAATTTTTTATTTTAGGGCAGGATCTCACTAAGTGGTTAAGGCTGGCCTTGAACTCACAATCCTGCCTCAGCGTCTGGTGTCACTGGGGTTACAAGTGTGTACCACTGTGCCCAGCAATGTGAATATTATTAATGAGGAATAAAAATAATAAATACAAAAGGTAAAACACTCAATTAATTGGACACTTTTCTAGTATAAGACTGAATGATTATTATGTTTCTGACTAGAGGTACAGAACCTTAATAGATCCAGGGGTGGCGGCACACACCTGTAATCCCAGTGGCTTGGGAGGCTGAGACAGGAAGATTGCAAGTTCAAGTTCAGCCTCAGCAAAAGTAAGGTTCTAAGCAATTCAGTAAGATCCTGTCTCTAAATAAAATATAAAATATGACTGCAAATGTGACTCGGTGCTCAAATGCCCTTGAGTTCAATCCCTGCTACACAAACAAAACAACCTAAATAGATAATTACCATGAAAGAATATACTAAATTTTATTGTTTGCAGATGGTAATATTATCTTTTTGAAAAATCTAAAAGAATAAAATAACTGTTAGAATTACTAAGAATTTTAAAAAGTGTTTCTTTGAACTTGAATTCTCTATATAATTCATTATTAAAATGTCAATGAATACCATCAAAAGCCTACCAATCAAGAAAAGTCCAGGACCAGACAAATTCTCAGCCAAGTTCTACAAGAGCTTCAAGTAAAAATTAATACCATACTCCTCAAATTATTTCATGAATTAAAAAGGAAGGAAACCTTTATAACTTATTCTATGAGGCTAGTATCATCACCATGATACCAAAACTAGACAAAGACACATAAAGAAAAAAAAACTTCAGACAGTTGAACATAGAGGCAAAAATTCTCAATAAAGTTCTGGGTAAATTGCATACAAAAGCATATTAGAAAATAGTGCACCATGATCAATAAACCAAAATCAATAAATATAATACTTCACATCAATAGACTTAAAGACAAGAATCATATGATTATCTCAATTGATGGAGAAAAAGCATTTGACAAAATACAGCACCTCTTCATGTTCAAAACACCAGAAAAACCAGGCATAGTAGGAACATATCTTAACATTGTAAAAGCTATATATGCTAAGCTCAAGGCCGACATTATTCTAAACAGAGAAAAATAGAAAACATTCCCTCTAAAAACTGGAACACATGGGAATGTCCTCTTTTACCACTTCTATTCAATATAGTCCTTGAAACTCTAACCAGAACAATTAGATGAAAGAAATTAAAGAATACGAATTGGAAAAGAAGAACTCAAATTATCACTATCTGCTGATGACATGAGTCTATGTTTAGAAGATCCAAAAAATTTCACCAGAAAAGTTAAAATTCAGCAAAGTAGCAAATATGTGAAAGAAAAATTCAACATCTCTAGCAATTAGAGAAATGCAAACCAAAACTAAGATTTCATCTCACTCTAGTTAGAATGGCAATTTTCAAGAATACATGCAACAATAAGTGTTAGCAAGGATGTGGGGGTGGGGGAGGCACACTCATACATTGCTGATGGGACTGCAAATTGGTGCAACCACTCTGGAAAGCAGTATGGAGATTCCTCAGAAAACTTGAAATGAACCACCATTTGACCCAGTTATCTCACTCCTCAGTTTATACCCAAAGGACTTAAAATCAGCATTCCACAGAGACGCAGCCACATCAATGTTTGCAGTAACTCAATTCACAATAGCTAAATTATGGAACCAACATAGATGCCTTTTAACAGATGAATGGATAAAGAAAATGTGGTACATATACACAATGGAACATTACTCAGCCTTAAAGAAGAATGAAATTATAGCATTTGCAGGTAAATGGATGGAGCTAGAGAATATCATACTAATCGAAATAAGCCAATCCCCCCCAAAAGTATTTGAATGTTTTCTCTGATAAGTGAATGCTGATCCATGATGTGTGTGTGAGGGTGGCTAGGGAAGAATGGAGGAACTTTGGATTGGGCAGAGAGGAGTGAGGGGAGGGGAGAGAGTGTGGAGTGGGAAGGATGGTGGAATGAAACAGATATTATTACCCTATATCCATGCATGATTGCATTATCGGTGTGACTCTGCATCATGTACCGCCAAAGGAATAAGAGGTTGTGCTCCATTTGTGTACAATGTGTCAAAATGCATTCTACTGTCATGTATAACTAATTAGAGAAAGTTAAAAAAACAAAGTCAATAACTGTCCCATAATTCAACAATGATCATTTTGAAGGTGGAATTTTAAAAACCCCTAAGATTCTGCATAGCAAAGGAAACAAGAGCAGAAGAGAGAGAGAACATATAGAATGGGAGAAGATCTTTGCTACCTGCTTCTCAGATAGGGCATTCATATCCAGAACACACAAAGCTTAATATAAAAAAAAACCAAATAAACCAAATCAATAAATGGGTAAAAGAATGAAACATATACTTCTTAAAAGAAGAAATAGAAGAATGTTCATCACATCTAGCAATTAAAGAAATGCAAATTAAAACTACAATGAGATTCCATCTCACTGTGTCATAATGACAATTTTCAAGAATACAAACAGTAAATGCTGGTGAGGATGTGGATAAAAGGTACATTTATGCATTGTTGGTGGGATTGCAAATTAGTGCAACTACTCTGGAAAGCAATATGGAGATTCCTCAAAGAGCTAGAGATGGAACCACCATATGACACACCTAGCCCACTCTTTGGTGTACATCCAAAAGATCTAAAATCAGTAATACTATAAGAATGTGGCCACATCAATATTTACAGCAGCACAATTCATAATCGCCAAGCTATGGAACCAATCTAGGTGCCATGTAACAGATTAATGTATAAATAAAATGTGGTACATATACACAATGGAGTATTACTCAGCCATAAGGAAGAATGAAATTTTGGCATTTGCCAGTATATGGATGAACTGGAGACTCTCAAAATAAATGAAATAGTTCAGACCCCCAAAAGTCAAAGATGGAATATTTTGCCTGATATGTAGAAGCAAGTCCAAAATAAGGGGAAGAGAGAAAGAGAGGGAGAGTGGGTAGAGACAGAGAGAGAAAGAGAGAGAGAGAGAGAGAGAGAGAGAGAGAGAGAGAGAGAACGGGGAGGGGGATTCTATCAAAATAGAAGAAAAATCAGTGGAATAGATGAAGGGAATTGAGTGGGAGGGAGGAGGGATGGAATAGGGAAAGACAGTGGAATGAATATGACTTAACTTTCCTGTGTACATATATGAATATACCACAGTGAATCTTGCCATCATGTGTACACACAAGACACTAATTTAAAAAATTATAAGTAAATCAGTAGAGTAGGGAAAAAGAATGGGGGGAGGGAGGAGGGAAGGGAGAGGGGAAATACTGGAGACTGAATTAGAGCAAATTATATTCTATGCTTTTATAGTTATGTCAAAATGAATCTTAATGTTATGTATAACTAAAAGAGTCATTAAAAATAAATTTAAAAAGTGCTTGGGTAGGACAGTAGCCATGAAAGGTATTGATAAGTAATTGGATCCAAAATGTATTTTCATAGAAATGTAATATAACTCATTATTAACTTAAGGTAATGAGGAAAAATATAATTTTGCTTTTGAACGTTTTATTTTTATCATGTATTAATTATACCTGTTAATGAGATTCAATGTGGCATTTTAATACATGCACTGATCAAATTGATCCTCCCTTTGCTAACCTTCCCCCACACTTCCTAACCTCTAATAACTACTCTTCTACATTCAGGTCATCGTCTGTTTAACGTCCACCTATGAAAGAGAACATGTGGCACTTGTATCTCTGTGTCTGGTTTATTTTACTAAAAATCATGTCTTCCAATTTCATCCATTTTTGCTGTAAATGACAGAATTTCATTCTTCTTTATGGATGAAAATTATTGTGTCTGTATACCACATTTTCTTGATCCATCCACCCATTGACAGGTTGGTTCCATATCTTAGCTATTGTATGGATAGTGCTATGATAAACATAGGCGCAGGTATCTGCTTGGTATGCTGATGTCATTTCTTTTGGATATATATCCAGAAACAACATCACAAATGTATATGGTAGATCTATTTCTAGTTTTATGATGAACTCCACTCTATTCTCCAGAATGGTTGGGCTAACTTACATTCCCTGGTGTATGAGAGGGTTTTTTTTTCTTCTCCGCATCCTTACCAGCATTTGTTATTTTTTGTTTATTCCATAATAGCCCCTCTAACGTGGGTGTGATGAAATCTCTCTGTGATTTTTATTTTTATTTCCCCAATGGCTGATAATGATAATGAATGATATTAAGTATTTTTTTTCATATATTTGTTGACCATTTGTATTTCTTTCTTTCTTTTTCTTTCTTTCTTTCTTTCTTTCAGAGGCGTTCATTTTAATTGCTTACTTTTTTGTTAAGTTCTTTGAGGACTTTATACATTCTGGATATTAATCTTTTGCCAGATGAACAGTTGGCAGATATTTTTTCCATTCTGTAGGTTTTCTCTTTGCTTTATTGATTGTTTCTTTTGCTGTGCAGAAGCATTCTAGTTTGAGATGATACTATCTATCTTTTCTATTGTTGCCTAGGTTTTGGGGGTCATATCTAAGAAATTATGGACCATTCCAAGGTCTTGAGGCATTTCTCCTATGTTTTCTTTTAGTCAGTTGAAAGTTTCAAGTCTTACATTTATATCATTGTCCATTTGAGTTGAGTTTTGTACACGGTAGGAGAGGAAAAATATCATTTTAATAATGAAAAAAAGTATCATATGGAACCAGATGATGCCCAAGACTCCTTTTTGAAAATTACTCCCAAATTAACCTATAACTTTAATTTTGAGATGAATTTCATATTCACATACAAACTTTAATTCAGCATCTCTCTCTCCTTCTTCCCAATGTTTCAGTGAACGAATGGAAAAAAAAAAACATGTCTTAGTATTTCTGATATCCTACACGGCTGTTAAGAGATTAGTCTAAAATATTAATATATCAGAAAATTAAGAAATTACAGTAAAATGTAAAATGAAAAACCTCACCTTGATGTCATCACTCAACAAAGTTGAGGAATCCACAGTTAAATGTAAGAGAAAATGATTTCCAAAATCGTGATTCCCCCCTCCACACCTGATCGTGGGACTGATAGCAGAAAGCAGGATACTTAATTGGAGGGTCATGAATGGCAGCTGCTTGGTGCCAGAGTGCCTAGTTGCAGCATTTGTTGCTTGGTTAAATTCATGAGTGGGATTCTTTTTTTTTTCCTGGTTATTATTTTATTTGTTCTTTTTTTTTATTTGTGTGTGAGAGTAAAGTCGATCTTAACATATTTGTACAAACATGGAGTATTTGTATTGGAATTATAAAATAAATAAAATAATAAAATAAATAAAAGTTTTCCAATTAGGAGACCACTCTTGAAGATGTACATGATGTGGAGATTCACTGTGGTGTGTTCATATATGTACAGAGGAAGTTTATGCCAGATTCTTGCCACTGTCTTTCCTATTCCCATCTCCCCCACCCTTCCCTCCATTGCCCTTCGTCTAATCCACTGAACATCTTTCCTTCCCCCTTGTTATGTGTTAGCATCTGCATATTGGAGAGAACATTTGGCCTTTGGTTTTGGGGGACTGGCTTCTTTCACTGCAGGCTCCCAGGCCTGCCCTGTCCAAGCCCTGGGTTGGAGCGCTCCTGCAGGGATCGAGTGGCGGGACTCTCCTCACCTGTTCTAGACACACCTGGACCAGGTGTGCGGGCTCTTCCTGCCAACGCCACAAGGTCGTGGGGACACATCAGAGTCAGGGCCCTGGACATGACCTGGGCTGGTAGCCACGGCTGAGAAGGGCTCTGGGCAGTGCCTGGATGGGCTGTGGCTCCTCCCGGGGCCCCTTAGAGACAAGCTGACCCCTCCTGCTTAATCCCAGTTTGGGCTCATCTAGAACTTTCTCGTAACTGTGTTCGTCAGGGCCTTAGCCGGCCCCCGGCTGGCCTCGTCAGAGCTGTGTCCCAGCTCCTGCGAGCTCTCCATTGCTCTTGGCTCAGACCACCATGTGCCCTGCTGTGGGGGGTCCCTCCGGCTCCCCCGAGTCTCCACCCCTGCTTCCCCTGCAGAACCGAGTCTGGGTGGAAGTGAGCAGAGGGCACAGTGGATGGCGGGTGTCCTTAAAGAGACAGAAGGGACACAGACACAGAGGAGAGGCCAAGAAGATGGAGGCGGAGACAGAGTGAGGTGGCCACAGGCTACGCCAGGCCTGGACCCCCAGGAGCTGGAAGAGGCAGGGGACGCGTCCCTGGAGTGTCTGGAGGGAGCATGGCCCTGTGACACCTTGATTTCAGACTTCCGGCCTCCAGGCACCAGAGGAGGGCTCTGTGCCGTCCAAAGGCGACAGGTTGGTGTGATGTGGTACAGCAGCCCCAGGACGCTGACGGGGCTCTGTGCTGCTTTGGCCAGGACAAGCCCTGAGTGACGCTGGGAGGGGCAGGTTTCAGAGGAGGCTCTGGAGAGGGCCTGGAGAGGCATTTCTGCCCCTAACATCACAGGACAGGACAGGAGAGAGGTCTGAACGGAGGTGACCGCCTGTCCCGCCTTTCTCGTCATGGGGCGGTGACACTGTGAGCTCTGGACTTGGACCCTGCCATGCTTCGGAACAAGCATGGGTGGGGGCTTGTGAGCCTGGGTGTCTCTCAGGCTGTGGAGAGCTGCCCTCTGGCCATGTGAGCTGGCCCTGCTCCCGTGGGGTTTTGCTTAGTTAGGGGGTGACTTGGGTGCCAGCTCCCCTTGCAGCTGATGTGGCCCCAGGGCTGTGTTAGAGCCTGTGGAACATTAGTGCATGTGGGTGGAACCTCCCGGGAAGTGACTCTAAGGGAGAGGCACACATTCTTCCTTTGTGCCTTCTTCATGCTGGCTTAGATGCAGCTGAAATGGCTCGAGCTAGAGCAGCCATCTTGAACCACAGGGCTCTCTTGGGAGACAAGACTGTGGCGAGCAGAGCAGCAGCAGGCAAGGAGGGTCACCCCTGGGACTTCATGCAGCAAGGCTGCCAAACAACCTGGGCAGCAGAAGTAAAGCTGTCCCTGTGCAGCCTCTGCTGTTTGTGCTGGACATCGGGGGCTCCCAGGACCTAAAATCATGAGCGTCCTCAGCCCTCAGAGCTAGGCTGCACGCAGTAGGGTCTCAGAATACTTCTTGTATCAGTGAAGGAGTGCACAGCGTCAGGTGCTGCCGTCTAACCACCGGGGATCTTTCCGCTGGGCTCATTTTGAATCTGTGTGTGACAGACAAACACCGGGTCATGGAAGCTGGATCCCCGTGAGCATCGTGAGGGTGGCTTGTGGCCCTGAGAGAAGAACTGACCTCACAGGTCTGTCCAGGGCGGCTCTGGTCAGGACGCATTCTGGACTCTGGGATGCAGCTCCCTGGCCACTGGGGAATGGGGGTATCTCCTGGCCCCTCCCGCCAGCCCATCAGCTGGCCTGTCCGGATCTCCAGGTCCTGGGATAGCTCCCTCCTCTGAGCTGCTCTGGGGGCATCCGCTGGGCGTCCCACGGGCTGTGCTGTGGCTGGACGGTGTTAGCCAAGGCTGGGGCCCCATGACCCCTGTGACCGTCTTCCTCCCACCAGGTCACCCCTGAAGGTTCTGGCCTCCAGCAGCACCACACTGGGGACCAAGCGGTTCCAGATCAGACCCTAAGAGACAGTATCCCCCGGGGATTCCGCATCTGGAAGTCCCTGTGACTCTGACCTACTGGGGACACCATACAGAGGTCAGCCAGTCCCCTCTGTGGGAAACTCATCAGGCCCTTGAGGGTGGCCCTCCTCCCACATGAACAAGTGCCAATACAAAGGGACATTTGGACACAGACGACTGGGGAAGAAGGACTTCAGCCATGGCCACTGTCAGGGCCCAGGCCACTACGGCCCCAGATGGACCTCCCCCTGCATCTTGGCCTTGGACCTCTGCCCTCCAGGCTAGGACAGGAGAAGTTCCTGAGGTCAAGCCCCTGGTCTGTGGCACTGGTTTCTGTGGCCCTGGAAACTCACAGAGACACCTGGGAGGGTTCCATCCTCAGCCAGCCGGGAGCCCGCAGGACGTCAGGAAATGCAGGACGGGCCGCTCTGGGCTTCCCCCGTCACGGCCTTTAGTTCAAGGTGAATGACAGGACACAGCGGAAGCTGCCCTTGGTGAGGGAGAGGGGCTCCATGGCCCACGTGTCCCTGTCCCCACCTCCAGTGGCTGCTGAGGCCATCTGCGGTCTCTGGGCTACTGGCCAGCGTGGGCAGCTGTGTCTGGGACACTCTGGGAGCCCTGCTCATCTTTTCCAAGCACAGGAGTCACCTGGAGCACCACTGGCAGAAGGAGCGTCCCCTCCCCCCGCCATATGGCACCGTCAGGTGACAGGTCTGGAAGATGACGCCAGTTCTCCACGGGACATGGCTTCCCCTCAGCTAGGGACGCCTCTTGCCACACGCCCTGTTGACAGAGGCCCTGGGCAGGGCAGGCGTTGCTGTCCAGCTCTGGGTTCCGCTCCACGCTGATGCTGCGCTGGACGTAGCTGGGGTCTTCAGGGTCTGGTTTCTGCAAATTGAGTTCTGGAACCATCTGCGTCTGCCCAGGCCAGGAGGGCCGCTTGGCCAGTGCGGCTCAGGCTGAGGACTTTGTAAAGTGAGGTTCTAGCAGCTTTCTCCTTGGGACATGTGGCCAGGTGCTGGCCAGGGGCTGGCACACAGACAGATAAGAGGAGGGCCCAGCGGGTTCCGTCCCCTCCCAGGTACAAGTGGCCAGCAGTTCTCAACTCAGGGCCTGCTGGGACGGCCCACAGGGTGACCCACAGTACGAGGCCCTGCCCAGCTGGTGCCAGGTTCAGGGTCAGTTTTGGCAAACGTGTCTGGCTTTGCCCTGTGGAAGAATTTAAGAATAAACCAGGGACCATTCCAAGAATCCAGGTGGGAGCGGCCATCACCCCACGCCGGGCGAGGAGGACCCAAAGCAGGAGAGAAAGAGGAGAGCTGGGCGGTGGGCAGGACCCACCCATCTGTCCCTGAGATTCTGGGACATCACATTCCTCCTCCTGCTTAGTCCCCGAGGATGGCTGTGTCCCTGGGGCTTCTCCAAAGGGCCAGGGAGTGCTCTGGCCTCCCCACCTCTGGGCTTGAAGGCACCGAGGACTCAGCTATTCTCCTGGGGTTCTTTGTGGTGTTCCAGGGACCCCAGATGCCCAGAGCTGTGTCCAGGACACAGGCATGGCTTGCCCCAGGGAACCAGCAGGGTGATCCCCGGGAGGATGTGAGTGGACACAAAGGCCCATATAGAGGTGGCCGCTTGGCTGCCCCGTCCAGGGAAGGGTTCCTGAGGGGGCGGCTCTGCCACAGCTGAGGGCCACAGGCGTGTGGGGGAGGAGGGAAGAGCGGTCCAGGGCCAGCGTGGTGAGACGGCCCATGCTGGGCTCTGGGGGGTGGGAGGGCCGCGGGAGGCGGGAGTCTGTCTCCCTGCAGCCGGTTCCCAGGGCTCTGTGCCGGAGGTGTCTGAGCACCTCCGAGGCCAGCCCCTGCCTCCAGGGTGGAGGACAGACTTCAGGCTCCCTCCCTCCTCAGGGCCGGGGATCCCCTCGATGGGGGATAATGGCTTTCTCTCTCTCTGTCTCCCTCGGCCGCCCAGGCCCTGGCTGCACTGCCTCTCCACTGTAATCAGAACTTTAATCTGAACTACTTCAGAGCACTTCCCAGCCTTCAGACAGGCTGATTTACAGAGGAGCAAATGCCACCAGAGCCTCGGTGGCTGCTCTTGGAAGGCTGGTCTCGTAGACCGCGTAGACCACACTCGCTGGGCAAGCAGCAAGCTGGCCAGGGGGCGGTGATTAGGATACTGGCCGGGAGGCGGGCGGGGAGGGGTGGCGAGAAGTCTCACATTTCCTGGACATGGCCTCGGCAGGCTGGGGAGGAGGATGGGGTTCCCGAAAGGTCAAGCCGTGGGGATCACAGGAGCCTCGCGTAGGGCGTCTGCCGCTTCTAGAGCATGGACAGAAACCAGAAGGACATCCTCCTCTCTGAGGTCGCCTGGAACAAGAGCCGGGAGCCAGGTCTTGGTCGTTCGGAAGACGAGCGTCTCCTGTCCTAAGGGCAGCCGCTCCTCGTGCAGTGGTGGGCGGGGGCCGAGCCCTTCCCAGAGGACCCGGAGAGAGGTGCTCGCCCCCGAAGGCCTCAGTGTCCTCGTTAAAACCAGCCCAGGGCCTGGCTGACCCGTGTCCAGGACTCACTCTGCCGGGTTCTACTCCAGTTGCTTCATGGGCCCACTCATGGGGTCCTTCCGAATCAGCGAAGCTGGTGCCATTATGTCCCCACGTACAGGGGGGGAAGCTGGGGGACAGGAGGCCAGTGACTCACCCTCAGGTCCAACAGGTCCTCTGATGGCCAGGAAGCCTATTGCAGAGTTTAGGCAGGTTCACTCAGAGCTGGTGGGACGTGGGTTGTGCAGTCAGGGCAGCAATGTCCTCCTCACAGAGGGGTGCGTGTGTGTGCGTGTGCGCGTGTGCGTGTGCATGTGCACGTGTGCGTGTGTGTGCGTGTGTGTGCGTGTGTGCGTGTGTGTATGTGTATGTGTGTGTGTGTGGCCGGGAGTGGGGGAGTTACATGCGATGGGGGGATGTGTGGAAAGCACCTGTTATGGTTTGGATCTGAGGTGTCCTCCCAAGCTCACGGGTGACACAACGCAAGAAGGTTCAGGAGACATCACTGGGCTGTGGTATAGCCTTGCCCCAGTCGGTGACCTCATCCCTGACAGGGATGAGCTGAGTGGTCGCCGAAGGCTGGTGGGTGTGGCTGGAGGAGGCGGGCACTGGGCTGCGGCTGGGGGGTGTCTGACTATTATCTGGTGAGTGGGTCCCCTCTCTGCTTGTGTCCTCGTCACCATGGGAGCCACTCCTCTCCACCACACTCTTCTGCCATGATGTGCAGCCTCACCTGGAGCCCCGAGGAATGGAGCCTGCTATCCGTGGATTGAGGTCGCGGAAACCATGAGCCCTCAAATAAACTGTTCCTCCTCTGCAGCTGGGCTGGTCAGGTCTCCTAGTCCCAGCAGCAAAAAAGCTGACTCAAGCAGTACCCAGCCCAGAGTCTGGGGCAGGGTCACCCCTTGAGACATGGTGGTGATGGTGGGATGTTTATGGTGATGCTGGTGGTGACAGTGATGATGCTGGTGGTGATGGTAATGATGATGGTGGTGATGGTGACAGTGATGATGGCGGTGATGTTTATGGTGATAAGGTGATGCTGGTGATGCTGGTGGTGACAGTGATGATGCTGGTGGTGGTGGTGATGATGATGGTGGTGATGGTGGTGATGGTGATAGTGATGATGGCGGTGACAGTGATGATGATGGTGGTGATGGTGATGATGACGGTGGTGACACTGATGATGTCAGTGATGTTTATGGTGATAAGGTGATGATGGTGATGCTGGTGGTGACAGTGATGATGCTGGTGATGGTGGTGATGATGATGGTGGTGATGGTGGTGATGGTGACAGTGATGATGGTGGTGATGTTTATGGTGGTAAGGTGATGATGGTAATGCTGGTAGTGACAGTGATGATGCTGGTGGTGACAGTGATGATGATGGTGGTGATGGTGATGATGACGGTGGTGACACTGATGATGGCGGTGATGTTTATGGTGATAATGGTGATGATGGTGATGCTGGTGGTGACAGTAATGATGATGGTGGTAGTGGTAATGATGGTTGTGTTGATGGTGGTGATGATGATGGTGGTGACAGTGATGATGGTGGTGACATTGATGGCAATGATGGTGATGATAGTGATGGTGATGCTGATGATGACAGTGATGATGATGGTGGTGATGGTGATGATGATGGTGATGATGACGATGCTGACAGTGATGATGGCGGTGATGTTTATGGTGATAAGATGATGATGGTGATGCTGGTGGTGACAGTGATGATGATGGTGGTGGTGGTAATGATGATGGTGGTGACAGTGATGTTGGTGATGATGACGATGTTGATAGTGACGGTGGTGACAGTAATGATGGTGGTGACTATGGTTTGGGGATGAGTTGTGGGGCTGGGGTACATGCTGGAGGTGACCTGTGGTTGTGTTGATGGTCTGGAGTAGGCAGGGCTCTCAGCCTCGGCACTGTCCACACTCGGGGCTGGATCTCTGTCGTGGGGGTCTGTCCTGTGCCCTGTGGGCTGTCTAGAAACCCTGGCATCTACCCATTCCCAACCAGTAGCATCCTTTCCTCCCCAGTTATGACAACAAAAATTGTCTGCAGGTCTTACCTAATGTTCCCCAAATGACTAGTCAGCCCTGGTGCCAGGACGAAGGGACAGCAGATGATCCTGAGGCCTTTGACCTGAGGAATGATGGGTGCTGCTGACCACTGCTGGAGGGATGTTGGTCTCTTATTCACTGCAGTGACCACAGCACCTAGAACAGGGCCCAGTCCAGAGGAGGTCCCCAGTGGGTGAGGTCCTCAGTGAGTAAGATCTGGTGGACCAAGGGCTGTGTGTGGCGGGGCCACTGGAGACATCTGTGGGCTATGCGTCTCATTTGTCCCTCAACCTGATGGGAAGCTGTGAGTTCATATGCTCAAGGACACCGTGAGGTCACACTGCAGCAAGTGGCAGGGCTGGAACATAAATCCAGGTCACACAAGGCCCAGGTCTGTCTCAGACACTGTGTTTTATCCTGGCCCAAAATCATGGGCATGAGAAGCCGTGTGGACATAGTGGTGTCCCTGGAGGCTGCCCCAGGAGACCACTGAGCTGGCCGTGCCCCTGGCTATATGAATGACACCTGCCCATCTTTCCTTCTAATGGATGGTGGCCTTCTGGAGGAAAACCTGCTCCTTTGAAAGCACCTGGAGCTCTGGCCAGGCTGACCGTCCCCTGTGCCCAGCCTCTTTTGAGTCTCACAACCAGGGCTGGTTTCTGGAAGCTCAGCAGAGCCCTGCTGTTGGACAAAGAGCAGAGAGACTCGATCCCCACCATGTGTGACCAAGGACGTGGAGCCAGGCAAGAGGCCGCAACGGCAGCAAATGGGGCCATTGTCGGGGGTGCCCGCATGCCTGGAAATACCTGGAATCTCCCGTCTTTACTCAGGAGCCAAATGCATTTGCCTGCGGAGAGCAAAGTCTGTCTCCTGGCAAAGAGGAGAGGAGCCAGTGGAGAGAGGAAACGCGTTTCTGTTCGCCCGGATCGCGCTTACACACAGCTCTGGACAGCACGGGGGCCGAGGGGTCTCTTCCCAGGGCTGAGTCCAGGTGGGCACTGACCAGGCTGCAGCTGAAGGGCCAGCACAGGCCAGTGAATGGGCTGTCAAGTGCACAGACCCTTCAGATGACCTCCAGAGGTGCAGACGAGGACTGGAGGCGTCCTGAGCCGATCCCCAGCTCCGGCCCTTGGCAGCCGCCCAGGTGTGACTACTTTCAGAGACCAGTGGGAAACTCTCCGGTCTACTGTTACCTTGCTCTAGCCTGGGTCAGTGGGGGGCCCTCCTGGGCACTGCTGCTCTCCAGGAGCAGGGCAGTCTTCCCGTTGAGCGACTGGCCTGAGATTGGTGACTCCCCTTCTGGGGATCTCTCCCGCTGACATGAACCTAGAGGCGAACCAAGCTTTGGATGGGAACAGGGTCAGAGCAGCGTCCCTTAAACCAAGGGCAGAAGTGAGAAGCTGATTCCGTCAACCGGCTCCTTCCTCCTCTTCCTGGCAGAGAGACCTCTCCACAGCACGTCTAGCTCACCGTCCTGCACTAGTGCCCTAAGCTCATCTCCGTGAGGGTGGATGGACTTCCCAGCACCCGCCCGTCTCCTGCGAGCCTGTGCGCTGCTTCTGTAGTGAAAGACACTGTGGGGTGCCACCCATCAGGCCGGGCTGCCCGGTCTCCCTGCTGGCCTCTCCGGCCTCCCTGTTTGAGGGCTGGAAACACACGGTCAGTTGAAACAATGATCCTTGGAATGGACGCGATCGCCTCGGTGCCTGATTCTCCAAGTGACGGATGGTCAATTCCTCTCTTTTCTCACTTTTCAGAACCCTCTTCTCTGGGTTGTCCCTGGGCTGGGTGTAGTGATTTCATCATGGCTTCCAGGACTTGGGGTGGGGTGGGCTGCCCAGGTACACCCCGGAGTTGGCATTGGTCAAAATGCCAAGATGAGGCTGCGGGCAGAACTCGGGTGAGTGATGCCCCATCTCCTAAATCAACAGGTGGAGCAGAGAGGGTCGGGCCAGGGCCTCTGGGGGCTCACCCTGGATGGGGACTCAGTGCTCTTTCTGCCAATCTCTCTGGGAGAAGCCAGGTTCGTGCCAACAGGGCGCGGTGTGTTTGTGGGACGTGTTTTCCCTCCACCCGAGGCCAGTGCCCCTGACCCCGCTGCCCTGGCACACTGGGGGCCTGCCTGGGCAGTACCATTTGCTTCCTACCACCTGGAGGCCAAGTCCAGGATGTGGGGGGTGCTTTATCCCTGGGCCTCTCTCCTCAGCCACAGACAGGGGCTCACCCTGAACCCCAGGGCCGTCCCTCCGTGAGCCTGGGTCCTGGTCTCCTCTTCTGATAAGGGCTCCAGGCGGACTGGTGGGGGCCACCCTAGTCCACATGACCTTGCCTAAACTATTCTCCTCTACACGACCCTACACCCAGCAGGGCCTGGGGGTCGGGAACTCAGCCTAAGAATTGGGGGGGGGGCACAATTCAACCTGTAACCCCCGCTGAGCATGTTTTGATTGTTCAGCAACGGCTCCTGGCGCTTCAGCCCATCTACTTAGCTAGATAACAGCGCCTTTTGAATATTTAAAAATGGATTTGCGAGTCTTCAGGTTCCTGCACAAGGCTGGGGAGGAGGAGCTCTCATCTGGAGCAATGTTTGATAACCGACCCTGGATTCTGAAGGGAAGGGGTCGTCATGAGGCTCGCCCCTCCCTGCAGCCTGCGGCTGCCACTCACCGGGACTGAGAGGCCCGACGCTGCAGGGGTAGCTCTCTGTCGAAGGAGACTGTTGGAGACAGAATGTCTCGGGCAGCCGTGTGTGGTCACCCATGTCCACATCTCCATGATGTCCAATAACTCTGCCACAAATTCTCCCACGCGTCTCCTTAGGTGTCCAGAAAACACGCACCCTTCACATGGGGATCGCAAGCTGAGGTCACAGTGTCTCAAAGACTGCGACCCACCTGAACACAGGTCTGCCCGTTGTCCTAGTCCTGGGAAGTGGCCTCGGCCCCTTGTCATGTCCTGTGCTGACAGCCTGACCTGTGGCAGGCCCCTGGCTACTCCATGCTGATGACAAGACTCAGGAAGGCCGCTGGTCAGGCCAGAAAGACCAGGATGGAGGCTGGGAGTGGGGGACAGGGGCTTCAGCTGACTTCCTGGAGGGGAACGGCAGGAGTCAGAGTGGCCACGTGGCTGGTGACCAGCCCATTGAGTGCTCGGGAACTCTGTGATGCTCAGGCAGGCTTCCCCGATGGGTGGCACTGGTGTGGAGGGTCACACCTTGGTACTGGGGCGAGAAGGCCGGGGGACACAGGGCTTCGCACTGGGCACTCTCCCACCCTCCCTCTCCACCACCTCTCCCCCAAGTGCTTCTAGACGGTATTTCTTGCTGTCACAAAACCCTAAATGCAGGCGTTGCTGTCCTGTGCTTTGAGTGTTCTGGGGAGTTACGTGATAGTACTTTTGGAAACACATTCACATCTTCAGCCAGGGGTCTGCAGTGAGGGTGCCCAGGGACCCCTGCTTTGTAGCTGGCCTGTGAAGCGAGGTGGCCACGGAGGACTCTTCCCTCAGACTGCGCAGCTGGCCTCAGTCCCTTGAGATGCCTCTTCACAGAATTCATTTTAAAAAATTTATTCACACACTTGTTACCATTCATACTCAGGTTCATAAAACCAAAAACGTTTTAATTATGAAACATAAGAAAAGAATGTTTAATTTCAAGGCCAGACTGGCCTCTGATCCGCCTGTGTCATCCAACAGTATTCAGCAGGTGCCTACTCAGGCACGCTGGTCGGTAGGTGGGGGTCAAGGCCAGTGGGCAGGAGGCAGGGCCCCGCGGGGGACTTGAGAGCACGTTTCTGTCACTCAGTCTCTGAACAGACATTATGGTGTCATTTATTTTGAGCTGCACGGCTTTACCCATCTGTCATGGGCTCCCAATTTATGGTGCTGTGCTCAGATGTGTGGGGGGCGGGGGGACCAGGCTCCTCTCCGAGCTGAGGCGCCCCTCCCTGTCCCGGCCTTGCTGGGCGGCTGGGGGCTGGGGGGAGGAGCGAATGGAGGAGGGGCAGGTGGGTCTTGAGGGCTGCCAGCAGGAGCCCCAGGGTCAGGGATTCTCCGAGGGCCGGGTGGCTGCTGTCCCTGCACCTGCCTGACCACCAGTGAGGCCATCAGGCTGTGGGTTACCCGGGGGCCTGGGGGCGTGTTCAACTCGGGCCCCACCTTGGCTGTGGCTCTAAGTCAGGATCCTGGTGGACCCCCCCAGCTGCCAGGGCTCCCGTTCTGTTCTTTCTCTCTGACTCGTATTTTCCTGCCAAACCATCCACTTGTTCCTAAGTTGGGGGTGGGTGGGAGAGTGTCCCCAGTAAGACAGGTTGTTCCTGACCCCCCATAACCTTCCCTGGAGAGGAAGTCAAGCTGAATTGAAGTCATCAGGGTGGGCCTTCATCCCATGTGACTGTCCTTATGAAAAGGGGAATTTGGACCCAGACCCACGCAGGGACCAGGCTGTGTGAAGCCAAGGGCAGAGGTGGGGGTGAGGGTTCTGCTACCAAATCACCAGTCACCACCAGGAGATGGGGAGGGGCCTGGGTCAGACGATCCCTAGAGCTGTTGCCTGCTGGCCCTTTGTCTTGGACTCCTTGTCTCCAGAGCCATGGGACAATACCTTCTGTCACCTAAGCCACCCACTCTGCCGTGTTTGCCGGGGCATCCCTACAGGGGTGAAGGAGCGGGTGTGTGTCTTCTGAAAACCTCCCACCCTTCAGGTGACTCCCAGGTCCTGCTGGCACCAAGAGCTGGACCCCTGAGGTGTCCCTGCTGGGCAGCACTGTGGTCCGTCTCCCCACCATGGAAGACCAGTAGCCTCCCCAGCCAGAGGGGGAAGCCATGGCTCAGGCTGTTCCTAGGTGACCAAGAAAGATGACGTAGCAGGCACGGTCACCACCTCAGTGTCACTTCTGCGTGGCTGAGAGTTCTAATAGACTCACTCCAGGGTTGCGAGGTGGAGTGGTGGGCTCTGCACCCCGGGGGCCAGGTTCCCCAGAACTGCCGGGCCAGGCTTGGGGTGGGGAGCTGCAGAACAGGACTCGGGGTGACGAGGGAGGTGACTTCCTGTTTTCCTCCTGCCCCTCCTTAGGGTCTGCTGTGGGCTCTCCCTTGCCCGTAGGTCAGGACCACGGAGAGTCCCAGCAGCTCCCTCAGGGCAGGCCTGTCCCCTTTGTGCACCTGGAGGCTGGGAGGCTCTCACTCCTCACGGAGACCCACTGGGGGAGCACCCAGGACAGGCGCGTCACGTGTCAGGAGCCAGCAGTCAAGGCCGGGTCCAGGGTCTGCCGTTTCAGCATCACCATCGTGTGGTCTAACGCCCGCAGGCTTCCATTTTCCTTCTTCCACCAACTGCACAGCAGGAATGTCACCATCCAGGGACAGAGGCCACCTGTGGTGTTCCCAGGCAGACCTGGGTCCACGTCCATTCCACCGGGGTGCAGTCCTGTGCCCTAGCTGCAGAGCTTCTGCCCAGGAGGAAACGGGAGTGGCCTGGGGACAGGACATGGCAGTGTGTCTGCCCTGGTGGACGTCTCGGGGGCTGCCTGGGGCCAGAAACCCCGGGAAAGTGCTCAGCTCTGGGAGCCTGCCCTGGCCTTCAGGAGTCCACCGCTGAAGACGAGCCTCATCAAAACGCTCCCACAGTGAGCTCCTGCTGTCCCCTGCCACTTCCACCCTCAGAGGGTGCCCACGCCCAGCAGATGGAGAAGGGAGCTGGCCAGACATGAAGGAGTCCAGGGGAGGGCAGGGCTGGTCCCTGGAGCTGTGGGGAAGGGGACAGGATTTGGGGGCCACCAGGGTGCCCGGGCTCCCCCTCAGCACAGCTGGCTGCTCAGTGCTCCAGCTTGAGCTGCACAACTGTCCCTGGCGGCCCCCGGGCCCTGGAGCTTTGGCTCTGCCTGAGCTGCAGGAAGCTGTGCCTGCTCCATGCCAGATGGTGGCTCACAGGCAGCGTCTGCTCTCACCATCTGGAGGGCAGAGGTGTGAGCGGAGGTGTCGGCAGGGCGCGTTCCCTCGGTGGGAGGAGAGCGCGTCCCGGCTTCTCTCCCAGCTTCTCTCCCAGCTTCTGGCGGTTGGCTGCAGTCCCCAGGATGCCTGGCTGGAGGGACAAGCAGCCTGGCCTCGCCTTGGTCTTCCCCCGGCTTCTCCTGGGTGACGGGCTGTGTTCCACGAGCCTTTGAGGAAGGAAGTCTGCATCACTCCTCTGTGACCTTGTCCTGGTCAGTGACATCTGTGAGGACCCTATTTCCAAACAGAGGAACATTCGGTGGCGGCAAGGGCGGGCGAGGACGTCAATGGTGGACTTTGGGGGAATGCAGCTCAGTCCCTACCACAGGCCAGATCCCAGGAAGAACTCCAACTGACGTGATGGCTCGCCCTGGTCACCAGGCCCCAGGACTTGAACACGCAGTGGGAGGGGACAGCAGGCACTTTGCCCCACGCCCCTGTAGGGAGAACCTCCTTCCACTCGGAGAAGCCAGGACTCCCGTGGACAGTCCCCTGGGCCTTCTGGTTGGCAGGCAGGGCTCTCCTGGATGCGTTTTGGCTTTGTCCCCTGAGAGCACTGGGGTTCTGGCCTGGAGGGGGGTCCCCCCTCCCTCATGGCTCCTGGCTTTTCTTCTCTGAACAAGGATGTCACCTGGGGTCCAGATGAAGTTGGTGAACACCCACTGACTCAGCTGGTGACCTCAAACAGGAGGCTGGAAGCCCCGTGCCCAGGCCCTTGGCCTCGACGCTGCCCTTGGGGAGAGAGGAGGGACAGCCCCCTCTGGGTCAAGGCCCTTGGGCAGCGGATCTTCCCTGCTGTGCTGTGGAGCAGCCGCCTGAGCGCCTGTGCTTAGACTGACCCGGGAAGGCTGGTCCGGCCCAGGAGGGCCATCCCCAGGGTCTGACGAGGCCCAGGCTTGAGCAATTTACAGCCGTGGAAACTGAGGCACGGTGAGGTTAGGGACTCGCCTGGGTCACTGGATGTGTGGGCTGGAGCCTGGTCGGAGCCTGGATCCTCTGTCCCAGGAGTGAGGCTGTGAGCCCCACCTTCCCTTGAGCCTCCTGGGCCTTGGTGTCCTTGTCCCCGTGGGCTTGCTGTGTTGACCATGCGAGTCAAGCTGCCCACAAGCCACCTGCTCCAGGCTGTGGTGCTCCCCTTCACTGGGGCTGGGGGCCGCTCCTGGCGTCTCCAAGAGGACCTGCCTCTGAGAAGGCTGGGTTGGCTTTGGCTTCCTCGCTCCCCCAGCTAGAAGCCCCTCCTGCCCAGCCACCAGCAGGCCACCTGGAGCCACCAGCTGGTCATGGCTTTGCACCTGGGCTCGGCAGGTCACCGGTACAGCCTGGAACTCAGTGCCAACAGCAAGGCTGGGCAGTCGACTGGCTTCAGAAGAGGCCATCCCCTGCTGACGCTGGAAAGGCCACGTGATCTGGTGGCTCTGGGGCTGCAGGTGGGTGTGTGCCTGGGAGGAGGAGGAGAGGGTGGTGGCCTTCCCCATCACCTCCCAGTGCCAGCTGCCCTGGCCTGGGACCCGCCCTGACTGCTTTCTCCTTCTGGCCTCCTTCTCCCCATGACCAAAGCTCGTCCAGAACATTCCATGCTACACCTGCTGCCCCCAAGCCCACCCCTCTCCAGCTGTGTGGTCAGCTAGAGCCGAGGGCTCCCCGTGGGCCCATGAGGGCCACTCCTCTCTCACCACCCCCTTCCCGAAGTGTGCCTTCAGGGGGCTCAGCACCTCACTCCAGGCAGGTGACAGACTGTGGAAAGAGGAGAGTCGCCAGCACTCCTGCTGGGGCCTGTGCTTGGCCCTCTCTGGGGGGTGGTTGTCTAACAAATCCTCACAAGAGGGTGTGTCCTGCACCCAGGAGCCACAAGGCTCCGTGATGCTGTGGTCCTTTGACTCCCCAAGTGGACTTCTTGGGGTGCCTTTGGTCACCTGCACTGGCTGTAATTCAAGTGTTCACAACCATGTGTGGCTGGTGCCGCCATGTTGGACAGTGGCCACCTAGGTGGTTCCACACCACAGGAAGTTCCACTGGGCAGCCCAGCCCTGGATAGCCCAACGGTGCCACTGACTTAGCTGCAGAATTCTGTGAGTGTGCATGGGGTAGCCCTCCTGGGTAGCCATCCAGGGAGTCCACGGTCATCTCCAGCTACCCAAGGGCATCCCCAGGTGGAAGATCCAGCACCATCAGAGCTGGCCCCATGCTGTGTGACCTGGAGGCAGGCCGGGAAGGACTCTCCTGGGGACACCTGGGTGTCAGCACCAAGCTACTGGGCCATCTCTGACTCTCACCATGGAGAACGAGAGCAAGGCTTTGGAAAAGTCCTGACTCCTGACAAAGAGGTCAGACTCCTGATGGAAGACCAGGGGAGCCTGGAGGGGAGTCCCCTATGTCCCTTGGTGATCAAGGGTCTTTCTTGCCAACTCTTGGTGGACTTGAAGGGGTGTCTTCTGGTCCCACAGCCTTCCTGGGAGAAATGCAGCCCAGGTGTTGGGGAGCAGAGGCCCCTGTGTGGGGTAAGCCTCTCTCTTCCCTCTCCACCAGAAGGAGCTCCAGAAGTCCAATAATGGAGAGCTTATCAAGCTCTTGAGGTCGGGCTGGGTGAGGGTCTGCCTGGAGCACAGGCTGCTGCTAAGCTGGATGCGAAGTCAGGAGATGCCACAGATGGAGCTGAGACCTCACATGCTCAGCCAAAAGGCGGTGGGGCAGGAGGCACAGTGGGCGGCCCCATCAGAGCTCACAAACGCTGTCCAGTGCTTTCCTCTTGGGGTGCAAACCACCCAGGGGGTCCATGCGGGGGCCCCTCTCAGCAGCCTCTCTGTGTGAACAGGCCTTCCTCGACCCCTGAGGCTGTGGGTCCCCAGAGCACACGCACACACCCACACGTACACACACGGATGCTCACGCCCATATGCACACACACAGAGGGGTGGAATCCCAACTCACAGAGGTGGAAAGGCTCCGATTCCTTCTTCCAGTCCCCACAGCACGTGCTGGTGTCCCACTTTGATTTGGCAGTCATCTTTTCTCCTTTCAATAGCTGTCAACTGCCAGCTGGTCCTTTGAAAATAATACTGAAAAAAAAAATGAAAAGAAAGCACATGAGACTTTTCAGAAAGTTTTCCCTGGACAGCCCAAGCCACTCAGTGGCCCATGAGGGGCCACTCCTCTCTCACCACGCCCTGCCCAAAGTGCACCTTCAGGGCTCATCACCTTACTCCAGGCAGGTGACAGAAGGTGGAGGTTGGACTGTGGTAAAAGGAGAGTCCTACGCGCTCCTGCTGGGGCCTGTGCTTGGCCGGCTGGGGGGAGGGGGGTCCTCTAACACCCTCCTCCTCACCTGCTGCCCCACCTGCCCTGCAGCTGCCCCCCTGAGCCGCCTCCTCCCTGTCTGCACCCCCTGGCACCATCCGCTTCACCCTCACTTCCTGGATTCCTTTCCCGGGTCCAGTCCATTCCAGACACAGCCCACAGCTGAGAAGCCCCAGTCCTCCCAGTCCTTCCGGGTGAAGTCCAGGAAGGAGCTGGCCTGGTCCCAGAAAAACAACTGCACACCTCACACCTCACACAGCGGCTTACCCGATTCTGACTGAGATGTTAATGGGATCACGGGGGTTTATTTAAATTGTAAATGACAAATAATTGACCGCATTGACTTCGCTGCTCTTCCTGGAGGCCACCCTGCCCACTATTTTGGGGTCCCCAGGCCTCAGAGGTTAATTATCCAGGATGCTCCTCCTCAATATGCAAGCCCCAACCTCAGTGCCCGGTCAGTGCTGAGTGTCCTTCATAAACACCGCCGCCCATTAAGGTTTCTCAATCAATGTCACTTAGAAGACCAGGGACTGCGGCATGAGGAACGCTTAGCTCACAAAGTCAGTGAGTGGGGATCCCGTGTTGGAGGAAGGCTGGAGGGAAGCCAGGACGCCCCGACCCTGCAGGGGGCCCCCAGACCCTGCCTCAGGCTCCTCTGTGACCCCCTTTCCGAAGTTCAGCTGCCTCCCCTCCGGGCCTCCTGCTGGTTTTAGGGGAGGAGAAAGAGAACATTTAGAAACAGCACAGTTCTGACCCACACCAAAAATACCCACATCAGAGCCTTACCCGTGACTCGGCTGGTGTGAAAGACGGCCTCCTTGTCACGGCTCAGTCACCTGAGCTCAGAGACCAAAATAGAATGTTTGGCAACTAGTCAAGTATCATCCGCCGCTGCACAGGGAAGGAGGGAGCGCCAGGAGCCGGGTGCAGGGGTGGGGGCTACGGGCTGCCTGCCACCTGCCCTGCGCTGGCCCCAGGGCCTGGGGCAAGGCAAGCCCTGCTTTCGTCAGGACAATGGAGACCGAGGGTGGGTGCCCTCCACGGACCCGCAGAGGAGGCTCACAGTGGGGGATGCCTCGGAACGTCTCGGGCTGGCATCTTCTACTCCCATGAAAGAGTCGAGAACCCAGGTCCCACGGAGACAGGGAGCCACCTCAGCTCCCGAGAGCCAGGCCTCTCCTTGCCAACCGTGCACAGCTGTCATCAGTCCATCAGCCGAGAGGGTTGAAGACCCAAAGCACAATGAGGTGGTCCTGCTTTCCAGAGGGCAGCTCAGCAGCAGGGTGACCACTTCCCCCAGTCCAGCTGCCCTGGCACCCAGTCTTGCCTCTGGACACCATGTGGCCTGTGCAGGGGCCCTGCACCCCAGGGCTCCCTCTTTCCCCTCCAGCACCTCCTGGCTTTCCCCACGGGGCCCTCCGCGTCCACCCCACATGCAAGCGGCCCCCTTTCTTCTTCCTCCGGCTCCCGCTGCCTCCTCATGTGGTGCAAGGACGAGGGTCTCTCGGGCCTCTTTTATCAGGGTGCCGAGCCCTCCTGTGAGACTCGTGAGCCACCCCCAGAGCCCCACCTGCTTCACCCCTGCGTGGGGTCAGGGCTGCACATGCTGAGGGGCCGTAGTGGCCCTCACACCCGCCCACTGCTGTTCTCCTGGTCTGCTCTTCCCGTATCGTCACCTGTGAAACCTGCCTGTTGGGGTTGGATGGAGTGGCCCCCCGGGTGGATGTGGAACTGGTGGGGGGTCCTCAGGTCGCTGTGGTGTGCCCGACCCTTGCGAGACCAGGTTACTGGTAGAAGCCTGTGCCTGGCCCTACCCAGTCTCCCAGGCCTCCCATTTCCAGATGTGATGGCTCCGCCATTGCCATTGCCGAGAGGTGGCACAGCCAAGAAGGCCCTCCCAGAGCTGGGCCCACGCAGGAACCACATTTGAACCTCTCAAACTGTGAGCTGAACAATCTCCTTTTATCAGCAGCCCGCCTCAAGTATTTAGTTATAGCAACAAACGCTGATGATACGCTGCCCAACGTCTAGACCCAGTGACGGTCTTTAGCGGTGCTACCGACAGGAGCTCCCTGGTGAGACGTCCAGCCACCGTCTCCACACCCCAAGCACAGAGGCTGAAAGGGGCTCCCGGGTACAGATCACTGCTGCAGCTGTTCACTCACAGACCACGTACGCCCTTGGGAGGGTTCTCATCCCTCAGTGGGTTCTCATTCCCCTCCCGCAGGCCTGGGCACAGGGTCTGCGTAGCTGGGCTCAGCCATGACCCAGGAACCCAGGTCCACTGGCCCAGCCTGAGCTGAGCAGAGGGTGAGCCTCCCAGGCCCTGCTCCTGGCCTTGTGATTGGTACCTGCTGACGCAAGGGTCCGCCCCTTTCCCACTCTCTCCTGCAGTGCGTGAGGGTCCTGCCGCTCCACATCCTCGCTGGCCCTGGAGCGGCGGTGTCTTGGATCTGGTCGCCCTGATGGGACTGTGCTGGCATCGCACCGGCACTTCCCTGGTGCCCTGCATGTCTGGTGAGGCGTTGTGCAGTTTTCTTGTTCTCTCCTCATTTTCTTACTGCTGAATTAGAGTCCTGGGCACGACGTGGGTAACGGTCTTTTATCAGATGCATTTTTTTGCAAACATTTTCTCCCGGTCTATAGATGGTTTTCTCGTTTTTTGACATGTTTTTAATCTTGCACAGGTTTTTAATCTTGATGAAGTCAGCTTATCGGTTCTCTCTTCTACGGATCGTACCTTCGATATTGCTGTTTAAAAAGTTACCACCACACCCAAGTCACCTGGGTCTCCTCCTGTTATCTGTGGGGAATTCTGTAGTTTTACATTGCACACCTCGACCCCTGATCCATTTGGGGTTGATTTCTGTGGGGGGAAGGTCTGTGTTCACATCCAGCTGTGCCAGCACCATTTTGAAAAGACAATCTTTGCTCCTATTTCAACTCTACCCTTTTGTCAAAGATGAGCTAACTGTATCTATGGGGGGTCTACTGTGGACTCTCTATTCTGTTCCATTTATCATTTGTCTTTTGTTTTTCCAATCCCACACTGTCTTGTAGCTTTATGGTCAACCTTGGAGCTAGGTATGGACAGTCCTCAGACTGTGTCCCTTTTGCCTCTCCAGCTAAACTCTAGGATCAGTGTGTTGATGACTACAAAATAACTTGCTGAGTGTGCCATCACATTTCCATGACTGTGACAAAAATACGGGAGAAAACCAACTTAAAGGAGAAAGGTTTGTTGGCTCACAGCTCCAGAGGTCTCAGCCCACACTTGGCTCCATGCTGCGGGCCTTTGGGGAAGCGGCACTTCATGGCGGGGAGTGTGCAGCAGAAGAGATGAGCTCACCTCCCGGCAGCTAGGAAACAGAGGAAAAGAAGGAGAGATTAAGGGAGTGTCCAGGGACAAAGTGTGGTTCCCAAGGGCACAGTCCCCAGGACTCTCTCCCCTCCACTGAGCCCCACCTCCTGTAGCTTTCGTCACCTCCCCGTATCCCATCAGGTTATGGGTCCATCAATGGGTCGATTCATTGATGATGTTAGAACCCTCACGATGTCATCATTCCCCAAAGCCTCTCTTCTGAACTCTGCTGCACTGGGGACCAAGCCTTTGGGAGTCATTAGAGATTCAAGCCACAACACTGAGATTTGAATTGTGATTGTTCAAATCCGTAGATCAAGTTGGGAAGAACTCATGTCTTGGCCACATCGAATCTTCCTATCCATGAACATGGGATGTCCACTGATTTAGTTCTCAGGAGATGTCCTTCTCTAGAGTCACATAGCGTTCCTCATACGGCTCATGTAAAAATGGGCTTAGCTTTATCACAAAATATTTCCCTTTGCGAGTGCTCATATACATGGTAATGTGTTTTTAATTTTAAAATCCATTTGTTCTTTGCTGGAATATAGAAAACCAATTGGCTTTTGCAAATTAACTTTGTGTTGTGCAATGTCTCTATATAATCAGGTATTCACTCCAGGAACTTTTGTCAATTCTTTGGGGTTTTCTACATAAATGATCATATCTTCTGTACACAAGGACAGTTTTATTTCTCCCTTTCCAAACTGTGTACCTTTAATCCCTTTCTTGTTTCCTTGTAGTGTGTAGGCCTCCCATGTGATGTTACAGAAGATGTGAGAAGGGGAATCCCTCCCCCTCTTGTGTCTGATCTCAAAACCATTCTAGAGTCAAGGCTTCCTGCAGAATGCTGGTTCTTGGAGTCTCAGCAGAGCAGAGGCGAAGAACTGGCTACTGCTGCTTAGTAGGTGAGGTGAGGCACGGCTTGGCTCACCAGTAGCCAGGCTCATGGACAGGGCATGCTGGGCAGCACGGTTAATTAGCCATCCACTTTGCCATAGCCAACTGGAAGCTTAGAAGTGTGAACTGTGTGGACTCAGGGGGAAAACCCAGCTCTTGCTCATGGGAGGGCTAAGCAGGGAGAAGGCGGGCAGGATTGACAAGCTCTTGAGAGGTTGGTGTGACTTCCCGTCCCTGGTTGAATCTGGGAGCTCAGCCCCAAAAGAGATGCTGGCCCCTCTGAGGTGAATGTAGGAATGGTCAATGGGAGGGAGGGGACCCTGGTGGCTCAGGGCACCTTCTCGAGAAGAGATGTGGAGGGGAAGATGTCCAGTCACAGCACCCTCAAGGGCAGCCAGAGGGCAGAACCCAGTAGCTGGGATGCTGAAAGGGTGGACACATAGGGCAGTCCTCAGGCCTGCTCCTTGTGTCCACTCACTGCTCCTCTGGGGAACCCTGGACATGTGCTTGAGATGGGGGGTTCTGTAAATGTGGGGGGCGAGGGACAAGGTGTCAACAGAGCCAACAATTGGAAGGAATAAAATGAGATTCTTTTTTTGAGGTGGGAAAATCAGTGCCCGGCAAGGACCTGACCAGCCCTCCTCAACATTGTCAAGGTCACAAGAGACAAGGAAACTCTGAGAAACTGTCCCAGCCTCAAAAATCCTAAGGAGGTCTGAGAGCCGAAGGTCACGTGGGACCTGGGAGGATCAGGTGAGGCCTGAGGAGGTCCCGGTTCAGCCTGGGCCTCAGTGGATGGTATCCCATCTGAAGGGCCCCTTCTGTATCGCAGATCGGCAGCCGACTCCTGATGCTAACGGCAGGGGACACAGGCTGTGAGGTGCAGGGGAACCGCTGGTCACTGTGCAGATTTTCTGTAAGTTCATGACTGCTCTGAAATAAAGCGTTTCTTACAAATCTCCCTCCGTTTATCTAGAGTGTTCAAATTCATAGAAGCAGACGTAGGGCAGTGGCTGCCAGGGGCTGGGGAAGGGGCACCAGGAGCTCGGGTCTGATGGGGACGGAGGAGTGCTGTGGGTGGAGTGTGGGGACGGGGTGCAGCAGCTGGGCCTGCTGGATGCCGCTGAGCTGTGCAGGCAGCCTTGGCCGAGGTGGCCTGCTGCACTGGTGTGTGTGTGTGTGTGTGTGTGTGTGTGTGTGTGTGTGTGTGCCGTGATTGATGGTTTTTAATTCCCTCCTTCCTCCCGCTGTTGCAGTCCCACCCTGTGTTATGGGCTATTCTGGAAACCCGCTGGCTGGCATCTGTCCTCCAGGCCCTGGGGTCCTTGGGGTGCCCAGCTCAGGAACGAGCGTCTACACCCAGTGCTGTCTTGTGCTGGGAAGGCACGTGCCGGCCAGGCGTCTGCACCCCTGTCTGCAGGTCAGCACCCCGTGGACCCAGCCTGGTGCTGCACTGCTGCTGGCCACAGCTTCACAGCCTCCCAGTGTCCTGCGGAGCATCCAATAGGTAGGTATGTGGCCGCCTGTGGTTGATGGTGGCTTCTTCAGGACCTTCATGGGGGGACTCTGCTGGGGGACTCTACTCTGGGCCTCTCCGTCCCTGCCACAGAGTGCGGAGACCATTTTTTTCACAGTTTCCCTTTCCTGCTTTCACGGTGTCTTTCCCACCCAACGTCCCCTCCCCTCTGGTGACAGCCATTCACTGCTGGTGGCAGGCTTCCTCTGGGCGTGATAAGTCGTCCTCATTGTCTTTCCAACAGCCCCACAGCCAATAAAAACCAGCCAAACAGTGAAAGGACACTCAGACTGGTCCCCAGAGGGCCATGCAGACCTGAGATGTTGCTGGTGGTGATCAGGGGTTCTGTGCCTTTAAACAAACAGCCCAGTGACAAGGAGCCTTCAGTGAGCAGGGGCAGCGCCTGGGGGCAGGCGGGGCTGGGGCTGGGTGCACTGGGAGGGGTGGGAGCTGCCTTGGGGGTGGCCTAGGACACAGGGCTCACCTAGCCACTGAGGGGCAAGGACTGCTCTTTCTGTCCCTGACTGTGTACCTGTGGTGACTGGGCGTGGCACCCCTAAGTTCCCAGGGAATGTTCACAAAACCCACGTCCAGGTCTTGGTCTCCTCTGCTCTGGGGCAGGTGCTTGGGGTGGGGGGCGGGACTGCCAGAATCTGTGGCTTGAAAGGCAGGGTCACCAAGGGCAGCCAGGTGAGGTCACAGGGCAGCGACCTGGGGCGGTCAAGCTCATCTCCCTTCTCAGGCGCCTGGCTGTCAGCTGCTCCCCATCTTGTCCCCCTCAGCAAGGGACAACAAGCCCTTTCCTGTCTCACCAGACGTGGGAGGGGAAGGAGAAAGTGCAAGGTCTGCCCGATCCCTGTGCCCGTCCAACTCCTCTCCCCTCCCAGTCCTCCCTGCGCCTGGATACAGAGGAGGACCTGGCAGGGCAGCACACCCAGGTCCCTCCTGGCCCTGCAGCCCACACCTGTCCACGCTGGGGTCCAGGATGAGCCCTGCCGGGGTGGGGCCAGCAGAGGCTGCAGCAGTCCTCCAGCCGGGCCTTCCCGGGGTGAGCGGCAGAGAGGGCTGCCAGGGGCAGGCTCGGGGTGGGACCTGAGGTCCTCAGAGCGTCCAGAGAGGGCAGGGTGGGGGAAGGGGCTGGGGTGGGCGTGGGGGGAAGAGGAGGGGAGCTCCAGCGGGCTGTAGGGGTTGATGGCAGGCCATCTCGGGGCACGAGGACACCCAGAGAGCTGGTGGAACATTGCTTCCAGGAGCCTCAGTGAGGGCGCGTCCCCAGGAGGGTGGCCCGGAAGTTGTGCCCTGAGCAGGGCCTGGGTCTCGCCCTGCCATCGCTGGGGTCGGGATAGAAGGGAATGGCAGAGTTGGGGCCCTCGTCCTCTCCTGTCCTTGGACATCAGGAGCTGCAGAAGTGTCGTCCCCCTGGGCACGGCCCATCCGAGGTGGCTCAGTGGAGCCACTGCCCAGTCTCTGGCACTAAGGACTGCCTCGTCACCCAGGGCTGCGGGCTGCACAAGTCCATCTCCCTGGGGGGGCGCTGAGCCCTGGCTTCCTTCCCCCTCATAGGACTCAGAGGGACACACAAGCTCCAAACAGAACCCCGAATAGAGACGGTGGACAGAGGCTGCTGGGCTGCTTCTAGGGCAGGCAGGGCCACAAGTCCTCATCTTTGTGGCCCTGCCTCTGGCCTGTGCAGGACCCTGGGCCAGCTGCGTCCTGCTTGAGGCCACAGCAGTGGCCCATCGATCCCATCTGTCCCCGGAGTCAGAAAAGGACCTGGGACTTTAAAAATCCCCAGCAGTTGACACAAAAGGCCCTTTCAGGGCATTTCAGCTAACGAGGGACCTGAAGTCCAGGTCCTGAGTGGCCGATCTCTGTCCACACTGCCCTGAGAGAAAACAGACCTCAAAGTCAGCCAGGCCCACGCTGCAGGGCTCCCTGGGGGCTTCGACCCCGGCAATTGCTGAGATTTCCCCCTTCACCACACAAGCTGAGTGTCTGGATGTCAGCCGCCCTGGGCACCCACCTCCATGTAGAGCAGATGTGCAGACTGGTAGCCCAAACGAGGTCAGGTCAGCCACCTCTGACACTGTAAGTGCTGCCTCCAGTCAGGCTGCTTTCTTCTGCGGGATCTTTGGGGCCTCCTTTGACGTGGCTGCGGGCACAGGGCTTCCATCCCGCAGAGACGAGCCAGCATCCAGAACGCAGCTCTTGGAGTCAGTGATGGATGGGGTCATTTCTGGAGCACCCCAGCTGGCCCAGCTTGGCCTGGACACGGGCCCTTCTGCCTCCCCATCAAGGGCATTGGTGGAGGCTGTGGGATCCACTCAGGTATCCAGTCATTGGAGCTCACGGGGCGTGGTGATGCGGTTCACTCTACCAGCCCCTGTTGTGCACACGGTGGGCATGGAAGGAGGTGAGCACAGTCCTGCCCCACTCCAGGTCTGTGCGCAGAAGACCGGAGGCCATTAAAGCACACCAGAGACGAGCCGGCTGTTAATGGAGAGGCTACTCAGTGCTCCACACTGTCACAGGCAAGTGGCCTGAGGTTTGGACACTTGGCTCCACTTTGTAGGTGGGGTTTGAAGACCCCAGAAGTGGGTCGGGACGTGGCCTCTGCCCTCACTCTCCCATCAGGGGTGGCTGTCGCTGGGCTGTCTCCACCGTCAGCCAAGGGAAGCCCCGGCAGGGATGAGGGCGGGCCCAGGTGCCTCTCGGGGATGAGCAGAGGCTCCTGGCACTGCCAGCACAGGGCACACGCTGGCCCAGGGTGGGTAGGGTTTGGACAAGAGGAGAGGGCCACTGGATAGGAGGCGAGAGCCGAGAGTGGAGCCGGGGTGGTGCTGGCCGCCATCAGAACCACAGGCTTGGAGTCCCCGCTGCGTGCAGAGAGCAGCCCAGGAGACCAGGGAGCCCTGGCTCACACCGCGCAGTGGACGCCCCCACTGGCCACACCTACTGGACCACGTCAGGACTCTGCAGAGCCGGAGGACACAGAGCCCTGGCCCCGGTGGGGACCCACAGCTCAGGTCCCAATTCCCGCTGCTCTGCCCCCAGACTAGAAGGGTGCTCTCCAGGGAGTTTCCCATGGGTGGAGACCCTGCCCAGGGCCTTGGCCACAGCAGCCAGCTCCTTCCTGCCTTTCAGCCTCCTGCCAATCCAAGCCCAGTCCCCGGGTTGCTGTCTGCCACAGCCGGCCTGCTCCCCACTGCAGGCTGCTGGGTGCCGGGCTGTTAGTGCTTTACGTTAGTTTAGTGCAGTTGGAGTCCAAGTGAAAGGAAGCTGGCAAAGCTGAAGCCCCAACTCTGCTTTGGATAAAAGAGGCAAAACAATTAAGTTGTACATAAACGTATCAAAAAAGTGCAAATAAAGAACTTCACAATGATAAACAATTATTAGATCTGTGGTTAGGAATGACCTTCAATATTGCTACAAATGATGATCTGTTAGAACACATAAAATAAATACTTAACACTTAATATCTATATGCAACACATTTAAGATATTATGCAATATATTAATATATTAATAACATTAATATATTATGCAATATATTATAGTGAATTTAATTTGATCATATAATAAAATACTTTGCATAAGAAATTGCTGTTCTATATGAAATAACTAAATTTGTCTGACTTAAAAAAATAAGTTAAGAAAACATCTTCACAAAACAAATATCCTTCAGTTTTTCTTTTTTAAAATATTTCATTGCATATATGACATACTGGGGTAATAATGATGCCTGACACTGACATACCCCTGAAGACTGCAGAATACTATTTGGTCATGATCTTACACAACATATTAGATACGTGATCTCAATTCTAAGATTTTTTCTGGCTCACTTTTCTTCAAATTTAACTACTGTTTAAATTTAAATTTAAAATTTTAGCTGATAAAACAAAAAGCACCATCAGTCAGAAGTTCACAATGATTTCTGATAATTTTTCATTTTAGGATGGATTTTCCTAGTGGTACAACTGTTACTGGCACTGTGACAACATTGGGATAAGTTTCTGATATTTTATTTCAAAATATAACCTTTAGTATATCTAGAGCCGACGATTCTCACACAATTTTTCTATCAAGATTTAACTCTCCATACAAATCAGTTTTAATTAGATTCAGTGTGAATCCGATTTTAAATATAAATAAACACAGTAGCATTTTCCCTTACAGACACTTATTTTTCTTACAATTATTCAGCCATATTGATTGCACAAATCAGTGGCTTCCACAGCTGTATATGACCCTCCCTCCAGCCCTCTCACCCCCTCCCGTCCCCTCGCTCTTCCCCAAGACTCTCTCTTCTGTTTTCTTGTCGTTTTCCCCACATATGAGAGAAAATATGTGATATTTGTCTGTTTCAGGTTAAGTTTTCTTAATATGACTTCCTCCAGTCCTATCTGTTTTTCTGAAAAAATGACAGGATTTCATTCTTTGTGGCTGAATCATACTCCATTTTGTACATTTACCACTTTTTTTTGCAAGAGTTAAAGGAGTAAGATTTATTTAAGAATAGAAATAGGAGCAAGACTCTTGCAGGGTGAGAGGGGACCCAAACAGCAGGTTTCCATATATATATAAATGTGAGTGTGTGTGTGACTGTGTGTGTGTGTGTATTCGTTCAATTCCCATCATATACATATACATATGATACTGGGAGTTGATGCCAAGTATGCCTAGCCATGGAGTGGCATCCATAACCCTTTTTAAAATTCTATTTACAGACAAGGTCTTGCTGAGCTGCTTAGGGCCTCGCTAAGTTGCTGAGGCTGGCTTTGAACTTTCTATCCTCCTGCATCAGCCTCCTGAGCCTCTGGGATTACAGGTGTGGGTCACTGTGCTCGGCATACCATATTTTTTTAAAGCCATCCATCTGTTGATGGACATTAGGCTGATTCCATATCTTGGCTATTGTGAATTGTGCTGCATTGAACATGGGTGTGTAAGTGTCTCTTTTGTAAATTTTTTTTTAGTTGTAGATGGACACGATTAATTGATTGATTGATTGATTTATATTTATTGGCCATTTGTACTCCTTTGAGATGGGAGCGCAGATCACTTACACGCTCTCATTCTTTTCAGCCTTTTTGAATCCTTTGTATCCTCTGGATAGCAACCCTCTGTCAGACGAAGGGCTGGCGAGATTTCCTCCCCGTGCAGGCTCTCTCTGTACTCTGTGGACTGTCTCCCTGGCTCTGCAGAAGCTTTTTAATTTGACGCGATTCCATTTGTCAATTCTTGCTTTTAGATCCTGAGCTGTTGGAGTCCTAGTCAGGAAATTGTTTACTGTGCCTACATCTTGAAAGGCTACCCCTGTTTTCTTCCAGCAATTTCAAAGTGTCAGGTCTTACATGAAGGTCTTTGATCCATTTTGAGTTTACTTTTGTACAGGACGAGAGGTAGAATCCAGTAAGGAGAAGAAATTATGTACGTCCCATCACCAAGCTCATCTTTGCCAGTTTGGTTCCTTTTTATTAAGTGAAGGGTTTCACTCTTCTGTTATGGGTTTTCCAGCGGATTCTGGTTCCTGGCTGTTGTCCTGCTTGGCTTCTTACATGTGCTGGACACTGAATCCTGCAGAGGACTTGCCACCTGTATCCTCCTAAAGGCAGATCCTCCTCATCAACAAGTCCCAGTGCCCTCAGTTCTCTGTCACCTACCTGGAGAAACAAGCTTGACTCCGGACTTGTTACTACGTTGTGAAATAGGGTTTACCTTTTTTTGTCTTTTTGCACCTAGATTATTGGTGAGGTTGGTCTGGGATTTTCTAGTCTCACAGTGTCCTTGTTCAATCCTGATCTCAAATCATGCTAGTGTCGAACCGAGTCAGATATTTTGTTTGTTTTATCTATTCTCAGGTACAAGCTGTGTAAGGGAAACAATTCTCTGTTCATTGAAGCTTTCGTAAAATTCTCTTTGAAAAAATCACCAGAACCTGGCGTCCGAATGATTTTTATAAATTTGGTTTTGCTTACAATGCTGTGTAAGTTTTCAATTTTACTACCAGAAACAGCTACTGATGACGTTCTCGATGCCTAGCGTTCCTGATGCGTCTGTGAACCCTTTCTATACTCCTCCTGTTCCTGCACTTCCTATTTTATTCCCTTGACCTTGACCTTCCTACTCAGTCGATTTTTTTTTCCATTTGTTTCCAAAGAAATAGCTTTGATTTTATGGATCGTCCACAGTTTGTCTGACTTTTGTTTGTTAATTTCTGCCCTTATTTATTATTTCCTTTTTCTCTCTAATGGATCACTCTGTTTTAGAAGGTTCTGAAATCAAATAATTAACTGGTCGGCTTTATAGCCTTATTTTAAAAATGCATCAAGAGCTATGAGTTTACTTTTAAGGGCTGCTTTAGCTATGTCTCAGGAGTTCTAATGCCAAGTGGCACTTCATCCCAGCAGTTTTAGATATTTGGTTATTGACACCCTGATTGGTTCTGTGATCCATGAAGTATGGTTTAGTGAATCTTTTTCTAATTATTGTCAACTTTCTCGGCTACTTGGATTCCAGCATTTCTCCCTCCAGGGGCACATAGAAGGTTCGTGCATTATCTAAGTAGGTAACACAGACTCCAGAGGCTTTGGAAGGTCATTTGGCTGCATTGACCCTGCTCTACCCAGTACTTGCTCATGTTGTCTCCCTGCCATGGCTCTGGCCGCGGGGATGCAGTTTTAGTGATCCTGTCTGGCTCTGGTTTGGGAGCCATTGAACTACCTCTCCCCGTGTATTCAGTCAACTACAACACAGGGTTCTACCCAGCGTTTTCACGACTGTGACTGAGAATGCTGACAAGGGCCATTTTAGAGGAGGAAACACCTATTTGAGGCTCGCCTTTTCAGAGGTTCCGCCCACAGGTGGCCAGCTCTGCTCCTCAGGGCTTGGGCACGTCATGACGGAGAGCGGGGCAGAGGGAAGTGCTCCCAGGGTGATGGGGAAACAGAGACTGAGCTCAGCTCACCCATATAGAAACCCCAAAGCCACCCCCAGGGACCCACCTCGCTCAGCCACACCCAGTCCATCCTATGGGGGATGAACCACTGACAGGTCAAGGCTCTCCTGACCCAGTCATCTCACCTGGGAACCGGCCTCACTGTCTCTTCCATGAGCTTTTGGGGGGCACCTCTTCCCTAAACCACAATAAACACAAGCTGTTGATATGACAATGTTTTATTTTCCTAATTCAGTCTCAAGTTATTTCATCTTTACCTCCTTCTCTCGCTGCTCTCACCCCATATTTTGATTCAATTTTCTTAAATAAATAATTCTCGCCAGGGGTTCAATAGATTGGCCAAAACCCTTTTCTCCATTCCTCTGCCTGGGATTGTCTGTAGCGGGCTGCTCTGTCCCCTGTGGTCACTTATCTTCTGGCTGGACTATGTCCCCTAGCAGCTTTCTCCTTAATGATCTCCAAGGGGGAAGCTTGTTCCCCTCTCTGAACTCTGAGGACCTCCTCTGCCCTTGCCCCTGAACAGCAGTTTCAGGGAACTCCGAGGACCATATCCACAGTCCTCCTGGCACGTCGAGGCTGCTCACTCCTTGTCCTCACACACACATCGCAGCTGAGGACGCTGTGTTGCAGTCTCATTGCTCTTCTTTTGGAATGCCTTTTCTTCCTCCTTTCTGCACTGTAACTGTCATCGTGACCGACACACTTTCTGCCTAGCACTTGGTCTGCTCATTAACTCAGAGCTCCTGATTCTTTGTCCAACCTCGAGGATTTCTGGCCACCTGTCTTCAAATGTCGCTCCTTTGCTATGTTCTTATTGTTTTCCGTGTGTACGTTGGAAGCTCATTTCATTTTCTGTATCTCTTCTCTATTTGAAGTAAAAAAAAAATCATCAATTAGATATGAACTAAAAATAGATCCATTATTTTAAGAAGCCAAATTAAGGATCCTAGGAATAAAAAATAGAATCATTGGAAAATCATTTTTTAAACCCCAAGTGGAAGTGAAAGAATGTGTGAACTGGAAAGCGGCCCCTGAAGCTCATTCTGAATAAAATACCTGGAGGCAAACCTCAAGACGTGGGGGGTGAAGAGATCCAGAAAGCGCACTGGGCGGTCAGTCCCTGGCCCTCACTCCTGGTGCTGGGTCACTCTCGGCTTCAGGTGGACTTTTGTCGGAGCCCTTGTCTCCTCTCCACCACGTGCTTCTTCTTCCGGTCCGGGGAGGGCCGTCTTCGCCGTCTGAGTGTCGATAATCCCTGATATGTGTAAATGATATACATGTAACATATGGCAAAGGAAAGGTGTTCCAAAGAGCAGCGACGGGCGTGCGGACGAGGAGGGAGCAGCGTTGGAGAGGAGGCACAGTTCCAAGTCTGAACTGGATGCCGAGTGTCCTGGAGTCCAGCCCCATGACCCTAGGCCTGCTCACTGGAGGTGTCTGGGCTGAATGAATGTGTAGGAGCCACTTCTCCAAGCCCCTGACTCCAGGGGCTCTGGGTCGACTCCCTCTGAGGTTGAGGCTGCAGAGAGCCAGCCTCCGGTGCCAGAGGGGACCAGGGCATGGTGCATGTCCAACCCCTAGGCCACCATGAGTACAGGACGGGGTTTCCTGCCTGCGTCTTGAGAGCAGGCTGCTGGGCAGCCTAATGAAGATGGGGTGTGAGGCTCTGCTGCAGTGGGACCCAGCGAGGCTGCATGGACAGGCCAGCCAGGCCGCCTTTCCCATGGGGCACAGTGAAGCTGACCAGACCAACTGCACTGACCTGAAGAGGTGGTCAGCCAATTCCCGTCTTGAAGTCCATGAATCAGCTGCTGCCTGGTAAAGAAACACTTGATCTGTCAGTGCTGTGGGCTGGCCAGAAGCGGCCGGATTGCTGAGGGTGTCCGCCATGGCAGGGAGAGGTGGATCCCCAAGCAGGGCATGCTGCCCCTCTTGGTAGAGGTTGCAGTTACAGATCAGCGTGTCCCACCTACTTAGAGCCAAACCCATGACTTCGTGGAAATTGGTGAAATATTTGTGCCAAGGAGCCCCTGCTGAGTGCCCTATGGAGACAGTCTGCCATGGGGCAGTGCTGCCCTGACTTCAGGGGACGTGGGAGGGAGGATAGCAGCACGGGTACCAGGTACCTGCACCATGCATGCTCAGCACAGTGTGACATCCGTTCTCCATGCCAAGGGGACTGATGGGCATACTTGCAGCAAGCGGAGGCTGAATCAGTGGCCAGTGAAACAGTGGCCACACCTTGGCCTTCTAAAAATCCCATCAGTTTAATCTCATTTAACAATCTCGGATTTTTACCGAAAGGCCCCATCGCTGGGAGGATCAGCAGGCAACTGAACTGCGTAGCCTGCTGGCTGCGAATGCCCATCCTTGGGAGAAGGGTGCCTCAGCCAAGCCCAGCCACATGCCCCCGTGCGAAATCCTACCTCACCAACTCTCGACCCGTCCCCTGGAGCATACCTGCAGCTGGAGCTCATCCTCTCAGGAAATGATGCTGAACCTGGGTTCTGTGTTTTAAGATATGCTGGACAGGCCTGACGCGCTGGTCTCTGGTCACTTGGCATCAAGCCTGGCCCCAGCAGGTCACATCTGCAAATGAGCAAATCGATGAATCAGGGGGTTGTCAACTGCCTGGTTTGGTGGTGACTTTGAAATGACCTCAGCCATTACCCTGGGGAATCGACCTGCAATGTCCCCTGCTCCTTTCATGTACCCTGGGGACCTGCCCCGCGGGGGCCACTTCCCGAGGGCGGGCTGTCTTGTGGGTCACCGTCCACTGCGATGCCCTAGACGCCCGCGTCAGCACAGGCTGCCGTTGTCTTGGAAGTGCGTTGCTCCCTCTGCAGTGAGATAGCGGCTTCCGTGTGGGTGCCTGAAACCCCCAGCCCCGGGCAGTGCCACCTCGGGTCGGGGTGGGCAAGCCAGGCCGGCTTCCTCATCTGGGGTTCCCTCCCTGCTCTCCCTCCTGCAGGTGCCATCAGAAAATCTGGGCCCCTGGGAAAGCAGGAGGAGAAGGCTTCTCTCCGTCTCCCAGGAAGCCCAGCCGTTGTTCTCATCAGGCTCAGAAGAACAGGACCCAAAGGCGCGGTGCAGCTCCTGCTCAGCCCTCTCCTTCCCCCCCCCCCGCCCCGGGGATGATCAGCCCCCGATGGAACAATGCAGGAGAGGACGCCCCAGGTTGCACTCTGACCTCCACCTGTACCTGCAGTCACTGACCTCCACTGGCAAGTCAGGGCCCCAGGCCTGGAGGGACTTTCTACAGCACTTTCCAGTAGATGGGGTCTCATCAGTGGACGTGAGACAAAGCGTGCGGCAGCTGCGGGCCGTGTCAAGGAGTGACTTAGAGGCAGCACAGGGAACAGAGGGTGGGAATTCTTGAGTCCGCACCCTCTGTCCCCATGGGAAACTCCTTTGGCCCTTCTTTGCACGATACCCTTCTATGGGCCGCCAATGCACCAGAGCTGCTGCTCTTACCTGCAGACTTTGAGTCCGGGTCAGGCAGCACGAGGTGGCTGACCTCCTCTCGGAGCCCCGGGAGCTTCTGGCCGAGCGGGAGTGGCTTTCCCTGTAGATCATGTGACACACCGTGGCAATTGAGGGTAGAGCTCGACTGTGTGCCTCAGGTCTTTGACCTTCCATTTTCTCTTCTGCAAAAGGGAACACGGACCCCGAAGCTCACGGTTGCAGAGCACCTTGCGGGTTTGACAGTGTCCCTGAATGCTGGCCGGCGATGGCAGCTCTGGTGGCGGCTACCACGGGGGGTCACTGGGATGACACAGTGCTGTCACTTTGTGCAGGTCCTGTTGGTGAGGAAGGCTCCGTCACAAACATTTATTGATCAAATACCTGCTTCATGGGGACAGCACAGGGTGCCCACGCCACCAAGCCAACATTGTCCTCTTCTTCTTTCTCTCAAAAATCTCCAGTTGGGTCTGATGATAGAAATTTGCTCAGTAGATAATGATCCTCCAAAGACGCCCAAGTCCTAATTCTAGGACTACCTTGCCTCATGCGGCAACTGGAGATGATCCAGGATTCTCTGGGTGGTCCAGCGGAACCTCAGGGTGCTCACAGTGAAATAGGGAACCGGGGAAAGTCTCAGAAAGAGGGCGGCAGGAGAGACGGGCGGGTGTGCTGCCTTTGGATGGAGGAAGGGCCCTGAGCCCAGGGTGTGGGCACCACTGGACGTTGCAAGGGCTGGGGGCTGTGTCCTGCCCCGGAGCCCCCAGGAGAGGCTGCCTGCCCCACCCTAATGTAGCCCACCAGGACCCACCTCTGACTTCTGACCTCCAGAGCTTTGGGCTGCTTTGTGCCACTGTTTTGGGGCACTTGGTTACAGCAGCCATAGACACGAACCCACTGGGAATCTGACACAAGTTCCCTATGTCCAGCCAAAACTGGCCAAGTGCTTGCTATAGCAGCCGCCGTAGCAGCTGCTGAATTCGTGGGAGGAAGGGGCTGGGGCCAGGCTCTGAGCCCCCGCCTGTGTGGAGCTCACGGTGCCACGGGAAGACCGTGTCCAGCACGTAGTGGGACACCTGGGAGGGGTGTGTGCTGGATTAGGACGTGGGGAGTCTTCTGTGGTCCCAGCCATGCAGCGGTCACTGAGACACTGCGGCCCCACCCGGCCACCTTCCCTTGCTGGCCGCAGCAGGTGGGCAGAGTCGGGGCTGGAGGCCACGGGTCCCGGGTGCTGGGAGCTGAGCAGGGGCAGTGCTCCATGGAGCCCAGCACCTGGCCGGTCGCCCCTGACTGGAACCCCTTCCTTCTTCTCCCTCCGCTGTCAATCAGTAGAGAAGACACAGAGACATCTAGGGAGCGCGGCTAATCAGCCAGGCACTCCATTAATGAGGCACCATTTTCTGCACTTGATTCTCATTACAGTGAGTTTATTTTCGTTTCTTGTGTAGGAGAGAAAAAAACAGGTGCTCACATTTAGCCTCATCAGCTTCCTGTTACTGTTTGATTCACTTATTATTTTTAAAATAGGTCTATTTTGGAGGAAATGTGACCTGGAAGAGACCCACGGTATTTACTCCGGCGGCTGCTGGGCTGCTGCGGGAGGGCATGTTCCCGGCGGGGGTAGGAGGAACCAGGGAGCCAGTTGCAGCTGGCCACACACACTGGCCGTCGCTGGTGTCCTTTGTCTGTCTGCACAAGTTCCTTCTCTTCCTTTCTCAGAGGGAAGGGCCTGCGTTGACATCTCCAGGTCAGGTGACCAGGGCAGGCCCATGGCAGGCTGCTGTGTGGGGGGGGGTTGCACCAGTTCCTAAAACGGGACCCTCTGTTCCCAGTCAGCTGGGCACCCTCCCTGAGGGCTCTGAGCCCACAACTAACCTCCTGCCCTCACCTGTCCCTGTCCGCAGTCAGGGTCCCTGTCCACCTGCAGATCCCAGTTTGGAGGTGCAGCTTAGGGACTGCGGTCCTCGCTGAGGGGCATTGGCACACAGTGACCACAGCTCAGAGTCTTCTTGCAAACAGAAGGGACGCCCCGTCTGCCTGCCCATGCGGGATCCGTGACGCTGGCCTCTTGTTGGAGGGCAGATGCGCCATCTTTCAGCCTCATCCCAGGGTCGTCCCGGCCTCCCGCCTGCCCTGTCCATTTCCTTCGTGAAGGGCGGGCTTCATATAAAAATAGCCCTCCCGGGCATCGTGGGGCTCCTCGCAGGTTCCCATAGAAATCAGGCAGTGCAAACATGTGGAGGATTTTTTCTCAAATGAGCCCAAAATTTTATCCTCCAAAGATTCAGGGTCATTCTGTCTCACAATTTGGAAGAACCTTTGGCTGCTTGCAGAAGGTCTTTAAAAAGGAATTGATAAAGTGCCCTCGTCCTCTCCGTTTCTCCTGCACTCTCACACACTGGTTTTGTTCCATTTTAGAGGAGCCACAAAATGTCACTTCCTGAGGTTTCCAACTCACCCCTCAGGAGCTGGGAAAAAAGCCCTTTTGAGATAGAACTCTCCCTCCCCAGACTCGGAAGGCAGAATGGGAAGAGATGTGTCACTCCTCCCGTTTCAGAGCTTGGCCTCTTCCGGGTTAGGTCACTGGGAAACTGTCCATCAAGGAAGGGAACCTGGCCTCCAGCTCTGAACGGGTTGTGGGAGGCAGGTGACATGGAGAAGCAGGGCCCCTCACGGCCCGGGGCACCCTGCCTTGCACAGCCCAGTTCAGTTGAGGTAAACTGCGCTTGGTCAGCGGAGGCCTCTTCAGGGCGTCGAGCTGGAGGGTCAGGAAGACGTGGAGCCAGGGCTTTCGTCCCTGTCCCTTGGTTTCCTTGGAGCTCATGCTTGGCAGAGGCGTGGGGGGCCGGGCCGGCAGACAGGAGCAGAGCCCAGCAGCCAGGCCATGAGGTCATCCCTCCAGGCCCAGCCGTCACTGGTGGAAGCCGCTCCTTGCAGGGAGGACAGCCCTGCAGAGGTGTGCTCCGGCTTCGCCCTGAAACCAGGCCAGGGCCACGCTCCTCTGAGTCCCCCTGGCCCAGGACAAGGGCATGGCTTCCCTGGACAGCAGCCCCTGACTGAGTCCAGCCCTGACCTGCAGAGGTCCTCCCCATGGGTATTTTAAAGGTAAAGGAGCTCTCTCTTGGGTGGGGTGGCTTGCAGCCCCCGTGAGGCGGAAGTCCTGGCTCCCTGGACCTGCAGCTGTTCGGAGAAGGAAACAGGGTCTTGGTAATGTCAGGTTGGGCCCGTCTAGGGCGGCCTCAGCCCAGGAGGACCCGGAGTCTTGGTCAAGGCCTCCATCCTCCACCAGCCGCCAGTCACACTCCTTCCCTGAGTCCTGGTCACCCTGACCTTGACCGTGGCTCTGCCTTGCCTGCAGCCTGCCCGCCCACCCTGCCGTGTGCTTTCTAGAAGTCTCCATCCACCAACCCCCTGAGCCTCTCGCTCCCCCTCCCTGAAGGGCTCTGCTGCCCTGGGTGGGGCGCAGCCCCTCTGTGTGGGCACCTGGGGTCCTCTTCTCTCCTGTCCACAATTCTTCTCTGACACGGAAAGGGCACAGAGGGAGAAGGACCCTCACACACCCGGGGAGGACACCATGTAAAGACAGCCATGGCCGGGTGGCGACCCTACAGGTAGCAGGGCCAGCAACACGCAGAGCTGGGGGGCTCGGGGACAGGCGCTTTCTCGTGGGCTCACAGGGCCCAACCTGCCTACACCTTGACCAGGGACCACAGGGCTCCAGAGCCTGGCGAGGACCCATTCTGCTGGTGAAGCCCGCAGCCTGGGGTACCTTTGATATGGAGCAGGGCTTGCCTGCTGCCCAAGGCACCAGACGCCTGCAGGACGCCTGCAGCACTCGGTTCTGCACAAAGAAAGCACTTTCATTGAAGGCTGACCCAGGAGGGGGGCACACTGGGGCCGCCTCCCCCTCGGCTGGTGGTGGAGGAACTGACACATGGGGAGGGGAGTGAGTGGTTTGAACAGGAGTCCTGGGAGCCATCCATCCCCGCAGCAGGAGGTCGGTGCCCAGTGTGCCACTGTGGTGGGACTGGGGCTACTTAGGGTCCCTCTGCAGCTGTTGACGACACTCCCTTCTTATCCCCCCCGGGGACCCGCGCTCTGGCCTCGGGTCCCATTCGTCAGAGACCTCAGGTTCCACCCGACTCTCACGTCACCCCAGGCCAGGCCTGGGTCTGAGTCTGGTCCTGAAGACGCTTCTCTGGGCGTCGACGTTGCTGTTTCTAGCTCGAGCCTGGGACTGTGTCTTTCATCTGGCCTGTGCATCCCGGGCATCATGCCTGGCCCCCAACCTTGGCCCTTCTTGGGTAACTGAGCCCCGGGTCATCAGTGCCCAGAGCTGCATCCCCGCAGGATGTGGGTGGGGGGCAGCAGGGTGCTCAGGGAGCCCAGGCTGGTGGAGGGCTCCACTGGGAAGAAGGGGCTGCCGGCTGTGTGCAGAGGGGCCTCGTTATAAAGCCCATCTCCCCCTCTGCAGGTGTGCGAGGAGCACTCACCTGGGGAGACCTTGAGAAGCCATGTGCAGCCCGAGTCTGTCTGGAAGGAAGGGCGGGAGGGTGCCTTCCCCGCCGGCTGCTCCTCAAGGTACTTCCCGCCTTGAAAGAGACAGCGTCCAGTGCTGCACCGAGCTGCCCGCCCTTGGAGGCACTTCTCCAGGGGAACGGCGATGCTCAGCTGGCTGTCAGTCGCGGCCCGTGATGGGCCGGGGAAAGCGCTACGTTGTGAATTAAGCTGACTGATGGGGACGCCAGTTTTATTAGCCTTCTTCCTTGGGTGATAATTTCCATCTAGGAGGATGAGTTACTAAAGAGGTCCTGCAGGCGCCTGTTTGGATGATAGAGGCGTTTTAATAAAGCCTGCCTTTCCTCCTTCGCTCTGGTTTTGAATATTTGTTCTTTGTTGGGGGAATTGTTTCCATGCTGCTGGCCCAGGATTGGGCAAGAAGTCGACAGCGCGGGCCGTTGGGCGTCTGGCCACCTCAGCGTCGAGACTCACGGCTGAGGGGCCACGGTCCTGGGCAGGGTGCCTCTGGAAGAGGGTTACGGGAAGTCACAGGAAAACAGAGAAGTGGCACTCAGACATCAGCGGTTGGCCGCAGGGACTCAAGCCCAGCCAGGAGTGTCCTGTGTAGTGAGAATATTTCAACGTGTGCGTCTACCCCCCATTTCCTGTGTGTCCCAAGCCAGGAACCCACTGAAGGCTCCGTGGACCCCTCCCAACCCCTGCAGGGACCCCTTGCTGAGCAGACCCCACACCTTCCCCTCCAGAGCCGTCCGCTCCAGTGTTGGGCTGTGCTGGTGACCGTGACTAGAGCCTCTAGTAGTTACCAATCCCCTGGTGATCACCCGAGTTGCCCCCAGCCGGCCAGAGGCTTCACCTGCCCCCTTCCAGCGCGGTATCTCCTGAGGTCTGCCCCTGGGCCTTTGACCTTGCTCTACCCTCCTCCCTGTGCACCATCCCCGGAAGGCTCCATGGCTCCTCCCTTGTTGGATTGGTCAGTGTCCATTGTCCCTCAGAGGCAGCCTCCCTGAGCTCCATCCCACAGCTCTCTGCTGTCGGGAGTCACCCCAGAGGTGGTTTGCACTCGTCTCCTGTGCACTGATTTCCTGCACATGCTGGAACACCCTGGAGGGGTGGGGGGACTTGGCCCTGGGTCAAGGACTGGAGCAGGGCTGGCACCCACGGGAGCCGCTCATAGGTCCTCTGCAGGCAAAGCCATCCTGGGGGCCTCAGTGGAGGGCAGGACCCTGTGACGATGTGACCTGGCTGCTCCGGAGGACTTAGGTCTTACCAAGAGCCCTAAGCTTCGTCCACGAGAAGAGCAGATGCCCTGCTATCAGAAGGGCAGCCGGCCCGCTCTGGTCCCGGGTCTGTCCCCTGACCAGCCCTAGGAACGAGGGCACAGGGATCGACACTCTGGGCTCCTGAACCAAAAGGCCTCTACCCAATTGGCCTCTGGCATCATTGTCCCCCCAAACCGAAGCCTAGACAGTGCGTGTCCCCTGCTCAGGGTGACCCTGTTCACCTGACCCCGTCCATCAGCCATGATCACTCCTTTGATCTGCACACACGGCTCAGCTCTGCACGTGTGATGGTGAGAGGCCGTGAGCATGTGTGAGAGCCGGCGTGAGTGTGTGCAGCAGGAATGGGAGGAGAGGAGAGTGCCAGGTGTGAGGGCTGTGGGTGAGCAGGCAGGTGTGCGGGCCCTCTGGGTCTCGGCAGTCTCGGGAAGTGTCAATGAGGGCGTGTGTGGAGTGAAGTGTGGGTGGGTGTGAGGCAGTGTATGTGTGTGTGACAGCCTGGTGTGTCGGTAGGAGTGAGAGATGCTGGGTGTGATGACGGAGGTGTGAGGAAGGTGTGAAAGTGCATGTAAGGTGGGTGTGTGCACTGTGCCAACGTGCACGGTGAGTGTTCACCCAGCATGGTGTGCATCCTGCCATGATGTGTGTGTGTAAAACAATACCGTGCAGTGTGAGTGTGCACATGGTGTGGGTGTCGATGTGTGTGCATTGTGTTACACACGTGTGTGCACAGGTGCGTACAGTGCGTGTGGCCATGGGTAGGATATACATGTATGCATATGTGGTCTGTGGATAAACGTGGGGTGTATGTGCAGTGTGAGTATAAACATGCCTTATGCATGTGTGGGCACATGCTGTGTGTGAATGTACATGTGTGACATGTGTGCACATATCAGTGTGTGTGCAACCCACGTGTTATCTAGGTATGCACACGTGGTGTGTATGAGCATAAACTTGTATTTTAATACACATGGTGTGTAAGTATGTGTGACTGCACACGTGTAAACACCACATGATACACTTGTGCACACACCTGGTGTGTGCGGGAGACCCTGCTGCTCGATGCACAGACGTCTCACTCCTGCCCCTGCAGAGGAGCAGTGGTGCCGGAGAGCCTTGTGCCTGGAGTTCCGTGCTGTGTGCCCGGTGCTGGGCTCGTGGCGGGGTGGGCTGGGCAGTCCTGATGTGACTTCTCTGGCTGCTGAGAGAGCCGCGGGCTGTCGTGTGCCTTTGTTTCCAGGAACTTCACCGTAGACACAGCAATTGTGCCTTGTGAGCGAAACCAACTGTCCACATTCAGTACTATTTAGTTATGTTGAAAAAGTCCAGCCTTTTGCACTGGTGCACTGCCAAGTGCCCTGTGGTCCTTGCCCGGTCCCCACGCTGCAGAGCAGGGGCTGCCCCTTGACATGCTGTGCTCTCTGCAGTCAGGATGTGCACGGTGCGGCTCTGCAGACAGGGCCACCTCTGCACCCTCTGTGCCCTCTGAGCCCTCTGAGTCCTCTGAGCCCTCTGTGCCCTCTGTGCTGGGTGCACCCTTTAGAGGAGCAGGTCCTGCCTGTATCGTGCAGCCTGGGGACGGCTGAGGACGTTCCAGGGCTCATCTCTGGCAGAGAATTGTGACACCAGCCAGGAAGGGACTGGGAGCTTTGCAGTCTGGTGTCGAGTTGGGTTTTCAGCTTTTAATCTCACAAGATCTCTGTGAAATAAGAAATGCATCTGTGCATACATCTCTGTCCCCAGTTCCTGTCACACTGCACCTCACTTGTCACTCCCTGAGTGTCAGGGGCCAGGCGAGCCTTTTGTTGGATAGTGGTCTCTGCCCTGGTTCCTGCAGCAGAGTTCCCGACCCCGTGCTGGTTGCCGAGTGCAGGGAACATTTTCCATCCTCGTGAAACAGGGCTCCTGGGCTCCTGGGCTTTGGCTAGCCCTCCCGGGCGTAGCCGGCCACCACAAGAGCCCAGCCGTGGCTAGAAGCCTGGAGCCATCAGGGGCCCACTGGATCAAGGGGAAGGAACATTCTGGTGGGTTCCCAGGTCGCTGGCGGGTGACGTGTGGGTTTCCAGGCTGAGGTGGCGACAGGCGCTCGGCTCACTTTGGGAGAACTGGGGGGCAGGCCAGTTCCTGCCTTCTCCCCCAAGGGTCCTGTCTTAGGACAGGTCTCCGCGACTCCAGGTGGCCAGCAAGGGTGGTGCCCCAGGTCCTGGCGTGATGGGACCAGAGTCTGCGCCACCCAGATTTATGGGAAAGCCTCACCCGGGGAAAGGCTCAGGCTGTCACCAGGGAGGAAATTACAGAAGGAGCAGCCCAATAACTCAGAGCGCATGAAGGGTGACCTATCGAAATTTGTGCTCCTTCTACCCGCCACTCCCTGGCCTTTCCCCCCCTCTGGCTTCCAGGGGGCCATTTTTCAAATATTCCAAGCACCTTCAGACTTGCTGCATCTGCAGTCTCTGGGGTTAGAGGACGGAGGGGAAGAGAAATGGCCGAGCTGCCCCTTAGCCCCAGCCCCGGGAGAGGCGCACGCAGGCCGGCCCCACCGCAGCGTGTCTTCAGTCATTGACGTGGAGGGGCCGGGCAGGGTATGGGGAGGAGGACGAGAGGCCCGAGTCCCTGGTTCTGAGAGCAGCTCTGACCCGGGCAGCTGGTCCCCATAGCGCCCTCTCCTTGTCCTCAGAACGTGACTGTGTTTGGAGGCCAGGGCCACAAACGGTAAGGAGGTCTGTGGTGTGGCCCTCTCCTGCAGGACCGATGACCTTAAAAGACGGGATTAGCACACACGGGAAAGACCACGTGAGGACCCAGGGAGAAGACGGCACCGCAAGCCCAGGAGGGACCCCGGAGACGCCCGTCTGCTGCACCTCGATACCAAACCTCCAGCCCCCAGATGCGTGGTCGAAGTCCCCTGGACTGTGGCTTCTGTGGCACCAGCCATAACCAAACCAGGTGGAGAAGTGGCTGTAATTGTGGAATCGCCCATTAACACAAGAGTGAGCCCAGGCTCAGCTTCCTTCTGGCCGGGTCCCCAGGGCCTGTGGCCTCTCCACCAACCCCCAGGCCCAGTGGCCTCCTCCACCAACCCCCAGGCCCAGGGTCAAGGTTCTGTTGACAGAAGACTCAGTGGAAGAGGCCAGCTGTGAGGACGCCCAGCTTCATTTCCACGGACGTCCTGGTGAGTCCAGCCTTCAGCCAGCCCAGCCCGGGGCCAGCTGGGCCACCGTGGTTTTGTAAGGCCCCGATGACGGGAGGGTCCTGAGCAGCTGGCCCCCGTGGGAGTCGGCTTCTTTGCCAGGCATCCAGCCAGCTGGAGACTGAGGGGGACGCGTCAGTGCCCCCCGTTCTGCTGCATTGTCCTGGATCCCACCACCCATTTGCTCAGAAGCTCTGGGATCCTCCACCAAGCCCCAGTCTAATACCCACACCGTCTGCGGGATGATGGACTGTATGAGAGCTCTGGTGGAATACAGAATCCAGTGACCGTGGGGTCTGCACACCGAGGGAGGAGCAAAGGATGGTGTCCACAGAATGGTGTGAGAAAGAGGTCAGAAATCTGAGAGCCCCGGGATAAAATCACCACAACAGCTCGCGGGTCTGCATTTTACAAGGCACTCGCTGGCCCAGGTGTAGACAGGTGCCAACAGCTCTGCCTCAGTCCCTTAGGGCTGTGAGGCCTGGAGTGCCATCCTCACCCGGGGCCTCCCCTCTCAGGCCCAGGGAGATCCCTGCCCCCAGCAGGCGCTCATACAGAGGCTGAGCCCAGGACAGGGTCAGCCTTTCACTGCCCGTGTCCTCCCGTGTTTCACAGCAGCCTCGGGAGGTCCGTGGGGCAGGGAGCAGAGGGCCTGTGACCAACTGTGCCCAACGTCACCCAGAACAGAGCCAAGTGGGCCGAGGCTGAGTCCTAGGGGGTGCACCTGGAGCCTGGAGCCAGGGAAGCACAGGGAACAAGAGCCACTGCCCGGGGCTCCAGCCCACAGGGACTCCTGGCCAGCGGTCACATGGCTGGGGGACAAAGGAATCCCTGCCAGCTGCCTGGGCCTCAGAGTCCCTCCACCTCTTTCCTGAACGGTGTCATATACCCGGAGGCCAACCATCCCCGACCTCAGCTCCAAAGTACTGGGTGGGCTTCTGGCCCCCAGCGTCTCTGTGGCCTGTCCCTAACCTCTCCAGGGTGACCCACAGATACTCTGTGTCTCAACATGTCACCACGTCCAAAACAGTCAGCGTCCCCCACCCCCACAGGAGGCCTGCCTCTGTCCCTAGGGAGGGGAAAGGTGTGTGTGGCCATGTGCAGGACATACATGTATGCACATGTGGACTGTGGGTCAACGTGGGGTGTGTGGAGAGCGAGTATAAACATGCCTTATGAGTGTGTGGACACGCACTGTGAGTGAATGCACATGTGTGACATGTACGCACATATCGGTGTGCGTGCAACCCACGTGTTATCTAGGTGTGCACATGTGGTGCACATGTGAGTGTAAACGTGTATTTTAATATACATGGTGTGTAAGAGCGTGTGACTGCACACGTGGGGGGAAGGGCACCTCCGTCCACGGTGGCTTGTGCCAGAGACCTGGGGTTTCCCTTGACCCCGTATCTCCCTTGCCCCAGAGTGGACCCCTCTTCAGGCCTTGCCAACGTGGCCTCCTACTCAGCCTGGATATTGGCTGGGAGATGGTTACCTGTGTCATGGACCGAGTGCCCCTGTCCCCAAGGCCACATGGTGAAGCTGGGACCTCCAGGATGGCCGTGTTTGGAGATGAGGCCTCTGAGGAAAGACTGAAGTGGAATGAGGATGTGACAGTGGGCCTGCGTGACAGCACTGTGTCCTTACGAGAGGGACTTACTGTCTCCCCAGGTCAAGCACAGAGAAGAGACAGGACTGTGACTGCCTGAGGTCTGGGCATGGGTCCGCAGCCCCGGTCATGGCAGCTGGAGTGGACAGACAGAGACAAAGGTCAAGCTGTGGTTTTTTTATTACACTGTCTCGTTTTGTAAGAGAATCTTTCCAGAAGCCTCATATTCTAATGTCGTCAATGTATCCATTTCTTCTCAATGATTTTCCTCTTGCGTCTCATTTAAAAACACTTCTTCTCTGTGTGGCATGACCCTCTGTGTTTCACTAGAGATTCTGCTACCAACTCTCATACCTCTGGGATCTGCCTGAGGGGTGTGTGTGTGTGTGTGTGTGTGTGTGTGCGCGCACGCGTGTGTGTGCGCTCACATGTGCATGTGACAGAGGGGCTCTTCTCCTACTGTTTCTGCCCCCTGCCCCCTGGGTTGGGTCGCTTTGCCACCCCTGTCCCCTCTGTAAGTTTGGGGCCATCCGATCGCAGGTTTGGAGAGCAGCCCTGTCTGGTAACTTCCTTTGCTCTCAGGAGCAGCTCTCTGAGCATTCCCTGGTCCTCCAGGGTGGTCCATGCTCTACCAGAGGGAGGCTGCCTGCCAGCGTATCTGGGACTGGACAAGAGGCCCGGCCACCTCGAGGAGGCCGTTAGAGGATTGCTCATTCCTGCGCTGGCTTAGCCCATTTCCTGCAGCTGTAACAAAGTATCAGAAAAGAAAGTCTATTCCGTTCTCAGGTTTGGAGGAGGAAAGCCCAAGGCTGGGCAGTCCATCAGGTGGCTTAGGAGTGCGTGACTTCATGGGGGTAGCGTGTGTCAGAGGGACATCCCATGGCATGAGAGGAAGCCAGAGTCCAGGACCTGGGGTCCTGGGGACACCCTCAGGCCACACCAGCCGGCCCTCCAGCTCCGTGCTCCCCAGAAATAAAGTGACGTTTGGCTTTTGCAGAGCTTTGTTCTGCGGCTGTTTTCCTGATCCACGTGAGTCAGGGCAGTGAAGGGCTCGCTGTCTCGTTCTGTCCCCAGGAGGTGACATGCAGCAGTGACCCGTCAATGAAATTCCATCATTTTCTCCATTGTCGCCATTCACCCTGACCTGGTGGGTCCGTGGCCTCCTCGCTGCTCTGTGGCAGTCCCTGTCCTGGGGGTGGCGGTCTGCGTTCCTTCTGTGCCTGAGGACTGGACCACCTGTCCACCTGTCCCAGGGAGCACCCCGCTTCGTTGCCTGGTGTTTGGAGGCCCTCCGTGTTCCCAACTCTCCCTTCTTCCTCGTGGCTCTCAGAGCAGGATCGTTGATTCCGTGAAGAGCCCTGTTTGGGTCTTTACTGAAGTGCGTGGGCTCTGGCCATGCACGCGGCGGGCGATGCCCAGAGACTGCGCCTTTGTCTCTGTGGAGCTCTGTGCATGGCCCCGTCGCGATCTCTGGGGGCTTACTGTCCGCACCTGGGCTTGTCCCCTGTTGCCGAGGATGGGTGTTCCAAGCGCTGGGTTTGGTGTCCTTCATCTCTGGACAGAAGGCATCGGTGCTGGGCTCGGGTCGCTGCCTGGACAGGCCCTCTCATCTGGGCCAGAGTTGACCGCCGTTTCCCTGGGCTTTCCCTGTGGCTGCCAGGCCACCATGGACAGCGCTGACCTTCGCTGCTGCCTCTCCAACGCTGCATTGGTGGTCTGCTTCTCCGTGCGCAGTCTGGGCAGACCTCCAGCCAGGGCTGGGGACGAAAGCACGTCCCTCTCCGTCCTGACTCGACCATGACCATGGCTCCCAGAACGTCGTGCTTGACGCGTGTTCTGAGCAGAGACATGACCACAGTGGCCTTCACCGCAGCAAGACACGGTGCCGCATGACAGCAGCAGACGCTGCCGCGTGTCCTGACAGGAGCCACAGGAGACATGTCTGGCCGACTGCCCTACTCCTCGCCCCAGCCCGCCGGCTCTGCTGCGAAATGTGCTGAGTTCTGTGAGGTCCCCTCTCTTGGCCCCAGGTGCAGGATCTGAGGACACAGCAACGGGGCTTCACGGTCTGGGGAAGTCCTTCTGCCAGGGAGTGTGTTGTGATTCAGTCACGAGTGGACCCGCTGGGAAGGCTGGGAGGCTGGGTGGGGGACTCTGGGTCCCTGGGTCGGGGTTGGGGGCTCCAGAGCTTGAGATTCCCGCCAGGCCCCCGGGGGGTGCAGGAGAGGCCCAGATCAGCTCCTTCCCGTCAGCCGTGACTTTAACCCGCTGGGCTGCCTGGCGCCTCCCGTGGCTCCGCTGGTCCCGTCTGTCCTGAGCCCTCACGGTCCTCGTCCTCTCCTGCCTTGGTGGGGACGACTGGACACTCCTGCTCCCTGGGAGGGCCCTGATGGGTAGGGCAGGTCTGGGTCTGTGGCCATCACATCCAGAGGAGTCCCTCGGCCAGGAGGACAGCAGGGGCCCCGCTGTGCGCCTGCAAGACGTGAGGTGCGCTGTGGGCGCCTGTTGCCAAGGCAGATGCTTCTCTCCCAGACCCAGCATGGTGCTGGGCATCCTCCTCCCACCCCAGGTGCGCCACATCAAGGCCACACTCTATCCGCTGGGTGGGTTCTGTCACGCCTGCTGTTGTCTCGCAAAGTCCAGCTCCCTGCCACCTCCCTGCCAGCTCCCTGCCTCCTCACCACTCACCTCCCCTGCCAGCCTCCCCTGCCAGCCTCACTCATCTCCCTGCCAGCTCCCTGCCTCCTCACCACTGCCCTCACCCACTCACTCACCTGCCTGCCTCCTCTGCCTCCCTTAGCTGCCCACCTCACCCGCCCACCTCACCAAGCCTCGGCTCTGGCAGCCCCAGTTCTCTCTCGTGGTCAGGCCAGGGCCTGCCTCCCTCCCTCCCTGGGAGCTGAGTGCCTGCCACAGCCTTTGGTGGCACCGTGTCTGGCAGGTCAGGGACGATTTGGGGGAGCCAGGCCTTCCAGGACTATGGGTCCAGCACAGTCCGACTGTGCCCTTCTCCTGCCAGCAGCGTCCCGTGGCTCTGCCCTCAGACTGCCCAGGCCTGCGAGCTGTCCCGTCGCCCTGGCCCCGGCCCACCTGGCCTTCTCCCAGCTCTGCCCCTGCTGCCCTGGCCTCCATGTCCCCAGGGCCCAGGTCGGGCCTTTGTGAGGAGTCCGGGAGCAGGAGGAAGGGCTGTATGATGCATATTTCTCCCTGGAGGGGCCCTGCTCCCCAGCGCCCGGGCAAGCTGGCACTGTGTGCGTGCTGCTTCCCACATTGTCACTGCCGTCCCCTGCCGGCAAGGGCTGTCCTGACCTGTTCCCTCTCCTCACCGCCTCTTCAGCACCCGTAAGGCTCTGTCCAGAGGCTGCTTCCTCCAATGACCCGCTCTCCTGCCCCAGGAGCCTTCCTGCCCAGGGCTGTGACCTCCACTCTGGGCCAGAGGCAGAGACAACCGCAGCCCGCACGGTGCACCTCTGCCTGGCCCTGCGTCTCCGGAGCCTGGCGCTGCGGGTGGCACACAGCGCAGAGGCTGGCACAGGAAGCTGGGCGGTGCGGTGTCCACAACTGGGGCGCTATGTGACTGGGTTCTGGGTTCTGGGTTCTGGGTTCTGTGTGACTGGGTTCTGGGTTCTGGGTGACTAGGTTCTGGTGACTGGGGTTCTACGTGGCTGGGTTCTGGGTGACTGGGTTCTGGGTGACTGGGGTTCTACGTGGCTGGGTTCTGGGTGACTGGGTTCTGGGTGACTGGGGTTCTACGTGGCTGGGTTCTGGGTGACTGGGTGACTGGGTTCTGGGTGACTGGGTTTTGGGTTTTGGGTGACTAGGTTCTGGTGACTGGGGTTCTACGTGGCTGGGTTCTGGGTTCTGGGTGACTGGGTTCTGGGTTCTGGGTGACTGGGTTCTGGGTGACTGGGTTCTGGGTTCTGGGTGACTGGGTTCTTGTGACTGGGTTCTGTGGACTGGGTTCTGGGTTTGGGTGACTGGGTTCTGGGTTTTGGGTTCTGGTGACTGGGTTCTGGGTGACTGGGATTCTGGGTAACTGGGTTCTGGGTGACTGGGTTCTGGGTTCTGGGTGACTGGGTTCTGGGTGACTGGGTTCTGGGTTCTGTGTGACTGGGTTCTGGGTGACTGGGTTCTGGGTGACTGGGTTCTGGGTTCTGGGTGACTGGGTTCTGGGTGACTGGGATTCTGGGTGACTGGGTTCTGGGTTCTGGGTTCTGGGTGACTGGGGTTCTACATAGCTTGGTTCTGGGTTCCGGGTGACTGGGTTCTGGGTGACTGGGTTCTGGGTGACTGGGTTCTGGGTTCTGGGGTTCTACATGGCTGGGTTCTGGGTTCTGTGTGACTGGGTTCTGGGTGACTGGGTTCTAGGTTCTGGGTGACTGGGGTTCTGGGTGACTGGGTTCTGGGTGACTGGGGTTCTGGTGACTGAGGTTCTGGGTGACTGGGTTCTGGGTGACTGGGATTCTGGGTAACTGGGTTCTGGGTGACTGGGTTCTGGGTTCTGGGTGACTGGGTTCTGGTGACTGGGGTTCTACATGGCTGGGTTCTGGGTTCTGTGTGACTGGGTTCTGGGTGACTGGGTTCTGGGTTCTGGGTGACTGGGTTCTGGGTGACTGGGATTCTGGGTGACTGGGTTCTGGGTTCTGGGTTCTGGGTGACTGGGTTCTGGGTGACTGGGTTCTGGGTGATTGGGTTCTGGGTTCTGGGTGACTGGGTTCTGGGTGACTGGGATTCTGCGTGACTGGGTTCTGGGTTCTGGGTTCTGGGTGACTGGGTTCTGGGTGACTGGGTTCTGGGTTCTGGGTGACTGGGTTCTGGTGACTGGGGTTCTACATGGCTGGGTTCTGGGTTCTGTGTGACTGGGTTCTGGTGACTGGTTTCTGGGTTCTGGGTGACTGGGTTCTGGGTTCTGGGTGACTGGGGTTCTGGGTGACTGGGGTTCTGGTGACTGAGGTTCTGGGTGACTGGGTTCTGGGTGACTGGGTTCTGGGTGACTGGGGTTCTACATAGCTTGGTTCTGGGTTCCGGGTGACTGGGTTCTGGGTGACTGGGTTCTGGTGACTGGGGTTCTACATGGCTGGGTTCTGGGTTCTGTGTGACTGGGTTCTGGGTGACTGGGTTCTAGGTTCTGGGTGACTGGGGTTCTGGGTGACTGGGTTCTGGGTGACTGGGGTTCTGGTGACTGAGGTTCTGGGTGACTGGGTTCTGGGTGACTGGGTTCTGGGTGACTGGGGTTCTACATAGCTTGGTTCTGGGTTCCGGGTGACTGGGTTCTGGTGACTGGGTTCTGGGTTCTGGGTTCTGGGTGACTGGGTTCTAGGTGACTGGGTTCTGTGGACTGGGGTTCTGGGTGATTGGGGTTCTGGGTGAATGGGTTCTGGTGACTGGGGTTCTACATGGCTGGGTTCTGGGTTCTGGATGACTGAGTTCTGGTGACTGGGGCTCTGGGTGACAATTCCAGACATGTGTACAGTGTGCACTGATCAAAGCCAGCCACACTCTTTCCACCCCACCCCAGCACCCTTCCCAGGCCCTGGCCACCACTTTCCCACTTGGAGGCCGATGCTTCTTCAGTGTTTGTTCACCTTTCTGTTCTGTCTCACTTCACTTAATGTCCTCCGGCTCCATCGAGTTTGCTGTAAATGACAGGACTTTGTTCTTCTTTGTGGCTGAATAGTACTCCATTGTGCATGTATCCCCTGAATTTTCCTGTCTATCCATCTGTTGACGGGGACCTGGACCAGTTCCTTAACTTAGCAACCGCAGATGAGGTTGCCATAAACACAGGCAAGTGTTTCTTTTGCATTCTGATTTTTCTTTCCTTTAGATTCCCACCCAGGCGTGGGTTGGCTGGACCAGGAGGCAGGCTGTCTTAGAGTTCCCAGGAAACTCCAAGCTGTACCGACTGCTACTCCTATCAGCAGTGCCCGAGGGTCCCTCTTCTCCACACCCTTGCCAGTATTTGTTGTTTTTTTGTGGTTTGTTTTTTTTTAAAATTCACATTTTAAAATGCATTCATTTACTTGTTCCAGCTGGTTCTACATGAGGACAGGATGTCCTTCAACTCGTAGTACACAAACGGAGCCCAAGTTTTCATTTCTCTGGTTGGACACGAAGTCCAGCCACACCATTCATGCCTTCATACATGGACCCAGGGGCTTTTCGGGTGCTGTATTTCCATGGCCCTGTCCTGGTTGGAATTTCATTTTGCATTCCCTGTGGACAACCACACCCATCACTTTTCTGTGCACAAGTCGCTGTTTGTGTTTCTTCTTTGGAGAAGAGTTCCACTCAGATCATTTCCCCTTTTTTTAAATGGGACTGCCTGGGTTTCTGTCAGGAGGCCCTGGGTTCCTTGCAGATTCTGTCACTGACCCGCTGGCCGATCATGGCAGGCAAGACTTCCTCTCGTTTTCCAGGTCATTTCTTCTCACTGCTGACTGTGTCCTGTGTGGTGTGGGAGCCTTTTAGTTGGACGTAGCACCATTTGTCGAGTTTTGCTTGTTGCCTGTGCTTTGGGTCCTACCCAGAAGGTCTCTTTCTGCACCGGCATCTGGAAGCATGGCCCCCTTTTCCTCCGGTTCTTTCCTCCTTCACACCACCAGCCCCTGGCTGCTGAGCTGGAGGCCAGGGTGTGCCTGCTTTCCCAGGTTCTGCAGCACAGCCCTGTGGGGCCCAAGGAGGGGGCGCTCAGCCTCCCAAGAGCTGGGTCCAAACTGGAATCTTTCAGCAGCGCTTAGGAGCCTGGTGAGTCCACTGCCTCGCTAAAAGGAAAGTTTTCCGGAACTCTTTGTTCAGGAAGTGGGTTTGACTTTACTGACGGCTGATTCCCTGCAGGTAACAGGGAATTGCAAAAAGGCTCTGGAGTTAAGTGTCCACTTACTCTCAAAGACGAGGCAGATATACATATAAAATGTACAGTCTCGTGCTTGAGCACTCTTGGGGAGGTGGCTTTTAAGCCTCCGTGGCTCTTGGTGCCATCTCCCGCAATTTCCCACCCTGCCACCGTGGTCATGCTGGGGCTGGGGGGACGCCATGTCTGGCATTCCAGGGTCCTGGGCAGGTCTAAAGGGAATTCTTGATTCAGAAATGGATGAAATAAATCCAGACCAAAAATACTGCAGTGCGGGGGTGTGCACGTGAGCTATTTGTGAGAAATTTCAAGTCTTTTGAGGTAAAAATCAATTTACGAAGAAAACAAGCCCAGCCTTGGAAAGTCACCGGTTCTGTTCACTCTGGGTCCTATTTGCATAGAAAGCAAGCTGCCCGACAATGCTTTAGCCAAGCGCAGATTAACACTGGATTTGCATACTCTCGTGCCTTCCATTTCTGGAGAGGTTGAAATGAGTTGCTTGATTAAGCCTTGGTCCATCTCTTAATTTATTCGATTTTTTTAAAGTCATCAGCTCTGTTTAAGGTGGAGCACCTCGGAACCTTGGAATGAAGCACTGGCTGGTGGGGTGCTTTGTCCCCTTCCATAACCAGGTGTGACCCACTCCCACTCCTACAAAGGTGTAAGGGTCTGGCGAACGATGGAGGAAGAGACCACCAAGAGACCGACTCATGCAACAGCAAAAGGGGATTTATTGAGGATCCAGTGCACTGGGGCTCCAGGCTCACTCAAGAAGGGACAGCGGCCAAGAGCCCGGAGCAGGGGTTGAGCAGTGCTTAAGTACACTTTTTGGGGAGGGTGGGGGCTTTGCATACATCAGAGCAAATCATCATGAGGTGCGGGAAAATCAAACAACCACTCTCAAACATGATTAGTACATTCATTGGCGGGAACAGGTCGGGCGGGAGTGATAGGTCACTCCTAAGGAGGGGGATACATTCAAACTGATTGGTTTGGGCCCTGAGGTGCCTACGTGCCTAGCTGCACAGGGTCCAAGTTGTTAAACAACTAAGTGGTCAGGGAGGATTATTTAATGGGCAGTCCCGGGAATTGTCCTAACAGCTACAGGAATTTCAGGCTTTGAGTGTAGCATAGAAACTTAACAATACCTGGTCCTTTACATTTTAACTCAGGCTTTGCAGCTTAGAAACTCTACAATACCTGGTCCTTTACATTTTAACTTCAGTTTCTTTTATCCTTTCAAAGGGACCTGTAAATGTTGAGGTGGGATTGCAATAAATCACTCAGTCAATCTCTAAGCCGGGAATGGAAACTTTATTCACCAGCCTGTGGTCCAGATCCACCAGCGGGCAGGCCAAGGGCAGGCTGCAGGTCTACACCCTTCGACCCTCTCGGGGTCTGAGTACACCTTTTATAGTCCAAAACCATCTTAAAGTAGAAGTGGCTGTTGATATGATTCAAAACCATAAACAAACGTCATGAGATCTAAAATCCTAAGCAGAAAAGGGAGTGGCCAAAAGGTCCCTAGTTGTGTACAAGTTACAGAATGGTCACCAACGTCTAGAGAGTCAGTCTCTGCCAGGGCACATGGTCCAGGGAAGACGGGAACTCAAGAGAGAACACTTTTACATTGTGTAAGAATCGCCATTTTGTGTTGGCAAACATGCTATGCTAGGCAACTGTTGACAGGCGCAGAGGCAGGGTTTTCCCTGGGAGAAGGCTTTCTAACATGACGTGGAGGCTCAGGGCAAAATGGAGTCTGTTTGGTCACTGCCCACATAGCCTGGGCCATGACATAATCGGGCCTCACAAGTTCTTTTGTTGTTGTTGTTGTTTTTTATTTATTGTAATTTGTTATACCTGACAGCAGAGTGCATTATAATTCATATTACCCATATAAAGCACAACTTTTCACATCTCTGGTTGTACACATCGCAGAGTCACCATCCATGTCTTCATGCATGTACTCGGGGTAATGATGGCCATCTCATTCCACCATCTTTCCTACCACCCTGTCCTCTCCCTTACCCTCCCTACCCTTTGCCCTATCTGAAGCTCCTCCATCCCCCCATGCTCTCCACTCATCCCCTTAATGGATCAGCATCTTTTGGTTTTTGGGCGATTGACTTTCTTCTCTTAGCATAATATTCTCCAACTCCATCCATTTACCTGCGAATGCCTGGATTTTATTCTCTTTAAATGCTGAGTAATTTTCCATTGTGTATATGTACCACATTTTCTTTATGCATTCAACTATTGAGGTGTATCTAGGTTGGTTCCACAGGTTAGCTATTGTGAATGGTGCTGCTATAAACATTGATGTGGCTGTGTCCCTGTAGGATGCTGTTCTTAAGTCCTTTGGGTATAAACCGAGGAGAGGGATAGCTGGGTCAGATGGTGGTTCCATTCCCAGTTTTCCAAGGAATCTCCTTACTGCTTTCCATATTGGCTGCACCAATTTGGGGTCCCACCACACCCTCGCCAACACTTACTGTTGTTTGTCCTCACAATAGCTGCCGTTCTGACTGGAGTGAGATGATGTCTTAGAGTAGTTTTGATTTGCATTTCTCTAATTGCCACAGATGATAAACATTTTTTCATGTATTTGTTGGTTGATTGTATATCCTCTTCTGAGAAGTGTTTGTTCAGGTCCTTGGTCCATTTGTTGATTGGGTTGTTTGTTTTTGTGGCGTTAAGATTTTTGAGTTCTTTATAGACCCTGGAGATTGGTGCTCTGTGTGATGTGTGTTGGTAAAACTTTGCTCCCATCCTTAGGCTCTCTATTCACCTCACTGGTGGTTTCTTTTGCTGAGAAGAAGATTTTAAGTTTGAATCCATCCCATTTATTGATTTTTGTTTTTAATTCTTGAGCTATAGGAGTCTTATTAAGGAAGTCAGGGTCTAATCCTACCTAATGGAGACTTGGGCCTACTTTTCCTTTGTTAGGTGCAGGGTCTCTGGTCTAATTCCTAGGTCCTTGATCCACTTTGGGTTGAGTTTTGTGCATGGTGAGAGACAGGGGTTTAATTTCATTTTATTGCATGTGGATTTCCAGTTTTCCCAGCACCATTTGTTGAAGAGGTTGTCTTTTCCCCAATGTATGTTTTTGGCTCCTTTGTCTAATGTAAGATAACTGTAATTATATTGGTTAGTCTCTGTGTCCTCTATTCTGTACCCCTGGTCTATAAGTCTATTTTGGTGCCAATACCATGCTGTTTTTGGAACTAACAGATCCACCCCAAGGCATATCATAATGAAAATGCAAGACATACAGTATGAGGAGAGATCTGTTGTGATTTTGTACATTTGGCATCCTATAAGCGTCTTGTATTGGATTTTCCAATTTATTCTTCATGTTTGGAAATTTTCTAATATTATTTCATCGAATAGATGGCTCCTTCCTTTGGTTTGGATCTCTATGCCTTCCTCTATCCCAATGATTCTTAACTTTGGTCTTTTCATGTTACCCCACAATTCTTGAGTGTTCTGCTCATGGTTTCTTACCGTCCTCTCTGTGTGGTCAACGTTCTTGTCAAGATGATATATTTTGACAAGAATTGTCTGAGCTCCTGTCTTCCAAGTGATCTAACCTGTTGGTGGGGTTGTCTATTGAGCTTTTAATTTGGTTTATTGTTTATTTCATTTCAAGGATTTGTCTGTTTTTGTTTTTTCGGAACCTTTGTCTCCTTATTGAAGTAATCTTTTGCTTCCTGTATTTGCTTATGTAGCTCTTTATTAAAATGGTCTTTTGCTGCCTGGATTCGCTCTCTTATGTCATCCTTTAATTCACAGAACATTTTAATCAGGTAACCCTGCACTCCTTCTCTGTAATTCCTTCTGCTGTAGTGGCCTGGAGTCTAATAATGTAGAACCTTGGTTGGTTTGGGGACACTTTCTTCCCTTGTTTTTTTTTTTTATGTTGTTTGTGTGCCTTCCCTTCTAGTACTGCAATCTGAGGGTTTATCATTTTCACCCTACAGGCTTATAGTGTCCTTGCAGGGTTTAATACCTGTCCTTTGAGGGGGAGGATAATCTTAACAGACCCCAATACAACCAGTACAACCTGAAACCAAATAGCTGCTATGAAGACGTATACAGTTTGGTCACCATGTTCGGAAATAGTTCAATTATTATCTTCAATATAAACAGTAGGTTTGCAAAAGGGTCTACAGTTTCTGATGTGAACAAAGAACCGGGGGTGGGGGTTAGGATGAGATGTTGAGGGGGAAGGAGGTGAGGATAGAGTTATTACATCTTAGAAAGCCTGAAAAAGAAATCTAAGGGAGTTGGTTAGTAGCAGGAGAAGAGAGCGGAAGTGATTGGGGTAGACAAGTGAGCAGGAGGTTAGTAGAGCACATGAAACAAACACACACCAATATCAAGAAGAATAAAAATGTAAAAATAGGAGATAAAAGAAGAGACAACACCACCGGAATGCACTATTCAGACCTCCCAGTCCTCGGTAGCCTGGTTCATGAAAAGCAGTTGGTTTCACAAATGTTGGGGACGTGAGGGCAGGAGAAGAAAGAGCAAGAGGAAAAACCTCGAATGAGGAAACCAGGATTATTTTTGTTGGAAATCAGTACCTCTCCCACTTCCCTTCTCATCCTACAGGGGGGTTGTCTGTCCTTAGCTGGTTTCTTCACCCTCAGGATGGTGCAGGTTATTCGGGTGGGAGAGCCGGTCTCAGGTGTGGGGCTCCTGGAGGTGGGGGATGGCACTTGCCCTTCCTGATGGGAGACGGCACCCCAAGGATCTCTTCTGGGGCCCGCTGGTCTGATGTGGGCGCCTGGTCTTTCTCCTTATATCACCTGTAGGCCTCACGGTTCCCGGTCTCTAGTTTAGTCTCTAATCTGTATCCCACTCACCCCTTCCTCTCTACTTCCTAACTGGGGACCTTTCTCTCCTAGAGGTCTTGTGGGCTGAGCCCTGGGGACTGTGCACCTGTCACCGGAGAGCTGTTTTGTATAGGGCAGTCACTGTGCCAGGTGGCAGGTGCTGGGCAGACGGGGAGGCTGGATACTGTCAGGACCTGCCCAGCCAGAGTTCCAAGCTGGGAGTTGTCCCAACTAAAGATGGTGATGAAGGTGTCCCAAGATGGAGGTGGCTGCTTTCAGCGATGAGGAGAGGGTTGTGGTGGACATGGTGTTGGGCAATGTGTCATAGACGTGGCTCTGTGGCATGCAGTGTTGTGACTGTCAGCTGTCTCCAGATGTGGGTGCCTGTGCGATGTCCTCAGTTGCAGGCAACCTATAGCGTGTAGGGGACTATGGTAGTGGCTGCAGAGTCCCAAGATGGAGGTGACCGGAGGAGCCCCACTTTGGTGGATGGGGGTCCACATGGGGGTGGCAGCCAGGGTTCCTGCACAGAGGCAGTGGCGGGTGTCCTGTGTGGGAGTCGTGCCGGGATTCCTGCTCCGATGGGTGGCCGGGAGCCCTGCTCGGATGCTGATCCTGGTAGTCCAGCTGGGGCACCCGGGGTCCTGCACTGTCGCTGAGGCCTGGACCCCTGTCCGCACAGCAGCCATGGTTCCTGCCCAGGAGCAGCTGTGGGGGTCCTCGATTACTCGCAGAATGGAGCCACACAGAACATCGCCTCCCTTCAGCCGGGTCTTGCGGCTCCTCCTCGACAGGTTCTTTGAAGCCCGTGGACTACACTTCCCTCCCACGGCCCCCCGAGGGCCAGCGCCATGGGTGAACCAGTGTGCCCGACTAGGGGTGCCCGACTAGGGGTGCCCGACATGGACTTGAACCCACTTCCTGGTAACGAGAGCTTTGTGAGTTACCAGCTGCCCTGTGCCTGTTCCCTCCCTCGCACAACATGAGAGGGTGTGGGGGGCGGAGGGGCACCCTGCAGCCTGGGTCCCTGGAGCCCTGAACCTCGCCCCCGCAGGCCTTCAGGAAGCTCGGTGATGACCTCGCAGTGCCGCTGTTGGGCCGGCCACCCTATTGGCCTTCTGGTCATTTGCTTTTGTCCTATGTCTCCACGGGATCAAAGTGGCTTTGAGAGGCACTGGTTGGTTCCTGTGAATCCAAGTGGCATTATTTCTCTTTTCTAAATTTCTTTTGTAAAGTGACAAATAAAAATTATATATGTTTATGGTACGTGGAGCCGAGTTTGAAATACGAGGGACGGCCCAGTGAGCTGATGACCAGGTGCATGGTGGTGAGCAGCGTTGACTCTGCATCTGAGGCTTCAGTTAAGGACACATTGTGGTCCCCACATGCTGTTGAACCTGCTCTTCTAACTACAATGACCCACACTCCCCACCACCCTCCAACCTCAACTGGCACAGGCGGCCCTGACTCTGAACCCTCCAAAGACTGAAATGGATGCTCCCTGGGCACGTTTGTTTCAATCAAGAAAGACTCTCATTGTTCCCAGCTGTCCAGAGTACAGACAGAGGCCACTGGCCCTTGGTGAGGGGAGGACATGGTTTTTAGTCCTGTGTTTGTGCCTGGACCCTGTCTATCTGGGCGCCAAGCACATGCTTGCAGGGCGATTATTAAATTAGGTTCACATCATCCGTGTGCAGTGGGGACGGGTGTGGGCAGAGAATGGGGGCTCCCTCACGTCAATGCCCAGCTGGGCACTGACCCTGGAGCTGCCAGCAACCTCCACCAGCTGCCATGTGGCTTGACAAGGCCTCCGAGGTGCAGAGTGGGAGGGCCCCAGCCACACGCCCTCCATGGCCCAGGCCTCCCCCCAGAGTCTGATCTTCCTTCCTTTGGACCTTCACCACCTGCTCAGGGTCAGGGGTCCCCGGAGTTCCAGCCTGGGGCTCTGACCTACAGGATTCTCCGTGACACGCTGCTCATGGCCCCCACCACTCCCAGGCTTCAGTCCTACCTCGGACATGGCCCCGTGTGGACGTTGACAGACTGAGTGAGGCAGAGGCCATTTGCTCAGAGCTTGCAGGGAGGGGCCACTGGCCTCACTGGCATTTGGAGACACCCAGGGGTGGCAGGGGAGGAGCCCCGTGGGAGACTGCTGCCCTGGGCCACTGGAGGTGACACAGGGAGACAGGGTGTCCTGAGGGGCTGGCTGGGAGCATGACTGTCTCTGGGGTTCCTGAGTTGGAAGCAGGAACAAAGGGGCAGGTGTCAGCGATGAGGACGCCCCGGCTGCTAGAGGCTGCTTGCCACAGAGGGTGCAGCTGGTGACCTGGGCACTGAGTGGGTCGGAACTCTCCATCCATGAGCGGACTGGTCTTTGCACCTTCAGCCACACTGCTGAGCCTCGGAGTCCACGGTGCAGTAAGAGGCTTGCCACCTGTCCCCTGCCCAGGGCAAGTCCCCTTCCTCCCTCCCAGGCCTCCCCCAGCCAGGCCATCCAACCCCGGGCCCTGCTGACCCCTCCTCCCAAGTATCTCCTGACCACAGCCCCTTGCCCCTGCCTCTCACTGTTCAGAAACCCAAATCACCTTTCTGGGGCTGCTGCTCTCCCTGCCCAGACCCCTCCCCTCCAGACTTGTCACCCAGCTGTGGGTGGGGGATCCCCCTGAAGCACAACCTGGTCAGGTGACTGCCCTGTCTCCCTGGTGGCACCTTGGCTCCTCTTGAAAGGCCCATGGCATGCAGCAGGGACATGGTGGCTGGGGACAGAGGCTGGCCTGGCCTGCGGGCTCCACTCCTCACTGGTCTCCTGGGGCACTCCAGCGGGTGGCATAGACCTGCGAGAGCTCCAGTGCTGGCTTCCGGCTCCCCAGTGTCCACTCTCCAGCTCAGGGCCTTCACCCACATGTGGATTGAGGGCTAGGGAAGGACAAGGGGCCCTTCCCCTCCTGTCTTGGTGTGGATGACTTGGACGAGGTGGGCGGCGAGGGCTCTGCCCTCCTTCAAGTGGCAGCCTGGCAGGTAGCCCTGTGGGAAGCCCGCCCCTCAGGGACGCCCCAGCTCTGCTCAGGGATCCCCAGGAAGTGGCTCTGGGATGACCTCATTCTGCAGTTAGGCTATACCTGGCCTCAGGTGACTCTCCTCCCCTCTGAAGCCCCAGTGTGCAGCGTGGAGTTGGCCCAGCAGCTGCAGTAGGTGCTCAGAGATCACCTGTTGCACGAGCAGAGCCCATTTCCCCCAGCCCCCTGCATCCTGGGACAGACACCTGCCTCCTGCAGGGCTCCACAAACAATGAACAGGAATCTTCTAGAAATCCAGACAAGAAACCCAGTCCGCCACCACCGCACATGGGCCCCATCACCACCGCCCCTGCTCTGCTCATCCCAAAGGGCTCAGTGCACTTAAAGCCCAGTGTGCCTCAGAGGCGCCCCCTCATGGAGAGCCACAGGAGGCACCCAGGCCCCATGCAGGAGGTGTCGGGGTGGAGGTCCTGCACCCTGGCAGTTGTGCCATGTGTGAGCAGGCGGCGGGGTTTGGCCTGGAGCCCCTGAGGAGGGCAGTGTCAGAGTCCATGCTCTGCAAAGGCACAAACGGAGGCAGGAAGTCCTGTGGCCAGGGCCCTAGGCGGGGAGCCAGGCTGAGCAGGGGTGGAATCTTGGCTTCAGAGCCACGTTCTTCACCGACAGTGGTGATCCCCCCACAGACAACGGTTACAATTTCACACACGGTTCTGAAATTTGCGTTTTCATTTAACAGATACATCACGACTACTTTTCCATATATTTTAATATTCTTCGACAACATAATTTTTAAGCCATATAGTATTTCATGGCACGGATGGAGTGTAATTCATCTTACCAGGTCTCCATTCTTCAACATTTGGGTTGTTTCCAATTTTTCAATGGTTATAAATATCACTGCGAGAAGCACCCTCACAGATAAATCTCCTTCCTTCTCTGTGGTTATTTCCTCTGCAGAAAAATCTCAAAAGCAACGTGGTTGGACCACAGAGTTTGCCATTTTAAAACTATACACACATTTGCAAATGTGAATTTGTGAATTTCGATGATCAAAACTGTTTTTAAAACCTGTGAGAATTAATGTATCAAAATACCATTTGCCAACCCCCATGGAACAAGGAGTTAGGTTCTATTCACACTGGAATTCTGAACACAAATGGAGGGTACGGCAGGTCGTAAAACAAACCAGCGGCAGGACTCACAGGTTAGCCAGAGCCCAGAGGGGATTATCTGAGAGTAAGATGGTGACGATGATGAAGGTGGTGGTGATGGCAGTACATCTGTGTGGACAGTAAGGCAGCCTGACACGCTCAGCACTTTACTGTGCTCCTCATTTGCTCCTCCCAGGAAGCAGGGGGGTGGCAGAATGGCCTTCAACACAGACCGCCTGTCCCTTCTGCCTGCCTTGCCCAGCAGAGCCCAGCCTTGTTGTGTGTGGACAGTGCCTGTGCTGGTCAGAGACCCTTGTCCCAGTCTCCCTTGCTGGTGGAAGTGGCTGCTGGACTAAGTGGTCACCAACCCTTCTGGAAAGGGGATGTGAGTTCTCGAGACCCTCTACTCCCCCCCTTGCCCTCCATTCTCTGGATTGTGAGGAGGACATGGCAGGCTGGCCTCCACCATGCAGAGGGGACAGTTCGCGGTGATGGGACACTACAAAAACCAGCATGGGAGAAACCCTGGTCTCATTGAGCTCACAGAATGAGGCCACCTGCCTGTGTGTTGTTAGGTGAGAAGAGGCAAGCATTCATCTCGGTGCAGTTTTGGGTCTCGCCGAGCAAAACAATGTGCCTCCGAGACCAGTAACTGAGGCCAAGAGCCCGTGACCAAGCAGGGGCGGGCAGAGCCCCTCCAGACTCCGGGAGGGGCTTGCTCACCCCCAGCCTCGTGCCCAGAACTTCAGAGAGAAACAGATGCGAAGGCTGGCCAAACCCTGGCCACTTTAGATCAGTCCTTCTGGAATACTCCTTGGGGAGGGAAGCAGGACCCAGATGCCACAAGCCTGTGCCTGAGTTCTGTTGCCATCACCTGCCAGGGACACTGGGGGGCTCCTCAGGGCATCACCAAATGTGGCCCCTTTGAAAAGGTGACAACGTGTACATCTCAGTCTCCTCTCTATGGAGGGTGAACACAGAAGACAGCTCCGAGGTTTGGAGCAAAACCTGAGATACAGAAATGGTTCTCCAATGGACATTTTAATTTTGTGAGACCTTCACCCTCGGTATCCCTGGGGGATCAGACTGCAGGACCCCCAAGGACACCATGTCCACCGAGCTCTGGTTCCTCGTTAGCCATGTTTGCATGGCACCTGCAGACAGACCCCTTGCTGTGCATTTCAAAACCTCCCAGAGTTGGTTACCGTGTCTGATTCAAAGTGATGGCAGGGTCGACAGCTGCAGGGCCTCCTGGTCTGGGTGACATGCATGTTCACTGCCGATGCTACGTTTCCACATGTGTTGGATTCAAGTTGGGTGAAGCCACACAGGCGGGGCCTGGGGACACTTTTCCATCAAGCAGACACCCAGCCTGATGCTCCCCACAGCTAAGCCCTGGGTGCTCCCCATACCTCCCAGGGTGGGTCTTGGCGCCTGGCCCTGGGCCCCCACTGGCTTGCACTGGGCGGGAGCTGGCCCTGTGGGCGGCCTGAGCTGGCCTGAGCTGGCCTGAGAAGAGGCGTGGGTGTGCAGAGCTCAGGAGCCAGGGCCAAGTAAGCCCCTGCCCACAGATCAGCAGGGAGACGTCGCTGTTCTGGGTTCTCACCAACCACGCCCCTGCCTGGGGACACTGTGGCCAGCAAAGCAGGTGCAGCAAGGTCCCTCCAGTCTGCCGCCTGGCCTTGTGCTTGCATTGAAGTCCTCAGGACACTTGGCAACACGATGAAGAGAAATGAGGCGAGGAGGAGGAGAAGGCCGAGGGCGAGGCCACACGATCACCCTGTCACTAATTATTACGGAGTGTAAAGCAGGAAAATTAAAATGTGCTTGCAGCTAGTAGCTTAATGTGATTGAGCGCTTCAGAAAAATGAAACCAGGGGAAGGACAGGTGGTGAACCTGACTGAGGGGCAGGAATTACCTTCCTCTCCCAAGGAGAGTGGCCCTCACCGGTGTGGTCCGCCGTCTCTGCATCCTGGATGCAGGGGAAGTCTCTTCCAGACCTGGGGAGCCAGGGGCAGGTGCTGCCGCCCCACTTGGCCTGTGGTCCTCACCCTGCTGAGCCTGGGGGAGCCTCGGGGCGTGTGGGAGGCAAAGCAGACTGCGGCAAGCACAGAGGCCTGTTCCCAGGAAGGGCAGAATGTTCCCGAGGGCAGGCACCAGATGCTGGGAAGTTCTGTTGATGCTGGGAAGTTCTGTTGCTGAGAGCCAGCCCTCTGCAGTCAGCCGGCCTGAAGGAGGAAGGAGGGGGAGGAAGGAGGAGGCTGTGGGTCAGCCAGGCTGAGACCACAGACACATGGCGAGCGAGGGTTTGCACGTTGACACCTGGGAGAAAATGCGTCGCTCCACATGGGACAGAGAAAACTACCAAATAGATATTAATAGACTTTTAAAAGAAATAAGAAATTTCTTTTCCCCAAGAAGGGGAAAAACAACCCAGATGTACGGGATACGTGTGTTTGTCATAGACTCGGCAACAGTGACCACAGCCTGGGACAGCAGGAGTGGCCCAGCCTACAGTCCCCCTGGGGGCAGGCACGGGACAGGGCTCATGAGCGCAGGAGCGGGACATGCTGGGTATTTTAACTCTCTGGCCCCCAGCACCCTCCTTCTCCTATGGCCAGGGAGAGCGCCAGGGTCCCCTACACATTCCTGCCACAGGGCACAGTCCAGCCACCTCCATCTTCTCCTGGAAGTCTCTGGAAAGGGTGTCTTTGGTGGCTGGGGCACCACCTCTCCTGAGCCCAACTGCAAAGGGCAGAGGACTCACTGTCCTGTGGCGGGCAGGACCACAGGGCTCTGCTCCTTCGGCCTCCAGGGCTCCTGTGAGAAGCGCCTCCTGGGGTTCTGCCTGGGCTGGCCTCCAGGATGGCAGCGCCCACCCCACCTCCCTCACCTTTGTCCCTAGCACCTTTTAAACATGACATTCTCTAGCCATTTACTCTGCTGTGGTCTGTCTCCCTGACAAAATGTCAGCTCTGAGTGAACAGCAGTTCCCCTCCCCTCCCCATCTTTCCGTGAACTCTTTCTTCCCGGGACCTAGGACCGTGCCTGGCACACACTAGGTGCTGAGAGAAACTCCCCCAGAGTCCTGAACGCCCTGGGACTTGCGCTCCCAACACTAACCTTGCTCTTCTTCACCTTTGGTAGGTGCAGGATGACTGCGACGTGAGCGCTTGCTCCCCTGTGTCCTGGGTTCCCACACCCACCTGCCTCTCAGGGACCCACCCCCAGCTCCCAGATGGCACCTTGGAAAGGTGGAGTCTGGAGCTGGTTGACCTGAGCTCTCTGGAAAAGCCCGAGCCTCAGCCTCAAGCAACTTGGCCCAAACTTGGTGGGTTTGTGCAGGAAGGGACGCAGGGGCCTCCTTTTCCTGATGAGTGACCGTGTGTAGGAGCCCATGGGTGACCCAGAGCTTGCACTGGGCAGCAGGCAGACTCAGGACGGCTCTGGGGACTGCGCCCTGGCCTAGTGGGAAGGGGAGCCCTCTTCTTGCACCCGGTTCTCCCCTTCTAGCCCAGGTCCCTGCTGTGACTCAGCTGGGCACCTCCTGCACATCCAGGGCTACTAGGGCCATGTTGGGTGGGGATCAGAAAGGCCGAGCCAGCCCCGTGGGTGGGACAGCCAGATCTGGGGCTTGGTGCTGACCTCAGGGTGGAAGAGGCCAGCTGGGGATTTTGGAGGTGCACATGAGCACCGTGGGCGAAGCCCACGGCAAGCCGAACGCAGAGGCTGCAAAACCAATGTCCAAGCAAGGGGGGGACTCGAGGGCTGGATGGAATGCCCACCACCAGCTGCCTGGAGCTCTGGTGTACCTGCAGGGAGTGAGATCTCTAGGTTTTGGGTCTCCTTGGTCCTGTCTCCCACCCATTGGCCACATCAATCAGGCCCTCCCTGGCAGGCTGGGGTGGGGGCTGGACTGTCCCCAGTAGGTGCCTGGTAGGCTGAGCCCATGGCCTGACCTTGAGCTCCCCTCCCACCCGGCTGGTCCCCTGGTCAGCTGACCAGCTACACCTCCCTGGTCCTCAGCCAGGGAGCTTCCCCCTCCCCTCGAGCCCTCAAGGTTGATCAACAAGCCAATCACATGCTCCCCCAGGACCAGGGACATCCTACCTCCCTGTCACTGCGAGGCCTGCCTCCCATGCCCTGCCTGGTCACTCTGCCCCAACTGCACCCCGTGTGGCTCTGCATGGCCAGCCCGTGCTCCTCCCTGGCTGTGAGTCTGGTGACTCACAAGCTGCTGATCCCACTGCCACTCCAGCATCAGGTGGGAGTTTTGCCCCCACCAACAGCTTGGAGCGGAGGCGGTGGTCAGATCCGTTGCACAGGAAGAGAGTCTGTCCAGGACAGGAAGGAGATGGACAGCAAGCCTGTGCCCACCAGCTGTCCTCCAGGACAGGGAGGAAGGCCGGGGTGAGGGACCCAGCTCGCCCATGGGATCCAAGGACACAAGCCCGCATTCCCAAGCCCACTGTGACAGCCCCTCACGGCTTCTCCTGCCCACTGGGCAACCAGGATTGGAGGAGGGACTGGGCTGTTCATAGCTGTGTCCTTGACCCTGGCCCGGGGCCTGTGTGGACAGAATGATGAACAGGGAGGAATGCGGGGTCTGCCATGACGCTACTGTCCCAGCCCGCAGGGAAGGAGGGAGCTAGGGGAGAACCCGTTGGTGACAGAAAGGGCAGGGAGTTTGCGAGTCCTTGTGCCCAGTGTGCACTGTGGACTGTCACTTGGCTATCCAGAGAAGGAGTCCTGGCCCAGTGCAGGGGGGAAGCTAGAGGAAACAGGGGCCTGGACAGCAGCCTGGTATGCGGCTGTGTGTACGTGAAGTGGCCGGAATAGGCAGGTCTACACGGCCAGAAGTGGACCGGAGGCTGCCTGGGCTGGGGCCGGGGATGGGATGGAGAAGTGGCCACCAGGGTGCCAGGCTGGTTTGGGAGTGAGCGTTCAAGATGGGAATATGGTTGAACTACTCTGTGGTGTGTCTACGTGGGGGTGTTGGGCTGTGGGGGTTGCACCCTGGTAATGTGTGTAAAATGTAAAAGAAAAGAAAAGTAGTCGGCAGAGTCAGGACACAGGGAGAAGACGCTGCTGTGTTAGCCATGGTCTGTCCCTGGGACCACAGGTCCGGATGAGGGCGACTCAGAGAAGTTTGTTCTGCGTCAAGGTTTCAGAGATCCAGTTAGTAGCAGGGCAGCTCCATTGCCCTGGGCTCGGTGAGGCAGCCCATCATGGGGGATGGCAGGCTGAGGAGCTCTTCTCTGCTCAGGGCGACTGGGAAGCAGAGAGGGGAAGGGGCGGAGGACAATTCCAAGGCAGCCCCCGCGAGCCTCCTCCTCCAGCCCCTCCCACCTGCCCCAGTCAGGCCCTTCAGACTGGGTGGACAGATCAGAGTGCAGCCCACACAGTCCCGTCACTTTGCCTCTGAATGTTCCTGCACTCACAGGATGGGGACCCCACAACAGACAGGAGCCGCGGGAGAACCAGCCTGTGATCCTGAGGTTCAGCCTCTGGAACTGTGAGGCCCTAAGTCTCTGCTGCTCCAACCACCCCGTCTGGCTGCCGTGCTAACAAAGGCCGCGGGGGAGCCCACCTGGCCCTCCGCGGTGCTCTGAGATGGTGAGCCTGGGGCTCGAGGTCAGCCGGCCAGGCACAGCCAGGAGATGCTGCGGTAAGGGCTCGGCTCCTCTGTCCTCTGGGCTCACCTGACAGCACCCGGGAAAGGAGTTCTGAGCAAAACCTGACCAAAGCCTCATTTCATGCAGAAAGGATCCTTTTTTTTAAAAAAAAAAAAGTAATTTTCCTTGAAGTTTTCTTCCAAACCTGCACATTCTGGACTGCTGGGGGGACTTATCCAAAGACTCCTCTGTGGTGGTTTCCAAGAGGACCTTGGGCAGTATCAAGGTCTGGAGAAACCACAGTGCTCTCTGCTCACCAAGGAACCGCAGGTGTGGGCTAATGCTTGTGGGGGATTAAATATGACCACCAGTCCCCTTTAAGAGGTGCAGTCCCTTTCCCCTCACCTTGAACCTGGGGGGTGTGGGGAAATGACAAGTGGATTTAGGAGCTACCTAAGTCGGGGATCCACAGAAAAACAACCCACAGGACATGCACACACATACACGCACACGCGCACACACACGCGCACACACACGTACACACACACACACGTACACGAACACGTACACACACATATGTGTGCGCGCGCGCGTGCGCACGCACATGCAGAGGTCACGGTCCCTGAAGCCCTGGAGCCGTGGACATGAGCCATGGGGATAGAGCCCCTCTGTCTGTGAGCTGGTGCCCGGGTCTAGGGGGGCAGCTGCAGTCTGGGTCTTGGCAGTCCAAGGCCAGGAGAAGACTGATGTCCAGCTCCAGCCCTCGAGAGAGCAATGGCGCCTTCCCCCGCTCAGGGCAGGTCATCTGGAAACACCCACAGGTTCACCCAGAAAGAAGGCTTAGCCAGGCCCCTGGCCACCGCGGCCCAGCCCCGCTGACCAGTGACGTGACCACGAGGAAGGAGCCTCGGCCTTCGTCCTGAGTGCTTCCTGAGACCACCTTGCCCAGGAGGACTGGAGAAAGAAGCCCAGGTGGTGCTGCCCAGCCCAGCCCAGCCCTGCTGACCCTGGAGGAGCCACCCCGCAGGAGGCCAGCAAGGCCAGCCCAGGATGCCTGGTCAGCCCAGAGCGTCCCAGGGACATACAGCCACCACAGCTTCACGCCACTCCCTGGGGCTGGTGTGCACACAGATGGCTACAGTGGATCCACAGACGTCCCCCCAGGCCCATGTGTGGAGGCCGGAGTCCCAGCTGGTGGTTGGTCCAAGGAGGTGGGGACCGGCAGGAGGGAGGAGCGAGGCTCTGGGGTGCGCCTCTCTGGGGGCTTGGGGGCCCTAGCCGCTCCCTCTGTCTCTTGGCTTCCTGGCCCCTGTGAGGCCAGCAGCCTTGTTCCACGGCACGCTCCAGCCACGATGTTCTGCCCCACGCAGCAGAAACCCGCAGGCCCAACCGGCCACAGCGGAACCTCGGAAGCCAGGAGCCGTGGTAAGTAAACCTTTCCTCCTTTCACTTTGCTCTCTCAGGCTCTTTGTCCCAGCAGCGGAGAGCTGACAGAGGCGGGAGCTCTTCCAGTCAGTGGATGAAGACGGAGAGCAGACCTCAACCTGAGGAAAGTTGAACTTCCAGGATTCAAATAAAAAATTCTAGTTATATTCTTTTTATCCCCAAACTAATGGAACAAAGACATCGTCCAACAAAATTGCTCAGGAACATGGAGCCCTACAGTAATGGTGTGGAATAATTTGTGATGTCTTATTAATCATATCCAAATGGTGCTTCCAAGGCTGGGAAACAATCGATTATTTTAATAATTTAAACAATGCTCCTGAAATTCTTTGCAACATGGTTTACTTAGCAAAATACTTTCTCTTAAATCATTTAAGGAAAGTCTTTGGTCTCCCACAAATTGGTAACATCACCAATTCCCCCACTGCTCCTGCCCTGCAGAGCTCCCTTCCCCTGTGGGGACCCGCCCTCTCCGAGGCAGAGCCACACACCTCCCAGGGTCATGTCCGACGAGGTTGACCACGACACCCAAACGAGGGGGGTTGGTGGCACTTCCTGAAGATGCTGCTGGCACCTAATCCATGGTGGGTGCACATGTGTGTGGGGCGTCTGTATACGTGTGTCACTGGGTGTGTGTGTACCTCTGTGCAAATATCCACGTACACGTGTCTGTGTGTGTGTGTGTGTGTGTGTGTGTGCAGTAAATATGCATGTCCCAAGTGTACGTGTGTATGCATGTCCCAAGTGTATGTGTGTATGCCTGTCCCATGTATATGCATGTCCCATGTGTACGTGTGTATGTGTATCCCATGTGTGCGCTCCCTCTAAACAGCCTGAGCTCTGTCTGTTGGGCAGCAGGCTCAGACCAATGAGGTGACATAGCATGGGGGCTGGGCTAATGTCCCAGACCAGATGGTGTGGCTGTGGGGCCGTTTGTGACCTGTTGGTTGTCCACTGTGTCATCCCCCCAGGAATGCAGGTGCCTGCAACAGGATGCAGGGAGCTGAATTAAAATAGGAAAATCCTTAATTACCCTGATCTGACCTTTAGGCATCAAACATGCGAATGGCATTATCACACCGAGCCTCAGACACACGCACAATTAGTGCATGTCAATGAGAAGCACTTTTAAAAACTGCAAAATCAGGACCAGAGCTATTGGGGACCTTCACCCCTGGATGCCTGGCCCTCTCTGGGGAGTCCCTGGGCTGGGAGACCTGAGGGGGCACAAAGAGCACTTCATCTGTGAGACTCGCAAGGACAGGCAGATGGCGGAGGCTGGCCTCGCCCCCATCAGAAGGGCTCCCCTGAGCTGTTGTGGGGTCAGGAGGCTCCCCGCCCCCATCCAGCAGGCCATCCCTTCCCTAATTAGCCCGAGGGGTGATGGGATTCATGGCTGAACCGCGCAGCCCCTCCGCTGGTTCTGGGGAGAATGATCAAAGAAGGATTTAATTAAAGTTTCATATTTAAATTTCTTCTTCCATTTTCACTGCCTCCTTTTACTCACAAGATGCTATTCTGTAGGAGCTGAAGAGTCGCCCAGGAGAGCAGAACTCTGTCGGAGGGAGGGAAACGGGGACTTTATGAGTTTTCTTTATAGGGCTCCCATCTCCCATCTCACTCAGCTCAGAAGGTGCACCTAATTTAGGGCAGCAGCGTCTGAATTATGAATCGACTGCTCGCGCTCGCACTGTGAATTAAACATGCAGCTCACGACCTCCCCCTCGGCCTCCTCAGGCGGTGCAGGTGGAGTCATTCACACCCAAACCAGGCTAGAGCCTCGTAGGAGAGTGCAGGGGGCACAGGAGGGCACAGCCCACCACCTTCACCCAGCCAGGCCCGGGGGCAGGGGTGCCTCCATTCACGACCCTCACAGTCCACAACGCGGTGTGAAAATGCACGCAGGCTTCCAAGGAAAGCGTGATGCTTTATGGGGTGCTATGGGGGTCTGCGGGGGGTCGAGGGCCTGCCTGTGCATTAAGGAGATGGATGTGGTGGACAGAGGGTCCGTGCTGGGGAAGGGTGTGCCTCTGTAGCTCCCTCGTGGAGAGGGTCTGTCCTGAGACCCGCCATACTCCGTCGGCAGCAAGAGCCCGCCCAAGCCAAGGCGTGCAGCAGGCCAGGTCAGCGGGGGAAACTTCCTTCAGCCTGGGGAGACCGCGTGCTCGCTCATGATCCCTGTACTTATTGCACATCATTCTCATCTGCTCGTTAGACCAGCTGTCCCTGGGGACAGCCTCCCGCTACACACTTGTGTCACCTAATTGGAGCTGTGTTTCAAGTGCAGGAAGGGTCTGTGGGGTCAGGGGAGGCACGGGTCCCTTAATTCTGAGCCTCCAGGTGTTGCAGACCCGGTGCTGAGACCGAGTGACTGGCACACCTGCAGCCAGGTGAGCTCTTGCTCCAGGGTGCTGGCGAGGCCACCTTGCTGCTGTGGTTCAGCTGTAACTGCCGAGTCCATGAATGTGGTTTCACTTAGGGTCTCCGCAGATGTGACGAAGTGAAGATGGGGTCATCCTGGACCATGGAGCACCCCAAATCCTGTCCTTGTAAAAGGAGGAGAGGACACAGGGAGGGAGGAGGCTGTGATAAGACAGAGCAGAGATGAGAGCAAGGCAGCCAACCCCAGGAACACGGGATGGCAGAGCCACCGGGAGCCGGCAGAGACCAGGAAGACCCCTTCCCAGAGCCTTGAACAGCGCATGGCCCCGCTGACAGCTCGACCTTGGACTCCTGGCCTCCTACAGGGAGAGATAAATGCCAGCTGCCAAGCTTCAGCTCAGGACACTTTGTTGAGGAAGCCTGTTAGTCAGCTGGTCCCCACTGTGACCAAGTCACCGGCAAGAAGAGCCGAGAGCAGAGAGAGAGAGAGAGAGAGAGAGAGAGAGAGAGAGAGAGAGCGCACCAGGGAACAAGACATGACCCTCAAGGGAGGCCTGGCCCCCAGTGACCTATCTTCCATCCACACCCACCACCCACAGTTACAACCCAGGGGTCCATTCAGACTATTAACTCATACACTGGATTAATCCACTTCTGAGGTGAGTCATTCCACCTGAACCTTGCTGTGTCACCTGACACATGAGCCTCTGGGGACAGTCCAGATCCAGCCACACACAGTCCCTTTCCTCCTCCAAAATCAAGACCTCCCAGACGGCAGCACCCTCCTCAGACCCCGGTCACCTCCCACAGTCCCTGTGAAGTGTGGGGACCATTCACTCTTCCCTCTTAGAGAGAAAATCCAAAGCCAAGAGGCCAGATGACTACCCAGGAGGGAGGTCGTTGGGGACAATTGGGAAACGGGGTTCAACTCAAACCTGGGTGTCGTTACCTGCTCCAGGAAGAGAGGACCCCCGCTCTCAGTCCAGGTGAAGCGTCCTTGGAAGCACTGGGCGGGGGAACAGTGCCTGTGAGGTTCAGGGCCAGCTGGATTTGGAGTCAACTGTGGAAGGGACCCCAGGCCGAGTGCCCTCAATGTCTGTCTTGTGACCTGCCTTCTAGGGTTGTCTGGCCACAAAAGACCCAACTGACTCTATGCGTAACTTAGAAACTGAATTCAAGGTGATGGTGGTGACGTCAAAAGCACAGTGACAAGGGCAGGCAGCCTGACAGGCTCATTTTACAGTTAGATCAGCCCCCGGGGTTTGGGGAGGAACGGGCCCGACACAGGAAGCCAGTCTTCTCCCGTCCCAAGGCTCCCTCTGCGGTGGCAGGGCACCTCCTCTCCCTTCAGGACACTCTGTTTCCATCCGAGGACCAGGGGCCACAGGCAGCCGCTGCAGGGACCTCTTCAGAGGTCTGGGCTCTTCCAGGGGACCGTGATGCTGGCTTTAAGGCTCCGGCAGTGCAGTGGCCCTGCTTGGCCTACGTCCCCGCTGTCCCCAACCTTCCCCTGTGGGGGTGCTGTGTCTCCCTGGGAGCTCTTGCCCTCTCTTCTCAGCAGGAGGGTAGGAGCGGGAAACCAGTCCCACACTCCACTGGGGCCTGTGAGAAAACCCTGACAGCCTCTCTGAGCCCCAGCCTCCCGTCAGCATGAAGGGGCACCGTGGGGTCTCCCTCCAGCACAGTTGGGGGATTAATGGGCAGGAGGTGCTGTGCAGGGCCTGCACTGCTCTAGAGGCCCACAGTGGCCGGCCCTTCTCTCCCCACTGGTGCTGCAGGCTGGGTCTTCCGGACTCTGCTCTTCAGCAACCGGAGAGGGCAGGGCTCCCCCAGGACACTCACACTGACTGCTGTTTTGTGGTATGGACACGGTCCAGTGCAGAGGCTGAGATGTGGCTGCCAGGGCAGGCTCTCTGGCCTTGGATGGCCCATGCTGGCCTCTCCCCAGTCTGTGGCCTCGGTGTCTCCATAGCTGAGTGTCCACCTCAGAGGCAGAGAAGGCGAGGGAGTGGCTGAGTGTCCACCTGGAAGGCAGAGAAGGCGAGGGAGTGGCTGAGTGTCCACCTGGGAGGCAGAGAAGGTGAGGGAGTGACTGTGTGTCCACCTGGGAGGCAGAGAAGGCGAGGGAGTGGCTGAGTGTCCACCTGGGAGGCAGAGAAGGTGAGGGAGTGACGCAGCCTCACTGGGAGGAATCTAAAGCTGCCCCTCGTGTGAAGTAGGAGCCCAGCAGTCCTATCAGGGCCACTTAGAGGGAAGAAGTGCTCTCAGCTGCCCGTGTTCCCACCAGCAAGTCCCGAGCACCTTCCTGGCTGTGGGTTTACTGTGAGCCTGGTCCTGCCCTGAACGCCGGGCCCAGCAGAGGAAGCAAGAGACACACGGTCCTCGTCCTCCAAAATGGATCCAAATGACCCAAAGGCCCATGTGCTAGACTTGGTACCTGGGCGGTGCTGTTGGAGGTGGAGCATTGGAGGTGGTGGGACCTGGGGGCGGTGGGGCCCAGGGGGTCTCCGGGTCTTTGGGGTGTGCCCTGGGGTGCACTGTGGACACTATCCCCCTCTTCTCTTGCTTCCTGTCTGTGAGGTGAGTGGCCTCGCTCTGTCACAGGCCTGGAAACAAGGGGGCCAACAGACCACAGCCTGGAACCCCCAAACCCCTGTGGAGGTGGGACAGGGCAGGGCGTGCCGCAGATGAAAGCCGCGGACACTGGGCAAAGGCTGAGCAGTTGCTGCCCATCCACGACCTCGTCTCAGCTACTTCTGACTCTGTTGGATGGTTGTGGTCCACCCTCTGCTGGCATTCCCTCCTGTTCATTCAGCTGTCTACCTTCTATCAAGCACAAGCCTGTGACCAGGGCATCGTTCAAGCCTGACCTTCCCACAGCGCCAGTGTCCACAGCGCTGACGTCTGGGGCCTTCTTCTGTTGACTCCTTTACCTCTTGACAACAGATTGCCTTATTCTCACTCTGTATGTGGTTCATGGCCCTGTAAATTAAATGCCAGAGAGGAAGTAGGAACAGAGTAAACAGGGTCGACACTCAGAAATGGTGATCTTCCTTATCTGTCTGTGAGGTGAGTGGCAGAGACAGAGGAAGCCTGTCTGGAGTGGAGGGGTGGGGGCCACCAAGGTCATCACAGTGCACCAGAGACTCCACACCCCATCCCCGGGCTCCAGCCACCTCAGCAGCCTCTGTCCCCTGTGTCATGGGCTGGGGTGTCTCTTTCCCTACTCTGGCTGCCCCCCAAGACAGAGGGCGGTTGCTGCCCTAACCCTAACCCTAACCCCTAACCCTGACCCTGACCCTAACCCTAACTGTGACCCTGACCCTAATCCTAACCCTAACCCTAACCCCTGACTCTGACCCTAACCCTACCCCTGACCCTAACCCCTGACCCTGACCCTGACCCTGACCCTAACCGTGACCCTGACCCTGACCCTGACCCTAACCCTAAACATAACCCCTGACCCTGACCCTAACCCTAACCCTGACTCTGACCCTGACCCTAACCCTAACCCTGACCCTGACCCTGACCCTAACCCTGACCCTGACCCTGACCCTGACCCTGACCCTGACCCTAACCGTGACCCTGACCCTGACCCTGACCCTAACCCTAAACATAACCCCTGACCCTGACCCTAACCCTAACCCTGACCCTAACCCTGACCCTAACCCTGACCCTAACCCTAACCCTGACCCTGACCCTGACCCTGACCCTATGAAAGTGTGGGCGTGGGAGATGCCTCGTCTCCTGCTGTGGCCTCGTCCAAGGCCCCCTGAGCCTGGTCCCGAGCAGGTTTAGCTCAGTCCCTGCACAGCATGTCCCTCCATGGGGACCTGGGACAGGAGAGCGTCCCCACTCCCTAGGGGCAGCAGGCCTCTGTTCATTACCTCTTCTGGACCCTGGGTCCAGCCTGGGGCCTCTCTGCCTCCGCCCAGAGTGGACGGCTTCAGTCCCCCGACCCCAATGCCGTTCTGCACTTCCCTGGACTGGCTGGGGGAGTTTGCCTCCTGGGAGTGGAGTGGGGGCTGGGTGCCACCAAGGGGGCCCTCCTGGTCTCTGGCCTGCCCTGGTGTTTGTTGTGTCTTGTGACTGTCCTCCCTGAGCACCTGGGAAGAGCTGGTGACTGTGGGTGGACACAACGCCCTGCCACACTGCCCTCGTGCCGTTCAGAACTTGCTAAAAGTTCAGGGCTTTTCTGCTCCCTTCTCTGCCTGGGGCCACCTTATCCTCCGGTGCGTCTCCAGACAGGCAGCTCACAGGTCCCCTCTCTTAGCAGAGGAGCTGTCGCCCTTGGGGACCCAGCTCCCTGGCTGTCTGGCTGCCCCACCCCCATGGCCACCGGGAAGGGTGGGACCTTGCTGGATTCCCCACCTTGCCTGGTCTCTAGGGTGCCAGCAAGGCTGGCCCCACTGTCACACGGAGCTTCTCCAGGATGAGTGTGTTCAGCCTCCTGAGAGATGTGTGAGGCCACCATCCTGATGACTTCTGTCTTACAGATGGCAAGACCCAGGCACAGGAAAGCACACTCACTTGCCCGAGATGAGCGGCTCCCGGGAGGTAGAGCCCAGTTTGTCTCCAGAGGGTCTCACGGCCCCACGACACTCCGCCTGGGGGACAGAAGCTGATGTGCTGCTCGGTGACAGAGAGGGTGTAGACAGGAGGCAGAAGCCGGGGGGAAGAGGCCCTGCACCCAGTCCTGCTCCATGCCGGGTGTCCGAGCTCTGCAGGCTGCAGATTCCAGAGAGTCCCATTCCTGTCCCTTAGCATCTGTGTGACACTGGGTGAGGTGTGACCTCTCACGCTCTCGTCACCTCATCCACAGAACAGACACCACCACGATCCCACCCTGGAGGTGACTAACTTCTCATACAAACCTGGTGAACAAGAGCCCGCAGCAAGTGGGGCTGTGCCATTGTCACAATGGTGTGTGCGAGGACAGCGGGAGGCCTGTCCTCCAGGCCCGAAGATGGACACCCACGTGCTAAATCCTCCCCAGCTGCAGCAGACCCCCAGTGTCCATGGTGTCTGCTCCCTGCCGTCACCTGTGGTCAGCATGGCACAGTGAAGGAGGGACAGAGGAAGTGCCAACTCGGAGCGTCACGGCCGTCTCTTGTCCCAGCTGTTCTATTTTATGATCAGCCGTCCTCGCTCATCTCTTCCTGTGCCTATTTTATAACTCAACGTCACCACAGCCAGGCGCAGGCAGGAAAAGAAAACCACAGCACTTATAGGGTTTGGTCCCATCTGCAGTTCCCGGCGTCCCTGGGGAGCTTGGAACGAAGTCCCCGAGGGCGAGGTGGCTCATGTGGGTGAGTCGCTCACTCAGCCACTCAGCGGTGACTCCTTGGGCACCCACCGTGCTCCGGGAGCAGTAGGAGGCATGGGCTGTGCCCTGAAGGCAGAGACCACCCTTCCCCGCTGCGCTCTTGCAGGGGACGTGGCCAGCAGACGGAGCTGAGGGACTAGAGGCCTAGAAAGCTGCTTAGACACAGAAAGGTGCCCAGTGGGAGCCACCTCTTAGCAGAGCGGTTGGGGGGAGCTGGCCTCCGATGGCGCGGGGGCTGATGAAGGGTGAGGGCCACCCTGCGCTTTCCGTCCTGACCTCCTGGTGCTCCTCGACGCTCCGAGGTCCTTGCTTCCTGGTCCTTGCCCTTGCTGTCCCTCTGCCTGGATTTCCAGGTCCCTCCTTGTCCCAGCAGAGCCTTCCCCACCTCCCCATCCGGAGGCCCTGGCCCACGCAGGGCACCCTGTCACCCCGTCTCCTCTTGTCACTCTCAGTACCTGCACTTACCTGCCCGTGGGTTGATGGCTTTGGGCTGTCTGGCCTAGGACTTAAGCCACACGGGAGGGTGACGACCTCTCTTTCCCCACCAGCACAAGCCCCAGTGATGCCCGTGGATCTCATCTGGAAAACCCCTGACCAGCGGGCTGCTGGAGATGCCGCGCGTGGATGGGGACCCCAAGCAGGTTTGCTCCCAATGGCTTCCTGGGCGGCGGGGCAGCACCTGGGTGGACATGGAGCATCCGAAGGCCAGTCACACTCCCTCTGCACGGGGATCCTGAGAGCCCCGTGTGAGGAAGGAAGAGGTAATACCAAGGAGCCTGCTCCTAAAAACAACAGCAACACCCAAACGGCCACCAGCAGAGGGCCAGGCCTCGTGTGCAGCCCACCTGGCCCCCGAGGCTGAGCAAGCAGCCCTGCCAGGGAGAGGCTGAGCCGCACAACAGGGGCAGGGGCCACCTGCTGGCACTGACCAAGACAGGAGGGTGTCTGCCAAGGTGGAAGGTGGTAGTCCTGCCCCTGACCAGGCCTTGCCGCCCCTTGGACAGAGCAGGGCCTCCCAGGGGCTCCCAAGGGTCCTGAAAGTGACATGTGACTGAAGTGACAGCCCCCATTGGCTCCCAGAGGTGACATGTGACAGAAGAGAGTGCTCACTGAATCCCAGAGTGGCATGTGACTGGGGAGGCAATCCCTTGCTCTCTAGAGACCTTGAGGAAAATGGCGCACTTGCTGGGGGGCAGGTGTGGGGCCATCTGGGCTGTGCCCCAGCCAGAGCCAGGGGAGTTTCTGACGGAGCCAAGCTCCTGGGCTCATGAAAAGGGACCCATTAATGAGACGCTTGGTCCTGGAGGTGGACGGGCCCCGTGTCTGCAGCGTGACTCAGTGTGGTGAAGGAGCAGCTCAGGTATTTGCATCCTTGGTGCTAATCAGGGCAACACAGAACCTACCTTTGAACACTCACCAACAAAAGGAACTAAATATACCCATCAGGGCCTTCATCATCTGCCTTCATATCACAATAAAATGTCAAAAGAGAAAAATGGAAGCAGATTTCTGATATTATTACTTTGAACTTTCCTTGGTTATTCTCCCTTGGAGCATGACATTTACTGGAAAAAAAAATGGAGACTAAGTGGGGGGTTTTGTGGAGCTGGTGCTAATCATGCTTGTCTTCGGGACTCGGGCTCGAATCCTTCTGAACTCGGTGGGAGTCTGGGCTCTGGCTCTGGGGATCTCTTGCTGTAGCACAGACCACTCTGAAGCTCTCGGGCTGGGAACAGCCAGGTTCTTGTGCTCACGATCTCGTTGGTTTTGCATTTGAGACGTGAGGAAGACTCGACATTGGGGTTTGTTCCTGGATGATGGCTTCCTGGCTGGCTCGGGCACTGGGCCCCAGCTCTGGGATCTGCATGTGCTCTCTCTGCAGGGTCAGCATCCTCCCCGGGCTTGGCTTTCACGGTGTGGCTGAACCTGGGTGTCAGGTCTGTTACAGGGTGTCTGATTCCCTGCCCAGCAGGAATCCCAAGAGCCCATCTTCCACAAGGCCCAGGTGGCCGCTGTGAGCTTCTCATGACCCTGCCTTGGAAGACCCAAAGTATCCCTGGGGCTGTGTCAACCACCACGTGGGGCAGCAGGGCCTGCCCAGAGCCAAGGGCAGGGACCAGATTGCGGTCAGCCGAAGCCACCGAAGTCCTCGGTCAGCTTCAGTCTATCGGGACGTGAACACTACTTTCCACCACAGAGGGGCGGCTCCCAGAGGTTCCTGCAGACCACGGCCATGTGTGGAGGGCAGAGTGGGGCCTGCCCTCACGTGCCACCTCCCATCACCTGCCACCTGTGAGAACCCCTGGGCCTGCCTTCTCATTTCCACGCTGGCAGGTAGCTTTAAAACCATTGCACGACCTGCTGATTGGCCACGCAGTGCTGGCTGCAGAGGGCACCCTGCCTTTGATGCGGCTTTTGATGGGATTCTGCACGTGAGAACTTGGTAAGCTCCCCCTGGGAATGCCACATCAGACCTTCTCCGACCCCCACCTGAGCTCCTGACACTAACCACTGGGCTTCGGAGCTGGTGTAGACTCCCCAGTGTTGACCGTGGCAGGCCCCCATCCTGTGATGCCCGGAGAGCTTCCTCCCACTGCCACTGTCCCCAGAGGCACTCCCAGGAGACTCCCCAGCCTGGCCCCTGCTCCGGCCCTCCTGGGAACCCCAGCACCGTCCAAGGCAATGGTGCTTCCCCCTCCTGCAAAAGGTGCCAGGTGCCCGTAGGGGTCAGAGGGACACTGTGGAGTCAGGTCGGAGCCTCGGGCGCTGGCTCTGGAGAGCACGTGGGCCAGTGTCGATGAGGCCCGAGTCCAGCCGAGCACACACCGTGCGCCCCCAGGGAGAAGGCCGCTCGGAGAGGACAGACTGTCTTGGGGACACTGCTGAGGAACAACCACCACACCTGTGGCTGAGGTCCTGCCTGAGCCGTGTGTCCAGGCCTCGCAGCTGACACACACACAGTCCTGCTGTGCAGCCACCTGCAGATGCCCAAACGGAGGCGCCTGCCTCCAGGGCTGGAGTCCAGGGGTCGCAGGCAGGGAGACAGGCTGCTCAAATGGAACGATGGAGCTACGAGGGGCAGAGGGCAAGGACTTGTTGAGCACAGAGGAGAACCCTGAACCCAGGGCTCTGGGGCAGTGTCCAACCTGAGCCCCAAAGGCTGAGGACAGGGCTGAGGAGCAGGGAGTCCTGGGATGGACGAGGGATGGCTCCAGGGCACTGGAGCTCCGAGTGTGGGGTGGATGGGTGTGGGGACTGGCATCCGGACGGTGGGCTAGACCAGGACTTGGACACTCAGGCCAAGCCACGTCTAGACTAGTAACAATCGGGTGGCTTGATTGAATTCTCTTCCGTTGGAGGAGGCCCCTGTTTACAGAGGGCCTGGAAGCCTTTCAGCCTCTGCACTTCAATTAGCAGAACTGGGACGACGGAACTTGCTTCCCCCCACCCCGCTCTGCTCGGGGAGCATCAGAGGAGATAATATACGAAAAGAGGCTTGGAAATGGCCTAGCGGGGAGGGAGGGCACCCAGAACTGCCCAGGTGCCTGGCACACCCCCCAGGTCTCCCCGTCGACCCCGGAAGCCCCTTCCTCACTTTGTGAGAACTTGTCAGGCTGCAGGGTCAGAACCGGCCGACCCTGAAGGCTGGCGCTTAGTCCTCAGACCTCCCCTCCTTCTCCACCCAATCAAGACCCACCCAAGAACCAATTCCTCCCTGGCTGCACTTAGGGCCTCTGGCTCCCGGTTGGGCTCAGCGTTTGATCTATATAAGTGAAACCAATTTAGCTGATTCATCTCTCGTGTTTAATTTTTATGTTAACAAGGTTATGTAACTGAACATGAGAGGCCACGGACAGAATCTATAATTTATGAGTGGCAGTTACGGTTTTAAAAGAGTTTCTGAAAGAAACTGGTTGAAAAGCCAAATCCTCTGACCAGCGTTTTCTCTTAGGAGCCTGGAAAGCTTTCAACTGGGTTTAAATGTAAAATCAAAGCGATTGGCATTTAACAGCCCCTGTTTGAAAGTCAGGGTTGACTAGACCCAGCTGCCGAAAGAGGGTTTCCCAGAGTAAATGTATTTCCGGGGCCTTATCCCTGGGGCAGGAAGGCTACGTGCGTGGAGAGAGGCTTCTGTGTCCCTGGGATTGTCCAGAGTTATGCGTCCTGTCCACAGGATTCTGCAGGACAAGGAAGCCCGAGCGTCGTCCCCTGTTTTCTGGGGCTTTGAGCTGCGGCAGGGGAGGGTCCTCCGGGGCCCCTCCTGCCCTAGGCCCAGTCTTTCTCACACCCTGAGCCTCCCCAGGCATATGGCGGACGTGTGAGCTTCTCCCAGCGATTCCGGGTTCTGGGAGCTGGATGGCTGTGGCCCCTGGAGAGCTGAGCTGGTCATCACCGTTTCCTGGGTGAGTCACCCTGGCAGGCGGAGGTCGCGACGAATCAAGCTTCATTTCGCTCCTGGATCTGGAGGTTCCGCATCCGAGATGGAGTGGGGGGCACCAGTTGGGCCTCTGGGGAGGAGCCGGTGGCAGACGGTGGCACGACAGGGGCCATGTAAGAGAGGAAGAGGCTGCCTCCTGAGACGGGGTCAGAGGACCTTCAGGGGACTGGCTGACCTACCACCAGGGGCTCACTGGACAGCGGCCTTGCTTCTTTTTGTCATTGTCCTTGGTTTGTCCCCCACAGATCCCACCTCCCAACATCCCCATGCTGAGGGCCACTCCTGACACATGAGCCCTTGGGGACATGCTCAAGTCACATCTAATCCACGGGCAGGGTGCCCACCCAAGATCCGAGGACCACCACCAAGAGCAGGCCTGGGTCCACACCCCAGGGCCACGACCTGGGGGCCTTAGACACCCCACCCTGGGGGGCTTTGGGCTCCCAGGAGAAAGGGCCCTGGGCTCGCTTCTCTCCCCCAGGCTTTATGGCGCAACGTCCTGAGTGGACGTGCAGATGCCTGAGCCCAGTGCCAGTGGCCCAGCTGGGTGCTGACCAGTGCCCAGAAGGCCCAGGGCACTGCTGGCCCTCTCTCGGGTGGACAGGGGCTCCACACCCCAAGAACAGAGGGCAGGGTCTGGCCTCCCGTCTCCTTCACGGAAGCCACTCCGCAGAGTCCCCAGAGGAGAGCTGCACAGGGACCTCCTGGAGTGGGAGGGTTGTTATGGCAACACATGGCCCTGTGTCTCCAGAGGGGGTCAGCCCAGGCGGCGAGGGAGGTGCTGGGAGGCAGAGGTCACCCTGCAGAGAGCTCAGACCACACGGATCTGCACGTGTGCAACTGGTCAATGGCTGGTGGGGGACCCTTACCCATGGCAGCACCAGGCAGGCTCAGGGACAGTGAGGGGACGGAGTCTTGGCCTGGACTCAAATGGGAACTTACAGTTGCTCCTGCCAGCCTCTGAGCAGGGCTGTGGGCCAGGCGTGGGGACCTCTGCAGTCTCTGTTCCCACAGTGGGGAGCTGTTTGGTGCAGGAGGGGGGTGTAAGTGGGGTGCAGGTGGGGAGCTGCACAGTGGGGAGCTGTGTGGTGCAGGAGTGGGGTGCAAGTGGGGAGCTGTGGGGTGCAGGAGGGGGTGCACAGTGGGGAGCTGTAGGGTGCAGGAGGGGTGCACAGTGGGGAGCTGTGGGGTGCAGGAGGGGGGACCACATGGTAGGGAGCTGTGCGGTCAGGAATGGGCCAGCATGGAGGTGGGGGACGCTGCCGAGGGCATCACAGGAGAGCGGACACAGGGATGCCACCCAGCACCCAGTGCAATGGGGCAGGTCTGAGAGCCCTAGGGGGATGTCCACTGGACTCCGTATGGATGGAGGGAGGATGATGCTGGGGTCCCCGGGGTGAAGGGCCAGCTTCGGGTCCCTGGGGACAGGCAGGGAGAAGGTCTCAGTAGGAGGACCTGGAGCTGCAGGAGCCTTGGACTGACCCTGCCCTGGGACACTCCTGTCCCCCCAACACACCTGTGTGTGTGGGCTTTTCCCAAGGCCACCTCTGCCCCAGCCCCCTGGGCACACAAAGTGGGCAAGGCCTGGTGGCAACGCAGGCTGTCCAGGAGATGTGGTTTCTGGAGCTGGCGTCCACCCTCACGGGCTCATGTGGGTGAGGACCAGGGCCACTGAGCGCTCACCTCAGCCGAGGATGCCCCTGCCACCTCTGGTGTCCTTCAGCACTCAAGGTCATGTCGCATCCACTGATCCTTCCAGCAGCTGCCAGGACGGGGCAGGAGCAGCCAGGTGGCCCTCAGCTCTCCTCCCTCTGTGTCCTCGCCCAGCTCCTCACACCCAGGGGTCACGGGAGCACAGCAGCGAGCTGGAGGGGTCCAGTGCCCAGCGCGTGTGGCTGCCAGGAGCTCTCCCGCCTCCTTTCTGGGCACAGGCAGCAGGACGAGGGGTCCCCAGGCCAGCTGGGGACAGGGCAGCTGCTGGGTGGGGCGTGAGGCGCAGGTTCTCTTGCCTGCAGGTGCTGGGGTGCGGGGACCACCCTGGCTCTGTGTTGGGTGAAGACCTCGGGGACTCCTGGGCCGTGGCCTTGGAACCTCGGCTGCCTGGGTCCTCACCCATGTTCACATGCCCAGGTGCTGTCTGCTGCGGCCTCTGGGGGGCCAGCCTGGGGCCATGCTCCTGGCTCAGGGAACAGGGACAACCAGGTGCCAGAGCAGGTGGTCACTTGGCCTCAGAGGTGCAGCACGGAGCCAGGAGGCAGAGGCAGGCTGGCCACCAGCCTGGAAGGCTGAGGGCCTCGGCAAGGCCAGTGGACAGCTTGGTGGCCCCCGACCCCTGGTGTCCTCAGTGGGGAGGAAGCAGAGCCCAGCAAGACCCTGGGAGGACCAGGAGTCCCTGTGGCCAAGGCATGTTGTGTTGAGTGGAAGAACCTCAGAGACCAGGCCAACCCTGGGCCAGGGGCCATGAAGCCGCAGCTGACAAGGGGCCTTGGGACATGCTGTGTCGAAGTCCATGAGTTCACCAGCATCCCATCCCTCCTCCCCTCTGCCCAACGCTCCTTGGTCTTTAACTTGTTTTAACTTTTTGAATTTGTTTGTATTTATTATCTATCTGTAATGCAAAAAATAAACGCCAGGCGGCCAGGGCTTGTGTTCTTATTGACCCCTGTAGCCCGGATCAGTTTCGGGCACTTAGTAGGTGCACTTTGTTTGTTGAATGAATGAATGAGAGTCTTTCTGTCTGTAAAGCATCAGTGTCCCCTTCACCTGGTCATGTTTGGGGGCCCCGTGGCCTGTCTCTCTCCCTCTGTCTCCCTGACAGTCAAGACTCATCTGCAAAACGGTCCCTCTGCCTCACCTCCCCCTCCACGTTTCCCGCTCCTCCCCGCACCTTCCATTCCACACACACCTCCCGCAGGGTCATCTGTATAAACATGACCAGACACCAGGTGGCTTCATATAGACACGTTTGTCCCCTCCCAGCTCTGCGGCCACAGGTCACCCTGGCTGAGAGAGCTCATCCTCCCCACAGCTCCCCGTGGCCCAGGTAGCCCTGGGCTTGTGGCCACCTCGCCCCAGTCTCTGTGTCGGTCTCCACAGGCCACCTCCTCCCTGTGTGTCCCTCCTTTTCTCATAGGACGGCAGTGAGAACAGCTGCGTCCCCCGATATCAAAGATGACTCCATTTTGACTAATCCACCTGCAAAGAACCTATTTCCCAATGAGGCCCATTCTGAGGTGTGAGGTGGAGCTGTCGGCCTACTCTGTCCAGGACGGCCAGCAGCTCCAGCCCAGGCACCCCTTGCCCAGATCCTAGGCCCCTCCCCTCCTCCTCTGTATTGCTTCTCTCTTTTCTGTGGCCTCACCCTCTCCTTCCCCATTGTGACAGGTCCCCTGGCCTCTCTCCTGGACTATTTCCATCAAGGGCTGCACCAGTCCTGTGTCAGTCCTTGGTCCACTGCCTGCCCCTCTGTGGGAGGCCCTGAGAGCATTTCTGTAGAGTGAGCATTTCTCGGCTGCGCTCTCTCAGGCTCGCCTCCTTCCCACAGCATCAGCCCCAGCCAGAGCCCCAGGAGGGGAACTGCCCACCAGCTTTTTCTGGGGACCGGCTGGCACACTGCTGTCACCTTGATTTGCTGGTCCAGTCCCTGCTAAGGCTCACCCTGGAAGTGGCCCTCTCTGTGGCACGGCAATGTGCTGATTCCTCCTGGGACCGTCTGAACGGAGGTCCCCCTCCCACGTCCAGGGAGGTGGTTTCTGACCAAGATGAGACCCACACAGGCAGCTGGGAAGGGGCCCGGGCAGCGGGCAGAGGTGGACAAGAAAGCACAGGACAGCGCTGGGCACCCAGATCAGGGCTCAAGGGGAGGGTCTGCTTGGAGCCTGGAAGTGTCCCTGGAGTGTGGGCTCCTGTGGGTGGGGTAGGGGGCTCAGGCCTCATGCTGGTGGGAGGGGACCCAGTGCCCTGTGACCACTGACCAGGGGTCGTGTTCCTGTACAGGTTTGTTCCAATGCCAGTTGGTGGCATTTGCTGCCCTCGATGCCCTCTGCATGGTGGTCTGATGGCTTGTTGAGGATGGCCACAGAATGCCCCACAGAGGCAGCCCGGCCGGTGCCTGGGGCCACCCAGTCTGCCACCAACACAGGTAACGTGGGGTTGCAGGGGTCGGGGGTCATGACATCTCATGCTGGGAGTCCCCGCGTCCTGGTGGGCTGGGGGTGGGGGACATTGCAGGTCCCACCCTGGTGGTGGGCCTCCAGCAGCCCTGGCCTTTGTGACAGCTCCCCCCATCCTCCGTGTCCAGGGTCTGACATCCAGAGGATGGGATGTCTGTCCTCTCAGGCCCAACGCTGGCCTCCTTGTCCAACAGGCAGGAGAGCTCTCCTGGGCCTCTGGGGCAGTCAGAACTGGGCCAGGGGGAGCACCCAGCACCAGGTGGCGATGGAGCCCTTGGGGTGCCCCATCCGCCCCTCCCCAGCATCTCATTCCTTCTCTGCTCAGTTTGGGGACACAGCAGGCGTGACACCAAGATGGGTGACTCGGGTTTCCTGCTCCCTTCCTTGCCTCTGCCACGGGAGACACCTCAACTCCAAGGATGAAGGTGGGAGGCTGGGGGCAGGAGCCGGGGGCAGCACCCGCGCATGCTGTCTCTGCTCGAAGCTCCTTCTCGCCTCCCGCTCGGGCAGCCCCATCCCTGGGCTCCTGCCCTTCTCCAGTCTTCCAGTGAGAGTGGGTGACCCTTCCCTGCTTCTGCCCACTGGGAATGAACGCCTGTCCATGCACAAAGCCCAAGAGAGTCCCTGCCGCTCCCTGCTCGGGCTCCTCGCGGGGCAGGCGGGGCGAGGCCGTAGGCACCTTTTCCTCCTCCTGCCCTGGGGTGGGGTGCTCCATGATGGTGGGATAAACCAGGGGAAAGGAGAGGGTGTGGTCAGTGGGTGTGCCCCTAACCAACCAGCTCCCTGAGAGAAATGCCCGTGGTCCCTGGCAGCCCCTCTCCACCTCTGCAGGTCCTCTTCCATGGACTTCAAAACTGCAGACGGAAAGTACTCAGAAAAACATCTTGTCTCTCCCTAAGCAGAACCCGGGGCAGGGACTATTTACGTAGCGTTTACACACATTGGGGCTTGTAAAAAATCCAGAGAAGGTTCAAAGCATCGGGAGGCCATGCACAGCCATCTGCAAATCACCACTATTTTATGAGCGACTCAACCCCAGATTAGTGCTCTATCACTGAACCACATCTCCAACCTGAATACGGAACACTTTTAATAATTTTCTGGTGTCCCCCTTCCTGGCCCCCAAATCTCCACAGTGCAGGGTGGATTTTCAACAGAGAACTGAGTAAGCACCTGATCCTCTGTGAAGCCTAGAGCTGGAGGCACTGACCTGACTGAATGGTGGCATCAGCCACTGTGGCCATCAGGCTGTGATTATGATCAGCGTGTCAAACCTAATGGCAAAAGCAAAGTCCATTAAGAATCAAGTGAGAGGCATGTCAAGCTCAGGCTCTGATGGATCCCCAGAAAACTGAACCAACAGCTTATGTGAGATAACTAGCCAGTGCTGAAATTCATTTCTGGAACTTTTAGGTCACTGCATGGGAAGCAAAAACACTAGGCTTGAACCATCCCATGATCATCCATTGGCTGCTCTGAGTCACCTGCAGAGATGCAGGAATCACTAACCCACATCACTTTGCCTTCCACAAAAGTCTATACTCGTGAAGAACATTTTTATTTTTCTATTTTTTGGGCACCAGAAATTTAACCAGGGGGTGCTTTACCACTGAGCCACATCCTCAGCCTCTTTTTTTTTCTCCATATTTTATTTAGAGACAGGGTCTCGCTGAGTTTCTTAGGGCCTTGCTAAGTTGCTGAGGTTGGCTTTGAACTCACCATCCTCCTGCCTCGGCTTCCCAAGACACTGGGAACACAGGCGTGCACCACTGTGCCCATCCGGTGAAGAATACTTGCAGAATGCACAGTAGGTCTTTCCTGGTATTAATTTTACTATGTGCATTACGACTTAATGGAAGTAGAATTCATCGTGCCATGACTTTCCTGACAGTGGTGCTAAAGGAGAAGAAAACACCGACCAGGTCCCCCCCCCCAGCCACGTGCACTTCGGGAGAAGTTTCCTGGCACTAAGAGCAGTGGTCACTGGGGTCAGACCCCACCTAGCTGTGCATCACCAAAGTCAGCCTGCGGCTTGCATCTCTGTGCCCTGCAGAGCTCGACACACAGCAGCTCAAGACGCACCGGCTGGCACACAGCACCAGGGCCGAGGGTGGAGACCAGCGGCCTGGAGAAGGGAAGGCTCGTGGGAGACATGTCCACCGCTCAGGGGAGGGCTGGCCAACAGCCCGCTGGCCAGCCACACAGGCTGAGTTTTTGACAGTGAGGTTAGGGAGCAGGCCAAGGAAGCTGCCAAAGGAAATGCCTCCTTGGCCATGATGTTCTAGGATGCCTGGCCTTCATCCCTAGTCTCATGACCTGAACGCCTAAGAGCCCTGTCTCTCCAGTGATAAGTGACAGAGGTGGAAGGATCATCCTTTGCTATTCATCACAAGCCCTTTTTCAACCCCACCTGAGCTTAATGAGGTCGCCCTGGGAAAGCCCCTTAGGATGGGGATGTGAATCCACAGGGGAACCTACCAGGGGATCAGAGAGCTAGAACTTCCAGCCCCACCCTCATCCTTGCCCCCTACCTCTGGGGAGGGCAGAGGGGCTGAAGATTGGGTCGATGACCAATGGCCAATGTGTAATCCGTCATGCACACATAACGAAGCCTCCACAAAAAAAAACAATAGTGTTGGGGGAGCTTCTGGGTTACTGAGGGGCATGGAAGGGCGCACCTGGAGAGGGTATGGGAGCTTCGCACCCCTTTTCCTGCACCCTGCACCTCTCAGTCTGGCTGACCTGAGCTGTACCCTTGTACAACAACCAGAAATCTAGTAACCGAAGTGTTTTTCTGGTCACCTCTGATTTATAGGCGATCAGTCAGCAGCACAGGTGTTAATGTGGACATGCAGTTGGTGTCTGGAGAGAGGACAGTCTTGGGGACTGTCCTCAGTCTTGGCTCAGCCCTCAACCTGTGGTATTTGATGCTAACTGTGGACAAATTGTGTCCAAATTTGATTGAATTTCAGGACACAAAATTGACGACCAGAGAGTTGGACAGTTGGTAGGTGTGAGAAAAAATAACACACACTTGGTGTCAGAAGTATTGTGAGTGACCATAGGTGGGATAGGGGTGGATCACCAGGTTGGACAGGGCAGAGTGGGGGGAAGGGAGGGGCTGGGAATGGGAAAGACAGTAGAAGGAATCGGACGTAACTTTCCTAAGTTCATATATGCATACACGACCAGTGGAACTCCATACCACCAAGTTCAACCACAAGAATGGGAGATTATACTCCATGTATGTATAGGTCCAAATACACTGTACTGTCATTTATAACTAAAAAGAACAAAAATTTTTTTTTAAAAAAGAAGTATTGTGAGAAAGTAGAGAAAAACATTGGGCTTCCTTCTTTTAAAGATCCTTCCCAACTCCAGGATGTCAAGGTCTGTGGTTCTCATTTTAATTACAGTTCAAATTGACTTTGGGAAGTTCGGCCTTTACCCACACAGAGGGTTCCCCTCCAAGAGCTCGTTATAAGATGCCTCTACACAGGTGGAGCTTGGAGACCTGCAGCCATGTCTCTGAACTGTGACAGGAAGTCCCCTGTCCCCTCCCTAGGACACACACTCACCAGTTCCAGAACTGCTTCCTTTCAAAATAGGCTCTGGGCTCATGCGTGTACAACTTCAGGAGGATCTCAAGAACTACAGAGAAAGGAAAAGCCACTCGGCTAGGAGATGAAGGGGTTCTTCTCATCCAGGGCAATTAACATGGCATTGATTAGAATGACGACATCATAAACCCAGACAAAGATCCTGCCTTGGGGGGAGAGAGAGACCCTGTCACCCGCATTTCAGCGAAACGAGTGCGATCCTCTTTAGGGCCCTACTGGAGAGACTTTATTTCTCAGCATCCCCAACACACACCACTCCTCACCCAGGAAGGTTCTAGCAGAGCTGGAATTCATCTGCCTCTGCTACCCTGGTGCAGCCTTCCTTTCCCAAGAGGAACCAAGGAGGGAGAGAGGTGCAGCTTCCCCAGGCTCCCCTAGGGGGCAGCACCTGGGTCAGATGAAAGCTGAGGCAGAATCAGGGGGCAGGGAGGTGGTTAGGGTTCAGTCCAAGATGTCCCCAGGAAAAATCGCAGCCTTAAATAAGAGAGCTTCAGAAAACCTACTCCCCATGCACACCGTCCAGGTCTAGCTTCCTAAGTTTGGAGACAAAGTGGGTGAACAAGCCAGCCTGCCAGCCCCGCTTCAGCTCCCCCTCCCAGCTCCTGCACAGCTGCCCCAGGTGTTCAGGTGCCCCAGGGAGCCTGCCATACGCACAGGTAGGGGACAGCATGGAGAGGCCACCCTAGTGTCCTCCCCTGTGAGGAGCACTTCTGTGATTCAAGATTGGAATTGACAGAAAAGAGTCTCCGTGTAAAGATCTTTGATAAATTCCAAATGCAGGCAGCTAACAGGGACATTCACCTGTCTCAGGGGCTTCAAAGCCATTTGCTTTTATGAAACATTAAATGTAAAGAAAACAAGAGGCCGCTATGGCTGAGAATAGGCCGCACACGTTAAAAGTAAGGCCTTAAACCAGGATAAATGGCTCTTTCCGGAGGCCATCGGCTAGAAAATTAAGGGATACACAGTCCTCCTTTAGCAGTTATCCCAACAAAGCTGACTCATCAGTCCTGACCATAATTCACAGAATCAAAGTGCCAGGATTGTGTCAACTTCGTGTTTATGCTGGTGGGGCCAGGACCTCCTGAATTCAGAGAGGGGTCAGCTTCCCTGGCTCAGGGGAAGGTTGTGGTTGCATGTTGCCTAATGCAAGTTATTGAGTTGAAGTTGCATTTGTTAATTCTAAAATATGGAAGGAAGTATGGTGTTTGGTCCACTTGAGGATTCACTCAATAGAGTATCCGACTTTGTTTCTTTTTTGTGGCACTGTGGAAATGTGAATGAGAACAAGTTGGTGACATCTTTCAGGTGGAAGCATTGTCCGAGGACACACTCATCAAGTTGGCCAAGAAGCCATTTTGTGAAGCCCCTGTTGTCTCAAGGCTTTTGACGATGAATTCATGTGTGGAGACGGTAATTCTTCATGGACCTTTGCATTTGGTGAGTCACGGAACGTATCTGAGTAGATCATCATTTACCAACATGTCCACAATAATCTCACATATTATGCATAACAGGTCATGGCTGGGTAAATATTACCATTTCCTTATTTGCTTTTAAGAAAAGTAATAATGACATTGTATTTTCTCCTTTTTTTGCCTTGAAGTATGTCAGTGTCTTAACCAAGCATGATTGTTGGTAGGTAGGCTAGCAAGAACTTGAACTCAGGGATTTTACTGTCATGTAAATCTATTGTTTTTCATTGATTTCTATTAATATATCCAGGTTGGCATCCATTACCTTTTAAGCATTTCACTTTCCCAATTGTGGGCACCCTGACAGCCCTCAACCTTCTGTAAGCACAGACAACTCTATAAGGAACCTGAGGATAAATTTCCCTGTGCATGTCCCCTTGTGAAACTGCTTAAGCACCACCTGGTTTACACACAGGTGGCATTTCTAGATCAAAGTGTGCATGTTTACTTCTTTGACTAAGCACTGCCAGGTGGCTCTTCTGAATAGCTCTACCTGTGGCCAGGATTGTATTATCTAGCTTTCTAACTTTTGCATGTGGAGTAGATACATAGTGGGAGCATACTATTTTTGTTGGTATTTTTCTTGGTATCTATTCTGATGCTTTTCACTGGGGGATTTTCTCCTGTGAAAATGGGCTTCCTCTGGATGCCTCTGCCCGTTCCTCTACTTGACCTTATTTTCTTCTTCTTTTTAAAAATTTTTCAATGTGACTTTTGAATTTTAGTTTTATTAAAGACATTGTCCTTTGCTTGCATAGTCTATACCTAAACACTAATCCTTGCTCCAAGGCCCAGCTTGCTCTCAGCTGCCCCGGGAGGGGAACGGTCTTTGGTGATAGCCAAGAGATACCCCTGTAGGGGGCACAAGTTCTCTGGCCCTCTGGTGTCTTGTCAGCAGTGCTTCCCATGCTCACAGAGGGTTTCAGACATTATAAAATTGAATGAGTTCATTCAGAAATTAGAAGTTCTATTGAAAGATATTTGCATGAGCCAAATAAAACCTATTTCTAGGCATCCTGGTGAAGACTTTTATCTTTATGTCTATGTTTTTTTTATCTTTATGTCTATGTTTTTTTCTATGTTTTGTTGTTGTTGTTAGAATGAAATTCATATGTTGCCAGACCATTCTAGCAGATGTGTAACTAGATGCCATTTAAATTACCCACTTTTAAATGGTAGACATTTTTTTAATGAACACTGCCCGTCTGCACCTTTTTTAAAAACAGGACTGGGCTGAGAAGCCCAAATACCAATGGTTAGCTGGAACATATTTTTCATTTGGCCTGTCAGTATTCCCTGAGGTCATCTGTGCAATCAGCTTCGTTACTCCTGCTCCCTCACTGGATTTCATAGAAACCATATGCTATGTATGAATCAGAGACACCAATCCCTGATTAGATGCTACCCTACTTTCCAGAAAAGACTGGGCACACCATGAGTTGCACAATGATGGGACCAGGGTCCAAAGGCTGCTGAGAGGGAAGGACTGGTTGTGAATGCATTTTTGAAGGCTCCAAGCTGGAACTCTAGAGGCACCAAGCAGGGCAGATGCTGGTGGGGGTATTTGGGTACTTGTTGGTGAACACATGCACACCTGAGATGGGTAGGCATGGAGGAGAAATCAGCAGCCCATAGGGCTTTTGAAAGTGATCTTATGTGAAAAGAGGCTCAGGTATGGGCACAGGAAATGACATCATTGCCTTGACAATGGATCAAACAGAACATGGAACCCTGGTATCCAGGCACCCACTTAACTGACCGAGCTCATTTGGTTGGAGAAACTGGAGTGAGAAGGATGTTCCCCTGTCCTTGCAAACAATGCCGAGCCTCAGGCTCCCAGGAATCTCAGGGGGGCCAACTAGCCCTTTTGTGGATGCACTGGATGAGGCTTCAACTTAGACGCCAGATCCTCTGGCAATTGTCACAGAGGAGCTCAAGAGTAACAGTGAGTAGCACAGGGCAGGTGAGCCCAGCAGGCCCTCTAGTCTGATCCCTGATGAATGGCCCAGGACTCCTATTCTGACTGTGTGTGTGTGTGTGTGTGTGTGTGTGTGTGTGTGTGTTTGTACTGATGGGAACTGTCCCATTGTGCTTTGACTCTAGTGTATTGGCACAAGTCATTTTTCTGTTTGTCACCATTTCCATTTTGAACCCACCATTCTTGGTCCCAACCCAGGGTGAAAATGATGACAACACGGAGGAGCCCTTCAGGGTACAGAGCCTTGAACCTTACAGGCAGGACCAGCTTAGGAATGAGCTCCTGCCTGTCATTTGTGGGAGGAACCTACATTTCAGCAGCAACATGGGGTTAATCTCCTGGGATTCCATCCCCACCCAGCAGGTGCTGGATCTCTTGTTCCCAAGGTAAGCACCAGACCACCAAGCCCAAGTGTGTAGCCCCCTCATGCCTGGGTCTTGGGGCTGCCATGTACCTCTCAGGGACCCAAAGGTTTGTGATACCTAGTGAGATAGAGGACCACACTCATAGTGGAATGTCAGCCCCGAATGGGACAAGCCCTGGAGGTGCCTGCCACAGCCTTGCAAGGGGAGTGAACTTTCCCTCTTAGGCAGAGAAACCATCCTGACTCCAGCTGATCCACAGAGGTCTGTGGAGCAGTCCCCACACACCTGGCACCACAGCTCAATGGTGTGCACTGAGCTCATTCCCAGGTGGACTCAGCGAGGCCAGGTGGTCTTTCTGGTGTGATATTGGCTTCTTGAAGAACGTAGATCTGTGCCAGAGGCGTCTCAAAACTCGGGCCTTGGGAAAAGCACTTTTGGGTTAATAAAGACATGTTAGTATACATAGTGGGACAGAGCGTTCTAGCTGGGACATAGCTTTACAGGGACTTTGGACATGGCAGCTCCCACACCCAGAGAGATGTGGGAATCAGCAGTTTGGGCTCATTCACTGATGAACATGGAGAAAGCACCCACTGTGTGAAAACACGTTTCCAGTCACATTTCATAATTCAGTGAAAAATGGAGTGCAAATGACCGCCATTGTGTCCCTTTTCATGGAGGTCAGCCTAAAACCGCAGGTGCCATGAGTACATATCCTACATGTGACTGCATCCCTGACTCCATGAGGCATAACTGCACGTTGTCCTCTTCAGTGACTATGGTGGACCCCTGGACCAACTTCAACATAGAATGGGCTTGGGGTCAAGAGGGTGGGCTCCTGTTTCCAGAATAGGGACCTGCAAGGTGATTTGACTTGGGAAGGCTGAGGAAAGACTGCTCTCCCCAATTCTGTGTTCTGCCTGCAGTGTAAGGTGTGGGGCTTCAACAGTAGGAGGGGTAAGGTGGGGAGTTGTAGGTAGTCATGGTCCACTGGGGAAGCCCCTGGGACAATGGATCCCCCCACACCACACCTCCCTGTTCTCCCCCAGGGCCACAGAGATGTGGTCTGCACTCATGGGAAAAGAGAGGTCCACCGCTACTCAGGGGGACTCAGTGAGAGCTCACAGAGAATGAGGTAGCATTGCAGCCCACGCCAGGGGAGGAGGTGTCTCTTGAGCCCTGAGAAGAGTGGGCAGGAGGACAGACACTCCTGGAAGGTGCATTCCAGGTTGGAGAGCACGTAGCCAAGAGAAAGAAGAGTGTCAGGCCTGCCCAGAGGAGGGGAGAGCTGGTCATATCATGGATCTAACGCTCCTTCGTTGAAGGTTCTTTGCCTGTGGCAACCTGTCCTGTCCCTGCCTGTACAGCCCCTGTATCTTGTCTGAGGTGGACTGGTGTGTTCAGAACCAGGGACAGTTCAGAAGTGTAGGGTCAGAGGTTTTCTCTGGAGGCCATGGCGAAGGCAAGGCCAGGGTTTTGCTGACTCCACACCTGCCTCCCCACAGTGCCTCACCTTCCTTCCTGGGGGCCTGGATTAACTTCTACACCGAGGCTTCCCATCAGCCTCCAGGCTCTCTGAGTCTGCAGCAGCTGCTGCCATATATGGGGCTCTTGCTGGTTGGTTTGTACCTGGAGCATCAAACATACCACCTCCTGGCCACAACTGAGGATGGCATATCAAGCCAGGCAGCGCCTGAGAGCCAGGCGGACCGGGGTGAGTACCTAAGGGTATATGAGGAGAGGTCTGACTCTTGTCCCACTGCAGGGAGTCTGTATGCCTGGTGTTGGGCTGGAAATTAGGATAAGCCTTTGTCCATTCAGGAAGTGACCCCAGTCTGCAAAGAGGTCCTGTGTGGGCTAAGGGCCTGAGTTCTTCCTGGCAGCAGGGGTATTGTCTGTCTGTGGGAAGGTCAGGGCAAGGCAGTCATGTTGGCATCTTTTCTCCTCTAGCTACAAGCTCAATTTCTGTCACGGCTCCTCAGCCAACCCCAGAGCCAGAGCCTTCTTCCAGGGAAGGGGCAGAGCCAGAGTCCAGGACATCAGGGGTCTCCACTCGGTACTCCCCACGGCCCCAGTACAACAGGCGGGTGAGAGGCAGGTGCCTCATTCACGTCTACCTGGAAAATGAAATGACAACACAGTATAGGAGCATCCTGGTGAGTCTTCGAGCAGGGGAGTCTCCTGGGAGCCCACAGTGGGGAAGACCGAGTCCACAGCAAACACCTTGGACTAGGCCTGTCTTCTTGAACTAGAGCTTCTGGAAGGTCAGGAAGGAGAGCAGAAAGTGAGGAAGAGAGAGGCGGGAGAGCAGCAGGATTCCAGGTCTGGGTGCGAGTGGGCCTGCGTGTTTTGGGGTGTGCAGGTCAGAAGTGCAGGAGTGAGTGCTGGGTTCAGAGGAGGTCAGAGAAATATCGAGGGTACAGGCCATCCTCTACTGACCTTGGTATTGAGGAGGAGTATATTGAACCGTGGAGGTTGAAGCAGAGGAGTTGGCAGTCATTTTCTTGTGTGTGGGAGGGTATATGTTGCTGGTTGAAGGGAAGGGAGCCATTGTAGAATAATTAGGGTGGGTAGGTGTGGGTCACAGACAACTGGGGGCCTTGGAGGGGCCCATTAGTGTCCTAGTTTGCATGTATGTGAATAGAGATTTAGCGGCTCTCTCTGCAGAATTTTCCTGGGTGTGGAGTATCCATCATGAGACTCTGGTGTCCACCTCCAGGGGAGCCATGTTGAACCACGGCACCTGCTGAGTCCAAACCTCCTGACACCCCAGCAAGCACTGACACTCTCGAGCCCAGCAGCTTCCATGCCTATCATTAAAGAGTCCTAGTGTGTGTTGTGCCCTGGCTGTCAGGACCAAAACACCTAGGGTTTGTGCCTAGTCCACACAAAAATGCAACTGCATCCCAGACCAGAGCAGGGATATGGAAGTCCACTGGACCATTCCTCCCATCTTGATGGGAGTAGAGTGTGTCTGTACAAAGCCTTTTGGTTCTTATTCCCTTGTCCCTGTAGGGCATAGCAGGTTGAAGCAAACTCTTGTACTAAGATTGGACTAGAGGCTCATAGGAAGACCCCACATGATCACATGAAGGCCTCAGGTAGCAGGGTAACAAGATGGTGCCCTTGTGTTGAGAGCTCTCTTGTCTCTGATTGTCCTTGAGCACTGTCCTCTGGGTAGCTACTCCCAAATTCCCTCTCTGATGAGCTTTCTCCAACCCTGCTCAGGTGACCTGCCAGGACAGCACTCAAGTCATCATCCGCAGGGCCTTAGATGCACACTTGCTCCAGCAGGAGGATCCAGAAAACTACGAACTTCTGCAAATTGTCTCGAACCATCAGAGTAAGTGGAACCATCAGAGGGTAGGGAGCAGTGAGTCACAGTGGGCTCAGGATAACTGGGAGCCAAAACACAGTGTGCATTGACCCAATGCCCAGGAAGAGTATGGTGGGACTTGTGCACAAAACAAAGTGTAATGATGGGGCATAAATCTGCAGGTTCTTCATGTTCTCCAGGGGCTGTGGACCTGCCTATCATGTGTTCTTTCCTTGGCCTGAGGAGGCATTGCAAAGCTATTATCCACAAGGGGCCAAGAACACAGGCTTTTTTGTCTTGTGTTAAAGAAGACAGACAACCACAGGATGCCTACTTTGGCAGCCTTTCCTGACCTAGACGAGTACATGAGAAAAGCAGTTCAATGAACAATCATTTCTGGCTTCCAATCTTTCTATTCCTTGCAAACTGAGTCCACTTAGGACCAGAGGCCATTTCTAGAGAGAAGTGTGTGGTAGAATAGAACCCTTCACAGCTTGTAAACCCTTCTTGGAGAGAGAGGGGGGGAGGGAGGGAGGAAAGAAGAAGGAGGAGGAGGAGGATGAGGAGGGGGAGGAAGAGGAGGACGAGGAGGAGGACGAGGAGGAGGACGAGGAGGAGGAGAAGGAGGAATAGAAAAATGAAAATAAGTTGAAGGAAGAGACCATGAATAAGAAGGTCAAGATGACTATTAGAAGAAGCATGAGGAGAAGATGAAGAAGAACAAGAACAAGAAGGAGAAACACAAGCCAAACAAGAAGTATAACAATAAATTGATTAAAAATGTGAATGAGAATTATACTCATGAGGAGGAAATGCAGAAGTGGGGAACTCAAGAGAAATATATTGCTCTGGATGGCACAGCCCTGCTGTGGACATCCTCCACCCACGCTCAACACACCTGCAAACCACACCCTCAAATTAGTGTAGATTTGTATGAGTGGATGAATCCACTGGCAAGGTGGAGGCACCCAACATCAAGTGCTTTTCCCCAAACCCACCTGTGATCATTGCTGCAGTGGGGAGAAAACCTTGAACACATGAGTCTTTGGGGACCAATCCAGATACAAAGTCTAGCTGTTTGTCTTTGGTGGGTCCAGCGTGAACTAAGAGGGTCTGGGGTACAAGGGGCTATTTCCTTGAAAGGTGTTCCTGTAGGGGACCTCCTGTGCATAGAGGGTCCTCAGGGAGGAATCAGTGGGGAGTCTTTGGTGGAACAGTAGCTGGATTCGGGGGCTCTCAGGTCTGTGTGTGAGACCTGAGCTGGCAGAGGTTCTCAGTTGTGGGGGATGTTGGGAAGTATATTCCTTGATTGTCACCTACCATGCCTCTGCCCCTGCCTCTCCAGAGCTGAGGATCCCTGCTGATGGGAAAGTATATTATGACCTGGATGGAGGAGTGGATTATAACTTTATTCTTCGGGAAACAGCTGCCAGCAAGTCGTTGACGGTCAAGCCAAATGAGGTAAACAGCCACCTTCTTCAGTCTTTACTCCTGGTGCCACTCCACATCCTCCAAGGGGACAAGAACCTCAGGTTCTGGATGGATGTTGTAGAATGCCCACAGAACCAACTGCCAGGCTGGGTGGGGTGCAGTTGCTGGGCTTTGCTGATGTTGTCATCCCCCACAGTTCTTGGAGCCTTCTGTGGCAGTGGCATCCAGGACCCCAGCAGCTGTGAGCAGCAGCTCTACAGTGGCTGCAGGATCATTGCCCCAGGCCACCCAAAGCAATGAGTGCTGCATGAGAAAAGTCACCAGTAGCAGCTCCTCACTGCTTCACTCCAGCGAGCAGGTGGAAGACAACCGCTTTGTTCACGTCCTCCTAGAGGGACAGAGCCTGAGGGAGACAAAGTGCATCCTGGTAAGCCCGACAGCAGGGCTGCCTCTGGGTGTCCACACAGCGGAAGGCAGGAGACACAGCCAACCCTGGGGCTGTGGTGGGAAATAAAGAAGAGAGAGGTCTGTCTTAAGGGCTTGACCTGAGGAGGGAGAGCCTCAGCATGCCCAGCTCCAGTGGTGAGTGGGCCTGTGTATTGTGGGTTTTGCATTTGCAGGCCAGAAGTGCAGACGGAAGTGCTGTGGACAGATGAAGGCAGAGATATGTCTAGGGTGTAGGCTGCAGTGCCTAGAACATGGTATTCTCAATGAGTGAGGTTGGAGCAGAGGAGGTGGCTGTGATTTGTCACATGTGTAGGAGGAAATGTGTTCCTGGTGGCAGGGAAAAGAACCTCCTTAGCATGACTAGGTGTAGGAATTTGGGGTGGGGATCACCTGGGGGGTCATGCCAAAGCTTCGGAATGTTAGCCTTTGCATGTATGTAAATATGGAGCTAAAGGGGTTCTGGGCAGAATTTCTATGGATGTGCAGTAGACACACTAATGCTGCAGGTGTCCAGCTGCAGAGGAGACATGTTCAGTGACTGCCAGTGCTGAGTCCAGTACATCATTACAACCAGACCCGCACCGAGCTTCCAGAGGCCAGGGCCTTTCAAAGCTCTCATGAAGCACTCAAGTGCACACTCTTGTATCTGAGTCTGTTTTGTGTAGTGGCAGTCAGGACCAAAATTTTCAGTGCATCTGCCTCTTTTTCTCCTGAATGTTTGACCACAGTCTTCTGGGTAGCTCCTCTAAAAGCCATTCTCTGATGACATTTGTCCCACCCTGATCCAGGTGACCTGTCAGGAGACGGTGACAAGCCTCATCCGCAGGGCCTTGGACCAAAATTTGTTGCAGCATGAGGATGTGGACAACTTTGAGCTGCTGAGTATGATGTCTGAGGATGAGAGTAAGTAGGACAATCAGACAGTGGGGAGACATGATCCACAGTGGGCTCAGGATAACTCACAGCCAAGAGAAAGTGGGCCTTGTCCCCAAAATACCAAAGTGTGGTGGGCCTGGCAGAGACTCTCAGGGGTTGTGGGTGTTTTGTGGTATAATCCTTGAGTGCCACCTAACAATTCTCTCCACTTTGCTCTGCAGAAATCAAGGTCTCTGACCACTCACTGGTGTGTCTGTCCATGAATCCGGGAATAAAATATTTTATCGTGAGGAAACGCCCCCAGGTCAAGGGAAAGGAGGTAAACACCTACCTTATTCAAGCTGTACTTGTGCTGCCATTCCACTCCCACCTGGGAAAATAAGAAGCCTGAGCACCTGGACATATGTGCTAGAAGCCCATAGAGCCAACTGACAGGCTGGGGTGGCTTTCTGTTTCTGAGTTTGCTGATGTTCCATCCCCCACAGTTCTCAGAATCAACCTGCAAGTCCTCCAGGCCACTTTCCCACAAGCAGGTGGGAGACACCTGCTTAATTCGTGTTCACTTAGAAACACAAAGTCCAAAGATGGCCAAGACTGTTTTGGTAAGCCTGGGAGCAGGGGTGTCCCCTGGTGCTTACACCTGGGTGGGGAACAGACACTGGTCCAATACCATAGACTACTCATGCCCTCTTAAATTTGGAGCTTCTGGATGATCAGGAGGATAGAGGGGAATCAAGAAGGGAGAGGTCAGTGTGAAGGGCTGGAGCTGAGATGAGGGAGAGCAGCAGCTTGTCCACTGCCATGTCTGAGGGAGTCTGTGTGTCAGGTGGCAGCATGCAGTCCAGAAGGGCAGGGGCAGGTATGGGTGACAATGAGAATAGGATAGGACCTAGGTTGCAGGTTCCCTTGTATGGGATGCTGACATCTATGGAGGAGGACAGCAGTGTGAGGTTCTGCATGTTCCTTGAACAAGGAGCTGAGAGAGTCTCTCTGCAGAGTCGATATGGATGTGGAGCAAGCACATTAAATGTCCAGGTAACCCAATGACCACCCTTGCCGGATGAGGTGCCCTCCTACATCCCAGCCAGCACTGAGCCTCTGGAGGCCAGGAGCTCTTGTGGCTATGTTTTAGCACTCCTGTGTGTGGTCATGTTCCTGGGTCTGTTTTTGGCCCTGGCAATCCAGACCAAAGCCTCTAGGTTTTGTGCCTAGGCCATTCCCAATGCCGCCTGCATCCTCGGGCAGACATGGGATCTTGGAGGCTATTGTCCCATTCCTCCCAACTTGTGGGATGAGATTGCATCTGTATGCAAGTAGTTGAGTCCTTTCACTTCGAGAGGAGTGCAGCTCCACAAAGAGCAATGGCAAGCCCAGGAAGTCCTATGTACAAGGATTGGGCTAGTAGCCTATGGGAAGAGCCTACACGATGCGCAGGAGGTCACCCTCAGGTAGTAGGGTCATGGATGTTGCCCTTGTATTTAGAGTGGAGGTGCCTCCAGAATGATCCTGCCCACTGCCCTTGAGTAGTCACTTCAAGGCCCATTTCCTGAAGGCCTGTCTCCCATGCTGCTCCAGGTGACCTGCCAGGATAGGGCTCCTGTCGTCATCCGCAGCGCCCTCGACCTACACTTGCTTACTCAGGAGAAACCGGAGGATTATGAGCTGGGCCAAATCATCTCTCACCGTCAGAGTAAGTGAGACAATCAGATGGCAGAGAGTAAGGGTCAGGATGTGGACTCAGGTCAACTCTTAGCACCAAAGAGTAGTCTCTTACCCCCAAGAATACTCCAACAGGGTGTGTTGGGTTCTTGCACAAAGACAACTGCACTTCTGCTGGTGGAAGTTCTTGAGGTCTAATAGTGTACCCCAGTGGATATTGCAGCTCCCCACCAGGTGACCTGCCCAGGACATAAACAAGCATACAAAGCTGACATCATTGATGAGTGAGGAGGAAAGCCTCTTTCCAGGAGCAGTATGCTTTCATGGTCTGGGATAGGAGTGGTTTCAAAGAAACGTGGGAATGCATGGGCTAACGATGGAACTGGCATTTTGTGGACTGAAGCAGTACTATTGAAAGCCTTCTGTGTGACCAGAAATCCACTGCCTGGGCAGAGCATTGCCAGGATTCTAGCAAGCAGTAACAGGATGAAATTGGGAAGAAAACACAGCCTGGGAGACAGCCTGAATCATTTGTTTTTGCATAAATTCCATGGTCTTCCGCACCTGAGTCCACTTGCCAAGGAGTGATCACAATAGCCGGGTTGTGATCCCTAACTAAAGTCAGATGAGGGCTTCCTGAGCACGTAGCCACAGAGCTCATCTGATAATAATGCCAGTGCTTTTTTGTTGGTTGGTTGGTTGGTTTTTGTGAGCCAAACACCACAGAATCCATTATCCCAGCCTATGTACACTGAAGACCACCATCCCAATGAGTTCTAGGATCACTTGTCTCCTATCTTAACCTTCTGTTAGGTTAGTAGAGTCTATGGAAGAGGAAGTCTGTGTGGGGCCTTGGTAGCCTAAGAAATTCATAGCAGAGATCCCCACATCCAACCCAGAAGGGATGGAGAACAGGCTCTAGGTTAGAGGAGGGTGACAGGAAAGAGGTGTTCAGAGAAAGGAGAAGCGGGCTGTTGTATTCCCCCACTCGGGGTCATGGCACCACTGGGCCATACACCATGTTGGAGGGAAGCAGTCCCTTTGCTGGTCTTTGGAACCATTGTTCTCAGTAGGGCAGCATTTGGAATGTGGCCTCCATTCTCAGAAGCCTGGTTCACATGGAGGCAGGCTCCACCAACACAGAAGCATGGCTCTAATGTGGTATCCGTGCTGGTCAGCCTGTCCTCACTGTGGCCATACTTGAGGAAAATAACTCAGAGGAGGAATCCTAGGCCTTTTCTCTGGGTTTCACAGCTTTCTCTTTGGTTGTGCACTGAGGCTGTCCATAAAGCTCTAGTGTGTGGCAGTGGAGAGCTCCTCAGCCCTTGCCACAAAGGCATAGACTGGGAGAGAGAGAACGAGGGTGGCAGAGAGGGAGAGAGAGAAAGATGGAGAGGAGGAGGAGGACCTCTACTTGGAGAATGAGGATTCAGTGGAGCCAACAGGAACAAGGTACTGTTGCCCAGGGTGCAACCCTGTTTAGGTCTTCCTCCAACCATGCTCAACCTTTCTTCCAGTCCCTCCCACCTCCCAGTAGTGTATTCATCTTGAATGAGAATTTCATGTTGACATCAGAGCACTCACCATCCAATGCTTCCCTCCAAACCCACCTATGAAGATGGCTCATGTGGGGACTGAATCTTCGGCACAGGAGCCTTTTGTGGGAGATTTCAGATGTAAATCTAGTGGTGTGCTTTGGCAGATGCAAGAGGACCTGAGATGTTCTGGATTCCAAAGCCTTTGGTAGGACAGACATTAGGTGTGTTGAAGTGCTCTGCTTAGTTCTTCCTCAGGGAGGACTGTGGAGGCTATCTTGTTGGTATTGGTGCTGAATTGGAGAGCTCTCAGGTGTGTGGCTCTGGCCTTTTCTGGCACAGGCTCTCAGATGTTGGGGTGTCCTAGGGAGCACCTCCTGAGTGCCACCTTCTTTTTGTACACCCCTCTCTCCCCAGAGCTGAGGATTCCAGCGCAGGCCAACGTATTTTATGCCAAGAATCCTCACAAAAAATCCAACTTCGTGCTGAGGAAAAGGAGCCTCTCCCAAAAGAATGATGAATGGATCCAGCCTCAACCTCCCTCTCGTCCTGCAAAGAAGGCTCCAGCCCTCCTGAGGATGCTTGCAAAAATCTGCTGCTGTGTGCCTGGGCAGCGCTGAGGCAGCCCAGGAATATTTACATTGATTACTATTTGCTTCAAAGTTTGAATCTATAGTTTGCCATTGTCTTTGACCTTGTTAGTAACACAGTTGTTACTCTATCCTGTATTTTTTGTTTCCATTAATATATTATTATTTTAAAATATATATGTTTTTGTTACCTAATCTACTCTGATGATTTGAGTATACTAAATGTAGCAGTGTTTCCTAACGGACACATCCAAACCAACAGGAAGGAATGTTTCATTCTATCAGCAAGAACTTCGGTATTTAGGAGTTTGGCAGATGGCATTATCTGAGTCAGTTTTCCAATGGGGGCAATGAAGTATCAGCTATCATGGTACAAACACAAACAAAAACACACAAACACACACAAGAGCGCACACACTCACTGAGAGATAGATAGACAGATGGAGTTGGTCCCTGCTGAAATACTTTGGAGACGTGGTTCTGATTTCTCCTATTTTGGGGTATTTTCAATTGCCCAAGGTATCTTGCAAATGAACCCATGTCTGAGGAAGACATGCATGTGTACTTCACATGCCACTTTTCACATAGCAGGGAGGTCATGTCATGTAATATTTTTCATGCAGCTGTGTTTTGACTGTGAACCATCCCATGAGGTCAGCTGTGGAATTTTCCACTGGTAGCATCACAATGGGGATCCACTCTTTGGATTTGAGGATATTTCCGATTTTCTTGATTCAGATTGGAATGATATATATATATAGTTTTTGATGAAAATTCTGCATTTGATGGTAATGAATGCCATGCATCTAGGAATCTGTAGAGTGCAGACAATGAATGGATGCCTACTATTGCCTGGACTGGTCTGAAAAGTCCTGTAGCATCTGAGCATGTGTGAGGGCTGTACAGGTCTTGCAAAAATTCCAGGTCAGATGACCCTGCACAAAGATGAACTCCTAGTAGTCTCCACAACAGTGTAAGGGCCAAGGAGAAACACACTTCCACACAGAAGATGGGAAGCTACCTTATGAAGGTGATCATAGGTAAGGGATCCTCTTTGTAGGACCCATTTTCCATGGGGCCAGAACTGTGCTCTGAATGTGGTTGCTGAGAACTTGGAATTTTCTAACTGAAGCAGTTCGTGCAAGCTGCTTCCACTTGCAGGAACAAAGTGTGTTCTCGTTGAGCACTTTAGGCTGTCCCTGGTTGAACTAGAGTGTCAGAAGCACTTGTAATGATTGGCATTCACAGTTTCACATTGAAGCCTCTGTGCCATCTGTCAATCACTGATGGTTGCAAGTGGGGAATGGAAGCCATTTGCTGCAAGCAGTTTCAACTTGCAGGACTAACTTTGTTGTAAGTGGGCACATGGTGTTTTTCCTGTGTGAGCTAGAAAAAAGCAAAACTGCTTCTTACAGGTGACAGGCATGCTTTCACATTGAAGCTTTTGTGCCATTGATCCAAAACAGTTCACTCATGTGGGCACCTGCACTTCAACTGTATGTGGTAAACAAATGTGACAAATGGATGTGAGACTTTGGAGAACGGACCTTCTCAGCTGGTCCTCTTTCCTCCTGCAAGTTGGTGATCTCTTTCTGTCACACTTTGTGTTTCATGCCTGAACTGTGCTCTGAATGTGCTTGATGAGAACAGTTTAGAAGTGCAGAAGTGAAGCTGTTTGCAGAAGCAGCTTCACGTAGCAAAAGCTAACTTGTTCTCAGTGAGCACATGGAGATTTTTCCCTGGTTGAAGCAGTGTGAATGAGAATGGCTTCTCAGAGCTGGTAGGCATGTTTGCATTTGGCAAACATTGCCATCTATCACCAAGAGTTCCTTGCATGCAGAAACCTTCTTTTTAAGTGTTCTCAGAAAGGTCTGATGAGTGAATTTCCATGGAATTCCGTGGAATTGATCTTTTCAGCAGTCCTCATTGGCTTCTCAAAATTGGTGATCCTGGGCGCAAGGACTCTCTTGCTAGCCAACATTGTATTTTGGGCCTGACCTCCGCTCTGAATGTGCTTACTGAGAGTAGTTTGGGAGTGCAAAAGTAAAGCAGCCTCTCAGCAGCTTCAACATTCAGGAGCTCATTTTGTTCTCAGTGAGCACATTGGGGTTTGTCACTACTTAAACTAGCATGAAGAACCACCACTTCTCAGAGGTGGCAGTTTCCCTCTGAACCGTCTGTACAGTTGGTCAATGCGAGTTCAATGCAGGCAGGCACTTGAATTTCAAGTGAATTCTGTGACAAACAATTGAGCAATGGATTTCAATCAACCTTGGGCAATTGCTCTTCCCAGTGGGCCCACAGTTCTCCTCCAGTTGCTGAACCTAGGTCCAAGGGCTCTCGTGCTAGCACTCTTTGCATATGGGCTGAAACTGTGCTCTGAGTGTGCTTCCTGAAAATATTTTGGAAGTGCAAAACAGAAGAATTTTGGCAAGCAGCTTTCATATTAGGAAATGACTTTTTTCTCTTCATGCCCATTGAGCTTTGTACCTGGCTGGAGTAGCCTTAAATCCAATGGCTTCTGAGAGCTGGCAGGCCCAGTTTCCATTGGAAGCAACTGTGCTCTTGGTCAATGGCAAGTTGGTTACTGTCAGGTACCTGCAGTTTCAATGAGTTTTTAGAAGAAGGAGACCAAGGGGATAAGATGAAACTTGTGCAATTCATTTCCTAATCAATGTTGGTGATGCTAGACCAGAGTGGACTTTTGCAATGATACTTTCTCATGTTTTTTGCAGGAAATGTGTTCTGAATGTGCATCCTGAGATGCATTTGTAGGGGGCAAACAGAAAAAGTTTGTGCACAAAGTAGATTTGTTCTCAGTGAACACGTGGCGGGTTTTCCTTGGTTGAACATGCAGGAAGCAGAACCTCTTGTCAGAGCTGATGGCACCATTTCACTTGGAACCATCTATGCACTCAATATTAAGCAGAGGTCATTGCAGACAGGCTCATGCAACTTCAAGATAGTTTTCAGAATCCGTTTGAGGAATGGATTCCAAAGAATCTTTGAGGTATTGACCCACCCATCAGTCCTATCACTTCCTATCTGAGCAAGTGCTCCAAGGTACAAGGGCTCTCCTGCTAGCACACTTTGGATATTGAGCCTGAACTGTTCTCTGAATGTGCTCAATGAGAAGAGTGTGAAGTGCAGAAGAGAAGCAGGGTATACAAATAGCTTCAATTGCAGGATGTAAATGTGTTTCTAGAGAGCATATTGGGATTTGGGCTTGGTTGAACTAGTAGGAATTGGAATCCTTCTTAGAGCCAGCAGTTACGGGCTTTACTTAGAAGTTTCTGTGTCTTGTATAAAGCAGAGTTTGTTGCTCATGGGTACCTTCGTTTCCAGTGAGTTTTCAAAAAATTTGAGAAAAATATTTCAATGAAACTCTGGGCCATTAATCTTGTCAACCGTCCAATGTTCCACGTGAATATTGGTGATGTCCCAAGGGATCTCTGGGTAGCACAATTTGCACTTTCACGTCGTCTGAACGTGCTGGCTGAGAAAAGCTTGGAAGTGCAGAACAGAAGCATTTTGGGCAGGCAGCTTCCAATTGAAGGAACGGTCTTGTTCCCTGTAAGCACATTGAGGTTTGTTTCTGGTTGAAGCTGCATGAAGTGGAACCGTTTTCAGAGCCGGCACTCTCAGTTTCTCTCTGAAGCATCTGTTCCATTGGAAATGTAGATTCCCTTCAATAGGGCCTCATCTAGAGAGCCTTCCCATGTGTCTCCCACTTGATTCAAACTTCTCCAGTGCACTTGTTGTCAAAGCAGGGACTCTAGGAGAGAGGGGCTCTACATTCTCCACACTGAAATCTCTCAGCAGCGAGGACTCCTCCATGCTTGGATGGCAGGGCTGTGATCACCTGGGAAGGTGGAAATAGGAGGCTTCCAGGGGGCTGGTGGTGTTCCTAGCCAGGATGCTGGTCACTGCAGTGCATTTAATCTATGGATCTCAAGGAGACTTATGCTGCAGATTTGTGTAATTCTGCATCTGTATGCACACAGTTCTTCATGTGGGGAAAAAGCAATGTTCTCAAAGTTTTCTTTACATTATACTCAACTGGTAATTTACAAACCCCAGTGTCCCATCTTAGCCCAGAGCCATTCCATCAGCCCAGGGCCAGTGGGTAGTCCAGCGGTCAGTACTATGCACAGCTCCCAGGTGGCTCCAGTGTGTAGCTGAATTTGACAGCCAGTGTACTGTAGGATTTGCCCTTGAGGTTAGAATTTATTGACTTCCTCTTATGTCATTTGACTAGTCAGGATGTCTCATTAACTATCTGTGAAATCTTCAGGTTAGCAATCTCTGGTCATTTCTACCCTCTGAGGTACTGGTTCAACAGTTGGTCATGGTCATGGGTAGTCCTGGGTCACAATGAGGGAGAAGAAGACAATAATGTAGAATGGTGGTGTAGAGAGTCAGGGTGGGGCCAGAGCCCACACTGTGGTTAGGGTAGGGAAGGGATCTGAAGAGACTACCTTGAAAGTGAGCTCTGGCTGCAGTTAACCAGGAATCAGGGCCTGGAACTGGAAGCCATGACAGGGCTTCTGACTAGAAAGGACACATCCTTCTGGGCTGAGTTGGAGGTCCATCCAGGCAGAGGCAAACAGAGATGATGCAGGAGAGGGGGATGGTCTAGATCACAGAGCAGCTCCATCATCATATAACACAGAGTGAATTTTTTTCTTCCAGTTGTTGGTAAATGCTGATTTATTCATGTGATACATTCACATCTACCTTGTCCATTGGAAAGGCCACTCAACCGCCACAGGCGGTGATATCTTGCTGGATGTGTGCATTCTAAAAGGAGGTGAGGTTGGCGCCAATAGAGTGTGTGGGCACTCAGGCATTGGCAAGCTTGCTTTGGAGAGTGAATCCTCTAAATGTTATTGGGCTGGCTTTTGAGAGCTCCTGTGGTTTGGCTAGATGTAGAATTCTTTCACACAATTTAGCATGGTGTATATTTTAGAGAGCATGATCACTGAGGGGCAGCTTGCCGGTTTGAAGCCGTGAGCATTAGCATCTATCAAGTTTCTCACCTGGAGTTGGCTACCTACAACTGGTGACAGTGTTTTGCTACTGCTGAGTAATACTGAACAAGTCTCTGGGCCAGTAATCCATTGCTGAACTACATCACCAACAAAAAGACACTGAGTGAAGGTGAGGACCAGAAGAGCCCGGGAACCACCAGAAAGCAGCCTTGAAGTCCTGAGCTCTGGCACATCATATGCCAACTCAACTGGGTATCAACCTCTTCCTGGGCTCATTAGAACTGTGTGCTTCAACTTTCAGAAGCAAATGCAGAATGATAGAATCTTCTCTGAGGACACTTTTCTAAGTCTTGTTTGCAGCACATCTTCTAAGTCTTATTTGCAGCATGTCTTCACTGGAATGAGTAGGCATTCGGCATTCTGTTGTACTTAAAATTCATTCTACCCCTACTTGGTAGGTTGTCTGAAAGTGACTCGGCCTGAATGCATTTTACATGCCACAATATGGCTTGTCTTTTCTCCTAAACTTATCAGGGCAGTCAGAGCAGCCAAGGAGTACTATAAATTCAGGCATAAAATGGCCAGATAGACTTGGATCACTGTACATCTTTCTAGAACCTTCTTTCATGCTCTGGCTTCCCTGAGTGTGGGGACTCTGTGATCCAGATTTGTTAGCAAGTAGTTTCTTGGAAGGCGATGCTAGAAAACTCCAGGTGGGAACAGGAAGTGATTAGGAACTGGAAGACAGGGTGTACCAGCCAGTTGTTGTCACTAAGTGAGTAAACACAGTTCTGATAAGGAGTGCTGGAGGTTCATGTAAATCATGTTATTAATAGAACCCTTTATACAGGTGAGAGAGCTAGGGGTTCTCCAACCACTCCTGCCAACCATGGCAGGATTCTGCTGCTGGCCTTCACTGTAGGCAAATGGGCCATGGTGCTGGGAGCTCTAGGTCAGCTGGGGTGTGAAAAAATGGCATAGTGATGGACAATGTCATCCAGCTTTGAATCCCCAGACTGGGATCTTTAGCAGGGCAAGGTCAGAGACTGTACTCAATGCAGCATCTACTTCTCAGCATAGTGCCAGGCACACAGCAGAACTTCATCAATACCTGTGGAATGCACTGGCTCGCCCCAGCCCTGCTCCAGGCCTCTCTCAGCTGAGCTCTTCCTGCTGGTCCTGTCTGTTCTAGTATATTCAGCTCTTGCTTCTTTGTATTTCACTTTCCTGAATTATGTCCTCTTTTTCCACACTCCTGTGGTCACTCTTTCTCCACACTCCTCTGGTTCCAAATGGCTGTCTGGCGGGGCTGTGGCAGAGAGATCTCATTACTACCAGAGATGGAGTTTTTAAACCAAATAAGACACGTGCTCTGCTGCTTAGGATTGTCTTCAGCATAACGTGAGGTAGAAGGTTTGAAATTAGGATTGTCCTCCCAATCTTAAGGCATGTCATCCCTGCGTGCACACCAGGAAGTACCCTGGGAAGAAAGGCAGGTGTGGGTTTGGAATCAGAGACCAGCATGAGAAGAACACTTTCACTGCTTACTAGACAATGAGCTTGGGCTTGTTCTGTAACCTCTTGGGACCTCAGTGTTTGCATATCTGAAATGGGGATAGTTGTATGCCTGACTTTAGGAGGTGGGTAGAGAGAATCCTAGAAGTAGAGGAAGAAAACACACAGCATCTGTGAAGCACCCCGCCCCCATCTTTAGTCTTTCCATGATTTTCTAAACGTATGTTGATTGACTGTTGTTTACAACAGCCTTTAGATCTACCTGAGGTCCCATCTAATCCACACGGATGGAGAAGCTCACCTTTGCTCAGTTGCCACATTTGCAAGGACACCTTCTAATAGAATCGGATCTAGGAAGCTGGGGTCCCTTTGCAGAACATACAGGATCCACAGCAAAGTTCAAGCCCCTGAGACAGAGGGCTTCTGCTGGTGTCCTCATGTCCTCATGGGCACTGCAATGCCTTTCTCCACAGATGTTCATTGAGAGCCTGGTCCAAGCCAGGCAGGGCTTCCTGCTGAGGATGTGGCAGAGAATGAAGCACATGCCTGGCTGGCTTGTAGGGGAACAGTCGGGGGCAAGACAGGCCAGTGATGGTGAAGACAAGACCAGTTAGTTGACTTGTCCGAAGGTCTTGAAGCCAAGCACTCTTCTAAGCACCTTATCATAAAAGCTTCCTCATCCCTCAATAGTTGCAAGAGGAACAGTGCTTTGGTTGTCCCCATTTTCCATAGGTGACAACTGAGGCACTGAAAGATCAGGTCACTTGGCCAAGGTCATGGAGATAGCACAGGGGGAAGTGTTGGCTGCAAACACTCCCAGGTGGCTACTGCTTTGGGCTCTTTATCACCTGTAGCCTGCAACCTCTTGGTCATGCTGTGGCCCCTGTGACTGGTCTGTCACCAAATAGTGATTCACTGCAGGGCCTTTCCCGAGTCCTCTTCCATCTCAGAGTGCCTGTGTCTCACAGAGAGTTAACCAATTTCCTGGGCCCCACTGGAGTTCCTGGTTTTGCCAATCTGGTGCAGAGTCTGAGAATGTGTGTTTGTAACAAGGTCTCAGGTGACCCTGAAGATGATGGGTCTCAACACAGGTGACTTTCCCCCTCCCCTTGGGTCATTTGATAATGCCTGGAGACCTTTTATGTTATCACAAGTCAGGGGTGCTGGTGCAAAACTCAGGTAGAGGCCATGGGTGCTGCTGAATGTCTACACTGCACGAGGAAGACCTCTACAGACTAAGAAGTATATGGCCTGATGGGCCAAGGGCGCCAAGGTGAGAAACCCAGTGTGGAGTACAAGCACATGAACTTGGGTGTGTGAAGGTATGGCCTTGGGGCTTGTTTCAAAGGTGGCTTCTATCAGTGCAAAACTCCAGCATCTCTGAGTGGCAGCGTTTCTGACAAGCTCTGAGCGGGGATGCTGGTGCTGCTGACCAAGCCACCCCACTTTGAGTAGCCAAAGTAAAGTGGAGTTCTTAGGACACCATGAACTTCTCAGAAATGCAAAGTGGACATCTCCTGTGTTAGATCAGAAGAAAAAAAACTCTGAGTTGGAATAAACCCTTTCAACTCACCTAGTTGCAAGTTTGCCCCTAAAGCAGCGCTGAGACAGCGGGGCCAGGTGGGGGACAGAGCTCCACTCCTCTCCTAGCCGCAGGCAGAGGCCTGCTAAAAATGAGGAGGGTGCAGAGGTGGGTGAGAACTGCCTTGCTTTGGTCCCCAAGCATCCAGTCAAGTCTATTGTCACCTGGAGTGGTGGCTTCTTCTCCAGGGCCCACGCTAGCATTGGGGTTTGCATCTGCCTGACTTTCAGTTCTGTGAATGGAAGGTGGGAACTGGCTGCTTGAGACATGGTTGCTATTTTGGGAGAGGGTATGGGAGAAATGACAGGACGCCCAGCCCTCCAGAGCCCGCACCCCTGCCCCTGTGATAAATGGCAGCATTAACAAGGTTTGGTTGAGAGGGTCTCCCAGATTTGTGACTTCCCATGTTTGCCAGCAGATGTCACTATGGATGGCAGAACAGAAGGCCTTTCAAGAGTGAGCTGGGGGGAGCAGAGAGGGGAAAATATCATCAAATAGAAGGCAGAAGCCAAAAGTACCCTTGGCCTAGCGGGATATGGTCCATACTATCATTTTAGGAATGGGGGACATTCTGCAATAAACCCACTATCAGATCGTGTCATTGAGGTTTAGCTTCTGAGATTTAGGCAGAAACTCTCCAATGAAACACAAAGTTCCTGGCTTCTCTTAACTGAGAAAGTTTCCAGGTTTTGGCTCCTGGCCTATATGTATCAGGAAACATTTTCTTGAAGGAAACAAACACGTTGCACTGAAGAAACATATATTTGTTGTAGCTTACCCTGATACATCATATTGATGGGATTTAAAAATTGATTCATTTTACAAATTCAGCAGCTTATTCTGAAGTTCCATTGCTCTCAAAATCCCTTATGATTGGCACATTAGCCAACAAGCAGAATTCTCTGAAGCCCCAGCAAGAAAAAAATAAAGTCAAATTCCTATTTGTTGACATTTGAGGAAAACAAGGGAGAAGCAAGGGGCCCCACTCACTGGTGACAAGGTCTGGTTGAACATCTTTTATCTAATGCTTACCAAGAACGGTAGCAGAAACAGCACCGGTTCCTCAAACAGGGCAAGAGAGAGGTTGACACAGATGAAGAAGTACGTGGCCATCCGCATGGCCCAGTGATTATGAAAATGGTAAAGTCTGGAGAGGAAAAACAGTAAAGGTGGTTATAACCACTGAGCAGGAGTTATATAACACTCAAACTTTTGTGCTAAGATGAACAGGGGCTGGGGCTGGGATGGCAGCTCAGTGGTATAGCAGTACCCAGCATGCACCAGGTCCTGGGTTCCATCCCCAGCACTGCCAAATAAACGGGTAAATAAACAAATAAATAAATAAGACTCGTGATGGGTCACATGCCCTTTAGGTTCTCAGGAGCAGAGTGATATTACTTGAGCTCAAACTTTAAAACACTAACAGAAAACATCAAGATGATGATCATATCTCAAAGCACACTTGGTGGACAGTCTCGAGCCAGCTTAAGCACCTTCTTCACGAAGTTGTTGTGACAGTAATAAGAGAACACTCTGAACCAGAGACTGACAAGGTGAACCCTCAGTGACCTAATGCCATGTGGGCGTGGCTGAGTCCAATGTGAAAATGTGCACAGCCCGTCTCAACGCGGTATACTCAGGACAGATGTGGCTTCCACACACCAGATCCCTGCAGGGTGGGACAGTCCCCCACTCCTGCTTGGCAGTCTGGGCACATGAGGTGTTTGTTGCTTTTGGAGACCCTGACACCGAGCGCTGATGTAAGAGAGGGTTTTTCCTTACTCTAGCCAAGGGCTTGGTCTTAGTTAAAACTTTAGGGGGAGATAGAAAAGGCTGGATTCCCAGGAAAGGAGAGAATGTGTGGGTAGCATTAGGATGTGACAGAAGGGAAAAGAGAAGCCCTCCCTTGCACTCCAGGTAACGCTGGCTAGGAAGAAAGGTGGCCATGTGCGTCCAGCTTGGGCACTCCATCTCCTGGCCCTGGTGGTGTCCATTATCCCCGATCTGCTCTTAACCGACCGGATGCTCCCTGCACGTGGGACACTGTGCTCTTAGAACTTAACCCAAACCACCAGGCTCAGGGGCTGGGCTGCAGCTCCGTGGTGGAGCGCTTGCCTAGCACAGGCCCGTCTCTGGGTCAACTCCCAGCACCGCAGAACAAAACACTCTTGGGTTTTACCCAAATTATGTGCCGTACCTAGACCCCTCTGAAAAGTTTCTGTAGAAAGAATGCCTCCAGGTTTGTCTCAATCTCTAGAACTTAAGGTGGACAAGTGGACAGCTAGATGATAAATTACCTGATAGCCTGAGGGGAAGTTTGGAATGAAACGTTTCTGTTGTACTGGGCATCAGAAACATAGGCAGCTCCAAGAGAAGGTTCTGGAAGGGAGAAAACGTCAGCACAGGAACTAAACTGCTTTTTCCTTGTGGGAATGCATCAGGCACGGAGGGGAGCCCTGCCCCTCCACCTCCAGCCCGGCTCCCTAGAGGTTGCCACCATCAGCAGGGCCATAGGTGCCTTTTCTGGTAGGTCCCCTGGGACCAAGGATCCTGCAGCAGAGCTGGCCACGTGCACACTGCATTTTCTAGAACTCAAATACAGGTTCTCATTTGAGGAAGGAAAATAAGAAAGCACTGAACAGAATATGTACATGGCTTACGTGGCATATTTACACATAAATAAAGGTTGTGTCTGTCCAAATATACATATGAGAATATGCACACAAACCCAAGTATAGAAACCCCAAATTATATTTAAGCCACTTGGTGGGTGATTGAAGGGATTTCTGAGGCGAAATCTGACAAGTGAATTATCCATGTCTTCCAAATCTACTTAAGGTAGATCTCTATACATACATGGAACTGAAAACCAGTCACAAGGCTTTCATGTAACTCATGGTGGACACATTTCAGCCAATATATTCTGGACTTTATCCTCTTGTCAGGACACAGAGTTGCATTCTTCTTAACAAGCAACTTATCATTCAGAGAGTACTCATTTTTTTTTCTATTCAAACATAGTTGCATTACATATTTTTATGGGGGTGGGTATGACAGAACTCAGGGAGCTTAACCACTCAACAACATCCCCAGTCCCCCCCCCCACCTTGAGACAGGGGCTTGCTAAGTTGCTGAGGCTGGCTTTGAACTTGCAATCCTCCTACCCCAGCCTCCAAGTGCTGGGATTACAGGCATGTGCCAATGTGCTCAGCTCAACATTCTTTTGTATATTATACACACACACACACACACAAGAATATCACACGTGCACACATAAATTTCTTGGGGCCCTATGAGTGTTTTTGTAGGATTAAAAAAGTGCATTACTTCTTGATGAAAGAAGACATAGATATCCCACAGGCTGCCAAATGGTATGGGAAAGAAGACTTGTGCAGGTAAGCATGCGCGCGCGCCCAAACACATACACACTTGCGTGCACTTCTCCTGCTTGTCACTAAGGGTGATGTGATTTTAAACAGTGTCTAATACCGACCAGCCAAAGGGGCTTCTAGAGACTTTGTTTGCCTTTCCTTAGGACCAGGACTGCTGCCTCCCTGTGTGATGATTCACATTCTGATTCTGCATCGATGAGATAAGAACATACACACACTGACCAGCTATTTAGCCCTTTCCATAGACTTCAGAAAGAAAAATATAAGCTAATTGACTGCCTGAGCTATCCACTGTAAACAGAAGCCATCTTCCTGCCTGTTTTGAATGGGTGTGTCTTACTGGTCAGGCAAGTTAATCTTAAAAATGCATCACGTATTCATAGGGTCAAAAGATTCCCAACTGTATGCAGATGGTCAATCATAGTTCTATAAAGCTGTTAAGAATTATCCAAACAGAAAAGAAATGCTTGAATTAAAAGTTGATGCAGAACGATATCCTTAGAGATGGCTTCACTGCTGTAAGAATGGATTGCTTTTGGAGTCTCACGCATTCCAGGGCAGGAGAACACTTCACCAGGGCACATTACCAATACCTCAGATGCACTATATATGTTTTTGACACATTATACATTTTTGTTTAACATATCTAATAAAAATAATAATAGAAAAACTATTAATATCAATTATTTTTCCATCATTAATATTGAGCAATAAATAGTTTCCCAGTATACTCTTAGAATTGTTTTAGGTAAAAACATCTTGTATCAATAAGAGTTGATTTGTTTCTAGCTTTTTCAGTGCATGCACATCAACTTTAAGAAAATTCTTTACCTTATATAAATGTTAAAATAGATTCTACTGTCTTTTATGCCTAAAGAAGAAAAAGAAAAAAATAAATATATATTTAAAAAAATAAAGTCCTATTAAACCTCAGAAAGATCATACTGGGGCAGCAAATAATTCTGACTTTTTAAAAAAGTATTCACAGCAATATCTTTTTAAAGTTGCTGCTGTTCCTGGTTTGAGAAGATGGTGCAGGGTTTGGTGTAGAGTGTGTGCTCAGCGTGTACAAAGCCTGGATTTGATTGACACCCAGGAAAAGAAATTTAAATAATGAAGCTGTTAACATCCTTATTACTGGACCCTGAGACAGGAGCCCTTTGACATTCACAAGCTTGAGGTAGACCATTCACAGGCCCTCCAGAGGGAGGATGGGGAAAACCACTCCCACCAACCCTGGGAGCCAGGCCAGGGGGTTATCTCCCTGAGACATCACCCAGACACAGACCTTAATGAGACCAGCACAGGTTTCCCTCCAGTGCCCCTGGCCATGCGGACACCCCTGGTTGTCAAGATCTGCTCAGGCTCTGTAACACCAAGCCTGCTCCAGGACAGCCCACAGAAGTGCTCTCGAGGTTTTCCCTGCCTTAAGAGAAGGCACATTTCTGACATCTGTCTCCACTTGCAATCTCCTCTACTCTGCCTTCTGGGCCTACTTCCCTCCTTCCCGTTACTGAGCAACTCCTTTCTCCTGCCCATTTCACTTGGGAAATGTTGTTCTCAGCAGATGAACTGTAGTAAGCACGCTTACTTGTACTAAAGCCATTTGTGTCTTCCCAGAAAACCAATTCTTTTCATCCAACCCAAGAATGTGACCTATCTTAGACACCCCATTCCAACACTTTATACTTTTCAAGTTCATATGATGTATTAGTTGGCTTTCTGCCACTCTAAGACCTGAGGTTGCTCATTTATAAAGAGAAAAAAGTTTATTTGGCTCACAGTTTCCATATCCAGTTCACATTTGATTGACCCTGTTGCTTTAGACCTGTAGTGAGGCAGCACAGTATGGCAGGCAGTGCATGGCAGAGCTACCCACTCACCTCACAGCAGCTGGGAAGTAGAAAGAGAAAGCCAGGAAGGGACCAGGGTCCCAACATGCCCTTCAGAGGCACACCCTTAATGACCTAAGATCCCCCACTGGACCCCACCTCTTAAACATTCCACTACCTCCCAAGAGAGTCACAGGCTGAGGATGGAGCCTTTAATATATGGCACTTTGAGGAACATTCTAGATCCAAATGATAGCCTTTGGGAACCACTGTCAGTATCCACCATGAAAATGGCAACCACCAAATACAGATGCTCCCCTGGAGGCACCTCCTACAGGCTGCACCAGCCCACAGAGGGCCCTGGTGGACACAGGGGTTCTCAGTCCCCATGGCAGGGGTCCACTCCCTGGGGAACTTTCAAAGACCCTGGTGCCAAGAACACCCCACACCAGCCATGTCAGAACCCACAGGAGGCGGGACCTGGGATCCGGTTTTTAAAGTTCAAATGTGACTTGACGGTCCAGTGACAGTGGGAAGCAGGGTCTACACTGGCCTTTCCCTGCAGCTTCCCTCCTGAGGTCGGTTCTCACTGCACCGTGAGGGATGCACCTCCCCGACTCCCTTGTCTCCTCTTCTCATAGCTGTGACGTTTCCTCTTCTCCTCGAGATTGAAAACTGGATTTTGAACAGTTGTGTTTCCTCCCTCCCCTCCTGACCCAACTTTGTAAGCCTTAGAAGGGAGGGGAGAGCACAGAAAGGAGGCACAGATGATTCTAGACGTTCTCAGGGGAGAGCAAGGACGTTCCTTCCATATGCCCAGAAGACACCCTCTTCAGTCTCCCCTGCCGTAGGAGTGACCACCGCGAGCCCCAGATTCCGTCAGGCAGGCAGGCGACAGGAGCCGGGAATCTGAAGCTGCTGATGGAAGTGCTTTGAAAACACACTAACATGTCTTGATGATATAGATAAGAAAATCAGCAAAACTAGCCGAATCTCAAGGTCAAGAGAAGTCCCCACACGTCTTAACTTACATTCTTCCACTCGGGTTTTTCCTCCCAATGCCAACACTCCGTCTGTCACTACAAACAGTCTTGCCCCCGTCTTGCCTGACTCCACTCCTGCCATAAACTCATCCTGCACGTAGATAAACAGAGCAGGCCCCTGTTTCCCAGGGCCCCCTGTGCAAAAGCTGCCAGTGACTTCTCTTCCCTTAGAGCTACTCTCCTTTGCCCAGATAACCAAGTGGGAAATCCTTGGCTTGGCCTTTAGGGGCCCCACAATCCCCTCTCTCCAACGTTCTCTCCCTGGCTTTCCCTCCAGGAACAACATTCTCTGGAAAAAACAGATGGGATTCCTTGTCCACTGCCCTCCACGGGCTCCCCCTCCACGCCTGATCTCATGCTCACGCGCTACCCTCGCACTGTCCTTCCTTGGACTCCATCTCACACTGCAGTCTCTCCAGGAGGACGAGCGATCCCACATTTCCACATGGAAAGACCACCCGGAGAAGCTGGGGCAGTGCCCGTACAGTGCGCATCCCGTACAGACAGCAGCCACAGTTGGAGGGCACCAGCCACTCTGGCAAGAAGAGTGAGTGAGTGAGTGACGCAAACAGGCATTAGGACAAACACCTGGTGTCCTTCAGTATAGCCACTTGCAAACCAACAACCCACAGGCCAAGTGCAGTCTAAAGGTATGTTTTGTTTGGCCTGTAGAATGTGTTTACAATGTTGGCTACTAATTCAATTTTTTTCAAAACTGGAACTTACACAAAAATTTGAAATTATGATTTCTATTTAAAAGATGGATAACATCTGGCAAAGTGGGGCTGTGATATGGTTAGTTATTGCTGTTCGCCCCAATACTTCATCACCTGAACTTCATATTTTCCCGGGTTCTGCGGGTCAGCTGGGCAGTCCTTTTGGAGTCCACTTAGCTGATCCTGAAGGTCATGAGCACTGGGTGTTCTAGGAGGATCTTGCTCACATCTCTTGGCCATGTGCGTCCAGAGCATCCAGAGAGCAAGCACCAACACTCATGGGCTTCCCACACCTCTGCTTGTGGACATCTGCTAATGTCCCATTGGCTAAAGCAAGTCCCATGGCCAACTGCAGGTTCAAGGGCTGCAGAAATGGACCCTAACTGTATGGAAAGGAATGGCAAAGTCACCTTGCAAAGGGGCCTGCATTCAAGGATCAAAAGACTTGGTGAGCATTTTTGCAATCTATGATCAACCCCATGACACAGCTGGAGGTAGGTGACTGTGCTTTTTTTAGGGCAAGGGACATGCCCTCCAGATCATCACAAGCCCTGTCCCCTCTGTCACTGAATCATTCCCACCTAGCTGGCTGGTTTTATGTTGCTCTTGAGGGCACTGCAGATTAAACCCACACTGCTCTCTGGTGAGCCCAGGGAGCCCCGGCCAGCCCTCTGCAGGCTTCTGGTAACTTCCATCTTCCCCTGACAAGAACTTCTCTGCAAATGGCTATAAGGTAACACCAGGGACCCAAGAGCTTGAAGCCAGAGTAATCACAGACCTGCATGAAAAAGTTGAAGAGTGAGAACATTCAAATAGAAGCACACAAAATATCAAGAGGTGACCACAGAGGACAGTTGACAAGAAATAGCATGGGGCACAGGCTCTCAGCCCTGGCTGCACCTCTGAATCCCCCAGTAGCCTTGAAGTTACTGGTGGCATGAGCCACATCCTGACCAGTAAAATCAGAATCTCAGGGGCAAAGGTGAACAAAGTACCTTCCGAAAAACTTCCCAATGAGTCTGACCAACAGTGAGGTTGGGAATCCCTAGCATTGGGATATTTCTATTTCAACTCTGAAAGTGATGGATGCTGATGCATTTTTCAGGGACTATGCAGTTTCCTGTTCTGTGACCCAAAGCTAACTTACAAAAGATTAACCCAGTAAACTAGCCACCCACCTCCCCAGATCTAGATGTTCTGCCGCCTCAGAAAATATGGGGCTCTACTGAGGACTGTCTGTTGGTACCAGGTGCATTACCCTTAGTACCTGCTGCCTGGAGGAGGTCTCTTAAAGACCTGTAGTCGCAAAATCTCTGGCTTCTGTAGACATGTATTAAACAAAATGGCTCACACTGGAATCAGCCAGGACTCTGACTTATTTTCTGTTCTTCTTCTATTTGCTAAGTTGCTGAGGCTGGCTTTGAACTTGAGATCCTTCTGCCTCAGCCTCCCCAGCTACTATGATTTCAGGCCAGTGCCACCATGCCCAGCTGTATTTCTTGATCTCTCAAAGTATTATTCATTTGCATGCGTCTCTTATTTAGACAAAGAAATATGAAACACACAGAGGGAGGGCATCAAGCATCTCTAGCTAAAATGATTTTCTCTCCACTGAAGGCTCTCATGATCACAAGGAAGCCTGTCATTTTGTAGATGCTGGGACCAAGGGCAATACTGGGAACCAAGAAACCATCTTCTCCTCTTGTCCTTTGCCTGATCACTCATTCATTCACCCACTTACTCACAGAGAGGACTTAGTAGAATTCACCTGTTGGAAGGGGCCTGACTTCTGTGGGAGAACAGCAGGCCAGATGGGAAGCCCAATGTTCCACCCCACACATAAGGGCCCTGTGGACTCTCTCCAGCAGGCTACTAGCCCACTGGGAAGCAAGGGAGCAGGAGATGCATTTCAGCCCAGAGCTGAATGGCAGGGCCAGCCCAGGAAAGATGGGAAGCGGGACTAAAACACTCCGACCTCCTACATACTTGCATGGCCTGAAGGAAATGACCAGCGTCACTGTGTGCCAGACACTGGGCTGGACCCAACCTGCGTGGTCATCCCCCAAGGTGACTGAGATTTACCAATCCCACCTTACAGAGGCTCAAGGAGGAGACCAGCCCATGATCTGGAAACTGCTCCATCAGAACAGGGGTTCTTGCCTCTCTCTCCACCCTCTGTTTCTTATCCCTCCAAAGGACTCAGCCTAAGAGCAGCTGCTTGGAAGCTCCAAGTCATCCAGAGGAGCCTGTCTGTCACAGCAAACACACAGAGCTCACTGTGGAGCTGGGTCCCACAGGCTCAGGAAAAGCCAGGGCTGCAAAACCCATCCTGCGGTGGGACCCTTGGTTGTTTTCCTTTTGGTACACAGCGCAGTGTGCAGCTCTGGAGCCAGGCCAGCAAGACCTGGAATCAGGTCTCTAGGCAATCCAGCTCAGTCCCCGCGGATGGGAGGCCTCTCCTATGGCACAGGCTTGACAGCTCCAAGTGACCCCCAACTCGCAGGGCTGCCCTCCAGCCCACTGTGTGCTTCTTGGCTTCGCAGCTCTCCAGAGCAGCCAGGGCTCTCAGGGCCTCAGGGCGCAGAGGACAAAGAAAGCGCCCCAAGCAGAGGGGCTCCCTGCCCCATGTCCCCACAGTGGCCTTCGTTCGCAGCAGCCGGTGCTGGCTTTTAGCCGGTTCGTTTTCTCCCGGGGGCTTTTCTCTGGGGAGGCATCTGGCGAGGGGAGGGCGACCAGACGCGCTGCGATCCAGGCCCCTCGGGCACCGGGGACTGCGTCCCTTACCTTTTGGGCGAGAGGCTAATCGCGGAGCTCCAGATGTAAGCGACTCACCCCGGTGGCTGGGCCGTCCGGGCCATCGCGGCTGTGGCTCACCAGAAAGGGATGCTCCAGTGTCTGGGCCGCGCCAGCGGACTCTGCCCCCAGCAGGCTGGCGGAAGGCCCCGGTTGCACTGGGCTGTCCAGGTGACACAGTGGATCGGCCCGGGGGCGAAGGACCTGCTCTGGCCAGAGGAGGGAGCTCCGGAGGCCCCTTCCAGGACGCGCTGGTGGGGCGGAGCGGGGTGGACCTCGTGCGGGGCTGCGGGACCGCGCAGGTGGCCTGGTCAGCAGCCCTTGGCCCAGCGCGCAGACTGTGCACCCCAGCGTGCCACTGTGTGTGCCCTGCTTTGGGATCAGCAAAATAGGAAGGGAACCTTCCTCCAGAGCTTCTTTGGAGAATTAAATGACTTAATATATGCGCAGGGGCGGCGGCTGCTGGGCGCTGGTAAATATTGTTTCCCTCTTGCCCTGGTGGAGTCCCCCAGAGATGGGGTGTGGACTTTAACTCGGCCTCCTGTGGAGGATGCCCCCAGGGAAAGATATGTGGGTCCTCCTTTCTTCTCCTGGGGCTTCCCAGTACCAGCCTGACCTGGAACTCTGGGTTGCCAGAAATGCTAAATTTTCAAGTGAAAATGGAAATGTGAATTTATTTATTTATTTATTTAGTGTACTAGGGATTGACCTCAGGGGCACTCAACTGAGCCACATCCCCAGCCCTGTTTTGTATTTTATTTAGAGACAGGGTCTCATTGAGTTGCTTTGAAATTGCGATTCTCCTACCTCAACCTTTGGAGCTGCTGGGATTATAGGCATGTGCCACCAAGACCAGCGGGAATCTGAATTTTCATGATCCTGTTCCTGAGTTTTTTTCTTCTAATGTTGGCTATCAATTTAAAATAATGATAAATCCTTCCATGCAACCAAGGGCCAGCAAGGGCAAGTGTTGCTGGACACCGGTACCAACCAAATCCCTGGTCACCTCCAACAGAAGGGCGAGGCCTGGAGAGGCTGTGACTGGCTCTGTCACCTGTAGGCACCTACTGTCCTTCTGGATGGTTCAGCAGGAATCTGCTAGGTCCTGATGGCTGGCAAGGTCAAGGTCAGAGAGAGAAAGATGGGCAGAATTACAGCCCCAAGAATTCTATCCCTTATCCCTGGAAGTGTATAATCTATTTTTTTTCAGACAAATGAGAAGTTTACAGATGTAATTCAGGTTCCTAATCAAGTGACTTTAAAAATAGGGAGGTCACCCTAGATGACCTGGGTTGGCCCCATGGAATCCCAAGGGCTCTTAATGTCAGCAGAGGAGGGAAGGGGAGGTGAATCTTTCCAAGCCCATCAAGGACCCTGGGCAGGTTGTAAAGCTGTTACCTCCACCTGCAGGGGCAGCCCCAGGCCTCCAGGAAGGAGCAAGGCTCAGCCTGTGTATTTATGGGCGCCTGTGAGACCCCACTCAGAGGATTTGGCCTTGCCTCATGGACCTCTGGCAATACAGGCTGTGTGAGAAAGCACTTCAGACTCCTCAGTGTGTTAAGGTGGAAACCTGACAGAATGCTGGCCTGCGCCTCAGAGCTCACATCATGCTCCAGTCACAAGGCTGGCCCGCAGAGCTAACTGTGTGGCCTCAGCTCCTTGGGGGCGGCCAAATCCCACATCTGCAGCCCCACCTTTGATTGTTCCCACCCAGGCCCCACCTCACATCCCCTCTGAGCCCTTCCTCAACTTCTCAAGGCCAGCGGATCACATCCTCTCTGGTCCTGACTCTTCATGAAGACAGCCAGGTGGCACTTTGCAGATGTAATCCCCCCCATCCCTCAGGCCACAGCATCTGTCAGAGGAAGGAGACAGGCAGGCTCTTGACTGAGAATCTGTCTGATCCTATTCCTTTCTTGGTTGGTAGGCTTCTATTTTATTGCTTGAAATTGATCTGTTTAAATTTTCTTTGTCTTCTTGATTCAATTTGGGTAGTTCATATGTCTGTAGAAAAATGTTGATGTCTTCAAGATATTCTGTTTTATTGGAGTATAAATTTTCAAAATAGGTTCTTTTTTTAAAAAAATATTTTTTAGTTGTAGTTGGACACAATACCTTTATTTACTTATTTTTATGTGGTGCTGAGGATCGAACTCAGGGCCTCACGTGCTAGGTGAGTGGTCTACCGCTGAGCCACAACCCCAGTCCCAAAATAGGTTCTTATTATATGTATTTCAGTAGTGTTTTTCATGATATTTTCTTTTTCTTCACGAATTTTAGTGATTTGAGCTCTCTCTCCCCTTTTCTTCGTTATTGTGGCTGAGGGTTAACAATTTTATTTATTTTTTCAAAGAACCAACATTTTGTTTTGTCAATTTTTTCATTTGTTTCTTTTGTTTTAATTTCATTAATTTCAGCTCTGATTTTAATTATTATTTCCTGTCTTTGACTACTTTTGGTGTTGATTTTGTTCTTTTTCTGGGGCTTTGAGATGTAATGTTAGGTCATTGATTTGTTGACTTTTTATTCTTTTAATGAGTGAGCTTAATGCAATGAACTCTCCCTTTAGCACTGCCTTCATAGTGTCCCAGAGATTTTGAAAAGATTGTTCATTCCTTTGGTTTGTATCTCTGTGCCTTCGTCTATTCCAATAAATCTTAAATGTGGTCTTTTATGTTATCCCATTTTTCTTGGAAGTTCTGTTCATGGTTTCTTACCATCTTCTTTGTGCGGTTGACTTAATTTCCAGAGTATATATTTTGTCTTCATTCTTGAAGTTCTGTCTTCTACGTGGTCTAGTCTGTGGTTGATGATACTTCCATTAAAATTTTAATTTTGTTCATCGTTTCCTTAATTTCAGGGATTTTGGTTGTTGTATTTTTCCACAATCTAACTCTATTGAAATGATCTTTCACTTCCTGTATTTTCTCTTTGATTTTACTCCTTCTACTACCTTTAATTCATATTAGCTTAACTATGTACATTTTAAATTCCTTCTACTGTGTTATCTATGGATTCTATTGTTGGAACATCTTGGTTTGTTTGAGGTGCTTTGTTCCCTTGTTTTTTCATGTTGTTGTTGTGTCTTCTGATCTAGTGGTATGGATCTGAGGCAGTAGTTTCTACCCTGTAATCTCATAGTGTCCCTGAAGGCTTCTAGTACCTTACCTTTAAGGGAGAGACTAATAGTAACAGCACCCAGTGCCAACAATATACATTTTTAAACAAAATAGTTCCTATTAAGGCTTCTACAGTTTTGTCACAATAAACAGAAATAATATGTTAAATTATTGTCTACAATATAAAGAGTAAGTCTACTGAAAGGGTTTACAGTTTCTAATGATGGACAGTGAAGGAACAGAAGTAGTGTGAGATGTGATATTTATGAGGGAGAAAGAGAGAAGATAAAGGTAAAAATTTATAGTAAGGACAAGGGGGGAATTAATAGAGGTTGGCTGTTCGTATGAGAGAAGTAAGAGAATCCAGGGAGACAGGTAGGTGAGAGAAAAAAATATATACAGATTTTAAAGAATAATATAAATAATCAAAAAGTAAATATATAAGAATACACAGAAAATCTGTATTATACTATTCAGCCATTCCATTTCTCAATAAATTGATGCATGAAAAATATTTAAATTCTAAGATGATAGAGATGTGAGAGAGGGGGCAAAAGAAAAAATAAAAGGAAAAGTCTCAATGGAAAATTGAATGATAGCTTCCATTAGCTTTCAAAAAATTTCTCAGCTTCCCTTCTTTGATGATAGGTGGAGTTGTCTGAAGTTTGATGGTAGGTCCGGTCCAGTTTTCTGGGACCTGTTGGGTGGTGACCCGATAGCAAGATGCCCTCACGCCCTTTTCCAGTCTTCCCCACCATTGTAGCTGGCCTCTTTGTACCTGTGCACTTCAGGACTCACTAAGCTGTAGACAGCCCAGTTTTCTCCAGCTGAGTTCCCCGCAGCAAACTGCCCCAAGTCTCTGGTGTTCCATGGGTTTGCTAGACCCAGACTGACCCACATAAGCCCAGCTACAATCTGATGGACTTGGGCTTCAGATTTCCCCAGGCTCTGCCTTGCTACAGACCCTCAATCTCAATTCCTCTGTTTCAACTTGCAAGGAGAACACCAGGAATGTGCTCACACAAAGGAACAACACTACAAATAGGCAGCCAGAAGGCGGCCACTAGCACACCCAGCAGAAAGACCTCAGATGCAACCAGATTTGCAGTTCCCCGACAATATATCTCCAGGCCCTGGCTGGTGTCTCCAAACTGAAGCCCCGCCACAGTGGCAAACTTGGAGGCCCTAGATGGTGTCCCAAAATGGTGGTGGCCACGTTTAATCAAACCTGTGGGTACTTTGTCAGTGGACTTCTGGGTAGTGGGCAGCGGGTGTTCCACTTGCAGTCTGTGGGCAGTCTGCAGGCAGGAGATCTGCAGGTGGACATTGGGCTGTGGGCAATGTGCAGGCAAGAGGTGGGCAGATAGGCAAATGACTGATGATAGGTAAAAGTCATCTAATGATCTGTGCTCAAAAGGTGAGGGATTTGCTGGTAGATGGCAGGTGATCACAGAGGGCAAATGAGGGGTAGCCAGGGATCAGTGGGCAGTAAGGCTGCCTTTCAGAGGAACAGTATTTCCTCTGGTTGAATCCAGAGTCATGGAGTGACAAGGAATGTAGCCTCTCTCTAAGTCCACCATCTTGGATCTCTCTGATGGTGACACTTTTGAAGTGTTTTTGAATGCAGGAAAGTGTAACAGTCAGCTAGTAGTGTCTTCCTACCATCAGCATATCAACAAATAACTCCTCACTAAACTCAGGCAATAATCATATTTTTTTAACTTTGGAGTGGCAGACCTAGTACTAAGCTAGTAGCATTAATAATCAAGTAAATTTAAATAAGCAATCTACTGGAATCTGATATAGAAACTGTGGTTTGATTTGGCAGTGACTTGTAAATGTTAAGAGAAGTAGAACTTATATTATTCCTAAGGACAATTATCCATTTACAATAAGTGGGTTATGTTTATTTTTTAAGTTTCTTATTCTGTAAATATATGTCTAGAATTATGCTTCTTAAGCACTCAGTACCTCTTATAATTACAGTATGTGAGCAATTTATATGGCTATCTGTTCATAAGGAGAGCTAGTCCCTGGCAGGACAATCTAGCTCCCCAAAACAACTTCACACCCAAGAAGGGAGAAGATGGATTTTTGGTGGACAGTTAGCTGTGTCTGCCACAGGTTGGGACAGGAAATAACCTATCAGTTACAGTTAGCCATCTGTATGAAAATACACTAATTTTATAAACAGGGTATTTTTTTAAAAAAAGTTGGCCATAAGTGAACTTCCTTATTTCAGGCTTCAGTATTTCTAAAGAAGCAAACTATGTATGATAGAAGACTTCATAGCTCAGACCTTCTTGAAGTTTGTTTTCTAAAGCAGAGTGTCTGATAAATTTAATTTTGTATTTTTAGGTGGGAAAAGGATCTAGAAAGATATTAGTTGTTCTTATTTTAACTTAATTAGAACCAATAGAAAAAATAAGCTAGTGATATCTAAATTCTAGAAAGAATCTTTGGAGATAAGGGGCAATGTCATCATGATTTTTATTAAAAGTATCAGGGAAGAGAATATGTGTGCCTTAGATTTCAGGAATCATGAGAAAAGCAGTAAGAATATGATGTAAGATTCTAATAATGTACCACCCAAAGGAATGAAAAGTCTAAAAATGCTCCAAACATTTTATAGGTAAAGTACAAGCACTCTGGTGGGAGAGGGAGTTCAGAGTTAGACTAGGACTGTTTCTATATTTACTCAGCACTTCTGGTAATTGAGGAAAGACATTAAGTAGTCATATCAAAGAATTTGATGGGGGTGGTAGCAGGTAGAAATTAATAGTGAAGCTGACATTCCCTCTCCCCCACCATGTTACTTGCTCACCTTTCCTTTCACTACTCCATTAGCTACTCCTCCTGGGGCTTGCTCTGTTGTGTTTTTGATGAATGTAAATAGGAGGAGGAACTCATAATAAAGTCAAGTAGAAGAGAGGGTCATGAACCTGTTAGTATATATTTTTAGATATATTTGTAGTTGTAGTTGGACACACCACCTTTATTTTATTTATTTATTTTTATGTGGTGCTGAGGATTTAACACAGCGCCTAACTCATGCTAGGCGAGCACTCTACCATTGAGCCACAACCCAGCCCCCTGTTAGTATATTCTTACAGTACAAATAGGATTTTTAGAATGACTGCTGTTTAGGAGAAGGAAAAACTAATAATAAGAGAAGCATCATAGATCCACAGCGTAGGATAATAGAAATAATAGACGACAGAGAATACCTTGTACTGTAACGATTAAAATCATTTAACATTTGTATCAAGAGGTTGCTCTTTAAATAAAAAAAGTTAAAACAAAGATAAGAAAATAGTTAATAAGAGAGCATTTAGCTTTAAGTTATTTCAAGTCTCTCGGTTCGAAAGAATTATCTTAAGTTTCTGAAAGACTTTTTTTATATTCCCAGAGCCACACCAGTAGTAGAGAAATCATGGAGATAGGTAGACATTTCAGAAAAAAGTAAAATGATTAAAGGGTAAATTTTAATAAGTGCAGACACTGAAGTTGCCTTTAATTCTTGATAAAATTCTAGAACTGTTTATTAAACAGATGTTTGTGATAGTTTTTAAGCAATTAGGAGATTATAGACGTATTTTTAAGAATTTTTTATTAGTTGTTGTTGAACCTTTATTTATTTATTCATATGTGGTGCTGAGAATTGAACCCAGGGCCTCCCACACACTTGGCAAGTGCTCTTCCATTGAGCCACAATCCCAGCCCCTATAGAATTACATTTTTTAAATAGTTACTTGTCCAGCAATGCTTTATTGACTCACTGAACCTCTATCTCTATAGAGTTGAGTAAATGCTGCCTACAAGATCATCTGTCAGTAGTACTTTCCTGTGCCATTCAGTGGTCAAACCTGAGAGGTTCCCTTCTGACAATAAGATCTAGTGATTCCTTTTTTTATCTTTTGGGAAGGGTGTGCTGGCTCTCTTTTTATTTTTCCCACATCCATAATTATTCTAATGACATGATAAATTGATTTATCTTTTTTGGTGATATTAGAGCCTGGAATATTAAGAGCTTTAAGGCTCATTTTATATCTTTCCAGGTGTTTTGTTTTGCTCTTTTAGGAAGATTGAATTGGAATAATATATAAGCCTGCTTATTTATTAATAATATCTGTAAAATTGTTTTACTTTTGCTAGTATGTGAATAAAGATACCTTACTTTTGTTTCGAGGTAGGGTCAGACAGGTCTCAAACTTATGGGTTTAAGCCATCCTCTCTCTGCCTTAGCCTCTCAAGGAACTAGAACTCCAGTGTGCACCACTGTACCCAGCCCCTTAAAGTTACTTTAATTTGACTTTCCAATTGAAGCCTACTCTACATTTTTCCAAATGGTGAATTGCTTTGTCAGTAACCTTTGCCAATTTTTTTGATTGATTTTTAGAAGCTCTTAATTTATTGTGGATATTGATTCTTTCTATGTCTTTAGGTTGCACTTTCTCCATATCTGTGCTTGTCATTTCTTCATCTAATTCTTATATCTTTTTTTTATTTTTTGGCACCAGGGATTCAACTCAGGGGCACTCAACCACTAAGCCACATCCCCAGCCCTATTTTGTATTTATTTAGAGACAGGGTCTCACTGAGTTGCTTGGCACCTCACCATTGCTGAGTCTGGCCTTGAACTCAAGATCCTCCTGTCTTAGCCTTTAGAACTACTGGGATTACAGGCATAGCTACCGTGCCGGGCTTTCCTTATATCTTTTTTTTTTAAAGTATGTTAAAATAATTTTCCTCTATGATTATGGATTTTCTGTTTCAAGAATACTTTCTCTAAAAATTTTTATCTGTCTTTTTATCTATCAGATAAGATAAAAATATCTTATACATAAGAATCATTAAAAAAATTCTATTATAGGTTTGTATTTTGTTTCACAATGTTAATTATTTAGCTCTTTACTCTGGAATTTATGTATGTTATGAAGTAAGAATCCGGTTTTTTTTCCCTTCAGATGATAAAGCTTTCCAGTGCTAGTTATTAAAAGCTTTTTCACACCCGTGGCATTTACATTTTTGTTTTTTAAATACCCTTGGGTCTGGTTCTAGACTTACCCCCCACACCTCGCCCTTTTCTTTTCCAGGAACTTCAATGTTTATTCCTATGCCAGTACCACATGGCTTGATGCTGAGAACTCTGACCATGATAACAGTAGCAGCAGGGAATAAAATGTATTGAGCGTTGACATGTGTCAGTCCCAGTGATAAATGCTTTGATGTAGTTTAGCTGATTATTTCTTGCAAAGCTCTTATGAGTTATGTGCTTTTAATATCTTTATTTCTTCAGGTAAAAAAAGCTTCAAGAGATTTAATTTACTCAAGTTACCAGATTATTCTATAACCCATGTCGGTTGGTCTGTGTGTGTGTGTGTGTGTGTGTGTGTGTGTGTGTGTGCGTGTGTGTGTGTGTGTCTCTCTCTCTCTCTCTCGTCAGTTTTTAACAAAAGCAACTTTAAGAATACACTTTTCACTAGTGTTTGCATTCATAGTTTCCTAAGTACATATTATTATTTTCTTTCTTTTTAGATATACCTGACAGTATAATATTTTTTGACATACATACATGAAGTATAACTTATTCTAATTAGAGTTCTATTTTTGTGGTTGAACATGATGTGGAGTTATACTGATCATGTACTCATATATGAACATATGAAAGTTATGACTGATTCTTTCTACCTTCTTTCCTCTTCCAATTCCTCTCCCTTCCCTTCATTTCCCTTTGTCTAATCCAATGAACTTCTGCCCCTCACCCCCTTGTGTGTTAGTGTGTTAGTATTCATATATCAGAGAGAACATTTGGCCTTTGGATTTTTTGGAGATTGGTTCATTTCACTTAACATTGATTGTTTCCAGTTCTGTCTGTTTACTGGCAAGTACCATACTTTTATTCTTCTTTATGTCTGAGTAATATTCCATTGTGTATATATACCACATTTTTGAGCATTTTTTTGTTACACTTATTTATAGATATTTGTATGTGTACTTAAAAAAATGTTAGTTTAGAAATAATTTCAAAGTTGCAAAAGAGTTTCAAAGAACTGGATACCTTCACCCATATCTACCAGATGTTAACTTTTTGTCTATGTATTCTGTGATCCCCTACTTAGATACAGGTGTATGTATATGTGTATCCCCCTACACCATTTGAGAGTTAGTTGCAATCATACTGTCTTAATACCCTTGAATATTCAAGGTGTATTTCCTAAAAATAAGGACATTTTTTTATATAACCATAATATACAATTATCAAATTCAGTTAAGTTTTTAGTATCGCTATAATATCATTACCTAATTTCTAGTTGTGGTTATTAAATTCTATTCCTCAAAATGTCCTTATTTATTCACCCACCTGTGAATGTGAATGTGACCTTGTCATATTTGGAAATTGGGTCTTTGTGGATATCATGAAGTTAAGTTGAAATCATCCTGAATTAGGGTGGGCCCTTGATTCACTATGACTGGCATTCTTACAAAAGGAATACACCATGTGAAGACAAAGACATCAAGGGAGAATGCCATATGACAACAGGCAGAGATTAATGTGATGCAGCTATAAACCAGGGAACACCAAGGATTTCCAGCCACAGTCAGAAGGTAGAAGGAAGCACAAAACGATTTTACCCAGAGTTTTAGAGGGAGCATGGCCCTGCTCACACCTTGAGTTTGGAGTTCTTACCTCCAGAAATATGAGAGAACACATTTCTGTTTTAAGCTTTTTTTTAAATAGCAGCCTTAGGAAATATTATAACAGACCATAGTCACAAATTTCCAATTGTCATAATTCCTTTTATAACAAAAATCTAGAATCCAATCTAGGAGCACATGTATTTAGTTATATTTCTTTAGTCTTCTTTAACCTGAACAGTTCTTCAAATCTTTCTTTATTTCTCCAAACATTGATGTTTTTTTAAATCAGACTACTTGTTTTGTACAGTGTGTATCAAGATTTGTCTGATGTTTTCTCATGAGTAGATTAAGTTTACAAATTTGGGGCAGGAATACAGCATAAGGGGTATTGTATCCTTCCTCATATAACACATTAAGAGGCACACTATGTTAACCTGTCCAATTATTGGCAATATTAACTTGATTGCTTAGTTACAGTGATATTTGTCAGGTTTCTTCAGTGTAAATTTAGCATTTTTCTCTTTAATTAGTCAATTATATGTGGGTAAAGTTTTAGCCTCCTCTGATGATTCTTGCCTTAATTCACCTGAGTTAATTATTGCAATGATGGTTACAGAATAATACTTTTCTAACTCTGTATTCTTTTTCTTTGGGGCGGCAGGTACCTGGGGTTGAACTCAGAGCACTCAATCACTGAGCCACATCTGTAGCCCTGTTTTGTACTTTATACAGAGACAGGGTATTACTGAGTTCTTAGTGCCTTGAGGCTGGCTTTGAACTCTGCATCCTGAGCCACTGGGATTACAGGCATGTGCTACTGCTGCTGGCCTGTGTTCTTTTAGATTTATTAGTTGGGATTCTGTAAGAGAATATTTATTTATTATCAGAAGAATTTATGGAGTTATTTTTAGTTAGCATGTTATAATTTATGTATAGTATGACTATGCATTTTGGTTCTCAAATTTATTCTAGTTTTGGATAGCAAGAGCCTCTTTAAGCTGTCTCCTGTGTACTTTTGATAGACACCCAATATTTTTTGAGTAGTACTTCATTTATTTTTGGTATATGATGTCCCAGGTGCATCTCATGTTTGCCTTGCTGTAACTTTGAAATCTGCCACTTATTCAAGGAGTATTGGTTCCTTTTAGCAGGTGTGAATGGTTTTCAAATGGTTCATTTTTAAATTAATATATTATATTATGGTACACACCTATAATCCCAGTGATTTGGGAAGCTGATGGAGGAAGATCACAAGTTCAAGGCCAGCTGCAGCAATTTAGAGAGAGCCTTAGTGACTTAGTGAGACTCTATATCTCAAGTTTTTTAAAAAAGGACTAGGGATATAGCTTAGTGGTAAAGTACCCCTGGGTTCAATCGCCAGTTCTACCAATCAGTCAGTAAAACTTTAAATAATTATATTATGCAGAAATAATGATTATAATCCTAGTTTATTGCCAGTATTTACCCATCTTATTTAAAAATGTTTTCAAAATAAAAAAATTGTTACACATTTTAATTAGACTATTTCTAGTATTTACTGTTCCAACTATGATGCCAGAGTTTGAGCTTTAAATATAGATATATAATATACAGAAGATTCTTCTATTTCATGAGTTTTTATTTTATTAAATGTAGCAGTAGATGTTGACTTAAATAATTTTCTTGGCTTTTATTGAAAGAAATGCCTTTTCTTGTTTTTTAACGTGTTGATGAGCAGACTAATGATTAGTAAACCATTCTTACATTCTGAGAATAATTTTTTTTTCTCCCAGTGGAGAAGGATAGAACAGGGATTATGAGCATTTTCCAGTGTAGTATCTACCAGCTAGGAGAAACAGTTGAGCACTTAAAGCGTAGCCAGACCAAACTAAGATGTGCTATAAGTGTAAAATACACGTGAGATTTTAAAGACTTAATATAGTAAAAAATAATGTAAAATAACTTGGTTTTAAAATGTTGATTACATTTTGTGTATATTAGGTTAAATTAGATATTTTGTTAATCTTAACCTGTTTTAACTTTTACCCTAAATGTTTCTACTAGTTTTTTGTTTTGTTTTTTTGAGGGGGTGCGGGGGAGCAGTAGTGAAGATTGAACCTTGGGCCCTTGCACATGATATTTGAGTTCTGTACCCCTGAGTTACATCCCAGCCCAGATACCAGAAAATTTAAAATTACATGTGTAACTTATGTGGCTCTCATTGTATTTCTGTTGGACAATCCTGCTCTAGAGCCATACAGCAGACACAACATCTTTGTTTGTATATGGTGCTGAGGATTGAACCTGGGCCGCACGCTTGCCAGGCGAGCACACTACCACTTGAGCCACATCCCTAGCCCTATTGAACTGATTTTTATTTGCAAATTATATAGGAATTTTTATTATAACAATAAAATTAAGAGAAAAGGTAATAAATTAGAAATACAAGTGGGAAATTCCAGTATGTTTACAAATAAAACCCCCTTTTTTGTTGTTGTTATTTTTCTCTAAATTCTAAATATTTAATTCATTTTCTTATATTATTTTGTCTTTAGTAAAGTTACATGGCTTTGAATTTTTTCTGACTACAGCTTTTGCTATAGCTCATTGATGTATAAAGTTGTTATTTTATAATTGTAGTTTTTGTTTCTTGTTTGACATAAGAGCATTGGATCATGAAAATTTTTCATCTCACTTAGGAAAGTTTGAAAAATCAGATGTACAATTTTTTTAGGACTTCTGGTCTATATTCTGTTTTTATTACTCAAAAAAAATGCTAATCAACACTATGAGGAAATTGTTTCCAGTCAGAATTAATTTCAGCATGTAGACATGAAATTTTAAACACCCATTCCTAAAACAAACAATATAAAATATGGACAATTGTATGACAAATGTTCCTACAATTCAGTTCAAAAAACTTTTATATACTTGCTCTGAGCAATCAAAAACTGCTAGTAGTATTATAACAGTCTGGTAAGGGTATAAAATAGTATCAAGATTTCAAATGTTGTTAACATGTTGAATTCTAATATAGTTTTTCATAGAACTTTGTGTATTTCTAAATTGGAAACTTTCACACTTTTATGTGATAATTTGGAAAATCAAAATGTTTTTCATTTTTAATAAGACTTTTAAAATGTTGACATTCATACACATACTTATTATGTACATGTTTTTAAAAATTATTTCAGGCTTGAAATAGTACAGCACAGAAGTAAAGAATATTTCAGAAATATTAAACCAAGATTGTTTCTGGCTTTCTTTGGTCATCTTTAAGAAACTAGATACTGAGTATAAATGATCAATTATATAGCGTATGGTAAAATGCTCCCTATAAAGCATCAGCTTTTATGTGATGAAAAACTTGTTTATCTCCTTTTAATGTGACAATTTCATCAGACTAGAATAAAACCATCCATGCTGTTTCCACATTCATTTCTTGACTCCTGTATTTTGTTCAAAAAGCAAAACAGACAAATTGATATTTTTTTGGAGATTCAAAATGTAAATGCATTTGAAATTCAAAATATAAATTGATTGAAGTCCTTCAGAGCTTATATTATATATCTGTTTTTGCCTTTGTAATATAGCCCTTAGAGCTCAGCTATATATAATTTGATAAATACCAGATCCTATTTTCTCATAATTTTTTACTTTCATTAATTCAGGTGCCTTTAAGATTTCTACCTATTTCTACATTGAAATAGCAGCAATTTCTAAATAATCCGTAATGCAAAAAATAGATTTTTATCGATTGTCATTGTCAGAATGAACTGATAAACTTTGTTGTAAATTGATGCTACCATGAATTGGCATCTGTGATTTTTTTATATCCTGTTGAGGTGAGGGATATTGGATATTAGAACCAATCCCCCATAGATACCAAAGGATGACTGTATGCTGATTCCAAGTATGGGTCCTGTGAGAGACAAAATCATGGCTCCCTACGATGTCCATGGCCTGTGAATATATCAAGTTATATGAGATGGCTTGGTCTGTTTTCTGTTGCTATAACTGAATAACAGACTGTATAATTTTTAAAGAATAAAGGTTTATTCAGCTCAATCTTGAGGCTGGGAAATTCGAGGCTAAGGAGATGTCTTTTATGTGGGCCTTGCTGGTGGGACCTGAGGTCCACAGGGTGAGAGGGGTCCATACAAGAGACAGTCAGACTGGCTTTGATTACAAACCCATTCTCAAGACAACCCATTAAGCCATGAATAGATTAATTCTTTCATGAGAGAAAACCCTTCATGACCTGCTCCCCTTTTAAAGGTCCCACCTGCTCCATCTCACCTCTTTATGCCTCACAATGGCAATTAAACAGCAACATGAATTTGGGGAGCAGACATTCAAACCATAGTACTTGATAAAGGGGAAATTACAGTTGCAAATGGAGTTAAGGTTACTATTAAACTGATTTTTAAAAAGGGAGCACATACTGGAGTATCCGGGTGGGCCCAATCCAGTAACAAAGAGTTTTGTTTGTTTGTTTTATGGTGCTGGGGCTTGAACCCAGGGTGTCATTCATGCAATGAAAGTTGTTCCATCACTAAGCTACATCCCCAGCTTCAGTAACAAAGGTTTTTAAGAATGGAAGAAGGTAGAAGAGTAAAAAAATAAATAAATAAAAGTGTTGCTGCCTTAAAAGATTGAGGAAGAAATCTGTAAGTTAAGGAATGCAAGCATCACCTAGAAGCTGAAAAAGTCAAGAAAACCCATTTTGTCTTGAGAATGCGTTGAGTCTCTTTGAAATACAGCCATGCTGACACCTTTGAGTTTTAGCCCAATGAGACTGCTATCTGACTTCCAAAGTATTAAGTTTGCATTGTTTTAAGCCACCAAATTTGTGGTAATTTATTATAGCAGAAATAGAAATGGCACTGAGTCTTCAATCAACTTTTAATTCTGTCACTACTTTAGTGACATACAGCTTCACTGCTCAGGCCTCAGTTTCTCCATCTGTAAAAGAGATAATAATAGCACATATATTGCAGGATGTGGTGATGCTTGCCTGTAATCTTGGTAACCTGGGAAGATTGCAAGTTTGAGGCCTGCCTCAGCACCTTAGTGAGGCCTGAAGAAATTTTAGTAAGACCCTGTCTCAAAATTTAAAATAAAAAGAGTTGGGGATGTAGCTCAGTGGTAAGGTGCCCTGGTTTCAGTCCCCTGGTGCTTCCATTGCATACACTTACATATATCTGTTGTTTAAATGGTAATATTGTGAGTGTATTCAGAAATATGAAATTAAAAGAAAAATGCTCAATACAAAAGAAATTAGACACTTAGCAAATATCTTCTGGACATTAATAATTACAAAGAATGTTTCTTAAAATGCGCATTTTTTGCCAATATGAAATTTGGAAAGATTCCATCAATATCATTCCTGTTGTTTAAGGTATGAAAATGGATCTTCTTATACTTAAAAAAAAAACTAAGTAACTCTTATTAAGTTACTAAGTTTTATTTATACAGTGTTAATTGTATGTTATAAATATTAATGCCAGGTGAAAAAGTACTCAGACTGTGATACAATAGAAGCTTAGAAAAATCTGTTGTGTCAGCATGTGGGAGGCAGATATGTTATGAGTTCACTCACAGAGCACCATTTTATCCTGGTTTTTCCAATTCAACTAAGTCAAGCTTTCAGGTTCAATTTTGGTACAATATTGCAACCATTTTTTTCTAGAATGCCATAAAAGGTTATGTGATGGTTTTTCCCACATGGTTTTTCTACTTTAGGAAGTGTTTTCATGCCAGGCATGGTTTTTCCCACATGGTTTTTCTACTTTAGGAAGTGTTTTCATGCCAGGCATGGTGTAATCATGCCTGTAATCCCAGTGGCTCAGAAGGCTAAGGCAGGAGGATCGAGAGATCAAAGAGAGCCTCAGCAAAATTGAGGTGCTAACCTGTCCCCCCCCCAAAAAAAAAGAAGTGTTTTTATTTCAGTTTAGAACAAGACTATGCTAGTTTAAATTGTTTTTTAATATCTTTTTTTGGGGGGGGTAGATGGACACAACACAATGCCTTTATTTTTATGTGGTGCTGAGAATTGAACCTGGGTCCCGCCCGTGCTAGGTGAGTGCTCTACTGCTGAGCCACAATCCCAGCCCTGCTAGGTTAAATTTTAAAATGTACTTTTGAGGTCTTTTCCTAACCTTCTCTTTTCATCTTTAAAATATGCTGTACATTTATTTGTTCGTTTGCTATCTAATTTAATAAAAGTTTTAAAAGAATATCCTTAATCCTTATCCTTTTAAAAAGAAATGTTTACCTTTGTAGTCTATTTTGCAACATTTAGCTATTGAGATAAGAAATTTAGTAAAAGAATTTAAAACAGGAAAAAACTAATTCTTTAACATGTTTTATATTGATATACATTTTTCACTCATAGGTCATAGAAATGTAACTTTAAACTTGTGACTGATAACTACTACATTTTTATTGTAGTTGGTTAACTTAAGTTTTTAGTTCTCCTGAAATGCTGCTGCCTTTTACTTATTACGTGCAATAATATTTTGATTGCCCAGACTTCTTAAGACCCATTTCACCATCTCAAAGTTAAAATGGGACCTGCTGTGTTCCAGCAGCAATCCAACCTTTGTCTAGAAAAGACTCACCCAGAGGGAAGTTCAGAGTGCTTTAGGAATTCAAAGTTGATTCTTAAAATCTCTGTCTTAACTGTAAAATTAAGACTATAATATGTTTTACCTTGTGAAGCAAAGGGCTGAAAAGGCCATTCTGCCACAGGAGAGCAGAATGAAGCAGATAGATAGAGGGGCAGAGTTCAAGATGGATAGAGACTGAGACAAACTTGTAAGAGGGGAGCTGAGATGAGGAAAAAATGGGTATGATAGAGGGACCAGGAGAAAGAGAAGGTAACAAACTAAATTTCTAGGACTTAGATTCCTTTTTCTAGTTTTCTTTTATAATTTCAAGTTCCTTGTAACCTTTCAGTAACCTTTATAAAAATTTTCTTTTTGCTTAAGCCAGAAGTCTTAATCAAAGCAAACACTTGCTTTTCTTAGGGTATGTACTGGTTGCTTTACATATGATATCAGTTAATTCTTAGAACCTTGAAAGATAGGTATTTTTCTTCTGAATAAAAATTAGGAAACTCGGGCTTGGGAGAGATTAAGTATTTTAACCAGGGATCACAATAATATGTAATGAAATCATAATTTAAATGTAGGTCTAACTCCAAAGTCACTCTAAAAATATTTATTGGGTATTAGCTATAGAACAAACACTGGAAAGATTTTTTTAAAAAATTATTTAAAAATTGTTGCCCCAAAGCTTACAGTTCAGAGGAACATAGTGAAAAACAGGCAGTAGCAATTCAGTAAAGTGACTTGCCTTATTTAGGAATAAAATATTAGCATATTTATGAATAAAATGTGCTTTGAGAAATCAGGGAAGATTCCTTGAACATATAAGATAAGACTTGAGAAGGCTGAGTAGTTATAAGCCAAGCGTAAAGAAAGAGGTAGGTGGATGTATCAAACATTTATGAAAGCAGTATTTCTAAAATAAATTCAGTATGCCAAGAAGCACTGGATATAGGAAGAGGGATGGGAAGATCCAGGAGAGGTAAATAAAGCAAATTATACAGGGCCTTCTGTTGCATGTTAAGGAGTGCAGACTTTATACTGGGAGAAAGGAAGTGGGAGTCAGGCTAATCAAGGCTCATAATCAGATTTATTTATTTATTCATTAATTCATTTATTTATAGATACATACATACATACATAAATACATACCAGGGATTGAACCCAGAGATGTTTAACCACTGAGCCACATTTCCAACCAGCATACTATTTTTATTGATTGATTGATTGCTTGATTGGAGATAGGGTCTCACTAAGTTACTCAGAGCCTCACTGAATTGCTAAGCTTGCTTTCAACTTGTGATCCTCCTGCCTTGGTCTCCTGAGCCACTGGGATTACAGGTGTGCACCATCACTGCATATGGTTTTTTGTTTGTTTTGTTTTGTTTTGTTTTTTGAGAACATGCAAACATACTGTATAATCAGAGTGATAAGAGAACTAACACAGAGACAAGCTAGTCAAGGAAGCTTTTGCAATAATCTAGGTAATGAATAATAGGTAATTAAGGGAAGTAGTAATTAGCTGAAGAAGTGAAAAAATTTTTATAGATTATGGGCTATTATGATCAGGTATTGGTTACTAATCATATGGAACATGGGAGAAGTAGAAGTTAAACATGACTCTCAGGCTTCTAGTGAAGTGTGGATGGGAGCACTGTGCTTACCGTTCACAGAGACATGAGTGACAAGAGGAAGGAGTAATAGATTGTGATGGGAAAGATGACAGGTCCCATTTTAGATAAGGTAAATTTGAGATTACTGGAAGATATTCTAACAGGTGCCTATAATACACAGCTATATCCACTAAATGAGCTTTCTGTGGAGAGTATTTTGACAAAATAAGACCTAATCTTTTATTTTATTCTATAAGTTTCAGGAAAAGAATGACTTTAGGTATCTAATACATTTTGCTATTTTAGATGATCTAAGAGATATTTTCTATTCATTTAAAAAGTAAGGTCATGTTCTTTCCCCACACCCTCCCCCCAAAAAATTGCTAGGAAAATCATTGCTTGTCTTTACTATTCTTCTGTGTAATTGTCATTATTTCTCAGACATATTTTTGGGAAAATTCCTGTTTAAAAAGTAGAACAGAGGCCACTGCACTGGTGTACTCCTGTAATACCAGTGGCCTGGGAGATTGAGGCAGGAAGATTGAAAGTTCAAAGTTACCCTCAGCAATTTAGCAAGCCCTAAGCAACTTAGCTAGACCCTGTCTCAAAATAAAATATCTAAAGGGCCAGGGATGTGGCTTAGTGCTTAAGTACCCCTAGGTTCTATCCATGGTACCAAAAAAAAGGCAAAATTGATATTTTATAGATCTTTTTACCTAGAGGGTATCCATGGAATTATATTAGCTTGATTTTGAATGAGACAAAAGCTAAGAAAACTGAGTAATAAGCACTTATTAAACACCTATTATATGCCCAAACCTTAGTTTTTTGTTTAATATATTAATTACAAGACAGAACTTTCTTAATGGAATTTAAAAATTAAAAATTTTTTAATGTGTTTGGAGATTTAAAAATTTGAAGCAAATGTCAAAATTTTACTGATTTCTAACAAAACCAAAATAAACTGTTTACTTCATGAAGTAATATATCATGGTTGAGAAGGAAAGGTTTATTAATCACCTCTCAAGGACAGTGATTGTATTTATTATTTTTTTGTAGTACTGAGGATTAAAGCCAGGGGTATGCTACCCCTGAGCTACATCTTCAGCCCTTTTTATTTTATTTTGATATAGAGTCTCACAAAATTGCTCATGCTATGATCCTCCAACCTTGGCCTCCCAAGTAGAAAGTCACAGGCATGCACCATCATGCCTAATTTAAGAGAAACCAATTACAAATATGTAAAATTATTTCGGTATAATGAATATTATATTTTGGTACCATGGAGTTTTTTGTTTTTAACAATGGAAAAAATGCAATGGTTTTAAATGTAGTTTATATGTACAAGTTAAAATGAAATTCTGGTATACCAGTCTCAACTTATTTTTCACAACTTATTTTTTAATTACTTCCATTACCAGATATATTACCTTGAGTTTGATAGGCACTGTTATGGCTTCTGCTAATTTCTAAGAGAAGATTAGTGGTTTAACAAAAATACAACATCTGTAACAAAAGCTCCATGGTCTTAAAACTTATTGATTGTGGTTTCTTGCTTTGCCTCTTCAACTCATCTCCAGCCATGCTTGTCATCATGTGATTAATTTGTTTTCTTAAATCACTTGGCTATTCCTTGCTTTTGTTGCTTCATTGCTGAAAACTCCCTTTCCTTGGGTCTTCTGTATTATTGTCATACTTATAGTTGTGTACATTTGACTTATATATCAAACTTTTGGTTTTAAATCTGTTGATTAAAACATACATTGAAATTCAAGATAGTAATAAGTAAATATCCCAAGAATTTGGGGAAAAGTAAAGAGTTCCAGTCAATAACTAAATCCAATTTCTTTAGTTTAGTCTTACTTAAAGAAAAAAAACAGAAGGGAGATACAATGTTGTTACACAAATAATTGTTTAAAGAAGAGTCCATGTAGCATATGAGGAGCATTTAACTGACCAACAAAGGTTAAAGCAGTATCTGATACAGCAATTTGCTCCTAAAAAATCTTAACAAAAGTCAGACATGGTGGCACACACCTGTAATCCCAACTACTTGGGACGTTAAAACAGGAGGATCACAAATTGAAGGCCAGCTGCAGCAGATTAGGGAGACCCTGCCTCAAAAAAAAAAAAAAAAAAAAAAGGGCTTGGAATATCTTGGGGCGGGGTGGTGGTGGTGGTGTTGGTGGAGGATATTGACAAAAGATGTGAAAATCTGAGAGGTTAAAAATTCTTAAGGGATAAAATCAGCTTACTTTTTCAAGAGTTGGCAGAATTTGAGAAGAGAATAATGCCTAATAGTTCTTTATAGGTGCTTTTCTACCAACAAATTGTTTTTAACAATTGTTGAAAGTAGCTAAAAGTAATTCATTCTTACACTTGGATCTGATCTATGTTGAATTTAATTCACTTTTTAAATCTGTGGTTTAACATTGATTTGTAAGTTATTTTTATTACTATAATCCATAGCAAAAAAAAAAAGAAAAAGAAACAATGAAGGATTCATTTTTTTACTTCAGACCCTTGTCAGACTTAAACCATGAGGCTCCAGGGATTTGGAATGAGTTGCTTATTTTTTAAGGTCAATTGTTAAAAGTGTAAAAAAAAAGAAAGAAAAAAGATTGCAGTGGTAGAAAATTGCCACCATTAGAGAACTCTACAAGCCTCAGTTTTTCATTGCTTACATTTTCTATTTCTTTCACTCTTGGAAAATTAAGTTATTTATTTGCTTTTACAAGACAGGAGTTCACGCCCTTTAAGCAATCTGCTTCTTCCTTCTCTTTGCTTATGTTTTCTGTTTTTTTTTTTTTTATGATCCTGCTGTCCTTTGTGCTTTATATTAAAGGGGAAGATTTAAAAATGAAAGATAAAAGTCACTGACTTATGTTTATGACCTGTAAGGCTTCTTGATTTCACAGTCAAATGAAATTGTTCATTTCATACCTTATGAAATTAAATTTATAATTTATCTAAGATTTCTTAAAACTCTGTGGTAAATTGGAACCATCTGGGCAAAATGCCAAAGTAGGACTCTGGCCCTTCCCCCAAACTGGATATAGCATATAATGAATGCCACAGTTGGTTAGATTGCTAAAGTCAGTACATTTAACTCTTTCTTAAAGTTCAAAAATGTGTTAAATTAGCCAGGTAGGTGATGTGTGCCTGTAATCCTAGCTACTTTAGGAGGTGGACATAAGAGTATTCTAAATTCAAGGCCAGCATAGTCCACATAGTGAGATCCTGTCTCAAAAAAAAATGAAAATGTAAAATGTGTTATATTACTTGAGAATTTTTATTCACTGTTACTACCAGTAATGCAACATGGTTAGAGTGAAGGATGGAAGACTGTTTTCAAAGTTAATAGATTGGTGTTAGTTGTGCAGTGAAGCTGGCTGCCAATAATGTTGTTATGTTTGTAATGTTTTCTAAAGAGTTAGTATTTAGTGACTTATCAATGAACAGAAAATGTCATACACAATTTTCTTAGAGGTTATGTTGAGTAGTGAAAAGAATGCAACTTGGAAGTTAGAAAATATAGTTCCCTGGTTGTGTTTCCTTTTAGCCTCAACTCCTGAACAAGACAGCTTCCCTGGGCTTGAGGTTCTATAATATGTAGAAATTATGCCTACTTCTCCTGGTAGTACATTAGGATTATTATGGGGTCAAATTAAATAATAAATATTTCAGAGACAGAAAACATTGTCAAAGTGGAAAATATTATTTAAAAGATACTTAACACTATACAGTGTAATAATGTTATCTGCTAATGATTAAGCCAATTGCATTAAAAACATTTCAAATTTGTCCCCAATTCACTGAATACAGTGTTATAGATTCTTATATAGTGTAGGTAATTCTGACATATACCCACCTAAGATAAAGCTGAAAAACTTTAATCTGCCTTAGGGAATTGATGTGTTAGAAACTTGCTGGAAAACTTAAGTATTTCTAGACCTTTTGGTATGCTTGGCTCTTTGCAGGGGATATAAATATTAGGTAGTTGTATAGAATTCATCAGCATCAAATTTTAATTCAGTAATTTATTTCAGTGAAAATTAAATGAATGCCAGTGTATAAAATGCAGCTTGTGTCAAGTAGAAAGAACAAAATCTCTCTGAGATAGACTGTTTCCTATTACTATCTCTTCTGTTCTCATCTTTCCCTTTTTATTTGTATGTTGTACTTCAGCATTGAACTACTTAACATTCTTAAAACTCACTTCATTCTTGGGTTTGTAGTAGGCTTTTTTTTTTAGTTTAATAGGGATCTTTATTTTTGTTTGTTTTATTTATTCTAAATTTATTACATATGATAGCAGAATGTAATTTAATTCATATTATACAAATAGAGTACAATTTTTCATGTCTCTGATTTGCACAGCATGCTCGCTCTGCTTAAAAGGCTGTCTTTGCCTCCTGGTAGACTGTCTCCGCCTCCTGGTTTTCTTAATTAATATTGATTATCCTTTTTTGTCTTCCCTAACTCTGAGGCTGAGTTTTAGATTAGTAGGTGATAGGGAAAGCAGAATGGGAAAAGGAATTAGGGAAATTAGCCTGAAGTACTGGGGCTAAGGGAGTTCAGATTTTATTTTGTTGGTAGTAGAAAACCTGTGTCAAATGTGGCTGATGGCTAATGGTCAAGTAAGATGAGAGGACTGAAAGTTGGTCATTGGATTTAGCAGTGTGGAGTTATTTGGGGACCTGTTGGGAAGTTTTAATATAGTGAAAGCAGCAAACACAGTCAGAAAGAAAATTCAGATTATATTTTAAGCAAGTGTGAGAAACAGGAATGTTGGAATGAAGTTTGCTGAAAGAATAGGGTATGTGGAAAGAAAAGTGGAAAAATATAGTGGGCAGGATTAAAAAATCAGAGATTTGAAAAAAAGAATACCTGACCATCTTAAATAACTAATAACAATTTTTGGTGCTGTCACTATCTTATCTTTTATTTCCTACCGAATTTTGAAACAAAAGACAAAGGTGATAGGGCAGATATTTTAGTTCAGTGATTTATTTTCTTTTGAAGGGTGACAAGATGGCTATATAAGAAATGGGAAAGGAACTGTTTTACTTCTCTGCTCCTGAGAATTTGCCCTATCAGCAAAGCCCTTTTAGTTTTACTCTTCCTTTTCTTACTCATTATCAAAGATGAAAAAGTAGTTCAGGTGTGATGAGAGAACAAGGTAAATCCTGATCTTCTGTCCAGTAAAAATAAAGTGACTTTGTGGTGGAACTGGATCAGCATTCAAACATTAATCTTCCAGATCTCTGAAGTCATCTCCATTAAAGAAAAATAATGTAATGTGGTGATTTGCTTCAGTCTGAGAAGTTTTTACTTTTTAGTGCATTTTGCTAAAACATGTGTCAACACTTGCTATTAAAGCAAGAACAATCCAGGAGACTTTGTTAAAGAGTTTACGCTGAATACTGATCAGTCATCCTGGTTCCTTCCAGGCTCATGAAGAAACCATGGGATGAACCAACAGCCAATTCATAACTGGTTACAAGGTTAAGGCAATTGGGTAGTACTTCATATTCTTTTAATTTTGCTCATTCAAATGCAAAGTCCCAAAATAGGCAAATCATATAATTGTGGAATATTGAGAGACCCTTGAGTCCGTCACAAATGAATAAAGTATGTAGAAATTGTGAGATAGATAGGGAATCGCTGTGTCAGTAGAAAGTGAAGTAGTTGGTTTTAAAACATCAGAAGAACAAGGACCAGAGGTGTAGTCTGGTGGCAGAGTACTTGTGTAGCTTGTAAGAGGTGCTAGCTTCGATCTCCAGCACTGCAAAAAAGAAAAGTACAAAAATAGAGATGCTATGTCCACATAATGGAAGGGAAGCAATAAACTCCTGACAATAAAACAGTGATTATAGTAGTAAGACTGCAATCATTATAATCAGATTATTCTATAGCTTCTGATTTTTATATATTCTTTCTTTGATTATGCTTATCTTTATAAGAACCCCTCTTCCCATCTAAAAGAGCCTATCTGAAGCTGAGTATAAAATTTAAACTAATCAGATACATAAATGAGTACTTAAAAATGTTTCCTTTCTTCAACTTGTACAAAAGAAAAATGCCACAGAGTACTTTTAACAGATTATAGTGAAACACCTAAAATTTATTTGAAGGTGATTTATTATTAAGGGATAAATTCTGTTATACAAACTGAAGTACAGATTTATTAATATTTTTAGTTACACATGGACACAATCTATTTATTTTTATGTGGTGCTGAGGATCAAACCCAGTGCCTCACATGTACAAGGCAAATGCTCTGCCACTGAGCCAACACCCCAGCCCTGAAGTACAGATTTATTTAGAAAGTAATACCCTCTGCACTTTTATGATATTAAAATCAAGGAATGAAATATTTTTCTGGATTTAAACTTTTAAGAACAAATTAAGTGGTCATGATGAATTTAATCCATCCCCAGCCTTCTTCCCCAAAAGCGTGAAACCTGGACAAAATAAATTGAAGCAGTGATTTTTTTTTTAGACAGTGGATAACAGCACTACACACAGTGGTCCCTGAAAGACTAAAAATCAGGTGCAGTTTTCAGTTACCTAACCCCCTCAGCAAAGGTAGAGAATGATGGCCTTAACAAGTTGAAGAGACAGACTTCAGAATTTATGGAAACGGAGGTAGCTGGAGTTTGCAGAGGAAAAGAAAAGTTCCAGCCGACACAATGTAGACAAATAATGTTAAAAGTGTGTGTGTGCATAGAAGTCTTTTTACTTTTTCTTAATGTAGGCATAGAGTGAGACTATAAAACCGCACAAAGAGTGGCCAAATTAATGTGACCTGATGTACATTGGGGGTCATAGATGAGTGGTAGGTATTTGAGCTTTTACTAACCAGAGGGGAAAAGTTCTTGTTGATCACTCAGGGCATTTATTGAAAACTCCCAAAGAGCCTTGGGCCTTGCTGGGGGAGGGTGGGGCTAAACTAGAGTAATAATAGAATGTTGTAAATGATTTTATGCTGATATTAATTTAACAACTGGGATGAGTTTAAGAAATCCTTGGAAGTTAATGCAAGAAACAAAATCAAGAATATAAATAGTGCTATATATTAAAGATACTTAATTTATAATTGAAAACTCCAGGCCCTAATAGCTTCTCTGGTGAATTCTTTTCAACATTTAAGGAACAAGTAATACCTGTCTTAAATTCTTTAAAAATACACACACATACAAATACACACACGTATGGGGAATTCTTCCCAACTCATTCCATGAGGCCAACATGATTAGTCTAATACCAGAAGCAACACAAAATTCACAAGAAAATTAAAAAATAATGTCTCTTGACCACAGACCCAAAAATAGTTTACAAAATATTAACTTTCAGGAATATATTAAAAGGGTGATATACTGTGACCAAATGTTCTTCATCCCAAGAATTCAAAGGTTCCAAGTTTGATTTAACATTGAAAAATCAATGTAATTCACCTTATAAGTTGAATTAAAAAGACCTATATGATTGTATAAGTACAAATAGAGAAACTGGAAGAAATTCAACATCCCCATTAATGATTTAAAACTCTCAGGCAAACAAAGAATTTCAAGGGAAATTTCCTCAGCCTGAGGACAGTAAACTACCAAAAAATCCTTCAGACAACTTAAAGGTATAGATTGAATGTTTTTCACTTAATATTAGGAGCCATCGCAAAGATGTTTTCTCTCTTCACTTCTATCAACATTGTACTGTAAAGGAGCAAGCCAGTGCAGTAAGCCAGGCAGGCAAAGGCATACATTGGAAAGGAAAATATAACTGGTTTGTGGTCTTTCTGGATGTAGATAATTCTATGGAACCTATTTTAAAAAAACTAGTAGAACTGATAACAGAGAGGCTAGCAGGAACATAACAAGTTAATACACACATCAGTATAGAAGTATCTTTTTAAAAATTATTTTATTATCATTATTATTAGATTGGGAATTAGACCCAGAGTTTTTTTTTTTTTTTTTTTTTTTTTTTACCACTGAGTGACATACCCAATCCTTTATCTTAAAATTTGAGACAAAGTCTTGCTGAGGATCCCAAACTTGAGGTCCTTTTCCCTCCCTCTCCTGAGTCATTGGGATTCCAGGTGTGTGCCCAGGAAGTATCTGTCTCATGAACAATTGAAAATAGAAATAAAGCAATATCATTTATAATAGTATTTAGAAAACAAAGAAATGCTTAGAGGTTTACTTAACAAAAATTGGACAAGACCTATAACATTAAAAACTACAAAATATTTTTGAGAAAAAACTTGAAAATCCTAAGTAAATACAGTACTACACTTAGGTGTCTTTCAGTAGATGAATGGATAAAAATAATGTGGTGTATATATTCAATGGAATATTACTCAGTTTTAAAGAAGAATGAAATTATGGCATTTGTGGGTAAATGGATGGAGTTGGAGAATATCACATTAAATAAAATAAGTCAATCCCAAAAAACCAAAGGGCGAATGTTTTTTCTAATGTGTGGATCCTAATTCACAGGGGTGTGTGTGTGTGGGGGGGTGAAACATAGACAAGAGGATAGAGTTACCTCAGATTAGATAGAGGGAAGGGGAGAGGATGTGGGGATAAGACAAATAGTTGAATGAAACAGACTGCATGACCAATGTGAAATTATATCCTATCTGTGTATGATATATCAAAGTGTATTCTACTGTGATGTGTAACTAATTAAAACAAATTTAAAAAGTCAACCTACCCCCCCACCTCTTGGCACTGGGGATTGAACCCAGAGATGCTTTACCACTGAGCTACATCCTCAGTCCTCATTATTTTATTTATTTATTTTTAAATTTTGAGACAGGGTCTCACTAAGTTTCTGAGGATCTCACTGAATTGCTAAGGCTGGTCTCAAACTTGTGATCCTTCTGCTTTAACCTCCCAAAGCACTGGAATTCTATTGTGCACCACCATGATCGGCAGGATATCAAATTGATCTGTAGAGTTAGTCCCAGCAGCCTTTTTTTTTTTTAAGAAATTGACACTTCGATAGTAAAATTTGTATAGTAATACATAGACTCTACTTCATGGTTTGGCAGACTACTACTTGCAAGCCAAACTGGCTCACTGTCTATTTTTTGGAAATTGTGTCATTGCAACACTGCCACACTTAATGTATTTGTGTATTGTGCATAGATGCTTTTGCAATAACGTGGCAGAGTCAAGTAGTTGTTACAGAGACCAACATGGTCTACAAAACTTAAAACACTATCCGGCCTTTTACAGCAAAAATTTGCAGACCCCTGGCCTAGAGTATCCAAAGAAAATTTGAAAAACAAAAAAAATGGAGGGCTTATTTAATTTCAAGACTTACTCTAAAGCTACAGTAAAGAAAAGAGTGAAATAATTGATCATAGGCATAGAACAGGGAAACAGACCATAGAAATAGTCTTAAACAAATGTGGTAAATTGATTTTGACAAAGGTACCAAGGTAATTCAGTGGGATATAGTTAATTTTTTTCACAAATAGTAGTTAGGAACACTGGATGTCAAATTTGGAGAAATTGAAACTCATACTTGACTTTACAGAATAATCAAAAGTTAGCTTAAAATAACCTAATAGTCTTGATGTAAGAGGCTAGAATTCTAGTGAAAACATAAGAGAAAATCTTCTACTAAAGAATTCTCAGGACGTATAAACCACAAACCATAAAATTAAAAATTCTTAATTGGATTTTATCAAAATTTAAAAAGCACATACAAGGGCCTGTGGCTATAGCTCAGTCGTAGAATGCTTGCCTAGCATGTGTGAGGCACTGGGTTTGATCCTCAGCACCACATAAAAGTAAATAAAATAAAGACATTCTGTCCATCTACAACTACCAAAAAAATTTTAAAAAAACACGTACAAGGATACCATTAGAATAATGCAAAGGCAACATATATTCTGAGAGGAAATAGAATAATATATGTATATCTGACAAAGAACATGATTCCAGAATATATAAAGACTATAGAGTGTTATAATAGCAAATATTTTTGTTTCCAGTACACAACCCAATTAAAGGACCAGTTTAAATATATATGTTACCAAAGTAGATATGGTTAGCAAAGTAGAAAATAAGCATGAAAACATGCTCAATATCAGGTGCTTAGTCATTAGGGGAAAGTGAATTAAAACCATAGAGAGATCAAGAGATCTCGATTCACACTTATTAGAATAATTTAAAATTTTTGACATAAACAAGTGTTAAGAATGTGGAACAGGGGCTGGGGATGTGGCTCAAGCGGTAGCATGCTCGCCTGGCATGCATGTGGCCCGGGTTCAATCCTCAGCAACACATACAAACAAAGATGTTGTGTCTGCCGAAAAACTAAAAAATAAATATTAAAATATTCTCTCTCTCTCTCTCTCTCTCTCTCTCTCTCTCTCTCTCTCTCTCAAAAAAAAATGTGGAACAACTGGAATTCTCATTTTGTTGGTGAGAATGCAAAATGTTAAGGCCACTTTGGAAACAGTTTGTCATTTCTCCTAAGATTGTACTTCCATACAGGCCAGCAGTTCCACACCTTGGTAATTACTCAGATGAAATGAAAGCTTATTATGTTCACAGAAAACCCTGCAGGCATATGCTGATAGTGGCTCTATGTGTGATTTTCAAAAATTGGAAACAACTCAAATGTCTCTCTATTGGGGAATGAATAAACAGTAGTATGTGCATACAGTAGTATGTGCATACAGTAGTATGTGCATACAGTGGCATAGTACTCATTCGTAAAGGAATGAACTGTTGACATTTGCAGAAACATGCCTGCATCTCAGATACATTAAGCTAGGTGAAGGAAACCAGAATCAAAAAGCTGAATATCATATGATTCTATTTGTATGGTATCTGGAAAAGATACAGCTATAAGAACAGGAAATAGATCAGTGGTTCTCTGGGCTTGTAAGGAGAGTACAGAGGAGAATAGGAGAATCCTGGGAGGTGATGCAATTGCTCTTTATTGACATTGATGTAGCCAATGTACAATTGTATGCATCTGTCAAAACTTGCAGACCTGAGCCAGACATGGTGGCACACATCTATAATCCCAACTACTTGAGAGGTTGAGGCATGAGGATTGCAAGTTTGAGGCCAACCTGAGCAATTTAATGAGACCCTAACTCAATTTTTTTAAATGGCTGGGGGTTGTAACAGTGGGAAAACACTTGTCAAGCATGTGCGAGGCCCTGGGTTTAGTCTCCAGGACCACCACCAAAAAAAAAAAAAAAAAAAAAAAAAAAAAAAGTGCATACCTGAATAACCTGTATATTAATAAGGGTGACTTTAAATTATGTAAGTTAAATCCTGGTTTTTAAATAGGATTTTTAGAAAGTGAGAAACTGATCCTTGAAGCATTGCAAATGTAAGAGATTCCTCATCATATCTTAGTAATTAATGTGCATGCTTACTTAGTTTACCATTGAAACTAACCTAAGTGAAGAAATAGTATATTTTAGAAGATAGGATGTTGTTTAACTGCTTTTTGCTGACTTTGGCAAATAAAGAGAGATTAAAGATGATGTGCCATTATTCAGTACCTGACTGTAATTTGTATCAGTGAATTGGTTAGCGTTAATATGTAGTTCATATGATTTTTATAATATCAGTTCAGCAAGATGCATTTTATGATGTCATATACCTTTTGATATCAATAGATTTCCATTGCCAGAGCTTGGAAATGTAAAACATAGCTATGCAGAATATTTGGATTCTATCCAAATCCATGTAGGTATATGACAAGTTTTTGACAGAAAAAAAGAAGTATTGTTGAGGACGTAAAGCAACTGAAATTCACATTGATTACTGGTGGGATGCAAAATAGTATAGACAATATGGAAAATAGTTTAATAGCTTTTTGTGGTAAAAGTAGGCATAACTTTATATTACATGATCAAACAGTTCTATTCCTAGATATTGCTGGTGGTGGTGGTGAAAAGAATGACTCATGTTCACCCCACCCCTGAAGACTTACTGGAATGTTTATAGTAGCTTCATTTGTAATAGCCTCAGACTGGAACATCTCAAAAAACCTATCAACAAGTGAATGTGGTTATAGGCAAGTGATGGGATTCTACATAGCAATAAAAATTAACAAACTAATGATACATTGCAATGATATGGAAGTATCTCAGACAGGATTTAATGAAAAAGCTAAATACAAAATACATATGATTTTATTTAGGTAAGACCCTAGAAAAGATAAATCTATAGTTAGAAAAAACAGATCATGATTGCCTAGGGCTGAGGTTATGGATTGAAGTTAGGATTTGCGTGGAGAAGGGTACAACTGAACCTTTTGGGATGATCAGAATATTCTGTATTGTGAATATAGTATATAATTTTACACATTTGCCAAACTCATTGAACCTTATGCTTAAAATGCTTGCCTGTTATTGTATGTAAATTATATCTTCAAAGTTGATTTTTTTTATTTTTTAAAGAATTTTAGATAAAAACTTTATGACAGTGTCAGGACAGATTTCCATGATTTTTAAATAAGTTCATGTTTAAAAAAATCTTCAGAATAGCAGTAATAAATAAGATTGAGAGTTAAAACATTGTTTTCCAGCAAATATTCATACACATATCAGAATAAAATAGTTTGCCTATGATTTTAAGGTTTAAATTTTACAACTTAATATTTTATGGAGGGCTGGAGTTGTAGCGCAGTGGTAGAGCAATTGCCTTGTATGTGTGAGGCACTGGGTTCGATTCCCAGCACCACATATAAATAAGCAAATACAGTAAAAGTCCATCAACAACTAAAAAACTTAAAAAGAAAAGAATATTTTATGATTATATAAACACTTTGAGGGAAGTTTGAAATCTTCGTTGTTATGCTATTGAATCCTGATATCTGGAGCCTGGGAATATAGCTGAAAGATAGTGTGCTTGCCTAGTACGCACAGGATTGTTCTGGATTTGACCTCAAGCACAAGGAAGGCAAGAGAAGAGCTGATATGTCCTTATGATATGTTGAAAAGAGACTTTAGGTTTATACAATATTTGAGTAACACTATCTAGGACCCAAGTGCCTTATGTCTTCCTGCCCTTCCATTCTCAATATATTGGTATGTTACCTCTGCTAGGTACTTGAGGTCTATGGATAGCAGCCCCAGATATGGGCATTCATATTTGTGAATATAACATCTGTGCAAGAAAAATGGAAAGTAAGGAAAACTTTCTAGAAACCTGTGTTCATGGCTCAACAAGAAAACTGTCAAGGGAACGAGACTTCCTGAGTGGCTTAAGTCAATCATTAGGGCTAGAAAGGTGTCAAGCCTCCTCTGAATGACTTGGCAAATGAAAGGAGGGTAAATAAAGTCAGGGTTCTTCTATCCGAAAACTGGGAGAATGATTGTTAAGTAACCAAATGTCTGTTGTATCAGATTACATTAAGACTGTGAAGGAGAGGCTCAGTAAATTATACAAAGAAATTATAGAAGCCATCTTGATAGTAAATGTATGTTCTCAGCTGATGAAGATGTAGTCCAATAATTATCCATATTTTTATGACCTAGTCATTATTGTATTCTTCAGTATACTGTAATCTATCCTATGTCTTCATGACATTAAGAAATGTTCCAGCTGGGTACAGTGCCACAGGCCTGGTAATCTCAGCCAAGGCAAGAGGATGCTAAAGCAAGAGTATCATAAGTTCAAGACCAACCTAGGTAACTTAGTGAGACTGTCTCAAAATAAGAAAGTACTGGAGATATAAGTCAGTGGTCAACTTTCTGGCACCAGGTTCTATCTCCGTTGGTGGGGAGGGATTGGCAGAGATTCCTGAGACTGGGAGTATGGTTCAGTGGTAGAATACTTACCTGGCCAGCTAAACTGGAGGGTCCTGAATTTGATTCTCAGCTCTTTGAAAAGAAACACTAAAGCCCCTATCAGGCTTTTAATTTCTAATCAGCTAACCTTTAAAAATCAGTTTAAATGTCACTTCATTTTGGTCTTTAAACACTGTTAGTCATTTTTATCTGGAGAGTCTGTGTCTTTATTCCCTCTATACTATTCTACTTATTAGCACTTGTTAAAAAATTACAATGTACTTCACCTGAAAATAGTTACATAATTACCTACATTTAATACATTAACATTTTTCACTATTTGTTTATGTTTATTTTAGGATAAAAATGTTATAGTTGAAGCTCTTTCCCACCCAACTCATGTCATTGTCTTAAGCTTATGATTATCTTTTTCAATATGGAAATATTAACAGCTGTAATTGCTGCTTATCTCTTATATGTAGGTATCCTCCAGCATTGTGTTAATTTTTCATTTTCCTTTAAATCTGTACCTTGGGTGAGTTTTATTATCTCCAAAAGAGTTAAACTGTGAAAATATTTTGTTTATTTTTTTCTCTAGTTCCCCACCTTTTTCTGAGCTTTATATTATCCTTCACTAAGCTTCACAGCAACCTACAATATACATCTGGAATTAAACTCATTGGTCAAAAAAAAAAAAAAAACAACTTATCCCTCTCTACTTGTTTCCTTTCAGCTATGGTTTTTCTTTCCACTTGATTGAAACTACAAACTTTGAAGTCATTCATTACACATGTATAAAAACTAAGTGTCAATAAATACTATAAATACTAAGATGAATAAATGACCACTTTTTTCTTTGTGTTTTCTCTCCCCATATTCAGCTTATCATCTACACTTATTTATTCTGCATATCAACTAACTCATTTTTCCTTTCATAATTTACTGCTCCATGTTTCTTATTTTGCTTTTTTCTCATATGGGTCATTAAATGATGATGTTTCCTAATACTTTTATTTTAGTAGCAGTTGCCTTTTTTTGTGTGTGTGGGGGGTACTCGGGAGCACTCAACCGCTGAGCCACATCCCCAGCCCTGTATTTTTATTTTTATTTTTTTATTGGTTGTTCAAAACATTACAAAGATTGCAGAATCACATCGGTTACACATCCACATTTTTACATAATGCCATATTAGTAACTGTTGTATTTAGAATTTAGAGACAGGGTCTCACTGAGTTACTTAGTGCCTATTGCTGAGGCTGGCTTTTAACTCATGATCTTCTTACCTCACCCTTGTAAGCCACTGGGATTACAGATGTGCACCACTTGCCCGGCAGCAATTGCCTTTTTTTTTTTTAAGTTGTAGGTGGACACAATATCTTTATTTCATTTTTATGTGGTGCTGAGGATTGGAAGAAGTGCCTCACATGTGATAGGCGCACACTCTACTACTGAGCTACAATGCTAGCCCCAGCAATTGCCTTTTATTGTTTAGTTTATAATTCCTTCATAGTTTTCAGTATATATTTAAATTCAGTATATACTTAAATTTCCAGACCCATCTTGTTTTGATGTGTGTATTCAATTGTCACATCTTTAGAATGTGTCCACTTAAAGTAGTGGTCTGAAAACCCTTCAACTGTGAGTTTCTGAGACTGCTTATATTTTAATATTTACAGCTATATTTTGAATTAATATTACATAACTGAAGTTATGAATGTTCACTCTTTCAGAATTTACCAGGCAGTCATCATTCACCTGCTTTCTTCTGAATGTTATAGGATGGGAAAAACTACAACTAAGAATTACTGTTTTTAAAAAAGAATTACCTTTAAAGTTACTATTTGTAGTTTATTTGCTGCTCAATTTAAGTTTTTATAGTTGTCATATATAGGATAATGGGACATAATTTAATACTGCTTTTTTTCTGGGTAGCAAGGCTGGGAGGATGCTTTATTTAAAGTCATATTTTCCATTGTATTTTTTTAAAGTATGATGTATATTAACTATTTCTCAAAATACTTGCCTGTTTCCTCTGTAGATTTGATAATGGGCTGCATTAAAAGTAAAGAAAACAAAAGTTCAGCTATTAAATATAGAACTGAAAACACTCCAGAGCCTGTCAGTACAAGTGTCAGCCATTATGGAGCAGAGCACACTGCAGTGGCACCATCATCTTCAGCAAAAGGAACTTTGGTTAATTTTAGCAATCTTTCCATAACACCATTTGGAGGATCCTCAGGGGTGACTCCTTTTGGAGGAGCATCTTCCTCATTCTCAGTGGTGCCAATTCATATCCTACTGGTTTAACAGGTGAAATTTAAATGGATAATTATGTTGCCTGTTTGATAACATAACCTTGGGCAGTACATACTTATGGTCTATTTGCTAAGAAAAATATCTTACTGGAGGACTTTTAAAAATTGTATATGTGAAAATTCAATATCTAACATAAAAATTAAAGTCAATATATATATATGGTTCTGGGAAATTTGGTGACAGTTTGATAGGGTTATACTTTTAATTATTTCATTAATTTACCAGTAATTATTAAGCAATTAATATGTGGCAGGCACTGGGAAAATGAAGATTAAAAACATACATTCCTCTTCCAAAAATCTTATAACTTCTCAGGATTAGAAAGTGCTAACTAGTATTAAAGTAATCCAGTAGTTACTTAATAAGTGTTAATTATTTGGCATTACAGTCACGATAATGCAGTATTTCTATCAGATACTATGATTTATAAAAGAAAAATCCTGAAGCTCAGAAAAATTTTTCCCCCAGAGATTATAAGCATAAGAGCTTGGATTCAGTGTCATACTGCAGGACTCCCATTTTTACATTATCATATCTTTTCAGAGAACAGCAAGAAGAGATAGTTGACAATCTTCCATGGATACAGAATGCCCTAAAAAAGTAGATTTTAAAAACTTGAAAAAGAGAAAATGAGCTCTTACATTACATGAGGGCTCCCGCATCAGGATGCTTTTCCCTTGAAATAACAAAGCACAGGTAGCTAAAGCAAAGAAGATGAACTTCAAGATTCATTTGTGTGGCAGTTCCATGATATCAACAGGATTTGGGTTTATTTCATCTGTTTCCTGTTTATCCTTAGGCATAAACAGCTACCAGCATCAAATGGAGTAACATATGTCCTTATTTTTTAAAAAGAATATTTATTTATTTATTTATGTATCTTTTAGTTTTAGGTGGACACATTATTATTATTTTTTTTGTAAAGTAATGTCTGTAGTTTTTAATGATTATAAAAGCAACTCTTATTTACAATATTGCTTAGAAATATTGACAAGTATAAAGGAGAGAAAATTATCAACACCTAAATTAAATTGGAACAATATAATTGTTTAACTTTTGGCATATTTCCTTTCAGTCATTTTCACTGCATATATTTCATCTTTTTATATAAATATGCGCATTCTTGTATATGAGGGAATGTCAACCATTACAAATCTTATACAAAGCAATTTGGTGATATAAGACCTGAAATAGTTCTCTTCTCTCAGAAGAAAATCAGACGTAACTATAAACATTATTTTGTTTTTATGTGGTGCTGAGGATCAAACCTGTGCCTTATGCATGCTAGGTGAGCACTCTGCCACTGAGCCACAACCCTAGCCCTAACATATGTCCTTATTAACAGCCTGTGGGGACAAAGGAGAAATCTCTGTCACAAGCATGGATTATAAATTTGTCTCCTCAGTTTGTTCACCTCTGAACCAATAATAGTGAGGACTGCCATACACTGATTCTGTTAGACAACATTTGGAGAATATTGGACATCACCACAATCACAGTCCTAATTCTAGCGTTCTGACTGCAAATATTTCAATAATCTATTGCCGTGATGATATTTCTGTCATTAGTAAAAAGTTTAACTTATTTTCAAGATTATATGTTTTTGAAAGTTACTAATTCAAAATGATTTAAATAAATTTTAATACTTAAAAGACATACTTTAGTTACTTTAAATTTTTATTGATGTGCATAGTGGACATGGTGGTGCACACCTGTAATCCAAACAACTGTGTAGGCTGCGGCAGGAAGATCACAAGTTTGAGGCCAACTATGGCAATTTACAGAGACCTTTTTTCAAAATAAAAAGGGCTATGACTGGGGATGTAGCTTAGTGGTAGAACTACAATCTGGGTGCAATCTCCAGTACTGAAAAAAAAGAAAAAGTATTTATTCATATGAAATACCCCATTCAAAGATGTTCACTTATTAACTCTTGTAAAAAACAGAGTGTCTTTGCATATAGGTATAAGAGATGGGCAAGACAAACAAGGCTTCTCTCCTGATAGAGTTTACCTAATAATGTTGATTGAACAATAATTAGTGAACAAACAACTAAATAAGTTGAGATCAGTATTTCTTAATTCTATGAAGGAACTAGCAAGAATAATTGGTAATGATCCTGTAGTTGATCAGGGAAAGCCTCCTTGAGAAGAAATCATTTTAACTGATATTTGATTGATGAGAATGAACTATCTGCAGACCTCAGGAAAGAGCAGAATTTCTAGGAAGAGGGAATAACAAACACAAAGTTCAAGAGAAACAAATGGACTGGAAAGTTTTTAAGAACTGGTGGGAAGAACAATGTAGGCAGAGAGGAGAGTTGTATGATGTGATATTGATGTTAGGATACCACTATTACTTATTACTACATAGACTCTAGTAAGGAGTTTGTATTTTTTCTGAAGCTGGGAAGAAGCTCATCAAGATTATATGTAAAGGATTTTGCATAATGGAATTCCCTTTTAAAAAAACTCATTCTTGCTGCTCTGTGGAGAAGTAGATTAATTAGCCAGTACTCATAGCCCCAGCAGTCCCAGTAAGAAATGACATGGATTGGGATTTAGGGGGCAGCAGTGGAAATGGAAAATAGATAAATGAAATATTATAGATGTAGAACTGGTAGTATTAGTAGTAGAATTGGCTCAAGTTATTACCTGACTTGATTCTAGTGCTATTTGCTTAAATAGAGAGGATTTGGGTAAATACAGGTTAGAGAAGAAAAATCAAGAGCTTCATTTTGTACATGTTTTAAATGGTTATTACACATTCAGTAGTGATGTCAAAAAGCAGTTGGTACATGACTAAAACTTGGGATAGAAGCCAGATGAATGAACTTTGGTTTGCTATTATTTTATATTTAGAGACGGTAGATTTTATACTGCTTTTTACATTTTGTATTTAGAGACAGTACGTTTTATACTGCTTTCTACATTTCATATTTTTGCTTAGTCTGTAATTTTACTAACTGCCTTTCTTCCTACCATTAAAAAAAATCTATTGATGGATGGATGTAAACTAACCATTGATATTTGCCAAGTCAGCGGAATTACATTGAGTAAAATATATACATATTGAAATTAAGAATATGTTGGAACAGAGCTCAGTGATAGAGCATTTGCCTTGCTTGTGCGATGCCCTTGCTTGTGCGATGCCTTGCTTGATCTCTAGCACTGAAAAAAAAATTAAAAAAGAATAAGTTCAAATCTATAGTACAATCTAGTGACCATAGCTAATAACAACGTATTGTAGTCTTCAAATTTGCTGAGAAATTTTAAGTTTTCTCACCAAAAAAAAGAAATATGTGAAGCAATGCATATGTGAATTAACTTGATTTAACCATTTCACAGTGTATTCATGTTTCAAAACATTGTGTCATATGTGATAAATATATACAATAAAAACGAATTATATATTATGGGAAGTTTAGCCAGAATACCTGTCTGAAATAATTTTAAGCACTGACAAGTCATGCATATTGTATACATTTGTTCTATTGTTATTTGTTTTGCTTACATATAATAGTTTGGCTGTTCAGTGCGCTCTTCTCTTAAGCATCTGCACATGTTGCTAAATATGAGTTATTTTTGGAATTTATACTTTATAATTCATATCGGCCATGCCATTAAACTTCCACGACAAACCCAACAGTTTTATTTTTAAGGTAAGTATATAGTAAGTTAATCTTACTAAAACCCTAGTGTTTAGTATTAATGATTATGGAGGTAAATGTTCACCTGTTGTTTATAAGAAGTTGAGAAGATTAATGTCAGTAGTCTATAGTGCTCCAGTAGTGTTCTTCCTTCCAAAGAATTGGTTCGAAATTTGACTGTCTTTTCAAGCCAGAGGCATTGGTTCAGAATCAAAATTAAATTTGTTTCCGAGTCTATAGAGTTTTAGAATATGTAAACTACAGTGATTTTGTGGAAGGTCTTAAGAGAACATCTCATTATTTAAACTCCAGCTGCTTAGAGCCCCAACTTTTAGAAGCCCCAATTGTCTAAAAATAGATTTTGAAAACTAGAGAGAAAAAATAAGATTTTTGCTGGCAATATTTTTTTATTTCTCTTTTGTTTCATTTTATCTATATAATTTACCTTGGTCTTTTTTTCCTTTGCTAGGTGGTGTTACTATATTTGTGGCCTTATATGATTATGAAGCTAGAACTACAGAAGATCTTTCATTTAAGAAGGGTGAAAGATTTCAAATAATTAACAATACCTAAGTGTTGAGTATTCTGAGAGGGAGAAATACAGACAGACACTTGTTCTTTACATTGAAACTTATAAGCTAGTTTATGATCCGGAGATAAGCATGACAGGGTATGAATCTCTGACCTCTGTGCTGGATAGATTTAGTTCCTTGAGACACGTGACATAATACTGCCTATAGAAGTTACTACTTTTACAAATTGTGCTGCTGTGGTTCAGCCATAAAGAGTAGAGATTTAAGAATGAAGAGTTGTAGCTAATAAAAAAAATTTTTTTAAATGAAGAGTTACTGAGGGGGCATATGCAAATATATTACTTTAAAAATCTTTTATAAAGAAAATTCTTTGTTCCTATTTAAGTATCCAGATGATTTAAAGATCTTTTTTTTTTTCTAAAAAACAAAGCCAAAAAGTTGAATAAGGAACTTTTGTACTCCCAAATGGACCAAATTAAGTTGCTTTTTCCTTATGTAACTCTCAAGACTTTCTGTCATTTAGTGATCCACATAGAACATTTGATCCTTGTTTTGGAAAACCAGCCCATAATTTCATTAGCAAGCATAAAAATCACTTATAACTTCTTGAAATATATACTTATAGTCCCTTTGATTCCAGTTATGTTTCCCTCTATCCTTGTTTCCATCTGTTACCAGTTATTGTTCCAGAATGTAAAATACGATCATGACTGTCTTGCTTTAAAGCAAGTCAAAAAAAAACAAAACAAAACAAAAAAAAACATGAGTAGCCATCGTTCCCTGAGGATTTATTATGTGTTTCTTCAAATCCTTTTTAACTCTACCAATCAGCCATACTGTAGTAGGTGGAATTTTCTAAGTACACTAGAGTTTCTTGCCCTTTCCATGCCTTCACACATACTACTTTTTTTCTGGAGTGACTGTTTCTCCATTCTCCTCCTTCTCTCCCTTTTTCTGTCCCTTCCTTTGTGCTGGGGATTGAACCCAGGGCCTCCTGTATATTAGACAAGTGTTCTAACATTTATGCTCTACAACCCATGTCCTGCTATATTGTTTCTATTAGGTATTCACATAGCACCTTATGCAGACTTCAGCCCCAGCTTCCAGGGAACTTTTAATTTGTCACTTAGCTTGTCATTCTTTTAGGTTAGTAGTTCTCAACCTGGGGCAAAATTACCTGGGAGATATTTGGCAATGGCTGGAAATATTTTTGGTTGTCATCAGGGTGTTGCTACTGTCATCTACGAAGTAGAGGCCAGTGATATTGGTAAACATCCTACTATGCATGCAGCAAAGATTTATCAAATCCAAAATGTCAGTATTATTGAGGCTGCAAAACCCCACTCTAGACTGAGTTATTTAAATTTAAGGACTGTCTTTTTACCTTTTTTCCACACATCCTGAGTGGCATCTATCACTCAGTAGGTATTCGGTTCATATGAATCAGATTGCTTATCAGGCTCAAATACAATTCTATTTGTATGTTTCAAAATAATTAACATACTAGAAAACCAAAAACCAAATGTACGAGTTTGTAAATGTTTGAATTACCAAAGGGCTTTCCATTTCAGTTTTTGAGAGCAAAATCAATGAATATTTTTAAGATTTTGGTCTAAAAAATACATTTAATCTTTTTTTTTAATTTTTTTTTTGTCAATGGTGCCTCACACATGCTAGGCAAGCGCTCTGCCACTGAGCCACAACCCTATCCCTACACTTAATTTTAAGTAGTGAATGTCATGTACATCATCCTTATTAGAGACTAATATTTGTTCTTTTCATATTACTTTTGTAACAGTCAAGGTTTTTATACCACAAACCATATAGTTCTCATATTCTGAATTATGACTTAATTTGAGTATATTGAATTATTTTTAGATAACATTTTTCTAGAAATTGAGCTTTTTATTATTGTTTATTATTAATTGCTTTTCTATAAGGAGTGCCCAGGCCTCATAATTTTTTTTTCTAAAATGACTAAAACAAGAACATTATAATTTTGTGTACTGTTAAAAAGAAAAGCATTCAACAACAACAAAGAACTATTGATATGTGCTAAAACATAGATTAACCTTGAAAAAAATATATGCTGAGTGAAAAGCCAGTCACAAAAGACCACATAAATCATTTCATTTATATGAAATGCCCACAATATTCATATCCATAGAGATGGACAGCAGTTAAGTGGTTGCCAATAGTGGAAGGGGTTGGAGGTGATTACTCATAAGTATTGGGGTTCTTTTTGTGGTGGTAAAAAATATTCTAAAATTTATTATGAAATGGCTATACAGCTCTATGAATATATTAAAAACCACTAAGTTTGTACCTTAAATTGGGGAGTATTATGGTAAGCAAATTATCTCAAGCTCTTAAGAAATTCAGACAAAGATGAATAATTTGAAAGTTTATTCAAAACTACTTAGTTCAGTATAGTTTATTGTCTTAGGTTGAAAAAATTATGAAGAGGAATAAAAGATACTATAATTGAATTTTTAGTGTATGGTGTTTGGGGCTTTTGTTGTTGATTTATTGTAGTAGTATGTAATTATACTTTTGCTTAGTCTTAATTTCTTTAATTCATTTAACTTATTTTTAAAATGTTGTTCTTTTACAATGTTGAGTTTAATTCTTGATCAAGTGAATGCATAAGTAGAAAAATGGAAGTTATATCTCTCATTTACTTGTAATAAGAAAGTGCAATATATTATACGTTGTGGTAATTGTTGTTTTATGTGTTTCAGGGAAGGAGACTGGTGGGAAGCAAGATCAATTGCTACAGGAAAGAATGGTTACATCCCTAGCAATTATGTAGCGCCTGCAGATTCCATTCAGGCAGAAGAGTATGGCAGTACTTCATATTTTATTGATTATTTTGATTTTTAAAATGTTTTAATGCACATTCTACTTAGCCACAATTTTACACACACACAATTACATACCAGTCTTAATACAGCTAATGTATCATTAATAGATGTTACTTGAGAATTCATAATTAATGCTGTAGTATCTGCTTAGATTGGTATCCTGAGTAAATCTTAATCATATTTTTATGCCTTGTCTTTTTCCTTTAGTTTTCCACTTAGTTTTTAAAATTATCTAGTCCTTTTCATATTCTGCAGACTTTCTTCAAAATGTACCTCAGAGAGGAGATTATTTCAGTGTTTAACTACTTGATTTAGGTATTTGCATTGTGGTTATGTAGGACAGTATCCTTGTCTTCTACAAAGCATACACTGAAGTATTTAGGGTAATGATTCAGCATTTTGGCAACATTCAGTCAGTTCAAAGGGGAAAAAAGATGTGAACACATGCACCCAACATATAAAGGAAGGTGGGAAATAAAGAATATAACAAAGTGAAATATTAACAGCTGGGGAACTTGGGAGTTCTGTGTACTATTCTTACAACTTCTAAAATGTTAGAAGTCAGTTTCAATAACATATTACTTTTTTGGTCCAACTAGTTGTTCTGGAATCCATAAATAATAACCTCTTTTTCATATTACAACAGTTAACACAGCGTCTTGCATATAGCTAGGGGTTATCAATACTTGTTTGTTTTATTAACATTTGCCTCAATTACTATTTTTACTATAACATTTGTTACTTTTGTTCTTTTGCCTTCTTCACTGTTCTGTGAGTCTTTTCATAGCAAAGATTGTCGTTTTTATTCATTAAACTTTATTAAATCAAACTCATATGAAATTAGAGTTCCTCATAATTTGAATATTATATACTTAGATCTTATCAATACAGGTGATCACATGTTATCAGAGAACAACTTCTGTTCTTCCTACCTGTATGTGTCACTGACAGAAAAGATCTGTTATTTGCTGTCTTTCTCCATTTGCTGTTTCCATGACTGCCAGGTAGAGTTCCAGTGACATGTTGAGTAGTCAGTACATGGAAATACTATCAGATATTTTAACAGTGATATTTGTAAATTCTTCTTTAATAAATAAAAATTTATGTTTTACTATATCCTAAGCATGTTCTGTAGCTATTCTTTGTCAGCTCTCCTATCCCATTTCACTCTTATTTATTTGTGAATATAATTTTTCTGACCTTCAAACCTTCCCAACTCAAAACATCATTAATTTTTTTTCTAGATGGTATTTTGACAAAATGGGGAGAAAAGATGCTGAAAGATTACTTTTGAATCCTGGCAATCAACGAGGTATATTCTTAGTAAGAGAAAGTGAAACCACTAAAGGTATGATTACTATTATATTAATATAAAATTTTGTTTGTCCAGTATTTTAAGAAAGAGATAATAAGCATTTATTTTCTTCCTCCCAGGTGCTTATTTCCTCTCTATTCGTGATTGGGATGAAGTAAGGGGTGACAATGTTAAACACTACAAAATTAGGAAACTTGACAATGATGGCTACTATATAACAACCAGAGCACAATTTGACACTCTGCAGAAATTGGTGAAACACTACACAGCTAAAAATTATTTCCTCATGCTCTGTTGTATGAGAACAAAATTCATGTCCTCATCTCTCTTAAGGGTTAGCATACTACTACTTTATACACAGTATGTGCCCAGTGTATGTTAGTATTCTAGTTTTAAAATGAGAACAGGTAGTTCTTAGTATCTGAATTGGGTTATTGGATAGTGTGCTAAAATTAGACTGTTGTTGAAATTTTTATATCTTACAAGCATAATTTTTACAGTGGAGTTCCATTTCATAATGTACAAATACATTTTGAGGCTGGGTGCAGTGGCACATGCCTTAAATCCCAGCAGTTCCAGAGACTGAGACCAGGAGGATAGTGGGTCCAAAGCCAGCCTCAGCCAAAAGCAAGGCATTAAACAACTCAGTGAGATCCTGTCTCTAAATAAAATACAAAATATGGTGTGTCTCAGTGGTTGAGTGTCCCTGAGTTCATTGCCCAGTACCCCCTCCCCCAAAATATATTATAGAAAATAAATGAAAAACATAAAAGCAAATATTTTATTTATAAACACAGGTAAGTAGCTAAAGCTAAACACTTTGACACAAAAAGCTGTATCACATATCCTCTTGGATTACCTTCCCCTTCAGCGGCTGATCTCCTAAGATTTCCTAGAATATAAACCCAATAAAATATGGTCTGAAGGTATATTTTTCTTAGAAGATTAACCTGTGGCAACTATAGATATTCTTGTCTTTCAAAGATTTTGGAAATATTCAACTGTGGAGTCTTATGTCTCAGAATTTTTCATTATCAATTCATTATGTAAATGCATCTAAGTCTTTAAATTATTAGTACTGGAGGAGGGAAAGTTTCCATAGTAATATCTTCTTCAATGACAGGTAACTATAAACTGAGTCTACCAAGTCAATCAGCAGTCTTGACATCAATCAAATATGTTACCAAGCAGTGCCAACACATAATTGCCCTTGCTAGAATAGAAAATTTGTGTGGTTTGTAACCATTCTTGATGAGAATGGGAGGAAACATGTCTCATTTACAATAAGAAAGACTGTATGAGAAAGATGCACAGATCAAGCCATTATAAATCTAAAGTTCCTTACATTGTGGCTCTCCTATTCAAAATTCAGTTAACTAAGTGAATTTTTTCCTGCTGGGAACAATGGTGTGCATAGCTGTAATCCCCATGGCTTGGGAGGCTGAGGCAGGAGGATTGCTGGTTTGAAGCCACCCTCAGCAATTTATTATGGCCTTAAGCAATTTAGCAAGATCTTGTTTCAGAATATAAAAGGGCTAGGGATGTGACTCAGTGGTAAAGTGCTGGGTTCAATCTCCAGGAAAAAAAACAACAACAAAAAAAAGAAATAACAATTAATAAAAGCATTCTCTTAGGGATCAAATAAATCCCATTTATTAAATCAGAAATTTGGAGGTAGACAGACCTGGCTTTGAATCCCATCACTTATTAACTGTGGGACCTTGAGAAAGTTTCCTAAATTTTCCAAGCCTCATTTTTATGAGCAATTTATAAAGAGCCAAATTAACATAATAGCTAGAGCATAAGTATTCAGTAAACAATAACATAAAAATATATTTAACGAAATGTTTCACTTCTTATATGTGGGTTTTTTTTTTTACTTCTTGTAAACAACTTCCTTTTTGTTTTTAGAGAAAAACTTATGACAGTTTTTCTATAATTTATGAGCCCTTTTTAAGCATTTATATACTCTGTAGCTTAATTTTTATACATAATTCATTTTACATTGTAGTTTTATTCATTTATCTAGAACATGCTGATGGTTTACGCCACAAGTTAACAACCGTGTGTCCAACTGCGAAACCCCAGACTCAAGGTCTAGCAAAAGATGCTTGGGAAATCCCTCGAGAATCTTTGCGACTAGAGGTTAAACTAGGACAAGGATGTTTTGGTGAAGTGTGGATGGGTAAGAAGCCTGAATTTTTGGTTTTTGTCAATTTTTAGCCACAGATTAAAGTGCCGCAATTTTATTACAAAAATATATATATAATATTAAATATGTAATATAATTGCTATTCATTGAAATTTGTTCTAAAATCCCTTAAAATATTGATTAAAATAGTAAGAGGTATTGTTTCTCTAGGAACATGGAATGGAACCACAAAAGTAGATATCAAAACACTAAAACCAGGTACAATGATGCCAGAAGCTTTTCTTCAAGAAGCTCAGATAATGAAAAAAATTAAGACACGATAGATAAACTTGTTCCACTCTATGCTGTTGTTTCTGAAGAACCAATTTACATTATCACTGAATTTATGTCAAAAGGTAAGTGTATATTAGTATCTTTTGGAATATTCATGTTGGTAACTTCTTTACAAAAAAAATCATTCATTTCAGTTTTTATAAAAATGGAGTCTTATTGCATAGTACTTTCTAATTTATGATTATTTTTGGAAGCATTTGAAAATAGAAATGGGACATTTTGGTTTTGTTTTTGTTGTTTGCTAGTCTGGGGATTGAACTCGGGAATGCTCTACCACTAGAGTTATATTACCAGCACCCCCCCACACACCCTTTTTTTAAAATTTTCTTTCTTTCTCTGTCTGTCTCTCTCTTTTTTTTTTTTTTTAATTGAGACAGGGTTTCACTAGGTTGTCCAGGCTGGCCTTGAACTTGCCATCCTCCTGTCTGAGCCTCCCAAATTGCTAGGATTACAGGCATGTGCCACCATGACCAAAAAATGTGACACTTTGTTAATGAAATAGTGGTTAGTTCCAGTTATTCCGGAGGATTTACAAAGTTTTAAAGGATGCCTAGGCAGTTTGAATTTATTTTGAAAGTAGGTGTTTTATTTTTAAATATGTTTTTTAGTTGTAGATGGACACTCAGCACCACATAAAAATAAATGAAAGTAGATTTGACTGAAGAAAAAAACAAAATATACAACAAAATATACAAACTGAGTTAAAATGATAAAATCAGAATGATATTCAGGTAGTACTGAAGCAAAGAAAAAAGGTAAAATTAAAGGAAATTTGTTTTAATGTAAACACAGTCTGTATACTCAGGACTCCTAGAAACTTCTTTTCTCCACTACTGTCAACTGCAGTTTCTCCATCTTTCAAACACAGACCACAAGGTGAGATCTTCTGTAACAGAGCTAGTTATGGCCAAGAAAAAGAGAAAAGAAAGTTGATGTTCTTTCCTCTTCATCCCTAGGCTACTGATGCTTTAGAAGAAGGACGAGTAAATCTGCAAGTATGCTTACTGGCTCAATTTTTACCCATTTGAATTTGATCTTTTTTTTTTCTTTTAAGTTGTAGATGGACACAATATTTTTATTTTATTTATGTATTTTCGTGTGGTGCTGAGGATCGAACAAAGTGCCTCACATGTGCTAGCAAGCACTCTACCACTAAGCCATAACCCCAGCCCTTGATCTATTTTTAAAGTTATTTTATTTTTTTACTCTCTTGAATCAAACTAAATAACTGCACAGGTTATGTTACCCTCTCCATAGTCTACCTTGACCAATGATATAGTTCCCTCTAGTGGTAACAAGGGCAACAACAAGATACATATTTACTATAGGATTTTTTTTTTTTCTCAAAAGGGACTGAAACAAACTGACATAGCCTGTTAATTGATAGTCAGAACATACCTAAACCCAATAATTCATGGCTCTCTTTGGGAAGAGTTTCTACTGTAAACAGCTTCCAAGTATACCTTTTCAAAGAGTACTCTGGTTGAACTAGAAGACAAAGGAGAAAGGGATAAGGAAGAAATTTAAATCAAGACATTGCTAACAAAAGAAATATAATGGAAGTAAAGCTAATGGTTCATTTATCTCTGTATTACTTTACAAATTATTTAATTTTGAGAACATGTTAGAATTCTGTGTTGTCAGATCACTAGTTTAGGATTATTTCTAGGTAAGAGGTTAAGAATACAAGATAACAAAAGTCCTTTCTAGTTTTGAAACTCAGAAATTCCCCATTTTGGTTTTTAGCTTAGCAGTTGGCCCCTATAATACATCCAGACTCATTGCCTTATGTGCTCCAGTGTAAACCCACTGTTTTGGACAGATAGATTGTTTTCATTCCTTGCTTCCATTACTTGGAATTTCTTTTTCCTATCTCCTGGCCATTTGTTACATTCAGTTGTAATTTCTCTTTGTCTCCTTGAGCTTGGAGCCATTCCTCTGACTTTCTGTTTCACAGCATTGTTGTTTAAGAAAACAATCCAATTTTATGTTTTATAAAATAAATCTTAGTTTGGATTTGTCTGATGGTTTCTCTTTATTAAATTGAAGCATGTGTATGTTTTTAACTAGTGATAGAGAGAGGCAACAAATAGACATTTCTTCCTGGCTTTTCACTTTGCTGTATTCATAGTATATTGCTTTTCCATTAATAATTTCTGCTAAAATTAAGAGACATTGGTCAAGCCAGCACTTCCACAGCAGCTCATTTAGTTATAACCATATCTGAATTCTTGAATCATATTGATTTAAAATGTTATATTTTTTGAGGGCTGTGGCTGTGGCTCAGTGATAGAGTGTTTGCCTGGTACATGTGAAGCTTTGGGTTCGATCCTCAGAACCACATAAAAATAAATAAAATAAAGTCCATCAACAACCGAAAAAATATTTTTTAAAAAATATATTTTGGGATATAAAACTTAGAATCTTGATCAAAGCAGAAAAGAATGACACCAATTTGATGACATTTTCTGTAGGGAAAGGGAAAATGGTACATTTTTCCTTTTTTTCATGTGTTATAAAGAGAATAAATTTCAGTTTAGGGGTCTTTTCTAGAATCTTTGAGGTAATTATTCAGAAATTTCAAAACTACAAAAGAAACTTTTTTTAAAATAAAAAGTTGAGAAATTTTGTTAGAGTTTGGTTATTTGGGGGAAGAGGAATATTTATGTCAATCTTAATGTAAAATCTACTTATTTTCCTTGGATATTTCACTGTCCCTTACAGGAAGTTTATTAGATTTCCTTAAGGAAGAAGATGGAAAATATTTGAAACTTCCACAGCTGGTCGATATGGCTGCTCAGGTATTTGCATATAGATATATCAACTTGAATTGAAAGTTAACATTTAAAATGTAGAATAATCTTACCTAAATAATACGGTTTATGTAGAAAAGTAAAGGAATTTTAGAACAGAAAGGAACTTTGGAGATAATCCAGCATTAGCTCCTAGTATTACAAATAATATAGTATCTAAAGACCAGAGGGATTTAAAATTTACAAAACTTGTTCATAGCAGAACATATTAAACTAGCTATGGAACTCCCAGTTCAGTGCTATCCCATATATTATGACCCTTTAGAAAGCATTTTCACAGATACAAAATCTATTTATATTTCAACAGATAAATCTGAGAAAATTAAAATGGCTGGGCATGGTAGCTCATGTCTGTAATCCCAGTAACTCCCAAGGCTGAGGCAGGAAGATTACAAGATCCAGGCCAGCCTTAGCAATTAAGTGAACCTCTCAGCAACTTAGTGAGACCCAGTCTCAAAATGAAAAAATTAAAAGGATTCAGGGAATGTAGCTCAGTGGTAAATTGCCCTGGGTTAAATCTCCAGTACAAAAAAAAAGGAAGAAAATTAAAATGGATGATTAGTCTTCCAAAGAAAATATTAAAAATCTAAAGTGTATGCTGAATTTTTTATTTACTATGGTCCTAAATAAAAATTAAAATGGCAATATGCTGTTAATAATGAGTCTTTTGAGCTGGGGTTATGGCTCAGCGTTAGAGTGCTTGCCTAGCACATGCAAGGCCCTGGGTTCAATCCTAAGCACCACATAAAAATAAATAAATAAAGGTACTGTGTCCATCTACAACTTAAAAAAAAAGTAAAAAACATCTAAATATCATGCTCCTTACCAAAAAAATATATATTAAAAAAAAAAGAATGAGTCTCTTTAGGCTAGACAGAGTAGTACACACATAATCCCATTGAATCAGGAGGCCAAGGCAGGAAGATAACAAGTTTAAAGCCAACCTCAAAAGCTTAGGGAAACCCAATCTCAAAATAAAAGGGTCTAGGGATTGTAGCTCAATGGTTAATATGCACTCCTGGATTCAGTCCCTGGAACCCCCCCCCCCCAAAAAAAAAACTTTTTTAACTCTACTGAATTTTTTCTTTTATTAAAGTGTAATGTTTCTATTCAAATATATTATAGGTGTTTGAAGGGCCTTTTATTGAACTCAGTTGACATAACTGGTAATGCAGCTTTTACTTCTCAGTGAGCTTCCACATGGCCACAGAATCTGGCAGTTTAGAGGAACTTTATACAGAGGAACTATACATATAACACTGGCATATGCCAGGCCTTGAGGTCAAAATTCTAGATACTCTGTGTTAGGGTATCTGAACCTTTTTTTTTAAGTCAGGTACATGTTTTAGGTTTTAGGAGCCATATACAATCTCTGTCAGACCCCATCCTCCTCCTCCTTACAACTTTTTAAAAATAGAAAAACCATTTTTAGTTCTCGGGCAATATAAAAACAGTTTGCAGGCCACGTTAGGCTGCAAGCTCATTTACTGTTTTTCACCTGTGCTTAGAGGACATCTTAGGCTGTGCCTGATGCGAACTTTGATAGACTTTTATCCAGAAGTTTTAAATAACCCTGTGACTTATCTTTTCTTCCAACCACTGACACGGGAAGACATTAGGACATTGAGCTGCTAATGGTTACTAGATACACTGAGTGGTACCCTCAAAAAAGGTGTTAGATTTTTGGTGGTTGTGCTGGGGATGTGTCCAATTTTTAAAAGCTGGATTTAGCCTGCATTTTAATTATAGTGTTTTCTATTTTACCTACTAGCTCCTAAGTAATATGCCTGTTACTATCATCTCCTTTTGAGATATATGATTTTCCAGTGATCTATTAAACATTAACCAAAATTATCTTCTCCCTGGTTCCTTCTGCATCATGTTTTGTATGTATCTGTTTTTTCCTTTCCAAGATTGCTGATGGTATGGCATATATTGAAAGAATGAACTATATTCACCGAGATCTTCGAGCTGCTAATATTCTTGTAGAAGAAAATCTTGTGTGTAAAATAGCAGATTTTGGTTTAGCAAGATTAATTGAAGACAATGAATACACGGCAAGACAAGGTAAGAGTACTTTTATTTAAATGCTTGTAATCTATTGTCCTTTGTTTTTTTCTCACTTAAAACTCTTTTCAATAGGCAGTTTTATAGAGTAAGAATAATTACAGGTCCATCAGCAACCCACATAGGACTCTTAGATCCCCACCCATGCAGGAAACCTGGTGGTCACTGTCCCACAGGATCCTCAGCCATCACTCCTGTGTAGACCCCCATTATCAATGTGGGCTCCCCCAGTGTCCCTATAGGAACACTACAATCACTGCCATAGCTCCATACATGTGGTAGCCTGCACCTGGGGACACTGGACAGGGTCTGGAGACAGCTGCCAGTACATCTAGATCTCTGAACATGCCACCGAATGCCACTACCAGGCCAGACACAACCAACACCCTATCTCTGAAAGCAGTTGCCTCCAACTTGGGACACATTTGATGCCATCTTTAATAAAGGCAACTCCTAGCTTGGGACACAGGCTGGGGCCTAGAAGCAATATCAAGGTACCTAGAATCCCAAAATCTCCCCTCTCCCAAGCAGCTGCTAACCCCGCACAGTGCTTGCAGCCACACAGCAGGTCCATAGCTTACAGAGCCTGGTACTGCTCTGTTCAACATCTCTCTCTCCACAACAGGGAAGCAGTCCCCAGGGCACAGTCCATAAGATCTCTGGAGAATGGAGATTCTGATTGGGAAGTAGAAAGGGGCAAATGAAAAAGAGTCCAGAGACTAAATTAGAGGCCAGGAATTGTGAGGTCTCCAGGTGGGCCCAAGACGAGATCCTTGGGGTGCAGTCTCCCATGTGGATTGACAAGTGCTACACCATTTCCAGGAACTCCATCCCAAGACCAACCCTCCCACCCTAATAACCTTCACCATCCTGAGGGTGGAGACACCAGTAAACAACCCCAACTTGTAGAAGAGAAAAGAAGCAGAAAAGATACTACTGAAGTCCAACAAAACAATCCTGTATCTTCTTTTTAGATTTTTTTTCTCTTTTCTCTCTTCTCCCACGTTTACATCCCCAACATTTGTAAAACAAAAAACTTTTCATAGATTAGGCTACTGATATCTGGAAGGTCTGATTACTATATTACAGTTCTATTGTATATTCTTTTATCTCCTATTTCTACATTATTCATTTCTTATTTTTTATGTTTTGTGTTTTGTATTCCCTCTACTGTCTTCCCACTAACTTGTCTCCCCCAAAACACTTTCTCTTTTCTCCTGCTACTATTCAACTTCTTTTCATTACTCTTTAACTCTTGCTAAGATCTAATAACTCTATCTCCTCACCTCCCACCTTCTTAACATCTCAATCTATACTTCACTCCTGGTTCTTTGTCCATCACAAGAAATTGTAGACCTATTTGCAAACCTATTGTTTATGTTGTAGATAATGATTGAACTTGCCATTTCTGTATATTGTTACAAAGCCAGAAACATCTTAATAGCAGCTATTTGGTTTAAGGCTGCATAATTTTTGTATTGGGATCTGTGAATATTGATCTCCCCCTTAAAGGGGAGGTATTGGAGGAAATTAGGGACACTACAATCCTCCATAGTAAATAATGTGACTCCCTGAAAAAACAGAGCTGGAAGGGAAGATGAACATGAGAAACCAAGGGAAAAGTGTGCCCCAAACAAAAATGCTACATTATGGGAATCCATGACCACAACAGCAGGAGAAATGATAGAGAAGGAGCTGAGGAGGTACATAATTAAAATGTTCTATGAATTAAAATATTAAATAAGAGAGCAAATACAGGCAGCAAAAGATATTTTTGACAAAGATCTAAATAACCAAATATAAGAAGCAAAAGATTACTTCAATGGCAGATAGAAGTTCTGGAAAAAAATAATCAGAAATCATTGAAATGAGGGAAATAATAAACCACATTAAAAACTCAATAGGAAGCATCTCCAACAGAATAGATAACTTAGAACACTGAACTTCAGACAATGAAGACAAAGTATACAATCCTAAAAATAAAGTTGATCACAGTGAAGATGGTAAGAAACCATGAACACAGCATTCAAGAATTATGGGATAATATGAAAAGACCAGACAGAGCTGCCCCACGCACCTGTAGGGTAGGCGGACCTGCGACCTACCAGCAGAACAGGTCCAGCGGCCTGCTGAGGGGCAGGCCCGCTCTCTCCCCCAGTGCCTGCAAGGTAGGCGGGACTTTGATCACTGGTATATCAGGCCCAGCGGCCTGCTGAGTGACAGAGCTGCCCCACGTGCCGCAGGATAGGTGGACCTGCGACCAACTGGCAGAGCAGACCTAGTGGCCCGCCAGCGTGGTAGACAGATCACCCCAATTGGAGGAGGATCACAGCTACTACCTGCTCTGCAAGGGAAATTTTTCAACTATACAAGAGCAATATAAATAAATAGAGGGAAAATTTCAAAAACAAACAGTTTTACCAAGCAGAAAGAAATGCGAGCAGTATGAAAAGACAAGGAACGAAAGGACCACAAGCAATGCAGGTCAACTCAACTCTAGAAGAGGTAATAGCTACAACAGATGGAATGTCAGATAAAGAATTCAAGATTTACATGCTTCAGATGATCTGGAGTCTCAAGGAAGACATGAGACAGCAAAATCAGACAATGAAAGATCACTTTGACAATGAATTACATAAACAAATCCAAGAAGCAAAAGATCAATTACACAGGGAGATAAAGGTAATAAAAAACAAACAAATAGAAATCCTAGAAATGCAGGAAGCAATAAACCAACTTAAAAACTCAATTGAGAATACTACCAGCAGAGTAGAACACTTAGAAGATAGAACATCAGACAATGAAGACAAAGTATTTCAACTGGAAAAGAACATAGACAGCTCAGCAAGACTGTTAAGAAACCATGAGCAGAACATCCAAGAAATATGGGATAACATAAAGAGACCAAACTTAAGAGTCATTGGGATACAGGAAGGCATAGAGGTCCAAACCAAAGGAATAAACAATCTATTCAATGAAATAATACGAGAAAACTTCCCAGACTTGAAGAATGAGACAGAATCCCAAATCCTAGAAGCCTACAGGACGCCGAATGTGCAAAACCATAAGAGATCCACACCTAGACACATTATAATGAAGATGCCCAACATACAGAATAAGGAGAGAATTTTAAAAGCTACAAGAGAAAGGAAGCAAATTACATTTAGGGGTAAACCAATCAGGATAACAGCTGATCTTTCAACACAGACTCTGAAAGCTAGAAGATCCTGGAATAACATATTTCAAACACTGAAAGAAAATGGGTTCTAACCAAGAATTGTGTATCTGGCAAAATTAAGTTTCAGGATGGAAGATGAAATTAAAACCTTCCACAATAAACAAAAGTTAAAAGAATTTGCAGCTAGAAACCATCTCTTCAAAAAATCCTTGGCAAAACTTTACAGGAAGAGAAAATGGAAAGCAACAATGAAAACCAACAGTGGGGTGTAGGACAGTAAAGGGGGGAAAATAATCAAAGAGAAAAACAAATCAGGTTTAGTAGCATTAATAAACTAATATGGCTGGAAGAACAAAACATATCTCAATAATAACCCTAAATGTTAATGGCTTAAACTCACCAATTAAGAGACACAGGCTAGTTGAATGGATCACAAAACAAGACCCAACAATATGCTGCCTACAGGAGACGCATTTGATAGGAAAAGATATACATAGACTGAAGGTGAAAGGTTGGGAAAAATCATATCACTCATATGGACTGCGGAAACAAGCAGGAGTGTCCATACTCATATTAAATAAAATATATTTCAGGCCAAAGTTAATCAAAAGGGATAAAGAGAGACACTACATACTACTCAAGGGAACCATACACCAACAAGACATAACAATCATAAATATATATGCCCCAAACAACGGTGCTGCTATGTTCATCAAGCAAACTCTTCTCAAGTTCAAGAGTCTAATAGACCACCATACAATAATCATGGGAGACTTCAACACACCTCTCTCACCACTGGACAGATCTTCCAAACAAAAGTTGAATAAGGAAACTATAGAACTCAATAACACAATTAATAACCTAGACTTAATTGACATATATAGAATATACCACCCAACATCAAGCAGTTACACTTTTTTTCTCAGCAGCACATGGATATTTCTCAAAAATAGATCATATATTATGTCACAGGGCAACTCTTAGACAATATAAATAAGTAGAGATAATACCATGCATCTTATCTGATCATAATGGAATAAAACTGAAAATCAATGATAACAGAAGGAAGGAAAAATCATGCATCACTTGGAGAATGAACAATAGGTTACTGAATGATCAATGGGTTTGAGAAGACATCAAGGAGAAAATTTAAAAATTCTTAGAGTTAAATGAAAACACAGACACAACATATCGGAATTTATGGGACATATTGAAAGCAATTCTAAGAGGAAAATTCATTGCTTGTAGTTAATTCCTTAAAAAAAGAAAAAAACAACAAATAAATGATCTCATACTTCATCTCAAAATCCTAGAAAAAGAAGAGCAAAACAACAGCAAAAGAAGTAGAAGGCAAGAAATAATTAAAATCAGAGCTGAAATTAATGAAATCGAAACAAAAGAAACAATTGAAAACATGGACAAAACTAAAGGTTGGTTCTTTGAAAAAATAAATAAAATTGACAGACCCTTAGCCATGCTAGCGAAGAGAAGAAGAGAGAGAACTCAAATTACTAGCATATGGGATGAAAAAGGCAATATCACAACAGACACTTCAGAAATACGGAAGATAATCAGAAATTATTTTGAATTCTTATACTCCAATAAAATAGAAGATAGTGAAGGCATCGATAAATTTCTTAAGTCATATAATCTGCCCAGATTGAGTCAGGAGGATATAGACAACCTAAACAGACCAATATCAATTGAGGAAATAGAAGAAACCATCAAAACATTACCATCTAAAAAAAGCCCAGGACCGGATGGGTATACAGCAGAGTTTTACAAAACCTTTAAAGAGGAACTAATACCAATACTTTTCAAGCTATTTCAGGAAATAGAAAAAGAAGGAGAACTTCCAAATTCATTCTACAAAGCCAACATCACCCTGATTCCGAAACCAGACAAAGACACTTCAAAGAAAGAAAACTACAGACCAATATCTCTAATGAACCTAGATGCAAAAATCCTCAATAAAATTCTGGTGAATCAAATACAAAAACATATCAAAAAAATTGTGCACCATGATCAAGTAGGATTCATCCCTGGGATGCAAGGCTGGTTCAATATACGAAAATCAATAAATGTTATTCATGACATCAATAGACTTAAAAATAAGAACCATATGATCATCTCGATAGATGAGGGAAAAGCATTCGACAAAGTACAGCATCCCTTTATGTTCAAAACTCTCGAAAAACTAGGAATAACAGGAGCATACCTCAACATTGTAAAAGCAATCTATGCTAAGCCTCAGGCTAGCATCATTCTGAATGGAGAAAAATTGAAGGCATTCCCTCTAAAATCTGGAACAAGACAGGGATGCCCTCTCTCACCACTTCTGTTCAACATAGTTCTCGAAACACTGGCCAGAGCAATTAGAGAGACGAAAGAAATTAAAGGCATAAAAATAGGAAAAGAAGAACTTAAATTATCACTATTTGCAGAAGACATGATTCTATACCTAGCAGACCCAAAAGGGTCTACAAAAAAGCTATTAGAGCTAATAAATGAATTCAGCAAAGTGACAGGATATAAGATCAACACACATAAATCAAAGGCATTTCTGTATATCAGCGACAAATCCTCTGAAATGGAAATGAGGACAACCACTCCGTTCACAATATCCTCAAAAATAATAAAATACTTGGGAATCAACCTAACAAAAGATGTGAAAGACTTATACAATGAAAACTACAGAACCCTAAAGAGAGAAATAGAAGATCTTAGAAGATGGAAAAATATACCCTGTTCATGGATAGGCAGAACTAACATCATCAAAATGGCGATATTACCAAAAATTCTCTATAGGTTTAATGCAATGCCAATCAAAATCCCAATGGAATTTTTTGTAGAAATAGAGAAAGCAATCATGAAATTCATATGGAAGAATAAAAGACCCAGAATAGCAAAAACAATGCTAAGCAGGAAGTGTGAATCAGGTAATATACCAATACCAGATTTCAAACTATACTATAGAGCAATAGTAACAAAAAAAGCATGGTACTGGTACCAAAACAGGTGGGTAGACCAATAGAAATGAATAGAGGACACAGAAACCAACCCACAAAATTACAACTTTCTTATATTTGATTAAGGGGCTAAAAGCATGCAATGGAGGAAGGATAGCATCTTCAACAAATGGTGCTGGGAAAACTGGAAATCTATATGCAACAAAATGAAACTGAATCCCTTTCTCTCGCCATGCACAAAAGTTAACTCAAAATGGATCAAGGAGCTTGATATGAAATCAGAGACACGGCATCTAATACAAGAGAAAGTTGGCTATGACCTACATGCTGTAGGGTCGGGCTCCAAATTCCTCAATAGGACACCCATAGCACAAGAGTTAACATCTAGAATCAACAAATGGGACTTACTCAAACTAAAAAGTTTTTTCTCAGCAAAAGAAACAATAAAAGAGGTAAATAGGGAGCCTACATCATGGGAACAAATCTTTACTCCTCACACTTCAGATAGAGCCCTAATATCCAGAGTATATAAAGAACTCAAAAAATTAGACAATAAGATAACAAATAACCCAATCAACAAATGGGCCAAGGACCTGAACAGACACTTCTCAGAGGAGGACATACAATTAATCAACAAGTACATGGAAAAATGCTCACCATCTCTAGCAGTCAGAGAAATGCAAATCAAAACCACCCTAAGATACCATCTCACTCCCGTAAGATTGGCAGCCATTATGAGGTCTAACAACAAGAAGTGCTGGCGAGGATGTGGGGAAAAGTGTACACTTGTACATTGTTGGTGGGATTGCAAATTGGTGCAGCCAACTTGGAAAGCAGTATGGAGATTTCTTGGAAAGCTGGGAATGGAACCACCATTTGACCCAGCTATTCCCCTTCTCGGTCTATTCCCTAAAGACCTAAAAAGAGGATGCTACAGGGAAACTGCTACATCAATGTTCATAGCAACACAGTTCACAATAGCAAGACTGTGGAACCAAACTAGATTCCCTTCAATAGACGAATGGATAAAAAAAATGTGGCATCTATACACAATGGAGTATTACTCTGCATTAAAAAATGACAAAATCATAGAATTTTGAGGGAAATGGATGGCATTAGAGCAGATTATGCTAAGTGAAGCTAGCCAAGCCCTAAAAAACAAATGCCAAATGTCTTCTTTGATATAAGGAGAGTAACTAAGAACACACTAGGGAAGAAGAGCACGAGAAGAAGACCAACATTAAACAAGGATGAGAGGTGGGAGGGAAAGGGAGTGAGAAGGGAAATCACATGGAAATGGAAGGTGATCCTCAGGGTGATACAAAATTACATATAAAAGGAAAGGAGGGGTAAGACAAGATAATACAAGTGGAAGAAATGATTTACAGTAGAGGGGGTAGAGATAGAAGATGTGAGGGGAGGGGAGGGGGATAGTAGAGGATAGGAAAGGTAGCAGAATACAACAATTACTAATAGGGCATTATGTAAAATTGTGGATGTGTAACCGACGTGATTCTGCAATCTGCATTTTGGGTAAAATTGGGATTTCCTTACCCACTTCAATCTAATGTATGAAATATGATATGTCAAAAGCCTTGTAATGTTGTGAACAACCAATAAAAAAAAGAAAAAAAAAGAATAAAATCCTGCTTTACATAGAGGGTAGTAGATTGACTTAAAGCACGTTAATAAAAATCCTGCTGCAATCAAATACTCCTGTTTTTCTTCCAAGAATCCAGATAAATATGAACAAATATTTCATTTGTATTTCCATAAGAAATACCTTCTATCCTCAAGCTGGAACTGGAATCTCAGAAGACAAATTTCTGCTTTGCCTTTACATTGTCACTGTCTTTGTGGTACCCAAACCCAGGATTACTGACCTCCCAATCACCCACATGACTCTAACACACATCCTCATGCTCCTTACACATGGGACTTTTGGTATCTACAGATTTTGGAGAAGTGTAGAACAGTTCATGTCAGTTCCAATGTCTTCCTGGCCTAGATCATGAGGGGACTCTCCATCTGTACCACCCACATGCTGGGTGTGCTTTAGGCCATCACCATCTGTGGCTCCTAGTTGCCTTGCTTCAAATTGAAAACCACAAATGCCCTCCAGTGGCTAATTGTTTTCTTATTAATCCTCACCATCTCCACCTATACCAATCCAGTTTTTTTAATACTGTGGCCAGACCAAATAAAATGTAGCCTGGTCTTCTATTTCTCACTGACCACTGTTCCTTTCAGCTCATGAACTACAAACATGGGTTGCTCTTTTTTTTTGCACTGATGGCATTCAGTGATCTCTAGTTTTGAGGCTGTATGGTTCTTTCAAAAAGATACATAATAATAATTTTTCATAGATGTAAACAACAATCATGTTTTTTCAAAGCTTCAGATTTTCTCCATAAAGTTCCCCAGAAAAAAAAAGCAATTCATGCCCTTCTGCTGCCCATTATGTGTTTTGACATCCAGTATTATTTGAACTCCATCATCTTACTGTTAATAAGCACAGTGTGAGCAACTTATCTCATCTTGAGATGTCCTCAAAGGCTTGGTATCAATGGTGATGGCATGCTCAGTCCTTTTGTGCTGATTTATGCTGACACTCAAATAATAAATCTATGCAAATTAAATGGAGAAAAAATCTGCTTCTGACAAAACTGATCAAAAGCAACTTTGTTATTCTTATTAAAATATTATCTATTTCAGAAAATTTTACCTCTTATAAAAATCAATAAAATAGAATTAAAATTTTCTATTACAACAATGTTATTTAAATAGATAACAAATAGTATGTGAAAATTTTTTTCTGTATATGGATTAGTTTTTTCAACATTTGCATTAATTTTCACTGTATCTTACACCATTTGTGTATCATAAAGTTTTATGAACTTTTTATGTAAATTTTAATGTACTTTGTATCTTAGACACTCATATTTGGTCTATGTTTTTTGTCTTCCTGCTTTAAATTTCCTGATATTTCTTTCAGTGAAATTCTATTAGAGGAATATTGATTCTTTTCTCTTTTTGTCTATTAATGTGCAAATGCTCATATCAAAGCTACTCAGGAGTCTGCAGTAGTATTGCAAGTTTGTGGAAACCTTGGGTAACTTAGTGAGATTCTGTGAACACAACAGGTAGAAGATGGATCTCGTTGGTGGACCACCTTAGAGGTTCACTTCCCTATACAAAACTACTACAACAACTAACTGAACAACAGAAATACAATAAATACCATGAAAGAGTACTTCATGAACAAGAGAATGCCGGCACTATTTTAAAAATAGAAGTGTTGGTCACCATGTGAACCAATTAGAAGCCACACACTTCTGTTCAGAATATAAAAAATAGTATAGTAGGTATAGAAAAGAATTTGATGATTACTAAAATTTTAAACAGAATTATCACATGACCTACCAATTTTATTTCTAGCTATATTTTCAAATGAACTGAAAACAGATATTCAAACACTTGTTCAAACACATCGAACACGAATATCAATGACATCACCATTTCCATTAGAAGATATATGAAAATCTAAATTTTCATTAAGAATGGAAAACAAATGTGTCTATGTATTTATATGTATCCTTGTCTGAACAAGCACATGTACATATATATGTTCATATTCATATATCTATATCTCTTTATAGCTTCCATATATGTTTGAATATTATTCTGCAATAAAAATGAAATTCTGTTACAAGTCACCATGTTGACAAATCTCAAAAATATTAAGAAAAGTAGACAAAATCAGACATGAAATTTCACCTGTGCTATAACTACATTTATATTAAATATTCAATATTTGTAAATCATAGAGTTAGAAAGGAGAGAGTTTGTTGCCAGGGGCTTGGAAGGCATTTAAGGGAGTGTTGATTAACTGATTATATAATTTATTTTCAGTAATTGAAATGTTTAAATCAAAATAATTGTTGTAATTATAACCACAAAAGTATAAATGTCACTACTTATTTTTTTAGCTCTTTTATGAAAATTGAACCTCAATAACACCAATAAGGAAAAAAAAATCTTTAAAACACTGAAGTCTATACAGTCATAGCTAGAGGTGACAGAAATGAACTATGAAACTGGTCATAACTTTCTTATCCTTGTATTGGAGCACATGACTGCTGAGGGCCATTACCAAGTAGGAATGACGCATCGAAATTTCCTTGCCAAGCGTACCCCATGCTGCTTAGAGGACATTTGATGGGACATTGCATGCATGCTTTAATGAGGTGACCTTGCTCAAGGACCAAGGCAGATCCGGGTTTAGAGCTGATCAGGTTTGAGGAAGTAACCGGCTCCTTGAGTTTAAGGCGTTGCCAGTTTAAGATAATGGGTTTTAAGGAAGTTGGAAGTTGAAGATTATTGCTGGGATTAGGGTGTTCCTGCTGCTTGTTCCCATTGAGTTCTCGTGAGATAAAAATGGGATTTGGAGAGAGCCTCGTGGAGTAGGTGGTTTGTGCGGGAGACAGCAGAACGCGTTTGCCCCTGGACCTGTGTGGAGGCGGTGTGAGAGCTGGAATAAAGAATTGCTGTTTGAACCTACAAAGCTGTGAGTGCCTCGTGATTCTGGTGCCAAGCCGAGACATTGGCCTTGGCATTTTGGTGGCCCGTACGCGGGACGTCTGAAATTTGGAGGTGAGTAAAATCGCTCCCCCCTGAGGGAAGGCGAGAGAATGGGTGACCATTTCAAAAAACAATGTGTTCTTGTTTTGATTTATTTCGTTTTTGTTTCAAGCTGCCTATCCCTAGAAATTTCTCAGGCAAACTGGGAAAAATGGTTGGCTCAAGGTTTGAAGTTTGTTAGCCCCGAGAAAGAGAAAATTGATACAGTGAATTTTTATTCAGTTTTTGTTTCATTCAGTTGTGGTTTTGTTTTGTGTTATCTTATTGGGTTGCGTTATCTTTATAGAAGATTAGAAATTATTAAAAAAGAAGCCGAAAAAGTGTTAAGTAAATTGTTAGAGATTCAGACCATGGAGGAAGACATTTTAGGTCAAGCAAAAGAGAAGGTCTCTCGAGCTAGTCAGAGAAAGGGAGAAAATTTAAAGGAAAAGGGGTTATTAGAAAAAAGGCCACAACAAGAGGCTGTCACTAACTCCGTTTTACCAGAGGGTGTAATTCAACCAACAGCCCCACCGATGGAGACAGCTGAGTGGCCCTCAAACCCCGTAGTTGATAGATGGGATCCTGAGACAGGACCTCAAAGATTAGCATGCCCTGTATTTGAACAGGCAGGAGGGCGGCGAATTCACCGTATTTTAGAATTTAACACAGTAAAGCAGTTAAAGGAGGCTGTAACAACCTATGGTCCTCAAGCCCCCTTCATGGTAAGCATGGTGGAGTCCATTACTAACTTGGACATGACGCCAGCAGATTGGGCTAGCATGTGTAAATCTGTGCTAAATGGAGGACAATATTTGTTATGGAAGGTTGCCAATGAGGAATTTTGCATGGAGACAGCTAGGCGAAATGCAGCAGCCGGTTACCCTCAAAGAAGTCTTGAAATGTTATTAGGAAAGGGACCTTATGAGGGTCAGCGGCAACAAATGGAATATGATCCTGCTGTATATGTACAGATTGCTGCAGACGCAGTTAGGGCATGGAAGACTTTACAAGGACATGGAGATTTACAAGGTCAGCTATCTAAGGTAATACAGAGACCTAATGAACCTTACGCTGACTTTGTAGATAGGCTTATTCAAACGGCTGCCAAAATTTTTGGTGACACAGAACAAGCAATGCCATTAATAAAACAACTGGCTTATGACCAAGCAAATCGTTGCTGCAGAGAGGTTATTAGACCATGGAGACATGAAGATTTAAACACATATATTAAATTATGTAGAGATGTTAATGAACAAGGGCAAGTCTTGGCAGCTGCAGTACAACAGGCTTTAGATGCCAGGCTAGAAACATGCTATAATTGTGAACAAACAGGACATTTTAAAAGGAGTTGCCCCATAAGAGGAGGGTTTAACAAAACTAGAAATCAAAGGAATAGAATACCGGGTATTTGCCCACGATGCCGTAGAGGGAGACATTGGGCTAATGAATGCCGTTCTCAAACCACCATAGAAGGTACTCCCTTATCAAAAAACGGACAAGGATCAGGTATTTACCCACGATATCGTGGAGAAAGGCATCAGGCTTCATTGCCAAAAAACGGACCGGGGGGCCCAATGCTCCGGGGCCCACAACCACAAATATACGGGGCAGTGGAGGAACCCAGAAACCCCATCAGGGTGGTGCCCAGGACACATTGTCCATTAAATCCCTCATCAGACAAACCCGAGGGAGCGCAGGGTTGGACATCTGCGCCTCTGCCAGAGCAGTATTAACTCCAGAGATGGGAGTTCAAATCATTCCCACAGGAGTAAAAGGACCTCTTCCCCAAGGAACAGTAGGCTTATTGTTGGGACGTAGTTCATCTACATTAAAAGGACTTATGATAAGTCCTGGGGTAATTGATCCCGATTATGTAGGTGAAATAAAAATTATAGCTAGTTCTCCAGGAGGTATATCAGTAATTTCACCTGGAGATAGAATAGCACAGTTGTTAATACTACCCAGCCTACATAATAAGTTCTCTAGTCTTAATGTAGAAAGAGGTTCCAAGGGATTAGGCTCCACAGGTGTAGATTGGGCTATGTTGTCTTTAAATTTAGATTCTCGCCCAATGTTAAAACTAAATATTCAGGGTCGTGACTTTAATGGACTGCTGGACACAGGTACTGACCTTAGCATCATATCTCTTCAAGAATGGCCAAAACATTGGCCATTACAACAAGCCACTCAAACGCTTCGAGGCCTAGGAGTGGCGACTAATCCCCATAGAAGTGCTATGGTATTAGATTGGAAGGATCCTGAAGGATGTGAAGGAACTATACAGCCATATGTTTTGGATCACCTTCCTATTAATTTATGGGGACGAGATGTCCTAGATCAACTAGGTTTGATGTTAACAAATAACATCAATCCTAATGTGCCCACTACTAGGGCTAGACAAGGTATCAGGAAAGAAAAAAGATTAGGAAAACAAGAACAAGGTATAGCAGCGCCAATTCAAATAGATCAAGGAACAGACAGACATGGGTTGGATTTTCAGAAAGGGCCACTGAGACAATCAAAATTACTTGGAAATCAGAAAGACCAGTGTGGGTTCCTCAGTGGCCCCTGACTAAAGAAAAGATACAAGTAGCCCATGATCTGGTCAAACAACAATTAGCGGAAGGACATTTACAACCTTCCGTATCTCCCCATAATACTCCCATTTTTGTTATCAAAAAGAAATCGGGTAAATGGAGATTATTACAAGATTTAAGAGCAATTAATAATGAAATGGTCATTATGGGACCTGCTCAATCAGGGATTCCTCAATTGTCTGCTTTACCAAAAACGTGGCATGTTTTAGCTATAGACATTAAAGATTGCTTTTTTTCGATTCCAATTCATTCCGAGGATAGTCCACGTTTTGCATTTACTATCCCTATTAAATCATGAAGGTCCTGATCAGAGATATGAATGGAAAGTACTCCCTCAAGGAATGGCTAACAGTCCAACTATGTGTCAAATATATGTTAATAAAGCAATCCAGCCACTTAGAAATCAAAATCCTGAACTAAAAATATTTCACTATATGGATGATGTATTATTGGCACATAAAGATAAAAACACATTGCTGGAATGTTATGCCACACTTACAAACTTGTTAAAAAATTATAATCTAGAGATAGGAATAGACAAAGTACAATTAAATTTTCCAATTAATTATTTAGGAGTTCTATTATCCTCAACCATGGTCCGTCCACCTAAAATTCAAATACGAGTAGATCAACTCAAATCACTTAATGACTTTCAAAAGTTGTTGGGAGATATAAATTGGATAAGGCCTTATCTAGGCATACCAACAGGAGAGTTGGGACCTTTATTTGATATTCTAAAAGGTCCATCAGATCCAAATTCACCCCGAATGTTAACTCCTAAAGCTAGAAAGGCATTAAAAATTATTGAGACATATATGGAAAATATGCATTTAGATAGAATTGATATAAGTTTGCCTTTATTATTTATTGTACTACCAACAAGAAATATTCCTACAGGAGTATTTTGGCAGGAAGGTCCATTATTGTGGATACATTTATCTTATTCTCCTAACACTATTCTTACTAGGTATCCTGAGGCTGTAGGACAATTAATACTCAAAGGTATAAGAGCAGCAAAGACAGTGTTTGGAATTTCTCCCAATAAAATTATTACTCCATATACTATGGAGCAAATTGATGAGTTAGCTAATGAATTAAATACTTGGGCAATAATCATGTGTAAATCGAATGTTTCATTTGATAATCATTTACCATCTAATCCTTTGTTGTCTTTTTGGTCTAAGCATCCTGTAGTTTTTCCTAAAATGACAAGAAAAACACCTATCATGAATGCTCCAAATATATTCACTGATGGGTCTAATAATGGTACAGCTGCAGTAGTTACCCCTGATCAAACTTTTACATTTTTAGTTCCCAAACAGTCAGCTCAAAAGGTAGAGCTTAATGCAGTTCTACAAGCTTTTGTGATGTTCAAAGATTCTGTATTTAATTTATTCTCTGATAGCCAGTATGTAGTTAATGCTATAACATCCCTTGAAGATGCTGGTAGGATTTCCCCTTCCTCTACTGTTTTCTCTTTGTTTTCCACTATACAAAGTCTAATCTGGGATAGAAAAGATCCATTCTTCATAGGACATATCAGGGCACATACAGGATTGCCTGGAGCCCTTAGTTTGGGCAATGATTTAGCAGATAAAACTACACATGATATACATATTTTTTCTACTGTAGAAGAAGCTACAAATTTTCATAAAAGGTTTCATGTTAATGCTAATACTTTACAAAAGCGTTTTAAAATAACTAAGGAACAAGCCAGGCATATAATAAAACAATGTCAAAATTGTGTGACCTTTTTACCACAAGTTAATCTTGGAGTCAATCCTAGAGGATTGATACCTAACCATATTTGGCAGATGGATGTCACACACTTGCCAGAATTTGGAAAATTAAAATATTTACATGTTACAGTTGATACTTCTTCCGGATTTTTGATGGGCTCCCTTCATGCCGGAGAAAAAACTAAAGATGTTATAGCTCATTGCTTACAAAATTTTGCCACTGTGGGTGTTCCTAAACAGTTAAAAACTGATAACGGTCCTGGTTATACGTCTAAATCTTTTAAACAATTTTGCTCATCATTTGGTATTACTCATATAACAGGAATCCCATACAATCCACAGGGACAAGGCATAGTTGAAAGAGCTCATCAAACTATTAAAACGTACCTATTAAAGCAAAAAGAGGGAATTGGAAAGGGGTATATATCCCCCAAAGATAAACTTAAAATAACTCTTTTTACTCTAAACTTTCTAAATTTGGATTCATCAGGACTTAGTGCTGCGGAAAGACATATGTATCCGAAAAATGTACATAAGCCTAAGGTACTTTGGAAAGATATTCTAACAGGACAATGGAAAGGTCCCGATCCAGTTATTGTCTGGAGTCGGGGTTCCGTTTGTGTGTTCCCACAGGGAGAACAGCAGCCGATTTGGATTCCAGAGAGGTTAACCAAAACAATTTCTACAGAAAAAGAAGATGATTTGACTGAAATCCATAACAGCTGAAATCCAGAGCTCCAGCTTGGCTATTCTTACATCTGCGACAGTGATTAACCACGGTGCCTTTTTTTTTCAATATCTATTTTATTATTGCATTTTTCCCACATCGTAGTTCTATTTTATTTTTTGAGCTCATACAAACCTAGGTTAATGTTTTTCTGATCAGTTTTGTTTTTTGACTGTGTTTTATTTTTTGACTGTGGAGTTTTTAAACATTGCAATGGAGATTTTACCTAGGTAAAGCTACAAGGCCGTTATTATTGTCTTGTATGTTGTATGTTATGTGTGCCCTGTTTTGTGTTGCATGTCAGTATGTGTGTATGTCCATATTTTTATATGAGGAGCGCTCATGAAAAAATGGATCCAAATTTTTTTTTTATTCACGTGATTTAAGTGGTTTAATCTAATTAGGTAAACAGCTGTTAATGATTGTTTTCAAGGGTGGTTAATAGATCTGTTTGCTTACTATTGTTTTTAAAGGTGATTAACAGATCTGTTTGTTTACTTTCACTTTTCCTTTTCATTATATTTAATAATTCTGTTCAGGATAATGTCTCTTTAACATCATTGCCAGAATTCCCATCTCCATCCCAGTGCCGGTGAAGACAAAGAAAACCAAACTACAGCTTCTATGATAGCTACCACAGTAAACTGTATAAACTGATGCATCAATGAATATAACTCAACAAGTAATGCTCAATCAAGGACTTGATTTACTTTGGGAGGAAATGGACATATTGATAGACTCCTCCGATTTGAACTGCCTGCAGAACTTGCCTGGACTATATATCAGTTGCATGCATTGTGAACTATCGTCTGGTGCAGCGAATTGTGGTACTGCTGGCATATTTTTGCTGATGGTGTCACCAGTGATGCAATTTCCTTGCCAGCGCACCCCATGTTAATTGTGGTAATGCTGACATCTTTGCTGATGGTGTCACCAGTGATGCAATTTTTCCAAAGGAGCCGTCAATTGGCTTGGTGTCGTGGCATTTCTGTATCTTCCTCCCTTCTACTAGTGATGGTCTAAAATTTGGGGGCCAACAGAGGTGAGGCAAGAACCTCACCCCCCCACTGGCACCAAGGTTAAATTTGGGGGCCAACAGAGGTGAGGCAAGAACCTCACCCCCCCACTGGTGCTTAGGCCTATCCACAAGCATGGCTGAATGCTGGACCGGTAGTCAGCGACGGGTTGATCTGATTGCAGTGGATTCAACCTAAGACAGGGGACTGACGCCTAGAGGTCAGTTCATCCGATGACGGGTAAGAACCATATGTTGAATTGGACAACCTACCAGGCACGGTCCTAAGCCACATTGCTTGTTGTTTAATTAATCAGAAGGGGGGAGATGCTGAGGGCCATTACCAAGTAGGAATGACGCATCGAAATTTCCTTGCCAAGCGTACCCCATGCTGCTTAGAGGACATTTGATGGGACATTGCATGCATGCTTTAATGAGGTGACCTTGCTCAAGGACCAAGGCAGATCCGGGTTTAGAGCTGATCAGGTTTGAGGAAGTAACCGGCTCCTTGAGTTTAAGGCGTTGCCAGTTTAAGATAATGGGTTTTAAGGAAGTTGGAAGTTGAAGATTATTGCTGGGATTAGGGTGTTCCTGCTGCTTGTTCCCATTGAGTTCTCGTGAGATAAAAATGGGATTTGGAGAGAGCCTCGTGGAGTAGGTGGTTTGTGCGGGAGACAGCAGAACGCGTTTGCCCCTGGACCTGTGTGGAGGCGGTGTGAGAGCTGGAATAAAGAATTGCTGTTTGAACCTACAAAGCTGTGAGTGCCTCGTGATTCTGGTGCCAAGCCGAGACATTGGCCTTGGCACATGACCACAGTAACTACATTATGTAGAACCACAAAAATAGAATCCTAGATACAATGAGTTATATTCTATGTATGTATAATATGCCAAAATATATTCTATCATCATGCATATCTAAAAAGAACAAATAAAAAAAACTATAGATTTATAGTCACCCACATGTACTCTGCATCACCAAACTAAAGCATGGATGGTAACACTGGATACTAGAAATCAAGAGCCTTCTCTGTGTCAGGCAGTATTCTTGATTCATTATTCACTTTGTCCTTATCTTTCAAATATCATGAGTCCTGATTGGAAGACTTCTGATCTTACAGATGAGTAAACTAAGTTTGAGGGATGACTGATTGTTCCAAGATCACTATCTATGCAGACTAAGGTTCTGACAATTAATTTGTGTGGTGTCCAATTTACTGTGTCATGTATCACAATACAAAGTCAGGATTTTATGTTTGTTTTGTTTTGTTTTGTTTTTTGTTTTTGTTTTATTTTGTACCCCCCCCCCTTGGAGGAGGAAACAAGAGGTAGAAATACAACAGGGCACCAAGAACCATCTGCATAAACTATCAATGTTAAAAACTTGATTGTGGTCATTGTTACACTGGTAAATAAGTATCTGCAAACATGACAATGTATGAATTATATGTGTATAGTTTACTGTATTTCAGTATTACCCTAATACAATTGTTTTAAATTTGAATGAAAGAAATAAATATATTCCTCAGAAAAAAACTATATATTTGGAAAGCATAGGAAAAGATGCTGAATATTATATGTCATTAAGAAATTACAGAGCAGCCACCACCATGAAGGTCAAGCTGTGCAGTTTTAGTGGGTACAAGATATACCCCATATACAGGAGTCACTATGCAAGGACTGATGGAAAGGTTTTCCAGTTTCTTAATGCAAAATATGAGTTGGCTTTCTTATCCAAGAGGAATCCTCAGCAGCTAAACTGTACTGTCCTCTACAGAAGAAAGCACAAAAAAAGCCAGTCAGAAGAAATTAAAAAGAAGAAAACCCAACCTGAAGCCAAATTTCAGAGGGCCATCACTGGTGCATTCCTTATGAATATCATGGCCAAGAGGAATCAGAAACCAGAAGTTTAAAAGGCTCAATGAAAGCAAGCTCTTAGGCTGCCAAGGAAGCAAAACAAACAAACAAACAAAAAGGCTAAGCAGGCATTTAAAAAGATGGCAATGGCTGCTGCTAAGACTCCCACAAAGGCAACACTTCAGAAAAAGACTGTGAAACCTGAGACGTTTTCTGCTCCCCAAGTTGGTGGAAAATGGTTAATTGGCAGATGAGATTTTAAAATAAAGATGTAACCCTTTTAATTGAAAAAATGTTAAAATAAGGCAATAAAGATGTATGATTTAATGCTAGCTTTGCTTTGATGTGTTTAGGACACACTACAGCGACTGAAAGTAGTGGAATCTTGCATAGATTTAATCCAAGTTTACTATTCAAATGCTCTTTTCCTGTCATTTATCTATCCATGACGGGCACATTTGTTTTTTTATTGGGTTTGACTTATACATTGGGACCCCCCTTCTCCCACCATTTGCTATTATCTGATTTGATGGTGCCAAAAATTGATAGCTGTATTAATCTCTTGCTCTCAGAAAAATAGCATCCCCCTTTCTATTTTGGCTATATATTCTGTCTCTGAAACCAGGGACACTGAATAAGAGTATATTTTACCTATTCCCAGTCCTAGTTTGTTGAGCTAGGACTTTTGAAAGAGCTGTGCCAAATAAAATAAAACTGCTCAGTAGCCTTATGATCAATAAATGTGTAATGAGATAAGAAATTATTATAATTTGTGAACAGGTTTGTACTCTATAGATGTCTTTATTATCTGCCCAACTGTGCTGAGTTGCAAGGATACAACAATGCATAAGCCATGTCTTAAACAAGCTTTCTCAAGGTAAAATTATGGTGCATGTCAACATTTTCTTCATCCCCAATTATCCAAGTTAATGGATTACTAATTTTCTTTCTTGTGCATGTAAAATTCAGGCATTATTCTAATTGTTGGGTATAATAAATAGGCTTGGGGAGAAAAAAAAGAAATTACAAATTAAACAGACTTATAAAAATTTATAAAATTTTATACCTGACAATATCAAAAGCTGTCAAAGATAGGGAACAAGAAGAACTCTCATACATTGCTGTTGAGATAGCAAAATTGGACAGCAACTCTGGAAGACAGTTTGGTAGCTTCTTAAAAATCACAATATACACTTAATATGGCCCGCTAATTGTATTTCTCAGTGTTAATTCGATGGAATTGAAAGCTATGTCCACATACAAGTGTCCACAAAACCAAGATACAAAGGTTCACAACTTCTTCACTCATGATTGCCAAGAAAAGGAAGCAGCTAAGAGAGATTTCAGTAGCCATTTACCTCTTATTAATGTAAACACTTTGATACATCCAAACACTGGAGGGTCACTCAAAAAATTTCATAAAATGAATTTACTATCAAACATGAATACACATGGAGGCATCATTAATACATATTGCCAGAAAGAATATATTGTCTAAAATGCCATATTCGTGTCATTCCAAATTTATGACATTCTGGAAAAGTCAAACATTAAAAATGGTAAACATTGCCAAGAAATCAGCCAGAGTAGATGTTAAAGAGGTGAATAACAGGAACTTTTGGCATGGTGAAGCTACTCTGAAAGATGCCATTATGATGAAAATTAACATTATTCTTTCTCAATGCTTTAAAAATTGTAAAATTTATTAATATACAACTAAATTATTGCCATTAATAATTATTTAGTACCATCACTATTGGCAAAATATTTTGATTTTGTACTTACATCAAATGTTTGTCAGTAATATACAAAAAAATATTAGTAGAAACTCTGAATAGGGAAGGCATATGGGAACATGGTCCTCTATGATTCATTTTTCTGTAAATCTACAACTCTCCTTAAAATAAAGTCTGTTCATTAAAACAATCAAAGAAGGCTTGGTGATATTTCTAGCCTCAAAAATATCTGGCCCTAGAACTGGCCCTCAACAATAATATTTGTACTGATAATTAATAATTTCCAAAAACCCCTTCTTTCTTTCTTTCTTTCTTTCTTTTTTGACATTTTTCTGCAAAGTTTTGCTGATCTTTTCCAACAAGAAATTCAAGAAAATCTATTTTTTTCTGTTTTAATTATCTTCTTAGAGAACAGTGAACATAAGCCCTTAGTGAATAAACTAGTACTTTACATTAAAAAGATGCTTATACATCAATAAAAATAATTATTTATCACTCTGCTCCACAGATAGTAAATCATAAAATACTAATAAAAAGATGTTCTAAACTTATTTTACTAAACTCATATTCATGAGAAAATTATCTGATATATTTTTTAAGTCCACCTCACTTCCAATACGCTACCTATAAAATGAGATTACTTTCTTTTTCTTACCCAATATACTTCTGGTTGAAATAAATGAAGATAGTCCAAGTAAAGGGGTTTGATGATACACATTAAGGGGCAGATAAATTGTGGGTGATATTACTGAGAAACACAGTCCTATTGATCAGATAAATAATAGGCATTTGGTGATACTGAGAGCTCCATAATCTTTCTTCATTTTTTAAAATAATACTTAACACTTCCCATGTTGATCTTCCAATTCTGAGCTATGGTAGTTACTAACACTAACCTACCAGAAACAGATAACATGGTCTGTGAGTCATATCTTTCCAGATCAAGTTCCATTATGCTCACAACAATATTTAGTAGAGTTGGACATGATCAGGGCCAGTCAGGACCTTCCCTTACATTTCTCAGACAAGGTTAACAGAGAAGAGGTTCTCATTTTGGTTTCTAGAATGGGAAATAGAAAATCCTGCATGACTGGCATCAATATTTTTTTCCACAGTTTTTAAACTACATGCTCATGGACAAGCTGGACTGTACAGTAGCTGAAGAAATTATCTTCAAGCACAGATTGGTTCATAATGACAATGTATATCTGCTAAATATTCAATATGATGAGGGTGAGAGAATGAGAAGATAGACTACAATGGAAAGGGGAAATTGAAAGAAAAACTGGCTGTCTCAGGAAGAAGGTGCTTTAACCTATCTCCATTCCCAAATGAGAAAAACCATTAGTTAAATTTCTTCCTTCCTTTCTCTCTTGTCTACTTTCTTCCTTCCTCATTTCATTGGTTATTTTCTTCTTTTTTCTCATTTTCCATCCCTTCCTTCATTTCTTTCTAAGAGAAGATGTCTCAGTTCATTCTTCATATTTACTTCTCAGAAACTAGTCATTTGGAAAATAAAGCTCTATGAGAAGCATATCCATTTATATAGGGTATCATTACTCTAAACTGTTTTCAATTGAAAGACCTGAAAATATATTGTAAGAGTATACACACTCACATGAAACATTAGTTTGGGATTTATAAAAATTTATATTCTTATACACCAAGCCATATATATCTGGGGTATAGTGAGAGGCCTTACATTGTTTTGCTAGGAACACACACACAAAAAAAAAAAAAAAAAAAGAAAAGAAAAAGAAAAAGAAACATGACAACAGAAATAAAAAACAAATTATTTTCTATCACATTACTGACTTTTCTGTAATAAAAGCAGTTTATGATAATTTAAAATTATTTTGTCTTTTCTTGAAAAATATTTAAACTTTCAAATGAATTTTTACTTATTTTTTACCCAAATACCAAAGAATGATTTTGTTCACTGAAAACTTTAAAGAAATATGTTTTTCAAAAACAATTTAAATTCATTTCATGAATGACAGCAGACTTTGGGTGTTCAAGTAAAGTAAGCATTTTCTTTTCTTTTCTTTGATGGATCTTTATTTATTCATTTATTTATATGTGGTGCTGAGAATAAAACCCAGTATCTCACACATGCTAGGCAAGTGCTCTACCACTGAGTCCCAACTTCATCCTCTACATATATACTTTTTGCTTGTATTATTGTACATAATAGTTGGGTTTGTTTTTACATAATCATAAATGCATGGGATATAATTTACTCCATGTCAGGCTCCAGTTCCTCCTCTTCTCTCCCTTCTCCTTCTCCCTATTCTCCTTCCTCTACTCTTAAAGTAAGCATTTTGTATAGAAGGTTTTTTTGGTAGTTTTAAAGAGAAAGGTAATTGGATCATCAGAGTACAACTTTGCCCCAAATATCTCAATCCATACATTGATATCAGGATGGCCAAAGCTTGGGAAAAAAAGAAAAATTTTCTTGAAGAAAACTCAAAGCCCTGGGTACCTACTTTGTACCCATGAGTCTTTCAGGCACTGAGTTACTATTCTAGATGTTAACCAGAGTTAAGGAATACTGCAGCATTATTCAAAGTGTAGCCATTTATCTGAGAAGACTTTCTGTTATTACTGAATTTATTCATGGGAAATTGTCATTTTCCTTTCTCAGTCATAGATGTGTGAAGAACAGTTTAACAAGTTCAACTTGACAGTTTCTTCTACCACAGCCTGGTTTATTAGTTTACCTTGAAATGAAGAATTTTTATTGAATTTATTAAAAATATGTGTGTAAACTATTGCCTTCTATTCTGTCCTCAGCAGCAAGAGAACTGATGGTCTATTTGCTTAACTTCATTGCTTTCTACAAAACATCTCTAGGCTTCACATTTGGATTTCCAGCTAAATTCAGCATGATGTTTATGATAGTGCTTCCCTTATTTTCCTATTTCTTAACACTGTGATCTTTTCTTATATTCTCCTACTTTACAAACACCTAAATATTTTACTATAGTAATTATCCAAATGTGTGTGCGTGCACGAAAATTGTTGATTCCACTTCTCATGGAACTTAGCTTTTAATTCAGAAGCATTTCATGATAGACATCCTGCTCCCATGGGACTCTGTCACTTTCCTTGAGTGATCCTCATGTGTTTTATTTATTTCAAAGCTTTTTACCTTTATTTCAGGAACATTATGTCAAGAGTATGAATAACATTAAATTCCATTGGAAATAAATTTGATAATATTGGAGAGTTAGATTATTAAAATATTTTACCCCATCATTTTATACTTCCATGTAGATACTCTGATAGAAATTATAGCTACTTTAAGTGTTTTTTGGATCAAAAATTTAAGATCTGGGCTAAAAACCTTGAGTAAAATACCCAAATTGGAGTCATGGCTGTGTTATTTAATGCAGTTTTACTAAGTGACCACAAAACTCTGGAGACACACACACACACACACATTTTTAAAGAAAGGAGTCTTGCAGGTGTCAGTCCTCTCCTGGCAAAAACAAAAAATGTTTAAAAATATATTGTTTTTTGACAACTAACATTTGTCAAAGCAAGCTAATGTTAGGGTAGTCATTTCTCCTCTAAAGCCTGAAGTCTTGAGTGTACTACATTGATTCTCCCAAGCCAGGTTTATCACAAGCCTAACAACTAAGATAAACCCAGTATCAGAGGAATTATCAGCCCAGTTCTACAAGAAGTTGAAAGAAGAATGAACACCAATTTTTCTAAAATTATTTTATGAAAAATAAAATAGCAAAACCTTCTAACCTCCTTCTATGAAACTATTATTAACCTGATGCAAAAACCAGATAAAGACAAATCAAGAAAAGAATATTTCAGACCAGTATTCCTGATGAACAAAAATGTAATAATTCTCATTAAAATTATGGCAAGCAACATACAAAATTATATTAAAAAGATATTACAACATGATTAGTAGGGTTTGTCCCAGTGATGCAGGGTTGGTTCAACACATGAAAATAAATAAACATTTTTCAAGTAAATAGATGTAAAGGCAAGAATCAGAAAATTATCTCAATAATTGCAGGAAAAACATTTGACTAAATACATGATCAAAACACTAGAAAACTATGTATAATAGAGATATATCTATAAAAGCTGTCTATCCTAAACACAAGGGAAACTTATTCTGAAAACAGAAAACTGGGAGAACAAAGGATTACAAACAGGAATGTGGACCCACAGCAAAACAAAAACAAAAACAAAAGAACAAAAGGGCAGGGGGCAGGGGTGTCAGAAGGACAGAAGGGGGTAGCCAGAGCAAGGAAAAGGCATAGTATTTTTTCTTCTTCTTCACATTTCTTTCAAAAACAAAAACAACACACATGCACACACAACTGTTTCTTCCCTATTAGAAACATAAATAAATAAAATAAAAGTCAGGCTGGAGGCTGCTCCCCAAGAGCCCGCTTACACAGGAGCAGCCAGGGCGCTCAGGTTTGTGCAACACAGGGAAGCATGGGCAACAGAGGTAGCTGGAGAAGGAACAGAGGCAGCATGAAGGGGGCGTCATTTGCTCAACCCGTAAGGAGCAGGGGGTCCAGCTTGTCAAAGTCCAGAGTGCCCTCTTCAAGTTCTGGGAACCCCAGGAGATATCCCTGGGGACCATGCTCTCTTCGTGTCCTGTGTCTTGGGCATCCTCAGGGAGGGGGTCGGCAGGGCCACATCCTCTTCAAGTACTGGGAGCCCAAGCCTCCCGCCACTAACCCGCCCCTCAAGAAGGGGGTCACACACACATCAAATAGAGCAGTAATCTCCAAGATATATGAAGAGCTAAACAATCTTGATGCCAAAAAAGAGACATAACCCATCAATAAATGGACTAAGGAACTGAACAGACACTTCATACAAGAAGAAATACAATTGATCAAAAAACATATAAAAAAGACCATCATTTTTAGCAATTAGAGAAATCCAAAACAAAACTATTTCAATACTTCATTTCACTAGAATGTAGTCATAATGGCAATTATCAAGAATACAAGCAATAATAGTGTTCATGAGGATATAGGAGAAAAAGTACACTCATACATTGCTGGTGGTCACATCAATGTAGAGTAGGTCATTTCACAATGTCTAAACTAGTGAACCAACCTAGCTCCCTTTAACAGAAGAATACATAAATAAAATGTGATATATATATATACACACACACATACACATATACATACACACACACACACAAATACACACACATATGTGTGTGTGGGGGTTGTGTGTGTATGGAATATTACTCAACCCTAAAAAGAATGAAATTATGCCACTTGCCAGCAAATGAATGGAAATTGAGGATACCATGCTAAGCTAAAAAACCAACAAAAAAGTTCCAAGTGCTGAATATTTTATCTGGTGTGCAGATGCTAATTCACAATCAAAGGGACTAGGGAAGATTAAATGCACTTTGGATTAGAAAGAGAAAAGAGTAGGGAGAAAAAGAGGTATGAGGTTTTGAAGGATAATGAAATGGATCAGATATTATTACCCTGCATACTTTTTTAATTACAAGACTGGTGTAATTCTACATCATGTACAACAAGAAAAACGAGAAGTTATACTCCATTTATGTATGCTGTGCCAATGCATTATACTATTATGTATAGATAATTGTAACAAATGCCAAAAAGATAGAATCAAACAAATTGCAAACTATAAAAATTAAAACACTGTTGTACTGAAATAGAAGGCAACGTACAGACCAATGCACAGAAATAAGAACAAGGATAAACCCAGAAATTTACTTCACAATCATCTTTAAGGAGGGGGTCAATAATACAGAATGGATAAAGGATAGTCTCTTTAACAAATGGTGCTGAGGACACTCTATGTCCACATGGGGAAGAAAGAAAACCAAGACTTTTCTTACACCATATCAAAACATCAAGTCAGAAAAAAAAAAAATATATATATATATATATATAACTGTGAGATGTGAGTCTGTAAAATTCCTGGAAGAAAATGCTTGGGTTTCATTTACTAATCTCTTCCCATCCTACTAAAGTGACAAATATAAACTTTACTCTGATTTGATCACTACACAGTGTTGCATGAATCAAAATATCATGCTGTACCACATAAGCAAATGAAGTTGCTATTTTTCAATCTAAATTTAAAAAAAAAGACAGAAAGAAGAGCATAAGTTTGTGAGCAAAATATAAAAGAAAACACAGAAGAAACACTTTACAACATTGCTTTAGGAAATGGTGCTTTGGCTATGACAGTAAAACGACAGAGGACAGAACCATAAACAGACTAGTATAATTTTATTAAACCAAAAGCTTCTGCACAGCACACTAATTCATGGACATGGAAATGATTTAACTGTTAGAATGATAGAAATTACTTACACATCACCTGAGAAGAGTATAAAGTCTAAAACACACACACAAAAATCCCTATGAAAACCAGTACAGGAGCTGGGCACATTGGGACATACCTTGAATACCAGTGGTTTGAGAAGCTGAGGTGGCAAGATCACAAGTTAAGAATCAGCCTCATCAAGTTAGCCAGGCACTAAGCAAGCAACTGAGTGAGATTGTATCTCTAAATTAAAAATAAATAAATAAATAAATAAAAACTCTGGGGATGTGGCTCAGTGGTTAAGTGCTGTGGATTCAATCCCTAGTGGCAAAAACAAAAGGAAACAGAGTAGTATGTTGTTTCCAAAGGAAGGTGGTTCAGGTAAAATGGGTGCTAATCTTCAATGAATATAAAAGTTTAATTGTATAAGATAAACAACTTCTAGATATTTGCAGAATACTTCTGTACTTACACTTTACAATACTATAATGTTCACTTATATATGTTTTCAGAGTACATATATCCTACTTAGTGTTCTTACTATTGTGCAAGAGAGGAATGAAGGAAGCAAGTGATGGAGGGAGGGAAGAATGTTGGAGAGAAAGGAGGAGGCAGAAGACAGAGAAAGGAGGCCTAGCCCCATGATGCTCTTCTACACAGTCAGGATTCCTTCTCAAAGTGGACCTGTCCTTTATTGAATATTGTGCTATTGCTATCATAATTTTTATTGATTATATCTTACTACTTACTTTTCATAAGTAAATTCAAAGAAGACAATGACCACAGGTATGAACACAGCACACAAATGTAACCTGCAGGTATATCGCATTTGGCCACCTCATGCATACTGAGATTTTATTCCCATCAACATAGAAGTCCAGTGGGCCAATGAAATATGGGAGCTAAGAGAAACTTGGGTACAATGTGACCATGTCCTATCCACATGTAAGTAAAAAAAGGGAAAATGATAAAACCCAGGGAGACCACACATTAATGTCCAACCAGAATTAGACTTAAATATAGAAAGAAGACAGCTTTGTTACTCAAGGTACTTCACTGTATCAGCCCATCTCTCCAGCTAAGGATAAGGGAAAATAGGGTGATCCACAGTCACTTTTCTTCCAGTTATTTCAAACTCATTAACAAACCAGGTGGACAAACTTTCACAGTTATCAAGGTGTAGTAAAAACAATTGCACTGGTTCTGTGTAACATATTCACTTCTTTGGTATTAATGAATCCAACATGTATGTACAAGCTCTACAATGTGACTTGTTAGTAAGTTTGCATTTAGAATTGATGTGGTATACTTAAAGATGAATGTTAGAAGTCTTACTAATAATTAAAAATGTTATAATAAAAAGGACAATTAAAAGACAGACAAACTGTACCATGATATATGAGTAGATCACAGAAGAAAGAAATAGATTTCTGTGGCATGATGTCAATGGCACAGGTCACCTGCTTTTAGACAGGGAGTCTAAGTTTTCATTTTGTATTGGACCTGAAAAATTACACGTTTCCCTAAAAATACCAGTAAAAAGGTGTATATTTCCCTGGAGAAAGTGCTGATTCTAGCATCTCGTAAGATAAATTAAAAATGAACATTAACATATGAAGGAGGAAGAGAAGAAAGAGTAGGAGGAGAGTCTCCCAAGGTGTCCCATATGTGGATTTCTGAAAAGTGACATAAGAACTAAGGTAAAAGATCCTGAAATAGTGAAAGTTAGAAAAATATGAGCAATAAAACAAAAACCTTTTACAATAAATTATAAGTGAAAGCAGCAAATGAGTATATATTTACTGATAAAACATAATAGACTTCATTGATAAAAAGTGATGGAAACAGACAACTCTTTTATATAGAAGAGTTCAAAACAATGCATAATAATAGCATCCCCTCCTACACGTGGAGCTTAGAATCTTTCTCATTTTATAGATGGGCAGTTTCAGTGACTTGATTGCAACAAATAATGAAGGAATAAGGAAAAAGTATTACATTCCCAAAGAATGAACCAGGCACAAATGACTTTTGACAATGGATGGACTGTAGCACTTTAAATATTTCAGTGACCATCAGGTAACCTCATCATGCTGTGACAACAAGGCATTACAAATCCATACTATTCTTTCCAAAATTATTATTACTTTTTAACAAATAACAATTTTATTTTCTCGAAGTTCTGGAGACTGGGATGCACAAGATGAAGATGCTAGCAGGTCCAGCTGTCTTGTGAAAACTTGAATACACATTCTTCTCATCAGTGCATGGAACAGTCTCCAAGACAAATCATAGGATAGGCCCCAAAATAAGTCTCAACACATGTTAAAATATCAAATTAATATCATGTAATTTTTCAGTAAAATGTAATAAAATTAGAAATTGATAACAAAAAATTATTTGGTTTATTTTTTATATATTTGTAGTTTCCAGTTTTTCACCTGCATTTGACTTCATTTTTTGCTTCCTGCAATTCTGTTGACAGTAAGTTGACATCATTAATATAAGACTTTGATTATTTGTGCCACAGTTGCCTTGAAAACATTGAAAATGGTTTAAAGATGAGCTATTTTTCCCCCACTGGCGAGAATTAACTCACCCAGTTCAAGGAAATAAAGATTTGACTTGGAATACAAACTGATATGTATAGCTTTACTTAAGATTAAATTTTATTTTATTTTTTTATTAGTTGCTCAAGACAATACAATGATCTTGACATATAACACATTTGATTCAAAAAGGGTATTAATTCTCATTTTTCCATGTGTACAGATTGCAGGATCACATTGGTTATACATCCATGTGTATACATACAGCAATCCTAGTGTCAGTTGTATTCTTCTGCCCTCCCTATGCCCCTCCCTTTTCCTCCCCTCCCATCACATCTCTCTACCCATTCTACTAGGACACTTATCTCTCTCTTTTTTTTTTCTTTCCTTCCCCCTCAAACCATCATATATGTCCATATATGTATTTTGTGAAACCATTCGGATCTCCCTCCATCTTCCATGCAATTGCCCTTCTCCCTCCCATTCCCTCCCACCTCTTTTTCTTCTTTTGTGGTAATCTTCTTTTCATGCCCTTCCTCCCTACTCTGTTTTGAGTCACCTCCCTTATATCAGAGAAGACATTCAGCATTTGTTTTTTAGGGATTGGCTAACTTCGCTTAGCACAATCTGCTCTAATGCCATCCATTTCCCTGAAAATGCAATGATTTTGTTATTTTTTAGTGCTGAGTAATATTCCATTGTGTATAAATGCCACTTTTTTTTATCCATTTATCTGTTGAAGGGCATCTAGGTTGGTTCCACAATCTAGCTATTGTGAATTGTGCTGCTATGAACATTGATGTAGCTGTGTCTCTGTAGTATGTTCTTTTTAGGTCTGTTGGGTATAGTCAGAGAAGGGGAATAGCTGGGTCAAATGGTGGTTTCATTTGTAGCTTTCCAAGGAATCTCCACTTATTTAATTAGTTTTCTTTACAGGTGATTGACAGTGACCATTTTCACAAGCAGGAAACAAACCATAAGAATACACTCTCCCTCAGTGTTGAGTGCCTACCTTTCAGTGATCAAATAGAATAATTAGTTTTAATTTGTTTTTAATTAACAAATATTTATTGCATATGTTAATGGAATTGAGCATAATAATTCCAAATGCATGGTACACAGTGATCATATCTAATTATCTATCTTCTACTTTCATCTCTTGCCCCATCATCCTTCCTACTATCCAGAAATTACTATGTGGCTTCCATATTTCTTTTAAAAAATCAACTTCAGGGTGTAGGTAGCAGACATGGTAATAGAAAAAAGATTTCTGCAGCCACAAATAAGCAATTGCAGGAATTATCTCTTTCCACATCTCAGAGATCATAAATGTTAACATCTGACTAAGTCTCCCTTTATCTCATTGTGCGTAATTAGAAAAACAATCTCCAGCTATTGCCTTCACTAAGCTGACCTTAATTTTTTCATAAATCATCCAATTGCCCTCAGTTCCCACAACCTAAAAACAGGGATTTCACTGAGATCATCATAAACCACTATGGTGCCAAATCTCAAGGTCTCTCCTTTGCCACCCTCTAGTTCACTTTCAGTGGTTTCCAGAACACAAGGTTCTGCCTTTCTTTTTAAATTCATCTCTTCAAGAAATCCATGTAATTACATTTCCCTGGTTTTCTATCTCCTTAACTGGATGCTCTCGCTTTCTGCCTTTTTCATAGACTTTTCTTCTCCATTGATAAATATAGGTTTCTCTGAGCTCTAACTCAGAAAAATGGTCCCTGTACTTCTATATATTCACCCACACCCAGGGTCATGCTCAGTCTCATGGCAGTATTTTCCAAATTCCTCTGCCTCCCAAATATTCATTTTCTTCCCAGTCCTCTCCTGTCACCTTCAGACATGTTCAATTGGATATCTAGAAGAAATCACAACATCAACACAAAAGCCTTCTTCAAGACTAGCACTCTTTTTTTGCCTCATGTTGTCTTTCTTCCCCATACAGGATTGGGTATCAGCAACTACCCTAGAGTTCTCAAGTCAAAAATTCAGCAATTGTCTTTGGTCTTTTCACCATTACACTCACCCCAAACCATCCCCAAACCTTGCTTATCTTAAAGACAATATTATAAACATATATGTATATGAGACAGAGAGATTCATATATTCAAAATTATAAATATATAAGTATATAATTATATGTATATTAAATATGTATAAAATATATAATTATAAATAAATAAATCAGGTTAAACTACTTTTATTCCTATTACCAAGTCATGCCATCATATTATATCATACATATTCTATTGGTAGTCATACCCATGGGGACAAGTTCTGCTAAATGGTCACAAATTCTCATATTAAGGAACTTAAAATCTGCTTTTGCCAAAAAAAAAAAAAAAAAAAAACACTGATTATTCACTTAGGCCTACAGATGGCCAATAAGTGAGATAAAACTTGACATCTCTGAGATATATTTATTCTATTTATTGGCTTATAATAATCACAGCATAGAAAAGAGAAAGAAATACCTGCAATATTAATAAGGACTTCTGAAACATCCCAGGCACAATAGGTGTAGGAAGAGGCCATGACTGAATTGAAACCCTTACCTCACTTCTGAATAAAATTTTTTAAAAAAATACACATGCCCAAATACACAGACACACACACACACATACACAGCACAAAAACATACATATATACACTGAGTAGTAAGTGTAATACTCCCTTCCTTACCTGGATGATTAATTTCATACATGCAATTAATGAAGATTTGTACGAAAAAAATGAAAGCTGCTTGTAAAACAAGTAGTAAAGGGCTTTCTAAATGTTTCATAACCAAGCCAACCAATAAGTAGGCAGACACTCTGGTGGACACTAGAAACCTAAATGGCTTTGCAGATGTGTAAATATTTATAATCAGTCTCATTTTATCTCTTTGTACAACAACAACAACAAAAACAAAACTACTACCACAATGTTCTACCATTTGTTCGATGGTACATGAAGCTAAAGCCTTAACAGTATTTTTACTTCATTAGATCATTCAAAATTAAACACTCTTTGGAGTTAATCTGCAAATTAAAAAAAAATAACCTCATAAAACTAAATTTTTTTTCATTTTATATCCTTTCACTTTTTGAATAAATATTATATTTATTCAAAAAGTGAAAGTATATATAATATTAAAAATAAAGCTAGATCACAAGTTAATAAGTGTATAGATATTTATCTGCTATCAAGTTAGAATGATTATTTCTCCATGAATTATGCTGTAATTGATAAAAATTAAGAAGCTTAATTTAATCTACCTCCCCATCCCTAGTACAAATTTCTCTCTAGCATTTCTGACACCTTTACCTATCATACTGTGTTCAATACTGCAAACTTCTGGAACATTTATGTAAAATGCTCCAAAAGTTTGGAACATTTTCTTAGTGGTATCTTCCAGAATGGTTCTATGAAACTCTGCACTACCATTTGCTCAGCCTAACAATTTCTTAAGATGATGAAATATTGATTCTTCATTTTTTTGTTTCACCCAAACTTGAAAAGCATCTGTTATGATTAAAATTAATATAAAGTGAATATATAAATTACTTTTCATAAATTACTAATGAAAAGTGATAGAAGCTGTCACATTTTCTAAGGTCATTAGTAATTTTAGAATTTTAAAACATGACTTTTACATATATTTCAGGTTTGTATTCCTGTTTCAATAACAAAAGTAGAAATACATGCTAAATAAGCTTAAAAACAGTCTGCATTAAACCACTGTTTTTGTAGACCTAGTTGGACAAATAAAAAACTGGGCTTAAAGAGGAGATTCCATGGGTTTTAAATTAGGGGAGAAAAAAGTGTATGCCACAATTACTTACATAATTTCAATTAAAATCTATTTAGCAAATTGTCTTAGAAATATCTTTTGTGAACATCAAAACAAAAAAGCTTCTTCTTATACTTACAAAAAAATTCTTCATAAATCTTTACATAAGTGCAGCCACTTGGCAGCAAAAATATATTTTACTCCAAGATTACATCATTTCATGATTTTTTTGAAATTATCATCCTTGACACCTTTGCATTCAGAATATTGTCTTTAGATTAAACATAACTAGTTTTTCAAAATACCAAATATTCTTGATAGCCACTTAAATATCCAAACAAAGAAAACCTGTCTACCATTATACAAATATATTGAATGTAAGATAGGCAAGAACACCTAATCACAAAGTGACGATTTTGTAATAGATTGCTACTATTAAACAAAAGTAAATAAAACTGTCATGATAAGATAAAAGAATAAATTAAAATAAGCTGTGATTACTGTTTTGTCATTAGAGAAAGGAATATCCATCATAGCTCAATAAAAATTGGAGGGAAAGCCCACAGCTTCACAAGTAAAGAACAGGCCTGATCAAATCACTACCTAAACATCTATCAAAGAATAGAACAATGGGCTGCAAAGAGAAGGCAAGTGCTTTTTTTTAAGTTCAGGGTATGCAATATACTGAAGAATAATATTACATGGGCACTGGGATAAAATAATTAAGCTATTCTCAAAACAGCTCTTTATTAAAGACTGAATTAGGACTATTAAGTGAGGATATTATTTTCAAATCATTGGTAGTCTTAATTTGATCACTTAATGTGCAAATGGTCCCAGCAAGTATAATCAAGTGTGTCTCAAACTTTAATGTTTAGAGCAAATTAAATTTTAAGGACACAGAGAAACCCAGGAAAATGTCATGCAAACATTGAGACAGAAGATGGCAATCTATATGTCAAAGAGTGCACCTCAAAGAAAATCATTCCAGCAATTACCTTGATATACAAATTCTAAAATTAGAACAAATAAATTTCTATGTAACCCCATCAGTGCATTGTCTTACATCAGCCCTGTGAAACTAATGCAGCCCATTTGGACACACATACACTGTCCCTTCCCCTGGCTGAATGAATGTACAACTGGATCACATCACCTTTAAACAGCATTGAAAGGCTGACCTACTGCAAGAAAAGACATTTCTTACTCGAATATTCTTCATGTATGAAAAAACACAGCTCCTTGCCTGATGGAGATATAGAGATTTGTGGTATGGCACACTAATACAAAATATATACTATTTTACCTCCTTAATTAATGTAACTCTTACTTCTCTTTGTGTCAAAACATTCCTGGTGAGTATGTTTGTATATAATTTTCATAAAAGAACTAGGAGGCCAATGGAATTTACTGGTACATGGGTTACCTAAGGCAGATGGCTAAAACAAAAACAGTAACATTACAAATGAAATATTCAGAGCCCAAAAAATACTGACATTGATGTGAATGTTATTTTTCTGTTATTTCTACTTGTATGTAATCTGAATATCACACCTATTCTGTTGTCAGGAGAAATAATACAGTCCAGATTAATTTGGAAAGGGCATGTAGGTCATTCAAGTGGTAAAGTTCTAAAAGTTTAGAGGATTCCCAATCATGGGTATTTGTTCTGGCATATTCTGACCAACTCCAGGTTTTTCCTGTGGAGACAATTCTCCAGAAGGCTCAGCTAACCTCAGACCACAGATATCATTGTGGGTTTTGTGGTGCACTTGCTCTTTCCACAGGAGACAGAATTAAAATGTAGCTTCTTGATGGTCTACAAGAAGCTCTGCAAAGAATTTGTCTTACATGTAGGACAGCAGTTAATCCTAACCATCATGGCTGTTTCCACAGGTGAAACTCCCACTGAAAATTTTTATACACAGATTAGAAATAGATGAATATATGCATAGGCCTCCATACATTGAATTACAGAATAAGGTCTTTGGATAATTATTTCAGTATAAAAACTAGAATCCAATATTTAAATATCCACCCTACCACACATGTCCCAATATAACCTAATTCTGCCATTGCAGGTGCCTGCAATTACTGCCCACCACTACACACACAGAGAGAAGGGGAAGGTCAAAAGACATTCCAGCTGTGATCCTAGATGAGGACGTGCCTGGATTGCTCTTCTCTGGATTGCTCTCTTATACCTGTAAATACCTCCTGATACCCTGGTGTGAAGGCTGAGACAACATGTAAATATGCTCAGGACATTTTTGTGCCTAGAACCATGGAAGGTTTGCATACATCATAAAAACATATTTTTCTCTTGTGCATCTCCATTTAAATGAGAGGAATAATGCACCCTCTCTGGAATGTGTGTGGTTGGTTACAGAGTTCTAAGTTCTATTTGGTTCTAATGCTGAATAATTGAGTCTGATTCTTCAAAGTTTCATCACCTAGGCCACTTCCTATACTAAGACCACGACAAAAGAGTGCTGAATTTTTGTTTTTTTATCTCTGTAAAAATACATAAATGGATATGGTCTTTTAGTCTCTTGGGAAGTTGTCAATACATCTTGTAAAAGAACTATAAGCCCAGTGGAGTTAACTGGTACATGGGCTACCTGGGGGTGGGAGCTAAAACAAAAACAGTAGCAACAGAAAAGAAATATTAAGTCCCCAATAAACCCTGACAATGATGAGTGCGCCCATTGGTGAAGGCTTCCAGCAGGCTCGGCAGGTTCCCTAGAGGAGACTTGGACCTGGATGGCAACATTAGAGCTTGATTTTTTTCTGAATTTCATCTGGAGGCAGAATGAAAGGATCAGAACAGAAGAGACATCAGAGAGCACAGACATGTGTACAAGCCAGCTGTCTCTGGGCTTCCTTGCTCTCATGTGAGGCATTTTTTAAGAGAAATACCTGTGGTTGTCACATGATGGCAGCATTGCACAGACCTAGGCAAACCTCTGCACTTTGTCTGGCTTCCCCCCCACCCTCACCTGGAACTTGGGCCCTGGGCACTCACCTGACTTTCCTCAAAAGTAAAAAAGAATCTGCCCAGGGGTGCATCCATAATTAAAGCTGGACACTCTGCACTTTACAAAGAAAAAAAATAGCATTATTAACTGCTCACCTCTGCCTGCTTGTTTTGATGCAAACAGAGCAGATCTGATTGAAAGCAGAGTTCTGTATCTTACTCCCCAAATATCAGGGTTGCAAAAAATTCACATATTACAGACAAGACTAATTGTAAAGAGAGGGTCAAGGGTCTCTCTCTTCAAAGAGAAAAAATATATATATTTGTCTTTCATTGTGAATTCAGGAAAACTAATTCCAGATTTTTCTAATTCTATGAATAACTCCATATATGTGCCAATAAATAAATAGCTGAACTTAATGCTAGCACAGACCCTTGGTCATGGCACCCTGATCCTCTCTGCCCTAGTTAAACCATGGGCTTCCTTGAGATTACCTGCGTCCTTGGATTCCTTCACCTGCATATCAATGCAACAGGGGTGCAGTCCCTTCTGCTCCTCTTTGCAGCATTCTGAACTTCTACCTCATTTTCAGGACTGAACACCTTTGCATACTCCACTTAGGGAGAGACTCAGGAAATTCTGGAATAAACCTAAAGACATTTCATTATCAGACAATGATGCTATCAATTTATTCCTATGTTCCTATTCGTTATTTTTAAATTTACGTTATTTTAGTTGTTCTTCTTAAGTAAATATGTCATAGAATTTATTTTGGTAAAATTAAACAATCACAGGAATTCCTATTTATGATTCATAATTTCCAGACACATGTGAAGAACTGCATTCGATCCTCAGCACCACAAAAAATAAATAAATAAAATAAATAAAGGTATTGTGTTCATTTATAATTATACTAATTTTGAATCTCATTGTTGTGGGTGGATATGATGGTGGAATTTATTTATATATTTATATATGCATACAACCTAATGTATGTTACATTCATTCTTCTGTCATTTCTATTCCTATCTATTCTATCTTTCTTGAATGCTTCTTTGGATAATCTACTGAACTTCTCCTCTTTCCCTCCCTCATTTATTGTGAATAAATGCTTTGGAAATGCCAGCAAAAACATTTCACCTATGGTTTTTTTGGATTCTCTTTTTTCACTTAGCATATAAGTCTCCATATCCATTTATTTACTGGCAATGTCATAGAGTCATTCTTCTTAATGGCGGAGTAATATTTTATTGTGTGTATATATACAACAATTTCTCTATTCATTGTCTGTTGATGGGCATCTAGCTTGGTCCCATAGCTTAGCTATTGTGAATTGGGTTGCTATAAACATTGGTGTGGCTGTGTCACTGTAGTATGCTAATATTAATTCCTTTGTATATATGCCAAAGAATGTAATAATTGGTTCAAAAATCCTAGTGTTTTTTTTTAATTTGCATACTGCATTCCACAGAGGTTACACAAATTTGAAGTCTCACCACAAGTTTTGAGTGTTTTCCTTCCCCCACATCCTCACCAAAATTTGCTTTTACTTATATTCTTGATAATTGACATCATAGTTAGTATGAGATGGTATTTAGTTTTAATTTGCATTTTTCTAATTTCTAGAGATGTTGCCTTCTCAGTGTTTTTCACTTTTGCTTCTCAGTAACAACATCCATTGTATTCTGGGAACCAGTTTTGCTTTATTTATAAAGTGGGGACAAGATTTCACTTGAAAGATTGACTGGGAAGTTTAAGGCACATGACCATGAGTCCAGGAATGACTTGTACACAGTTGTCTTGCCCATGATTATGAGAAAAAAATACATATGGGGAGAGAAGGGAAAAGGAAGAAGGGAGCAAAAAAGGAATGAAACATATTGGGGCCAAAAACCACACCTTTCCCAATGAAGTGTAGGTGAATGGAAACCAGGCCTGGTCCTCAGATCTTGGGGAGAGCGATGAGTTATTTCCCCAAAGACCAGTTCCTTAGCTAAGCCAAGCTTAGATTGGTAGCAATGTTCCCAAGATGCCCCCAGCTATGGTGTGCCATGTATCTCTGGAAGTAAAAACTTGAGGTAAGTATCTTCTTGAATTTTCAAGGTTAAATTAATGCAGCAAGCCTTTTGAGGCAATTTGGTCCAGGAGCTGAGTGTAATGCTGGCACAGACTCTTGGTCATGGCAGACATGACCCACACTACCCTTGTATTTTCTGGCCTGTAGAGGTAGCAGTCCCAACAAGGAAGGGGACCACAGCTCTAGTTTTATCCCAGTGTTAACAAGCAGCATGTCAAACTATGGCCTAACTATGGCCTTACAAAGAGCTGATGAAGGAACTCCCTGTGTGATTCTTCTGGCAAAGTGAGCAGCAAGAAGAGAGACAGAAAAACAGACACAGAAAACTGTGGCTGTGGAACATGGCAGATACTAGTGACCTTGAGTTCTCTTACAATACTGAAGAAGGAGCAAGATGTAATTGTATACCCCCTGAGGTCAGGGTCAGAGCTCAACCCCCAAGACACACAAACACATTCATTCTCATTGGAATATCTATTCTAAGCCTTAAAATTAAAAAAAAATTCTCAAGACCACATGCACTCTGCAAAATACAGTGTCATTCTTCTTGGTGTGGCACCTGCTATGAAGCAGGAGAGGTTAGGCACCTGGATGAGCTTCCTAGCATAAATTCTTAGGGACAGACGTTAAGGGCATGCAGGCCAGAGTTGGGTATCCCAGGCCACTCTGAGGCACTGAGTGGAAACAGGGATTAGACTTGGGTCATATCTTTCTATATTTGAATGCACTAGTCCAGAAGTTTACTAGGTGCACTATAGTTGTACATGAGTTGAAACATTTTGCTCAAGAAATGTAGCATTACCTAGCACAGTAGTAACTCATCACACATGCAATTAACTATTTTTTTACATATGAACATTATCTGAATTAAACAATCCATATTTTTAAACCATCATTCTTAGGTCTGCATAAGAGCCTTTAGAAGAGTTGCACCATAGATACTCAGCCATATTGCTATCTTGTATGATTAGGTTCCTTATAATTTTTAGCTATTCTAAAAATAATCTGTAAAATATAAACATTTTACTCCAAATAATAGAACAAGAAGTGAGTGTAAAGAAAGTATTCTTGGTTGGGGAATGATTTCTGTTCTCTCCCATCCCTTTACAACAAGATCACACTTTCTTGGTATTCTAGGTGTTTGGGAGAATATCTGTCCTTAAATTGTTTGGACCTCTGCTCCTTAGACTCTTTGTGTGTCTCACCCATACTCAGCTGTCTTTCTGGTGTAGTTGTACTGAGTTTGAATAGATGGGATGCATTAACCCCCTAAGGATGACCCTTAGCAAACTGAGAGAGGAGCCAGACTTAAACCCAGTTGTGAAACGGGGCTGAGCAGAAGGGAGCTAAGTGTCCAACTGTGAAAGAAAAGCCACAACCTGCCTTCTTGAAGACAAAATGACTTCATATTGATTTCTGAGACAGAGGAAATGTCCTTTATGTGCAGCCTTCTGGTTTAAGCAGTCACATGAAGCATTCTCCACCCACAGGATAAAAAGTCTTGGAGTCTTCAGGATGAGGGCAAGGTGTGGTGGGATTCTCTAGATCCTTTTGTTTTTCCAAGTTTTTTTTTTAATTTCTATTTTTATAGGATCATTAGCTACTAGGATGTCATGTGGTTCATCTGCTAGGTGAGAGAAAGTCATTATGACTACATGGCTGTTCTACAGAGACTAAACAATTTTAGAAGGAGAAGTTTTCACATTCTATCCTTAGAGAAAAGAGATCAATGTCATTTGTGATTGAAATAATCACAGTTGAATAAAAGAGAACCTTGCTCAAGGAATCAGGGGATATTGATCAAATACAGCTCTATCACAGCTGTTTGTGCAAGATAGTTAGACCAGGTCCCTGAGGAATGACTTTTTTCTCTTCACAGTGACTGGTATTTGTTCTTACTCTCAAAGGCCCTCCTTGATTTTGGGGTCGGTGGCCTCTGTGTCTTCCCCTGAAATTTGGTCTAAGACAGACATTTGTGCAGCAGGTAGGCAGAAGAAAAATGGGCAAATATGTGTATGGCCTAGCACTGCCTGGCTTCCTGGATAAACTGTGCAAACCTGGTGACTTCTTCCCAGGGCACTTAAAGCAATAATCACACTAAAGGTAAAATGGGAATTATAACATGATACAATGTTCAGGCAAAATAGTGCTAGAAGAAACCAAGGCCCCAGAATAAATTTATACACCTATAAAACTATGTGTTCAGAAACTAGGGTTGCAGTGGCCAGAACCTAGAGCCTGAGGATAAGGTGTAGAGACTTGGCCACATTTTGGGTAGGATAACATGGCATCCTGGTTTAGAGTAGCTGGTACTTCCTTAGACTTGCTCTTAGAGTGCAGAGAAAATTGCAAAAATGGAAAACTGCATGTGGAGGAGGAGCATAGGGGTCATTTGTGTTCTGGTGTGACCTGGTAACTCTAATCTTCCAAGTTGATTCTGAAGACCCTACCTCAGTTCTGGGATGATATTAAATGGTAAACAGATGGCTAGCCTTTCATTTAATACTTCTATCGAATTTTAAAACTATTTTTTTATTTGAGGCAAGCATTACTCATTTTGATTTAAAACTTCCACAAACACTTAAGGTTTTGAGGACATTTCTGTAAGTATAACAGGTAAGTTAACTTAAGAAAAATAAGTGAACAAAAAAACAATACTAATGCCAAAACTGCAAAGGTGGTGTGGGAATATATATGTGTATCAATCACTAGAAGGTATTAGTAGGCAGGAAGCCTCCCAAACTCAGGAACAAACTTACCAGTACAGGGCCTATGTGAAGTTCTATCAGGGAATCTTTATCTTTCCTGCTACCCCTCTTCCTCCTCTATGTCAATGAGAAGCTTCTTGTACTTGATAGAGACTAGCCTTGAGCTGGGAGGTCAAAACTGATTCAAAACAGTCTGGATTTGTCTTTATATTCAGGTCTACCACTTTCAAGGCCAGTGGCCTTTGACAGGAATTTTAACCCCCTCTGAGTTCTGTTTTCCTCATCTATTAAGTGGGAATGACCTGAGCCCTGAGTGCTTGAACAGTGTCATGAACTAACAGACTTCTCAGCTCCACAGTATAGACAATCGCTTCCCTGAGGATCAGAAGGGAGTCTAATGTGTTATTTGTCTCCAGTGTCTGTTTTCTTTTCTTCCAGAAATTGCTTGTGTTTTTTCCTGGGAATCTTTTTTTGAATTCCACTCCATGTGGGGTGAGTCAGACAGGTTACCCAGACCAGGAAGTCTTAGCATAAAGACCCCTGAACAAGCGGCTCTTAACCTGCCAAGTTGGTTTTAGCTGGTCTGGACATACTGTTCCAGAGACCACAAATAACTGTAGAAAGTGAGCATGGAAACCTTATTGCCCTGTAATGAAATGGGAAAATGAAATGGGAAGTGAGAAATGAAAGGACACTGATTCCTGAAATCAGCTGTGCCAAAGTCAGAACTACCTACTTTTACTTGTAAAAGAAAACAAATTTGGGGCCAGGTGCAGTAGCACATGCCTGTAATCCAAGTGGCCCTGGAGCCTGTGGAAGGAGCATCCTGAGTTCAAAGCCAGCCTCAGCAATACCACGGTATTAAGCAACTCTCTCTCTAAAAAAAAATTAAAAATAGGGCTGGGGATGTTGCTCAGTGGACAAATTAACTCTGAAAGTGTTTGTTTCTTTTACTGTATTAAACTCACATTTATAAGTGGGCATACATTTATAGCCAATAATTTGTTTTTAGTTTCAGGCAAATTCTTTACTAGTTCTGCAATGCATATTAAAACCACATCAACTGAGATACTTTTCTTGAGTGAGTAGAACAGGTAAAGCAAGGTTATTGTTTCCAGTTTCTTGAGTGTCCCATGAGCAGGGATAACTTCTGATTGGCTCTATGTACTAGTGGTTTGAATAGGCTGAACAGAATTTGTGGGTGGAGATCAGATCATTGCTTATTTCTAAACTAAGTGTCATTTATTGAGCCAAGCATTTACCAGAGCCCGCTATGCTGGAAATACTGATCCTCTGATGGAATACTTCTGGTTATCCAGTGCATAGCCTTACCATTTGTTTTGATGATTTTCTAGCATAAAACACCTCACATGCAAATCTTTATTTGAAAGTGATGAAAATGTGCATGTATCTTGTGGAGACATCTCATTCCTGCTCTCAAATACTGTGGATGATGACCATCCTAACCTCATTGGTTATTTGAACACAGAAGTGGGAACCAAAGATCTTTGCTGCACAGAAACTGGACTCAACCTTATCTCCTGGTGGTCCTAACTACTAGAGTATGAGGAAAAAAACAGCCACACAATTTAGCTTTATCTTAGCTGATCTTAGGTCTATCTTTTGGCTTTTCCTGAAAGAGCTGGAGACTACAACTCTGTAAATCTTGAAAGTGTAGCTGGAGCAAGTTTAATGTAGATCATGAGAACTTTTTAAATGTTTAGTGATATAAGGTTGGTGACTTCATATAAACTGAGACAGTAAGAAGGCCCCCCTTCAAACTCTAATTCTTGTAACTAAGTCAGAAAGATTTCAGATATTTCACTCAGAAAAGCAGGCATTAGTTTATTGAAGGGATAAACAGGGAAAGGGGACACTCTCATAGTAGATAATGGGTCTTCTGAAAGGGGAGAGAGACAGTGTGCCTTTCATGCAATCCACTTTTGTTGGGTATCCCAGAGAAGTTTCCAAAAAGTACCATCCAGGCCTACTACTTGACTTTGAACTGACAGCAGGATGACATCCAATTGTCAAGTCCCCACTGCTATGATAACTTTAGGTCACCTTGGCCAATGCAACTGATTCTCATTGGATTCTAAACCATAAATTCTTGAAAATTTTAGAGCTAGGAAAAAATATTTCTATCTCTCTGAGTTTAAGAATGTGGTACATGGAAAGAGTCACAAATGTTCCCTTCTTAAAGGTAACACAGCTTCCTCTTATGGACATTATTTTATACCTGATTTTCTCCTGCAGATAACAGTTAACTGAGGAATGTGATGTACCCTGACCACTTACGTCAGGCCGGGTTGCAGGTTAATTTCCTCATGATAGAAAAGCATGTGAGGGTCAGCACAGTGACCCCCACTTTTATAGAATTATTCCCTGAATCTCATGCTCTTCCCACGCAAATCTATCCTCTATCATTTAGCAAGAAGTAGTTTACCCTAAGTCATACTATGGTTGATCCTGCATCCCAAAGACTGGGTCCCAGACAAACATCAGTTTTACCAGAGAACTGGATAGAAATGTGAATTCTCAGGTTGCAGTTCAGCCTTATTATATGAGACTCAGACTGGCTCAAAAATTTTAATTTTAATTATCCATTCTGTTGCATGGTTGGGGCTTAGAATCTGTGCCCTGATTTAGTCTCTCCTTCAAAAACAATTTTTTTCAACACTTTACAAAATAAAAAAGTTATTATGACCTCACTAACTTACAGCTTAATGACTTGCATCCAAAATTGTATAGTTTCAGCCCTGATGAACAGACCCTGAGATTTAAGGGGCTGGGTGCATGGATCTCTACTGCTGAGATGTTCAGGGAATCCTGTTGCAATGACCCCATTAAGACCTTCAACCACAACACCCACAGCTAAGAATCAAATCCCTGTAAACATTTTAACTGTTACTTCTCTTCCAGAAATTGAAGCAATACCCAATCTCTTGTTTAAAAACTCTAAAGGGGGCTGGATTTGTGACTCAGTGGAAGTGTGTTCTCATAGCATGCATGAGGCACTGGGTTTGATCCTCAGCACCACATAGAAATAAAATTTAAATAAATTGCATCCACTTCAAACTAAAAACAAAATATTTTTAAAAATAAAAAAAAAGAATCTCTAAAGGCCGTGTTACTGCACTATAACCATGATTGGATGGACCATGGTTTTCTTAAATAACGATTCTGGATCATGATGTACAGATACCCACAGTTGCCTGATAAGACCACTAGATGATGAGCATGTTTTTTTGTTTTGCTTTGTTTTTCATTTTTGCCAAAGGAGGGCGCTCTGCAGGTGACTGGGGGCTTCTTTTGGTTGCTTCCATCATAGTCCCTGAAGTGTCCTGTGCTGAGGCAGGTTTTACTTCAGATTCTAAGAAGTTATATGAAGCTAGGGTCTTTGAATACAGTACTACTATAGTACTGTAGCTGCAAATTTATTTAGAATGGTACAGGTCCTCCTCACCATACAGGACAGGCAGACTATTTCCCCACAGACTGAAGTCCTGGTGGTGGCAGAGATATGGTCATAGGCGCTAATAATACCAATCTGGAGGAGAAAAGTAGAGACAATGTTTTCTTCTCCTGAAAAGTATAATCTGGTTTTATGAAAACCCAGAACATATGCCCTGCCTTTTTTGATGCTTTAACATGTTTATAAGGAAGGTAACTAAGAAGGTGAGAAGATATCTTGAATTTGAATCTTGGCGTACAAGCCTAGCTCTACTCCAAACTATTGTGGACTTTATCTGCTAATGTACCTCTTCTGCAACCCAAGTTTACAACAATGGTGCAACAGGAAAAGTGCCTGCACAATTCCCACAATCCAGGTGCAGTGCCCCTCCTTTCCACTCACCTCTGGCAGCCCTTTGTTCTCCCCAACTCTAAGAGGGGGAAGGCCTAACAGAAAGAAGGGGCTTCAGTGCCTCCTCATGAAAAAGATCAAGTAGTACAGGTTACAGATGTAGTTGCTCTGGCCCTTTTTAGATTTATAGATTTTTCCATTGCCCTAAGAGTGCCTTGAGTTTGTTTTAAACATATATAGAAGATGCACATAAACACATGCACTGTCACAGAGAACAGTTTTCTACAAGCAGTACAGAATAGGCATTTAGGAAGCTCCAGGGTTGGTCAGGAGATGAGGGTGTGGGAGATGATAGATAAAATGGGAAAGAGACTTCCTTGTATTTGTGCAGGAAGAAAAGATAAGACAGCATAAGTGGATTTAGGGGGTAGTATGTTATAATTTCAGTGAGCTTTAGGGGGCATGAGCCATCTCTGGTATTCTGGTTTCTGGACATGTCATGATTAGGTCAGACAAAGCTGACTTTGGATGCTGGGAGCATAATAGAAAGGATATTTGTAGTATGAAAATAATATTAGTTAATTTTCACATAAACAACTTGGGAAGATGGCTATTTCTAAGAATTAACTCTCTACAGAAGGTCATGACTGGGTGAAGTAGAGCATGCCTGGGTTTGGTGGTTCATGCCTATAAATCAAGGGATTCAGGGGACTGAAGCTGGTGGATTTTAAGTTCAGGGCCAGCTGGAATGATTTAGTGAGACCCTGGCTCACAGTGAAATTTACAAAAACACATCTAGGTATCTTCTTCCGGTATAGTAGAAAAGCTGTAGAATGCTCTTGAGTTAAATCTCCAGTACCTTCCTCTGCCCCCAACATACACACACCCATCAACACACATACACACAGTCAAAGAATTTATCCCCTTCATGGTCAGCAAAGCCCCATTGTCAAAGAAAGAGAGTCCAGGCTGTAAAAGGCTGTGGTAACACAAGTACATTCTATTTCCAGAAAAAAAAAAAGGAAATGACTCTGTAGGTCCCTCTAGAGGCTTGCTCTCTACTCCCTCAGGCAAGAACCTGTGTTTTTGATCATTTTTTTTTTTGCTTCTCTTACCCTATAGACCCTTGTGGGTGATTGCAGAGTAGCAGAACTTTTTGTTTTAATAGAGTATCTTCCAGTGAGGCATAAAGCTTGGCCAGCAGAGCAGAGAAATCTAATGCCTGTCAACAGTCTCTCCTCTGTCCTTTGATCCTCAATTTATCATCAGGTGATACCTGCCTGGGGCAAGCTCAGGATGTTTGGGACAAGGCAAACTACTAAGGTAGAGAGATGAGGACAGGGGCCTGGCTTAGAATCTCACTGGACCTTTTTTTTTCCCCCTCTGGTATAGCACCTTGGAAGGGGAAAGTGAAACACTGCACAGAAAATGGTGTAATGTGCAGGATCAGAAATCAAATGTTTTTATTGTAGATGACAAGATAATGTCCCAGGCCACCAGCTTCAGCATGGGGTTGCAGTTTCTGATCACCTGAATATGTGTGTGTGTGTGTGTGTGTGTGTGTGTGTGTGTGTGTGTGCGTACATGTGTGCACAGCTGGAAAGACTACATCCTCAATGGGGTTTCTGCTAAGGAAGAATCTTGTCTGATGTTCAAGTACAGGCATCTGGCTCAATATTGACAACTGACTTGAGACTGGTAAGGTTTGGGAAGGATGGTAGAACTCTTGGTCAGAATGTTAGTAGCACCACAATCAGGGCCAAATTAATAATTTTCCTGCCTTCAGGATTTAGGTTTCTTCTGATAATATTCTGTGTTTCTCCTTTTGCTCCTTCTTTTATTTTCTCTTTCCTCACTACTTGGAGACAATCATTGTGCTTAAAGCACTAGGGAGAAAATAATAAATTAGAAAAATACCATTTTTTTTCCAGCATGTATGATCTAACCCAGAGTTCCTGAGCCTAAGCATGGTTAAAATTAGAGACCAAAGACTTATTTTTGGCAAGGGGATTGCCAACCATGATGGTGTTTAGTAATCCTATTCCCTACCTTGAAAATAAAAAATGCCTCTAAAAGGCTCAATATCCACTGGGTGTAACCACTGCCATGGCTGAGAACTTCTGAGCAGTGAGGTATAAAGCTAAGTTCACACCTGCAGTGGAGTTTGCAAGGATGTCTCTGTGTCTTCTTGGGGTCTCTTTTATTTAGAGTTATGATCTTCCTAACTTCCTTAGCTTTGCCACATTATTGATATTTGTATGGTTTCTTTCCAGTATGAATTCTCTGGTGTTGTTCTTTTATTAAAAGCTTTGTCACCTTCTTTACATTTCTATGGGTTTTCTCCAGTGTGAATTCTCTGGTGTTGATTAAGTCATGAGTTTTTAGTCTGAATTGTGATCACTAAGTAACTATAGCTATTATCATTTTTTTAAAAAAAAAGGTTTTTAAATGTTGCAATTGTTCAGACTTATGCACAGAAAAAACCTGAGTCTGATGACCAAAAAAACTGAGTCTCTTTGTCTTTTTTTTTTTTTTTTGTACTTGGGATCAAACCAAAGTGCTCTTCAGCACTGAGCCACATCCCCAAATTTTTTTATTTAGAGTTAAGATCTTCCTAAGTAGCTTAGATTCTTGTGAAATTGCTGAGGCTGGTTCTGAAACTGTGATCCTCCATCCTCAGCCTCTCCTGCTGCTTGGATGAAAAGTGTGTAGCACAGTGCCCAGATGAAGACCGAGTCTTCCAGAATCCAGACAGAACCTGATGTACTGCAGTGGAAAAGATTTCCTCATACATTATTGACTGTTAAAAACATCGTTCCCTGGAAACAAGCACCTTGAGGAGCCGAGGATGGATTCTGGGAAAGATGTAACTATCTGAGCTTTCACAATGTGGCTTGGGACAGACATTTTTCATGGGTGAAACAACTGTACCCCTGTAAGTGTTACTGGCAGGAGGTTACTGGCTTTTCATTGACACCATTTTTAACAATTCTTATTTTTTTTTTCAAATATAACACAATCATTGATTTAAAAAGTGTGCAGGGTTGTGGTTTTCTTTTAAGAGAAAAAAGGGCAACTATGTTTCATCAGGAACTGGCTCAATGTTCTTAAAAACAGATGTCAGATATATGCAAGCAGAGCCACACATTGGTACAAAGACACACAGTGCTACCCCGGGTCTGCTACTAACTGCTATAGTATGTTTCCAGCTGGGAAATGGTAGTATGCTTTTTTCTCATATGTGCAAACTCTCTGGAGGATCAGGGGCTTAAAGTCATGGATGGAGTCTCAGGGCTTTCAGGGTCATAGACAGGCCTCCTGCTGTCTATTCAGTGTGAGAATTCACACCCACAATGATGTCTGAAGGGTGACAAAAATATCTTTTTCATGCTCTTTATGCCCATAAAATCCTGAGTAAAATTTAACTAACCTCAGAGCAAAAGACATTGACTTGCATGCTTGTCATCCAAGCAGCACAGGAGGCTGAGGCAATAGAACCACTAGTTCAAACCAAGCCTGAGTACTAAAAGTGAGGCCTTAACAACTCAGTGAAATTGTGCCTAGAAATAAATACAAACCAGGGCTAGGATGTGGCTTAGTGTTTGAGTGCCCCTGAATTAAATCTTCAGTATACCCCCAAAATAAAATAAATAAGACATTGACAAAGGAAAATGCTGTCCATCTGAGTTTATGGGAAAAACATTGATGTTATCATAGACTTCAGGCATAAGATGGTTTTATTAATATGTCAGTTTGACACAAGAGGCCTTTAAGTACAGAGATAGCTTTGGAAAAAAAAATATGATTTGAATTTAATCAATTAAAACAGAGAAACTGATGAAAGGACAAGTGAACCTGGTGAGCTCCACAGAAGGAAAAAGGGCCAAGGATACAACCATGCTGCGTGCCCACTTCCATGGGCTCCTGTGTAATGGCCAGTTGGGCAAGGGTTGGGGTTTCATGGAGTGAGCACTGCAGAGCTATCTCTGGACAATTGTAAGTTTTCTTTCCAGTATGACATTTCTGGTGACCAATGAGGTGTGATCTTACAACAAATGACTTTTACAGTCTATAGATTTGGAGAATTTTCTCAAGTATGAATGACCTATTTCTTGTTAACTCTGGAAGCACACTTAAATCTTTGCCACATTCTTAACATTGACATGGCTCTTATCCAGTATGAATATTTGGTGAATAATAATACTTTTCCTAGTAAAATAGCTTTGCCACATTCTTTGCATTTGTATGGTTTCTCCCCAGTATGAATTCTCTGGTGTTGATAAATGTGTGATCTTTGATAAAGAGCTTTGCCATATTCTTTACAATAGTATGACTTTTCCCCAGTATTAATTCTCTGGTGTCAAATAATGTATGATCTTTGGTTAAAAACTTTGCCACATTCTTTTCATTTGTATGGCTTTTCTTTTATATGAAGTCTCTGGTGTTGACTAAGGAGTGACTTTCAATGAGAAGCTTTGCGACATTATTGATATTTGTATGGTCTCTCCCCAGTATAAATTCTCTGGTGTTGAATTAGGTATAATCTTTTATTAAAAGCTTTGCCACATTCTTTACATTTGTATGTTTTTTCCAGTATGAATTTTCTGGCGTCCAGTAAGATGTGATTTTTGAATAAAAGCCTTTCCACATTATTTACATTTGTATGGCTTTTCTAGAGTATGAATTCTCTGGTGTAGAGTAAGGCTTAGTCTATAATTAAAAGCTTTGCCACATTCTTTACATTTGTATGGCATTACTCCAGTATGGATTCTCTGGTGTTCACTAAGGTGAGATTTTCGATTAAAAGCTTTGCCACATTCTGTACATTTGTATGGCTTTTCTCCAGTATGAATTCTCTGGTGTTGACTAAGGCTTACTTTATAATTAAAAGCTTTGCCACATTCTTTACATTTGTATGGCATTTCTCCAGTATGGATTCTCTGGTGTTCCCTAAGGTAAGATTTTGAATTAAAAGCTTTGCCACATTCTGTACATTTGTATGGCTTTTCCCCAGTATGGATTCTCTGGTGTTGAGTAAAGCTTGGTCTATAATTAAAAGCTTTGCCACATTCTGTACATTTGTATGGCTTTTCTCCAGTATGAATTCTCTGGTGTTGACTAAGGCTTACTCTATAATTAAAAGCTTTGCCACATTCTTTACATTTGTATGGCATTTCTCCAGTATGGATTCTCTGGTGTTCACTAAGGTGAGATTTTCGATTAAAAGCTTTGCCACATTCTGTACATTTGTATGGCTTTTCTCCAGTATGAATTCTCTGGTGTCTAGTAAGGCTTAGTTTATAATTAAAAGCTTTCCCACATTCTTTACATTTGTATGGCATTTCTCCAGTATGGATTCTCTGGTGTTCCCTAAGGTAAGATTTTGAATTAAAAGCTTTTCCACATTCTGTACATTTGTATGGCTTTTCCCCAGAATGGATTCTCTGGTGTTGAGTAAGGCCTGATTTTAGATTAAAATCTTTGCCACATTCTGTACATTTGTATGGCTTTTCTCCAGTATGAATTCTCTGGTGTTCACTAAGGTGATATTTTGAATTAAAAGCTTTGCCACATTCTTTACATTTGTATGGCTTTTCTCCAGTATGAATTCTCTGGTGTTGAGTAAGGCGTGGTTTTCGATTAAAAGCTTTGCCACATTCTGTACATTTGTATGGCTTTTCTCCAGTATGAATTCTCTGGTGTTGAGTAAGGCTTACTCTATAATTAAAAGCTTTGCCACATTCTTTACATTTGTATGGCTTTTCTCCAGTATGAATTCTCTGGTGTTGAGTAAGGCATGATTTTCGCATAAAAGCTTTGCCACATTCTGTACATTTGTATGGCTTTTCTCCAGTATGAATTCTCTGGTGTAGAGTAAGGCACGATTTTCGATTAAAAGCCTTGCCACATTCATTACATTTGTATGACATTTCTCCAGTATGAAGTCTCTGGTGTTCAGTAAGTTGTGATTTTCGATTAAAAGCTTTGGCACATTCTGTACATTTGTATGGCTTTTCTCCAGTATAAATTTTCTGGTGTTCAGTAAGGTGTGATTTTTGATTAAAACATTTCCCGATTTTCTCTCCAGTATGATTACTGTAGTGTTTAAAGATGTTTGAGCAACACTTAAAGACATTTTCACATTTCTTCAATTCGTAGGGTATATCTTCATTGTAAAGCCTATGGTTTTTAGTAATGGATGGAATTTGAGTAAAGTATTTTTCACATTCTTTACTTATGGAGGATTTATCACTGCTCTTATAAACAATTGAGGGATCTTTAAATGCTTTTACATATTTTTTAAACTTGTAGGGCTTCCCACCAAAATTAATTCTCTGGAGTTCAGGAATTCTTTTAGTTGTATTAAAAATGCTTTCAAATACCTTATATCTGTAATTTGTCTCTTGATTATGAAAGCTTGGATAAATAAATTTGGGGCATAGATTAAAAACTTTTTCACTTTTATCATTGTAAAGCTCTTTTAACTGATCACATGGGTGTTTTCTAGGATTTAAAAAAGAGTGAAATTTTAATGACTTTCACAGAATTTACATTGTTTTACACAAAATCTAATAAACCACTAATTACTTGGGGTAGAGATTGTCTCCAGGTCCTGAACAGAAATATTTGTGGATATTTACAAAATGGTGCATTTCAAATTATTCCACTTACTAACTAAAGAATGAAATTGATTACATAGAAAATTTTGTATCGTTTAAAGGAAGGGTATAATTACAAAATGCTGTGCAATTATATTTAAAAGCACACATGAGTCCTCAAATATGGCTGCCATATGTGTTGTTGTCTCTTTCCAGCTTAGCCAATCACCCATATCCCTACAGTTCCAACTTGCCTCAAACACACTATTGTTTGGTTTTAATTTGCGGGGAATCCTGCAGGCACTGGAACATAAACATGGCGCTTATGTGCCAGAGCATTTTCATTAAGCCAAAGACCAAACTGCATCTGAGCTGGGCTGCTCAATTTTCCAGCAAAAATATATATCACTGAGGATGTTGTTAAAATTCTTTCTATGTAACTAGCTCACTGAAATCAGTTAGAAAATACTTTGGATTTGTTGAAAACATATTCCTTGAGATGCACAGATGAGTAGTGCTAAGACCTGAGATTTAGTTCACTGGGGACATGTATAGGATCCAGGAAGTCTCTGGTTCTTATACTTGGAAAGTTTTTCTCATTGCATCCACAACCACAGAATGCATAGATATTTTGGGTATTCACTTGGAGTCAGGTCAAAATCTTTGTTGATATGAAAGATGAAGCAATGCATGTCAGATGGATCTACTGAACGATATCTATAAACTCTGCATGAATTTTTTTTTTTTTAAAAAGCATGGAATTTATTAGGAGAGAAAGACTGGTATCTGGGAACTCACAGTTGAAATCCAGCTAGTTTGAGACTATCCAATACATGTTATATACTACCTAGTTTTTTCTAAATTCAGCATGGCACTGGAGATGGTATCATTAGAGCCACATAGCCACAGCATCACAGAGGTGGGTGAGATTTGCCAGAATGCAAATCTACATGTCTAAAGAAAGAATTTTACTGTTAAAATTTTATTTCTACCTTTGATGTACACTCCCTTAAATAAAGAGTGGAAAAATTATCTAGTCATCTTTTCTTAGATCCTATGTGGTCTAGAGAATCTATAAGGTGCTTTACCTCTTTTATCATAAGTTATGGCCCTGTGTCATACTTCTTTATTATTTATTTCAGATATTCATTTTTTTTTCAGGTGGCTCATCACTTTCCAAGAAGGAAGTGACTCAGGTGGAATGCTTGAGGTCTCATGACATGGAGTGATTATGATAACTTGTGAGTCATAAACAGATAGTTAACTACACAAAGACTACTTCAAGTTGAATTAAAATTATAAATTTAAAAAGAAATGCCTACAATACTTACACCTTAAACATATTTAATTAATCAATAGTTCTTTTCAACAGAAAGTCCTAGTGAGGCTTATTACATCATTTCCATTTCTCCTTAATCTGAATATTTTTCTTGTCTCTAAGTAAAAATACTAAAATGATGAGACAATTTGTCTATATTGTGTAGAAAATCACCTTGTTATAACTTCATAAAACACATTAGAATATTGCAATTTTGTATTAGTGATCTGTAGACTTTTATCTAATGTGCAATCACATAGACATTATTAAAAGTTAAAGCATAACTGATTAATAAGCATTTTATTACTGTTTAGATTTTTTTCACTAAAATGCCCATTTCTATTCTAGTTTTATTTCTAAAGCTTCCAAAACTGGTTGAGTCTTTATTTTCCTGAAGGTATTTTAAAAACTCATCTTTATAATGGCCTGTAAACATTGAATGTATTTGTAGGTTGATACATGATTTTGCATTTGAAAATACTGTGCATTATAGTGGTTTTATACAAAATATTTTAAAATTACAATAATATACTTAAAAATTTGAACCAAACAAAAAGTGGCTGCCACAAGTTGAGGAGTCAGTCTTCTGAAATGTTTCTAATAATGTAACCTGATTAATTTGTAATTTTGTGTATAAATAATTTTCATTATTTTTTTCTCTTTATTAAAAATTTTCTGAACTTTCCTCTTTTTTTAATTTATATTTCTTGTTCAAAATTAAGTATATAACTCTCTTGGTATCCATACCTGCTCTTTATCAAGTTTTGCAAAAAATATTTTATTTCTTCTTCTTCTGAAAATTCTTGGTTTGGATTAGAAGTCATACCTGAAATAAATTAAAATAGCAAGTTATTCCACTTGCAACACTATGGGGAATAGACTCTGAAAATATATAAAAACTTATCAAGGTGGGGGAGGGGAATAGCCCCAGAACAGGATAATTTAAAGCAATTATTACTCAAGAAATATATAGAATTTACTATAATATGCTGACAAAAGCTGAGAGAACTTTGAAAATCATCTTTAAAGAATTTGTAGCACCACAGATGAGGACAACATTCAAACTGAGTGATATCACAATCACAGCCCTTTACTTCAACATATTTGAACTCCACCTGTGACTCAAATGTTGCAGAAAATAAATCTTTTATTTAGTTTTTTTTTTCTTTTTATCTTTTTGGGAAGTATTTTTTAGGATTAAACACAGTGATATTCTATCACTAAACTACATTCATAGACCTTTCAATGTTTATACTTTTTTTGAGACAGTTTATTACAACAATGCTAAAATTTATTTCAACCTGGCATTCCACTGCCGTAGATTCCCAATTATATGGAATTACATTTATATATCATTGCACATGACCTGTTTTTGTTTACATTGTGACTTCCAAATATTTTCCAAAATGACTATGATGATTTAGTTTAACATATTTTAAATAGAAAAATCTCAATGAAAATAATAGCTCACACAATAAAGAGTATAATCTACTCAAACAAACCAAAAGTTGAGAGTTGGAAATTTGATGTTGTTAATTATCTAAGCAATGCCCAATAACCTCTTGAACGATATTTATTAAACTAAATAAAAAATGTAAAAAATTGAAAAGAAATTCAGAAAAATAGGAACAGAAAAAGTAGAAATTATATACTAGAAATATTTATTTAAAAATGTCTCAGGCTGGGGATACATTTTAGATGGTAGATTGCTTGGCTCACATGAAAAAGGCTGGGCTTGATTCCCAACCCCCCCACTCCTCCCCAAACACAGTCTCATGAATTAAAAATTTGAGAAATAAAATATATCAAATGCTAAAATTAATTAAAAGATACAGGTAGTGTTGGACACAATCATGCATAACTTTAACCCCACCATCTTGGGAGGCTGAGACAGGAGGATCAGGAGTTCAAAGACTCAGGAATGATGAGGCACTAAGCACCTCAGTGAGAACCTGTCTCTAAGTGAAATACACAATACTGATGGTGTTGTAACTCAATGGTTGAGTGCTTCTGAGTTGAATTCTAAATAAATAAATAAATGAAAAAAGTTAATAAATTTATAATCAACTTTTAAAACTCTTTAAAAATAATTGACATCAAAAGATATAAAAAGAGAAATTTTATTTACAAAGATATTCTTTTATGATTAACAGTTGATTTCTTTGCAGAAGACGTCCAGAAAGGAATTGGGATATACAAGTATGTATGTTGAAAGAAAAAGAAAATATGAACCTACAATACTTTATCTACCAATACCATTTTTTTGAACTTTATGAAAAATACATCTTTAAAGATATGAAAATATTCAAAAATAGCTTTACTTCTTCACCAGCTGTAAGAGAAATAATCAGTGGAATATTTGCAATAAAATATTCTGCACAACAGAAATCATATAAAATTTGAAAGCTCTTGTGGAAAAGAAAAATATATACAAATACATATTTTATTACACTTTCATTGTTGTATGTAAAACATTTCATTCTACAATAGAATGTGGAAAACTAAAGCATAAAAATTATCATAAATATTTGCTAATTAGTATAAATTAGAAAAGCAGGTGTGACATCAATTACAACTCATGGCAACACATGTAAAAAAAACTGATTGTTTTAGAAAATCAATAAATTCAGATTAAAATGTAGTGCAAACTAAGTACTTTATTTTTTTCTTTAATTTTCCTTTAGTTATACATGACAGTAGAATGTATCTTCATATATCATACATTCACAAACTATAAAAATCTATTCTTTTGGTGATAAATTATGTGGAGTTACACTGGTTGTATATTCATTTAAGAATATAAGAATGTAATTTCCAATTTATTCTACTGTTTTTAGGCACTTAAATAATTACAAAGTAAATACAAAATAAACATCAAGGTTAAAAAAATAGAAAAAAGAAAATTATCACCATAAAAATGTATGAGCTACGCATTAAGGCATATTTTAATAGTAGAAAAAAATATAAGAAATCAACAAAACTTTAAAACTATAGAAGTTTTTCCTCATCACTAATTTCAATATCAATAAACAATTTGGAAAAAAAAACTAATCAAAACACAATATGACCAACAAGATTAAACTTAAAAATATGTTAACTATGTCAGATTTAAATCTACAAAAATTCTTTTTAGATATAAGGTCACAAGAAGATTAAAAACAAAAGGATAAAACAAATATTACTTTCAAAATTGTTGATAATATTTATATAAATAAGAGACAAAGTAGAATATTATATAAAAATAAATATGCCAAATCCTTAGAATACAATCATATGGAATATATATATAACTCAAATAATGATTTTCATCTACAGAAAGAAAAGACAAAATTCAACATCATAGAAATCAAAAACATAATAATAGGAGACATTAATCCCCAATTAATGCAAAGAATAAAAAATAGAATTGCATTATTACCCAAGGAATAAAAAAAAACCCTTCAAATAACATTAAAAACCATTTTGGTTTACAGAGGCAATATTCTCTGTAGTCTCTGGAATATTATTCCAAAGAAATCAGGTTAAACGCACAAAACAATTACAATATTGAAGTTGCATTCTAACATAACATAAAAACACAGAAATCAAAAGCAAAAGTGATATTTAAAATTTATGAATATGAGTTTAAAACCAAATTCAGCAATTAAGCAAGGCCCTAAGCAACTTATCTAGACAATGTAACAAAATTATATATAAAACAGCTGCCAGCCAGGCATGATAATACACACTTTTAATTCAAAAAGCTTGGGAGTCTGAGACAGCAGGATTGTGAGCTCAAATCCAGCCTCATCAAAACAAGGTGGTAAGCAACTGAAGGAGACCATGTTTCTAAATAAAATACAAAATGGGGCATGGGATGTAGCTCAGTGGGCAAGTGCCCCTAAGGTCAATCCCCAGTACCCTTCCCAAAAAAGGGGTGTAGATGTGGCTAAGAGGGTAAACACCTCTGATACAGAAAAAAAGCCTAAAGCATCCAAAGAAATCTATGAAGTCCATGTAATACCAATCAAAAAATCAATATTATTTTTGCACGTACAAAATAAGTTATTTAAACAATTCTATGGAATATTCTGTGTACATACATAACTACAAATATTAAAATAAAAAAAATGCTTCCCTATATAAATACAATAAATGTTACAATATTTAATAGAGCATTTTAACTTGAGGTTAAATGAAGAAGACATGAGTAATAAAACTAACATCACATCAATTAGCCCTCAACTTGATGGTCAAATAAAAATATATTTACAAATCTACTCTCATTAAAACAACATTCAGTAGAGACCAATGTGGCAAACCAATCAAATTACATTTTACATGACTACATGTAGGCAATTTGGAATAAAATATGAAAACTTTTAAAATTTTACAAAGATAAGAAATTGTATAATATTTATAATAATCAACTTTTAAGATAGTATATTAAGTGAAATAGTAATACCAATAAAAAAAAATACCAGGTAACTCTATGTATGAGAGAGATCTACTGTAGCCAAATATAGAAACCAAAAAGAATGGCATCAGGGATGAAAAGGTGAGACAAAGGATCACTTGTTTGGAGGAAAAAGAAACATACTTTTTATGTGACACACACATTCTAGAAAAATAAATCTTACAAAACAATTTATTTGAACACTACTGAGCAGTAAATTCAAAATATGTAAGACAGTAAGTTCAGAAAAGTTATACAGTGTACAGTTTTTATCAAAATTAAAAATTTGACAAATACATAAAAGATAAACAGAATTGGAAACATCTTTATGGTACCTTTAAAATACTAAAGTCTTACTCCTAGACAAAAGAACAGATTCATATATAGAGAGATAATGAATATGCCATTAATTCTAGCAACTTGGAAGAAAGGCTGAGGCATGGAAATAGAATTTAAGCTTCAGCCACTTAACAAGAGTCTATTGTAAACTGAAAGTCAAAAGGGCATGATGATGTAGCTCAGTATTATAAGAGTTCAATCCACTGTGTGTGTGTGTGTGTGTGTGTGTGTGTGTGTGTGTGTATGTATAAATATATAAACTTAAATACATTATATAATTAAGAACAAGAACTGAGTATAAACAATGTACTATATAAAATCATATATAAAAAGGGTTAATATTTATACATGTAAAAAAAATCATAGAAAACTTGATTGAAAATTGGAACACGGTTCACGTGCAGTTTAACTTCAACTAATGTTTACCTAAAGTGATAAATCATTATAATTTCTGTTCAATTATAACATATAGATATAGAAATAAAAACAATATCACGGATGTGAGAAAACCTAATGAACAATACTAAAGTTCTCTATAGAGTGAAACTCAAAAAATAAAAAATAAACCAAAAGAATTAGAAAAATGTAACCCACAAAATTCTGGATAATTGTATTACAATAGAAATATTTCTTTTTACTTTTTTTTGTAGTGATAGGTGGACAGAATGCATTTATTATATCTGTTTATTTTTATGTAGTCCTAATCATCAAACACAGTACCGCACACATGTGAGGAAAGCCCTCTGCCAGTAAACTACAGCCCTGGCTCTGAAAATTCTTCTTTAAACCACATTGATCAGCTATACTTACATAACCATTAGGAGCAGGTATTATGAAATGCTGCTATTTATTACATGGCAGAAAAATAATAATAAAATACATGTGCAATGTCAATTCCCTGCTTGAAAATGCTCTTCATCAGAGTGTTATCAACCTCAAATATGATCTCTGGCGCACAGCACCTGAGAATAAAAGAACTCTCTTTATAGATAAGCACAATGTTTCACTGAGCCTAAAACTGTCTACATAACAGTAGGTTTATACAATGGACTTTCTTGAGAGCTACACAAAACTCCTAACATTGCACATTACAACTTAGTATATAACTGAGAAATAAGGTGCATAATGTTGCTAAGTTGGTAACCTGCCTAGTAATAAAATGAACAATATGTAGTAGTGATGCCAATGAATTAAATTAACCTATTGATATGGGGCAGCTTGGCCTTCTTGCCATTATCCCACCTTTCCTGCCTCTTGAATCTTTTTTTTTTTTAAACAATGCTTTGTGTATTTGAATGTAGGGAGATCACTGGAGAACAAAAAAGAGCTTAAATAATTCATATGCATAATAAACACAGAGCATGCAATGCTCTTTAATTATTGCAACAGAAATAAACCTAGGCTTGAAAAAATTAATTTTTGTGTCAGATTTTAGCTTATCAATTAACATTTTTAAATGTGAATTCCTCTTTGACATTTGAACCTCTTATGTGTACTCTTTGCTTCATTGATTTCTACCCACTTTGATATATGTCTGCTGTCAATTTTCTCTTAAAATTTCAAGGTTATTTCTTTGGGGGAAAGAAAGGTGACCAAGGATAACTTACAGAGAGCAAGATGTTTTTGATGGAAAATGGAGTATGTCACATTTTGTTATTTTCTTCATAACTACAGAAGGCTTTTTAATATTTTCCTCCATATAAAAAAATAAAGAGAAAATACCCTTAAGATTCTACACAATTATTTTCCAAATCATTTTTTCGGACAAAAACACTAAAATACTTTGAAACCATTTTTATTCTCTACATTGTGAGCACTAATTAGAAATGATGATAAAGATAAAGAAAAATATTTAACACTTTCTTTTCTACAAAAACAAATGCCCAATCTTTGTCCTAAAAAACAAGAAACTAAAACGTTTTCATGCAAAATAGAAGCTGGCATAAGATACACTATACAGTTAAAAAATTAAATATTGGTTTTGAATTAGAAGTTCTGAATAAAATTTAGGCTCACCAATAAAGAGTAGGTGTCTACAGATCTCTAACATCACATCTCCATATAAAGTCTTCTGAGAAGGGTCCAGGCATTTCCATTCCTCTTCTGAAAAATCAATGACCACATCCCTTAATGTCAATGGTTCCTGAAGTAAAAATGAATAAATACACATCACATAAACCATATGATTCATGACAAAGTATTTAACTTCACAAAAATTTTAATGAGTTAAAAGAGAAGGTTTTCACATATGGTAGTGATGTCAACCGTTCAATAAGATACTTTTTTTATGGTGCTGGGGATTGAACCCAGGGCCTTGTGCATAAAATGGAAGCACTCTACCAACTGAGCTATAACCCCAGTGCCAATAATTTGTTATAAGCAGTAAAATTGGTGGATAAATTTGGTATAATGAAACCCAGGGAGCAGTGCATGAGAAGCAAAACACTGAAGCAAAAAAGTGGAGAAAATCCAACATAATTTCAAAGGATAAATAATAGTTGCAATTAGTTATTGAATATTCAAAAGAAGCACAACAAACAAAGCAATGATACTTGAAACATACATAGAAAAAACATAAGTAATAACTATACTTATACAACAGTGGTCACCTTAGCGTGTTGAAGACATAAGAGATCATTAAAGACACACCAAAACTTTCAACAGTCCACATATTTATTTGAATGGTTATCTCCAAAGTTGTCTATCTTCTCATTATTTAAACAAACCATAAATCTATACTATATTTAAAAAAATTATTTTTACTTCTGCAGACCACAATATCACAACTCACTTCTAAAACAATAAAATTTTTAATTTTCAAACTATTACAAAACACTTAGGTACTTGGGTCAACTTGAACTACATGGAACAAAGTTATATAACAAAAAATAAAAATAAAAAAAACACATTAAGTGAACAGACTGTTAATCTCTCAGTTCATAAGGAAACTGACACTTCAGGTTTAAAATTCCCAGATTTGTAAAACCACTCTCACTGTAAAACTGTATCCTCACCTGGCTCATTTCAAAGTAGAAAGTGAGAGAATACTAAGCAGTTAAGAACAAAAATTCTGAAAGGTGCTGGCACCCTAAATGCCTCCCTGACTACATAGAAATACATCTTTTTCCAGAGTCTCACTTATCACTAGTGAACCAACACATACATGAAGTTAGTTTAACATTCTGTGTGATGTCTTTCTTCTGAAACAGCATTATTTTTTTTTAATTAGAGATTTAACCCAGGAGCTCTCGACCCCTGAAATGCATTTCAAGAAGTTTTTATTTTTTTTTAATTGTGATAAATGGGCTTACAAAGTTGCTTAGGGTCTCTATATTACTGAGATTGGACTCAAATTTACTTTCTTCCTATCTCATTTTTTCACATCACTGTGATTACAGGTGTGTGCCACGACTCCTGACTCTGCAACCACTTTTGATACCAAATGTGTGAAAAACAACCAATATTTCAACAATTAATAGTCTCATAATTCAATTCTGATAACATCTAGTACATATCCCACAAGGCTGGTGTTATGCCTATAAAATTTTCTTAAATGAAGTGCCAGTTTCAAGTCACAGAATAGAATAATATTTATATTTATGATTCATTTCCTATAAATTAGGGGTCTCTACATCTACACAAACAAGTTACTTATTCTGATAAAAAAGAACACACTTATGTATACCCGCTTCTTATAAATTATATAAATAGGGAAGTTGACAATTGAAACCTTGCATATAATATAAAAAATGACAGAGGAAAATGGGACACCTTATAGGCCATTTTAGGAAATAACTGGTTGAAGATATTACCTCCAATTTTTCTGTTCTACTACAGAAGAGCTCCCTTCCCAATATGATTTAGAAGATCCTCACTATTTAAAATATGATGGTTTAGAAACTCAATCAGAATAGTCACATTGTTGTCCCTAAAAAAAAATTAATTGAACACTTTTATATTCAGGGGTAACAACAAAATATTTGTTTAAAAAAAAGTGAAACTTAAGTCTCTCCTTTATGTGAAACCCTTAGAATATTAAGCCATCTCATGTCAGCACAAAACAAATACACACAATTTTCTTAAAACTCCTAAGTATTTGTTGGCTTCAGGGTAAAGGAATCTTCATCTGGAATTTTGATTTATTTTTTGGTAAGGGGTCATTCTACAACTAAGATATATTCTAGGCATTTTATTTTTTTATTTATTTTTTATTTTTTGATACAGTATCTCACTAAGTTGCTACACTAAGCTTCAGGTTTGATCTTTCTTTCTCAACCTCCAGGTTGTTGTGATTACTGGCATGGCCTAATGTGCCCAGAATTTTATAAATTTTCTAACCTCCTTTTGTCCATTTTACTTTCACCTTACTAATTTGCTAATTTTCTATTAAAAAAAAAAAAAACCTTGACAGCCTAAGATTTTGGATGCATTCATATCTTATGTTTGATGAATTCGAAGTACTGCAATGTAGATTTAGAAAAAGAAAAGCTGCTTATTGCCTATCTCTGAATTTTTCTAACCTGACATTCTAGAAATAGCTCCACAGCAAGAAAAATTATAGCCATAGATACAACTAAGATCTTACTTAACCTTCAGTGATGTTCTTTTACAGGCTCAAAAAATTACCATAGTTTGAATACAATTTGATTTGAAATTTAACTCTATATTTTCTCTTTGGAAACTTTTTTTTAAACCTTTCAAATATTAGTGACAAATAACATTTTATATGTAATAAAAATATCAGAATAAGTGAGAGATGCTCAATTTATATAAAATTTATTTAAATATTTAGTGACCACCCCAAACATGAAGCACTACATTATATCTTCCAATTAGCATATTGGGAGTTTTTCCTTGAAGACATCTGCACAAACACAGTAGGATTTTTTTTTTCTAAATCCTTGCTACAGTTTATTCTCCTTTCAAATTATAAAAAAATCTTCCCTAGGTGAGTAAGAAAATGGAAGTCAAAAATCATATTTGCCTTTCTTTTCAGTTACAAAATCAATGTATCTGAGCAGCAATGTATTTCTGTGGAGCTGAACCTAACATTTGGGGAAAATAATATTAGTATTCCAATATTTGATGTTTACATGAATCCTATAAAAGATATCTCTATAATCTCTAGAGTATCTAGAGTATTCATCTAGTTAAACAAGGTGCCCCATTCCCTGACCACAAGGTAGTCTGTATGAAAAGAGGATTACACCCAGGTTGGTATTCTCTAGGTAATTCAACATGGGAGCTGTGGGCACCTTGGGTTAGCTTCATGTAATTTTTACACCATGGACACTCAAAGACATGGCAGACACTTAAAAGACATCATACTCTAAAGTTTCTTAAGGGGACCCCAAACTTGCTATCTATGCTTATGAAATACAAATAAACAAAAGGTTCAAAGATGTCTTTAATTTTAATACTAAAGATTAAACTCAGCAGTGTCTACACACTGAGAGACTTCCCCCTTCCCTTTTTATTTTTTATTCTCAATATATTGATCCTCTTGCTTCAGCCTCCTAAAATGCTGAGACTATGAACATGCATCTTCACACACAGAATTAGGTACAAATACTCTTTAAAGTGTTTCATGTTATAACTCCATGTTCCTTTCATGTAAAAGTACAACCATACACATGCACATACACACTCATTCACTTTTAAAAATTCCATCCGAAACCAAGGAAAAGATGAATTAAAACTATGTGTATTTGAAATGTTCCAGGAACCATACTTCATAATATAGTGAATTAGCTGAGAAAAGATGACATTTAGGAAAATCATGCTTACCACACATTTGGAAAATGCACTTTAAAAAGTGGGTGCCACCTGGTAAGAAAAGAGAAACTGAAAATTCCTTGGACCACAGCTCCTCCCAAATATGAATTATTTACATGAGTCAAAATTCTCGTGTCCTGATCCTGTCTATAACATCCACTCTAAAGGGGTGTAGGCAAGAAAACACAGAGTTACTTTCAGGCCAGGAAGAGGTCACCAATCTGGAACAGGACAAAAAAGTAGAATCCTCACAGTCAACCCCATTCTTAGGGCCAGAGGTGGCAGTATATTGAGCTTTATCAAATTTATAGTAGAGTTAAAAGATTAAAAAGGTGACATCAGGAAAGCCTAGTTTCTCACAATTAGTTTGGACTACTTTTACTCAACCCCTTTCTTCTGCTTCATAATGTCGAGCCCTGCAGACTTATCATTTTTAAAAATACTCGAGGGCCTGTGGTGGTGGCTCTGGTAGACTGCTTGCGTAGCATGCATGTGGCAATGGGTTCGATTCTCGGCCCCACATAAAAACAAACTAATGTATCCACCTACAACTAAAGATACATAAATAAATAAATAAATATTTTTTTAAAAAAATACCCTGAGAGTCAGAGGGAAAAGGCTTGTGACAGACACACCCAGGCATCACAAAACCTGGAGATGGATCAAGAGATCTGCCTGAGACACAGATGAATTTTCTCCCAGATTTTGAAGCCTACCCTCTATTATTTGGTTGTTGCTCTGATTCAATAATTATTACCCCCAATCACTTCTGATTGAATAATTTTTACCTGAATAGAGAAAATAACAACATCAGACTCCTCTGCCTCTGAGTGCCAGGTGAAACTATTTCAACTAAGGCTTTAGGACCCCAAAATAATGAACTATTATATTTCCTCTCAGACAAAGCCTTTTATGTACTAGAAGACCTGGCCATAGAATGGGACATAAATATTTAATGTTGAATATAAGGTCATATCAGGAACAATAATGCCAATAATAGATTGACAAATGCAAATAATATAGTGAGAATTACTTTACATATTTGGGTTTCAAAACCTTCATACTCTGGCTAAATGAGGCTTGTTTGGTTGTTTGGTTGGTTGGTTCCAGGGATAGACCCAGTGATGCATCATCGAGGATATCTCCAGTTGTTTTCATTTTTTCATTTTTTCCCCAAAAACTCACTAAGTCTTTGAGGCTGACCCTAAGCTTGTGATTAACTTTTGTTAGTTTTCTGAATCACCAGCATTACAGGTATGCACTCATCTCTTGTTCAGGAAATTTGATGCAGCTAGAGTTTAGAAAAAGTAGATAATCTTCTATAGCATCATACATAGTTTAAAAAATAAAATGATAAATATGTATAACTGAGCTTTTAGATATCATAAGTAAAACAAATAAATAATTATAATAATAAATGTCTATAAATTCTTATAATTTATGTTACAACAAATAATTTGTACTATACAATAATTTAAGATATAAAATAATTTAAAATTTTATTACATAAAATTATGATTATAATTTCTAGGAAAATTATTTATATTTTAACCCAATATTATTCATAACTTTATTATTCTAATAGAGAAACAAGGAAAATTGTTAGCTAACTACATGTGTTTTTCATTAAACTTTCAAATCTCACACTTCTTTCCACTTCTAATACTTCTCAAGGTAGACCAGCCATATTCCAAGAACTCTTTAGCCACATATGGCAAATGGCTGCGACATCAAAAGTATATATTAAGTGCTGTGGTTTCCTACACTGAAAAAAAATTTTAATGACTGAAACCCTCCTTTCTTATCAAAGTTGAGAAAACATGTTTTCCTTAACAATATTTCTCCTTTAAAGCAAATGAAAAAGAAATAATATTTTTAGACCCAGGAGGCTACTATGAGAGTTGCCTAAAGCCAGCCATTCTTTCAAACTTATAACTGTTATAGTAACTTTTCATATATTAAAGAACAAACAACTGATGATGCAAATCCAGGGGGAAGTGTCTTTATATATCTTCATGTCTGTATATACTTTTTAGTTGTGAACAAAAAGATTATATATTTTTTTTAATTTTTCCATTGGGCCTTCATCCTAGTGATCCAGCTATGGTTGTCTGGCTTATCTTTTGTTGTAGAGTATGCTGTGAGTAAAAGTACTAATAACATTTTCATGTCTATATGCATTTTGGCATTACTCAAAATTATTTTACAGATCTTTTAACATTAAATCAAGAAAAATAAATTCAGTGCTTCTTCCATGCCTAAATCTATGCAGTTAATTTGAAATTATTATGTTTTGAATTCTGGCTTCCTGTTTCTATTAAATGTATTTTAAGCTATCAAGTATTACAAACTACCAAAAAACTTACTAATTCATGATTCAAATGAACAGTTTTTGAGTAGGCCAAAATTATATTGACTTATCTGAGCTATTCTGTTTCCAGCAGAAATTTTACATGTGTATGTTCCACTATTTGACATGGTTACCCTGTTCCTGGAAGAGAGATGACTGTCCATTTTGGTCTTTTCATTCTCATCCACGTGGTCTCTTCTCCTTTATAATCCTAATATGAGCTTCTTTTTCTTCTTCTTAAGATGATGAAGTTTACAAAGATAAAAACTGGAAAAATTCAACATACTTTAGGTTTAAGCAAAATACCAGTAGGTTTCCATATTTACCCTCTTCTACTGCATGTAATATAATAGCCATACTTTTTATTCAAATATTGGCAAAGATATACTACCTCTTGATAAGGAGAGCTATAACAGAGAATTGCCAATTTGTTGGGATACAGTGAAGTATATGGAACTGGAGCTATTTTTGCATTGTATACTCTTTATTTTCTTTTCTTTTAGAGAATATTTGTATGTCTATTGTAAATTAATACAATTTTACAATACCACAGATAGTAAGAGGCTATTCAGGTTTTGAACTCAGAATCACAACTGTCTGTCTCAAAAACTCAAAGATTTTTTTAGATTATATAATCATGCTACATTTCTATGGCTCTTAATATAGTTCAATTGATAATGCTTGCATTGAATGTGAAAGACCCTGGGATAAATTCCTAGCACACACACAAAAAAAAAAAAAAAAAAAAAAACTAAATAAAACTTTTTGAGGATTCTATGAACTAAAAAATTACACCTCTGCTATAGAAGCACATTCTTTAGCTTTACATGTTTAACTACTTTTTACTATTCAAATACTTTCAAGAACACTCAAGTATTTTTTTAATAGGGTATAATTTGGGTAAATCAATTTGGACTGTGCTTTGAAAATTAAGCTAAATGATTCATTTTTATTTCTCAACATAATAGTAAAAATGTGCATAACATACAGTATATATTCAACGTAGTTTATTTATTTATTTTTTATTTTTTGGTATTCGTAGTCTATTGTAATTTTGAACCTAGTCTAAACCTAAACATTCTTTTTATGAAATAGCTTCTTGATATGAAAGCAAGGGAACAAGATAGATCTACTGAAAAAAATACTTTCTCACCAGTTTGTGTAAATACCTGAAAATTTAAGAAAATCATCTTAAAATAAATAAAATCACCTTTTATTATTTTCAACATGGCAAATCTGTTTACTATAAACCCCTACATGAAAGGGTGAAGTTGACAAATCCAAACAGCACACAAGGGAAACACAGAGACTTAAAGCATTTTTAACTGGAAACCAGTGGTTTCCAATTCTGTGTACAGGTACTTGAAGGGCTCTTTAATTTTAAAAAGAAAAAAAAAATGCATTAAAATAATATAATCCATAACCCTGGATTTCATATGCCTGGAGAAAAACCTAGAAAGATTGGGAAAAAATTACCATGTATAGTAAAACTAAAAAACACTACTTTAAATTAACATCTTTTAAAAAATGAGTTTCAAAGACACATAAGATATATGCGAATGAATTTAGCTAAACAATTTTTCAGTTTTTTGTTTTGTTCTGTTTTTAGCTATGGAAAGTACTTGTGATAATCAACTAACAAATAGAAAAAATTGTATTTTAAATAAAAATTCTGGAGATTCTTGTTATTTGGTACTGGTATTACAGCTTTACGTTTGAAGTGAGTAAGCACATTATGGCAGGAACACATGGCATAAAATTGCACCAGGTGTCAACAATTTTTTCCAAATACATACTCTACAAAGAACTAAACAATTCCCAATAGGCGTTACCTTCTAATGTTTTTACTAAATAAAACCACCTTAGAAACAGACCTCTAATACATGGACCATTATGAGGCAGTTATTTAAACCAAAGAACCTGTATTGTATTATTGATGTCCTTTGCATACACTGATCTTTGATAGTCATTTTTTCCCATTCAAGTCAGTTAAAAATTACTGGTAATTCACCAGGCACAGGACACAGTTATAAGTGTCTTGATCATGAAACACATCATTTTATCAAAGAATTTAATAGGAGACAATTATTAAAGAAAATTTCTTAAGCCATGGGTTGTGTTGCATGCCAATAATTCTACAATGAAGGTGTCTGGTACTGGTGGATTGCAAGTTCAATGACAGGCTTGGGAACATAGCAAGGTGTCATTTATGGATGTACTTTAAATTGTTCATTTAAACATTCAAGAACATTTGAGTTATCTCTTATATTGGACCATTAGGACTAGTGGGGCCATCAATAATTTTAAATAAATAATTATTCCATTCAGCTTATTCTTTCCTAGTATTTCAATGACACTATATTTTATTTTTACTGTTTGCTATGAAAATCATAATTTCCATTTTATCATTTCAACTTAATTAGAGTAAATATTATATCTGTTTACTAAATACAAACTAAAAACCTTACCACAGACTGTTTAATTTTCTTGAACCTTTTGTGCAATTACTATAAACATTAATGTACACATTGTATATCCCAAAATACACCATATAATTTTTGTACAAAAAATCATAGATTATTATAAAACAAAGAGAAACAAGTATCAATCATAAGACTAATAATTTATGCTATCCATGGTGGTACACACCTATAATTCCAGTGACTTGAAAGGATGAGGCAGGAAGATCACAAGGACAAATATTGCCTCTCTTACTTAGCAAGGCTCTAAGTCATTCAGCAAAACGCTATCTCTAATAAAAATATTAAAAAGGTGTGGGAGCTCGAGATACAGCTCAGTGCTTAAGTGTACCTAGGTTCAATCAATGGGACCAAAATAAAGATTTCTAATATATTATAAAACTTAGGCTGTACGGTAAAACTAACAGGATATATTATTCTTTGTACTGATTTTTTTATGTTCTACAAGATACTTTGCTCTCAGCTTTCTAAAGTTTTTAGGAAAGTGAATTCAAGAATTCCAAAGTCACTAAACACTACACAATTAGGAATATAGAGATCCTTTAATACCCCTGGTGAAAACTCTAAAACACATTAGAGATGAAAAACAGTTCTATTTGACCATTGTTAATTTAAGTCTTCACTCTCAAAATTGTATCTACACAATGAAAACACACTTTAGATAACATTCAGCCAGAAATTAACCACATAATACACATTAATCAGAAGCCCAAGTGCATTTGCTTTGTTGACTTTTTCATTTTCTCTAAAGTATCCTATTTTGACACACTTCATTTATGAGGACCTTGAAAATATCTACTTTTTAAGTTCTGTCATTACTCATTTGAGGAAAGAACAAAATTAATACAGCAAGAGATAAAAAGATCTTACTTCACCATATTAAAAACATTGGTGAGCATCCCACAAACCTACAATTCAGAAACAAACAAACAAAAAAAAGACCACTAAAGAGACACAAATACATCCACTCAGAGAAAGAAGTGAAAGAAACATGAAACAGTAAATTTCCTGTTCTCAATTAAGTAGATGACAAAAGCAATAAAGAATTCCTCCAATCTTTAAAACTAAAAACAAATATTTTCAAAAAGTTTGTCAGAATCAGCCCTACACATGAACACTGAAAAATATAAAATATACTCAAAAGTATTTTATAACAAAATACTTTATAAAGAATAAGTAATGAGAAGTTATATAAAATATAGAATACTTCCTAAAGTCACATCTACAGTAAGCAGAAGTTAAGAAATTAAAGGAAAAAAGTTTAAATACTGAAAAATTTGAAGAATTTTCTTTAACAAGCTGCTGTTTCTGTTTCTGAGAATATGATTGGCAGCTTTCAATTATAATTTGCAAATATATGCACAACCTGAACAACAACTATTTATATTTGATACTTACCACTTTAGCATAATTCTGTTTGGTCACATCATCAATTAAACTTGCAAAAAAATCCCTAGATTCTCATTGCTACAAAAGGAAATAATCACAAATATAACAGTTTAAAATAATAGAAAGTCATTCTTTTATAGACATGGATGTTTTTATTATCACAACAGAGAATTAATATCAAAGTATTAGCAAAGCCACACTCTTTCCACAAACTCTTGAAGAGAATAATTTTAGGTTCTAATGGCTATTGGTCTCTTTTCTGTGGTTACATGTTTCCCTTCTTTTTGTAGTGATGCAGCCTTCAAAAGAGTAAAGAGAGACAAACTCTCTGTAACTATATCTATCTATCTATCTATCTATCTATCTAAACATTTGTAACCACAGAAAAGAGACCAGTAGCCATTAGAATCTAAAATGATTTTAGATAGATAGATATACATATGGATAGATATAGGAATAGATAATAGAGTGTGAGAGAGTGCACATGGTGCTGTCACAGTAAGTTATGACATTCAAACTTCATAGAATCTGAGAACTGTAGAAATATAGAATGCAGATGCTGCATTGAGTTAGTTTATTCTTGCAGAGAATAATTGAAAGAATCACACAAAAGGATATTTTATGCACAGTGGATGAAAAAAGAGAGGGAACACAGAGCCAGGAGAATGTAGCAAAAACAGGTTAATTATTCACAAAAGTGAGTGTAATGGGTGAAAAATGTGACATTATACACTGTCTCTAGATGCAGAGCAGAGGACAGCACCATGTCCAGAATGCCGGTCTTATTTGTTTTTTCTTGGAACCCTGGAAACTCTCTCAATACCATGGGGCATTGAATTATTCCAACTAATACTCTATTCATACTTTCTGTCTGTCCTTGGTCATCCTCTTACAATAAGCATGCATGATACTTATTTGAAAACTGGTAAAGGAGAAACTACATCAGTGAGTTCTTTTACTTAATTTTAAAAAATTTCCCCTGTATATTTCCATGGATTTATGAACCTAAATGGCATTTTTAATATTTTAGAATGAGGAACACTCAGTGATCAAAGCTAAAATATAAATTGGGAGAAAATACTTGCAAAGTACATATGTAGCAAAAAAATGATATGACAGAATGAAAGTGGAGTTATATTTGTGAATAAAAAAAAGACATATCAAAAGAGTATGTTACAGGAAAAAAAATTTATAAATCCACTTAATAAAAGAAGAAATATTCAACCATCACATAAATTTTCAAAAAAAAAAGAGTATAAATCACTACAACTGAGACAAGTTCACACTAAAGCAAATTCACTATTGCATACCAATCAGGAAGGAAAACATGAAAAAGAAGGGGAAAAAAAGATTGAAATTACAAACATGCTAATTTATTAGAATTGTCAAATCCTTTTCTTTGCCATGCAAAAATTAGAGCCTTGTTGAAAAATTTATTTGGTACTGCCTAAATAGGTAAACATTAATGAGTCATCAGTTCTATTCCTGGGCAACAAAATATTCTGAATGTTTAAACAGGTAATTGCCACTGCAGTTTTAATCATGAAAATAGACTGCATCTGCCATGACCTTCTACATTCCAGATTCCCTAACTCAAGGCCCTGGTTACCAAGATTCCCATAAGCCTATGCCCAGTACAACAACAATGTCAGAGTAAAGCATAAGGAATGTGGCATAGTTGAGAATCAAGGATCTGAACCTAGACACAATGGAAGAAAATGCAAACTAGAGAGAGTATAAGAAAAAGTGGTGAGTGAGTAAAAGAATGGATCTGAGGAGGAAGAAGAAACTGTGAACTGTGTATTAGATGAGAAAAACCTTCATCCCAAGTGAGAGAAAACAAGACATATTGTGGCAGCATAATATTTACCCCAGTGGCCTCATATTTAGAAATTCCTAAAAACTAGAACTTAAAGGTGTAACAGTGTAATCAAACAAGTATGCAACACATCTGGCTTCCTGCCCCTACCAGAGATGTCACAATCTTTTTCTTTAAGACTACTAATTTCTTCCTCTCCAGGCACTGCTCATTTAACTTAAATCTGTTGTTGCTCCACTTCTGGGCCTGTTCCATTTAAGCTCCCTCAGATATTCTCCAGTAACTCATACCGATTTTTTTTTCTTTAAACAATCCCACCAAATTCTTATACTCTTGTAATGTCTCATACCTGAACTCTTAATGCGCTATCCCTGACATTTTGAGCTACCCCTCTTTTATTGTGACTCCTGAATCACCCTCCAATTAGTTCCACCAACAAAGCTTTAAGCATATTTGGTGTAAGATTGTGTTTCCTACACAATGCATTACATATTTTACTCATTTTTATATAATTAAATAAATAAATGGTCTCACTCCTGTATATATTAATTATTTTAAAGAATAATACATTTAAAAAAAGTTGGAATGGAAAAGATGAAGTTACCACTAGGGTGACTGGAGGGTATATTAAAAGCAATAGGAAATGAAGCTCTTCTCTGTAGCATCATTAATGTTCTATTTATTAATAGAAATAGTAGTTCCATAGTAGGTTCCACTTTTAATAATTCATTGATCTGTAAAGTTTTGGTTGCATCATTAAATAAGATCAAATTATTTCACAAAAGGTGGTGGAAAAGAGACTAAAAAAGGGCACTAGAAACTACTTTGGGGTAATGAATGAATTAATTCATTAATTCATTTATTCATTATTGAGTTGAAATGTGGTAAAGTGCTTGCCTCACATGCATAAGTCCCTGGATTCTATTACCAGGACCAAAGAAAAAAATTTGTAAACTTTTTGAAAATTTGTTAATTTGTAAATGTTTTTGGAAATTAGACACATTTTGAAAAATATGTCTGAGTTATGGTTAAAAAGTAATTACACTATTAAATTATGAATTAAATATAAAACTAAGAATTCATTAGCTGTATATCAGTCTCAATATTTTGGGAAAGGATATTTTTATAGGTAGAGAGTAGAGGAAAAATACTAACAAAGAAGTAATATTTAAAGATATTAACAGTGAATATCGCATAGAAATTAGCAGTAATTCCAAAAGTTGCATTGAGAATACAACTAAAATTAAAAGAATTCTGGTAAATTTTACAAGTAAAATTTTATGTATTAGTAAAATTTTAAAGTATTATTTATGTATTATATACTTTTAAAATGTATGGTGTGTATAATGATGCCTCATTTAATGATGCGGATGCATTCTGGAAAATGCACCATAAGATGATTTTGTTATTTTGCTCTTGATGCAGGGTACTTACATAATTCTAGATGATATACACCACTATATACCTAGGTTATTATTTAGCCATTAGAGTACATAAAACATTGTGCAACACATGACTGTAGGATTTAAAATGAGCTACATATTTAACTCATTATTCTGTATAATTACATAAATAAATCATAAATATAGATCTCATAATGAGGTGAAAAATTAGCCCTGTGGAACTAAAGATATAATATTTAAAAAGACTCTTGCAATTTACACAATGATAACACACAGAAATTGAACTACAATAAAGCGGAAAAAATGACTTTTCCAAAGAAATTTGCATAAAAATGGAGTATCTAAATAAAAAAAATGCCATTGTATCATTTCTTGGTATGACTTAATAAAGCATTCACAGGTAAAAATAATAATAATAATTTAATATAAAAGAAAAATATAAAATATGCAAAGTTTTTATAAGAAAGAAATTTATATAGTGTATCTAGTGGTGGTGACTGTAAAACCAGCTATTTAGAAGGAAAATGAAGAAAAATTTCAAAATCAAAATTAGCTTAAGCATCTTACTGAGATGCTTACTCAAAATAAACTTGACATACGACTGTCAATGTGCCTGAGTAATATGGTACACCTTTCTTTTATTATCTAAAATAATAAAATAATAATATTAACAGACATAGGTATGGTTGTTTGTTTCCAAAGTTAAATGTTACCTTTATAGCAAAACAGATTGTCACATTCATAGAACTAAGAATACAGAAAAAATGATACTTATCTATGTTCATGCAGGGGCATCCATGGGCTTAAAACCCTGAGATCGGGACAGAGAAGTTAAATCACAAATAATTCGGTTTATGCATTTATGGGTGTTCAGCACACAAAGAGCTCCAGTCTCCAGCTTGTCTGTCTAAAAATTTTATGACAGCCAACTTTTCCCAGCAGGAAATTTTTTCTTCACTGACTGATGTAATCTCTTAACATCTTCCATTCAATGGAAGAAAAAGTCCAGAGTTCTGAATTTGAGGTCCTGCTTATCAGACATATAGAAAGCACAGGAGAAAAAAGCAACTCAGTCAGTTACCTATATACCAGCAAAACTTTTATGCAGAGAAAAAAAATACATCTGGATTTGGGATTCTCTCTTGATGATCATACCAATAAGTACCACAAAATCTGAAGAGATCCCATGCATCCAGAACAAAGCTGTTCACATATGCTCCAATTCATGGCTGAAGATACCATGATTGGATAGGACAGAATGTTCAGAATTTGAGCTGCTGATGTTTTTCCCACTGAATTGGCCAAAGGAGACTAAGAATGAACTTCTCTATATGATGATTCATTTTTGCATGAAGTCTGCTGGACAATTCCCATCTACTAAAACCACTTCCAGCCATAGTAATTGCTGTTTGAAATGTCTTTCAAAAAGAGTCTCCCTTTCTAGTATACAGATACAGTCTCAAAACCGTGCACAGTCATTATTGCCTGGCTTTCAGGGTGATTGCATTCTCTCTATAGATTATTTTTATTATCTGGGTAGAAGCACAATCTGGTTTTCCTGAGCATTGAGAAGGAAGTCTAGAAATGAATCTGAAAGAATGACAAGCTCCAGAAATTAAAACTCAAGTAGATAGTGTAAGGCATACCTTTTGTACTTATCATATGTTGGATTGAACAATTATAACCCAAGAGCAACTGAATATAAACTGCTGCCCCTTAGTCTGAATCCACTGAGCCTACTATCCAAATGACAGGAGATGACACCACCTCCAGGAATGAATGAGGTCAGAAGATGTCAAGATAGGCAGGTTCTTGGGTACATTTACTTCACTTTTCTTTTAAGGTGATTAGAATTGTGTACAGATAACAGCTTCTTTAAAAGGCAAGTTTTTTCCAAAAGTGATGGAGTCTAGCCATGCAGTAGTATATTTAAATTAAACCTTTTATATAGGATAATATCAATGTATGAATTATATGCATACTTATTGTAAATTATTGGAAACCATATAATGGGCAATAACTTTTTTGTATTTAACTTTTCTGATCTATTTTCTAAAAAGGCAGTTAGAGCTCTCAACTGGGAAGTAACCCCCTAATGTCCAATACAAATAGTGTTAGGCACAGGTGTAGTTTTTAAGTATTTTAATATATACAATTAAAAACGACATAGTTGAAAATTATTTTAAACACAAAATTGAATATATCAAGAGTAGTATTATTATGTGACAAATATATAATTACTAATAAAGAAGATATATGTATTTAGAACTAAATTCTCACAACTCCCTCTATTTTAAGGCTCTAGAACATCTTAATTCATAGTGGTTACATTCAGTTTTGAGAATATGGCTACTCTGGCCTTGGCGAATCAAAGAGCCTGAGCCCCTTCATTCTATGCAAGAGGTGGGAGAATACACTTTTTAATCAATACTTTTCCACAAAACCAAATAGCAAAAGTGGCACTACCCTAAAAAAGAGAAGGAAGACAAAACAGACAGGGTCCAAAAGAGAATGATGTTATTTCAATTTGATGCTGAACACAAACTTATTGCCATTTCAGATGTCAGGCAGCATAAAAGAGAATAGAGAGTTCCAAGAGTTGGATGTCTCATTTTGGTATATCTATTCACAGCCTTGACTCTAAAACTTAAATATATTAAAGACAAACATCTTATTTTGCAATTTAGCCTTTCACCTAATGCCTAGGATGTGATAATGTTTCCTCATTTGATATGAAGTACTATGAGAGTTTTAGCATCAATGTGATGTATACATGCCTGCATAAGCTAATAGCACCTCAATAATGGTCTGGACTTAAATTAGGGAAAAAGAAAAACAGTACCAATAAGGCAACTGCTGTTTTCCACAGAATTTTCTCAAAGTATGACAGAATCCTGGTTTCCAATTATAATTGATAGATGAGTCAGCCTAGAGATTATTAGATGATAATTGGTCTTCAATTAATTCATGCTGGCCTTATCTGATTTTTCATGGTAGAAACAGTTAGCTGATGACTGCTTAACTTCAGAGGGTAAGCTATCATCCTCACCAGAAGCACCTTAATTCTCTGCTTTGATAATTCCTCCTCTAATGTGGGCTTGTTATTTTGTACACAACAGGATTTGAAAAGCAAAATCAAAAGAAATAAAGACCTTTTGATTGTAGGTACCATACTATTCACTTTCATCTTTATTGGTTTCTATGAGCCACAATAAATTAAAAAAAAAAAAGCCAGGCACAGTGGTGCATGACCAAAATCCAAGTGGCTTAGGAGACTGAGGCAGGAGGATTGTTAAAAAAAAGTTTAAACTGTGCCTCAGAAATGTCAAGGAACTAAGAACCTCAGTAAGACCCTGTCTAAAATAAAATACAAAATAGGGCTGGGGATGTGGCTCCGTAGCCTAGTGCTGCTGAGGTCAATCCCTAGTACTCCATACCCCCACAAAAAACAAAAGAAAGAAAAAGGAAGGAAGAAGGGAAGGAAGGAAGGAAGGAAGAAAAGAAGGAAGAAAGGAAGGAAGGAGAAAAGAAAGAAGGAAAGAAAGAAAAGAAAGAAGGAAGGAGATAGGGAGGAAAGAAAAGAAAAGAAAGAAATATTAGATCTTGGACTTGAAAACAGATTCTGCATTTTAACAGGTCAAGATAAAAAACACAATACCTAGTTTATAAGTACAGAAAAGAAGAAATAATTGCTTATATCATGCACTCTATAGCATACTACCCTATTTTATACATGAAGCTTATATAATGATTTGAAGAAAATAAATGTGTTCAAGTATCCACAGCTATTAAGCAGACTAGATAGAATTCAGAATCAACTATGCATGTGACTCTAAATCCCCCAAATTTTCACTAGACCACATACCACATTCAAATTCTCTTACTCTTTGAGGTTTTGAATAAAGACATACCAGAAAAACAGGATCTTTGTCCATATTATGTATATTACTGATGGAAATAATATACTCAAGAGTGTTCTTCTGAAGCTTCTAAAAAGGACTTGGAATAATTTTTGAGTAATGGCTGAAGTCTCAATTTAGAAAATCAATAATCACTAATACATTTTCATGAAAATACTACAATGCATTCCACAGGAATGGTGATAAAATTTTCTTTAGAAATTCTAGAAAGAATACTTCATCTGTTTCCCAAAAGTGCTAAAAATAAAAATTTGAAAACCCATAAAAGAGAGTGTAGCAGAACCCAGTGCTTCTAAATAAGATACCAAAGAATGCACTAGAACTCTCTGATGAGATTATTATCTGGGTCTTTTTGTATAAGAACATGAAGCTACATGGAACTTGTATCAATACAAAATGATTTTTAAATGACATAAATTGGAAGTAAATTCCATGATTATGATATATATGCATTGATAGGATAACATCTTAAATTTAATTGCAAGAATAATTCTAAATATTTAATGAAAAGAAATGCAAATATTAGTTTTAGTTAAAAAATATGAATACAAATTAATGGAAAACAAATAATAATTTAAATAAAAATCAATTCTACAACACTCATGATGTAAGTGAAGCCACCCCTGTCACAAGAGTGGATCCTGGTATAGAGATGAAAATTCAGTGTCAGCTATTAACTAAAGAGGCCACATTTATCCTAAAGTTTTTTGATTACTAACACTTCTGTTAATAAGTGAGAATAATTTCCAATAATACAGGTGAAAAATATTGCATCACTGTGAAATACTTAAACTAACCAAGAATGGTAGCACAAACCTAATATTCCAGTTGCTCAAGAGGCTGAGATAGAAAAACAATAAGTTCAAAGATAGTATCAGGAACCTAGTGAGGCTCTAAACAACTTTGAGAAATTCTGTCTCTTAAAAAAAAATAAAAAGGTAGGGCTGGGGATGTGGCTCAGGCGGTGGCGCGCTAGCCTGGCATGCATGCAGCCCGGGTTCGATCCTCAGTACCACATACCAAGAAAATGTTGTGTCCACCAAGAACTAAACTCTCTTTAAAAAAAATAAAATCAAAAAATAAATAAAAAGGTATAGGAATGTGGATCAGTGGTGCAGTGCCCCTGGGTTCAACCCCAGGTACAAAACAACAAAAAAAATTTTTTTGAAGTATTATGCTTCAATTTTTCTCACTAGTTGTTCTTTTTTATGTCTCATAAAATTAAGTAAAAATTATCTATTGTTACATAATATATCTTATTGACATTGATATATCCTATCACCTTAAGCATCATAATTATTTGAATATTCAGGTAGTACATATATGAACAAGATCGGACAATACAACAATGAAAAAAAAAACTGAAAGCCTATAAGTAAACTTCACACTTCTAGTCAATTTAATTTTGAAAATTTTGTTAGAAATATTAAGTGGAGAATAAGTAGTCTATGCCTTAAGCAAGATTGATATAAATGCATATTTATGTTTCAAGTTATGTTATTTGATTTATAGATGACATTATGTACAATATTTAATATGATATGTATCTTACACAAGAATATGAGTTAACATTATAAAACTTAAGAAAATAACAATTACATATTTCTAAATCAGATTTAACTGTGAAGTCTTAGTTATGCTTCCAAAGTAAAAATAAGAAATAATAAATAGGACTTGAAACAATTTCTGTACAAAAAATCACCTCAACATGAAAGTGAAGACATAATTATGAAGTTTTCCTTTTTGTTTTCAAAGAAGTATTTGTTCCAGTTTTTCACATTGGCTAGATGGCAGTCAATCCTCCTTATTAAGAAGCTTATAGAGCCCACAGCCTATATATATATATATATATACACACACACACATACACACACACATACATATATATAATTTTTAGGATCTCACACTCCAATGCCAAAATTCACCCTTCATAATTACCCCACAATAAGAGACTCAACCATTGAAAGATGTTATACATCCCAGAGACCCTCAAAATTTTTAAGCTGTTAAATCAATAATAAGTCCTAAGATCTAGATTACTTCATAGCACTTGACATGTACAAATTTCTGACACAGTTCTAATTTGTTTTTGTGAGACTGTTGAATAAACCACTGTGTGTTTATTTTCCACAGCGTTCTGTTGTTCCTTTTGCCTATCCAAATACAACTATTTTACATTACGTAAAAAAAAAAAAAATTAACATTTGCAAAAAATAGCCTAAAATGGATCAATATGGAAAAGAAAAATAGGTCATTATGCAGAAAATTGAAAATCTCATTCCTCTTTGATATAAAAGTAAAATTACCTTGGTGGTGTTTTGGTACAATAAAGAATTGCTAGATGAACAAGCATTTACCTCTGAAATATACCAAAAGTAATTAGAAATGTGTTAAGACTGTCATTCATATAGGAATATTTATTGCTGGACTATTCATAAGAACCAAAATGTAAAATCAATGCAAGGTAAATAGATAAATGGAAACATGTAAATCCTTACAGTAGAATATTACTCAGCAATATTATCTTTCTGTTACTAGGAATTGAACTCTGGGCCTCACACAGGCTAGAAAAGCACTCTACCTCTGAGCTATTATCCCAGCAATATTGAGCAAGTATGTTTCACGAGAGCACTAAATGTTACAATAAATGTGTACATGGAAACCTTAAGCTAATTGAAAGTAAGCAGAAAAACTGTAATGAGTTTAACAATTAATATTATATGTAATTTTCTGAGCAAGTAAATTCAAGAATCAAAAACACATATTAGTCATTGCCAAGAGCTTTCTGAAAAAGAAAAAAGAAAAAAAAAAGAAAAGAAAAATCTGCTAGTGGGCACTAATTTCTTTTCATCTAAAATAGTTTCTGAAACTAAATTTTAGAATGGTATACATGTGAATATGCTAAATGATAAAGAATTACATCCTGGAAATATTTATAAAGTTAATTTTATGTTCACATGTTCTTTGCAGGAATTAAAAGATAAATAATTTATGGAATGTATAAAGCAGTCAAAATTCTAGCCAGTAAAATAGAAAAATAAAAATGTAACTGATTATTTTTCAAAAAGAAACTGAGTTTTCATTATGAGATCCCTTACATTTATGTGAATATACTGTGGCTTTTTTAATTTTCATTTTTACTTTATAATTTTTAGTAAGTATATAAGAAAACTATGTCTATACATCAACCACTATTGTAAAGTTGTCTAGTTTTTAATATTCTTATGTTAATAAATATTTATTTATTTATTTTATTTTTTTTGTGTGTGTGTGCATGCACTGATGGAGATCAAACCCAAGATCTTTCACAAGCATAGCAGGTGTTTCACTGTTTTGCCACAACCCATATACAAATGTATGTTTTTAATCATGGTGTTCTTTCTCTCTCTCTCTCTCTCTCTCTCTCCAAAACCCATGTACAAACATATATTTTTAATCTTGGTTGCCTATCTCTCTCTCTCTCTTTCTCTCTCTCCTTTTGTCTCTCTCCATTTCTGTCTTTGTCTCTCTCTCTCTCTCTCTCTCTCTCTCTCTCTCTCTCTCTCTCTCTCTCTCCCTTAATTTCTAGCTTTCTCTCACTCTCTCTGTTTTGCATTTTTAGAAACAGAGGGCACGTTGTGGTCATATACCAATGAATTACATCCCTAATCATTTTGATTATTTTTTATAATGGCATACAGTTTTTCTAAGTGTATTAGGCTGGCCTCCAATTTATAATCCTCCTGCCTCAGCCCTCAGTCTTGGGATTACAGGTATGTCTTGCAATATCTGTCTCTTTTTGAAAGGATATCTAATGCCAATTGTTAACTTTGTATTATCAACATTTCTTATTGCTAAAATTAACATTTATTATGTTCTAATGAACATTCTGCTAATAATCTATTGATTGTTGTTGCTGTTTTATGAGTGAATAAGTATTTTACATGATTAATTACTGTCTTCTAATACTTCACACATATGCTTTCTTGTATTGCCTATTTATTTTATATAGAATATAAACTTGATCTCCCTGCTGATTAGTGTTCTCAGTCTCACACACTCCTCAGTTCTCTGGGTTCCTCAGCCTCCTCAATCCCGCTTTAAGTTAAGTGTCAGCAATCTTCTTATCTATGCTTGTGCATATGTTCTGGGTCTTATTCTAACATAGCAAGGCACAGGTCTGTGTTAAATCAAACAAAAATCATCTATATCTCATGGCCATGTTTTCAGACAGAAGAAACTATGCATAGGGACAGTCAGATTTATGAAAAAGGAGTCACAAGGCATTTACTAAAAGACAAAATGAAAACTGAGAAATAAGTTCCTGAGGATAAAGTTCCCTGATGTTATTTACACATATATGAGTAATACACAATTTATCATACATCTGTAAAACTGGCAATTTTGGAAGCTGAGGCCAGAGGATTACAAATATAAAGCCAGGTAAGCAAGGTCATTCTCTTTCCAATTGTGCTCTTTTAAAATCTAATAAATGTAGGGGGGCAGTGGAACACTATTGTAATTAAAGAAATGTTGAAGGTTGAGTCAGGAGGATTGCAAGTTGGAGTCCAACTTCAACAACTTAGTGATGTCCTATGCAACATAGAGAGACCATGTCTTAAAATTGAAAATACTCAGGCTGTGACTCATTGGTACAGTGTAAATGGGGTCAATCACCAAAACCCCTAAAATAACTAATACCTGAAATTTGTTAAAAATGAATTAATTTTCTAATAGTTCTTTAAATTACAAAATTAGCACTTAGTTCTTAGGTGAAAAAAAATCTGCACTAAATGTTGGTTAGCCTCAATTTTAATTTCTACTTGAAGGAGATGAATTAAATTTGCAAATGAAAGGTACATGATATATATTGTAAATAACTGAAGAATTATAATCCTCTGAGACCAGGATATATACATTACTTTTAGTTCATTATCCAGATTAATGAAGCCTAATTATTATAATAGTATGGGTTTAATAACCAGTGTTATTTATATATATATATATATATATATATATATATATACATGCTTTGTGGATGGACTTTTATTCATTTATTTATGTATATGTGATGCTGAGAATTGAACCTAGTACCTCACTTGCTCAGCAAACACCAGGCATGATGGTGTACATCTATAATTTTAGTAAGTTGTGATGGTGAGGCCAACCAATAAGAACAAGACTCCTTGTTATGATGGTGAATTTCTGTAATAAGAAGTAGCTCAGAAGGCAAAAGCAGGTAATTCTCAAGGTTAAAGGCAACCACAGAAATTTAACAACAAAAAAAAGTTTTTGAACTAACTCAGTGGTTAAGTTTCTCTGGGTTTAATTACTGATACTAATGAAAGTACAAAACAAATTGGACAACATAAGCAGACATGATTTTGCTCAATTATAAAGCACTGATAGATTTGATCCCCATTACAAAGAAAAATAAAAATAAGAAGAATAAAATAAAGATCCACATATTTACTTATGTCAACTCCAGAATACAATTAAAAAATAACCAATTAATTAAATAATTAATTAATCAATCAGTGCCTTAGTTAAGTTGGTGGGCTTACAGAATTCAGAACAGAGCATTGCTCCTACATATTCACTAAGAAAAAACCTGGATTAAATGAAATTGAATGATAGTTTCTCCTCAGCCCATATGAGGGCTGATTTCCACTGGTGAATAACTAATGTGGCACTAAGTACATGCCAGACTAGAAGATACACATCCTGAGGCCTTTGGTTGAATTCTAAAAAAAAAGTGTAAATTAGTAGAAATTAAACCAGGATTTTTATACAAAGCCAAATGTGTATGTGTGTGTGTGTGTGTGTGATGAATAAAAATATTAAACACTAACATCTGAGACACTCTCTATTTTTCACATGTTTTTCTTTAGAAACCCCAAAATATGTGTCAAATAATATAAAGAAGAATACTTAGAATGCTTTCCACATAGTGTGAGTTTTTTTTTTTAATTTTTGAGGTACTAGAGACATATTCTAAATATGCAGTTTTATATGTTGCTTTCAATATCCATTAAGAAAGTAGAAAATGTTTATTTTTATTGCCTTTTATACTTTTCTTTGTACCTTTATTTCTCTATTTTCTTGAGCTACATTTCTGGACCAGAAATTATAAATAGATTTTTTTTTCCTGTTCATTAGTTCTGCTGGGCAAAACGTTCATGTATATCATCATGCTTTCATGCTAAAGGTCTCTCAAAAGATCATATTTTAAAGAATGTACACTGAGTAAATTATGAGCTGTTTCTAATGGACACATTGTGGTAACATATTAATTACTAAAACAACTCAAAATCGCCTATGAAGTTGGCACACTACTATGTTCTTTACAGGCTTATCAGATGTGATGATAACCTGAATAAATACAATTAAATGATTCTATTTTGAATGAATCTAAACTTTGTCTTTGGCTTACTGATCATAAAATGACAAATTTGAGTACAAAAACTAAAATGTGTGTCTGAAACTAGCTACATTGGGGTCATATAAGATTGAAGAAATATAAGCTTATTTATTTTTAGTTACAAGATAGCTATAAAAATATTAAATGCTGAAAAAAATATTAAATTTTTGTAGTTACAAGATAGCTACAAAAATATTAAATTATATATTATGTTAGTACCAATAATATGACACTAACATGTATATATATATATTTAATTTAGTAAGTATAACAGAAAAATTAAAGAGAAACATTACCCCCATAAAAAAAATTACTACTACTATAATAGTTTAATATAATGAATGGAAATATATTTCTGTAAGTGCAACATAGTTGTATTTGCAAGTTTAAAATGACATCAAATTAAAACATACAAGATCTAGCTGGGTAAAATGGCTTAAGCCTATAATCCCAGTAGCTCTGGAGACTGAGGATGGAGGATTTCAATTTCAAAGCTATGCTCAGCAACAAGGCACTAAGCAAATCTGTGAGGCCCTGACACTGAATAAAATACAAAATAGGTCAGGGTATGAGGCTCAGTACTCCAGTACCACTGAGTTTAGTTTCTAGTTATCCCCACCACCAATCAGAGACTTTGATGGGAAACTTTGAAGAAATTAATATCAGTGAGGTAGAAAATTAGAGAATGGGACTATAAAATTAAGCAAATTACATTCTCTTGATGAAACAAATGATAGGAAACTAGCCAACAAATTGACCAAGTTTAAATTGAGTAGGTTAAAAAGGTAAAAATGTAACAGCCAATCTCCAAAACATAAAATAAGAATGATCAGAATATATATAATAGTAGAAAACCTCATTTTGTGAAAATCAGTGTTTTTAGTTCCAAATAATACAATGTATCCCTATTAGACTCATGAGAAAATAATAGTTAAGATAGAAGTTATTAGAAGTAACTAAAAGCAAAGAGAACATGTGAGTGTCTAACATGAAAAGAATAGTTTATTAAAGAACACCAATAAGATACATCACAAAGTAACTGGCATTTCTCCCTCTCCCTCTCCTAGTGCTAGGGATTGAACCCAGGAATTGTGCATGCAAGGCAAGCACTCTACCAACTGAGCTATACCCAGCCCTGGAAACTGGTACTGAAAAATGAATCACAAATACACTTACATACTATTCAGAAATTTAATGCTGCTTCTTCAACCTGTTTCTGACACTCTTAAAAGGCAAGGAAGTTTCAATCATGTTTTATAGCAACTTTGTTCAATGTTCTCTTAATTACTACTTAATGCTGATCACATTATCATGATGGAAATTTGAATACATATATTTAATTTGCAGTAATTCCTGATTTTAGTATGGCTAAAAAAAGAATTAAGTCAATTATTGAAATGAAATTACCAGAAATTATTTTTATAATTATGGATTATTTAAATACAAGACTTTCACAGTGTGAGTGATGGTGAGTATATGAATTTTTATCAAAGTGATGAAATAGCCATACTTCCTATAAAAGTCTAAGAGAAAACTATTCCTTGCATTTTCTCAAATCTCGTAGCTTCTAGTATTCTTTAGCTTGTGACCACAAATTCTTCTCTTCTGAGTTGTTGGAGTACTCAAAACACAAAAGTTAGGCAAACTTTCTCACAGGGAAGATGATAGTAACGTAGCAGGTAAATACCCTTAATTCCCACAGGGTCTGAGAACCATATTATATGATATGGAAGACCCTCCAATAGACTGACTATTCCAAACATTGTTTGCAAAGATAGAAAAAAGTCAGTTCATTGAACAAAATGAGTGAAGTGGGTTTGTGCATCTGCAGATGATAATAGTTGTAAAAGAGCAACAAAAGTAAGTTCAGAACTGGGCATTACAAGACATAGCTGACAAAATCCTGAAAACAAAACAAAACAAAAAAAAAAACAACAAAAATTCAGAAAGCACTTTACCCAGCTAAGCTTATTTGAGAGAATCAAATTCAGATGAACAGCAGAGGAAAGAGGCATACCCAAAGGGACATAACAGTATCTATTTTTATTAAATTTTATTATTATTCCCCATAATTATAGAGTTCTGTATCACCTCAATTACTACTTTCTTCATCTTTTATGTGTTATCATTACCTTATACATACAACTCATGTACACTGAATTTACCTCTGCATTTATGAGCTCATCATTTACCTTTTTCTCTGTTTAACTGTATATGTATGTTTATATTTTTATCCCACATTTCCAGGATTCTGCCATTAAAATTTCTTTGATATCACCTCCATGAAATTCATTTTTCTCATTTCAGTTCAGTACATCTAAATGTTCTATTCCATGTAGTTGGGAATGATGGGGCTATTGAAGGTCTTTCTTAATTTACTAATTATCAACTAGAGTTAAAGATCAACCTTGGTGCCGCCAGAGGATTTAATTCTCATTCACCTTTCTTATACATAGTGTTTTATTTTTTATGCAAGCACCAGTAACTGTATTTAAAAGGTGAGTAGAAGATTATAATATGGACATGGTGCTTTAGAGGTCCCCAAATCTCTAGGGTGGTGGTTCTGACACCACCTTACCAATAAAGCCTCTTGATTGCATTCCACATCGGACACTGGTACTATGCTTCCACTGAAAGTGATTCATTAGTTATGAATATTGTTCTTTTTCTGTTCTCAATACTCTTGAAATGTGGGGATTTGTGATTGGTTTAGAATCATATTTTTCAACACACTTATCATAGACGCATTTGATAACAAGAGACACACATATCTAAGAAGAAGAAAGAAGAGAAAGAAGACCATTTATCAATCCTAAAGAGGTAACAGAATAAACTCTGGGAATAAAATAGTAGTCATCTTATAAATTTGTTTCAAAAAATATTTTAGATGGTAATATATTTCTGCATTAGAAAAGAGTGATGTAAATGCAATTTCAATTATTAGAGTTGTGACTGATTTTTTAAAGAGAATATCAAAAGCTGTATGCAGTGGTGCATCCCTATAATTCTGGAGTCTTCTGAGGCTATGGGTGAAAGATCACTAGTTCAAAGGCAACAACCTCAGCAACTTAGTGAGGCTCTAACAAACTCCCGAAAACCTTTTTTCCATACAAAATATTTTATAAAGGGCTGAGGATGTTTCTTAGCAGAAAAGCATTTTTGGGTTCAATCTGTAATATTAAAGAGAGAAAGAGAGAGAAATAGAGAGAGAGAGAGAGAGAGAGAGAGAGAGAGAGAGAGGGGGGTGGGGTGGGGTGATAATCAGTGAAACTTTCAGGGTAAAGGATTTAAACAATTTTAAAACAATAGTGAGATTGTTGATGAAAACCCATCTACATTTATTAAATGTTGAATTCAGAAATTAGTATGCTCTCAAATATATACAAGTGAGAAAGGAGTCCTATTTTAGGTGTAAATAGGAACAAAGAGGAGATTTGACACAGCTTTTAATTGACCCAGATGCCCACTTTAGTTTGTGATTGGAATTATGCTCATGAGATAGATCCTTAAGCTGTTTAAAATAATGTATTTTATCAAGTATTTATAAAACAAGATTAAGATCTAATATAAATCAGGCTTGGCAAGGGGGAAATTGTTCAAATAATAAGTATATACATAAACACATAAACCAATATTAGATAAGTTAAAATTCAGGATATTTATGCCATTATATAATCACTAGGAATGTAAAAACGATGACAAGAAAAAAGTGAGTAAATAAAGAAACAAATAAATAATTGAATGAATGAATAAATAACTAAAAAGTACAAAGATGTAAAGTGACTGAAATTGTAAAAGAGAGCTTGTAACCTTGAAAAAGTGTAAAGGTACTTCGATATGGTATTCTACTTACTGAGCATAACTTATGAACTGTCAATCCCACTTCTAGATGGGAAAAGTTAAAAACAGAACCCACTCACCTGACTCTTTTACTTGGGTATAGTGCAACAGTTACCTTTTTCCTTCTCCCCAAATTTTATTGCTGCTTCCAAGAACACTACCCCTGTAACCTCATAATGCCATTGTAGACTTGTTGCATCTGAACCCTTCTGCTGCTCAAGTTTTTTTTCATTGATCTTTTTCTCCCTACCCTCATATATTCCACAATTTTTAATGTGTTTATTTTCAGTTGTAGTTGAACACAATATCTTTATTTTATTTATTTATTTTTATGTGGTGCTGATGATCAAACACAGGGCCTCTTATGTGCTAGGTCAAAAATGTAGAGCTGAGCCAAAAACACAGCCCCTCCACCAATACTTTAAAAAAATAATAATAATGTCACCTACATACTTAGCATCCACCAGTCTTTTATTCTGCTCCATTTATTTTCTGCTTTGTTCATGAATAATTTTGAGATTTTTTTCCATTCAGACATCAATAGTCCAGAGGGCTCAGAATTGGGGGTAAATTTTACAGAATATTAGAGGTCAATTACACAACATTAAAACTTTATATAGTGGAATGCACCTAAATCTGAGGATAAAAAGAAAATCTACAGACTTCACTAGTTAAAATAAAACATCTAAAATTCATGAAAATGAATAATTTTGAAAAGACAATTTCATAAAAAGGAGAGTAAATGGCAGAACATACTAAGCAAAAGCAAAATTTTCACAACACAAAAAATGTACATCTGTGTAGAGTGACATGTGTGGGTGCTTCCAAAAGACAAATTAAATTGAAAGAGATATGATTAATTTGAGATGTAGCAATAAAATATTAATTGTATATAAAAGTAATATATATGTACCTGTACCAAATATGCCTCATTTAATAATAGGTATACATTGCAAAAAAAGAACTTTAAAATTTTAACTTTTTTTTAAATTTATTTTATTTATTTTTATATGTCATAGAGAATACTGACATCTAGAATTTTGTATTGCCAAATGTTCAGGCTACATATTATATTTACTTTAAGCACATCACTGAACAAGATGAATTTTATCACACATTGTTGGACAATATGAACTTATAGAAATAATTAGATACCTTATAATAAAATGAATAAATAGATGTGTGTAAGTAACACAGAACCTTTATTAAGAAAAAGAAAATGAAACAAAACAAAACAAACAACAAGAAACTTGGAATTTAGAGAAAGTTTGCAGTGCATTGCAGAAATAGAAATATGACATTCTTTCCAAAAAAATCATTGGGACAAGAAATTATTTGGGGGAAAAACTATATTATATGCTTTATTAATACCAGAAGAAACTCATTTTCAGAAGTATAATACACTTCAATATAAAAATAAAATATATCTGTGGATGGTATTACACAAATAATCTCAATGACTTGGGAGGTAGAAGCTGAAGAACCAAAAGTTCAAAGAAAGCCTCGTCAACACAGAAAGGCCATGACCACCATGAGGAAGTTTCTGTCTCAAAATAAAATATTGAATGGCCTGGGTATGTAGCTGTGGCTTAAGGGTATACCACCCCTAGATTCAATAACCCATATATATCTGCAAAAGTTACTATAACAAGGAATTTATGCTAGGTGTGGTGGCACATGCCTGCAATCCCAAAACTCTGAAGACTGAAGCAGGAGGATTGTGAGTTCAATGTCAACCACAACAAAAATAGTCACTAAATAGCCCAGTGAGACTGTCACTATATAAAATTTTAAATAATCCTAGGAATATGATTCATTTGTCAGTTGCCCCTGCATTCAATCCCCAGCATGAATAAAAGGGATTTATATTGAAATTGTCATAGTACTTGCCTCTAATGCCATCTATTTGGAAGACTAAGGCAGAAAGGTTAAAATTTCAAGGTTAGCTTGGCCACTTGCCAACAACCTGTCTCTATATAAATAGATTTTTAATTTTTTGAGTTCTTTGTATACTCTGGATATTAGGGCTCTATCTGAAGTGTGAGGAGTAAAAATTTGTTCCCATGATGTAGGCTCCCTATTTACCTCTCTTATTGTTTCTCTTGCTGAGAGAAAAAAAAATTAAACAATAAGATAACAAATAACCCAATCAACAAATGGGCCAAGGACCTGAACAGACACTTCTCAGAGGAGGATATACAATCAATCAACAAGTACATGAAAAAATGCTCACCATCTCTAGCAGTCAGAGAAATGCAAATCAAAACCACCCTAAGATACCATCTCACTCCAGTATGATTGACAGCCATTATGAAGACAAACAAAAACAAGTGCTGGCAAGGATGTGGGGAAAAGGGTACTCTTCTACATTGCTGGTTGGACTGCAAATTGGTGCGGCCAATTGGAAAGCAGTATGGAGATTCCTGGGAAAGCTGGGAATGGAACCACCATTTAACCCAGCTATTGCCCTTATCAGACTATTTCCTGAAGACCTTAAAAGAGCATACTACAAAAATACTGCCACATCCATGTTCATAGCAACACAATTCACAATAGCTAGACTTTGGAACCAACCGAGATGCCCTTCAATAGATGAATGGATAAAAAAAAAAATGTGGCATTTATAAACAACGGAGTATTACGCAGCACTAAAAAAAGACAAAATCATGGAATTTGCAGGGAAATGGATGGCATTAGAGCAGATTATGCTATGTGAAGCAAGCCAATCTCTAAAAAACAAATGCCAAATGTCTTCTTTAATATAATGAGAGCAACTAAGAACAGAGCAGGGAGGAAGAGCAGGAGGATAAGATTAACATTAAACAGAGACAATGAGGTGGAAGGGAAAGGGAGAGAAAAGGGAAATTGCATGGAAATAGAAGGAGACCCTCATGTTTATACAAAATTACATATAAGAGGTTGTGTGGAGAATGGAAAAAAAATAAGGAGAGAAATGAATTACAGTAGATGGGGTAGAGAGAGAAGATGGAAGGGGAGGGGAGGAGGGATAGTAGAGGATAGGAAAGGTAGCAGAATACAACAGTTACTAAGATGGCATTATGTAAAAATGTGGATGTGTAACCGATGTGATTCTGCAATCTGTATTTGGGGTAAAAGTGGGAGTTCATAACCCACTTGAATCTAATGTATGAAATATGATATGTCAAGAGCTTTGTAATGTTTTGAACAACCAATAAAAAAAAGAAAATAAAAAAATATAAAAATAAATAGATTTTTAAAAAATGCCTGGGGATGTTGATGAGTGTAATGGCAACTTTGGTTTAAATCTTAAGAACCACAAAACAGAGCAGTTATTTATTTTCAGAAAGTTACGTAAATATGGTAAAAATTATAAATTGGGCAACATTAAGAAATAAACTTTTTTTGTTCAGTGGTACAAAGATGGGCTGGAGTTCTGGATCAGTGGCAGATCACTCACCTGGCACATATGAGACCCTCGATTCCATCCTCAGCACCACATAAAAATAAATAGCATAAGGGTATTTTTTTCAGCCACAACTAAGAGTCTCGACAAAAGAGTTCAATGTAGATAAATTTTCAATTTCAATGTTGCCCTGTTTTAATTGGCCAATGGCTGGGATGAAATCAGCACTCCAGGTACTTTACACCCACTTTCTGGTTTCTCACAAACATGTATCCAGTAGAGTAGTTTGTTAAAAAAAAAAGAAAAACATGTAAACAAGGCCTCTTTGCCTGGAGCTGGTGCTTCACACATCTGTTTACATTTCTAAGATAAGAGAAGTTACCAATTTGGCTCCCTAGTAATAGCAGGCAGGAGAAGCAAAGAAAGGGGAGAAGAATCTCTCCCCTTCTCAGGTGCAATCCTTAAAGGGTTAACTTGCTGAGAAAAGTGAAAGAAAAAAAACTGCTTTTATGTGAACTTCTGCAGACTGTGAGCTTCTGAGCACTCCACTTATATGCTGGGTATAGAACTTTGAAGCTACCCAAACTTGGAGTTAAGGTGTTTGATTGAGTATACGAAAAGCTATGCCCTCTGAACCTGGCTGTAGCCAAAGAAAACTGTTTCCTGTTATCTCCCATGACTTGCATCATTTGTCCCCACAACATAATTTTATTCAGTTTAATTGACAGAACAAAATATTGCATAAGTATTATATACAGGTGATATCTGTGTAACACATTATATAGAGAGAGGCTTTTAAGGAAAATATGTGCAATTTATCACAAAACAAAAATTTACAGAGGACATAAAATGTTCCACTGTACACACCATGTGTGTAAATAAAACTCATAATTACAAAGAAAACCATTTATCTCACTTTAATGTATAATATTTTCCCATTAAAATTTTAGTATGCATTAATTGTTCTTTTGAAATTTATGTAGAAATATGTAAAATAGCCAAAAACCTTCTATTTTTAAGACCAAATAAAGTTGCTATTGTTTTGTGACATTAATGTATACTATGAAACTGTATTGCAATAATACAAACAAATGAATCATAAATTATCCAAATCTGAATCCACACAAATATGTCAGTTTTTTGCATTGTTAAGAGCAATAGGAAGACCTAAATAAAAACTATCAATATGAAAAATAATATTAGACATGAATAGTAAAATTATCCAATATGAAGTTGGAATTTGGGACAAGTAGCACAATTTACAAGTAGAGTGTGTGTGTGCAGAAATTGCAAGGTACTTGGTTCCAAACTTAGAAACACAATTTATAAAAGGCATATGTTAATGGGGGATGATGTTAAAAATAAGGCAGAATATTAAAATTCTAGAGTTTTCCTCCATCTAAAAATATAATTAATAAAAAGCTACTCATGTTCTGAGTGTCTCTTTCACAAAGTTATAAATGAATAGAGAGACTGAAATACATTCAGCAATTTAGAAAATATTTACCTTAAATCAGAATGAAAATCTGGGGTACACTGAGTATTAGCCCAGTCTTGAGCAAATTAACCGCGTATGAGAACAAATCCCCAATGGCCACTATCACCCACAGTAAACAGAAGTGTGGAAATAGTGATACAGAAGTGTCTAAGCCACAGAATGTATGGTGATTTCTAGGGGCAATGAAAGCCTCTGCAGTGTTTTATCAACTGGGATCAAGGCCAAATATCAAAGTTGTTATTTATCTCAAGAAAACATTTGCCAACATATTTTCCCAATTGCTGTTGCTTTCAGATGATATTCTCCCTAGATTTTATTGTGGATATAATAGGAGAAAATACAATAACCCCCCTGGTATCCTGAGTAAAATTCTAGCAGTTCATGAGCCCAGCCCCAACCCTGCTAACTCCAGTAATAAAGCCTGAACTACCAATTGCTCCTAGGAGGAGTTTGCTTGTATACTAAATTTCTAAACTTAAACATCTTTTGTTCAAGTTACTATGTTTTGAACTTCTAAGCTCTGGAAGCAAAAGAGACTGAGAATGTGCAAGTCTACATAGACTGAAAACCAATAAATTACATTGTATTTCTCTCACCTTTATGGACTATGATAACAAATATGAGAAATCAGAAACCACAAATCTGTTTATTCAAATAAATCTTTACAGAACACTCCTACACTGGCTACTTCACATAAACTTGCCTCAGGAATTAAATGTATGAATTCAATCAATTTTCTGTGCCCTCTGCAATGCTCCTAAAATGTCTTTAGGTAAAATCTGAGAGCCAAGGGAGGTGGCAGAGGACTGTAATCCCAGAGGTTTATAATTGTGACTTGAAAGACACTCTCGGCTTCTTAGCAAGCCTCTAAGTAACTTAGTTAGACATTGTCTTAATATAAAACATAAAAAGGACTGGGGATGTGGCTTTGTGGTTTGCACTCCTGGGTTTATCTCCCAGTGCAAAACCAACTAAGGTGAACAATTTCTGAAAGATTACAATTATGCCAGTGTACATATACATGTAAAAATATTAGTGAAAATTAATATAGTTTTTGAAAACAGTGTTCAAAAGCTCAAGATAAAAATGACATATAATCCACTAATAATAATTTTGGGTAGAAAAGCAAGGCTGCATATGCCTATACTCCAGTGGCTCAGGAGTACAGCAAGAGAGAATCTCAAGCTTAAGAACAGTCTCAGCAATTTGGCAAGGTTGTAACCAAATGAGATGCTGTCTCCAAAAAAGGGAAACAGGTTAGTGTATAGCACAGTGACAAAGTGCCCATGGGTTAATCTATAGTGACCAAACTAATAATAATAATAATAGTAATAATATTAAAAAATCTGGCTAAAAATGCCATATAATCCAGTAATAATATTTCTGGGTATACATCTAAATGAATTGGAAAACTTTTCTCAAAGAAATAACAGCAATTCCATTTTTATTGTAGCTTTATTCACAGTATCTAATTAAAAATAAATAAAATGCCAGCCAGGCATGGTGGGAAATACCTCTAATCCCAGGGGCTTGGGAGTTTGAGGCAGAGGATGGAGAGTTCAAAGCAGCCTCAGCAATGGTAAGGCACTAAGCAACTCTTTCCAAAGAAAATGTAAAATAGGGCTGGAGATGAGGTTAAGTGGTGGAGTGCCTCTGAGTTTAATTTCTAGTATGCACCCCCCAAAAAAAATATCTTTTTAGATGAAAGGAACATCAAAAGATTCATTCCAGCTTCATAGCACTGAACTAATCCCCTTAGATGCTACACTTATAGTTCAAACTGATCTCTAGAAGACAAGACTCAGATAATGATATTTTCTAAATAGGCTAAGAGACATTGATATCTGTGGACACCTTATGTCAGACTGTTCTAAAACTAAGGACTTGGCAAATATGGGAGGTTTGAATGAGAACACAACACAGAGTTAAGTTCTTTAAAGGGGAATCTTAACTCACACTGTGATATCTGAAACCACAGTTGGAGATAAAATTAGATTCTTTGCTTTACTGATTTCTGGGTTATTAATTCAATCCAAACAGATATGGAAAAAGTATTAAAGCTACTGGTTAATGTCTATGTAAAACAGGTTATTAAAAATGTATCAGGTTAGGACTGGGGTTTCAGCTCAGTAACAGAGTGCTTGCCTAGCATGTTGAGTCACTGGGTTCAATCCTCAGATCCACATATCAATAAGTAAAATCAAAGTCCATTGATAACTATTTTTTTTTAAATGTACCAGGTTCCTCACATGGCTTTTGATGTTCAGATTCACTATGTACTCTAGCCCTTGTGATTAAACTTCCTTATAGTTTAAATCAAGTCCAGTCCCATCTTTATTTTCCTCCACACTAGGACAAAGATGTTTGCTGGAAATGTTTGGAATGCTTCTACAGGTCATTTTAATAAAGTGGTCTTACATATATGGAGTAAAAAACATCAATTAAGGTCCCATTACATTTTTTAAAAGTCTTTAATTGGGACTGTGAGGATGGCCTTAGCCCTGAGCTTAAACAACTCCATTTTAAAAACTCCAGTTTGAAACATGCAGTCACACCAGGCACACCCAAAGAGTCTTCCAGTATGGCCTAAAAAAAAAAAAAAAGTTACTTCCCCTTAACCTGATAAAGAGAGTGAAATATCTGGCAGGCTATATTTGCCTGATAACAGAGAAAGACAAGAAAATCAGAGTGGAGACCACAAGACCACAAGTTTCTGACCCCAGGGTAAATAATGTCATGGAGAAATCCCATGATAGATAATAAGAATTGAAAGAGAGGTTAAAAGCCCCCAAATTTAGTATAAATAATAGAGCTAATGAGCAGGGATTTAGCCAGCAGAAACTAGGATGCACTCAAGCTGAGAGCCTGATGAGGACCTGACATACCATCACTTGTCATTGTTCTTCTGATCCTCTGCATGATTTTCTCATCTCTCAAACTCTACCACTTCATCTGAATTTTGGTGAAAGCCACAACTTCTCCAAAGGTTCTCTCCTCAACATGCTGTCCACTCCAAGCCAGGAGAAGCCTGCCTTGGTTCTGGATCTGGTCACCATGGTCTGAGTGAGTGTGCATCTGCTGGACTAAAAGCCTAAGGCTTAATAATTTTGTTATTACATTTAAACTTAGTACACAGAGGGAATGTCTATCACTAGCCTGTCATGATTAAGTGACTTTTGCAGTGTTTAGAATTAATCTAGAATTCTTAGCAGTAAATTAATCAACCTATTTTTTTTGCTGGGAATGAATTATGTCTACTGCAGGGCCAAGCATTCAGGATCGTTATTTTCTTGAATAAGAACCTATAGAGTATAAATACATTTGTAAAGGTCTGGCGAATCGTCAGAGGGAGAGACCACCCAAGAGACTGACTCCATGCAATTGGCAAAAGGGGATATTTATTGGGGATCCATTCCAGCGGGCTGGGACTCTGTGCTCACTCAAGGAGGGAGAGCAGCTCAGAGCCCAGAGCAAAGGTCAAGCAGACCTTAAGTACACTTTTTGGAGAGGGCAGGTGGGCTTTGCATACATCAGAACAAATCATCATGAGGCGTGGGGAAATTGAACAACAACTCTGAGACGTGATTGGCAAATTCATTGGTGAGAACAGCTCGGGCAGGGGTGATTGGTCATTCCTGGGGGGGGGGGTGTACACATTCAAACTTATTGGTTCAGGCCCTGTGACAAACTGCACAGGACCCTAGGCTAAATGGCTAGTAGGGTGTTGTCTTAACTATCTCAGGAATCTGGGTGTAACAGAGGAACTCAATAATACCTAATCTTTTCATTTTAATTCAAGCCTTCCAGCTTAGAAACTTTACCCTTTCACATAGAGCAATTTGAGTGAATAAAGCATTGAAAGGGGCAGAAGAATTTGGACATTTTTTATTTCTCTCCTTTACTGCATATGTTGCAATTTTGCCCCTGGCGACTGGGACACATTGACTATATTATTTTATTAAGAAAAATGTCATCATTTTTAATGTCATCTTATTTTTTTCTGCTTTTTTCTTATGTGAAAGTCCCACAAGGATAAAGCAAAATCTTTTATAATTGCCATCCAGTTCTTGGAGAAAAAAAAATACAAATAAAGCATCCCTTTAAAACAAAACATGGGAAAAAATAATTATGTTGAAACTAAAGTTTTGAGATGAAACTAAATTTCCCATTTAACCAATTTTCTCTGGGATCTTGTCTCACAAGTTTTGAAGAATAAAATCTATGGACACTCCGTGAAGGTAATAGTAAAAAGAATAGGATTTATTTTAGCAAGAAGAAATACAATTCCCAAAATGTGGAAGAGGGCGTGATAGCACAAGAACCCATTTTTTCTGTGTCAGGTTCGAAGTTTAAATATGTTTTTGGCAGAGCATTGGTTAAAATCTATTTAAAATGAGTATTGAAAAAGACATTCTTATTACCAACTAGGCTGAAGTTTGTCCTTTTGGTATCCCATCCTCCTTCCAGTGATTTCCAATTGGGTTCACCCCAAAAACAAAGAATTTGGTTGAAGGTATTCCCACAAGTGAATCTCAAAAGTTCTTTCAATTTTAATAGGCCTTAATGGTGCTCATTAACATATCTATCCATTAACCTTCAGGTGTGGTTAAATAAGATGTCCATTGTCATTTACTATCTATTTTATTTTATTTTATTTTTTCTCAATCAAGTTGAGCAAGAAACCTGCTTTTGAGAATTTAAAGAGAGCTGGAAATTTTGGATTTAATCTCAGACCTATAAATAGCTAAACTATCAGATAGCCATTCAGGATTTGAGTTACTTCTTAGTCTACATTTAAAAAGCTCAGCAGGCATGAGGATGCTGAGTTCAAAACCAGCTTGAGCAAGTTAGTGAGGTTCTAAGAAACTCAGTGAGACCTTGTCTCTACATAAATATATAGAAAAAGGTTGAGAATGTGGGTCAGTAGAAAAACACCCCTGGGAATAATTCATGGTCTAAAATAAATAAACATGTATACAACAACAATAAACACTTAGGAGGAACAAGAACAGGGGTCCCTAAAAAAGCCACAGCTTCTCTCACACAGGAACACAACTAATGAAGTTGGGGTCTTCTTCTGATGACTATCCCAGTCTTCACCACATATTCTGGGGACATGCTGAGATAATGTCACACAGATGCCCACATAGGAATTCAGGAAGGCCCTGAAAATACCATACAATTATGGAACAAAATACTTGAGGTCTCAAATACTGATCTAAGCTCCACTATAGTAGTCAGATAAAACTAAAGGCCAAGCTGCCAAGGAGAGACCTTCTACCCACCAGACTCTGGAGACAATTATGAGGAGTTTCCAGCCACCATTGCCAATCCCACTGGCTTCAAACAGCCTCCCTACTCAGTCTCAAAATAAGAACACACACTTACCATTTCCTGGATTTCAGGATGCTTAGTGTTCCCCTTATATTTTTTTCAGCTCCAGTGTAGCACAGAAACCTGAAAGCATAGAAATGGATTCAATGAATGGTAGACTCCAAAATAAAAGGAATAGAACACTGTGGAAGTCTGCCCCCTCATCACTGGCTGTGTCTTGATTTGACAGTTCTCACCCAAGAGACAGATTGGAAAGGGCTTCAGGAACTTCCTCCAAAATTGAGGCTGGTAGTGACACCACTGGTAACTGGTGACAAGTCTTACTTTCCCACATGTTGAAGTTTGAACATTAGAGAAGCATGTTCAGGCAAGCATACAAAGCAGGGTTTATTTAGAAAAGAGTAACATAGACTTCTCCCACAAGGGAGAAGTGGGACGGAAAGGGTAAAGTTTCTAAGCTGGAAAGCTTGAATTAAAATGTAAAAGATTAGGTATTATTAAATTCCTCTGTTACACCCAGATTCCTGAGATAGTTAAGACAATGCCCTACTGGCCATTTAGCCTAGGGCCCTCTGCAGTTTGTCACAGGGCCTTAACCAATCAGTTTGAATGACCAATCACCCCTGCCCGACCTGTTCCCACCAATGAATGTGCCAATCACATCTCAGAGTTGTTGTTCAATATTCCCACGCCTCATGATGATTTGTTCTGATGTATGCAAAGCCTCCTGCCCTCCTCAAAAAGTGTACTTAAGCTCTGCTTGAACCTCTCCTCAGGGCTCTGGGCCGCTCTCTCTTCCTGAGTGAGCCTTGAGCCTCAGTGCGCTGAATTAGGATCCTCTTCAATAAACTCACTCCTGCCCATTGCATGAAGCTGGTCTCTTGTGGTCTCTTTCTCCAAGGATTCGCCAGATCCTTACAGGACATAGCTGGTATCAGGGTATCTCAAGAAGCAAGGTGTTCTGCCCTTTTTATATGTCCTAGGCTTCCTTTGTTCTCTTGCCTTTGCCCCCTTATCTTTCTCCTTCCTGAGGATATGTCTAGGCCTCAAAATGCTTGATGGGATGGCCTAAAGTTGGGAAATAGGTGGGTTTAAGGGGGGAGGGCAGGATGGAGTACAAGGACACATTAAAAATCTTATAGCTCTCTGTAGGGAGGGGAAATTCCTGGGGCAGGTTACCTTGGCAACATGTTGGAGCAGGGGCAGTTTCCTGATAATATCCCTCAGGGGATAGTCTCCAACTTTCCAAATTCACTCAAAATTGGCTTCCTAAATTTAACCTGATTTGATTTACATATCTACACTTTCTGTTTAATACAGTAGGCCTACTGTTTGAGTGATAGTGAATTTCATCCAGATCAGAATCAAATAAGGACACAAAGACAGGTTTTTGTTTGCTCTGTTTTTGTAGATCAAACACTGGGGATCCACAACATGAAGGGGTGCATGCCTGTAATCCAAGCAACTGGAGAGGCTGAGGCAGGAGGACAGTGAGTAAAAAGCAAGTCTCAGCAATGGCAAGGCACTAAGAACCTCACTGAGATTGTAAGGATCCAGCGAAGCGTTGGAGGAAGAGACCACACAAGAGACTGACTTCTTGCAATTGGCAAAGGGGATTTATTAATTCAGTATGCCGAGGTTCCAGGCTCACTCAGGAAGATAGTGCAGCACAGAGCCCAGAGCAGAGGTCAAGCAGAGCTTAAGTACACTTTTTGGAGAGGGCGAGGGGGGGGCTTTGTATACATCAGAACAAATCATCATGAGGCGCAGGAAAATTGAACAACAACTCTGAGACATGATTAGTACATTCAGTGGCATTAATAGGCTAGGCATGGGTGATTGGTAACTTCTAAGCGGGGTACATATTCAAACTGATTGGATTTGGGGCCTGGTTGCCTACGTGCCGAGCTACTCAGAGCCCTTAGCTATTAAACAACCAGAGGATCAGGAGGAACATTTACTGGGCAGTTCGCATATTGTCCTAACAGCTACAGGGATTATAGGTTCTAGGGGTACCAGTTCGGATATTGTCCTAACATCTACAGGGATTATAGGTTCTGGGGGTAGCAGAGGAATTTTAACAATACCTAGTCTTTCACTTTTTTACCCAAGTTCTGCAGCTTGGAAACTTTACAATGCCGGGTCTTTTACACTTTAACTCAGGCTTTGCAGCTTAGAATCAGCTTAGAAATTTTCCTTCACAAGATGACATGTTTAAATAAAATAGAAATAGGGCTGTGAATGTGGTCTCAGTGGTCATGTGCCCCTGAGTTCAATTGTCATTAGAAAAAAAAAAAAAAAACTGGAGATCAGATCCATGGGTATTATTCACTACAAAGTCCCAGGACCACAGATAAAGAGACTGAAGGATTAATAGAAACATAGATAGAGTCCTGGAGAAGGGTCTCAAATTCTTCTCTGATGGCTTTTCAAGTAACTGATATTACAATATTACAGGCATGCCTCACAGCCTTGGAATCTTTTTATTTATTTAATTGTTTATTTATTTATTTGTTTGTTTGTTTTGCTGTGAATTGCATTAAATGCCTTAGGATAAAATTATTTCATGGCAGAGTTTCCTCTCAATATTTAGATCTAGCCCAGACAGAAGTTCATTTATATAAAAATTAAGTATCACAATTACTTTAAAATTTTATTTAATATTTCTGTTCTCTGGCCTTATGAGAAAGGGCTTGAGACTTCAACTCATAAGTAATTCCCTGAGGCAGCTTTGTCCCTACTCCTCTACAAAAAAATGGGGCAAAAATAAAATTTCAAAGTTTCTAGTTTAATAAAATAAACAAGAGATGAACAGTGCCATGTCTCTAGATCTCTCAGTATTCCAGAACCTAGAGGATAAGGAATTAAAAATAAATTATTTGCAATTTTGCCTTGAGCATAATAATAGAATTATGATGTCTGTTTTTTCTTTGGTATGGGGTACTATTAGAATATTAGCACAAATCACAGGCATTATGTCTATATAGATTTTTTTTCTTCAATTCAATACAGTTCATTAACAGAGTCAACTTCAAATTTAAATGAAGAATACTTTAATTATTATTTCCAGTGTCCAGCCCTAGCAGGAATCCAGGGGTCCTGAAGTATGAATGGCATTAGGTACTGAAGGATATGTGGCCTCAGCAAAAGAAGAGGAGACAGGATGACAGGCTGAAAGTTACAAGCAGCCTTCAGAAGGATCTGAGGCCCATAGAGGGGACTTTATTTTTATACCTTTTTTTACAGGTATTTATTCATGTAGTTAAAATAGCATCAAAGCCCAAAACTTATTTCATTTACATAATTTTCAAGAGTTGCAATCTTTTCTGACATATATTAACTTCATAAGATATTGAACACATTGTTTAAAATATGTTCCTGTAACCTTTGCCAATCATGATTAAGCTTTTACATTTTCACTTCAATCACTAAGTACTAGACTATGCAACTTGACTACCTGTATCATGACCTATTATTAACTTTTAACTTTAAAGCATACCTATTATTATTGGTAAACTTTTTTGCTTCTGAACTAAAGTCCTAGTAATACACACTTAAAAAGAGTGAAAGCCTATTACTTAAAAGCCTACTACTCTGAACTGACTTTAAAATATATCTATATAAAATTTTACGTTATTTTGTTTTTCCAAACTAATTTTCTTTTTTTCACATGACCTATTTAACTGCTTTTTGAAAAAGTTTCTTTGGCCCTTCATCAAATTATGAATTCTTATCTCCTTATAATTTTTAATTAAAGAGCAGGCTCTGCACTTCAACTCATTTGCTATTACTATTAACTATGTGTTTCCTATTTTCATCATGAATTCCTGTGTAGGGCAAAGAAGGCTCTGTTAGTAAAAGGAATGTATGTTGGATAGGTTGTGGCTTTAGAATGAGGGGCTTAGTGTAAATTGTTAAGCTTTTCTCAGGAACCTTGATTTGCAATCTTTTCCCTGTGAATATCTTAAGAAATAACAGTATTGTTTGTATTGTCAGAGATACTAAAATACATCTAAAGACATATCTTATTTGTATCCTTAATCTCATTCTGGGAATTTTCCTGCAATCTCAGGACACATGTACTTTTATTATTGACTGTTGTATGCCCTATTATCTATCTCATGAGTATCATAAACAAAACACTAAAAATTACCCATGGTGGTGCAGCCCTGCCACAGAATCCACTACACTGTGACCCAGTCAGACAGGAGGTGCAGGAACATCTTCACCACACTGTCTATAAGATACCAGGTATTTTCCACATAGAAACTAGCTGGTATCTTGTGATTGAATTGTGGCATCCAGTCAATAGTGAGTAAATTATTTATCTGTCATTGGATAACAAGTCATACTAAATGTATTCACTCACTGGACCCCTGAGCCAAACCTCAAGCCCTATTTTGTATTTTATTTTGATAAAAATTCTCACTGAGTTGCTTAACACCTCATCTTTGTTGAGCTAAAATTGAACTCATTATCCTCCTGCTTCAGCCTTCTAAGATACTGGGATTACAGGAGTGCATCATTGCACCAGCTCTGTTCACATATTTAATGCCAGCATTCCCTCTTTGCCTTATCAACTGTTTCTTTTTTCTATTGTTCATTTCAAATAAATGCAGTATTCTCCAAGAACTGGATGTCAGATTAAAGATTTTGGTTTCTCTTTGTGAGGATTTCACATGAGAGAAAAGCAGACAAGTGTAACTTGACAGTTTGAAAAATAAGAACAATTTGTCTCTGCTCTTTGTCTTCCCAGGTACAGAAACCTTATCACAATATCTGATTTGAAATTCTTCCTTTAAGAATTTCTGGTGTGATTTGTCCTCATTCTAACCTCCTATATTGTCCTATTTGTGGGTTTCATAACTGCTTAACTAAAGGTTTGAACAGCCACCATGTCTAAATTTTTTTGGAGGGCCTAGTGAATATCATCCCCTGTGTCTTTTCCCTCTAGAGAGCAGTATAAACTATGAAGTGAAGGTACTCCAGGGAGTCTCTGATAGCCCTTAGGGTAGCAAGGATCTTTTAGTGATACAGGGCTGGGGCACTCTGAAAAACTGAGATAGAATGAAGACCACCCCCCTTCAAATGCAGACTTTTTTTTTTAATCAAGATATATGTTTCCAAACTTATCAATCAGAGTGGCAGGCAATGAGTTTATTAGAAGTGATGTGAAGGAGGAAAAGAAAAAAGTGTGTTCTCTCTAAAAAGATAATAGCATGGGTCTCTTGAACTTCAGTTTTTTTGAAGATCTAAAAAAAGATCGCAAAAAATCTTGACTTTGAACTGACAGTAGGATAACATAAAACTCTCAAGTATCCTCTGCCATGACAACTTTAGGTTAATTAGGCTCATGTTCACCATTTCTAATTGAATTATTAAGCACTAATTCCAGGAAACCCCTTTGAAATAAAAAATTTTATTTACATTCCAGTCCTCAGTGGGTCATGTTCTTCTCCTGTAGATCCTCAACACCACATAAAAATAAGTAAATAAATTAAAGGTATTGTGTCCATCTAAAAAAAACTAACACCAGAAAACTGGGCACACAGGGGCAAGCCTATAATCCCAGCTGCCCAGGAGACAGAGGCAGTAGAGTGAGAAGTTCAAGGCAAACTTCAGCAACTGAGACCCTGCCCCAAAATAAAAAGGACTGGGGATGTAGTTCAGTAGCAGAGCATCCCTGAGTTCAATCCCTGCCACTGCAAAAAAGCAAAAGAAAGTACAAAAAAAAAATAACACTTAGGATTTGCTCTCAGAAATTATTCCACAGATTTCAACAAAGTAAGGTACCCCAAACATTAGTTTCTGCTAGTTCCTCTTTTTTAAATCTTTATTTATTTATTTTTATGTGGTGCTAAGGATTGAACCTCGTGCCTCATATGTGAGGGAAACACTCTACCAATGAGCTACAGCACACTTCTCTGTGCTTCAATATTGTTATGTCTCAGGGAGGAAATAATTTAAATCACAATCTTCAAAGAAGCATATTTTATGTATAAAATTTTTTAAATATGGTAAAATAAATAATTAAATCACATGCAGAGAGTAAATGAGAAAAAGAAGTAATGAATAAAGAGAGGAAAGATCAATATATAAACAACAGAAAAAAGTAGAGAAAATAGAGAAAAAATAAACTAATTAAATGCTGGTTCTTGGGCTGGGGTATAACTCAGTAGTACGGTGTGTCTTTACCATGTGTAAGGCCCTGGCTTGATCCCAAGCACACACACACACATAAAAAATAAATAAAAAATTTAAAAAAATAAATAAATAAAACACTGGTTCTTTGAGAAGACAGAAAAAAAAAAGTGGAAACCTCCAGTTAGGCTAATGAGGGAAAAAAGAGAGAATATACATATTACTAATATCAGGAAAGAAAAGATGATATCACCACAGTTTGTAGAGTTATGAAAAGGACATATGCCAATAAATCCATCAACCTAAATAAAAACAACAAATTTCTAAAAAGATACCACCAAACTCACCTACAATGAAAACCTGAATTGAGTAGTCACAGGTTTATATTTAAGAGAATTGGTAGCTTGAAAATCTTCCCTTAAAATTTTTTTCAGATCCAGATAGCTTCACTGGAAAATTCCAACAAATATGTAGGGAAAAAAAAATTATACCAATTCTATAAAAAAACTGAAAAGGAGGAAATACTTCCTAACATATTCTGAGGCCAACATTAACCTGCTATCGAAGCCAGACAATGACATTACAAGAGGTTGTGATACCTCTCATGAACACAGGTGCAAAATCCTATACAAAATTGTGGGGAGAGTGAGGGGTTGTAAAAAGGGATAGAACCCAGGGCTTCACACATGCTAAGATAATGTTCTAATATGGCTAGGCTAATGCCACATCCTCAGTCCTTTTTATTTTGATACAGGGTCTCACTTAGTTACCTATCATAGCCTTGAACTTGTGAATCTCCTGCCTCAGAGTAGCTGGGGTTATAAGTGTATGTCACCACATCCAGTTCCCAAACAAAATTTAAATGAATTAAATACAATAATATATAAAATGAATAATACCTCATGACTAAATGAGATTCATGGTAATATTTAAAAGCTGGTTTGCCATTCAAAACATATTGCACATCATTATATTAGCAAACAAATAATAACAATCCAATACCCATTCTTCGTTCAAAAACAACAACAATAAAAACCTTAGGAATACAACAGTCTCATTCTGATAAAAAGAATCCACAAAATAAACCTATATTTAACAGCACACATAATTTTAAAAAGATTGAATGTTTTTCTTTTAATATAAGGAACAAGATAAGGATGACCACTCCCATCATTTCTATCCAACAATATACCAGAGATTCTGCTTACTTAATAAGGCAAAAAAAAAAAATTGACATTCAAGTGAGAAAGGAAGAATTCAAGCTATATTTTTAAATGATGAGATTATCTATATAGGAAAATCCAATGAAATATACCCCCCAAAAAAAACTACTGCTAGAAGGTGAGTTTGGCAAAGCTGCATGATACAAGACCTAGATACAGAACTGAATTGTTCTGTTGGTAATGAAAAATTTTATATTGAATTTTTTAAACATACTATAATAATATCAAAAATGTCAAATATTTAAGACAAATTTGAAAGGGATATGAAAGACTTCTACTTTAAAAGATTGCTAAGAGAAATTAAAGAAAATCTAAACAAATGGGAAGAAATAACATGTTCATTTGTTGGAAGACTCAATGATGTTAAGAAGTCAATTCTCTCCAAGTTGATTCATAGATCCAATATCTCAGAATCCCAGCAGGCTGTTTTGTATGAACAGGTAAGCTGATTATAAACTTCCAATGCATATGCAAAGGACCCAGAACAGTCCAAAGAACTTTGCAAAAAAAAAAAAAATCATAAGACAAACACTATTACAAAGATAAAGTAATTCAGACAATGTGGTACTGATATAAAGATAAACAAGTAGATCATGGTACAAAATAGAGGCCAAAATAGATCCATGTACACAGAAAACTTCCTTTGTCAATAGTACAAAGGCAATTTAGCAAAGAGACAATGTTCATTTTTAACAAATGTTGCTTGAAAACTAACAACCCATATATAATAACTGATGAATTTTTACTCCTGCCTTGTACCACATACAGAAATTAACTCAAAATGGGTCATATTCCTAAGTGTAAAACCTAAATCAATAAACCTCCTCAAGGAAACAGGAGCTAACTTCTGTGACTTGGGGTTAGGCAAAGAGTTCTTATATATGATACCAAAAGTGCATTAAAGAACAATTAGTAAATTGAATTTCATCAAAATTAAGAACATCTGTTTTTTGAAAGAGACTGCTAGGGGAATGTAAAACATGTCAGACTGGGACAAAATATCATAAATCTGATAAAGAATTTGTATCCAGTATATAAAAAGAACTTTTAAAACAATAAATAAGAAAACCAAATACCCCAATAAATAATAGCATACAAGATTTGATACTTTACCAAAGAATGGCAAATAAGCACGTGAAAATATGCTCAACATCATCATCAGCCAATAGGAAAATACAAATTAATATGACAATGAGGGGCTGGGGTTGTGACTCAGTGGCACAGCACTTGCCTTGCACATATGAGGCACTCAGTTCAATCTTCAAGACTGGATAAAAATAAATTTAAAAAATAAAGGTATTGTGTACATCTGCAACTAAAAAAATATTTTAAAAATCACAATGAGGTAATACTATGTATCTATTAGAGGAATAAAATTTAAAAAGACTACCACAGTAAGTATTTAAGATGGAGACTTGGGGCAACTGATTCTTCACTCACTGCTGGTAGGAATGTAAAAGGAAATGACAACTTGAAAACAGTTTTGCAGTTTTAAAAATTAAAAATACCCTACCACATCGTCTATTTATATCACTTCTGGGTATTTTCCAAAGAGAAAAGCGAGCATAAATCCACACAAAGATCTGTAATACAGTTGTTCAGATATATTTAGTTCTAAGAGCCAAAAGCTGAAAACACCCAAATGGCTGTCAATGTTGAACAGATACATGCATACAATGGAATACTTTGAGCACTCAAAAGAATAAACAACTGGTATAATCAGAAACAGAGACAAATCTCAAAATAATTACACTGAGTGAAAGAGCCAAAAAAAAAAAAAGAGTACATGTGATATAATTTAATTTACATAACACACTAGAATAAGTAAACTAACCTATAGTGACAGCAGATCAGTAGGTTGCCTGGAGAAAGGGACAGAGGACCATGAGGAGAGAAAAACATAGAAATTTGGGGTGGTGATGGATCTTTTCATTCTCCTCATTGTTATGATGGTTTCTTGGGTGTAAATATGTGTCAAAAGCGATTAAATCATACACTTTAAACATGAAGTTTATTGGATGTCAATTATATCTCAATAAAACTGTCTTTAAAAAGAGCTACCTGAATTATATAATATCAATTTTACATTGTCCCTTTTCTGTTAGCATACCGAAAATTTTCACTGTAGCAAACTTACTCATGTAACTGCTTCAAATACACCTTTTCCTTTGACATTTACTCTATATAAACACGACTGTAAAAGTAAATTACTGGATTATGGATGTGGCTCAAGTGGTAATGTGCTCACCTAGCATGGGTGCGGTGCTGGCTTTGATCCTCAGGACCACATAAAAATGAAATAAAGATGTTGTATTAACCAAAACCTATAAAATAAATATTAAAAAATTTTCTCCCTCCCTCCCTCTTCCTCCCTCTCTCTCTCTCTCTCTCTCCCTCTTCCTCCCTCTCTCTCTCTCTCTCTCTCTCTTAAAAAAAAAAAAAAAACCTAAATTACTATTGGATAGAAAAGTTAACAAATTGATCTCCCTGAATTGCACAGTTGTCTGTTTACTGGCTTCAAATGAAGTCTGAATGTTTAGCTAAACTCTCAGTACTTAAGGCTCAGTCACTGAATACTGAAAACACTGTGTTGGAAAGCAGCCCTGAAGCAATTCATTAATTCAAATAAATGTTTACTGTACATGTGCTCTCTTTATGTTATGGTTAAAAGGGCTGGATTTTTTGCAGAATGGACAGTACCAAATTACAAAGTTATTCCATGTCTTTTTTGGAATAATTTGTAATGTTTAGCAACACTTAAATCACATAATGAAAGAAGAGCAATGGAAGCAGACCACAGACGGCCAAGAACAGTGACTCTACTAATTAAAGGTTAAAATAATAAATTTCAATAACATGACTGAAGAACTGTATACTAACAGCTTAGAATTCCAAAATGACAAGTATCTCTCATATCTTAAGTGAACTCAGAACAAAGATTAAAAATTACTTCCACACACAGCAAGTATGGAGTCTGCCAGCTCTAAGTAGTCATTCTGGCTTAGAAATATAAAAAGATATGAAAAGACAGACCCCAAATTATTATTTTTTTAAATACCAATGAAAAATAGAAAGTTTTAAGTAAATTCTCTAACAGTTGGTATCAAAAATAATATTCTGTAACAGCATATTCTTCATTACTGAACTCAGCTAACTGGACCAAGAATGGAAATTACTATATTTTATAGAAGATACAAGCTTAATTATTCACCACAAATAGAACCATCCATAGCTCTGCCATAATATACAAGACCTTTTACAGCATAGCAAGGGCAGCCATTTGAAAACCTTACACTATCTTTTTTTCTTGCAATGATACTGCCCTTTAAGGTTGTTTATCTAAAAGAACTCAACATCTCCTTCATTTGTGTACAATGAAATGAGGCATTTTCTTCTGTCATGTATAACTGATTATAACTAATGAATAATTTTAAAAAAGAACCCAGGAACTCATGCCAGGTACCCAAAAAATCTATAAAAATCACTTGTTAGTGGTAACTGTGGATGGTATGTGCTTCAGATTCCCTTAAAAATTTACTCTTCTTCTAAATTTGTTCAGATTCTTCAAAACTGTGATGTTTTGTGTTCTCAAAGGTATAATTTTGCTAAACAATGAGCTTTTAATGAATTTTGACTGACATGATTTCTCTACATGTCTTTCAAACACATCATACCCAAATTCATATCTACATTAAACATTATTAATCCTAAGTGTTCAGTAACCATGGAATCTAGACATGAGTTCTGCAAGCACAATATCCAAGTATTCTTATCTTCACTGAGAAGTAATATGCACTAAACAAAAGATGAAGAAGACAACCATAGTATTCAGTTATTGCATCTTCTATTTATTGATTTTTTGTAGTTTTACAAATGAAAATTGTTTGCTTTAGGTAAATTGGTAAAAAAAACAAGCAAAGACATTTAACCACTTATAATTAAAATTATGAAATATTACATCTCATCTCTGATACTGATTGTAATTAATATTGTGAAATAACAATACAGCTTGAGTTCCACTGAAGCTAAGAGCCAAATTGTGGTTCCTCGACACCTCCACTGTCAATTACTGCCCTCCTGTAGCATTTTAATTTGAAAAAAACCACTGTATCTTACAGTAATTTAAAAAGCTGAGATGCTATAACTTAATTTGAATTCTTAGAAATGTCAATTACAACTTGCTAAAAGACACTGCTGCATCTGAAAATTTTTTGGCAAAAAAAGTAAATTTTAAAAGGCTCACATATACTGCAGGGAATAGAAAGATTTGAGACAATAAACATAATTGTTTAAAACACATTGGTAGGCTGGGGTTGTGGCTCACCAATAGAGCACTCACGCAGCACATGAGAGGCCCTGGGTTCAGTCCTCAGCACCATATAAAAATAAATAAAGGTATTGTGTCCAACTACAACTACAAAAAGAAATAAATATTTTAAAAATTTGTCTTCAATATTCCAGGGTTCTACATGCATGGATTTGACCAACTGCAGATAAAAAATATTTGGGAAAAAAATGCTTTTGTTCTGAACATGTACAGACTTTTTGGAGGGTCATTATTCTCTAAATAATAAAACATCACAATTATTTACACCATATTTATACTATATTAGATATTATAAATAATCTAGAGATGATAGAGAGTACTTGGAACAATGGGTATAATTTACATGCAAATATTATATCATTTTATATAAGAGAGTTTAGCATCTGCAGATTTTGGTGTCCAAGGAGGGTTCTGAAGCCAATTTCCCACATACACCAAGGGACAAACAAATATGCAACTGACTATGATATTGTGTTATATGATAGGGTGGTAGGACAAAAATATTTAGCCTCTAAGTTAATAATACTATATTTTTGCCTTAATTTTTAAAAGAAACAAACAGCCTCTCCCAAGTAGGAGAGTAATATTACTAATTTATATAAACACAATTATGATTTTATGAAATTTAAATAATAAAAATTATGGCATACTTAAGCTAAAAATAATTTGGCTTTACTGAATATGGAGTGAAGACAGAATTAGAAGCACAGTCATCTTAAAATTAAAGAGTAAAAATATCAAAGTTGAATTCCATTCTAGACTGGCATTCCAATAACTATTAAGAGATAAGAATCAGGAGTCAGATTTCAAGATGCCAAAATATGAAATCAGTAATCATTTTATTTTTGAATAAAAAATGGAACTACATTAACTTCTGCTACTTAGAATACACAATCTTGACATCAACTGAATTCTTACTTTTAAGGTGAACTTTCAGTCCTTTCCATTTACAAATAAGACCTGATTTATTAAGTTCCCTGATTTGTATCTCTAGAGTAGATCACAGCACATTCTCATACTACAATATATATTGTTCCAAGTGTTTTATAAACATCTTTTGTGAGAATTTACAGAAGTGATCTGAAATCACTTCCAAGATTTCATCCTATAACTCAGTTATTCTTAAAAAAAAAATAGAGTTTCTCTGCCTTATTACTTTCATTTCCCTATTTATCAAAAGTCTGATTCTAATCTGCCCGTCACACACACACACAAAATCACTGGCAGGATTATCAACAGATAATTACTGGCATTAAATTCTAGGCAGGGCAAAAAGGCACAATTTGGTTACTTAGACATGAAAATTACAGGTCCACACCACAACTGAACTTTCATAAAAGTCTTTTAGCCAATAAGAATAAATCTCACGACTTATCAATCACTTAGCTCTACATGGGGCTCCTTAATCTATATTTCTTGATCAAATGATCCATCCCGTGCCTGCTATGCATGGCCACCTATATGCATTCATTCACAGATGTGCCAAGTACAGTAATGCTAGGCTCTGGAAGTCATAGCAAAGAAAATAGCTAGTTCCTAGAGAGGCTTCTATTAGTGAATAGAGTAAAGTGAATAGTCACAGGAACATAATATCTGGACAAGCACATCCCAACTAAGCTGGTCTAAAAGTGAACTCGGTTTACTTCATGCATTCTAGTCTACTCACTTGTGAACCTTGATCTTGCACAGAAATGCTAGCATCACAGGCTACTCAGGCCACAAACTTCTGACGTATTCTCAACCTTTTGCTTCAAATCTTAATAACTGCCCAAGCCAGATTGAATTAAAAAAAAAAAAAAAAAAAAAAAAAAAAAAAAAAGATGGCTCTGCTCCACAATGCTTCCCAAATTCTGGGAATGCTAGTGATGATAGCAAGGAGTTCCCAGTAAAGCTTCTGCCTTAGCAGAAGGCAATAAAATCAAGCCTACAAGTAATCTTGGGGGCTGGGGTTGTGGCTCAGTGATAAAGAACATGTCTAGCATATGTAAGCCACCAGGTTTGATTCTCAAAACCACATAAACAAAATAAAGTTCATCAACAACTAAAAAATATATATATATTTAAAAAAAAAAAGAGTGCTCTTGGGATTTTAAAAAGCACAGCTGGGAGGAGACCCTCTTTTCTCCCTCTTGTTGGAGAGCCTGAGGATGACCCCTGCTCTGTCACTTTTAACCCCAAGGGCCTAAAATCTTGCTGGCTTCTGTGGCATTTCATTCCTTTGAAACTTTCTTCAGAAATATTTCTTCTTTAGTAATCTTCCTTTTAACTTATGATGGTTGATTGCAGCCAAGCATCCAGATTTGCATGTTCAAAAATTTCCAGTCTGTGTATTCACCTCAACCATCAGTACACTAGCTCAGGTCCTCATTGGCACTTATCTGAACTAGTCAAACATCCCCACAATTCTCTTAGTTCTAGTCCTCACAACCACCATCTGTGATACAATAACAGGAAAAACCATGTTCCCCACACACACTCAAACTCATCAATAGCTCTGCATTATTAAAGAAAGATCTAAAATCTTTAATAGGACTCACCCCACTCTCTATACACAATCTTCTCTCCAGCCAAACAGCTGTTCCTCCTTGACTCACATTTTAGCTCTGACTACCCAGAACTGCTTGGCTTTGGGCTGGATCTCAGAAATCCTCACCCACCACACTGAATTAATTAGTAAGTAGGAAGTTCCCATTCTTGAAAACCTGAAGAAATCAAAGAAAAGTGGCTTTCTTCAGGTTTGTTCCTGTGTATCAAAGTCATCACAATGATATCTACATTTCATTACATCGATATCCATAAATATTGCTGTTACAGATAACTGGTGCCAATGTACACAACACACACAGCAGCAAGTATCTGAACGGAAGAATCAAAGATTATAACAAAAGGTTCTGATCATCCATGCATCTCTGCAGACAGAGCACCAGCACTGACTTGCTGGGGGGATTTCTCACCCAGACAGTGCCCCTTATCCTCTACTGGCACCACAACCCTCTGTAGAAATCCGTAGCCTGGCACATGACCTCTTGTTTCTAAAGGACAGGACCATGTCCCCAGCATTCCTGGATCTCCAAGCCCAGTAAAGTCCTCAGAATACATTAGACACCTATAAATATTTACAGAATAATATGTGCATTCTGAATAAGCAGAACACTCAAAGTCATTTTCTGATTTTAAAGAGGGCACTAGATATCAGGTTTGAAATCTTGGGCTTCTCCAATTAATTTCATGAAAATATTTGAAAACACATTATTTTTAATATATCTAACCCATTGTGTAGTTAATGAAATGACCATTATTTCTATAGAAAAAATTTAATGGGAGATTTGAGAAATAAAATTTTAGGTTTTTTAACTTATAGAAAATTTCAGGGAAACTGCATAAGGAGACAAAAAAACTGGTAAATTAGACTCCAATAAAAAATCTACATGCTTCATAAGAAGTGAAAAGACTATAGAATAAGAAAAATTTTATACTTCACATATCTGATAAGAGTACATTTGTGTATATCCAAAATACATAAGAACTATTACAACTGAACAAGAAAAGAACAGCTCAATTTTAAAATGGGCAAAGGATCTGAATAGTCATTTGTCTAAGAAAGATAAACAATGGCAAACAATTACATGAAAATATTCAATTTCATTAGTTATCAGGGAAATCCAAATCAAAACCACAATGAGATGCCACTTCATACCCATTAGGATGACTACTATGGAAAAATACCATGGCAAAGTGTTGGCAAGTATATGGAGAAATGGAATCTTCAAACATTGCTGATGGGAATGTAAAATGGTAGAGTCACTTTATAAAACAGTCTGGCAGAGTTACTTATGGCCAATAAATTTCACTCCTCAGTATCTACTCAAAAGAAAACATAAGTCAACTCAAAAACAAAAATATTCACAGCAGCATGATCATAAGAACCATAAAGTGCAATCACCCAAATATCCATCAAATAATAAATGGATAAACAAACTGCAGTGTATCCATATAACAGAACACTATTTAGCAATAAAAAAGAAATAAAGTACTGTTATGTGCTACCTCAAAAACAGGCTAAGAAGCCAGACACAAAGGGCCATATATTGAATGATTACATTTATATAACAAGTCCAGAACAAGTAAATCCAAAAAAAGAGAAAGGAGATTCATAGCTACATGGAGCAAGAGTGAATGGAATGTGATTACTAAAGGGTATGGGTCTTCTTTGGAGGTGATAAAAGTGTTTCAGAATTAGACAGAAGGATAGGCACACAACTATGTGAATATACTAAAACTCAGTGAATTGCACATTTCAGGAGTGACCTTGATGATAATGTGAATTATATATCAATAAAGCTGTTATTTTTTAAAATGGCTACACAAAGTTATATAGTAACACCTCTGCACAAGGCTCTGGTGAATCACTCTGCCTGTGACAGAATAATCTGTCATAAAAACATACAATCTGTTAAAATGAGGAAATAATCTATGTTCCTACCAATAAATCTCTATTGCAACCAATCATGAAACCATATATAAAGTAAAAAGAGCAAAGAACAAAATAGAATGCAATTCACAATTAGCTGGCAGGTTACAGAATGAAACTAACCAAGGACTACAAAAAGAAAAATGTTTATTAAGACTATCCAGTTCTTATCAATTACATGGATATAAACAAGTCAAAATCCTGTATACTCATAAAAAAAAAATCTGGCAGCTTCTTTATTGGCACATAGCAAGGAAAAACAAGCATTCTCTCCCATAACCAAATTAACATCCCACAGAAGGTCTGTTTGTACTTGGCAGCATGAACCTTTCATTTCAGAGTGCTGCTAAATTAAACAAGCCTATGTTGTATTGAACACAATGAGCCAGACACCCTGGCATGCTCCTAGACTTCATTAGTTGATGCTGAGGAACATTAAAAATAAAAAGGATAGTATGAATTAGGGCAAGGGTGGCAAGAGAATCGAGTTATTGTCAGTCTTTTCAACATTTCCATTATCTAGAATACAACAATGAAAACAGTCTAACAACTTTCTTCTTTTTTTTTTTTTCTTTTTTAGTGGAACTGAGGATTGAATGAAACATGGATGTACTATAAAGGGGCTAAACCCCCAGACCTTTTTATTTTAATACATGGTCTCACTAAGTTGCTGAAGCTGGCCTTATACTATTGATCTTCCTGTTGCAGCCTCTGAAGTCCAATACAATTTTCTAAGATTCTACCAATACGCTTCTCTGTATGCATTACCCTTCTCAGTATGCATAAGAAAGCACTGGAACTTAGATAGAGAAATCTGAATTCAAGTGATAATTTTTTGTTTGTTTGTTTTTATTTTTTTAAACCTGCTAGCTACATACCCAAGGACAAATTTCACAATTTTACTGAGTCCTTGTTGTTTTGAGAACAAAATGAAGTAAAAATGCACACAAAAAGCACAGTGCAATGCTCAATCCAAGCCCACCACAAAAATCCTCACTGTTCACAACTCTGCACAGCAAATACTCATTTCAGAACTTATACCAGAGTAGGAGTGATTAATACTGGCCATCCTTCTAACTTGTAAACATCTAAAAATCTATGAAGATTTAATACTGAATGAATAATCTTCCTCCTCCATTCCCCTCCCACATAGGTTTTTTAAAAGCTATCAATAAAGTCTCTAAAAATATTAAATCACAGCATGACACAAAGCATTCATTCACCTAAATGGTATTTAAAAGTACTGAACTGAGAGAAAAACATAGAGAGGAACACTCTATTAGAAAGAAATGCCTATTTTGCAGTGCAATAATTGGTAATCTTCCCATAGAGATTGATGCAATATGATTATAATTTCCAAGTGTCAGTAATCTGTTTTTAAGGTAAAGAAAAAAGAAGTGGGATGGTTTCAACCACCAAGAAAAGATGTGAGAAGATATTTTTTCTCATTGACAGCAATTAATGTTTGAGTGATGGCTGCTAGAATGTTCAGACTGAAAAACTTTGTTATATTAGAACAGACTGAAATATATCTAAAACAAAACACAGGGGGTTTAACATGTACAAACACAATCTGCACCTAAGTGTCCTCTCTAAACAAACCAAAGAAGGAAAAGCTTGTGTGAAATTCCAATTGCACTGCTATAGATAAGGTGTGGAGAGGGGGATAGTGGTTTTCAGCCATATTCCCATGCTGGATGTCCAATTAAAGACAGCATCTAGACTCTGTAGTAATAGACTTCCTCTGCCTAGCTCCACACAAATTTGCATTATGTCACTCACTGGACAAAACTTTCAGGGTTAGGAGGGAGGAAATTTCTCAGGGGGATGGGATGTTCAGAACATTGGGAGTTTCACTAAGCTCTGAAATCATTATGGACCTTGTGCCCCAAAGCTACTGTTATTCCCTCCTCTTTCTAAAACTCCACTCATAAGACTTTGAGTTAACAGTGCCCCTTAGGGAGATCTGGTCAGTTGCAGAGTCCACAAAAGGAAACTCTAAGTGGCTCTCATCTACACTGTACACCAGCACTTGGCATCTCTCCTGCCACTGCAGCTCAGTACTACCACCTTGATTGCAAAGCTGTTTTATCTCAAAGAGTACAAAGTCTCAAATTCTTCACAGGAAGACTGAACTTCTCTGTCTACCCAACTTTCCAATCAAATGATCACTTACTATGCCAGTCTAAATTAAGCTTTATGCCTAATATAGAAAGAAACTATTTTAAATGCACAAAATCCAACCCATGTAATATGTAATGAAGTCTTTTTTTTATAGTTGTAGAAGAACATAATTAATTGATTGATTGATTGATTTTTGTGCTGAGGATCAAACCCAATGCTTCACACATGCCAGGAAGGCACTCTACCACTGAGCCACAAACCAAGAACTGTAATAAAGTCTTAATATCTATTTAAATGTAGTATAAAAATTTTAACAAATGCAGCTAACAGGAGAAATAAAGGATAAAGCCTTCATTTTAATTACAACTTCTATTTAATCCCTCACTTTTCAGGAATATTTTTAGTAGGCATTAGGGCACAAATTAAAGAAATGAACTCATCAGTATAATAAAAGGCACTGTATAAACAAATTCCTCTACTGCCACAGAAAAGAGATTCAAGAACCTCAAACTTCAAGATTTTAGGAACAAATAAGATTACATCATTAGCCACAATAAGATCCCAGAAGGAAAACCTCAGAAAAAACTCATTAATCTTGCCCAATAATGAAGACTCAATAATTTCAAGTCTGCCTTGATTTAATTTTGGACTATGTATTAAGAAATAATGACTCAAAAAAATAAAATACTTGGGAATCAACAAAAGAGGTGAAAGATTTATACAATGAAAACTACAGAACCCTAAAAAGAGAAGTAGAAGAAGATCTTAGAAGATGGAAAAATATACCCTGTTCATGGATAGGCAGAACTAACATTATCAAAATGGCGATATTACCAAAAGTTCTCTATAGGTTTAATGCAATGCCAATCAAAATCCCAATGGCATTTCTTGTAGAAATAGATAAAGCAGTCATGAAATTCATATGGAAAAATAAAAGACCCAGAATAGCAAAAGCAATTTTAAGCAGGAAGTGTGAATCAGGTGGTATAGCGATACCAGATTTCAAACTATATTACAGAGCAATAGTAACAAAAACAGGATGGTACTGGTACCAAAACAGGCGAGTGGACAAATGGTATAGAATAGAGGACACAGAGACTAATCCACAAAGTTACAACTATCTTATATTTGAAAAAGGGGCTAAAAGCATGCAATGGAGGAAGGATAGCATCTTCAACAAATGGTGTTGAGGAAACTGGAAATCCATATGCAAAAAAATGAAACTGAATCCCTTCCTCTCGCCATGCACAAAAGTTAACTCTAAATGGATCAAGGAGCTTGATCTCAAATCAGAGACTCTGCATCTGAGAGAAGAAAAAGTTGGCTCCGATCTACATATTGTGGGGTCGGGCTCCAAATTTCTTAATAGGACACCCATAGCACAAGAGTTAATAACAAGAATCAACAAATGGGACTTACTTAAACTAAAAAGTTTTTTCTCAGCAAGAGAAACAATAAAAGAGGTAAATAGGGAGCCTACAGCCTGGGAACAAATTTTTACTCCTCACACTTCAGATAGAGCCCTAATATCCAGAGTATACAAAGAACTCAAAAAATTAGACAATAAGATAACAAATAACCCATCAACAAATGGGCCAAGGATCTGAACAGACACTTCTCAGAGGAGGACATATAATCAATCAACAAGTACATGTAAAAATGCTCACCATCTCTAGCAGTCAGAGAAATGCAAATCAAAACCACCCTGAGATACCATCTCACTCCAGTAAGATTGGCAGCCACTATGAAGTCAAACAACAACAAGTGCTGGCGAGGATGTGGAGAAAAGGGTACTCTTGTACATTGCTGGTGGGACTGCAAATTGGTGCGGCCAATTTGGAAAACAGTTTGGAGATTCCTGGGAAATCTGGGAATGGAACCACCATTTGACCCTGCTATTGCCCTACTCGGACTATTCCCTGAAGACCTTAAAAGAGCATGCTACAGGGATGCTGCCATATCGATGTTCATAGCAGCACAATTCACAATAGCTAGACTGTGGAACCAACCCAGATGCCCTTCAATAGATGAATGGATAAAAAAAATGTGGCATCTTTACACAATGGAGTACTATGCAGCAATAAAAAATGACAAAATCATAGAATTTGCAGGAAAATGGATGGCACTAGAGCAGATTATGCTTAGTGAAGCTAGTCAATCCCTAAAAAACAAATACCAAATGTCTTCTTTGATATAATGAGAGCAACTATGAACAGAGCAAGGAGAAAGAGCAGGAAGAAAAGACTAACATTTAACGGAGTCATGAGATGGGAGGGAAAGGGAGAGAAAAGAGAAATTGCATGGAAATGAAGGGAGACCCTCATAGCTATACAAAATTACATATAAGAGGTTGTGAGGGGAATGGGAAAATAACCAAGGAGAGTAATGAATTACAGTAGATGGGGTAGAGAGAGAAGAAGGGAGGGGAGGGGAGGGGGGATAGTACGGGATAGGAAAGGTAGCAGAATACAACAATTACTAATTGGGCATTATGTAAAATTGTGGATGTATAACCGACGTGATTCTGCAAACTGCATTTGGGGTAAAATTGGGAGTTCATAACCCACTTCAATCTAATGTATGAAATATGATATGTCAAGAGCTTTGTAATGTTGTGAACAACCAATAAAAAAAATTAAAAAAAATAAAAAATAAATAAAAAAAAAGAAATAATGGCTGGGGGCTAGTGTTATGGCTTGTTGTACAGTGCTTGCCTTGCACATGCAGGGCTGTGGGTTCAATACTAAGCATCACATATAAATCAATAAAGGTATTGTGTCCAACTAAAACTAAAAAATGAATATTAAAAAAAACAATTGCTAGGCAAATTAAAGTGCAAATAAAAATTGCTAGAGGATTATTTGATTTTAAGATTTTTACATGAAAAATTACTTCTGCAATAATACTAATTAAAACTAGTTACATTTATTCTTTAGAATCCTGTATTCCAATAGAAATAAACTATACAAAATATAGAATAAAACACTGGTTAAATCTATTATATCATTAATTTTTCCATCTCTCTGTTTACTTTGGCTGTGCAAAACTGGTTTAGGAGTCAGAAAAACTTCACAGACAGGTCTCAGAAAAAGACTTATTCATTCTACTCAAATACTGGCAATCTAATTCCCTGCTTTTATTTTTAAAAAAATGTAAACCATACAATTATATTTACTTTATTTGTGGGGTGGGCATTTACTTTATCCTTATTTTCAAACAACATATTGTGAAAAATATTGCCATGCCTATACTGGGAAACATAAACAGATCTTAAACAAAATCCAGCAGCATACCTAGTTTAAATACTTACTCTGCCCATAATGAAAAAAAAAAAACATTTAAAATACATGGCTTATGTGATTTAAAAATTGACTAGAATGTAGTACAAATCAAATTTTGAAACATAGTACCATCAAATGAAATAGTAGCAAGTGCCATAGAGTTAATCACATCTAAATTAAATGAAACTATGTTAGTCTTCTCTAAATTAAAATGTATGGGTATTGACTTTCACATCTTTAACCTAATAATAAATACATATCAACCACTGGGAGATTGAGGCTTAGGCAGGAGGATCCTAAGTTCATGGCCAGCCTTAGGAACCTAGTGAGGCCGTAAGCAACTTAGCAAGGCCCTATCTCAAAATAAAAAATTAATATACAAAAGGGTGGAGATGTGCTTCTGTGGTAAAGTGCCCCTAGATTTAATCCCCAGTACCAAAAAATTAATCAAAAAAGTAAATAATGATTTGGGTGTCTGTGGAAGCCCACGAGGTAGGTAGGTACTCAGTGATGAATAAAATCTGGTGAATAAATCACCAGTTGGACCATATGGTCCCAACCTGGGGGTACTCTGTAGAAAATGTTTATTGAAGTGAAAACAAAAGCCCCCTCAGGAAAGGCAATCAAGATGTACTTTATATATAGAATACAGTTTAATGTTTTTTTATTAAGCCAAAGAATAAACAGTAGGTTAATGACAAAGTTGTGAATCTGCTTCATGTGAGGCCATCCTTATATGTAACTCTTATTTGATTGAAATAAAATCTAAAGCAAATATAAAATTAAAAATCATATTTACATCAGGATGTGATAAAATCTTTTGGACAGAAGAAATACACATAGGTTTAATACACATAGGTTTACACATGAACACACAATCACATAGTTTACATGACTCAAAAACACTATATTATCAACCAATTATGGAAATAATATTCTGTATGCTATTCAGCCATTGGTATCCATGTTTGAAAATTGTTAAAAAATTTATTTTGAAAGTTACTTTAGGCTTCTCTTCAGTGAATAAAACACAAAAATACTGTTCTTTGCAGAGGAAAACATTCTGTATTCAAAACAATTATAGCTTATTAGGTTTTCAATTTTTTTTTTAATATTTACTTTTTATGTGGACACAATGTCTTTATTTTAATTTAATGTGGCGCTGAGGATTGAACCCAGTGCCTCATACATGCCAGGCTAGCACACTACCACTTGAGCCACATCCCAAACCTCAAGTTTTCAAATATTAATATTGATTTAAAATCAAGGCAAAAGACAAAAAAAAACTCAATATATTTAAATATTTGCATCACATTTATGCCTAAGAATGTCTGACACATAAGAGTCACAAGTATGTAAATAAGGAGAGAATTCTCTGTTAATAAGAATATTGAATGAAAGAAATCTTTGAATAACACAAGGTTTCCTTCAATAGTTGAATACAGTGGAACAGACCTGTTATCCCAGAAACTCAGGAGACTGAGGCAGGAGGATCACAAGTTCAAGGACAGCCTCAGCAACTTAGCGAGGCCCTGTCTCAAAATAATAAAATAAAATATAAATAAAAGGTTCTGGGAATCTAATTTACTGGTGAGGTGCCCCTGGGTTAAATCCCCAATACCAACTAAAAACATGTTATCTCAAAAATGTACTTTTTCTTACCTATTAGATTAGCAAAAATTAAAAAGATTAACAAAACTTGGTATGAGCAAGGGTTTTGAAAATAAGATTCCCATGGTCATTGAAGGGGATAGTTTTTACAGATAATAGCTTAGCCATAGTTATCAATATTTAAAACATATATAATATTTGACCTGGAAGTTATACCTCTAAAAAGATAAATGAATAAGTATACTATCATCAACATACCATTATTCACAAGAAAGAAAAACAAGTAACAATGTAAATGGTTATCAAAGGAGTAGATAGATAAAGTATGATGCCTCTAAATGATGGAAAACTAGGCAGCAAAGGGCTGGGGTTGTAGCTCAGTGGTAGAGCACTGGCCTGGCACCTGTGAATAACAGGGTTTGATTCTCAGCACTGCATATATAAATAAAGATCTACTGACAAATAAAAAAAAATAATTAAAAAAAATAAAACTAGGCAGCCAGTTAATTGATCACCCATGATTATGCACATCAGTTTCAACTCACAATTAGAGATATATAAAACATATTAAAAATGACCACATAGCTTCATATAGAGAGAAAATGCTATTTATTGAGTCTTTTATACTGCTATTTATTTAAAGTCTTCTGTATACTTTTATATCCATCAATAAGTTTCCAAACATGAGTTAATGGTGGCCATTTCTTTGTGAAGGAATTGAGGGCTTACTATTTTTATTATGTTGTTTTTATGGGTAGAAATTTTTCTAATTATTATAATAAAAAATCACAACAAACTTTTAAGATAAAGAAGTGCCTCTATATCACCAGAATTACTTTAAGTCTTATCAACCTCCAATTTAAGAGGAAAAAATTCATTGAATGTTGCTAGATGTAACACAGGATCTCCTTCTCAGAACCACACTTTAAAATGACAAGATAATAGAAATTAAAATATTAGAGTCTAAGAGATAGGCAAAGACAAACATCATTATTCAGACAGCTCACATTATTGGCATCCACCTTACCACCCACAGGTTCTATGAACTGAAACACTCCTAAAAAAAATATCCCTTTACAACTTAAAGAAGCAGAATAAATAATAATAATAAATAAAGAATTTTTAAGATGTAAAATCATTAAACACTTATCACAGTGAAAATATTTTAATTATTTTCCTGTCTTACATTCTTTCTAGCACTTGAAAAAAAAAGTTTGCAGAAGTTAAATAGATTTTAGATATATACATTTAATCTGATGTTTATTTCTTTTAGATTATTGTTTTTCTGGGACTAGACAAAATAGTTCAAAAGTACTCATGGAAAAATAAGCAAGCAAGAATTCCCAGGAATATGAAAAGCAACAAGGGGAAACTAGTTTTAAAAGATGTTAAAACTTCTATAAAACCAATAATTTGATGCTGGTGTATGAAGAAAAAGACTAATAGAATACAAACCGCAGAGATACCCCAATACATCCAAAAGTTAACAATACCATAAGAGTATTCAAAGAAAGGCTCTAATATCAACAGGTGAAAATACCAGGCACACAGAAAAAGATAAAGTTGAACCTATGCATCATTCTCAACACCAGAAAAAATCCTAGTTTGAACATTTAAATATAAAAGTGATACCATAAAAGTACTTAAAGAAACCATGGGCAAATTCTAAAAATCTTGGAGGCCTTTCAGTGACTTAAAATCCAGATACCTGGGCTGGAGCTGTAGCTCAGTGGTAGAGTGCTTGCCTAGCACTTGTGAGGCACTGGGTTCAATCCTCAGCACCACATAGAAATAAAGAAAAATTTTTTAAAAATATCAAGATACCATAATGAGTAATATAAACTGTAGAATTCAAAGAAAAAAATGTAAGGCTTCTGTATCTCAAAATATGTGAAGGTAAATAATAAATAAGTGAAAATTTGGGGAAAAACCACAATTCATATCACACAGGGCTAATCTCTACAATTTATAAATTTCTAGAAATTGATAAGGGGAAAAAAGCAATTTGAAACAAAAATGTGAAAAAACACATGAATAGAGAATTTACAGAAAAAGAAGTAAAACTAGTTTTTAAGCATAGGAGCTCAACCTCATTAATAGTGATAGCAATGTACATTAAAACAACTCTATATTGATAATTCTCATCCATCAAACTGTTAGCAAATTCAAGGGTTGTAAAGGCACAGTACATTGGAAAGGCCCCAGAAAAACAGGAACTCTCTCATACACTTCAATCTGCCCTCCTGTATCTGTGGTATTCAAACTGGATTTGAAAAATTTTAAAAAATTATCATGCAGAACACATACTAACTTTTTTCCTTGCCATTAGTCCATAAATAATACAGTGTAACAACTATTTACATGGCATTAATATTGTATTAGGTCTTTTAAGCAATCTAAAGATGATTTAAAAGTATGCAGATGTACATAGGTTATATGCAAATACTTTGCTTTTTATATAATAGACTCAAGAATCCTTGAATCTCAGTATCCACAAAGGGGTCCTCAAACCAATCCTCCAAGGATAAGGAGGAGCGACTGTACTTTTGGGAGTTTAAAATGGCGCAACACTTAAGAAAGGAAGTATTTAACAAGCCATAAATGTCCTGCCCACTGGCACAGTGATCCCACTTTTAGGAATGCATCCCACAGATGTACCTGCATATGTAAAATGATATATATACAAGCTGTTTCACCACAGTATGGTTTTTGATAAACCTAGAGAAGACCCACATACCCACAAGGGTGGCTGGTTAAGTAAACAAGGCACTTAATAGATGCTGTTTAAACACAGATTTTTTTTAAAAAGTGTTTTCTATAAACAAAGATTATATTCTTTCTAAATAAATACTAATAGGAAAAGATCTCAAGAGCATATAAAGAAAAAGCCATGGGACAGAATTAGTTACATATTATGCTACAGTTTATATAAAAAGAATATAGTACACTGGCATTTCTCCAACTATAAAAGGAAACAATTGACATCTATGGGAAATAAATTAAAGGAGGTTATCCAAGAAAGAGGGGTGAAGGGGGGGAGGGGCAAAGCAGACACCTATAGATAAGACTTAAAAACAAGCTTTAAATAGATTTTTATATAGATTTTTTGCTCTGAAATTAGATGCTGAAAAGCAATCTTGGTGTGCTTATTACAAAAAATATGCTTTTTCCCCCTTCAATCAAGTTAAAGGATATGATAATCTGTTTTAAAAAAGCTATTTGAAGGAGTAAGAAATTAGGGAAGCAGTAGGATCCCAAGTTTGAGACTGCTTCAACAGCTTCAGAATATCCCTTTTCAAGAAGGGAAAAAAGGGTTATAACTCAGTGGTAGAGCGCCTATGGGTTCAATCCAATCCCTGTAAGTAACCCAGGCCCTAAGTGATGACATGAATGTATATTCTATGCAACTCAGACATGCTATCATACACACTGCTGTCACTGCCCAACTCTTTTCTAACATCAAACTTCTAAAATGATTCTAGTGTTGTCAACATTTCTAATTTGAATTCCCATAAAACACAGACAAGATTTTGTGACAGGAAACAACTTTGCCTCCCAAGATTCTAGAATAATTGACAAGACCATGTCTATGTTATATGTCAGACACTTCAGGAAAAAAAAAATTCCTAGAAAAAAGTTGTTTGTCACCCCTTTCTTGTTAAAATTAAGTAGATAATGGATATGTTCTTAATAGTATTCTCAAAGAGTCAGAAATGTCCTTAAGAAAAATTTTTAGTTATCAAAGAGTTTGGGGGACACCTTGGGGCATTTAGTATTTGGGAGCCAGGATCTAGGCTTCACACAATGCTTGGGTGGGATGGATCTGTATCATCAAGATTCATCATGGTCAAAAGAATTTTGATCTTAAAATGGTTTAATCAATCCCACTTTAAGTGAGCATTTCTTTAAAACATAAAATTTAAAAATTAAAAAAAAAATTTAAAAAGACATAATAATTAAAGCTTTTATAGGAAACCCCACAGCTTGCCTCTAATTATGTAAGACAAAGTAGTAAGGGATGATTCAGCAGAATAAGGAAACTGTCTGAAAATTAGTGCTCGTTTCTTTACACTACACATTAAGGCAACATAAATTTAATAATGAGTATGCATAGAGTAGTATATATGCTAACAGTATAAGATAGCAGATAAATTTCACCTTAATGAATCCAAAAATTTCAATCTTGTTAATACTTTACTCTTATTACTAGCAATTGAAGGAACACATTACTGTTCCTTTAAGTAATAGTACCTCAAAGCACAAGACACAAAGGATGTCCTGTGACATAGTGGGTAAAGGGATCCATGGAAGGGTCATAATATGATCTGTGGGTAGACTGAGGCACCCTGTAATTTACCTTGACATGTCATCCCTACTTCAATCTAGCCTTTCCTTTTTATTAGCTTAAATAAAGTTATCCCATCACTAAGTGTTTTCTCCCTAGTTTCCATCTTCATCTCCCTCTTTGATTTTTTTGTTTGAACTAGATCCTAATAACACTCAAACTTCTTGATTGGCAGCAGGTGCAAGCACTCAAAAGCATGCTGTTTTCCACCACAGCTGAAAGTTCTGGTTATTAGTGAGACAGCATGCATATCATACATTGTTCTTTCCTTATTTCTCTTTTACATGTAAGTGAAAGTATCATACCCACTTTCACTTATGTGTGTAGGTAGGTTTTCTGATTTAGGAACCTCACTGCTCAGTAGTGAAGTGGGTTCTACAAATGCTCAACACCAAACCCAGGGGCCTTGTTTCTGTGGTTGACAACCAATTGTTCCAGGCTAGAATCACGTGCTTCAATGGGAATCAAACTTTATTTTGCCTGAGGCAAGCCTTGGGCTAGTGACCCCACACCTAGTGTTCAAAGGTCACTCTATGCCCACCTCTTCTTTCTCACACAGGACCAAATGACAGATTAGGGGTGGAAGACCTTCCAGGAATTGAACAAAAGGCTTGAAAAATCCCTTTCCCAATGAATTCACATACCATGCTGCATCTAATTTCAGAGTGGGTCTGACACACCATCTGCAGCCCCACCAGGACCCCAGGAAACCAGCTGCAAGCACTGCTTGGAGAAGGACCTGAGGCAAGGAAGGGACACAAACCTGTGCAAGTATTGGGAGCCCCATTCCACCACATCCAAGCAGTGCAACTTTGGGCAGGGCGCTTTACCTCTCTGTGCAGCCCTAGCATGAAAGTGAACAAGTTAAGTGCCTGGCAAACAGCAAAGTGAGCCAATTATGGCCTGCAGTGCCAAACCCACCGCCCTGGGAGACTGAGGTGGGTCCGGGGTCCATCCGAGCGCGAGATCTGACTGGCCAGGGGGAACTGGCCCAAGGCCCAGCCGCCCCACCCTGCACCATCAGGTATGGCGCCGACTTTCAGCCCCAGGCCCTGCTGGACTGCCTCCAAAGAGCTGGCCACCCACCCGCCCCGCTCTCCTTGCCAGGGGATGGGTCTCTGCGGCTTTCACCCTCTTCAGCTCCCAATAGCCGCCGCCACCACCGCCACCGCCACCGCCACCTCTGCCCACGGCCCGCTGCTCACCTCTCCTCCTGTATCCTCTGCAACCACTAAGGCCAGCGCTGTGAGATCTCGCGAGACTTTGGTCCTCCCCTCACTACTCCGCCCTCACCACTGTGCAAACCTAGCCTGGAACTAGCTTGGCCCCTCCCCTTTACACCGCCCACCGCGCCTGAGGGTCAGTACTAGCCATTCTTGCAACCTTCTCTCCATATCCCCATCCCTGAATCCACTCCACCCACCCCATGACCCCAAAGGATTAAAACCCAGGTGCTAGGCAGCACCTCTGTTTTATGTGGCCCATCAGTGTTTTTGCGCATGCGCCTGCCCAGGCCCTGAACCTGGGAGCCTCAGCCCGCATGGTAAAAATAGTAATCATAGCAGCTGAGAACTTTAACAACACCCCTTGGATCCTCACAACTGCCCTAAGAGGGTATTACCATCCTCCCTATTTCACAGAGGAAAAATTAGCTTGGCAAGATTAAGCAATGGGCTCCAAGTCATACAGCTGGGAAGTGGCAAGAGCCCACATTAGAATCTGGGCTCCTCTGGAGCCCAAACCAGTGCCCTCCATGAAAACCCCTAGGCCCTATCCCTGCTTGCTCCAAGGGCACTGCCTCTTAGCTCAAGTCTTCACTCCCCATCCCATCCCTGGCCCCAATGTTCACCAAAGTAAACAGAGACACGCCTAGGAGGTCATCTGCTAAAATCCCCCGATCTTGATAAAATTGTTATCAATAAAATGTTTCAGCTTCATTGCATGAATTTCCTAAGGCCACCCTGTGCTATTTTTTGTGCAGGATCCAGAAAATGATGAGACTGTATTGAATTCTGTAGTCTCCTTGGATATGCCATTCCATCATACTTTGATGATACAAAGTATGATGGAATGGCATAGAGGAGATAGAATATACATGATGTTAGGGAGAAGACACATGGCATTTCTTCCCAGGGGAAATCGTAATAATTGTTTCTAAAGAAGAGGAGCTAAAATTTATTGAAGGTATATATTCTTCCAGTCCTGGAGATGAAGAAACTTGCAAAAGTGTTCATAGTTAGTCAGAATTTGAACCTGAGTCTGAATTTGATCCTGTTCCACAAGCAGCATAGTCTACTTATTTTGGGTCAGGTTCTGTAAAATCATGAGCCTTTAAGGTTCAATTTACCCCTTTGTTGGAGTCTTCCTTACATGATAATTATGTCTGTTAGAAAATGCAGTCCCACTCACCCTCCAAGATAGTTCACTCTCCAGGAAATAATTCTGCTATATGAGCCAGAGCATATGAGTCCCCTTCTACATATCAACCCAACCCAATCCACCAGCTGAAAGAGTGGGTCAGGAGACAAAATCACATGAAAGGGGCAGCTACAAGGTGCCTAGCACAGCTCCAAGTGCTGTCCACTCACTAACACATTTAGTCTGATAATTCAGTATCAGTTAGGATAAGCAGCACTGGGCTGACAGCAGCAGGAGTTGAAGCAAGGGAAGACTCCTGGCATATGGCACTCCAGGGAAGCAAAGGAGAAGCCATCCTTAGTTCATCGGGCCAAGCCTCCATGTGGTTTGGGGCATTTTTCTTTGAAGCTTAGCCTCAAGTACTTTTCTCCAGCCCTACCAATGATTCTTGGGATGCCTAACATCTTCTAGTGCACTAACCTTTCTACTTAAAGCAGCTAGTATTTCTACCCAAGAACACTGGCCTCTCATAAGCCATTAGAGCCCAGGATATTTTGGGGAAGTTTGCTAGAGACAATGGTAATAGAAAATTTATCTGCTTTAAGAGAGAGCCCCAGGCAGATGAGGTGGAACATGCCTGTATTCCCAGCTACTTGGAAGGCTGAGCTAGGAGGATGGCAAGTTTAAAGTTAGCCTATGCAACTTAGTGAGACCATATCTCAATATAAATGCTTTCCAAAAGGGCTGGAGATGTAGCTTAGTAGTAAAGTGCACATGCAAGATCATGGTTCAATCCCCATACTGCAAAATGAAGTTAGATAGATAGATAAATAGAGAGAGAGAGAGAGAGAGAGAGAGAGAGAGAGAGAGAGAGAGAGAGAGAATATGCAGGAAGCCTGTACATCTCCTTTACTTAGCTTATTCATGTGTTTAAACCAACTCCACTTGGCTTCTCTGTTTCTTACAGCCCAAACATTCACACTGGGTCAGGCAGGAAGACAGCAATTGGTGGGGGATAGACATGCATCGTCCCTGCCAGGTGGAGCCACCCGAATTTGTGTGCTATCTTCTAAAGTAGCCCTCTCCTCATCAGTCCTACTCAGGTAAGTGCTGTCTGGTTCTAAGCACTCAATTTGAGAAAGAACCTCTTTCCTTTGTCTCTCACATCTTTTGATTGCCTCTTTGATGGGTATAAATGGTATTTTACTTTCCCAGCTCACACATCTGGTAAGTGGCAGAGCTGAAAGTCTGGATACCATCCAGATTCCAGGCTTTCAACCACCAAGTTTAATGCCATATACCATCTAGACTCATTAATTTTTTAAAAAAAAAGGCAAAACAAAAAAATAGGGCCCTGAGACTAACCAGAAAAACAAAAAAATCTCAAATTCCACTTCATATTTTCTATTTGGCTTCGAACTCACCTCGTAAGTATTGCTGTGAAATAAAGTTGGTGGTGCCAATTTTGTAGAGGCTAGTAGTCATTTGCACTGCTCACCAATGACTTTTGGCTCTCCACCTTCTGGGCACCTGCAGGATTGACTTCCTGGTCACGTGACTAGTCCTGACCAAAGAGTGTACATGGAAGGAGTTTGTGCCATTTCTGGGTGGAGCATTTAATGCTAGTGAGAGAGGAGCCTGAGATATGTCTTTCTGATAGGACAAACAATAATGCCCGTGATCGTGTTTTCTCCATTGAGAAAACTATCAACCAAACCAAACTATCATTGTTGCATAATGTGAGCAAAACACAGATCTTTTTGATTTTAAGCCATTGAAATTTGGGGGTTAATAACTATCATAGCCTGCTGTAGTCTATCCTGACTGATGCAACTGGCCTCCTATATCCATAGTTTCACCAGTTGAGGATCAAATACTTTCTTTAAAAAAACTGCTTTGAGGGCTGGGGCTATAGCTCAGTGGCAGAGTGTTTGCCTAGTATGTGTGAGGCACAGGGTTTTACCCTTACACTGCATAAAATAAACAAACAAAATAAAGGCATGCTGTTCATTGACAATTACAAAAATAATTAAAAAAAAAACTGCATTTATGGGATGTGGTGATGGCTCAGTTGTAGAGCACTTGCCTAGCATATGTGAGGAACTGGGTTTGATTCTCAGTCTCACATTTAAAAAAAATAGATAAAACCAACAAATAAAATAAAGGTATTGTGTCCATATGTAAATAAAAATACTTTAAAAACTGCATTTATACTGAACATGTATAGAAATTTCTTCTTGTCATTATTTCCTAAACAATACAGTATAACAACTATTTTCATATAATTTACATTGTACTATGTTTATAAGTAATTTAGAGGTGATTCAAAATGTACCAAAAAATATGTATAGGTTATTCAAATATGTACTTTGTATAAAGTGAAGAACATTCATTGATTTGGGAATCCAGGAGAGGTCCTGAAACCAGTCCCTCTAGGATACCAAGGGACAATTGTACATACAGTATGATTGTTTTCTCATTGATTCAAACATTTTTCTGCCAAGCTGGTAAAGAGTAAAAGCTCAAGCCACATTCCTGAAGGTCCCAGTTTAATACATCTGGGATGGGGAACAGACCTGTGCACTGTCTGGTATGCCCAGCCAATTCTAATGGTCTAGCAAGGTTGAGATTCCTGCATGGCTACATCTTGTGATGGTAGATTAAAATATGGTGTCTACCCTTGAGGGATACCTAGACTGGGAGGACAAGCCCAGAGCCAGAAAAATTACACTACTAACACGGAAAATGACCTGAAATATGCAAAAGTAAGTAAGAATATATAAGCAATTGATGAAAACTAAAGTTATACATGTAATAGAAAGTAGATATGCTTCCTGGCAAATCCATTCGTCAACTCTGTGACCACAAGACCAGGTACCCAAGCTGTCAGCTTAACATGGAGACTATTATCTGTCACTATACTTTTCAGTTATGTAAAACAAAGCTTAGAAAAGCTCTAAAGATGTGGCCCAGATTCAAAATAGTTAGCAGAGAGCTAAATTGGACTCCAGATCCAGGCTTTTATCTATCTAGGGCCCAAGGACTTGGCTGATTTATTTACGGTCCCTGCTTCTCTTCCAGATTTCTTTCTTGTTTCCCCTTTTACCTTTAACCATGTATTCTGACCGCATTAAACTGCCTGTCACTGCAGGCTCATACCATTCCACTTACTGCACACTGCAGTGCTTTGGCTCCAGCTGTCCTGTCTGTCTGGCATGCCTTCCCTCAATCCTCTCCACCTTGTTTCTGAACCCCAGCCAGGTTATTGAATACTTGATTGGCTGGCCCCATCCTTGGTGCTATGACTGCCCCCAACAGCAATTCCTTTACTGGCTGACTTAGCATCTCCATCATTAGGTTGCAGTTGGGTCTCAGTTTCCTTTCTCTGAGTCATGTAACTAGCATTGGGGACACTGTGCTAAAGCACCAGCCATGACCCCGTGAATGCTTAACTCAGCTAAATCACATTCCTACAACCCACAAGACAGATCCTTTCAACAAGACCACACAGTGAAATATTTATGAAATGCCTTTGTTTTCTGGTAATTTTGTGACCACTGTACAATTCTCCACCTTTGTGAATCTCAGTTGTCAGAAGTAAAGTAGAACTAATGGGAGTAACTGCCTCATGGTTGTGAGAATTTATTAAGATGTAAACTTGAGTGCCTTGCCTGGTTCATAAGGGAGACATGAACTAAATCCCAACCACCTTGGTTGTTATGAGTATCTTCTTATTTCAACACTGCTATTATCTCTACTCAGCATACTCCCATAGATGTCATCATTAATATTATCACTCATACTTCCAACCATGTCTAAGTGACTGTGCTAAACATTCCTTCCTAGAATGCATAGTATCCTCAGAATCCTCAAAATGTATTCTTCACAGTCTTGTAATGTTTGGGTGTCCCAATCATAAATTATCTCCCTGGTACCTCCAGGAATCTCTCCAGTGCATTTTTGGGAAGTCTGTAGCTGCCAGACAGTTCCATTCAGACTATCTGGATATGGCTAAGAAAACATAGGTTCTCTTTAGCCTCCCACTTTCACTGACATTCTTCTCACTATGGGTGTTTCCAATTCATTTATGGTCAGCCCAGGCCACTGTGGAGATGGCCCCTATGTCTCCCTATGGAAGGATCAGGATGGCAGTCAAACAGGCCTGTGGGCTTCTGAAATCATTGATAACTCTAAAAGGAATAATACCTGCACAAAGCTTATTTTTTTTCTTACTAGAAGAAACTCTAATAATGGGGATTTTAGTTGGGAATAATAATGCCCTCAGAGTGATCTAATCTTGTCCCCCTTCCCTCCTCATCTTTCACATATCTGAAGCACAGTAGGCAAAATTGGGGTTTTGGTGAGCATTTCCAGTTGAGATTGCCTGTTGAATGAGTCTGGGCTATTATAAAATGACAAGAAAACAGATCCTTTCCTCACTACCCAAATGTCATCAGAACAGGAAACCTTTGAGGGAAAACAAAGCTTAAGCTACAGAATAAAGAAAAAATGGAATATTGACTTTTCTGATTGGAAAGATTCTGAAGACCCAAGCTTTGAGTGGTGTTTGCTGAGACCCCACACTGAGATGAACACCCAGAGGGCATGTGAAAAATAAAGGAGAGACCCATTTGTAGGAAGAAAAGAAAACAGCAGGTATGTTAACATTGTTGGTATGAGAAGAGACCAGAAATCAATGAAGAGATAAAGAGGTGGCCCAAGAGGCAACTTGCCTCCAGGAAGGTCAATGACCAAAGTGAGAAGGCCTCAGATTGGGAATTTTTCCCAGAGGGATGGAGTGAGAAAAAGCTTTTTTGTTTTGTTTTGTTTTGTTTCAGAACCTTGTTGACACACAATGGCTTAAATAAATGTTTATTCCCATCTCATCTGACTCATTTTGCTGGAACAATGAGCTTACATTCCACAGCCTGGACTGACCCTCCTGTACCTCACTACTGATAAAGCATAAAGGGTATGATTAGTGCTTTTTGCATGAAGAAGGACCATGAAATTAGCTGGCTTCTCTTTTGTGTAGCTTCTGACAGCAATATATAGCAATTTATCTTGTATTCTTGTGTCAGCCATTTCTAGGGGCAAAAAAAGTTTGGGAGGCATGATCGAGGAACATTTTTCACAATTTAGCAATATGTAAGCAACAGCCTTTCAAAGTAAAAAAAAAAAAGGAAGAACGAATTCCACAGTTACAAGTAAGGAAAGAGGACATTAGATGGGTGCAGTAGTGCGGGCCTGTGATTTCAACTACTCAGAAAGCTGAGGCAGCAGGATCGAAAGTTTGAGACCAATCTAAGCAATTTAATGAGACCCTGTCCCAAAATAAAATAAAAAAGGCTAGAGAGGTAGCCCAGTGGTAGAATGTCCCCGAGTTCAATCTGAGTACAAAAAAAAAAAAAAAAAAAAGATGGCATTAGGATGAACACTGTGGTAAAGAATTGAAATTAGTAGTATCATTATAAACTAAAGCTTTTTAATGAAAGGAAAAAGAAAACAAATAAAAAGAGATGTATGTGTATGCATGCATTTATAGACATAACATAGTTCCAAATTCTGAACACTAAGAGGACTTAGAACTCTTGTTCCATAGAAATGAGCAGGACAGATCTCCACCCAGATCTGGATTCTAAATACTATTCTCCAATAATACAGACTTGAAGAAATTGTTGCTCCCAGAAATGGAGCAGGAAAAATGTAAAATAATCCTGGAACACCTTGTGGTGTCAGAAAATAGAGAGATACTTAATAAGGAATAGGGGCTTAATTTTTTTTTAAATGGTAAATTATAATTACATATATCAGGATGATTCCTTGTAACATATATGTAATGATTGCAGCATAAATTGGTTGATTTGATAGGGACTTATTGAAAAGATACAGAAACCAATATGAAAGAGTTTCCAATAGCCAAAGTTGGAACATTTTGAGAAACTAACTATAGTATTGGACTATAAGTCATAGAATTAAATAGATAACCATAAGTCCATATGAATAGAAAAAAATAAGAAAGAAAAGAATAGAGAGAGTTGTTTCCTTAAAGATAATTACAGTTTATAAATAAAGAAAGGATAAGTGAAATAAAAATAAAATAACCTTTAGGAAACCATAATAATAAGTGTTATGGGTAAGATCTATGAATGGATGCCAAAAATGTAAGTGAGCAAAAACATTTTTTTCCTCTAGTATGGGAATTTAATCTAGGGCCTCATGCATGACACACCAGTATTCTACCACTGAGCCACATCCCCTAAATAAGTAAAAATTGAGAGAGAAATAAGATATTTACAAGGTATGTTTCCCAAGATATTTATTAATCACAAAGGCAGAAATAGTAAGTTTATAATAAGAAATCCAAGAAGCATCACAAGATTGAAATTAATATCACTCTAACCAGTCATGTTGATGTATCCCCCTTCCCACCAAATAATCCCATAAGGACCTTTCACCTCTGTGGCATCTCCCAACCAAATCATAAGTAAACACCAAACCCAAGAGGAGAGACCTTGTGCAAAACATCTGACTAGCATCTTTTAAAAGGATCATGGTCATAAAAGACTAGAGAGACTGAGGCACTGCCATAGACTTGAAGAGACTAAGGAGTCATTATGACTAAATGCAACACAAGATCCCAGTCAGAAACAAGACCTTAAAGGAAAATTGGTGAAATTCAAATAAAGTCTATAGATTAGTTGATAGTTTTATAACCAGGATTTTGTCTTTGTTTTGATAGTTGTACTATAATTATTTATTTATGTATTTGTATTGAGGATTGAAGCCAGGAGGATTGTATTGCTTGGCCACTGAGGGAAAACCCTATCCCTTTTTATTTTATTTATTTATTTATTTGAGACAAGGTCTTGCTAAGTTTCTTAGGGCCTTGCTTACTTGCTGAGGCTAGCCTCAAGCTTGATATCCACCTGCCTTACCCCCTTGAGTTTCTGGGATTACAGGAATTCACCCTTGTGCCCAGCCTAGTTAATCTTTTTAAGAGTTAATATGAGTGGAAACGGGGTGAAGGGACTGCAGGAATATTCTGTGATTTTGTAGAGGGCGAAAAATACTTTAAACAACACCAATACAAAACCCTTGGTTAATAATGATAGAATTGAGAAGTGAGCTTCACACCAGCATTTTAGGTTAGGTGTGTGTGAGGGCATGTGACATAGTTCACATCAGTGGGCAAGTAAATCTCTCTCCTGCTCTTTTTCCCTGGCAAAACCTGATGTGAGGGCAGGAGACCAAATCAGAGGGTGTTTCTCAGCATAGCTAGATCATCAGAAGAGAGAGGTGCAAAGAGAAGTCCAGAGCAGACTTTGAAATTAGGGAGTTTAAAAGAAACAAATTGTTCTGATAAGGGAAACAGTGGAGGAGAATATTGGGGAAGGGCAGGGAATATAAAAGTTGGAAAGGGACAGAAGTTCAGGGAGCTTTGAAAAAAGATTCCTAGCATTCACAACTTATACAAGTTGTTTGCATTAAAAACTCCTTCCATATCCCCAGACCTTTGTAAAGTCTGCTGCACATACAAGCTTGGTGTCTGTATCCATGGGTCTCTATGTCTATTAATTTGTATATGTTTGTGTATGTCTAACTATGTCAGTGTCTATAAGTATGTTTGTCTATATTTTTATGTTTTTTTTTTGTTCTGTGAGGCAGTCCATATCTCTGTGTGTACATTTGTTTGTCTTTATTTCTATTTATTTGAGTCCATCCATAAGAGTGCATCTCTGTGTGTATATTTTTGAGCCTGTATGTCTTCTTTTTGTGTGTATGTGTGTGTATTGGAAATCTCAGCAAAGGACTGATTTCTTGTGACAATGGATTTACATACAAAGTCACAGGACTCAGAGGACCAACAAGACATCAGCCAAGACAGAAGGAAATTGAGCCCTAGGTATCATAAGAATGTAAGGTCTTAGGAATTCAATGACATCTTTGCATAGGCATTGGAATTTCCCCCAGGCACTTGGAATGCTGGTGGGGGTGGAGTTTCATGTCAGTAATAGCTAGAGACTTCAGAGGGCAGGATGACCCTACTCCAAGTCAGCTTACTCTGTATTATCTCCATTTCACAGGTAGGGAAACTGAGTCTCACAACAGCACTTTGATGAGACTGAAGAGAAACAGCCAGCTGATGAGCCAGCAGAGGCCTCTGGGTGAATTGAACACAGTGAACTGCAGTGAGGAAAATCAGCATCCGATCTATTTTCTTTCAGTCTTTCTGATAATAAAGTCTCTTGGGCATAGTCCATCTGCAACACCTCTCTCTTACTGCTAGTGTTTCTTTTTTATCAGTCAACACATGCTAGGAGCATCACAATCTCAGGATACAACCAAACATATTCTTCCATAAATGTGCAAAATGACTGCTCTGCAGATATGTGATGTTACAATCATAGCACACCCTGTCCCACCCCTCCAAAAAAAGAACAAGTCTGGTTGGATTCTTAGATAACTTGGCTGTCTTATCTACATAAACTTAATGACAGGGCAGATACTATTTTTTTTCCATTTAGGAGACATTTTAATTTTGATAATAATTTTGGGAATAAAACATGAATCATTCAATTCACTAAAAACCATTTAACATCTGTAGGCCTCCTGAGCTCCTAAAAAACTTTAAAATAAATTTTATGTATTTTTTAGTTGTAGATGGACACAATACCTTGTTTTTTTAAATTTAATTTTTATGTGGTGCTTAGGATTGAACTCAGTACCTCACACATGCTCAGCAAGTGCTCTACCAGTTTTCCAAAATTTTTTTTTGAGATTTGTGCCATGAGAAGTAAATTCAAGAGAGTTTCTGTTTGTTTGTGTAATTTTTTTATTTTAGAAATATTCAAGGCTATGAAAGAGTTACAAGAACAGCAAATAATCTTTTATACACTAGATTTGACAGCTATTATTTCTGACAAATTTACCTTGTAAGCTCTTGTGTGTGCATGCCTCTCTTTCTGTACGTATTTATATGTGTATAGGTATATGTATATGCACATGCATATTACACACACACACTATTTTAAAGCATTGAGATTCCAATGTTAGAATATTTAGTTCTAAATATTTCAAGTATTTCCTAAGACCAGGGACATTCCTTTGTATAACCACAATATGGTTACCAAATTCAGGAATGTAATGTGGACACCATGATATTATCCAACATATAATCTATAGTCAAATCTTCTGGTTGTCCCAATGAAGTCATTTTCAATAATTTTATTTTTTTCTGATGCACAACCAATTAGGAATCAGATTACACATATTTTTCATTTAACCTGGAATAGTTCCTCAGTCTTTCTTAATCCTTAGGACCTTGATCACAGCCTATTTTTAACAAAGAGAAAGCAAGCTTCACATTTGGAGTCTTGAGCTCATCACAATATCCAGCTAGAATGCCATAGATTTTAGTTTTCTGAGTATGTATCTTCCAATTATCATCTATTTATAGAAAGTGACATGAGTTTCTACTTTTGGGGAGTAATTTATGGTGTCTTTTAAAACTCTGCTTTAAAAGTAAAATATTTAAGGGAAAATACTAGAGAAATAAAAAAGCAGGCAAGTAAGTCAGCCACATTTTCTCAGCCTCAGCACTATTAGCACTTGAGGCCACAGAATTCTGTTTCATGGAGTGTCCTTCATATTGTAGAATATTCTTCAGTGTTCCTGGCCAATACCTACTAGAGGCCAGTAGCATTCCCCCACTCTCTCTCTAGTTATGACAGCCAAATATGCATGCAGATATTACCAAATATCACCTTGGAGGCAAACTTACCCAGCTGAGAGCCATTGACCTAGCCAAAAGATGTGAGTGGAGGGTGAGTTGATGCAGGAGCTCACAGATCTTGGAGAAAAGTACTCGCTTCTGTCCAGTTCAGTTCAAGCCATGTTGATCAATCACTGGCCAAATGTCTTGCCCTGTGCAAAGCCCTGGAGAGACAAATAGGCAGGAAATAGTCTAGTTCTTCAAGAGATTCCCTGAATTAAGCAGCAGGCAGGGGGTGTGTAAGAGGAAGAAATAATTAACCAAGAGGAAGGAGCTGTGAAAAACTATAACATAACCTGGAATTAGATCTTCTTATTAAGCCTCCTCACTCTCTTTTTTTTTCTTTTTAAAGAGAGAGTGAGAGAGGAGAGAGAGAGAGAGAGAGAGAGAGAGAGAGAGAGAGAGAGAGAGAGAGAGAGAGAATTTTTAATATTTATTTTTCAGTTCTCGGCGAACACAACATCTTTGTTGGTATGTGGTGCTGAGGATCGAACCCGGGCCGCACGCATGCCAGGCGAGCTACCGCTTGAGCCACATCCCCAGCCCAAGCCTCCTCACTCTCAAAAGAGCTCTCTTCTGGCCCAAGTAATTGTTTCTAAAACATGAATCAGATCATGTCAGTCCTCTGAAGAAAAGCTTTCACCTTCCCACTACACTTAGAACCAAATAACTTTCAACTCCTTGTGGGACCTGCACCATCTAGCTCCTTTCTCCCTTTTGGCCTTAATTTTTTTTGCTCTCTTTTGGTCTTGAGCTGCAACTACCCTGGGCCTCTGTCTCCTGAGATTTCCCCATGATCATTTCCAAACAAAGTTCTTTGCATTGTGATGTTCTCTATGTGGAAAAGTGTCCCAAGTATTTTCAGGGTTGGCTCCTGGTCACAGAGGTTCAAATGTCACTTTCCCTGACTACCTTTTGCACTGAATCCCTCTAACCAATTACCCCCTGTAAATTTCTTCCATGGTACTTTCTGTATCAGGCACTGTTGGTAGTGGACATGACTTCCAATGAAACTGCTCTTCTTTTTTTGTGGCCAGCTGGGCAGAGGTGGCCCATGAGAGATGCAGAAATCTGCTTACCCTACCTGATATAGACACTGTCTCCACCTCTTTACCTCCTGCTGAAGTACAGGAATGAGGACAGGAGAGGAGGTGTTTGAACACTGCAGGACCCCAGGGAGAATGCAAATTTCAGAGCCACATATCCAGTACCAGCATCCTCCTATCTTCTACTCCAGGGAGAAAATCAAAGGCCTAGGGTGTGAGCCATGATAATCAGGTTATCTTCTACTTGCCTCCAAAAGCATACCTAACTAAAATACTATTTGAAATTACTGTGAATTTTGTTGCTTGCTTTAATATGTGTGTATGCATTTAATAAATATGTGTATATAAATTTTAATTGGCACATAATTGTCCATGTTTATGGGGTCTAGTGTGACATTATGATACATGTATACAATGCATGGTGATTAGGTCAGGGAAATTGGTATAGCCATCACCTCAAACATTTATTATTTCTTTCTACTGGAAGCATTACAAGTCCTCTCTAGTGGCTATTTTGAAATATGCAATTGAATGTGGTCAAGCATAGTTACCCCACCATGTCCTGAAATATTAGATGTGATTGTTGCTGTCCTGCAAGCCTGTACCCATTAACCATCCTCTCCCATTTCTTGCCCCCAGTTTTTTGGCTTTTGTGCATATCCCACCCCTAGGCAGGATGAGGAAGACCTGTCTTACTTATTTACTGCTACATCTTTGGCCCCTGGGCACAGAGTTAACTCAGGATAGAGTTCCACAGCTACTTACCTACATGTTCTCTAATTCATCTCATGTATAAAATAAGAATCATCACAGCACCTTGAAATATTTTGAGGACTGAATGAACAAATCTGCATATAGCACTTAGTGCAGCACGTGGCACCCTGTCATTGCTCAAAGAATTGCTAGTATTTGTTGACTTAATGAACTAATTAATGTATGGAGAAAGGGTTCTTTCTCTGCTTGCTTTTTAAGCCCCATGTCCTTTGGCTCTCTCTTTCTCTTCAAATCAAAGTTGTTTTACTTGGTGCTGACAAGTCAGGCTATTGATTAAGAAACATGACCACACAGTGAGAAGAAATTCACACCTCTTACTTTTAGCTGCTGGATCAGCACTTGCTGGAGGTTGAGAAGAGACAAGCATTGCAAATAGAAGAACAGGGTCCATATAGCCCAGGCCAGGAAGTGCTGGAAATGAAATTTAATAAGCTGCTTTGCTTTTGCACACAATGGGATGGGTAGAATTTAGCCAATAATTGCCTGACAAAAATCACTTGGATGTCAAGTGAAGGTTATAGGGACAGAGATTCAAAAATGTAGTGGGGAAGGCTGAAACCCATCTGAACCTAAGAAATATACTTATTCTTAACTCAACAGAATATTAAGCACCTACTCTGTGTGATGTAGACAAGGATCTGGCAGAGAAACAATAAGGGGATTCCCACAGAGATTCCCACAGACTCCGCTGACTTTCTTTCATAATAGCCTTGCCACCAAGTAGACACTAATTCAAAATTTTAGATCCCATTTGGCTTAGTTCATGATCAGTATTACTGCCACTAACTAATAGTTCCAGTACTTACTCTGTACTAGGCACTCTGCTGAGACCACTTTACCAACTGTGGTCAGGGACACTTGCTAGAAACCTAACCAGCATCTATTTCCTTCTTCCTTACTAGAACAAAAACTCACTTTTATTCAAGGTGGCACCAAATAACAAAAATCCCTCCAAAACTGGCACTCAAACTTTGTCACTAGCATCCAAACACATGTGTGAGTGGGACTTAGACATTTTATTTCACCCCAGGAGTCAGTGAGGTGAGGGTTAATGTTATTCTTATTTTACAGCCAAGCATACTGAGGTTTAGAGATTAAATGAAATGTCATATGTCATACAGCTTCCTGCTGGTGAAGATCGGATGTGAATCCAAGCCATCTGTTCTTCTGGTCTATTCTTATTTGAACAGATAGCATATATATGCACAATGGCATTTAGTCCTCTCAAGAACATCAATGGGCAGGGTAACTGGTAAAATTTTCTGATACCTGCCATGGTATGTTCTCTGATCATCTGACATCTTCCCTGGGGTCACCTCTCTGGCAGCTTCAAAGGCTAGCCCCTCTCCAGCCCAGTGGAGCCTGGAGTATGGAAGAAGAAGAAGAGACAGGTGGGGAAGTGGTCAGATTTTAGATGTTCATCTAGGCAGAACTCCTAGCAGAAGATTGCAGATAGAGGGCATGGAAAAGTCAGAAGCAGAGAAGATTTGGCATCATTTCCTATGTGAAATTCTGACTAGGGACAATGTCAAAATATAATCAGCATACAGTGTGATTAGGCAGAATGAGAGTTTGCAGTTTGCATCCAAAATTTTCTAGAAATTTCCATGTGTCTGAAGAGGGACACAGAAAGAAACTGATTGTGGAAGTGAGACTAACAGGAGTTGCTGTGGGAGGGGTGAAGTGGCTCTGAGACTGCAAGTTACAAGGTGACCAGAGATGACCAAGAGAAAATGGGTGAAGCAACAAGTTTTCTAGCAGAAAATTAGCACCAGAAAGGTAGGGCTGGTCAACTTGGAGGTGCCAGGAGTGGACTGGGTGGACCATCACTGTCTAGAAGTCCAGCAGCTGTAGGACCTGCAACTGTAGCCTGCTGAACCAGTGACAGAGGGCAAGGAGGTCACTGTCCCAGAGACTGGCAAAGGCTTACAGAGCAGTAGCTTGAGGCATTGGATTCTCTTCCACAGGCCCACACCATCTTGGTGAAACTAGAAAAAAGGAAGGAATTCTGAAACAATGGAGTCTTTTGGTGAAAAGACCTCTTAAACCAAAGGAATATGGGTCACGGAGTAACCATTTTCATTCAAGTTCTAGTTGCTCTCAACAGAGGGTTTAGTCTGGGATGAATACTGGGGGAGTCACAGACCTCCAGAAGTAGCTTAGTTCCACACACTCAAGCTGTGGGGAGAGCGTGCTTTTGATGGGTCCTGCCGTGGCAGATACTGCCTTCCTCCAGGTCTCCCAGACAAACAAAGTGGAAGGCACCATGGAAATACACAACTGTCTCTGGGCCTCAGTATTTTCATTTTTCCAATGGGAACCAAGGTCACCTCCCAGTGTTAACAGGACTGATGAGGGGCAGAGCCATGGAGCAGCTTGGCAAAGTCACAGGCTAGACAGTGAACCTCTATTTTCATTTTCACTTCCATCCTTTTGGCTTCCTATGGACACTGTCAAAGTTGTGCCTGGAGCCAGCTGGGACCAGGGAGGGGACTCAGTGACTGCAAAAGGATTGACAAGCTTCATTTTAATGCTCAAGTTGTACCATATCACCAGGAGGTGTTCATGGATACTTAGTAAACTGATTGAATGAATAAATGAATAATTATGGAAGTCATAGACATCAATGATGTCCAGCGAGGCTCTGATGTGCTTTTGGTGGGATTACCTAAGTAGCAAAGGCAGTCATTTTTCAACCTCAGTTTGAATAACACCTTCTGCGAGAGGACTCCCCTGATACCCTCATCAGATATAAGTGCCCACTTTGCACTCTTCTCTACCCTTCCCCCATATACTAGATGGTTCATTGTGGTTTTCACTTGACTTCAAATTCTTAGAACTCCCTGATACCCTCGTCAGGTATAAGTGCCCACTTTGCACTCTTCTCTACCCTTCCCTTATATACTAGATGGTTCATTGTGGTTTTCACTTGACCTTGAGTTCTTAGAGACAAGGTTACATCTTATTTAATTTTCCTGCATCCCTAGCACAGGGTCTAGACCAATGAAATAACAAGAACATTTTATTAAGTGTTTTTCAGGTACCAGGCATTGTTCTAAGTGCTTTAGCTATCAATATGCTTGACTACCTGAATATCAGGTTCCAGGGTGACATTCTCATGCCATTGTACAGGTAAGAACACTGAGGCTCAGAGGAGGTAAGAAGCCTGATATTTCTTCCAGCTTTCTGCATCCTTCTCTATCAGACAGCCTAATTCTTGAGGTTTGAGAACAGTATGAAAATCCCAGTGATGGGACAGTCTGTCTATCTGACTGGGTAGGTGTATAGAAAGAGAGAACAATAAAGAGACAGCACATGTTAGCAGCTGACAACCCTGCCACATGTCAGACACAATGCATTCTCTGTCACAGAACTAAAACACTGAGACCACACCAGGAGCAGTGCTTCTGAATGGAGATTGTTTTTGGGGGGCACTACAGGAACCATCTGCTAGTAGATTCAGAACAAATGGGTACACGTATATGCTGTTAGGGCTATGATATTTCTTGCAGGAATACCAGGGAAAACAAAACCAAGGTAATGTCTCAAAACCTCAGCAACAAACATGGAAATGTGCAGAAGTGAGCTCATGTGGAATAGAGACAGTAACACAACAATATCGACACCCACAACCAAGAGTAAAAAAAAGTTCAACACCCTGTTGGCACATCCAGTTTCAAAAATAGAACAAAATAGGGCCACAATCTTGCTTTTTGAGGGAACTCCTGAAATCTCCCAGAGGATCTGTTCTTTCATAAACCTTTCCTGCCCACACCTCTTGTTACCCATAAATCTTACTCTCTACATGGCAAGGGAGCCTGAAGAGCTTGGAGATTTACTGGAGCAAATAACTTTGCAAAAACAATGTATCCCATAAACAATTCTGGTGGAAAGCATCCAGCCCCATACAATAGAGCTAATCTTCTGGTCACACATTTCCCATCTGGTTTATTAGCATGGACGCCGCTTCCTTCCAGGTGGAGGCAAAAGCCACTTAGCCTGCATGTCAAAAAACAACAATGCTTGGCAGATTCTCTACTCATGTGGAGTTCAAAAGGCAGAAATTCAGAAGCATGGAGCAGCTCTTTCTTCCCTACTTTCTTTTCTTAAAGAATCACTGCAAATTTGAGGGCAGGGTGACATATTGATGCATATAGCTTTGTGGGCCATGATTCTGACTTCTACTTTAGCTCTATCACTGATTAGCCCTGTACTATGAGGCAAGGGATTTAACTTCCCAGAAGTATAATTTCCCATTGTTCAAGAGAAATTGTGTATAGATGCCTAAACCCACTGGTGCTTGGTAAGGTGTAAAATCAAACTGTTGAGTGGTACTGTTAGCACAACAATGACAAGTGTTGTTGAGAATGTGGAGAAATTAGAAGATTTGTTCCCTGGGTAGTAATGTAGAAAGGTGAGTGCGCTTGAAAACAGCATAAAGGTTCATCAAGGAATTAATAACAGAACTGCCATGTTGCCCATCAATGCTATTTTTGGGATATATGTTTGGAAGAACTGAAAAAAAAATTATACACCTGTGTATATAGCAACATTTTCTAAAATAGCCGAGGTATGGAAACAACATAAAATTCCATCTATAGACAAATAAGGAAAAAAAATATGGTATATGCATACAATGAAATATTATGCAAACTTGGAAAGGAGGAAATCCTGTCACATACCACAATTTAGATGTACATAGAGTTCACTATGCTGAGATAAAGCCAGATGCGAAAAATACAAATATGTACTATGTACACATCTTTATGTATCTTAAGTAGGCAAATTTCTACAACAAAAACAATTGTAGCATCCAGGGGCTGAAGAAGGCAAATGGAGAGCTATTGAATGAATGTGGGTTTCAGTTTTGCAAAAGGAAGAAGTACTAGAGATCTGTTCCACTACAATGTGAATATAGTTAACACTACTGAACTGGTCACTTTAAAGATGGCTACATTGGGAAATTTGATGTGTTTTTTAACCAAAAATAAAAATAATAAAAATATATTTTTTTTATGTTTCAGATTGGCAAAATTTAAAATGCCTGGCTGACGGGAGAGTTGGTTATATCAAAGAGAAATGGAAACATTCCTACTCTGTGAATAGCTGTGAAATTCATGTGACTATTCTAAGGGGCAATTCATAATTAGATACACACATTCTACAACCCAGCAATTTCTTTTCTCATTATTTATCGTAGGGCAGGTACAAAGATTTTCACTGTTATAAGAACAAAAGTTGGAGACGATCTAAATGACCATTAATAGGGCAAAGGATAAAGAAAAATGGCAAATACTCACAAATTAATAAAGGAATCAGATCTATACCAATGTATATCTCAAAAACATATTATTGAGTAAAGAAAACAGGTTATACAATAACACAGACAGCATGCCACTCAAAATAATGCAGAAGATTAAACGTATAAACTTCTAGTGTACCAGTCTTGAGATGCTCCCAGTGATCCCTGATAATTATGCCTTTGTGGAGCTCTTTCTACAGTGAATAAAGCTCAGCTGTATCTTACTCATTCCACAGAGACCTAATAGGGTTCTATGATTGTGGCTTCCAAGGCTAAATATAAGATATGCTGCTACCATGTTGCTCTCTGGTTTTTCCTATTGCTCATTCTGAAGGAAGTCAGCCACCACACTGTGAAGATGCTCAGGCAGGCTGGGCAGAGGCCTGGAAGATAAAGAACTGAGGGCTCCTGCCAACTGCCAGCACAACCGGGAGCCACCTTAGAGGTGAATGAACAAGTACAAGTGAAGCCTTCAGATGACAGCAACCTTAGGAGAGAGCATGAATCAGAAACACCCACCTAAGTCATTATTGAGTTCCTGAACCTACAAACTTTGGTATATCAAAGGTGCATTTTTTAGTACTTAGAGTTTGAGGGTGATTTGTTACACAGCAATAGGTAACCCATATATTTATGGTTACCACCTAAGGGTCTGTGCCTGCGGCCTGCTTTCCATTTGTACCACTAAGTGTCAAAAAGATGTTAAAGACACATTACTATCAAGCTGAACACTTCCTTCTTCAAGTACTCAGAAAAATGGATAGTTCTCTAAGTTTGATTTCTCTTTTGACATGAAGTCATCTTCACCAGTAGCAGCAGCCCATGCTTTGGACAATGCTTATTTGATCTGTTATTGACTGAATTCCATGCCTTTAACATTCAGATGTTGAAGTCATGACCCAAATATCTCATGATTTGGAGACAGGGTCTTTAAAGAGATAATTTATTTAAAATTAGGTCATCAGGATTTGCCCAATACAAGTTATCAGTATAAGAAAAGATTAGGGGGCTGGTGTTATGGCTCAGTGGTAGAGCACTTGTTTCACACTTGCAAGACCCTGGGTTCAATCCTCAGCAACACATAAATAAATAAATAAATAGTAAATGAATAAATAAAAAAATAAAGTTTAAAAATAAAACAAAAGATTAGTACATAGGTGCACTGCAAGAGAAAACTATGTTAACACAGGGAAGATGCTTAGAGTACCTATAAGAAGGGTGAGAGGCCTCAGGAGAAACCAACACTTCTGACCCATAGGTCTTGGACTTCTGGCTTCCAGAACAGTGAGAAAATAAATTTTCTTTGTGTAAGCTACCCAGTTTGTAGTCCTTTGTTTATGACAGCCCAGACAATGAATGCACAATCCAACACCCTTGCTTCATACCTGATGACCTTAGGTCCAGAGGTAGAAGTGACTTAGCTAAAGAAACAGGGAAAACAGAAAGCAGAAGCACAGAGAGCCCATGTTTTCTTATCTCAAGTGTGGTTTCTCCATTAGGTGAGCCCAAGGCCCAAATGTGGAAAAGATATCTCAGGATACACTGTCAGCACCAATTTAGCTCCTCGTTCATTCCTATTCTTGATGGCAAAAATTGTTCCAAATGTTGAAGCTGTTTGGTCCCCTATGGAGACATAATGTGGACTAACCTTGTTAAACACAGGTTCCCATAGAGAAAATGAAGGGGAAAAGCAGTAGAAAGTAATGGAAGAAGCAGATAAGGAAAAACTGTTTATCTTCCTTGCTGTCATGAATTGTAGCAGCAGAAATGAGAGAAATAAGGAGAGAGAGTAGACACTAACTTCCAGATGTATAGGTAAGTCTAAACAGGTTCTGAGATTCTCTGAACATAGCAAAACACCTGTGTCCAGAGTCCTGTAACAAGTTCTGGTTATATTTTGTGCTTCTTGCAGCTTCCAGTCAGGTCTTCAGGTACAAGACTTCTTGCAGAAATAGCACTGTGTTTGCCCATTTGTCCAGTTGGAGGAGCCAGCCTCCACCTCCTCACTTTTTGGGAGAATGGCAATGCTGAAAGATGTCAAAAACATCTCACCACCTTTTTTTCTGGCCTGGAAAGTGCAACTCCTGGTCTGGTCTGCATGGAATACTAAGTAAATAATAATTGTGGACAACAGCCACTCTGAGCAAATAAAAAGTTGTATTTGGAGACTGAGGTGAGCAAGTACACACCTGGACTGTTTGATAAAGGCCATTTGTAGCTCCCAGGAGGCTGAATAGTAAGTTTGAAATGAGCAAATGCTCTTCAGTAAGAACCCAGACTCCCTTGCCTGACAAGTGTGCAGACAGACCTCAGACCCCTCCTAGGCCTTGAATTCTTGATCATCAGAATTCTTGATGAGATGGGTATGAGTGCCAGGCTGAGGTTGAGGATTAGATTCAGCTGGGTGAACCCCTCCTCTCCCTGGTTCATCACTCTTTAGCCCCTTCTGGAACAGTATCTCATCACCAGAAGCATGATCTTCCCAGAGAACACTTCCCTGTCAAGCACCTAGATGGTGAAGATGGTGATGGAGCAGGGAGTGGGGCAGTGGTTATGCAAATAAAATGTGGCAAATGAAGTGTTTCTATTGTTGTTTTCTTTTGCCATGGTGAGATTTGTCCTCAGGCTTTGTGTTTGCTATGCAAGTCCTCTACCACTGAGCCTCACCTCCTTACCCTGAAAATATTGTTTTATTGGAATGCCATCAGGCATTCAGTTATTATATATTGCAGATTTGAGGCTATTATCACAGAAAAAATTTGCTTCACAAAGCCTAAAGTTTTCATGATGTGGCCCTCTGAAGAAATATTTCCCTGATATAATTTTAATATCACCAAATATATTGGCAGGTTTGTGGAACAGGAAACCCTATGTGCAATTCACCAGCAGCATTCGGGTTAATTTGAGAGTCAAATATTTTGAGTAATAATCAACTGGTAATGAAAATTAAAATTTATTTATGAATAAATTTTTGTAACCAGGTAGAGTGCCAGTGTGGCAGGCAGCTTCTTTCTGCAACTTGGCAAGTTGTTAGAAGTATTAGAACAAAATGAACTTAAGATGTGTTAACAAACTAGAGCTTTAAATGTGCTTTGTATTTGAAATAATACATATTCTATTAATCTCACCTTATTTTCAAAAATGATTACATACTACATTATTTTACAGATATAAAAACTGAAGGCTTAAAGAGTACTTAGACAATTTCTAAAAAAATTTGTAATAAATATTCTTTACATGTCTATATGTAATTTATCAGTATAAATCTTTTTATAAATGAATATATACCGACAAAATCAGAATATATGCAAAAGATCCTTCTTCATGTGTTTTTTATATAAAATACACACATTTTGGTCTGGGGTTGTGCCTCAGTGGTAGAGGGCTTACCTAGCATGAGTGAGGCACTGGGCTTTATTCACAGCACCGTGCATCAATAAAGAAAATAAAGGGTCATTGACAACTAAAAATGTATTAAAAAGAAAAAAAATACACATTTTTATATTATAGATATAATACATGTCTTTAACATGAAAACCCCAAAGGTAATAATGAAAACCACTACAAGTACTGGTCAGATATTCCTCCTCTAACAGAAAACAGAGCTTCCAGCTAATTCTAGCTCTGGAACAAGAAAATAAATGATGTGCTTGAAACATTTTGTTTTGCAAGAAAGTCAAATGTACTCCAGGATGAATTGGACACATCAAAAAGATGTGTAATCAGCTTGAAATTGCAGTTGCTGTCTACATCTGTCTGGGGTGAGAGAGTACCAAAATGATAAGCTTTTTCTTATTGCCCTCTTTTGGTTGGTTTTTCTATTTTTGGTTATGTAGAATCAATGAAAAAAATCATCATTTGGCTATCCCAATAGTAATAATTTGACACAAGGAGGAATCATCAATGAAATATTAATTCTAGTAGGTGAAATTTTAGGGACAAAGGATATATTTATAAACTCCCAAAGTATCTCCACACAAAATATTTATGAACTATAAAGTGTAAATAAATACAATGTTTACCATGGACCAACCTGGCAGATACTACTTAACCAAATAATTAGTAAACAATAACCAGAGATGGAACCAACTGACACTGTATATCTCCATAGTGTCTTGTGCCTGTGTTATTGAGGCCCCATATATTTGCTTACATTTAAGTAGAGGTTGACTCTAGATCCTAGACAATATGTCCAAAATTACTAGAGGCTGATCATAATTTTTGACCATGTCTTTCAGTGCTTCCAGAATATTCTCTAGTGTAAGAACTAGGAATTGCATACATGATGGTCTTCTTCTAATGGCATAACCTGAATCTACTCATGAGAAAACATCATGATTCTAATTTGAAGGAAAATCTACAGAATGACTACTGACATAAACCATTCAAAAATTAAGAGGTGTCTTGAATAGCCCATAGATACTCAGGAACCGTCCCAGATTTAAAAAAAAAATAAAAGAAAAAGACCACTGGACACAATGAATAATTGATATTCAAATTTTCCCAAACTAAATTTATTTTTTTCTTAGACAATTGTTAAAATAACGTCAAATTTTGAATAAGATTTGTAGAGTGAATATTCATAAGATAGTTTCCCTATTTTGATCATTGCACCATATTTATAGAAGATAACTTCTCATTTTTAGAAAATGTGAATATTTAGGAATAAAAAGACATTGTGTGCATCTTGCAAATGGCTCACAGATAAAAACTCTTATGTACCTATACTTATCTAGAAATGGAAAAGAAGAGATAAAACCAGTTAACAAAATAATAACATTTGGGTAATGTTTCTTAGAAATTCTTTTCACTACTGTTTTAAATCTTCTATAAATCTGAAATTGTCAAAATAGAACATTTCTGAAAGAAAAATAAATTTTTAAAATATTAATAATTAACAGCATACTCATTAAAATAAACCACGAATTTGTATAGGTTTAATAAATGAACAAATTTTATGGTGAATAATTAACAAAGGCATTTATAGTCTCAAACTATCTCCCCACAAAAAATAATTACAAAGTAAAATCCTGCAATACCACCTTAATTACTAAGATTAACATCAGCAGTAATGATGATATTATAGGTCACATGATGTGATTCAAAGAGAAAATCACAGAATTGATTCTGTGATACTCTTGCGAAAAAACATGTAATCTAGTTCCAATCATAAAAAAAACCAGAAATCTATCTTAAGCACATTTTATGAGCTTTCTCCCTGAAAAGTTTCAAGGTCATGAAAGTTAGGAAAAGACTAAGGAATATTTAAATCTGAAGGCATCTATAAAATACAACAATTAAGATAATTTTATGGCTCTGAAAGAAATATTTTTATAAAGGACAATATCAGGCTACTAGAAAAACATGAAAATAATCTGAGGATTAAGTGGTTGAAGGCATTATGATAAAATGTATGAGTATTGATTTGAGAAACAGCATTTGCTTAATGTTTTTTTTTTCTCTTTATAAAATCGTGGAAAATATTTGTGAAGTTGTAGGTTCTACTATAAATTACTTTTGTCCACTGAAGCATTTTAAAGTAAATTACTAATATATGCCATATTTTGTGATATTTTTATTATTTCCTACAAGTCAGAACATGCTAGATAACAAAATAACCTTTATAATGAAACTGATATTATTAACAAGTATACTGTTACTTGTTAATATTTGAAAAATTCATTCATCATGAATGAAGACTGTATTGTCTTTATCTAGCATGTTCTGACTTGTAGAAAATACTAAAAATATCATGAATGATAGTATATGTTAGCAATTTAATTTAAAATGCTTCAGCAGGCAAAATTACTTTATATTAGAACCTGTACATTTACTATTATTTCCCAAAATTGTGTAAACAAAGAGAAATAAAAAAAATTAAGCAAATATTTTTTCTTATTAGGAAAAATTCTTAAGTCAGTGCCTCAAATTAAAATTATAAAATATTAAGGATTGTATGTTTGATGGCAGTATAATAATTTTAATACATTTATCCACTAGTGAATATAATAGTAACCAGTATACCAAAATAATGTTGCCTAATTCTCTGGATCCATATTCCGTGATATATTTTTATAATACAAATAATCCATCATTAATGTGATATTTATATCTATCAAATTAGTGTTGACAATTTGGTTGTTGAATTGAGTGTAAATGCTAGCATTTAGATAGTTTGAAAGCATGTCTTAGTAAAAACTGGGTTTGCAATTGCATTTCAAATTTTCTTATAGATGTAAATAATTTTCATATTTTGAATATTTTATCATATATACGATACACACATCCATTTCAATAAATTTTTATATCATACATTTTATAAACAATTTAAATATTATGTCAACAGTCTAAAAACACAATATTAGCTTTCATGTATTTTTTCTTAAAATTTTGTATATCCTTATGATGTTTCCAAAAGCACATCTTTTCTTGGCTTATTAGTAAATTTTAAGGCAGAATCTCCCATGGTCAGGATTCAAATTCTGCAGCAAGTGAAGAGAAAAAGAATTATATTTTTGCCTCGAAGATTTTCTAAGTATGAATCAGTGAAGATATTGAGAACTTTTCATTGTTTATAAGAATGAAAAAATAGATATGTAGGTCCACAATATAAAATTGAAAAGCAATATACCCATATTTTCATACACAGTTATCATTATGACAAAGTATTAGAGCTTTGGGTTTTCCACCCTTTATGCATAAATTTGACAACCATATTCTAGGGTATTCTGGCAAGCACTGGAATGACAACATGGAAATGATAATGGACACCCCTTACCAGTCATATACCATAGCTTGAAAAGCAGGCAAGCAGGCAAATTTCATACAGAGTCATTGGCATTATGACAGGGATAATACTGGAACACTTAGAAGGGACTTCTGTCCCAAATTTGTGTCAGTGTTTTAGTTCCTTTAGTGAAAGTTATATGTCACTTAACATCTGAAGGAAAAGGAGAAATTGTGACAGAGAGGTAAGAGGTGCATGGAGACACCAAGATGAGAAATAACACTTATGGAATCACAGTGGAACAGTGTCACTAGAGTCTAGAGTAAAGTGACAGTAAGAAAGTGAGAGGAGACAGGCTTAATAACCTGACAAAAATCCAAGTGATTTGAGCATTTTAATTTTTGGCTAAGAAATTTCATACTTTTCTTGAGGGCAACATGTAAACTAACAATGAAGTCAGGACAGGGTATTTTAAATGCATAACTGTTACTAGGTCAGTAACAGTCATACATTTTGGCCAGAAACAACAGAAAATGGGTTATGCCATTTTTTTTTTTCACAAAAAAATTCAGCCTATAGTCTGACAGTTTCATAGTGGAAAAGGAGCAAAAAAAGGCAGTTTCAAATTTAAGATATTTGATTTTGATTTTCAGACTTGGAAAAAAATACATAGCTCTTTAATTGTAATTGATTTCTTCTCAGAAGTTAATGACCAGCATTTTTTAAGCATTTGGCCAATTTTAGATGTGTACTTTATGAGAAATGTGTGAAAATACTTCCAACTCTTAATATAAATATCACCATGTAGAGTGTTCTTTGTATAAAAGCTGTTTTCTTACTAATTCCCTCCAAAGAGTCTAAAATAGATTACTAAACATGGTAAGTATGTCGTTGTGATAACAATAAGGTGACATCCAATTCCTTTACAATTTTGATGTGAAAAAAAATGATTTTGACTGACAGAATTCCCATTCCTGTCTTTCTCTTATTCTGTTCTATTTTTCAAGGAAATTATTTTAAACAAAATTTTTACTGGTGCATTTAATTATACATAATAGTGGAATTGATTATGAAATATTCACAGACAAACATAAAATAATTTATCACTCTTCCTCTCTAGTATTTTTCTCCTTTCCTCTTTTGTGGCATTCTGCAGTGATTAAGGAGACATATCTTTGTATCTTGATAGAAGAATGTTATTTAAACTCTCACAATAAGGCTAGCATGATATAGAAAATAGAAAATTAATGTTCCACAAGGAAATGTAGAAGTATTAGATTAATTTTTAAATAAACTAGCTTATGAATAAGTAAAAAAAAATCACTTTCTCCCAGAAATACTATGGAAAAAGAGTTGCCCTCCAAAATCTCCCTTTACATTGTGTCTACATTCACACACAATGTATCATTCTTTTGTAAATGGTAAATTATCTCATTTTTTTCTGGTAAGAACTAATAAGAAGAACTTATACTTGCATCATGCATAACAACTAAATTTCATGCTCTTTTTGTTCATGGTCATCCAATTTCATGACTCAAGCACTTCAGATCTGATTCTCTCATTTTTTCAGAAAGGTATTCATGTAAGCTAAGTAACTGAAATATATATATATATATGTATATATATATATATATATAGAGAGAGAGAGAGAGAGAGATAGATATATATCAGCTATTAAATTACATTATAATTTATATAATACAATTATTTCTGTCACACTATTTAATTTCAGTGTTGTTTTTTTAAAGCTTAGATTTGTTCTCCTGTAGTTTTTTTAGGTCAAATGGCAAATAAAAAAATAAGACTGAGGCCACATTTCCACAGGTATGCACGATTTTACTGTGTGCTAAGAAGATCATCAAAACACCATGGAAGCAGGGTGTGATGACACATTCCTATAATTGCAGTGGCTTAAGAAGTAGAGACAGAAGGGTCTTGAGTTCAAAGCCAGCCTCAGAAATGGTGAGCCTCTAAGCAACTCAGTGAGACTCTTGAGTTTTGTATTTTATTTCTAAATAAAATACAAAATAGGCCTGGGTATGTGGCTCAATAATTGAGTGCCCCTGGGTTCAATCCCTTTTACAAAAAAAAAAAATGGAAATAGCATGGAATCTCTAAACCAACGTGCATTAAAATGGGTATTCAAACAACAATGACAGACAATGAAAGCAAGATGTTATCTTTAATTTGTTCTTTTTCAAGCAGATATTTCATTGTTACAATATTACCTCTGAATAAAATTTTTCAAATATTATAGAAATATCTTTAAATGGATTAAAAATAGTTAAATATTTTTTCAGCTCTTAAAAATATAGCTCATCATTGCTGGAATAATATTTGACTTGTTCAAATGAAGTCTTAGTATAAAGAAAATCACCTGGTTGTACTGAAGGGCTCCTGTTACACAATGCAACCATAACCTTAACCCTAAAACTAACCCAACCCAAATCAGTTGGGGACAACACTCAGTATAGAATAGTGGAATGAATCTGATAATTTTTTTTCTAGGTATGTATATGAACATACCACAGTAAATTTCATCTTAATGTGTATTCATAATGTATAATTTTAAAAAATTTAAAAACTACAAATATGTGTAAGATCAGTAGAGCAGAAGAAAGAGAACACAGGGATGAAGCAGGGGAGATAAAGTGAAAGTACTGGTCACTTAATTGGAGCACAATATATTTTATGCTTATGTCAAAATTAACCTCAATTTTATCTATATATAAAATCATTTTTTAAATTTTCATGAAATAAAAGAATAATTTAAAAAGTTGTCATAAAAGTAAGTGGAGGGATTGTGGCTCAGTGGTAGAGTACTTGCCTACACGTGCTAGGCACTAGGTTCAATTCTCAATATAAAATGAATAAACAAAATAAAAACATTATGTCCATCTACAATTAAATAAAATATTTTTTAAAAAAGAGTAGGTGGAAATTCTAAGTAAGTGGGCACAACACTGAAAAGAATCAGAACAGAGGTAGTGCATGTAATTATGGGTTCGTAATTTTTCTAAAGCAGTGTACTTATTTCTAGGGGGCTTCAAACTTGCAATTAAAGCAATGTAGGTGAAAGAGAGACATAAATCAGAGATGTATGGTGTGGCAGGTAACAATGCTGCCTTCTTGAAAGATTCTCCTTGGAAGACTCTTGAGGAAGCCTTTAGAAATATTGGTATTTTAAAGATAAATATAGCAGATGATGTATACATTATTTTAGCTTACTACCAAAGCCATTTTATTGTGTCGGTTTCCTTAAATATATGCAACTAGAAAATCTTACTAAGACTAGAAAGATTCATATTTAGTGAACTAGTTTAAGGACTTCAAGAATATTCCTTGAAGATTTTTTCAAGAATTTTCCTGCATATTCTACTTATTACCTAGGTAAATTAAGCATTTGGCACTGAGACAATTCAAAGCAACAACCACTGGTGCAGAATAAGATAGCTGGGTTGGTGATCAAGATATATTAAAACTGCTGCCAAGAAAGTTGGATCATGAATTTGTTACCAGGGCTTCAAGAGACTCCTTCCCATTTATTCTGTCATTTACAGGCCCCAACACTGACCACGAGAATATTTTTAACCACTTTGCATGTTATACTTCCCTTCATCCCCATGATTATGTTTCCCTTCATCACAAGTATTACAATGTAGAGAGGAAAAACTATATAGAACATTTTGTCTCTATGTACATGTAAGGATAATATCAAAGATTAAAATAAAAAGCAGTTAATATATCAGGAATTAGAATGTTCTCAGAGTGTAGTTTATAGCAACACTGGACACTTAAGTTTTAAGTTATAAACTTTCAAAATTGTGAAACTTGTTCATGTTTCCACGTAGAAGCAGTTTTGTCACAATATAACTATCTGAATTAAAAAACTTCAAAAACACTTAACTAAAAGTTTAATAGACCAGATTACATATAGGAGAACAGTAGGGGAACAAAGCTTGATAGTTTGCTTCCAGATGTAAAATGCAAAGGTGGGTGAAAGATAAACTTTCCTAACATTAATTCCACAAATTATATTATCTAGTTACTTTTGCATGCTACTGATCTCATGAACCTGTCTCAAAGTTATGCAGTATAGACAAATTAAGGAGACTAAGTTGCTCTCTTTCATTCTAGGTTTTGACATACTTTTCAAATTTGGATTTTTCTATATAGAAGTGCCTATACTCTTTCAGTTGTATTTTCTAGAATTTTCAGTTTAGATTCCAGATTTCTAATACTGAGTTCCATCTGACTTCTTATTGAAGCAAAATTAGTCTTTTTTAACTGCTCTGAAATTTATGCAGCTACTGATTGTGCCTAAAGAAAATAAAAAGAATATATTTTTTTAAAAAATTAGAACCCAATTATTATGTATTTATTTCATTTAGTTCTGAGTAAAAAATTCAGACAGCAATTTTTAAATGTGAAGAAAAAAGATGCCAGACTTTAAACTTCTCTCATCTCTCTCTCAATTACATTAAATAAGAACTAATAATTAAATTCTTCCTCTCCTCTTTTTCCTCCACATTTTTTGCCCTCCTCCTCCTCCCTATCCCCCTCCCCCCTGGTGCCTCCTCCTCCTTCTTTCTATTGCAAATGGAACCCAGGTCCTTGCACAAGCTAGGCTAGCTATGTACCATTGGAAAGTGATCTCAGTCATGAATCATTCTCATGTTAGTACTTAGATCATCTGACAATTTAAAGAATAATAGAATCAATTCAAAATATAAAAGTTGAAAAATTTAACCTAACAATTCAAAAGTATATTATATTTCTGCATCACATTTTTTTCTTTCCTCCTCATAGTTTTATTTATGCCCACTATTATCAAGTATCCAACAGTTATCTGATGAATATAATTACTCAGATGGAATTAGCTATAAGAATGATGTAAACTGAGGTATTTTAAGGTTTAACAAATGTTTTCTTCCTCTTAGAAATCTACACAACAACTTTCCTCAAGAGATATAGAATACACATGTAATGTATATGTCCAAAATATAATTTACAAAACACACTGGATCAAAACACACTGCAGATAAATAAGATAGCCTATAAAACCAGAAGTATTTATTTTTACTTCTCCTCTAAATTCCATCTTGCTCATTGTTCAATGTCACATTCCTACCATACTTCTTGGCCTCATTTTACTCCAGTGCTCTGTGTGTGCCTTGGGAAGTATATAACATTTTCTTCCAACTTCTTTTGACTTCTCTCTTTTTTTTTCAAATTTATCTTGTATACTCCCCCCCCCAAAGAAAACAAGTTCTGCATAAAAAAGTCATATTTATTTTCAATTGTAAATATTGTAAATGCTTTGAAGATACATTGTCCATCTTTGTAGTAAGATCATATATCTGCATGAATAAAATAAGTATGAAATAACACAACATGAAAATAAGGTATTTAAAATATTTGACACAAACTGAAACAACAAATTTTACATAAATTCAATTGCAACAAAACATAATTTATACCAGCATTTTGATGAGTAGATTAAGTGTCTATACTAAGATATATTAGCTTTTCAGTTGGTCGAGAATTACAGATCTATAAATTCCAATTCTGGCATAATAAATGTTGGGGAAATCTATATAGAAGATTTTTTCAAATACTAACAAAAGTATGAACATTCTACAGATGAATTCACTATTGGATTATGTTAATTTAATTTTATGTTTTGTCACTGAAATAGAATAAAAGACTTGACAGGTCAATCTACTAACAAAAATTATTGGTTGATATCAAATAATAATTTTGTTTAAAGAATATTAGTCAGTAATATTTTCCATTCATTCTAGAATAGGTGTGAACATTAAATAGTACTCTAACCTTGAGTGAATTTTTTGCTCAATAAGATAATCACCATGCAAATACTGTTGGTGAAAGAAAAGTCAGAGAAAGTGCATGAAAAGAAAAATTTACTTTTATGTGAGCTCTGAGTAAAAGAGATAAAGTCAACAAAAACAGGCAATACAGAAAGCACAACATAAGTATGACAGAGATATGGTACTGCAAATTGGTGCAAAAACTCTGAAAAGAAGTATGGAGAGTCCTCAGCAATCTTGAAATGTAGCCACCGTTTGACCCACTTATCTAACTCCTTGGTTTACACACAAAATCTTTAATATCATCATACTACAGGGATGCAGCCACAACAATGTCTGTAGCAGCTCAAATCACAATAATTAAGCTATTAAACCAAATGAGGTTTCCTTTAATAGAAGAATGGATTTTTAAAAATGTGTCATATACACACAATGGAATATTACTCAGCTTAGAGAAAGAATGAAATTATGGCATTTGCCAATAAATGAATAGAACTGGAGATTAACATGCTAAGTGAAATAAGCCAATCCCCCATATCCAAAGGCTGGAAGTTGTCTCTCATAAGTGGATGCTAACACACAGTAAGGAATTCAGGAGAAAAGAATAGAATTTCATTGGATTAAACAAAAGGGATGGGAGTGAGAATGAATACAGAGAAAACAGTAGAATAAATATGACACGACTTTCCTATTTTCACATATGAATACGTGACCAGTGTAACTCCACATTATGTATAAATAAAATAATGTGAAGTTATACTCCATGTATTTATATGTGAAAATACAGTCTACTGACACATATATGTAAAAATAAAAATAAATAAATAAGTAAATTAATATTGTTTACATTTATAAATAACTAAAAAGTATATTGGTAGTTTTCCAGGACTTTGGAAGTGTAGGGATTAAAAAACTGAAGGCTAAATGGTTTCAGGCTTCTTTTAAAAATATAAAAATGTTCTAAAAATTAACTGTTTAAATGGTTATATAACTCTGTTAATGAACTAAGAGACACTGAATTTTACATGTTAAATGGGTGAATTGGATGTGCATTACATATATCATAAAAATGCCTTTTAAGAGATCAACTGAAAAAAAATCTTAGCTAACATTTTTAATTTCTAGTTTGGAATATCAGTCCAGAAATAATACAAATATTTATATGCTTTCATAATGTATCTAGAATAAAACAAAAAGAAACAGCCCAAGTTTTTCAATAATTAAACAATAACCTAAAATATACCTGCATTTTGAGAAATGCATAAAACCTTTTTGTACACCTTTTTTTAAAAAATTAATTTATCAATTACCTGCAGATTCTCTATAGATGCACAAAAATGAAAGTAAAAGTAACAGAATTTTCTGAAACATTCTATTAAAAAGTACCTCTGATTTAATTTTTCTTATTGTAACATGAAAGTAGAGATAGCATTAAAAGCTTCTGGGTTATAGAAAAAAGTCTCAGCTTTCCTCAGATTAGATATTTTAATAAAAGATGCATGAGTTTGTAAGACAAAAATTCCAAAATACAATTTTAAGTGTAAGAAATAAATGCAGTATAAAGATCCCCATATATAATAAAATCAATTATAATTAAAATATAAAGAAAGCTGTTCATTGAAATTACTATCTCAGAACATTTTTTATTACTTAAGTAGATGTAGATTTACAGTTGACATGTTCAATTTTAGACATACTTGTCATTTGTCTTAGTGTCTTCATTAAATCCTGTCTTTGTCTTTCAAATTTATGTGAAAATGTGGTAAATCTTTTAGTGAAAACTCTGATACAAATGGTAATTTCATGTTATCAGTCTCACAACTATCTGATATTTCTGTTAATGATTTTGTTACTCATTTCACTTTAAAAGTATATTAATAACATTTTGTAATTATGTTTACTCTGAAAAATATCATTACTTATATGTTTATTCTCTTTTTTTTTTTTTACATGTTTGTACACTCCTGTTTATTTCTGAATTCCCTTAGGGAAGGTTGTGTACTCCTGCCTAACAACTATCACATTCCTTAGACAACAGGGTCAAACCCTGTATCTCTACATACTGCCCTTGATAATGTTGTAATGTTTAACAACCTACTGAATTCTCAATGAGAAATGGTTACACAGGTCTCATTGGTGGTGGTGAATTCTGCAGAGGTTATAATCCTTCTCTTATTAGAAGCTCAAATTAATACCCCACATCCTCACATCTTTAAACTTTGCTAAAATAATTCCAATATACATTCATGAATCTTTGATACAATAATTCCAATATACTTTCACAAAGAATAAAGGAGACCCTAGGTAACCTGGTTTCCACCTCACTGCCTGTCCATATCTTCTAGAATTCTCACTGGTCCTCACACCACTCCTACTATACATAAACCCTGCCACCCTCATTAGTCTGGACATGGGGGTTCAGTGACAAATTAATGAAATTTAGATAGCTACAATTATCTTTCTACTTAAAGACACTATATAAATTTCAGAATAGAAAATGGGCCATGAAATGAAGAAAACTATTAGCAAGTTATCATGGATATATGCAATAAATTACAGATGAAAAAATTTTGGTTTTGCTACAATTCATCACATCAGTCCCAATTTACTACAATGACATATAGATGCTTTTAAAGAGGTGGACAAGACATGAATGAAAACAAAAAATATCAGGACAGTTATTTTCAGATTTAAGTTGAATTGAAATGACTAAAAATAAATTTACCAATTAGATATATATAAAAATAGCAAAGAAAGTCTATTACATAATACAGCATCTACATTTCAGTTCAACTGGGAAATTTGGAATGAACAATCAAAGTAACTAATTTAATTGAAACTAGGTATGAGCATTTCCATTATCTGTTTCATTGTGATCTTAAAGTATGGCAATGAGAACACATTAAAATTGTAATTCAGTGATAGAATGTAGCTCATTGGTAGAATATGTGTAAACTTTGGGTTGAATAAACAGCACCAAAATTAGATATTGTTTCAACATTATTGATACCATATTACTAATGTCAGTGTATACATCTACAAAAAATCTGTAACTCAATCTCTTAAATTTTTTTTTAATGAGAGAATTTATTTATTTATTATTTTTTAGTTTTCGATGGACACAATATCTTTGTTTGTATGTGGTGCTGAGGATCGAACCCGGGCCGCACATATGCCAGGCGAGCACTCTACCGCTTGAACCACATCCCCAGCCCTCTCTTAAATCTTTATAAGAAACATAATTTCTTAAATTGAGGGATCTGTCAGGCCCAAGGTTCAAAAAAATTTCCTCCTTTTTAAATATTAAAATCCATCTAAGTCTTTTGTGTTTAGTTGGCATATGAGTAACTATAGATATTTTAAAATATGTACACAGAGTGTAAGAATCAGAATAGGGAAATTGGAAGGCTTAGCACTTCAAACACAGATTGGTTGTGCTGTGAATGATGCCTAAATTATATTTGCTGGAAAACAGGTTGTACTCTTTTGATATAGAAAACACAGTTTTAATATCTACACTTTTTATATTCATCAAGATTCAACATTTTAGCCATAAGCAGGTATCACTTTGAATATTCCTTCGAAGACCCTTTATACAGTTAACTTGCTTGATACTTCCTCTGCTTTCTCCTTTCCATATTGATCCAGTTGTTCTTTTAAATGATTGGTTTTATTGATTAATTCCAAATATTTGTTTTCCAGCATGAGATGATATCTTTCATTCTGAGCTTGAAGTTTTTTTATAACTATTATGTTATAAGTATATTATAATTTGGGTTTGAATATTAATAACTCTATCTTTTTATTGTCACCTTTGTTCTGATAGTCATGCAATTGGTCTTCACACAATGTAGTTTCGCTTTGTAGTTTAGGTACCTTCTCTCTAGAAGCTTCCTGCTTTCTGAGGTGTTCATTCCTTTTTCTTTGTTCATTTTGATACCGGTGTTCCATCCACTTCAGTTGGCACTGTCTTTGTTTTAGGTGTCTGTTTACCTGTTCTGTAGCCAAAGTCATTACTCTCAGAGTACCTCTTGTCTGACATGGCTTGTTTTCTAGGTCATTTTTTTTTCAGACTTTGGAACCTGTTGGAAAGAAATCTCACAAATAACTTTTAGGTTAGATATATTAATATTATTTTCTTTCTGCGAACTAAAGTCTTCATCTCTTGTTTTCTGGAAAGCAAGTTCTAGATTTCTTTTTGGTGTTGGACTTTCACCATGATGGTGTGGATCAGTACCAGGTCTGGTAGGGTGGGATTTGACTTCTGTTTCTGGTATTTCTATGCTTTTTTTTTCCACTCTCCAGTGTACTCTGAGATTTTCAAATATCCAACTGTTTTTTTGTCCTTGAATATTTTCGTAAGTGTTTCCTCATTCAATTCTTGTGTCCATGGAAGAGTGCTATTCTTTTCTGTTAAAAGTTGAGGATTCTCAAAGCACTTATTTTCCAGGTTCTGATATTTTATTGTGTCCATTTCCAGTCTCTTCATTGAGATTTCATCCTTATTCCTGTAATATTGATGCAATATCTTGTTCTCTGTCCTATCACTAGTAGAAACCTAAATAAAACCAAGGAAACATTTAATAAAATGTTATTTCATATTTTTCACTGAAATTAAAGAATAACCTGTACATTTATATGGTGAAAGGGTTTCAATAAATAGATAGCCCACTGAATAAAAGTTAGATGTAAACTTCTGAGCTCATAGAAATATAAATTCCCAAGAGTTCAAAAGTGAATTCAAGAAAATGGATCTATGAGAGTAAAAGAAAGTTACAACTTAAAGGATGTAAGAACTGACAGGTCCAGAGGCATATGCCCCTAATACCAATGTCTCAGGAGACTGAGGCTGGAGGATCACAGGTTCAAACAAATCTTCAGCAATTCAGTGAGACACTGAATCATAAATAAATAAATAAATAAATAAATAAATAAATAAATAAATGGCTGGAAATGCATCTCAGTTGTTGAGCACCCTCATTCAATTCCTGATTATAAAAAAAAAATATTAAGGGATAAAAAATCTTCATTACACCAGAATGAAAGAATAGATTAAGTGATTAGTTAGTTTTCCAATGTAAGATAAATAACTTTGCAGAAACAGAAGAGAAGTCACCAAGAAAACCCACATATATACAGTTATCTAGTACTAGACAAACACACTATAAAACATGTATTGGGAAATAGGATAGGTTCTTCAACTAATGGTTCTGAGAAAACTGAAAATCCATGTGTAGTAGGAGAAATTTAACCCCTATTTCTAACTCCATGCAAAACTCAACACAAAGTGGATCAAGGACCTAGACATTAGGAAAAAAAAATCCTAGGCCTATTACAAGACAAGACGGGCCCAGCACTCCATCATATTTGTGCAGGAACTGAATTCCTCAAAAAGACCCTTAAAGCACAAGAAGTACAATAAAGAATCAATAAATGGGATGGTATCTTTACAACAAAGAAACCATCAAGAATGTGAGTAGACAGCCTAGAGAGTGGGAGAAAATCTTTGTTACTGACACATCAGATAGAGCATTAATCTCCAAAATATATAAACAACTCAAAAATATAACATACAGAAGCACCTTCCCCCACACAAAAGAAACAAATAAATAACCAAATCAATAAATTAACAAAAAAACTGAGCAGGCACTTCAAAGAAGAAGATGTGCAAACAGTTCACAAGTATATGAAAATAAAATGTTCAATATCTTTAGCATTTAGAAAAATGCAAATTAAAACTATATTGAGATTCCACCTCACACTAGTTAAAATGATAAATATAAAGAATGCAAGTCACAATAAATGTTGGTAAGAGTGTGGGGAAAAGATTCACTCATACATTGCACCAAGCAATCACTCAGGAAAGCAGTATAGAATGGAATGACCATTTGACCCAGTTATTCTGCTCCTCAGTATATACTCAAATGATACTATAGTGACACAGCCACATAAATATTTATAGCAGCTTTTCACAAAAGCTAAGCTGTGAAACCAACGTAGGTGACTTTCAACATTTGAATGGATAAAGAAATTGTTTCATATATAAACAACGGACTCAGCCATGAAGAATGCAATTATGGCATTTGTTGGTAAATCGTTGGAACTGGAGAGTATCATGTCAAGTGAAATAAGCCAGTTTTCCAAATCCAAAGTCTGAATATTCTCCTTAATATGTGGATGATAACACACCGAAGTGTGGGGTAGGAAAGAATAGAAGTTTGTTGGATTAGACAGAAGGGAATAAAGGGCTGAGAAGTGAGGGGAAAGAAAGTACAATGTATCTGACATCACATTCCTATGTTCACATATGAATATATGACCAGCAAATCTCTACAACATTTTCAACCACAGGAATGGGATCCTAAATAGAAGAAGTTATATACTATACAAAACCTGCTCTACTGTAATTATACCTTTAAAAAGTCAATAAAAAATAAAAAATCACTATTTCTCACATTGATCCACTTTTAGGATCATATGATCTACACGTTAAACAGTTAAAAACCCCAAATATTTTATTATGGACCTATCTTTTGGTATGGCTTCAGTGGCAATTAAAAGAACATTTAACTTTAAGAAAAATATGTTCACCATCTGATACTTTATGTATTCAACCAGCCCATAGTAAAAGCCTTAGCTCTACATCTACTAAGACATACAAAAGTTTCCCAAAGTCTTTTCCTAAAAATATTCCTAGTATGTTTTGCTTTCTAACATTTTGTAGCTGTGAATAAAAATTGCATGTATTGATAAATGATAAATGTAGGAACAGCATTAAACACATTATGTACATCAATGAACAATTTATCAAAATTCTGAAAAGGAGCGCAAGGCTAAAAACATAGGCAAGTTGCACGATTTATCCAAGTCTTTTGCCTCTGCTTCTAATGCTAATCCACAAAGTCAGTTATTTCTGTCCTGTGAATGGATAAATGCCAAAGAAGGCCTGTGTTTCAAAATAAAAATGACAAATAAGGCTAAATGTGTAAGGCTCTACTCAGAAAATCCCAAGATTGCTACAATCCCAAGATAGCATTTGTTTCATCTCAGTGAACTTTGAAAGATGAATCAATATAAAATAAGGCAAATAAATGGATCTTATGTATTAAGAACAAATATTTACAAGTAATTTATTTCTAAGAACATATTATGGTATGCCATTGTTTCCAAAGGTGTTTTGTGCTGAAGTAGGAGATTACTTGGAGCAAAGTGTTTTTTTTTCTCTTCTCAAAAGTGAGAAAAATGATATACAAAACCAGGGTATTTACTGGTACCACTTTTCCTCCTTACTTAAGAGTGGGAGTAGTAAGACACATTAACACAATAAGAGAGTGAAGTCACTTCCCCAAACCAGAAATTTACTATTAGAAGCAAGGGTTTTGATATCATAGAAAAATCATCTATTCCTGTGGAAAATATGAAAATTATTTTCTCTTTATAAGGCTACTCTAAAAGTCATCATGGGATTTCTGCAGAGAAATAGAGTTGGATTGAGAACATTACTTAATTCAATGGGACAAAAAATGCCACCCTCAGCTCTAAAATATGTACATTCTAGTTATAAATTTATGGATTTTAATCCCTCTATACTTTCCCATGATTTAATAGAGTTACTGTTTAACTATGTTACACACACACACACACACTCACTCATTTGAAAACAGAAGAAAATAATTCAGGAAACATTTTCTTTCTGCATATGTCTATCCCTTTTTGTTTGTTAATATGTATTACTGAAATTTCATATTATAAATTCTCGAATTCTGGTCTCATGTAAATTGTCTGTAGGTTTCATTTTGTCCTGCTAAATTCTACAAATTTATTTCAGCAAGATATTGGCTGTATATCAGCAGGTGATAGAAGTCCAAAAGCTTAATTTAAGAGTGGTACCTTCAAGATTAAAAAAATAATACTGAAAGGTAAATTTATTGTTTATGAGTCAGTGTCTTACATTTCAACTGCACAAATGACAGATAAATTTGGGTGAATGAAAACATTTCTTAAATACAGGCAGAAATGTAATTGTGAAACACTTTTAAAAAATGTTTTAACTAGTTGCATAGCTATTTAGTCTGTATCTTAACATAAAAAACCCTAAATTGGTATTTATGTTAGTTATTAAACTAAAAATCTTTATTTAGAAAACAAATGCTGAACATCTACCAGATGCTAAAATTTGCTGTAACTAGTTTTGTCATAAATGTCATCATTTAATTTTAGAGTCAGATAATATTGTTTTTTAAATCAAAATAGTAGTTCACACCCCACATACCAAAGATTTGTGAAACAGCAGACTTCATGTAAGTGGAGGTCCTGTAAGTCTGTATTTTCTGGCATTGTGGAAGATGTCTGAAGTGTGTGGATGTACACACACATGATGACTGCATGTTGGTGAAATTGCCAAACAGCACATTCCTCAGACCACATTGCCACCATTAATTGAAACATGACCAAACACAGTAAGTTAAAGTGACCTTATAAGTAATGCAGATAAAATAAAGTAAAAACTTGAAACTTTACTGAAGGTTCATTTACCTGATTAAAATAATTTCTTGCAGTCTCCAATTCTGTTATCTATTGTACAGAGATTTCAGCTTGCTTTCTCACTTGATCCTCTTTGTTATATTCTGTTTCTTTTAATGGGTTCTTATTTTTTTCATGTAGCATATCATCATTTTTTTCTCTTTGCCTTTTCTTCTTTTAAGGTATATCTGAAGTTAAATTTGGTTATGTTTTAATTGATTTTTGCCAGAAAACAAAAATTTCTTTTTATTTTCTGGATCTTTGTATACTGATTTAGTATCCTAATAAAAATTCTATGTTCTCTGAAGTTTTTCTAGTTTAACATTTTTAGTTTCTCCTTTAATCTTGTCAAAACATACATAATTGCAAGTAGATACTACACAAAAGGAATTTTGAAAGGATTTGGTAAATTGACAAGTTAAAGGTGATTATTTTTGCACTATCATAGATCCTCCCCAATTAAAAAGATAATTTCAAGCTAAGTAAGTTTTAAAGACTTATTGTTTGTGTAAAAACCTATGAATTCAGTAGTAATATGATTTATCTTCATATAATATGTCAGGTATACCTACAACTTGCTTACAGTGTAACAGCATATTCAGAAATTCTTCTTTTAATATGTATCTTTTGAAGTTGGGAATGTAGCTAAGCGATGCAGTGATTGCCTAGCATGGGTGAGGTGCTGGGTTCAATACTTAGCACCACATATAAATAAAATAAAGATATAAAAAATATATTTTTTGTATTACTACAACCCCAAACTGGGATAAGAAATCCAATACCTATAATTACACTTTTTATGTTTCTTTTATGGTATAACTTTCAAATTTTCTCATTGATCATTATGTATTTTACAAATAAATTAAAATTCACTTTTGAACAAGAAATGACCTAGTATTTAATCCAATAAGGAAGAGTAATGTCCTTCAATAGATGAATGGTTAAAGAAAATATTATATATATATCTATATCTATATCTATCTATCTATATATATAGATAGATAGATATCACAAACACACACACACACACAAACACACAATGGTATATTAGCCATAAAAAATAAATTTATATCAACATATAGTCTAGGGTCATGTATACCTTAAAAAGTTTATGTCCTTTCAATATAGAAATCTGAACAAATTTAATTTCTGATGAGAGTGAGTTTGAATAAAATAATTTATAATCAGTTTCCATTTCATTTTTTAATTAATGTCATTGATAAATGTGTAGCTGAGGGTCTAGCTCAGCACTAGCACATCATATTAGTCACAAAAAACCCTGGGTTTGATCCTAAACATCAGAATAAAAACTGTAAATGTATAGAAGCATGTTTCAGGGCAGTGAAAAATGCCTCATTGGTGGAATACAAACTTTTTGAGAGCAACTTAAAAATCCTGAAATCTTTTTAAATTTTCCCAATTTCAACCAAATAACTCTATATTGAAAATTTTTCAAAGTAAACAGAAATATAGAAAATTATTTTTTCTTTTGTTTTGTTCTCACCCCCATCTTTGGTACCAGGGATTGAACCCAGAGAAGCTAAATCACTTAGCTACATCCCAAGGCCTTTTTCATTTTTTTAAATTTGGAAACAGCATATCACTAGTTTGCTATTTTGATGAGGCTTGATTTGAACTTTTCATCCTCCTGTCTCTGTTACCCAAGCTGCTGGAATTATAGGAAGATGCCATGGTATCTGAGTAGAAAATTATTTTTTTTCTAAATGATATTTTTTGAAACATTAATTGTAATAAAATTTAAAAATATAAAGAAATAACAATCCCAAATTCTGTTTCTTAAATAAATAGATTTCTAGCTGATGGGGTTCCATGAAGCCATTAAAAATGTGATGAGAAAAAATATGCACTTAGTTTTTAGAAGTAATCACATTTAATAATATACTATCATATTTGTAAGAATTTTATAATTTATTCAAGTTTTCTCCCTTGCAAAGTGCTAACAGATAAGTCAGCAGTTAAAAAAATTCTCCTTCTTATTTCTACTGGAATGAAGGAAAGGATTCACCTATTCTTTCAATCTAGGATATAATACCTTAAATCATGGAGTTGTTGTTTCAATTGTATATTTCTTGCTTAAACTCTGATACCCTCTTTTTAAGTTCACGAATCTCATTTTCCAGTTGTGCATTTTTTTTAACATGTAGTAAACACTGTATACAGTGACTTTTTTGGTGATTTATTAGTCTTTGAAGTGAAGAAACTGTGTTCTGGGTTTTCAACAGCCTAACAGAATCTGTCAGAAATAAATAAATAAATAAATATATATATATATATATATATATATGTAAAATATGTGACTAATTTACATATATAAATGCTGTATATTTCACATGCATTATTTATACACTAAACCAATGAATGCATAAAACATGTGACACAATATGCTGTACTCTGCAAATATAGCAGATGAGATGAGATCCCTTTTGTTCTTTAGCTTAAAGACTAATGGAGAAGACACATAAAAAGATCATTATAATTTCAGACAGATGATATTAGAAAAGAGGTTTGTGATCTAATAGAGGAATCTGATCTACAGAAAAGATTTCCTGAAGAAAATGAGAATACACTGAGAAATGAATAGACATTAGGTAGAATGTGAAGAACAGTATTCTTTCCAACATAAAAATTCAAGTTTTCCAACACCCCTGCGGTCTATGCATGTCTTGTATAGAAACAAAGAGGGACATTCACCTGAAGTGATCCTGATTCTATCACATGTCATGACAATAGGAGAAATATCCTGCTTCAGTGTTAGAGGAAAATTTCATGGTTCAAAAGAAGGAAAGCTCCTCTCTAGTAACCTGAGGAGAAGAATTCTACAAACCCCATTATTTATTAGAAGAAAAAGTAAACACTTACTCACCTACATTGTTGGTGAGCCAGAAAATAAGAACTTCAAATCTGGAAATCAGTGTGGAGTTTCCTCAAGATATCTAGGAATATAACCATTTCAACTGTATTGACTTTCTCGAAACAAAGAATACAGGAAGAAATCAGAAAATTTAAAAAAATATATGTGTGAATACATCTGTGGCTGCTTAGTTTTGGTGTTATCAAGACCTTCCTTCTCTTCTTCAGATGATGAGAATCAAAGGGATTCAGCTGAAAAATGTACGCAGATAAACTTCTTAGAATATTTAGAGAGAATAATAGTCTGCCAAAAATAAAAAGTAATAATAAGCTTGAATTTTAGGTGATATTACCTTTTTAACTGTTTATTGGTGAGGTATACTTGTGTGTACTCAGTGATTTAACCCCAGAATATTGCAACATTGGCAAGTGCTCTGCCAGAGTTGTATATTTATTTATTTTTGGACTGTTACACAAGGTTTCAAATGACATTTTCAAAGTGTTTGTTCTGGCCTGAGACTTGCCATGCTCTTGTCTCAGTCTCCCAAGTAGCTGTGTTTAGAGGTGTCCCACTGTACCCAGCAGATACTATTTCAGGGAATGATATTAGTGACATAAAACTTCAACAGTCTACCTGGGGAGACACTATATATTACCAGGTTTAAGACATAAAAATATCTCAAAGGTATATCCACTCAAGATGAATAAAAATTTCCAGAAGTAAATTTTAAAAACACAATGGAAATGTGGGGATGCATACAATTTGCTATTCTCTTTCTCATAACAGTAACTTTTAAAAACAAAAATTTATCAGTAGTCATTTTCACAATGACTGATATGTACTATACTGTTATCAATGAACCTCTTGCATATGCAATGTTTTTCTACATTATTCTGAAAAATGTATTCTTCTATAGAACTCAGTCTGTTTAGTCCTGCATGATTATCAATCTCCTTGTCATAAAATGTTTTTAACCCCCTTGGGGTCTTAGCATTTCAGCCACTGTTCAACTGGATATCTATCAGCTGACTTGTAAATCAGTTCTTCCCTTCTGTAGCCCTTTGGCTCCTTGACTTGAGGAGACCTCTTTTACATCACCTTAACTGAACCCACAATTATTATGTTCCCTGTGAGAATAGAGTAAAAAGATGCCAGAGATAGTGGCTTTCCTGGAGCTAGGACTCTGCAGAGATTAAAGTAATGAGATTAGCAGCCAGAGGCAGAAAGTGAGAAAAGCTTGAAAGGCTGGAGCTAGACAGAGAGTCAAGAATTAAATGGGTCAGTTTTTGTCTGAAAATATAGAAACTGGTGGGGAGTCATCAAGATGACAGTGAAGTCAAGGGAAACAATGAAGTGTTAGGCTGAACTCATTTTAGGAAAGATTTCTGGGTAATTTTAAAGGCTGGCTTTTTATTTTCTAGAGAGGTTCATAGTCACATTTGCATTGTAGTTAGATGGCTCCAAATGCTGAGGATAGGATAAGTGTTTAGAGCCTATGTATGAGCAGGAATAAATAAGAAGGTGGGCAGAAGTGCCAAATAGAGGGAAGCAGGCCAGAATGAAAGGAATGTTTCAAGAAACATAGAGGATATATCATTTTCTGGGACCGGTGTAAAATGAAGTTTCATTAAGTAAATAAAGGAGAAAGCTGAGTCTCTGGAATAAGAGGCTCTGGACTGTTACACAAGGTTTCAAATGACATGTATAATGAAACACAGGAACTGTTGAAGATCTCTGTGTTTACCATGTAGTATTTGAATTTGACATTTTTATATGTTGAAGGGACTCATTTTGGTGCTTGGGATCAATTTCTCAAATATTGAATTCACCCAATCCTCCAATGAATAAGAAAAAAAGCTTTGTGGTACAGCCACTGCTTAGCATGCTAAAGGATCTGTGTTCAGTTCCTACCATTAGAAACTAAACCAAAACCAAACCAAAACCAAAACCATAACCAAAAAAAACAAAAACAACAACAAAACAAACAAACAAACAACAACAAAAACACCACCACCACCACCATCAACAACAACGGAAGAAAGCATGAAGAGGAAATTTATAAAATGGTTTGTGTAAGTAATTTTGAATTTACAACTCTGGGTTGAAAATAATCAGAAAACAGTAATTTCCTAAAAAATACTTTATTAGTTTTATAGAAAATAAATAATATAAAAATATACAATAATACCTTGTATAGCTTATTACAGAAATAATCATGAGTGATGATGGACATAGGATAAACAGCTGCATAAACTACAACATGGGTTCAATGTATTTAGTGAATAAAGTGTGCATTACACTAGAATTTAAGTTAAATTTTAAGTGGGTCTTGTTTCACACACTATACTTAATTCCTGGGTTCAAACACATATTTTTATGTCCATCTCCCAAGATTTGGAAATTGTTGGCAGCTATGCAATGAGTTTTTATAAAATCTCAGAAGTAAATAGAGCCTCATAATTTACCTAACAGGTATAAGAATTCTGGGAAATTTAATTTTAAAGAATGAGATAAAGATTTTTTAGAAATCATTTTGTTGTGTCTTTAAAGATATAATTTTATGATGTTTCCCAAACTTGATAAGCTTTTATGCAGACACTTTATTTTAGGTTTTAGATTTCCTGGACTCTCTTCCATAAAGGTTCTGATTGAGTAGTTTGAGATGGAGCCTCAGCTTTTGCACTTTTTAAATATTATTTATTTTTACACAGGAACATTGAAGTTTTCCTTCTAAATTGTGTGTGTGTATCTAAATAAAAACTGAATTTTCAGAAAAAAAATAAAGATATAATTTTAAATTTGTATGCCAATATAGACACTGTTTTTTTTGTCAAATCCTCCTACTACTTAGGAAAAAATCTTCTAGAATTTAAAATATTTCAATATAGTTTTTTCTACAGAATATAGAATGCAAAATTTACCTGATTTGCATGTACTTTCTTTTGTTGTCTTCACTGTATTCTTTTGAAGAAAATACCTCCTGTCTAAGACAGGCTGTATAAGTTTGGAAAGCAGATATTAAATACATGTTGTACATTTTATACTATTCACAGGTAATAATTCAAGATAAACTAGAAGTTCATTATTACCTTCACAAAAGGATGTGTGAAATCTGGAAATACTGAAAAGCAAAAGGGATATACAATACATAAAACATGAATAAGACAAAACTACCCACACTTTCCTGCTGAATCAATATGGAGTTAAGTTCCTGGGTTAGCTTTGATGGAGAATATTTTAGCTTTTGGGTTTCTATGATTGCTGGTTTTTGTTGAGTACAGCAACATGAATCAAATATACTGGAGAAGAACATCCAATATTAGTTTAATTAAACATGGAGTTAAGTTTTCAAAATTGAGATTACAGTTCCAATTACCACAAATATAATAGGGAATGTACACATACCAAGTAAAGGTGTGGATTGATTGAGGAAATAGGAATATCTAATCAGAGTAGCAAATGAGAACCTTCGGGGCATCAATATATAAAATGAAGAAAATAATTTAACAGCAGGTGTGTATATTGTAGCCAATCACAATCATTTAATTAACTAATTAAGTCCAAAGTTGTGATAGTAGTCAAGTGGAAAGTAGAATTCATTTGTATTGAGGAAAGTTCTCTGAACTGATCAGTTTAGATATATACTTATTAAAATAATCTATTTTTCCATACTCATGTAGGACAGTGGTGTATCTTCTTTTACTATATCCTCTGGTCTCACACACTCAAGGTTTCTCGTTCCATTTATTAGAGTAGATATGGTAACTGTATCTAACAAATAATTTTAAATAAGCATAAAATATTAAAATATGGTAATCCAAAAAGGAAAAGTGAACTGAAATTCCAAAGAATTATCAGATATGAGTAACCTTTTATATTTTAAATTTATTGGCATATAAGCAAAGAATAACAGCTTTGGTATTCAACAAAATAACCTAAAGAGTATGCTGTTTACAAAATGAGCCTGGTTTTGTATATCTTCTTAGACTTTCAAAGATTTTCATAAAATATCTGTCCTATCAGAATTCCAGCTATCTGGTAGGACAGATATTTTATAAGGACTTGGCAGAGTAATTGAGTGCATTCCTAGCATGCCCAAAGCCAGAGCTTCAGTAAAAAAAAAAATTAACTATCTCTTAAAGTGCCCTGTGTTTCTTAAATGCTATGTTTCTCATCTCAGCTTCTAATATCAATACTTCCCTATGCTTGGTAGTTAAGTAGCAAAGAAATTAATAGTGGCTAGTTGCCCCAATTCTAATTGTTTCTCCCACTTAACCATCTCTGGACCAGTAATTCTCACTTTTGTTTGAAGGTAAATACACTGAAACAAGCTAAAATGCATTCTCTCAGTTTCCTTATTATTACCTTCAAAATTACCTAGCTAATTTTATTTCTTCTTCACTACCCCCTCCCTTTGCTTTTCAAAAGCAACCTCTAGATCTGTGGTCTTGATTCTTTTTCTTAATATTTGTTGTTTAGATTATTTTCACTATTTTTTTCCTAATTTAGTAACTATATCTTTAAAATACAATTCCTAGGAGCTGGGTTTTGACTCAGTCATAAGGTGCTTGTCTAGCACATGTGAAGTACTGGGTTTGACTCTTAGCACCACATAAAATAAATAATATAAAGGTATTTTGTCCATTTACAGCAAAAAATCTTTTAAAAATACAATTTCTATTTCTTCATCCATTTGTTCTTCCCCTTTGTCAACAGACATAATAAAAAACAAAGCAAGATTTATGTTTTTAACTTAATCTGGTTATGCCCTTAACTAAGACACAATGACTCTTAATTTAGATTTTCTAAAGGACAGTTTATTCAATTGCTCTTGCAACTCAGAATGTGGTCTGTGACTCAAGAAGCATTGGAAGCATCTTTGAATCTATCATGATGTAGAACCAAAGACCTACTGAGTCAAAAAATAAATTTTGTACATGGTCCCCAATATTATGATTCACTAAAATTTGGGAGTCCTTATGCATGCTTAATCTTTTATCAATTCCTCTAACTTAACTTGTCTATTTGATGTTTCTTTTTGCTTTGTTATTTTGTTATTAGTACTGAGAATTGAACCCATGGGTGTCTAACTACTTAGCTACATCCCCATTCCTTTTTATATTTTATTTAGAAACAGGATCTTGCTGAATTTCTGAGGGCCTCATTCAGTTACTGAGCTGAGTTTGAACTAAAAATTCTTCATCTCAGCCTCCAGAGCCACTGGGAATATAGGTATGCACCATGTGCCTGGCCATTTAATTTACCTATTTAAAATTTTCTCTATTTTGTTCCCCAATTTGTAGTTGTATTAGAAGTCATAGTCTTTCCAGGGAATGTTTATCAGGCCATGATCAATGTGCACCTGCTTTTTTTTTCTTTTGTTGTTTTTCTCTATAGTCTTTTCTCATGCTTTATTCTCAATTCTTCCCAACCCTTCCTTATGTCCCAACTTTTCTCTAATTTAAGCAGGTCTGGAAATGGACCTAATAATTCAGCTCCTCTACTGACAGCCCAACTTACCTTGTGGTTGCAACTTGATAAGATATACTATTTAAATCTTCTTACTATTTATTATTTTCATTTCTTCCACTATTGAATCATACTAGTGCTAATGGTTTAAACAAGAATTATATCCAATGACTTTATAAAAAGTGGTTCTTATCTTCTATATGTCCATTTACACCTTCTTTTGATCTTTGAGTGCACCACCAAATGAATGACCAACACTATTCTGAGAAAGAATATGAGAGACACACTGGTAAAAATTAATATCACTAATGAGTTATATGAAGATTGACTAATCAGTATTCTAAGGAGACACCTAATTGTACAAATTTGAAATAAATTAGAGTTAAAAGTACACATTGAAAATTGAAATCTTTTATACAAGAGTGTCATATATCCTCTGCAAATCAGCCAAGTATTATAATCATTTTTCTACTAACTCTATAGAACCAGGATAGAAGGACAATAGAGAACTACCAAAATGAGGGTTAGGGTTGTGGCTCAGTGGCAGAGTGCTTGCCATGCATGTGTGAGGCACTGGGTTCAAGTCTCAGCACTGCATGTAAATGAATAAAACAAAGGTCCATTGACAACTAAACGAATAAAAAAGAAGAGAGAGAGAGAAAACTACCAATATCACACTAACTGATGTGCATATTTCTATCAGGAAAGCAACTTCATTACACCTTAACACTACTCATAACTTGCCACTAAAAATAAGAGGACCTTCTACCATATATTAACATATATAATATATAATATGTACAAAGAGTAAGTTGTATACACACACATATGTATATATACACTTGCTACCCATCAGTAAACATTTAACACATTCTAATTATAAGCTTTTAGTGTTGAACTCAGATATTTTTTTATAGAGACTAAATCATGTCACATCAAGTAGAAAAGAAGCCATGTTCCTACTGTTTTATTCAGGGAAGGAAGGGCTTACAGAATTATAAATTTCTTTTGGTGAAACATTTACTGATAGGAAAACTAGTTTAATAAAATAATAAACTGGTTTTAAAAAAGTTTTCTTTTTTAATACATGAGGGTAGAGTATGCATCAGTTTCCACTCAAGAAAAAAATTACAAAATATTATACTATGGAAAAAATCATGTATGTAGATATATACAGTGGTTACTGACTGCACCGTGAATTTCAGTCAAATCAACTGGTGTGTGTCTGCACAAACACTGGTAAAGGGCATACAGTGGAGTGAAATTACAGAGAGGCAATTAAAAGATAAGACCCACAAATATGTTTTTTCGAGTAATAAAAAAGCTCATAAAAGAATTTAACTATTGCAGTTGTCAGGAAAAAACTGGCTAGGTGGAAGCTCTTCTCTGGTAGGCTCACGCCCTCTATAGTTTTAAGAAAATCATATTGTAAATTCCAGTAATGAGTTTCAGCCAGTTGGATTCTGCCTGAGATGTCAATGGAGGACAGGTGCACTGCAGATTCTTCTCAGAAAAATCATGAGTTCTTACTCAAGAAACTTCTTTAGTTGGTGTCCTTTTTCTAGACTTTCTTGATGGGAGATCAGAAACCCTGGCCTTCATTTTCTTATATTTTCAGTACCCAACAATGACATGAATTTGGCAGTTCAGGAAGCATCCACAACACAAGTCAGGCCCTATCAACAATAGTAACTGAGACACAGATCTGTAGCAAGCTCTGTAAAGCTGCAGTCATGGTTACATGGTCATCCAAGGGATAGAAACTGAGGTTACTTTCAATTAAATGTGCCTGTAGGAACTATGTGTAAGAAGAGTGTCAGGATTGCTTCTGGTAAAAAAACTTGCTGTTACAATCTCCAGAGGGGAGAGCTGATCTCCAGAGTTTGATCTCCATCTCACTGTGCTCAGAAGCATGTGAAGGAAGAACTAAAGCAATTATAGTCACTTCTTGTTCATTCACCAAGGGGCTTCCTCCTTTAGAAAGGTCCCATTACTGGAACTCTGTCTTTGAAATATTAACATCTCTTGTATGCTTTATCTCCAAGACAAAGGAACTGCCTCTCTTTACTGGAATTGTGCATACCCACCATCTAGGTCCAGATTAACAGCAATGTGTTGAAAACTCTGGTCAGTAAAAAGTATGGTGTGCTGCCTTATAGAATAAAGGGCAGTGGGGACATCTCCCTGTTAAAACTTGTGTTTTGAGATTAGTAACAGAAAACATAATGAGTTGTGTGTGATTCCACAGGGCAGAACACTTTTGGAATGCTTTGAAAGGTCTTGTGAAAAGTTTATTTCCTGCATCTCCCCCAACCAAGCACAGATCCTGCACACAGTCCACCTCTATTATGCTTAGAGAAAGTGAAACCAACACCACAGGAGACATGGAGTCTTGCATGACCTTGAGCTCACTAAAAGTCTGGAATTGGGATTTTCAGCACAGACTGACCCATAGGCTTCATGTGTGAGAGTTTTGTTGATAACTCTTATTATAGCCAGAGTCCCATACCCAGGTACATAAAAAACAATATAAAAATGGTCCTATAGCATTTCCTGGTAGGCACAAATGAAACTTTTCAACATTCAAGACTCCACAACCAATACTGGCCTGTTTGGGCTAGAATTGAGAAGAAACAAGTACAACTATAGTTACTCCCCAGGAACACCCCCCCCCAAAAAAAATGGTTAATCTTAAAAGTAGAAGTTGGATAAGAAACTGCTTATATTTGAATTACATCAGATAAGGAAATCATATTTTTCTTGGCACTGCATCTTTAAGTGGCTTTTTTTATCATTTGTTTTTCACTTTCTAACTTACATGATCTTTTAATTGTTTAATTTTCTTTGTACTTGTTTTCTTAGTTTTCATTTGTATTTGCATTATTTTCCTTTTTTTCTTGTTCTTTTTTTTCATCTCACCTTCTGTGTATTTTAGTATTAATTTTAGAATCACTAATGCCTAAGTTTTGGACATTGTTTATTATTACCACTTCTTCATTGGTTACCTGAGTTGTAGAGATCGTTTAGAAAAGGTTTTGCTTTGGTTGTAAGTCAACATGTGATTAGCTTCTAACTTTTTGATATTACTTGTGATTATTCTTTCTTCTTAAAGTGCTTTGAATAAGTAATCCTAGCACTTCTGTCAATGAGTTAGGGCTTTGAAAATAGAACATACACTCTGTTTGGGGAATATCTAAAAGAGAAATCTGCTGAACTAAATGACCCACATCTGAGAGGGGAATAGAAATCTATTTGAATATCTGCACAAACCTCTGTATATTAAAACAAGTAACATGAGAAATCAAGGCACTAACACACTACCCAAAATGTTTAAATCCCTAATAACTTACTACACATACATTGATGTGTAGGATATGGTGAGCAAATAATTCAAAAAATTTATTATGAAAATAATTTGAAAAACTAAAGAGTAAAACATTAATTAATTAAAGAAAACCAAGTTTTGAAAGAATATCCCAAAATGAAATAGTTTCTAAAAGAGAAAAGGAAGAAAATTTGGAAATGATAAGCTTATTAACTCAAATAATAGTCCAAATGAGAAGTACTGAAAACATACTACATCAGGTAGATGGTAGAATGTTAAGTTCTACATCATCGACCTTGAAGACAAGGTCGATGATGTAGAACTTTCCTAATTTAATAAAAAAGAGAGACTTTAAAAAAATATATAGGCATTTTAGGACAATCTTAAAAGACCAATTGCAACGAATGTCTTCAGGGAAGGAGTGTAGATACAGACTAAAGGCATAGAAAACATATTCAATGAACTCACATCAGAAAAAAAATCTTTAATTGTGGAAATAAGATTAACACCAGGCACAGAAAGCATTTAGAAGGCCAAATTCACATGGTCAAAAAAAAACTGTCCACATTATATTTTTTAAATGACAAAATTCAGAGCAAAGAAAGATTTTTACAGATTCAAGAGAGAAGCAACAAGTCATTGGTAAAAGGTAACACATCTGGGCCAGCAGGACATGCAATACTATATTTCAAGCACTAAAACAGAAATACTAAAGTGGCACCTCCTCATTCACAAATACATCTTCATTAAGCTTCCCCACATACCCTCACCATAATTGTTCTTCTTTAAAATATATCAGCAAAGATCTCTACAAATGGCTCAAATGTGATTAGACTCCCTATTTCCTTTTGATCTATTCTGACTTGCAGAAACTAAATTTACCCCTGGATTTAATGAATGCACTCTGCTTTTGTGGTATAATCTGTAAAATCCTTGACAGTTATAAGAAATGAGACAGTAGGTTACTTATGAGAACTCACAGAAAAGATAACTTTCATGTAGACCCCTGCAAAAATGTATACATTTAAGCTCCCCTCTACACACCACTGGGTATAAAGCTCAACAAATGTCTAGACCCAGCATTCAGGGAGAGAATTTGTTTTAGATTAAAACTCCCTCTGGAGAGGCTGCAAACAATAAACCTGCTTCCCATTAATTCCTCTGGTGTCCAGTCTCATCTGTCTTACTTCAGTACTGCCAGTCTAAACTGTTTTCTGCATCAAAGTTTTTCTTCAGAAATAAAGACCTTTCAAGACAAGAATAAACTAAAATAAACTATGACAAGTAAGTGTAGAAGATTCATAATGGAATTCTATATACACAAGAAGAAGATTAAAATAAATCATGGAGAATACAAAAGAATGAAATTAACTGATGAGTGGATAAGCAAATGGGAATTAAGAGTGAATCCTCTATTATAAAAAAAAAACACTTCATTATTTTAACACTGGATTCACATTGTGTTAATTGTCAACTTAAAAGATATAGACTGAAATACTCAATTAACAAAAAAGACCCAAATGTGTGTTGTCTACAAGAAACACACCTGATTTGCAAAGTTGTTCAAACAATAAAAGTGAAAGAATACAGAATTATTTCATGTAAAAAGAATCCAACAAAGTAGTAGCTATTTGCAAATATGATAAAGGTGACTTCAAGCAACAATTACTCAAAGGTATCAAAGAAGGTCACTACATACTGCTAATGTGAAAAATCCCACAAGAAGAAAAATAGCTGTAAATATTTACACGTGAAAGGCAATGCCATCGATTTTATAAAATAATAAATATTCCACCTAAAGGGACAGATAGGGCCCAATAAAAAACTTAAGTGTAAGTGATATTAATACTAATATCACCCGTGACTGGTTAGGTGGTCAAAACATCAATAACTTTCCTACATATCACTTTTACTTTATATCATGTCAACTTTATAGTTGTCTACACACATCACAATGAATTGCTATTAGAAAAAAACACATAGAGCCTTTTTAACAAGTGGGTCTGGAAAAAAATAGATACACACATGAAGATGAAAAGTCAACTTAAGAGTGGATCAAATATTTAGGAATTACACAAGAAAATCTACAACTGCTGGATAAAATTGTAAGCTGAACTTATCAACATATTATCACAAGCACCAATTACTCTAATAAAACTCCTAAAGCATAAAATATAAATCCAAGAATCAATACCTAGGGTGGCATAAAATTAAAAACTTCTGAACACTAAAGGAAACAAATAAGAACATGAAGACAGAGCCTGCAGAATGGGAGAACTTTGCCACCTGATCTACAAATGTGGGTTAATATCCAGAATATACAAAGAACTCAAAAAACTTATTAGAAAAAATTAATAACTCACAGAATAAATTGAAAGAGAAAACTAAAGGGATCTTTCTTAAAAGAATTACAAATGAATAATAAATATATTTTTAAAAGTTCAACATCTCCAGAAGTTTGGGAAATACAAATAAAAATTATATTGAGATTTTATCTTACTCTCTTCAGAATGACAATTATCAAAAACACAAGTAATAGTAAATGTTGATGATAACGCAGAAGAAAGGTACACTTGTACATTGTTGGTAAGAGTACAAATTAGCACAAACACCCTGGAAATCAATAAAGAGATTCCTCAAACACTAGTAATATATTATCCTACTCTTCCAGTCCTTGGTATATAGTAAAAAAATTTAATCTCAGCATATTTTAGGAATGCAGCCACATCAGATTTTATGGCAGCAGAATTCAAAATAGAAAGGCTATAAAAAAGAAACCTAGGTGCCAATCAACAGGTTAATGTATAAAGAAAATGTGGCACATATATATAATGGAGCTCTACTCAGGAAATCATCAATAAAAAGAAATAATGGCATTTGTTAGTAAATGAATGGAGCTGGATAATGTGCTGCTAAGTGAAAGTAAATGTCCTGCTCAGACTCAGAAAATCAAGGGTGGAATATTTTCCTTATATTAAGAAGGTAGATAAAAAAAATGGAAAATGGGGGAATTCCATAAAAATAGAAGAGAGGTCAGTGGAGTAGAGGAAGGAGATTGAGAAGAATGGAGAGAGTGCCAAAGGAAGTGTGGTGAAATGAATCTGAAGAAATTTTCCTTTGTGAACTTAGTAATATTTCACACTGAATTTGACCTTTATGTATATCAATGATACACTAACTAAAACAACTACAAATAAATACAAGAAAGAATAGTGAAGTATAAGAAAGGTAACAGAGGCAAGAAAGGGAGAGTACTGGGGATCAAACTGGAAAAATATATACCATGCTTGTATGATTATTTCAAAATGAGCCCCAATATTATATGAGAAATAATGATATAATTAAGAAAAAGATGAAAACAGCAAGTAAAACTACAGAAACTACATGAACACTTGAAGAATGAATAATACAGTTGCATAATCAAAGGGACACTGAGGAAATCAGGGGGAAAAAGTTTTAAACAAGCCTGAGAACCACATGAGAATAAAAACACAACATCCATACATTTATGGTATAAAGTAAAAGCAGTTAATTTTTGTTGTTTTTTGTTTGTTTCTTTTATTGAGACATTGTATGTATATATAATAGTGGGGTTCATTATACCACATACAGAAATGCATATAACATATTTTGATAAATCTTGCTGCCCAGTACCTTTTCTTTCCCTTCTGATGTCCCTCCACTAATCCACCAAAAGCAGTTATATGAGGGCAGTTTTTAGCAAGGGCTACATCCATTTAAGAATCTGAGACATTTCAAATTGTAAACCTTATGATGCATCCTCATGTCTAAGAAAAACTTCAGTAAATAAATTTTAAAACTGATACAAGAAAATAATTAATTAATGTTGGATAAAAATTATAGACGAGATAATTTTTTAAAAAACATAGTAATAATAAAACAAATGGTTGATTGTTGAAAAGATAAATAAAATTGATAAACCCTTGGCCAAGGGACTAATAGAAAGAGAAAGAAGATACAAATGAATAAAGCTAGAAACAAAAACAGAAATATTAAAACAGATACCACTGAAATCCAGAGGATAACTAGAGATTATTGGAAAACTTATATTTTAATGAATGAAAAAAATCTAGATTATTTTAAAGAATAAAATTGAAACATAAATAAATCTAGAAGATACTGATGAAATATGGCCTAAAATTTTTGAATCAAAAGGATAGAGAAAAAAATAGCTCAATAATAAGAAATTAAGTTGAAGCAATAATAACAAGCCTCCTGGACCAGAGGTTAATGCATGGCTAAATTTTATCAGATATTTTAAAAGAATTGTTATTAATATCCCCATTACATGTAAGAGAAAAAGAAAGATGCTTCCAAAGCAATTCTGCAAAGAATTACCCTGACTGGAATAGTGAATATTGGACAGAACAAGAAAAAAACTAGAGAACAATATCCTTGAGGACCATAATATATAAATACTTATAAAATCTTCACAAACCACATTCAACAACACATGACAAAATAACATACAGTGTCAGGCATGGTGATATATGTCTATATTCTCAGAAAAGCAGCAGGTTGTTTGAGGAGCACTGTAATTTCAAAACCAGCTTGGGAAATTTAGTGAAATCTGTATCATAGTAAAAAATAAAAGGTGCTGAGGATGTGGCTCAGTGGTACAATTTTTCTGGTTTGAGTCTCTAGTCAAATACAAAAAAAAATAATCCATAAAAGCTGGTTTTGCTCCAGGATACTTCAATACATGCAAATAAATAAAACTAATACACCACATATAGAATCAAGGGCAAAATTACATGATAATTGAAGCAGCAGCAGGAAAAGCCTTTGACAAATTCAATGGCCCTTCATAAGAAAGCTCCGAGAAACTATAAACAGTAGAATTTTTATTACAAGTAAATAAAGACCAAGTATATCAAACCCAAAGCCAATAGTAAAATGACGAAGAACATTTTCTCTAAAATGAGGAAAAAGACAAGGATGCTCATTGCCACCAATCTCACTAATCATAGTACTTAAAATTTTAGACAAGAGAAGAAGTAAAAGGGATTCAAATAGGAAAGTTAAAATGTTAAATCACTTCTATATGCAAATGATATAGTTCTATTCTTAGAAGAATATAAATGATGTACCATGAAAATTCTACTTCTGATGAATAAATTCATCAGAGTAACAGGATGCAAAGTAAACATATAAAAATAAACTCTTTGTCTATATACCATAGCAAACCTAGTGAGAATTCAGCAAGGGTAACATCTCATTCAAATAGTTTTTAAAATACCTAGGAATAACCCTAAACAAAGGAGTGAATGACATTTTCAAGAAAAATTACAGATTGATGAAAAAAGAACCTAAAAAAGACAATAGGAAATAAAAGATCTCCTATGTTCATGGAGAGGCAGAATTAATATTGTGAAAATGGCTGTAGTACTATAAATGAATTATAGATTCCATGTATTCCCATTCAAATTCAAATGATATTAGTCACAGAAATGGGGGAAAGAAAGAATTACTTCTAAATTTGTATGGAAGAAAAACAAAAAATACTTAGACAAAGTGATAATGATCATAAGAGAAACAATGGATAAACTACAATGCCCAATTTCAAAATAGAAAACAGAGCCACAATAATAAAAACCATGGTCCTGGTGTAAAGAAAGACCCATAGACCAATGGAAAGAAGTCAGAAAGCAAACCCACACAGGTAGAATCATGTGATACTAGGCAAAGACACAAAAACGTATTTTGGAGAAATGGTAAATGACATTTTAGAAATAGTGTTGGAAAAACTAGATACCTATATGTAGAAGAAGAAAACTAGATGCCCATTTTATAACACTGTACAAGAGTTTATTTAAAAGGGACTAAAGACATATGTACCAGACTAGAGGGTTTACAGCTGCTAGAAGAAGATATATGGAAAACACTTCAGTATGTAGATAATGACTTCCTGATTAGAGCCCCCTACAGCTCAGAAAATAAGAGCAACAATGGATAAGAGAAGGTTTATCAAACTGAAAAATTCCTGCACAGTGAGTGAAACACAAAACAGTAAAGAGTGGTAGCCTCCAGAATTGGAGAAAAGAGTAGCTTTACTAGCTACTCTTCTGAAAAAGGTTAATAACCTGAAAATATTAATGCAAATATCTTAACACCAGAAATGCAAAAACCTTTTCAATCAATAAGCAAATGCACAGCTAGTTCTCAAAATAAGAGATACAAATGACCAACACTTCAGTGAAAAAATAACCATACATCTTTATCAATCAGAGAAATGCAAATCAAAACAACATCAGGCTCCCATTTTCCACCATTCAAAGAAGCAATCATCAAGAAAGCAAATAATTCTGGGAAGAACTAAGGAGAAAATCTCTTATATGTGATTGGTAGAAACATAAATTACTATATCTCTATGGAAATCCATATGAAGGCTACTCAAAAAACTGAACATACAGCTACTTTATTAATCAACTATACTACTCAGTACTTAATGGAAAATATTAAAGCCAGCTTACTTTAGAGATATACATATTCCCATCTTTCCCATGACACTATTAATAATAGGCAAGATACAGAATTAGGCTAGATGCTTTTTAATAAAAGAATAGAACAGAATTAGGCTAGATGCTTTTTAATAAAAGAATAGATAAAGAAAATGTTATATATATACATACACACACAAGGAAGATTTCCATGCATAGAGAACAACAAAACTAAGTTACTTTTAGTAAAATAAATGAAATAGGGAAGCATAATGTTAAGTAATACAAGCCAGACTCAGAAAACAAGTATCATATATTGCTCTCATATGGAAAACTAGATGTGGAAATTTTCAACATAAAAATATATGAATTTTATAATATAATTTTTTAATAAAATTTTATAAATTTTATCCATCAGCATACATAAAATTGGGAATATGGAGGAAGGTATGTTGAAGATTGAATTGGGGGAGTATATGTATATGTATGTACAAATATGTCACCATGAAAATTCTGTATAATTAATGTGTATCAATTTTTAAAAATTGACAAACTTTTTCTAATTTTTAGAAGTTCATTTATTTTTCATTTATCATGTTCATTACCACGGTTACTGGTTTGTTTAGATTTATATTTTTTGAATAGCAGTACTATTTATATATGTATGCATATATTTATTTTATTGATTTATTTTTAGTTATATGTGACAGTAGTGTCCATTTTGATATAATTTAACAAGCATTGACCATCAATAAATTAAGTCTATATTAAATGTTACTAAATATAAATTTCTTGAAGCTTTAATAAGAACAGAAGAAAACATTAATTTCTTAAGCATCTAAAATATGCCACATTTATTTGCTTATTTTTCTATTCATTATAATCACAAAATGATCATGATTATAATCCCACAACCTGCTTCCTAGTCATTCAAGGATGTCAAGAGTAAATGATAGACAAATATGACACAATGTTCTATATGTCCTGCATGTACTTCCCTTAACTTTCCTGTTTGGCCTAATACTGAGTTTCTGCTCTTATTAATTTCAATATTTCTTATTTTAAGTATCAGCCATCTTAACACTTTTATTCAGTCTGTACACTTAACTTTCCCTCCATAAATTAATTCTTTGTATACATCCCCTTTTCTCAGCTTTATTTTCATAAAGCTGTTCTTTTAGCTTGTTTTCTATTTCTCTCCTTCCATAAGGGCACACCAAAAAACTGTTTATTCCCAACACATTCTGTCAATGTTAATTCTATACATATACCACACCTGTTGATATCATTGTTTTCTACTATAACCTTGTAGCCTTATTTCTTTCTAGCATGTTCATCATCATGGAAGAAGATATGTAAAAAAAATGAAACAATTTTATTAAAACACATTACCTTTGAGTCAGGTGATGGAATAGAAGGACAATCATTTCTTATTCTGATTGCCTGCACAAGTGTGGTTTCAGTTACTTCCTTCTTTTGACTGGCAGAATTACTGTTGTAATTCTGTAAGTTTCCACTTTTTTGGTTCCCAGTGTCATATTTTACTACTGATGATAAAAACAAAATAAACAGTATATGAAACTTGTGTAATTTAGAGTCAATAAGCAGCAAAATTTCAGTTAGTCTTCAAATAGCTTACCATCCTTCATTGATTGTCTGGAAGCTTCAATTAATTCTCCTCCTTCTTCTGGGATATTCTAGGAAGAAAAAAATTATGGTATAATAAGTGCCAAAGTTGACAAAATGACTAACGTTCTCCACTACTGCAGAGTACAACAGAATAAGCATTCTGATGTATACTCAAACTATAATTCTCTCACTAATGAAGTAAGAATTATGAGCCAAGACAGAAAGATTTCCAAAATGTCACTCCCCTTATCTCCAATTGATTTTTACACAAATACTGAAATCCATTCTACTATTTTCTTAAGCTCAGTGATGTAGAATAAAAATCATAGCCATCTTTATTTAGACTATTTTTGAAAAAGACTAATATTAGAAATTATATGTAATATCTTAATGTGTTTATGACATATTGGCATGAATTACCTCTTGAGGGGAAAGTTCATAAGATATGAGCTTTTAGAGTATCTATTAAAAATATTGATTGGATTCCTAAACAGTATAAGTTTTGTCTATCTTATGTGTTAAATTGCTAAAGATAAATGATTATACAAATTTTGCTGTTTCCAACAAAAAGAGAAATGAAAAAAAAAACAATATTGTGAGGGTGATATCAATGAAGAAAAACCTTTTGGAGTTGCTAAACAAAAACATTAACTCAATAACCAAACAAAAGTGACAGAGATAGCACAATGAATAGACACTGAAGACATGTTTTCTGCAGGGAAATATTAAGTATTAGAGTAGGTCATTGTTTTAGAAAGCGATGCATGTTCTTTTTATTCCAGTACCTTCATATAATTAAATTAACAAAACAATAAGATATAAAACAATAAAATATTTCTTAAGAAACAAGATGGTGCTGCCAACCACATCACCATGTTTGCTTGATATAGGTAACAAAAGATAGTGGAAAGTCATTTTTTAAAAGATAGGCAAGAAGGAATAAACTAGCAAATTTTCATCTGAAATCCAAATCTAAACTCAAGTTTGAAGCAGGCTTGGAGGATATTCTTGTTCCTACTAACACATTTATGACATTACTCTAACTTGTTTATTCTTCTTTTATTGCACCAATTAGAGATAACTTACTCAAAACTTTCACATACCATATATTAAAAGAGAATGCAAACAAAGAATATTTTTTAATTCAGTAGACTTAATTACTAGTTATCTCTTGCACATTATACTATTTAGGATGTTTCAGCAAGTAGACATTTATTTTATCCACATTTACTCATGTTCAACACTGTATATGACACCAGCTTTTAGAAATGGTGCATTTCTCCAGGCCAAATGAGCTCAGTTGAGTTATGAATAACACCATAATAGCATTCTAAAAGGAACACAGTATGACCTCTCTATATTTTTATCCTCAAAATAAAAATTACACTGTTCTTACTCACATAATATTTAGCTCTTCATAACTGAAATAAAATTAAAGTCATTGCAAAAACAGAAGATGTTTACATTTAACCTTATTTTAGCTGCTCAAGGATATTTGAACATAAATTTTTTAGAGAAAAAGAGAGAGAGAGAGAGAGAGAGAGAGAGAGAGAATTTTAATATTTATTTTTTAGTTTTTGGCAGACAAAACATCTTTGTTTGTAAGTGGTGCTGAGGATCGAACCTTGGCTGCATGCATGCCAGGTGAGTGCACTACCGCTTGAGCCACATCCCCAGCCCAGCACATACATTTTTCACCTGGAATAGTTAATAAAAATACTAGTGTTTTACACAATGAACATTTAACTAAGTAATTTTAGATACATTTAACATTTGAAATTTCTGAGTTTGACATAGAATTTGGATATTTTAAGAAAGTATAATGAAAAAAAAATTCTGAACCTAAAGTATTACCATACAATTATTGAGAGTTTCTGCTTCCAGTACTGGTTATTACTTTGCACACGCCATCTTTTCTTCAATTAGATGAAGAGTAATTTGTACAAAATTTCATTACCTCACATTTTTTAGATTTTTTATTGGTTCTTCTCAGTTATACAGCAAAATAGAATTTACATGCTAGAATATAATTATAATAGCATAGAATATAATTTGTTCTAATTCAGGACCTAGTACTTCCTTCTGTTCTACTAATCTTTCTGCTCTTTACTTATAGTTTTTAAATTACTGTCACTTTTAGTGAAAAGACTCAAAGTTTGGATATGCAAGCCCTTTTTAATACAAGTATTAAGATACAGATTTTAGATTTCTTGGCTGCCACAATTCCCAATATTACTTTATTATAAACACAGAGCCAAGGAAAGAAATAGAGCATACAGGTCTCTTCAAATGTTATAATACCAAAGCATCAAGGGTCCAAGTGAAAAAAATAAAAGTTATGTACAATGTATATTATATATTAAAAACTAAAGGCACCAGGGAAATTGCATAATTCTATAAAAATTAATTTAGGCATGAGTATTTTAAGTCATGTAAGAATGATTTAAAAACCACAGTAACATAAACTGATCCAAAAAAAATTTTGAATAAATATTATATTTTTTCTGGAGTTAGAAAGCTGTTTCTAATGATATTTTTCTGTCACTATGTATTTCCTAGCCCATTGTTCTTTCCAGCCCCCAAAACCCCCAAGTACTTGAGAGAACATTGATACAAAAAACATTTTAAAAAATTCAAAATAATTCTTTAAAATAGATTCTTAGCAAATTTTCACATAAAATGTAAGAAAAAATATAGCTAAATTTTAAGCATTAATTTTTAAAACACAAAATTCAGAACAAGAACACGAGTTTTTTTTACAAAAAATCACTTTACCTTAATACTAGCTTCATAGCTGCCCTCAACCATTGCAAAGCAGGAATCAGCTGGATGTGATTTTTTTGTTAGATCTTTAGAGCAAAAAATGTGTAACAAAAATGGTGAAGTACTATTCTTTTAAAAATAAACTACATTTAAAGTTAATTGTATATCTTTATTGATATAATTAAAATATGACCTCCATTTAAAAAAATAGCTTATATTCACCTCTTTCTGCCTCTACTGCTGTGACGTTATAAAATATTCAATGAAGACACTCTTAGTTCCAATTCAGAGCAATAGAAAAAACATCAACATAACCTAATAATAATTTATTCTTGGAAATTTCCTATCTTGAAGGCTGAACTTAAAACCCAAGTAATGGCTGGCATTTTTTTTTACACCTGAATTAAAACAAACCTCTAATAATAGAAGACAAGATAACAAGATGCACAGTTCCCTCTCGTGTATATCCAGGATATGAATACTAAGCAATGTTGTTCTTCAGTATGAAAATCACCAATAATAATACACAATTTATTCCCTCTACCCACAAACAGTGCACAGAGTTCTCTGGAACTTTAAAATATTTTGAAAGTTAAAATTTGACTATATATGTTATTTAGAATACATTTATTAGACACATTGGAATAAATTATAAAATTGATTTTTCCTGAATAGGTCTGACTTTATTCAGGTCTTTATAAACTAGCATGCACTTTAAAACCTTTATGGACATTCAGACACCTAAGGGGAAAGACTTCCAGAAAAGCAGAGTCTTGATGTTTGTACCTCTGTTTCCCTAATTATTATGTAAATATCCTCCTTGCTGTAGGAATCAACTTCCCAGTTCCTCATCTGCAAAACTCAGTGGCAGTCTCCAAATTTGAAGTCTACATCCCTTGAATATGCAGAGTCCTGATACAAGGTTAAACTAAATGGGGTCTCAATCACTGGCCTGTCTAAATACCTTACCAACTACACAACTGAAGCTTTGTAATAACTTTGCCTGTCAATCACTCCTGGGCCCAGCAAGGACATTAGCAAGTTGGAAAGAAAGTGAAGGTGAATGGAAACCTGCTTTGGGCCACAGATATATATATTCTAAGAAATTTTACTGCTGTTTCACTAGTCTCTAATCCACTCTTGCAACACAGATGAAAACAGGCAAAATACAATCTTAGGACTGCCTCTAAATTTTGTATTAATATGCATTTTATAGAGAGCTTTTAATATTCTCTGTCTTTAATTTTTGTTTTGTGCTCATTAAACTGATCATAAACCCCAAGATTTTGGTCTATTTTTTAAACCCTTATTCGTACCCAACACAGTGTTGATACTCATAAGAATATCCCTTTGCTTTACTAGTTAAATTTTGATCCTGTATCACAGTGTTCACTTTAAAATTCTAGTCTTGTCCTTTTTTGTTGGGGTCCTATTGTCAATCTCAATCTATTATACAAAAAAAATTAGCCTTAAAAATAATAACCAGAAAATGTACTGAGCTCAGAATTAAGGAACTGGAGTTCAAATTTCATTGCTGTTATTGTTTGTACACAGAAAAGTCCCTTTAATATATTTAAATTTCAGGCTCATCCTCAAAACTATCATTTGGCCAGCTTGTCAAACATATGCTAAAAGACTAGATGGTTGCTAAAATTTCTTAAAATTCTGAAATTTCTGAACTTTTGATTTTGTCAACAGAAAAAAGAAATAATATTCAATTGACAAAGTAAAACAGAAACACAAAGAGAACAAAACAGAAAATACAAATAAAAATTAAATAAAAGAGTATAGTTATAGAAAAAAAATATAAAAGTAAAAGTCTTCATAAAATGGTTAGGAGTAGTATTTGAAGAGAAACTAACTGGAAAATTGGGAAGTAGAGAAATTTGAATGTCCTCTAAGGATTAATATAATTAATACAACATTTTGTGAATAATATTATTCTTCACTTCCAGAAAAATAATTTCTCTACACCACTTGCTTGATCTTGTTTATTAGAAACCATGTGGCCATAGCTCTGTGAGATTTTCCATAAAAGCTTTGGTATATTAAGAAAAAAAATTTGGTTACCAGTGGAACTGTCAATATCAGGACAAAATCTTGGACTATAACCTGGCTTCTCAGGTAAAATATAAATCAGAATTAACACAAAACTGTCTTTGACTTTCTAAATTGATGATATACAATTAGAAAATTAAAAAGTGAATATATATGCTATTTAGAGTACATGTCAGACACACTGAAATAAATTGTAAAATTGAGTTTTCCTGTACAGGTTTTACTTGGTATCAACCTGTACAGTGGAACAACACAATGGAGTTGTCAGCCAGGTAAGACTACAGTCTAAACATAGGCCTGAAACTTATTAATTATGCAAATATGGGAAAAATAGTCAACCTCTATGAATGACAGTTGCTTTATTAGTAATTAAGAGGTGATAATAGCACAGGTACTTTCAAACTGCTTATAAGACAACTTTAGGAAACAAGTGTTAACAAATGAATGTGGTGTCTGTCTCAGACTAGAATACTCAACAAATCCTTTTACCTTCACTCTCCACTTAGGTAATAGTCATTTTTTTTAAAAAAATCTATAAATTCATACCGTCTTAATGAGTCATTTTTAGAACTTTCTTTCACTATTAAATATAACAGTAAAATATATATTTTATCAAAAACGGAAATATAAAATATTAAAAGTTTATGACTCTGATGTTTTATTATAAAATATTCCTCCAGGCCCATACTTGAAGAAATTTTTAGAAATAATATTAATTTTATTTCTGACAGGTAAGTAAAGAATGCATTAACACCTCCTATGTCTCCCACTTTGTACTTATCAAATGCAAGGAATAATAATGGGAATTATAAGTTTGATACTTAAAAGTAAATCATTGGTCCCATAACCATAATCCTTACCAAAAGCTGCAAAAATGAAAGAAAACCTTATCATTATAACATAAATTAGCATAAAGATATAAATGTCAAACCAGGAGAGACATGATGGTGGATTAGCAGGAAGTGGCTTTTCCCACAGCTCCACCACATGGGACTCAGAGAGTAAAAAAAGTGTTTCTCTGTGAGGTGGGTGATAAAAGCATGCCACTTATACTCAACATTTTTTTCTTTTAGCCTTGAAAACTGAGGAATTTGGGGTGCATCAGACAAAGATGAAAAACAGAACTGGAGCTTAGGTTTTAATGTGTGCCCCGACCAACAGGACACATCAACGTGGGCAGCGAACCTAGATGGGGAGGAATGAAGGGACAAGAGACACGAAGGGTGACAGCAAGACAAAAGTTCTGATCAAGCTGCAAACTTTTATTGTTCACACAGGGGTATTTATGGGCTGGGGATGGGGGGAGCTCTCTTATCGGCAGTTGCTAGAAGTCTTCACAAGGCGAGATAGCGCAGGATGTCTCAGGGAGACAGATGGCCTCAGGATGTCTCAGGGAGATGGATGGCTGCAGGGTGTCTCCCAGGCGAGATGTCTCCTAGGGGGCTGTTTCTTGTAACTATCAGGCTATTCTTTGAAGGAGAACTCCCTTTTGGTCCCTGGCACTGTCAGGCTATTCTTTGAAGGAGAACTCCCTTTTGGTCCCTGGCATCTCCCCCTTACTTATATAAAATATATGACCATACCTTACCGGCCTATGTCTAATAGAGAAATCTTTAATTCTGTTACTTAAGGCTGGATAACCATACTAGCAAACATTAAGCCTACCTGTGTAGGTTAGAAATAAAGGCCTTAAACTAAAAACTATTCTGGCAGTCCCTTTTGATGGTTATCAGGCATTCCTGTCTGAGAATCTCTTTTGCAGCTTCCAGTTTACTTATTTTTGGAAGTTACATTTAGCTATTATTATCATTTAAAATGCCCAGGAATAGTAGTGTTTAGGCTTTGACTGTCTTTGCTAAGTGTTTAAGATGAAGCAAGTCAAACTGATTTTTGTTTCTACCTATTGTTAAGTCAGCTGAGTTACTCTGGAAATCCTTGGGAACTTCACAGCAGCTTCTCAGTTCTGCTAGTGCCATTTGCGCTAGGATGGGTCCAGGCCTTGCTTGACCATGTGGCTTCCCTTGGAAGCATCAGGGATGTCTCCCTTTTCTGGTAACCCTCCTCTTCACAGCAAATGCACTGATTGGCTTTCTGTCCTCCACTGGTCTCATTAATCTCCCTGTTCAGGAGGTTATGTGGCCTAGGGTTGCAGAGCCCTTTGGAGAAGTCCCTTATTCCCTGACTCAGACTGACTCTGAGGGCAAGAGCCAAATATTGGTTTTCTTGGCCCTTTTAATTTAACTTTCATTTTAGAACTTAATCTTAAACATCCAGCAAATAAGTTTTAACAGCCTTATATTAATAGTACTGGGCTTTAATGTCTCTCTATCCTGTAGGTGATAACTCCTTATCTTAAATTAGCCCAGGTTGTGTGTTCTTAAATCAGTACCTCTGTAGAACAGCAACAAGCAATCCTTAGACCACCTATAAGCAAACTACAAACTAAAATTAACTAGGGTAAAAGCATATTTAGTTTATGTAATAGCTACCTTGAATTCTGGCAGAGTTATATATTATAATCCCCTGTTTGAGATCCTGGTAATCGTGACAAGAACCAACTTTTGGACATAACTTTTAAGTGTACTGAAATCTGGTCTGCTTCTTTCATAGTCGCTCTCACATGTAGTGAGACGGGACATACAGCCTTATCTCAGGCAAGGCAGGGCTCTTTATAAATCTTAAGTACTATAGTTCTGAAGCTGATCATTTTACAAAGCCTTCATAAATTGTTGCTCAAGTTTACATGAACATTAGCTAACACATCACATCTACAACATGAACTAAAGGCTGAAAACTTCTACCCCCCCCTCTTTTTTTTTTCAGTAGCAAAGTACTTTTGTGTTGTACAATAAAACCTTCACACAGATTAGGCTCCCATTAACTTGAAAATACATTTAACTTGTATCTCAGTGTAAAGTAACATGGAACTTTACATATCTTATTGATAACAAATCCAGTTAGAGAACACCAATGATATAAATAAATCTCCAAGATTTTTTTTTAAGCCTAAAATTACCATATAACTTCAGAACACCAGCTTGATATAATGCTCTTTTGAAGCTTCTACCTTACAGACTTCTATACCTGGAAGATATGAATTAATAGCACCATAATTACATTGATGATTTTATATTGACCAAGTTTAGCTCTTAAAGAAATAACATTACAATATTGAAGAAATAACAGTTGTTATTTAACCATAGTTGTATAATTTTAAAAACTTATACATATAACCAATTTACACAGACCTTTTTCATCACTTGCTTAAACCCTTTTGTTAACTTAATCATATAGACTTTTTTTTATCCAGAAACACATTTTCCCTCTATTAAATCCATATCTAGAACCTTTCAGTTTTTCTTTTTCATCTGTTAACCTTCTTTTTTTTCACATTTTGAAATAATACTTGTAAATTTCTGAATTTAAGCAATTATTTTATAGACATCAACATTTTATTATTGAAAACCTAGAAAAACTTATAAGCTTAATTTTAAAGACATCTTTACTTCTATCTGTTTACCCAGTTTAAATTAAACCATTTGAATCACGTGAATCAAAGATATTTGGATCCCTTTTTTTTTTTTTTTGAGCGCTCTTTGTATATCTGCCAATTGTCATATAACTGCATAATATATGGACATACACACACACAGACATAGGACATACAACACATAACATGAGTGTAACACATACACAAGGCCTTTTAGTTTTTTTTTTTTCATTGCAATGTTTAAAAACTCCACAGTTCATCAAAAATAGAACTGATCAGAAAGCATTAACTTGTCCATGAGCTCAAAAAATACAGAATCTACGGAAAAAACAAGAGTCAAAATGACTGGCCAGTAATTAGTAAATATCATACAATTTACTTTTTGGTTTGGTCTTGTTTGTGTTCAGGTAAAAGGACACTTTTAAGAAAGGAGGATCTGTGGGGATGTAAACTTAAGAAATAAACCTGTGAGAAGGGTATAGCATCCTTTTAAATGTTGGCAGCGCGGTCTTCCATCTCCAGACGATGATAGTGAACCTGTATGGGCTTAGAGGCTAAAATATTAATCTGTTCTTTAATAAATTGAACCAGCCTGTTTATAATGCAGGGTCCTATGGACATTATTAAAAGTAAACCCAACAAAGGGCCTAATAGTGGAAGAAGGTAGGGTAAAAATCCATTAAGCCCAGTCCAGAGGGGATTTTCAAATAGTTCCCTTCGTCTCTTTTCTAGATCTTCTTGAAGCTGCTTAATTTTAGTCCGTACTATGCCTGATTTATTGGCATAAAAGCAGCATCGTTCCCCTAAGGCCAAGCAAACACCTCCCTGGTTAGCTGTCAGCAAATCTAAGCCTCGTCTGTTTTGAAGGACAACTTCTGCCAGGGAGTCTATTTGGTCCTGTATATCTTTAATGGTTCCTGATAGAGTTTGTACATCATCTATAAGTTGCTGAGATAGACGACGGTAAGAGTGTATAGCTGTGCCTAAGCCAGCTGTACCTGTGCCCACAGCAGCTGTAATTCCAAGGGTGGCAAGGAGTGGTAAGGCCTGTATTGCCCTCCTATGTCTTTTAACTAAGGTGTCTAGGCTAGGAATGGGTAGAGGTTCATCTCCTGGGACAATAGTTATATCAGGGAGTAATAAGGCAAGAACACAGCCACCGGTCCAATTCGCTGGAAGCCTGGGGAAGGCTGAGTTTCCTCCACACATAAAAACTGTGCCATTGGGGGGACAAAGAGATGGGGTGGGTGAGGAATAATTTTTTACTGTTGAGCAATTTCCAAAGGAAGTAACTCCAACATCAATATCATAGGTATTATTTTGCATCGCACCTAAAAGACATAATGTAAATGTGCCTATAGGCTGTACTTTAAAAGGAAATCCGGGTTGGCATGTATTATAATTGTCTATGATAGAATTTATAGGAACCGCCATAGGCATGACTGCCCCTGTTGTCATGCAGAGCCAGCAATCACCAGCAAGGGTGGGGTTGGAATTATTAAGCAAGGAGAAGGTAGTTCCCAAAATATCTAATGTATTGGTATCTAAATCTGGGAGCTGGGATTTAGGCAGCACTAAGGGATGATATGTGAGCTCAGGGATTTGTGGTTTCAAAAGTTTGATTATCTGAAGATGCTTGACAGCATCAGTGGGTCCTCCACCATCAGAGACCCCTGTAGGGGCCTTAATGGGCCAGCAGGAGGGTTTACCAACAGTGCCTTGGCATCCAGCTGACTGTAACTTGGTGTATATGCCTTCTCCTCCCTGGTCAAAGAGAACGGGAGTATAATGAATAGTGGTCCCCCTTGCTGCATGAGTTTTGGTTAGGGTGGCTTCAAAAAATTGTTCTCCCTTCTTGTTAACACAAATTGAGGCTGATGCATAACAAGAGACATGCATCGCCTGGGTATGCATACAAGTTGCAGAACAATTTTGGAGAGCTTTACTTGTACTGGGGGGAATAATCTTTGGCTTGTTAACACATACCCATTCAGGCTTATGAAATCCTCCAAGTTTATGGTCAACCTCAGCACGGAGGTAAGCCACCTTAGTCATGCAGTCAGCAGTCTGGGTCCAACTAGTGGGAGCCTGAGTCCAAAATCCTCCCCTGCATTCGCAGGTGGGGCCAAAAAGGTACTTCCTGATGTTGGAAGGTGGAGGGCCAAGGCCTCCGTGTACAAACCTATTCAACAGAAGTGCCTTAAGCAGGATCCTCACACAGATTATTGGCTGCATCTGAAAAAGAGGAAAATTTGTCCTCAGGGGGAGGGTCTCCATCCCTGGGTGGAGGTAAGTCATGAACCTGTTTAACCAGGCGTTCTGGTAACCATCTTGGGGCTGCTTGCTCTTGGTCCAAAACACAAGCTGAGCCTTGTCCCCAGATGAGGACAGGATCTGGGCCTTTCCATTTATTTGTAAGGGGATCACGCCACATAACAGGGGGACCAACAGAACTGGACGAGGGATGCCAGTGTCTGTCTGCGGCCGAATGGCCTTCACTGTCTAGGGTAAGAAAATTAAGGGCAAATAATGCATGGTTAAGGCGATCCCTGGGAGTGGTAAATACAAGGGCGGAAGCCTTAAGGTGGGTTAGCCAAGTCTTTAAGGTAAGATGGGCACGTTCCACAATGCCTTGGCCCTGAGGGTTGTATGGAATTCCAGTAGTATGACAAATTTGCAAGGTGGCACAAAACTGTTTAAACTTGGCACTGGTATATGCAGGACCATTATCTGTTTTAATATGTATTGGTTTACCCATTATGGAAAAGGCTGAAACAAAATGGGAAAGGACATCTTTGGTAGCCTCTCTGGAATGTGGTGATGCGAAAATAAAGCCACTGAAGGTATCTATAGAAACGTGTATATATTTGGTTTTTCCAAATTCAGGAAAATGAGTGACATCCATTTGCCAAACCTGATTGGGCAGCAATCCTCGGGGATTAACTCCCAAGTGTTGAATGGGGAGGGAGACAGCACAAGCAGGACATGCTTTTACTATTTCTCGTGCCTGCTGCCTGGTAATTTTACAAAGTAATCGAAGGCTCTGGGAATTTAGATGGTGAAGATTGTGTAACTCCGTGGCCTTTTGGACGGAGCCAACAAAAATTGGAAAGATGGAACGAGTTGCTGCATCAGCCTGGGCATTGCCTTGTGTTAGAGGGCCGGGAAGATCAGAGTGTGCCCTGATGTGTCCTAAGAAAAATGGATGTTGTCTGGCCTGAATTAGCTGCTGAAGCTGGTGAAACAGAAAGGCCACATTGGAAGAAGCCTTAATGGCAGGTGAAATCTCCAGCAGGGGCACAGAATGAGCAATGTAGGCACTGTCTGTATAAATATTAATAGGCTTATCGAAAAATGTTATAAAAACTTGTGTTATGGCAAACAATTCCACAAGCTGTGCTGACTGATAGACAGTATCAAAGATGGTAGGCTGGTTATTGACAACAAAGACCGCACGGCCGTTACTGGAGCCGTCTGTAAAGACAGTAAGGGCTTGGGGAATGGGAGCCTTTTGAGTAATTTTGGGAAAAATAAATGGATGTAATTGGGCAAAATATAAAAGGGGGTCATTGGGGAGGTGGTTATCAATTGTTCCCAAAAAGCCTGATAGGGCAATACCCCATTCATCCCCTGTCTGTAGTAAAAATTGGGTTTGGTCCTTAGTATATGGAATTAAAATATTATCAGGGTCTTTGCCAAAATGTTGTCGAGAAAGCAAACGACCTTTGATAATAATAGAAGCTACCTGAGCAGGATAAACAGTAATAACCTTGGGGGATGTGGTGGGTAAATGGACCCAAAGCAAGGGGCAGCCTTTATTTTTAAAATGTGGATCCCACTGCCAAAATATTCCTGTGGGTGTATGAGGAGTGTGTAAAATAACCAGAACCAGAGGAAGGTTATAGAAAATTTGTGTAACAAACTGTTGGGCAATGCCTTCTGTGACTTGGTTTAATGCCTGTCGTGCCTCGGGAGTAAGCTTTCGAGGGGAGGAGGGGTGGGAATCACCTCTCAAAATATCATTAAGGGGCAGAAGTACACAAGTGGGTAATTTTAAATATGGTCTTAGCCACTGAATATCCCCCAGTAATTTTTGAAAATCATTAAGGGTGTGAAGTTGGTCCACACGTAGTTGTATTTTAGGAATTTGGATCTGATTATCTTGAAGTTTAAGGCCCAAATAGGTATAAGGGTCTTGTGTTTGAACCTTATCAGGAGCTATCTGTAGTCCCAAGGTAGTGAGGGCTTTGTAAAGGTCCAAGTAACAATTATTAAGGTCATGGTTATTAGGTGCAGCAATTAACAAATCATCCATATAATGTAAAATATAAGTTTGTGGCCATCGCTCTCTTACAGGGTCTACTGCTTGAGCCACGTATTTTTGGCAAAGACTAGGGCTGTTAACCATACCTTGGGGAAGAACCTTCCATTGAAACCTCTGCATAGGGCCCTGAAAATTAATGCGAGGGAGACTAAAGGCAAAATAGGGTCTATCCTCAGGATGTAAAGGAATGGTAAAAAAGCAATCTTTTAAGTCAATAACCATTTTACAATAGTTTTTGGGAATAGCCACTGGTGTGGGAATGCCTGGCTGTAGTGCTCCCATTGGGCACATAACTTTATTAACGGCACGTAAATCTTGTGAAAGGCACCACTTGCCTGATTTTTTCTTGATAACAAAAATAGGAGTATTCCATGGTGAGGTTGAGGGCTCTACATGGCTGGCTGCCAGCTGTTCCTGCACTAACATGGAGGCAGCCTCCAATTTTTCTTGGGTAAGGGGCCACTGATCCACCCACACAGGAGTCTGAGTCTCCCAAATAATCTTATCTGCATGGGGTATAGGAGGGTCAGGGACCGACACTAAAAATCCGAATACCCAAGTCCATTTGTATCTGTTTTTTGTATGGGTTGTATGGGCTCAACCAGTCCTTGTCTCAGTCTCCCAAGGCCTGTACCAGGAACAAAATTCATACGAAGCATTTGATGAGTCACTATGGAATTGGGACTGGCAAGAATAACTTCCATTTGACTCAAAATATCTCTGCCCCATAGGTTAACGGGGAGGTCAGGAACGACAAAAGGAGTGACAGTTCCCTTATTACCCTCTTTATCAGTCCAGCTAAAAGCCCTAGAGATGACCAGAGGATTTTTTGACTGTCCTATCCCTTTAAGGTCAGTCAAGGATGGGGTGAGGGGCCAGCCTGATGGCCAGTATTTTTGAGAGATAATTGTGGCATCAGCCCCAGTATCTAGAATTCCTTGGAAGTCCTTTCCTTCAATAAGTAGGGTAAGGGTGAGTCTATTGTTAGAAATGGGCTGAACCCAATACGCATCAGAGGAGCCCAGGGAGGCAGTCCCCCGAGGTAGGGTTTGGGCAGTGAAAGTGCCTCCTGAATCTAATGGAAGGAGTATTAATTGTGTGAGTCTTGTTCCTGTTGGGATGGCCGCAACTCCATTAATAGCTGTGGCCAGTATTTTTATTTCTCCAGTGAAATCATTATCAATAATGCTAGGGAAGACCTGAACACCTTGTAAGGTAGTAGAGGCCCTTCCAAGAATAAGGGCACACGTATGAGATGGAGGGGGACCCATAATTCCAGTGGGTATTATCTGGGGCCCTTGCATGGAGTCTAATATTGTATCGGTGGTGGCACAGAGGTCCAATCCTGCACTGCCTGGGGTGGCTCCTTGGAGGGAGGCAATCGTGGAGAAGGATTTTGAGGTAGGTTGGGAGTTTGGGAGGGAACAAACCTTATTGCCCCTAGGTTTGTCCTGGGGGAGGTCGGGGTCAGGGGCCGGCCCCGCAGGGAGTTTCCCAGGAAGCAGGAAGAAGTAGGCTGTCCAAGGGCATTTGTCTTAGATCTACACTCACTAGCCCAGTGAGGACCTCTACCACATCTAGGGAAAGGGGTGGCTGGGGGCGGTTTAGCCCCGGTTTGAGGAGACACCATCCCTAGGCTTTGCTTGCCTGTCGGACACTCGCGTGCAAAATGGCCAAGCTGTTTACAAGTAAAGCAAGTACGTGAGCCAGGATTGCGAAAGGCCTTGGTAAAGGCAGCACCTATGGCCAGACCCATGGAATGGGCTGCACCCACCCCAGCACAGAGTCTAATAAAGTCAGAAAGTTCCCCTTTGTCCTTATGTGGTCGAAGAACATCCTGACATGCCGGGTTAACGTTTTCAAAGGCAAGATGTTTTACAAAGGGGCTTTCGCTTTCGCTTGGTCCAAGCAGGCGCTCCGCGGCTAGGTTAAGCCAGGCAACAAAGTCGCTTTAAGGCCCATCAGGCCCTTGTCGGATTTTTGCCAGGGAAGTGGTAGCCGAGCCCTTTTGAGGGAGGCGTCTCCAAGCCTGTAAGCCAGCCATCTGAATCTGCGCCAAAAGTCCAGCAGGGAAACGCGCCTGTTTAGGGTTAGTGTCAAAGGGCGCATTGCCCACTAGCTTAACATAAGTCCAGGATTTAGAGGAGGCCTTAGTTAAATTTTTTTGAGCAGTTTCCCAACAGTGCTCTTTGAAATCTGCATTCCATAACAGGAAGTCTCCGGCACTGAGGGTAGCTCGGGCTAAAAATTTCCAGTCATTAGGAGTAAGCCATTGTGCGCTGTGACTCTCTAGTAAAGCCAATGTGTAGGGCACAGTGGGACCGTAGTGAGCACAAGCCTTTTTAAGTTTTTCAAGAAAGCGCAGGCTTAATTTTTTGTAAGCACTCTGAGTTCCTTCCTGCCTAGGGGTGAACTCCTCATCCTCTGAGTCCTGATCTTCCTCTTGCCCTCCCCCCGCTTCATCCCCTTGATCTGTTTCCTTGGCTTTCTCCTCTAGATCTGTTTCCTCTGCTTTCTCCTCTTTGTCCTCAGCCTGGGCGGGCTTATCTGTCTGGCTGTGGGTGACTGGGAAGGGGAGAACAGGCCAAGGGCACAGCTTAGCCTTTGTATTGGATGCCTTGGGCCAGCTTGGGTTGACTCCGTGCCTAAGGCTAATGAGCTGAGCTCAGAGTCAAGGGATCTTAATTCTTTTAAAAGTTGGATCTGTTCCTGTCTATGTTGGAGAGACTCTCACAAGGGAGCCAGGTCAGGCAGGGGAAGTGGAGAAAAAATGTCTGAGGGGGCAGTTGGCCCCTGAAGGGCCGGAGCACAAAAGGCAGGAGGGATATATGAGGGAGGGGGATGTGTAAGTCCTATAGGCTGTGGCAGGGTCCCGAGAAGTGGCAGGTCTTCTGAATGGTAGCGAGCTGCTTCCTTCTCCAAGGTAGCCTCCTCCCCAGGGGTCAATGTGTCTCCAGAATTTAAAACTGGATAAAGGCGGTTGGTAACCGTTGGAGCCTTATTTATTAGGGCGGGGTTTTGAGCGGGACCAGGAAGGTTCCCAGAGTCCTGGGGTGACTGAGAAGGGTCTGTGTCTATACTAACTGAAGGGCATGCCGAGGGGGGACGAGAGGTCTTTTGCATAGCCTCTTCCCCAATCCTGATAAGTTTTAAGGTACCATTGTCAAAGGGTGAACTTTTAAGAAGTTCATTAATTAAGTTCCAGTAAGAATAGGTGGGAATAGGCACCTTTTCTGGGCCAAAGGATTCATAATAATCTTTTAAACAGTCTCCTATTCTAAGCCATCTTTTACCATCAATGGTCCCTTCAAGGGGAAACCATGGACACAATTCTCCTACTTATGAAAAGAATAATTTTAAGTCCTTTTTCTTAACACGAGCCCCCCGTGTCTTGAGGGCCTTTTTAAGGCCTGACAAAAACAACTCATGTGACGAAACTGCTTGTCCCATGGTGTGTCACTCACCTTGCGTCGTCCTCGCTCTCCTCCCGGATCTGTCTCTCAGTCCTGTCTCCAAGGCGATCGCACCCTCCCGCTTGGCCAAGTCTTCCCGGAGGACAGCGTTCCCCCTCAGTCAAAGGCTCAAGCCCCACACTGGGCGCCAAATGCCCCGACCAGCAGGACACATCAACGTGCGCAGCGAACCTAGATGGGGAGGAATGAAGGGACAAGAGACACGAAGGGTGACAGCAAGACAAAAGTTCTGATCAAGCTGCAAACTTTTATTGTTCACACAGGGGTATTTATGGGCTGGGGATGGGGGGAGCTCTCTTATCGGCAGTTGCTAGAAGTCTTCACAAGGTGAGATAGCGCAGGATGTCTCAGGGAGACAGATGGCCTCAGGATGTCTCAGGGAGATGGATGGCTGCAGGGTGTCTCCCAGGCGAGATGTCTCCTAGGGGGCTGTTTCTTGTAACTATCAGGCTATTCTTTGAAGGATAACTCCCTTTTGGTCCCTGGCACTGTCAGGCTATTCTTTGACGGAGAACTCCCTTTTGGTCCCTGGCATGCAACAGTCCTTCTGCACCCCAGTCTCCAACATCTTCTCTCTGCAACAGTCCTTCTCCACCTCAGTCTCCAAGCTCTGCTCTCTGCAACAGTCCTTCTGCACCCAGGTCACCAACGTCTGCTTTCTGTATCAGTCCTTCTGCACCCCAGTCTCCAACCTCTGCTCTCTGTAACAGTCCTTCTGCACCTCAGGCTCTAACCTCTACTCTCTGCAGCAGTTCTTCTCCACCCCAGTTTCCAACTTCTGCTCTCGGCAACAGTCCTTCTGGACGCCATTCTCCAACTGCTACTCTCTGCAACAGTCCTTGTACACCCCAGTCTTTCACATCTCCTCTCTGTAACAGTCCTTCTGCACCTCAGTCTTAAAACTCTGCTCTCTTCAACGATCTTTCTGCACCTCTGTCTCCAACTTCTGCTCTCTGCAAAAGTCCTTCTGCACCCCAGTCTCCATCCTTTGTTCTAAGCAAAAGTCTTTGTACATCTCAGGCTCCAAACTCTGCTCTCTGTAACAGTCCTTCTGTACTGCAGTCTCCAACCTCTGCTGTCTGTAATGGTCCTTCTGCACCCGAGACTTCAAACTTTACTTTCGATATCAGTTATTCTGCACCCAAGTCTCCAACCTCTTCTCTCTGTAACAGTCCTTCTGCACCTCAGTCTCCAAACTCTGCTCTCTGCAAAAGTTTTTCTGCACCCCAGTCTTGAACATCTTCTCTCTGCAAACAGTCGTTCTAAACCCCAGTCTCCAACCTCTTCTCTCTGCAAAGATCCATCTGCATCCCAGTCTCCAACATCTGCTCTCTGCAACAGTCCCTCTGCAACCCAGTCTCTAACCTCTGCTCTCTGTAATAATCCTACTGCACCTCAGTCTTCAAACTCTGCTCTCTGCAATGGTCATTCTGCACCTCAGTCTCCAAAAACTACTCTCTGTAAATGTACTTCTGAATCCCTTCTCCAAACTCTGCTCTTTGTAATAGGCCTTCTGCACCACAGTCTCCAACCTCTGTTCTCTATAACAATCCTTCTGCACTCCAGTCTCAAAATTTTGCTCTCTACAACGATCCTTCTGCACCCCAGTCCCCAAACTCTGCTCTTTGCAACAGTCCTACTGCACCCCAGTCTCCAACATGTGCTCTCTGCAAAATTCCTTCTGCACCTCAGTCTGAAAACTCTGTTCTCTACACCGATCCTTCTGCACCCCAGTCTCCAAACTCTGCTCTCTGTAACAGTCCTACTGCACATCGGTCTACAACTCTGCTCTCTGTAAGATCCTTGTGCAACCTTGTTTGAAAACTCAGCTCTCTATAGGAGTTCTACTGCACCCCAGTCTCCAACCTCTGCTCTCTGCAACGATCCTCTGCACCTCAGTCTCGAAACTCTACTCTCTGTAACAGTCCTTCTGCACCCCAGTCTCAAACATCTGCTGTTTACAACGATCTTTCTGTACACCAGTTTTCAACATCTGCTCTCTGCAACAGTCCTTCTGCACCCCAGTCTCCAACCTCTGCGCTCTGCAACGATCCCTGTGCACCCCAGTATCCAATATCTGCTCCATGCAACAGTCCTTCTGCACCTCAGTCTGGAAACGCTGTTCTCTGCAATGATCCTTCTGCACCCCAGTCTCCAAACTCTGCTCTCTGTAATACTCCTGTTGCACCTCAGTCTCGAAACTCTGCTCTCTGTAAGATCCTTCTGCAACTCTGTCTCCAAACTCTGCTCTATGTAACAGTCCTTCTGCACTCCAGTCTCCAACCTCTGCTCTTTGCAAGAGTCCTTCTAAAACCTAGTCTCCAAACTCTGCTTTCTACAACAGTTCTTCTGCACCCAAGTCTCCAACTTCTGTTCTCATTAACAATCCTTCTTCACCTCAGTTACCAAAATCTGATCTCTGCAATGGTCCTTCTGCACCACAGTCTCCAACCTCTATTCTCTGTAACAATCCCTATGCACCCCAGTCTAAAAACTCTGCTCTCTACAACAATCCTTTTGCACCCCAGTTTTTAACCTCTGCTCTCTGCAAAAGTCCTTCTGCACCCCAGTCTCAAACATCTGCTCCCTGCAACAGTCTTTTTGCACCTCTCTGACAACTCTGCTCTCTGCACCGATCATTTTGCACCCTAGTCTTCAAACTCTACTTTATGTAACAGTCTTTTGGCACCTCAGTCTCCAACCTCTTCTTTCTGTAAGATCCTTCTGCACCCCAGTTTCCAAACTCTGCTCTCTCTAATATTCCTTCTGCTCCCCAGTCTCCAACCTCTGCTCTCTGAAACAGTCCTTCTGCTCCACAGTCTCCAACCTCTGCTCTCTGTAACAGTCCTTCTTTCCTGCAGTCTCCAACCTCTTCTCTCTGTAATGGTTCTTCTGCACCCCAGTCTCCAAACTCTGATCTCTGTAAAAATCCTTCTTCACCCCAGTCTCCAACCTCTGCTGTCTTCAACGATCCTTTTGCACCCCAGTCTCCAACCTCTGCTCTCTGCAAAAGTTTTTCTGTACCCCAGTCTCCAACATCTGCTCTCAGCAGCAGTCTTTCTGAACCTAAGTCTGGAAACTCTGCTCTCTGCAACGATCCTTGTGCACCCCAGTCTCCCAACTCTGCTTTTTGTAACAGTCCTACTGCACCTCAGTCTCCAAAATCTACTATCTGTAACAGTGCTTCTGAACCCCAGTCTCCTACCTCTGATTGTTGTAAGATCCTCCTGCTCCCAAGTTTCCAAATCTGCTCTCTGTAACATTTTTTATTCTCCCCAGACTCCAACCTCTGCTCTCTGTAACAGTCCTTCTGTACCCCAGTCTCCAACCTCTGCGCTCTGTAACGGTCGTTCTGCACCCCTGTATTAAACCTCTCTTTTCTGTATCATTCCTTCTGCACCACAGTTTCCAACCTCTGCTCCCTGCAACATTCCTTCTGCACCTCAGTCTCCATCCTCTGCTCTCTGCGACAGTTCTTCTGCACCCCAGTCTCCAACCTCTGCTCTCTGAAACAGTTCGTCTGCACCCCAGTATCCAAGGTCTGCACTCTGAAACAGTCTTTCTCCACACCAGTCTCCAACCTCTGCTCTCTGTAACAGTCCTCCTTTAGTGCAGTCTCCAAAATCTGCACTCTGTACGGGTTCTTCTGCTCCCCAATCTTCAACCTCTGCTTTCTATATCAGTCCTTCTGCACCAAAGTCTCAAACCTCTTTATCTGCAACAATCCTTCTACACCGCAGTCTCCAAACTCTGCTATCTGCAACAGTCCTTCTGCACCCCAGGCTCCAACCTCTGCTCTCTGTAACAATCCTGATGCACCTCAGTCTCAAAACTCTGCTCTCAACAACGGTGCTTCTGCACCTCAGTCTCTAACCTCTACTCTCTGTAACAGTCCTTCTGCAGATCAGTCTCCAACATCTGCTCTCTCTAAGATCCTTCTGCAACGCAGTCTGTAAATTCTTCCCTCTGTAACAGTCCTTCTGCACCCCTTCTCCAAACTCTGTTCTCTGTAACATTCCTTTTGGACGCTGGTCTCAAACCTCTACTCGCTACAATGAACCTTCTGCACACCAGTCTCCATCCTCTGCTCTTTACAACAGTCCTTCTGCACCCCAGTCTCCAATATCTGCTCTCTGCAACAGTCCTTCTGCACCTCAGTCTGAAAACTCTGTTCTCTTCAACGATCTTTCTGCACCCCAGTTTCCAACCTCTGTTATCTGTAACAGTCCTGCTGTACCACAGTCTCTAAGCTCTGCTCTCTGTAAGATCCTTCTGCAACCCTGTCTCCAAACTCTGCTGTCTGTAACAGTCCTTCTGCACCCCAGTCTCCAACCTCTGCTCTCTATAACAGGCCTTTTGCACCCCATTCTCCAACCTCTGCTTTCTGCAACAGTTCTTCTGCACCCGAGTCTCAAAACTCTGCTTTCCATATCAGTCCATCTGCACCCCAATCTCCAACCTCTGCTCTCTGTAACAGTACTTCTGCATCTCAGTCTACAAACTCTTCTCTCTGCACCAGTCCTTCTGCAACCCAGTCTCCAACATGTGCTCTCCGCAAAAGTCTTTCTGCACCAAAGTCTCCAACCTCTGCCTCTGTAACATTCCTACTGCAACACAGTCTTCAACCTGTACTCTTTTCAACAGTCCTTCATCACCCAAATATCAAACCTGTGCTCTCCGCAACAGTCCTGCTACACCTCATGTCTAGCCTCTGCTCTCTGCAGCAGCCCCTCTGAGACCAAATCTCCAACATCTGCTCTCTGTAACAATCCTTGTGCACCTCAGTCTCCAACCTCTGCTCTCTGCAATGGTCCTTCTGCACCTCGGGCTCTACTCTCTGTATAAGTACTTCTGCACCCCTTCTCCAAACTCTGCTCTCGGTAAAAGGCCTTCTGCACCCCAGTCTCTGACCTCTGTTCTCTATAACTATCCTTCTGCACCCCAGTCTCCAACCTCTGCTCTCTATAACAGTCTTTCTGCACCTCAGTCTCCAACCTTGCTCTCTGCAACAGTCCTTCTGAACTCCAGTCTCCAACCTCTGCTCTCTGCAATAGTCCTTCTGTACCCCAGTCTCCAACATGTGCTCTCTGCAACAGTCCTTCTGAACCTCATTCTCCAAACTCTGCTCCCGGCAACAAAATCTTTCTGCACTCCAGTCTCCAAGTTCTGCTCTCTGAAAGAGTCCATCTGCACCCCACTCTCGAACATCTGCTCTCTGAAACAGTAATTCTGCACCTAAGTCTGAAAACTCTGCTCTCTGCAACAATCATTCTGCAACACAGTCTCCAAACTCTGCTCTCTGTAACAGTCCTTCTGCACCTCAGTCTCCAAACTCTGCTCTCTATAATATCCTTCTGCAATCCAATCTATAAACTGTGCTATCTGTAACAGTCCTTCTGCACCCCAGTCTCCAACATCTGCTCTCTGTAACAGGCCTTCAGCACCCCAGTCTCCAACCTCTGCTCTCTGTAACAGGCCTTCTTCACCCCAGTCTCCAACCTCTGCTCTCTGTAACAGGCCTTCTTCACCCCAGTCTCCAAACTCTTCTCTCTGACACGACCATTCTGCACCTCAGTCTTCAACATCTGCTATCTGCAACAGTCCTTCTGCCATCAGTCTCCAACGTCTGCTCTCTCTAAGATCCTTCTGCACCCCAGTCTCCAAACTCTGCTCTCTGTAACAGTCCATCTGCACCCAAGTATCCAACCTCTGCTCTCTGTAATAAACCTTCTGCACCTCAGTCTCAAAACTCTGCTCTCTGCAACGGTTCTTCTGCACCCCAGCCTCCAACATCTGTTCTCTGCAACAGTCCTTCTGCACCCCAGTCTCCAACCTCTGCTCTCTGTAACAGTCCTTCTATAACACAGTCTCCAAACTCTGCTTTGTGTATCAGTCGTTCTGAAACCAGTTTCCAACCTCTGCTCTTTTTAACAGTCCTTCTGCACCTCAGTCTCCAACCTCTGCTCTCTGCAACAGTGCTTCTGCACCCAAGTCTCAATTATATGCTCTCTGCAACATTTCTTCTGCACCCCAGTCTTCGACCTGTGCTCTCTGTAACTGTCTTTCTGCACCCCAGTCTCCAACCTCTGCTTTCTGTAAGTGCTTCTGCACCTCAGTCTCCAACCTCTGCTCTCTGCAACGATACTTCTGCACCCCAAGCATCAAACTCTGCTCTCTGGAACAGTCCTTCTGCACCTCAGTCTCTAACCTCTGCTCTCTGTAACAATCTTTCTGCAACTCAGTATCCAACCTCTGCTCTCTTTAACAGTCCTTCTGCACCTCAGTATCCAAACTCTGCTCTCTGTAAGGATCCTTCTGAACCTCAGTCTCCAACCAATTCTCTCTGTAACAGGCCTTCTGCACCGCAGTCTCCAACCTCTGCTCTCTCTAACAGTTCTTCTTCACACCATTCGCCAAGCTATACTCTCTGTAACAGTCCTGCTGCACCCGAATTAAACCTCTGAACTCTGTAACAATCCTTCTGAACACCAGTCTAAAAACTCTGCTCTCTTTCACAGTTCTTCTGAACCAGAATCTCCAAAGCCTGCTCTCTGTAACACTCCTTATGCACCCTAGTGTCCATCCTCTGCTCTCTGTAAGAATCCTTCTGCACCCCAGTCTACAAACTCTGCTCTCTGTAAAAGTCCTTCTGCACCTCAGTCTCCAACCTCTGATCTCTGTAACGATTCTTCTGCACCTCAGTCTCCAACCTCTACTCTCTGGAACAGTCCTTCTGCACCCCAGTCTCCAATATCTGCTCTCTGCAATGATCCTTCTTCTCCCAAGGCTCCATCCTCTGCTCCCTGCAATGATCCTTCTGCACCCCAGTCTCCAAACTCTGCTCTCTGTAACAGTCTTTCTGTACTGCAGTTTCCAACCCCTTCTCTCTTTAACAGTCTTTCTGCACCCCAATTGCCAACCTCTTCTTTCTTTAATAGTCTTTCTGCACCTCAGACTCCAACTTATGCTCTCTGTAGCAGTCTTTCTGCACCTCAGTTTGAAACCTCTGCTCTCTGCAACGATCCTTCTGTACCCCAGTCTCCGAACTGTGCTATCTGTAACAGTCCTTCTGCACCCCAGTCTCCAACCTCTGCTCTCTGTAAAAGGCCTTCTGCACTCCAGTTTCCAAACTCTCCTCTCAGTAACAGGCCTTCTGCACTCCAGTCTCCAACCTCTTCTCTCTGCAACGATCATTCTGCACCTCAGTTTCCAACCTCTACTCTCTGCAACAGTCTTTCTGCACCCCAGTCTCTAACCTCTGCTCTCTGTAAGATCCTTCTGCACCTCAGTCTCCAACCTCTGCTCTCTGTAACAGTCCATATGTACCCCAGTATCCAAACTCTGCTCTCTGTAACAATCTTCTGCACCTAAATCTCCAACCTCAGCTCTCTGCATCGGTCCTTCTGCACCCAAGTCTCCAAACTCTGTTCTCTGCAACAGTCCTTCTGCAACCAAGTCTGCAACCACTGCTTTCTGTATCAGTTCTTCTGTACCCCAGTCTCCAACCTCTGCTCTCTGTAACAGTCTTTCTGCACCTCAGTCTACAAACTCTGCTCTCTGTAACAGTCCTTCTACACCCTAGTCTCCAACCTCTACTCTCTACAACATTTCTTCTGCACCCCAGTCTCCAACCTGTGCTCTCTGTAACTGTCCTTTTGCACCCCAGTCTCTAACCTCTGCTCTCTGTAAGTATCGTTCTCCACCACAGTCTCCAACCTCTGCTCTTCTCAACGATCATTCTGCACCTCAGTCTCTAGTCTCTGCTTTCTGGAACGATCCTTCTGCACCCCAGTCTTCAACCTCTTCTCTCTGTGACAGTCTTTATGCAGCTAAGTCTCCAAACTATGCTCTCAGTAAGATCTTTCTGCACACCAGTCTACAACATCTGCTCTCTTCAACGATCCTTTACAACCTCAGTTTCCAACATCTTCTTCCGGTAACAGCCCTTCTGTACAGCAGTCTCCAAACTCTGCTCTATGTAACGGTCCTTCTACACCTCAGTCTCCAAACTCTGCTCTCTGCAACAGTCCTCTGCACCCCAGTCTCTACCCTCTGCTCTCGGTAACAGTTCTTTTGCACCCCAATCTCAAAACTCTGCTCTCTGTAACACTTTTTCTGTACTCCTGTCTCCACCCTCTGATCTCTGTAACAATCCTTCTGGACATCAGTCTCCAACCTCTGGTCTCTACAACGTTCCTTCTTCTCCTCAGTCTCCAAACTCCACTCTCTGTAAACCTCTGCTTTCTGTAACAGTCCTACTGCACCCCAGTATCCAACCTCTGCTCTCTGTAACAATCCTTCTGCACCTCAGTCTCCAACGTCGGCTCTCTGTAACAGTCCTTCTGCACCCCAGTCTCCAAACTCTGCTCTCTGCTACAGTCCTTCTTCACCCCAGTCTCAAGCCTCTTCTCTTTGCAATATTTCTTCTGCACCCTTGTCTCCAACAAGTGCTCTCTGCAACTGTCCTGCTGCACCCCAGTCTCCAACCTCTGCTCTCTGTAGTGATCCTTCTGCACCTCAGTCTTCAACCTCTGCTCTCTGCAACGATACTTCTTCACCACAGTCTCCAACCTCTGCTCTCTGCAACAGTCCTTCTGCACCCCAGTCTCAAAGATCTGCTCTCTGTAACAGTCCTTCTTCACAACAGTGTCCAAACTCTGCTCTCTGTAAAAATTCTTGTTCACCTCAGTCTCTAAACTCTGTTCTCTGTAACAGGCCTTCTGCACCCCAGTCTCCAACCTCTGCTCTCTGTAACAGTTCTTCTGAACCCCAATCTCTGAACTCTGCACTATGTAAAATTCCTTCTGCACCCCAGTCTCCATCATCTGCTTTACGTAAGAATTCTTTTGAAGCCCAGTGTCCAACTTCTCCTTTTTGTAAAAGTCCTTCTCCACCTCTGTCTCGAAGTTCTGCAATCTGTAACGGTCCTTCTGCACCCCAGTCTCCAACCTCTGCTCTCTGAAACGATCCTTATGCACATCAGTCTCCAACCTCCGCTCTCTGTAACAGTCCTTGTGCACCCCAGTCTCAAACATCTGCTCTCTGCAACGACCCTTCTTCTTGCCAGGTTCCAAGCTCTGCTCTCTGCAACGGTTTTTTTTTGCACCCCAGTCTCCAACCTCTGCTCTCGGTAAGAGTTCTTCTGCACCCCAATCTCCAAACTCTGCTCTCTGTAACACTCCTTCTGATCCCCAGTCTTCACCCACTGATCTCTGTAACAATCTTTCTTGACCTCAGTCTCCAACCTCTTCTCTCAACAACAGTCCTTCTGCTCCTAAGTATCCAAACTCTACGCTCTGTAAAATTCCTTCTGCACCTCAGTCTCCAAACTCTGTTCTCTGTAAGATCCTTCTGCAACCCATTCTTCAAACTCTGCTCGCTGTACCAGTCCTTCTGCACCCCAGTCTCCAAACTCTGCTCTCTGTAATAGGCCTTCTGCACCGCAGTATCCAACCTGTGCTCTCTGCAATAATACTTCTGCACCCCAGTCTCCAAACTCTGCTCTCTGTAACATTCCTTCTGCACCCGAGGATCCAACATCTGCTCTCTGCTACAGTCTTTCTGCACCTCAGTCTGAAACCTCTGCTCTCTGCAACAATCCTTCTGCAACCCAGTTTCCAAACTTTGCTCTCTGTAACAGTCCTTCTGAACCTCAGTCTCCAAAATGCTCTCTGTAAAATCCTTCTGCAACCCTGTCTCGAAACTGTGCTATCTGTAACAGTGCTTCTGCACCCCAGTCTCCAAACACTGCTCTCTCTAACAGGCCTTCTGCACCCCACTCTCCAAACTCTGCACTCTGTAACAGACCTTCTGCACCCAAGTCTCAAACCCCTGTTCTCTGCATCAGTCCTTCTGCACCCAAGTCTCCAACCTCTGCTCTCTGTAAAAGTTGTTCTATACCGCAGTCTCCAACTTCTGCTCTCTGCAACTATCCTTCTGAACCTCAGTCTCCAACATCTGCTCTCTGCAACAGTCCTTCTGCACCCGAGTCTCCACACTCTGATCTCTGTAACAGTCCTTCTGGACCTCAGTCTCAAAACTCTGCTCTCTGTATCAGACCTTCTGCACCCCAGGCTTCAACCTCTGCTCTCTGTAACCGTTCTTCTGCACCCCAGTCTCCAACCTCTGCTCTATGCAACAGTATTTCTGCACCCCAGTCTCCAAACTCTGCACTGTGCAACATTCCTTCTGCACCCCAGTATCCTACCTCTGCTTTCTAACAATCTTTCTGCACCTCAGTCTCCAAACTTTTCTCTTGGCAATGGTCCTTCTGCACCCCAGTCTCCAACCTCTGTTCTCTGCATAAGTCCTTCTGCCCCACAGCCTCCAACATCTGCTCTCAGTTACAGTCCTTCTGTAAAGCAGTCTTCAAACTTTGTTCTCTGTAACGATCCTTATGCTCCCCAGTCTCCAACTTTTGCTTTCTGTATCAGTTCTTCTGCACCCCAGTCTCCAACCTCTGCTCTCTGTAACAGTCCTTCTGCACCTCAGTCTCCAACCTCTGCTCTCTGCAACAGTCCTTCTGCACCGCAGTCTCCACCTTCTACTCTCTGCAACATTTCTTCTGCACCTTAGTCTCCATCTGTCCTCTCTGTAACTGTCCTTCTGCACCCCCTTCTTCATCCTTCGCTCTCTGTAACGATCATTCTGCACCACAGTCTCAAACCTCTTCTCTCTGCAAGGATCCTTATTCACGTCAGTCTCCAAACTCTACTGTCTGGAATTATCATTCTGCACCTCAGTCTCCAACCTCTGCTCTCTGTAACAGGCCTGCTGCACCCCAGTCTCAAACCTCTTCTCTCTGCAACGACCCTCTGCACCTCAGTCTCCAACCTCTGCTCTCTGCAACAGTCCTTTGCACCCCAGTTTCCAACCTCTGCTCTCTGTAAGATCTTTCTGCACCCCAGTCTCCAATCTCTGCTGTCTGTAAAAGTCTTTCTACACCCATGTCTCCAACCTCTGCTCTCTGCAAAATTTCTTCTGCACCCAAGTCTCCAAAACTTTTCCTCTGCAATAGTCTTTCTGCACCCTAGTCTCCAAACTCTTCTCTCCATAACAGACCTTCTGTACCGCAGTCTCCAAACTCTTCTCTCTGTAATGGTCCTTCTGCACCCCAGTCTCCAACCTCTGTCTCTGTAACAGTCCTTCTACACGTCAGTCTCCAACATCTGGTCTCTATAAGATCCTACTGCACCCCAGTTTCCAAACTCTGCTCTTTGTGGCATTCCTTCTGAAACCCAGTCTGCAAGCTCTACTCTCTATAACAGTCCTTCTGTAACGCAGTCTCCAAACACTGCTCTCTGTAATGATCCTTCTGCACCTCAGTCTCCAACCTCTGCTCTCTTTAACAAGCCTTCTACACCCGAGTCTCCATCCTCTGCTCTCTGTAAAAGTTCTTCTGAACCCCAATCTCCAAAGTCTGTTCTCTGTAACACTTCTTCTGCTCCCCAGTCTCCATCGTCTGCTCTCTGTAAAAATCCTTCTGCACCCCAGTCTCCAAACTCTCCTCTCTGTAAAAGTCCTTCTGCAACTCAGTCTCCAAACTCTGCTCTCTGTAACGATCCTTCAGCACCTCAGTCTCCAAACTCTGCTCTCTGTAACAGGCCTTCTGCACCCCAGGCTCCAACCTCTGCTCTCTGGTCAGTCCTTCTGCACCCCAGTATCCTACCTCTGCACTCTGTAACAATCTTTCTGCACCTCAGTCTCCAGCATCTCCTCTCTGCAATGGTCCTTCTGCAACCCAGTCTCCAAACTCTGCTCTCTGAAACAGTTCTTGTACACTCCAATCTCCAACCTCTACTCTCTGCAACAGTCCTTTTGCACCCCAGTCTCCAACATAGGATCTCTGCAACAGTTCTTCTCCACCCCAGTCTCCAAACTCTGATCTCTGTAACAGTTTTTCTGCACTTCAGTCTCGAAATTTTGTTCTATGCAACAGTCCTTCTGCACCTTAATCTCCCAACTCTGATCTCTACAAAAGTTTTTGTACACCCACGTCTCCAACCTCTGTTTCTCTTATACAGTCCTTCTGCACCACAGTCTGCAAATTTTGCTCTCTGCAACAGTCCTACTGCACCTTAATCTTCAACCTCTGCTCTCTACAAGAGTCCTTCTACATTTGTCTCCAAACTCTGCTCTCTGAAACAGTCCTTCTGCACCTCAATCTCCAAACTCTGCTCTCTGCAACGGTCTTTCTGCATTTCAGTCTTCTACATCTACTCTCTGTAACAGTCCTTCTGCACCTTAGTCTCCAACCTCTTCTCTGTGTAAGATCCTTCTGAAAACCAGTCTCCAAACTCTGCTTTCTCTATCAGTTTTTCTGAACCCAGTCTCCAAACTCTGCTCTCTGTAACTTTCTTTCTGCACCTCAGACTCAAACTTCTGCTCTCTGCAACAGTCTTTCTGCGCCCCAATCTCCAACTTCTGCTCTATTCTACAGTCCTTCTGCACCTCAGTGTCTAACCTCTGCTCTCTGTAAGATACTTCTGAAACCCTGTCTCCAACCTGTGCTTTTTGCAATGGTCCTTCTGCACCCGAGTCTCCAACCTCTGTTCCCTATAACAGTCCTGCACCTCATTCTGCAACTTCTGCTCTCTGCAACAGTCTTTCTGCACCCCGGTCACTAAACTCTGCTCTCTGAAACAGTCCTTCTGCACCACATGATCCAACATCTGCTCTCTTCTACTTTCCTTCTGCACCTCAGTCTGCAACCTCTACTCTCTGCAATACTCCTTCTGCACCCAAGTCTCCAATCTCTGCTCTCTCCAACAGTCCTTTTGCACCACAGTCTCCAACATCTGCACTCTAAAACAGTTCTTCTCCACCTCAGTCTTAAACCTTAGCTCTCTGCAACAATCCTTCTGCACCCAGATCACCAACGTCTGCTTTCTGTATCAGCCCTTCTGCACCCCAGTCTCCAACCTTTGCTCTCTGTACCAGTCCCTCTGCACCTCAGTCTCCAAACTCTACTTTCTGCAGCAGTCTTTTTCCACCCCAGTCTCCAAACTCTTCTCTCAGAAACAGTCCGTCTGGACGCCAATCTCCAACCTCTACTCTCTGCAACAGTCTTTCTACACCCCAGTCTCCCATCTCTGCTCTCTGTAACAGGCCTTCTGCACCCCAATATAAAACCTCTGCTCTCTTTAAAAGTCCTTATGCAACTCAATCTGAAAACTCTGCTCACTTTAACGATCCTTCTGCACCTCAGTCTCCAACCTCTGCTCTCTGTAACAGTCCTTCTGTACCTCAGTCTCCAACCTCTGCTTTCTGCAAGATTCTTTTGCAACCCAGTCTTTATCCTCTGCTCTCTGTAACTGACCTTCTGCACCCCATTCTCCAAGCACTGCTCTCTGTAACAGGCCTTCTGCACCCCAAGCTTCAAACTCTGCTGTCAGTAACAGGCCTTTTGAACCCAGTCTCCAAACTCTTCTCTCTTCAAAGATCCTCTGCACCCCAGTCTCCAACCTCTGATCTTTGCAAAAGTCCTTCTGCACCCCAGTCTCCAACCTTTGCTGTCTGTAAGATCCTTCTGCACACCTGTCTCCAACCTCTGCTCTCTGTAACAGTCCTTCTGTAAAGCAGTCTCCAACCTCTGGTCTCTGTAAGGGTCCTTCTGCACCTCAGTCTCCAACCTCTGCACTCTGCATCACCCCATCTGCACCAAAGTCTCCAAACTTTGCTCTCTGCAACAGATTTTCTGCACCCCAGTCTTCAACCTGTGCTCTCTGTAAAAGTCCTACTGCATCCCAGTCTTCAACCTGTGCTCTCTGTAAAAGTCCTTCTGCACGATAGTCTCCAAATATTGCTCTCTTTAACAATCCTTCTGCAACCCAGTCTCCAACCTCTGCTCTCTGCAACGATCCTTCTGCACCCCAGTCTCCAACCTTTTCTCTATGCTACAATCCTTCTGCACCCAAGTTTCCAACATCTGCTCTCTGCAACACTTTTTCTACACCCCAGTCTTCAACTTCTGCTCTCTGCAACAGTCCTTTTACACCCCAGTCTCCATTCTCTGCTCCCCCCAATGATCCTTCTGCACCCCAGTCTCCACCCTCTATTCTCTACAACAGTTATTCTGCACACCAGTCTCCAACCTCTGCTCTCTGTAACAGTCCTTCTGTACCGCAGTCTCCAACCTTTGTTTTTTGTAAGGGTCCTTATTGACCCCACTATCCAAACTCTGCTTTCTGTATCTTTCGTTTTCCACCACAGTCTCCAAACTCTGCCCGCCATAACAGTCCTTCTGCAACTCAGTCTGCAAACTCTGCTCTCTGCAACAGTACTTCTACACTCCAGTCTTTATCCTCTGCTCTCTCCAACAGTCCTTTTGCACCACAGACTCCAATATCTGCTCTCTAAAACAGTTCTTCTCCACCCCAATCTCCAACCTCTGCTCTCTGTAAAAGTCCTTCTGTACTGCAGTCTCAAACCTCTGCTCTCTGTAAGGGTCCTTCTGCACCCGAGTCTCCAACCTCTGCTTTCTGTATCAGTTTTTCTGCACCCAGGTCTCCAACCTCTGCTCTCTGTATCAATCCTTCTGCACCTCAGTCTCCAAGTCTGCTCTCTGCAACGGTCCTTCTGCACCTCAGTCTCCAACCTCTTCTCTCTGTAACAGTGCTTCTGCACCTCAGTCTCAAAATTCTGCTATCTTTAACATCCTTCTGCAACCTAGTCTCCAAACTCTGCTCTCTGTAACAGTCCTTCTGCACCCCAGTCTCCAAACAATGCTCTCTGTAACAGGCCTTCTGCACCACAGTCTCAAACCTCTGCTTTCTGTATCAGTTCTTCTGCACCCCAGTCTCCAAACAATGCTCTCTGTAACAGGCCTTCTGCACCACAGTCTCAAACCTCTGCTTTCTGTATCAGTTCTTCTGCACCCCAGTCTCCAACCAGTGCTCTCTGCAATGATCTTTCTGCACCACAGTCTTCAACCTATTCTCACTACAACAGTCCTTGTGCACCCCAATCACCAACATCTGCTCTCTGCAAGAGTTCTTCTGTACCTCAGTCTGAAAACTCTGCTCTCTACAACAATCCTTCTGCACCCCAGTCTCCAACCTCTGCTCTCTGTAACAGTCCTTCTGTACCTCAGTCTCGAACCTCTACTTTCGGTAAAACCCTTCTGAAACCCAGTCTGCAAACTCTGCTCTCTAACAGGTATTCTGCTCTCCAGTCTCCAACCTCTGCTCTCTGTATGATGCCTTCTGCACCCCAGTCTCCAAACTCTACTCTCTGCAATGAGACTTCTGCACTGCAGTCTCTAACCTCTGCTCTCTGCAACATTCCTTCTGCACATAGTCTCCAACCTCACTCTGTGTAACAGTCCTTTTGTACTGGAGTCTCCTACCTCTGCTCTCTATAACGGTCCTTTTGTACCGGAGTCTCCTACCTCTGCTCTCTATAACGGTCCTTCTTCACCCCAGTCTCCAACCTCTACTTTCTGCAACAGTCCTTCTGATTCCCAGTCTCCAAGCTCTGCTCTCTGCAACATTCCTCCTGCACCTCAGTCTCCAACCTCTACTTTCTGCAACAGTCCTTCTGATTCCCAGTCTCCAAGCTCTGCTCTCTGCAACATTCCTTCTGCACCCCAGTATCCAAGCTTCACTCTCTGTAACATCCTTTTGCGCACCAGTCTCCAACCTCTTCTGGCTATAACAGTTTTTCTTCAACCCAGTCTCCAAACTCTACTCTCTGTAACCATAATTCTGCACCTCAGTCTCCAACAACTGCTCTCTGCAGCGGTCTTTCGGCACCCCAGTCTCGATCCTCTGCTCTCTGCAACTATCCTACTACACCTCAGTCTCCAACATCTGCTCTTTGTAACAGGCATTCTTCACCCCATTCTCCATACTCTGCTCTCCTTAAGACTTCTTCTGCACCGCAGTCTTAAAACTCTGCTCTCTGCAACGATCCTTCTGAACCCCAGTCTCCAACGTCTACTCTCTTCAACAGTCCTTGTGCACCCAAGTCTCCAAATTCTGGTATCTGGAACAGTCCCTCTGAACCTTAGTCTGAAAACTCTTCTCTCTGCAATGATCATTCTGCAACCCAGTATCCAACCTCCGCGCTCTGTAACAGTCATTCTGTACCTCAGTCTCCAAACTCTGTTCTCTGTAAGATGCTTCTGAAACCCACTGCTCTCTGTACCAGTCCTTCTGCACCCCAGTCTCAAACCTCTGCTCTCTGTAACAAGACTTCTGCACCCCAGTCTCCAAACTCTGCTCTCTGTAACAGTCCTTCTGCACCTCACTCTGCAACACCTGCTCTCTGCAACAGTCCTTATGCACCCCAGTCTTCAACCTCTTCTCTCTGCAACAGTCCTTCTATACACCAGTCTCCAACCTCTGCTCTCTGCAACCGTCCTTCTACACCCAACTCTTCAACCTCTGCTCTCAGCAACAGTCCTCCTGCACCCCAGTCTCCAAAATGTGCTCTCTGTAAGATCCTTCTGCACACCAGTCTCCAACCTCTGCTCGCTGTAACAGTCTTACTGCAACCCAGTCTCCAACCTCTGCTCTCTGCAACAATCATTCTGCATTCTGTCTCCAACCTCTGCTCGCTGCATCAGATTTCGTGAACCCAGTCTCCAACATCTGCTCTCTGCAACAGTTTTTCTGTACCTCAGTCTAAAAACTCTGCTCTGCAAAATCCTTCTGCACCCCAGTCTCCAACCTCTGCTTTCTGTAACAGTCCTTCTGTACCTCAGTCTTCAACCTCTGCTTTCTGTAAGACCCTTCTGAAACCCAGTCTGTAAACTCTGCTCATTGTAACAGTGCTTCTGCATCCCAGTCTCCAACATCTGCTCTCTGTAATAGGCCTTCTTCACCCCAGTCTCCAACCTCTGCTCTCTTTAGAGGCCTTTTGCACCCCAGTCTCTAACGTCTACTGTCTTCAAAAGTCCTTCTGCACCCCAGACTCCAACCTGTGCTCTCTGTAACAGTACTTCTGCTCCCCAGTCTCCAACCTCTGCTCTCTGTAACACTACTTCTGTTTTGGAGTGTCCAACATCTGTTTTCAGCAACACTGCTTTTGCACCCCAGTCTCCAAACTCTGCTCTCTGTAACACTCCTTCTGTACCAAAGTCTCCAACCTCTGCTCTCTGTAACGGTTCTTATGCACCCCAGTCTCCAACATCTGCTTTCTCTATAATTCCTTCTCCACTCCAGTCTTTAACCTCTGCTCTCTTTAAAAATTCTTCTGCACCTCAGTCTCCAACCTCTGCTCTCTGCCCAATTCCTATTGCACACAGTCTCCAACCTGTGCTCTCTGTAACAGTACTTCTGCTCCCCAGTCTCCAACCTCTGTTCTCTGTAACATTCCTTCTGTACCGGAGTCTCCAACATCTGTTCTCAGCAACAGTGCTTTTGCACCCCAGTCTCCAAACTCTGCTCCCTGTAACACTCCTTCTGTACTGGAGTCTCCAACCACTGCTCTCTGTAACGGTTCTTATGCACCCCAGTCTCCAACATCTGCTTTCTCTATAAGTCCTTCTGCACCCCAGTCTTTAACCTCTGTGCTCTTTAACAGTCCTTCTGCACCTCAGTTTCCAACCTCTGCTCTCTGCCCAATTTTTATTCCACCTAGTCTCCAACCTGTGCTCTCTGTAACAGTACTTCTGCTCCCCAGTCTCCAAACTCTACTCTCTGTAACACTCCTTCTGTACCGGTGTCTCCAACATCTTTTCTCAGCAACAGTGCTTTTGCACCCCAGTCTCCAAACTCTGCTCTCTGTAACACTCCTTCTGTACCGGAGTCTCCAACCTCTGCTCTCTGTAACGGTTCTTATGCACCCCAGTCTCCAACATCTGCTTTCTCTATAAGTCCTTCTGCACCCCAGTCTTTAAACTCTGCTCTCTTTAACAGTCCTTCTGCACCTCAGTCTCCAACCTCTGCTCTTTGCCCAATTCCTATTGCACCCAGTCTCCAACCTGTGCTCTCTGTAACTGTCCTTTTGCACCCCAGTCTCCAACCTCTGCTCTCTTTCATGATGCTTCTGCACCCCAGTCTCGAACCTCTGCTCTCTGCAACGATCCTTCTGCACCTCAGTTTCCAACCTCTGCTCTCTGCAACGATCCTTCTGCACCTCAGTTTCCAACCTCTGCTCTCTGCAACGATCCTTCTGCACCCCAGTCTCAAACCTCTCCACTTTGTAACAGTCCTTCTGCACCTCAGTCTCCAACCTTCGATCTCTGACCAGTCTTTGCACCCCAATTTCCAACCTCTGCTCTCTGCAGCAGTACTTCTTCACCCCACTCGCAAAAGTCTGCTCTCTGTAACAGTACTTCTGCACACCAGTCTCCAAACTCTACTCTCTGTAACAGGCCTTCTTCACCCCAGTCTCCAACTTTTGCTCTTTGTAAGAGTCTTTTTGCACCCCAGTCTCCAAACTCTGCTCTCTGACACGATCCTTCTAAACCACAGTCTCCAAGGTCTACTCTCTGCAACTGTCCTTCTGAAACCCGGTCTCCAATCTCTGCTCTCTGTAACAGGCCTTCTGCACCCCAGTCTCCAACCTCTGCTCTCGGTAACAGGCCTGCTGCTCCCCAGTCTCCAACCTCTACTCTCTGCAAGGATGCTTCTGCACCCCAGTCTCCAAACTCTGCTCTCTGCAACAGTCCTTCTTCACCCCAGTCCCAAACTCTGATTTCTGAAAGATCCTGCTGCACCCCAGTCTCCAAACTCTAATCTCTCTAACAATATTTCTGCACCAGTCTCCAACCTCTGCTCTCAGCAACGGTCCTTATGCACCTCAGTCTCAAATTTCTGTTCTCTGCAACAGTTTTTCTGCACCACAGTCTGAAACATCTGCTCTCTGTAACAGTCCTTCTGTACTGCAGTCTCCAACCTCTGCTCTCTCTAACGGTCCTTCTGCACCCCAGTCTCCCTCCTCTGCTTTCTGTATCAGTCCTTCTGCACCCTAGTATCTAACTTCTGCTCTCTGTAACTTTACTTCGGCAACTCAGTCTCCAACCTCTGCTCTCTGTTTAAGTCCTTCTGCACCCCAGTTTTCAAACTCTGCTCTCTGTAACTTTAATTCTGCACCTCAGTCTTCAAAAACTGCTTTCTGCAACAGTCCTTCTGCACCCCAGTCTCCAACCTCTGCTCTCTGGAACAGTCCTTCTATACCCCAGTCTCCATTATCTGCTCTCTGCAACGATCCTTCTGCAACCCAGTCTCCAACGTCTGCTCTCCGCACAATTCTTTCTGCACCCCAGTCTAAAAACTCTGTTCTTTGGAAGATACTTCCATACACCAGTTTCCAAACTCTTTGCTCTTTAACATTTCATTTGCACCCGAGTCTCCATGTTCTGCTCTCTGCAATGGTCCCTCTGCTCCCCAGGCTTCAACCTTGTTCTAAACAACAGTTCTTCTATACCGCAGTCTTCAACCTCTGTTCTCTGTAAGGGTCCTTCTGCACCCCAGTCTCCAACCTCTGCTTTGTGTATCAGTCCTTCTGCACCACAGTCTCCAAACTCTGCTCTCTGTAACAGTCCTTCTGCACCTCAGTCTGCAACCTCTGCTCTCTGCAACTATCCTTCTGCACCCCAGTCTTCAACCTCTACTCTCTGTAACAGTCCTTATGTACTGCAGTCTCCAACCTCTGTTCTCTGTAACAGTCCTTCTACACCCCAGTCTCCAAACTCTGCGTTATGTATCAGTCATTCTGCACCCCAGTCTCCAACCTTGCTCTCTGTAACAGTACTTCTTCACCTCAGAATCCAACCTCTGTTCTCTGCAATAGTCCTTCAGCGCCCCAATCTCCAACCTCTGCTCTCTGCAACAGTCTTTCTGCAGCTCAGTGTCCAAACTCTGTTCTCTGTAAGGGTCCTTCTGCACCAAATTCTCTAACCTCTCCTTTCTGTATCAATTTTTCTGCACCACATTCTCCAGACTCTGCTCTCTGTATCTGTCCTTCTGCACCTCAGTCTGCAACCTCTGTTCTCTGCAATAGTTATTATGCATTCTAGTCTCCAACCTCTGCTCTCTGAAACAGTCCTTCTTTACCTCAGTCTGAAAACTCTGCTCTCTGCAACTATTCTTCTACACCCCAGTCTCCAAACTCTGCTTTCTGTAACAGTCCTTCTGCATCTCAGACTCCCACCTCTGCTCTCTGTAACAGTCCTTCTGCACCCCAGTCTTCAATCTCTGCTCTCTGTAAAATCCTTCTGCACCCCAGTTTCCAAACTCTGTTCTCTGTAACATTCTTTTTTCACCCCAGTCTTCAAACTCTGCTCTCTGACACTGTCCTTCTGCACGCCAGTCTCCAACCTGTGTTCTCTGCAACAGTTTTTCTGAACCCCAGTCTCCAGACTCTGCTCTCTGTAACAGTTCTTCTGAACCTCAGTCTCCAACCTCTGCTCTCTGTAACAGTCCTTCTGCACCCCAGTCTCCAACCTCTGCTCGCTGTTAAAGGCCTTCTGCACCCAGTCTCCAAACTCTTCTCTCTGTAACAGTCTTCTGCAACCCAGTCTCCAAACTCTGCTCTCTGTAACAGGCCTTCTGAACCCCAGTTAAACCTCTGCTCTCTGTAACAGGACTTCTGCACCCCAGTCTCCAAACTGTGCTCTCTGCAACGATCCTTCTGCACCCCAGACTCCAAACTCTGCTATCTGTAACATTCCTTCTCTACCCCAGGATCCAACATCTGCTCTCTGAAACAGTCCTTCTGCACCTCAGTCTGAAAACTCGGCTCTCTGCAAAAATCCTACTGCACCTGAGTTTCCAGACTTTGCTCTCTGTAACAGTCCTTCTGAATCTCAGTCTACAAAATGCTCTCTGTAAGATCCTTCTGCAACCGAGTCTCGAAATTGTGCTATCTTTAACAGTCCTTCTGCACCCCAGTCTCCAAACTCTACTTTCTGTATCAGTTATTCTGCACCCCAGTCTAAAACCTATGCTCTCTATAACAGTCCTTCTGCACCTCAGTCTCCAAACTCTGCTCTCAACAACAGTCCTTCTGCACCCAAGTCTCCAACCTCTGTTCTGTGCAAAAGTCCTTCTACACACCAGTCTCCAACATCTGCTCTCTGCAACGATCTTTCTGCATCCCAGTCTCCAACGTCTGCTCTCTGCAAGAGTCCTTCTGCACAACAGTCTCAAAACTCTGCTCTCTGCTACAGTTCTTCTGAACCCCAGTCTCCAACCACTGCTCTCTTCAACATTTCTTCTGCACCCCAGTCTCCAAAATGATCTCTCTGTAGCTATCCTACAGCACCCCGGTGTCCAAACTCTTCTCTCTGTAGCGATCCTTCTGCACCTAAGTCTCCAACCTCTGCTCTCTGCAACAATCATTCTGTACCCCAGTCTCCAACGTCTGTTCTCTGCAACAGTCCTTCTGACCCCAGACTCCAGCCTCTGCTCTCTGTAACATCCTTCTGCACCCCAGTTTTCAAACTCTGATCTAGGTGACATTTCTTCTGCACCCCACTCTCCACCCTCTGCTCTTTGTAACAGTACTTCTGTACCGCAGTCTCCATTCTCTGCTCACTGCAACATTTCTTCTACACCCCAGTCTCCAAACTGTGCTCTCTGTAACTGTCTTTCTGACCCTACTCTCCAACCACTGCTCTCTGTAACGATCCTTCTGCACCTCAATTTCCAACCTTTGCTCTCTGCAACGATCCTTCTGCACCACAGTTTCCAACCTCTGCACTTTGTAACAGTCCTTCTACACCTAGTCTCCAAACTCTTCTCTCTGTACCAATCCTGCTGCACCTCAGTCTCCAACCTCTGCTCACTGTAACAGTCCTTCTGCACCTCAGTCTCCAAACTCTGCTGTCTGTAACAAGCTTACTGCAACCCAGTCTCCAACCTCTGCTCTCTGTAACAGTTCTTCTGCAAGCCAATCTCGAATCTCTGCTCTCTATAACAGTCTTTCTGCACCCCAGTCTCCAAACTTTTTTCTCTGCAATGATCCTTCTGAACCTAAGTCTCCAACCTCTGCTCTCTGCAACAGTCCTTCTGCACCCCAGTCTCCAGACTCTGCTCTCTGTAAGATCCTTTTGCATCCTTTTCTCCAACCCTTCCTCTCTGTAACAGTCCTTCTGCACCCCAGTATCCAACCTCTGGTCTCTCTATTAGTCCTTCTGCACCTCAGTCTCCAACCTTTGCTCTCTTTAATTGTCCTTCTTTACCGCAGTCTCCAACCTCTGCTCTCTGTATCAATCCTTCTGCACCTCAGTCTCCAACCTCTGCTCTCTGTAACAGTCTTTCTGCACCCTAGTCTCCAACATCTGCTCTCTAAAACGGTCCTTCCGCACCAAAGTCTCCAAACTCTGCTCTTTCTAACAGTCCTTCTATACCGCAGTCTCCAACCTCTTCTCTCTATAATTGTCCTTCTGCACTGCAATTGCCAACCTCTGCTTTCTGTAACAGTCCTTCTGCACCTCAGATTCCAACCTCTGCTCTCTGTAACAGTCCTGATAAGCCTCAGTCTTAAACCTCTGCTGTCTGCAACAATCCTTCTGCACCCCAGTCTCCAAACTGTGCTATCTGAAACAATCCTTCTGCACCCCAGTCTCCAACCTATGCTCTCTGTAACAGGTCTTCTGCACCCCAGTCTCCAAACTCTGCTCTCTGTAACAGGCCTTCTGCACCTCAGTCTTTAACCTCTTCTCTCTGCAACGATTTTTCTGAACCTCACTCTCCAACCTCTGCTCTCTGCAACAGTCCTTCTAAACCGCAGTCTCCAACCTCTGCTCTCTGCAATGATCCTTCTGCATTCCACTCTCCAACAACTGCTCTCTGCAACAGTTCTTCTGCACCCTAGTCTCCAACCTCTGCTCTCTGTAACAATGCTTCTGCACCTCACTCTCCAACCTCTGCTCTCTGCAACGGTTCTTCTGCACCCTAGTCTCCACACTCTGTTCTCTGCAACACTCCTTCTGCACCCCAGTCTCCAAACTCTGCTCTCTGCAACAGTCCTTCTGAACCCCAGTCTCCAAACTCTTCTCTCTGCTAAAGTACTTCTGCACCCCAGTCTCCAACAACTGCTCTCTGTATCAGTCATTTTACACCCCAGGAACCAAAATCTGCTCTGGGTAACGATCCTTCTGCACCTTAGTTTCCAACCTCTGCTCTCTGCAACGATCATTCTGCACCCCAGTCTCCAACCTCTGATCTCTGTATCAGTCCTTCTGTACCACAGTCTCCAAACTCTGCTCTCTGCAAAAGTCCTGATGCACCCAATTCTCCAAACTCTGCTGTCTGCAACAGTCCTTCTGCACCCCAATCTCCAACATCTGCTCTCTGCAACGATCCTTCTTCTACCCAGTCTCCAAACTTTGCTCTCTGTAAAAGTCCTTTTGTATCGCAGTCTCCAACCTATTCTCTTTGTAATGGTCCATCTGCTCCCCAATTGCCAACCTCTGCTTTCTGTAACAGTCCTTCTACACCTCAGTCTCCAAACTCTGCTCTCTGTAGAAGTCCTTCTGCACCTCAGTCTCCACCCTTTGCTCTCTGTAATTATATTTCTGCACCCCAGTCTCCAATCTCTGCTCTCTGTAACAATCCTTCTGCACCCCAGTATCCCAAATTTGCTCTCTGCAAAGGACCTTCTGCACCCCGTCTACAAACTCTGCTCTGTAACAATCCTTCTGTATGGCAGTCTCCAAGCACTTCTCTCTATAACGGTCCTTCTACACCCCAATTTCCAACCTCTGCTCTCTGTAACAGTTCTTCTAAGCCTCAGTCTGAAACTTCTGCTCTCTGCAAGAATCCTTCTAAACAACAGTCTCCAAACTGTGCTATTTGTAACAATCCTTCTGCACCCCAGTCTCCAACATCTGCTTTCTGTATCAGGTTTACTGCAACCCAGTCTCCAAACTCTGCTCTCTGTAACAGGCCTTCTGCAGCCCAGTCTTCAACCTCTGCTCTCTGCAAAAGTCCTTCTACACCCCAGTCTCCAACCTCTGATCTCTGCAACGATTGTTCTGCATCCCAGTCTCCAACGTCTGCTCTCTGTAAGATCCTTCTGCACCCCGTTCTCCAAACTTTGCTCTCTGTAACAGTCATTCTGCACCTCAGTCTCCAACCTTATCTTTCTGCAACGGCCCTTGTGCACCCCAGTATCCAACCTCTGTTCTCTGCAGCTGTCCTTCGGCACCCCAGGCTACAAACTCTGCTCTCTGTAACAGTCCTTCTTCATCTCACCTCTAAACAGTCCTTCTGTACTTCATCTCTGTAACTATTTTTCTGCACATCTGTCCACAAACTCTGCTCTCTGCAATCGTCCTTCTGTACCCCATTCTCTAACCTCTTCTCTCTGTAACAATCGTTTTACACCCCAGTCTCCAAACTTTGCTCTCTGCAACGATCTTTTTGCAACCCAGTCTCCAACCTCAGCTCTCTGCAAAATTCTTTCTGCACCCCAGTCTCCAACATCTGCTCTCTGAAACAGTCCTTCTTCACCTCAGTCTGAAAACTCTGCTCTGTGCAATGATCCTTCTGCACCCAAGTCTACAAACTCTGCTTTCTGTAACAGTCCTTCTTCATCTCACCTCTCAACAGTCTTTCTGTACTTCATCTCACCTCTCAACAGTCCTTCTGTACTGCAGTCTCCAAACTCTGCTCTCTGCAACGGTTCTTCTGCACCCCATTTTCCAACCTCTGTTGTCTACAAGAGTCCTTAAGCACCTCAGTCTCCAAAATCTGCTCCCTGCAACAATCCTTCTGCAACTTAGTCTCCAAATTCAGCTCTCTGTAACAGTTCTTCTGCACCTCAGTATCCAACATCTACTCTCTGAAACAGTTTTTCTTCACCCCAGTCTCCAACCTCTGCTCTCTGTGACATTCCTTCTGTACTGCTATCTCCAACCTCTGCTCTCTGTAAGGATCCTTCTGCACCCCAGTCTCCAACTTCTACATTCTGTATCAGTCCTACTGCACCCCTGTCTCCAACCTCTGCTCTCTGTAACAGTCCTTCTGTACCTCAGTCTCCAAACTCTGCTCTCTGCAAAAGTTTTTCTGCACCCCAGTCTCCAACCTCTGCTGCCTGCAAAAGTCCTTCTACACCCCATTCTCCAACCTCTGCTCTCTGTAACAGGCCTTTGGCATCCCATTCTCCAACCTCTGCTCTCTGTAACAGTGCTTCCGCACCTCAGTCTACAAACTCTGCTCTCTGCAACAATCCTTCTGCACCCCAGTCTTAAAACTCTGCTTACTGTATCAGTCCATCTGCACCACAATTTCCAACACCTGCTCTCTGTAAGAGTCTTTCTTCACTACAGTCTACAAACTCTGCTCTCTGCAAAAGTTTTTCTGCACCCCAATCTCCAACATCTTCTCTCTGCAACAGACCTTCTCCACCAAATCTTTAAACTCTGCCTCTCTAACAGTCTTTCTGTAACCCAGTCTCCAACCTCTGCTCTCATCAACAGTCCTTCTGCACCCCAATGTGAACCTGTGCTCTCCGCTACAGTCCTTATACACCCCAGTGTCCAGCTTCTGCTCTCTGCAACAGTCCCTCTGCAACCCAGTCTCCAACCTCTGCTCTCCTTAACAATCCTTCTGCACCCCAGTCTCCGACCTCTGTTCTTTATAACAATCCTTCTGCACCCCAGTCTTAAAATTTTGCTCTCTACAACGAACTATCTGCACCCCAGTCTCCAACCTCTGCTCTCGGTAACAGGCCTGTTGCACCCAAATGTCCCACATCTATTTTCTGTAACAGTCCTTTTGCACCTCAGTCTCTAACCTCTGCTCTCTGCAACAGTCCTTTTGCACCTCAGTCTCCAAACTCAGCTCTCTGTATCGAGCCTTCTGCACCTCAGTTTCAAAACTCTACTCTCTGTAACAGTCCTTCTGCACCCCGGTCTCAAAGCACTGCTGTCTGCAACAGTCGTTCTGCACACCAGTCTCCAACCTCTGCTCTCTGTAACAATCCTTCTGCACCCCAGTCTCCAAACTCTGCTATCTGCAATGATCCTTTTGCACCCCAGTCTCCAACTTCTGCTCTCTGTAACAGTCCTTCTGTACCGCAGTCTCCAAACTCTGGTCTCTGCAAAAGTCCTTCTGCACCCCAATCTCTAATCTCTGCTGCCTGCAAAAGTCCTTCTACACCCCAGTCTCCAAACTCTGTTATCTGCAACAGTCCTTCTGCACCCCAGTCTCCAACATCTGCTCTCTGTAACAATCCTTCTGTATCTCAGTCTCCAACCTCTACTCTCTGTAACAGTCCTTCTGCATCTAAGTCTCCAAACTCTACTCTCTGCAAAAGTCCTTCAGAACCGCTTTCTCAAATTCTTGTTCCTGCAACAGTCCTTCTACACCCCAGTCTCCAAACTCTGTTATCTGCAACAGTCCTTCTGCACCCCAGTCTCCAACATCTTCTCTCTGTAACAATCCTTCTGTACCTCAGTCTCCAACCTCTACTCTCTGTAACAGTCCTTCTGCATCTAAGTCTCCAAACTCTGCTCTCTGCAAAAGTCCTTCAGAACCGCTTTCTCAAATTCTTGTTCCTGCAACAGTTCTTCTACACCCCAGTCTCCAAACTCTGCTATCTGCCACAGTTCTTCTGCACCTTAGTCTCCAATCTCTGCTCTCTGCAACAAACCTTCTTCACCCCAGTCTCCAAAATCTGCTCTCTGCAACAGTCCTTCTGCACCTCAGTCTGAAAACTCTGCTCTCTGCAAGGAGACTTCTTCACCTCAGTTTCCAAACTCTGATCTTTGCAATGGTCCTTTTGAACCCCAGTATCCAACCTCTGCTCTCTGTAACAATCCTTGTGCACCCCAGTCTCCAACATCTGCTCTCTGAAAAAGTCCTTCTGCACCCCAGTCTCCAATATCTGCTCTCTGTAACAGTCGTTCTGCACCTCAGTGTAAAAACTCTGCTCTCTGAAACGATCGTTGTGCACCCCAGTCTCCAAACTCTGAAATCAGAAACAGTCCTTTTTCACCCCAGTCTCCAACCTTTGCTCTCTGTAAAAGTCCTCCTGTAGTGTAGTCTCCAAAATCTGCTCTCTGTAACGGTCCTTCTGCACCCCAGTTTCTAACCTTTGCTTTCTGTATCAGTCCATCAGCACCCCAGTCTCCAACCTCTGCTCTCTGTAACAGTCCTTCTGCACCTCAGTCTCCAAACTCTGCTGTCTGCAACAGTCCTTCTGCAACAAAGTCTCAAACCTCTGCTTCGTGCAACAGTCCTTCTGCACCCCTTCTCCAAACTCTGTTCTCTGTAACAGTACTTCTGCACACCAGTCTCAATACTCTGCTCTCCACAACGATCCTTCTGCAACCCAGTCTCCAACCTCTGCTCTCCTTAACAATCCTTTTGAACCTCAGTCTCCGACCTCTGCTCTCTGCAATGATCCTTCTGTACTTCAGTCTTCAAAAACTACTCTCTGTAAATGTTCTTCTGAACCCTTGTCCAAAGTCTGCTCTCCGTAACAGGCCTTCTGCACCCCAGTCTCCAAACTCAGTTCTTTATAACAATCCTTCTGCACCCCAGTCGCAAAATTTTGCTCTCTACAACCATCCTTCTGCCCCCTAGTCTCCAACCTCTGCTCTCTGAAATAGGCCTTTTGCACCCAAATCTCCCACCTCTACTCTCTGTAACAGTCCTCTTGCACCTCAGTCTACAACCTCTGCTCTCTGCAACAGTCCTTTTGCACCTCAATCTCCAAACTCAGCTCTCTGCATAAATTCTTCTGAACTCAGTCTCGAAACTCTACTCTCTGTTACAGTCCTTCTGCACCCCGGTCTCAAACCACTGCTGTCTGCAAAGATCCTTCTGCACACCAGTCTCCAACGTCTGCTCTTTGCAACAGTCCTTCTGCACACCAGTCTCAAACCTCTGCTCTCTGTAACAATCCTTCTGCACCCAAGTCTCCAACCTCTGCTCTCTGCAATGATCCTTTTGCACCCATGTCTCCAACCTCCTCTCTCTGCAAAAGTCCTTCTGCACCCCAGTCTCCAACCTCTGCTCTCTGTAACAGTCCTACTGTACCTCAGTCTTCTAACTCTGCTCTCTGCAAAAGTCCTTCTGCACCCCAGTCTCCAACCTCTGCTGCCTGCAAAAGTCCTTGTACACCCCAGTCTCCAACCTCTGCTATCTGCAACAGTCCTTCTGCACCCCAGTCTCCAACATCTGCTCTCTGTAACAATCCTTCTGTTCCTCAGTCTCCAACCTCTACTCTCTGTAACAGTCCTTCTGCATCTCAGTCTTCAAACTCTGCCCTCTTCAACAATTTTTCAGAACCGCTGTCTCAAATTCTTGTCCCTGCAGCAGTCCTTCTACACCCCATTCTCCAACCTCTGCTATCTGCAACAGTCCTTCTGCACCCCAGTCTCCAACATCTGCTCTCTGTAAGATCCTTCTGAAACCCAGTCTGTAAACTCTGCCCTCTGTAACAGTCCTTCTGCACCCCTTGTCCAACCTCTGTTGTTGTAACAGTCCTTCTGCACCCCTTGTCCAACCTCTGTTCTTGTAACAGTCCTTTTGCACGCCAGTCTCAAACCTCTGCTCGCTACAACGATTCTTCTGCACCCCAGTCTCCAACCTCTGCTCTCTGCAAAAGTCCTTCTGCACCCCAGTCTCCAATATCTGCTCTCTGCAACAGTCTTTCTCCACCTCAGTCTGAAAACTCTGTTCACTGCAACAATCATTCTGCAACCCAGTCTCCAACCTCTGCTCTCTGTAACAGTCCTGCTGTACCACAGTCTCTAAACTCTGCTCTCTGCAACAGTCCTTCTGCACCTCAGTCTTTAACATCTACTCTCTATAACAGTCGTTCTGCACCACAGTCTCCAATCTCTGCTCTGTGTAAGATCTTTCTGCAACCCAGTCTTCAAACTCTTCCCTCTGAAACAGTCCTTCTGCACTCTTTCTCCAAACTCTTCTCTCTGTAACAGGCCTTCTGCACCCCAGTCTCCAACCTCTTTTCTGTAACAATCCTTCTGCACCCCAGTCTCAAACCTCTGCTCTCTACAACGATCTTTCTTCACCCCAGTCTCCAACGTCTACTCTCTGCATCAGTCCTTCTGCACCCAAGACTCCAACAACTGCTCTCTGAAAACAGTCCTTCTGCACCTCAGTCTGAAAACTCTGTGCTCTGCAATTATCCTTCTGCACCCCAGTCTCCAAACTTTGCTCTCTGTAACAGTCCTGTTGCACCTCAGTCTCCAAACTCTGCTCTCTTTAAGATCTTTCTGCAACCCTGTCTCCAAACTCTGCTCTCTGTAACAGTCCTTCTGCACCCCAGTCTCAAAATTCTGCTCTCTGTATCAGACCTTTTGAACCCATATCTACAACCTCTACTCTCTATAACAGTCTTTCTGAACCTCAGTCTCCAACTTCTGCTCTCTGCAACAATCTTCTGCACCTCAGTCTCCAAGCTCTGCTCTCTGCAACGATCTTTCTGCCCCTCTCTCTCCAAAGTCTGCCCTCTGTAACACTCCTTCTGCACCCCAGTTTCCAACCTCTGGTCTCTTTTAGATCCTTCTGCACACCAGTTTCCAAGCTCTGTTCTCTACAACATTTCTTCTCCATCCCAGTCTTAGCCTCTTCTTACTGCAACGATTCTGTAGCACCCCAGTCTCCAACCTCTGTTCTCTACAAAAGACATTCTGCTCCCCAGTCTCCAAACTATGCTCTGTGCAACAGTCCTTCTGTTCTGCAATCTTCAACCTCTACTCTCTATAATGGTTCTTCTGCACCCCAGTCTCCAAACTCTGTTGTCTGTAGCAGGCCTTCTGAACCCCAGTCTCCAAACTCTGCTCTCTGTAACAGGCCTTCTGCACTCCAGTCTCCAACCCCTTATCTCTGCAACTATCTTTCTGCACCCCAGTGTAAAACCTCTGCTCCTTGCAATAGTTCGTCTGCACCCCAGTCTCAAACCTCTGCTTTCTGTAAGATCCTTCTGCACCCCAGTCTCCAAACTCTGCTCTCTGTAAGAGTCCTTCTGCACTCCAGTTTCCAAGTTCTACTCTCTGCAACAGTCAATTTGAACCCCAGTCTCCAACCTCTGCTCTTGTAAGATCCATCTGAACCCCAGTATCCAACCTCTGCTCTCTGTAACAGTCCTTCTGCACCCCAGTCTCCAACCTCAGCGCTCTGTGACAGTTTTTCTATACCACAGTCTCCAAACTCTGGTATCTGTAACAGTTCATCTACACCCCAATTTCCCACCTCTGCTTTCTGTAACAGTCCTCTGCACCTCAGTCTCCAAACTCTGCTCTCTGTAACAGTCTTTCTGAACACCAGTTTCCAAACTCTGCTTTGTGTATCTGTCCTTCTGCACCTCAGTCTCCAACCTCTGCTCTCTGTTACAGTTCATCTGCACCCAAGTCTCAAAAATCTGCTCTCTGAAACAATCCTTCTACACCCCAGTCTCTAACATCTGCTCTCAGCAACAGTCCTTCTGCACCCAAGTCTCCAATCTCTGCTCTCTGCAACGATCCTTCTGGACCCCAGTCTCCAAAGTCTGTTCTCTGCAACAGTCCGTGTGCACCAAAGTCTCCAACCTCTGCTAGGTGTAAAATCCTTCTGCACTCCAGTTTCCAAAATCTGCTCTCTGTAACATTCCTTCTCCACCACAGTCTCCAACCACTGTCCTCTGCAACAGTCCTTCTGCTCCCCAGTCTCCGAGATCTGCTCTTTGTAACAGTCATTCTGTACCACAGACTCCAAACTCTTCTTACTGTGACGGTCCTCCTTCACCCCAATTTCCAACCTCTGGTTTCTGTAACAGTCCTTCTGCACCTCAGTCTCCAAACTCTGCACTCTGTAACAGTCCTTCTAATCCCCAGTCTCCAGCCTCTGCTCTCAGCAACAGTCCTTCTTCACCTGAGTCTTAAAACTCTACTGTCTGCAATGAACTTTCTGCACCCCAGTCTCCTAACTCTGCTCTCTATAACAGTCCTTCTACAGCTCAGTCTCCAACCTCTGCTCTCTGTAACAGTCCTTCTGCACCTCAGTCTCAAAAATCTGCTCTCTGTAAGATCCTTGACTAACCCTGTCTCCAAACTCTGATCTCTGTAACCGTCCTTCTGCACCTGAGTCTCCTACCTCTGCTCTCTGTAACACTCTTCTGCGACCCAGTCTCCAAACTCTGCTCTCTGTAACAGTCCTTCTTCACAACAGTTTTTAACATCTGCTTTCGATAACAGGAATTCTGCAACCCAGTCTCGAACCTTTGCTCTCTGTAACAGGCCTTCTGAACCCCAGTCTCCAAACTCTTCTCTCTTCAACGATTCTTCTCCACCCCAGTCTCCAACCTCTGCTCTCCGCAAGAGTCCTTCTACACCCGAGTTTCCAACCTCTGCTCTCTGTAAGATCCTAATGCACTCCAGTCTCCAAACTCTGCTCTCTATAACAATCCGTCTGCACCCCAGTCTCCTACCACTGCTCTCTTTAACAGTCCTTCTGCACCCCAGTCTTCAACATGTGCTCTCTGCAACAGTCCTTCTGCACCCCAGTCTCCAAAATCTTCTCTTTGTAACAATTCTTCACCATCCCACTCTCCAAATTCGGCTCTCGGCAACAGTCCTTCAGCACCCCAGTCTCTAAATTCTGCTCTCTTTAACAGTCCTTTTGCAAACCAGTCTCCAACATCTGCTCTCTTTAACAGTCCTTCTGAACCCCAGTCTCCAACCTCTGCTTTCTGTTTCAGTCCTTCAGCACGACAGTTCCAACCTCTTCTCTCTGTAACAGTCCTTCTGCACCTTAGTTTCCAAACTCTACTTCTGCAACAGTCCTACTGCACCCCAGTCTCCAACCTCTGCTCTCTGCAATAGTCATTGTGCACCCTAGTTACCAACATCTGCTCTCCGCAACAGTCCTTCTGCACCCCAGTCTCCACCTCTTCTCTCTTTAACAGTTCTTCTGTACTGCAGTCTCCAACCTCTGCTCTCTGTTACCGTCTTCCTTCACCACAAACTCCAATCTCTGCTTTCTCTATCAGTTCTTCTGATCCCCAGTCTTCAAACTCTGCTCTCTGTGAGAATCCTACTGCACATCAATTTCCAACCTCTGCTCTCTGTAAGATCCTTCTGCTCCCCAGTTTCCAAACTCTGCTCTCTGTAACATTCCTTTTCCACCCCAGTCCCCAATATCTGCTCTCTGTAAGAGTCCTTCTTCACCACAGTCTCCAACATCTGCACACTGTAATAGTCCTTCTGCACATCAGTGTTCAAACTCTGCTATCTGTTACAGTCCTTCTATACCGCAGTTTCCAAACTCTGCTCTTGGTATTGGTCTTTCTGCACCCCAATTTGCAACCTCTGCTCTGTAGCAGTCCTTCTTCACCTCAGTCTCCAAACTCTGCTCTCTGTAACAGTCCTTCTGCACCTCAGTCTCTAACCTGTGCTCTCTGTAACAGTCTTTCTTCACCTTAGTATCCAACCTCTGCTCTCTGTAAAAGTCCTTCTGCACCTCAGTATGAAACCTCTGGTCTCTGCATGATCCTTCTGCACCCCAGTCTCCAAACACTACTCTCTGTAACAGTCCTCCTGCACCTAAGTCTCCAACCTCTGCTCTCTGTAAGATCCTTCTGCAACCAAGTTTTTAAACTCTGCACTCTGTCCCAGTCCTACTGCACAACAGTCTCCAACCTCTGATCTCTGTAACAGTACCTCTGAAACCCAGTCTCCAACCTCGGCTCACTGTAACAGGCCTTCTGGACCCCAGTCTCCAACCTTTTCTCTCTGCAACGATTCTTCTCAACACCAGTCTCCAACCTCTGCTCTCTGAAACAGTCCTTTTACACCAGAGTCTCCAACCTCTGCTCTCTGTAAGAACCATCTGCATTCCAGTCTTCAACCTCTGCTCTCTGCACCAGTCCTTCTGAACCACAGTCTCCAAACTTTCCTCTCTGCAATGATCCTTCTGGACCCCAGTCTCCAATGTCTGATCTCTGCATCAATCCTTCTGCACCAGAGTCTCCAACCTCTGTTCTCTGTAAGATCTTTCTGCACTCCAGTTTCTAAACTCTTCTGTCTCTAAAATTCCTGCTCCACCCCAGGCTCCAACCTCTGCTTTCTGCAAGTGTCCTTGGGCACCCCAGTCAAGATCATCTGTCCTCTGCAACAGTCCTTCTGCTCCCCAGTCTCCAATATCTGCTCTCTGTAACAGTCCTTAAGTAATGCAGACTCCAACCTCTGCTCTCTGTAAAGGTCCTTCTGCACCCTAGTCTCCAAACTCTGCTTTCTGTATCAGTCTTTCTGAACCCCAGTCTTCAACCTCTGCTCTCTGTAACAGTCGTTCTACACCTCAGTCTCCAACCTCTGGTCTCTGTAACAGTCCTTCTGCACCTCAGTCTGAATCCTCTGCTCTCCAAGATCCTTCTGCAGCTCAGTCTGCAACCTGTGCTCTCTGTAACAGTCCTTCTGGACCCCAGTCTCCAATCTCTGCTCTCTGTAACAGTCCTTCTATACTGCAGTCTACAAACTTTGCTCTCTGTAATGGTCCTTCTGCACCCCAATTTCCAACCTCTGCTTTCTGTAAAAGTCTTTCTGAACCTCAGTCTCCTAACTCTGCTCTCTGTAACAGTCTTTCTACACCTCAGCCTCCAACCTCTGCTCTCTGTAACAGTGTTTCTGCACCTCAGTCTGAAACCTCTGCTCTCCAAGATCCTTCTGCACCCCAGTCTCCAACCACTGCTCTCTGTAACAGTCCAACTGAATCTCAGTCTCCAACCTCTGCTCACTGTAAGATTCTTAAGAAACCCAGTCTCCAAACTCCGCTCTCTGTAACAGTCCTTCGGCAGTACAGTCTCAAACCTCTTCTCTATATAACAGTCCTTCTGCACCTCAGTCTCCAACCTCTGTCCTCTGCAACAGTCCTTCTGCTCTCCAATATCCAAACTATGGTCTCTGGAACAGTCCTTCTGTACTGAAGTCTCATAACTCTGCTCTCCATAAAGGTCCTTTTGCACCCCAGTCTCCAACCTCTGCTTTCTTTATCAGTCCTTCTTCACAACAGTCTTCAACCTCTCCTCTCTGTAACAGTCCTTCTGCACCTCAGTCTCCAACCTCTGCTCTTTGCAAAAGTCGTCTGCACCTTATTCTCTAACCTCTGCTCTTTGAAACAGTCCTTCTGAACAACAGTCTCCAACATCTACTCTCTGCAACAGTCCTTCTGTAACCTATTCTCCAAACTCTGCTCTCTGCAACAGTTCTTCTGCAAAACAGTCTCAAATCTCTGCTCTCTGTAACAGGCCTTCTGCAAGCCAGTTTCCAACCTCTGCTCCCTGTAGCAGTCCTTCTGCACCCCAGTCTACAACATCTGCTCTCTGCAACAGTCCTTCTGCATCTTAGTCTGAAAAATCTGCTCTCTGCAACAATCCTTTGCACCTCAATCTTTAAACTTTGCTCTATGTAAGATCCTTCTGCAACACAGTCTTTAAAATCTGCTCCCTATAACACTCCTTCTGCACCTCAGTCTCCAACCTCTGCTCTCTGTAACAGTCCTTATACATCTCAGTCTGAAACCTCTGCTCTCTGCACGATCCTTCTGACCCCAGTCTTCAACCACTGCTCTCTGTAACACTCCTTCTGAACCTCAGTCTCCAAACTCTGCTCTCTGGAAGATTCTTCTGCCACCCAGACTCCTAACTCTGCTCTCTATAACAGTCCTTCTGCACCCCATTCTTCAAACTCTGCTCTCTTTAACAGGCCTTCTGCATCGCAGTCTCAAAACTCTTTTCGCTGCAACGATCATTCTACACCCCTGTCTCCAACCTCTGCTCTCTGCAACAGTCCTTCTGCACCCTAGTCTTCAACCTCTACTCTCTGTAAGATCCTTCTGCACCCCAGTTTCCAACCTCTACTCTATGTAACAGTAATTCTGAACACTAGTCTCAAAAATTTGCTCTTTGTATCAATTCTTCTGCACACCAGTCTCCAACCTCTGTTTTCTGAAACAGTCCTTCTGCACCACAGTCTGCAAACTCTGCTCTCTGTAACAGTCCTGCTGTACCACAGTCTCCAAACTCTACTCTCTGTATCAGTCCTTTTTCACCCCAGTCTCCAACCTCTGCTCTATATAACAGTCCTTCTACACTTCATCTCCAACCTCTGCTCTCTGCAAAGCTCTTTCTGCACCCCAGTCTCCAACCTCTGCTCTCTCTAAGATAATTCTTCACCCCAGTCTCCAAAATCTGCTCTCTGTAACAATCATTCTGCACCACAGTCTCCATACTCTGCTCACTTTAACAGTCCTTCTGCACCTTAGTCTGCAACCTCTGCTCTCTGCTATAGTCCTACTTTACCCCAGTTTCAAACCTCTGCTCTCTGCAATAGTAATTCTGCACCCCAGTCTCAAACATCTGCTCTCTACAACAGTCCTTCTCCACCCCAGTCTCCAACCTCTTCTCTTTGCAACTGTCCTTCTGCACCCCAGTCTCCAACCTCTGCTTTCTGTATCAGTCCTTCTACACCCAAGTCTCCAACCTCTGCTCTCTGTAACAGCCCTTCCGCACCCCAGTCTCCAACCTCTGCTCTCTGCAACAGTCCTTCTGCAGCCCAGTATCCGAACACTGCACTCTGCAACGTTCCTTTTCCACACCAGTCTTCCACCTCTGCTCTCTGTAACAGTCCTTCTGCACATCAGTCTCCAAACTCTGCTCTTTGTAAGAGTCCTTCTGCACCCCATTCTCCAACCTCTGTTTTCTGTATCAGTCCTTCTGCACCACAGTCTCCAAACTCTGCTCTCTGTATCAGTGCTTCTGCACCTCACTCTGCCACCTCTGCTCTCTGCAAGAGTCCTGCTGCACCCAAGTCTTAAACCTCTGCTCGCTGCAACAGTCCTTCTACACCCCAGTCTCCAAAATCTGCTCTCTGCAAGAGTCGTTTACCACGCAAGTCTCCAACCATTTATCTCTGTAACCGTCCTTCTGTACTGCAGTCTCCAACCTGTGCTCTCTGTAACGGTTCTTGTGCACCCCAGTCTCGAAAATCTGCTGTTTCAGTCCTTCTGCACCCCGTCTCTAAACTCTGCTTTCTGTAACAGTCCTTCAGAACCTCAGACTTTAACCTCTGCTCTCTGCAACAGGCCTGCTGTGCCTCAATCACCAAACTCTTCTCTCTGCAACAGTGCTTCTGCACCTCAGTGACCGAACTCTGCTCTCTGTATAATCCTTCTGAAACCCAGTCTCCAACCTCTGCTATTTGCAATGGTCCTTCTGAACCCCAGTCTCCAAACTCTGTTCTCTACAACAATTATTCTGCACCCCAGTCTCCAACTTCTGCTCTCTGTAAAAGTACTTCTGTACCACAGTCTCCCATCTCTGTTCTCTGTAAGGGTCCTTCTTCACCCCAGTCTTCAACCGTGGTTTCAGTATCAGTACATCAGGACCACATTCTCCAAACTTTCCTATCTGTAACAGTCGTTCCCCACCTCAGTCTTCAACCTCTGCTCTCTGAAACAGTCCTTCTTCACCCCAGTCATCAAGCTCTGCTTTCTGTATCAGTCCTTCTGCACCCCAGTCTCCAACTTCTGCTCTCTGTAACACTCCTTATGCACCTCAGTCTCCAACCTCTATTCTCTGCAGCAGTCCTTCTCCACCTTAGTCTAAAACCTCTGCTCTCTGTAACCGGGCTTCTGCACCCCAGTCTTCAACCTTTGCTTTCTGTAGCAGTCCTTCTGCACCTCAGTCTGAAAACTTTGCTCTCAACAACGATTCTTCTGTACCTCAGTCTCCAAGCACTACTCTCTGTAACAGGCCTTCTGCACCCCAGTCTCCAACCTCTGCTCTCCGCAACAGTCTTTTTGAACCCCAGTCTCCAACCTATGCTGTCTGTAAGATCTTTCTGAACACCTGTCTGCAACCTATGCTCTCTGTAACAGTCCTTCTGTATCACAGTCTCCAAACTCTGGTCTCTGTAAGGGTCTTTCTGTACTTCAGTCTGCAACCTTTGCTCTCTGAAACACTCTTTATTCACCCCAGTCTCCAAACATTGCTCTCTGAAACAGTTTTTCTGCACATCAGTCTCCAACATGTTCTCTCTGTAAATGTCCTACTGCACCCCCGTCTTCAACCTCTGCTCTCTATAAAAGTACTTCTGCATTACAGTCTCCAAAATCTGCTCTCTTTAACGATCCTTATACACCCCAGTCTCCAAACTCTGCTCTCTGCAACGATCCTTCTGCACCCCAGTCTCCAACGTCTGCTCTCTGTAAAAGTTTTTCTGCCCCGCAGTCTCCAAAGTCTGGTCTCTCTAACCGTCCTTCTGCACCTCAGTCTCCAACCTCTGCTCTATGCAACAGTCTTTCTGCACCTAAGTCTCCAACATCTGCTCTCTGCAACAGTCCTTCTACACCCCAGTCTACAACTTCTGCTCTCTGCAACAGTCTTTCTACACCCCAGTCTCCATACTCTGCTCGCCGCAATGATCCTCCTGCAACCCAGTTCCAACCTCTGTTCTCTACAAAAGTTCTTCTGCACCCCAGTCTCCAACCTCTGCTCTCTGTAACAGTCCTTCTGTACCGCAGTCTCCCAACTCTGTTCTCTGTAAGGGTCTTTATGCACCCCAATATCCAACCTCTGCTTTCTCTATCAGTCGTTTTCAACCAAAGTCTCGAAACTCTGCCCGCTGTAACAGTCCTTCTGCAACCTAGTCTGCAATCTCTGCTCTCTGCAACAGTCATTCTGCACCTCAGTCTCCAACCTCTGCTCTCTGTAAGGGTCCTTCTGCACCTGAGTATCCAACATCTGCTTTCTGTATCAGTCCTTCTGCACCACAGTCTCCAAACTCTGCTCTCTGTAACAATCCTTCTGCACCTCAGTCTCCAACTCTGCTCTCTGCAACGGTCCATCTGAACCCCAGTCTCCAAACACTTCTCTCTGTAACAGTGCTTCTGCACCTTAGTCTCCAACCTCTGCTCTCTGTAACATCCTTATGCAACCCAGTATTCACACTATGCTCTCTGTAACAGTCCTCCAACACAACAGTGTCCAAACTCTGCTTTCTGTATCAGGCCTTCTGCACCCCAGTCTCCAACCACTGATTTCTGTGTCAGTCCTTCTGCACCCGAGTCTCCAAACTCTGGTCTCTGCAACGATCTTTCTGAACCACAGTCTTCAACCTCTGTTCTCTTCAACACTTCTTCTTCACCTCAGTATGAATACTCTGCTCTCAGCAATGATTCTTCTGCACCTCAGTCTCCAAGCACTACTCTCTGTAACAGGCCTTCTGCACCCCAGTCTCCAACCTCTGCTATCCGCGACAGTCATTCTGCACCCCAGTCTCCAAACTATGCTGTCTGTAAGATCTTTCTGAACACCTGTCTCCAACCTATGCTGTCTGTAACAGTCCTTCTGTACCGCAGTCTCCAAACTCTGGTCTCTGTAAGGGTCCTTCTGTACTTCATTCTGCAACCTCTGCTCTCTGAAACACTGCTTCTGCACCCCAGTCTTCAAACTTTGCTCTCTGCAACAGTTTTTCTGCACATCAGTCTCCAACATGTACTCTCTGTCAATTTCCTACTGCACCCCCGTCTTCAACCTCTGCTCTCTGTAAAAGTACTTCTGCATTACAGTCTCCAGAATCTGCTCTCTTTAACGATTCTTCTACACCCCAGTTTCCAAACTCTGCTCTCTGCATCGATCCTTCTGCACCCCAGTCTAAAACGTCTGCTCTCTATAAAAGTCCTTCTGCACCCCAGTCTCCAACGTCTGGTCTCCCTAACCGTCCTTCTGCACCTCAGTCTCCAACTTCTGCTCTATGCAACAGTCTTTCTGCACCCAAGTCTCTAACATCTGCTCTCTGCAACAGTCCTTCTACACCCCAGTCTACAACTTCTGCTCTCTGCAACAGTCCTTCTACACCTCAGTCTCTATACTCTGCTCGCCCCAACGATTCTCCTGCAACCCAGTTCTAACCTGTGTTCTCTAAAAAAGTTCTTTTGCACCCCAGTCTCCAACCTCTGCTCTCTGTAACAGTCCTTCTGTACGGCAGTCTCCAACCTCTGTTCTCTGCAACGGTCCATCTGAACCTCAGTCTCCAAACTCTTCTCTCTGTAACAGTCCTTCTTAACCCAAGTCTCCAACCTCTGCTCTCTCAAAAAGTCCTTTGGAACCCCCAGTCTCCACTCTCTGCTCTCTGTAACGATTCTTTTGCACCCAAGTCTCCAACCTCTGTTCTCTCCAACAGTCCTTCTAAACATCATTCTGAAAACTCTGCTCTCTGCAATGATCTTTCTGGACCCCAGTCTCCAAACTCTGCTCTCTGTAACAGTCCTTTGGCACCTCAGTCAACAACCTCTGCTCTCTGTAAGATCCTTCTGCCACCCAGTCTCCAAACTGTGCTCTATATTACAGGCCATCTGCACCCCAGTTTTCAAGCTCTGCTCTCTGTAAGAGGCCTCCTGCACCTCAGTCTCCAACCTCTTTTCTCTGCAACGATCCTTCTGAACCACAGTCTCCAACATCTGCTCTCTGCAATAGCCTATTGCAACGCAGTTTCCAACCTCTGCTCTCTGTAATATCCTTCTGCACACCTGTCTCCAACCTCTGCTCTCTTTAACAGTCCTTCTATTCCGCAGTCTCCAACCTCTATACTCTGTAACGGTCCTTCTGAACCTCAGTCTCTAAACTCTGCTTTCTGTATCCCTCGTTCTACACCCCAGGCTTCTACATCTGCTCTCTGTAACAGTCCTTCTGTATTTCAGTCTCCAACCTCTGCTCACTGCAACAGTCATTCTGCACCCCAGTCTCCAACATCTGCTCTCTGCAACAGTCCTTCTCCACCTCAGTCTCCAAACTTTTCTCTCTGTAAAATCCTTCTGCACCCCAGTCTCTAACGTCTACTCTCTGCAAAAATCCTTCGGCAGCCCAGACTCCAATGTCTACTCTCTGCAATGGTCCCTCTGCACCCCAGTCTCCAACCTTGTTCTCTACATCAGTTCTTCTGTACTGCAGTCTTCAACCTCTGTTCTCTATAAGGTTCCTTCTGCACCCCATTCTCCAACCTCTGCTTTTTGTATCAGTCCTTCTGCACCACAGTCTCCAAACTCTGCTCTCTGTAACAGTACTTCTGCACCTCACTCTGCAACCTCTGCTGTTTGCAACAGTCCGTCTGCACCCCAGTCTCCAAAATCTGTTCTCTACAACAGTCTTTTTCCACCCCAGTCTCCAACCTCTGCTCTCGGTAACCGTCCTTCTGTATTTCAGTCTCAAACCTCTGCTCTCTGTAACGGTTTTTCTGCACCCCAGTCTCCAAACTCTGCTTTCTGTATCAGTCCTTCTGCACCCCAGTCTCTAAACTCTGCTCTCTTTAACAGTCCTTCTGCACCTCAGACTCCAACCACTGCTTTCTGCAACAGTCCTACTGCGCCCCAATCTCCAACCTCTGCTCTTTGCAACAGTCCTTCTGCACCTCAGTGTTCAAACTCTGCTCTCTGAATGATCCTTCTGAAACCCAGTCTCCAACCTCTGCTATCTGCAATGGTCCATCTGCACCCTTCTCTCTTAACTCTGTTCTCTACAACAGTAATTTTGCACCCCAGTCTCCAACCTTTGATCCATGTAACAGTCCTCCTGTACCACAGTATCCAATCTCTGTTCTCTGTAAGGGTCCTTCTGAACCCCAGTCTCTAAAATCTGCTCTCTGCAAAAGACCTTCTGCACCCCAGTCTCCAACCTCTGCTCTCTGCAACATTTCTTCTTCACCCCAGTCTCAAAACTGTGCTCTTTGTAACTGCCCTTCTGCACCCCACTCTCCAACCTCTGCTCTGTTTAACAGTCTTTCTTTACTGCAGTCTCCAACCTCTGCTCTCTGTAACTGTCCTCTTCCACCCCAGACTCCAAACTCTGCTTTCTGTATCAGTCATTCTGCACTCAAGTCTCCAAACTCTGCTCTCTGTAACAGTCTTTATGAAACTCAGTCTTCAAATTCTGCTCTCTGCAACAGTCCTTCTGCACCCCAATCTACAATCTCTGCTGTCTGCAACAATCATTCTGCACCCCAGGCTCCAACATCTGATTTCTGTATCAGTCTTGCACCACAGTCTCCAAAATCTGCTCTCTGTTACAGTCCTTCTGCACCTCAGTCTCAAACCTCTGCTCTCTGCAACAATCCTTCTAAACCACAGACTCCAACCTCTTCTCTCTGCAACGATCCTTCTGCACCCAAGTCTCCAATCTCTGCTCTCTGCAACAGTGCTTCTGTACCCCAGTCCCCAACCTCAGCTCTCTGAAAGATTCTTCTGCACCCAAGTCTCCAAACTCTACTCTTTGTAACAGTCCATCTGCACCCCAGTCTCCAACCTATGCTCTCTGTAATACTCCTTCTGCACTTCATTGTCTAACCTCTGCTCTCTGTAAGATCCTTCAATACCCAGTCTCCAAACTCTGCTTTCTGTAACAGTCCTTATGCACCTTAGTCTCCAACCTTTTTTCTCTTTAACAGGCCTTCTGCATCCAAATTTCCAACATCTGCTCTGTGCAACGGTCCTTCTGTACCCCAGTCTCCAAACTCTGTTCTTTGCAACAGTCCTTCAGCATCCTAGTCTCCAAACTCTGCTCCCTGTAGCAGCCGTTCTGCACCTCAGTCGCCAACCTCTTTTCTCTGCAACAGTCCTTCTGCACGCCAGTCTCTAACCTCTGCTCTCTTTAACAGTTCTATGCACCGCAATCACCAACCTCTGCTCTCTGTAATGGTCCTTCTGCACCCCAGTCTCCAAACTCTGCTTTCTGTATCAGTCCTTCTGCACCTCAGTCTCCAACCTCTGCTCTCTGTAACAGTCTTTCTGCACCTCAGTCTTCAACTTCTGCTCTCTGCAATTGTCCTTGTGCACCTCAGTATCCAACGTCTACTCTCTGTAACAGTCCTTCTGCATCTCAGTCTCCAACCTCTACTCTCTGTAAGATACTTTTTCAAACCAATCTCCAAAATCTGCTCTCTGTAACAGTTCTTCTGCACCCCTTGTCCAAACTCTGCTCTCTGTAACAGGCGTTCTGAACCCCAGTCTCCAACATCTCCTCTCTGAAACAGTTTTTCTGTACACAAGTCTCTAACCTCTGCACTCTGCAACAGCCCTTCTGCACCCCAGTCTCCAACATCTGCTCTCTGTATTTGTCCTTCTGCACCTCAGTCTGAAAATTATGCTCTCTTCCACGATTCTTCTGGACCCCAGTCTTCAACCTCTGTTCTCTGCAACAGTCCTTCTGCATCCCAGTCTCCCACCTCTGCTCTCTGTAACAGTCCTTCTGAACCTAAGTCTCCAAATTCTGCTCTCTGCAACAGTCCTTCTGCAACCCAGTCTCTAACCTCTGCTGTCTGCAACAATCATTCTGCACCCCAGGCTCCAACATCTGATTTCTGTATAAGTATTGCACCCCAGTCTCCAAAATCTGCTCTCTGTAACAGTCCTTCTGCATCTCAGTCTCCAAACTCTGCTCTCTGAAACAGTGCTTCTGTACCCCAGTCTCCAACCTCAGTTCTCTGAAAGATCCTTCTGCACCCAAGTCTCCAAACTCTACTCTCTGTAACAGTCTTTCTGCACCCCAGGCTCCAACCTATGCTCTCTGTAACACTCCTTCTTCACGTCATTCTCCAACCTCTGCTCTCTGTAAGATCCTTCTACTACCCAGTCTCCAAACTCTGCTTCCTGTAACAGTTTTTATGCACCCCAGTCTAAAACCTTTTCTCTCTTTAACAGGACTTCTGCATCCAAACCTCAAACATCTGCTCTGTGCAACGGTCCTTCTGTACCCCAGTCTCCAAACTCTGTACTTTGCAACAGTCCTTCTGCATCCCAGTCTCCAAACTCTTCTCCCTGTAGCAGCCTTTCTGCACCTCATCGCCAACCTCTGTTCTCTGCAACAGTCCTTCTGCACCCCAGTCTCTAACCTCTGCTCTCTGTAACAGTTCGTCTGCACCGCAATCCCCAACCATTGCTCTCTGTAATGGTCCTTCTGCACCCCAGTCTCCAAACTCTGCTTTCTGTATCAGTCCTTCTGCACCTCAGTCTCCAACCTCTGCTCTCTGTAACAGGCCTTCTGCACCTCAGTCTTCAATTTTTGCTCTCTGCAATTGTCTTTCTGCACCTCAGTATCCAACGTTTACTCTCTGTAACAGTCCTTCTGCATCTCAGTCTTTAACATCTGCTCTCTGAATTTGTCCTTCTGCACCTCAGTCTGAAAATTCTGCTCTCTTTTATGATCCTTCTGCACCCCAGTCTTCAACCTCTGTACTCTGCAACAGTCCTTCTGCATCCCAGTCTCCAACCTCTGCCCTCTGCAACAGTCCTTCTGCAACCCAGTCTCCAACCTCTGTTGTCTGCAACAATCATTCTGCACCCCAGGCTCCAACATCTGATTTCTGTACCAGTCTTGCACCCCAGACTCCGAAATCTGCTCTATGTAACAGTCCTTCTGCACCTCAGTCTCAAACCTCTGCTCTCTGCAACGATCCTTGTAAACCACAGACTCCGACCTCTTCTCTCTGCAACGATCCTTCTGCACCCAAGTCTCCAATCTCTGCTCTCTGCAACAGTGCTTCTGTACCCCAGTCCCCAACCTCAGCTCTCTGAAAGATCCTTCTGCACCCAAGTCTCCAAACTCTACTCTCTGTAACAATCCTTCTGCACATCAGTCTCCAACCTCTGCTCTCAGCAACGGTTCTTATGCACCCCAGTTTCCAACTTCTGTTCTCTCCAACAGCCCTTCTGTACCACAGTCTTAAAAATCTGCTCTCTGTAACAGTTCTTCTGTACTGCAGTCTCGTACCTCTGCTCTCTGTAACGGTCCTCCTTGACCCCAGTCTCCCACCTGTGCTTTCGGTATTAGTCCTTCTGCACCCCAGTCTCCAAGCTCTGCTCTCTGTAACTTTCCTTCTGCACCTCAGTCTCCAACCCCTGCTCTCTGTAACAGTCCTTCTGCACCCCAGTCTCCAAACTCTGCTCTCTGAAACAGTCCTTCTGCACCTCAGTCTTCAACAACTGCTCTCTGCAACAGTCCTTCTGCACCCCAGTCTCCAAAATCTGCTCTCTGGAACAGTCCTTCTATACCCCAGTCTCCATAATCTGTTCTCTTCAACGATTCTTCTGCACCCCAGTATCTAACGTCTATTCTGCAACAGTCTTTCTGCAACCCAGTCTCCAAAATCTGCTCTCTGTAAAATCATTCTGTACCCCAGTCTCTAATCTCTGCTCTCTGAAATGGTTTCTCTGCACCCCAGTCTCAAACCTTGTTGTCAAAAACACTTCTTCTGTACAGCAGTCTTTAACCTCTGTTCTCTGTAAGGGTCCTTCTTCACCCCAGTCTCCAAACTCTGTTTTCTGTATCAGTCCTTTTGCACCACATTCTCAAAACTCTTCTGTCTGTTTCAGGCTTTCTGCACCTCAGTCTGCAATCTCTGCTCTCTGCAATAGTCCATATGCACCCCAGTCTCTAATTTCTGCTCTCTGCCACATTCCTTCTGCAACTCAGTCTCCAACATCTGCTGTCTGCAACAGTCCTTCTCCAACCCAGTCTCCAAACTCTGCTCTCTGCAACAGTCCTTCTACACCCCAGTCTTCAACCTCTGCTTTCTGTATCAGTCCTTCTGCACCAGAGTCTCCAAACTGTGCTCTCTGTAACACTCCTTCTGCACCTTACTCTGAAACTTCTGCTCTCTGCCACAATCCCTCTGCACCCCAGTCTTCAACCTCTGATCTCTATAACAGTCCTTCTGTACTGCAGTCTTCAACCTCTGCTCTCTGTAACAGTCCTTCTACACCAGAGTCTCAAAACTCTGCGTTATGTGTCAGTCATTCTGCACACCAGTCTCCAACCTCTGCTCTCTGTAAAAGTCCTTCTGCACCTCAGAATCCAACCTCTGTTCTCTGCAAAAGTACTTCTGCACCCCAATCTCCAACCTCTGCTCCCTGAAACAGTCCTTCTGCACCTCAGTGTCAAAACTCTGCTCTCTGTAGGATCCTTCTGAAACCCAGTCTCCAACCTCTGCTTTTTGCAATGGTCCTTCTGCACCTCAGACTCCAACCTCTCTTCTCTGTAGCAGTCCTTCTACACCCCTGTCTCCATACTCTGCTCGCAACAACAATCCTTCTGCACCCCAGTCTCCAAACTCTGCTCTCTGCAACGATTCTTCTGAACCCTAGTCTCAAAACTCTGCTCCCTGCAACAGTCTTCTGCACCCCAGTCACAAAAATCTGCTCTCTGCAACAGTTCTTCTGTACCTCAGTCTGAAAAATCTGCTCTCTGCAATAATCCTTCTGCACCCCAGTCTCCAAGCTCTGCTCTCTTTTACAGTTCTACTGTACCTCAGTCTCCAAATTCTGCTCTATTCAACAGTCCTTCTGCACCCAAGTCTTTTTAACATCTGCTCTCTGAAACAGTCCTTCTACACCCCAGTCTCCAAACTCTGCTCTCTGGAAAAGTCCTTCTACACCCCAGTCTCCATACTCTGCTCACTCCAACGATCCTTCAGCAACCCAGGCTCCAACCTCTGGTATCTACATCAGTTCTTTTGCACCCCAGTCTCCAACCTCTGCTCTCTGTAACCGTCCTTCTCTACCGCAGTCTCCAACTGCTGTTCTCCATAAGGGTCCTTATGCACCCCAGTATCCAACCTCTGCTTCCTGTATCTGTGGTTTTGCACCAAAGTCTCAAAACTCTTCCCTCTCTAACAGTCCTTCTGCAAGTCAGTCTGCAAACTTTGCTCTCTGCAACAGTCCTACTGCACCCCAGTCTCCATTCTCTGCTCTCTGCAACAGTCCTTTTGCACACCAGTCTCCAACCTCTGCTCTCTATAACAGTCCTGTACTGCATTCTCCAACATCTGCTCTCTTTAAGGGTACTTCTACACCCGAGTCTCCAACCTCTGCTTTTTGTATCAGTCCTTCTGCACCCCAGTCTCCAACCTGTGCTCTTTGTAACTGTCCCTCTACACCTTAGTCTCCAACATTTGCTCTCTGCTACAGTCCTTCTAGACCCCAGTCTCCAACGTCTGCTGCCTCTAACAAGCTTTCTGCACCTCCGTCTACAACCTCTGCTCTCTGCAATTGTCCTGCTGCACATGAGTCTCCAACATCTACTCTCTGTTACAGTGCTTCTACACCTGAGTCTCCAAACTCTGCTCTATGTAAGATCCTTCTGCACCCCAGTCTCCAACCTCTGCTCTCTGTAACAATCCTTCTGCACCGTATTCTCAAACCTCTGCTCTCTGTTACACTCTTTCTATACCGCAGTCTCCAACCTCTGCTCTCTGTAACAGTCCCTCTGTACCCCAATTTCCAACCTCTGCTTTCTGTAATAGTCCTTCTGCACCTCAGTCACCAAACTCTGCTCTCTGTAACAGTCCTGCTGCAATTCAGCCTCAAAACTCTGCTCTCTGTAGCAGGTCTTATGCACCCCAGTCTCCAAACTCTGCTCTCTGAAACAGTCCTTCTGCACGCCAGTCTGCAACCTCTGCTCTCTGTAACGGTCCTTCTGCACCCCAGTCTCACACCTCTGCTTTCTGTATCATAATTCTTCACCCCAGTTTCTAACATCTGCTCTGTTTTACAATCCTTCTGAATCTCAGTCTCCAACCTCTCCTCTCTGAAACAGTCCTTCTGCACCCCAGTCTCCCACCTCTTCTTTCTGCAACATTCCTTCTGCACCCCAGTCTCCAAGCTGTGCTCTCTGTAACAGTCCTTCTGCACCGCAGTCTCCCACCTCTTCTCTCTATAAGGATCCTTCTGCAGCCCAGTCTACACCTCTAGTCTCTTCATCGATTCTTCTGCAACTCAGTCTCCAACTTCTGCTCTCTTCAACGATCCTTCTGCACCCCAGACTCCTCCTCTGCTCTCTGCAACTGTTTTTCTGCACCTCAGTCTCAAACCTCTGCTCTCTGCAACCGTCTTTCTGAACCCCTGTCTCCAACATCTGCTCTCTGCAACGATCCTTATGAACCCCAGTCTCCAACATCTGCTCCCTGCAACAGTCCTTCTGCACCCCAGTCTCCAACGTCTCCTCTCCTTAACACTCCTTCTGCACCCCAGTCTCCAACCTCTGTTCTCTGTAAGGTCCATCTGCACCCCAGTTTCCAAACTCTGTTCTCTGTAACATTCTTCTCCAACCCAGTCTACAACCTCTGCTTTCCTCAACGGTCCTGCTGCAACCAAGTGTACAACATCTGTTCTCTGCAACAGTCCTTCTACTTTTCAGTTACAAACCTCTGCTCTCTGTAACAGTCCTTCTGTACCACAGTCTCCAACCTCTGCTCTCTCTAACGGTCCTTCTGCATCCCAGTCTCAAATCTCTGCTTTCTGTATAAGTTATTCTGAACCACGGATTCCAACCTCTGCTTTCTGTAACAGTCCTTCTGCACCTTTGACTCCAACCTCTGAACTCTGCAACCTTACTTCTGCACCCAATTCTCTACCCTCTGCTCTCTGTAACAGTCCTTCTGCACCCCATTCTCTAACCTCTGCTCTCTGCAACAGTCCTTCTGTACTACAGTCTCCAACCTCTGCTCTCTGTAACGGTTCTTCTGCACCCCAGTCTCAACCTCTGCTTTTTGTATCAGTAATTCTGCACCCCAGTCTCCAACATTTGCTCTCTGTAACATTCTTTCTGCACCTCAGTCTCCAACCTCTGCTTTCTGCGACAGTTCTTCTGCACCCCAGTTTCCAAACTCTGCTCTCAGCAACAGATCTTCTGAACCCCAGTCTCCAACATCTGCACTCTGAAACAGTTATTCTATAAACCATTCTTCAACCTCTGCTCTCTGTAACAGTTTTTTTGTATGGCAGTCTCCGAACTCTGCTCTCTGCAATGGTCCTTCTTCACTTCAGTCTCCAAACTCTGTTCTCTGTAACAGTCCTTCTGAACCCCAGTCTCAAACCTCTGCTCTCTGCAAAGATCCGTCTGCACCCCAGTCTCCAACCTATGTAATCTCCAACAGTCCTTCTGCAACTCAGTCTGAAAACTCGGTTCTTTGCAATGATCCTTCTGCACCCCAGTTTCCAAACTCTGCTCTGTGTAACAGTCTTGTTCAACCTCAGTCTCCAACCTCTGCTCTCAGTAAGATCCTTCTGCAACCCTGTCTCCAAACTCTGCTCTCTGTAGCAGTCCTTCTGCACCCCAGTCTCCAACCTCTGCTCTCTGCCACAGTCTTTCTAAACCCCAGTTTCCAACCTCTGCTCTCTGAAACAGTCCTTCTGCACCCCAGTATCCAAATTCTGTTCTCTGTAACAATCCTTCTGCACCTCAGTTCCCAAACTCTGACCTCTGCAATGGTTCTTCTGCACCCCAGTCTCTAGCCTCTGCTCTCTGCAACGATCCTTCTGCACCCCAGTCTCCAACATCTGCTCTCTGCAACAGTCCTTCTGTGCATCAGTCTGAAAACTCTGATCTCTGCAGAAATCCTTGTGCACCACAGTCTCTAAACTCTGCTTTCTGTAACAGTCCTTCTGCAACTCAGTCTCTAACCTCTGCTCTCTGTAACAGTCCTTCTGAACCCCAGTCTCCAACCTCTGCTCTCTGTAAGATCCTTCTACACCCCAGTTTCCAAACTCTACTCTCTGTAAAATTCCTTCTCCACCCCTGTCTCTAAACTCTGCTCTCTGCAACGGTCCTTATGCACAAAAGTCTCCAACCTCTGGTCTCGGCAACAGTCCTTCTGCACCAAAGTATCCAAACTCTGCTCTGGGTATCATTTCTTCTGCCCCTCAGTCTCCAACCTCTGGTTTATGTAAGATCTTTTTGCAACAAAGTCTCGGAACTCTGCTCTCTGTAACAGTCCTTATGCACCCCAGTCTCAAACCTCTGCTCTGTGAAACAGTTCATCTGCAACGCAGTCTCCAACCTCTGCACTCTGAAAAATCCTTCTGCACCCCAGTCTCCAAACTCTGATCTCTGTAAAAGTCCTTCTTCACCCCAGTCTCCAACCTCTGCTCTCTGTAACAATTTTTCTGCACCTCAGTCTCCAAGATCTGCTCTCTGCAACGGTCCTTCTGCACCACATTCTCTAACCTCTGTTGTCTGCAAGAGTCTTTCAGCATGTCAGTCTATAACCTCTGCTCCCTGCAAAAATCCTTCTGCACCCCAGTCTCCAACTTCTGCTCTTTGCAACAGTTCTTCTGCACCCCAGTCTTTAACATCTACTCTCTGAAACAGTCCTTCTGCATCCCATTCTCCAACCTCTGCTTTCTATATCAGTCTTTAAGCACCCCAATCTCCAAACTCTGCTCTCTATAACAGTCCTTCTGTATCTCAGTCTCCAACATCTGCTCTCTATTACAGTCCTTCTGCACCCCAGTCTCCAAACTCTTCTCTCTGCAACAGTTCTTCTTCACTCCAGTCTTCAACCTCTGCTCTGAGTAACAGTCCTTCTGAATCCCAGTCTTCAAAATCTGCTCTCTGCAACCGTTCTTTTGCACCCAAGTCTCCAACCTCTGCTCTCTGCAAAGATCCTTTTGCAAACCAATCTCCAACCTCTACTCTCTGCAATAATCCTACTGCACCCCAGTCGTCAACCTCTGCTCTCTGTAACAATCCTTCTGCACCACAGTCTCCAAACTCTGCTCTATGTAATATTCTTCTGCAACCCAGTCTCCAAACTCTGCTCTCTCTATCAGTCCTTCTGCACCCCAGTCTTCAAAGTCTGCTCTCTGTAACAGTCTTTCTGTATCTCAGTCTCTTACCTCTGCTCTCTACAACATTTCTTCTGCACACCAGTCTCCAACATCTACACTCTGAAACAGTTCTTCTCCACTCCAGTCTCCAACCTCTGCTCTCTGTAACAGTCCTCCTGTATTGCAGTCTCCAAACTCTGATCTCTATAATGGTCCTTCTGCACCTCAGTCTCCAACCTATGTTTTCTGTATCAGTCTTTCGGTACCGAAGTCTCCAACCTCTGCTATCTGCAACAGTCCTTCTGCACCTCCGTCTCCAAATTCTACTCTCTGCAAAAGTCCTTCTGCACCCAAGTCTCAAACAACTGCTCCCTCCAACAATCCTTCTTAACCCCAGTTTCCAAGCTCTGCTATCTGCAACAGTCCTTCTGTACCCCAGTCTCCAAACTCTGCTCTCCGTAACAGTCCTTCTGCACCTCATCCTGGAAACTCTGCTGTCTGCAATGATCCTTCTGCACCCCAGTCTCCAACCAATGCGCTCTGCTCTACGTAAGATCCTTCTGCAACCCAATCTCCAAAGTCTGCTCTCTGTAACAGCCCTTCTGCACCACAGTCTCCAAAGTCTGTTCTCTATAACAATCCTTCTGCACCCCAGTCTCCATCCTCTTCTCTCTGTGACAGTCCTTCTGAATTTCAGTCTCCTACATCTGCTCTCTGCAACAGTCCTTCAGCACCCCAGTCTCCAAATTCTTGTCCCTGCAACAGTCCTTCTACACCCCAGTCCCCAACCTCTGCTATCTGCAAGAGGCCTTCTGCACTCCAGTCTCCAAATTGTGCTCTCTGTAACAATCCTTCTGTGCCTCAGTCTCCAACCTCTACTTTCTGCAAAAGTCCTTCTGCACCTCAGTCTCCAACCTCTGCTCTCAGTAACAGTCCTTCTGTACCGCAGTCTTGAACCTCTGTTATCCGTAAGGGTCCTTATGCACCCCAGTATCCAACCTCTGCTATCTGTATCAGTCGTTTTTCACCACTGTCTTCAAACTCTGCCCTCTGTAACAATCCTTCTGCAACTCAGTCTGCAAACTCTGCTCTCTGCAACAGTCCTTCTGCACCACAGTCTCCATCCTCTGCTCTCTGCAACAGTCCTTTTGCAACCCAGTCTCCAACATTTGCTCTCTGCAACAGTCCTTCTCAACCCCAGTCTCCAACCGCTGCTCTCTGTAACAGTCCTTCTGTACTGCATTCTCCAACCTCTGTTCTCTGTAAGGGTACTTCTGCATCCAAGTTTCCAACCTCTGCTTTCTGTATCAGTTCTTCTGCACCCCAGTCTCTAACCTCTGCTCTCTGTAACAATCCTTCTGCATCACAGTCTCCAACCTCTACTCTCTGCAACGGTCTTTCTGCACCTGAGTCTCCAAACACTACTCTCTGTAACAGTGCTTCTGCACCTCAATCTCCAACCTCTGTTCTCTGTAAGATCCTTCTGCAACCCAGTCTCTAAACTCTGCTCTCTGTAACATTCCTTCTGCACCTCAGTCTCCAAACTCTGCTCTCTGTACAAGGCCTTCTGCACCCCAGTCTCCGACCTCTGATCTCTGCAACAATCCCTCTGCACCCTAGTCTCCAACCTCTGCTCGCTGCAACTGTCCATGTGCACCCCAATCTCCTACATATGCTCTCTGCAACAGTTTTTCTGTACCTCAGTCTGAAAACTTTGCTCTCTGCAATAATCCTTCTGCACCTGAGTCTCAAATTTTTGCTCTCTGTAACAGTCCTTCTGTACCTCAGTCACCAACTTCTGCTCTGTATCAGTCCTGCACCCCTGTCTCCCACATCTGCTCTCTGTAACTGTCCTTCTTCACCTCAGTCTTCGACCTCTGCTCTTTGTAACAGTCCTTCTGCATCTCAGTCTGGAAACTCTGCTGTCTGCAACGATCCTTCTGCACCCCAGTCTCCAACTTCTGTTGTCTGCAACGATCCTTCTGAAACTCAGTCTCCAATCTCTACTCTCTGTAACAGTCCTTCTGCATCTCAGTCTCCAACATCTGCTCTCTGTAAAATCCTTCTGCATCCAAGTCTCTAAACTCTGCCATCTGTAACAGTCATTCTGGAGCCCTTTTCTAAACTCTGCTCTTCATAACAGGCGTTCTGCACCCAAGTCTCCAACCTCTGCTCTCTTTAAGAGTCCTGCTGCACCTCGGTGTTAAACTCTGCTCTCTGTAAGATCCTTCTGCAACCTTGTCTAAAAACTCTGCTCTCTGTAACAGTCCTTCTGCACCTCAGTCTCCAACCTCTGTTCTTTGCAACACTCCTTCTGCACTCCAGTTGCCAACCTCTGCTCTCTGTAACAGTCATTCTGTACCGCATTCTCCAAACTCTGCTCTCTGTAATTGTCCTTCTGCACCTCAGTCTCCAACCTCTGCTTTCTGTATCAGTCCTTCTGCTCCCCAGTCTACAAACTCTGATTTCTGTAACAGTCCTTCAGAACCTCATATCCAAACTCTGCTATCTGCAACAGTCCTTGTGTACCCCAGTCTCAAACCTCTGCTATCTGCAACATTCCTTCTGTAATCCAGTCTGCAATGTGTGCTCTGTGTAAGAGTCCTTCTGCAGCCAAGTCTCCACCTCTGCTCTCTGAAACGATCTTTCTGTACCTCAGTCTTAAACCTCTGCTCTCTGCAACAATTCTTCTGTACCCCAGTATCCAACCTCTTTCTCTAAAACAGTCCTTCTCCACCTCAGTCTTCAACCTCTGCTCTCTGCAAGAGTCCTTCTGCACCCCAGTCTCCAACATCTGCTCTCTAAACAATCTTTCTGCACCCCAGTCTCTAACATCTGCTCTCTGCAGAAGTCATTGGCACCCGAGTGTCCAAACTCTGCTTTAGGAATGATCTTTCTGCACCTCATTCTCTAACCTCTGCTCTCTGAAAGATCCTTCTGCACCCCAGTTTCCAAAATCTGCTCTCTGTAATATTCCTTCTCCATGCCATTCTCCAACCTCTGCTTTCTGCAACGGTCCTGCTGCACCCCAGTCTCAAACCTCTGTATTCCGCAACAGTCCTTCTGCTACCCAGTTTCCAAACTCTGCTCTCTGTAATAGTCTTTCTGTACTACAGTCTCCAAACTCTGCTCTCTGTAAAGGTCCTTTTTCACGCCAGTCTCCAAACTCTGCTTTCTTTATCCGTCCTTCTGCACCTCAGTCTCCAAATTCTGCTCTCTTCAAAAGTCCTTCTGCAACCCATTCTCAAACTTCTGCTCTCTGCAACAGTCCTTCTGAACAACAGTCTTCAAAATCTGCTCTCTGAAAAAGTCCTTGTGTACCTAGTCTCCAACCTCTGCTTTCTGCAAAAGTCCTTCTGTACTGCAGTCTCCAACATCTGCTCTCTGCAACAGTCCTTCTGCACCTCAGTCTCAAACCTCTGCTATCTGTAAGATCCTTTTAAACCCAGTCTCAAAATTCTGTGCTCTGTAACAGTCCTTTTGCACCCCAGTCTCAAAACTCTGCTCTCCGTAACAGGCCTTCTGCACCCCAGTCTCCAAACTCTGCTCTCTGTAGCAGTCCTTCTGCACCCCATTCTCCAACTTCTGCTCTCTGTAACGATCCTTCTGCACCCCAGTCTCCAAAATCTGCTCTCTGCAACAGTCCTTCTTCACCTCAGTCTGAAAATTTTGCTCTCTTCAACAATCCTTCTGCACCCCAGACTCCAACATCTGCTCTCTTTAAGATCCTTCTGCAACACAGTCTCCCAACTCTGCCCTCTCTAACAGTCCTTCTGCACCCCTTTTCCAAACTCTCCTCTCTGTAACATGCCTTCTGCACCCCAGTCTCCAACCTCTTTTCTCTTTAACATTCTTGCTGCACCTAGGTCTACAATCTCTGCTCTTTCTAAGATCCTTCTGCAACCTTGTCTAATAACTCTGCTCTCTGTAACAGTTATTCTGCATGCCAGATTCCAACCTCTGCTGTCTGTAACAGGCCTTGTGCACCCAAATCTCCAACCTCTACTCTCTGTAACAGTCTTTTTGCACCTCAGTATCCAACCACTGCTCTCCTCAACAGTCCGTCTGCACCCCTCTCTCCAACCTCTCTTTAGAATCCTTCTGCATCCCAGTTTTCAAACTCTGCTCTCTGTAACATTCCTTTTCCACCACAGTCTACAACCTCTGGATACTGCACCGGTCCTGTGGCACCCCAGTCTCCAAATTCTATTCTCTGCAACAGTTCTTCTGCTCCCCAGTCTCAAACCTCTGCTTTCTGTATCAGTCCTTCTGCACCACAGTTTCCAACCTCTGCTCTCTGCAACCTTACTTTTGCACTCCATTCTCTAACCTCTGCTCTCTACTACAGTTCTTCTGAACCACAGTCTATAACATCTGCTCTCTGCAACAGTCTTTCTGTACCCTAGTCTCCAAACACTGCTCTGTGTAACATTCCTTCTGTACTGCAGCCTGCCACCTCTGCTCTTTGTAACGGTCCTTCTGCACCCCAGTCTTCAACCTCTGCTTTTTTATTAGTAATTATGCACCCCAGTCTCCAACATTTGCTCTCTGTAACATTCTTTCTGCAACTCAGTCTCCTACTTCTGTGATCTGGGACAGTTCTTCTGCAACACAGTCTCCAAACTCTGCTCTATGCAACAGTTCTTCTGCACCCCAGTCTCCAACATCTGCACTCTGAAACAGTTCTTCTCCACTCCAGTCTCAGAACTCTTCTCTCTGTATTGCAGTCTCCAAACTCTGCTCGCTGTAATGGTCCTTCTGCACCCCAGTCTCCAACCTCTGCTTTCTATATCAGTCTTATGCACCCCAGTCTCTAACATCTGCTATCTGCAACAGTCCTTCTGCACATAAGTCTCCAACACCTGCTCCCTGCAACAGTCCTGCTTCACCCCAGTCTCCAACATCTGTTCTGTGTAACAGTCCTTCTGCACCCCAGTGTCCAACCTCTGCTCTCTGAAATGATCCTTTTGCATCCCAGTCTCCAACATCTGCTCTCTGCAACAGTCCTTCTGCACCCAAGTCTCCAACATCTGCTCTCTGCAACAGTCCTTCTGTGCCTCAGTCTGGAAACTCTGCTGTCTGCAACGATCCTTCTGCACCCCAGTCTCCAACCTCTGCTCTCTTTAATAGTCTTGCTGCACCTCGGTCTACAATCTCTGCTCTCTGTAAGATCCTTCTGCAACCTTGTCTAAAAACTCTGCTCTCTGTAACAGTTATTCCGCACCCCAGATTCCAACCTCTACTCTCTGTAACAGTCTTTGCACCTCAGTCTCCATCCTCTGATCTCTGCAACGATCCTTTGCAACCCAGTCTCAAATGTCTCCTCTACTCAACAGTCCTTCTGCACCCCTGTCTCAAACCTCTGCTCTCTGTAAGATTCTTCTGCATCCCAGTTTTCAAACTCTGCTCTAGTAGCATTACTTTTCCACCACAGTCTTCAACCTCTTGATTCCACAGCGGTCCTGCTGCACCCCAGTCTCCAAACTCTTTTCTCGGCAACATTTCTTCTGCTCCCCAGTCTCTAAATTCTTCTCTCTGTAACAGTCCTTCTGTACCGCAGTCTTCAACCTCTGCTCTCTGTAATGTTCCTTCTGCACCCCAGTCTCAAACCTCTACTTTCTTTATCAGTCCTTCTGCACCACTGTTTCCAACTTCTGCTCTCTGTAACAGTCCTTCTGCACATCAGTCTCCAACCTCTGCTTTCTGCAACCTTACTTCTACACCCCATTCTCTAACCTCTGCTCTCTACTACAGTTCTTCTGAACCACAGTCTAAAACATCTGCTCTCTGCAACAGTCCTTCTGTACCCTAGTCTCCAAAATCTGCTCTCTGTAACGGTTCTTCTGCACCAGAGTCTCCAGACTCTGCTCTCTGTAACAGTCTTTCTGCATCTCAGTCTCCAAATTCTGCTCTCTGCAACAGTCCTTCTGCGCCCCAGTGTCCAACCTCTGCTCTCTGCAACGATCCTTCTGCACCCAAGTCTTAAACCTTTTCTCTTTTTAACAGTCCTTCTGCACCCCAGTGTCCAACCTCTGCTCTCTGCAATGATCCTTCTGCACCCAAGTCTCCAACATCTCCTCTCAGCAACAGTCCTTCTGCCTATCAGTCTGGAAACGCTGCTGTCTGCAACGATCCTTGTGCACCCCAGTCTCCAAAATATGCTGTCTTTAACAGTCTTTGTGCACCTCGGTCTACAATCTCTGCTTTCTGTAAGATCCTTCTGCAATCTTGTCTAAAAACTCTGCTCTCTGTAACAGTTATTCGGCACCCCAGTATCAAACCTCTGCTCTCTACAACGATCCTTCTGCACCCCAGTCTCCAAACCCTGCTCTCTACAACAGTCTTTCTGCACGTCAGTCTCCAACATCTGCTCTCTGTAAGATTTTTCTGCAAACCAGTCTCCAAACTCTGACATCTGTAACAGTCCTTCTGGAGCCGTTCTCCAAACTCTGCTCTCCGTAAAAGGCTTTCTGCACCCCAGTCTCCAACCTCTGCTCTCTGTAACACTCCTGCTGCACCTCGGTCTACAATCTCTGCTCTCTGTAAGATCCTTTTCTACCTTGTCTATCAACTCTGCTCTCTGTAACAGTTTTTCTGCACCCCAGTCTCCAAACTCTGCTCTCTGTAACAGGCCTTTTACATCCCAATCTCCAAACTCTACTCTCTGCAACGATCCTTTTGCACCCCAGTCTCCAACTTCTACTCTCCTCAACAGTCCTTCTACACCCCTGTCTCCAACCTGTGCTCTCTGTAAGGTCCTCCTGCACCCCAGTTTCTAAACTCTGCTCTCTGTAACATTCCTTTTCCAACCCAGTCTCAAATATCTGCTTTCTTCAACGGTCCTGCTGCAACCCAGTCTCCAACCTCTGTTCTCTGCAACAGTCCTTCTACTCCCCAGTCTCCAACCTCTGCTCTCTGTAACAGTCCTTCTGCACCGCAGTCTCCAACCTCTGCTCTCTGTAACAGTCCTTATGTACCGCAGTCTTCAACCTCTGCTCTCTGTAACAGTCCTTCTGCAACCCAGTCTCCAACCTCTGATTTTTGAATCAGTCCTTCTGAATACCAACCTCCAACCTCTGCTCTCTGTATCTATCCTTCTGCACTCAGTCTCCAACCTGTGCTTTCTGCAACAGTCCTTCCGCACACCAGTTTACAACCTTTGCTCTTTGTAACAGTCCTTCTATACCGCAGTCTTCAACCTATGCTTTCTGCAACAGTCCTTCTTCACACCAGTTTCCAACCTCTGCTCTCTGTAACGGTCCTTCTGCACCAGAGTCTCAAAACTCTGCTTTCTGTATCAGTCTTTCTGCAACAAGGTTTCCAAACTCTGCTCTCTGTAACAGTCCTTCTGCACCTCTGTCTCCAAACTCTGAATTCTGCAACCTTAATTCTGCTCCCCATTCTCTAACCTCTTCTCTCTGCAACAGTCCTTCTTAACCACAGTCTCCAACTTCTGCTCTCTATAACGGTCCTTCTGCACCCCAGACTCAACCTCTGCATTCTCTATCAGTAATTATGCACCCCAGTCTCCAAACTTCGCTATCTGTAACATTCTTTCTGCACCTCAGTGTCCAACCTCTGCTCTCTGCGACAGTTCTTCTGCACCCCAGTCTTCGAACTCTGCTCTCTACATCAGTTCTTCTGCACACCAGTATCCATCATCTGCACTCTGAAACACTTCTTCTCCACCGCTGTCTCCAACCTCTTCTCTCTGTAACAGTCCTCCTGTATTGCAGTCTCCAAAGTCTCTTCTCTGCAACAGTTCTTCTGTACCTCAGTCTGAAAACTCTGCTCTCTGCAATGACCGTTCTGGATCCCAGTCTCCTACCTCTGCTCTCTGTAACAGTCCTTCTGCACCGCAGTCTCCCAACTCTTCTCTCTGTAAGATCCTTCTGAAACCCAATCTTTAAACTCTGCACTCTGTAACAGTCCTTTTGCACAACAGTCTCCAACCTCTGCTCTCTGTACCAGGACTTCTGCCACCCAGTCTCCAAACTCTGCTCTCTGTAACAGGCCTTCTGCACCCCAGTCTCCAACATCTTCTCTCTGCAACAATTTTTCTCCACCCCAGTCTCCAGATTCTGCTCTCTGCAACAGTCCTTTGCACCCCAGTCTCCAAACTCTGCTCTCTGAAAGATCCATCTGAACCCCAGTCTCCAACCTCTGCTCTCTGTAACAGTCCTTCTGCACCACAGTCTCCAAACTCTGCTCTCTGTAACAGTCCGTCTGCACCCCAGTCTCCAACCTTTGCTCTGTGTAACAGTCCTTCTGCACCCCAGTCTCTAAAATCTGCTCTCTGCCACAGTCCTTCTGCACCCTAGTTACCAGCATCTGCTCTCTGCTACAGTACTTATAAACCCCAGTTTTCAACCACTGCTTTCTGTAACAGCCCTCCTGTACTGCAGTATCCAACCTCTGCTCTCTGTAACGGTCTTTCTGCACCCCAGACTCCAATCTCTGCTTTCTGTATAAGTCTTTCTGTACCCCAGTTTCCAACTTCTGCTCTCTGTAAGAGTCCTTCTGCACCTCAGTCTTCAACCTATGATCTCTGCGACAGTTCTTCTGCAACTCAGTCTCCAAATTCTGCTCTCTGTAAGATTCTTAGGCAACCCTGTATTTAACCTCTGCTCTCTGAAACTGTCATTCTGCACCAAGTCTCCAAACTCTGCTCTCTGTAACATGACTTCCGCACCTCAGTCTCCAAACTCTGCTCTCTGCAACAGTCCTTCTGCACCTCAGTCTCCAACCTATGATCTCTGCAACAGTCCTTCTGCACCCGTCTCCAAACTCTGCTCTCTGCAACAGTCCTTCTGAACCCTAGTTACCAGCATCTGCTCTCTGCAACAGTGCTTATGAACCCCAGTTTTCAACCACTGCTCTCTGTAACAGTCCTCCTGTACTGCAGTATCCAACCTCTGCTCTCGGTAACGGTCTTTCTGCACCCCAGACTCCAATCTCTGCTTTCTGTATAAGTCCTTCTGTACCCCAGTTTCCAACCTCTGCTCTCTGTAAGAGTCCTTCTGCACCTCAGTCTCCAACCTATGATCTCTGCAACAGTCCTTCTGCAACTCAGTCTCCAAATTCTGCTCTCTGTAAGATCCTTAAGCAACCCTGTATTTAACATCTGCTCTCTGAAACTGTCATTCTGCATCCGAGTCTCCAAACTCTGCTCTCTGTAACAGGACTTCCGCACCTCAGTCTCCAAACTCTGCTCTCTGCAACAGTCCTTCCGCACCCCAGTCTCCAACCTCTGCTTTCTACAACAGTCTTTCTGGACCCTAGTTACCAACATCTGCTCTCTGCAACAGTCCTTCTGCACGCCAGTCTCTAACATCTGCTCTCTGCAACAGTCATTCTGCAACTCAGTCTGAAAACTCTGCTCTCTGCAACGACCCTTCTGCACCCCAGTCTCCTACCTCTGCTCTCTGTAACAGTCCTTCTGCACCTCAGTCTCCCAACTCTGCCCTCTGTTTGATCCTTCTGCAACCCAGTCTTTAAACTCTGCACTCTGTAACAGTCCTTCGGCACAACAATCTCCAACCTCTGCTCTCTGTAACTGGACTTCTGCAACCTAGTCTCCAACCTCTGCTCTGTGTAACAGGCCTTCTGCACCCCAGTCTCCAAACTGTGCTCTGTGTAACAGTCCTTTTGCACCCCAGTCTCCAAACTCTGCTCTCAGTAAGATCAATCTGAACCCAGTCTCCAAACTCTGCTCTCAGTAACAGTCCTTCTGCAACACAGTCTCCAAACTCTGCTATCTGCAACAGTCCTTCTGCACCCCAGTCTCCAATCTCTCCTCTCTATAACAGGCCTTCTGCACGCCAGTCTCCAAACTTTTCTCTCTGTAGCAGGCCTTCTGTACCCCAGTCTCCAAAATCTGCACTGTGCAACCATACTTCTGCACCCCAGTCTCCAACCTCTGCTCTCTGAAACAGTACTTCTGCACTTCAGTCTCAAACGTCTGCTCTCTGCAACAGTCCTTCTGCACCCCAGTCTCCAAACTCTGCTCACTGTAACAATCTTCCTGCACCTCAGTCTGCAAACTCTGTTCTCTGCAACGGTCCTTCTGCACCTCAGTATCCAACCTATACTCTCTGTAACAGTACTTCTTCACTTCAGTCTCCAACCTCTTCTCTCTGTTGGATCCTTCACCAACCCAGTCTCCCAACTCTGCTGTCTAACATTCCTTCTGCACACCAGTCTTCAATCTCTTCTCTCTGCAATGATCATTCTTAACCCCAGTCTCCAACATCTGGTCTCTGCAACAGTCCTTTTGCACCACACTCTGAAAATTCTATTATCTGAAACGAACCTCCTGCACCCCAGTCTCCTACCCCTGCTGTCGGTTAAAATCCTTCTGCACCTCAGTCTCCGAACTCTGCTCTTTCTAAGATCCATCTGAACCCCAGTCTCCAACATCTGCTCTCTGTAACAGTCCTTCTGCACCCCAGTCTCCAACCTCTGCTCTCTGCATTGGTACCCCTTAACCCCAGTGTCCAACCTTGTTCTCTACAACAGTCCTTCTGTACTGCAGTCTCCAACCTCTGTTCTCTGTAAGGGTCCTTTTGCAACCCAGTCTCCCACCTCTACTTTCTATATCAGTCCTTCTGCACCACAGTCTCCAAACTCTGCTCTCTGTAACCGTCATTCTGCACCTCACTCTGCAACTTCTGCTCTCTGAAACAGTCCTTCTGCAACCAGTCTTCAAACTCTGCTCTCTGCAAGAGTCCTTCTGCACCCCAGTCTCCATCCTCTGCTCTCTGCAACAGTCTTGATCAACCCCAGTCTCCAACGTCTGCTCTCTATAACAGGCCTTCTGCACCCCAGTCTCCAACCTGTGCTCTCTGTAATAGTCTTTCTGCACCTCATACTCCAACCTCTGCCCTCTGCTACAGTCCTTCAGTGCCCCAATCTCCAACCTCTTCTTTCTGCCACAGTCCTTCTGCACGTCAGTGTCAAAAATCTGCTCTCTGTATGATCCTTCTGAAACCCAGTCTCCAACCTCTACTTTCTGCAATGGTCCTTCTGTAAACCAGTCTCCAACCTCTGTTCTCTTCAACAGTCATTCTGCACCCCAGTCTCCAACGTCTGCTCTCTGTAAGAGTCTTTCAGTCTCCAACCTCTGCTCTCTGTAAGGGTCCTTCTGCACCCCAGTCTTAAACCTCTGCTTTCTGTATCAGTTTTTCTACACTGCAGTCTCTAAACACTGCTCTCTCCAAAGATCCTTCTGCACCACAGTCTCCAACCTCTGCTCTCTCTAACAGTTCTTCTGTACCTCATTCTCCAACCTCTGCTCTCAGTAAGATTCTTTTGAAACCCAGTCTCCAAACTATGATCTCTGTAACTGTCCTTCTGCTCCCCAGTCTCCAAGAACTGCTCTCTGTAAAAGGCCTTCTTCACCCCAGTCTCCAACCTATGCTGTATGTAACAGGCCTTTTGACCCCAGTCTCAAAACTCTTCTCTCTTCAATGATCCTTCTCCACCCCAGTCTCCAACCTCTGCTATCAGCAACAGTCCTTCTGCACCCCAGTCTCCAACCTATGCTCCCTGTAAGATCTTTCTGCACATCTGTCTCCAACCTCTGCTCTCTGTAACACTCCTCTGTACCCCAGTCTCCAACTTCTGCTCTCTGTAATGGTCCTTCTGCACCTCAGTCTCCAACATCTGCTCTCTGCAACACTTCTTCTGCACCCCAGTCTCCTAACTTTGCTCTCTGCAACAGTTTCTCTGCACCTCAGTCTCCAACCTGTGCTCTCAGTAAAAGTCCTTCTGCACCACAGTCTCAAACCTCTGCTCTCTCTAACAATTTTTCTGAACGCCAGTCTCCAAACTCTTCTCTCTGCAACGATCCTTCTACACCCCAGTCTCCAAAGTCTGATCAATGTAACAGTCCTTCTGCAATCCAGTCTTCAAAATCTGCTTTCTGTAACAGTCTTCTGCATCTGAGGCTCCATCCTCTTCTCTATGCAACAATACTTCTTCACCCAAGTCTCCAACGTCTGCTCTCTGAAAAAGTCCTTCTAAACCCTAGTCTCCAACCTCTGCTCTCTGTAACAGTCCTTCTACACCCTATTCTCCATGCTCTGCACACTCCAAGGATACTTCTGCACCCCAGTCTCCATTCTCTGCTCTCTGCAACTTTCCTTTTGGACCCCAGTCTCCAGCATCTGCTCTCTGCAACAGTCCTTCTCCACCTCAGTCTCCAAACTGTGCTCTCTGTAAAAGTCATTTTGGACCCAAATCTCCAACCTCTACTCTCTGCAACAGTTTTTCTATACCCCAGTCTAAAACCTCTGCTCTCAGCAAAAGTTTTTTCTGCACACAGTCTCCAACCTCTTATCTCTGTAACTATCCTCTACACCTTAGTCTCCAACCTCTAGTCTTTACAAGGGTCCTTCTGCACCTCAGTCTCCAACCTCTACTCTCTGTAACAGTGCTTGTGCACCTCAGTCTCAAAACTCTGCTCTCTGTAAGATCCTTCTGAACCCCAATCTCCAAACTCTGCACTATAACAGGCCTTCTGCACCCCAGTCTCCAACCTCTGCTCTTTGTATCATTCCATCTGCAACCCAGTCTCCAACCTCTGCTCTCTGCCACGATCCTTCTGCACCCCAGTCTTCAACATCTGCTCTCTGCAACAGTTCCTCTGTACCTCAGTCTGAAAAATCTGCTCTCTGCAACAATCCCTCTGCACCCCAGTCTCCAACCTCTGCTCTCTGTAACAGTCTTTCTGAATGTCTGTCTCTTACCTCTGCTCTATGTAAGACCCTTCTGAAACCCAGTCAGCAAACTCTGCTCTATAACAGTTCTTCTGCACCCCAGTCTCCAAACTCTGCTCTCTGTAACAGGCCTTCTGCATCCCAGTCTGAAACCTCTGCTAGCTGCAACAGTCCTTGTGAACCCCAGTCTCCAACATCTGCTTCCTGCAACAGTTCTTCTGTACATCAGTCGGAAAACTCTGCTCTCTGCAATAATCCATCTGTACCCCAGTCTCAAAACTCTGCTCTCTGTAACAGTCCTTTTGTAACTCAGTCTCAAAACACTGCTCTCTTCAACAGTCTTTCTACACCCAAGTCTCCATACTCTGATCGCCCCAACGGTCCTCCTGCACCCCAGTCTCCAAACTGTGTTCTCTACATCGGTTCTTCTGCAACCAAGACACCAACCCCTGCTCTCTGTAACATCTTTCTCTACCACAGTCTCCAACCTCTGTTCTCTGTAAGGGACCTTATTCACCCCAGTATCCAACCTCTGCTTTCTGTATCAGTCGTTTTAAACCACAGTCTCCAAACTCTGCCCTCTGTAACCGTCCTTCTGCAACTCAGTCTGCAAACTCTGCTCTCTGCAACAGTCCTTCTGCACCCCAGTCTCCATCCTCTGTTCTCTTCAACAGTTCTTTTGCAACCCAGTCTCCAACATCTGCTCTCTGCAACAGTCATTCTGCACCTTAGTCTCCAAACTTTGCTGTCTGTAACAGTCCTTTGGTACTGCTTTCTCCAACCTCTGCTCTCTATAAGGGTACTTCTGAACCAGAGTCTCCAGCCTCTGCTTTCTGTGTTAGTCCTTCTGCAATCCAGTCTCTAATCTCTGCTCTGTGTAACTGTCCTTCTGCACCTTAGTCTCCAACCTCTGCTTTCTGCTACAGTCATTCTGGACCCCAATCTCCAACCTCTACTCTCTGCGACAGTCATTGTACATCCCAGTCTAAAACCTCTGCTCTCTGCATCAGTCCTTCTGCACCCCTGTATCCAACCTCTGCTCTCTGTAACAATCCTTCTGCACCTCAGTCTCCAACCTGTGCTCTCTGCAACAGTCATTCTGCACCTCAGTCTCCAACCGCTACTCTCTGTAACAGTCCTTCTGCACCGCTTCTACAAACTCTGCTTTTTGTAACAGGCTTTCTGCACCCCAGTCTCCAACATCTACTCTCTGGAACAGTCCATATGCACACAAGTCTCCAACCTCTTCTCTCTGCCACAGTCATTATGAACCCCAGTCTCCAACATCTGCTCTCTTCATTAGTCTTTCTGCACCTCAGTCTGAAAACTCTGCTCTCTGCCACGATCCTCTGCACCCCAGTTTCCAACCTGTGTTCTCTGCAACAGTCTTTCTGCAACGCAGTCTCCAAACTCTGCTCTCTGTAACAGTCCTTCTGTACTGCAGTCTCCAACCTCTCTTCTCTGTAATGGTCCTTCTGCACCCGAGTCTCTAAACTCTGCTTTCTGTACCAGTCCTTCTGAACCACAGACTCCAACCTCTGCTCTACGCAACAGTCTTTCTGCAACCCAGTCTCCAACCTCTGCTGTCTGCAAGAATCATTCTGCACCCCAGTCTCCAACATCTGTTTTCTGTATCAGTCCCAGACCACAGTCTCCAAAATCTGCTCTCAGTAACAGTCCTTCTGCACCTCAGTCTCCAACCTCTGCTCTCTGCAACAGTCCTTCTGCACCCCAGTGTCCAACCTCTGCTCTCTGCAACAATCCTTCTGCAGCACAGTCTCCAACGTCTGCTCTCTATCACAGTTCTCCTGCATCTCAGACTCCAACCTCTGTTCACTGTAAGATTCTTCTGCACCCCAGTCTCTAACCTCTGCTCTCTTCAATGGTCTTTCTGCACCCCAGTCTCTAACCTCTGTTCTCTGTATCAGTCCTTCTGCACCATAGTCTCCAACATCTACTCTCTACAACAGTTCTTTTCCATCCCAGTCTCCAACCTCTGCTCTCTATAACAGTCCTTCTGTACTGCAGTCTCAAACCACTGCTCTCTCTAAGGGTCCTTCTGGATCCCAATCTCCTACCTCTCCTAACTGCAATAGTCCTTCTACGCCCAAGTCTAAAACCTCTGCTCTCTGTAACAGTCCTTCTGCACCCCAGTCTCCAAGCTCTGCTCTCTGCTACGATCCTTCTGCAACTCAGTCTCCAAACTCTACTCTTTGTAACAGTGCTTCTGCACCTCAGTCTCCAACCTCTGCTCTCTGTAAGATCCTTCTGCAACCCAATCTCCAAACTCTGCTTTCTGTAACAGTCCTCGTGCACCCCAGTCTCAAAGCTCTGCTCTCTGTAACAGGCTTTCTTCACCCCAGTCTCCAAACTCTGCTCTCTGTATTTGTCCTTCGGGACCCCAGTCTCAACCTCTGCTCTCTGCAACAATCCATCTGCACCCTGTCTCCAACCTATGCTCGCTGCAACAGTCTATGTGCACCCAGTCTCCAACATCTGCTCTCTGCAACAGATCTTCTGTACCTCAGTCTGAAAACTCTGCTCTCTGCAACAATCCTTCTGCACCCCAGTCTCCAAACTATGCTCTCTGTACCAATCCTTCTGTACATCAGTCTCCAACCTCTGCTTTCTGTAAGACCCTTTTAAATCCAGTCTGCAAACTCTGCTCACTGAAACACTCCTTCTGCACCCCAGTCTCCAATCTCTGCTCTCTGTAACAGGCCTTCTGCACCCCATCCTTAAACCACTGCTCTCTTTTAGAGGCATTCTTCACCCCATTCTCCAACAGCTACTCTCTGTAATGATGCTTGTGCACCCAAGTCTCCAACCATTTCTCTCTGCAGCAGTCCTTCTGCACCCCAGTCTCCAACCTCTGCTCTGTGTAAGATTTTTCTGCACACAAGTCTCCAACCTCTGCTCATTGTAACATTCCTCTGAAACCCAGTCTCCAAACTCTGCTCTCTGTAACAATAATTCTGGACCTCAGTCTCCAACCTCTGCTCTCTGCAAAGGTGCTTCTGCACCCAAGTCTCCAAACTCTGCTCTCTGCAACAGTCGTTCTGCAACCCAGTCTTTAATTTCTGCTCTCTATAGCAGTCCTTCTGTACCGGAGTTTCTAACGTCTTCTCTCTTTATCCTTCCTTCTGCACCCCAGTCTCCAACATCTGCTTTCTCTATAAGTCCTCCTGCACCCCAGCCTCCAACCTCTGCTCTCTTTAACAGTCTTTTTGCACCTCAGTCTCCAACCTCTTGTTTCTGCAACAGTTCTCCTGCACCCCCGTCTCCAACCTCTGCTCTCTGCAACATTCCTTCTGCACCCGAGTCTCCTACCTGTGCTCTCTGTAAGAGTCCTTCTTCACCCCAGTCTCCAAACTCTGCTCTCTGCAACCATCCTTATGAACCACAGTCTCCAACCTCTGCTCTCTGCAACGATCCTTCTGCACCCCAGTCTCCAACGTCTCCTCTCCTTAAGACTCCTTCTGCACCCCAGTCTCCAAACTTTGTTCTCTGTAAGGTCCTTCTGCACTCCAGTTTCCAAACTCTGCTCTCTGTAACATTCCTTCTCCACCCCAGTCGCCAACCTCTGCTTTCTTCAATGGTCCTTCTCCAACCCAGTCTCCAACCTCTGTTCTCTGAAACAGTCTTTCTGCTCCTCAATTTCCAATCTCTGCTCTCTGTAACAGTCGTTCTGTACCGCAGTCTCCAACTTCTGCACTCTGTAATGGTCTCTCTGCACCCTAGTCTCCAACCTCTGCTTTCTGTATCACTCCTTCTGCACCACAGACTCCAAACTCTGCTCTCTGTTACAATCCTTATGCACCTCAGTCTCCGAATTCTGCTTTCTGTAAGATCCTTCTGCAACCAAGTTTCCAAACTCTGCAATCCTTAACACTCCTTCTGCACACCAGTCACCAACCTCTGCTCTCTGTAACGATCCTTCTTCACCCCAGTCTCCAACCTCTGCTCTTTGCAACATACATTCTGAACCCCAGTCTCCAACATCTGCTCTCTGTAACAGTTTTTCTGCACCTCAGTCTAAAAACTCTGCTCTCTGCAACGATCCTTGTGCACCCCAGTCTCCAAACTCTGCTTTCTGTAACAGTCCTTCTGCACCTCAGTCTCCAACTTCTGCTCTCTGCAACAGTTCTTCTGCACCCCAGTCTTTAACATCTACTCTCTGAAACAGTCCTTATACACCCCTGTCCAAATGCAGAAGAATGAGACCTGAACTATCGCTCACCCTGCAGAAAATCAACTAAAAATACATTAAAGACCCAGGCACTAGACCAGAAATTATGCAGTTTCTGGGAAAAAACAAAGTCAATACTCCAACCTACAGGCAGAGGCAATGACTTTCTCAATAGGATGCCAAACCTTAGGAGATAATACCAAAAGTTAGCTAATAGGATGGCATCAAATTAAGAAGGTTCTGCACAGCAAAGGAGACAATTAGAATATGAAGAGAGAACCTACAAAAAGGGAGAAAATCTTTATGAGGTGCTTTTCTAAAAGAGGATGAAGATTCAGAATATTAATAAAGATCTCAAAAAACTTAACATCAAGCCCACAATTATTAAATAACTCAATTATCAAATAACCCAATTACCAAATGGGAAACTAAATGAACTAAACAGACAAGTCTTAGAAGAAAATATGTGAGTGGCCAACAAATATATGAAAATACTTGCAAGTCAAGACTACCCTGAGATTTCATCTCACTTCAGTGACAAAGACAACCACCAAGAATAGAAACAGAAACCAGTGTGACAAGGAGAGAATTGGAGAGAAAGGAGCACTCTCACCCTGTTGGTGGGCATGTAAATCAGCACAACCACCACGGAAATCGGGATGGAGGCTCCTCAGGAGTAGCCATGGACCACCCTGCGACCCAGCTCTATCTCTGCTTGGTATTTATCACAGCGGATCGAAGTCATCATACTATAATAACACATACATTCCCATGAACCAGCCGAGGTGACATCAGTGGACAAATGGATAAAGAACATCTGGTATATGCACACTGGAATTTCATTCAGCCATAAAGAAGAACGAAATTATGTCATGCTGGAAGATGGATGGATCTTCAGAACATTAAGGGAAATAAGCAACTCAGAATGTTAAGGGCCGTATGTTTTTCCTCTGTTAAAGCTAGAGGGGGAAAAGGAAGGAAAGTTGGGAAAGGAGTCTCATCATGAAAGTTGAAGGAAGATCAGTAGAGTCAAGGCACCAGTGGAGGAGGTGAGGAAAAGGGAAATATTTGAATGATATTGGCCAAAGTTTACGGTTATTTTGTGTGCATGTTCAAATATGTATCAACAAATCCCACCATTATGGACCACTACAATGCACCAATGAAGTGTGAAAAGAAGAGTTTCACATTACATGGGACAGGCACTATTCGAGGAGGGTGCCCATTTTTTCCCATCTATAAATACCACGATCATTTACCACTGTCAAAAATCTCTACAGATTCAAATGTTCTGATCACTGTTCTACCACATGGCCTCTTCTACTTCAGGATCCCCTTATTCTCACTGAAATCAGAGAGCCCGTTTCAAGAATGCCATCTGTTAATGTCTTTCCAGGATGCCGAGGACAGCGGCTGCGGGTTTCACAAGGATCTGGTGCTGCCTTCTGAACGCGTGTCCATGAGGCCTTGGCGAAGGCTGGTGCTCCAGGCCCTCCTCCAGATCCAGCTGTGAGGCGAGGGAAGGGGTCACATAACAGCTATCCAACACCTTATTTATTTCTGATAACCATCTTCGCCATTATTCCAGGATCATATTGGTCATTGAACTTAAGCAAACACTGAGTCCAGATTTCAGGCCATCAACCAAAGAGAGTCTAATAGCCACTCCCCGTGGCTCAGGAAAATCCTTGGCCCTAAAATTTCTGGTGATTACGTTCCTGTGACTGCATTCAAGATGATCCAGCAATATGTCCTGACTTCTTTGGTCTAGAAGACTCAAACAAATTTTTTTATATATTCTTAAGGCTCCTATTAACAAAATACAGTAAAATATTTACCTTTTATTTGGTGTGACCCTAATACTCTCCTGGGCTATATTTTATACTCTTACCTGAGGCGTTCTAGGATCAGACCCCAATAAAGAGTCTGGTGACAATGTGGGATGATGGATGAGCATCTTAAAGACAATTGGGCTTGGGATGTGGCTCAAGCAGCAGTGCGCTTGCCTGGCACGCGTTCGGTCCGGGTTCAATCCTCAGCACAACATACCAACAAAGATGTTGTGTCCGCCGAGAACTAAAAAATGAATATTAAAAATTCTCTCTCTTTCTCTCTCTCTCTCTCTCTCTCTCTCTCTCTCTATTTCTCTCTCTTTCTCTCCCCTTTCCTCTCCTCTCCTCTCCTCTCTCACTCTCTATAAAAAAAAAAGGCAACTGCCCAGGTAGAGTCACCATAGGGTCTTTAAATTAGGGAAAGCTAGTCTCCTCGGGGGAGGAGGGGCTGCTTCTGACAGAAAAGAGGGTTAATGGAGATTTCAGGGTTCAAGGCTCTGAGATTTGTTTAATTCCACTGGTATTTTGCAATTCTAATTAACAGGGTCTCAATCATTCCCCCATTAATGTCCTAATTGACATAAGAGAGACCTGAAGAAATTGTGGATTTATAATTTTCTTTGTACTTCTGCAATTTGGAGAATTGGATGTTTTATTCTGATATTAACCTTTATCAGTTTCCAGAGAGAAAATATTTCTGATGATCTGAACCTGAATTGAAGGAGGAATATAGTGCTTGAACCTATCATTTTCTTTCTGTAAGTCTCCCACTTCAGTCAGTAACAGCAGTCTGTAGTCATGTTGTAATGTTCATTCCCACCCTGAAGGTCGATGGTGTTATTCCAAAGCTCAGTTTTCCATAGACATTTGATTTCAGGCCACGATAACTTAAAGTCTCTGTTGGGTCATTGCACACCAGGAATTGTTAGGTCTCCTTTCCCATGGGCTGTGACATCATCAACATATTCAATTCCCTCAGGTCAGATATCCAAACTACCTCCTCAGATCTGTTATCTAGAACCATCTCTGATGTAAACCACTATTGTGGTCAGTGTCACCGTGGTCAGGTAGAGATGAAGAACGACTCTTGATGTCTTAGGGTAGAGGAAGTTGACACAGAAAAAAGTTATAATATGGTTGGGAGATCTGGAAGAAAAAAGGAAAATAGGGCAGGTGACACCACCTCATATATGGAAACCCTAACTTCCCTGGAAAGAGATGGTCATTCCACGCTACTGTGACCCACATTCAGGAACAGCTGTCTAGGAGCCTGCACACACAGCTCCTGGCACCAAGGAGATTAGTTCCTGCCTCTACAGGGCTGGTTTGCAGCTGCTGCTATGGGATCCAAAAGAACCCGCTTTCTTCCTTTCCTTTCTTCCTCTCTGCCTAGTGTTTGGCTGATCTTGAAAGAACCTCCTAAAATAGAGGCCTGCAGTCAGAGGAGTGTGGGAAACGAGGTTCTCGTACTATCTGTCCCTCTGGTGTGGGGAGAACACAGACGGACAGAGATGGTGCTGAACACCCACACAAGGTGTCCGACACACTTGAACCTGAAAGTCGGAAAAGGGTGTTTGTGAAAAGAGAGAAGAGAAAGGAGTCTCAGAGATTTTAAAAGCGGGAGTTGGAGTTGAAGCTCCAGATACAAACTCTCTTACCAGGTGCCTACAAGTCTCTGGGAGGCATCTTTTTTCAGATGACTGTATACTCCAGTTTGAAGATTGGTCTAGACTTTGATCGTGCAAAGTGATGCACATTCTCCAGCCAGCTTCCTCAGGGCACTCTGGACCTCGTTGCTTCTCAGGCTGTGAATGGCGCAGCTCAACAGGGGGCTCACCGCACAGAAGAGCACAGAGACCAGGATGTCCATGTCCAGCCTTCTCTGGGCCTGTCATAGTGGAAGTTGGCTGTTCCATAGAAGACCACCACGACAGTGAGGGGGGACGCACAGGTGGAGAAGGCCTTCCTCCTGCCCTGGGGAGAGGGAATCCCCAGGATGGCTGCCATGATGAGTGCGTAGGAGCCTACAGTGAAGAGGCAGAAGCTCAGGCCCATGGTGGCACTGACAACGTGGAGCGCTGACTCGTTGACAGACCTGTCTGAGCAGGAGAGCTTCAGGAGAAATGGGGTGTCACAGAGAAAGTGGCTGAACTAGTGGGGCCCACACAGAGTGAGTGTGATGGCCAGCACCGTGTGTGTGACCAAATTCACCAGCCCACACAGCCAGGACCCAGTCACCAGGCCAACACAGACCTTCACACTCATGATGACTGGGTACTGAGGAGGACGGCAGGTGGCCACACAGCAGTCATACTGGCCACACAGCCAGTAAGACGCCTTCTGTGCCAGCACTTGTCACCAAGAAGAAGATCTGGGAAAGGCAGCCCTCATAAGAAATGGCCTTCTTCTCCCAGAAGAAGATCACCAGCAGTACTGGGAGGGTGGTGGATCTGTAGCAGATGTCCAAGAAGCTCAAATTGCTGAGGAAGAAGTACATTGGAGTGCGGAGAGCAGGACTGAGCCTGGTGGCCACTATTATGAGCATGTTCCCCAGGAGAGTGGTCAGGTAAATGACCAGAAAAAGCAGAAAGAACCAGCCCTGTAGGTTGGAGTGGTTGGAAAATCCCAAGAATATGAATTCAGTGACAAATGATTGATTGCTCATTTCCAATGGTATCATAGCTTCAAAACAGAGAAAAAGAGACCATGACGAGAATGGACTGAGAGCACCCCAAAAAGGCTTGTTAATCTGCAGCAACATGGCAAATAATATTGTATACAGAGATGCCTGGACTCTGGAAAGAGATGTATAGGAGTGACTTTAGAGAGAGCATAACTTCTCACAGACTTTTGCATGGGTGCTCTTTTGTAAGAATAAATAGACTTGGTCAAAATGCACGACTAGCTATCAACCCCTGTGTCTCATTGAATCTGCAGTATCTCCCTCCTAACACTGTGCTTCACTGTGATGCATTCTTTTTTGTATGTCTGTTATTTCAAGTAATAAGTTTTCATTGTGGAAAAATGAGGAAAATGCAGAAAGTTATTCAGAAGAATAGAACAGGTCACAAAATCAAAGCTCTCTTTGCATTCATCCCATTCTACCTCTATCTATCTTTAGAATATCCAAAGCAAAATTTCCCAATATTGTTGTACTCTATTTAGTTGTTTGCCTTGTAATCTTAATTTCCTAACATGAAATTAAGTTAATATCTCCCTTTTTATTGAACATAGAAACCTTCCATTCCATTTACTATCATATATATTGGAATAGAAGCTTTCATACATATGTATCTGTGATCATCTCTGATTATTTCTTAAAAGTAAAATTATAAGTCACCTGCTTTTAAATACATTGATCTATTTTTTTCAGTAGAAACATTTATTTTTTTAAGTTTTATAAGATACAAGAAATTTTGACAAATGATATATACTTAGGTATTTTTCTTCTTTTGTATTATTTAACTAGTAGTTTTTTTTTTTTTTTTTTTGGTGTATGTGTGCTCGGTTTCGAATTCAGAGCTAAGCATGCACTCTACCACTGGACTTTGCCCCTAGTTTCAATTAGTTATACTTTTTATCATAAATAGATATTGAATTTTTTTATTTTCTCTGCATCTATTGAAATGATATATATATTTTTTATTTAGTCTGTTACTATGGAAATTCGGTTGATTGAATTTTTGAATATTGAACCAGCCTTGCATTCTGGGATTTATCTCAATTGACTGTAATGTTATCCTTATTCTATATGGCTGAGTTCAGTTTGTTAATATTGTTCCCTGCTTGCTTTTGTGTATTCTATTTTTGCTGTTCTCCAGAGATAATCTATTTCTTGAAGAATTCTCAGCTGTATTCTACTGTTATTTTCAGTCAATGCATGTTAGTGGACTAGTGGGAAACAGAGAAGGGATTTCTGATGTTTCCAGGAAGCTCTGCCTTAGGTACTGTAAACTCAGTAACAGAGATATGGCCTTCACAGTGACTCACTTTCTAGCAATATGGCTGAGCCTAGTTCTTATTCCTCCCGACGTTAGACATTTCGGCCTGTTCCTTTCCATAGCTACAAAGGTTTTCCTTTGAGTGTCCTAATGTAACAGTTTCTGTTACTCTTGCCCCTGAAGACTACAGCTTTTGTTCTATGCAAAAAATCAGGAAATGGGTCTGGGAGGAGTTTTGGCTGCTGTTGCTGCTCTTTGTTCCTCCACCTATCCAGGAAATGATACCGTTAAAGACACTTTCTCAGAGTACTTCCCTATTTTCCTGGGAGAATTTGGTGGAATCCATGAAGAAAAAGAAAAAATACAAACATCTTATGTCTATAGCCCTCTGGGTCTTTATGCTCTTAAAACAGTCTATACTTAGTCTTTAGCAATCCATTAACTATTTTTTATTTGAGTTTTTTTTTTATAAATAAACTCCTATGTATCTAGTGGGTTCTCCCATAGTTAAAAAAATGCCTTGATTATTTTGGTTGCTTATCTCTCCCCAGACTTCGGTTAGTTCTTTGCCTTATAATCTTCATCCCTAATAAAGTCAAGGAAAGTCATTAATTTGCATTTTCTTTTGCTCTTTTTGGTTATTATAATGATGAAAACAACATGCTTTCTAGCTATTTCGATAGATACTCAAGGTGAAATTTGAAGTCTATACACTTACTTTTCAAAAATATTTAGTAATTTCTAATTTAGTTAAATATGTAGTTATTCTATTCAAAACAATCCCATTCCTAGCATATTTTCAAGGAAATTAATGCACAGTTCACAAAAATTCTTGTGTAAAGATTCATAATAACTCAAACAAATATTATGCCTTCAGCAGAATGACAGAAGACAAATCATGGTTTATCATGCAGTGGAATAATTCAGTTACTTTAGAAACACAAATACTGGAACATTAATAACATTGACAAATCTAAAAAAAAAATTTCTGGGTGAAAGAAGCCAGATACAAAATATATACTCTATGTTTCCTTTAAATAAACTTCAAAAATTAGCAAAAGAGCTATAATGGTCAAGTAATAATGGTGGTCTTTTTTTTTTTTTTTTTGGAGCTCAGGGGTGATATCAGTTGAAGCATGAAGGAATTTTCTAAAATGATGGAAATGTTTTGTATCCTGATTTTTGGTAGTTCATATATATGTAAAATATTATAAACCTGTACACTTTAGATCTGTGCATTCTTTGAGTACAAATTATAGTTCAATTTTTAAAAATAGCCTTATTTTAAAAATAAGTAATTAATGGGGAAGAGTTGTACCTGCCTGTAATCCCAGGTACTTGGGAGACTAAGGCAGGAGGATCATAAATTTGAAACTCTGCAAGGCCCCCCGCCCCAGATAATTGAAAGGGCTTGGGATATAGCTTCATGGTAGAGTGCCACTGGGTTCAATCCCCAGTACTGCAGTAAGTAAGTAAGTAAGTAAGTAAATAAATTGATAAACAGAAGTGAAAGCATTTTTTCAAGATGATTTTTAACTCAGGATTGGTTGGAACCACATCTAAATATTTTTATATGTCTCTAAGAGGTTAAGTATTTTCTCCCATTTTTTGCATTTCTCTACTTCTTTTTTACCACAGTGATAGTCCAGGACATATCACATTTTACAAGTGACATCAGTTGTTTCCTGATCACGATCTATTTGAAGCAGTGAAAGTGATTGGTGGGTGCATTCGGTCTGTATCACAGATACAAAGCCTTGCTCACCATGATGGATGGGCGTGTGCATGTGTGTGTGTGTGTGTGTGTGTGTGTGTGTGTGTGTGTGTGTGTTATTGGTTGTGGGATTGGTCTTGACTGAGAACACTGTCTTATAGTTAGTGGGATGGCAAGTTGGCATCACAGGCAACATTGATGGCAGAAATCTCAAAGAATATAGCAGGAATCTGCCATCTAAGGCTCAGCAAGCTCAGAACACTTGGTTATGCTAATTGCTATAAATGGAAAGACCCTCACTATTGAGCTTCTCTGAGAGCTGCATCACACTGGGAAGGGAGGAGCGAGCCCATTTCCATAGAGATGTACCCTGTTTCTATGGAGACTCCAGCTAGGCTTCAAGGGGCTGGTGGGATAGTACCAGTGGATGCTGCCAAGCCCTGGGTCATTCTGAGGAGCCTGCTACTTCAGGGGAGGTGGCAGGGTATCAGCCTATGAGGCCAGGACTAGGCTCTGTGAAGCTGTGTCAGGCCTGATTTCTAAGCAAGGTACTTGGCAATAGAAACCTCGGGAAACGTCCCACCCCCCACCATGCCATGGGCCACCAGAGAGCCCAGGTGTGTCTCTGGAAGCCAGGCTTGGGTATGAGCATGGACATCAATGATTGCAGAGTATCAACAATAGGGGACCATAAATTTCTTTCAGGTGAGTGCAGACTAAAAACAGGGACATCTGGAGGGAGATAGACTGGGTTTTAGAAAATCATCAGATCTCTAGGTCTAGAACACGCAGATAGACCCACTCATGTAATTGTGCGTGTGAGTCCAAAGAGCAGGGGTCCATAACTGTGAAACCTGGTTTCCCAGGTTTTAGAATCACCTGTTTAGTTCAAAAGAGTGATCTGAGTGCTAAAACAAGATCAAAATGAAGTGGTCTGTATCTGAAGACGTGTTGTGTTGAAGGTGGGAGAAAATCTCTGAAGCCCTCATGGAGAAGGATATGAAGAACTTTAAAGTCCTAGTTGAAGAGGACACGGTAAAGACAACAAATCAGTTTTGGCAGGCTGGCCAGCTTGTGGGATCACTCAGGAAAACAGGAATATGTGAGGAATAGCAGATGTAGAGGAGGCTTTGGTGGATTTGATTTGAGTAATGTTGAATGTGAGTTATTTGTGGAATAATCAAGTGGAAATGCCCTTCACAGACAGCCTAGAACTGCAGGTGTGGATTTGGGAGTCATTGTCTTGAAGGCAACTGTTACAGCAAAGCTGAAAATGAAATCCCCCAGGAGAATAGAGAAAGTAGAGAAGGAAATAGAGAAAGTAGAAATTCTTGTGATACTTGGTGTTCACGAAAATTGTAGTAAAAGTTTATCCAGAAATGACTAAAAACACCACACTATCTAGTTCAGTTGTAGGTATCGCATTCTCTAAATAATTTTCCTAAACAAGAGGTTACCTTATTAGCATTGATTTACAATAAATCAACTTTGAAATGGAGCTGGAAGCTACATGTACTTGACATTTCTTACGTTCTCTGTTTTCTCTATCAACTACCTTGATGAACTTCAAGTCATTTAGAAATCAGTGACATGTACTTTTTTTAACTCCCCGTATCAAAAAGATCAATATGACAATCTCTTTTATAGGTAGATATCTAGATGTTTTCCAAAAAAGAAATAAAATTCCACATAGAAGGCAGTTCCAGCAGATTTTACTATGGGAAATTGGTACATGGTCTGTGGATGTTTAAAAGAGAAAACTAAACGTAAATGTTCAGGGATTTAAAAGTACAATCTCTGAAGTTGTGCATACTGCTATTGTAAAGGTCTTAAATATAAAGGTCAGTTCAGGAGGGACAATTTCATTGGGCATTAAAAAAATCTCCCAATGTATGTTTATATAATTTTATCTACATATAAGTCTTTCCTTGGTTTTACTGGCTAATTTCTTGTAGGTCACAGGTGTGGGGTAGGGTGAATGATGATACCCAAACAATTTTTCTTATCCTCTATGCTTTTTATTAATGTAGGACATTAGATTGAATCATCATCATGGTCACCATTAGAATCCATTATTAACAATCATAACTCATGAATGACACTTTGTGACACAATATGTACTTGCTCCTTAGAATTTATATAATGCAGCATAGGAATTAGATCAACTTAATAGTGAACCCTCTGCTCTGCAATAATAATAACCATAATCATCATAATCATCTAGGGCATATTTCATAGAAAAACAATTCGAGTGTGAGTCTTCGTAGATTGCTTCAATACACATAAATGCCTGACTTTAAAAACCTTGTTTAATGTAGTTTAAAAGTGGCATGTTTTCTGTAAAAATTAGATTGAATTTCGGATAATCCATTCTATCAAAACTCAGTGAATTTCTTTGAAAAGATGAATTTTTACATACCTGAATCCAATCAGGATTTTTCAAATTGAGTAACGAATAGAGACACACATTAGATAAAAATACCTAAACACTTATTAAATGCCTATAAAACTTTTACATGCATTAACTTATTTTGTTTACACAACAACCTATAAGATAACCTATTATCCCCATTTTGCAGAAAAAAGAATTGAAATTAATGCACAATATATTAATGCAAGTAGGGAAACATCAATGAATCCCTTTAATTTGCATAATGTACATTAATTTGTACATTTAATGTGTATTAACAATTATGATTTAAGAAACAAAAAAGAAATTGACTCAGAAAATTTATCATGTAATAACTCTTATTTGTAGTGATACTTTGTTACCTGATGATAATACCATATATTAGTAAACTGTCTTATTATCTTAAATGCCCAGACATTCTTGTCTTTGGTTCTAATAATTCATTGCACATGATTAATAGGCCAACACAGCTTTCATTAAAATTTCAAATTTCAGGGACTTAAGAAGCTTAAACTATTTAAATTTCAATAGAAAGTCAGTGCTTCAGTTAAGAACAACTAATTTTAATATCTAAATATAAACAAAATAAAATAAATAAGTCTAGAGTCTTAAAAGAATAACTTTTTTTTTTGCTTTGGCAATAAATGAAATGTTTTGCTGACTAACCTTAGGGATTCATTTCCTCAAACGAAAAAAAAAAAATGGGCATGACCAAAACGAGAAAGAATGGTGTGATCATGAAAACCCTTATGCACATCAGGGAAACAATGATTCCTATTTGATCTCAATAGCACAAGCAATGATTAAAATTTTTGAATCCAATTTTCATGTTGCCCAGTAAATTGCTTGGGAATTTGTCCCTATACTTTCTCCCTAAAAATAAATTGGGAATGTGTCCCTATACTTTCTCCCTAAAAATTATTCCTTTTTGTCCTGCTCATCAAAAGCAGAGGATTAACACTTAACATTATCTATTGTTTACCATAAGTAATTTTCCACACACATCATCTCACTTAAGAAATTTAGGCATCCCAGGGTTTCTGGTTATGTTTTGGGTTTTCTTCCAGTACTGGAGGCATCATGCGAAATTCCTCAGGTTTTGTGATAACCTCTAAAGTTATTTCTACTCTGGCAATACAAGTAGTATTGTGGAAACTTAGACACACATAGAAAAGGTGCTATGATAGGTCATTACATAAATGCCATCAAAATGGTAATGAAAATATGTACAATATTCTGTAATATGTTTTTAAGGTGTAGGTATATCCTGATTCTGGGATAGTGTTTTTGAAAATTGTGATGGTAATTAAACTACTTACCAGCAACTCTCACAGAGAGGCGAAGATTTCTGGTTTTGGTGTGGCCCTTGCTGCTCTCCATACTAGCACCTGGGCTGCAAAGAAAGCTCTTGGTAAAACTGGCTGTTGGTCTCCATTCACCACAAAACGGACCTGTTATTCTGAAAGTTGCCTGTCGCATATCTGTGGCCTCATGAATGAGTCAAAATCCTCTGATCTCTCACAATTCATTTTCCTGTGATGGACATTTATAGAGGTCTGGGGCTGACCTGTTGGGAATATGCAACGAGCCTTTCCTCTGCAGCTGCTCTGGGACTCCTCAATGTGCAAACACAACTCAAGGGCAATGGCTTGAGTTCAACTGCAACAATGGAGAGCAGTTAATTCGCTGTTGGATTCATTAATGTCTTGGCAATCACCTGTTCCCAGCATGCAGCGAGAAGATCAGCGTCCTCTCTCTTCTAGGATGTGGGTGAGCGAAGTTCAGAGTGAGATTTCTGCTAAGAAGTTGTGGGTGGCTGAAACCTCAAGACTGCCTTCCTTTCCCACTAGGGAGAGAAGGACTCAGGGGGGGTGTACACTTATTGGGATGGATTTTGCACGGCATATTAAGTTTTTCCTTCATGTTACATACTTTGCCAGATGGACAGATATCAGAAGCCACAATATTAAAAGCATCCCCACTATCTTCAGCTGATCCACTCCTGCTAAGGGCTGATCCCTTACCAAACCCTTTATGACTTCGTGCCCCTTAATTTTATGATCCTGCTGATGCTCATGACCTGGTGAAGAAATTGTTTGCTATGGAGTTTAAAAGTAGGAGAAAAAAAAGAGTCATCGAACAGCTCTTTCGGGCACAGATGAAGAAAAGACAACATGCTTGAAAGTCTTGTAGTATTTTACTGCACAAAAATAATAATAAAAGTATTAGATAAAGAGGTAAGTCTCTAAAACTTAAAATTTCCCATAATACAATGGGGTTTTCCTCATGCTTAGGAGAGACACATTAACAGTACTCCTAAAAGATCTTAGAATGATTAGCCATTAGGGAAAGGCAAAGCTAAAGCACATTTGATGAAGCACTTCACATATTCCAGGGTCGTCACAATAAAAGGAATGACAATGATGTGTTGTTAAGGGAGTGAGGAAATCAGAAGCTTTATTCACCACTCTTAATAATATGGTAAGCTGGTTCCACTAGTCTGAAAATGATCTGGAACTTCTTCAGAAAGTTAAATATGGAGTTAATGATCCACCTCTTCCACTCCTACTTACAAACTCAAGATAAATAAAAAAGTTGTCCACCAATGATTTGTACATGAATGTTGATATAATTTTCATATTATATATAATGTTCATATTATATATACTAAACTTATTCATATTAGTCAAAAAGTGAAAATGACAAGGCAGGTCTGTAATCTAGCTACTCAAGAAGCTGAGGCAGGAGGATCACAAATTAAGGGACAACCTGGGCAAATTTGCAAGACACTGTCTCAAAACAAAATTTTTAAAAGTGTTGGGCTCTGGCTTACTGGTAGAACATTGTTTAGTGTGCAGGAGGCTCCGGGTTCAATCTGCAGTACGACACCACACAGACACAAAGTAAAAATTACTATCCAGTGGAAAATGAACAAAGAAATGCGGCATTTTTATAAGATAAAAATCAGTCACAATAAGGAGGAATAAACTAAAATACTAATACAAGCTACAATATAACTGAAAATTGCAAACATCCTAAGTGAAAGGAGTCAGATCCAAAAGGCGTATATAGTATTACTTCATTAAAAATATCCACAGAAACTCGAGTGTATACATGGGTCTTTCCACATGTGAAGGAGAAACACAGAAATGGTGTTTATTTAAAACTTAGAATCAAGATCCATTAGGAAAATGCAAGTCAAGTCACATTGCACATAGCACTTCACATTCACTAGTGTTGGCTAGAACTGCAATATTGGGGGAAAGGAGATTGACTGCTTTGGGTATAAGCTTTTTTTGGAGAGAAAAGTAATAAAAATATTCTGAAATACCTGTGGATTAGAGAACCCAGGTGAGGTCACCATACTTAGCACAGTGTGCTTCCCCTGGTTGGGGCACCACAGTGGTCATGAGACACTGTGTATGGAGAGAGCGCTCTTGTAATTTGCTGCTGAAGAGTTCACATATTTCTACAACTAAGACATCTCCTAGAATGAAACCATCATCTAGTTCTAATCTCACTATACAGTCTGTCTCCCAGCCAGCTTCCTCAATTCACTCTGGACCTCGTTGCTTCTCAGGCTGTGAATGATTGGTTTCAACATAGGTGTCACCACACAGAAGAGCACAGAGACCAGGGTGTCCGTGTCCAGCCTTCTCTGGGCCTGTCATAGTGGAAGTTGGCTGTTCTATAGAAGACCACCACGACAGTGAGGAGGGACGCACAGGTGAAGAAGGCCTTCCTCCTGCCCTGGGCAGAGGGAATCCCCAGGATGGCCGCCATGATGAGTGCGTAGGAGCCTGCAGTGAAAAGGCAGGGGCTCAGGCCCATGGTGGCACTGACAACGTGGAGCGCTGACTCGTTGACAGAGGTGTCTGAGCAGGAGAGCTTCAGGAGCAATAGGGTGTCACAGAGAAACTGGCTGATCTGGTGGGGCCCACACAGAGTGAGTGTGATGGCGAGCACCGTGTGTGTGACCAAATTCACCAGCCCACACAGCCAGGACCCAGTCACCAGGCTAACACAGACCTGGCTAACACAGTCATACTGGCCACACAGCCAGTAAGAAGCCTTCTGGGCCAGCACGTGTCACCAAGAAGAAGATCTGGGAAAGGCAGCCCTCATAAGAAATGGCCTTCTTCTCCCAGAAGAAGTTCATCAGCAGTACTGGGAGGGTGGTGGATTTGTAGCAGATGTCCAAGAAGCTTAAATTGCTGAGGAAAAAGTACATTGGAGTTTGGAGAGCAGGACTGACCGTGGTGGTCACTATTATGAGCATGTTCCCCAGGAGAGTGGTCAGGTAAATGACCAGAAAGAGCAGGAAGAACCATTCCTGTAGGTTGGAGTGGTTGGAAAATCCCAAGAAGATGAATTCAGTGACAAATGATTGATTGCTCATTTCCAATGCTGTCATAGCTACAAAACAGAGAAAAAGAGACCAGGATGAGAATGGACTGAGAGCACCCCAAACAGGCTTGTTAATCTGCAGCAACATGGCAAATAATATCGAATGAAAAGCAGCCTGGAGACTGATAATCTGTGGGACTGGTCTCAGGGAATCAGACCCATGGAGCTGCACACATTTGCAGGGGTGATGGTGGGTGGGAGTAACCAGAGAATTGCTAGAATCCAACAGAAAGCTATTCGACCTCATCATGGTGTGAAGTCATTTCTCACTGTCTCAGTAATCTCTGTCTCCTTTTGTCCTTTTATGTAAACATAGGATTTTTGAGAAGTTCATTTTCATTGCAAATGTTAAGAAAAAAATTTACAAAGCAGAGTCATCATCTGCAGAAGCAGTAGGTGTTGCCTTCAGTGTTTTCCTATGTAGAGTTTTTCTCATTTTACATCAATCTTGATCTCTGTGTTCGGAAAGGCAGAAGTTAACTATTCCTGTACAATGCTGAAATTATCAGGGCCAGAGCAAAATAGAGGAAAGAAGTTGATGAAGAGGGGTTGGACTGGCTATCTTAAGTATACAGGGAAGATCAGTGGAGTAGAAGGAGAATGAGAGGGCGTAAAGGTTTGTGAAGGGAGGGAATGTGAAAGGTCTTTACGCAGATCATGTTATGTGCACATGGAAGTCTACCACAGGGGACTGCACCTGTATGCATATGTAGAAAGCACCAGTCAGAAATTAACAGATAAATGACCTAAAGAAAGATCAGTAGAGAAAGGAGAACGGGGGCTGAAAGGGGAGAGAGATGGGGGGTGGTGAGGGGCTGAAAGGGGAGAGAGATGGGGGGTGGTGACTGAATGGAGTAAATCAGATTCCATGCACGTAGGATCTTTTCCAAATCAACCCAACTTCTATGTATAACTATTATGCTCTAATAAAAAATTTAAGAAGATGACATGATCCTATCAGCAAAGAGTGAGATTTGAATACTTCTTGACCTATTTGTATACCTTAAATTTCTTTTTTTGTTTTGTCCAATGGCTCTGGCAATTTCAATGATGAAGTTGAATAGAAGTGGTGAAAGAGAGTGCACCCTGTCTGCTTCCAGTTTTTAGAGTGAATGCATTAAACCTTTCTCCACTTAGAATGATGCTGCCTTGGGTTTAGCATAGATAGCTTTTACAATGCTTTTACAAAGTTCCTTCTGTCCCTAGTGTTTCTACTGTTTTGACAGGTAGGGGTGCTATATTTTGTTAAATGCTTTTTCTGCATCTATTGAGATGATCAATAAACTTACATCTCTCTTAAATAAACTTAATCTCTCCCCTTTGGCTAAACATTCAGATCATCTCCAGTCCTATAAATATTTTAATGAACATTTTCCTACATAAACATATGTGACAATTTTGAATTATCTCTTCAGAATAAAATTTAAATCTGACATAAAAGAATTTGTTGTGCAGTTTCTATTTAAAACTAGCTCATGGGAGACATTATATTAAGTGAAATAAGCCAGACACATAAAGAGAAATAGCAGTTTTTCACTTCTTTTTGGAAGCTAAAAAGTTTATCTCAGAGAAGTAGGGAGTAGAGCGGTGGTTATTGGAGCCTGGGAGAGAATCACAAAAATTATTGTGAGTCTGATTTCTCAAAGACGCATGTGAAGGACTGCCTGAAACATGCCCTCTGAGTGTGGTCTTTAAAAAAAAATAAGAGTGGACTTCTAACAGGGTCCTCAGAAAATCTCTCTTCTCTCCTCAGTGGGCTGCAGGAGGTCCATGGGTCTGGCTGCCTAAGAGGTAGCTGTGGTGTGCAAATGGGCAGGACCAGGACGGCTGGAGAATCTCAATAATCACTAGTAGACCGCATTATATGTGAGGGCAGGCTGGAAAGAGGCCATCCAGAAGGAAATGGCTTGAGCTCTGAAAATGACAGAATCTGTGGATTTAGGAAACGGTTGTAGGTCCAATCCACTCATAACACCTACTCCCTGGGTCAGTCCACGGTTGCCACAGTTACCACAGGCCTGACCAGAACAACCCGGAGGGGGAGATGCACTCTGGCCTCCTGGCTTGGAGGTTTGGTCTGGGGCCAGCTGACACATTGCTGCCGGCCTGAGATGAGGTGGGACGCCGAGGTGGAAGGGAACAAGGGGGGAAGCATCCCTAGCTCATGGCAGCCAGAAGGTTGGGGCGGGGGAGGGGTCAGGAGGAGACAGTTCGCAGGGGACAAGATGTAGTTCCCCAGGGCATGTCCCCGGCCACACTCCACCTGCCCACACTCCTCTCAGTAGAGTGGGCCTTTCAGATAATTAACCCACAAAATGGATGGATCCACAGATTAGGTCACAAGTCTCACAGTCTAATTATTTCACCTCATAACACTGCAACTGTGGCTGACCCTGAGCTTTTGGTGGGGGAATACCTTATTTCTAAGCCATAATAGTCTCTACAGTCCATGTGCTTCGGTTAGAATTCCTTCATGTCGTCTGGGAGAGTAATCGGGTGCCAAAACAAGATTAAAAGGAAATATCTGGTAAGTGAAGATGTGACATTTGGAGCTTGGGGAAAAGCTCTGAAGAGGAGCCCTGGGTGGAGCACTTTAAAATCCTGGTGACGAGGAAACAAGAGGGCACCTGGTCTGTGGGGTAGCTGAGTGGCAGTGGGATCACTCATTAAAACATAAAAAAAAATGAGAAGGAGCATGTCTGGGTAGAGGAAAGGAGGAAAGAAGGATGGGCCTGGAGTCTGGGTACCTTCGGGGTCTCCCCAAGGAGATTCCAGGAGACAGCGGGACAGGTTCCCAGGAGATAGGCCTGGGAGTCATGGCTTAGAGTGACTGTGGAAGTCACAGGTGCTCATAAAGCCAAAAAAGAGCAGGGTGAGGAGAGAGGGCCTGATGGACTGTGCGGAAAAGAAGGTATCCAGAAAGAGGCTCACAAGCTATCAGCAATCATTCTGCACCACAGTGTCAAAGCTCTGCTCTCTGTAGCAGGCCTTCTGCACCCCAGTCTAAAACCTCTGCTCTTTATAACAGTCCTTCTGCATCCCAGTCTACAACCTCTGCTCCCTGCAACAATTTTTCTCCATCCCAGTCTCCAAGTTCTGCTCTCGGGAACACTCTTTCTGCACCCCAGTCTCGAACATCTGCTCTCTGCAACAGTCCTTCTGCACCTCAGTCTGAAAACTCTCCTCTCTTCAATAATCATTCTGCACTCCAGTCTCCAACCTCTGCTCCCTGCAAGAAAACTTCTGCACCCCATTCTCCAAGTTCTGCTCTCGGGAACACTCTTTCTGCACCCCACTCTAGAACATCTGCTCTCTGCAACAGTCCTTCTGCACCTAAGTCTGAAAACTCTGCTCTCTGCAACAATCATTCTGCAACCCAGTCTTTAATCTCTGCTCTCTGTAACAGTCCTTCTGCACCTCAGTCTCCAAACTCTGCTCTCCATAATATTTTTCTGCACACCAGTCTCCAAACTGTGATATGTGTAACAGGCCTTCTGCACCCCAGTCTCCAACCTCTGCTCCCTGAAAGAATCCTTCTGCACCCCAGTCTCCAAGTTCTGCTCTCTGAAAGAGTCCTTCTGCACCCCACTCTTGAACATCTGCTCTCTGCAACAGTCCTTCTGCACCTAAGTTTGAAAACTCTGCTCCCTGCAACAATCATTCTGCAACCAAGTCTCCAAACTCTGCTCTCTGTAACAGTCCTTCTGCTCCTCAGTCTCCAAACTCTGCTCTCTATAATATCCTTCTGCACACCATTCTACAAACTGTGCTATCTATAATAGTCCTTCTTCAACCCAGTCTCCAACCTCTGCTCTCTGTAACAGGCCTTCAGCACCCCAGTCTCCAAACTCTGCTCTCTATAACAGGCCGTCTTCACCACAGTCTCTAACCTCTTCTCTCTGAAACGATCATTCTGCACCTCAGCCTCAAACATCTGCTCTCTGCAACAGTCCTTCTGCACTTCAGTCTCCAAACTCTGCTCTCTGTAACATCCTTCTGCACCCCAGTCTCCAAACTCTGCTCTCTGTAACAGTCCTTCTGCACCCCAGTATCCAACCTCTGCTCTCTGTAAAAAACATTCTGCACCTCAGTCTCAAAACTCTGCTCTCTGCAACGGTTCTTCTGCACCCCAGTCTCCAAACTCTGCTCTCTGTAACGGTCCTTCCGCACCCCATTCTCCAAACTCTGCTTTGTGTATCAGTCGTTCTGCAACCAGAATCTAACCTCTGCTCTCTGTAACAGTCCTTCTGCACCCCAGTCTCAAATCTATGCTCTCTGCAACATTTCTTCTGCACCCCAGTATACAACCTCTGCACTCTGTAAGATCCTTCTGCACGCTCGTCTCCAATCTCTGCTCTCTGTAATGATCCTTCTACACCTCAATCTTCAACCTCTGCTCTCTGTAACAGTCCTTCTGCATCCCAGTCTCCAACATCTGCTCTCTGCATTGATCCTTCTTCTCCCCAGGCTCCAACCTCTGCTCTCTGCCAGGGTCCTTCTGAACCCCAGTCTCCAAACTCTGCTCTCTGTAACAGTCCTTCTGTACCGCAGTCTTCAATCTCTTCTCTCTGTAACGGTCCTTCTGCACCCCAATTGCCAAACTCTTTTTTCTATAATAGTGCTTCTGCACCTCAGACTCCAACTTGTGCTCTGTGTAACAGTCCATCGGCACCTCAGTCTGAAACCTCTGCTCTCTGCAACGATCCTTCTGCACCCCAGTCTCCAACATCTGCTCTCTGTAAAACGCCTTCTGCACTCCAGTTTCCAAACTCTGCTCTCTGTAACAGGCCTTCTGCACTCCAGTCTCCAACCTCTTCTCTCTGCGACGATCTTTCTGCACCTCAGTTTTCAACCTCTACTCTCTGCAACAGTTATTCTGCACCCCAGTCTCTAACCTCTGCTCTCTGTAAGATTCTTCTGCACCCCAGTCACCACCCTCTGCTCTCTGTAACAATCCTTCTGCACTGCAGTCTCTAAACTCTGCTCTACGTAATATTCTTCTGCAACCCAGTCTCCAAACTCTGTTCTCTGCAACAGTCCTTCTGCACCACAGTCTCCAAAGTCTGCTTTCTGTATCAGTTCTTCTGTACCACAGTCTCTAACCTCTGCTCTCTGTAACAGTCCTTCTGCACCTCAGTCTACAACCTCTGCTCTCTGTAACAGTCCTTCTGCAACCTAGTCTCCAACCTCTACTCTCTGCAACATTTCTTCTGCACCCCAGTCTCCAACCTGTGCTCTCTGTAACTGTCCTTCTGCACCCCAGTCTCCAACATCTGCTCTCTGTAAGTATCATTCTTTACCATAGTCTCCAACCTCTGCTCTCCTCAACGATCATTCCGCACCTCAGTCTCCAACCTCTGCTCTCTGCAATGATCATTCTGAACCCCAGTCTTCAGCCACTGGTCTCTGTAATAGTACTTATGCAGCTCAGTCTTCAACCTATGCTCTCTGTAAGATACTTCTGCACACTAGTCTACAACATCTGCTCTCTGCAATGATCCTTTAGAACCCCAGTCTCCAACTCTGCTCCCTGTAATAGTCCTTCTCTACAGCAGTCTCAAAACTCTGCTCTCTGTAACGGTCCTTCTACACCCCAGTCTCCAACCTCTACTTTCTGTATTAGTCTTTCTGCACCCCTGTCTCCAAAGTCTGCTCTCTGTAACAGTTCTTCTGCACCTCAGACTCCAAACTCTGCACTGTGCAACAGTCCTCTGCACCCCAGTCTCCAGCCTCTGCTCTCGGTAACAGTTCTCCTGCACCCCAATCTCCAAACTCTGCTCTCTGTAACACTCCTTCTGCACTCCAGTCTCTACCCAGTGATCTCTGTAACAATTCCTCTGGACATCAGTCTCCAACCTCTGCTCTCTACAACGTTCCTTCTGCTCCTCAGTCTCCAAATTCTACTATCAATAAAAGTCCTCTGCACCTCAGTCTCCAAACTTTGCTCTCTGTAAGATCCTTCTGCAACCAATTCTCCAAACTCTGCTCTCTGTAATAGTCCTTCTGCACCCAAATCTCCAAACTATGCTCTCTGTAACAGGCCTTCTGTACCCCAGTCTTATAACTCTGCTCTCTTTAATAGGCCTTCTGCACCCAAGTCTCAAACCTCTGCTCTCTGCAATGATCCTTCTGCAACCCAGGATCCAACATCTGCTCTCTGCAACAGTACTTCTGCACCTCAGTCTGAAAACGCTGCTCTCTGCAACAATCCTTCAGCAACTCAGTCTTAAACCTCTGCTCCTGTAACACTTCTTCTGCACCTCTATCTCCAAAATGCTCTCTGTATTACCCTTCTTCAACCCAGTCTCGAAACTGTGCTATCTGTAACAGTCCTTCTGCACCCCCGTCTCTAACCTCTGCTCTCTGCAACAGTCCTTCTGCACCGCAGTCTCCAACCTCTACTCTCTGTAAGATCCTTCTGCACCACAGTCTCCAACCTCTTCTCTCTGTATCAGTCCTTCTGCACCCAGGTCTCCAAACTCTGCTCTCTGCAATATTTCTTCTGCACCCCAGTCTCCAACCTGTGCTCTCTGTAACAGTCCTTCTGCACCCCAGATTCCAACATCTGCTCTCTGGAATGATCCTTCTTCTACCCTGTCTCTAAACTTTGCTCTCTGTAAAAGTTCTTTTGTTTCACAGTCTCGACCCTCTTCTCTTTGTAAGGGTCCATCTGCTCCCCAATTGCCAACCTCTGCTTTCTGTAACAGTCCTTCTGAAACCCAGTCTCCAAACTCTTCTCTCTGAAACGATCTTTCTTCACCTCAGTATCCTAACTCTGCTCTCTGTAAAAGTCTTCTGCACCTCAGTCTACATTCTTTGCTCTCTGTAATGCTATTTCTGCACCCCAATATTCAATCTCTGCTCTCTGTAACAATCCGTCTGCACCTCTGTGTCCAACGTCTGCTCTCACTAACAGTCTTTCTGCACCCCAGTCTCCAAACTCTGCTCTCTGTAACAGTCCTTCTGTACTGCAGTCTTCAACCTCTACTCTATAACGGCCTTTCTGCACCCTAATTGCCAACTTCTGCTTTCTGAAACAGTTCTTCTGCACCTCAGACTCAAACCTCTGCTCTCTGTAACAGATCTTCAAAGCCTCAGTCTGAAATCTCTGCTGTCAGCAACAATCCTTCTAAACCCCAGTCTCCAAACTCTGCAATCTGTAACAATCCTTATGCACCCCAGTCTCCAACATCTGCTCTTCATAACAGGTCTTCTGCAACTCAGTCTCCAAAGTCTGCTCTCTGTAACAGGCCTTCTGCACCCCAGTCTCCAACCTCATCTCCCTGCAACAGTTCTACTGCACCCTAGTCTCCAAACTCTGCTCTCTGTAAGATCCTTCTGCACCCCGTTTTCCAAACTTTTCTCCCTGTAACAGTCATTCTGCACCTCAGTCTCCAACCTCATCCCTCTGCAACAGCCCTTCTTCACCCCAGTATCCAACCTCTGTTCTCTGCAGCAGTCCTTCTGCAACCCAGCCTACAAACTCTGCTCTCTGTAACAGTCCTTCTGCACCCCAGTCTTCAAACTTTACTTTCCGTATCAGTTATTCTGCACCCCAGTCTAAAACCTCTGCTCTCTGTAACAGTCCTTCTGCACCCCAGTCTTCAACCTCTGCTCTCTGCAAAAATTTTTCTATACACCAGTCTCCAACATCTGCTCTCTGCAACGATCCTTCCTCTACCCAGTCTCCAAACTCTGCTCTCTGTAAAAGACCTTTTGTATCGCAGTCTCTAAACCTCTTCTCTTTGTAACGGTCCATCTGCTCCCAAATTGCAAACCTCTGCTTTCTGTAACAGTCCTTCTGCACCCCAGTCTCCAAACTCTTCTCTCTGAAACGATCCTTCTGCACCTAAGTCACCAACCTCTGCTCTCTGTAAAAGTCCTTCTGCACCTCAGTCTCCATCCTTTGCTCTCTGTAATGGTCCTTCTGCACCTCTGTCTCCAACATCTGCTCTCTGTAACAGTCCTTATGTACCGCAGTCTCCAAACTCTTCTCTCTATAACGGTACTTCCCAGCCCAATTGCCAACCTCTGCTTTCTGAAACAGTCCTTCTGCACCTGAGACTCCAACCTCTGTTCTCTGTAACAGTCCTTCTAAGACTCAGTCTGAAAAATCTGCTCTCTGCAACAATCCTTCTAAACCCCAGTCTCCAAACTGTGCTATCTGAAACAATCCTTCTGCACCCCAGTCTCAAATATCTCCTCTCTGTAACAGGCCTTCTGCACCCCAGTCTTTAACCTCTGCTCTCTGCAACGATTCTTCTGCACCTCAGTCTCCAACCTCTGCTCTCTGCAACAGTCCTTCTGCACCCAAGTCTCCAAACTCTGCTCTCTGTAAGATCCTTCTGCACCCCGTTTTCCAAACTTTGCTCTCTCTAATAGTCATTCTGCACCTCAGTCTCCAACCTCATCCCTCTTCAATGGCACTTCTGCACCCCAGTATCCAACCTCTGTTCTCTGCAGCAGTCCTTCTGCACCCCAGGCTACAAACTCTGCTATCTGTAACAGTCCTTCTGCACCCCAGTCTCCAAACTCTACTTTCCGTATCAGTTATTCTGCACCCCAGTCTAAAACCTCTGCTCTCTGTAATAGTCCTTCTGCACGCCAGTCTCCAACATCTGCTCTCTGCAAAAATTTTTCTACACACCAGTCTCCAACATCTGCTCTCTGCAACGATCCTTCTGCATTCCAGTCTCCAATGTCTTCTCTCTGCAACAGTCCTTCTACACACCAGTTTCAAACCTCTGCTCTCTGCTACAGTCCTTCTGCACCCCAGTCTCCCATCTCTGCACTCTGCAACATCTCTTCTGCACCCCAGTCTTTAAACTGTGCTCTCTGTAACTATTTTACTGCACCCCGGTCTCCAAAGTCTGCTCTTGTAGCGATCCTTCTGCACCTCAGTCTCCAACCTCTGCTCTCTGCAACGATCCTTCTGCACCCCAGTCTCAAACATCTGTTTTCTGCAAAAGTCCTTCTGACCCCAGTGTCCAGCCTCTGCTCTCTGTAACATCCTTCTGCACCCCAGTTTCCAAACTCTGCTCTAGATGACATTCCTTCTGCACCTCAGTCTACACCCTCTTCTCTTTGTAACAGTACTTCTGTACCGCAGTCTCCAATCTCTGCTCACTGCAACATTTCTTCTGCACCCCAGTCTAAAAACTGTGCTCTCTGTAACTGTCTTTCTGACCCCAGTCTCCAACCTATGCTCTCTGTAACGATCCTTCTGCACCTCAGTCTCCAACCTCTGCTCTCTGCAATGATCCTTCTGCACCCCAGTCTCCAACATCTGTTTTCTGCAACAGTCCTTCTGACCCCAGTGTCAAGCCTCTGCTCTCTGTAACATCCTTCTGCACCCCAGTTTCCAAACTCTTCTCTAGGTGACATTCCTTCTGCACCTCAGTCTACACCCTCTTCTCTTTGTAATAGTACTTCTGTACCGCAGTCTCCAATCTCTGCTCACTGCAACATTTCTTCTGCACCCCAGTCTAAAAACTGTGCTCTCTGTAACTGTCTTTCTGACCCCAGTCTCCAACCTCTGCTCTCTGTAACGATCCTTCTGCACCTCAGTCTCCAACCTCTGCTCTCTGCAACGATCCTTCTGCACCCCAGTCTCCAACATCTGTTTTCTGCAACAGTCCTTCTGACCCCAGTGTCAAGCCTCTGCTCTCTGTAACATCCTTCTGCACCCCAGTTTCCAAACTCTTCTCTAGGTGACATTCCTTCTGAACCTCAGTCTACACCCTCTTCTCTTTGTAACAGTACTTCTGTACCGCAGTCTCCAATCTCTGCTCACTACAACACTTCTTCTTAACCCCAGTCTACAAACTGTGCTCTCTGTAACTGTCTTTCTGACCCCAGTCTCCAAACTCTGCTCTCTGTAACGATCCTTCTGCACCTCAGTCTCCAAACTCTGCTCTCTGCAACGATCATTCTGCACCTCAGTTTCCAACCTCTGCTCTCTGCAACGATCCATCTGCACCCCAGTTTCTAAACTCTGCTCTCTGTAACAGTCCTTACACACTTCAGTCTCCAACCTTTCCTCTCTGTACCAATTCTTCTGCACCTCAGTCTCCAACCTCTGCTCTCTTTAACAGTCCGTCTGCACCTCAGTCTCCAAACTCTGCTCTCTGTAACAGGCTTTCTGCACCCCAGTCTCCAAACTTTGCTCTCTGTAACAGTTCTTCTGCACCCCAGTCTCGAACCTCTGCTCTCTGTTACAATCCTTCTGCACCTCAGTCTCCAACGTCTGCTCTCTGAAACAGTCCTTCTGCACCCAAGTCTCCAACCTGTGCTCTCTGTAACTGTCCTGCTGCACCCCAATCTCCAAACTCTGCTCTCTGCAACGATCCTTCTGCACCCCAGTCTCCATCCTTTGCTCTCTGTAAGAATCCTTTTGCACCCCAGTCTCGAACATCTCCTCTCTGTAAAAGTCCTTCTGCACCTCAGTCTTCAAGTTCTGCAATCTCTAACAGTCCTTATGCACCCCAGTCTCAAACCTCTGCACTCAGAAATGATCTTTCTGCACCTCAGTCTCCAAACTCTGTTCTCTTTAATAGTCCTTCTGCACCCCAGTATCCAACATCTACTCTCTGCAAAAACCCTTCTTCTCCCCAGGATCCAAACTCTGCTCTCTGCAAGGGTCCTTATACATCCGATTTTCCAAAATCTGCTCTCTGTAACAGTCTTTCTTCACCTCAGTCTTCAAACTCTGCTCTCTGAAACAGTCCTTCTGCACCCCTGTTTCCAACCTCTGCTCTCAGTAACAGTTCTTCTGCACCTCAATCTCCAAACTCTTCTCTATGTAACACTCTTTCTGCACCCCAGTCTCCACCCTCTACTCTCTGTAAAAGTCCTTCTGCACCTCAGTCTCCAACCTCTGCTTTCTGTAAGATCCTTCTGCAACCAATTCTCCAAACGCTGCTCTCTGTAACAGTCTTCTGCAACCCAGTCCCCAAACTCTGCTCTCTGTAACAGGCCTTCTGCAACCCAGTCTCCAACCTCTGCTCTCTGTAACAGGCTTTCTTAACCCCAGTCTCCAACCTTTTCTCACTGCAACGATCCTTCTGCACCTCAGTCTCCAAACACTTCTCTCTGCAAGAGTCCTTCTGAACAGCAGTCTCCAACCTGTGCTCTCTGAAACAATCCTTCTGCACCCCAGTCTACAAACTCTGCTCTCTGTTTCAGTCGCTATGCACAACAAGATCCAACATCAGCTCTCTGAAACAGTCTTTCTGCACCTCAGTCTGAAAACTCGGCTCTCTGCAAAAATCCTTCTGCAACCTAGTTTCCAAACTCTGCTGTATGTAACAGTCCTTCTGAACCTCAGTCTACAAAATGCTCTCTGTAAGATCCTTCTGCAACCCAGTCTCGAAATTGTGCTATCTTTAACAGTCATTCTGAACCCCAGTCTCTAAACTCTGCTCTCTGTAACAGGTGTTCTGCACCCAGTCTCAAATGTCTGCTCTCTGCAACAGTCCTTCTGCACCCCAGTCTCCAACCTCTAGTCTCTGTAACAATCCTTCTGCAACTCAGTCTCCAACTTCTGCTCTCTGCAACGGTTCTTCTGAACCTCAGTCTCCAAACTCTGTTCTCTGCAACAGTCCTTCTGCACCCCAGTCTCCAACCTCTTCTCTCTGCAACAGTCCTTCTGCACCCCAGTGTCCAACCTTTGCTCTCTGCTACAGTACTTCTGCACCCCAGTCTCCAACATCTGCTCTCTGTATCAGTCATTTTGCACCTCAGTCTCCAACCTCTGCTCTCTGCAGCAGTCCTTTTACACCCTAGTAACCAAAATCTGCTCTGTGTAACGATCCTTCTGCACCCTAGTTTCCAACCTCTGCTCTCTGAAACGAATCTTCTGCACCCCAGTCTTCAAACTCTGATCTCTGTATCAGTCCTTCTGCACCACAGTCTCCAAACTTTGCTCTCTGCCAAAGTCCTTATGCACCCAAGTCTTCAAACTCTGCTGTCTGCAACATTTCTTCTGCACCCCAGTCTCCTACCTGTGCTCTCTGTACCAGTCCTTCTGCAACCCAGTCTCCAGCATCTGCTCTCTGATGATCCTTCTTCTATCCAGTCTCCAAACTCTGCTCTCATTAAAAGTCCTTTTGTATCGCAGTCTCCAACCTCTTCTCTTTGTAACGGTCCATCTGATCCCCAATTGTAAACCTCTGTTTTCTGTAACAGTTCTTCTGCACCCCAGTCTCCAAACTCTTCTCTCTGCACCGATCTTTCTACACCTCAGTCTCCAACCTCTGCTCTCTGCAGCAGTCCTTTTACACCCCAGTAACCAAAATCTGCTCTGTGTAACGATCCTTCTGCACCCTAGTTTCCAACCTCTGCTCTCTGAAACGAATCTTCTGCACCCAAGTCTTCAAACTCTGATCTCTGTATCAGTCCTTCTGCACCACAGTCTCCAAACTTTGCTCTCTGCCAAAGTCTTTATGCACCCAAGTCTTCAAAATCTGCTGTCTGCAACATTTCTTCTGCACCCCAGTCTCCTACCTGTGCTCTCTGTACCAGTTTTTCTGCACCTCAGTCTCCAGCATCTGCTCTCTGATGATCCTTCTTCTATCCAGTCTCCAAACTCTGCTCTCATTAAAAGTCCTTTTGTATCACAGTCTCCAACCTCTTCTCTTTGTAACGGTCCATCTGATCCCCATTTGCAAACCTCTGTTTTCTGTAACAGTCCTTCTGCACCCCAGTCTCCAAACTCTTCTCTCTTCACCGATCTTTCTATACCTCAGTCTCCAACCTCTGCTCTCTGTAAAAGTCCTTCTGCACCTCAGTCTCCATCCTTTGCTCTCTGTAATTGTCCTTTGGCACCTCAGTCTCCAATCTCTGCTCTCTGTAACAATCCTTCTGCACCTCTGTCTCCAACGTCTGCTCTCTGTAACAGTCCTACTGCACCCAGACTCCCACATCTGCTCTCTGCAATGCTTTTTCTGCACCCCAGTCTCCAACCTCTTCTTTCTATAACGCTCCTTCTGCACCCCAATTTCCAACCTCTCCTCTCGTAACAGTCCTTCTAAGCCTCAGTCTGAAACTTCTGCTCTCTGCAACAATCCTTCTAAACAACAGTATCCAAACTGTGCTATCTGTAACAATTTTTCTGCACCCCAGTCTCCAACACCTGCTCTTTGTAACAGGTTTTCTGCAACAGAGTCTCCAAACTGTGCTCTCTGTATCAGGCCTTCTCCACCCCATTCTTTAACCTCTGCTCTCTGCAAAAGTCCTTCTGCACCCCAGTCTCCAACCTCATCTCTCTGCAACATTTCTTCTGCACCGCAGTCTCCAACCTGTGCTCTCTGTAACTATTCTACTGAACCCCGGTCTCCAAACTCTGCTCCCTGTAGAGATCCTTATGCCCCTCAGTCTCCAACCTCTGCTCTCTGCAACGATCCCTTCTGCATCCCAGTCTCCAAACTCTGCTCTCTACAACAGTCCTTCTGCATCCCAGTCTCCAAACTCTGCTCTCTGCAACAGTCCTTCTGCACCCAAGTCTCCATGCTCTGCTCTCTGTAACAGTCCTTCTGCACCTCATATCCAAACTCTGCTCTCTGTAACAGGCCTTCTGCACCACAGTCTCCAATCTCTGCTTTCTTTAAAAGTTCGTCTAAACCCCAATCTCCAAACTCTGCTCTCTGTAACACTCCTGCACCCCAGTCTCCATCCTCTGCTCTCTGTAAGAATCCTTTAACACCCCTGTCTCCAACCTTTTCTCTCTGTAAAAGTCCTTCTGCACCTCAGTATCCAACCTCTGCAATCTGTAACGGTCTTTCTGCACCCCAGTCTCCAACCTCTTTTCTCTGTATCAGTCCGTCTGCACCCAGGTCTCCAAACTCTGCTCTCTGCAACATTTCTTCTGCACCCCAGTCTTCAACCTGTGCTCTCTGTGACAGTCCTTCTGCACCCCAATCTCCAACATCTGCTCTTTGCAACGATCCTTCTTCAATCCATTCTCCAAACTCTGCTCTCTGTAAAAGTTCTTTTGTATCGCATTCTCCAACCTCTTCTCTTTGTAATGGTCCATCTGCTCCCCAATTGCCAACCTCTGCTTTCTGTAACAGTCCTTCGGCACCCCAGTCTCCAAACTATTCTCTCTGCAATGATCGTTCTGCACCTCAGTCTCCAACCTCTGCTCTCTGTAACAGTCCTTCTGCACCCCAGTCTCCAAACTCTGCTCACTGTAACAGTTCTTCTGTACCGCAGTCTCCAACCTCTTCTCTCTATAACGGTACTTCTGCACCCCAAATGCCAACCTCTGTTTTCTCAAACAGTCCTTCTGCACCTCAATCTCCAAACTCTGCTCTCTGTAACAGTCCTTCTAAGACACAGTCTGAAATCCCTGCTCTCTGCCACAATCTTTCTAAACCCCAGTCTTCAAACTGTGCTATCTGTAACAATCCTTTTGCTCCCCAGTCTCAAACATCTGCTCTCTGTAACAGGTCTTCTGCAACTCAGTTTCCAAAGTCTGCTCTCTGTAAAAGGCCTTCTGCACCCCAGTCTCCAACCTCTGCTCTCTGCAAAAGTCCTTCTACATCCCAGTCTCCAACCTCTGCTCTCTGCAACGATTTTTCTGCATCCCAGTCTCCAACGTCTGCTCTCTTTAAGATCTTTTTGCACCCCATTCTCCAAACTTTGCTCTCTGTAACAGTCATTCTGCACCTCAGTCTCCAACCTCATCTCTCTGCAACGGCCCTTCTGCATCTCAGTATCCATCCTCTGTTCTCTGCAGCAGTCCTTCTGCACGCCAGGCTGCAAGATCTGCTCTCTGTAACAATCCTTCTGCACCCCAGTCTCCAAATTCTACTTTCCGTATCAGTTATTCTGCACCCCACTCTGAAACCTCTGCTCTCTGTAACAGTCCTTCTGCACCTAAGTCTCCAAACTCTGCTCTCCGAAACAGTCCTTCTGCACCCCAGTCTCAAACCTCTGCTCTGTGCAAAAGTCCTTCTACACACCATTCTCCAACATCTGCTCTCTGCAACGATCCTTCTGCATCCCAGTCTCCAAAGTCTGCTCTCTGCAACAGTCCTTCTACACCCTAGTCTCCAAACTCTGATCTCTGCTACAGTCCTTGTGCACCCCAGTCTCCAACCTCTGCTCCCTTCAACATTTTTTCTGCACCCCAGGCTTTAACCTGTGCTCTCTGTAACTATCCTACTGCACCCTGGTCTCCAACCTCTGCTCTCTGTAGCGATCCTTCTGCACTCCAGTCTCAAACCTCTGAACTCAGAAATGATCTTTCTGCACCTCAGTCTCCAAACTCTGCTCTCTTTAATAGTCCTTCTGCACCCCAGTCTCCTACATCTGCTCTCTGCAATGATCCTTCTTCTCCCCAGGCTCCAACCTCTACTCTCTGCAACGGTCCTTCTACATCCCAGTTTCCAAAATCTTCTCTCTATAACAGTCCTTCTGCACCTCAGTTTTCAAACTGCTCTCTGAAACAGTCCTTCTGCACCCCTGTCTCCAACCTCTGCTCTAGTAACAGTTCTTCTGCACCCCAATCTCCAAACTCTGCTCTCTGTAACACTCCTTCCGCACCCCAGTCTCCATGCTCTACTCTCTGTAAAAGTCCTTCTGCACCTCAGTCTCCAACCTCTGCTCTCTGTAAGGTTCTTCTGCAACCCATTCTCCAAACGCTGCTCTCTGTAAGAGTCTTCTGCACCCCAGTCTCCAAACTCTGCTCTCTGTAACAGGCCTTCTGCACCCCAGTCCTCAAACTATTCTCTGTGTAATAGGCCTTCTGCACCCCAGTCTCCAACATCTGCTCTCTGCAACGATCCTTCTTCTACCCAGTCTTCAAACTCTGCTCTCCTTTTGTATTGCAGTCTCCAACCTCCTCTCTTTGTAACGGTCCATCTGCTCCCCAATTGCCAACCTCTGCTTTCTGTAACAGTCCTTCTGCACCCCAGTCTCCAAACTCTTCCTTCTGTAACGATCTTTCTGCACCTCATTCTCCAAGCTCTGTTCTCCGTAAAAGTCCTTCTGCATCTCAGTCTCTATCCTTTGCTCTCTGTAATTGTCTTTCTGCACCCCAGTCTCCAAATCTGCTCTCTGTAACAATCCTTCTGCACCTCTGTCTCCAACGTCTGCTCTCTGTAATAGTTTTTCTGCACCCCAGTCTCCCACATCTGATCTCTGCAACGGTCCTTCTGCACCCCGGTCTCTAAACTCTGCTCTCTGTAAAAGTCCTTCTGTACGGAATTCTCCAACCTCTTCTCTATAATGGTCCTTCTGCACCCAAATTTCCAAACTCTGCTCTCTGTAACAGTCCTTCTAAGCCTCAGTCTGAATCTTCTGCTCTCTGAAACAATCCTTCTAAACAGCAGTCTCCAAACTGTGCCATCAGTAACAATCCTTCTGCACCCAAGTCTCCAACATCTGCTCTCTGTAAAAGGTCTTCTGCAACCCAGTCTCCAAACTCTGCTCTCTGTAACAGGCCTTCTGCACCCCAGTCTCCAACCTCTGCTCTCTGCAAAAGTCCTTCTACACCCCAGTCTCCAACCTCTGCTCTCTGCAACACTCCTTCTGCATCCCAGTCTCCAACGTCTGCTGTCTGTAAGATCCTTCTACACACCGTTATCCAAACTTTGCTCTCTGTAACAGTCATTCTGCACCTCAGTCTCCAACCTCATCAGTCTGCAACGGCCCTTGTGCACCTCAGTATTCAACATCTGTTTTCTGCAGCTGTCCTTCTGCACCACAGGCTACACACTCTGCTCTCAGTAACAGTCCTTCTGCACCCCAGTCTCCAACCTCTACTTTCAGTATCAGTTATTCTGCACCCCAGTCTAAAACCTCTGCTCTCTGTAACAGTTTTTCTGCACCTCAGTCTCCAACGTATGCTCTCTGCAACAGTCCTTTTACACCCCAGTCTCCAACCTCTGCTCTCTGCTACAGTCCTTCTGCACCCCAGTCTCCAAACTCTGCTCTCTGCAACATTTCTTCTTCACCCCAGTCTCCAACCTGTGCTCTCTGAAACTATCCTACTGAACCCCGGTCCTCAAACTCTGCTCTCTGTAGCGATCCTTCTGAACCTCAGTCTTCTACCTCTGCTCTCTGGAACGATCCTTCTGCATCCCAGTCTCCCACATCTGCTCTCTGCAACGGTCCTTCTGCACCCCAGTCTCCAAACTCTGCTCTCTGTAACAGTCCTTCTGTTCTGCTATCTCCAACTTCTTCTCTCTATAACGTTCCTTCTGCACCCCAATTTTCAACCTCTGCTCTCTGTAACAGTCCTTCTAAGCCTTAAACTGAAACTTCTTCTCTCTCCAACAATCCTTCTAAATCCCAGTCTCCAAACTGTGCTATCTGTAACAATCCTTCTGCACCCCAGTCTCCAACATCTACTTTCTGTAACAGGTTTTATGCAACCCAGTCTCCAAACACTGCTCTCTGTAACAGGCCTTCTGCACCCCAGTCTCCAACCTCTGCTCTCTGCAAAAGTCCTTCTACATCCCAGTCTCCAAACTCTGCTCTCTGCAACAATCCTACATCCCAGTCTCCAACGTCTGCTCTCTGTAAGATCATTCTGCACACCGTTCTTCAATCTTTGCTCTCTGTAACAGTCATTCTGTACTTCAGTCTCCAAGCTTATTCCTCTGCAATGGCCCTTGTGCACCCCAGTATCTAACCTCTTCTCCCTGCAACGATCCTTCTTCACCTCAGTGTCCGAACTCTGCTCTCTACAACAGTCCTTCTGGACCCCAGTCTCCAAACTCTGCTCTCTGTAACAATCCTTCTGCACCTCAGTCTCCAACCTCTTCTCTCTGCAACGGTTTTTCTGCACCCCAGTCTTCACCCTCTGTTCTCTGCAACAGTCCTTCTGCACCCCGGTCTCCAAACTTAGCTCTTTGTAAAGGTTCTCTACTGCAGTCTCCAAACTCTGCTGCCTGTAAAGGTCCTTCTGCACCCCAGTCTCCAACCTCTGCTCTCTGTATCAGTCCTTTTGCACCTCAGTCTCCAACCTCTGTTCTCTGCAGCAGTCTTTTTACACCCCAAGAACCAAACACTGCTCTGTGTAACAATCCTTCTGCACCATAGTTTCCAACCTCTGCTCTCTGCAACGATCCTTCTGTACCCCAGTATCCAACCTCTGCTCTCTGTATCAGTCCTTCTGCACCACAGTCTCCAAACTTTGCTCTCTGCATCAGTCCTTATGGACCCAAGTCTCCAAAGTCTACTCTCTGCAACATTTCTTCTGCACCACAGTCTCCAACCTGACCTCTATGTAACTGTCCTTCTGCAACTCAGTCTCCAACCTCTGCTCTCTGTAACAGTCCTTCTGCACCCCAGTCTACAACATCTGCTCTCTGCAACAATCCTTTTTCTACCCAGTCTTTAAACTCTGTTCACTGTAAAAGTCCTTTTGTATCGCAGTCTCCAACCTTTTGTCTTTGTAACGGTCCTTCTGCACCCCAATTGCCAACCTCTGCTTTCTATAAAAGTCCTTTTGCACCACAGACTCCAACCTCTCCTCTCTGTAACATCCTTCTAAGCCTCAATCTGAAACCTCTGCTCTCTACATCAGTCCTACTACACCCCAGTCTCCAAACTGTGCTATCTGTAACAATCCTTCTGCACCCAAGTCTCCAACATCTGCTCTCTGTAAAAGGTCTTCTGTAAACCAGTCTCCAAACTCTACTCTCTGTAACAGTCCTTCTGTCCCTCAGTCTCCAACCTCATCACTCTGCAACGGACCTTCTGCTCCCAAGTCTCCAACCTATGCTTTCTGTAACTATCCTACTGCACCCTGGTCTCCAAACTCTGCTTTCTGTAGAGATCCTTCTGCACCTCAGTCTCCAACTTCTGCTCTCTGTAACGATCTTTCTGCACCCCAGTCTCCAAACTCAGCTCTCTGCAACACTCCTTCTGCACCACAGTCTCCATCCTCTGCTCTCTGTAAGAATCTTTTGACACCCCAGTCTCCAACCTCTCCTCTCTGTAAAAGTCCTTTTGCACCTCAGTATCCAAACTCTGCTCTCTGTAACAGTCCTTCTGCACCCCAGTCTCCAACATCTGCTCTCTGCAACAATCCTTCTTCTGCCCAAGCTCCAAGCTCTGCTCACTGCAACGGTCCTTCTGCACCACAGTTTTCAACCTCTGCTCTCTGTAACAGTCTTTCTGCACCTCATTCTCCAAACTCTGCTCTCTGCAACAGTCTTTCTGCACCCCAGTCTCCAACTTCTGCTCTTGGTAACAGTTCGTCTGCACCCCAATCTCAAAATTCTTCTCTCTGTAACACTCATTCTGCACCCCAGTCTCCACACTCTGATCTCTGTAACAACCCTTCTGGACCTCAGTCTCCAACCTCTGCTCTCTGTATCAGTTCTTCAGCACCTTTGTCTCCAAATTTGTTCTCTGCAATAGTCCTTCTGCACCCCAGATCCAAACTCTGATCTCTGCAACATTTCTTGTGCTCCCCAGTCTCCGAACTGTGCTTTCTGTAACTTTGTTCCTGACCCCAGTCTCCAACCTCTGCTCTCTGTAAATATCCTTCTGCACCTCAGTCTCCAAACTCTGATCTCTGCAATGATCCTTCTGCACCTCAGGTTCCAATGTCTCCTCTCTGCAATGATCCTTCTGCACCCCAGTTACCAACCTCTGCTCTCTGTAACAGTCCTTCTGCAACTCAGTCGCCAACCTCTCCTCTCTGTCCCAATTTTTCTGCACCTCAGTCTCCAAATTCTGCTCTCTGTAACAGGTCTTCTACACCCCAGTCTCCAACCTCTGCTCTCTGTAATAGTTCTTCTGCACCACAGTCTAGAACCTCTGCTCTCTGTAACAGTTTTTCTGCACCCGAGTCTCCAACCTCTGCTCTCTGTAACAATCCTTCTGCACCCCAGCCTCCAGCCTCGGCTCTCTATACAGTTCTTCTGCATCCCAATCTCTAAACTCTGCTGTCTGTATCACTCCTTCTGCACCCCAGTCTCCATCCTATTCTCTCTGTAAGAATCCTTCTGCACCCCAGTCTCCAAACTCTGCTCTCTGTAAATGTCCTTCTGCACCTCAGTCTCCAAACTCTGCTCTCACTAACGGTCCTTCTGCACCCCAGTCTCCAACCTCTGCTCTCTGTAACGATCCATCTGCAACTCAGTCTCAAACCTCTGCTCTCTGTAACAGTCCTTCTGCACCATAGTCTCCAACATCTGCTCTCTGAAAGGATCCTTCTTCTACCCATTCTCCAACCTCTGCTCTCTGTAACAGTCCTTTTGTATCGCAGTCTCCAACCTCTTCTCTTTTTAACGGTCCTTCTGCTCCCCAATTGCCAGAATCTGCTTTCTGTAACAGTCTTTCTGCACCCCAGTCACCAACCTCTTCTCTCTGCAATGATCCTTCTGCACCTCAGACTCCAACCTCTGCTCTCTGCATCAGTCCTTCTGCACCCTAGTCTCCAGACTCTGCTCTCTGGAAGATCATTTTTCATCACAGTCTCCAAACTCTGCTCTTTTTAGCAGTTCTTCTGCACCCCAGTATCCAAACTCTGCTCTCATTAAAAGTCTTTCTGCACCTCAGTCTCCAACCCCTGCTCTCTGTAACAATCCTTCTGCACCTCAGTCTCAAATATCTGCTCTCTGTAACAGTCCTTCTCCACCCCAGTCTCCAACATCTGCTCTCTGCAATGGTCATTCTGCACCCCAGTCTCCAAACTCTGCTCTCTGTATCAGTCCTCGTTTAGTGCACTCTCAAAAATCTGCTCTATGTAACGGTCCTTCTGCACCCAAGTCTCCAATCTCTGCTCTCTGTAACACTCCTTTTGCACCTCAGTCTCCAAACTCTGCTCTCTGCAACAGACCTTCTGCACCTCAGTCTGAAAACTTTGTTCTCTGCAAGGATCCTTCTGCACCACAGTCTCAAAACTCTGCTCTCTGTAACAGTCCTTCTGCACTCTAGTCTCCAACCTCTGCTCTCTGTAACAGGCCTTTTGCACCCCATTCTCCAACCTCTGCTCTCTGTAATAGTGCTTCTTCACCTCAGTCTACAAACTCTGCTCTTTGCAACAGTCCGTCCGAACCCCAGTCTCCAAACTCTGCTTACTGTATGACTCTATATGCACCACAATTTCCAACATCTGCTCTCTGTAAGAGTCTTTCTGCACCTCAGTCTACAAATTCTGCTTTATTTAACAGTCCTTCTGCACCAAATCTCCAACCTCTGCCTCTGTAACAGTCCTATTGTAACCCAGTCTCCAAGCTCTGCTCTCTGCAACAGTCCTTCTGAACCCCAATGTGAACCTGTGCTCTCGGCTACAGTCCTTATACACCCCAGTGTCCAGCCTGTGCTATCTGCAACAGTCCCTCTGCAACCCAGTCTACAACATCTCCTCTCTGTAACAATTTTTCTGCACCTCAGTCTTCAACCTCTGCTCTCTGCAACGGTCCTTCTGCACCTCAGTTTCCAAAAACTACTCCCTGTAAATGTACTTTGTCAAAACTCTGCTGTCCGTAACAGGCCTTCTGCACCCAGGTCTCCAACCTCTGTTCTTTATAACAATCCTTCTGCACCCCAGTCTCAAAATTTTGCTCTCTACAACGATCCTTCTGCACCCCATTCTCCAACCTCTGCTATCTGTTACAGGCCTTTTGGACCCAAATCTCCAACCTCTACTCACTGTAACAGTCCTTTTGCACCTCAGTCTCCAACTTCTGCTCTCTGCAACAGTCTTTTTGCACCTCAGTCTCCAAACTCAGCTCTCTGCATCGATCTTTCTGCACCTTAGTCTCAAAACGCTACTCTCTGTAACACTCCTTCTGCAAACCAGTCTCAAACTTCTGCTGTTTGCAAAGATCCTTCTGCACACAAGTCTCCAACATCTGCTCTCTGCAACAGTTCTTCTGCACCCCAGTCTCCAACCTCTGCTCTCTGCAATGATCTTTCTGACCCTCAGTATCCAACATCTGCTCTATGCAACAGTCCTTCTGCTCCCCTGTCTCCAACCTCTGCTCTTTGCAACAGTCCTACTGCAACTCAGTCTGAAAACTCTGTTATCTGCAACGATCCTTCTGCACACCAGTCTTCAAACTCTGCTCTCTGTTATAGTCCCGTTGCACCTCAGTCTCGAAACTCTGCTCTCTGTAAGATCCTTCTGCAATCCTGTCTCCAAACTCTGCTCTCTGTAACAGTCTTTCTGCACCCCAGTCTCCAACCTCTGCTCTCTGCAACACTGCTTGTAAACCCCAGTCTCCAAACTCTGCTCTCTGCAACAGTCGTTCTGCACTTCAGGCTCCAACTTCTGTTCTCTGTAACAATCCTTCTTCACCTCAGTTACCAAACTCTGATCTCTGCAATTATCCTTCTGCACCCCAGTCTCCAACCTCTGCTCTCTAAAATGATCCTTCTGCACCCCAGTCTCCAACCTCTGCTCTCTGCAACAGTCTTTCTGCACCCCAGTCTCCAACATGTGCTCTCTGCGATAATCCTTCTGCACCTTAGTCTGCAAACTCTGTTCTCTGCAATGATCTTTCTTCACCCTAGTCTCCAACCTCTGCTCTCTGTAACAGTCCTGCTGCACCTTGGTCTACAACCTCTGCTCTCTGTAAGATCCTTGAGCAACCTTGTCTAAAACTCTGCTCTTCGTAACAGTTCTTCTGCACCCCAGTCTGCAACCTCGGCTCTCAGTAACAGTCCTTTTGCACCTCAGTGTCCAAACTCTGCTCTCAAATCCGATTCTTCTGCACCTCAGTCTCCAAACTCTACTCTCTGTAACAGTCCTAATGCACCCCAGTCTCAAACCTCTTCTGTCTGCAACGATCCTTCTGTACCCCAGTCTCCAAACTCTGCTCTCTCTAACAGTCCTTCTGAACGTCAGTCTCCAACCTCTGCTCTCTGTCATAGTCCTTCTACACCCCATTCTCTAACCTCTATTCTCTGCAACAGTCCTTCTAAACCACAGTCTCCAAAATCTGCTCTCTGGAACAGTCCTTCTGTACCCTAGTCTCCAACGTATGCTCTCTGTAACGGTCCTTCTGTACTGCAGTCTCCAAACTCTACTCTCCCTAGCGGTCCTTCTGCACCCCAGTCTCCAACCTCTGCTCTCTGTATCAGTATTTCTGCACCACAGTCTCCAAACTCTGCTCTCCATAACATTCCTTCTGCACCTCAGTCTCCAACCTCTGCTCTTTCCGACAGTTCTTCTGCACCCCAGTTTCCCACATCTGCTATCTGCAACAGTCCTTCTTCACCCCAGTCTCCAACATCTGCTCTCTGTAACAATCCTTCTGCACCTCAGTCTTCAACTTCTACTCTCTGTAACAGTCGTTCTGCACCTCAGTCTCTAACCTCTGCTCTGTGTAAGATCTTTCTGTAACCCAGTCTCCAAACTCTTCCCTCTGTAACAGTCCTTCTGCACCCTTTCTCTAAACTCTTTTCTCTATAACAGGCCTTCTGCACCCCAGTCTTCAACCTCTGTTCTCTGTAACAGTTCTTCTGCACCCGTGTCTCCAAAACCTGCTCTCTGCAACAGTCCTTCTGCACCTCAGTCTGAAAACTCTGTGATCTGCAATGATACTTATGCACCCCAGTCTCCAAAATCTGCTCTTTGTAACAGTCCTGCTGCACCTCAGTCGCCAAACTCTGCTCTCTTTAAGATCCTTCTGCAACCCTGTCTCCAAACTCTGCTCTTTGTAACAGTCCTTCTGCACCCCAGACTCCAACCTCTGTTCTCTGTAACAGGCCTTTTGATCCAAAATCTGCAACCTCTAATCTCTGTAACATTCCTTCTGCACCTCAGTCTACAAACTCTGCTCTCTGCAACAGTCTACTGCACCTCAGTATCCAAGCTCTGCTCTCTGCAACGATCTTTCTGCACCTCAGTCTCCAAACTCTGCTCTCTGTAACAGACCTTCTGCACTCCAGTCTCCAACCTCTGCTCTCTGCAACAATCCATTTGCACCCCAGTCTTCAACTTCTGCTCTCTGTAAGATCAATCTGAACCCTAGTATCCAACCTCTGCTCTCTGTAACAGTCCTTCTGCACCCCAGTCTCCAAACTCTGCTCTTTGTAACATTCCTTTTGCACCTCAGTCTCCAACCTCTGCTCTCTGCAACAGTCCATCTGCACTCCAGTCTCAAACATCTGCACTCTGCAACAGTCCTTCTACACCCTAGTTTCCAGCCTCTGCTCTCTGCAACAGTCCTTCTGCACCCCAGTCTCCAAACTCTGCTCTCTGCAACGATCTTTTTAGACCCCAGTCTCCAACCTCTGCTCTCTGCAACAGTCCTTCTGCACCCCAGTTTCCAACCTCTGCGCTCTGTAACATTTTTCTATACCGCAGTCTCCAAACTCTGGTCTCTGTAACGTTTCTTCTGCACCCCAATTTCCAAATTCTAGTTTCTGTAACAGTGTTTCTGCACCTCAGTCTCAAAACTCTGCTCTCTGTAGCAGGCCTTCTGCACCCCAGTCTCCAATCTCTGCTCTCTGCTTTGAACCTACTGCACCACAGTCTTTAACCTCGGATCTCTGCAACAGTCCTTCTGCACCACAGTCTCCAACCTCTGCTCTGTGTAACAGTCCTTCTGAACTCCCGTCTCCAAACTCTGCTTTCTGTAAGAGTCTTTCTTGACATCAGATTCCAACCTCTGCTCTCTGCAACAGTCCTTTTGCACCTCATGTCCAACCTCTACTCTCTGCAACAGTCCTTCTGAACCCCAGTCTCCAAACTCTGCTCTCTGCAACGATCCTTCTGGACTCCAGTCTCCAACCTCTGCTCTCTGTAAGAAACCTTCTGCACCACAGTCTCCAAATTCTGCTCTCTGTAAGATCCTTCTGCACTCCAGTTTCCAAACTCTGCTCTCTGTAACATTTCTTCTCCAACCCAGTCTTTAACCTCTGCCTTCTGCAAGTGTCCTGCGGCACCCCAGTCTCCAAGCTCTGTCCTCTGATACAGTCTTTGTTCTCCCCAGTCTCCAACCTCTGCTCTCTGTATCTATCCTTCTGCACTTCAGCCTCCAACCTGTGCTCTCTGTAACATTCCTTCTGCACCCCAATTTCTAACCTCTGCTTTCTGTAACAGTCCTTCTGCAACTCAGTCTCCAAACTCTGCTCGCTGTAAAAGTGCTTCTACACCTCAGTCTCCAACCTCCGCTCTCTGTAACAGTCCTACTGAACCTCAGTCTGACACCTCTGCTCTCTTCATGATCTTTCTGCACCCCAGTCTCTAAACACTGCTCTGTGTAACAGTCCACCTGCACCTCAGTCTTTAACCTCTGCTCTCTGTAAGATCCTTCAGAAACTCAGTATCCAAACTCTGCTCTCTATAACTGTCCTTCTGCACCCCAGTCTCCAACCTCTCCTCTCTGTAACAGGCCTTCTGCACGCCAGTCTCCAAACTCTTTTCTCTGTAGCAGGCCTTCTGCACCCCAGTCTCCAACCTCTGCTCTCTGCAATGATCATACTGCACCTCAGTCTCAAACCTCTGATCTCTGCAACTGTCCTTCTGTACCGCAGTCTCCAAATTCTGCTCTCTGTAAGATCCTTCTGCACCCTTGTATCCAACCTCTGCTCTCTGTAACAGTCCTTCTGCATCCAAGTCTCCAACCTCTGCTCTCTGTAACAGTCCTTCTGCAACCCAGTCTGCAACCTCTGCTCTCTACAACAGTCCTTCTGCACCCGAGTTACCAAAATCTGCTCTCTGCAACAGTCCTTCTGCGCCCCAGTCTCGAACATCTGCTTTCTGTATAAGTCTGTCTGAACCCCAGTCTCCAACGTCTGTTCTCTGTATCTATCCATCTGCCCCTCAGTCTCCAACCTGTGTTCTATGTAACAGTCCTTCTGCACCTCAGTCTCCAACATCTGCTCTGGATAAAAGTCCTATACCACAGTCTCGAACATCTGCTCTCTGTAAAAGTCCTTCTGCACCCCAATTTCAAAACACTGCTTTCTGTAACAGTCCTTCTGCACCTGAGTCTCCAAACTCTGCTCTCTGTAACAGTCCTTCTACACACCAGTCTCCAAACTCTGCTTTCTGTATCAGTCTTTCTGAACCCCAGTCTCCAACCTCTGTTCTCTGTATCTATCCTTCTGCACCTCAGTCTCCAAACTCTTCTCTATGCAACAGTCCTTCTATACTGCAGTCTTCAAACTCTGCTCTCTGTAAAGGTCGCTCTGCAGCACAGACTCCAAACTCTGCTTTCTGTATCAGTCCTTCTTCACCCTTGTCTCCAAATTCTGCTCTCTCTAAGAGTCTTTCTGCACCTCAGTATCCAACCTCTGCTCTCTGCAACAGTCCTTAAGCACCCCAGTCTCCAACCTCTTCTCTCTGCAACAGTCCTTCTGCCCCCCAGTCTGCAAACTCTGCTCTCTGTAACAATCCTTCTGCCCCTCAGTTTCCAACCTCTGCTCTATGTAACAAGACTTCTTCATGCCAAGTCTCCAAATTCTGCTCTCCACAACAGTCCTTCTGCACTCTAGTCTCCAAGCTCTGCTCTCTGCAACAGTCCTTCTGCATCCCAGTCTCCAACCTCTGCTCTCTGCAAAAGTCCTTCTCCACCCCAGTCTCCAACCTCTGCTCTCCTAAACAGTCCTTCTGCGCCAAAGTATCCAAACTCTGCTCTCTGTAAGATCCTTCTGCACTCCAGTATTCAAACTCTGCTCTCTGTAACATTCCTTTTCCACCCCATTGTTTAACCTCTGCTTTCTGAAAATGTCCTGCAACACCCCAGTCTCCAACCTCTGTCCTCTGCAACAGTCCTTCTGCTCCCAGTCTCCAACATCTGCTCTATGTAACAGTCTTTCTGTACCACAGTCTCCAACCTCTGCTCTCTGTAACATTCCTTCTGCACCTCAGTCTCCAAACTCTGCTCTCAGTAACAGTCCTTATACACCTCAGTCTCCAACCTCTGCTCTCCTTAACAGTCCATCTGCACCTCAGTATGACACCTCTGCTCTCTGCATGATCCTTCTGCACCCCAGTCTCCAACCACTGCTCTCTGTAACAGTCCACCTTCACCTCAGTCTCCAACCTCTGGTCTCTGTAAGATTCTTCAAGAACTCAGTCTCCAACCTCTGCTCTCTATAACAGTCCTTCTGCACCCCAGTCTCCAACCTCTCCTCTCTGTAACAGGCCTTCTGCACACCAGTCTCAAAACTCTGCTCTCTGTAACAGGCCTTCTGCACCCAGTCTCCAACTTCTGCTCTCTGCAATGATCCTACTGTGCCTCAGTCTCCAACCTCTGATCTCTGCAACAGTCCTTCTGCAACTCAGTCTCCAACTTCTGTACTCTGTAAGATCCTTCTGCACCCCTGTCTCCTAGCTCTGCTTATTTCAACGATCATTCTGCACCGCAGTGTCCAACCTCTGCTCTATGTAACAGGATTTTGCACCTCAGTCTCCAACCTCAGCTCTCTGCAACATTCCTTCTGCAGCCCAGTCTCCATCCTCTGCTGTCTGCAACAGTCCTTCTGCACCCCTGTCTCTAACCTCTGATCTCTGCAACAGTCCCTCTTCACCCCAGTCTCCAAACTCTGCTCTCTATAACAATCCTTCTGCACCTCTGTCTCCAAACTATGTTCTCTGCAATGGTTCTTCTGCACCTCAGTCTCCAACCTCTACTCTCTGTAACAGTCCTTCTGCACTTAACTCTGCAACCTCTGTTCTCTGTAGCATGCTTCTAAAACCCAGTCTAAAAACTCTGCTCTCTGTATCTATCCTTCTGCACCTCAGACTCCAACCTCTGCTCACGGTAACAGTTCATCTGCACCTCAGTCTGACAACTCTGCTCTCTGCACGATCCTTCTGCACCCCAGTCTTTAGGCACTGCTCTCTGTAACAGTCCACCTGCACCTCAGTCTCCAACCTCTGCTCTCTGTAAGATCCTTCAGGAACTCAGTCTCCAAACTCTGCTCTCTATAACAGTCCTTCTGCACCCCAGTCTCAAACCTCTCCTCTCTGTAACAGGCCTTCTGCACGAGAGTCTCAAAAATCTGTTCTCTGTAGCAGGCCTTCTGCACCCCAGTCTCAAAACTCTGCTCTCTGCAACGATCCTTCTGCACCCCAGTCTCCAATTTCTGCTCTCTGCAATGATCCTACTGCACCCCAGTCTCCAACCTCTGATCTCTTCAACAGTCCTTTTGCAACTCTGTCTCCAACTTCTGCTCCCTGTAAGATCCTTCTGAACCCCTGTCTCTAAGCTCTGCTTATTGCAACGATCCTTCTGCACCCCAGTGTCCAACCTCTGCTCTATGTAACAAAATTTTGCACCTCAGTCTCCAACCTCTGCTCTCTCTAAGAGTCCTTCTGCAACTCAGTCTCCAACATCTGCTCCCTGCAACATTTTTTTCTGCAGCCCAGTCTCCATCCTCTGCTCTCTGCAATATTCCTTCTGCACCCCAGTCTCCAAACTCTGCTCTCTGTAACAATCCTTCTGCACCTCAGTCTCCAAACTCTGTTCTCTGCAATAGTCCTTCTGCACCTCAGTCTCCAACCTCTACTCTCTGTAACAGTCCTTCTGCACTTCACTCTCCAAACTCTGCTCTCTGTAGGATCCGTCTAATACCCAGTCTCAAACCTCTGCTCTCTGTATCTATTATTCTGCACCTCAGTCTCCAACTTCTGCTCTCTGTTATAGCTTTTCTATACCGCAGTCTCCAAACTCTGGTCTCTGCTACCATCCTTCTGCATGCCAATTTCCAACCACTTCTTTCTGTAACAGTCCTTCTGCACCTCAGTTTCCAAACTCTAATCTCTGTAACAGTCCTTCTACACCTCAGTCTCAAACCCCTGCTCTTTGTAACAGTCCTTCTGCAACTCAGTCTGACACCTCTGCTCTCTGCACGATCATTCTGCACCCCAGTCTCCAAACACTGTTCTCTATAACAGTCCTTCTGAACACCAGTCTCAAAACTCTGCTCTCTGTATCTATCTTTCTGCACCTCAGTCTCCAACCTGTGCTCTTTGTAACATTCCTTCTACACCCCAGTCTCCAACCTCTGCTCTCTGTAACAGTTTTTCTATACCGCAGTCTCCAAACTCTTGTCTTTGTAACGGTCCTTCTGCACCCCAACTTCCAACCTCTGCTTTCTGTAACAGTCCTTCTGCATCTCAGTCTCCAAACTCTGCTCTTTCTAACAGTACTTCTACACCTCAGTCTCCAACCTCTGCTCTCTGAAACAGTCCTTCTGCACCTCAGTCTGACACCTCTCCTCTCTGCATGGTCCTTCTGCACCTCAGTCTCCAACCACTGGTCTCTGTAACAGTCCACCTGCACTTCAGTCTCCAAACTCTTCTCTCCGTAAGATCCTTCAGCAACCCAGTCTCCAAACTCTGCTCTCTATAACAGTCGTTCTGCACCCCAGTCTCCAACCTCTCCTCTCTGTAACAGGCCTTCTGGACACCAGGCTCCCAACTCTGCTCTCTGTAGCAGGCCTTCTGTAACCCTGTCTTCATAATGTGCTCTCTGCAACGATCCTTCTGCACCCCAGTCTCCAACCTCTAATCTCTGCAACAGTCCATCTGCACCTCAGTCTCCAAATTTTGCTCTCTGTAAGATGCTTCTGCACCCCTCTATCCAACCTCTACTCTCTATAACAATCCTTCTGCACCCAGTCTCCAACCTCTGCTCTCTGTAACAGGACTTCCGCACCTCAATCTCAGACCTCTGCTCTCTGCAACAGTCCTTTTCCACCCTAGTCTAAAACCTCTGCTCTCTACAACAGTCCTTCTGCACACTAGTTACCAACATCTGCTCTCTGCACCAGTCTTTCTGCACTTCAGTCTCTCAACTCTGCTCTCTGTAAGATCCTTCTGCAACTCAGGCTTTAAATTCTGCACTTTGTACCTGTCCTTCTGCACAACAGTCTCCAACTTCTGCTCTCTGTAACAGGACTTCTGCAACCCAGTCTCCTACCTCTGCTCTCTGTAACAGGCTTTCTGCACCCCAGTCTTCAACCTCTTCTCTCTTAAACGATTCTTCTCCAACCCAATCTCCAACACCTGCTGTCTGCAACAGTCGTTTTGAACCCCAATCTCCAAACTCTGCTCTCTGTAAGATCCATCTGAACCCCAGTCTCCAACCTATGCTCTCTGTAACAGTCCTTCTACACCCAAGTCTCAAAACTCTGCTCTCTGTAACAGTCCTTCTGCACCTCAGTCTCCAACCTCTGCTCTCTGTAACAGTCCTTCTGCACCCCAGTCTCTAAAATCTGCTCTCTGCAACATTCCTTCTGCACCCCAGTCTTCAATATCTGCTCTCTGCCACACTCCTTCTGCACCCAAGTCTCCAAACTCCGCTCTCTGCAAGGATCCTTCTGGACTCCAGTCTCCAACCTCTGATATCTGCAACAGTCCTTCTGTACCTCAGTCTCCAAATTCTGCTCTCTGTAAGATCTTTCTGCAACCCTGCATCCAGCCTTTGCTCTCTGTAACAGTCCTTCTGCACCCCAGTCTCCAACCTCTGCTCTCCGCAAGAGTCATTCTGCACCCCAGTCTCAAAACTCAGCTCTCTGCAACAGTCCTTCTGCACCCTAGTTACCAACATCTGCTCTCTACTACAGTACTTCTGTACCCCAGTCTTCTACCACTGCTCTCTGTAACAGTCCTCCGTTACTGCAGTATCAAACCTCTGCTCTCTCTAACGGTCTTTCTACACCCCAGACTCCAATCGCTGCTTTCTGTATCAGTCCTTCCATACCTCAGTTTCCAAGCTCTGCTCTCTGTAAGAGTCCTTCTGCAACTCAGTCTCCAACCTCTGCTCTCTGCAACAGTCCTTCTGCACCTCAGTCTCCAATCTCTGTACTCTGCAACATTACTTCTGCACCTCAGTCTCCAACATATACTCTCTGTATCAGTCTTTCTGCACCTGATTCTTCAACCTCTGCTCTCTGTAGAATCCTTCTCCAACCCAGTCTCTAACCTTTGCTTTCTGTAACCATACTTCTGCACCCCAGTCTCCAAACTCTGTTCTTTCCAAGGATCCTTCTACACCTCTCAAACCTCTGCTCTCTGCAAAGATTCTTCTGAACCACAGTCTCCAACCTCTGCTCTCTGCAACAGTCCTTCTGCACACCAGTCTCCAACATCTGCTCTCTGCAACACTCCTTAAGCAACTCAGTCTAAAAACTCTGTTCTCTGCAACGATCCTTCTGCACCTCAGTCTACTACCTCTGCTCTCTGTAATACACTTCTGACAACCAGTCTCCAAACTCTGCTCTCTATAAAAGTCCTTATGCAGAATAGTTTCCAAGTTCTGCTCTCTGTAACAGGAATTTTGCAACCCAGTCTCGAACCTCTGCTCTCTGTAACAGGTCTTCAGAAACCCAGTCTCCAACCTCTTCTCTCTGCAATGATTTTTCTCCACGCCAGTATCTAACCTCTGCTCTCTGTAACAGTCCTTCTGCACCTCAGTCTCCAAACTCTGCTCTCTGTAACAGTCCATCTGCACCTCAGTCTCTAAAATCTGCTCTCTGAAACGATCCTTCTGGACCCCAATCTCCAACTTCTGCTCTCTGCAACAGTCCTTCTGCACCACAGTCTCCAGACTCTGCTCTCTGTAAGATCCTTCTGAACTCCAGTTTTCAAACTCTGCTCTCTGTAACATTCCTTCTCCATCCCAGTCTCCAACTTTGGTACTCTGCAACAGTCCTGCTGCTCCCCAGTCTCCGAGATCTGCTCTGTGTAACAGTCCTTCTGTACCGCAGTCTCCAAACTCTGCTCTCCGTAACGGTCCTTCTACACCAGAATTTCCAACCTCTGCTTTTTGTAACAGTAGTGGGCGGCTCCGGGTGGGGACACGGAGCCCCAGGGGGTGAGGCGCACAGACTCGGTTCTTTACTGGGGGCCTCCAGTCGGTCTCGCGAGAGCGCCGGCTCATATCTCGCGATAAGTGGGCGCGGGCGGAGCTGAGGGAGATCCGAGCAGCGGCGGCAAGCGCGAGCATGCGACTGAGGTGAGCGGTGGAGGGCTAGGCGCGAGCAGGCGACTGAGGTGAGCGGTGGAGGGCTAGGCGCGGGGTCGCGGGCTCAGGATCCTGGGGGCTGGGCGGCGGGGCGGAGAGGGCCCTGGCCCGGGGCTGACCGCAGTCGGCGCGGGTGCCGCCCCCTACGTCCCAGCGGTCTGGAGACCCCACGTCCCTTTCGCACCGCTAGAGATTGGGGCGCATCCCCTGCTGTCCTAGCAGGGTCCGTCGTTCTGTTGGGGTCTGCGCGTAGCCCTGTTCTGGAGACCCCTGGTCTACCCTCGCCACCTGTCCCTGCCCCTGTCATGACGGGGTCTGTAAGCGCTTTGCCTGAGAGACCCCCGCCTGCACTCGCCCCCTAGCCGCTCTTAGTGATCTGGGCCAGTCAAGTTGCAGCTGTGGCTCCTCTGAGCATCCATTGGCAAGAGGCCCCTAGGGAGCTAGAGACTGCGAGTGGAGAGAAGTGGTGACTGCTGTCCCCCTGAGCCGCCCCAGCTGTCTGCACTGGCCAAGCAGGCATCTTGTTGGCTTCTGGAGGCACCGTGTGCCCAGAGTCCAGCTCTTTGGGGTAGTGACGGGGATAGTGTGTGTTTAGAGAAGGCAGGATTCACCAGGGGATCAGGGCAGTGAGTTTTCTTGGACACTTCTTACTTTTAGTTTTATTTTTTTGATATTGGAGATTGAACCTAAGAGCGCTTTACCACTAAGCTACATCCCCAGCCATTTTCATTTTTTGACATAGGGTTTCGCTAAATTGCTGAGGGTCTTGTTAAGTTGCCTAGGCTGGCCTCTGCATTTGCAGTCCTCCAAATGATTGGGATTACAGGCTTGCACCACTTTGCCTGGATCTTGGTCACTTATTTAAATTTTTTCTGCCATTTCTCTTTTGAGGCTGGAAGGGTAGTATGCTCCTGACTCCCATATCAGGGGCTGTCCAGAGGTGTTGGGGGTTCCACCTTCAGGTGGCTGGAAGGTTTTGAGCCTCAGGTGTGTATGGTGTGGATGGAGCAGCCTGGTTCCAGGAAGTTGAAAATACAGTGTTCTTTTCATTTTAGTATATTAATGGGTCAGTTCTCAGGGGATAGTGTTTGGAGAAGAGGATGGAAAGTGTGGCTCTGGTCTGAACTTGGAAAATAGATTTGGGCTTGGAGGGTAGAGCCTGTTTCCTGCCTGGGTTTACCAGGCTCACAGCACTGAAAGCGCAGATTGACTCCATTCTCAAGGTTCTTTTAAGTCAGAAACTCGGAGACAAGCTAAGTTATTGTTATTATTTTTTTTCTTCTGGAGACAGGGTCTTGCTTTGTTGTCCAGGCTGGCCTCAAACTTGAGATAGTCCTTCCTCAGTCTCCTAAGTAGCTAAGATTATGAGCACCCAATCAAAAAAAAATGTTTTTAAAGGGGTTTGTGTGTATTTTCATTCTGATACCAAAGGGAAATGAACTAGCACTGCCCCTTCCTAAGGGGAGAAATAGTGTGTGCCTGTGGGGGGAGTTCAAGCCTCTTGGCCATAAATGTACGTGGGATGTTCCACACCTTTTGGCTGGTGGCAGCTGGCATGACATGTAGGAAGCACAGGTGTTGAGGAAGCAGTTCTTTTACACATGAGCTTGTGGAATGCATGCTACCTTCAGACTAATCAGACCCAGCTTCTGATCTCTTCTGTACCTTTTTTTTTTTTTTTTTTTTTTTTTTTTTGGTACTGGGGCTCATTACCACTGAGCCACTTCACCAGCCCTTTTTATTTTTTATTTTGAGACAGGGTCTTGATAAGTTGCTTAGGGCTTGCTAAGTTGCAGGGGCTGGCTTTGAACTTGTGATGTTCCTGCCTCAGCTTCCCCAGCCTCTGGGATTATAGGTGTGTGCCACCGCACCCAGCCGTTCTGTACTTTTTTTTTTTTTTTAAAGATACCTCCTCTCCCAAGTTTACTGCAGCATTATTTATTGAGGATTTTCTTTTTAATATTTACTTTTTAGTTTTCGGCGGACACAACATCTTTGTTGGTATGTGGTGCTGAGGATCGAACCCAGGCCGCACGCATGCCAGGCGAGCGCGCTACCACTTGAGCCACATCCTCAGCCCCTGTATCTTTTTTTAAATTATTTTTTCCACAATAGTTTTATTCTATTTATTTATTTTTATGTGGTGCTGAGGATCGAACCTAGGGCCTCACACATGGTAAGTAGGCGCTCTACCACTAAGCTACAACCCCAACCCCAGTCTTGTTCTGTACCTTTCCGAAGCTTCAGTTTCATCATCTGTAAAATTTCTAAGAAGACTGAATACACCAACTTGTTTTGAAGATTGAGCTGTTGTTTTCTAATGTATAAGCAGAGTGCTGGTCAAATGTGAGGTGACGGTTGCACAATCTACCATTTGGGTACATGTGGGATGCCTCCTCTCTGGGACTTGGTTGGAGGGAGTGATGGCACTTACTGCTGTTGCTGTTAATATGAAGTCACACTTGTGTTCCTGTGCCCACCATTGCCTTTATCATGCTGTTGCATGCTTTGTTTCTGATTTCCCAGAGGCTACTGGGCTGCTAAGCATCTTCTCTAGAGAGCTGGCTGTCCATTTGTTTTGTTGGCCAGTATTCAAATAGTGACTTGGTGACTGTTTTTTTTCCCCCAGTTCTGAGCATTGAACTCATGGGCTTGTGCATGCGAGGCGAGCACTTTGCTACTGAACTATATCCCCAGCTCTTTTTATTTTGAGACAGGATCTCACTAAATTGCTGAGGCTGGCCTCAGACTTGTGATTCTCCAATCTCAACCTCTTGAGTCATTGAGATTACAGGTATCCTACTGAGCCTGGGGTTTGCATGCTTTTATGCCTCTTTTCCTCTTGGTAAATTGGTGGCGTGTACTCTCTGTTTCCTTTGAAGAAAGTGGTTGTGGGCTCTGAGAAGGCATTAGGGCTGTCTAGAAGCATTGCTGATGGTGGCATCTGATGATCTGTGGAAAGGCTGACTCTGACTTTTTTTGTTCTCCCAGAAGGAAAGTGACCATGGAAGACCTGGGGGAGAACACCACTGTCTTGTCTACCCTGAGATCTCTGAACAACTTCATTTCTCAGCGAGTAGAAGGAGGATCCGGTCTGGATGTGTCTACCTGTGCCCCAGGTTCTTTGCAGATGCAGTACCAGCAGAGCATGCAGGTGAAAGGCTGGGTGGGGTCTCTGTTAAAGACACCTAGGCTCAGGTGGGGCCTGTTCAAGTTCTACACAATTGAGGTAGGTGAGTATTAGGTAGGCTTAGAGGCCAGTTGTGGTCTTCCAGATCTCATCCTGGGCATTTATCATTTGGGGTGCTAGTTGGAGACCAGGACCTGCCCTGAACTGTCATGGTTAAAGGCCTGCCTCATAAGCACCCCAAGAGTGGACATGTGCATAGCTGTGGGTTCATACTGATATATTCATGGATGCCAAAAAGCCAGTCTATTCATTTAATTGAGGACAAAACCCAACTGCGTAGGAGCATGGGTGCCAGAATTATGAGCATACTGTCCCCTTGAAGATGTAACATAGAGAGGCTGTATTGTAAACACAGGCACCTGGTCGCCTAGTCAGCCTAGTGAGAAAGCCAGGGCAATAAGCGGAGGGACTGGATATTCTGTTTTAGCCTATAGGGGGCAATTTGCAGATCCTGTGATTTTTGCAGTTTTCTCTGATTCCAAGTTCTTGAGAATGCTCACTATGGATATAGTTGCAAAGGGTTCAGGTCTCCTGAAGGACTTCAGGCCCTAGAGAATCATGGGCTTAGTCCTATTCTGGGCTGGGACATCTGGGCCCCCAAGGAAAGAAGTGGTGTCTTGGCCTTGCCTGAGCCCTGTCACTGCACCATTGCTGTACCATCCTCCTCTCGGTCTTCTCTGCTTGTGTCTATCTTTCTCTTGTCCACTCTGCATGTGCTCTGGATTCTGTGACCCATGTCAACTGAACCAGGTAAGGCTCATGTACTGATTGGCAAAAAGGATGGTGTTTGTGTGGTTTATTCAGTGATGGAATTACTGTTAGTTAGAGCACTGAGCTGCACACTGCCCTTTCTTGGGTCATTATTCTGAGATTAGACCTATTATACTTTTTGTGGTTTAAAAAAAAAAAAAATTTGTGTAACCTGGGAATTGAACTCAGGGAGCACTCTCTCACTGAGCACATCTAGCCCCCTCCAGGCGCCGCCCCCCCCGCCCCCCCCCCATTTTTTAAATTTTGAGACAAGGTCTCACTAAGTTAATGAGGCTGGCCTTGAACTTGGAGGTTCTCTTATCTCAACCTCCTGAGTCACTGGGATTATAGGTGTGTACCACCACTTTTATGAAGAGGTAGTGTTAATAGGTGGTTATTATCTTTGATTTCTGGCAAAATAAATTGGTAACTTTGGTCTTAAAAAATGCTATGATTTTAAAAAGTGGTATAATGTTATTGATGCAAATGTCTGGGAAATTTAGCTTATCAAAATCCATGGGAAAATGTATGCCAGATATCGAGGCGCACGCCTGTAATCCCAGTGGCTCAGGAGGCTGAGATAGGAGGACCGTGAGTTCAAAGCCAGCTTCACGGTGGCAAGGCGCTTAGCAACTCAGTGAGATCCTGTCTCTAAATAAAATACAAAATAGGGCTGGAGATGTGGCTCAGTGCCTGAGTGCCTCTGAGTTCAATAATCCCTAATATAAAAAAAAAAAAAGGAAAATCATGGGATTTTTTAATCAGAATTGGACCTTGGAGGTCCCCATTGTTTACTGTTACAGACTTCCTCAGGTAGGGATCAGTGATCAGTCTGTACCCAAGTAAGGTAGGTAGGAATCATGATTACAGACCTGTCTGGGACCTGACTCTGGTCATGTCCTGCCCTGGATGCCAGGCATGGATCTTTTTCTTCCTTTCAAGGCTCCCTGAGTTGTAGTGAGGGACCTGAGGACAATCTGGGGAATTTGGAGGCAAAGATAGATGGGGTGTCTTGTCTGCCAGGTGCCTGCCCCTCTTTTTAGCCCTTGTTTTAGTTGGGAGTGTTTAGTTGGGAGTGTATTAGAAAACTTCAGTGTTGTTTAAACACAAAGGAAAGTTTTAAGTTGTTCTTGACACATAGCCGGCGGGCAAGTATGGTGCCCTTGGTCCCTGTGTGGTGACATCCCTATAGACGAAGAGATTCTGGCTTTCTGAGACAGAGTTAAGAATGAGAAGGCTAGTTAGTATGAAGAATGAGCTTAGGAACCTCCAAATATCAACAGGTCAGAGTTACAATGGGGTGAAATGTAACAAGAATAAAGAAAGAACCCAGGTGGGAGGGCCAGGGGAGGAGCATTGCTTTAGCCAGGGCCCTCACCCTGTGGGCACTGTTGGCATGGGGCTGGGCACTTTTTTTTTGCAGAACTTTCCTGGGCACTGTCAGATGTTTAGCAACAATCCTGGGCTTCTGCCCTTGTGTATCGGTGGGCAGCAGCACTACTAATTCCATTCTGTAACAATCAGAAGTGTCTCCAGACAGTGCTAAGTGTCCCCTGGGGCAAGTTTGCCCCTGTAGGGGACCATGCTAGCCCAGTGGTTTACAGACTTTAATGTGTATGTGAGCCTACTGAGAATGTGTCTAGAAGTGATTCTGATTCAGCTCAAGGGTCTGTGTAGGTTAAATGTTTGGGAGGTTCCAGGCAGCAAGGCTTTGGTCCCAGTGAAAACAGTGACTCTGAGAGACTGTGGGCATGTCCTCTGGGGCCCTTTGAGGCTTGAATCACCTGCAAGTACTTATCTCTTGTGGGCCTACTTCTAAAGTAGCCCCCAAATTCTGGCCCCATCGTAGACTCTAACCTTCTGGTTACTCAATTGAATGCTAACTTGGTGTTGTTGCAGTGGGATTTCGAAGATCTAATTAATGTTGCCAATCAATCAGTGGACCTTAAGTTGGGGAGGTTCCCTGGGTTTCTGATCTAATCACATGAGCCCCTTAAAAAGATTGAGTCCAGATGTTAGAGTCAGAAGAGTTGGACTCAGTAGGGGAGGGAGTAGGGCATGTGGTGAGGGGGGTGGGCAGCTTCCAGGTACTGACAGATAGCTGAGAAGTGGATCTTGTCTTTCACTGGTGGGCTAGCTAGGGGTTCCTGCCAACTGCCTTAATTTTAGTCTTAAGAGACCTTTATCAGAGAACCCAGCCACATGTCTGCACTTCTGATCTGCAGAGCCTACCGCCTGTTAATGAGTGGTGTTTTTAGCTGTCCAGTTTGTGGCAGTTTATTATACAGCTATAGAAAATGAACACACCTTCTTTCCTAGAACAAGCTCACCCACTGTCATCTTAAAATGTGTCTCCTTCTGATTCTCTTAATCTTTCCTTGCTTGTTGCCTCTCACCCACTTCCCACCTGGGGACCAAGACCTTGCTGGAGTGGCACTTGGGGTACATTGAGCGGAGCAACTTGCCTTGTTTGACGTGGCTGCTGAGGATTTTCTTTATCTTTGGGTACGACCTTCTCAGTTGGAGGAAAGAGCAGAGCAGATCCGTTCGAAGTCCTACCTCATCCAGGTGGAGCGGGAGAAGATGCAGATGGAGCTGAGTCACAAGAGGGCTCGAGTGGAGCTGGAGCGGGCAGCCAACACCAGCGCCAGGAACTACGAGGTGGGTCCAGGTGGGCAGTGTTTGTCCAATCAGCCTCTGGGGACAATAGGCTGGATGCATGCTTACCAGGCTGTAAGAAGTCAGGAACCAGCCAGGGCCAACTGAGGCACTCTGCATGGGGATTGCCAGGTTGTTCCTCTGAGGATACCTATGGTGGGTCCATGTTAGCTGTGCTGGAGAAGGGTGGCTTGATATGGGGAGAGCCACAAAGTGGGGATTCTCTGGCTGTGTTTACTGCTCAGTGAGGCCACAGTGCCAACAAATCTGCTGGGTGTCTTGGTTTCCTCTGTTCTCTGGAGAAATTGGAATGCAGATCTGGCAGATCTACCAAGTGGTGCAGGGGTGACAGGCTTAGAACATTACTGAGTTGCTTGAATTGTCTCACCAGGGTGGTTGTAGGACCTCAGGAAAGTGCCCTACTCTCACTGCTGTGCTTGCTCTTGGCTTCCCAGGACAGCAGGAAAGTGCAGCCTTGCAACTCCAGGAAGGCTCAGTCCAAGAACCTTCTGTCGGCATCGCTTTGATTAACAGTCCTTTGCCAGGTTTTCACTAAGTGCTGATCAGTTGTGAAAAGGCTGCCAAGATTCAGCCAATGCCACAGACCAGGGAATCTCTCAGGCCTTCCTTCCTTTCTTTTCTGGCCCCCACTTGCCGTGTATACATGTACTCACAGTTTCCTGTCCCTGTGTAGATCTCCTCCAGGGTGTAATGCAAATTGGACTGTTAGAGCCAGGAATGTAGATTCCTGCCTTGGTGTGCTGTCTGGGCTCATGAGCCAAGACTTTGAAGTGCCATTTGTTGAGTGGACAGACAATACCAGGGGCCCTTGGACTGTATGAATATGCAGTGCTAATGGAAATGGTCCTGGCTCTCAGGCAGAAGGATGGGCCCTGGAACTATTGGAGTTTCTCTGGGCAAAATGCCTTGAAGGTAGGGCCTGTGTGCCTGCCCTGGATCTCCAATGTCTGGCACATTTGGTGGTGCCTTGTGGGTACCTAAGAGCATTTGAGTGAGGAGTTGCAGCAGGGTCTGTTAAAGCTCAGGGGCACAGAGTGACAAACTTGGGAACTTGAGAAGCTTTTCATGACCACAGACATGCTGAGGGGCCCCAGGAGCCATGGAAATTAGTCGTTTTCAGATTGTCCCTGGAGTCTTGGCTTCTACATTGTTTTTTCAGGGGCTGCCAGGTTGCTGGTAGGTGAGTGTGGAGGACAGGCACTCCTCTTCCTGAAAATGGTGGTAAGACCTAGGGTCTGAAAGCCTACCTGAGCTCCTCATCTGTGTTTGACTGGCAGTGCAGTAGTGATGTGTGGGAGGGCCCTGGGCTGACAGAGCAGTTTCTTTATTTTTGGGGGCTAGGATCAGGCCCATGTAGAACTCATGTGCTCTACCACTGAGCTATACCTCCAAGTCCCCTAATGGAAGATTCTTATTCTGTCTAGCAAAAGGGTCCCCTGGCTATTTTAGAGGCTGCACTTGAAGTTGCATCCCCTTGAGTCCCCTTGTGGTGGAGATTGGCCGTCTTTCCATAAAGCTTCAGCCCTATGTGTGTGCTTTTATTAAACCTATGTGTGTGCTTTTTGGGCTGGAATGTCCTAGGAAAGGGTGGCATAAGCGTTTACTCTGAGTAGGACCTGAGGGAAGTTCCTGGTGGTCCTAGGAGGGAGCTGGTGCTGGCAGCTTCCTGCTGAATCAGGCTGGTTGAGCTAGAAGGCAGGGTGCTGGGTGGGTGGCACTCACCATCTTTCTTCTTGGGATCTGATTCCTACTATCTGGTCCTTTTTCAGGGTCTGAAGGTGAACCCTTCAGGCCCTCATGAGTTGTCACAGTGGCATGTGTCCTAGTTCTATCCCTTCCTCACCAGCATAAACAACATGGCCTCCCTGAGGGTAATGATATGTGGTATCTTTGAAGGGCCACGTGATCAGATACACTTGTGGCAGATCTAGCTCCCCTGTAAATGGTTCCGTTTGCAGGCTGACTTCCACCTGTCCCTGCTCCAGTCATTGGCTCGTTGGGAAGTGCAGACTCATTTTAATGATGGCCTGAGTGTAGTTCGACAAGATCTGCTGGTGCTGCAAAAGCTCAGCTTTTTTCCAAGGTCGATTCTGAATTTTACATTTTCCATGCTCCATCTCATCCCTGCTCATCACTGAGCAGTCAGTTTAATGAGTGTGTGGTGTTATCCATGCTGAGTGCCCTTCAAGGGCCCTGGTTTCTTTCAGTGGGAACTGTTATGCTACTGTGGCAGAAGCACTGGCACTGCCATCCCAGTCCCAGGTTTTCACCTGGTTTTGCTGGGGACTTGGCTGATGGTTCTGTCTGGCTATTCTGTGGGCCTGAATGGCCTAAGTCGGGTCTGGAGTGTCCTTGTCCTGATACTCCTTTGGGATTTCAACTCTCTCTGGCCATGATCTTCCTTCTCCATAGCGTGAGGTTGACCGCAACCAGGAGCTCCTGGCGCGTATTCGGCAGCTTCAGGAGCGGGAGGCTGAGGCCGAGGAGAAGATGCAAGAGCAACTGGAGCGCCATAAGCTGTGCAAACAGAGCCTGGACGCTGCCAGCCAGCAGTTGCGGGAAAAGGAGGATGGCCTGGCTACAGCCAGCGAGGTAAGCATGGGCCTGCATGCAGGCCCTGGGGTTTGCTTTCTTGCCTTCAGCCATTTTCCAAGGGAAAAGAACAAGTGACCTCCCAACTTCACCTAGTAGCAAAGAGGCATCCTTTAAACTATGCTCCTCACATGTGCACCTGTAGTTTTTGCATGGTCATAATCAGAGTAAATAAATTAATTTTCCATTCTGTGATTTTCAATTAGTAAGTGGAGCCCTTTTTTGTTCTTTGTAAATATGAATTTTAATGGTTGGCTAATCCATTTTTGTCCTTTTTCCAGTGTTTGGTTTCCTTGTGTTTGCCCCGATAGCTCCCTGACAGGCAGTTTTGTGCATGCACTCTGTTTATTTCTGTTATGTTTTGTTTGGACAGACCCGAGGAATAGGGTGGCAGACCCAGTCATAGCTCTGTGGTGGTTGTTGCTAGTTGCTGGGTTGTGTTGATAACCACCACGGAGTATCTAGTATTGCTGTAGCTTTCACTGTTCGTAGATGGTGGTATATTCTGGAAATACTTTTTTCTTTTTTTCCAGAAGATGTAAGTAGGTGCCTCTGGATTTGCATTTCTTTGATTATCAGCGAAGTCTTTTAGCATCTCTCAGCATCAGAGACTGCCTTTGAACCAGGATGTATATGAACTGTAGTCTCAGGGACAGCTATGTATGTTGTAGAGACAGCCTGAGCGTTAGTGCTGGTGGGTACTGGACTCCTCTGACCTTCCTTGTCCCTCTTCTGTGGTGTTCAAGATCACAGGTGCCGAGAGGAAACAGATGAGAACCGCCTGAGGAGGGGGGAAACACCATGTCGCATCATTGGTATTCTGTCTCCATGTGGCTTTCTCCACTTGATAGATCCTCAGGAGCGGGCTGTAGGTTATTTTTGCCTTGGCAGCACTGGGGAGCATGTTAAGGTTGTTCCCACATCTGTCTTCTGAAGTGAGTGTTGGCAGGAGAGGAGATGTGATCAGCTTCCAGAGAAGCTGGCTCCTGCTTCTGGAGAAGTGGGCTCTCTGTGGGCCCTGGGATCTGCGTTTTGGGCTGTGTTGCTGTTCTGTGGTCAAAGGGAGCTATACATACACTTCAGTGAAGGGTAGAAGAGGTGGTCCTGAGTGGGGCCATGTCCTCAGAGAAGCCCTCTCTCATCACTCAGTTCAAAGTCATAGGTCTTCCCCGTTGACTGCCATCTCCTATCACAGTGCCCCAGTTTATGTTACTTGCCACTCTGAAGTTCTCCATTTTATCTGTTTACTTGCTGATGGTCTGACTTTCCCCAGGATGTTTGTCCTCCATCAGGGCAGGCTGGCTCTGGTGTAGTGCTTAGTGCTCAGTGCATGTTTACTGAACTCAGCAGGCCATTGATGGATGTGTGTGTGTGTGTTTTTAAAATATATATATATATTTAAATATATATATTTAGTTGTTGATGGATCTTTATTTTATTTATATGTGATGCTAAGAATCAAACCCAGTGCCTCACACATGCTAGGCAAGCACTCTACAATGGAGCCACAACCCCAGCCCAGTGGATGTGTTTTTAATATCTCCATTTCTTTTTTCTTTTTCTTTCTTTTTTTGGTATGGGGGTTTAACCTTAGGGCATCCCTAGCTCTTTTTATTTTTTATTTTGAGACTGGGTCTCACTTGTTTAGGGCCTTGCTAAATTGCTGAGGCTGGCCTTGAACTTTTGATCCTTCTGTCTCAGCTTCCTGAGTTGCTCTGATTATAGGCGTGAGCCACCATGCCTGGCACCTCTGTTGTTTTTTGAGTCCCACTGTGGTGCTCACTCTTGTGATAAAGTGAACCATACAGATTGTTGAGTATGGGGTGCCCCATGTGTGTCCCCTAGAGGGTCATGCTTTGAATAGCACCAGTGTGTTTCCCTGGGTCCTGGGTTGGGTACAGTTCTCAGGAAAAAGAAAGGAGTGCTGTGGCTTCTCTGCAGAGGATGCCACCTCGGGAGACCCCTTGCCCCCTACAGTTCTACCCAGTGTGACTTACTGTGGTGAGGTTGCTGGACCCACTGTCTTGCCCTCTGTGTGGGCTCCCTAGGGTGGAATTTAGGCTGTGTTAGTTTGCATGACAAGGAACAGGGCTGGTTTTTTGTGTTGGCTTGACCAGCATGCTCTTTCCTTCAGGAAGGGGTTGATGGTGGATGAGGTGATGTCAGAGCAAAGAGTGGTGGTTCCTTCACATGCCTATTCTGTGGTGTCAGGTGGACTTGTCCCTCCTGGAAGCTGCTGGATGGGCCCTGCTGGTTTTGCTCTGGGACTGTCTCTTTCTGAGTACTGTAGCCAACCCAGCTGGTTCTAAACCACCTTGCTGGCCTGGGAGTGCTGCATCCTTACTGATGGTTGGAATTGTGGTGTGAGGATGGGTAGAGGAAGAATTCTGGGTTGAGAGCATAATGAGAGCCAAAGAGTGGAGGGAAGGCTAAGGTGGATGCATGGTGTAGGGACACTGTGGGCCTAGGATAAGGGGTATAGAGGCCACCAGGCCTGAGAGTCTAGGCCCATTCTGGCTAGTGGCAGCTTTGCTCTGGGAGTCCCAGGACTAGCTTTCCTCGAGGGCCTGGTTGTAACCCAGATCTGTCTGTCAGCTTGTGGGGACTATGACCCAGGGTTCTGGCCTGCAATACTTCTGAGAGTGTCTGTCTCATTTACCCAGGTGTAGGCTCCGCAGGGGTGGGCTCTGTTCCCACCCCATGGTAACAGGCAGGAAGTGATGGCTCTTCCTTTCACTGTAACTTGCCGGGAAGTTACGTTTGCATCCATGAGCCACCTGGAATCCCCTCTCCTTTCAGACCATCAATGTGTTAAAGGGTCGTGTCTCAGAGCTGCAATGGAGTTTGATGGACCAGGAGGTGCAGGTGAAGCACTTGGAGTCTGAGAAGCAGGAGCTGAAGAAGCAGCTTGAACTGCAGCTCAGGTGAGGGAAAAGGAGCTTGGGGGTGCGGGGCTTTGCCTCTGTGTCTGTGCCAGGCCCTGGATGCTTTTCTCACCGCAGGCTGCAGGAGGGACTGACACAAGGCCTCTGAAACTGGGATTCTGAGTGCTAGGATAAGGGGTGTTTTAAATGTTTTTGAGCCAGGATGAGGGCAGCAGCTCCTCCTTCTCAGGGTGGCACACCTTTTCAGAGCAGGCTTCCAGAGAAGATCTTATGCTGAGCTAGGTTTTGAAGAACATGCAAGACGTCCCTTGAGTTTGTGTGGGCTGTTGATGGGAAAGGACATTTTAGGTTTGGGGGACATGGTAAGCAAGATAGATGTGGGAAAATCTAGAGGATGGTGTGGTCAGGAGGCTTTGGGTTCTCTCCTGAGGAGTTGACCCTTCCCTTACCAGCTGTAATCTGAGTTTTTTGCTTCTTGGGGAGAGGGGTGATCAGGTCTGAGTGGGTCCTTTCTGTGGTTGCATCAGGTCTGGTGATCACTGGTGGAGGGTGAGCAGTGTGTGGAGAACTGTGGGGTGCTGTCAGTGGCCGATGTTCATCCACGGCAGCACCATCCAGATGAGAGCCACTGCAGGGGCTACTCCAGGACCTGGGTGTACCCTTGTAGTGGCCTTGTTTGTGCCAGGAGATTAGGCTGAGAGTATTCTTAAGGTGTTCCTTCATGTCATGCACTCTTCTCTGAACAGGAAATGTCAGGAAGTTAATCAGAAAATTCAGGAATTTCAGGCTAGCCAAGAAGCAAGAACAGACCAAGAACAGAAGATTAAGGTGGGTTGCTCTGTGTCAACCTTGTGTGTGTCCTGCAGGCATCTCAGGGGTGGTCTTAGCCCTTCTGCCACCCACTATTTGCAGGCCTTTCTGAGCTGAAGATGCCCTCAGTGGATGTTAGCCACTGTCCTATCTTCTAGGTACTGTGCTGGCTGCCAGGAGGCCAAGGTGAGTGAAATAACCATTTCTTTGTTTGTATGTGGTGCTGAGGATCGAACCCGGGTCGCACGCATACCAGGCGAGCGCGCTACCTCTTGAGCCACATCCCCAGCCCTGAAATAACCATTTCTGCTCCCAGGAAGCTTGTGTCCTAGTGAAGAAAGGCCCACTAGAAACACAAGGAAAAAGTGACATTGGAGATGGTACAAAGTAGACCTACAAAAGTTGAAACCCTGCCCATAGTCACATACTGGAGAGTCACTGAAATGGGTCCCCAAGCCAGGTCCATCTGATGGGAGCTCAGGCCACATGTTTCACTGTGGAGGGTGTTGCCAGAAAGATGATGCCTTGAGATCCCTTCCATGGCCTCTTGTTGCCTTTGGAGTAACAACCAGGCCCTTCAGGAGACCCGTGGCCATGGCTCCCTACAGCTTTCCACTGTGCCTGCTTGGGCAGGTTGTGCGCTTTGCTCCTGCTCTCCTTGGCTGCCAGCCTGCTTGGCACCCCCACTTGCCCCCCACAACTCACCTTCTTGGTTAGCTTCTCCTGAACCTTGTCCTTCCCTCTATGACCCTTAGCCCACCTCTCAGTCTTTGCTTGCCTGATTTGTATTCTGTGTCACTCTGCCTCTGCCTCTTGACTTAGCCCCTTACAGAGCTGGACTCTGTGACACTTATTATTATTTTTTTTGTCGGTGTAGGAGGGATTGAACTCAGGCACTTGACCACTGAGCCACATCCCCTGCCCTATTTTGTATTTTATTTAGAGACAGGGTCTTACTGAGTTGCTTAGCACCTCACTAAATTGCTGAGGCTGGCTTTGAACTTGCAGTCATCCTGCCTTAGCCTCGTGAGCGGCTGGGATTATAGGCATGCACCGCTGTGCTTGGCTTTAGTGGCACTTATTGATAGACCAATTTGGATATTGTTTGTACTCAGCCTGTTTGGTGATTGTCACTAAATGCCAGTGTGCTTCTGTTGAGTCCTAAGGTGACAGACGTTACAAAGAAGTCTGTTCTTGCAGTTGAAATGGACTCAGTTGCTGCAGGAGTGCTGCTGGTGCAGAAGTGACTTCATGTAATGAGAATGTTATGTCCTTGCTGAGTGTCTTTGGTCCAGGTGTGCCAGTGGTTCCTTCTGGATAAATAAGTCTGGGAGGAACCAGATGGATGGATGCATTTATGTGGTGTGGATGGATGCTGGCACAAATGGGCAGGGCTAGAGGTGGCTGAAGAGGACACAGCCAGAATCACATCAGGTGCAATCTCAGGAGGGATCTGGGGTTGGGGCCTAATCCAGGGAGATTGCCGAGGTTCTGGTACTGTTATAACTTAGCAGAGGAACTTTGTGGTTCCTATGAGTAGACTTTATTTTTTAGAAAAGTTTTAGGTTCACAGCCAAATGGAAGAGAATATAAGAGGATTTCCAGACCCCTTGTCTCCCACCATCATCTCCCCGCAGTTAGCACCCGCTTCAAAGTGGATCATTACCACAGTTGACTAAGCCGCATTGACTCCTCATCACCTACTCCACAGGCTACACTGGAGTTCACCCTTGGGGGCCACATTCTGAACAGATGCACCCTGACATGTGTCCCCCATTGTAGTGTCTTGCAGCCCTCCGAGCACCACTTGCTTTTCCTCCTCCCCCTGAGGACCACTGCTATCTCACTGCCCCATCCTTCTCTTCTCTCCAGAGTGTCCTGCAAGCGGAAGCCACCACATGTGCCTTTTCAGACTGGCTTCTCACTTAGCTGAGACTTGTATTTCCTAGGTGTCCTCTGGCTGCTCACTCTTCTTTCCTTTCTTCCTCTCTGCCTGCCTCTGTCAGGACCTGGAGCAGAAACTGTGTCTGCAGGAGCAGGATGCTGCCGTGGTGCGGAGCATGAAGTCTGAGCTGCTGCGGCTTCCCAGGATGGAGCGGGAGCTAAAGCGGCTGCGGGAAGACAATGCACACCTGCGGTGAGGAGCTGGGATGAGGCCCAGCTGCTTCCAGATGCGACTGGGGTTCATGGGGTGGGTTTGTCCCCTGTATATGTGGCTGTGGGAGTGACAGTTTCTGGCCTTGCAGGGAGATGAGGGAGACCAACGGGCTGCTCACAGAGGAGCTGGAGGGACTTCAGAGGAGGCTGGGCCGCCAGGAGAAGATGCAGGAAACTCTGGTTGACTTAGAACTGGAGAAGGAGGTAAGGGTTCAAGTGGGCAAGCCATGCCTATGAGACTGTCCTTAGCCCTCTCCAGAGGACTCTGGCCATTTCCATCTTGTGCAATAGCTGGTTACCTGTAATGTACTTATTGTCATGGCAGTGTGGTAGGAAGAACAATGGCCCTCAAGGGGTCCATGTCCTAATTCCAGAACCTATGAATGCATGTGACAAGGTTGAATCTGCTAATCAGCTGGCCTGCAGTGGGGGAGGATCCTGGTTGTCAGGTGGGCTGCATGGTCTAAGGAAGTAGGAGAGGAAGACCTGCCTGCCATTGCCAGCTGTGAGGGTAAAGGCAACAGGTGTGGGCAGCCCTAGAAGCTGGAAAAGACAATAGATGGATTCTCTTGGGAGCCCCTAGAAGGAATGCAGCTGGCCCACACATGAATTTTAGCTCAGTGAGAACTAAGTGGGATTTTAGGCTTAAGTATTGTAGGAAACTATGTTGAAGCCACTGAGTTTATGCAGTTTAACTCAAGGCTATAGAGGACTGGCACAGAGGGTGTGCCAGCAAGGAAATGGCACATGGTGCCTACATGTGAGGACGTGATGGAGAGCCATGCTGGATGTTTTCTTCTGATCTGTCATTGTAACTTACCAGTGACGCTGTGTGGGAAAATGCCATTGCTGTACAGTATTGGAAAGTCACCTTGTGGTTGGAGGAGGAAATGGAGGGTCAGTGTCCAGTGAGTTTGGACCAGAGCTAAGGATTCCTGGCTCCTGCCTGGAGTTTTTGTCCTTTTTACTGCTTCTCCTGAGTCACTCTGTTGCTGTTCTACCCTGGTTTGTCTGACATGCTCCACACCACTGTTCCAACCATCTTAACCATCTTTGGCCGCCCTGAATTACACTGGCTACTTCCTGACCTGGGGAGCACTCTTTGTCCTTTTTTGGAGCTTCAAGACAGCTCAGAGCCATTTGGGGCCACGGAGCCCTCTGAGCAGCTGCTGCGGCTGTTTGCCATCAGTGGGGCCTTCCAGGGCAGCTCCTCCTCAGAGGTAGCTTCTGTAGGAGTGTATTGGAAAGACAACTGTCAGCCAATTGCTCTTCTCTTTTTTCTCCGGACATAGTTATTTTTGAAATTGTTTTAAGATTTCGGGGTTTAGAATTACATTGCTTGTAGTTTGAAGTCCTGCTGTGGATGCTTGCTGGCTCTTTGACTCTGGGCCAGTTCCTTAACCTGTTTGTCTCTTCATCTGCAGAGTGAGGAATAGTGACAGTGTCTGCCTCATGTCAAGTGTTCAGAGCAGGGCCTGGTGCATAGTAACTTGACCAGCACTGGCTGTAGGAAAGTTAATAACCAAGCATGTGCTTGGTACATAGAGGAGATCTGGAAATACTCGAATGAATGGTTTGTAGTAGCACTCAGCTGGTTATGGGAGGAGGTGACAGGAGGTCAAATCCAAGTGGTTCTTCCTTCAATTGCTTCAATTCCAGAAGGGCAACTTTCTGGGCTTTGGGCCAGCATTGAACAGGCCCATTCTCTTGGGGCTTGCTGGTCCTAGTCTGCCATAGGATTGGGGAAAATTTGTCTGTTAGACTGAGTCCATCTGTCTGGGGCTTGGCATCCTGAGAGGTACTTGGGAGAGGGGAGAGGTGAGTCCTTAGGGTTCAGCTGCCCAGATCTGCACCCTGGGCACAAGAGACTGCAAAACCTTTGCACCTTCATGTTCCTTGTAGCTTGCTGGATTCACACTTGGATATACAGGTCCAGGAAGGAATGAGCTGTATGCCGCATAGCTTCAGCAGCTGGGAATAATAGCCTGATTGCTTTGGTGCATCCTTGGAGCAGCCACACATCTGAGCTCAGAGATAAGGGGCAGATCCTTCCCTAAGATTGGGGGCTTAGTGTCTGTGTCATAGTGTTTTTGTGCCAGTTGTCTGACACATGGTGATAGGAGACCTGCCTATACTGTTTTTCAGAGGCTGCTGGCGAAGCTGCAAAGCTGGGAGAATCTGGACCACACCATGGGCTTAGACCTCAGGTAGGTGGGCGCTGTCCCCCATCCCTACCTCTCTGGGTAGTTGGCTTCTGTATTGACAAGGCAGCCCTGCCTCTTTGTTCAGAGTCCTTTCCAAATAGGGGTAGGAGCTTTGGACTCACCCTGCCTGTGTTTAGTGAGGCATTTCACAGTGGTAGGGAAAGGGAACTGATGGACTCTTCTTGTCTAAGTCTCAGTAATGCCTTCATTGAAAACCAGATGTCCTTGAGCAGAGCAGGGGCAACTGTCCGATTGCCTTGCATTGTCAGACTTGGTTAGAGGACTCTGTACATGCCCAGGAAGTAATTGCTTTGGGAGAAATAATTTCTTTTGTGTGATTGTAACCTGAGAGGTTGGGGATGAACTGGATTTAGGGTTAAGCCATGATAGTGGATGTTGTCCTACTCGGGCCCCTGGAGCAGCCTCTGTAACTTGTCTGTGCCAAGCTCATTGCCAGTGGGTGGGTGGAGGGATTCAGAATGGGCTGCATGTTGGAGCTGCTGGCCATCATGTTCTGACACATACAAAGGGCGGAGCTGTTCCTGTTACCAGTCCCATCTGTCTTCTGTCCCGTCTTTCTGGGTACCACTGCTCATCTGATACAGCACTGGCTTTGTGGTCCTCTGCCTGTTAGCTGCTGTGGCCCTCTGCAGATTGATTGCCTCCCAGCCTTGGTCCAGCTCCCCCTTCTCAGTTCCCGATGTGTTCTAAGTCTCAGGGAGAGTGTGGATTGATCCTTTTGAATGAGTCATTGGACCCCAGAACACAGGCCTGTGAAGTTTAAGGAGCCGTTTGTTTTATTTGCTCAGGGGATTGTAAAACTTGCAGTTTCCTGGTGTCTTTCCTGCTGCTCTGGGAAAGTGAGGACTGAGACTTACTGAGCTGTCCTTTGCTATAATTATACATCGACTGCTGGCTCTGGAATCTGCCACCTTCTGATTGGCAATGTTGGCTTCAGTTCTGTTCCTTGACAATGCCTCTTGATTTTCTTTTTGTCTTGAGAAGTCACAGAGGACAGACCAGGCTGCTGTTTCCTCTTGAACTCCACCTGCAGAATCTGGGCTCATGGAGAGCTGGCCCAGCAGGGCTGATGCTGTTTGTTTCCTCCTGTTCTCTGAACTTGCTAGGTATCCAAATGGGTCTTGGAGCTTCTCTGATCACCAGACACATCTCCATTTCTTACATTTCTTGTAAGGGAGATAAGAAGCCCCTTGTGCCTGATTGGCTCTGTTGGAGAGGTCTGCCAGCAGCTTCTAGCATCAGTCAGATACGTAGAACTGATGTGTCTGGCTGCCATTCTGACCAGAATGGCACCAACTTCTCTGTCCAGGTTGGAATGTCCAGCTGCTCCTTGAACCATTTGGACCCATCCCTTCTGTCTGGGGACCCTGTTTTGTGGCTGGCATGAGGGCGGGCTGGTTCTTGGGAGGCCACATGCTATGTGTGTTGTTCTTCCTATTGTCCCAAGTCCCTGGCGGTGGTGCCTGTTGCCATCCTGGGGCTGGGCAGGAAGAAGGAGTGGGCACTGCGGGCACTGTGTGTCCCCATCTAGGGCAAGTGGATCTGACCTTTGCCCCTTAGCTAGTGAGACCCTTACCAGGGGCCACACCACTCTAGGCCCCTCTTATCATGGCTGAAAATGAGCACAGTATTTCTCCCACTCAGTGCTTGTGAAGTAGAGCCAAATCGCATCCCTAGGACATGCCTCAAGGTGTTACTGTCCTTTTGGAAGGCAGAGGGGTGCCATCCTTACTGTGGTGGACCCTTGGGCTCCTGAGGTTCCCTTGCTGGGGGACATCTGTGAAGGGCAGGTCTTTCTCCTGCTTCATGTGTTGTGCCTGGTTCTCTTTGGGCTGTTGTGGGGGCCTGGTATCTTGGAAGCCTCTGTGCTACTTGCTTACATTCCTGCCCCCTCCCCCCCCCACTGCCACCCAGCTGTCTGAGAACCCACCTTCTTGGGGCAGGCTTTGAGCTCAGGTGATTTGAGGGCCATGGTTATGCTTGTCCTGTAGGTCTGGCATACAGATCAGCTGCATTAGATGAGGCCCTTCATCAGAGTCACCTAGAGCTTGGGCCCTGGGGTGCAATTCAGTGTCAGAAAGGTGCCGTTAGCATGCATGAGGTGTTGGGATTGATCCTCAGCACCAAAAAAAGAAGAGAATAATTTCTCCACTTAAACTGGATGTGGTGATGAATACCTGTAGTCTATTACTCGAGAGGCTAAGGCAGCAGGATCGCTTGAACCCCTGAGTTTGAGGCCAGCCTGGGCAGCATAGTGAGACCCTGTGTTAAAAAAAAAAATCATCTGGAGTTTGGAGAAAGTAGATTCCTGGGCTAAGCTCAGACCTAGTAGGTCAGCATCCCCAAAGGCTGGACTTAATATTGGGGTGACCTTGAGAACTGCCATGATGAGGATTTTGGCTTTTTTTCTTTTCTGGGGAAGCAGGTTTTGGGCAGTATTTAGGGCTTTCTTTGTAGGGTGGGTGATTCGGCAGAGCTTTGTACTTCCTGAGATTGAAGCTGGTGTCGGGAATGGGCACCAGGGGAGCAGGGAACAGTTGAAGCCCAGTGCTCTGACTTGGGGTCTTTGCAGGAGCAGTTGCATATTTGCATGTTTACACATTTGTGCAAAGACACACGACTCAGTACCAGTTTAGGGACCCACCACTTGAAATCCATCCAGGGACCTGAGACGGTCAGCCAGCTGTCACTGAGGAAGACTGTGTGGGAGTGGGTTTTGGTCTGTGACATTTAGGCTGAGGCTCTGCCATGATTTTGGGGCGTGTTTGTCGCTGGCTCTATGGGTTCCAGCCACCACTAGGTGGCACTACCCCCTTGGTGATCTGACTTTCCTCTCCGAGCCTTGTGGGTACCCTTTGCAGCCTGTCCTTGGGCCATTTGCCCTCCTATACAGACTTTTTCATTAATACCAGGGGTCTGACTGACCAGGGTGCAAGGATTCTTTTGTCCCAGTTTCTGCCATTTCTGGGGTGGGTTGAGGGGGCAGGCAGCAGCTCTCCCCTGTCAAGTGCCTGCCATGTCCTTGATGAGTCTCTCTAGGGGTCTTGAGCCCTCTGGGGTCTGTGTGCTTCTGGTGCTGAAAGCAGGTACTATCAGTGTGGGTGCTCTTCTGAGAACTGAGGTCTGGCTTTCCTGAGATTGTCAGGGGATGTGTGGCTTTAGACTCTGGCTTAACATCAAGTTCTCTATAATGTGACAGTGATCACCTTCCCAGTTTGGGATTTTTTATGTCTGAGAAGGCCAGGGCTGGGACTGGGGCTGTAGCTCAGTGACAGCGCTTGCCTTGCACTGGGGTTGTCAATCCTTAGCACCACACAAAAATAAATAAAGGCATGCTGTCTATCTACAACTACAAAAATATAATAAAATGAAATAAAGTAAGATAAATAAAGCCCAGAGATATTAGGAGAGATGGTTGGGTGAGTTGGATGAGTTGGCTGGGGTGGGTCTTTTGGCACAAACCATGAGGAAGACACTTTGGGCCGAGGTACTGTGTCTGTCATATGAGGATGTATCCAGTGCACAGGATCACATGGGCTAGGTGCAGATTAGGCTTCCTGAGAGTCCCAGGGAGGGAGGAAATGGCAATGTGTGTGTGATGCTGTGGCATGGGGTGACAGGGACCTGTGACCCAGCAGGGATGGAGAGCATTGGTGCTAGGAAGCATGTAAGCATGATATCCTCATCCTGAGGGGCTTTGAGAGTTTACTGAAGGATTCAGCACAGTGTGGGGTGGCGACATGATGAACTTGGTCTTTCAAGAGCTCTGTCTGTCTAGGGAATGACTTGAAGTACGGAAAGTGCACAGTTAGAGGCGGTGGTGACCAGGAAGGACTGCCTGGGGCCCTGATGGAATCGTAGAGACGGGCTGGTAGGAAAGATAGAGTGGAGTCCATTCTAGGAACCCAAGGGTGCTACTTTTTAGAAAATGATTTGAATAAGATTAATTAATAAATTATTTTAATAGAAAAATCCTATTGACACATTTCAAGATGAACAGAAGTATTTGTGAAAATTTAACAATTATGATTGAAACTCTCAGCCAGCTAGGAAAAGAAGGGAAATTCCATAAGCAGATAAAAGCCATTTATGAAAAACAACAATGAATATAATATTGATAGACTGACCACTGCCCTGACATGGGGACGAGGCAGAGCTGTCATTGTACTGAATGTCCTCGCTGTGCAATCAGGTAAGAGAAAGAAAAGGTTAGACAAGCTGGATAGAACAAATGAAACTGTCTCCATTTGGAGACAACATAATTATTTATGTCAGAAGTCTTGAGGAGTGAATAAAAAAGTATCTAGGGCCAGGCAGAGGGAGGCTGAGGCAGGAGGGTTGCAAGTTCAAGGCCATTCTCAGCAATTTAGTGAGACCATTTCTCAAACAAACAAACATACAAACAAAAACTCTGGAGGTTCAGCTCAGAGGTAAAAGCACCCCTGGGTTCAATCTCCTGTATTACTCCTGCCCCTCAAAAAAGTACCTGGACCAATTAGAGAGGTTAAGAGGGTCATAGAATGCAGGAACAATATACAAAAATAGATTATATTTCTGTGTACTAGCAGCAAACCATTAGAAATACTGTTTGTGTTGTACTGTTTACAATAACATCAGAACCCAGTGGTGCATGCCTATAATCTCAGCTACTCCAGAGGCTGAGGCAAGAGGATCACAGTTTTGAGGCCAGCCTAGGCAATGTAGCAAGACCCTGTATTTAAAAAAAAGAGTGAGGGGTAGAGGGGGGCACTGCGGTTGTAGCTCAGTGGTAGAGCACTTGCCTAGCATGTAGAAGGCCCAGGGTTCCATCCTCAGCACTGCAAAACAAACAATCTACATGTAAAATACTTAGGGATAAATTTAACAAAATGTTTAAGATCTGCACTCTGGAACCCATAAGATGCAGCTGACAGTAATTAAAGATGACCTAATAATATAGGGAAATGGAGAGAAACCATAAGAGGAAAAAATAAACTCCCTGTGCTCTCAGCACAGCACTCCGATACCAGCTGTGGTTTTCCACACAGCAAGCTGTCCTCCATGGACACCAGTGAGTGGCTGCAGTTCAGTTCAGACACTGTCTACTTGGAGTTAGTGTCAGATTCCCCCAGGTAAAAGGCTAAGGAACCTTCAGTTGTGCAGCTGTCTGGAAGCTCTGTGGTTTTTGGGGGGCCTTCCTCTGTAGGCATAATCGATGGCATCATTGACCATTGTGGCCAGCTACCTCCTGCTGCTCTCTCCTTTGTGGAGGGTGAGTGCCAGCTTGACATCCTGCCTTGCTCTTTCTTTTTCTTTTTTTTTTTTTTAAGAGAGAGTGAGAGAGGAGAGAGAGAGAGAGAGAGAGAGAGAGAGAGAGAGAGAGAGAGAGAGAGAGAGAGAGAATTTTTTAATATTTATTTTTTAGTTTTCGGCAGACACAACATCTTTGTTTGTATGTGGTGCTGAGGATCGAACCCGGGCCGCACGCATGCCAGGCGAGTGCGCTACCACTTGAGCCACATCCCCAGCCCCTGCCTTGCTCTTTCTGGTGAAGTGCCTCATCCTGAAGTTTCCTAGGGCAGCCCGTGGCCAGCTGTCTCATTAGCATACAAAGGACCATTATCCCTCTGGAGATTTCAAGGGTTTTAGGAACTTAAGTCAGGAGACAGTGAGAAAGACCAAATATGTTCCACAGCATCATGGAGTGATCATGTTTGTATTAGAAGAGCCAATATTGTTAAGATGGAAGTTCTCTTGAATTAATCCTTGTATTCAGCACAGTCTCAATAAACTGATTTCTAAAATTCATATCAAAACATTCAGGACCTAGACTAGCTGTAACAATTTCAAAAAAAGGTAGAGGGCTTATATTGGCCAATTTCAAGGCTAGCTATAAATGTAGTGTGTTAAAAGAGTATCGTATTGGTAACTCAGTGGAACAGAGTGGAAAATTCAGAAATAATTCTAGAATGCAGTATCAGTAGATTTTTGTGGAAATTGTAAAAAAAATTTAGTGGGAGGTGCCAGGCTCTGGTGCACACCTGTAATCACAGTGACTGAGGAGGCTGAGGCAGGAGGATTGTGTGTTCAAAGCCAGCTTCAGCAACTTAGTGAGGCCGTAAGCAACTCAGTGAGACCAGTCTCTAAATAAAATACAAAAAAGGACTGGGGGTGTGGCTTAGTGGTTAGGTGCCCATGGGTTCCATCCCTGGTTCAAAAAAAAAAAAAAAAAAAAGAATTTTGTGGGAGAACAATAATCTTTTCAACAAATGGTTGTAGAACAATAGTGTGTCTGTGGTGTGAGCCTGAACACTCACCTCACACTGAACACAGGATTTCACTCAAAGTGGGCCACATACCTATGCATTAAAGCTAGAACTTCTGTGTTTGGCAAAGAGTTCTTAGGACATACAGAGCATGAATTATACATGAAAAAATTCGATAAATTAGACTTCATTAAAATTTAAAAACCTCTCAAAACACACAAGAAAGTAAAAAAAGCAGATCATGGACTAGGAGAAAATATTTGTAATACGTGTACCCAACAGAAGACTTGTATCCAGAACATACAAATAATACTTATGAATCTATAAGATGACCAGATTAAAAAGGGCCAAAGAGTTTGAACAGATGCTTTACATGAGAAGATATATGCATGGTAAATAAGGACAGTGAGAAGACGCTCAGCATCATTTGTCATTAGGGGAATACAAATTACTCATGTTGAAATACCACTACGTACCCAACAGTCTGCCCAAAAATAGAAACACTGGCCCTCCCAGCTGTCGGTAGCGATGGGGAACAACCAGACCTTGTAAACATTGCTTTTGGAACTAGGAGATGGTACAACCATTTTGGAAATGTTTTGGCAGCATTTTTACAATTAGAACATGACCCAGTGATTTTACTTTTAGATATTTACCCAAAAGAAATGAAAGCATGACTTCGCGAAGGCTTGTACAAGGATGTCCTAGGAGCTTTGTCCTGCCTGTCGGTAGGAGAGAGGAGAGTGTACCATGGGCTGCCCACACAGTGGAAGGCCACCCAACAGTGAGGAGCGCAGAAGCATGTGTGAGCCTCTGGCTGATAGAAGGAACTTCAGCTTGGACTGTACGACTGCATTTACTTGTAGTGTTAGAAAGGGCAACGCTGACCTGTAGTGACCGGAAGCAGGCCAGATTTCTCTTGAGAGCACAGGGAGTCTTAGGGTGCTGGGAATACTCTAGCGTGAGGGAGGTGCTGCCTGCATGGGCATGTGCAAGTCAGGACTTGCGGTGCTGCAGCTTTAAAATGGGTATAAGAGAGGCCTTGAAGAAGCTGATTTGTATGTTGGAAAGCCTTTGGGGATTACTTGGACTGGACTGGAGAGAAGATGGAGCTGCTGTTTAGAGTCAGCCTTGTTTTGGGAAGGAGTCTGTCCCTTAGCTTGTTGAAGGCCATGGCAGCCTGAACCTCCTGGGCGGCTTTTAGTGCCAGGCTTCCTCAGTCTGTCTGGGTCTTTGGGGCTTAGGGCACTAGTGCTGTGGAAGTGGCATTGGATGAGTAGTGGCAATGTGGAGTCCAGGCGTCGGCTGCAGAAAGGCAATTTTGCATGATTGCCTAAAATCAAAAACAGTCATGTGGCAAATGTGAGTGGCTAAAATGAGTAGTATGGCGTGGTCTTCATCCGTCACCTCCACCAGGGGAGCTCATCCTGGGGTGGCTGTCCTTGCCAGCTTCCTAGCCCTGGGACATTGTGTTCTAATGTTCACGGATGCCAATCACACAACAGTAGAAGGGACAGTTTCCCTGTCCATCTTTCCAGGTAATGCCTGATAACTTTCTCATCTGTCTTTCTAGAAGCATGCGAAGGTGCAGCTTGCTGTTTGTGCATTTCTTCTTTTTAGGTGGGGCTTTTTCTGCTTTGTTGTGCATCTGTTTTTCACCTAGTTTTTGTATTTTGGTGCCTGCAGTGAGGAGCTACCCAGGATTCCATAGTATGAATGGACTCTTATTACCTTCAGTCCTCTGTTGAGGAGACAGTAAGGTTGTTTCCAGTTTTTCCCCAATCAGCAGCGCTGTGTTGGTTGGATGAATTCTCAAAAGCAGAATTTTTAGTTCAAAACATATGCACATTTGAAATTGATAGCTCGTGCCAAATTGCCCTTCAAAACTGCTGTACATTTCAATCATCATATGTGAGTGTCATTGCTTAATTGGGGTAATGTGCTTTGGAAGGTTCTAGCAGATTCGGAGCAAGTCACAACAAAGTGAGATGAGCAGGCATCTTCAGTGGCTTGGCTTTTTAAAAAATTGATTTAGCGATTCTTATTGAGAGAAGAGCCTTATTAAATAGGCATGGAGTGGGGCTGGGGATGTGGCTCAAGTGGTAGCGCGCTTGCCTGGCATGTGTGCGATGCTGGGTTCAATCCTCAGCATCACATACAAATAAAGATGTTGTGTCTGCAGAAAAGCTAAAAAAAATAAATATTAAAAAAAAATTCTCTCTCTCTCTCTTAAAAAAAAAAAAAGGGCTGGGGATGTGGCTCAAGCAGTAGAGTGCTCGCCTGGCATGCATGCAGCCTGGGTTCAATCCTCAGCACCACATACAAACAAAGATGTTGTGTCCGCCGAAAATTTAAAAAAAAATATTAAAATTCTCTCTCTCTCTTTCAAAAAAAAAGGGCATGGAGCGAGCATCGGGTCCCTTTGTAGTCATGTCTCTGCTTTACAGAGAGAACAATTTGCCTGTGGCCAAGATACCTCTGTGGTTTGGCTCCTGGCCCTGTCCCTTTGTGCCTGAGCCTGGCCTTTTTTCAGATCCGCTGGTGGGCATCATACCTGTTAGGTGCATGGGGCTTGCTGGGAACCCAGGAGGGTGTGGAGGTTGATGGTGTAGGGGGATGGAGAGCAGGAGGTCTATGTCAGCTCTGAAGCCTGGCAGCTGTGACCACCTGAAACTGCTGACCCGTCACCAGGAGTCAGTGGAGAACCTCCAAGTGCTGACCTGGACATTTTCCCAAAACATTTGTAGCCTGGCCAGATGTCAGGTTTTGGGGACCTGCTTCCCTGATGTGCGAGACCAATTAGAAGGACAGCAAGGGGGAGTGCGTGGTCTCCTTCTAAGGAAGGAGCTAATTGACCCGCCGGGATGCTGTCGTTACCCTGATTTGTGTGTTCATGGTACATAATTACCAGGGCTTTGGGTTGATTAGTGCAAGGAGCTCTGTTGGTGCTTGGGAAGGTGGGTGAGCTGTCAGGTGTCTTGGCCCTTTGTCACTGGTCTTGGCTTGGTTTTCTTTGAGGCTCAGAATCAGAAAAAGAGGAAAGAAACGTTCGACTCCTGGGTGCTTGTGGCCCTTTCCCCTGCTTTTCTTTTGGGCTCTCTCTTCTTAAAGTTAAGAGTCCTTAACTGTGAGCTTTTCCTGTCAAGCCCACAAAATAGTGAGGGAGGGACCTTCAGGCCCCTTGTCTGTAATGGGCTCATCCCCACACCCAGGAGCCCCAGAACTGAGGGCCTCTTGAGCTAGTCGACAGCTCCTCACAGGCTCAGGCACCTTAAAGGTCAGCCTGTTCTCCTGTGGTAGAACTGGTTGCTTGCTGCTTTCTGTTTGGTTGGCTTTCTTTAAGTGCTGTCCTTTTAGCTGTTTGGGATTGAAAGGTAGGCCTTGTCTTCTGAGCCTTGGTGTGTGCATACAGCAGGCATTCACTGGTGTTGGGAGAGGGAGAGGGGTGTTCATATGTTAGGCGTGGTACAGGCTGGAACCCTCATCTCTCAGTGGGAAGCAGAGCAAGGGGAGCCCCAGGGAGGCAGCCCATCTGCTTCTTTGCCCCTTGTGAAGTTTGGGTGCCTGTTCTCGTGACATTGGTGGCCACCCTGATGTGCTGATGGCTTCAAGAGGAGAAAGACAGGCCATGGCTATTTTATTCAGGTTAAGTTGGGCAGGCTGGGATGGGGCTGTCCCCTCTGCTTGTACTACACCCTGAACAGATGTGGTGGCAGGGTGGAACATGGAAGAGAAGCTTTCCAGGAGAGACGCCTCCTGTGGCCCAGACAGTTGTGCACTCTGCAGGGCGAGTTTCTGACCTGGAATTGCTTTATACTTCTTGTTTTGTTCCTGGTGCCCTAAGCTCTTTCTGGGGCTTTCCTCCACATTTCGAAGATAGGGCTCTTCTACTGTGTCTCCTTTTAAATTGAGATAATAAAATCTAAAGCCAGATGGTAAAAGGATTTAGCTCTTGGAGGCTGTGATGATTCCCAGGGGATTGTATTGGAGGTACAGTGGCATTTCAGGTGTCCAGGTTCGTTTTGCCTCAGCAGGCCTGCTGGGTCCTGCCACTTGTTGGCTCTTCCTTGTCAGCTGCAGGGTCCTAAGACTTCTCTCTGCCCCAGGAAAACACGGAGAGCCTTGGAACCCAGCATGAGAAAGGGTCAGTTCATTCAGAGAAGCTGTGTGTGGGGGGTGGTGGTGGTGGTGGTTGCAGTTGACAGAAAGTTGAAGCCAGCTGAGCACAGGCTGTGCCCAGGTAGCTTCCAGATGACATGTGGCCTTTAGAGGGCCAGTGTCTTAGGCCTGGCTTTCCCCTTAAGCCTTGAGGCTGTGAGGGTCACCCTGGATCACAGGGCCCTGAGCCATGGTGTCTTTCCTCACAACATGCCATCACTTGCATCAGAAACTACAAGTCCTGCTCTTGCTGTCCTGCCTATCCCAGCTTCCCATGCTGTCCTGCCTGGCCAGAGCACATGTTCCCTTGCTGTTGAACCTCCTAGACCTGGTGCCCAGGTCCCCTGCCTCCTGAGCCCTGCATTGTTCTGCCTGGGAATCAAGTTCTGGTCCTTCTGAGACAGGTGGGAGGTGTAGCAGGGGTTGGAGGGTGGCTGGCCACTGTGTACACTGTGGAAAGCTGGTGCTGTGGAGCAGGCTGTCCTTCAAGAAGAGTCTGTTGTTCAGACATATCGGGGAGTAGGTTTGTACTAACAGCTGTGAAATGAAATGATTATTTAAATGGCAGGCACAGGGCTGTCTGAGAGGTTGCAGGGCATTGGTGGTCTTTCTTGTTCTCTACATTTTCCTTTGTGATGTTTCCATTGGATCTGGGTGCAGAGCTCTGAGCTGCCCCTGAAGCCCGAGTTCCCATGTACATTTTGAACACCTGCAAAATGCCTTGTTCTGCATAAGCTCTGCAGCCTGAAATGCTGCTGGTATCTTAGGAAGGAAGTCTAGGCCTTCTGTGTGTAGGCTCTTGCCAGGCAGTGGGGCCTGCTGAGGCCATGGAGCTCTTATCTGATGAGGATCCCTGAGGGATGAAAAGGAGGAGGATGAGGTGAATGAGGTACCTGACTACAGGGATGGTGGGAAACAGCATGGGCAGGTGTGGAGTGATTTGGGTGGAATAGGGTGCTGTCCACGGGTCAGGTCAGTGGCGCTGAGTCAGCATCATGCATGGCCTGAGTGAAGCTTTACTCTCATTGAGACCTTCTGCTTCCCATCATGCTGACCAGCGGGAACATTGAGATATACAGAGGCTTTGAAGGCTTTGTTGTCAGTGACCATAGTGGAGTTCTCTGTCTTATTCTTCCTAGTGCCATTGGACTCTGGTTTAAAGTACTTTGCATTCCTGAGGAGGTCAAGCCATACTGTGTTGGGTTCTTTTTATGGCCTGGATGTGTCTATGTGTAGATCACTTGCTTTAGTGAGCTTTCTCTCATTGTAACAAATACCTGAGATAATCAACCTACCAAGAGAAAAGGTTTATCTTGGTTCATAGTTTTATAGGTTCCAGTCTCCAATAATTGGCCCTGTTGTTTTGGGCCTGAGGCGAGGCAGCACATCATGGTGGGAGCCTGTGATGGAGTGAAACCACTTATGTCATTGCCTAGAAGCAAAGGAGAGGAAAAGGAAGAGACTAAGATCCTACAGTCCTCTTCAAGAGCATGCTCCCAGTGCGCTAAGGACCTCCTAATGGACCCTGCCTCTAAAGGTTCCACACCCCTGCATGTAGTGCCACACTGAGGTCCATGCCCTTAACAGAGCTCTTTCAGGGGACATTTAAGATCCAAACTATAGCACTGCCCTTCCTTGTATCTGCATTGAGTTCTTTTTTGGGCCTGGATATATGTCTGTATAGGTAGCCATGCATTCATCTTGGCATTGTGGACTCAGGATGTGGGGGTCCTTGGGGTGGCACTCTCATATTGCCACTTGTGATGATTTCTGGTGCATCTGTAGAGGCACAGATGTGGCATGACCCTTCCTCCCCACTTTCTGCTGGCCATGCTATGAATAGTACCTGGGGCCTGTGCATGCAAGGCAAGTGCTTGATCACTGGGCTGCACCCCATCCCTAGAGGCATGCTTTCTGAGGCACTGAGACAGAGGTACCCAGATTGAACTGAGCCTACCTTCCCTTTTGGGGCCTTTGTGGGGTAGTTCTGACAGGCTCTTTGTCATAATAACTCAGATGGCACCCAGACAGAACTGAACCAAAATTGCACTTCACCCACATGGACAAGGATGTGGTGCTGTGGACAAGTGCAAATTCCTGTTGAAGAAGAAAAGAGGGGCTAATTCAGTGGTCCCAGAAGACCTGAGAACACAGGGGTCTGTAGCAGACCTCTTGTGTTGTGTTCTGTGGTGTTTCTGCCTTGACTTTTGCTGCCTGTGCTCCCTGTCCTTGCAGAGGATGCTCTAGTCTAAAGGAAGACTGTGCCTGAAAAGCCACCTAACTCACAGTCTGTGGAGGTCCGGTTCATGGTGTGTGCATTGATTACCATTTTCAGTGCCAGTGTGTGATGTGGCAGGTTCGTGGGGTAAGTCCTGTAGCCTCAGCACTGTGGGACCGGGTCTGGAAGGCACAGTTGCCTTTAGGTCTGGACCCCTTTGTTCAGGTTCTTGCCCAGCATGATGTTAGGATGTGTGCAGATGCGTGGTGGGTTAGCTTGGGTCTTCTGTTGAGAGACAGGGCTGCAGCTGAAGAGGCCATCCTGCAGGACCAGGACTCAGGAGCAGGAAGTCCTGGGAGGTCCTGCAGCCTGTGGTGTATCTAGAAGATGGATTGAGAACTTTTTTGATTATTGTGCAGATTTTGTTTTCTTTCGGGAGTAGAGTCTCCCAACTTTGGGGATACTGTTTTGACACAGATCTCTTCTTAGGTGTTCTGTGAGGAGTCTTAGTTGAGAGGGAAGTGTGTTGGGGTACCATCAAGCTGATACCGTACAGGTGTGCTCTGGCCCAGAGGGATGCTGCAGGGAGGAATGTGGAGGGAAGACCTGTCTCTTGTCTTCAACTTGCACACACCACAGTGTATCTGTCCTTAGTCTGTGCGCACTGGCATCCTATGGTCTCTCTGTTCTCCTGGTGGCTGGGGTATTGGAGCAGTTACTCTGTTACTTGGAGTTAGAGAGGGGCAAGAGCCTGGAGGGAGCCAGAGGGTCTGACAGACAGGTGGTCATGAGAGCCTGTGACTGTCAGCCTTGCTGCGAATGTCATACAGTGGGCAAGAGGGAAATCCTCTGTGGTGGGGTGAGTCAGTGTCTGCCTCGTGGACAGTGGCTATCTTACAGCCTGGGAGAAGGCCCAGCATTTGTGGCCTGCACTCTGGACCCAGGGGGAAGTACTCATGGATGTTGAAAGTACCTTGGTTGCTCTTGGGCCTTCTGGAAAGCATATATGTGTCCTGCTATTTGGGGACAGCAGAGTGTCTGGTATTTATTTGCTCAGTAATAGGAGTGATGGGAGGCCTGTGAAGGAGCTGGGGTTGGCGAGAGCAGATACCCTGGGCAGACTTGGAGGGTTTGTTGTGGGAGTGTGCTTTGGGCCTGAGGAGAGGCCTTGACTTACCTGCCTCTGGCTTGGGTTCTGGTTTCTGGACTGTAGGAGGAAGATGGCATCTAAGCATGTGGCATGCGTCAGGTGTCTACAGAGTGATTGGTAGGTGGTGGCTGTTGTGTTTGTTGGTGACTGTCTCCTGTTGGGGTGAGAATAGCCCTGGCAGCAAGGTGCCCTGGGGACATTCCTGAACCCAGCACCTCAGAAAGTCTCTATATCTCCTTGAATGGACTTTCTTTGTGCATATGTTCAGTCTGAAGAGGAATCTCCTTCCCTGTCCTGCTATTTACCTGCATTGTTGAAAATGAGAGATGCCAAAGGTCAGGGTGGACCAGGTAGAGTGAGTGGGCCAAAGCGGGGGCTATAACTGTGACTTTGGAGGTTAAGCAGGAGGGGCTGAGACCCTGAATGGTGTCTGTGTCCATCTAGCACCTGAGTCTGTTAACCTCCTGGGGAAACTTGGCATGCTGACATCCAGCTCCTCTGGGGCTCTAGGGTGAATTTGAGGGGCAACCTCTTGCATTTATGTATGTACCTGAGACTTGGTGAACACTTCCCACTGTCTACTGCTACCAGAGGTGGAGAGGTTCCTGCAGGCACAAGGGAGCCCCAGAGTGCCTGTGGAATTACCAGGCTGGATCCTGTCTGCCTCAGGCTCTCCACTTCCCTGCCAGGTCCTCCTGTGCGGATCCTGTTCCCACACACAGGTGCTAGTATGGTGGGGGTGGGTGTCTGTGGGGACAGTGGGGTTTGCCTTCAGATTGATGGTCAGGATTGCATCGTGATGTCTCACATGATGCTTGACCTTCTTTTGTCCATAATAGAGTGTTTCTTGAGATCCAGGATGCGGCAGGCCTTGTCCTAGATGCTGGAGATGCAGCTGCAAGTCAGGGTTTGTTTCTGAGCAAATATCAGTTGGTGCCTCCCAGTAGGGGTGATGTTTGAATGCCAGGTGGGCGTTACAGGCAGGGTAAGTGGCTTAAGAGACTTGTATGTTTGGGAAATGTTATGTAGTTCCAAATGGTTGTAACCACAGTGCATGTGGGGGTGTATAAGCAGCTCAGGAAGCAAGCAGGGATCCATCAGGAAGGTACTGTGGGTGGTGCAGGGAGTTCAGACAAGTGCAGGTGATGGGGATTGACAGAAGGTTCTGGCCAGGGAATCTCATGCATGATGTTTGGACAGAGGCCCTTCCCTGGCTTCTCAGAGTGAGACCTTGCTGCTTGGCAAGGCCCTGTTTTGGATGTCCTAGGTTGTTTGACTCACTACAGATGCAGCAGTCCTGTGGCCATGGGAAGACAGGTAGTGCAGTCAGAGGGCTTGGTGGCAAGAGCAGTGTGTTAGTCGGTGGTGGTGAGGCCTGAAGAGTCGAGGTGGGGCTGTTCCGGGCTTTTTGTACTTCTGCATGATTCTGACGCTGACTGTCTTATTTCTTCTCCTGCTCCCTCGTGACCACAGATTCTGTTGGTAGCGCTGTGATTTTGGAAACCTCACTTATTTTCCTATTTTTTGAGCATTTGTTTGGGTTCCTGCCACTTGCCAGGCTTTGGGCAGCCCTGGGGATGTGGTCATGAGCACAGCATGGTCCCACATAGCAGGAGAAATAGCTTTTCTAAGTGCCAAGAATGAGGGGGCTCCTCTTGAGGCACATGAGTGGAGGAAACTGCAGGAGAGCTTACTTGGTTGGGGATAAACCAAGCGAGATCTGTTGTGTCTTTGCTAGGTTTGACGTTGGTGGGATTGGAGACCAGGCATTTTCTCTGGTCTGGAAGCAGGTGTTTTACAGAACACTCACGTGGTGTTCACTTGCCAGCAGATGAGCACTGTTCCCAGTGGTGGTTGCTCTAGAGAAATGTTGTGTAGCCCATTTCTAATTAGTGTCTACTTGCTTGATGGACTAGGCGGGGCCAGCTCTGATACCTCTACTTGACAGGGGAGGAACCAGAGGTTCTGAAAGGGACCAACTGGCCCAAGGTCATCCAAGTGACTCTGTTGCACCCTTGCTGGGTTGCTTGGCTGGTTTGGAGCATGGTGGGCTCTGCCCTCAGTAACCTCCATCCATCTGCTGGCTGCATGGTGCTGTGCAGCTGGTCCTGTGTCTTTGTGGCTGATCAGCCCAAAGCTGGCATGTTCAGACTCCTGCTGGGGGCCGCCCATTCAGTTAGCCTGAGCAGAACTCAGCTCACTGTGGCAGGAAGCCCACCAGCTGATGGCAGCTCTCGAAGACCTGCGGGCTCAGCAGCACCTTGGCAGGGAGGGCCTGCCAGCCTACGGCAGGGCTGGCCCACCAGCCTTCACTTGGAGGTGAGGGCCTCCCGGCAGGGCCTGGGCTTGTACCTCTGTGCAGGAGGCTGCACGGTTGAGCAAGAGTCAGTACTCGGGAGAGGAAGCGTTTAACTTCCGAGGCAGCAACACAATACTGTCTTGTTCGCAGAGGTGGCTGAGGTAGAAGATTAGCAATTAATTTTTTATTATGTGCACACTCCTCTTCAGTTCCATGGAATCAACAGCCCTCCCACAAGCAAGGAGGGGCAGGCTTCCACCTCGGTTAATTTTTCAGTGAGCTTCTGTATGTCTGCCTCTGAGCTGATAGGAATTGTTTACGAGTCTATGTGGAAGACATTTAGACACGCAATTCTCTGTATTCCCATTTGCCCCTTCTAGTTTTTACTTTTTTTTGTATTGCTAGAGTTTATTGCACTTTGGTCTCAGGAGTATTTTGTCTTTTATTGGGATTGCTATTACAAAATGCAGGTATCAACCATCTTTTAGAATAGACAAGTCGTAGCATGTTTGTTTCAGAGTAGTTTTCTGTGAATCAAAGCTTCTCTCCCCCCTTTTGTTTATTGCCTTAAAAGAAAATTAGAGTTAAGAAGGGAGTCACTGGTAGCTATTGCTTGTATTTCTTACTGTTGGGGTATTTTTATTGTTTACTGCAGCTTAGCTGCAATGATGTAGATATCCCAGTAGGGGTTGCTACTAAGTCATCTGCAAATGACCAAAGCTTGCTTGATTCTTTGGGTACAAAGACTTCATGATAGAAGATGTACTTTCCCTTGTTTCATCCATTTAGTAGATTTGGTTTTCTTTTTGTATTTTTGTAACTTAACAGTTGGTAGCTGTGATGGGATGGGTTTAGGGCAGAAGCTGGCGAGTTTTTGTCTATCAGACTAGTTTTCAAGATTGTGTGGAAATAGAATCTCTACAGCTCTGCACTTGTAGTACAAATGGGACCACCAGCCGTCCTTCTTTTCCCAACTAACGACTTTTGCCTGGGAGGCGGGACTTCAGGCACTGAAACTCGGTGGCCTAGGACAAAACAGGATCATTGGTTTTCCTAGTTTGAAAGCCACAGTAGAGAGTGTGTGAATGGATGTGGCTGTAAAATTTTATGTTTTTGCTTGCTGGGGATTGAACCCATGTGTGCTTTACCATTGAACTATATTCCCAGCTCTGTTTTAATTTTTTTTTTTTTTGGGGTACTTGGGATTGAGTTTAGGGACAGTTGACCACTGAGCCACATCTTTGTGTTTTGTTTAGAGACAGGGTCTCACTGAGTTGCTTAGCACCTCCCTGTTGTTGAGGCTGCCTTTGAATTAGCGATGCTTCTTTCTTAGTCCCCCGAGCTGCGGAGATTATAGGCATGTGCCACTGCACCCTGCACTTTTTAAAAAAATTTTGAGACAGGTTCTCACTAAGTTGTTCAGACTTACTTTGAACCTCCTGCCTCAGCTTCCTGAGTAACTGACTTTACAGGTATGGCTGTGTGCCTAGTACTAAAACTTTATTTTCAAAACAGTGGGGACTGGAGGTATAGCTCCGTGGTAGAGTGCTTTCCTATCATGTGCAAGACCCTGGATTTGATCCCCAGTACTGCAAAATAAGGAAAACTAGAACTCAAAATAGTCCATGGGATGGTATGGCCTGAGGGCCCGAGCCTGCTGATTTTTTTCTTTCATTCTCTTGGCTGGGGAGAATCTGCTGTCAGGGTATGTCCTTGCCTGAGAGTAGATTCAGAGGGGTCCAGTGTCGGGGGTGGGGGGGCACTAGCCCCTAGCACCTGCTCTGGCTGGAATCTTGACCTGCAGCAGAAGTCTCATGCAGGGACCTGGAGTTATCTGAACACCAGTTATTTGTCACCTTTCCATGAAGAATTCTGAAGGGCAAAACCCTTGTCCAGACTTGAGTCAGGCTTATTTCTGTCATGTCTTTTTCTGATAGCTAAGTTCTTAGGAATTGGTCTGATGACCAAATTCATTCTATTCAACAAATATTTGTTGAGAGCTTACAGTGTGATGTGGAGTTTGAGATGCAATAGAGAAGAGGAATTTGTGGTTCCTACATTGGCAGCCCATGCAGCACTGCGATGCCGGGCTCTAGGAGCTGAGAGTGGGAGGCCCTTGAGGGCTCTGGGCCTGGAGAGCCCTCTGGGAAGGAGAAGTTTCTCCTAAGAGGGGGTGGGCTCTTGGAGCTGGGGTGTGGAGTGTCTGTCTCACGCCAGTGGGTTGACAGTGGGTCTCTGGGGTGCATGTCCAGTTGTGAGCAGGGGCTGGCCGGGAGCTCCTGCTGCTGTTGGTGAGACTCTTCCCCACATGCTGGGCAGATGGTCCTGGGTCTCTTCTGGAGGGTGCAAGCCATACCATTTCCCCATCTCTTCCTTGCAGGCCACCTAAGCTCTGTGGCTAAGGGTTGGGGAGAGGAGTTCCAGTCTTCCTGTCTCTCCTGGGTGAATGATGAGCTTCACATTTGTCTGTACAGTAAGAATTGCTTTTGTTTCCATCAAAAACATGAACCACTGTTTGCAGCGTTTCCATTTACTGACAACCCTTGCCAAATTAATTTTATTTAATTATCTCCCAGGGCTAAGCTTGAATACATTTTGTGTTAAATTCACAGTTTTTCCCTTTTCTAAACGAAATGGACTTAATATCCTTGTTAAAATCTGATTAAAACTAAAATTGAGTTTTTTGAAGTCTGATTATCCCATGAAATGGAATTTTTAAACCTAATTATGGGTGGATTTGCATATACTTTTCAGCACCATTGAAAAGAGAGTTGAAATAAATTTATTAATGACATCCTTTTCTCCTGTTTCCTTGGGGCATGACGTTAGTTGGGAGCACGAGGGAGGCTGGGAGAAAGACTGCTTTTCTCCCCACCCTTCCTTGGGAAGAATTGTTTTTAAACTTGATTCCTGGAGAATCATTTCCTGAAGAGGTTGAGCTTATTTTCTCTCTCTTGGCTGCTCTGCCCGTTGATGGTGTCTCTGCACTCTTTCCTGCTTCCCTGTGTTGAGAGCTTTAATTAAGGAGAGAAAGGGTACCTGATCTCTAGAGCCTCTCTCCAGCCCCAGATTGGGACTATAATTAACACCCTGCCTCTACCCTCATTCTGGATCACATTTGGATTATTAAATAAAACTGAGCTCATTCCTGTGCCATTGTGTGTGATGAACACGGGATTTCCAGGGTCACAGATGGTTATTTGCTGTGTCACATTTGGAGTCATAGCGCCTGCTCTGCTTTCCTATTGCTAAGTTAGGAGCAGATGGCGCAGCTTTACCTGCCCTCAGTTTGTCCCTTGCTGTGGTTCTTTTGTCTGGAATTATGTGGAGACGGGATCTTGGTGCATGTCCTCATCCAGGTGCTCGGTGTTTCCTACAGCACCTGCCAGTGTGGCCGCCTGGACCCATGCTTTCTCCTCCTCACAATGAGTGGATGTACCATCATATTTTAATTCCTTCTTTTGCTCTTCTGATAAAGCTTCTGTGAACATTTATGTACATGTCCTTGTACACGTTTTCCTATCTTTCAAAAGTCACCTAGGAGCGGGACTCCTGGGTGATTTGGTCATTGTATTTTAACTGTGGTAGAAGTTGCCTAACCCTTTTCCAGAGTGACTGTGCTCTTCTGTCTTCCGCCAGCGCCTATGAGTCCATGGTCCCCACCCTGGGCCTGTCCTCTCCCGTCTTCAGCTGTTCTGTGGGAGGGAGGTGTGTTGCACTGTGGTGTTTCTCCTGGGCCCTGTGACTGGTGGTGCCGGTCATCTGAGTGTTCTATGACATCTTGCGTCTTTGGGGATATGGCTTCCAGAGGCTTTGGCCTGTGTCTGGTTGGTGGTGGTGCAGTACATTCCTGAATGGTGGCTCCTGTCTGGGGTGTAGGGAGCGCTTTCTCTTAGGCTGCAGCTTGCCTTTTCATTTGCTTAGTGTCTTTTGAAGAGTAAAAGGTTTTAATTTCATTCAGTTGGATGTATCAGCTCATTTCTTTTATGGTTTCTGCTTTTTGTGTCTGTTAAACTCAAGCTTCTAGAGGCTTTCTAGGTTTAGCTTTTATGTTTGTTTTGAGTTAATTTTTGTGTGCAATGTGATGACAGTTGAGGGTCACTTTTTTCAATCCAGATGTCTATTACCTCTTTGAATTATGCTACCTGATAGAAGCTAGTGAGCCACATGTCCGTGGGTCTGTCAGCAACCTATTCTTTCTATTGGTCCTCGTGTCTGTCCTTTGCTGGGTCTTGTCATAACTGTAACTTAATAGTAATTTAAAAAATAAGCATGTTAACTTTTGGAGGAAGCCCCCCACCTTTTTTTCTTCTCTGTAAAAATGGTTTTAGTGTTGTGTGTGATGGCGTACACTTGTAATCCCAGTGGCTCAGGAGGCTGAGGCAGGAGGATTGCAGGTTCAGAGCCAGCCTCAGCAATTTAGCAAGGCCCTTAGCAAGTTCGCAAAAACCTGTCTCAAAATCTAAAGGGCTGGGGATGTGTCTCAGTGGTAAAGCCCCAGGGTTCAATCTCTAGTACCCATCCCCCTCCCCCCAAAATTGATTTTGGCCATTTTAGGGATTTTTGCATTTTCATATAAATCATCTTTTTAAAAAATTATTTATTTTAATTAGCTATGTATGACAGAATGCATTTTGATTCATTGTACATAATTGGAACACAACTTTTCATTTCTCAGGTTGTACACTATGTGTGCAGTTATACATGTACCTAGGGTAGAGATGTTGATCTCATTCCACTATCTTTTCTGCCCCCATGCCACTTCCTCTCCCCTTTGCCTAATCAAAGTTCCTCCATTTTTTCCATGCCACCCCCCATTTTGGATCAGCATTCACCTTATCAGAGAGAATATTTAACTTTTGGTTTGTTGGGATTGGCTTACTTCGCTTAGCATGATATTCTCCAACTCCATCCATTTACCCACAAATGCCATAATTTTATTCTCTTAATTTAATGCTGAATAATATTGTGTATATATTCCACATTTTCTTTATCCATTCATCTATTGAAGAGCATCTAGGTTGGTTCCACAGTTTAGCTATTGTGAATTGAGCTGCTATAAACATTGATCTGGTTGCGTTACTATAGTATGCTGATTTTAAGTCCTTTAAGTATAGACCGAGGAATGGGATAGCTGGGTCAAATGGTGGTTTCATTCCAAGTTTTCTAAGGAATATCCATACTGCTTTCCAGAGTTGCACCAATCTGCAGTCCCACCAACCAAGTTGAGGGTACCTTTTCCCCTACATCCTTGCCAACACTTATTATTGTTTGTATTCTTTTTATTTTATTTTTTTTTTGGTTGTTGTTTGTATTCTTAATGACTATCATTCTGACTGGCATGAGATGAAATCTTAGAGTAGTTTTGATTTGCTTTTCTCTAATTACTAGAGATGTTGAACATTTTTTCATATATTTATTGATTGAATGTATATCTTCTTTTGAGAAGTGTCTGTTCAGCTCCTAAGCCCATTTATTTTTTTAAATTTATTTTTATTTATTTTTTATTGGTTATTCAAAACATTACAAAGATTGCAGAATCACATTGGTTACACATCCACATTTTTACATAATGCCATAATAGTAACTGAGGATAGTACCTTTCCTATCCTCTGCTATCCCCCCTCCCCTCCCGTCCCATCTTCTCTCTCTACCCCATCTACTATAATTCATTTCTCTCCTTGTTTATTTTCCCATTCCCCTCACAACCTCTTATATGTAATTTTGTATAACAATGAGGATCTCCTTCCATTTCCATGCAATTTCCCTTTTCTCTCCCTTTCCCTCCCACCTCATGACTCTATTTAATGTTAATCAGGTTTTTCTCCTGCTCTCCCTCCCTGCTCTGTTCTTGGTTGCTCTCATTATATCAAAGAAGACATTTGGCATTTGTTTTTTAGGGATTGGCTAGCTTCACTTAGCATAATCTGCTCTAAAGCCATCCATTTCCCTGCGAATTCCATGATTTTATAATTTTTTAGTGCTGTGTAGTACTCCATTGTGTATAAATGCCACATTTTTTTAATCCATTCATCTATTGAAGGGCATTGGGGTTGGTTCCACAGTCTAGCTATTGTGAATTGTGCTGCCTAAGCCCATTTATTGATTGGGTTGTTTGTTTGGTGTTAAGTTTTTTGAGTTCTTTATATATTCTGGAGATTAGTGCTCTATCTTTTTTTTTTTACCATTTTAACCATTTTTTAAAATTTATATATGACAGTGGAATACATTACACATCTAGAGCCCAATTTTTCATATCTCTGGTTGTATACAAAGTATATTCACACCAAGTCATGTCTTCATATGTGTACTTTGTATAATAATGATCATCACATTCCACCATCATTTCTAACCCCATGCCCCCTCCCTTCCCCTCCAGCCCCTCTGCCCTATTTAGAGTTTGTTTATTTCTCCCATGCTCCCTTTCCCTATCCCACTATGAATCAGCCTCCTTATGTTAAAGAAAATATTCGGCATTTGGTTTTGGCGAGGATGTGGGGAAAAAGGTACACTCATGCACTGCTGGTGGGATTGCAAATTGGTGCAGCCAATATGGAAAGCAGTATAAAGATTTCTTGGAAAATTGGGAATGGAACCACCATTTGACCCAGCTATCCCTCTCCTCGGACTATACCAAAGGACTTAAAAACAGCATACTACAGGGACACAGCTACATCAATGTTTATAGCAGCACAATTCACAATAACTAAACTGTGGAGCCAATCTAGATGCCCTTCAATAGATGAGTGGATAAAAAAAATGTGGCATATATACACAATGGAATATTACTCAGCAATAAAAGAATAAAATAATGGTATTTGCAGGTAAATGGATGGAGTTAGAGAAGATTAATGCTCCATCTGATGTGCGTGTGGTAAAAATTTGCTCCCAAAATGTAGACTCTCTCTTCACCTCATTGATTATTTCTTTTGCTGAGAAGAAGCTTTTCAGTTTGAGTCCATCCCATTTATTATTTCTTGATTTTATTTCTTGTACTTTAGGAGTCTTGTTAAGAAATTCGGGGCCTAATCTAACATGATGAAGATTTAGGCTTACTTTTTCCTCTATTAGGTGCAGGGTCTCTGGTCTTAATTCCCAGATCCTTGATCCACTTTGAGTTGAATTTTCTGCATGGTGAGAGATAGGGGTTTAGTTTCATTTTGCTGCATATGGATTTCTAGTTCTCCCAGCACCATTTGTTGAAGAGGCTGTATTTTCTCCTATGTATGTTTTTGGCAACTTTGTCTAGTATGAGATAACTGTATTTATGTGGGTTTGTATCTGTGTCTTTTGTTCTGCACCATTGGTATACATATCTATTTTGGTGTCAATACCATGCTGTTTTTGCTACTATAGCTTTGTAGTATAGTTTAAGGCCTAGAATTGTGATGCCTCCTGCTTCACTCTTCTTGCTAAGTATTGCTTTGGCTATTCTGGATCTCTTATTTTTCCAAATGAATCTCATGATTGCTTTTTCTATTTTTTAAAGAATGACATTGGGATTTTAATTGGAATCATATTGAATCTGTATAGTGCTTTGGGTAGTGTGGCCATTTTGACAATATTAATTTTGCTTATTCAAAAGCATGGGAGATCTTTACATCTTCTAAAATCTTCTTCAGTTTCTTTAGTGTTATGTAGTTTTCATTGTAGAGGTCTTTCACCTCTTTTGTTAAGTTGATTTCCAAGAATTTTTTTTTTTTGAGGCTATTGTGAATGGGGTAGATTTCCTAATTTCTGTCTCTGAGAATTCATCACTGATGTATAGAAATACCTTTGATTTATGGGTATTGATTTCATATCCTGCTACTTTGCTGAATTAATTTATAAATCAGTTTTTAATATTTTTTTCTGCATGTTTTTTTCTTGCCCTGTGTACTCACCAAGACCTCAGTAGAAGGGCTGGGGTATAACTCAGTAGACAGCAACACTTTGCACACACAAGGCCCTGGGTTTGATCTCCAGCTCCACAGGAAAAAAGGCCTCCAGTGCAGTTGTAACCAGAAGTGGTGAGAATGGTGCTTTTTGTTTTGTCAGGGAAATGCTTAGTTTTTTTTTTTTTTTTTTAAATCAAGTATGATGTTAGTTGCAGAGTTCTGATAGATGTTCTTTTTCAGATTGAAGATGATGCCTTCCTCATTTTTTTTTTTACTATGGTAAAATTTACATATAACAAAATATACTGTTTTAACCATTTTTAAGTTTAGTGGCATTAAGAACATTCACATTGGGCTGGGGATGTGGCTCAAGCGGTAGCGCGCTCGCCTGGCATGCATGCGGCCCGGGTTCGATTCTCAGCACCACATACAAACAAAGATGTTGTGTCTGCCGATAACTAAAAAATAAAAATATTAAAAAAAAATGTTTTTAAAAAAAAGAACATTCACATTGTTGTGCTACCATCACTATCATCTATCGTCAGAATTCTTTTCATCTTACAAAATGGAAATTCTAAACACATTAGACTTATTTCCCAGCTCTCTGCCAACTCCTGTTCTATTGTCTGTCACTATGATTTTGATGGCTCTAGTGACCTCACAGAAGTGGAATTATAGTATTTGTCCTTTGTGTCTGGCTTATTTCATTTAGCAGCACACCCTCAAGGTTCATATACATTGTAACATGTGTCAGAATTTCTTTCCTTTTAAAGGCTGAATAACTTATTGTATGGACATACCACATTTATCTGACTATTATCTGTCCATGGGCACTTGGGTTGCTTCCATATTTTAGCTGTTAGGAATAATGATCTGACATGGGTTTGCAAATACCTCTTCAAGATCCTACGTTGAATTTTGGGTGCATGCCCAAAAGTGGAATTGAGAGATGATATAGTAATTCTACTTTTATTTATCTTAGGAACCACAATTATATTTGCTACAGTGTTCAGCTGTGATATAAGGCTTCAGAAATACTCCCACCCAGGCCCAAGTGCCCTTGAACCATGTGGCAGGAAGACTTGGGCCAGCAGTGTATCTGTACTTAGATGGTAGTAGAAGTCTCCTGTGAGTGGAGTGGAGGACACCTTGCCATGTTTGGGAATGAAGTCCCAGTCCCACCCGTGTCCTGGGATTAAAGGTGGCATCTGCTTTAAAGAAACCAGTTTCAGGAATCTTGAAGTATAGGACTGAGAATATATTTGGTGGTAGAGTCTGTGCTTAGTATGCTCAAGGCACTGGGTTTTGTCCTTAGTGTCATAAAACAAACCTAAACAAAAACAGCACAGAAATCTTGAAGCATGTGGATAACTTCAGCCGATGCTCTTGTGTTGCCAGAGGCAGCTCTCCTGTTTTAGCATGATATTCAGTACCGCCTTTAAACAGATACAAATGAGGTTGTTTCAATTTCCTTGTAAATTTTTATTTGTATTTATATTTATTTAATTTTGAAACAGGGTCTCACTGTATTGCCCTGCCTGGCCCTGAAGTTCTGGGCTGTGTTCCTCCCTCCTCACCCTCTCGAGTGCTGGGACTACAGGTGTGCCACTGTGCCTGGCTTCCTCTTTAAATTTTTGAATTGAGATGATAATTCCAAGCAGTGAAAAAGAAAAATCCTGTGATCCTAAGTTTATAATTCGACAAGTGTTGAAAACATGCCACCTGGAAGCCACATCCTCAGGCAGTGTGCAGAGCATTCCCTTACTCCTTCCTGTTCCTTCCGGGCAGTTCCTGTTTCCAGGTGATGTGGCTGTCCTGATTTCTGTACCTTGGATTAGTTTTGTCTGTCAAGATGGCACTCTGTTCATCCTGTAATTGCTGCCTTCTTTTGCCTGGGGCTGGGCCTAGGCCAAGGCCTGGGGGTGGGGTGGGGTGGCTGCTCCCAGTGTGGGGTTTCAGAGATGTCCAAGTCAGTACCTGGCATCTCTCTTGCATCAGCCTCCTCCTGGCTGTGCTCTTGTTCCATATAAGACTTTTGAAATTCAGCCCCATTTTGGGGTGTATGGGTGGTTCATTCTTCTTTGTTGTTGAATAGCCATCTATTGTATGAATACGCTTATCTTTCTTGGCCCTCAGTCCATTTTTGCATTTTTTCTGTTTGTTGGCTGTTGTGAATCTGGCTGCTGTTCATTTGCATCCAGATATGTACACGGTGTCTTCATTTCTCCTGAGTCAGCAGATAGGAGTAAAGTTGCCAGACCATTTAGTAATAAGCTTGGGTCCAACTCTATAAGCAGCTGCCAAACTGTTTTCATTGAAGCTGTGTGATATTATGCTTTTCCTGTAGTGTATGAGATCCAATGACAGTGTTTTTCATCAGTATTTGGTGTGGTTGTTTAGTTTTTAATTTAATTATTCCCGTGGTTTGAAATGCTAGCTATTTTGAATTTTAATTCACGCTTCCCTGATGATTGGTTCCTTAGTGACTGTGTTGAGCTCCTTTTCCTGTGCTTATTGACTTTGTGTATGTTCTGTGGAAAATACCTGTGTCTTTATAAAGTTATTATTATTATTTTTTCCTGGTCCTGGGGATGGAACCCAAGACTTTGTCCATGCTAGGTAGGCGTTCTACCACTGAGCTATATCCCCAGTCTTTTTTAAAAATTATATTTTGAGTGTGCATGTACGAATATGATGTAATGAAGCCCACTATTAAGTATAATTATAATGTACCAATAAAAATTTAAAAAGTAAAATTATATTTAGAGATAGGGTCTTGCTACGTTGCTCAGGCTGGCCTTGAACTTGTGACCCTTTTTCTCAGCTTCCCAAGTAGATGGCATCATAGGTGTGCACTACCATGCCCGTCTTTTGTATTTTTATTGAGTTGCTTTATTTTTGTTATTGATTCCTTTGTGGTCTTTATCTGGGTACAAGTCCTTTACGAAGTATTTGTCTTGGCAACACTCTCACTTGAGTGGTTTGCCTTTTCATTTTCTTAATTTTTAATTCTTGTTGAAATATAATATATAATCTGTAGAATGGACACTAAAGGTATGTGGTTTAGTAGTCTCTAGTGTGTTTATAAGGCTGTACAACTGTAACTGCAGTCTGATTCTATGATATCACTTTCATGATACCCAAAGTTACCTCATCCCTGGGCAGCTGCTGACCTGTTTTTGTCTGCACGCACTTGCCTGTGGTGGGTATTTCATAGGAGTGCAGTCATATAACATGTGGCCTTTGTGGATGGCTCCTTTCACTCAGCGTGGTGTTTCCAGGTTCTTCCACATTGTGGTGTGGGTCAGGCCTTCGTTTCTTGTCCTGGCTGAATGATAGCCATGTTGTGGATAAACCATATTTGGTTCATCCATTCATAAGCTATGGATGTCTGGTTGCTTTGTTTTTTGGCTGTTTTGACCAATGCTGCTGTGAACATTCATGTACAAGTCTTGTAGGAACATATATTTTCAGTTCTCTTGAGTATATCCCTAGGAGTGAAATCGCTGGGTCATCATGTGGAAACTGCGTATTTAACTGCTAAACTCTTTTCCACAGTGGCTGCACCATTTTACATTCCTTCCTGCAGTACATGACAGTTCCAGTTTCTCCTCATCAACATTTGTTTTTATCTGCTTTTTGATTACAGTTATCTGAATGGACATGAGTGGTACCTCACTGTGGTTGTAGTTTGTATTTTTACAGCCTAACTGAGTGGATATTTCAGTGGCTACATTTGACAGAGATGCCACCATTACAGAGTTAGTTTAAAAAAATAAACTAGCAGCCACAGCCACAAACCCCAGGGAAGGTACAGAGTTGATCTCCAGAGTTGCCACAAAAATTTCAGGACATCCAAAGAACCAAGAAAGTATAATTTGTATATAGAGAGGGGAAAACAGTGAGTAGAAATATAATATCAATGAAAAGAAAGTATAAAAAGAAACCAAGTACAAATTCTGTAGTTAAAATATATACAACCTGACATGAAAATTCCATAGACAAACTTAAAAGCAGATACAAGCCTCAGAGAGAAAGGAATTAGCAAATTAGAAGGTAGATGAGTTGAGATTATCCAGTATGAGGAACATAAAGAAAAAAATGAAGACTAGAGAAAAGATACCTTTGCTAGTTTGGTTCAGCACAGGATTGGAGGTGCTGTCCAAGGCCTTTGTGCAAAGTAAGATACTGGAAGACGGCTGGACTGGAAAGGAAGAAGGAAACTCCATTTGTAGATGACCTGAATTTACACACACACACACACACACACACACACACACACACGTTTTAACTAATAATTTGAGTAGAGTTGTAGGGTATAAGATTCTTTTTTCTTCTGTGGTACTAGGGATTGATTGAACCCAGAGGCATTTTACCACTGAGCCATATCCCCAGTCCTTTTAATTTTTTATTCTGAGACAGGGTATCACCAAATTGCTTAAGACCTTGCAAAATTGATAAGGCTGATCTTGAATTTGCAATCCTCCCGCCTCAGTCTCCCAGGTTGCTGGGATTACAATTATGTGCTCCTGCACCCAGCATACAAGATTTGTATTTTAAAATCAGTTGTATTTCTGTTCACTAGCAATGAACAGTCCACTAACAGTTGTTATCCTTGGAGATTTCTAAATTGCCTTTTTTGTTTTCTCTTTGGGTCCTGGGAATTGAACCCAGGGCCTCACAAATGCTAGGTAAGTGCTCTGCCACAGAGTTATATCCCCAACCCTTGTTCTTATTTTATTTTCTTGTTTTTTGGGAGAGGGTACTGGGGATTGAACTCAGGGGCATTTGACCACTGAGCCACATCCCCAGCCCTATATTGTATTTTATTTAGAGACAGGGTCTCACTGAGTTGTTTAGTGCCCTATTTGGTATTTTATTTAGAGATACGATCTCACTGAGTTGCTTAGTGCCCCACTGTTGCTGAGGCTGGCTTTGAACTCACGATCCTCCTGGCTCAACCTCCCAAATCTCGGGGATAATGGGTGTGCACCACCACACTCAGCTTTATTTTATTTTAAAACAAGCTATCAACTGAATTTCCTGGGCTGACCTCAAACTTGTAATTCTCCTGCCTCAGCCTCTGGAAGTTTAGTATTACAGGTGTATAACTGCCCAGTCTCTTAATTCCCTTTTGATTTTTGTTTCAGAAGCCATAGGGATTTCCTCAGTAATTGTGTTGTTCATATTACATTGTCATATCAGGTATTTCACATTTGAAAATTATTATTACAAAGTTAACCAGACAGTAAGTATCTATTTAATCTATGGATAGTTTTTATTTGACTCTGATGATTGACTGAAAGCTCATTGTAAATGATAGACTAAGGTCTATCACATTATAGATGTGTTTCAAAATGAATATTAGATTTCCTGAAATGACCGTCTTTGAGGCTCTGGTGCACCTTGGGCCATTGAAGCTCTGCCTCAACCTGCACCTCCTGCTGGCTCAGAGACTGTGGGTGAGCAAGAGCCATTACAGGCCCTCCTGAGCATGTGCACAGCCTCAGTGTGTGTCTTTGGCCCCTAGGATTCCGGGAGCATGCTGGAGCTTTTGCCATCTCCTGTGCACATCTCATTTCCCAACTTTTTCTTTTAAGCTTTTGTTGGTTTTTTTTTGTTTGTTTGTTTGTTTGTTTTTGGTACTGGGCAGTTATACACCTGTAACACTGAGCCACATCCCAGCCCTGTTTTTTTTTTTAATTTATTTTTTAGTTATAGGTGAACACAATATCTTTATTTTATATTTATGTGGTGCTGAGGATTGAACCCAGTGCCTCATGCATGTTAAGTGAGCGCTCTACCACTGAGCCACAACCCTAGCCCTGCCAGCCCTGTTTTGTATTTTATTTAGAGACAGGATCTTACTGAGTTGCTAAGTGCCTTGCCATTGCTGAGGCTGGCTTTGAACTTGCCATCCTCCCATCTCAGTCTCCTGAGTTGCTGGGATTACAGGCGTGTGCCACCACACCTGGCTTTATGTACTTTTTGTTTGCAACTGCTGTTGTTCATCACCTGCCGCCTCTCTCCCTTGTCTTGTCCCCTCTGTCCTCTGAGCTGGTAGCCCTACATTGAGTCCAGTGAGAGAAAATGAAGATGAGCTGTCAGTGGGGTCTCTCACAGGTTAGGGGCTGCTCTCCTTTGGGAATGATGTTCTGAGTGATGCCAATCCTGAGCCCTTGTCCTGGAAATGAGGGCTGTGGTTTTTCTAGGCTGCCTTGGGGATCTGGACTGGGTGCTGGGACTGGACTGAACTAGGATACCACGAAGCTGTGTTCTCAAAAAAAAAAAAAAAAAAAAAAAAAAAAAAAGAAGCTGTGTTCTCAGGCTTCAGCTGACTTTTTTGACTTTTTTGGTATTCCTTGAATTGCTGTAAGCCTTTGGTTAGTTTGCAGAGTTTTAAAAGGTTGGTTCTGTCAGTTTTAGTCATTTAAATTTTTTTTTAAAAATTTATTCTATGGAGGGGTGAATGATCATAATAAGCTCCTACTGTGAAATTTTTTTAAGGTCTTTAAAAACATTTATTTATTTATTTATTTATTTATTAGTTGTAGTCAGACATAATACCTTTGTTTTATTTATTTATTTTTATGTGGTGCTGGGGATCAAACCTAGTGCCTCACATGTGCTAGGCGAGTGCTCTACCCCTGAGCCACCACCGCAGCTCTTAATTTATTTTTGAGATGGGGTCTTGCTGAGCTGCAGAGGTTTTCACTAAGTTGCTGAGTCTGGCTTTGAATTTGTGATCCTCCTGCCTCAGCTTCCTGTAACTGGGATTATAGGTGTGTGTCACTGCGCCTGGCAGTGGTTGGTGTTTTTTTTTTTTTTTCTTTCTTTTTTTTAAAAATTTTTATTATTGGTTGTTCAAAACATTACATAGTTCTTGACATATCATATTTCATACATTTGATTCAAGTAGATTATGAACTCCCGTTTTTACCCCTTATACAGATTGTAGAATCACATCGGTTACACATCCACTGTTTTACATATTGCCATACTAGTGTCTGATGTGTTCTGTTGCCTTTCCTATTCTCTACTATCCCCCCTCCCCTCCCCTCCCTTCCCATCTTCTCTCTCTCTACCCCATCTACTGTAATTCATTTCTCCCCCTTGTTTTTTTTCCCTTTCCCCTCACTTCCTCTTATATGTAATTTTGTATAACAATGAGGGTCTCCTTCCATTTCCATGCAATTTCCCTTCTCTCTCCCTTTCCCTCCCACCTCTCGTCCCTGTTTAATATTAATCTTTTCCTCCTGCTCTTCCTCCCTGCTCTGTTCTTAGTTGTTCTCCTTATATCAAAGAAGACATTTGGCGTTTGTTTTTTAGGGATTGGCTAGCTTCACTTAGCATAATCTGCTCTAATGCCATCCATTTCCCTGCGTGGTTGGTGTTATTTGAGAAGTAAAAATATTTGATTTTGATAAAATCCAGTTTATTGTTGTTATTATTTTGTGATAGTGATTTCTGTGCTTTAGGGACTTAACTTTTCATGATTGCAAAGTTAATTTCTTATGTTTTCTTCTCAAAGCTTTACTTTTTCATCTTTTATACACAGTTTATGATCCATCTTATTTATGGCCCAAGGCTAGGGTAAGGCTCATTTCTTCTCTCCACTTTTATCAATTTTTGGCATTAGTTTTGAGAAGTTACTCCTTTTGAATAGCAGTGAGTATTTTTGTCACTATTGTCAGGTAAACCTGCTGTATGCGCTGGTCCCTTTCTGAAGCCTGTCTCATTGCAACAGTGTGTGTTTGTCTTTAGACCCCTCTGTTTCTGTCGAGGTTGCTGGAGCTTTAGCTGTTTTGAAAGCTGTTGGTGTAAGACTCCTAATTTTTTTCCCCCTTTAAGATTGTTCAACTGTTAGATTCCTTTGCTTTTCTATGTACATTTAGAAATAGGTCATTGATAGCTACAAAACATTGTTGCAGTTTTTATTAAATTCTTAGGCCAGTTTGGAGAGAATTGACATTGTAATCTTGATCCTTCCAATTTGTGGTTATGGTATACCTCTCTATTTGTTTCACTTTTCTCAGAAATCTTTTGTAATTTAAAATATAATGGTCTTACAATGATCTTGTGGGTTCTGCTTATCTGTTTATTTATAAGGTGTCAAATATTTTACTTATTAATTAATGAGGAAGCTAGTATGGTCTTAGGAGTGGTCCAAAGAGAATTATAGGTACTGCTTATTTATCATCAGATAGGGCGTGATGAAGCTAATTTATGAATATTTGCCAAACTGGGGTCACCGGTCCAATATCCTCAGGCCTATAATCATTTGCATTGTGCAATATAGAATTAACCAAATTGTAAAATAGCTTTTAAAGGTGATGAAAGTTAGAAATAACCATGTGCAAGTTAGACAAGAGACCAACTCATCTTTTTCCCTCCATATGAGTTTTTCACTTTGCCTGCTTCTGTGTGGTTATAAGTCTTGGGAAAGATTATTCTAGGTCACAAAAGAAGGCTGGTAGATAGGAAATGTAAGTCTAAATCTCAGTAGATCTGACCTTAGTATTTATGTAGGTATACTAAGAATATTAATATAGCATATAGGCCTTTTATTTGGTTTTGAAAAATCCTAGGTCTGTGCAGTTGGTCAGTTGCCAAATTGACCTGTGGAAAGCTTTATAGGAATCTTGGCTTGGATTGTTAAAAGCCACTGTTTGGGCTCTCAAGGCTAGGGACCTTACCTCAGTCCAGCTGCCATTTCTGTACATTTGAGTGAATTACCCTGTTGGTTGTCTCCCAAATATCTGAAGGTTTCTGGTCTTCCAGAATGTGCCCTTACCTCCTGTGAGGCTGGAACCCTGGAAGAAGGCACTGGGGCAGTTTTTCCTGGGGGGTAGTGGTGTCAAGGCTGTCTCAATGCAGCCATCTTGGACCCTCAGAAGCAGCCTGCTGTGCTTCCTTGAGCAAGTGTTGTTCTCAGTGGCACTCAAGGGAAGGCAGTGGTTCTTGTTCAAGCTGTCCAAATAGTCATGCTGCCACGGAAAGTGGGGGGCAGTGGGGGGACTTGGAAGGGCTCCTAAATTCTGGACTGTAAGTAAGGGTCAGATACCACTTAGAATGTCTCCCTTTATTTTTATCAAAGCTGAATTCACTAATTCGTTGTAGGTTAAAAAGCTTTAGAAGAAAGCATAATTGCTCCCTTATGTATCCAGAAAATAGAACATAAAACCAACATCCACAAATGACCTCAATAAAATTTCCCTCTTTAGTTCATTCAGTTCTGTATAATTAATTCTTACTCGGTTACATCTTGGGTTAACAGTCTCCTAAAACCGTGTGCTTCTGGACTAAAAAGAGCTCAGAAGTCTTATCTCAGTTTGCTGATGTGTCTGGAAATAGTCTAGTGTTGCTTCTGCACAAGTGCCCTGTGTCACTTGTCCGAGGCCTGTGGTATCCCTTGCCTGAATGAGCCTCTGCATGTGCCCTTCTGTGTTGAGCATGGGAGCCCTGGTCTGCTGTTAACACCGAACTTCCAGGCAAGTGTTGTTAGAGCGAAGCAGAAGATGTCCAGAGATGATAGACTTACTGCCAATGGTAATTTATTACCGATAGTTTTCAAATGTGAAATGTCTGATATGGTTTTATAATAAAAATAATACGAGTGACGAGGAAATTGAGTTGTTTCTGTGGCATCCAAAACAAAGATAAAAAAAGGCAATTAAAAAATTAGACATAATATCACTAAGGATACTGATTAAGCCTGTTTCAAAGAAGTTCATGGTTGTTAATGTCTGATTCATCGAAATGGATGAACATGATTTTTGTAGTGAAAACAGTCTTGAGGTACAACAAACACAGAATACTGAGACAAAAATTCCAGGAACATGTGAAAGGCTATCAAACGAGGAGATTCAGCAAGCTGGGGGAGTCCCCAGCTCCCCTACCCCACTTTTTTTCATGGAACATCAGAGCCTCATCTGAAAGGCTGCCCTCCTTGACCCCCAGCCTATATGATGCTAGATTCTGATTAAAGGAAGATAATAGCTTAAATTGCACCTTTACCTTTGAGCTTGTGGTCTTTGACATGGAAAAACTTAACTGGATTATTTCCTGAGAATTTTGCTTAGTGCTTTCCCTGAGATTCAAATGGATCCCCGGATGTGAAGGTAATCACGGACCTCTGGGACTCCCAGCTGAAGTGCTATTCTGGAATATGCACTGATAACATTTTGCCTGTGCCAGTCCAGCCTTGAGAAGGCTGATGTCTCTTCTGATCTTATGACTCTTGTAACACCACTCACTTAGCAATCGTTTTTCTCATATCTTCTTATGAAGAGATCTTGCATACCTTTCAGTAAATTTAACCCTAAGTATTTTGCATTGCCAATGCTATTTTGAATAGAAGTTTATAAATGTTGCTTTAGGATATTAACTGCTAATAGATGAGAAACAATTTTTTAAAAATAATTTCTATGAAAGCAATAGTGATGTTTGCAGATATAGACAATTTTGCATCTTTTTGATCTTTATGCCTTTTGTTTTCTTTCTTTCTTTTTTTTCCCCCTTCTTCATGGTGCTGGGGATTAAACCCAGGGCCTCATGCATGCTGGACTGGTGATCTACCACTGAGCTGTATCCCCAGCCCTGTTTCCCTGTTCTTAATGTAACCCACTGTTCAGGACATACCAGCATTAGGCTGAGTGGTAGTGGTTCTTGGTGGTGAACTTGGTGGGTGCGTTCCCTGCTTCATTGTTGTATGTTTTATGGATCCTTTTTTTTTTTAATATAGAAAATTTTAAAAAGACAATAGATATTTTTAAAGTTAAGAAAATAAGAATGACAGAATGACCTGTCTGGGCTGGGGTTGTGGCACACTGGTAGACCACTTGCCTTGCATGTGTGAGGCACTGGGTTTGATCCTCAGCACCACATAAAAACAAATAAAACAAAATAAAGGTATTGTGCCCATCTACAACCCCCCCCAAAAAAAGAATGATCTGCCATTCCAACATATAGGAAATCTTCCATAACAACTTAAAATACAATAGTGTGCTGTCAGATTTTTTTCCCCCCTAGGACCAATTAAAAAAAAAACATTATAGGAAGGTATAATATAGAAGTAGATATTTCTTAATCTAACTTCCAGGTCTGCTGGACAGAAGTAACCTGCTTTAATGGTTCCTTTGCCTTCCAGACTTCATGTTTAACTGAGATTTTAATGTGTACATCTGGATTGCCAGATGTAATGGCCATCCACTTTTCTGTCCGGATACTGGCCATTGTGTCTTCTCTTTATCGTAATAATTATCTCTAGACATTGTCAGCTTTACTAGATTTTTTTCAAACAACTGAATTTTGACTTTGTGAATGCTCTCCATTGTATTTTTAAAATTTCCTTTGGTTTTAACCTGTGTTTCCTCTGCTTGGGTTATTTTGTATACTTTTTAGGTAATTGTGGGATTCATTGAGAACTGGAAGGACCAGAGCCTTGGAAGAAGGAATGATCTAGCCCCTGTTTCATGAATTCCTCAGCTTTGTCAGGTTCAGGTTCAGGTTCAGTGTGGGCTCTTCCTTGGGTGGTCTTCACATAAGCCTAAGGAATAGGCTTACTGGTGTTAGAAATACCAAGGTGCTGCAAGAAGTTTAACATGTGCTCGGGGGTGGTTAAGGCGACTTTACTTCTGCCAGAAGGGCATGCCACTGAAGCTGGCTAGCAAGTACACTTGGATAGGCAGTCTGCCTGCTTGTATCTTTGATGCAGTGTTCCCCCTTGCCCTATCAGGAGGAGCTCGAGGTTACAATCTCTGTACTTGACTAATTTTAAAATTAGGGTGGGCAAAGGAAAGGGCTATAGATAAAAATGGCTACAGTTGGATATTTACATCCTAGTTATGGCTAAATACTATGTTCTGAAAATGGATCATTGAACTTTCTCATACTGGTACAATGTGAAATTGTGCTGTCAGATTTTTTTTTCCCCTAGGACCAATTTGGGGGGCAGAGAAGGGTATGGGAGAAACTAAGGTAAACATGGTGGATTGGATATACACATCTGTTTCTCATCTTCCTGAAACCTAATCCACAACAGTAAAGAGAGTTTGTTGTAAAAGGCAAAAGCTCAGTTGGGCATGGTAGCACATGCCTGTAATCCCAGTGACTTGGGAGGCTGAGGCAGGAGAATACAAGTTCAAGGCCAGCCTGAGAAACAGTGAGATACTATCTCAATATAAAGACAAAAGGACTAGGAATGTAACTCAGCACCCCTGAGTTCAATCCCCTGTACCCCAAAACAAATAAGAGCAAAATCTCATGTGAATAGGGAAAAAGAAAAGAAAGCAACAGTGTCTGTCCTTTGGAAGGTAGAATATGTATTAGAAGAGTTGGCAATGGACTTGAGAAAACCAAGTGCTAATTTGGGGGAGGTGAGAGCCAACTTGATTTATGCCGCTGAGTTTTCCCACAGCCCAGGAGCTGCAGCATCCCACCCCTCCAGACCACAACGATGAATAAGAATGATTTGTGACAGACTTGGTCAGCTGAAAGGTGGGCAGCGCCCCAGGGCTCTCACCAGCTCAGTGCCCTGGCCAGGCTACTCTGCCCAGCCCAATGAAGACTGGAAGGTCCTGGGCAGAGGGTGATGCTGCTGTCCCTGTGACAGTGCTCTTGAGGGTGGCCTGCTTCCTGGAGGTTGGGGGAGGAGGCGAACTGCATGTGACTGATGCTGAGGTACCAGCCCTTGTCCTGCTTGGTCCAGAGCCTTGGGAGATAGATTGTTGTCCACTGAGCAAGAGATTAGACAACGTGGCCATGTCAAGAAGGAGTATGCAGTGGTGCTGAGACCTCTCAGCTCTCATGTGGGGAACTCTGCTGGATCCGTGCCTGGAGAGGTGCGCCCAGGTAAAGGAACTTAGAGGAAATGGAAATTACGCAAGGACAAAGCTTGAAGGAAAAAACCTTTTGTAAATATCCCCCGAGAAATAAAAGAAGGTATTTTAACAGGCAAAGAATTCTCTGAAAGAAGAACATTAGGTGAACCAGGAGAGCCCTGGGAAATCAACACTGAACAGATGTGGGAAGAAAATCAACGTACGTGTTGGGAAGCTGAGGAAATTTCCCAGAAAGAAAAGCAAAAGGATGAAGTGAGAAAAACAGAAGGTGAGGGTCGATCCAGGTGGACCACGTTCAGATAGTACAGCAGAGAAATGGGAAGCACTTGACCTTGGAACAGTTCCAATATTCCCCAATATTCCCTAGAACTCAGGGCTGAAGACTGAAGGGGCCTGTCAGTGGATGAGAGTCGGCAATGCAGGCCATCACCAAGACACGTGTTGTGAGGCTGTGACTGCTGGGCAAAGCCCCTCTGCTGAGTTCTCAGAGGATGAGAGTAGAACACAGATTTATCTGGAGTCAGCATGGGCTTCACCCTGTCAGCAGCATCTGAGTCTAGTAGAGACTAGAGCAATGTCTTTAGGAGCTTGTAGGAAAAGAATTTTCATCTTTTTTTTTTTTTTTTAAGCAATGTGGTTTTGCTAAGTTGCCCAGGTTGTCCTTGAACTTGAGACCCTTTTGTCTGGGCCTCTCCAGTGCTGGGACTATGGACGCATGCCACAGTGCCTGGCACTCAACCTAGATTAACAGTCAGTGGGAGAGCAGATTTATAAAGTCTCAAAAAAGTATCTCCCTCATATCCTTTTCCAGAAAGCTCCTATTGGAAGAGCGAGTAGCTGGTGAAGAGGAAGGGCTTGCGTGCAGGGGACAGGACCTTCCTAACCATGGGAGTAAGAACCTGAGATGCTGCCCATGCCCCTGGCAGAGGGTCTTCAGTCCTCCTTGGGGCAGCTTGAGGCTGAAACCGATAGACAACCTGGCATCTCTGACATCTTGGGAGCAGATTTGATAGTTCACAGAGCTCAGGGGGGCATTGGTAGTAACTACACAGACCAGCACATGAAAAACCTTCATTAGTTTTGGAGAAGACACAAAGTAGTGCAGGAAGTGGAAATAATCACACTTTGCTACATGGCCTCTGTGCGAGTGGATTGATTCTAGAACCAGACAAGAAATCTCCAGTCTTGGGGTTTAGCTGTGTCATTGACAACAGTGATTGGGGGGGGGGTGTTCCCATGGTTTGAGGACAGTGGTGAGGAGCAAGAGCTAAGTCCTGTTCATCCTGGGAAGTTGGAGGTGATGCTTCAAGAAAGCTGCAGTGCAGTCTGAGAGGAGAAGTCATTCCCAGTGGGCTTGGCTTAGGGGACTCCAGTGTGTGCTGCGAGGGCAGGGAACTGGTACAGGAGATACAGGGCAGCAGGGGCTACTGTTCTCTGATAGACCTAGTAGGCTGACTCTTTACTGTGTCACTTGGGTAGAAATGTCTCTACAAATGGGAGGAAAGGAGAGTCTACTGCCAGTGTTGGGGTGCCAGCAGGGGCTGCTATTGCAGCCAGAGGTGTACATTTAGGTGTCTGCTCTCCTGGGTCCTCCTGTGTGCACAGACTATTGAACAAGTGTTTCTGTGAGTTGCCTGGTACTGCAGCCTGTGTCCCTCTGACCTGGCCCTGCAGGGCCATGAGGGTCAAATGCAGCATAGTGAGCAACTGCAGGTGCCTGTCAATGCCCTGAGCTTGGTGGTGCCAACTTAGTCCTCCCTGCTACCCGTGAAGGTAGGCTTTGCTGATGTCAGACTCAGCAAGCAAATGCAGCAAGGAGAATTTGCAGCCATCCTAAGGATACAGCTTACCACGCCAAGGTTGAGGCTGGGTCCTGAATGCACTGCCCACCAGGGTCAAGGAACTGTGCCTTTAGTTTGTAGTTGTCATGTGGGGAATGACAGCCATCTCAGGCTGTGTGAATTAACAAGACAATTCTTGTGAGGTTTGGGTACCTGGTGCTGAGTGGTGCTGAGTAAATGGAATCATGCAAAATACCTCATGTGGCCTTTTTTTGCTTTTGTGTCTTGAGGAGACAAAGAGCTTCCTGAGAACTCCTGGCCTTGAGCTGTGCAGTGCAGTAAGCAGATGATTCTGGCTCAGCATTGCTGGAAAGTCTGCAGGATGCTGCCCTTCACAGCCTTCTTGAGGCCTAAGTTATTTGTTTTCTAGAACATCTGATGCTGGGGAGACAACTACATGAAGCCAGGCCCACAAATTTACCATGATTCACTCTCAGGGTAAGCAGGTGGGCAGCTGGGTTCAGGCATGTTGCACCCTCACGCACCTGTTCACCTGGGACATACGAGATATCCCTTCTCCCTCTGCAGCCCCCACCTCTGAGCCCAAGTAGTGTGATGTTCACACCCCATTGCTTTCCACCTTTTGTTAACCCGAGGCCTCCAGGTAACTGGAGAGAAGCAGATCAGGACCTCTGAAGCCTCCTCTGGCCTCTTCTACCCGTCCTTCACTATCCCATGAAGCTGGGATGGTTTTGTAGGACCTTGGTAAGGGTTGTTTCTGCTTCACAGGTTAGTGGGTTGGTGAGAGCAGCCTTCACAGTTAGGTCATACTCTGCCTCAGTAGCCACCAATGATGTGCCACCCAGAGACTCGGCTGTCTCATCTATTCAGCAGCCATGGGACCCCTGTCCTTCCTGCTTGAGGGTTGTATGAGGCACTATGTGGCCGGTGGTGTTTGTAACATGCCAGTAACTGAGAACTCTAAGGATGTGCTTTGGGATTTAGTTGAGTTTCAGACCCTGGAGGTACCTAGAGGTGCCTTGGACCCTACACCCTGTAGGTTTCCACAGGAGTTGGGAGCTGCCCAGTGGTTTTCTGTGTCCTGAAAAAAATATCTGTCTTGCTTTCATCTGCCTTATATTTGGCAGTTCCCCTTGGATTTGAGGAAAGCAGTGCCTGTTTTCTTTGAAAAAGGCCAGTTTGATATACAAAGGGCACTGCCGCAGGGGTGCCCCTGGGTGAGTTCCATGACTGTGCTCACTCGGCCCAGGCTCAGCATGGAGAGTGGCTGCAGTGGATCTAAGAACCCAGGTTCCGTTGACTTGTCTGCTGCATTTCCTCTGGTCTCACACTGTGTGTGGCATGTGCCCTTTACAGTGTGATGGGTGGGTTCTGTTCTTTCACTGGAGCCCTTGGAAGTGCCACAGCAGTGGAGCCCAGACCAGGCAAACCTGGTAACTGCTCACTTCAGCTGCAGTGCCTTTCTGCCGTGTTCATGTGTCATTGAAGCATTTCCCCCTGTAACCAGGAGGTGCTCTTGGGGGCAAAGTGACCACATGTGTGCATGCGCATGCGCATGTGTCTGCACTTTGGTTCCAGTGTCCTGGAAGGCAGACTGGCCTTTTGGCTTTCTGCTTAGGAGCCTGGTTTGCTCTTGCTGTTGCCTCTTGGCTGCGTGGGCCCAGGCTGGTTGTCAAAGCTCATCTGTACAATGGGGACAGAGAGAGCTCTGGCCTCAGGAGGCCCAGTGAATGTCCTACTTGCTGTTTCTTTTCAAGTGAGTGTTGGGATTCTTAGAGTCTTCTCTGTAGTTTTCTTTTCCCCTGAAAGTACAGCAGCGAGCTACACGGGGTCCCATGGAGGCACCGTTGAGTTCTGCCTGTCTTGGCAAATTATCTGTCTTCCAACAGTGATCTTGGAAATGCTGAAAAAAGGAAGCTGTTCTGCTGTTGAGCGCCTGTGTGACTGTCTGCCATGGCCACGGGCAGCCGTTCTCCTGTGGTCTCTGCTGGGGCTTGGCTCCATTGCTGTGCCCAGCCAGTTCCCTGGTCTTGTACCTGATCCCCCTCCTCTGTCTGCCTATCACCCGGTTGATTCTGTCCCTTCAACTTCTCTCAGGTCACTGCTCCTGGCCCTCCCCTAGTGCTGTCGCACCATTTATAAACCCTTCTCAGTGCAGAGCCCACCTGGTAATTCCTATCTCCCTCTGGGACTTGCAGCTCTCTCGGCACTCCAGCACCGAGGGGCCTTGAGGAGAAGCACTGGACCTGCAGTTCTGTGCAGAGCCATTTCGTGGTCCTCACTCATCCTGCAGTGAAGTCCTCATTTCATAGCCTCGCTGACCGCACCTGCCCTCTTCTCCATTGCTGGGTGTTTGAGTTGTTTTCTTTTCCCTGCTACTAGTAGCACTTGGGTGAACCTGGGTGCTCATCTCCTTTTACAAAACCTCCAGAATATGGCCGCAGAGGTGAGCAGTCTAAGCATCTATCCATTTAGAATCAAATCTGGAATTCTGACTGCAGCCCCCCCCATGTGCTCTGTGCCCTCTGCCTCTCCCTGCCCCAGGCCTGCTGTCTAAGCCTTCTCAGGGTCCCCCTTTTGTGGCTCTGCCTCAGGACTTTGGTCTCGCTACACCTTCTGCCTGGAGTCTTGTTCTCTTGCATCATTCATATAATCAGAGGGAACAGAGTCTTAGGCAGCTTTTGTTTTTGGAGAGAATCACAAATCAGGATGTGGCATCCTAGTTCATTACTCTCATTTAAAGATGCATAAACCAAAGTTCAGGAAGGTTAAGTAAGTAGCCCAGGGCCACACAGCAAGCTCAGGGCCAGCCTGCAATCACAGTTAAGCTCTGCCTGTATGTGGCTTTTGCTTTTCCACAGTTCTGAGACCTTTTCTCTCCTTTTATTACTCAGTGAGTTCAAAGAGAGCATCTTGCTAATGATGGCTTCTTTCTGAGTTTCTGTATCCGGTAAAGTCCTTTGTTCACACATTGCTTTGATTGTTTCCCCAGCAGCCAGATTGACTTGATTTTTAACTCACTGTTCTCCCTGATCTCCTGCCTCTCCCTGAAAGAAATCCTCAGAGGTAGAATAGTTGGGCCTCAGGTATTCGAGGAAGGCTTTCCTAATGCTTAATGTTAAAGGCACGGTGAGAGTGGGACTGTCAGGAACCATGCGCTGGGATCTCTGAAGTCACAGTGTGATTGGTGTCCCCAACTGGCTCCCAAGCTTACTTCCAACCACAGTTGTATTGCCCAGAGTGAATCACCACTGTATGGGGCGTCTTGTTTCACTTTGCACCTTGGATACTGCTGTCGGTAGTAGATGGGCTCCTATTCTGAGCTCTTGTGGCTTACCTTGGCACTTCAGCCCCACGAGCTGAGCTTGCCCCTGATGTGGAGGGAGGGTTCTGCTGTTCTACTGACCCCAGTCTCCAGCAGCTCTGGCCATTTCTGTGCGGGTACTTTGTGCAGCACTGCTCAGGTAGGTGTCAAGGATGTTCTCCAGGGCCACGTTGTGGGGATCCTCGGCTCAGGTGAAGGGAGAATCTGATCTTCTGCCCAGACCTTTCTCCCAGCCTTGCTGCACTGGCCGCATAGCAGTGTGTTGACACTGTGTAGTCTCAGGCCACCAGTGCTGTCCTGGAAGCCCAGCCTGCTGTGGGCAGTTGCGCAAGGCCTCTGTCCCTGCTCCTGTTCTGAGCTCCTCGCTGAAATTGTGTTTGGGGCTGTTATCCAGCTGCTATCTGAATGTTTAAAGCATTCAGAGGATCAACTGTTCCAAAGAGTGAGGGAAGTGGGAGAGAAATTACAGCATTTGTTTGAGAGGTTCTAAGAGCTTTTTTTAGCAGGAACAGTTCAAAGCATGCCTCTTGTTAATCAGAGGAGTGTTCCAGCATCCCTGCGGTGGTCACACTGGCTTAATTGGGACCCAGGCTGCTTTGAAGTCCTTTTAATCCTTCCTGAGCCAGGAGAAAGAATTCGAAGGCAGCAACTGTAAATTTGAAATTTCTTCATTTTATTTACATGTGTCTGGGGACCCACAAGGCTCGTTTGCCTGAAGCAGTTAAGCCGCATTGCTGGCTTTGGACAGCTGATGAGATCTGGACCTTACGAGGCAGGGGGTGGGAGGCCAGTACCTGGCAGAGGAGCTGCAAAACCACAGCTGAGTGAGGACACAGTTGCAGGGTCCCCCTTCCTGCTCCGTCTTGTCGCTGTGCGCCTCCCTGTGGTCCCCAGAGTCACTCTGTCTTGCCCTGCCTCCAACAGCCAGCCCTAGTCTGCTGCACCTCCTCAGGGTTGGGAGTTTGCCACCTCACAGAGCCCTTATCTCCACCCCGTTCCATCCTGCAGAGCTGAAATCCACACATTTGTAATTTTGTGCCAAGGCTAAAGGTGTTGGTTCATTGTGAAGTCACCTGGGTACAGAATTTGCTCTTCCCAAGGTCATGTGCCCACTCCATGTTGCCGCCCGCTGCTCATGGTCTAGTTCTTCCAGCTCCACAGAGGTGGCATCCAGGTGGTGGGGTGGAGGGAGGTGGACCCAATGGTGGCAGCGCTCTCCTGGCTTTTCCAGGCAGTGTCACTCCTGAGCCATCTGAGTTGATGGTTTCTCAGTCAGACCTGAGTCTGTAGCATTCCCTGAGCCTGCCAGTGTGGCGCTGCACGTTTGCATACTGTGAACCACACAGGTGTGGGTGTGGCTCTCTGAGTGTGTGCAGTTCCCCTTGAGACAACACATTTTCTCTCTCCAAGAAGTTCTTTGGGTGGAATTCTCCTGTCACCCTGCAGCTACAACTCAATTTCACTTGACCTGGAGCCTCTGAAAATTCTTCCCCCTGAGCTTGCACTGCTCACTTCTGTGTTGCTTAGTCTGTGGAAGGTGTTACCTTTTCAGACATGGTTCCTGACCGCCTGTGAGCATTGCACACCTCACTCTTGTTACCTGTCCTCTTCCCCCGCTGGTCTTCCTTGGGAATGTAGTGCACATTGGGTTCGTCACAGTGACTGCCTGCCTGCCTCAACAGGTGGGAAGTCTCCAGGTCTGTGTATGTGTGTCAGAGAGTTCTTCAGGGCTTGGGACTAGACCACCATGTGGCAGTGCTCGCTGGATTTGTTGAGTGAGATTGCCTCAGATGCAGGATGCCCAAGTCTGTCCATAGGTGCTGCTGGTGAATCAGGGTTGTCCTTCCCATTATATTCTAAGAGTTGATTCTCCCCGCCCTCTGGCCCCCCTGCAGGGGTTTTACTTCTCGCTTACAGTCCACCTGTTCTTTCTACTTCTCTGTGAGGTTTTAGACTCTGGTTCTGTCATCAAACAGATTTACTCTCTCTGTTTTGTTATTAGAACCAATAAACCTGTCATCTATCAGTGCCCAAGCAACTGGTAGAGGTTTGTAGGGGTGGTGTTGGACACTGTCTGAGAGACAGAGATCATCACAAAGGCTCACAGAGGGCTGGATGTCCCTAATTTGGTAGTCAGGTTGGGAGACATGATCCTATTTCACGGACTAGGAAGCTGGGGCTGGGATGGGAATTGAACTTGAGCCTGGCTGACTCCAGGGCATAGTCTCACTGCTAAGCCTGGCTCTCTTTTGACATCCATTTTCCAGAGGAGGGGTTGAGACTTGGAGAGGTCTGCTGATTGGTTGGAGGCCATGTAGTTGATAGCCAGTGGAGTTAGACTTTGAGCACTGGCCTGGTTTCTGAATCTAAGATGTTAGCTCTGTTCCACCGCCCTCCCCCTTTTTTTTAATGCTTCTGAGGTTTGTGGAGTCTGTTTTTTGAAAACGAGTGTAATCTGTGTGTGTGTTGTTCTCTATATGATTCCTGTGGTCCAGATGCTGCAGTATGGGGCAGGTGTGTGTGGGTGGCAGAGTTGTAGCTCTGGACACATGGCTGACACATGGCTCTCACCAATATACTCTGTTCTCAATTCTGGAAAATTCAGATAGATCCTGCAGCACCATAATTCTCATACCAGTGAGTCATTCTTAATTTTTCTTTTTCTTTTGTGTTTTTTGGTACTAAGGATTGAACTTGGGCAGTCAACCATTGAGCCACATCTCCAGCCCTATTTTGTATTTTATTTAGAGACAGGGTCTTGCTGAGTTGCTTAGAACCTTGCTTTTGCTGAGGCTGGCTTTGAGCTCATGATCCTCCTGCCTCAGCCTCCCAAGCTGCTGGAATTACAGGTGTATGCCACTGTGCTTGGCCCCATTCTTAACTTTTTAAAAGTTTGAAATGTATTTCATATGGAAAAGTCTGTCTTCAAAGGCCCCAGGTAGTCATCTATGTGCCTACACTCAAGCTAGGGGCAAGAGGTGTGGCCTCCACCCACCACCACACTGGCATCTGTTTTAGGGTGGCCATTGCTATTGTCATTACATACTTTGTGAAGGCTGCTTCAGTGTAACAGAAGTCTTATTTCTTTGAATTTGAAGGTGGATCCTTTGCAAAGTCTTAAAGACAAATTCTTGAAACATTGATGTTGAATCAGACAAATTGACTATGAAAGACTAAGAGGAAAAGTTGTAAAATCTAGGAAGACTATAGGTGTCCACTTCAAAGGAACCAACCTAAAAGTCATGAGTTACTTGTTGTGTGTGTGCTTTATGCAAAAATATAAGGTAAAGCTCTAGTTGACCTGTATTTGAAGAAGACATTTGTAGCATAGGGAATACTTGTGTATTTTTATGTTTTAAGTTAAGATGTTTGAAACACATGTATCATTCCATTCCCCTCTTAACCAAGCACCTTTTGGGATCAGTTGCCAGGCTTAATTATTTTAGGTAGGAGGCCTTTCACTAATACATCATTGTCCTGTTTATGGTATTACCTATACACAGCTGAACATTTTTAAGAAATGATATCATTGTTTTGTTGTAAATGGTCATAGTTAGATTTCTATGCATTAATTTGCTGTGGGAATAATTTGTTTTCTTTTTACAAAATTTTCATTTAGCACCTGATTCTGCAGTACAAGATTACAGTGCTGAGCTTTGAGAAATTATTTATTGAATAGCTTTTATATGTTTCCTTAGCACAAAATATTTTATACATTTTAAAGGTATCTAGAGGTAAATCTCTCAGGCCATTCTTGTCCTCTTCTGCTGGAAGCCATTGTTATTTCTTCTTCATCCTCGAGTATAATTCAGTTACAACAATGTGTATTTTTTCTTTCATACAAATGACAGCATAGAACACTTACATTCTGTTTTTTTGTGTTTTTATTTAGCAGTGCATTTTGGAGATCTTTCATTTTAATATGTAGAAAGATTCTGCATTCTTTTGATTTTACACAGATACTGTTGTATGGGTGGGTGAAGTTTATTTAATCAGTAACCCTGGACTTAGAATCCAGTGGTCCGAGTTCTCACTTCTCAGAGCTGAGCTGCATGGTATTGCTCTGGAAAGGTATCATGATTTTTCCTTCATTTCACATACGTTTCTGGAAGCCTGTGATTGCGCCAGTGAAAAAAAACAAACAAAATGTAAACTGTCTCTTCTTTTAGGGAGCTTTCATTGTAATTGAGGGAGAATGATGATAACCTGACAGGCAGAGTGGGTATCTGATGGTGGTGGGCTGCGGAAGGGATGCAGGGAGAAGCTGGGGGGTGGGGTCCACAGTTTCAGATAGGATGCTTGGGAGATCCAGCTGAAAACTTGGTGTCCTGTGACCTAGAGGTGGATGAAGGAGTGGGGTGTGTGGGTATCTAGGGGAAAGTATTCTGGAAAAGGGACATGAAGGTCCTGAGGCCGAGTGTGACCGTGCACTGTTGGCTTTGGAAGGCAGCAAGTCTGAGAAGCAGCAGCTTGCCGCTCCCTCCTTCTCAGATAGTTGATGTGATTTTGTTTCCATTTGAAAATCCTTTTGAGGTGTGAGGGAGGGCCTTCCAGCCTTTGTTGCTGGGGGCCTTTGATCTTGGATGGGCCTGGAGGGAGGCATGGCAGGCCACTGTGCCTGAGAGAGCAACCAGCTCTGAACCGTCCACAGGGCTGGAGTGACCTTCTGTGCTGGAGGGAAATGGGTGCTCTGGAAGATTTGTCAGTGGCCTTGTCTATCAAGGCCTGGATGTTACAGAGCAACCCTGTACTCAAAGGGTGAGGTGGGCTAATGCCCTTTGTTGAGTCTCCTGAAGTCTGGGTAGCTATGACCTCAACACCAGACTGGGACCTCCTACTCAGGGAGGCAGTGACCACAGCCCCTGCAGGTGGCTCTGCCAGAGATGGCCCAGGGTGAAGCCACTGCACTGCTTAGAGTTAGTCTCTCCTCCCCAGGAAAGCAGTAGTTCCTCTCCTCAGTCCTGGGCACCCCATATCAGCCACATCAATGTCAGATCGGGGTGACCTGCATCCCTTTTCCCAAGCAGTTATGTTATATTATTGAGAAAAGTCTGGGCTGCCTGCAGGGGTTCGCAGCCCTCAGTTCTTGCCATTTCCTTGATTTTTAGCAAAAGTATTTGCTGTCTAATATTTTCCGTTCATTCCTGTTTTGGCATCCTTTTTGCAAAAACAAAAAGCCTATCTTGTTTGTGTTGTGTTCCCTCCTTTCTGTTTGGGCCCTGGCTGAAGCCCAGCCCCAGCAATATGGTGGTTATGCCCTGCGGGTTCCTATTTTTTGGAAAAAATATATAATAATAACACCTCGGGAGAAAGCTCAAGGCTTCTCATTTGGTTTTGTGGCTGTTGGTGCTTGATTCACTTTAGGCTTCGGTATCCTTTGGATCTGGTGTCTATCAGACTTGGGGGAACTGGCACTTAGGCTTCCAAAAGTGCTGTGGCATCTGCTATAGGACCCCAAAATAGCTGTGGCTGCAACTGCCTTTGCCTCAGGGGTAGAGCAGTGGGCATGATCCCCCAGCCCTCTTCTATTCTGCACACAGCTGAGTTTGCGTCAAAATTCAGCTGCAGATGGAACAAAAAGACTTTTTCCCTGAAAGCCCCCGTTAGGATGTGAAAGGCTTCGCAGCTGAAACTAGAGTTTTCCGCAGCAGGTGTCACAGCCTGGGCTGCAGTTGGAACTGTCACTTTCTTGTCATCTCTGTGTCGGAGGCTCCCGAGGCCTCAAATGCCTCCCACTTTGTAGTTGTGAAGTGCAAGTTTCAGAATGGACTGTCGGTGTTATTTTTAGGCCATAATGGCACTTGGCGTGACTCCTTCTAGTTACAAGCACTTAGCTAATCCCTGGAGCGCCCTGGGTAAGCATCTCTGAGTAGCTTTAACCACACACAGGTCAGGAGGCTTCCGGAAAATAAACACTCTTCCTGCCAGTTGGAGGTGTGTGGGCCCCTGGTCTTTGGTTTGAGATGCATGACGGCTGTGACTGTGCAGAAATCCTCCATGATCCACAGCTCAATGTGGACTCACCTCCTTACGTGGAGCTCAGGACAGGCGACAGGAGGCCAAGTTCTTCGCTCTCTTCTCCCAGCCCTGAGCTTGTTCTGAATCCAGGGCTTCTCGTGGTTTGTCTCCCTTCTTTTCTGTGTGCCCTTTTCTCTGCGCCCCTGTCTGGGCTTCTGCTGGGCTGAGCAGTGTGCACTTGGCACCCCCTATCGGCCAGGCTCCCTGCTCCCCAGCCTGGGAGCTTCTGGCGTCTTTCCTCACCTTCTGAGCCTGCTGTGGCTTTTCCTTCGTTTTTTGTTTGTACTCATACGTGTAGTACATGAATTCTCATTGTAAGCAGTTCACAGAGGCGCATGAAGTTAAAGACCCCTCAGCCTCGATCACTAGGCCCTGCTTGACATGGAAGTAAACTCCAGATAAACTTGGGGTGAAGCTCTCTAAGGGTGTTCCATACATCTTACTTATTTTCTGTGTACTTAGAAACATGAAGTTGTGCTTGTGGATTGGGTGTCTAGATGGAGTCACGCTGGGCCTGAGCCATTTCCTGAGTGTCTGTGCTACTGGCCCACTTGGGTGTGTCTTCTGCCGGAGCAGCCTCTCAATGTGGCTGGGCTGCTGTGACAAATTCACAGATGGGGCTCGGAGCAGGAGTTTATTCCTGTTGTTCTGGAGGCTGGTGTTCCGCCTCTGGTGAGGGCCCTTCCCACCTTGCAGATTGCTGCCTGTGCTGTGTCCTTGCATGGCCAGGAGAGAGAGACTGAGCAGTCTCTTGGTGTGTCTATCAGGATGCTGACCCCAGTGTGAGGCCCTCACTGTTCTGACCTCACCTAACCCTTATCACCTCCCCAAGGTCCCATCTCCAAATCCCATCCTGTGGGAATAGGGCTTCTGCATAGGAACTTCAGGAGGACAGAGTTCAGTCCTGAGTGTCTAAACCATGGTGAGGGTGGCTTACTTGTACCTTGCACTGCTAGGGCCCTGCCCATGGGGACCCCAGATACTCTGTGGCCCAGGGTGAGTGTCTCCCCCTATATAGTGTCTTCAGTGTTGGCCTGAGAAATGGCAGTAAGAAAGGCCACTGCTGTGGAGGGTGGCCAGCAGCACTCTCCTTGTAGCTTGTTGCAGGTTCTTCCTTGCATGGACAGCTGCTTTGCTGTAGCCAGAGTAATGGCCTCCATGATCCCTGCAGGGGCTCTTCATATCCACTTAGTGAGGTGGAGGGACACTTTGGGGGACAGAGCCATGGGTTGGCTCATACCACATGGCCCCATAAGCCCTGTGCTTGCTGTGGTGGGTGGAGAGGAAAGCAAGATGTGTCCTTGGCCTTGGGCTTGTGTGCCACCTACCATGCCATGTTGGGAGCTCTTGCTGTGCACTCCACATGTGTGTCATGCTACTCGTAAAGCTACCAAGAGTTCTGGGATATGTTCTTCTGTGTACTAGTCAGAAGATGTGGCTCACCTTGAGTTTAAGCTCATGGACCAAGTGGACTGTGGAAAGCCAGATGGCATCTCTGAATTTCCATTTCCTCATTGAAATATGGAAACATAAAGAATAGGACTGCTTTGCATCCACTGGGATAGTGAATCTGGAATAGTTCTGAGAATCATGCAGTAGCACGCGTGTGGGGCTGTGCCATTACTACTCTTGCTCTATTTTTTAAAAATATTTATTTTTTTTTAGCTTTAGGTGACACAATATCTTTATTTTATTTTTATTTATTTTTTTATGGACACAACACAATGCCTTTATTTTTATATGGTGTTGAGGATCGAACCCGGGTCCGCCCGTGTTAGGCGAACACTGTACCGCTGAGCCATAATCCCAGCCCCTTTATTTTATTTTTATGTGGTGCTGAAGGATCAAACCCAGTGCCTTATACATGCCAGGTGAGCGCGCTACTACTTGAGCCATGTCCCCAGCCCCTCATTACTACTCTTAACTCTGTGTGCATGCAGCTGTTTTGGAGGAAAAGCAAAGATAGGAGCTGTTGTGCATCATTTCCATGCCAGGAACTGGGCAGCACTTTGTGAATATCATTTCCTTGGCATGGTGACACCATTATGTGTCACCCTGTTTTTATAGGTGAAATAAAGCCAAGGCTTATGAAGGTAGCCTGCTGCTATTGCATGGCTGGTGGTGGGCTGTGGCTGGACTCGGGCTGTGGTTAGTGCTCTCTGCCTCACTCATGGGTCACATGATAGACTACTCATCCTGGTCTCTAAATGGCATGGTTTTGGACCTCTATTCCAGATGTGGAATTAGGCCCACTTCTGGGGACAGATGGAACTGAATGTGTGTTCTTTATCCCTCAGGACTCCAGAGGACCTCTCCAGATTTGTTGTTGAGCTGCAACAGCGAGAACTTGCCCTGAAGGAGAAGAACAGTGCCATTGCCAGCAGGTAGACCAGGTGTCTGTGGGGATGCATGTGTTCTGGGCACTTGGGCTTAGGCAGAGGGGTGCTCTCCTGTCTCACTGGGTAAAGTAGTCCATTTTCATTGTTATAGCAGTGTACCTGAGGCTGGGTACTTTTTAGAGAAAGAGGTATGCTTATAATTTTGGAGATCGAAAGGCCTGGCTTGGCTCTGGTGGGGACCTCATGGGTGGTAGGGCATATGTGTAATGGGGGAGCACTTTGCCACACAAGAAACCAGGAAGAGCATTGGGTGTGTTCCTTCTATGACAGCCCTCATGAGAACTTGCCAAGGGGTCCTGACAACTACCTTGATCCTTTCTGAGGACAGTACATGTGTAACCTGAAGACCTTCTGCTATGCTCTAACCCTAATACCGCTGCTCTGAGAAGTCCTGGGGAATAACTCAAACCACATGTGAGATGTGGCATTTGCGGGTGGCTTTTAGTTTGAGATGGTGGGGGATTGGAAGCTCCAAGTTCCCATAGTATGGTAGTGTGACTCCACTTGGGGTACTGTGACTGTTCTGACAACATGTACCTCTGGTTTCCTGGTGGCTTGGCTTTTTGACTTGGGGGTCCCTGCTTGGATCAGGACTATTCTCATCTTTCTAGCAGTGTGTGGGCTTGGAATGACCTTGTCATAGTGTAGAAACCTGGCCCCTGGGGATGCAAGTGTGTAGACTTGTGCCCTCATGAAAGACCTACAGAGTATGCCAACCATCTGAGGCCTTTGTAAGTGACAAAAATCTCGGCCAACTGGCTTGAGCATCGAGCACATTCTTTCTTAGCCCCAAAGGAGGCCCAGAGATGGGTGGCTACAGGACCTCATCCCAGGGCCTGGTGTTGGGTTTTTTCCTCCTGACACCAAATTTGTGTTCTTTTCTGCTTCTCCAGTCTTGACACCACCTCAGTGTCTTATGATTCAGTTCAGTTTCAACATTTCTTAGAGTTTGCAGGTTTATGCAGATGCCAGTCCTTTTATCTAGTTCCCAGGTTACCTACTCTGTCCAATTACAAATTCAGGGAGCTCCATGACCCCCTCTTTAGTTTTTTTTTCTTTGTTCTTTTTAGATATACATGACAGTAGAATGCATTTTGACATATTATACATACATAGAGTCTGACTTATTCCAGTGGCTTGCTAGAGCTCAGGAAAGTGCCTTATTTACTATCCTGATCCAGGTCAGGCAGAGCCACATGGGAGGGTGCATGGGGCAGGAGTCAGGTGCTGAGCTTCCTTGCTTTCACCAGCTGTGCCCCTTCTGTGGTCACCAACCTAGAAGCTCCCGAATCTTGCTGTTTAAGAGTTTCCTCAACCCAGTCTTTAGTCCTCCTCTCCAGGCTGGTGAGTGGGGCTGAGAGTTCTCAGCTCTAATCACTGGTCTTTCTGTGCTCATCCCCATCCTAGTTAAGTAGGGGCCTGTCCTAGTCACCTTATTAGTAGAAACCCAAATCCTTACTAAGAAAGGACTTCCTGCCACCCAGAAGATCCCAAGAGTTTTAGAAAGATCCCAAGAGTTTTGCCAGAAACTGAGTCAAAGGCCAGAATAATGGGTTGCGCTGCTTTTTATGGTCCATTTGTTTGCCAGCTGTCTGGTCAGGCTGGTTTCTCTTATGGCCTTGAAGTTCCTGCCCAGGGTTGGGTGTCAGGAGACAGAAAGGTGAGGCCTCTTTCTTGGGTCTTTTTGGAACAAGGAAATCTTTCTAGGACTGCTATCCAGCAGAATGCCCCTCACTGGCCAAAACTGGGCTGTGTGCCTGTCCTAGACCAGTCAGTGATAGAAAAGATGGAGTTCCACCATGAGCTAGGAGTTGTCTGGTTTGTGCTTACATCTAGCGGGTGTAAAACCACATGGGACTGGGCTCCTGCCTTGAGCAGAGCCACAGGGAGAAGTTGCAGCAGTGACCATGGTGTGAGGCCTGGGTGTCCTGGTGGACTGACTGCTTGGCAGGTGAGTCTGTGAGGAGAGCCTGGAGCTAGCCTCTTCACCATTGATTATTAAACCTCAGTCTTGTCCTCCTGTGCAGATGTGTTTTAATAATTTATTAGTAGCCAGAAGGAAGGGTTTCTTATTTTGGGGACTGATGTCACTTTGAAAATCAGCTTTTAGAAGCATTTGGTTATGTTGGACATAATAACATCAATTACTTTAAAAAGCTCAAATGATAAAGATTGCCTTTTGCTTTCGAAGCCACTGTCAGATGAAACAGGCATGAAAAGTGATTTGGAATTAAAGCTTTAACACTTTGCTCTTCCATCTTCTTCATTTCACTCCACGAAACAGAATGGACTGTTAAGGGAAGGGCACTCGCTGGCATCCTTCTCCTGCCAGCCATGAGGCACTTTTCTACTTTGACCAGTAGCCACAAGTTCACGTATCTACCCAGAGAGCCATGAAAGGTGGGGAGGCATCTGCATATAGCACAACACCACCTCTGTTTGTGGATGTGAATGGGGATTTTCTTTTCGATCAGTTTGGGATGGTGTCTGTGTCTCAGGAAGCAGCTTGTGCCATAGGTAGGTGGTCTGCAGACTTCTGGCCCACTGTCCACCTCCCAGGAGGTGCCCTAAGTTCCTCTGAGAGTCAGTGCACCCTGTGGAGATGTGAGCCTCAGGGTACCCTGTGGAAGTGCCCAGTGCTCCATGCTTATCTGTAGAGTGAGTGCTGTGTTGCCTTTGTGGTGGTGTTTCAGGGAAGGGACATGAGGCCCCACAGCTGTCCCAGCCTTGCTTGGAATGTTTTTTGAGGATTGACTTATTTTTGTGGGTTGGCCTTTTATGCTGCGGCTTCACGTGGGACATGTGATATGGCCCCTAGCCCAGTGTTAGCTATGAATGGGGCTGGCGAGCACCTTGTTGCCTGGCTTGATCTGTGTGCCAAGAACCATGCTGTTGGGATGGATGGGGAGAAGGATGTGGGTAGCCATCAGGTGTTGAGGCTGCCACTCTGATGGGGGTGGACAGTTCCCCATGGGGGTGACCTGGGACCTCTGGTACTCAGGAGATAGAACTGAGACCCTACATGCTGAGACTTGTGTACTGGGGCTGAGAGGTCCTGCCTTTTTGTTTATTCACAGATCATAAAGCAAAGGTGGCAGGGTGGCACTGGCCTTGGTTGTTGAGATGGATTCCTCCAGCTTTGGCCTCTGCCCTCATGTTCTGAGCTGACTGTGTTAGCCTTAGGTGGAAGGTGTCCATTGTATTTATGGAGACCTTGTAAGACTGGTATGTTTCCATGGATCTCTTAAAGGCAATTTGATAAAAATTCAGATGGTGAGAAGGAGGTAATGTGGTAGAGTCAGACAGATGCCAGGCAAGTGCCCAGCAGGTGGTCATAGGTTCTGGAAAGGGCTTTTTGGGGTGTGCTTTGTCTCCTTGCGTGATGTGTAGTCATTGCAGAGCCGACACATGGTCCACCTGAGACTACAGTGTCATGGGGTGTGATTGTGTCCACATGCTTCCCATGGCTGTGCAGACCAGTGGCCTGGGCTCCCGTCGTCATGCAGGTGTTCTTACCCACTCTTGCCACCAAGCCATCGATTGTGTCCTCCTTGTGAATTGAACATTTATTCCTCTCATTTTAGTAGCTTTTTAATATGCCATTTTGTGGCTACCCTGTACTTCACGGGCCCACTGCTGGGTGTTTTTCTTATTCCTCCTTATCTGCCCCCTTTCTGGATTTTAAATGCTGCTGTCATAGACTTTTTAAAAAAAATATTTATTTATTTTTTTTAGTTTTAGATGGACACAGTATCTTTATTTTATTTATTTATATTTGGTGCTGGGGATTGAATCCAGTGCCTCCCATATGCTAGGCAAGTGCTCTATCCCTGAGCTACAATCCCAGCCCTGTCATAGACTTTTGTAGCATGGTCCTTAATTCTTTATGATGAATTCCTGCAGTGGGACAGTTGGTGGCATGCAGATCTCCAGGAGCGTGGCCTTCAGAAGACAAATGTTGCGCATCACCCCATGCGTTGCTCTGCCAAGAGCAGCAGAAACCCTTCATTCCTGAGCAGCACTCACCTGGGTGTCTTAGTTTTCCTCCTTTGCCGATCTGACAGAAGACTGCTACTTCCTGTGTGTGCTGTCTCAGTAACGTGGTGTCTGTCACTGCGAAGCTGGAAATCAGAGAGTGAGTCAGCGGGTCCTCCAGGTCCCTCTCCTACCTGAGGTTTCACTGTGCTGCGGTAGTTCAGGCTTCTGTTGGCCTCTCGGTAGTTATGTAATAGACTTTGGCCTGTTTCCGGGCAGAGCTGTGACTCTCCCAGCAGGAAGAATTCTGAGTAGGGTCGGACACTAAGCACGGCTCTGACCTGAGCTCTGTATGAATGAGGTGTAGGGACATTGAACATCCTGCACTAATGGATGCTGAGGGAAGATCAAATGATGTTGTACCCCAGAGCCACCTGCTGGCCGCCAGCCAGCTAGGAATGAGAAAGTATTTCTAGCATTGAGCCACATGTGGCTTCTGGCTGCTGTACTGGTACAGCATGATTCTGAACTCTACACTGGACTGAAATCATTATTACTATTTTTTTTTGTGGTGATGGGCATATAACCTAGGGCTTCTGTTTGCTGCCACTGAGTTACACCCCCAGTCCTTTTTTATTTTTTATTTAGAGAGAGGGTTTCCCTAAGTTGCCCATGCTGGCCTTGAACTTGCAGTCCTCCTGCTTTAGCCTGTTGACTTCTGGGATTGCAGGTGTGCACCACCGTGGAATTCTGTCTCTTAGTGTTCTGAGTCCACAGAGCTGGGGTCTGGAAAGCTTGATGGTGGGGCTTGTGCTTCCTTTTGATCATGTCTGCCATGGAAGGGACAGGAAGCTTTATGAGTCCTTCTACATGGCAGGAGGTGGGAAGGTGCTACTTTGAGTAGATGTGGATTTACTCCGGTGCACTTCCTTATCTCAAAAGGGAGTGTCTGTCTGTAGGGCTGTTCTGAGGGCTGTGTACCTGGTGCCTCATGGCTGTCAGTGATCATGTGGCAAAGAAAGGTCCTTTGGCTGGCTGTGCAGCCAGGGGTTGAGGTAGATTCTTACTCTGCAGAGCAAGGGCAACATGTTCATACACACCTCATAAGGCTTTTGTGCTCTGGCAGTAGGAAGTGCTTTAAGGAGATCTGAGTGTTCATTTCCATGTGAGTCCTGTCATGAACCACCAGTCCAGGCCCACTCTGTTTTTCTTTTCTTCTCCATCTTTGGACACGTTGCTCAGGGGCCCTACAATCATGGATGTGAATGGGTCTCCAGGGCCTGTCTCAGAACCCTCTTCCTCTTTGAGTGGAATCTGATTATAGTGAAGGAGCCTTGCTCTTTTTGCTGTCCTTGTCTTGGTTTTGGTTCTTGGAGTCTGATAACATCCTTCCTAGTTATGGGGATGGGGACAGGTGAGTCATTTAGAATGAGTGGTCAGGTCTGGATGCATCCTCTGCTTACTGTCCTTGCACAGAGCTCCCCAAGGGCTATCCTGGAGCACCCTCTGCCCTTGCTGGGGCTTGCTAGTGTCCAGGGGTCCCAGGGGCCCAGACCTGACTACATACCCCCTGGCTCTGCTGGTGAGCAGGAGGCTGACTGTGGCCATGCTAGTCATTGTTCAGACCCTGAAAGGTGACAGGTTGCTGTGCTCTGGAGAATGTTGAACCACTAAGATTGGGAAATTTGTGCAGGAATTCTAGGGATCTTGCTACTTGGGGGTTCTCTTCTTTCCTAGAAATGACGGTTATGGTTTGAAGAGGGGTGGTGGAGGGAACAGGGCCTCTCAGGGCCTGCCACAGTCCACGGTTCTGCTTCCTGTCTGTAATCATGATGATGACGAGGGTGATTATGAGAGCAATCAGTATCGATGGCATTTGCCTGAACGAAGTCTGTGCCAAGTGCTTCCCGTGCAGCATCTGACTTGAACCTTAAAGACAGCTCTGGAGCAGTCACATTGATAAACCCCGGCTTGCAGATGTGACACTTGAATGTTGGGTTGATGTGCTAGGAAGTAGTGGAGACAAGACTTGAACACAAGCCCATTTTCTCCAGAGCTCATGTCTCAGGTCCCTGAGCAGCACCCATATACCATCCAGACCCTTTTTACTTGAGGGTGGGACCCAGGTTCCTGAACACTGTTCAGATAGGCTGCCCAGGTTCCTGAACAGCACCTGGCATGTACCATCCAGGCCCTTGTGACTTGTTTCTCTACCTCACTGGGGCCTGGGGTGATGAATCCTGTGCACTCAGTGTTGTCCAGCTGGGCTGAAGCCTTGGTCACCTTCCTCAATTCTGATTTAAGGCAGAGCTGGCTCTAAGGCCAAGTGGAGAGAAGCAACCGAGGATGGTGGACACAGGGAGCTGGTACCTGCCTATCTGTTTTGGCCACTCCAGCTAGCTGGGTCAGGCACTTGGGGCTCAAGAGCCTTTGTCCCATCAGCCATCAAGTATTGCCTGCTCTGCCCCAGACTTGCACTCACTGGGATGGCTGCAGTTTGGAAGGTCATGTCTTTCTGCCTCTGCAGAAGAGCCTTTAATTGTAGTTACCAGGGTGACTAGGCTGGAAGCACCTGTATTGCTGTCCCTCCTAGGTGTCCATAGAGCCTCCTGATCCTGGGATGGGCTGAGCTGGTATACTTGCTTTGGGGCCACCTTCCCCTGGGGCCACCTCCCTGCCCCTCCCTGGGGCCTGGGCCCAGGCAGCATGTGGAGGAGATGTGTTCTTATGTAGCAGAGAGACTAGAGTAAATCAGTGGAAGGTTGTCATCCCCTCCACATCGCAGACTACCTGACTAGGCACTGGTTTCTGTGTTGCCTCCTGAGAGTAAGTTAAGGTCATCATAGTCATAATACTGTTCCCCCCTGCCCCACCCAGTGGTACTTACTGGAAATAGAATTCCCAGAGCTCTATTGCTGAGATACATCTCCAGTCCTTTTTATTTTTATTTGAGATAGGCTCTTACTGAGTCACCAAGGCTAGTCTTGAATTTGCGATCCTGCCTCAGCCTCTTGAGTAGCTAGGATTATAGGCGTGCCCGGCTTATAGCCATAATTCTTTTTTTTTTTTTTTTTTTTTTTTTTAGAGAGAGAGAGAGAGAGAGAGAGAGAATTTTTTATTCATTTCTTAGTTCTCGGCAGACACAACATCTTTGTTGGTATGTGGTGCTGAGGATCGAACCCGGGCCGCACGCATGCCAGGCGAGCGTGCTACTGCTTGAGCCATGTCCCCAGCCCCAAATCTTTTTTTTAAAAAATATTTTATTTACATTTTAGTTTTCGGCAGACACAACATCTTTGTATGTGGTGCTGAGGATTGAACCCGGCCGCACCCATGCCAGAAGAGCACGCTACCGCTTGAACCACATCCCTAGCTGCAGCCATAATTCTTAATATGGCTCTTCAACTATTCTTTGTTCAAAGTAGTTAAGCCATCCTTTTAAACTGTCTTGTAGTTTAATGAGACCATGTCACCTTTGTCAGTCGATGTCTCCATGAGTTATGATGCTCTCAAGCTGTTCAGAGTCAGCAAAGCCAGTGATAGGCACATGAGATTCAGAGTGCTGGGCTGCATGCTCTGAGCATTGAGTGGGGGTCACGTTGTACCTGCGGTGATGGTGAGCAGTTCCCACTGACTCCACACATGGGCTGCCTGTGTTCGAATCTTAGCACTTTGTCCTTGGACAATTTAATCAGCCTTTCCCTGCCTCTCAGAATGGCGATGGTGAGGGTGGCTCTGGTGGGGTTGTGAGGGTGAAGTTCCCTCTACAGGATACAGCCTGGGGCTTGGTGCAGCAGGCAAGCTGTTGGCTCGTTGCTATGGTAGTCTTTTGCTGTCTTCAGTGTTTGAGGAACCGAGTGTTTGGGGTATAGAACTGGGAGTACCCAGTGGGTGGCACAGGCAACAAGGTACATCAATGTGTGTGGCCAGCAGCAGTGTCAGGTTGGGTGATGGGTACATATCAGGTGGGGAGGGTAGGATTTCCTTTGGGAGATATGGTGGGTGAGAACAGAGTCAGTGATGGCGTGGCCTGGAGTGCCTCCCACAGCTGCTGCCTGCCAGGTCTCATGCTCATCAAACCAGTTTCTGTCTTGGCACAGGCTAGCACCTTGGATCGTCAAGGACATAGACAAGAGGCCTTCATGGTGTCCATTTGGCTTTTGATAGCACTTAATGTAAATTGACTTCTGCAGAAGGTGTTAGGCTAGCTTGTCCCTGACGGGTTGTTTTCATGTGTCCTCAAAGATACTCCCCTGCCCCCCAACCATACCTGTTTTAGAGACACAGTGGTACTTGCTCCCCATGGGCTCTGTACCAGTTCTTGATGGTGCCAGGCCAAGCTCTTACATGAGATGCTGGTCTTGAGTCCCAACTATTGAGCCAGAGACCTTCTGTGAACCCAGGGAGGACCACCCAAGAAGCCTACACTTCCCCTCTCCAGGATGTGGCAAGGAAATGACTCAGCAGACGGGGCTTTCTCTCCACCTGTGACTTGGCGTGCTGATAGCCATCCCTGTGCTGACTGTTGCCAGGCGCCTCCTGGAGTCTGGAGATTAAGCCTGGCTGGCTCTCTCTCCTGTTGCTTCAGTGCAGGTGCTGGGAATATGATCCCTTTTGTATTTTTGATACTTAGCACAGGCTGGCCCCTGCTCAGTTGCTTCGGAATGAAGGAAGAGTCATTGACTTATGCTCCTGCCCCAGAGAGATGCTATCCCACACCCTTGGTTTCTATGTTGCTACCTTTATCTATAGTGGCCCAGTCACCACAGGCCCCTGGCACCCTATCCCTGGTGTCTGCCCTGATGGTCCAGTCCCCACAGGCCTCCAGCATTTAATCTTTCCAGGTCTGGGGCCCATGGTTCCCTCTGTTGACACTGATAGCCAGGTCCCCTCAGGCCACTGGCATCCCATCCTTCCTGGGGTTCATGGGTTCTCCGTCTCGTGGAAGCACATGCTCCTGGAGAATGAAGCACATGCTCCTGAAGAATGTACGCTAGGCTTCTGTCACCACTTTTCTTTGGAATGACAAGAATCTGTGACTCTGTTTTCTATATTTGCCCTCTCTACCACTTACTTTCCATGCAACTGTCTGAGGGAACCTTTATTTTTATTTTTTTGAGAGAGTGAGAGGAGAGAGAGAGAATTTTTAATATTTATCTTTTAGTTCTCGGCGGACACAGCATCTTTGTTGGTATGTGGTGCTGAGGATCGAACCCGGGCCGCAGGCATGCCAGGCGAGCGCGCTACCGCTTGAGCCACATCCCCAGCCCCTGAGGGACCCTTTAAAAGTCAAGGTGTGTTATCCCCACAACTAAGCCCTTCTCTGGCTCCCAGGGCTCTTAGTGGGGAGCACAGGTTCTGCGTGGGCACACTACCTCCTGGCACTGCCGACCCCTCTCATTCCCCATTTCTTCCACACTGCTCTCCTTACTCTCTGGACACGTGCCCCACCTTGACTCTGCCTTCCCAACCTGTCTCCCCTAATTATACTTACGCTCTTTAGCTCTTAGCTTTTTATTTCCTCTGTGACCTTTGCAGATCTCATCTAGACGACGCTTTTCATTAGAATGTATGTTATGTAATTAAGTTTGCCTTCCTTTTATGTTTGTCTAACTTGCCTCCCTTGGACTAGGGCCATTCCTGAGTCATCTTACTCACTGTGACTCTGGTGAGAATGTAGTCCTGGCCCATGGTCCATATTCAGTGCAGAGTGAGCCATTGAGATGACAAAAGTGAATGGTCTGACTGTTCTTCCTGACGTATGGGCCTTGAACTTTGTCCCTTCCTTGACTATTCTGGCCTTTCTCCCATCCCCACCCAAGCCATCAGGAAGTCATTTGGGTTCTGTTGGTGGAGGGGTACACTACCTGCCCTGCAGCCCTTTGTCAGCTTCTGGTGGCCTCCTCCTGAGCTGCTCTGTGCTCAGCAGAGGGTCCTGCAATAGCAGCAGCAGCAGCAGCAGCAGCAGCAGCAGCAGCAAGGGGGCTCATAGGTCATCCCCCTCTCACTCCCTAGGCCGACAGCCATGACACATCCTCTGATTCTTCATGGCACTGTGACCTCTGCCCTCACCTGCTGGTCCCTTCAGCCTTTCTGATTCTGTCTGTAGTTATATTGGTCTAGAGTGTGCTGACCCTGTCCCTGCCTTGGGGCTTCTGCCCTGGCTCACTTTCTTGGGGGTCTCTGCTCAGGCATTAGCTTGTTGGAGACCCGTGTGTGTAATTTCCCAGTTAGAATGGGAACTCGGGGTGTGCAGCACTGTGCTCACTGGGCCCCTGTGCCTAATCCATGCCCAAGAGAGATTTGTTGGGTGACTAAATGAACATCTACTCTTCTCCCAGGGGTCCCATAGCTCTATGAGAGTGAGGGTGACCCTTTGGGTTCCTGTATGGCCGACCTTGTTAAAGTGGCTGTGGGCTGTGGGGTCATCCACTCTCCTCCTCCTGCTTTGCCCACTCTTCCTCCTCCCAGCTGCTGGATGGCCTGTTCTGGTCAGCAGCTGAGGTTGTTTGTGGGTTGGCACCTTGTGTCTCCTGTGGCTGGCCTGCACTGGCCTCTGTGGCTCCTTTCCTTTTTGTAGCATCTCTCAGCTCTCAGCTACCCACTGCCTGTTTGCTCCAGCCTGTTTGTTCCTCTGGTGGCTGGTGAATGGTTAGAACTACTAGCGTGGTGTCCTGCTTGAGAATGTGCTTTCCTGCTTTACTTTGTGCTTTGGTGATGAGTTGTCTCATTTCCCCTCAGATGCACCTGGGAAACTGCTTCTTCTCTGGTCTGTGGCTGTGCCCAAGAGGAAGGGCCCAGTGTCCTGTTTCGTAAGGGCTTTGCTGTCCACTTGGCCTCTTGGAATTTTGGGGGGAAGACATGAAACAAAATAGAAAGTAGCATCAGAGGTGAAGATAGCAACTGGGCGACTTGGCCCTGGTCTCGCCTCGTGCAGTGCCAAAGCTCATGTGACATCTGATGGTTCTGAGTTGGCTGTCTTATGGGGAAGCACCTACTGCTGTTAGCTTTAGCTAGGGTCTTCTAGAACTGCCAGTTCCTGGGGTGCAGTCAGGCTTGGAGGCCCAGGTTGTGTAAAGATGTGAGGGCCACTCCTGGGAGTGAGGCTTGGGCTCTGGTGCTGCCCACTTCCTGGTAGTAGACTCTGTGATCCCCTCCTAGGAAGCTGAGGGAGCTCCAGCAGGCAGTGGAGACCTGTGTGATCCTTCTCTGTCCTGCTCCTTTCCTGGCCCTTGTCATTGGCGCTGCAGTAGGTAAGACCAGGGCTGTATTTGCCTAGTCTATTTTGCACCTGGGCTGACTGATGCTAGGCCTGTCTCCCAGGAGCTACCTGGACAGTGACTGATTTGCTTGCTCCGTGTGGCAGTGTTAGCTTCCCAGGTCAGATTGCTCTGGGACCAGTGGCGGCCTCGAGTGCAGAATGCAGCTCGGGCTTAGTGGTGCCCAGCCTGATGAACTAGCCAGGTTTGGGACTCAGGTGAGGGCCCTGCAGGCCCTGTCTTTCCCAGGATGGGGTTAGAGTGTGGCCATTGAGCACGGCACCTGGCCTCCTTCAGGAACTCAGTGATGCAGCTTTTGTCAGTCTCAGTACACCCTTGGGAGAGTCATCTTTTCTGGTTGGTTTCCTCTGCTGTAGGACAGACCCAGTGACCGACTGTCCCCATGCCTGCTGTCTTGCATCACACACATTTATATTGTCTCCTTAGCATATTGAGTGTCCCATGGCTGCATTGCTCAAGGGAACATGAGGAGCAGCCACACCTGTGTGGTCCCACCTGGTGGCTGTGGCAGGGCTGCTGCCTCCCAACATCCAGACTGCAAGGTGCTGCACACCCTGGGTTCCTGGCCTGTCACTGTAGTCTGCCTGTCCTCTTGATTCTCTAGCCCCTCTCTTCTTGCTGAAGGCTTTTGGCAAGAAAAGAGAGCCCAGTAGCACTATCCCAGTAGCTGGCTGTGTGGCGGAGGTGGACCTTCCTTAGGCCTCAATGTGGAGCAGTTTGGAAGAGTGCTGGCACCTGCTTGCAGTGCTCAGATTGGACGTGAGATGGTGCCTGCAGCATTCGAAGCTACTTCTGTTCTCTCCCAGCAAGAGCCTCTTTCCATGGCCTCCCAGCAAGGGGGTTGGTATCAAGCCTCTACATTTTGTCAATTGGAGGGAGCAGAAAGTCCTCGAGGTGAGTGGACCTCTGTCTTACGGGCCTCCCTGGGATTATTCTCACTGCCATCCTGTGCTGTGCCTTCTTGGTCCTCTAGTGCTTTCTTGGTCAGTGCTAGTCAAGTGCAGGGTGGGGGCAACATGGACCTGGGGCTTATGTTGCCTACTCTTTAGGTAGGAGGGGCTGTGACCCTGTATAGTGGCAAGCCTCTCCTTGACTTCGTCATAGGTTCTATCTGAGTTGTCTTCCTGTTACAGCCTGTAGCTGTCTGTTTCTAAGCGTGAGATCAAGCCCAGGTCCCATCTAAGAGAGAGTCAAGCTAATCCCAGGCTCCAGAGCAAATGTAGGCTCATCAACACCCTTGGCGGGATTCATGTCCATGTGGCCTGGCCCATGGACAAGCCCTACCGGTGGTTTGGCACTGGGGATGGGGTCTGTTTGGATGAGCTGTGAGGTCGAGGCTTATCCTGGGTTGGCCTCCGTAGGGGTGGAGGTCAGCTGTGGGCTGGGGTTGGGCCCTGTGTATGATGGGTGGATGCACGTGCTTCTTTTCAGGGCAGGGGCACTGCCCTCCTGTGACTAGGTGGGTTCCACTCTCTGTCGTCCTGGGAGCAGAGGTGGCCAGGGTTCCTGAGCCTGCCACCTCAGCCAGCTCCTGTTCTCTCCTTGGCAAGGCAAAATGCCATTAATATTTCACACTCAGACTGTTGCTTTGCATGTTTTGCATTTCCATATTTAAAATGGCATTTACATATTCATGGCTTTTTAAATAAGTTCTTATTGTTAAGGGATGTGGAAGTGGATAAAATGTGAAACTCCCCCTTTTATTCAAGCACTGGAAAAAATTCATCCCATAGCGCAGTCACTTTCAAAGTGGTTAGTTCTGTCGCAGTTGCCATAGAAAATTATCCTGGGAGCCATTGTGTCCTGCCCTGCTCAAGTGCAGAGGCTGGTGGTGCCCCCAATGTTCCCCACCTGCAGCTGGGCTCTAAGACTTGTCAAGCCTCAGGGCTTCTCCTGGTGTGGACCTTGCCCCCTGCTTGGACTTAGGGATAGGAGTTGCCCATGCCACCCCTTTCCCTTCTTTTGGACAAAAAAGTCCAAGGCAGATAAAGCTTATCATTTTGAAAGTGGTGATGCCAACACTTCCTTTCTCCTCCTGGTGGTTGTTGTTAGAGGTGCTTCTGTCACCAGTTGTCCCTGCACTGGCTACAGACCCCCCTTGCTCTGCTGCCACCAGCTGGGGCTTTGAAAGATCAGGCAGCCTCCATGCCATGATCCTCTTTTTTAGAAGGGAGAGGAACCTGCTCCCCTCTCCCTGCAGCATCCTTCTGAGGGCCATGGGTCAGGACAGGCTGGGGCTTCTCAAGCAGCTGCTAGTATTATCTCTGGGTGCCAACCAAGCCTTGTCCTTTGGTGTTTGCCAGGTGAGGAGCTTGACATTTGTGGATTGCCTCCAGCTTGGATCTTGTGTGGGTCAAGCACAAGTCAGGGAGTGACTAGGTACCTCAGGACAGAAGCTGAGAGGCCTTGAACCTGCAGAAACATGTTGCGGTCTCCTGGCTGGTGGGTGGAGCATGGCAAGAGGTAGGTGCTTTAGAGTTTGAGCAATGGATGTCAAACCAGAAGAGTCCTCAGAGAACCCAAAGGACAGACCAAAGCACAGGGAAGAGACTCCACCTACATCATGGATGTAATCAGACCTGGAATGCAGATTTTCCCTGATCTCTAGACTGATTTTATTTATTTTTTAAACATGAAGTTATTTTTTGTTGTCTCAAATATTAACCCACAACACCTTGGAGGCCATAGAAAACAAAAAGGTAAGTTTGTCTGTGTTAAAAATTTAAAGAAGCTGCAGCAAGAAGCACTACGTGCAAAGTGAAAAATCAAGCTGTGTAGTCTGTTTTTGAAATTGTCTTCAGCTCTTTCAGCTGCAGTTATAACCATAAGATAGGTTTGCTGTGTCTTTGGGGACCATTGGAATATAGGGCACAGTGCTGGGCTCTTGAAGGACCCCCATGGAGCAGTGTTACCTTCTCACCACCAGAAGCTAGTAAGTGCTGCTGGTTTTTGTCTCATGTGGCCTACAGTGCTAGGGTGGGGATAGGGAGTTGGCTTCCTCCAGGCACTAGGTGTCTGGTACACTAGGGGATAAACACTGGCTTCCAAGCTGCTGTCACATCCTCTGAGCAGAGAACCTGGTACTGGCTTGTCCTACAGCACCCCTTTCCATCCTGCCTGGATGTGCAGGCATGCTTCCTTACCTGGCTCGTAGGGTTCTCGGGAATCTGACCTCCCAGGGCCGGGACCCCAGTGGGCCAGAGCAAGAGGAGGCAGCCATGCTGGTTAAAGATAGAAGGAGTGTCTCCGTGCTGGGCCTGGGACAGGCAGCTCACCCTGCTTGGCAGCCTTGGATGCAGACCTCTGCCTGGAGGCAAGATTGTCCCTTGTGACCCAGGATGTCTGGAGCTGAGGCTGGAGCAGGGTGGGTCAGAGGCAGGCACATTGTGGGATGGGGTGCTGCCATGGTGGTTCGCAGGCTAGGGCCATCATGTGGGAGAAATCAGCTGTCTTTAGAGGTGCTGCGTGCTCCAGGTTCCTGGAACCTTTCTTCTTGAGATCCTGTTTGGATGTGGCTCCTGGTCCTCTCTCGATCTGCATAGCACTGACCATGCTCTCCGGCAGATAGGCTAAGCCAGATCATTCTTCCCCTGCTGCTTGGTTCCTTCTGTACTGCAGTGTTGACTTTGAGAGTCCGGGGGCTGGGCCTGCCATGACTGGGCTCTAGGGCTTCTTTCTGAATGTGGAACCTGAGATGAGAAGTGCTTCTGGACACTTTGCTGCTGCTTCATCTGGAAAACCAGGTCAAGCCTGTTGAGGAAGGGAGGGTCGTGGAGGCTGCTGGCACCAAGTAGTGCTCAGGGAATAGCAGCTGTTGTTACCAGAGGAGCAGGTGTGTAGTCCTTGCCACTGGTCCCAGGCTGGCTCTGGATCCCACTTGTCTCTCTTGGCCTTAGTTTCCCTGCATGCAACAAAGGTTTCATCCCAGCCTCTGTTGGTTTCTTTGAAGGTTAAGAGCAGCTCTGTAGGAGGTATGGGTCACATCAGTATTGGCATTCAGCTGGATCAGTGACTAGGGTGGGTTTTTTGGAGTGGAGGTAGGGCCAGCTGCACAGCTGCCGTGCCAGAAGACTAGCTATGGACAAGACCTTCCCGATCTCATGCTACAGACTTTATGTGTCTATGTCCCCTCCATGTGATGTTCTTTCCTTCAGTTTTGTCAGTAAAATCTTTTTTTTTTTTCACCCTCTGCTTGCTGGAGCCTCCTTCTCTTGTCCCATGTGCTTAGGATCTGCCCGCACACACATCTGTGGCTGGGCTTTGCAGTCAGTATGTGCTTGGTCGCTAGAAATGTCAGGTAGCGTGGGGTCTGGACAGAGACTGTGCAATAGGACAGACTTGTCCAGTGTGCCTGAGGGGAAGAATGCTTTCCCCTGGGGAGGAGATGTCCCCTTTTTTGGACCTTGTGCAAAACTCAGCCCCTTCTGACTGACTGTAAAACTTTAAAAAAAAAATTAAGCTGTGGTGTGTTTCTGCCCGGTCCCATGACAGCTACTGCATCTTTGGTTGCTCTGCGCATTGATCTCAGCCTCAAGCTTCTGGGTACTGTGGCCTGGGGTTAGAGCACAGCATGGGGTGTGGTCCTGGGCTCTCAGCTGTGTGACATAGGTCTCCTGTTGCTCTGTGATCAGGAACCAGCAACAGTATCTGACACAAAGAAACTTAAAGGACAGCTGGCATCATAACTGTGGTCATCATGGCCTCGGGTGGCTGCCCTCATGCACTGCTTGCCTGGCTTGCCTTGAGCAGTGGTACCCTGGAAGCACAGGCCAGAGCAGTTTCTGGGGTGACTTGAGGGTGTGGATGCCCTGGGTCTTCTTACATTTGCACAGTACTATGGTGCCAAGGGCATTATCCACCAGTAGTTAGTGCCTCTTGTGAGCCTTGGTCAAGTTCCCTGGTAACTGAGCTTCATAAATCCTGAGCCAGAGAGCTTCCTCCTCAGCTGTGATGCTCACCGCTGCTAGCTCTTTCCATGAACAAGCCCAGGAAAACACTTGTATTGATTCTCAGTGTATGAGTGTAAGTGGCCATTCTCTGATGTTGTCATGCAGTTAAGTAAGCTTTCCTTCTTTATTTGGGAAAGCATAAAACCAGTCTTGTGGCATCAACCCTGGGAGGCGTTAGAGGTGGGACATGATGGGCTGATAGAGTTGGACCCAGCCCCTCCGCTCAGTGCTTGTCTTGTGGCCTCCCATTCCCGTATCCCTGCTCAGGGCCTGCCTGTTTGTCTGTCTGTGGGTGGACTAGATGTGAGGGCAGTGTCAGGACTGGCACAGGGCTCCTGTTGGTGCCAAGTACTTCAAGGGGGTCTCTGGATCCTGTTGTGAAACTGGAGAAAGAATAGGAGCACATGTTTATTAGGTCCCCCAGGGTATCAGCAGCTCATACATGACCATACTGGGGTCCTTGTACTAGTTCTATGGGCCAGATAGCAAGCCTCTCGTTCCACAGTGGTCTCCCCAATGTCATGGGGCTGCTTCCTGCTGGTGTCCAAATGCAGGGCTGTCTATTTCCTAAGCCTGTACTCGCCCTCTTCACGTTGCCTCTTACAGGTGGTGCTTTTTCAAGCTTTCTTAGTGATGGGTCACTTCTTTGGGTCATGAGAACAGTTTTTATGGCCTGTTTAAAATACTGGGGCCAAGAAACACAGTCGAGCAGTCAGTAGAAAAAGTGGCATTGATGTAGCCATGACTGTGACTTTGGCCCATGCGCTAGTGAGTGCCAGCTGTCTGTGTGCACATCACTGCAGGGGCAGGGAACGAGGCTGCAGCTGGAGTAGAGAGCATGACTGTCACCAGAGGGTGGCCTTTGCTTGGGAGGGTAGGCAAGAGGACTCGTTGGGGACTGGAGAGGTAGACTTGTGGGTCCTCTTCTTGACTGCGCTTTCCAGAATTCAGAGCTTCGCAGGTCCCACTTACTTGCTGGAGGATTACATGAGGCAATGCCATGAGGATGTTTGGGGTCCAGAGCCAGGACTCTGTGACCTTCCTCTTTGTAAGGAGTGCATAGGGGTCCTCTTCAGAGTGAGTTGGTGGGTGAAGACGCAGTATGGACCCTGAGCCCATAGACACCCTCATTCCCCTTCACCGGTGTTGCTGTGTTGGCCTCAGGGCCTTGACGCTAAACAGTTATTGAAAACAAAGAGGCTTTATTTGTGGGGGTCACATCAACAACATTTACCGTTTTTAGAAATAAAAATAAAACACTTATAATAATATTTGTTAAGTTTATAACTTCATTAAAAACAATTTATTACTTGAGAATATTCACTGTTTTGAGAAATGTGTTTTCTTAAAATGCTTCAAGGTTCAGAGAAAAAAAATGCCCTTGTTTTATATTTTTGTACCTTTCCTCAGAGTTTGCTTGAGGGGAAGGCAGGGGATTGTCCACACCCGGTTTGCCGTGGTGGTCTGCCTTGTTGAAGGCTGTTAAGAAATTCTGGCCTCCTACGGATGTGCAGGTGGCTGACCCAGTACCCATGCCATCAAATGACCCTCCCACTTTGGTAGTGCTTAGCTTTGTCCTCATGTGGACTGACGACTGCCAAAGGGAGGGCCACTGTCCCTCACACCTAAGGCAGATCACACTTTTCTCTGATGTGCCTATTTAAACTTCTGACCTGAGTTAGAAGGGATTTTGTGGTGTCCCTCCATCTGGAATTCAAGGTCACCAGTCTTTTGGCATCTGGAAGATGACACTTTGGCTTTTCTGAGAAGGCACTTCTGCTGTCCAGGAGAAAAGGCCCATAAGGCAGTGCCTGGGTGGCTGGAGGTGGGTGGCTCAGTCTATAGGAACAGGGTGGCTTTTCTTTAGAAGATCTTATTCCAGGGGAGCAGTGGGCCAGGCTCCCGGATGTGAGGGTCACCCCCTCCGATTTCTGTGGAGTCCAGGACTTGGGTAGCCTCAGGTGCTCTCTGGGGCACAGTGGGGCCATCTGTGAGTCATAGGTTAGACTTCTCTAGAGCTGCAGAATGCACACCGTCTTAGAGGTGACTGGCACTGCTTACATGGCAGATTTTTTTTGTTGTTGTGGTAGAGAAGCAAATTTCCTACTGCTTTTCAAATATTTCCATCTTAGAATCAAATAAGAAATTAAAGTCATCATCATCAAGTTCAGGAACAAGGCAAGGATGTCCCCTCTCACCACTCCAGTTCTGTAGCTCACTGGAAGTCCCAGCTAATATAGTAAGACAGGAAAAGGAAGCAAAAGGTGTGAGGTTGGGAAGGAAGACATAAAACTGTCATTGTTCACAGGTGACATGATTGTCTATGCAGAGAACCCCAGAGAATCAACAACAATCACCAAACTTCATGCAACTAACAAGTGCTTCAGATTGCAGCATAGCGATCCAGGCTGTCACACGTGGGGCTGACGCGCACAGGTCTGCTGCTTTCCTGGATGCCAGCAGGAGCTATTGGGGTTTGATATGAGAAACAATACCATGTGCATTAGCACCAGACACACTGGATACAAATACATACAAGGTCTATATGAGGAGAACTTAAAAACTCTGATGAAAATAAGTCAAAGATCTAAGTAGTTGGAGAGAATTTTATGTTTTGCAAGGGAAGATTAAATACTGTGAAGCCATCAGTTCTTCACAAGTTGATCTATAGGTTCCAAATCCCAGTGAGTTATTTTGTGAGAGACTCTAAAGCTTGTGTGGCAAGCAGGAGGCTCAGAATGGGCCACATGTCCCTGAAGAAGAATGAGGCTGGAGGACTGACACTATCCGACTGCAAGACTGGGCATGGAGCCAGTGTTTGTACTGGTGAAAGAACAAACCAGAACAGGTTAGAGAGCCCAGAAATAGACCCTCGCTAGTACAGTCAACTTTGGCAGCAGAGCAAAGGCAACTCAGAGAAAGAGCAGTCCTTTTAACATATGGTGTTGGAACAACTGGACACCACAGGAAGAAAACCTAGGCATAGACCTTCCACCTTTCACAGAAGCTAGCTCAAAATGGATCAAAGACTTAAATGTGAAACACAAAACTCTAAAACTTCTAGAAGGTAACGGGAGGAAATCTGGCTATTTGGTGATGATGTTATATGTGTGTGTGTGTGTGTGTGTGTGTGTGTGTGTATGTATTTGTAGGTGGTCACAATACCATTATTTTATTCACTTATCTTTATGTGGTGCTGAGGATCGAACCCAGTGCCTCACATGTGCAAGGCAAGCGCTCTACCACTGAGCTACAACCTCAGCCCTGAGGATGATTTTTAATATACAACACCAGAGGCACCATCCATGAAACAAATAATTGATAAGCTAGACTTCATCAAAACTAAAAATTTCTGCTCTGCAGAAGGCACTGTTAAGAGAATAAAAAGTCACAAGCTGGGAGAAAATATTTGCAAAAGATATGTCTCATAAAGGAACATTAGCTAAACTACATGAAGAACTCTTAACCAGAAATCTAGCTAAACAATGGGTGAAAGATCTGAATAGACACCTCACCAAAGAAAATACACAGATGGTAAATAAGCACATGAAAAGACTCTGAGCATCACATGTCATCATGACATTGCAGATTAAAATGAGATACCACTGTATGGTGATTAAAATGGCTAAAATCCAGAACACTGACCAAACCAAATGCTGGGAAGGATGTAAATAAACAGGAACATTTTATTGGTGGGAATAGAGCTTTGGAAGACAGTGGCCATTTTTTTTTTAAACAAAACTAAACATCATTTATATGATTCAGCAGTTGCACCCTATGGAATTTATTCAAATCAGTTGAAAACTTATGTCCATATACAAGCTGGCACCCGAGTGCTTGTAGTAGCTTTATTCATAACTGCCAAAACCTGGAGGCAATCAAGATGTCCTTCAGTAGGTGAATGGATAAATAAACTGTGGCACACCCAGATAATGGAATATTGTTCAGTGCTAAAAGGAAATGAGCCATCAAGCCATGAAAAGACATGGAGGAGTTTTAAATGCATATTGCTAAGTAAAGAAGAGAATCTGAAAAGGCCATCCACTGTGTGGTCCCCACTGTGTGGTCCCCACTGTGCGGCAGTCTGGGAAAAGCAGAACTGTGGAGACAGGAAAAGATCAGTGGTTGTCAGGTTGAAGGGAAGGAAGGGTGAATGAGGGGAGCACAGAGGATTTTTAGGGCAGCAAAACTACTCTGTGTACTCTAATGGTGGATGCATGTTTTATACACTTGCCCAAGCCCATAGAGTATATAACACAAGGTGAACCCCAGTGTAAGCTGTTGCTGGGACGTTAGTTAGTAACAGTATATCTGTTTTGGCTCCCTATCTGTAATAAATATAGGCCACTAAGGCAAGGTGTTGATACTGGAGGAAAGCAGCTAGAGGTGAAGGGGACCCCAATTCCTATTCAGTTGTTTCGTAACCCTAAAATTTCTCTAAATAATAATGTTTACTAATGTAAAACAAAATTAACCAGTTTCCAGGTAAGACAGAGCTAGAGAAAGAGCTACCCAGGGGTCAGATTCTTGAAACAGATGCCCATATGTCCTTTCTCCTATCTGTGAGACTCCCCTGGCATCATGAGGAGTGAGAAGGCTGTGCTGAGCGCCAGGGGTCGCGTGGTTGGTTCTGATGCTGACACTCATCGGCACGGGCAGACTCTTCCCCAGAATTGCTCTAGACACAGTGACCATCCTGACCAGGACCTTCGACCTGCGGGTCCCTGGGCCGTGTGGGTGGCAGTGCTGGCTTCTGTGAATGCCAGTGCCTTCTCAGGGGAAGCAGATTTGTTTTGTGGCCCGAGGTACTGAGGTGAGGAGCTGTCTTTGCCGCATTCCTGGCCCCATGATGCCACTAGTGCTAGGGTGAAGGGCACCACCTGGGGCCTTTAAGGAGATGGGCGGCACAGGAGGGTATCCAAGAGGCCCTACAGTTCCCCAGCCTGCAGCCTAGCTGTGCAGGCAGGGAGGTTCAGACCAGTCTCTGGGTGGCACATTTGTTGGAACACTTGGAACCTCAGCAAGAATGTGGCTGTGCCTGGACAACTGTCTCCAGGGGTCAGCTCAGTAGGGAGGAGGAAGTGGCACTATGAATTTTAAATTTATTTAAATTCCTCATTCCTTCCATTTAGTACCCTTTTTGTCCGCTTCTGTTGGAGCACCAGGGATGTTTAGTATCCTCTTATTTCTATGCTCTGCTAATTTTACTGCCTTTCCATATTTTCTTGCTATAAATTTAACAGATTTTATTGTGTTTAAACCATTTTAATATAGCCTCTCATAAAGGGCTAGAGCTGTGAGGGGCTTGTGAGTTGCCAGACCTGGGAACTCTTGTCTGTTTCTAAGTCTTTGGTCTAGGTTATCTGAGGAGAATTCTAGAAATACCCCTTGCCTGAGTGTCTACTATGATGCATGTCCACAAGTGCTTGGCTGGTTGTGAGGACCCAAAGGGAGCTGCTGTCCTCCTCTCCTGTCAGTAGCTCCAGGTTCAGGAGGAGCCATCAGACACATGGGTGTGTTTGGAAACTGTGGCGTTTCAGAGAGGGAGTCATCAGTTTGTGGGACACAGGTCTCTTTTTGAAGACATCCGGATCACAAGACAGAACTGCCTCTGGAGTCGCTTCTTAGTTCCAGACTCCCCAGTCTACTCACTCACTGACCTCTGAAGAATTCTTGGGGGAGGCTGTTAGAGAATGGAAGGGTTCTAGGTTTGGAGAGCTGGCCTGATGCCCTGTGGAACTGGGCAAGTCCCTCTCTGGCCCCATGAAGTACTGGCACAGTTGCACAGCCCAGGCCAGAGCTGATGGCCTGTCAGTGGACTCTGTTGCTCAACCCAGCCAGTTGCCTGCCTGGCTGCCCAAGTGGGGCCTTTTGTTTTCATTCTGTGATCTATCTTAAGCATCTGTGACTTTTTATGATTTACTGTATAAGGTACCTTAGTGTTAATTTAACAATAACTTCAAAAGTTTGTTTTCCGAGACTAAATGTGACCTTCCAGGGTTCTGTGCTACATTTGGCATTCCAGCACTCTGGCATCAAGGATGCCACAGTGGGCGGTGTTGCCCATACAGGGCTGCTTCCACCTGCACTTAGTTTTCCTCCTCTCTGTTCTGGCAGTTCAGGTTTCATTGCTGTCTGTCAGGCCCTTTTCCAGAGGAGTCCTGAGCTTTGCTGGCAGAGGCAGGAGTTTGCATCTTCTGGGAACTGGAGTGAGTGTAAGAAACAGGATGCCAGAGGTGGGCTGAGCCCTTACCAGTCATATCACCCACCAAGCTGAAGTCTGCCCGCTGCTTGGCCTGTAGCAGTCAATGGCCATGGTTGGCCTTGGGAAGCTCAATCAAGACACATATACCCATGTGCCTTCTACCCTAAGGGAGCAGAGCCACCAACAACAGGAAACCATGGAGGAGGGAGGGTGTCTGCTTTGTGAGTAGGGGCACAGTGCTGGGTCTCACAGACAGAGTCTGAGGTAGTCTTGGAGACCAGTCAGCGGGGTGATGAGCAGGTCCCTTGGGGTCTTAGTAGGAGCTTCTGTTCCTCAGCTCCCCTGGAGCCCTATCCTCAGACAGTGAGAAGGTGCTTCTGGGGTGGGCAGGTCACTGCCAGGCAGCATCTCCTGTGCTCTTGGTGCCTGCTTACCTGTCAGCCATCCTGGGACTTGCCTTCCCCTAGTGAGACATTTTGTTCACTTGCTGCTGAGCCCCAAAAGAATGGCTTTCCAGACTTGTCAGGGCTGCCCTGGCAGCATGTCCCATGGGCGCTGTGAGTCCCTCTATGCCCGTTGACCTGCCTCCTGCCTGTCTAACCTCTGACAGTGGAGGATGTGTTGAGCACCATCGTTGTCTCTAGACAGGACCCTGGGGGAGGCTGTCAGCCGAGCCCAGGCTGCAGATCCCGCTTCTCGGATCTGCATTTTTTTTCCTGATCCCGGGCAGAGCCGGAGCCCGCGAGTCCAGCAATGCATCTCTTTTGCTTGTCTTCCTCTCAGTAGGAGGTCGAGGGTTGCCTGCCACCTTCCTCACAGTGGCCTCTGGAGGGACAGATTGCCACGTGTCCTCCCTTCATGAGAGCAGTTGCCTGGGCTGGTATTCGGAGGGTTTTGTGAGGTCCTTCAATATCGTTGTCACTGGCAGGTGAGGGATTCAAACGCACAAAGGCAGCGATGTTGCCAGGCAGCCGTGGGTGTCGCCGGGGAGCCTTTTGGAGCCTTTGGAAACAGCACTTGACCTGTCTGCGTGACATGGTCTCATGGAGAGGAACCTTTTCCTTCCCCTCCTGTTATAGCACACCAGCTTTCCATAGAGCCGGGTACCTGGCTCTTCCCCTGTGGCAGGTGACCACCTCTTCCCTGCCCTCCCCACCTCCTGGCCAACCCCAGCCTGGCATCTCCAGCAGCTCAGGTGTCTCTGGCAGCTTGCAGTGCCTCTGAGGGTCCTGCTAGTATTGTTGCCTTGATGCTGCTCCAGTCCTGGTTCTTTAAGACTGATGAGCTGAGGCCAGGCTCTGGGTCTGGAGAGAAGGCCAGTCCAAGACCCTTCTATAGGGGTCCCTCGTCTCGATCTCCACTGTGGCCTTCTCTTGAAGCTTGGCAGAGTGGGGTTGGCATGCTGTCCTGATCTGGTCAGGTTGTTGGTGCTGGGCAACTTGCTCTCTCAGAGGGAGACCAGCACCTCCTGGTTTCCCTTTCCTAGTGGCCTTTTTTCTGGACTTAGTCCTCCCTGACCAATGGGAGGAAAGAGTGAGGCTGGAGTAGAGCAATGCAGTGTCCATACTCCTGGGCCCTGGGGAAGTCAGGTGTGACCAGAGGGTCTGCAGGGAGTTCAGGTGGATCTGGATCTGGGCAACTCCAGCTGCTGCTGGTCCTGCTTGCTGAGTTGGGAGAACAGGGGGCTGCAGAAGCTGGTAGACTGGCCCATGCAAAGAGAGTTGATTTCAGTGTCCATACAAGGTGGCTAGCTGCATCTGACCTGGTGCCCATGCCAGGGACCCTGCAGTAGATGAGGTGCTAAGCCAGACCTTCAGCCCTCTCTGACAGAGGGTGATCATGTTTTGTTGGCTCTTGCTGGTCTGAGGGAGGCATGCCTGGTGCTCTGTCTGCCAAGGCCCTCCTGATTAGGCAGCTCCCTTCACAGGTGTTTGCCTCGTGGAATCAGGCTGTCCAGGGCTGAAGGGTCATTTTCTTAGAAATAGCCTTCAGGTCTTGTGCTGTTGTGATTTTTCAGCTGATGCGCAGCTTGTTTTACGAGTGCTGAGCTGCCTGGTGTTCTGTCATGGCATGGCCTCTTAGCCGCCCAGTACAGGGAGCCATGTGGGCGACTGCCAGGTTTAAACAGAGCCGTTGGTGTGATGAGAGGTGCTTGAGCAACTAATGACAAAAGCAGTTTAGTGACAGAAACATGAAATAATTCTCTGGGACCAGAGAAGTATGAAGACTATGTGGAATGGTGTGATCAGCCTCAGGAAGGCCACATGGATTGGGAAGTCATGAGTGTAGCGGCTGCCATGGCTGGTGTGGGCACTCACTATGGGCCAGCCAAGCCAGACTCCAGCTTATCACAAACTGGAGTTTATCACAGATGTGTTGTGATGATGGGTGTGACCCAAACCCTTTGTTCATTGAGTGCTGCTGCGGGTCAGCACCTCATCTTCATGTGTTCCAAGAGGGAGGCCCAGTCTGTCTCTCACAAGTTGGAGACTCTAGCCTGAGGTTAGAGCCTGTTCAGACTGGCTCTCAGACTGTACATTTTTACCTCTGTCACTATTTTCTCTCTGTCCTGCAATATGCACACATGGGTAGTGGATTCTTGGGGACCCAGTGTCCCCCAGATTTTGTCATTCCCAGGGGTCTTTTACCTGACCCTAGCTCTAGAAATTGGAACTGAAACTCACAGTGACCAGCGAGCCCTCCCGCACTCTCTCAGTGTGGCATGGGCTTCACTGGGTGTGAAGGTGTTGATCCGGGTGTCTCCTGTGCACCTCAGATCTTGCAGCTCAAGGCTGCAATTACTCCTTCTAGACTGTGACCGTGACCACGAACTCTTTGCCTTCTCCCTTCTTAAGCTAGACCCCTGAGTGTCATTTCTCTGCCCTTCCTCAGCACTTACTAGCACTGAGTGGGGCTTGGCCTGTCTTTCCAGTCTTTGCCCCTGACCTTTGCTAGGTCACCTGGCTCTCTCCTCCTGCTTACCTCCACACCATAGACAGAGTGGCTTTTTTAAAGGCTGACTCTCCATCGCTTTCAGGTTGGAGTGCTAGATTCTTGACAAACATCTCAGAACTGCCTCCTCTTCTGCTGTCTGCCACCCCCCATCCCCCACTGCATGCCCCAGGTGCCTTAACCACAGGCGTTATTCTGCAGCTGCACTGGATACCTCCTCTTGCTCCTGATGGCTGCAGAACTGTCTGCCTCCTGTTGCAGTAGGCATGCCTGGTGAGGGTGGGGACAGCCCTGCCCTGTTGCTCCATCAGGCACAAAGAGCCAGGGCCCCACTCATCAGTACCGAGTGAACCTCTGCTGGGACAAATATGACAGGCCCATGGCCTGCTGTCTATTGGGCAGTTCCTAGAGAGGTGATGGGATCTTCTTCAGGAGCACTTGGGTATGATTGTCCAGTGTGTGTTTTCTTTCCAGGGCCAGGCCCTTGGCGTGAAGTGTCTGATAACTGGCTCTAAAGCGTTAACACTCACATTGACTGCTAACTCACCATTGTTTGAAGCACTCTGTTAGGTACAGAGCCGCCGTGCCCCACAGTGTGGAGTGGGCCATGGTCTTGAGGTCTGTTTCTGAGGAAGCCCAACTCAAGCGGAATCAGTGGGTTGTTGAGCACCCGCCTTGAAACTGCTGATGATGGCCTGAAAGAACCCGAGCAATTGCTGGGTCACTTTCTTGCACAGGAGCTGGTTAAACTGCACATTTAGCCCTGTGAGTGGTGAGGGCATCCAGTCCTGAGAAACCTCCCTGAGATTCTTATGCCTTGCATCTTGTGCCTCAGGTTTTTAGAAGAGTCCTGGAGGTTCCCCCATCCTGGCCCAGGGTCCCACCCAGGAGGTGTCAGGCACAGTTCTGCATCTGTTCTGGGGACACTTGGTGTAGTGTGTGCATGCTGTGTCTGGTGGCCTGGTCTGCTGGGCCAGGATGCTCCATTTGCCCTGTTCCTCCCCTGGCTGGAGAGGGGAGCAGGCCCCGCTGTGGTGCAGCTGGACCTTTGGGTCCTAGGACTTGTGCTCAGAGGGGTGGGGCTATTCCCAGGAATTGTACCCAGTGAGAAGGAATCCACATCTGGTCCCTTGGCAGGTGTCTGAGAGCACTGGTGTGTTTATTTGAAAATGGAATTTGAAGCTGCATATTTCTTGATCTTTTAGGTTAAGTCTTTTTTCTTTGACCAGTGACCCTGGAGCCTCTGGGTGGTAGAAGTTTCCAGTTGGTGGTGTGCTCTGTAAGCCCTTGTGGGTATCCATTCTTGGTTTCCAGCATACTTCCGTCACCATTCTGCTAGGTCTCTACAGGAATCTAGCCATGCAGGTACCATCCATACTTCCTGGGTGAGGACCCTGAGGTACTAGCCCTGCCATGAAGCAGTGAAGGCCATGGCTGAGCCTGTGCTTTTGTGTCCACTGCTTCCTCTGCCCGTCGGCAGCCCCACTTGTGGACAACAGCTCAGGAGGATCTACCCTTGTCCTGGGACTTGCTGACCGCTGCCTGCTTTTCTCATCCACAGTGTTGTAAATGTCAGGCGGCAAAGGGACAACAGGCCCCACACTAATTGGCTGCTCTCTTAGAAGCTGGGAGCTGGCTCACATTTAAGTAGATGCTTTGAGCTGGCTTTACAGGTAGTCTATTTTCTTGAGATTGTAAAGCTGGACAAATGTCAGGAGTCTTTTTCAATATTGTCTTGTGTTTTTCAAAAGACCCCAGGAGGCCATTATTAGAGATGAAAGTGGCCTCAGTCCAGTCTTGAGAGTGTTCTAGAGAACTTGTGCTGGTTGGCCTCTGGACTCCTCCTGAGTGTGCTTCCTCTTCCATGGAACAAGATGGCCAGCAGCTAGTTATCGTCCAAGCTTGGGAATATTCATCAATCTCGAGCCTTCATGACAGGGTAGATGCTTCTTAGGGTAGAGGAATCCAGTGAGCCAAACTAGTCCCTTGGCTTATCCAGGAGGATGAAAACACATAAATATTCAGAGGATATTTGAAACTCCATGTCAAAAATCTTGTCCTAAAAATACAGGTGGCACCTCATTTCACAAGCTGGGGAGGGCATAATTGCCTGGCTTTCTGAAATGTTGCCAAGTGTCACATGGTGCCAGTGGACAGAGTGAAGGGCTGTCACAGGATGTCTTGGGTTTGGTGCTCACCAGAGGGTCCAGCCCAGGGTAGGTTATGCCTCCTCCCTTCCACTGATCTGTAGGAATCCCTGTGCCGCACTGTGTAGGTGACTGCCCTCTTCAAGTTGAGCATTTGCTGAGAGCACTAAGGGACACCTGGCTGACTATGGAGGTAACCTTTTCTGAGTTGGGCCCCCTTGAGGTTCCTTATAGCCCTGCATCTTTCCTCTCTTCAGCCCGCTCCTGTTCAGTCTTGGTTTCCCATGTGGGCACCCTGCCCCTGGTTTGTGGTCTAGGCCACTGGGCGGGTTCTAGGCATTGCTTTGTCCTGACTTTCCAGCCAGGTGCCTTTCCTGTGGCAGGCTCTTCTGTGTCAGGAGTTCTCAGGTGCCTGTGAGGACTAGATAGGCTGTGCATGTGGTATGCTTGCTTGGCTGTGTGCCTGGCTTACAGGAAGCACCTGGGACTGGCTTGACGGTTATACCTGCCTTCCTTAGGGACCCCCATAGCCCTTGGCCTGCTCACCCTTGACCTGACATGCAAGTGGGTGTTCCTATTCCTCCCAGGGTGCTGGTTCACCTGTCTGGGCCTGTACTCACCCCTGCCTCTCTTTTCTCAAGTTCCAGGGGGTCCTTGTGTGCCTTCCTCACTGGGGATGCCTCTGGTGCAATGCCACCTGTGGGGTTCAGAGATACCCTCCCTTGCTCTTGTGTCTGCTATGGTGCCCATGCCAGATGGAATGAATGCGGGTGTCTTGAGTGAGGGGTGGGTGTGGTGCTTCCCTGACTGATGTTGCTCCCCCGACTGATGTTGCTCCTGCCAGGTGGGCCCTGGGCGGCCTGTTGCATGGTGATGTGGTTGGGCTGCATTGCGCTGGGGGAGGGGGGAGGCCCTGGAGCCTCCTGCCCTGCAGAGGGCCTTCTGCTTTTCAAACCTTCAGTGCCACTTGTTTCTGGTTGGTCCTAGGGCACTTCTATGTGCCCCTTAAGGCCACAAGCCCTCCCACTGGTGCTGCTTGAGTCTTTGAATTCCTGTCACTCTTCGACCCCTCCACTATGGTGGTTGGTGCTGTCAGCCCTGGGGTGCCTGATCTTCCCTGGGGTTCTCAAACTGAACCCACATTCACATGCCCACCTCTGATGTCTTCCCCATTTTTGTTTGACTGTTTTGCTGAAGTCACAAGGCCTTTGGAGCCCTGGTTCCTAGACTTGGAAGAGCAAGAGGAGCATTGGTGGTGGCTTGGGGTTTTTCTTTCAGAACTGGCCCGAGGGGTTTTGTGGCCTGCCCAGAATAACAGTGTATACATTGCCCGTGGTTCTGTTTCCAGCTGCATCGAGGGAGTGAATCTCACTCCCACATGGCTTCAGAGCAGATGGCATTGGTTACCATCACTGTAGCCCCTGTGTGGTCCCAGGCTCATCTACCTATACCCTGGCGCAGAAGCCCTCAGGTCATGGTGGGGTTTCTGTCTGTTTTCTGATATCTTTGTGTGAGATGGACGGTGCAGACCCTCTAGGGACTACCCTGGTGGGATGGACATGCTGCCATTTTGTCTGAGTGATGGCGTCATGATTTGACAGGGTGGGCTGAAGGAGGCCACAGCAGTGGGAGCTGAATGAGAAGCTGAGGATAGGAACTGGCACCGGGTTAGGTTTAAATACTCAGCTCTTAGGGGCAGAAAGCCAGGTCCCAGAATTGCCAGGCTGTTGGACTTGCCCAGGATTTGGGGTGATGTGGTCTGAACTAGTGGGGCTTCCTATTGGCTCCTGGGAATATGTGCTTGGACTGCCCACCCCACTATAGACTGCATCTGGGGTCTCTGCCCACCCTGCCTCTTTTCCCCCCTGAGCCTGAACATGCCTTAGTGCCTTAATGGAAGGCCTCATGGGGGCAGTGACTTTTTGGAAGTAACTAAAAGCTCTTGCCAGAGAGACAAAGGGTACTGACTAATTGGTGGCTTTATTTATTCATCTCTAGGCCTGAATGGTAAACAGCTTTGATTCTTGGCTCAGCAGGAACAGGTTGGGAGGCCTCGGCTGATTGATTCCTCACCTGCAGGGGTGCATGCAGGAGGGGGGTATCGATTTGGTACCGTCTGCCAAACCCACTCTGAAGTAGGCTTAATTGCCTCAAGACCAGCTTCCTTGTACCGAGTCCCCATCAGTCTTTGCTTGGAGTTGTCACTCGCTGAGGTTTCTGCCCCTCCCTGGGATTGAAGTTTCTGTCCATGCGTCCTTGGAGGAGCCAGACTCCTCCTGGGTGCTGTCCTGTTCCTTAGTCCTGAAAGTCCAGGGTATGATTGTCACTCCTCTGGTTGTCAAGAGAAAAAGGTACAACTGTGTCCACCTTACACAGCTACAAAGCATGCTGGGACAGCCTCAGCCACAGGCAGAATCTAGGACTGCGCAGTGCCCCCGCCCTTCTGCCCTTGCCTGGTTTCCTTTGCCACCAGCTTCCTGCAGTGGCCACGAGGCTTTCTGGAGTTCATGTGTGTTGGGTTTTGTTTCACCTGCTGGGCTGGCTAAGCTCTCTTGCTACCCTATGAACCAGTTTCAGCATAGGGGGCTGACACCATACCCATTCATCTCCCCCCACCATTTTTTTTTTTTGTACTTGTAGATGGACAGATGCCTTTATTTTATTTGTTTATTTTTATGCGATGCTGAGGATCGAACCCAGTGCCTTATACGTGCTTGGCAAGCGCTCTGCCACTGAGCTGCAGCCCCAGCCCCTCATCCATCTTTTTAGGTGCTCAGCCATGTGGCCCACCATTCTCACCAGAGTGTAGGGTGCCTGCGTAGCATGGCTTGAGACAGGAGCTGCCCACCCAGTGGTGGGTGGATATGCAGCTCTGGATCTGGATGTCTGATTTCTGCTTTGAATGAGCATCTGCATCTTCCCTTGTGCAGGTGGGATCAGCATGTCCCCCACTCCACCTCTGCTTGTTCCCATTGATGGCGCTGCTCCTTGGCAGTCTGCATCCATGCCTCTTTCCTCAGGTACCAAGTGGTTTGCCTCATCCTTGGGTGAGTCCAGGGCCATGCTCTATCTCCCTCCATCTAACAAGGCAGGCCAGGACCAATTCCCTGGCTTGTGGTTCTAGGACTCAGTGATTAGACATTTTAAGTGACAGTTGTCAAAGAGCTAGAAAACCTTTTTAAGCCATCTTGTGTAAAACGCAGTGAGGCACGTGAGTAGCAAGTCCCAGTGGATAGCTCTTTGACTCAGGACAGTGCCCGTGTACCCTCCACCTGTGAGCAAGGTACGCTGCTGGCCCTGCTGTTTGTGCAGATGTGGCACTGCTCTGGCTTCTCCTGGTCTTGTTTTCTTATGGGTGAGCTGGGCTCAGGAGGCCGCTGTGTTTGAGGTGGAACTTTAACCTAGGGGTGCAGGCTGGGAACTTGGAGAAACACGAATGTCCCTCTCCTGACCTGTCATCATGCCAATGAAAACAGAAGGAAGCTAAGTTGAAGCTAAATGTGCATATATTTCTTCTCTATTTCTTGCTTATTTAGCTTAAAATTAAACCCATAGAAGTCAATCCTTATCCTGCATTTATATGTATGAGACTGTCCCTATTTCTCTGGTCTCACCCAGGACAGTCTTTTAATGCCTGGGGATATCTTGACTTTCCCCATCTTCTCCTGTGATCTGTGACTCACCTGCTGCTCCCTTGGGTGTCCATCTGTGCCAGTCTGGCTGCCTGCTGCTAGGGTCGTGCTTACCCAGCCTGTGCTGGGTGTGGGAGTGAGCAGAGGACAAGCCACAGGGTCTGGTGAGGGAGGTGGCCAGAGACAACCCTTGTGCTTTTGGAAAATGCCACTTTTGATGTCCTTTTCCCTAAGTGGCCTCCCTGTGCTGTCCTTTTGCAACGGGGGGTCTAGTGCTGGTGGCTGACGTCCTTGGGTCTGGAATGGCCTCCTGCCGACGACAGTTCTAGGACTGTCCTAATATCCAGCAAAATCCTGTGCCTCCTCCTTCCACATTGAGCTCGGAGATGCTTATCCTGAAAAGCAAGAAGATCAATGCTTCTGCTAATGAGCTGCCCGCGTGGAGCTGTGAAGCTTTGCCAGCCCCTGTCAGGGAGGGTCCAGGCAGGAGAGTGAGTGCTCCTTGGCTTCGAGGGCTAAACGGAGTGTGGTATGTCCACAGCTTCCCCTTGTCCCTGCTGCTTTCTGCTGGGGCTGCTGGGGTCCTGAGCATGGCGTGCTTTGTGCCGACTAAGCTGTGGGTCAAGAGCAAGGCTCGAGGTGGGAGGGCGGATGCCACATGTGGGCCTCGCCCTCTTAACTGAGGTGAAAACAGGGAGCTAGTCAGCCAGTGGGGACAAATTTATCAGGAGACTCACAGCTGAAAGGGCCCTCAGGGACAGTTAGTCCAGGTCCATTCTGAGAATGGAGTCTGTGGTCTCTGGAGTGTCCATGGAGCTGGGGCATGATTGCTCCTGCAGGAGTCCTACTGTCACCATTGTCACGCTTGCTCTTGAAGCCCCCAGAACCCTGTGTCCTGTGGCTGCATAGTCTTTGTGGGCAGCTCGTGACCTCATGTCCCAGTGAGACTGAAGTGCCAATGACAGGCTGTTCTGTCTTCCCGGCTCAGCCTCCTCAGGCTGGCTTCTGTGTCTGGCACATCACAGGTGAACTGCAGTACCTGTGAGTGGGAGAGGGCTGCTCTGTCCTTGGTCATTTGCATGCAGAGGCATTGGCAGGCGGCACCTCCCTGCCACTGGACCTGGTCTCCATTGTGCTTGGAGGCCGCTTCTGTTCCACCTCTGTTGCTTCAGGCCCGCCTCTCCTGGCACAGGCTCCTTGACAAATCTCTTGAAATGATGATGCCAGATGACAGTTGGGTTTCAAAGAAGCTTGGTGTTGTGTTGTTGGGAACCAAAGCACAAAGACATGGTTCCTGGGTTGTAAAGCTCTAAGGTGGGGAGTGTGAGCATTTGGGGACGTGGCCTGGGAGCCTGCTAGTGCCCGCCCTGCATGTGCCTCCTCCCTGCCTTGAGGAACAACTCCACCCCTGCCCGCAGGGCCTCAGGGATGGCAGTGTTGCATGGCAGTGCTCTCCCACTGCCCTGACGCTGTGATCCTCAGGCTCAGGGTTTCTTGGAGAGGGATTGAGGCTAGTGCAGAGGTCTGTCTGTCTGGAGCACTGCCTTTCTTATCAGTCTAGGAGGAGTTGTTCTGAGCAAGGGAGTGGTGCTGTTGGAATCGTTCCTCATTGAAGCATGGTTGGGTGCGCTAGCCAGGGGCTTGTTGGGGTGGGTGGTAGCCAGTGGGGAATAAGTGGGAGAGCAGTGATTTGGGGCCAGAGAGTGTATAAGGAGTGGTCGCAAGTGGCCCCTGTGGACTTGGGAAGGGCAGTCTGAGAGGACAGGGCCTTGGGTAGGGGCAGGGACATGAGAACGTGAGGTGCCTCTAGGCCCTCAGGGAGCTGACAGCACAGGGCAAAGACCTTGGGAAGGAGAGGCTGGTTTTGAAGGCAAGTCTGAGTCCTGCACCCTGGCTCCTCTCAGGATGCAAGGCAGCCCTGGGGATCTTGGAGCCCTCGGCCAGGGCACTTGGAGGGAGAGTTTGACCTAAGGCTTTAGAATCCTGGACGCCAGTGAGGAAGGAGTGTTAGAGAATGTCCCTCAATGGGAGTAAGTCTGATGTTTCCCCATGATTAGATTGAGGTGTGTTTTTGGATAGAAATCATGAAAGGGATGTTGTGGCCTTCTCAGTGTGCCACATACACGAGAGAGCATGTCGCAGTCTCCGAGTCTCTTGGTGGAGGCAGTGTCTCCTGGGAGTCAATTGTAAGGTTAGGGCTTTATTTCTTTGTATTTAGTAAGTATCTTGGGAGAACTTCTTTGAGACTGTATCCTGTTTCTTCTTTTTTGGGGTACTGGAGTTTGAACCCAGGTGTTCTCTACCATGGAGCTACATTTTCCACTTTTTTGTTTCGAGCCTGACCTTGAACTTTGTGATTTTCATCCTCATTCAGCCTCCCCAGTGGGGTGGCTGGGATTACAGGGGTGGCCCCGACTCCTAGAAATATCTTGTTTCATCTCAAAATTTCCTCCACCAGTTTTAGGCATCCATGGTGGATTTCACCCTCAGTAATTAACACTGGAATGTTACAGTGATGGTTTTCTATTTGTTCATTTCTTCTTCATTTCTTAGTTGGCATTCCTTGAGGAAGAAGGTTGTCCTCCTATTTATCTGTTTGCTAAGCACTGATGCCATGCTGCGTCTGGAACCAGTCCTGTGGCTGCAGGTTGATGTGTGCCCTGTGAGCTCCCCTCCTTAGTTTTGAGTACTTTCTTAATTTCTGGAACATGAAATGCCCTATACTGTATTATTATTTTCCCTCTCCCTTTCTTGGGTTGAACCACCTTTACAAAGATCCCTGATTCCTTTTGCTGACAAGGGATGTTTTCAACCAAGATCCAGGTGCTTGTGGCCCTGGATCTTGGTGGGCTCTTGTTGGACATGAGTGTGCTTCTTGTGCCTGCAGCCCTGTTTGTGTCTGCATCTGCTTCTGCCTTATGCGCGTGAGGAGGCTGGAACACATCCTGGTTCCTGTTTCTCCTCCAGTGTCACTGACCGTCCTTACTTTCCCTCTTCCTTATTTGCAGTTTCAGTCCTTGATCCTGAGAAGCTAGGCTGTCGTTACACACTAGATGTTTCTTATTTGTCCAACTCTGGCGTATACAGGCTTTGCAGAATTGCTAATCTATAATTTGGGAGAAACAAGTTATTGACTAGTGTGATGTTTGTGTGCCTCCGCCTGACGGCACGGGCTGCCGGGCTTCCCTTTCTGCCCGCTCCGTGTCCTCTTACTCATTGGGCAGAGCCTTAGGTTCCTCATTTAGAGTTTGACTTTCACTGAGTCTTTTCCATTTGGTTTCTGTTTTAAGACACACAGAGAAATGGTGGGTGTCCCTGATCTGTACTTCTGGGGGTTCACCTCTGTTGGCGTGAGCCCGCACCTCAGAGCCAGCAGCTCCTTAGCCCCAGCGTGCCTTTGAAGCCCACCTCACTCCCCCTTTGGCACCCGCTGAGGCACTGTCTATTCCTCATGCTTTGTGTTTCTTACAGTGGCTTATAGGTGGTGTCATGGAATAGAGTCCTTGGGGCCTGGCTGCTGTCACTTGACACAGCACTGAGAGGTCCATCCTGGGGTTGCATAACCCAGCCGTGTCCTCCTTTATCGCTGCATGTGTGCTTCTTGCTGTGTGGGATGTGTGTCTTTCTCAGTGGAAGGACATCTGACTTGTCCTTGTCATTTTCCTGAGTAGCTACTTAGGAGTGGGATTGCCAGGTCAGGCACATTTTAACTTCAGGAGAAACTGCAGACGGATTGCAGGCACCGCCGTGCCCTTCTGCATTTGTGCTATGGTGGGAATGCGGCTCTCGCACCCCCACTCCACCTCGCTCTCACGTGCTCTCCTCTGGGTTGCTCTGCCAGTCGTGGCCGTGGCCAGGTGTGTGTTGCCTGAGGGTGTCCAGGTGCGCGGCCCCTCCCTGGCTGGCATGCTCTCCTGCAGTGGTTTCTCTGGCATTCCTTGTGCGGTAGCCCGTTTTCTCGTGGGATCCCTACGTCGTGCTCCAGTCTCAGGTGCCAGGGTTTGGTTCCGTTTCCTCTCCGTGTACGTCAACCACCTCGCCTTCCTTGGCGGTCGATTTCATTTATTTCACTTTTCATGAGACGTTAGGGGACATTGTCTGGAGTTTGCAGAGGTGTCAGCTGCTGACTGGGCAGAGTACTGGGCAGCAATGGTTCCAGATGTTCCCGGTACAGGGAGGTGTTGGCATCTGAGATGGTGCGTCAGGAGCCAGTCCGTGGAGAAGGAGGCTTGTGGGGATACTGGCTCTGAATCTGAGCCTTGGCAGAGGCTGCTGGCTGGATGTCTCTGAGCCCATGTCTTCTTCCTCAGCACAGTGACACTACTGAGCAGCGTGGCATGAGATGCATACTATGGGTCTCTGAATATGTCCCCCTGTTGACGTCTCTCCCCTGTTCCTTTCTTGTTCTCTCATTTATTGTTCCTCCAAGCACAGCCTTTCTGCTCCCCACAGGCTTCAGACTGAAAGGCTCTTCTGCTCTCTCTACTATGCTGTTTCCTGTTCAGTTTTTCTTTCCTTTAGTTGTGCACAGGACTTGAGGGAACGGGATGAAAGAAGAAACTCAGGGGCCTAGTGTGCAGTTTGGAGAAATGTTTACTTGTTCCACGAGTCCCTCAGTTGTGTTGGAAATCTTGTTTGTGGGAGACAGGTGTGGAGGGTCCGGTGACATCCTGGTGTCTCACCGGGGCATTGTGGACTGCTCTGGCCTGGCAGCTCATGTCAGGTGGTGTGTCATGGTACCGAAACAGAATTTATTGATCAAGGAAACCCACATCATGGAATCTTAAAGTGTCTTAAAATTTCAAAACGATGTATCCTGTGAGATGAATTTCCATTTGGGCCAAGCAGAAGACACTTGAGACCAAAAGCCACACCTGTCCTGAGGACAGAAGAGGCACTTCCTGGGCTGTGTGTCTGAGCTGGTGCTGGGGCCTGCTTTAGTCAGCGTGGTGCTGGCTTCAGAGGGACATCCTGTCAGATTGTATCACTGAAGTAGAGGTTCATAGGAAGGGAGGTGACAGTCCTTCTGTCCCAAGAGTCACAAGGCCCCAGCCATGGTCTTGCTGGGACATGACTCTTGAGAGGTACACAGGGACACTGGAGCACGAGGTCAGACTGCAGTCCTTTGTTGTACCCATTCATGAGGCACTGGGGTGCAGCTACAGGGGAGGACGGCATGGTCAGCCTTGTAGTCTGGCAGCTGAAGGAGGCTTTAGGAATCTTTAAAGCCTTGGTATATGGGAACAAGGTGGGCCTTAAGCTTCCGTGTCACTTTGATAAAATGTGCAACAACAAGGAGAGGAGGAAGTCTTAGGAAATTTGGTTGAGTCTTAATGCACAGAAATGTCTGTCGCAGCTGATGAGCCCAGCTTGGACTGCCCCTGGGGCTGGAAAGGTGTGTGGACTCCTGACATCCTTGCCCGTGATGCTCTGGGCATCGTGGATTTCATGGCTGAGCTGTGCCCATGTTTGTACCCTGTTAATGGCCTGACCTCTGCCTGTGGGACCAAGGGTGGATATTATTGCCAACTGTGGGACTTTTCTAGTGTGTGTTCAGAAAGTTCCCACATGGATTCAGAGGATAATTAGTATCCTGTAAGATATGAATCTTAATTCCTAAATTACATATTTAGCAGATGGTCCAAAATAGCACTTGTAATGGCAACATTCAATTAGTGAGTTTAAAAAATGTATATTATTGCAACATTCTCCATGGGTTTTATTTAGAGGTTTCTAAATATAGTGCTATAAAAACACAGAAGTGTTTAAAACTATTTAGACCCACACAGCCGCAGTGGGCTCTGTGCTAAACTTCCCGTGTTAACCAGAGGATCATAGAGAAGCCTCCGGTTTATTCCTGAGAAGCTGAAGTAAAAACACTGTGTAGGCGGTCAGCAGTGTCCCCAGCTCCCTCAGGCCTTTTGCCTTGGTGCCTATGAGTTCTGACCTTTGTGAAGTCCTGGGACCCTGTTCCCTGGCTCCTGCTGTGGTTGATTGTTGTGGGGCCTGCCAGGGCAGTGCTGTTCCCTCTGTGGCAAAGTCGGGTGCATCTTATCTGTGTGGTGTGCCCTTGGGATCATAGTCTGCAGCTGACTTCGTGGGCCTGGGGGGCTGTCTCTAGACTTCTCAGTCCAGGAGGGATATAAAATGGGCCTGAAAGGCAAGGCCTGCCCTCTGGTGGGAGTCAAAGAAGTGAGACAGAGGACTGAGTGTGGACACATCAGGAGTGGCTGGGAGCCTCAGGGGTGCCTGCCCCGTGGTGGTTCTGCATCTCCCAGGAGCTCAGCGACATGTGCCGTTGGAAACAGGAATGGAATTTGGTCAAGCCCGATTCCTGGAGATCACGGGGATCAACTCCTGGCAGCCGCTCTTGGGAGCATCTGTCCCTAGGAAGGAGACACTGGGGCTGAGCAGTCCCTGTGGTGTCATTGTTGTTCCCAGCCTGAAAGGAGACCCAGTTTTCCTAGTTCTCCGATGCCACCCTGCTAGCCCTGGTCTTGCCGTGCAGGCCTTCCTGGTAATCAAGTGCGCATAGAGGAGGCTTTGTGCAGCCCTTTCTGGCTCTGTATGTTTAAACAAAGAGCTTTTTAGACCTAAACACAGATGTTCATTTGAAAATGAAAAATCAAATTAAGCGGAACCAGCCTTTGAAAGTTAATGCCCTGTAGCAAGTAAAACAAAGGAGAAGACACTGTGTGTAAATTTCACTTAAATAACTTCTTATCTTAAATAAAGTTTTAAACTAAAAAGTGTCATTTGAAAGCCACTCATCATCCCCCTGTCCTCCAATGGAACATCTGTGCTCATTCTGACGCGATGAAAGACAGGAATTAGATGAGCCGCTGGAGTGCTCTCCACCATAATTGCCCCTCGCTCCTCTTGGAGACACAATGCGGGATGAAATGCCAATTAAGCTGGTGTACTGATGAGGTGCAGGCTGAATAGGGAGCAGGGCTCACGCGAGTCCCACCGAATGGATCTGCTGTGGCCCCAAGTTCCGTCTCCGTAGAAATGTCATCATACATAATGAAAATCTCCAATGCTTGCCTGTATTTTAAAATGATCTACTTTGGAGTTCTGTCAGCATGTCTTAAAATAGGTGTTTTCTGCCCACCTGGATGGGTGTTTTGTCCCTCTGAGCATCTCAAGGACCCGATCCAGGGGAGGGCTGCAGGGCTGCTGAAGGTGCAGCCCAGGCAGTTCCAGCTGTATCTCCAGGCCCCAGGCACCAACTGCAGGTCTGGGCAGCCAAGAAGCTGTGTTCTGCCCATGTTCTGCCCTCTTCTCACCCTACCCCAGCGCCTTCTAGCGAGAGCATAAAGAGAACCACAGAGAGGAGTTCTCAACTAAAGGGCTGGTGGTGTAGTTCAGTGGTAGGGAGTGTGTTTAGCACATTCCAGGCCCTGGGATCGAGCCCTACCACTGCAAAATAAAACAAGGAAAATTGTGGAAGAAGTATTTTGGGTGTCCAGAAAGCGTAAGATGAGGAAGGATAACTGGGGCAGAGGAGAACATCTGGGCAAGCAGTGTCTGAGCAGTGGCCTGGTCAGCCCAGGACTGTTCTAGCAGCACCCAGACTGTGGGTGATGAGGTGGGTGGGACTTGGGGCTCTGTGGCTCAGGTGCTCAGCCATGTGCAGATTGGAATCGTGTGATTGACTTAGTTTACTTAAGAGGAGGAATCTAGAGAAGCAGTTTTGGGGGGTTGAGGAGCAAGAAGCTCATTGGTGAATGTGGACATGGTGTCACAGTGAGAGACTGTTGGTACTTCAGAAGGTTGTGCTGGAGGGACAGAGGCTACCCCTGTAGTGGCTAGAGAGTCCTCAGTGTCAGTCCATTCTGCTCCAGGCGTGCTGTCTCTCCTGACTGTCCCAGCTGCCTCTTGCCAGGCTTCTTATCACCAGTCACTGCCAACCAGTGGGAGCTCCTAACTCTGACTTGTCCCTTCATGTGAAGACTCAACACCTGCCTGGAAAGAACACATGACTTCCCTGCAGCTCGAGGGGAGGGGTGTGGGCCCAGCATTGTTCACAGCTTTATGGTGCCTTGCTATCCTTGAGACTTTCCATACCAGCCATTGAATATGGTGGTCTGTGCATGGGACCCTTTCTCATCTTTGTGACTTCCCACAGGTACCCCCAGTGCCAGCCCTCTGTGAAGATGCACAGCTGTGGGCATTGGCTGCAATTCTCTTTAGATTAAGGGCTTTGTCCTGACTCTAGACCTTACCCAGGACCTGTACCCTGCTGGAGCTTGGGTGGGGGTCTCCATCAAGACCCCTGTTGTGGGGTAACTAGCTCCCCAGCTGAGAGAGAGCCTGTCTTCAAATAGAGAAGTCCTGATTGAAATACTTCCTGTCAACTCATGGGGCTAGCTGGTTTTTTTTTTGTTTTGTTTTTTTTTGTTTGTTTTTTTGGTACTGGGAATTGAATCCAGGGCTGCTTTACCAATGAACTATACCTCCAGTCCTTTAAAAAATTTTTTTGAGACAGGGTCTCAATAAATTGCCTAAGGTGGCCTTGAATTTAGAATCCTCCTGCCTCAGCCTCCTGAGTTGCTAGGATTACAGGCCTGTGCCACTGTGTCTGGCTATAGTGTTTCATTAACTGCAAAAGGAGATTAAAGTGACTCTTTCTCTTTTTGTTTTGGCTGAGGCTCTAAAGGCTACAAATAAGGAGTCCATATTCTAGAACATGGTGCCAAATGTCTTGTGCAGGACTTGCCAAGGGTGCCACTTGAAGACCAGTTTGCCTTCCTGGCTGTGGTCTGAGCTGGAGGGGGAGGGGAGTATTCCCCCTTAGAGTGGAACCCAGCACTTCATCCTCAGGAGCTTTAAACTGGGGGCAGGGGCAACTCTGGAGAACCCATGTAGCTGGGCAGGTGTTCCCAGGAGGGTTAAAGTTGGGAGTGAAGCAGTGAGTATGTTGGGGGAGCCTGGAAGGGAGGGAGGGGGTGTGAGTGAATGCCTTCACCTTGGGAGCATCCAAAAAATAGTGCCTATGGGGACAAAGAGGGAGGGGGCAATGGGGAACGTAGACCCTGTGGGGGAGGGTCCTTGCTTTCACCCAGGTGTGCTGGTCTGGTGGAGGCAAGCTGGAGGTGTTCCAGAGCTGAGGGCCCTGTTCCCAGAGCCAGGCCAAGAAGGGGCTGGCCCTGTTGTGGGGGTGGGCCTTCTACCCTTGCTGTTGGGAAGACCCCGCCTGCCTCCTCTTTCAGGACCCTTGCTGCCTGTCTCATAGGTTTGTTCACTTTGTCAGTAACTTGCTCCTTGTCGCCAGAGACCTCCTCTCCCTGTCTGATCACTGCCATACCCAGTGAGTCAGAGACCTGTGGGTGGTTTCAGAGATGGTGAGGCCTGCCCAGTCTGCAGGGGCAGAATTGGCTTCCCACCACCAGATGGCCTTTCTGAAGGGTCCGTCCCTCTTGTGCCCAGCACCTGGGGAAAGGCAAGGCTCTGTCCTTAGGCAGTGACCCAGGCTCCAGACTGAATGCACATAGTCCTTTACTGTCTGGGAGGTGATTGGTCCCTTTGCCATTCTCCAGGTGGTTCCATAACCCAGGGATCAAACCTTGCCATTTGCATCCAGTATTGGAAGCAGAGGCAGCCGCAGGCCTGGCCTACTGGGAGCTGAGATGATTTATGTGACCTGAGCTCAGGTAATTAAAGTGGGATTTGGCAGTGACGTCTTTCACAGAGGAGGCATTAGGGGTGTCAAAATGAGACATGTCAGCACAAAACAGTTATGTTTTCAGGTTAAGAATTTAACGAGGAGTAAAGAGCTGGCTGCAGGGAGGGTTCTCCACAGAGAGCCCGTCTGTGGCTGTCCTTAATGCTTGCATTTCATTCTCTTGTGTGTGAGTCCCAGCCCCTTTCCTCGGGGAGAACGCAGTTTCTGTGTCGCCAAGTGCCACAGCTGCCTCCTGGAGGCACTGGTGTGTTTGATATGTGGATCGAGGATCTAAAGCAACAGGCTCCTTCACGTGCCAGACCTACCCTCTGGTCTGTTGGCACTTCGACTATGATGGGCTCTACTCTGAGGCCAGGGAGGCAGGGTGTAAGCTGCCATCCTGTTTGTCTCATCTGCCTTCTGGAGCCTGTGGGATGTGACTTGGGTCAGCTGACTCTACCACTGCTAGGTGGGACTCCAGGTGTGCCTCTGGGTGGGAGTTGGCTGTTCTCTGTCCTGCCTTTGTCCTGGTTTCCGAAGTGGAGAATTGGCCTGCATTGGTTTCAGTTGGGGTTTCTGGTAGTCAAGTCACAGTAACTGTAATAACAGGTATCACCTGTCCTACTCTCCTGGGAAGCTCTGGTGGCTGCCATCTGATTGTAGCTGGTTTTGCTCAGGCAGCCGAAGCACACACTTCTTACTTTGGTGGGGTGATTTCACATGCTGGCTGCATGTTTAGAGTTTGCTCCATTCCTGTGGGTTCTGTTTCCTCCCTCTGAAAGGATGCGGATGTTTGGTGGCATGTGGACAGATTTAGGAGTGTGTGGTGATCTCCCCTGGCCTTTCTCTTCTTCCACCATATTCCCAGGTCCTGGGCACCATCTGTGAGACTGTCAATCTGTCTGGGCATGTAGTGCTTTTGGCTGTCCGATAGTGCCACAGGAATCCTGGGCAGGAGGGCCAGGACCTGCTGTCAGTGTGGCAGCCTGAAGCTTACTGCTGCTGTCTTCTTATTGGTCCCTCGGAATCTGGTCTAAATGTTCTCTCTCTGGGGTTCATAACTCCTGAGAGAGTACTGGAGCCATGGAGCCCATTTAGGGATCTCCAGATCCTCTTGGTGGTGGTCTGTGCCCAAGTGCCCATCCACCTCTACTGTCTTGCTGCACTGTGAGTACCATGGGAGGTGACCAGCCTTCTGACCTCTCAAACAGAAACATCCTTCAAACATTGCTGTCTTCCATCTGCTGAGGCAACACCACAGACATGCCCCTGCCCTCACTGAGCATGTGCTGTAGTAGAGAGCCAGCACTGAGCAAGGCTTTACAGGGTTTGTCCTCAAGCCCAGGTGTGTGTGTGACATAAGCTACAGCTGGGGGCCCAGCGTGGTTGGGTGATCTCCCAAGAAGGTATGGGAAAGTCGCGTGCAGAAGTATGAGTCAGCACGTCCCTTTGTGGGGTTTTGAGGGCAGGATGGAGAAGAGTGTTCCAGGGACAGGGATCAGTAGCACAAGAGGCCCTAGGCAGGAGAGTGTGACTGAGTCAGGGGTAGCTGTGCAAATGAGATCTGTGCAAATGAGCATCTGACCCAGGTGCTGGCTACTTCATGGAAATATGAGGTTGTCTCCTCCAAGGTGAGGAGCTGATGTCCTGGAAGGAGGCACAGCTCTGTAATCTGCTTGGTACACCAGTCTTCCTCTGTAAGGAGGAGTCCCCTGGCCACATCCTCTCAGCCTAACCTTTGGATTGAGAAATGAACAGGTGAAAATACCATCTTTGGAAATTGTCCCTGGAATAAAAAGTGTACATAATGGTGCTAGCTGTGGTGGTGAAGGCGGCAGTGCTGAGGGTGATAGTGATGGTAGCCATGATGGTGAGGGGTTATGGTGGTGAGGATGAAAATGGTGGTGACTATGGTGAGGGTGGTAGTGGTGGTAAGGATGGCAGTGTCGGTGGTGATGATTGGCAATGAAGGTGATGATAGCCGTGTTGGTGTGAGGGTGGAGCTGTTGATGGTGGGTCTGGTGACAGGGATCAGTATCTGCTGACAACTCCCTTCATGTGACCTGGTGCCAGGGCTGCTGTTGACCTTATTCAACTTACTTCAGCCTCTTCTGCTGGGCAGACTGAATCCCATGTTCAGCCCGTGTTCAGCCAGGTGATGTGATCTGCCCACTCCCCCTGGAAGAACCAGGGCTCCATCTGGTTCCTTCCTGACTGTAAAGCCCATGCTCTTGACAAAGTCCCATGTGGGCCACCCTCCTTTCTATGTGAAGCTTGTGTTTTCAAGTGTGTCAGTACTGTGCTGCTCAAGAGCTGCGGTGATGACAGAAGCAGCTGTGGTGGTTTGGGTAGAGCTGATGGGCTAGTGGACAAGTAGAGTACCTGCTGTTCACTTGGTAAACAAACAGGAGACAGTGTCTGTCCATCCCTGTCTTTCAGTGACTGGGTGCACACTTCCCAGCTGGAGACTTGGAGGAACCAGCTCCCTGTCTCCTTCCAGGCCACAGTGGATGTGTCCCCTCTTGATGGTAGACCCTGTAGCCAAAGGACAACAGTGAAGTTGATGTAGTTAACATTCCCATAATTGGAAGGAGAATTTTTCTAGTCCCTTATGACCAAGGATTATAAATCTTTCCCATTAAAGGGGAGCGAGCTTCTGAAGGTAGGAAGAACGCAGTGGAAACAATTGGCAGCACCCCCCTCCTTCCCATTGCTGGTGGGGAAAGTAGTTAATTAGGTGATTTTTCTCTTCCTCTGACACGTGCAAATGAGACTTAGTTAATAACTGGGCTGTTACATAAATGATGAAATTTTAACACCAGTGTCAAGTTGTCAGACATGTCCGGACAGAGAAGGAGAGCTGGGGAGGTGCCGAGGCCCACCGCCCAGGCAGGTGGCTAGAGCAGCCACTCCTCAACCTCTAGGGCTTCCTGTGGGCTCCCTCTTGTCCTCCCTCCTTCCAGACCCCTTCAAGGCCAGATTAGTTATTTAAAAATGATAATAAAAACAGAACAAGTTGCTCAGATGAAGTTGTGGTGTGCAGCCAGGACCCGAGGCTGAGCCGTCATACGCCGCTTCCGTTTCTCACCTGCTTGCTGTGTACGGTTCTGGATTCCATTGTTTGTAAGGAGTTTTCTGTTTTGCAGCCAGAATCCAGGACCCTGGAAAGCCCCCAGGGTTCTGGCTCTGGGATAGCTGCTGCTGGTGACGTGCCCCTGAGGTATTGAATCCAGAGGCTGCCAAGGAGAGCTGCGGAGCAGGGGCTGGGGAGGATGCAGGCAGGAGCAGCCACAGCGCGTTCTCTGCTGCGTGGGCTGGGCTTGCTGTGACCCCACAGAGCAGGACCTACCCTGACAGCCTCCATGCTGCCAGGCTGGGGGACACACCTTACCATGATCTGGGATACAAGTGATTTGTGCTGAGAAGACCTGGCTGGGACATTCTGTCAGAACGCCTGAATGGATGCCTCCCTTGAGTCTGAAATTCTGCCTCCTCTCTTAGGGCTTCAGGGACACATCAGGGCTCAGAGATCTGGTCAGGGAGGAGGTGGCGGCTCTGCTTAGAAGCAGGCCATTTCCCCTGATGGCTTTGACTAGAAAAACTCGGGCTCGCTGCTCTCGCCTTTGTAGGCCCGGCATGGTACTTACAGCTCTGTCAGCTGTGGGGTTTGCTTCGCGCTCTCATCCTAACCTGTGATAGCCTGTGTCAGGCACATCATGCATGGGTGGCCCCAGTTGTGTCAGGCTTCGTGTGCCTGAAGGCGAAGAAGTATGAGAATGATGCTTCCCTGCAAGGACAGGGAGATGAGAGTGTGCATGGGTGGAGAACTCGTGTGGCCCCTGGGCACGCTCTGCTCTTCTGAGCTCTATTCCTGTCAAGTGGTGGCTCACTGGGGGCCACTTCTCCCTGCCTGTGGTCAGTGATCTGGGTAGGGGAACAGCCTGCGCTTCCTGGGAGGCTGTCCCCATGGGCTGGTAACTTGTGGGGAGGCTGTTCACTGGGAGCAGTGGTCCTGCTGCCCTCTGCCGTGGAGGAGTGCACCCCTGGAGTGTGGCTGATGGGGTTCGTAGGGAGGAGGAATGGGTCTTCCGCTCTGTCTTCTCCCTGCCTCCTGCGCTTGCTTCCCTCCACAGCTCCTGCCTCTGGGTGGCAGATTGTTAGTGCAGTAAAGATCGGTGCCTGTCACTTTGGCAAATCTAAAATGAGATTTCATTTTTTAAATAAAAAGAAAAAAATTCTTTAACATTCGCAGCTGGGAGATAGCAGAGATTAGAAATGTTACTTATCTCCATTGCACAAAAGGCTGCAGAGGAGAGGAATCTGTCGCTGTTGAATACTAATGAAGTGGGGGTGGCAGGAGCACTGAGGGGAGAGCAGTCCCCTTTAAGAACTGGCGCAAGTTGGTCAGAGTTTCAACTCACAGTCAGAGTTGAGGAGCGCCATGCACAGGGCAGGTGGATGTTCATGTTGTGTGAGAGGGTGGCCTTGACCTCATGCCTTCTAGGCCCTTTGCTCCTTTGCAGGGCAGTTGCAAAGCTGCCACCACCACACTTAGAAAGCTGGCGGGTCCACTGTTCCTGGGGACACAGCTTGGTCCCTTGGCTCCCTTGGCATTGACATTCTCCCTGTCCAGTGCGTCTGCAGGGCTGTCCGCTCCCCAAGTGTTCTATTCTTTGCCTGACCTTTCCTCTGCCTGGAGTTCTTCTTTCCCCCACCCCCTTTTGTGTGCTGGGGATTGAACTCAGGGCCTTGTGCCTGTAAGGCCAGCACTCGACCAGCTGAGCTATAACCCCCGCCCCTCTGCCTAGAGTTCCTTGCTCACTTTCCTGGCTTAGCAAATTCCAGCTTGGCCTTGGGGTCCAGTTCTAATGGTCTTCTCTGAACCCTTTATTTGTCTTTTCTTCTATTTCTCTGTCTCACCTAGGGACAGCAGGACTGGAGGTGTGCAAATGATGTATTTGGTCTTCTTATGTCCTTCCTTGCTGTGAAGTGGTCCCTTTCTCACAGCTCCTTGGCAGGGTGACTTGTGTTTGCCAGCCCATCTCTCTTCCCATAGGAGTAGAAGCCCCTTGAGGGTGGGACATATTTTTGCACACTCTGTCCGCCTCCCCCCCCCCCCGCCCCCTGTGATCAGAGCTGTGCTGGATACACAGGCTACAGTGATGTACAATTGCGGAGGTCCTCTTTAGTATAACTCACTGTCCTGACTGACCTGCCTGAATGTACAGGCACACACGTGCGCACACCAAAGTGCAAAGCCCCATGTTGCCATGAGCTCAGCTGCATCATTCAGAACTTGGGTGACTGTGCTGCTGTGCATGGAAGCAGAGTGGAATGACTTTGTGGTTGAAGTTCCCTCTCTGCCCAGGTCACGGTGTTCCAGGGGTGAAGATTTCTCAGTTTACACTTTAGGATCCTGAAGCTCAAAAAAGGGAAGCAACCTTGGCCCAGGGCATGCCTTGAAGCAAGGATAGGAGTGCTCTTCACTGCTGTGCCTTGTCTGTGTTCTCAGCCCTGACCTGGGCACAGGGCTGAGAGCAGAGGCAGCCTAAAACTGACCCATGTCCTGATGTCCATGGTGGGCTCCTTGGTGGGGCCTGAGTTGACTGGTTTGCCTGAGACATGTGCAAGAAGGTTTTCGGCAGCCATGTCCAAACTCACAGAATCCTCCTGTCCCTGCTAAGGGGCTTCCTGCCTCCTTCTCATAACCCAGAATAGGACAGAAGATGGGATGGTACTTAGGGAACCAGGAGGGCATCAAGTATAGAACCCCATGAGAATCAGCAAAGGGAAAGATGTGGCCTTCAGAGTGTGAAGACCAGAACCATATTCAGGTTTGGCGAGGGTTCTTTGTATCTAAAATAGGGAGGCATGTCTCAGTATACAAGTGGCCAGGGGTCAAAACCAACTCATCGCCCAGGAAGACCTGTTCTACAAGTGAGTTTCCTCTTGGAACCCTTGTTTGGCCAACTAGGATACCTGTGTTGACAAATCCCTTGGTGGCTGTCCCTCAGTGCCTGGAGTGCATCTAGATCACGAGCAGACCTGCAATGCTATGCCACATTGGCCCCATCCACCTGCCAGCTCTGCTAGCAGTGCTTGCTCACTCCTATCTATCTGTTGCTTTTAAGATGTTGGAACACAATTAAATCCTGATTGAGCTCAGAAGAATTTGATCTCAGCAGCCCCAAGACTCTGTCTCACCTGGCACATCTTCCCAGGATCTCCATCAATGTGCTCTCTCCTTCTTCCTTCTGCCCTTGAGGAGATACAGCCCACCACTTTCCTGCTTTTGGTTGCCCTTTTACATATCCAGAGCTGCCAGTTAATATCTTATTGTTATAGTAGTTCCCCCTTTTTCTGCAGTTTTGCTCTCTGCAGTTTCACTTATTGCAACCTGAAAATAGTAAGTGGAAATGTATAGAAATAAACAATTCATAAATTATAAATTGAACACTGTTCCAGGTAGCATAGCAAGACCTCATTCTGTCCTGTGTAGCTGTATAGGAAGGACATCTTTGTCCATTGTATCCATACTGTATATGCTACTCACCTGAAAGTCATTTAGCAGCTTTCTGGGTATTTATATTGACTATCATGGTATCACAGTGCTTATGTTCAAGTAATACTTATGTCATTAGTAATGGCCCATGGTACAAGAGTAGTGATGCTTAGAATATGCCAAAAAGAGAAGCCTCAAATCCTTCCTTGAAGTGAAAGGTGGAAATGCTGAAAAAAAAAGTCATGTGCTGAGGTTGCACTGATCTACGCTAAGAATGAATCTTCTGTCTGTGAAATTGAGAAGGCAAAGTAATTCGTGCTAGTTTTGTTGTTGTAGCTCAGATTGCAAAAGTTATGGCCATAGTGCTTAGTCATTCACCTCACTCGGGTATTGCATCCTTTCACATCATCCCTGGTGGGGGAGAGACCATGTTTATAGAACTTTGAGTACAGCATATTGTTATAGCTTGTTGTAATAGTTACTGTTGGTAATCTCCCTGTGTGCCCAATCTATAAGCTAAATCCCATCATAGGTATGTGTGCAAAGGAAAAACCAGTGTATACAGGGTTCTGTATCCTCTGTGATTCCAGGCATTCATTAGGGTTCTTGGGATGTGTCCCTGCCACTTCTGTGCTTTTTGTCCCTTCAGTTTGTCATGGTGTCTGTAGTTCTGCAGTTCCAGCACACTCCTGTGTATATGTCTGTGGTTCCTGCCCCATCCCACCCCACGTGCTTCCCTGCATCTTGGCTTTGCTGGCTGTCTCACCTGTTCATACCTCTGTGCCTTTCATTCATCAGGCAGGTGATCACACTGGCTTAGGAAGCACACCTGCCTTGCTCTCTGGGTGTTGCTGCTGTCCCACAAGCCTTTGGCTCACATTGTTTTCTAGTGACAGCTAGTGCCAATCCCATCGCTTCTCCATCCACAAGTTCCTTTACTAGTGACCGTGGCTTTGGGCCTGCCTGATCCCTCCCCTTGTCACCAGGCGGCAAAGCTGGCCCTGCTTTGCATCTCCTTACCTGAAATTAAAAGGGGGGTATCCTATAAGAGGAATGTGTGCTCTTCCTTTTTAAATTTTTAAGTCTTTGCAAAAACATTTTTTTTTAATTTTGTAGAATGTCTTACTGCTTATGTCATTTCAGTTTGAGGCATTAACTATTTTCTTAACATTTTACTGAAGTATCATATGTAAGAAGTCAAGGGTGAGCAGGGAACACAACTGAGCCACCAAGCGTCTCCTTCCTGAGAGGTCTGGCCTGGCTTCTGGCCTCAGGGTGGCCTGCTGTGGTGGTCATTGTGAGGAAGGGCTTCATGGTTGTATTCCTGGAAGTCCTCTGGCCTTAGTGTCTTCATGTGGGTGAGACTTGACCGTTCCATGGTGTACGCCTCGTTCTTTTATATCTTCTCCCAAGTGTGCCCTGGCCACCCAGCATGCATTTCCAGAATATTCTCTCCTGGGCTCTTCTCAAATGTTCCTCACCCTTTCATATTAGCCTCATCTGGGCACCTTTCTTTAGCAGTAGGGCATTTGCTGCTATCTCTGTGGCTTTGGGGGTGAAGGAAGCAGAGCACCGTCCTTGGGGTGCCCGCGTTCTTCCTCAGGTTCTCAGTGTCTGCTTTCCCCACGTTCCTGCAGCTGCATCCTCACACTTGGGAGGAAGGGAAAGGAAGCGAAAGGATGTCAGCATTTTATTTGAATAACCTTTTTTGGGTCCAATTACAAAAGGAATCCAGTTTCATTTAGAGCATTTGACAATGTAGAGGAAACAAACAGAAAAGATGAGAATAAAGGTTTCCCATCATCCTCCTGTCCAGCGAAAACCACTGTAAATGTGTTGGCTTAGATTCTGCCTGCTTTTTATTTATATATAGAATGTGTTTTTCCGATGTAGTTTTTAGGAAAAATATAATACTATGTGCATTATTTGTTGAGTCTTCTTATTTTGTTTAATCTTTTGTGAACATTTCCCAAATTAAATTTCTTTTAAAACATACGTTTCTGGGGTTGGGGGTGCAGCCTGGTTGGTAGAGTATGTGATTAGCATGCATGAAGCCCTGGATTCAATCCCAGAACTGAAAATAAATCTCAAAAAACAACTTTTTGACTGTAAACCATTCTCATTATGAATATGTTATTTAGTTACACTCTTACTGTTAGGTAGGAATAGTTTTTTCTCTCTTATAAACAATACTCTGATTAATATATGCCCCCAAATCTTTTCTTGTACGATTGCTGATTATTTCCTCAGGAAGAATTCTTAATAGTGCACTGATTCAAAAAGTATTCATATTCTTCGAGAAGCCAGCGGTTTCTGAACAGTCAGCTTGGGCCGAGGCACTGCCTTGTTAACACTCAGGGAAGGCCCTGCCGTCATCATCATCTGGAAGAAAAGGCAGGAGGGACCTGCATGGCCTTGGGTTGTGTGCTGAGCTTTGGTTACTGCCCAGAAGCAAATCAGCAAAAGAGAAAAAGCGATCAGTTTACCTTACTAAACAGCAGCTCTGTGAGAGATGCTGTTAAGAGAATGATAAGCGAGTCACTAGATGGGCTGGAGACCCACCCTGCTTGTGAGGAACCCCAGGTAATACAGTTGGTGCTCTCCCCGGCAGAGGTGGCCCTTTGTACCCTCTCTCCTGCTGGGCTAGACTTCCCCACTTCTTCCAGAGAGCAGAGTGAGGAAAGGAAAATCATCCACTGACCTCAGAGAACCAACAGCACCTTCATCAGGTGAGGCAGGTGGTGCCATGACATCACAGTGCCCTTGGTTCCACGTGGTGATGGGGGATGCTCTGCACAGTGGGGTTTTTCCCAAACTGGCAGCTCCAGTACAGTTGAGAAACAGGTGGAGTGACCCTAGTTGAGAGACATGCTAACAATCTCTGACCAGCACTCATCACTGTCAAGGTCATGAGAAACAAGGTGAGGCTGGCAGAGGAGCCTCAGTAGACAGGAGGAGAGATGTAGCAGGCCAGCTGGGGGAGGCTGGAGAGTCTGAGACTGCAGGTGGCAGCAGCATCGCCCCTGAACTTGGAGCACACTCATTGGCATTAGAAGTTAGTGGTAGGGCTGGGGTTGTGGCTCAGTGGCAGAGTGCTTACCTGGCATGTGTAAGGCACTGTATTTGATTCTCAGCACTATATATAAACAAATTTAAAAAAGGTCCATTAACAACTTTTAAAAAAAGATATAGATAGATAGATAGATAGATTGATTTTAGTGTACAGGTGATTGAACTCAGGGGCACTTGACCACTGAGCTACATCCCCAGCCCTATTTTGTATTTTATTTAGAGACAGGGCCTCACTGAGTTTCTTAACGCATTGCTTTTGCTGAGGCTGGTTTTGAACTCGCAATCCTCCTGCCTCAGCCTCCCAAGATGCTGGGATTACAGTTGTGTACCACCAGGCTAGCTAAAAAAATATTTTAAATAATTTTTTAAAAAGTTAGCACTGAAGAAGTTGTGTCTGGGGTTCATGGAACTCAGCATATTTAAGGGGCTTGAATGGAGTGAGTGTAGGTGGGCAAGAGACCTTGGGAGCTGCAGGGTCCAGGATGAGTGGGAACTGTGAGAGTTTGGACAGTTCATTCCCGAAGGCTCAGCAGCAGGGATGATGAGGCACAGGTTTGTTCTGAGATCCCACTGATGTCACCGGGGTTCCTCTTGCACCAGAGCCACAGCCCCTTTGCTCTCACAGCACTCCCTGCCCATTGCTGTGTGTGCATTTCTGCAGGGGAGAAGAACTTCAATAAAGTCTGAACCAGATCTCTTAGCTTATGACCACATTGCCCCCATCTTCTCCTAGAGCCCTGCCCACAGTAGACTGCCCATGGGACCAATTAGAAGGAATAGGCAAACTGGTTGATTTCTTAATATGCAAGAACTCAAGAATGTGATGTTAAATTCGTCTTTCTTTCACTACACAATGTGGTCACACACAGCCCCACACCAGCATCTTTAACTGCCAGTGGATCTCAGGCTTACAGAGGTGAAGGATTTGTCATGTTTGAAAATCAATAAAACCATGATCACAGGACCAGCTTGGCTAGAATGCTGGGGTTCCAACCACTGCCCCACCCCCAGCCTCCTATTTAGTTTTGGTTCAGTTGGTTGGCATCCTTGTGCTTCCCGTTCCTGCTCTGTTGGTGGGAATCTCTGTGGGGCCTACTGTTAGGACCCTGAGAGGGATGAAGGAAGGTGCATTTGGCCCTTGTACTGTTTTGTGGTAGTCCTTGGCGAGGGTCTTGGAGCACTTCAGAAGGACCCAGGTTTCTTGGTGCATGCCACTATGTTTGCTTGGTGCTATTTGGGGGACTGTGGGGTGCTGACATCTTGGGATCAAGCTGTTCTCTGTAGACAGGCAGTTTCTAAACCTACACTCCCAACTTTCAGCTTACTGTTCTTGGTCAGGGAACAACAATCCTTTTACAACAGAGATGCCTGTGGATGATTCTTCTGCCCTAACCTGGCAGGAAAGACCAGAGCTGGTGGCCTCATGGCATGACCCTTGCAGGGTTGTGTTTATGAAATGCTTTTGCCATTTGTGTTCCCCCTCAGTGGGCCCTCATTCTGATTACTTTTTATCTCCTAGGAGTGAAACTCTGCTGTGTACAGTTCTGTGGGTCTTGACCAATATGAGCCCCAGCACCAGGGCCGTGACACAACAGCAGTACCTCCCCGGGGGCTAGTGCCCTCCTCGGTGATCAGCCCCCTGTTGCCCAGCATCACACGCAGAGCTCTGAAGGGAGAGCTTCCCTGGGGCTGGAGCCAGGTCCTGAATGCACGGCCACCTCTTCCCTGAACTTCTCAAATTCCAGGGGCTCGTTTTGTCTTCAGGCCATCCTCCCCTCAGCTTACCAGGCTCAGGATTTTTGTCTGTATCTCCCTGTCCTCGGGCCCTCCATTCCTCCTGTTCTACCCTCACGTTAAGTGTGAGAAGATAACAGCAATTAGGGCCCGTCCAGGTCTAATCCATCACCCGCGGCAGCGTTTAAGGGACCTCTCGATGGGGTGGTGATGCTGGGTGCTGCCTGATGATCTCAGCCGCCCCTTTAGGTCTTTGTCCTGCTCCTCATCACTGGCTGAGCGATTTGTTGGAGGCTCTCATTAAAGGATGCTGGCAGCTCTTCTCCTTAATTACCGTGTTCTAAGGACTGACTGGGTTAGTTTGGTGGCTCTGGCATGAGTGAGGTTGTGTCAATACTCTAATGATTCCTCACCAAGTGCTGAGTCCTTTTTCTTCATCTTGACTTTGATTTTCTTTTCATCTTGACCCTCTCTGTTAGGTGCCCTGCCTTGTGCAGCCCCATGGGGGAAGCTTCCTCCTAGGAGCGTATTTACCTGACTCCTGGCCATAGGGCCTGGGAAGGGTGGTGGACTTGTGTACTGGGTAGTTGCCCCTGGCCTGCAGGTCCTATGTCCATGGAGAAGCCATGGACCTGGGTGCCATGAAATATGAGAACTAATTCATGTTGTTTCTACAGCATGTCAAAGCAGTGCTTCTGCCCTTGGATTGTTGTGGGGGTAGAAATCTGTTAGGTGACAATAGTATATCAGCATGGTTTTTAAAAAAATCAGTACCTTCTTGAAGTGTGATTTACAGATAGTGAAAAACAGAAGCCTCACTGTTCTCCATGAGTCTGTACCTGGTGTCACATGTACAGCATGGCCAGCACCTCAGAAACTAGGCTGCTAGAGCCTCCTCATGTGAATGTGACCCCTGTTGGAACCTCCTCCACCACAGGGTTCCCACTTGTTCCTGAACGTAATAGGCAGGTATGGTACCAGAAAAAGAGGGATAGCCTCCAGTATGCCCACCACAACATAGGTGACCCTTGAACACAAGCAGAGGAAGCTTGTCTCCATTGGGGCAGGGCCTATGGTGACACGTGTCTTCGTGTGTCAGAGTGGTGTTCATGGTGCGAAGGACCCTATTTGTACAGCCATTCTCTTGCTAATAGACCTGTGGACTGTGTCTGGATTTTGACCTCCTGAATGAGTGTGTTTGTGCAGGTCACTTGAGGACTCATGTGCTTGCCCCTTGCCCTCAGACCTGGGAACCCAGTCGTGTGGTGAACTTTGTGAGGCTGCAGATTTCCACCAGCAGCCTGGGAATTCCAGCTGTTCCCTGTGCCCACCAGCCTTGCTGTTGGCAGCAGGAGGCATGAGGTGTGTTGTGCGTGGCTTTACTCATGACTTCTAGTGCTGGTGTGTGCAGCACCTGTCCCTTCCTGGACCATTTAGGTAACTGGCAATGTGTCCAGGGATCTTTTAGTTACGTTTTTTCCTATCTGTAATCTTTATTTGCCTATTATTCTGTCTTTTTTAAAATTAATTTTTAGAGGAGCCTTTAATAGCCTAAGGAGGTTAGGCCTTTGTCAAAAAATATGACTTCCCAACTTGACATTTTCCCTGTTTGGTTACAGTTTTCTTCCAGATGCCAGCTTTTGATTCTTGGGTAGTCAGATATAGAAGCTGTTTCTTTTAGTGTTTCTGTTGGTTTTGTTTTTGTATGAATGTAGAAAGACTTTCTCTTTCCTAGATCATTAAAATTTCCTTTTATATTTCCCCCTTTTATGATTTCATCTTTCATGTCTAAAATCATTGATCCACCAAGACTGTCTTTTGATATAAGCTGTGTTGCAGTATTTTCTGCTGCTGTAACAAAAAATTCTGAGCCTGGAAGGTTCATAAACCGCAGAAATCCATTTCTCACAGTTCTGGAGTTTGGACAAACAAGTCCAAGTCTCAGGCTCTGACAGACTCAGTGTCTGGTGAGCCACCTCCTGTCTGTGTCCTCCCCTGGGGTCTCAGAACAGGTGTGGGTGAGGCTCCTTCACTTCTGTTTCTTGATTCCCTGAGGCGACAGATAAAGGACTGTTCCTCAGGAATGTACTTTGGTGGAGGTGACCCACCACTTGCCATTCCTCTCCCATCAAGCTCCTTGTTCACAGGGGGATGATCAAAGCACTTCACTTGGGGCAGGAGGCAGAATCAGTGATATGATATACATCTAAGAGGTAAGGACTAAGAGGTATCCTGAGAGTGTAGCTGGTGGTAGTGACAGTGAGGATCTGTTGTCTGCTAACCTGGAGTGATTCTTACAGGGATCCAGAATAGCAATCCCTTTGCCTGATGATAGGGGAACACTGTCCCTGTCTTTTGGCCTTGTTTTTGTTGCCTCTTTTCCTCTGGAGTGGCCTCAGGCTTCCAGAGCTGTCTGGACCACAGGAGGTAGGAGGAGCAGCCATTCCAAGGCCTGAGGTAAATTCTAAGTGTCTTCTACAACAGCTAGTGAATTGCCATTGAGTGACGAAGATGAGCAGCAGTGGAAGTCATACAATGGCTCAGAAAATGTGTTTTCTTGTTGTGTGCTTGCTGAGCTGCATTTCCTGCTTCTAATCTGTGCTCAGCAGATGGGCCTGGCAGGGCATCGGCTCAGCAGCAGCCGCCCAGCTCTGCTCTTATGCTGCTCTCCTGCCATTTCTGAGGTGGGTGTGTGGGAGGCCCAGTGTGTACCAGCTAAGGTGGAGCTGGCAGGCAGATCCCTGGCCCTCCCAGTAAATTCAGGTCACCTGGGCCTCTTCCTTGCTGACACTGGGACATGGTAAAAACCTTGAACACCAGTGGTGGTCTCTCTGGTTGGTCAGGGCTGCAAGGGTGCAGCCAGCCTCTCTGTCCGAAGGTCATGGACCATTAGAAGGTGAAATAGGTGTGCATAGTCACAGAGACCTTGATTTTCCTGCATTCCATTCAGAAACTTCCAAAACTTTCTGGATTTTTGACCAATTTCTCCAAATACTGTTGAATACTGTCCCCACCCTTGTTAATACTATTACCACGAAACATCTTTTAACTACACAGATGATGTGCTGCTCATTAATCTACAGTGAGAACTAGAATTCTTCCATGAGGTCATTGTCCTTTATGTGGCCTTTCCCCTGGTTGGGTTCATGGGGAGTCCATATCCAGTCTCTAAAGCTGATCAGGTGTTGGCCCTGGTCACTTCCTCCCATGACAACTTCCTGTTCCATACCCCTCCCTGGGGGTTGGGCTCTGCCTGTGGCCTATGCCGGGCAGTGGGTGGATGGCCAGTGTGATTCAGGAGCTTTGGTTAAAGTTTGCTGCTGTGTAGAAATTGCCCTTATACCTTCATTGCCTTTTCTTTAGTCCTGTGGGGTTGTGCCTCCTTCTTGCCTGTGAATGTCCCATCTTGGCTAGGGGCTGCCTCTGTTTGGCTGTACTGTCCCTTTTTCTCACCTAGGGTGGGATGTTCATCACTGGCACTGGGCTGGGACCTGCTTTCTTACAGCCTCTGAGCAATGCCTCTGCCAGGGAGCATCTCCCTGCCCAGAGCCTGCCTTCCTGCCTTCCAGACTCACTGTTTCCTGTCTGACCTTTGCTCTTGGCTCTTGGATAGAATGGCCAACCTGTGTCACTAAAGGCACTGTGAATTTCCTCAGGCTAGAGATGTCTTATTTCATTGTGCTTCCTGGAATACCCCATAACCAGGCCATGAGAAGGTTCCCAGTGGCCACTTGAGACTTGTCAACAAAAATTTCCAAGAGGCTGGGAGAGGGCTCCTGAGTGTCAGGGAACATATCTGCCTTGCCATCAAGAGCTTTTCTGGGAAGAGTTTGAGAAGCAGATGTTGGCCTCTCAGTGTCCATCTTGCTTGCCACTAGTAAGTGGTGGGGCTGGGCTTGGACTCACTGTGTGCTGGGGTTTGCAGCATCTGGCGCTGTTCCTCTTCACCCCAGGAGGTGTGATGTGTTTGGCTCTCTTGGCGTGTTTAAAGTCTCCAGATGCCTGTGCCACCTCAGACCTCCTCTGTTGCGCAGAGTGCCTCTACTCCTCGCTGCCTGCGCTCACGGGAGTTTGCCTGGCACCTCTCATGTTGTATATGCACAGAGGTGCTGCAGCAGTTCCGACAAGCACTAACCCTGCCTTTTAAAGGTCAATTCTGTCTCAGTCAGTTCTTAAAGTTCAAGAGGAAATAAACTGCTTAGAGCTGGCATTTCTCAAGCCAAGTGTCAACTCTCCAAGCCCGAGCCCGGGGTGAGAGGAAGTGAGATTAATAAATGAGTGGCCGTGTTGACATAGCCATCGGTCAGCAGATGCCTCCTTCTGCTCCCAGCTCTCACTAAAAATAGTGGAAGAGAAACTAAGAATTCTGAAAATCTCATTTTCTCCTTTTGTTTTTATTTTCCAATGTGGGGAATGCTTTGGGGATTTTTTTTATTAGTTATTGACAGCATTAACTCTGTTGGCCCTGGTTACCCACGATGTCCCCCACACAGAGAGATGGCTCTCTGTGCCGTGCATATGTGATTGACAGGGGCTGGGGACACTCCTCACCTTAGGAGAGATTGCAGAGGCCCTGGGAAGGTGCCTCACCCACCAGGGTATTGATGTTTGGGCTTTGGGTCGAGCACAGTGAAATCAATGGGAGAATAAACAGGCAGAATGGGCTTTGTTAATCAGCCTCCGCCAGGCGGCCGGAAGGATTATGATGGAGCACAGGTGCCGATCGAAGCTGGTCCAGTGCAGACAGGCCATCCCGCTCTGCTGGCCAGCGGGTGCTATTGATCGTGCGAGTGCTGGGAACCTCAGCATCAGAGCCACTAATTGGGCTGTTGGGTGATTCCAAAGAGAGAGATGTTGCTGAGATTATTCTGTCTCATCTCTTAACTGCTTGTCCGATTTGACTCACAATCTCAATTAAGCATTGTGCCCTCACTTCTCAGAGCTCTTCTCGGCTTGGTCCTGCAGTGTGACATGCCATTCTTTCACTTGTCATGTGGACTCTTGTCCCCAGACATGGAGATTTTGGCCTAGCTCTGTGCCAGCATGTTCTGGGCAACCTCCTGGGTGGTGGCTACAATTGCTGCCTTTACAGGAACCCCAGCCGAGCTCTCTGGGGGCCCCTCCCGCCTTCCTGTATTCCACATGCACATGCTTAGATCTCACACTCACTATGCTATGTTCTGATCATCCCTCCTCCTCCGTGTTCCCACATACGTTAGTCAGCTCTCTGTTACTGTAATGAAATACCTAAGGCAACTAACTTAGAAAAGGTTTATTTTGATTACCTTCTGGAGGTTCCAGTTCAAAATCAGGTGGCACCATGGGTTTGGGCCTCTGGCAAGGATGGCACATCATGGCAGGAGCTCGTGGCAAAGCAAACCTATGTCATAAACCAGAAAGCAGGGAGCGACTGAGAGCCCTGAGCCCCACAGTCCCCTTTGTGGGTGCACTCTAGCTGACTAAAGGACTCAGTTTTGTGGAGCAGAACTGTCACCTCCTCCCACAAGTGCTGAGCCCCCCTACCTGGGACCTCTTAGGGTCCCATCACCACCCGAGGACCAAGCTACAAACTCATGAACTCTTGGGAGATGCAGATCATATCTGGACCTGGTGAGGGTCATTGCTTCTCCACCTCCATACACACCTCTGTTTCCATGGGTCTTCAATCCTGGGGCTGTCACATGTGTGATCCCCTGGGCTGTACTGGCTTCCAAGTCTTGTGTAGCAGCCAGAGCAGCACACAGAGGATGTTCAGGGATGCTGGCCTATTGAGTGAGAGGAGGAGGAGAGGAAGGGGTCCTCAGCTGGCTTGGCAAGGAAGCTGCCCTCTGCCATTCTGTGCGTGGTTTGGCCCTGGCCCAGTGCAGGATTTCCCTGTGTGTTTTACCTAGCTACAGGGGCAGCTCTGTTCTTTCTACATTCCATGCCCTGCCACAGGTATTTCTTCCATGTAGGACTTGTCAGGAGGAGACAGCTTGGCCAACACAGAGACACTTTGAGAGTTTGAGAAGCATTGAGAGTGGAGTTGATGACAGATGATTAGAGCTTTGTTTCTTTGAAGGTCTGTTTTGGGGAACTTGATGTATTTTTATTAAACTCATAGTCTGATGAAGAAGGGACAAGGAGTCATGTCCAGAGACCCTGGCTCCAGCTGGCCACTGCTGTCCATGTGCCCGTTGTCTTTTGAGACCCAGAGCCCCCTATCTGGACCCTCCCTGAACTTGGCCATTGCTGCTATTCTTTTCTTTCCTTTGCTGTGTCCCTAACCCTTGCCCAGGTCCTGGTCTCTCTTAAATGGTCACAGCAGCTCTTTCTTCTTTCTCCTTTTGTCTCCTGAGTTTGTGTCCAGGGTGGGAGATGGAGTCTGGATCTCAGAAGGCTGGGGGGCTGTGGAGGGAGTGAGATAGCTGAGGATTAATGAGCCAGGGTGCCCTGTGCCAAGGCCCAGGTCATGTCCCAGCTGTGTCTCCAGGTGCAGCGTCCCTGGGAAGTATCATACCCCTGTGTGTTTGTGGCCTTAGCTAGAGCATGAGGTAGAAATCCCTCCATCCCAGGCAGGGGCTCAGTACCTCTGCTTCATCAAACATACTTTCTTGGAGAGAGACTGAGAAAGGGGTTTCTACGTGTTTTCCTGAGCTGCTTCTCCGTGTCCTTTGATGGAGTCCTATTTGCAAGAAGGCAGTGATGTATGTATAAGTGAGTTACTAGGCGGGAGGAGGCAGTGGGTTATAGATTAGCAAGGTTCTTTTCTTTTTTTTTTTTTGTTGGAATTCATGAATTTGTGGGGTCTGTGGCTGGGCCAGGCTGGCAGGAGTGTCTTGTTCTGGGAGCTGCTCTCATGCCAAGATGCTGGCAGTGTTGGGATGGCCCTCAGTAAGGTGGAGCTCATGTCTTTATTTCTGTCGCTCTGTTGGTAACTCTACGTCTTTGGTGTGGTCCACAGATTGGTAGCCTTTCTCTGTAAAGGGCAAGATGGTGAATATTTTTGTTTTTTTAGGTCACACAGTCTTCCACAGGAAACCAGCCACATATAATATGTCAGCAGTGGGCATGGCTATGTTCTGATAAAACTTTATTTACAAAAAATAAGCAGAGGGCTGTTTGTTGACCTCTGGTGTGTGAAAGAGCATAGATGACCGTCTTGCAGCCTCGCTCTGCTGCCTGCTGACTCTGTGACTGTCCATGTCTTCCTTTTCTGCAATCCCTAATAGAAAGCCATGTGCTCAGAACCTTGTCCACGGGCACATCAAGGCTGAGATGCTACACGTGAGAGTTCTCCTCCTCTGCCTCCAGAAGTTGGAGCTGGGTGGCTCCAGGACATCTGCCATGTGTGCCTGCATCAGCCATCACTTCAGATCGTCTTAATTATCTATCTACATCTTTTTTTTTTTCTTCCAAAAGTTGGGCAGGAAGATACATGGTAGTTGCTCAGTAAAGACTTGAGCCACTTATCAGCAACCTGGGGCCTACGCTTACTGTCCTGCTCCTGCCCAATGCCCTGGCTTTGGAGGCAGCCCCACCAATGGGATTACAGTTTGGTTCCCAGTCAACTAAATTGGGTTATGCATTATGAATTGAAATTGTAAGGGGCAATTTTCCTTCTCACATTTCAAGGTCAGATGAGAGTATTTACTGGGTGGCCTCTGTTTATCTGGGAATGCAAATTGAATTTGGTGATTCAAATTGATGAGATGTTAGGAACAGAGCACTCATCAGAGGCATCATCGGGAGCAGTGACCGGGAGGCCAGACTATAGCTTCGGAGCCTGCTCCCTCGGCCGTGCAGTTGATTGGTAATTATTTCAGTCTTTGCTTTTCTCATTCTCTGGTTTTGTTTCAGCTGTTTGGATTTTTATTTTTATTTTTTTCAGAGAAATGTGTAATGACACTTGGAGGCATTTAAGATTGGAATTAGATGGCGTAAATAAAGACAGCTGCGTGCCAGGCTGAGCCTAGGCGTCGAGGGCGCCGGGGGAAGCTTGCTGCTCTGAGTCTGCGCTTGGGCACACGGTGTTAGGAGGTGGAGCAGGACTGCCTCTGCTCCCTTCTGTGTCTCTGGTTCCTTCTCCCCACTCGTTTCAAAGGCAACCTTGTCATAGTCTGTGGGCTTTGGCCACATGGGAGTGCCCATGTGGGTAGACAGTGCTCTGGACATGACTCCTGTCTGTGGCCCTGGCCAGGCTTGCTTCTCATCTGAGCTGCTCAGGTGCTTGTGGACACCACTCAAGATTATATGTGCAGTGGCATCCTGTAACCTTGAGGGCTTTGCCCCGGGGTGAGGGCGGCATACTTGTGCAGGAGAACCCTGCTGACCACCTCTGCTGCCACCCTCGGTCCTGCACAGATTTAGAAAAGGGGGTTGGGATGTGCATCTCCACCAGCTCATTACAAAGGAGCCACCCAACATACTGGACATAGATAGTTTACCCATCCCATTAAGGTGCGTGAAGAGACCCAGTGCTTGCTGGTATTTACCTGCTTTCTACTTTCCCTATGTGACTTCTTAAGTGTGGTGTAGCCAGCTGGACTGGGTTGAGATCAGTGACTCTGAGTGTCAGTGAGAAGGCCGGAGGTTGGAGAAGTCTGTCAGTATGCGGAGCCTCCTTGGGCGGATTCTGTGAGGCTTTGTACACATTCACTGGGCCCCTTGCTCCAGTGGAATCTCAGGACCATGTCTCCTTGCTTCTCTCCAGAAGCAGCTATTGATTTCCTTCTCAAAAGTACCTAGACGTGAGCCCTTGCATTGGCCACGCTGCCTCTGTGGAACTGATTCCATGGCTGACCTGACCTACTCACAAGAAAGAATATGTATGTCTCTCCCCCCACACACACACACACACATGACCTTCTGCGGTAGCAGGGAAGGGGTTTAGGAGCTTGGCATCAGTACAGTGCTGCCTTTGCCCTCTGGAAACCTTTGCCTGGTCTGTGCTCCATCTAAAATTTTACCACCTTTGTCTTTGCCCCTTTCAAGCTCCAGCGGTAGACAGGGGTTCTGCTGTATTGCTTCTTCCAGCCCCTGTAAACATGGCTGCTTGCATTTCCTGAAATGTAAACTCAGCATACTCTCAAGCATGTGCATGTGGTATGGGAGGTTGTCCTGGCAGACAGTGCTCTCTGTCAGAATTGGAAGATTCCTCCAGGCCCAGGCCAGGTGCATCCAGTGGACAGTCTTTCTCAGTCCCTGCCAGCCTCCTAGGCCTGCCTGCTGTCCTCTGTCCCAAGAACCCTGTGCAGAATGCTTCCTGCTTTTCCACTGTGCCCTCACCTGGAGCCACCTGACATACTCCTGCTGCTGTTCCCCAAATGGGCTGTAAATTCCATAACACCTGCTGTCTGCACCGTTCTCTTGAAGCCCTGGAACTCTGTCTCCTCTGCCTTGGCATGTCCATGAGCAGCCTAGTATTCGGTGAGGTGCTACAGGCTTCATTCCATGATTCCACTTCTTAGAGGTGGCCTGTCATCAGTATGAACTGAAACAACAGGGATTTGTTGAAGAGCCACTCTGCACGGCACTTGGATGTGGAGTAGAGATCTGAACAGTTGCCACCTCTGCCCTCTTGGCATGCAGGAGGGCAGGAAGGCATTAAGCACATAAATGTGTGTTAATATGGCAAGTCATGACATGGGGGAAAGAACAGGGGCCATGAGATCAAATAGTAAAGGTGACTTAAACTAGGTGGTAGGCAGGAAGGTGCTTGTCTGATGGGGGCATCAGGTGAGAGAGTTCTCTAGGATGCATGCACAGCCACCCAAAGCCTGAGGTGACAGGCGTGAATGTGTGGATAGGGAGTGTGGCCATGGTGCCTGGGAAGCAGCTGGGGGAGGCGGGCTTACCTGACCTGGTGCTCCTGCAGTGTGTGAGCAGGAGTCATGGAGAGGCTCCAGGGATGAGACTGTGCTGAGTTTACATTTCAGGGTCGATTTGGTGGCTAGGAGGATGAGTGGGGTCCATGAGGGCAGTGATGGCAGCCAGGAGGCCATGGAGTAGTCACACCCGAACCTAGAATGGAGCTTGGCTCTGAATGTTCTCTGGAGGCTTCACTGTACCCCGGATGTAGTAGGGAAGGGAAGCTCAGGGAGGCTCCTTGGTGCTGCCTGGTGGGGTTTGGTGAGTGTCGATCCCTTCACAGGGATGGGAAGATTCGAGGACAAGCAGGCCCTGGGGGGTCCTCTCCTCAGCACATGGACTGGGTGATATTTCCCTAAGTGGGAGCCTGGAGTCCTTGCTTTGGGCTCCACTCTTCCCCAGATACCAAGCCCATTTCTACCTCCTTCTGGCTATCTGGGCTTTGTGCTGGCCTGGGTAGGAATTCCTTCTAGAGAGCACTATTCAGACATTTATCCTTTGCTTTCTCTCTAATTGCCTCTTTCAAAGGCACTGATCTGGACATGCTCTGGATGGGCTTTGCCCTTCCTTGGACTGTGGACCATAGAAACCTCTGGTTTCCCTCCTGTCTGCTGCCAAAAGGAGGGCGCCGTGACTCTGGGTCAGTTGTCTGTGGATTGCCTTAACAGCCAGGACAGGGCAGGACTGTGGGGAGTGCAGCCCTGCTTTCCTGACTGCCCTGAGACCTCTTGCGGGGCACACTTGGGCCACTGGCTCCTACTGCCCATAGTACTTATGAGCTCCTCTGTGCTGGGTGCTGTGACCTATTCTTTATTGGCAATAACTTGGAAACTAAAACTTCTTTTGGAGGCAGTTGGAGAAAGGGAGCTTCTTACTCCATCTTCAGGCGAGTGCCCACCTGGAAAGGGTATGATCAGCTTCTTCCTCCTATTTTGCAGAATGTTTAGTCTCCTGTCCATGTGTTACTGGTTTTTCAGGCTACACCAGCCAGAAATAAAGCCCAGGTTCACCTGGAAATCTTAAGTAAGTCTTCTGAAATCTGGTCATCATTGATTCTCTGTGGGGCCCCGTCCTAGTGTTTGGCTAGCCACAGTGGTCTCTTTGTTGGGAGAAATTCTCACCAAGTAGTCTTTTCACCTTGGAGGGCTCTGAGTATGAGATTTCTCGCCCCTTGTAACCGAGCTGCTGTCTCCCGTTGCTTTTGCCTGTTCCCGCAGACCACCTGGAGCAGGCATCCCCGACACCGCAGGCAGTCCTCTGTGCTCTTATCTGTGTTCACTGTTCGTTTGCCCTTTCCTCAGTTGTTGGGGGTTCCCCTAGCACCCTTTTCTCACTTCACTGAGACTAGCCTTATTTATCTTTGCCCCTTTCAAGCTCCTTTGGCAGACAGTGGTTCTGGGGTCTCGTCTGCTGCCTCAGAGCATCATGCCGCCCCATCCCATTGGACTGCTGATCAGCTCACTGTCTATTAGACTCTGACATCCTCTTATCTGTCAGTGCCCATCTTGATGGAGTGTGCAGCTGTCTTCTGGGCCCAGGATGGGGGCCTGGCACACACTCCAGGTTTAGTTCATTGGTGGGACCGCTGGCCCTCACCCTGTCTTCCATTTCCTAATCCTGCCTATGATTCTTCCTAGCTAGATTCTTCTACTCACTAGACAAGCAGAGTTCTAGAATTTCTTTCAGCTCCTGGAGATTTCCTGATGTGCTGGGAGGGAGCCATGTCATAGTGCCCTGCTCCTCCTCTGCACAGTGGGGACTGTGTAGGTAACAGTGCAACAGATCCAGCCCAGAGGCCTGGCTCTGGGGTAGGTCAGCACCCTTGCATGGCCTGAGAGATTGGGGCATTTTATCCCTGAGGTAGGCATATGGCATGGCACCAGTTGGTGGGTGGCTTGACTTGGGCTGACTCTGGCTGTTGCCATCACTGCCGTGGTGCTCCAGGACTTGGTCATCCACAGAGTAATGAGAGGCTGTGGAGGGCAAGCATTTGCTGTTTCCTGTTGGGGACACAGTGGCCTGACCCAGGTGACTCAGTCATGTGGGTCTGCATTTACCCATTTGCAAAAAGGAGAATGCCAAAAATCACTTGTGTTACTGTTTTTCTTTCTTTCTTTTTTTTTTTTGTTTGTTGTTTTTATATTTTGTGGTGCTGGGGAGTGAATGCAGGGACTCAAGCATGCTAGACAAGCAGTCTACCATTGAACTCCATCCACAGTCCTCTTGGTGGGCATTTTTTCTCCTAGTTTAAGTGTTAGTAGTCTTTTCCATATTTTTTATTGGTACATTATTGTCCATAATAGTAGGACTGTTAGTGGATTTTGATCTGTGTCTATGACTAAGAATAAAGGTGTTTTTAAGGACTTTGCAACAGTTTGAATTAAATTTTATCAATATTTTCCTGCAGAGTTTTATGCAAAAGAGCAATTACTGAAAACAATGTACCCATGCAATTATATTTGTAACTTAACCAATTGGAGACCACCCACAGATTGGCACACGCTGTCAGGGAAATGTTTGAGCAGCCATCAGAAAGCTTCCTGTGTCAGCTCTTGTCCAGGTGTTACGGATGAGAAGGTGATTGTAATGAATTCAGGTCCCCATCACAAAAGTACCAGAGTCTGGGACTCAAACAATGAACATTCCTTTCTCTCATTTTTGGAGCTGAAAAGTCCTTGGCCCCAGCAGATCACTGGTGACTGGTGAGAGCTGTCATCCTGGTTCAGTGTTGTTTCTCACTGTGTTCTTACAGCGAGAGAGTGGAGATGGGGAGGCAGGGGACTTCTTATAGGAACACTCATTCCAGCATGAGGATTCTTCCCTTGTGATCTAGTTGTCCAGGGCTACACCTCCAAACACTGTCATGTTAGGATTTAGATTCAAAATACAAATTTGGGGACACAGATAAATTCAGTCCATTATAGGGGTGGTGCTTAGCTCAGAGTTCTTGTTTTGGCTTTGGGACTGGTTGTGGCTACTGAGGCACCTTTGTGTCCCTGGGTTTGCACACCAGGCAGGGCTCAGGTACTGTGACCATGCAGCCCCTCACTCATCCCAAGCATGCAGGATGCACTGTACCTCCTGCCCTGCTCCTTTTCAGAGGCAGTCCCTCATGGTGGCCATGTTGTCTAGGAATCTCAGTGTCTGTTTGCACACATGTCCTTTCTTTGCCCTGTTAGTGCTTGGGCTGCCAGGCTGGAGCTGTGAGAAGACAGACAGCAGAGCTGGTGACATGCTGGGCCGAGCAAGGGAAGAAGCTCAGCCAGCAGTCTCTTGGAGAAGGTTGTGAAAATGTCTCCTGCCACTCTGGAGTCTCTTGTGTCCTTTCCTTGTTCCTTCAAGTGGATATTCTTAGCCTGAGTTTCTGATGAAGACTTCATAAAAGTGGACTGCAGTGGCCTGCCACTTACAAAGATGGCTTCTCAAAAGCATGGACTGTTTCTCTCACTAGATGCCGCCTCAAAAAGGCATCGATCGATAAACATGCCCAGCTTCTCCTTGAAGCACCAAGAGCTTTGTTTTGAACTCCCAAAGGCTCATGGAAATACTGCTGACCTTAGAGTTCAGCTTGGCATGGAGCTAGAAGTTTAATTTTTTATGAGCTCTCTCTTCTTCCCTTAGAAGAAAGGCTGAGCGTGAACAGAGGGAGCTTCCCAATGGGGATGGACCCGCAGCCTGGGAACTGGTGTGGGTTAGTGCTGTGGGATTTGGTCACCCAGTTGCTTCTGAGCCAGGGAGGCCCTCAGAAAGCCTGTGGGACAGAACGGAGAGGTCCTGTTCTGATCCAGGGTTACTGTCCCACCCACTTGCATCCTTGGGTTCAGTAGCACTTGCTTGGGAGCCTTTGGGCTCTGTGTGTGTGTTGAGGAGGGGCCATCCTCCCTCTTTTCACCATATTTTAGTCCTTCTCATTGTCTTGGGCCTTCAGGCGAAATTGTCTCTTCACTGCCCACAGTACTCTGCCTCTTCCTGCCTCAACAGGACCGGCCCCTGGAACGCGTGAACAACACTCTTCCACACTGTTTTCTGTTTTATAAGCAAGAGCTGGTCTCTTCTTGCCTATGTCCTCTACTGACCTAGTTTTGGCTCACCTCTGTGGCCTAGCAAAGGCCCCAAAAGGGCTGTCCTTGCTTTCTGACTTTGCTCCCTTTCATCCTCTTGAGTCTTTGTGTAGGCCCCTCCCTGTCTGCCCTGTGTCTCCCTTCTGATCCTCACTTACCTCCTGTTGGGCCGTGAGTCCTTCTTCTGCAGTGCTGCTGCTGGGCTGATGTGAATACCACCTCCTGCCTGCCCTTCTCCTGCCACCGACATGTGGTGCCCTTCCTTCCTTTGCCTGTGTGCCTTCAGTACCTTCCAGTATGCCTCCTGATGTGAGAACACAGCACTCATTTTTTCTGTCTTTGCCGCTGCCAGTTGCAAAGTTTCCTCTCAGTTAGAGTCCCCTCTCTGTGTTCCATCTTGCAGTGCTGGGACCTGCAGCCCTCTGCAACTGTCTGACTGGTGCCTTGTCAGCCCATAGTGGGTACTAGAGAGACATGGCCAGAATGGAGGAGGAGTAGGGGGAGGGGGCTGTGGCTGGGGCCCTGCCCTTGGCTTGTCCTGCCTGTGGCCACCTTCCTTTCCTTCAGACACTTCCTTATCACCACACAGCAGCTGTATCCAGTCTTCAGCTTTTCCAGAGTTCAGTAGCAGCAGCCTTTGCAAGCTTGGCCCTCTTCAGAGGCCTGGGCCCAGACCCTGCAGGGCTCCCACCTGGCTCAGACACCATCAATGCTCTATACCACAGGTCCCTCTTCTGAGGTTTCCAGATTTTAATTATTTCAGTCTTTCCCTTTTGTCATGAAGTCCAAGGAATTATAGCTGTTCAGTTGTTGCCTCCCACAGTCTTTGGATTGTTCCTTTTGCCCTGTATCACTCAGTTTATGTCTGGTTAACTGTACATTGCATTAGTAAACTCTCTGTGCATGTGATCCATGTGGGTGGAGTCCATGAGGCAGGCCCTTGGCTGTTCAATGCCTCTTGTTTTTCTAGTGCTCCTGACCCCCAGCGAGGTTCTGCAGAGTACTCAGGAACTCAGTCTCCCTGTCATCTGCTGAAGTAGGGTTTTTAAGTCTATGTTTATCTCTTGGAAAATTTGGAAACCAGATAACTGCCCTGGGAACTGCCCAATAGATGTGGAACCGTGATTGTGCCCAGTCTGGTGGCTCTCAGAGGTCTTATCTCCCCTGCCACGGGCAGGGCAGTGGGCTGCAGTTGGTGCTGTCTTGCCTACTAGAGTCTCTTGTAGGACTGAGTATTCTTCTGGCTTATTTCTTTTCCTTCTCACTTGAGGAAATGCATTTTGCTCTTGAGAGAGCATGGATTTTCTTTGTGACCTGGTGAGTGAGCTTTTCCAACCTGGGTGTCGTACCCTACCCCTTAGAGGCCCCATTCTCTCTTGTGGGGGCCATGGAGCACAGCTCCTGCCACCGCCTGCAGCTGCTGTGTACTTGGGAATCTTGGATCTGGGCAGAAGGCTTGGGTCAGGGCATCTCCATGCCTGGTGTCCTCTCCTCCCTATAGTGGCTGGGGCCCATCTATGTCATGCTAGTATCTGGCTCAGACTTGGTACTGGGTTCCTGGTGCCCAGTCCTGCAACATGACTCTGTGACACCAAGCACAGGTCCTTAGGATCACAAAAGAATAGCAGATATGGCATGGCCTCCTGTCCCTTTGCAACTGCAGTGGGTGGGGAGGGCCCAGCTCTCCCCACAGATATGATGATGTTGTGCTTCTAGTGTGTAGGACATGGGGTTTGTCACTCTCTTTTCAAGCCTACACTAACCCCCTTGTGCTAAGGACAGCTTCTCAGCGTGTTTTCTTATCCTTCAACCCTATCCAGTGTCGTACTGTGCCCTGTCACCTTACAGACGCATTGCCACATTCCTTCCTCTGTGTATATGACTCTTCAAACAGCATATCGAATGCTACCATTCTTCTAATTAAATTACCCACTTTGGAGCAGTGATTTAAGGTGCTTGTGAACCTCCCCACCTGAATTCAATGATTCAAGAGTCGATTTCACAGTTCTTGATTATTAAATTGGTCTTTGAATAGTTTTAAATTGAACTGGAACTCAAAATAGCCTCTTAATATATCTGTTTCCAGTGAATAATTGCACTTGTTTTATACTGTGGCTTTGGTTTTGGAGCACCTAGAGGTGCAGGTGGCAGTGGCTGACTCTGCATCTGGAGTAGAGATCAGTGCCAGGCTTTCCGAGTGGGTTTATTGAATGAAATGCCAGCATCTTGATTCTGAGCCTTGGTTCCAGCTTCCATGGTCTTGCAGGCCTCTGGTTGGCTTGTCCCAGGCAGCCTACACCAGTGTTCCCTGCCACACTCAACAGGACTAAGGCCGTTACCAGATCCCTTAGAAAGTTCCATAAATCTTTGATTTACATTCACTTTCGAGTTATATTTTTGCTGCTTAAAGAATTTTACTAAATTATAATTTAGAAAATCCAGTAAGTACTCATTCATGTGAAAGAGAAAAAATTTGCAGTAGAGACTACCTCTAAAGAAATCGTTATCTATCGCCCTTATGAGTTAAGGTTTCCTTGAAATCATGTAATCAAAACAAAGAGAAATAATTGGATGCCAAAGATAATCTCAGACTGCAGATGTCCTTCACAGCCCATCCCCAAATTTCAAAATTTCAAAGTGGCCCCATCATTCTTATTGTCACCTCTCATAAATGTTATGAATGTCACCTTATATGAGAACCCTATCATCCTGTTCATGTTTTATTTTCAAGGATTGGTTAGGATTTTCTTTGGGAAGAAATCTTTGCCAGTGAAGGAGATAAACCCTGCTCCCTCTTCACATGCTAATGTGCCCTCCTGGTGCACTGGCCCTGCCTCACTCACTCTCTTAATCATGACCATTGCTTGTCCCTCCCTAGTGGATCTTAGGAACCCTTAAGCATTGGCTGGAGTTCTCTGGTGCTGACAGCATTCACCAGGGTCCTGGGCCGGCCTCTGAAGGACCAGCCAGCTTCATGCCTGTGCTGGGCATGGCTGTGGGGGAATTGGTGGCATTGAGAGATCAGGGGTCATGGCTCTCCCAAGCATACTTTGGGAGGTTGCCCTCTGCTTGGAGAGCTCCTGCCTTCTCTGGTCTGAAGAGATGTGTTGCCAGAGGATGGACCAGAAGGCCATCTGGATGGAGGTGGTATGATGCTGGGGAGACATGAGGAGACAGAGGCTGTGGGGATGTAAAGGGAAGGGGGATGTTGAAGCTGGAGACAGGCAGGAAACATCAGCTGGCCGCACAGAGGCAGGGAGAGGGCTCAGCCTGGCTGCACCCTAGGGTCTCTCCCACACTATAGGCCCAGTGTGTGGCCGAGAGGGTTTCGATGGGCAGAAAGTCTTAGGGACTGTGCAGCCCCCTCCATGCTGCACATCTGCGCCAACTGTGATTCACATGGGAAGTGCTTGTGCTGGCAATTTAGCTCATTCAGAAGTCCCGTACTGAAGCACTGCGTGGCTGACAATTTTTCCCATTGTGTGTGGAGTTGAGCTTCCCTCCCCCTCCTGCCGTGTGCTGGGATCACCCTGGGCGTCTATTTGAAATCCAGAAACTCCTGAAAGGCGTTAAGTAGCTATTCAGGAGTGAGGAAATGACAGCGAGGCAGCTGCACGTGCAGCTCTATTTTAGGGCATCCTGGTGGGGCTCGCTGTGGGGAATCATCCCAGGGCCTTGGGGTGGTCTCATCAGACCTTATCACTCCCCTTTTGTCTTCCTTGCACAGTGCCCGGGGACTGGAGAAGGCCCAGCAGCAGCTCCAGGAAGAGGTCCGGCAAGTCAGTAGCCAGCTGCTAGAGGAGAGGAAGAAGCGGGAGACCCATGAGGCACTGGCCCGGAGGCTCCAGAAGCGTGTTCTATTGCTGACCAAGGTACAGGTCCACTGAAGTGCAGCCAGGCCTGCCCCACCACTTGCACACCTGTCCTTTTCTCTCTGGCACCACACCTTTGTGCAGACTTTTACATGGCTGCTGCCAGTGGTCTATGCCCTCATGTCTCAAATAGCATAGCATGCCACTGCCTGGAAACCACAGGCCGTGGGCAACACAAACCTTCTGCCAAAGAGGATGCATCTTGGCAGCTTGATCAGGCAGTTTGGTTAGGCTGTGTGCTCTTACCCCGAATTGTCAGGAAAGTCCTTGGAGTGCCAGGGTCTCCTCAATCCTGTATTTCCAGGAGGCCTTGCTTTTTGCAGTCTCTCTCTAGCAACCCGTGTTTCCTGGCCTGGTGCCACAGCCTGGTGGAGCCTTTTGTGTAATCGCTGGTCTTTTGCAGGGCCCTGACTGGGGTCAGCATCCTTGAGACCCAGTGGGCAAGGCAGCCTTCCCATCCTTCACTGTCTATAAGTGTAGAGGAAACTGAAGTGGGCTTTGGTCTTGGGTGTAGAATGAGGCTGGTCCCGTGTTTCCAGCTGTGCAGGATGGGACACACTTGTTTTCCCTACTCAGTGGTTCTGTCTGGCCTCTGTGCCTTTTCTAATTGTTCTTGCCTGAGGGGTTCCAACATCTGGCGTGTTAAGCCAATGTTACTCAGGCACAAATGGTTTTTGGTGAGTATTATTTAATAAAACATTGCCATGGACATTGAAATTTCAAAAGGCAAGGAAGAAAAAGGCCAAATCTGTCCCCAAGCACACTCTGTGTAAGGGTGGGGCATCAGATTGCTAGGCAGAGACTCCCCACCTGTCCACACTGCTGTCAAGTGGGCAGAGGGAGCTGTGTTGACCCCCCACTCTGCCCCAGGAAAGGGGATGTGCCCAGGAAGTACCAGAAGCCGTGCCTGAACAGTGTCTGCCAGCTCTTGATCATGTCTAGTGATCCAGATAAAGCCAGGTTCTTTATCTCTGGAACCCCCTGCTTATGAAGCTTTCAGAAAACGAGTCATATTTCAGCTGCTACATGCTGCTGTTCCCTGGCCGCCTCTGCTCGCTTCTTGGCAGCACCTAGATATCTGTGCAAAGAAGACCTCATGTTTGTCTTGGCATCATGCAGGGCTTCCCAGGACTTGAGTGGAGGCCAGACCCTCTCTTCAGCTCCAGAGGCTAACTTGGGAGCCCTGGCCTTGCAGGTGGATCCCAGGGAGGTGAGTTCCCAAAGTGCCTTCATAGGTAGCTCAAAACCAGGACCTTGCTCCTTGAGAGAAGGCACTCAGATCTTGGGTAGCCATTCTGCAGCCTCCCCGGGCAAGGCTTTGGGCCTTAGTCACCCTCCCTTCTTTCCAAATTTGTCCACTGGTGTCAGTATGAGGTGCCTGTGATGTGACTACATGGCCACGGGCCTCACAGGATTTAGTCCAGTGGGAATGAGGCAGCAGTGATAATGCTCACTGGCACCCGCCCCTTCCTGCTAGCTTCCTGAAAACACTGCTGCGAGGACGCGGGAGGAGTTACCTGGTGTAAAGTTAACGTGCAGACCCGAGGAATTTACAGTTCATGAGAGCATGTGTAGACCAGGGAAGAGGAAGGAGGTTCATCATCTAAAAGCTGCTTTTGGGGTCAGCATACAGATATGTGGAAGCAAGCCAAGATGAACACCTAGTCCAGCAGCCGTGGGAGTGGGCTCCCTCAGTCCCTGCAACAGGGGGTGCATAGCATGGGCTGCCCAGGCAGTGCTGGCTATTGAGGGGCTTTGGGCCCTCAGAGTGGGATGGGGGGAGCCAGGCTGTGTGGTTGTTTGTTTGGCACCTTGACCAGGCAACCTTCCTGTGGCATGGGGAGTGGGAACTCAGGTCTGGGAGCCTGGCTTTTCCCTGGGATCTCAAAACCACCTCTCAGTGTCTCTGGGTCTCAGTTTCCCCTCTCTGCAGGATGGCCCCAGGGCCCTTGGAATGTGACCATAGTGAGTGGGTGCGTACGTAGCTTACCCATTCTCACTTGGGCAGCTATTTCGAGGCCCTGACAACAAAGCCCATTGTCCCCTCCCGAGGGAGGCTCTATGGGACTCAGATCCAGGAGACAGAGCCTTGCACACGTAGCCAGTGAGGAAATGGAATAAACTCTGGGAGTCATGGCTATGAGATGGGGAGGGGTGCACAGCCCTTGGGAGCAGAGGTGACTTTGGGAAGGTGTTTCAGTTTTTCCAGGTGCTGTAACAAAATAGCATGGGCTGGGGGCTTACACATCTCCAGTAATGATTGCTCACAGTTCCAGAGGCTGCAAAACCAAGAGCAGGGCGCTCGAATGACCTGGGTGAGGACTGCTGCAATTCACAGAGCCTCTGTCTGTTCCTCTCTAGGCAGAAGGGGTGCTCTGGAGCCTCTTCTACAAGGGCACTGATCCCATTTCTGAGGGTGCACCCCCATGACCTAAGCACCTCTTCCTAATGCCATCACTTGGAGCTAGCATAGGAATTTGTGGAAGGCACAAACATTCAGAGCATAGCACATGTCTGTCGGGTATGTTTAATATGCGGAAATCACACTGGTGGGAGTTTGGCCTGGTTGGATTTCACCTTGTTCTCTACCAGGTCTTTTTAGTTAATCCTGAGCCACCCACGACCTTCCACCATGCTTTCAAGGGCCCCTTGGCATGGCCCAGCACCCCTCTGACAACTTTCCCAGCCAAGGACTGCTGCTACCATTTACTTGCTGCCCACTCTCAGGCTGTGTTACAAGCTCTGTGTGTGCACCTGCTTACCTGGGCTGTGTCTGTGCGCACCTGCTTACCCAGGCAACTTCAGTTTTTAGAACAGTTTCCTTTCCAATTTTTTTTATTTGTTCCTTTTAGTTATATATGACAAGAACATTTTGATTGACAGAAAAATTAAGATTTTTGATTTACAGAAAAATTAAGAATTCAGAGAATTCCCTGTATCTAGTATCCCCTAGTAACACTTTGTGTTAGTATGACATGTTTGATATAATTAACTGGTATTGATACATTATTATTAACTAAGATGAATACTTTATTCAGAGTCTCTTAATCCATTTGTAATGTCTTTTTTCTCTGTTAGGATCCCATCTAAGATACCATGTGACATTTACTCCCCATATCTCCTTGGGGTCCTCTTGGCTGTGACAGTTTTACAGACGTTGTTTCTGGTGACCTTGGCAATTTGGAGGTGTGTTCCTCTTTGGAGATTTACCTGCTGTTTTTCTCATGATTACCAGTGGTTGTGGGTTTGGGAAAAAGAGGTAAAATTTCATTCTCAACACATCATGTCAAGGGGACATGCTGTCAGTGTGACTTGCCACTAATGATGGTGGCCTCGAGCCCCTGATGAGGTCTGGTTTGACAGGCTTCTCCTATGTCAAGTTCCTGTTTCCCAGTTTCTACCTGCATTTTTAGAAAGAGGTCAGTGTGCATTGCCTCCACCTAAGGGGTTGGGAGTTGACACTCTCTCCTTGGAGGCAGATTTCTCTATCTAAGTTATTTAGAATTCTTTAGCCTGGCTGGTGTTTCAGCCAGCTTTTGCATTGCTATGACCAGAATACCTCATAAGAACAGCTTAGAGGAGGAAAAATTTATTTTGGCTTACAGAATCAAAGGTTCAGTACATAGACAGCCAACTCCATTGCTCTGGGCCCAAAATGAGGCAGCACATCATGGGGAAAGGATGTGGTAGAGGAGCTTTTCTTAGCTCATAGGGGCCAGGAAGTGGAGCAGGAAGGGGAAGGGCTGCAGGGAAGATGAGCTCTTCCAGGGCATGCTCACAATGACACTCCTTCTCCAGCCACCAGCTTATAGTTATCACCCCGTCAGTCCATTCAAACTAGGATGGGCTGATTCGGCTACAACTCCCATAGTCCAGTCACTTCACCTCTGAACATTCCTGCATTACCAGGAGCTTTTGGGGAACACCTTATATCCTAACCATGATGAGGAGTTTGTCTCTTCTCCCTCATTTATTATATCAGATGGACTTGTGGACATTTATTTTAGGTTTGGGATTTTAATCCATTACTACTTTATTCTGTGGCCGTAGCACTGGGGTCTTTCAGTTGAATCCTGGGTCCCTTTGATGTCATTGTGGGTTTATATGTGAGTTTTTCTTAATTAATTGATTTTAATTAGGTATATATGATAGCAGAATGTGTTTTGATTCATTGTACACAATTGCAGCACAACTTTACATTTCTAGGGTTGTACATAATGTAGAGTCACACCATATGTGCAATCATACATGTATCTAGGGCATCTCATTCCATCATCTTTCCTGTTCCCATGCACCCTCAATATCTTCCTTCCCCTTTGCCCAAAGTTCCTCCATTTTTCCCCATGTCTCCCCCCTCTCTGTTATGGATCAGCATCCACTTATCAGAGAGAACATTCGGCCTTTGTTTTTGTTTTGAGCATTGTCCTACTTCTGGCATTGCAAGATGCTCTGGGCTCATCCTGTATATTTCCTGTCCCAGTCATAGAGTCAGCCATTTTTCCAGGGGTCCCTGGCTGTTTTCATGCAGCCTGGTGTTTGGAAAGTGGGTCTTGCTACTTGGGTATTACCAATGGATGTCTGTCAGCCAGAAGAGCCAGGAGATGTGTGTAAATTGCATGTGTGCGTGTGAATGCATCTGTGGGACCATCTGTGTCACATTCACTTGAGTTCACACCGGAGTCCTTGACTTGCTCAGGCCCAGCCCCACATGGGCCATTCCGGTTCCTCCTTTTTCTATAGGCCCAACCCAGCAGCACGAAGCCTGGCTTCCACTGTGTTTACTTGGTTGAAAGTGTGTAGCCATGTTCCAAGTGGTAACCCCAGTTGAGGGCTTTTAAATTTTTATTTGAAATGTAGGTCCATAGGAAGTTGCAAAGGTGGTTCAGAGACGTCTCTTGAATCTGTCACCTCATGCCCCTGATGGTTACCTTTTACATGACTACATGCTTTTTGACTTAGGAGGGGGCTCATGTGCCAATAAACCTATCGTAAGTTGAAAATACAGTGAGTCAGAAAATGAATTTAAGACACTTCATCTACTGATAGCCCCCGCTCAGCCCCGCCTGCCTCAACGTGCTCAGGACACTTGCACTGGCCTGCAGTCTAGCAGAGTGATCTCCACAAGGCTTGCTCGATAATAAAGTGTTGGATAGCTCATGAAATTTCACTGAATACTGTACTGAAAGTGGAAAGCAGACTGGGTAAAGTTATAATATCCCCAGATTCTTAAGCCTTATGATGAAAACTTGGGGACTGCACAGGGCATGGCAGCAGAACATGAGTTTAGTCTTGGCAGCATGTGTGTCCTGTGCCTGTCCCCCATCCCCTGCCTGCATCCTCTCCAGTCACTCTCACTCTCCCTCAGCACTTGACTTTGGCAGCTTCTGATCTGCTTTCTACTTTTGCAGCCCTGTCATTTTAAGAATGTTACATAAATGGAATCAGAACATCCTCTTTAAAAATTGGCTTTTCTCATACAGTGTGATAACCTCCTGAGCCGCCCGAGTTTTTGTGTGTTCATCATGTGTTCCTTTGTCACTGCTGAGTAGTATTTCATGGTAGGATGCACCATGGCCTTTTAGCTTTTGTTGCCTCCATGTTTTGCTATTATAGATAGAGCCATGGTGATGGGGGGAAGGGAGTGAACAGGGTGACACTGGTCACAGGCTTACTTTCTGAGCTCTTGCTAGAATCCAGATCATCAGTGGCTACTGGGCACTGGGGGAGAAGGCTCCTGGGAATGCTAGAGTGGTCTTCCACCCCTCACCTTGCCTTTTCCTTGGCTTGTCAGAGCTCAGTAAATCCTTACTGGGTTGTGGGACTAAGGGTCCTGGTTCCTCTCAAGACAGAAAGCCCTGGGGGCTGGAGGCTGTAGGAAGGCAGCTGTTCCTCTGGCACTGGGGTGTGACTTTCCATCATTGCTGTGGTACCTCTAGACCCCATAGCTGGAGACCTCACATATTTATCAGAGAGAGCTGTGTGGCCTGGGCAGGCATGGCTGGTTCCTGGACTCTGGTAGGACCTGCATGACATGATCAGGGGTTTCGACTTAGCCCCTGCTGGGCACTCACCTTGGGCTCTGCGGATCCTGCTTCTGAACTCACTAGGGTCACTGGCATAATCTAGTCTCTGCAGTCCCAAATCCTGGTCCTGGAGGCTACCGGAATGTGCCCTTCTGTTTCCCACCTGTCCTTGTAGCCCATAGAGGGTGGTGAAGACCCTCCCAGCCTTCAGACCTCTCCAGTTCTCTTCTTTTCATAGCCCCGTCTTCACTGGAGAAAGCACTGTTTTTCAGAGCTCCTGGGATTATATTGGCCTGCCTGGATGTCCAGAATAACTTCCCTACTTGAATGTCTATAACTATAGTTGTATCTGAAAATTCCCTGTGTCTTGCCAGGTAACCATGGGCATAGGTGTGAGAGAACAGGATATGGGCATCTTTGAATGAATGTCATTTGAGTGAATGTCATTGTCAATGACACCAGGGGTCAGGGATGGGAGATATATAAAAGTCATATTTTGAAAACTCAGATGCCTGCCTCAGCTGGGGGAGTGGGCCTGCCCAGGTAGGGCGGGTTGGAGTGTATGACCCATTTGGGGAGGAGAGGGTCATGTGGTTGTCCTGAGGGATCTTATTTTCTCAGAAAGCTAGCAGTCTGGATGCATATATGGAGTGTTCCAAACAGCTGTGTGACTGCAGCTGTTCTTGGAGGCCAGATCTGGCCTGTGGCTGTGTGTTTCCTCTGCTCTGATTTGTGGCCTCTAGTTTACGTTATCAGAGTTACTTTGGTTCTGGTGGCTGTTCAGATCCCCTCTCAGGTTGGGAGTTGGTCAGAAAGAGGACCTGCTTTTGATGGTACTAGGGTGGCTCAATCTCTGTCCCCTGTGGAGTCTGAGCTCTTTATTGTCCCAGTGGGGTCTTTTATGACTCTGGAAGCTCGTGTCTGGCTTCCTAGGGAGTTTCTGTCTTTGACATTCACACCTCAGGCTCCCATTGCAGGAAATTTCCATTTTCTCCTCTACTTAGTAGATGAGAAGCTTTTGGTCCAAGTTGACCTCCTCAACTCACGCTGAGTTCATGGGCGTCTCTGAGTTAGCAGGAAGGTAGATATTGATTGCTTGACACTGACTGATTATTTATACTGACTATCCCTGCAAGGCATGTTGCGATGAATCGATACCAATCGCCACGCAGCCCCTGGGCTGGGGATGCAAGGATTTGTCTTGCCAGCCAGCATGATGAAGCTGTTCATCAGGCTGCTCTGGGAGGGTGTGTTGTGCTTTGACGTGTGGTGTCTCATATAGGTGATGTCCAACTCCCAAGGACTCTGACCTGGGCACATCAGACCCCAGCCTGGCTTGCTTGTGATTGGGGAGTACCCCCTCTCCAAGATTCCCTGAGGTGGTTGCCATGGACCTCAGGTTTCTTTAAGAGGCTGGTCTTTCCCTTGCCTTGCTGGGGAGGCATCCTCGCCCTGTGCACCTCCAACCCGCCTCCCTGAGGGGAGAGCATAGCACAACCCGCCTCCTGAGGGGAGAGCATAGCACACCAACCACCAACAGGACCTGGATGTAGCCTACTGAGGAGCCCAGTTGATGGCTCTCAGTGTCTGCATCCCCTCTGAGGGGCCTGTTGGTGTGCTTGACATTTAAGTATTCGGTGCTTGGAATGCGCAATTTTATTTTGAGACCTTTATTAAGCGGCTCTGGTCTAAGGAGTTAATTGTTACTGATAGCTAAGAGTATAATTACCTTGGTAAAATATCATGACTATTTTAAGCAATTGAAAATTGGCTTCTAGAACTGGGTGAACACAAACCATTTTCTTATTTGAAATGAGCTATTTCCAGTGTGCCCTAATATTCTACAACATGGTTGCAGAATCTTATTTATAGAATGTAAGCAGTAAAAGCTAACTTTTAGCAAGAAATATGTTTAATGAAATGAAGTCTCCCTCCTTTTCTCTACTGGGCCCCACCCCCTTGTTCAGGTGGAGTGGTTCTAGGGACACTTCTCCTGGAGAATGCTGCCAAGTGTTTTCCCCTGGGCCCCTGGTATCAGGCACCTCTTGCTAATAGGGTGGCTGTAGAGCATATCACTCTGGTCATGGTGCACTGTGCCCCATGACCCCTGTGTGTGGGGCCTGGGGTACCTGGAGTTTCACGGGAACTGGGCTGTGCATCCTGGGGAGTGTCTGCTCTACACTGGCTGCCCTGTCGTGCAAGCCCGTTAGCCTGAGTCAGCTTCTCTGGAGGTGAGAGCGGTCATCCTGACCCTTCCCTTCTCTTTGTCCTTCCTGCTTGCTGGGAGGCTTGGAACACTTATTTCTGTAAAATATCCTCAGTAAGCTAGAGAACTGCTCTCAAGCATCAGTGATTATCCTATGGTGTCAAGACCGCTGCTCTGGAAGGGTCACATGGGCCGCAGTGCTGTGCCCTGCAGCTCTATCCTGAGCAGAGGAGCCTTGACCCAGAGGCCAGGGAGAGACCTGGGCAGGGTGGTGCTTCTTCTGCAGTGCACATCATGACTGGTGTCAAATCTTTAAGGAGGGCTGAGGCACAGATAAGACTGGTCAGCAGAGGCAGCCGCTGAGTAAGTAAGTAAGCAAGCAAGCAAGCAAGGCAGCCGCCAAGTGGGAAACAGCTAAATGTGGGGTGAAGGCTGCCAGGCGAACTTGAGAACACCCAGGCGGGAAGTGCAAGGGGTCCTCTCCAGGGAGTTCAAGATGGGCTTTCCTTCGTGGAGTCCAGAACATTGTTCTGCCAGCGGCAGGTGGTGCAGACATGCTTATGGTCATTGCTGCGTTGTGCACCTTCCTGGCAGACGCCAGGGTGGGTTTTGGGCCTCCTTTTTCCATAAGATGCGGAAAATGTTCTTTCAGATCTCTGGGATTCTCCCAAGCTGTGGCTGTGTGAGATCCCATAATTCTTTTCCAACTTGCAGGAATGCAACTGGTCTCTCCTTGTGTGTGGAGAAGTCAAGGTGTGGCTAGGGTGGAAAGGGGAAGCTTCCTGGCCCTGTGGGAGCTGGACACCACAGACCATTCTGGGCTGTAGGAGCCCTGAATGTCTTTGAAGTGCTGTCCTAAGAGGAATGTGGGTTGGGAACCCTATCCTGTGGCCTGTGTTGCAGGCAAAGGCAGAAGTGCTGTGGATTGTGTGGGCTGCAGAGCCTGGCTGGCACCTTGCTCAACTGTCCTTTGCACAGTGGGGTTTAGGTGGCACATACTGCTGCAGTGTTTTTGAATGAATTATCTTCTCTCTCCTCTGAAATAATGTAGTGAAGTCACCTCTTACATGTGTTTGTGCTCCTGTAAGATAAGTGAGTAAAGGGGATGTGGAGGAGGATTGCATTCTATTTATATCATCTGTTTTATATTTACTCAACATTGGGAGCTTACACTTGGAGCCCACCCCCTCGAGGTCCACCTTAGCCTGCACTTTTCCTGGCATGGATGCCGTCACCATCCTCAGGAGATATTGCGATAGTTGGCTTCATGTGATCTACACCAGTGGTTGCTGAGCCTGGACTTGGGCAGTGGGAGTGGCATGGGGATGGATACAGACCCTCTCCCCACCCTCCCTCATGCCCTTTGTTTTGTGACATGTGCTTGTGAAAAACATTCATATGTGCAGAGACAATATAAAACTGATTCTTGTCTGGCCAGTCCCCAGTGTAGGAAGCAGGAAACAGCTCTGCTGAAGAGCTTCACCATTCCCTCCAAGATATGGTATTTTCAGATTTACCGTGTGTGTGTGTGTGTGTGTGTGTGTGTGTGTGTGTGTGTATGTGTCTCCACATCCCTGCTTAAATATTGTTCTGCTTTCCCCATGTATTTTATATCAAAAGAACTGTACTTCTTTGGTTTCTTTTTTTCTTTTTTTTTTAAAGAGTGAGAGAGAGTGAGAGGGGGAGAGAGAGAGAGAGAGAATTTTAATATTTATTTTTTAGTATTTGGCGGACACAACATCTTTGTTTGTATGTGGAGCTGAGGATCGAACCCGGGCCGCGCGTATGCCGGGCGAGCGCGCTACCACTTGAGCCACATCCCCAGCCCCTTCTTTGGTTTCCTTTGTATCTTAACCTTATACTTTTGGCCTTTGTCCATGTTGATGCTATTCATCCATTTTCCCTGCTCCTGTGACAAGTAGGGTATATCCACTTAAACTTACCTCATTTGTGAGTTTAACAGTTTGAAGACCACCCTAATGGGGTCCAGCTTAGCCTATGTTTTTCCAGGGACCCCACCATGCTGCCAATGTATGCTCATCCATTCTCTTCTGTTTGGATGTTTGGTTTTTTCTAGATTTGCTGTTTCAAACAGTGCGGTAGAATCTTCTGGAACTTGATACATTTGTCTACATTCTGCCTCAACTCTGCAATGTGCTTTTTCTTCCAAACAGTCTTTGTGTTGAAGTCTCTGCATACACACTGCAGATATAGTATAGACCAAATGGCCAGTGGCCCTCAGAGGCCCTGGGCCCCTTTCTCCTCATCAGCCTCTACTCTCAGAGGAGACCCTTCCTGATTTTAGTCCAGCCAGTTATTAATTCATGCAAGTGGAGGCATTGGCCTGTGCTCCTTTGTATCTGGCTTTTGTTACTTAACGTTGCGTGTTGTTATGTGGACCTGAGTTCTTTATTATGTTGCTGATTTTTTCACACATTGATTCTACATGGTATCTGGGCTGTTTTCAGTTCAGGATGTTACAAGTAGTGCTGTGAATACTTTACATGCATATGGCATTTGGTGACCCCGGCATCACTAAGGTGGGTTCGTCTAGGTGGGGCACATGCTTGCTTTCAATGGGACCCTTGCCCCCTGTGTGCTGCAGCAGTGTGTGCACTTGCATGCAGGCTGAGAGTGGGGGGTTGTCTGGATATTCTTGGTGTGTGTGTGTGGGGGGCGTGCGCGTGCACGCGCACCAGCACTTGGGATCTTCTGCCTCTGATTTTCCTTTCTGAGTTACAGGAGTTCTCTATTCTAGAATGAACCTTTGGTTGGAAGCAGATACTGCGGGGATGTCCTTAGTCTATGGCTTGCTTTTTCACTTAGTTGTGTCTGTTGATGAGTAGACACACGTTTTTAATTTTAAAGTGGTCAAACATTTTCCTTTTTACCTTTGTGCTAGTAGGGTCTTCATAAGCATCTTTGCCTGCCAAGTCAGGAGGACCTTAAAGAGAGTTCATTATTTCTTCCAAGCACTCTGAGGCTTCAGCTTCTGTGCTTTTATCTGAGGGGCTTCTGTCTGGAATTGAGTTTTGAGTATGATGTGAAATAGGTGTCTGGCTCTGTGGTGTCCTTGGTGAGTTCTGCAGTCGACCTGGCTCTGCTGATGGAAGGAGCATCCCATTGCCTGGCCTTCAGCTGGGTGGCCGCTCTGGGTAGACCTATTCGTGGAGTCTGTCTTGTTGCTCTGGTTAGTTCATCTCTGCTGCTGCCACATTGTCATGACTTCTGCTTCAGGATAATTTTGATAGCTGCTAGTGAAATCCTCCAAATTTGCAGTTCCTTGGCTATTTTGGCCCACAAAATGTCCTGGTGGGTTATGATCAGAATTGTAATAAATTATAAATCATTTTAGGAAGAAATAACATCTTAACATTCTGTCTACTAAACCATGAGTGTTATGTATTCCCCCTTTACTGAGAAAGTTTTTAATTTCAGCAAGTTTTATGGGTTTTAGACTACAAGTCTTACAAATTACTAGATTTTTCTTTTCCCTGAGTATTTTCTGCTTGTGATGTCTTTTTTTTTTAAATTTACTTTTTAGTTGTATACCATACCTTTATTTTGTTTTATTTATTTTTATGTGGTGCTGAGGATCGAACCCAGGGCCTCACACGTGCTAGGTGAGCACTCTACTGCTGAGCCACAACCCCAGCCCTTGTGATATCTTTTAAAAGTGTCTTGTAGACTTTTCTCTTTGCTGGTTACAGTCAGGCCTGGTGCATGAATACTCCCCCAGAAACCCTGTTGTAGTGCTAGTCCTTGACCCATACCATCCTTCCTCTGTGAATGATCTGGGTGTGCTGATTTTTGCAGTCCTGGTGCTCTGACTCTGCAGGACTCTGCCACTTGCAGGCATGGTGGGGCACCTTGTTTCACAGAGGTTTCAGAGGGCTTCAGAATTCATCTGTAGATGTGCTGAGTGCTGTGTGCATGTTCCCTTTTGAGTTTGTGAAATCCTCCTCTTGTTGTTTTCTAAGTTTTTTTTTAAAATATGAATCTGTACCCCATGGATTTGATATGGGTTTTGTTATTATTCAGTTCAAAATATTTTCTGATAATCTTCCTGGAAAGGCCAGCCTGCATGCAGGATATAGCAGGGCCCAGGCACGTCGTGTAGGCAGATTGGAAAGCTGGAAAGGAAGACCCCAAGCACATTCTCTCACTTGCTTATTAATTTTTCATTCCACAAGCTCTTCTCTAGTATCTGCTGAGCGTGGCAGTGCGGTTCAAGTCGGAGCTCTAAGTTCTGGGGCTCTTTTGGGGTGGGACCATGAGCAGCCCTATGGGGTGGGGACTCTCCTGTGAGGAGGGTTAGGTCTTCCACATGGCAGGAGGGGTGAGCAGCCCCTCTCACCCAAGGGATGCCTGGGAAGGAAAGGGAACAGCATGCTGAGTCTCTGAGGCTAGCCTGTGGCCTATGAGATTTTGTTTTTAGAACAGTCTTGGAGCCATGGGAAGTGGTGACAGTAGAGAGGTCCCACATGTCCCTCATGAACTTTCCCTGTGGCAGTACCTTGTTCTGTGACCATTGTGGAAGTGCCTGTGGCTGGCTCTCTGTCATTGTGCTGCCTGGGTAGGTTAGTGTGTCTCCACAGCCAGGGACATGCAGGTCTACCCCACCACTTGGAGACCTCCCATGTTGCCCCTGGGATCCACATGGCCCCTCACCCCACCATCTCAAATCTAGTTTCCATCTCTGGCGATTTGGGCATTTAAAGAATATTGTAAAAATGGAAGCATACAGAATGTGACTGTGTACATTGTAACCTTTTTTTTTTTTAATTAATGAACTTTACTTTTCAGAGCCCTCTTAGGTTGATAAAGTCGAGCAGAAAGTAGAGTTCCCGGGTACCCCACCCTCCTGTCTCCCCTGCCATAGTGATTGGTATACCAGTGTGGTGGTGTCATCAGTATCCCTGAGGGTCACTATTGGTCCTGTGCCTTGAGGGACTAGCCAGGTGCATGATTGCAAGTGTCCACCCTTATGGGACCGTACAGGGCACTACTTCTGCCTTGAACTCCCTCAGGGCTCTGCCTGTTCATCCTTCCCTCCCCAACCTAGATGCCCCCAATAGCTGTTCATGCTTCTGCTGTCTCTATAGTTGTCCCCTTTCTAGAATGTCATTCCTAGAATCCATCAGCATAGCCTTGTTAGACGGGTATCTGACGTAGCAATATGTTTTTAAGACTCCTCCATGTTTTTTCATGTTTGATGGCTCATTTTTTCAAATCACCAAATCACCTCATTGTCTGAGTGAGCCACAGATTATGTTTTCATCTGCTACTAGACATCTTGGCTGCTTCTAAGCTCTAGCAGTTTTGAATGAAGCTGGGTTTGGGTGTGTGTTTTCGGTTCCCTTGGGTGAGCCTAGGGGCATGATTGTGGATTGTGTGGTAATACTGTGCTTGGGGCTCTGGGAACTATTCACACCAGCACACAAATACAGATTGCAGAATCACATCCTATCAACCCCATCTTGATTCTCTTCCTCACAGCTCTGGGAGTGGGGACGCTCCTGTGCTCTTGTCAGTCTCCTTCTTCATGCTGGGCATTCTGGGTCTCGGGGAGCAGGGAGTGTCCTGAAGGAGTGTGCAGATGCTTAGCAGCTGCTCGGACTTCAAAAATGGCCTCCTGGTGACCTCCAGGTTCCTGGTCTGTTCCAGAGTGCTGTGTTCCTGTGTTCCCTCTGGCAGTCACTCAGGTGTACGGGACCAGCACCCTGCCCCCTTCTTACCTCAGCAGATCAAGACTGAAGAGTAGCTCAGCGACTTGGCCAAGGCCGTGCAGTGGAAATGGATGCTGGATTCTTACTCTTTTTTCCCTCATCATGCTGTGTCCCCTGCCCCCAGTCTGAAACAGCCTCCACATGGTTTATTCTGTATGTTGATGTTTGCCTTACATGTAGCTGGTGAGAGAATATGTTCCCTATGGCCATCTGTTTAAGTTTGGGAGCCGCCTTGTTTACCTCTTGGCCGGGGTTGGGCTGACTTGACTGAGCTGGTGCTTGGTGCCACAGTAGCTGCCAATGTTATAACCCTCATAGTACTGTCCCTGCTCTCCTCCTCCTCTTGGGAGCCAGGGTCCTCTCTGGGGTCCTGGGCCTGCTACTCTGGCGCAGGTGTGCTGAGCTGGATCTGACTTGAGGTGGGCTGGGTCCCTGTTGGGGCACGCTGGCTGGGATCCTCTGCAGTCAAGCCTGAGCTGTTCCTCCTGACTGAGCTCAGGGTCTGCTGGCCTTTTCCGGGGCTTTGGCTCTCTGTGGGTCCCTCTTCCCTGTCTTGATGCTCCATCTGTTTTCTAATTGTGCTTGATGATAAAGCTTGTGGGAAGGAGGCTTAAGGTGGGACTTGGGACAGACTCCCCCTGGGATCCTTTGATAGGTGAGTTACTGGTGCAGCCTATGTTGGAAATTTTCTGAGTGGTGGGAACGTGAGAGCTGATGTTGGAGAGACACTGCGGTCCTGGCAGCATGCAAAGTGTCGTGACCTGTCCAGAAGGGTAAGCCATCCACAGGGCTACTGATCAAGGTTACCAGTGATCTGTACTTTAGAGTCTGCACTCTGGGCTGCACTCTTGGCTGGGGACACAGGTCATTTAGGGCACAGATCAGAACATACAAGGGCCATGGGAATCTTAAGATGCACAGGTTGACTTAGTATTCTAAGGTGGGATCTGTAGTCCTATGAGTATCCCTGTGTTGGTCTGTGGCCCAGTATTAAGTAGCAGATATCTTGTCCTTCTAAGAGGTGGACAGAGACCGACCGTGTGAATGACCATCCTGGGATTATACTCTGGCCAAGACAGACTGTCCAAAATGTGGCTTTCTGCTAGAGGCACCTGGTGCGACTGGCTGGCTTGGCATGTCATTGACCCAATAGGAGTGTGCCATAGCTGTCCCTTCTCACCTGTGCACATCTGGCTCTGGCACTTGCTCACACCTGCCCTGGTGCCGTGGCCTCCACCTCTTCTCACCTCCCTCCTGTGTGTCTCTCTTTCACATACTGCTTTCTTTAAACCATCGATTCATTGCATACCATTTGCCAGATGCAGCTATGCTGCGCCTGCTCCCTCCTCCTCACCTTTGTGACTGAGTTCTGTGCCTGCACCAGGAGTGTGACTTGGTATTGTCCCCAGGTCTTGATATGCTGTTTGGCCATCTCTGGCATTTGATCTGGGCTGAGCTTTGCTCCTTGGTGGGTTTGGATCTTGGAGTCCTTGTGGCAGAACAAGGCACATCCCAGAGTACCTGCCCCTGAATAGCCAGGCAGGATAAGAGGTAAAGGCTGCCTGCAAAGTTCAGACCCAGACCTGCTTGCTTCTTAGAAGACACCTTCTCCTGCCTCTGCCTGATGTTGGTGAACTGCCTGGAGGAGGCTGTAGGTCCTCAGCCACGGTCCCTGGTTCAGCTTGCTGTGCTTGTCATGTAGTCCTTCTGTTTCTGCAGCAGGTCCCTCTGTGCTGTGAGGCCTAGAGAGCTCCCGCTTGGGTCTTTCTTGGCTGCCATTCCGAGCATCCATGAGGAAAGAGATTGTCTGTTGAGCTATGGAAAAGTGCCATTTGCAGGTACTAGAAAGCCAGCCTTGTCACCATATCAGTGCATTGTCCCACCAGGAGGGCAGCTGGAACTGGGTCATGGCAGGAAAAAAATTTCCAGGGAGAAAAGCAATTTTATGAAATAAAGTGAAATAAAAACAAAATGCCTTTTATCCCTCTCCAATTGGAAGATGGTTATTAAGATAGCGTTGGATTGTGGGCATGTGGTGAGAGGTGGCCGCGGGCTGCTCCTGCAGTTTCAGGAGGGCTGGAGTGGAGCAGTAGAAGCAAGGCCACCTTGAGCTTCCTGCTTGTGCGGCCATGCTGATGCTAGGCTGCTGTCCCCAGAGGCCTACCTGTGACCCAGGGTGGCAGAGTTTGCAGGCTGCCTTCTGCCAGATCCGATGAGCCCAGCTTTATTCACTCAGAAAAGGCCTGGCCTGGCCTGCCTCTCCACAGCAGGGCCTGGGCTGTCCTGGGCAAGGCTGTGGACTGCTGGGCCCTCTGAGGAGATTTGGTGTGAGCAGTAGTGGATCCCACAGTTGCCACCCCTCTCTCTTGGTCCCCAGCATTCTTAGAGGTGTGTTGTCAGGAACCTCAATTCTTTTTTTCTCCTCTGTGTTTCCTAGATGGCTGTACTGAGATGAGACCTTCCCACTGGGTCTCAGCATAGATTGGCAGCTTTATCAGGTGGCTTTCCAAGGGAGACCCTATTTATATAGGACCCATTTTATTTTGCTGTGAGTGATGGCCCATGCCCACTTCTCAAGGTAGTGAGTTAAACTTGAAGAGATTAGTCACAGGAACCATCATATGCCCATTGCACAGACCACAGTGTGGGTCCCTGATCTCCAGCCCCCTGGCCTGTGGGTGTCCTTGGATCTGGGGGGTGGTGCTTTATACCCTGGAGCCATCCCACCCCTACACCATCTGCTTGGGGTGTCCTACAATCTATGTCTTCTCCTTCCCTGGCTGGACAAGGCTGTGAGGGAAGGAAGCGGTGGTGGGTGGGGGCGGGAATGTCTCTTACTCACTCTCCTGGTGCCACGTGCCTCAGGGCCTTTGCCTATATTTCCCTCCTCCTCTAGTACTGCCCTCACCCTCCCCAGCTCTGGCTCACCTGGCTTGTCTTCTTTTCTGGTCATTGTCCCCCATGAGGTAGGGTTCATTCCTGTCTTGTCCAGTGGGCACAGCGCCTTAAATGTCATAGCACTCAGTAAATCTCTGGGAATTGTTGGGCTCCTTCATCTGACAGGGAAAGGAGCTGAGGCGCAGAGAGGACAACCTACCTGAGGTCACACAGGGTCAGGGAGCAGCCCTACCTAGCGGTAAGGTCTGCAGGCCCTGCTCAGCCCTGCTCACTTCGCCCTAAGTGCCAACATTGCTTTTGCCGTGCCCAGTAGCTGTGCAAGGGCATGGAGGCACTACCCTGGCTCCTGGGACAGGTGCCCTTGTGGCTGCCATCTGTTGGGATGTGGGGACATCTGAAGGTTCTTGCAGATAGCAGGTAGCAGATACAGATGTTTCTTGTTTTGATGTCATGTGTTATAATTAGCAACTTGGAAAATGGTGGTCATTGTCTTTTTTTTTTTTTTTAGAATTGTTTAGTTGTCAAAGGACCTTTATTTTATTTATATGTGGTGCTGAGAATCGAACCCAGTGCCTCACACATGCCAGGCAAGTGCTCTACCACTGAGCCGTAGCTCTAGACCCAGTCATTGGCTTTTAACTTTCCCAACAACAAAATTGAATGTGTGGCTGTCTTTGGTGGATGAGGGAGGTGGGTGGATGGAGAATAGGGTGCCCTGTCCCTGGCTGTCCCGACTTGTTTGTCTTTCTCTGGGGTCAGCTGATACATCTGGAGTGAGCCTCGTAGCCCTTAGGGCCTCCTGTGGCTTGTGCTCATGGTACGCGTGCTGGGGGGCATTGAGCCTGCAGGATGGTGTCTTTCCCCCTTGTTCTGCTTCCTGCATGCTGGTGTGCTGCTATTCCCAAGGACACTGGTCCTTCGGTCCTCCTCAGAAAGTTTCTCCAGGGGAGTTAGTATGTGATGCTTTGGGTGCAGGAGGAAGCGACGCCACCCTGCTGATGATCCATCCAGGACACTCCACTGTGTGAGTCATCTGTGGTTCTGAGGTTCCCTTGGGCCCTGGGATGGGGCTGGTGTGATAGGTGAGGTAAGTCTTGGCAGTCTTCATGAGCATTTTTAGTACTTCGTTCGTGGACTTTTCTGTACTAGTTATGAATTTCTAAAGTACTCCATCCACACATTATAAATCTTGTTTGTGGAGCTGTGTGCTCTATCTTAGAGCCTGGGCCCAAAATATGCCACCCTTGCCCCATCACCACCTGGGCCTGAAGAACCCTTCGCCTCCAGCGTCCACAGCACTGCTTGGTGGTGGTTAAGAATCCTAGTCTTAAACAGGACAGTGCTCTTGAATTCCCAAGCCTGGGACTCTCATCTTACAAAAGAGCCTGAGGCTCATAGAGCAGCAGGGCCTGGCCTCAGAGGGACACAGGGCCTCCATGGCCAGAGGAGTGTGAATGGGAGGTATAGGGAGGACTGGATTTGGAATCCTTGGCCCTGACATTCTGGCTTGCATCAGCTGGGCATTGCCCTTGCTCATGCTGTCAAATCTCCTCTCGTCTTCGGTGAAGACCTATTCCCTTTTTAACACAATTTCGAAGAAATCCAAATCTTTGAATAACCTTGATCCTGAAAGGAAAGGCGGCTGGCTGCAGGTGAAAATGGATGGTCATGCTCAAAGGCATGGTTCCCTGCCAAGGCAGCCTCTGGAGTCTTATTTCCAAAAATAGCCACAGTGTCGTGGTGGTGTTTGAACAGCAGCCAGGCTCCTCTTGGAGACTGTTTTAAAGTTGTTAAAGATGCCACCCAGCCTCCCCTGCTGTCCCAGGCTCATGTATATCTGCCCTTAGCCTGCTGATGCCCAGGTGAGCACTGGGTGGCTATTCCTCAGCACCGCATTGAGTGACCAGTGCACTGACACCCAAGAATCCTATGAGGGCCCCTGTGTCTGTGTTGTGAGGAGGTCCCTGTGCTCACTGTCAGGGGCAGTCCTCACGCCCACTGACTGGCCAAGTCTCTGACTTCAGGGGGCGCCACAGGCTCCAACCTGTTTCCTGGAGGCAGAGCTTTGTCTGCCTCTGCCTCCAGGAGAATGAGGGAGGTTCCAGGACCCCACGACTGGCTCATAACTGGCTTCTAGTCACTGGGATTTCTGTGACATGGATTTGCATTTCTAGGGAGGATTCTCTTGCCACAGATTCTGGTCTGCCATGTGCTATGACCCCAACCAGAGAAGTCACAGTACTGCTCTTCATCAAATTAACTTATTTTCGTTAACTTGGATATAATAATTCTGCTTAAAATTATTTTGAAAATATAAGTAGAGCCAGGCACTGTGGGGTATACCTGTGATCCCAGTTACTCGGGAGGCTGAGGCAGGAGGATAGCAAAGTTGTAGGCCAGCCTCAGCAACTTAGCAAGACCCTGTCTCAAAATGAAAAGGACTATGATGTAGCTCAGTGGTAGAACACCCCTGGCTTCAATCCCTCGTACCCCTCCCCCCAAACAACAACAAAATACAAAACCCCAACTAGAATTTGCAGACTCCCATATTTATGGAGGAGGAATCTGTGGTGGCCAGGTTGAGGAGTGGCATGCCCCACGTGTGGTGGCTCCCAGTCAGCTGTGTCTGGCTTCAGGTGGCAGCTCCTTCCTCCCCATAATGCCTTCCACCATGTCACTGCCCTCTTGTGCCCCAGAGTTGGGTGTGTGAGACTGCTTGTTTGTGCACGTATGTGAGAACATGCATGTGTGAATGTGCATCAGTGTGCACATGTGTGCACTGTCCATATGTATGTTCACTAAGGAAAGCCAATTGTTTTATGCAGTTTGGCTGCTTTTCCCGTGAGACTCTCATGGACCATTAAGCCCAATAGAGGAGGACCAGCCCTCACCATTGTAATAGTGATTAAATAGCAATAAAACAGGATCAGTATTTACAGACCCAGGATGCTCCAACAGGAGGGTATTAAATAGCATCTATCATCAAGCGGAAAACAAGTCACAAGCCCAGATGCAGTTTGGAGTTGATGTTCCTTTGGTTAACTTTGCCCACAAAGCACCAGACTGCCCCTGAGGCAGAGAGAAAGTCCTGCTAGGCCAGAGTATCGCCATGTGCTCTAGAATTGTATCTGTGGCTTACAGCATTGTTACAGGGACGGCTGTCAGTCTATACCTGATGGCACCTGTGGGTCTCTGTCCTGGATGAGCTTGCCTTAGGGGAGCTTATGGCCCTGTTGGGAGAACGGAAGAGAACTTGGAAATGATGCTACCTGCAAAGCCTGAGGTCTGCTTGCCTGGGAGGGGGGTGCAGTGTGGAAGGTCTTCTTGGAATGGACTACCCCTGGGTTCCTGCTTGTCCATAGAGCCCTGAGCCTCCTATGTGTCTGAGAGTTGGGTGTGTCCTCTAGGTGTGGACAGCAGGTGTGACCTGGCCTGGTGTATGTGGTTACACTTCTCAAGTGGTTTAGGATGAGACTGGAGTGTTGTTGCTGTTTTAAACCAGAGACGGGATCCAGAGGCCAAAGATGCTCAGAGAATCTGTGAGGAGTTACTGTGAGTCAAGGACCCTGCCTCCTCTTTGTTGGGGGTGGGATTTGGGTCCATGGTCCAGGAGCACTTGCTTCTTGCTTGACTGACACATCACTGCATAACTTTTTCTCTGAAGTCTGAGCTTATGTTGTCTAGCCTCACTTGCACATGCATGGGGTGGGTGGCTCTGGAAGGCATTCCAATAACCTGTGTAGGTGCTCTCTGTGTCTAGGACTCAGTTTCTGGGAAATAGCAAAGATAAGATGAACGTGGACAGTTTCTGCACTTTCCTCTTCCAAAGCTCGTCAGTCCTTTAAGAGTAAAAGTTTCCAATGTGTTTGTAGTATTTCTTTTCCCACAATCATCTGTGTCTGGCCAGGGAGGTGGTGGTGCATGTCTGGTATATGGGTGAGCACACTTGCTTCTGACCAGGAGGAGGACCCTGGTTTCCTGGCTCCAGCCAGCTGTTCTGCGGGTGAGATGGTAATCTAGCATTCTTGTCTTCAGCCTTCCTGGCTGGTTGCCCTTTCAGTTGAGGGCAGCCTGGGACACTGCTGCATGCTGGCCTGGGAAGGGAGGGTGAGCAGGCAGGTGGATACTAGCCCCACTGGGGGCAGTGCCTGCCAGTGGACTGCTGGTATCCCAGGGTAAGGCTGGTTCTAGGCCCTGGGACCCCCCCCTACACTCCCAAGATGTGCTGGGTCCCAGTACTCAGCTGGTCTTCCCAAGGGAATGCTTTCCTTTCAGGGCCTTGACCTCTTTTCTGTAATAGGGCAGAAGCATGAACTACAGCTGTGGTGTACCAGGTGACAAGGGGACTGTTACCAACTCTCTAGAGATGGCTTGGCCTCTTTGGGGTCCTCAGGAAGACATGGACTTCATTATTACTTGGTCTTGTCTTGTGCTCAGGGGCAGGCCTGTGGCTGATGCCTCCAGGATCTGGTCAGGGGCGTCTGCCCAAGGCTGGGCTCGTTAGGTGACAGATTGGCTGCTGTTTGCTTTCCCCCTTCCCTCCCATCAAGGGGGTCTGTTGAATTTTTCACTTTGCTCTAGGGCCTGCAAATCCCACTAAGTGACTGTCACTTTTCTGTGGCTTCCTCAGGCGCAGTAATAAGCTTTCATAAAGGGCTTTATCCACAGTCTTATGAAAGTCTCTAAATAAATTAGATCCACTGGTTAGCCTTCGCCGGTGATTTTTATTAACCTCTGGTTAAAGAAATATTGCTGGTTACAGAAGCGTGATTTATTCTTGTAGAAGCCAGCCTCATTTAGCCCCTGTGCACTCCCAAGAGGGACAGCATTATATAAATCCAAAACCCTGGGCCGACATGAGAATCATGTATAGGAGTGTGCTAGGGACTGCAGGGGGTGTCCTTTTTTCAAGCAATGACCTTGAGGATAGGGGTGATGATCTCATGGCACAGCTTGGAGCCTGTAGCCTGGTGCTCTGGTCTGTGATTGGGCAGGTGCAGAGATTCACAGCCTGGACTTATGTACCTCTACAGGAGAAGAAAGTGTCTGGGACTTGGGTCAGGTTGGTGCAGCCATCCATGTCCTTGTCAGCTCCTAAAGGCAGTAGCTCCTTTGCGAAGGATGCTCGATTCCCATGGAAGGTGTCATCCCTTCCCATTCTGGGTCAGTGTCTGCACTTGGCAGGTTCGTGCCTGTGGCCAGCCTGTGCTGCTGGCCTCTTCCTCTTGTGCTGAAGCAGGTGACTTCTTTTCCTGGATTTGCCTCTTTTCATCCTTACTGAGCCCAGCACAGCTGAACAGAAGAAGTTTGCACCATGCAGCTTCTCAGTGCTCAGGAGGAGGGAGCAGTCTGCCCAGAGGACCCAGTGGCTTTTCACATTGTTGGACCCAGGCTTCAGCTGCTCTGAAGCTGCTAAGCTGGTGATCTGACATTGCTCTGCCCCCTTGGGGATGCAGTGCTGTGTTGAGAGACAGCTTCCACCATGTTTGTGGCACCCATTTTCTTCTTGTCTGTGCTGATGACTTTGGCATCTCTCGCCCCACATGGCCAGCCCTGGGGTGTGTCAGTGGTTGAGAGCATCCCTCAGGAACCAAGTGTGTCTGTTTAGTCCTGGCTCTGTGTCACTGCTGCAGGAGGCCTTGCTGTTCTACAGCTTTGTCATTGGGGGCTGCGGACACACCTCCTCTGGGTACTGCAGATTAATGATGCTCCAACAGGTGTCCCCCTGGGAGCAGAGCTACCCTGGTGGGCATGTGCTGCAGTGTTTTTCCAGACAGCCTCTGCCCCTCTCGGGGTGTTGGCTAGATTTGGGCAGCTCTTCTGCTCCGTTGCTCTCCCTTGTCGCCCTTCCTGCCCTTCTCTTTGGTCAGGCTTCTGCTGCCATTGCTGGACTGCTACCTGTGCCCGTCTCAGTGGCCCTGTACCAGCTCCTTGCCTGTGAGCTCACATTGCTGGGCTCCACCCTCGCTGTGCTCAGGTTTTTTCTGAGCTCCCACTTGCAATTCTGCTTTGCTGTCTGCAGGATGAGGTGGGCTGTCATCTTTTAGGACAGACACCTTGGCCTGCTGCTGTCCTGGGCAGTGCTGGTGCTGTAGCTCAGACAGGGGGCAGAAGCACTGACCTTAGAGCTCCCAGGGGTCTGACCCAAGGCCTGGGCAGTGCTGGCTACCTTTAGAATCTTGCAGGGCTTGTCTGTAGGGATTTGGAGTGACAAGAGTCAGTGCCCAGCAAGTGTGTACCCCCATACCTTGCGCCAGGGCCTCCCCAGATTCCACAGTGTCCGTCCCAGCCCATTGGCCATTGTGGCCCCTCAGTCCTGGCCAAGCTGCCAGCCTTCTGAGGAGATCAGGCTTCAGAACAGATTGCTGCCTGGATTTTCAGAGGATTGAAGTTAATTAAGGAGCTCTTCCTTGCTTTCATTTTCTTGTATCTGTCAGCTATTTACATGCTAATGCAGCCCTGCCACTGAGGCCAAGGAAGGTGTCAGCTCCAGGCCCATCACTGTGCCAGAAAATAGTGGGAAAGGAGATGAGAGCTGCTGTATATGTTTACACTGTGTCCCTGTGGAGGGAGAGGGTGTTCCAAACCCGCCTGGAAGTCAGCTGCACAACCTTTCTCCCCCATGTTCCCGATGCGTCTATGTGACTGACTTGAGTTTCCTCCATTAGGGCTACATCTTACACTGTGTAATTGAATGCATTATGCATGGCAGTATCTTCGCATAAGCAATTTTGTAAATAAGACGATGCATAGAGGAGGAACAGATTTTCCAAGTTCAGGACTGTCTTTCCCAGAAGCCATCTTCCTTGGTGAAGGAAGCTATCAGTTGTGGGTCAGCTGTGGCTGTGTCCTCTGGCTCAGAGGACCCTTTCTGGATTCACAGAGCATCCTAATGTGGAGAAGGTGTGTGTGCTGGGGCTCACCACGTGTTGGTTGAATGAATAAATGAATGTTGGTGCCATTGTGGGATATACTTTGGCTGCAAGAGTTCAGAAGCCATGACATAGGGGTGTGGGGGGCATGGGGAAGTGGGCAGTGGGCATCAGGTGCCTTGCTCACTTGCCTGTCTTCTCTTTCTTAATAATAGACAGTCCCTTGGTGCTGTTCTGGGGACATGTTCTCCCTGTCCTTTGCTGGTGGAGATGCAGCTCGGCTTTGCCTCCCTGGGCAGAGCTGGCACGTGTGGGGAGCTTTGATGGCAGCTCCACAGAGCAGGTAGATACTGGAGTGGGTTTGGTTGAGCATCCCCTCCCACTGTGGCCCACCTTGTTGTTTCTTGGCACTTTGGAACTTGGAAGTAACCCCTGTCTTGATGGAGTCCTCTACTCTCTGCAGGCAGAGGGTATAGTGACCTGTCGCTCCATTCTGTGTCTTCAAAGCGCTTCCTCAGCTGGGTTCATTCAACATGCATGGGGTGTCACTTGTGAAGCATGTCAAAGGAATGCGCAGCTGGGTGTTGGTTCCAGTGGTGAAAACAGGTTTTATTCAGTCGCTGCTGACAGTGGGGAAAAGGACTCTGCTTTATTTCGATTTGTGCAGAGGTGACTGCCCTTTTAAAGGGAAGCTGAGGGACTTGGTGCCCAGTTGGAGTAAGGGAAGGGATAATGTACAAGAGCAGGTAGGGTCATCACCGTGAATGCAGTGAGGCTGTGCCTGCCCACTGGCAGCTACAGAAGGCCGGCTCCCACCCTACACCCAGGTTGGGGGACAGACCTATCTTCCCACTGTGGCACTACAAAGAAATGCTCTGAGCCCAGGTACATACAAACAAACATACCTCAGTAGATGAAGGAAGGAGGCACAATTATAAACTCTTTTTCCCTTTTTTTAAGTTAGTGTTCTAAGAAGGCAGACTGGGACAGGGGCTTGTCCTCCGGTGTTGGCGAGAACAAAGGGCACATTCTCTTGAGTTCTGAATTTTTTCATATGGAACACAGAGGGGGCTGACTTGTATCCTGGGCCTTGGAAAGCCCTCAGGGCTGGGTTTGTCTCTGTGCTGGGCTTTAGACCAAGTTGTCACATGCCACGTCTTCTGTGGTCCCCAGCCATGAGCACTGCTAGATGGTGTGGCTGGAACCAAGCCTCCTAGGGCAGCATCCAAGCAGCAGGCCACACTTAGCACTATATGCTGAGGGAACTGCTTTAAAGAACAGCGAATGCTTCTGTTTGCAAGAAGGAGTAGTAGACATATTTTTCCTTGTAGCATTTCTGAAGTACAAGTAAAAACCCTGGACCCTATTGAAAAAACAAACATGAATATCCTCTGGCAGGTGGAGTCCAGGGACCTTGGGGGAACATGTGGTGAGTTTTCCTCTTACATTTCAGATCTGGAGCTGAGGAAACAGGTCTGAAAGGCCAGAATCTCAGACAGAGAGAGCTCCAAGGTGAAAGTTTTCTATAAAAAACTGAAATGCAGACTTAAAGGAAGAGGTCAGTAGTGGAATAAGGGGAACAGAGGAAGGAAGCAGGGGACTAGAGACACAGCAAAGAGCATGCACTGGAGGAAGGGAACAAAGCACAAGGCCGGGGAGAAGCTCTAATGTGCTGGTGGGAGCAGCAGCAAGACTGGCATATGGGACTGGTTGTCCTCGGAGGTGCCTGGAAGCATCTAGTTCCTTGCTCAGGCTCTACCTGCTGTTTTTGTTTGTTCAGAGTTACAGTTTTTCTTGAGTCAGTTTTGGAACCTTGTGTGTCTTTAGTCATTTGTGCCTTTGCCTTGGTTATCTTGTCTTTTTTTTAAATATTTATTTTTTAGAAGTAGTTGGAGATAATACCTTTATTTTGTTTATTTATTTTTATGTGGTGCTGAGGATCGAACCCAGGGCCTTGCACATGCTAGACGAATGCTCTACCGCTGAGCCACAACCCCAGCCCCTGGTTATCTGGTCTTTAGCATCCAGTTATTCATGGTATTCCTTTATAATCCTCCTTAATTCTGTGAAGTCTGTAATAGTGTCTCCTCTCTCTTTTTTTATTTCAATTGTCCAAATCTCCTTTCTTGCCCGTTGATTGCTCTAGCTAATGGTTCTTGTCAATAATTTTTACCTATCTTTTCTCAAGACCAGTTTGTGGCTAGGTTGATTTTCTTTCCTCTATTTCACATTTATTTCTTATCTAATCTTTACTCTTTCCTTTCTTCTGCTTATTTCGAGTCAGATGATTTTTGAGGAAGTGCAAAAGCAATTTGGTGGGAAAAGGTAGACTTTTCAATTACTAGTGCTTGGAGCAATTGATCCTCGTTGGGCAAAAAAACTACCCATGTATCTAACCCTCATGTCTTACTCTTGTGATTGAAGTGTGAAGCATCTAATGATAAACCTTTCATTGAGAAATAGGAGTAAGTATTACATTCTACAGAGTCCCTATACTTGACACCAAAAGCATGGTCTATAATGTGAACATTGACAAATCAATTTCACCAAAATTAAAAACTTTTGCTCTGTGAAAGACCCTGTTCAGAGATGACATGATGAGTTTTGGAATTAGAGAAAATATTTGCAAGCCACATGTCAGACAAAACTCTTATCTATAATATATAAAGAACTCTCAAAAACTCGATAGTAAAAACATAAAAACAGAACCTAATTAGAAAACCAGCACAAGACATCTGCAGACATTTTTAGCAGAGAACATTTCTAGATGACAAGTCAGCTCTTGGAATGGCGTTCGGCATCATTAGCCGTTGTTGAATGCGAATGAAAACCACAGGGAGGTGTTACCGTACCCCTGTCAGACATCTTGCAGTAAATGTAGTGACACCACCAAATGCTAGCAAGGATGTGGGGAACTGGATCTCTTGTCTATTGCTGGAGATGCAAAGGGGTGCAGCCACTCTGGAAAAGTTTACAGTTTACCCCAAACTAAATTCAGTCACCATCTGACTCAGCAGTTGCTTTGCTAGGCCTTTATTTCTGAGAAAGAATGTGTTTCTATAAAACCTACACAGGAATATTCCTAGCTCTTTACATGTGCATAATAGCCCAGGACTGGAAATAACTCAGCTGTCCTCCAAAGGTGCAGGTGAGCATCTTTATGCTGGGGCAGTACTCGGTAGCATCAAGGGATAAACTATAGGTGCACTCGGCTCGAATGGGTGTCTGGGCCCTCAAGTCTAGTGGAATGCCCAGGCCTTAAAGGTCGAATACCTCATGATCCTTTTCACATGACATTACTGAAGTTCTAGGAAGGGTGTGGATATTGGTTGGAGGGGGCATGACCCTCAAGGATCAGACCCATCAGCTCTGTGGTGGAGTGTTGTATCTTGACTGTTACTGTCCTTGTCGTGTCCTGCTGTTGTTGAGAGTGACATCACCATTCGGGATTCTGGGTAAAGGATAAGTATGATCTCTGTGCTGTTGTCTATAGTAGTGTATGAGCCTGTGATGCTGTTAGGATAATAAGTTTACCGAGTGACCAACAGCTGCCATGAGAATAAACTGTGTTGTGTCATTCTGCTGGTGTAGAGCAGAGGACATTGTCTTTTCATCCAGATTAGCAGCATTGACTTTCTCTGTCACTTCCCCATGGGCTTGGTCCACACAGTGCTTTAACTGACCACCATAGGCACCTGTCAGGAGTGTGTATCAGCATGTCCAGCAGTGTTCAGTGAGGGGTGATGACAAAGGTCCCTCTAACTGCAGAACTTCTGAGACCATCCCTGGTCAAGCATGACCCTCTGGGCCGGCTGCTCTGCAGCATGCTGTTGCCCACCATCCTTCCCAGGCTCCACACCTCAGGTTTACAACAACAGAATTGCTTTTGGTGGATGATGTTAATATGTGCTGAGGATTTTTTAAGAAACAGCCTATAACTTGATTCATCTACTGTAAAGACAAGGCTATATTTGCTGCATCACAACAACCCTGGAGGTCCTAGGAAGAATTGCAGTCCAGATTTCTTGTCCTAAAGAATTTTTCTTTCCTGTTCAACTGACCTGTGTTGCTGTTCATTGACTTGGTCACCAGCCACATTTCTCTTTTCATCCTGCCTGCTAGGAGGCTTCAGTCCAAATCTGTGACCTGCCGTAGAAGCTACAAATCATCACAGCTGCATTTTGACTGGTTACCACCCTAAGGAGAAGGACAAGGTGATTGTTAAGAGTACTTTGACCATGCCCAAGTGTCCTGTCATACCTCAGTTTCCCTGTCTTGACTGTATGGAATCAGAACGGCACTTCCCTCTCTTCCCCTTCCCCCTCTTCTTTTCTTTTCTCTTCCCTTCCCTTCTAATTCTTCCCTCCCTATTTCCCTCCCTCCCTTCCTTTCAAATCCAGGGGTGCTGTTCCACTGAGCTATATCCCTAGGCTTTTAATTCTTTATTTTAAGACAGGGTCTTGCTAAATTGCCCAGCCTGGCCTCAAGCTAGCAGTCCCCTGCCTCAGTCTCATGTGTCTGTGAGAATACAGCTGTGGCCACTGCACCTGGACAGACAGTACTTTTCTACAGGGTTTTGTGATGATAGATCTTGTCGATACTCATAAGGTACTTGAATAGTCCCTGGCCCCTGGCGAGCGCTCAGGTACCAGCCATCACCGCTCTTGTTTGTACTCTTCTGTTGACATACACTGCTTTACTGCCCTTGTGCCTTTTAAAGTGACCTGAAGTCTGTTAATTTTGTGGGCGATAGATAAAACATGATGTGTCCTAAGCAGGGGCACATACAGTGCTCTGCTCTGCAAACAAGACAGCAGCCATTGAGGTGTGGCACTGGGGTGGGGGTGGGGAGTGCCCCCATGAGGGACGAGTGCAGTCTCTGAGGCTATGACAGGCAGTGCTGCTCCCGAGTGCTGTGCTCTGGTGATAAAGCTCCCGGGAGCACAGGCTACCTCATAGGAAGCTCCTGTGCACTTGTGCTAGAATTGAATAATTCAGCATGTGAACAGCAGGTGTTAGAAGCTGGGGTTCACCCTGGTGGAGCCCAGCAGCAGGGTGGGGAGGCCAGGGTGACCTGTGAGGTCCTGGGTTGAACTTGGAGGCATCCTGTGAATTGATGTTTAGATTTCTGTAGTCACAGTGGGATAGACATAGAAATATTTATAAGTAACATCAGTACATGAGTTTGTCTACACACGCACCCCTTGCTGTCAGCCGAGAGGGCCTGTATGCAGACTCCCCAGTGGCTACAAGAACTGCCAGCTCCTAGATTGTGCTTTCTCTAAATGGTTCTCCAGGAGAGTAATCAAGGATCCTTTGAGATGTGACTGATACTAAGACTGGAGTAGGAAATGTTCAGGTGACCTGGAATTTGTGTAGTGCCAGAAAAACCAAAAACACACCAACAATTGTGCAAGCAAACTGGGGCATGTCACAGTGCACAGGAGCCACCTGAACAAGCCGCCAGTGGCCAGTACTGGAGCCACTAGAGGTAGGATTCGAAGCCATGTTGGGTTATCAGTCCACATCTAAGACCCTGATCCGCAAGACCATGCTGATAGGAGTCAGAGCATGAGACAGCAAGTTCAGGAGAGAGAAGGGCCTCCTGTCCTGGAGAACTCTGAGTAGTTGTGTGGCTACACACCCTCGAGCAGGGGAGCAGCTACCCTCTCCTGCGGTGTGGGCTGTGTGTGGTGATGGAAAAAGAGGGTTAGCTGATGCCACCTCAGCCAGGTGGTGGGCCTGATTGTCATGCTGACAATATGAGCCTTGATGTGGCGTGAGGACCACTGCACTTGCTTTTGTGACCTTCCTCCTGGTAATCCATAGACCCAGTCTTACCATGAGCAAAGTACAGGATGAGTCCCAGGAATGGGACGTTTTGCCTGATGCCCAACTGTCCTCAATGTCATCAGGGTCATTAAGAACAGAGGAAAGTGTGAGGATTGGCCAAAACAAGAAGGAACCAAAAGGCACAGGACAGTGTAATATGGTGTCGCGGATGGAGGCTGGAGAAAGGACATCACCCCAGTGCATGTGTCTCCTGGGTGAGATGATGGTCACAGGGGAGCTGGGTGTGGAAGTGTGCGGAGCCTATGGTCTTTCCATTCATTTGCAAATCTCAAACTGTTCTGAAAATTAAAATTATTGCCATGGGAAAGAACGGGTGTGGCTTCTGTCTGTCAGAGGCTCTGAGAGGAGCTGTCTGCTGCATGCACAGCCTGGTTCACATTTGCTGGGCACCTTCAAGGCTGTGTCTGTGGGCTGCCATGGAGCAGGGGCATATATGAGTGAGGGATGTATGGACCGGGCTGTATCCTTTGAGTGGCCTTCAACCAGATTGGTCCCCATCCTGAGAGGTCTTGGCTCTCATGTTTCTGGATTCATGTTGCCACTTCCTACATGAGTTTGGGCTCCAGGCATCAGTGGGGTTGTGTGTTTCTTCCTGCACATCTGTGGAGACAGCTGCTCTGTCTATAATGCCTTCTACTAGGAACTTCTGTCTTGGGGATGGGGAAGGAGGCACCTCTGGGCCACAGGTATCTTTGGGGATGGTTCTTCCTCTCTCTTCCTTTTAGGACCTGGCTGCTGCCCAGAGGACAGCAGTAGATTCAGACCTTTGATTTGTTGTGCAGAGCTGTGGGAACCCTTGGCGATGGCCTGTGTTTCTGTGACCTTAGCAGAGTCTGATACACAGTGTTTGTATGTGAGAAGAAGTGCCCTCATAAGGCCAGAAGCTCTTCACCTGGGAGGGAGCCAGGTGCCCACTTCAGGCTCTTTAGGTTTGGAGCTGTAGTTTCTGGGCAGGTGGGTGCTTAGCGTCATGCCCGCAGGAGCGGGAGCCCCCGGGCACATGTTCTTAACATGTTCTTGGACCCCATGGCCTATGTCTTCAGTGGCTGTACAATGCTTTTTTGTAATGTAATCTTAGATTGCCTCTGATTTTTTTCATACTCCTGCTAATGTGAGCAATGTCCTTGACTTGGCTCTGAGTCAGTTTTTAGGGTGGAATTGCTGAGTTCAAGGTGTGAACACTTTCAGGACACTTGGCCAGGGTCGCCAACCTAGTTTTCAGGATAGCACCTGTGGCTTCTCCCTCCCACAGATGTGGTGTGTGGCCCTAGTGTTCCGCAGCATTGTACCCTTGCCATTGTGGGTGAAAAATAGGTTTTATTGAATCTTTCCTCTGTGTTTTCTGTCAACCATCTTTTCTGTTGAAAGTTTGCTTTTTTTCCTCCCTAATTTTCTATTTAGGCATTAGTGATTTTCTCACTGATTTGTAAGAGATTTTTTATATATTAGTGGCATATCTTTCCCCCAGTTTGTCTCTTGGCTTTTATTTCTTGATGAAGTTTTGGGACACCTGGTGCTTCACGTTGCTTCATGTGTTGCTGCTTTTCCTTCATATTCTCCTGTGCTTGGAGTTGCCCATGGCCTTGAGAGCTGTTGAAGATTCACCTGTTTTCTTTTGGCTCTGATCCAGGATTTCAGCCAGCACAAGGGCCGCGCAACCTGGCCTGGTCCCCGGATCCTGAGGTGACACCTGGGCCCATGTGGGACTTTTGCCCTGTGGCACTGCAGTTATCTGGCTTGTACAGGTGGTGGTGGGGGTGATAGTGCCTGCCACAGGTGGCTAACTGTTCAGTGCCGTGCTCTGCCTGGTGGTGGGTATGGCACTCTTTCTGCCCTCTGCACCCCTTTTTTTAGGTGCTCAGGGAAGAAGTAGCTTCCTCAGTTAGCCAGATGTTCCACCAGTTACCCTTCTTTTTCTTTCTGGTTGCTGGCATTGGGGCCAGTTTATGTGTTGCCACCAAGTGAGGGTTGGGAGGGGCCTTGGTTTCTCACTGTCTCCTGGCAGCTAGCATGGCCTTCCAGGGACTGTTTGGGGTTGTCACCACAGTGACACCATGACTTTAAGGGAGACTAAGTAGTCTTGATGTATTGATTCTGACCGCCTCCTTCCATCACAACTCCTTCCCAGAGTCCAGGCAGGGGTCCGTGTCACTCCTTGTACTTATTGTGGTTATGTCATGATGGCAGTGACAGCAGTAACTCTAGGAGCACATGCTGTGTTGTGGAAGTCTCTAGAAGTCCCTGCACGTTCATTCCACTCTTATCTTGGGCAACATGATTTTTACTGTGTCTTAGGAGCTTGTCCAGGAGGCATGTTTGCAGGTGTGTGGCTGGATTCCCATCTCCAGTGTCCAGCCCACTGCAGGAGGAGGCAAGTCTACAAATAGGCAGGGTCAGGGTCACTACAGGTAAAAGCAAATCAGGTATCTGCAAAGTCAGATTTACATAGTAGTTACCTAAGGGGCAGATCCTTGACTTTATGGAAAGCTCTGGTCTGTGACTTCTTTAAGTGACCAGGCCATATCCTGCGTTTATTGCTCTTTGAGTTGGTGGCAGTTCTGGGTCTGTAGCTTTGCATGCCCTATTTGCCAGCTGAAGGAGGCCCCTGAACTTGGATTTGCAGTGCTGCTTTCCCCGTTTGTAGCAGTAAAAGAATGTAGAGATGTTCTGCAGATCCCTTCCGGGGCCTGGAAGCAGCTCTTTCACAATCTACCTGAGCTCTCTGCTGGTGGAGTGTGTGACTTAGGTTCCTCCAGGTGGACTTCTTAGCTGCCCTTCTGCCCTCCTCAGCAGGAGTCTGGGCCTGAGCCATCCAGTGGGCGGATCTTCCTGTGGGGTGTTTCCAGCCTGGTTTTCCCTTGCTCCACCTCCCCTTTATTTCAGCGTCTTTACACAACGCCAGGCAGCCGGAGCAGGCGGTGGGGCTGCTTGCGTGTGCACCACCAGCTCTTCTTGCTCTCATTGCTGCTATGGTTCTTCTGGAACCTGCCTCCACACTTCACAGCAGTTGAGCAGAGACCCTGGGTCTTGTTGTTGTTTTGGGTACCGGGATTGAACCCAGGGGTGCTTAACCACCGAGCACAGCCCCAGCCACTTTTTACATTTTATTTAAAGGCAGGGTCCCACTGAGTTGCCTAGGGCCTCACTAAGTTTCTGAGTCTGGCTTGGACTCATGATCCTCCTGCTTCAGCCTCCAGAGCTGCTAGGATTGCAGTCCTGCACCACTGTGCCTGGCTGAGACTCTGGTTTTCTTACCAAGGAACGCGCGAGTCACCTTGTCCTTCCTGCACTTCTCTGTGATGGATTTTGTTTTTCTCTCTAAATAAAGACTCAGCCATTTTAGGGTAGAGCAGCCGTGTCCTGTGACGGGGGCACAATCCTTCTCATGCTAATTTCTTGCCCCATCAATAAGCAACAGGCCAAAGAAAGTCAGGCCAAAGCATCCCCTCCCTGAGCTGTGAGCTGGACAGGGGCAGTGGGCCCAGGCCTCACTGGGGTGCCTGTTCTTTTGAGAATGAGCACTTGCAGTTGGTCAGAGCAGATGGTTTTGCTGTGTGTCCCCTGAGACCTGGAGTTTGTGCAGCTTTAGTGGTTACGGTTGCCCTGTAGGCAACTGTATGCTGTCCCATAGTCAGTGGGTGTTTGCACTTAGAGCTGGGATGTGACTTTGGTTTGTTAAGCCCTTTACCATCAGGGTGTTCATCCGGCCTTTTAGTGTGACACTAAGAGCTATGGCTGCTGCCTCACATAGTATATGGCCCTGCAGCTGATTCTTGATGACCCTGGGGACATAACTTCCTCTGAGGTGGTTCTGAAGCCTGACTGACTGATTGTTTTGTTCATTTTCAGTCCAGTCAGTATTTACTAAGCATTTGTTATGTCCTGGGCCCTGATCTGGGGGCTGGGTGTGCAGCAGGTGGAACGTGAGGGGAGTGATGCTAAAGTGGTGGGGTGTGAGCCGTGGTTCCCCCCATGAAGCAGCCATTTCAGTATTGTGGTGTTCCAACACTGAGCTGAGTAGGCCCAGTCCAGCCAGCCCAGTCTCTGCCTTGCTGGTGTGGAAACAGGCCTGGAGAGGCCACAGCATCTGTCCGAGGCTGGTAGAGCTGACTGTGAGCCGGGGCTTCAACTCTGTTCAGTAGATTGGGCCTTATCCCCAACCCTTCTTTCTGTGTCCTGCCAAATAAATGGTGCTTAAACAACACTACCCTAGGCCTGTGGTTCCTGCTGACATTCTGTGTTCTCCTTACCTTTGTGGTGGGGACACACTGCACAGACCACGTGTGGGCTGTGTCTTCCTTCCCCTGAGGACCCTACACAGGCAGCCGGGCCATTGGTGAGGCTTCCCTTCAGGGTGGCCTTGGCACCTCCCTGGCTGTTCTCGTTGCTCCAAGAACGCCAACTCAAATGTAGCACCCATGTCATCATCTATGCAGGGATGAGGAACTGCTGTTAGGAACGCTCTGCTGGCTCAGGGTGGGTGCTGGGACTACATTATACAACTAACATAAATGAAATGGAATTTGTAATAGAGCAGTGTGAAGTCTAACTAAAATTGCTTCGGGAAGTCTCAATTGATTCCCACTCCTTCCTACAATAGGTGTTGTAGAGCTTTTTATCAGGAGGTTGAAATTGCGAGACTGTGGCTTGCTGGCGAGAAGCACAGAGCAGCATGCTCATCCTTCTGCCCCTCCAGCTAAACGCGGGAGGCGGCGGGGTGGCGGGAGGGCAGAGCAGGTGAGCAGTGACTCACCGTGCTGGGGGCGAGTGCTCTCTGCACTGGGTTGCCTGGCGAGGTAGAGGGCAGGGGAGCGGAACAGGGCCTGGAGAAGACCTTGACCCTCATGGTGAGTGGCCGTGTTGGCCTCCTGCTTCCTCAGGGGAGTGCTTGTGTCGGGCAGGTGTAGCTACAGGAGAGTGTGCTTACTGCTTGACTGACGTGTTTTGGAGTTTGGTCACCCAGCAAATGGAGCTCAGCCCTCAGTACACTTGGCTTATTGGCCAGATAAGATCATCTTGTAATGAGACTTAAGGAAATTAAGGGAATGTAATAAAAATAGAAGGAGGTGTTAGAGCACGGTGGGAGTGTCATTGAGTATTTATCAAGGTTGCCAATTGTGGATGCAGGGCAGCGGACACAGCAGAGGGCTAGAATGTGACCCAGGAGCCCTGCAGCTGTTCCCCCACCAATCTCTGAGGACAGTCTTTCAGAACATAGTGAATGATGCCTGTTACCACGAACCAGTTCATTAGGCATGGCTAAAGTTTCTCGTAGTTCTCACCTTCCCCAACCCGGGTGATGTCTGATTTGTCTCAGAAACATTTTCATCAAGCGCAGTTGACAGCGTTCACCACTTTAAAAGGGTTGAGCGGCCTCGTGTGGGAAACCCAGCTCTTCCAGAATGCACCCTACCAAGGCTGACCCAGACCTTGTTTATATAAAGTCTCTAATTGGTCTAAGCAAGTGGTGTGTTAATTCTAAATTAGTCTTATCTACTTATAAAAGAAGCGAAGCAAGAAATGCATTGGTAACACTTTGTTCGCACTTTGTTCAAGTTACTCTACAGAAATTAATAGAATTGCATTCTGCTGAAATTATCCTCTTCGTCAGCCATCATCAATGGAACTGTTCTTACCCAATTAACTGCAGTTAATGAGCTTTGACAGCTCTGAACACTTGTGTCACCACAGAGTTGTTTGTACCCGTGTCCACCCTGCATCATCAGGGGACTGTCCCTCTGCCTGCTGTTTAGCTTCTGATGAGATGGTTGGTGTGTGGAGGAGCCATTGTCTCTTACCAAGTCTAATGTTTCTGTATCCCTCTCTTCTGTTTGGAGGACTGTGCAGACAAGACTGGGTTTACACAGACATCTCTGGCGAGAAATTTGGACCAGTTGTACAAATTGTTATTTGCTCCCATGTATCCCTCCCAGATTCCGTGTGCTGGAAAGCCCTACACTAGCGAGCCAGTGTTCTTGGGACTCGGCAGGAGGTGGTGCCTGTGCCAGGCCCCAGTGCCACAGCTGAACTGGGGGACACACTTGTCTGCCCTCGGATTCTGTATTCTCTTCTGCTTCATCTTTCCTTGTCTCTTTCCTTCATGTCATGTAATCACAGCCTCTAGATTAATTTTTCTAGATTATACTCCTTGTCCAGAAACCTCTTGGTTTCAAATGTTTGCATTCTGGGGTCATGTGCTGCCCTGCACTTCCAGTGTCTCCTTAGCCCTCCCTGGATGGGCATGCTCAAGTGGAGCCATGAGCTCTGTCCTTCAGGCTCTGGGACCATGGCTCTTGGGCAGGTGGTCAAACAGGCTTACTGTAGGCTGCAGATGTGACTGGGTAGCCATCATGTTTCAGAAATCATGGATTATTTTTTTTTTTAAGTTTCTTTTCAGCTGCCTTTGGCGTCCAACACACATTTTCTGAGTACATGTCGTGTGCTGTGGTGTCAGTGCATCTCAGGTCCCCTCCAGGACCAAAAAATAAAGCATTGCTCACACCTGGTGACTCCCGCCACCCCCAGGTTCAACACCACCGTTAGCGGTATCCACTTTTAAATGGACTTATGCAGCATGTAGTATTTTGTATTAGGCTTCTTTGTTCACAGTTAAGTGGCTGTGCAGTTATCTTGTTTGTGTTGGCATGAGTGTACCACACTTTATCTTTTCCTCCTGCATTTTCCAGCACTTGTGACTAATGCCACTGTGAGCATTCTGCACTCGTGCAGGTGCATATGGATTTCTATCTGGTATTCAGAGTGTGGCTGCTCTATTGGAGGATGTGTTACATGCTCACCCTATGTGTTAGTCAGATTTTCATCATTGTGACAAAATAACTGAGAAAATCAACTTAAGGAAAGATTTTTGTTGTCTCATGGTTTTGGAGATTTCAGCTATGGTTAGCTGACTCCGTGCTGTGGGCCCATGCTGAGATAGAGCATGGTGGCAGAGAGGGTGTGGTGGAGCAGAGCTGCTCACTTCGTGGCAGCTGGGAAGCACAAGAGGCCAGCTTAGCTGTCACACTCACCATTAGAGATCATGGTGTGTATAATATGTATAGAAAGGAAATCTGTCCTATCACTGGGGGAGTCTCTATTTTTCATTGGCTAAGAGCGTTGTTTTGTTGTTTTCATTGTAAATAGATATTGAATTTTAATCAAATGCTTTTTCTGCAGATATCAAGATATGATCATATGATTTTTCTTCTTTGTTCTGTTAGTGAGAATTGAAATTAAGTGACTCTCAAATGTTGCAAGAAACCTATTCTAAGAATGAGCATGTGGGGTCTGTGCATGGTGCTTTGTGTGCAGTGCTGCATTGGTTTGCTGGTGAGTTAACGGAGGATCTTATATCTGTGAGCATTGGGGAGTTTCATCTTTATCACTTGTCCTGTCAGGCTTTGGTGTCATGGTCTCTTAGGCCTGAGGAGTTGGAAACTCTCATAGTGGCCTGCCAAGGATGGTACTATTTTCTCTTAAAGAATGCATAAAAGAAGGCTTCTGGGTCTGGGGTTTTCTTATTGGGGAGATTTTAAATTTGGGGTTTAATTTTTAATAGCTCTGAAACTTCAGATAATCTTTTACGTTTTCTAAAATAGTCCATTTTATCTGAAGTTTTCAAGTTTACTTGTGTCAAGTTTTTCATTTTATGTTGAAATATTTATATGATGCATAGTTATATCATCTTTCTTACTCTTATTATTTATTTTTCTTGATTGCTATCACCAGTTGCTTTTCAATTTTATTAGTTTTTTTGAACTAATCCACTTTGGGCTATATTGGTTCTCTTTTGCATATGTTCTATTACATTAATTTCTCTTATATGTTATTTCCTTCTGTCTTTGGGTTTCATTTGTCATTGTTCCAGTTTTTCGAGTTGTACATGTAGATAATTTGTTCTTATCCTTTCTTCTAACATGTATTTAAGGTTATAAATTTAGTTGCATACTCTATGTTTTAATATGGTGTTTTTTCCTAGTGTTAGTCAGTATTCCTTCACTATAATGAATACCTGAGATATTCAACTTAGTTTTATTTTGTCTCACAGTTTTGGAGGTTCCACTTCATAATCAATGGGCCCTGTGGCTTTGGGCCCCTGGTGGAGTAGCATGTCATGTCAAAAGAGTGAGGTGGAGCTGAACTCTCACCTTGTGGTCCAGAGACAAAAGAGGGGTTGAGGATGGGGCTGAGGTTCCACTGTCCCCTCAAGGGTGCACCCCCAGTGACCTAACTTCCTTCTATTGGGCTGTATCTCCTTGAGATTCTACTACCTCCTAGAAGCACCACTGCTGGTGACCAAGCCTTCAACACTTGGGCCTTTGAAAACTTGTAAGATCCAAACTGTGGATCAAAATATTTATCCATTTCCATTCTGGTTTTATCTCAACCAATGGATTACTCAGAAATAAATTTCTTAATTTCCAACCATTTGGTGATTTTTTAAAAGCTATCTTATTATTGATTTCTAGCTTCCTTGTGCTCAGTTTATACACTGAATGGCATCAGTCCTTTAAAAATTATCAGGCTAGCTGGTACGACGGTGCATGCCTGTAATCCCAGCAGCTTGGGAGGCTGAGGCAGGAGGATCACAAGTTCAAAGCCAACCTCAGCCAAAGTGAGGTGCTAAGCAACTCAGTGAGACCCTGTCTCTGAATAAAATACAAAATAAAGTTGGAGATGTGGGTCAGTGGTTGAGTGCCCCTGAATTCAATCCCTGCCCCCCTCAAAAAATTACCAGGCTATACCTTATGACCCCAATATTAGTCAATTTTTATAAACTACCCATGCACACTTAAAAATAACATGTATTCTGTGTTTGTTGAGTGCACTATTCTCTAAATGTCTGTGCCCATTGTTAATTGTTCTATTCAAGTTTTCTTTATCCTTTATAAAGTTTTCTTATGGTTCCTGAGAGAATTATATTGAAATTTCCATCATGATTGTATGTTTACCTATTTCCCTTTTTAATTTTCCCAATTATTGAGTGTATGTTTGGATGCTGTTTTATTAGGCACATACAAATTGAAAAACATTGTCTTCCTGGTGAATTTAGCCTTTTATTATTATGAAATATCCTTTATGGATTCTTTTAATCATTAAATCTCCTTTGTGGATTTATCAGCTTCTGTTTTTTAAATCATTTGCACCTCTTGCTTTTTCAGCTTTCATTCTGAAACTTTCTTCATTGTTTCATTATAAATGTTTCTCTTATGTACATGGTAAAGATAGATTTTGTGGTTTTTTTTCAGTCTGAAAATCTTTAATTTTTTTTAGTTGAAGTATTTATTTTGGTTGCCCTTAATGTAATGAAACATTTGCATTTAAATCATACTTCTTATAGTTGCTTTTGTCAGTGTTCTTTTTCTTTTCTTTTTGTGTCTTGGAGAATTAAAAAAATTTTTTTTTCTTAACATTTTGTCCTCCTCATTATCTTGGTAACTATGTAGCTTTTATATAGTTTTTTAGTAGTTACACTGGTGATTATAAGATAGACTCTTTATTTATCAAAGTCTGGTAAAGGTTAGCTCATCCATCTCTTCCCAAGGAGCCAGGCTCCTAAAAGCTCTTGATTCTGCTTACCTTTACCTGACCTGTAGGCTGTTACTTCAGGGTATGGTGCACACATGTTTGGAGGTTTGAAAAGATATTGTTTTTACTTCCATTTATCTTCATTTTAGTTTTACACTTGTGTCAGTATTAACATCCTGTGTTACTGTGGTACATTTGTTACAATTGATGAACTAGTATTGATAGATAACTTATTACTAACTAAAGTCCATAGTTTATAGTAACATTTACTCTGTGTTATATAGTTCTTTGGTGTCTTTTCCTTTGTTCATTTTTTTATCTTGTTTTTTTTTTTTTTTTTTTTTTTTTTTTTTTTTTAACAAGACAGGATCTTACTGTGTTGCCCAGGAGGTAGTCTCAAACTCCTGGGCTCTGATGATCCTCCTGCCTCATCCTCCCAGGTAGCTGGGATTACAGTGTGCATCACTGTGCCTGGTTAGTTATGTAGGTTTTGACAGGTGCTTGTTGTGCATCTGCCTAACAGTATCATGCAGAATAGTTTGCTCTTTTCTGAATAGATTATAGTGAATTGGTATCGTTTCTCACTTAAATATTTGGTTGAACTCATCAGGAAAACCATGTGGGTCTGGTGTTTTCCTTTTGGGTAGATTATTAATTACTGATTTATTTGCTTTAATAGATACAGGCTGTTCTGTCTTACTGAACCCATGGTTGGAGTAGCCCCCAAAATAGCAGCAGGAGAGTTTCTACAAGGCATATCCCCAAACCATCCCTAGATCAGGCCACTTGACATTCTAAAGGAAGAAGCCTTCAATACCAGGCAGGTCAGTGCAAAGCATTCATTAGTGGAAAGGCATAAAGTGAGGTCTGCAGCTTCCTTGTGACAGACAGCAAGAGGTTGGACTGTGGAGTTTACTGGGGGGTGGTAAGGGATTTGGCCCAGAATTGGGGCTGGTTTCTACATGTTCAGCAGCACGTTTAATCTTTCTGTGTTTTGGTCAACAACCTTAACACATTGGTTAGTGCTTGCTTGGTTTCAAGTCTGCAGGGCAGATGAGCATTAGGACGGAGGCAGTGGGGAGTCCTGTGAGCCTCTCCAGAGGCCGATGCTCATGATTTTTCTTCCTCTTGTGAGTTTTGGTAATTTGTATCTTTCAGGGAGTCAGTCCCTTTCATGTGACTTAGCAGATTTCTAAGTATAGAGTTGTTCGCTATATCCTTTTATTATCCTGTCATTTTACAAAGGATTCAGTAACAGCCTCTTCTCTCCATGTTAGTAATCTGTCTGTTCTTTCTCCCTCTTGATTAACCTAACTAGAGGTTTATTCACTTCACTGACCTTTTTGAAGAACCGAATTTTATTTGGGTTTTGTTGTATTCTCTCTGGATTTTCTGTTTTCCATTTCCCTTAACTTCTGTTCTGATATTCATTGTTTTCTTTTCTTCTGTTTGCTTTAGGCTTAACATTGTTCTTCTTTGTGTCATTTCCTACCTGGAAGCTTGGATGATTGATTTTAGATCTTTGTTTCTAAATTAGGCACTTGGTGCTATGAATTTCCCTCTGAGCCCTGCTTTTGCTGCATTCCACAAAATTTTGAAAAATTGTATGTTCATTTTCTTATTCAAAGTCATGATTGAATTTCTCTTGAGACTTATGTTGACCCATGTGCAATTAGAAGTAGATTAATTTCCAGATATTTTGGGACTTTCTGGCTCTCTTTGTCATTTATTTCCAGTACAAATGCAATGTGATCTGAGAACTTACTTTATGTGACTTGTCCTCTTTTGTATTTGTTCAAGTGGTGTTTTATGTTCCTGTATGTGATCTGTCTTGTGAACATTTTGTGTGAGTTTGAGAGGCACATGTGTTCTGCTATTGGCAGATGAAGACAATTAGACTCAGGTGACTGATGGTGCTGGTTAATTGGGCTGTGTCCTTAATGATTCTCTCTGTGGATCTGCCTATTTCTGTTAGAGGTGTCAGAATCTGCAGTACCGATTGAAGCCCCATAAGGAGGGCAGCTATGCTCTTGTAATGTCAGTAAACATCTGGATTTGTGCATATAGGTTTGTTGCTTTGCTTTTTATTCTTATCTCTGAGATATGATCATTTCTCTCATTTAGAAATATGTCCTTTTTTGGCTGGGGATGTGGCTCAAGTGGTAATGCGTCAGCCTGGCATGTGCGGGGCGCTGGGTTCGATCCTTAGCACCATATAAAAATAAAATAAAAATGTTGTGTCCACCGAAAACTGAAAAATAAATATTAAAAAATTCTCTCTCTCTCTTTCAAAAAAAAAAAAAAGAAAGAAAGAAAAGAAATATGTCCTTTCTGTTTTTGTCTGGCAAGTCTTGTTGGTGGTAAGTGTTGACCTCTTTTCCTCTCAGCACATACACCCGCCCACGTGTCTATCCTTCCTGCACTTGCCTCTGGGACCCACATGGCTCCCAGCCTTGTTCTAACCTGTCAAGGTGTGCCAATTTCCCGTCCTGACTATTTGCACTTGTGGTGGCTTCTCAATATGAAGTTGGTTATGGTTTATCAATTCTGAAAGGTTCTCAACCGTTATACCTTGATGACTGCCTCTCTCCTGTCTCCTCTCTTCTTTCTGTGATTTTGGTGAGAGACATTTTAGACTTTGTTTTTCTACCTTGTATTTCTCTCAGCACCTTCATATTTTCTGTATTTGTCTTTTCCTATTCTTTCTGGCTTATTCTTTAGATTTATCTTTCAGTTTACTAAGTGTCTCTTCAGCCACATCTAAACTGCTGATTTACTTCCTACATTTAAGTGTTTAAGCATTCTGTTTTAATTTTGTTTGGCTCTTCTTTTTGGTTATAATCATTTTTATTTGCTTATTTGTTATTAACTTACTAATAATTTAAATTCCTTTATTGACCTAAACATATTAGGTATAGTTATTTTCTGATTATTCTAGTACACTGTGGGTTTCTTTCTCCTAAATTTTGTATTGTTGGTTCATTTTCATTAACATTTTGTGAATTTATACACACATACACACACACGTTTTAGTTGTAGTTGGACCCAATACCTTCATTTTATTTATTTATTTTTATGTGTTGCTGAGGATCGAACCCAGTGCCTTGCACATGCTAAGCGAATGCTCTGCCACTGAGCTACAGCCTCAGCCCTTACATTTTGTGAATTTTGATGATAATTTTATACACTTAGGACTTTGTCCTTGGGGTTTATTCGCTTCAAGGAGTGAGTCATTGCTGTCTAGTAAGGACCTGTGTTAGTTCCTATTTGTGTTTGGTCTTAGACACTGCATGTGTTTTCTTCCTGGGGTTATTTGCTTGTAGGTTTTATGAGTGTAGCCTTGTAGTCCACAAATTCTCAGCACTAGAATTTTATGTTTTTCCCACCTATACAGCCTCTAGGCTAACATGTGTGCATATACCATTGACAGTATGGTGGTCTGTTTAGATACAAGCTTGCCCATTGTGGATAGTGGCTTCTCTGTCCAGGTTCCTTCATCTGATTGTCTATGTTGCTCAGGCACCACACTTCCTTCCTTTCCCTATCTGCAGGCCCAGGCTCCACACTCAGTGTCATGCTGCATACAGGGCCTTGTGTGAAATCTCCCTAGGAAGCTTCCTGCTTGGCCCAGGGCTCCTACCAGCCTGGAGATTATGGGCCAGTCTGTGTGATGTGGGTGCTTGTTGCTTGCTTGGGGCAGAGTCTGCCCAGCATCTTTGCACAGTGAGGCTTGTGGAGTATGCAAGGCCTATTCTATGGGCTCAGGAGTGGACAGCCTGTCTCACAGAAATGGGCAGTGCAGACATCATGATGAAGGCTTTGATGAGTCTTGTCACTTCTGATGTCTGCTGTCAGGGTTAGGAACACTGTGGAAGGCAGATCTTCTGACCCTGTAAATAAGTTTTGCTTCTGCTTAATGAGTCCTTTTCCAAGTATGATTTCTAGTTCCCAGTGAGTGCCAGAGGAAGCAGACAGACATAGGTGCCCCAGGAAGTTCTCCTAGGACCGAGCCTGCCTAGGCTTGGTCCTTGTGCTGCACATGTTTGTCTGGGGCCTGGGTCAGAACCCTGGCATCCACAGGCCAAAGGGCAGACTGGTGTGGATCAGAGAGGAAGCCTCTTAAGCACTAGCACGGCACCTCCTCTGCAGCTGCCCACCTCCTCTTGGGTGTGCGTCCTCCCCTCCTTCTCCTCCTTTCCAAAGCATCTAATAGTGTAAGGAAGTCCTTGGAAATGATCCTGCTCTGTGTGGCCAAAGGGTCCTGGTGCTGGAGACCCTGAGGATCCCTGTGTACACCAAAAAGTGGGGTCTGAGGAGAGATTAGTGATAGAAAAGGAGGCCTAGGGTGGGCAGAGCGGGCAGACCTGGGTTTTTCCTTGACTCCATGAAGCTGCTGGCCAGGGTGCCATGGGGCAGGTAGGAATAGGGCTTTGCAGCTGCACTTGATCATAATTTCCTTTTCTTAAGAAAAACCTTGTGGAGGGACCAAGAATTGAGTGCAGGTAACCAAGTTGGCTGACCATGCTGAGGCTATGGTCAAATGGCCCTGAGAATGCATGGGTGGTCAGAGAAGGTAAGAGACCCAGTAGCCCTGGCAGCAGAGACCAGGGAGAAGTGAATGGAAGGGCCACTGCTTTGCCCAGAGGAGAAATCTGAGGAAGGGACCCTCTTGCATGCAAATGCCACCAGCTCAGCTCGGTCTCTCTGGGCTTACTCCTGCTTCCTGGGGACCTTCCCTGGCTCACGATCCTGGGTGGGCCCTTTCTCTCTTCAGTCACTGGTTACTTCACCATGAGGGCTCAGAAACACTTACATGCACCTGTCTCAACAGAGCACCTAGTGTCTTCTCCCCATTGGAGAAACAAACAGTGGGAGGAAGGGTCATGAGGACAGCAGTGACTCAGCACCTAGCAAGTACCAGAGCTTCATGTGCAGCTACATGTGAACTCAAGGCTGGCTGGACACTTTGCCCTTTCCACTTCACGATTGAACCTCCTGAGGCACACGGAGAGCTGATTATTCTTGCCAAGGTCATAAGCAAGTTAATGTCCAGCTAGGATTTGGGCCTTGTTGGGCCTCTGTGACCTGGGAGCTAGTCCTGGGCTTGCACACTTCATGTCACTGGAGGGGTGAAGGGCTGCAGTCTGGGAAGGTGGGAAGAAGGAAGCTCTGTGACAACTGTGCCGCATGCCTCTGTTCCCATCAGCCTGAGGTGCTGCCGGCCACCTTGAATTATCTGTTTCCCAATAGACTCCCTCGTGGCTCCCCCTCCCAGACTGGGACTGTGGCTCTCGCTCTTGTCTCCTCTATGTCACTGCGCTGCCCTTCTCCAGCCCGGGCATGAAGCTTGTCTTGGTGTTCCCTGCAGGAGGCAGACTCCTCCCCAGACTTGTCCCCCAACTATCTCAGCAGGTGTGTGGCACCCCACTGCCCAGGTGACCTACTCTGGCCATCCGTGTATGTGTGGTGGATGTCTCTTCATTCCCAAGCCACTCCTCAGTGTGTTCTGGGACTAGTCTCAAGAGCTCAGTGGAAAAGGCCTCCTCTTGACTGAGGTGGCTGAGGGGTAATCACCACTGTCCCTGTTATTCTTTTGCAAGGCACACTGGGGACTGCCCACACTGTGCCCTCTGCCTGGTGTACCTTTCCCTCTATGCATCAGCTGTAGTCTACATGCTGTGGTCACCCGTGTCCACCTGGCATCTCTCTAGCACTTGGGCCATAGGTCTTTTCTGTGTTCTCTGCCAAAGGCCTGTGCTCCTTCTCCATACCTTCCCTGGCTTCTCTTCATGGAATCCATGTTTGGTGAATATATGAGCAAAAGGATAAAGGATGAACGTACTGGGTCTTCCGGTAGCAGAGGCTTCCAGCAGCCCTTGGTGGTTACACAGGTTCTCCTGGAGACCTGCACCCCAGCAGGACTTGCCAGGGTGCCATGGGGCAGCAGTAAGACCATTAGGGCTAGGAGTGTCAGCAGCATGGCTCCTACACTCTGCTGGCCACCTCTGGGTCACCCAGTTAAATTTATTATGTGCACTTATGGTCACACAGATATGCACACATGTGACATGTGCTATCTTCAAAGAAGCCCACCTTCTCTATGTTCTGTCTTATTCCTGTCACCTCCTAGGGACTTCCTCTTCCTACAGTCCCTCTTCCTCTGTCCCACTGGTTGCAGCTGCACAACCTGAGTGGGGGAACCCTCCCCAGGTCCTTGGTTAGCCCAAATGAACCTCAAACTGCTAGGTGTGGGAGATGAGGGTCGGATTCTGTAGGGAGGAGCTAGTATTGCAGCAAGACTTTGTATACCTGTGGTAGTATACCACAGGTAGTAATGCTGTACCTGAAGGAAGGTGGTCCCATTGTATTCCTGCTGGAGGAACTTTCCGGGCCAGCCTTGAGGGAAGCAAAAGCCTAGTACCTGTGGGGGGAAGGTGGCAGCTATCTAGGATGGGCTTTGGATGTCCCCTGGGGTAGCCTAAGTGGCAGTGAAGAAGTAGGGTCAAGGAGGGTGGTTTTGTATGGAGAGATTTGCCACAGGGGGGTCCCCTGGGCAGGGCTGGGGGTGCTGGGCTCAAACTCTTCTTTGCACCCTCTACTCACCTGATCTGTCCTGGTGTATTTGTTTCTGTGATGGTGTCAGCCCGTGGGTTTCTCTTTGATCTCCCTGAGCCCATAGTTCCCTGCCTCCCAGGACTCTCAGTTCCACCCAGGAGCATGGCTGACCAGCTCCTACACCCCTGCTTGCTGCTCTTTGTCCTATGGTGGTAGTCTATGCCCCCTGCTGGCCTCACTGCCTGGTCTGTGCTCAGATAAATTTATTTTAACTGGGAAGCTCAGACACCCATGAGCAGTAAGTGGATGCCTAGGGCCATGGACAAGTGATTCTGCAGTTCCATACCTCAGTTTCCTTCTAGAAAATTCCTGTCTGGCCTTGACCTTGAAATTCTTTTCCAGCTTTATGATTTTCTTTACCATTGGGCACTTTACTCCCTTAGCTTCCTTCTTGAAGGGGACTCAGGACTAGGATGGCCTCTGGCTGGTCACCACAGGCATAGAAAGCACTCACATCCTGTGGTTGGTTTAGGGGTCTCCAAAGGCACAAGGCCCCTGGTCCTCCACTGACTTCTTCAAAGGTGAGCCTGTCTCCCAGCTTTCTCTTCGAATTGCCATTAATTAATGGGGTGACAAACCAACTCCATTGCTCACAGACAGGACCGTTCTGTACCCAGGAGAAGCACTCAGTGGAAAACATTGTTTTGTTTTGTACTTCTCCAGCAAGTCTTTAAGGCTTCTGTCAGCACAGCCTGGGCGCCTGTTTGTGCAGCGATTAATCGTCTGTGTTTGCTCAATTGGAAACGAAGCGAACTTTACCACAAGTGGAATCAGTCATTAAAAAGTCGTTACCAATCACACCAGCACAGTGCCTGCTCTTCTGCTAATGACAAAACAATTTCTTGAAAAGGTACAAACAACAAACTTTTCACTTTACATTTTTCTTCTTTGCCAGCCATTGCTAGCCTGGAGATGTAATAGAAGAGAGCCGTAGTGAAGGGCAGCATTTTTGAGATTTATTGGTCAATAAAGGAGACAATTGTAGTTTGTTTATGAAAGGAGATCCCCCGCCCCAGCCTCAAGCGGCATCGACACTCTGGTAATGATAACTCGGGTAACCAGCTTGAGACGATAAAAGTCAATGGGAAGATATAGGATTTCAATAAAATTATGACACTCCATAAACCTTCCCGTGGAAACAAATTTTCCCTGGATATGTGACCAGTTCCAGTTGGATTTGTAACTTTAATTTTCTCTTATTGAATTTTTTTGTCATCAACTAATTACAGAGTCCACACTGGGGTGACAACTGTGTCCCTTGCCAGTGAATGCAGAGTGCCTAGACACAGCAGCCCAAGGCTCTGAGGGCCCATCATCTCAGGAAGGAGAAGGCAGGATTTCCTACACCCCAACATGCTGCCTGTCTTTCTCACAAAGGAGGGACCTGTGTTCCTGCTGGAGGTGGCTGAGCCATGGGCCTGGCCTCTCCTGGGGACATGGTTGGGCAGCAGCCTGTGGAAGTACACACTGAGAGAATGCTACCTGCATGGGGACCTTGGTGGTCATGAAGACCTGTTTCTGTGTGGAGGTCTTGTTCCCCTGGAGGTCTGAGAGAGCAGGTCTCCATCAGGGCCATGAATTGCCCTTTGAGCCAGGGCTGGGTGGGAGGGAGGGAGCTGCTGGCCAGGGCACAGAGGGAGGTGATGAGGGGCTAGTCTGACCTTGGCCTCTGCTCCTTTCCCTGGATTCATGTGTTGGGTAGGGGCATGTGCCAGTAAGTGTGTAAACCTGCTTCCTCACTTCTTAACTGCTAGTGTTCACCAACATTGATACAATTCTATCCTTTCATGAGCACCAAGCATTTACAGGGCAGTTCTCTGGACACTTTGTTCACAACAGTGTTGAGTTACATAGCTATCCTTCATGTCTCCATCTTACTGGGAAGGATCTGAGACTTGAGGTCAGAGCTGGGGTTTGAACCAGGGTCTCCCAGAAGCCATTACCTTCTTTGTGGCCTGTGTTGCTCCAGATTCCTCATCACTGGCCCTAGAAGTGGGCGGAGCCAAAAAGGGGGTCACTGAGCACACTAGTAAGGTCTCTGCATTGCAAGGTGGCATTGCAGCCAGATCTGCCTGCCCTGTGGAATCTGAGTCTACCTTCTGCAAGACCCCCAGGGTGTTTGCATGCACAGGTGCTCAGAGAAGCTGTACGCTGACACACCTGGGCTTCTGAACAAGGGCTCCCCTATCCCCAGTTGTGTAGTCCACTGAGTGCAGGGGGGCAGCAGGACAGATGGGAGGAGCCCCTGCCTGGTCCTGGATCTGTTGGATGGACCTTCTCCACCTAGGAATCGAGTATCTGAAGCCGGGAGAACCCCGTGGCCCTGTGGCCTTAGGTTCACATCTGACAGCCTCAGTCAAAGGAGGAGGAGGAGGCAGCTTCCTGTGAGGCATGGCCTTCCTTAGCAGTTCAGCTCCCCACCAGGCAGCATCCTCTGTCTCTGCAGGCCCCCCTGCTGGCTTAGCAAGACTTTTTCATTCAGGCATGTGTGATGGATCTTTCCAGTCTCAGGAAGGAATCAGTCTCAGTCTTGGCAGGGGAAAAGCCACCCATTTCTCCCAGGGTTCCTGACTTCCTGACTCTCACTCTGGCAGGGTATAGGTAAGCAGTGATCTTGTCTAGGCTGAGACTCCTGGCTGTGTGATCAGTCTGTTGTCTCAGGAAACTTGGGTCACTGCTTCTTGTGATTGCTATCTTGTGTCAAGAGAGGAGGCAGGTTGCTTTGCATGGCTGGTGGCCCAGTGACACTCTGGTGGCCTCAAGCATCCATGAGGAGTCATTTGCTGATGGATCCTGTGTTTAGAGTCAGGGTAGTTGGGCAGAGCAGAGTGTTTCTTATCCCAATAGGTTGCCAAGTATCCCTACTCGTATGGGTGCCTCCTCACCCACCAGAATGCTGGCTGATGTCCTTGCTCTGAGTGTTACTGTCTGAGATCTGGTGAGAAGTCAAAGCAAGCGGGTATTCAGCCTGACACAGGGAGAGTAAGCACTGAGACTAGGACATGCTGTTGGGATTGCTGGCCTAGGTGGTGAAAGGCCTGGGAGTTCTGAGCACCTGGGCCTCTGGGACAGGAGCTCTGGAGGTGGGCACTGTTGGCAGGTAAGCGTGAAACTGAATTCTTGAACTCTTTGAGGTGCTGCATAAGGGAGCTCCCCAGGTTCCTGTCTCCATGTTCTGCTGACCAATTGTCCTCTGTGCCCACAGGAGCAGGATGGCATGCGTGCCATCCTGGGGTCCTATGACAGTGAGATGACCCAGGCTGAGTACTTACCCCAGCTGACACGGCGCGTGCGGGAGGCTGAAGACATGGTGCAGAAGGTGCATGCCCACAGTACGGAGATGGAAGTAAGTCTGAGCCATGGGTGGGTAAAGGGCCCATGTCCCCAGATGGTCATCCTCCTTGGACCAGAGACTATGGGGGAGGGTGTGGTCATGGATGGTTATATTGCATACATGGTCTGCTTTAATTTTCTTCATGGCATGAGGTAGTTGGAGGGATCCTAGATAGTCCTGTCCAGATGGCAGGTATTGTAGGATGTCAATTTGAGGGGTGGCCTTTGCTGAGTAGAGTTCCCTCTGGGGGCCTCAGAGGTAGCCCTGAGGCCTAGAGTGTGGGCTTGGATCTGTGTTTCCCATGTCCCTGGGTCAGCGGTTTCTCCTTGTGTGATTTCCCTCCAAGTCTCTGTTCTGGGATGCTAAACGGTCCTCTGGGTAGAGGGCAGCTTCAGCCTATGGCCTCTTTCTTCTTTCTCCTGCTGCCACCTGCATCACCTTTGGGCCCTCTTTGATGCCCCATGTCCTCTTCTAGAGGAAAATGGATGGAGGGCAGATCTGTCTTAGCATGACTCATTGGCTCCTGAGGCTTTCTGCTGATGAGTACCTGGGCTGGTCAGAGCCCTGCATGGCCTCTCTTCCCTGGACAGCTTGTATCTGCTCTGAGCTGCGATCTGCCTGATGGGCCTGAGAATGCAACATTGCATGCCTGGTCACAGCTTCCCAGCAAACCATCCCACCCTGAGGTACAAATGCCAATGTTTCCCTAGCAGAGCTGAGGAGGGGTTTGCTCCACTCCCTGGCAGGAGCAGCATAGCTCTTGTGGGCATGGGCAATGCCTCCTCTTAGGTAGGAAAACCTCCACAACCAAGTTGGCCAGCATTGCCAGCCGGCTCTGCACTTTATTTCCATCTCCAGAAGCAGGTGCTGTTGTTATCCTGATTTTCCTGAGGAGGAAGCCAAGGCCAAGAGAGGCCTGGGGGTGTGCACAGGATACTGAGCTGGTATGGGACAGTGCCAGACCTAGAGTGCAGCCACAGCACTTGCTCTGCACCACTGCACTGCCACTCCCAGAAGCTTCTGTGGTATCCTTTGGTCTTGGTGCTCACTGTCACCATGATGGGCCTGGATCTACAGTGTGATGGTGATGCAGATGAGAGGTGTTGGTGTGGCTCATCACACCATGCAGGGTGCTGTCTACATTTCTCATTTAGCCAGTGTTTGGAGATCACCTCTGATGTCCCAGCTGGACAGATGGCCAGGGTCTAGAGGGGAGAGCCAGGATTCCTGTGTGGCCACAATTGCTTCCCACTGGGCCTAGTTCCGTACAGGGGAACATTCAGCAGAGTTCCTGCCCCTTTGGAGCTCAGCTGATAGGTGAGGGAGATGTCTAATAAACAAGCTTCACCTGTTTAACAGGTTAGGGGTGCTGTGTTGGGAGAACAAGGTTCATATGAGGGAATTATCTTGGACCACCTTGATTCCCCTGGAGGCTGGCACGTCCAGGGAGATGGGGGAAGGTGGTTGGCAGGTCACCCAGTATGTGAGGAGGTACGGGGAATGCCAAGACTAGGGCTCTGGGTGTGGCAGGTGGCAAAGAGGCGCCCAGAGCTGTGCTTGTGGAGGGTGGAGCTCCTCTGGGGAGACTTGGGAAACTGGCCAGAGGAGTCATCTGGACTCTATCCTATGGGAGGTGGGTGTGGGGTCCCAGGGTCCCTGCTCCACAGCAGGAGGCTGCAGACTGGGCTGTCCTCACATCCTTTCAGCCTCTCGCTTATTCTGAGGTCCCTGCAGGCACCCTGGGGGCCTATACTATGTCTCTGCCTGGGGTCAGCCCTCAATGGCACTCTTCAGCAGAGTGAACCACGAGTGAGAGAGACCTCTGGTTCTGTACTGACCTCCAAACCCCATTGGTTGGGAACTCATTCTGCTGCTTCAGTGTCTGTGCCTAGGAGCAGGCCCTCCATCCTTGGCTGCACAGAGTGAAGCCATCATGGACATGAGTGCGTTAATAGCTACCCTGTTACCACCCATTTGACTCCATATGAAATGCTAATGAAGAGAGATATGCAGGGACGGCTCGACATCTTCCATCATCCCTAGCATTTCTCACATTGAGAAATCCCCATCTGTGTTGGCCACATGTTCTGCACAGGTCATTATGAGCCCAGCATTTGAGCACAGCTGGTGCCATGTGTTCGAGTTCTGTGTCATGACCCAGGTTTCAATATCAGCACTCACTGACCAGATGTGCTCACTGTACTACCTGGGGCAACTTGGTGGATCTCAGCCATCGCCTGGTTCATGGGTGTGTGTTAGGAGACCGTTCTCACTTTCTATTTTGGGACATATAAGGGCAGGTTGCCCGCTTCTCCTGTGTCTCCTGAAGTTATGGGGGATTTGCCAGACAGAGAGATTAGAGGCCCAGCTGGAGTGCACTTTGACACCAGCTGTGCCTTCCAATACTGTGGGGTTCAAGGGGCCAGTCCAGGTGCAGGGTGGGGTCTGAGAGCTGTTCCCCGCTCCTTACCTGGGGTCTCTGTCATGGCTGTTTCCTTCTGCACACAGTCCCTTGGGCCCTCCAGAAGTGATCTGACCTCTTGCTAGCCTTGCTCCTCTGGACCTGGGCTTCAGCAGCCCATGGCTGTGTTGAGGTAGAGACCCACATGCAGTGCTCTGGACCTCCTCGCCCTCCTTCCAGGTCCACCAGTTACCACTTGCTGCCTAGAGTCAGTGGACATGCCACCTACTCTGCTGTTTGAGGTGGCCAAATATTCTGGCCTGGCACCTCATCTCCCTCAGGGTTCCACGTGGTAGACGGCAGCCTTCTTTTGTAGAACTGTCCCTGAGGGGGCATGCTGCTGCCTGGCAGGGGGAGAAAAGCATGGGCAGTGGCATCCCCAGCCCTTGGGAATGCAATAGTGGTTGGATTGAGTGTGAGCTGGGGGGACATACTGGATGCCCCTCTGAGTCTTGTCCAAGTACCTAGATCCACAGAGGTGGGAAACTGTGGGCTTCCTGCCACCACCAGGTGGCAGCAGCTGCAGCCCTGTGGTTTGCTTCTGGGCCTGGGGCAGGTTTGAGAGCCCTCAGATGGGTCTGCTGTGGAGGAGCCCCAGGGAGGGTTTCTCCTCAACATTGTTTTTATTCTCCTGCTCAACCGGGAACACCCCCTGTGCTTTCCCAGACAGGAAGCTTGCTGGGGAGAAGGCTGCCTCTCCCCTGCCCCCACTTTTCATCTTTCCTCCCCATTGGGTCCTTCTCCCATGGACCAGACCTCTGTGGCTGTGCTGAGTCAGGTGCTGTGGAGTTCCCTGTTCAATGAGGGTACAACAGGTCAAGGTCTGCTGCTAGGCATAGGGAGTGAGGCGCCAGAGCCTGTGCTTGTGGAGGGTGAAGCTCCTCTGGGGAGACTTGGGAAACTGGACGGAGGAGTCATCTGGACTCTATTCTATGGGAGGTGTGTATGGGGTCCTAGGGTCCCAGTGAGGCTAGAGGAGGTCTCTGCCTGGCATAGCACTGCTCCTAAGAGGCACCCAACAGTTCCATCCTGGTTGCAGTTCCTCATGCAGAGCGGTTGCTCTCAGGTAATTTAGGACCAAATGAGGTGTGAGGTTTGAGAACTCCCTAACTTTCCCAAGAGATCTGCTTTCACTCACAGTGAGGTGAGGGTGGCAACACAACCTTATCCTATGGAGGATAGATTGGCTGTCTAGATTGGGGATGCTGACTGAGCAAGGGCCAGTGGAACTGGGGGACTTTCTCCCAGCCCTGGGTAACATCACAGAAGTACCTCCACACAGGGAAGCACACAGGTGGTGGCTGTTTCTCCTATAGTTTGTTAAGGGTGGTTCATTTTTATGAGGAAGCGTGGTGCTTTAGAGAAGAACTGGGGAAAGCAGGGCAAACACGGGCTCCTGCACTGTCCAGCGGCTCCCCAGGGTAGAGGCCTTGCTGCCTGGAAGCAAGAGCCAGGTCAGTAGGGGTACTTCTGATCTTGGCATTAGGTGTGGTTCCCCAGGCAGCTTCAGGTCCATAGTGCCCTCAGGGGAAGGGCCTCTTAGATGTTCTCTGTCCCCCACCCCATGTTCCAGCCTTTAGCACCAGCCCTTTGCCCTGGGAAGGCAGTGTTGCCCTGGCAGGCCCGCATCCTCCTGTTCCCACTGCAGGGCAGCCCTCAGTGAGAGGCTAGTTGGGGGCCACTGGCTGGCCACAGGAGCTTTTGAGGAAGTCCCTGGGCCCAGGCAGTTGCCCAGGGGTACCCTATGCTTGGTCCTCCTCATAGGCATGGCACAGGTTAGACTTCAGGAGAACACGGCCATGACAATGGGCACCAATAAGCACATTGACAAAGAAGAGGCAGAGCCTGGTGGGAGGTGTGGAGTCCACTGAGAGTTGGGCTGGGCTCTGCCTGAAGTGGCCATGCCCCCACAGTTAAGGCTAGCCTCAGGGACGGGGTACCAGTCACAAGACTCAGGGTGGTGTCCACATCTCCAGCTTCCACTTACTATGAAAAGGCCTTGATGTCTTGTGAGATCTGGTGGTTGCATGGGCCTGGTGAGGAGGGCTGTGGGGCAGAGGTCTGACCTGGGTCCTCCCTCCAGCCATGGCGAGGACGATTGCTTGCTTCCCACACAGGAGAAATGGAGAACCTAGAAGGTATCTGTGGCTGGTGCAAACTGTAATAGCTGAGTCCACCCAAGGTGGGAAGCTTCCGGTCTCATGGCTCCCATATCCCATGGAACTGTCCAGTGGCCATAGCAACCCCTGCCCACTCCAGATGAGGCCGTGAGTTGTGGTCTCTCCCCACAGGGCTCTGACTTCTGAGCCACCAGTTGACTATTCTTAGTGCTGAGGCTGCTGTGGCAGAACCTCCCGGGGTGTCCGGGGCCCCATTGCCAGGGAAACTGAATAGAATCCTGGATTGGCAAGGACCAGCCAGGGGCCAGGAATAAGCCAGCTGTGAGGTTATAGGTTGCTCTTTCCTGTGACCTGCTATCAGCCCACCCACACTCTGGCCCATAGATCCAATGCCCAGCCCAGTAGGGGATCCACAGTCAGAACCTTCCCATCTCCAGCCCGGTTCTTTCTAGCGAATGGGACTCTGGGCAGGTCATCCCTGGACCATGAGCCCATTTACGGAAGTCTACTGTCTCCTTTGTGCTGGTCCTATTAATGAAGATGTCACTTACTGAGTGTCCTGTGGGTGCCACACTGTGGCCTGCATAATCTCCTTTAACTTCTTGCCATCCATGTGGGATGGGGTGAGCCTGTCACAGTTGAAGCCACCTAAGCAGAACTTCCTGATCCTTGCCTTGCCCTGGGGGCAACACATTGGACACACCCCAGTCCCTGTCCCAGGTCTGAGTGCTGAACCCACCATCAGTCCTGGCCCTAGGGACATGGGCACTGAGTGTAGGGCGGGACAGTGGGGCAGGTGTTTGCGCTACTTGAATCCCCTGCTCAGGTTGCACTGCTGGGCTGCAGTCCTAAGAGGCCAGCTCAACCTCACCTGGCAGTCCAGAGCAACTGGACACTGGTCTTGGTTGCAGGTGGCAGGGCTAGTGCCCTTGAAGTCTTTGGTGGGTGAGTTTTTCAATTGTTTATTGAATAGCAAAATTTCACACATTCTAAGTTCTGGAAGCCACCCATGCCTGGAGCACTTTAAAAGTTGTTCCAAGCTGCCTGTTAGGAGCTTGTTGGTCGAGGGTCCTATACTGTCGCACAGTGAGATCATGTGACCTTATGGAACCCAGAGGGCCTTCAGGGCCTCTCAAATGGGCAAACTTCACTAGTGACTGAGATTCAAGCTTCTTCTGGGGGGCAGGGAAGCTTGCAAATGAGGCTTCACATCCCTCGTGGTGCTCAGTTGTCCTCAAGAGCCAGAGGGTGGCTGAGGTGCCTATGGGGACACTCCTTACAGCTGCAGGGATCTGATTGGGCATCCAGATCCGCAGTCAAGAAACAGATGTGTGTACCCCCCAGTATCTTGGTCTGAGAGGTGGGCTCTGGGCATCAGGTAGAAGAGTGCCACTGGATGGTGGGGTTCAGAGGCCCTCATGGGAGTGGGGCTGCTGCTTCCCTCCACTCTCTGCCTCCGCCCCGGCCCACTCATTTCTTCTTTTGTCTCTAGGCTTCCCGTCCTCCCTACTTTTAGCTCTCATGTCTGTCTGATTGCTCTGCTCTGTCCTTCTCGTCCCACCCCATCCTTCACCCAGGCTCCTGTTTGCTTTAATTTGGGGTCAGCAGGCTTTTTGTTGGCTTGTGCCCACTAGTGTGCCCTTGGGGCCTGTGTGAGTGCTTGAGGGCACAGGGCTCATGTTCGCAGATGGGCAAGTGCAGGCTCCAAGCCTGGCAGCCACGGGGAACTCACTTCCCCTCCTCTCAGTGCTCACATAGCCTACTTAGCTTCCTCCGTCTGCTCTAATGTGGGCAAAAACATTTCAGTAAAACAAACTGGAAATGTCAAGCTGGGAGAATCCCAGTAGCCCGTCTCTGGTGAGGTTGGTGCTGTTCTGCATGGGTTTTATTTATTCCATTTATAAAACAGCTGCAGAAGTTGGTAGCAGATGTCATGAGTCCTCTGTCGATAGAGCTATAAATATAAGTTTGTGGCACCTTCATTCCACTCATCGGCCTGATCTGCGTGTCCAGTTTATTTAATTAAAACAGATTACAGTGCTGCTGGCTGTGAGGCGTGTTGTGTGGAAATATCCCAATTTCAGATTGCAGCGGAGCTGGAATAATTTCTGACTTCCAGCTTAGAAAAATCAGACCATTCCCTCTCTTCTTTTCCTCCCCATTACTTCTGTGGGGCTCAGATGGCACTGCCCTCGCAAAGGACTTTCCTTTCTCCTGAGTGTGTTTATTTACTGCTCTGCTGTGTGAAGAGCTAGAGAAGATCACACCGTGAAAAGCAGGGACGAAGCATGATGGGAAACCTTGAAACGGTGAGAGGGCGAGCCAAGGAAAAAACACCTGATCTCCAGGCTGAGAGCTGTCTGTGTTTGAGCACAACTAGGAACTTGGGGACAGGTTGAAAGCACTGGTCCTCAGCACGTAGCGGAAGGCTCCAGCGCACTGGGACAGAGGCATGTGCCAGGAGGTGAGCCTCGTGGGTAAAGGAAGTCTTTCTTCCTTCCCACTGGTGGAGCGTGATTCTCCACACCGCCTTTCAGCAAGGACACCTGCTGTGCCTTAGCCAAGTTCTCACATACATTCTTTTTAATTCTAAAAACAACCCCATGAGATAGGGATGGTATGCCCATCTTATAGATGGAACAATAAGATTCTGACAGCTGAGCTCATCAGATTTTGTGGAAATTACCATTGGTTGAGTATGACATTGTTGACAGGAAGAAACATCGGAATTTGAATTCTGGTTGTGTGGCTTTAAATTCAGTCTCCCCAGCAGCAATTCTCAGACTTGGGCTTGCATCAGCATCCCTACAGGGCTGGTCAGAACACTAGACCCTCCCTCTGACTCAGAGCATGAGGACTGGGGCCTGTGATCCTGTGCTTCTAACAAATTCCTGCTAATGCTGGGGAGCCAACCCAGGCCCACACCTTCGACCCAGTGCCCTGCAGAATCGTTAACATTGAGCTGAATGTGCTAGGGTATTCTGGGGCAGGGTTCATGTCCTCCACCTCAGCAAAGCCCACTCCTGCCCACTAAGTTTCCAGACTGGCAGCCTGTACCCTAACCAGGCTCTGCAGACCATGCACCTGGCCATGGAGCTGCCTGCTTGGGAGTCAGCTCGCTCTGCAGCCAGTGGAAGCTAACTGTCTTCTAGCCACCATTCATAGGCAAGAGTACTTCTGCATCCATAGCCATAACCCAAGGCCACTGTCTTGCAGAGAAGGCACTCGGCCTCAAACGAGACCTGATTCTATGGCCTAGAAAGATCTCTCAGGATGGCTAGCTTGTCACATTTTGTCATAGGTCTGTGTCAGCTAGACCAGGAAAGTGGGCGGCCTGTGGCTTGAGTTTCATCAAGCCCCTCCCGTGTTAACTGTGACCTTGGGGAGATCTACCTGCATGGGCTACAGCCTCTACGTGGGGCTTACTCTGCTCTCAGGGTCCTTCCAGCCAGCCATCTTGTGATTGGACAGAAGCTGTTGCCAGCCCCCATCAGGGCTTTGAGGTGTCCTGTCCCAGCTTGCGTCCTCCTGCAGGTTTTCTTGCCACGTCCTGGGCCTGCTGCGTGCTAGCAGGGGTGCGAGATCATCAGGAGCCACTTCACACTTGAGTGAGGATAAAAATAGCCCTGTTGAGGTCCTGGCACAGCATCCACGTGTCACAAATGATGCGTGTGTCTAGGGCTCGTGTCCGAGCACACACAGCACCCCATCATGGCTATGTGTGTTCCTGCAGTGGATGCTGTACTGGCAATGTGCCACCTTTGCCACACGGTCCCTGAAGACAACACCTTCATACTGAGACCTGCCTTGTCAGTTGTCCCTGAGATAGCTCTTCACCTCTCCAGAGAATAAACAGGGGCTGCCGTGGGGACTCCAACACCCCACTCTAGGGCCTCAGCCTCCCTGTCAGTTGCAGCCTTAAGGTCAGGTCTAGCTTTCTTCATGGTGGTGATATCTTGGGCAGAGCAGAAGCTTTCTCAGCTTGAGTGGAATGAACATAACCGATGGCCATCAACACCAGGCCACTGGCTCAGATGTGCACATCAGCTGTGGCATTCAGGGAACAGCTGGTGGGCAAGATACCTTGGTGGGGTTTTTCTGCTTAGAAGGCAGCCTGGTCCTAGCAGGAAGTTTTAAGGAGAAGGCAGCAGCAGATGGACTGTGTGACCGGCTTCATTTCCTGAGGTCATTGCAGAGGCAGCAAGAAGAAGGCACACTGATGCCCCTAAGAGTATGGAGGAGATACTGTGGAGCTGAGCCCAGCTCCCACTGTCTCTGCTGACTCCCCACCACATCAGGAACAGCATTGCTAAAGGTACTGCACATGAGCTTGGGGAGAAGAGCCTCCCCTGTCTGCCCTTTCCTGGTGACTGCTGCTATATGTCTGTCTAAGGTGAGAGGGTCCTTATTGCACAGACCCTACAGGGCTGTTGGGGTGATGGTCTTGAACCTGTTGTTCAAGTGCCTCAGGTGAACGAGATTCAGGACCTTAGGAAGGATCTAGTCACTATCCAGATGTGGACAAGCTGACTGACAGGGCCTCCACTGTGGAGCAGACAGGGCCTGGTTGGGCCCATGTTTTCTTCCCCCCAGTAGGTGCCTTTCACCCTGCTGCTTGCCCAGGCCACATGCTCAGGAGGCCTCTTTGCCAGAAGTGCTTGACTGAGCCACAAGATGTGACATATCGCCCAGTGCTCATCACATATGTACATGGCACATTCACAGATGTCTGGTTCTGGTTGACTGTCCTACCGAGGCACAGCTCTGTCTGGAGTTGGTAGTAATCGATGGGACATGTCTGTTGATTTGGGGGAGCTTTCTGGGTTCCTGCTGATGCTGGTACTCGAGCAGGCACTGTTTGTCTCTCAGATGCGGGCACTGTAGTCAGAAAAGGCAGCTGCTGCTCACCATCTTTCAGTGGCCAGTGGACAGAGGTAGGGTGGTCAAAGCATGTGTAATAGTTGCTTTGAATATATATTTGGGTGGAATTACTGACTTATAGGTTATGCAGATTTAAACTTTAAGACCAAATTGTTTTCCCAATAGTTTTCCTTCCCCATGTCCACAGACAAGACTCCATTGACTTACGTCCTTTCCACTTCTAGTATTGTAACTAGGAGTTCTGAATTTTGCAGTTTTTGTGTCTCCTTGTTGGTCCTGATTTGCATTTTCCTCATTACTGCCCTTGTTAATTGCCTTCCAGTGCATGCCGTCATATGTTTCCTGTTCTGGGAAGTGTGCATCTTGCCCGCTTTTTTGTCGCATAGCTTATGTTTTTGTATTGCTTTGTAGATGTTTGGAGTGTGGTGGGGGTGTCAGCATCTGCTGTGCTTCCCTTGCCCAAGAAACAGCAGCCTCCTCCTCTGGGCAGAGTGGAAGAGTTGTGCACCGAGAACAGGCCCCGGGACTTTGGCCCCCAGCTCCCCTGCCCTGGTCACTGACCACTGATCAGGCTTGCGGTGGGATTTGGCTTCTAGGCTTCAGTTTTCCTTCTTTGCCAGGATTGTGAAGAGGTGGCTAACAGCAGTCAGGAGTCGCCATGCTGGGAGCCTCCATAGGTGCTCGGCTGCCCTCCCTGTCTGCAGGTGCCTCTCGAGGAGGAGGTCCAGTTGGTGCTACCTCCTGAAGGTGGCTGCCCAGGAGTCAAATTGGAGGGATGGTTCCTCTAGCCTTTTAGCCTTTTGCAGAACTTCCAGCACAAGGAGTCTGCCTTTCTGGGGTGGGCTTTCTCCCTGGCTCTGTGAAGATGACCATAGTTGTATGTGGTCGAGTCACTTTATGGTGGCTTTAGAGACAGAGCCCATGCTGTTAGCTTTAGGGCAGGGGATGTTCCCTTGCCGGCATCCTCCCTTTCTCCATGTGTTGCTTCCTGTCCACTAGAGGCAGCCCGGACAGTGCCTGTGGGGGCTGTGATCTATTCTCACTATGTGATCTTACCCTGACCTGAGGACATGGCCAGTGAAGAGGCCACGTGTGTCTCTGGAGGCCAACCATGCCCATAGGGCTGGGTCCCTGTGCTGCCACTCTGGGATTAGTCTGTGCTTCTTCCCAGGTGGCCTCAGGAACTGCTGCTGGGCCTCACATAGACAGCTTCTCGTTGCTAGATTGCTTCAGCAGGTTCCAGGCAGCCTCAGGGATGCTGGTCTTGGCTGGAGTCGGAGCTGGTGATGTCAGCCCCACAGCTACGGCAGACATGGTGCCTTCGTGCTCATAGGCTCTTGGTCAAGAGGAGTACAGCTCAGGCCCAGTACAGCCACCCTTGGCTCATCTGGTCAAGAACTCCCTGCTTCTTTGCTTGGCCTTTCCATGGCCCACTCAGAACAGGCTATCTGGAGTTTTAGGTTTGTGTGGCATGTAGCCTATCAGCACAGCTACATCAGTCAGTTTCTCTAGAATGTGCATGTGCCAGAGGGAGGTGGATGGTTTCCTCCATCAACTGAGGGCACTGAGCACCCCATGCCAAGTGTCTCCTATCTCCATGCATAACCCAGCAGCAGGGTTTGGGACAGATTTTGGGTGTCATGTTACCAGACTATTCACTCGGTTACATTCATCAAACAAGGATCCTGTCCTGTCTGCAGGGGCAATCAACCCTGGCTGACCTGGTCTGCTGCCTGCTGCCCAACTCCCAGCCCTGCTGGCCCAGCAGGGAGAGGAGGCTGCAGTGAAGGTGGGAGAGGGTCCTTGCTGCAGCCCTGGGAGGGAGTGCTCACACACAGCCTCTGACCATCCTGGTCTTATTTTGCAGGCCCAGTTGACGCAGGCTCTGGAGGAACTGGGAGGCCAGAAACAGAGAGCTGACATGGTGAGTCCTGAAATGGTGCTCAGCTGTCACTGTGTGGCAAAGGGCCGCCCACAGTTTACTGCTTTGATCCTGGGTCTAGAGTCCTATCCCTGTCAGGGCTTGTCCTGCAGGCATGCGTCCTTCCCTGTCTTTGGAAATGGTGTGGAGAATGGAAGAGTGGTGTGATGGAAAGTGAGTTCCAGTTGTGCCAGTAGCAGACTGCTGGCCTCTGCTGGGTAGCTCCCACTGCCCCACATGTGCAGCAGGCGCTGAAGGACGCGTGATGCCAGAGATGCTCAGGTGAGCCATGAGGAGATGCAGTGGGGGCTGGGCTCCTGCTGGCCCTAGCAGCACAGGTGGGGTTGGCCCCAGAGAGGTCTGGTTGAGTCCCTGCTGGGCAGAAGCCCAGATATGGGGCTGAGCAGAGCGGAGACGCCTGTGGGAAGCTGTGCGGAGTCTTGGCATGTTCGCTGTCCACTCAGCAAGTACTAAAGGACAGTCTTGGCTTCTCTGGGGATGCAGCAGCCAGCAGCACAGGCTCCTGCCCTCCTGGCTCACAGTGGAGGGTTCCAACTGTGACTGCGCAGAGAATAAACAGCAAGATCTGAGCTGCTAGTGAAGACAGGACTGCAGGGAAAGGGAGAGGGGGCCAGGGCCGAGGGGCAGGGGATTAGGATGGTGATAGGATGATGGTGGAGGGCCATGGAAAGCAGGGCTGGCTTCGCTGTAGGGAAAATGGCACAGGTGCTGTAGAGAACCTGAGGACCTGCGCCAGGTTTAAGTGGAGTCCTGTGCCCTGGGTGGCGTTTCTATCCTGGAGCAAGTGTGAAGCTGGAGGGAACCAGAGCGGAGCCTGTTTCTGGGCACTCCTGCATCCTGGCCTCGTATCCAGGCAGAAGCTGTGAGCCAGGGCTCCGAGGGGGCACTTTTGTTTCAAGTCCTGGAGAAGGAAGTGTTTCCTGGGAGAGAGGCTCCTTCCCAGACCCTATCAGGAGAAGCCATGAGGGGAGAAGGCTGTCCCTTGGAGATCCCCAGAAGCGCCATCCAGGGCAGGTAGGGCTGGTTTTTCGGAAGTGAATGTGGATAGCAGCACTTAGGTAACAGCCCTGAAGCCTCAGGAGGTCAACTGTAGAGGGACAGCAAGGGATCCTGGGAGGACTCCTTGCCCTCATGGTGGATGGTTCAGTAGCACGCTGCTGTGCTGAGGCAGCCTTCCAGGAGGGCCAGGGTGGGGCTGCAGGCCAACCACATCTGGGTGCCAGTGAGGAGGCAGGTGGCAGGCCGCAGCACAGCTCAGCGTCAGGAGCATCATTCTTACCACCTCTTCTGAAACCTCCCGCATCCACTCTGGCTGCTGCTGCACTGCGGTTCATAGTCTGCGGCATCCTCCGAACTCTGGCTGCCAGGTTTCAGCATCATGGCGGGCAGCTCTACCCCCTCTTCTTTGGCCTGTGGACATTCCACACTTTGTCCTCAATAACTGAGTCCTCCAGGCAGTTCAACAAGGGCCTGTTTCGCGTTGACTTTGAGGAAGCCAGGGTTGAGGTAGGGGCCGGGTGTTCCTTGAGGACTGGTGCATCCATTTACTGAGCCCCAGGGAGACCCTGATGTTCTGTGTGTCAACATGCATGGTTTCCTTGGTGTTGACCTGAATTGAAATGAGCCCAAGGGCCTTGTTTTCATAATGTGCACGAGGCCAAGAGGAATTAGAAATGAGTTGTGCTAAGCACATGCCAGGCCTGTGGCTTTATGACTAAGCAGCTGGCTGGTCACTCACTGCTGCCCTTGAATTTGGACCCTCTATTTTTCCTCAGGAGCAGGAGTGCCTTGACCCTGACCCCTGCCCTCCCCTGTTTCCATGTGGCTTTGGAGAAACTGCTAACCCTGGGTCTCTTCTCAGGGAGGTGAGAAGATAGAAGCTTTTGGGCCGTTAGGCCAGAGTGGGCATGGGCAGCCCCTGTGGCACAGGTGCTGCAGGTCTCCTCCATGAGCAGGCTCTGCACCTTGCACCGGGCGGGCATGTCCCTGGGGTGCAGGTGGACAGGGTACAGGTTCCTCATGTGGGTTTCCTTCAGATGAATGTTGACCGCAGGTTTTTCTCTCTGCCTCTGACTGCCCAGACCTCAGCTTGTTTCTTCTTGTTTATTTTACTTCTCTCTCCTTCTTTCTAGTTAAAAGGAAAATAAGACATGGCAGTGCCTGGGGGCCAGGGGAACAGCATCTGCTCTTACCTCTGACCTTCCCACCAGCGCACCTGGGGCCAAGGGGTATCTGCTGCTAAGTCAGGCCTCATGCTGCCCTTGGGGAGGCTGGGCGGGGAGGCAGGGGAGAAACCCAGGGCCTGGCCATCTGTGTTCAGATCCTGACTCTGCCACTGTTTCCTGTGGGCTATGTGACTGGCCCCAGGCTCCTCTCCAGCAGGGACTGTCTGTCCTCACTGAGCCTGCTAGGTGGTTTCCCCTGAGCCACAGACCCCAGGCTAGGCAGCCCCATCCTATGGGGCTATTCTCCATGGGAACGTGCTTTATCTGTGCCAGCTGTTAGGGGAGTCTCTGGTCATGAGTGTTACTATGGCTAGTCCTACTGAAACTCCAATTGACTTTTCAGTTTTAATTATTTTAGTAGCCCCGTGTAGCAGGTGGCCCCAGATTGCCCAGGCTGCCTGGGTGATCCCAACAGGACATTCTGTGCCCTTCCTCTCTAGGCGCCTCTCAGCGAGGCCATGTGGGATGCTCTCTCCACCCTCCCGCTTCCTGCGCTCCCGGGTCCCTTTGCTGCTGGCTTGCTCTGCTCCTTTTGTGGATTTAGCTTGTGTTCTCAGCCTTGTTCTTTTGTTCTGACTTGTGGTCTCTTCTGTGCCGGCTCCCAGGGGATGAGGCTGACATCTCTGGCTGGCTCCTCCTCCTCTGGGGAGAAAAGTCCAGAGCAGAGGGGCCATGGGAACCACAGTGGGGCAGGGGGACAGAGCTGTCGACCTCAAGGCCACCCCTTCCATCCTGCTTGCCTTGGGTCTGAGGCCACAGCCATGGGCTCTGCAGAGTGGACTCCAGGTCTCATTCCCCTGGCTAAACCAGAACCCCTCACTCCTGGAATTCGAAGTAGAATACATACCAGAGTGCTGCTGCCATACCCACAGGACCAGCTCTTCATCCAGAGATGGGCGTGGATAAAGGCAGCCAGAGTTCACTGTGCCACCAGCTCTGCCTCTGAGGCCCCCATTCCCTATGGCAGAGATGGCTTTTGGGGTACTATCTGGCACCTTGGGCCCTCAACAGTGGGGTCAGGTGGCCCATCTGGAGAACTCCTTACGCAAGGTGTCCAAGGCTGCTGGGGGAGGCAGCCCTACCTCCATGTCTGCAGCCCCTCTCTCAGCGCATCTGCTAGGAGGAAAAGGAGAACTTTAAACATCTCTAGCTAATTGCAGATGACAAGACAAAGGCAGTTTGACTTCCCATTATTAACCAGCAAACCATACTAATTAGTGAACATAAGTACAGTTCATGCTTTTTTCTTTAAGTGCAATTAATATCACAAGGAAAGAAGTCCCGGGCCACAGTCCTGTCACTAACACACCTCATCCTAATTAGATATGGCTAGTGGTGGCTGAAGAGATGAAAGTTTTCATCACAACTATAAAAAGTCCTCAAATATTTTATATACTTGAGAGAGTGAGGATTGAGAGTTTATTTTCTGGTTTAAGAGGCATGACACCCCTCACAGCTTGATGTAAATAAGCATCTGTTTCTCTCAGTTTTCAGTCTCCCCCAGTGGGGTTCTTCTTTGGCTCCTACTCCTCACTCCTCACTCCCACAAGAGCTCTGAGGTAGGTGAGTCTGTCCCAGGAAAGTGCTGTGGCTGCAGCAGAGCCAGGGCTCAACCAGCCCTCCCGTCACCCTAGTCTGCTCCCTCCACAGTCACCTTCATGTACGGAGGCTGCTTGCCCTGGGTAGAGAGTGTTCTACAGAGGGTCCCACATCTGGGACCTCCAGTAAGGCAGCCCTGTGTCTTGTGTGAAGGCCCCGGGCATCGGGCCCTCATGTGCAGGAGTGTGCCGTCTCTGGAGTCCACTTGGTTTCTTGGAGCCTCAGGCTTCTTGTTATGTGCAAGGAAGAGCTGGACTCATCCTAGGTGGCCTTGCTGGTACACTGTCCTCCTTGGTGCTGATGCCAGGTTGGATCTTGGACCAGAAGCAAGCTGGTTCTTCAGTGTTTGTGACTGTTACCTGTCCATCACGATTCTGCTCTTGTCACAACCTGCCAGCTCGGCCCCCACCGCCCAGCCAGTAACTGTGAGCCCTTCCTGGTAGGGAGACTGGCAGAGCAGTTACTCTATGCGAAGGTCCTGCTTGTGACTGGGCACCAGGCTGGAGAAAATTGATGTTGGTGAGCTCTAGAGGAGAACTGACTGCAGGATGGATGGGTGACACTGAAGGCTAAGGGCTGTCCCCTGGTTTGGGCAGCCAGTTCACTTTATGCCACATAAAGTGTGTCCCAAGTGAGTCTGGAGAAAGGTTTGAAGTCTGAGTCTCTGGCCTCCTTCCACTGGCCTCCCTCCCATCCTCGGAGTGCCCGTTTCACACCTAGAGCCTCTCACGTGCACACAGGAGCAGCCCTCCCTGCAGTGTGGCCACAGGCAGGCACTTTGCTTGCTGAGTTTCTATTTATTTTAATTTTTATTTTTTTAAGTATGACATAGAATCTTTGTTTTCATTTTATTCTTAGCTTTATTTTATTTTTAATTGTTGTTTGTTTAATTAGTTATACATGACAGTAGAATGCATTTATGCACTTTGATATATCATGCACAAATGGGGGATAATTTCTCATTTTTCCTATTATACATGTTGTAGCTCCCTGAACGTTCACTGCCTCGTCCCCAAATTGGAGGGAGAGGAAGTTCCTTGGATGTCTGGCAAATCTGCCTGAATGTGTGTGTTTGAAAAGACCCAGGCCTCTTAGTGCAGCATTGCTGGGGGTGACCGTAGCCTGGTCCTCATTGGGCGCCATGGAGCTGGCACAGGGCTCTCTTCCTGTGCCCATTAGTCTGACTTCTGCCTTTAGTCTTATTTCTGGCGTACATGTCAAGGCTCCTCGGTGCGAGGGAGGACTTTTACAGACTGAGGCAGACAACAGGTTCCCTTTAAGCACCTCTTGCATTCAGGCTAAACTTACCTGATGCAGTATTTACCAAGTGCCTCTTCTGGATCTTACTCTGAAGGTTCAGGGAGGCTGTGACTGTGTCTCAGGACTGTCTCCCTGCTATAACAAAAATGCCACACATTGGGTGGCTTAAAGAAATATAAGGCTGGCAGTTTTGGAGGCTGGATATCCAAGGTTAAGTGTCTGGTGAAGCTCCTCCCTGGTTCTCGCTGTTGCTTAGTATGTTGAGAGGGGTGATAAAGCTCCTGGGCCCCTTCCTTGAGGGCACTGGTCACCCTTCAGAATCTTATCATCTCCCAGAGGTTCCTCCTGAGACTACCGCCCTGGGTGAGATTTTAGCACGTGGATTTGGGACGTAGACAAGCAGTCTGGCATGTTCTCATCTTGAGTGTGGCCAGCCTGTGTCTTCACCTAGTCCTTGCCACCTGGCAAGGGCGTACCCATACATGCTCCCTCTTGCGCTGACCCCCAGCCCCTTGCCTGCTCTGAGTAGCCCTCTTCTCACACTTCTCGTGCTGTCCCTTCTCCTGGAATGTGCTCAGTGTTGCAGAGCCCAGTTGTCCCTTCAGGTGAAGATGTACTTCGCCATCCCTCTTCCCTGCTAGTCCCTCCCTTCATGCAGACATGCTCTTTTTTTTTTTTAATTGGTTGTTCACAACATTACAAAGCTCTTGACATATCATATTTCATACATTAGATTGAAGTGGGTTATGAACTCCCAATTTTACCCCAAATGCAGATTGCAGAATCACGTTGGTTACACATCCACAATTTTACATAATGCCCTATTAGTAATTATTGTATTCTGCTACCTTTCCTATCCCCTACTATCCCCCCTCCCCTTCCCTCACGTCTTCTCTCTCTACCCCATCTACTGTAATTCATTTCTCTCCTTGTTTATTTTCCCATTCCCCTCACAACCTCTTATATGTAATTTTATATAGCAACGAGGGTCTCCCTTCATTTCCATGCAATTTCCCTTTTCTCTCCCTTTCCCTCCCATCTCATGTCTCTGTTTAATGTTAGTCTTTTCTTCCTGCTCTTCCTCCCTGCTCTGTTCATAGTTGCTCTCATTATATCAAAGAAGACATTTGGTATTTGTTTTTTAGGGATTGACTAGCTTCACTAAGCATAATCTGCTCTAGTGCCATCCATTTCCCTGCAAATTCCATGATTTTGTCATTTTTTAGTGCTGCATAATGTTCCATGGTGTATAAATGCCACATTTTTTTTATCCATTCATCTATTGAAGAGTATCTGGGTTGGTTCCACAGTCTAGCTATTGTGAATTGTGCTGCTATGAACATCAATGTGGCAGTATCCCTGTAGCATGCTCTTTTAAGATCTTCAGGGAATAGTCCGAGAAGGGCAATAGCAGGGTGAAATGGTGGTTCCATTCCCAGCTTTCCCATGAATCTCCATACTGCTTTCCAAATTGGCCGCACCAATTTGCAGTCCAACCAGCAATGTACAAGTGTACCCTTTTCTCCACATCCTCGCCAGCACTTGTTGTTTGACTTCATAGTGGCTGCCAGTCTTACTGGAGTGAAATGGTATCTTAGGGTGGTTTTGATTTGCATTTCTCTGACTGCTAGAGATGGTGAGCATTTTTTCATGTACTTGTTGATTGATTGTATGTCCTCCTCTGAGAAGTGTCTGTCTGTTCAGGTCCTTGGCCCATTTGTTGATTGGGTTATTTGTTGTCTTATTGTCTAATTTTTTGAGTTCTTTGTATACTCTGGATATTAGGGCTCTATCTGAAGTGTGAGGAAGAAAGATTTGTTCCCAGGATGTAGGCTCCCTATTTACCTCTCTTATTGTTTCTCTTGCTGAGAAAAAACTTTTTAGTTTAAGTAAGTCCCATTTGTTGATTCTTGTTATTAACTCTTGTGCTATGGGTGTCCTATTAAGGAATTTGGAGCCCGACCCCACAATATGTAGATCGGAGCCAACTTTTTCTTCTATCAGACGCAGAGTCTCTGATTTGATGTCAAGGTCCTTGATCCATTTTGAGTTAACTTTTGTGCATGGCGAGAGAAAGGGATTCAGTTTCATTTTGTTGCATATGGATTTCCAGTTTTCCCAACACCATTTGTTGAAGATGCTATCCTTCCTCCATTGCATGCTTTTAGCCCCTTTATCAAATATAAGATAGTTGTAACTTTGTGGATTAGTCTCTGTGTCCTCTATTCTATACCATTGGTCCACCCGCCTGTTTTGGTACCAGTACCATGCTGTTTTTGTCTATTACTCTGTAATATAGTTTGAAATCTGGTATTGCTATACCGCCTGATTCACACTCCTGCTTAGAATTGCTTTTGCTATTCTGGGTCTTTTATTTTTCCATATGAATTTCATGATTGCTTTATCTATTTCTACAAGAAATGTCATTGGGATTTTGATTGGCATTGCATTAAACCTATAGAGAACTTTTGGTAATATCGCCATTTTGATAATGTTAGTTCTGCCTATCCATGAACAGGGTATATTTTTCCATCTTCTAAGATCTTCTTCTACTTCTCTCTTTAGGGTTCTGTAGTTTTCATTGTATAAATCTTTCACCTCTTTTGTTAGGTTGATTCCCAAGTATTTTATTTTTTTTGAGGGTATTGTGAATGGAGTGTTTTTCCTCATTTCCGTTTCAGAAGTTTTGTCGCTGATATACAGAAATGCCTTTGATTTATGCGTGTTGATTTTATATCCTGCCACTTTGCTGAATTCATTTATTAGTTCTAGTAGTTTCTTTTTTTAAATTTTTTTTCAAAAGATAGAGTGAGAGGAGAGAGAGAGAGAGAATTTTTAATATTTATTTATTTTTTTAGTTCTCGGCAGACAAAACATCTTTGTTTGTATGTGGTGCTAAGGATCTAACCCGGGCCGCATGCATTCCAGGCGAGCGCGCTACCGCTTGAGCCACATCCCCAGCCCTGAGTTCTAGTAGTTTCTCTGTAGACCCTTTTGGGTCTTCTAGGTATAGAATCATGTCATCCGCAAATAGTGGTAATTTAAGTTCTTCTTTTCCTATTTTTATGCCTTTAATCTCTTTTGTCTGTCTAATTGCTCTGGCTAGTATTTCAAGGACTAAATTAAATAGAAGTGGTGAGAGAGGGCATCCCTGTCTTGTTCCAGATTTTAGAGGGAATGCCTTCAACTTTTCTCCATTCAGAATGATGCTAGCCTGAGGCTTAGCATAGACAGCTTTTACAATGTCAAGGTAAGTTCCTGTTCTCCCTAGTTTTTCTAATGTTTTGAACATAAAGGGATGCTGTACTTTGTCGAATGCTTTCTCTGCATCTATCGAGATGATCATATGGTTCTTATCTTTAAGTCTATTGATGTGGTGAATAACATTTATTGATTTCCGTATATTGAACCATCCTTGCATCCCAGGGATGAATCCTACTTGATCAATGGTGCACAGTTTTTTTGATGCAGACACGCTTTTTTCATACTGCCTTTGTGGGACATGATTGTCATCACCACCACCATCATCTCACCATCGCATTTTCCTAGGCACAGTGATCTTAGGGTAGCCAGTGTTTGCTGCTGCACATTTTGTTCCAGTCACATACTCAGTGCTCTGTGTGGCTTATTTTACCATGACCCTCCTGGCAAACCCGTAAGTTGGTCAAATTGTGGTTCCAATTATTCCGAGGAGGGAACAGGCTCAGTGAGGACTGTGATGTGCCCATGTTTACATAGTTAGGAGATAGCCTGCTGGAGCTCAGTCCCAGGTGCCTCCAAACCCTGGGAATCCTGTACTGCAGCCATGAGGTGCCATTTCCAAGTGTCCTGTGAGCTCCACAGAAATGGGGGATCTAGTAGAACTCAGCCTCCGAGCACGGGCCAGGGCCAGGCCAGCAGCTGACTGATTAGATGTGGACATTTAGGAGCAGGTTGTCCATGCACCTCTGTCTCTTCCCATCAGGTCAGCAAAGGTCCAAGACCCTGTCACCTTGCAAGGGTGCACTTTAGAAACAGTAGTCTGAAGTTGTTACCTTAGCCCAGAAAATAAGTTTCCAGTGGCTTAATTTCTGGGCCTTAGCCATAGAAGGTAGGTGGATCCCCACTCACCTTCAGAAAAGTAGAAGAAAAGTTCCCTTGTGGAAGGAGCCCTGCCGCCAGGACATAGATTCTGAGTGGCAGAGCCCTATGCTGTGTGTGGTGTCTATTCTGTGAGACCTTTCTGTGGTTTTCTTTTGCAGAATCGCCCTAGGCATCCTCATGGTTTCTCTTTCAAGTGAACTTCAGAGTCAGCTTCCCAGGGTTCCTAGAAACCCTGTTGGAATTGTGTAACCCATGGGCTGACTCCCATGAGGTCTTTGCAGTATGGACACCTCATGTGCTTCTTCCCCATGTTGGCCTCTCTGTCCTTCCCTCCACCTGGAGGTTCTTGCCCCTCTGTTAGGTGTACTTCTGGTGTGTGTCCCTTGGCAGATGCACTCCCAGGTGTTTGTAGTTCCTTTTGCTGGCAGGTTGCTTGTTTATAACCCCTGCTGGGCTTAGGGGAGGGAGAGGAGAGAGGAGGAGAAGGTGTATGCTTTAGCAGAAAGAACCCCTGTGGATTCTACCAGACAAAAGGTAAAAAGATTTAGTCTATAATCACAAAAAGAAGAATTGGTTAATTTATCTTTAGAAAGCTGGGAGTAATTCCACCAAGGGGCGGGTCTTGCCCTCATCCTAGTTCTAGGTACTCAGTGCTTTGTGATTTCAACTCTGGGCACCTTTGGTGGCGCTCTCTGCTCAGCTCTTTTCCAGCTACCAGTTTCATGCTGTGTCAGCCTTCAGCACTTCTCCTCTGCTATGCTGCTCAAGCCCCCAGGCCCCTCACTCACTGTCCTGAGCTCCCTCTTGGGGTGGAGTGTCTCGGAGAGGGCAGGTGACCCTGCCTGGTGCAGGAGCAGTTCTCCTTTCTCTGAAGAGCCTGCCCTGCCAGCTTTTCCAGAGTCACTTGCCTTCGTTCCTGAGCCCTGCCAGCAGCTCCTCCCGGGCACGTCTTGCCCTCCACACTGCTCCGCAGTCCCAGTGTTGCTTGATCCTTGTGCACCTGGGCTTTCCCTCCAACCAGGGAGCATGGGGCCATGTGGATGCCTGTGTCAACTGCCACTAAGCTCCAGAGAGCCCTTGCCAGGGTAACCTATGCATGCAAGGTCTTCCAAGGACATGGAGCCTCCGGATTAGAGCAACTGCTTGGTGGGGAAGCTCCTTTCCATAGGGGCTTTCATGTTCAGTTGCTTCTCCTAGGTAGATTTCATTGTCCTGCATCCAGCAGGCAGGAAGTTAGCTGCAGACCCTCGCTTCTTACCTGCTGTTCTAGGGAGGAGGCACCTCATTGATTCTGGTCAAGCATCAGAGTCAGTGGAAGCACATGTGCACCGACTTCACTCATCAGGCCCTGGAGCCATTGTTCTTCGAGGGCGGATGGGGTGGCAGGAACCCCCTTAAAGCCTGTTGGCACTCCTCCATGTGCCAGGTAGCACTGCTTCTAGACATGCACTGCTGTTGATTTTATTCTGTTTCACCTCTCAGTACTGGCTTCCTCCAAGTCTCGACGGCTCTGCCTTCTGCTGCCCTAGAGCAGAGGCACAGTTGGCTCAGGACTTATCAGTCAGTGGCCATGTACCTACCCCAGACCTTCCAACGCTGACAGTACAGCACTATCCATCCCTTTGGAGCTTAGTCACTCTGCTCTGCAGAGGCCTCCTCCCTAGGGGGCACCAAGGACCACTTCAGAGCAACGAGCTGGCTGTCCCGGGTGGAAACTATTGGGTTCTAGCGGGGCTTCTTTTTCTGACAAGCAGTTATTTCCCAGCTCAGGGACTGGCTGTGCTTAGCTGGTGGTGTCTGTGTGAGCTGTCACTGGCTATACAGCCTCTTGTAGCCCATGTCTCCCTCCAAGCTGGAATGGAAATGGTAGCGAGGGCTTAATTTAAGATCCCTCCCTCACCTTACCAAGAAGCAGAAGCCTCTCCAGAGACCCTCCTGGTGATGGGCTGGACGTAGAGCAGGATGGTGGCCTCTGGGCAAGGTTCCCATCCTGATCTCAAAATCACCTCTTGGAGACATGAGCCATTTCTTCCCAGATTGTGCCCTAAGGAGCCCGTTGTGGCCTCAGGGCCTTCTAAGACCCAGCACTCGGTGTCGCCAACACTCCAGTAGTATTTATCACAGATGAAGACTCACATATGTCGTCGAGTTCCCTATTCAATGGTCTTGGCATCCTTTTTAAAAAGCAACTGAGTCAGGCACAGTGGTGCATGCCTATAATCCCAGCGACTCAGGAGGCTGAGTCACAAAGATCGCAAGTTCATGTGACACTGCATGGGTGTGTGCACATGGAAGAGCAATGCTGCCTCTGGTGCCCAGCAGTGGTCACGTTAATTAGAATTGCTGTTGAGTGTGGGGGAGCAAGTTGCCCAGCTTTTCCACTGGTTATTACTTTGTGGAATTAGGTAAGGCCTCTGGGATCAAACCATGCATCCTCTCAAATTAAACTGGAATACACAGTCTCTATTTAAAGATTTTGCCATGTGGGGGAGGCAGCCATGAGCACTATTAGCATTAAAGTTCCATGAAGCTTTGGGGCTAAGGGCACAGCTGGCAGGCTAGGCCTGCGCAGAGAGGAGGGACCTATGGACAGGAGCACCAGGCAGGTTTAGGGCACTGGGCTATCATGACCTAGGGAGGCTCCTGGGCTTTGTGCTGGTGTGGGCAGCTCTCACAGGAGTCCATGCCTGGTTCTGCTGCAGTCTGGGTTTTATGCCATCTGCTTGGAAAGCTCCACCTTAAAGTGTTAGCTGTTTCCTGCTTTGGGTATCTGGACTGTCCTGGCCTTGGCCCCACTCTCTACTCCTCTCCTAGAAAAACTGCAGTTGTCCTACCTGAAATTCAGTTGTTTTCATCTTATTTGCATGTACCTTTGGATTGTGTAAATCAGATTCAAAATCTGGTCTGTAAGATCAACCAAATTGATAAACCCTTAGCCAAAGCAATCAGGAAAGAAAGTGGGAAGACAGAAAGTACCATATCAGGAGTGAGAGAACTAACACTCATTTTATGGTTTGTTTTTTTGTTTGTTTGTTTGTTTTCAGATTGGAGCCATCCTAGTGGGTGTGAAGTGGTATCTTATGGCTTTGATTTGCACCTCCCTGGTGGTCAGCGTGTGCCTCCATGCCCGGCTCCATTGCCCATTTTTAAACTGGGCCATCTTTTTGTTGATGAGTTGCAGGAGTTCTTTGTGCATTCTGAATACTAAATCTTTGTCAGGGTTATGATTTTCAAATACCTGATCCCTATCTGTAGTGTGTCTTTTTATTCTCTTGATAAAATGCTTTGGTTATACAGAAAGTTTTAGTTTTGATGAAGTCTTATTTTATCATTTTTTTTCAGTGCCATATCTTAATAAGTCATTGCCTGATCCAAAGTTAGGAGGATTTACTCCTATGTTTCCTTCTAAAGAGTTTTGTAATTTTACCTTTTACATATAGGTTTTAATCCATTTTGAGTTAATTTTTTAATATGGTGTGAGGTAGGGGGTCTAACTTGATTCTTTGTATGTGGATGTTCAGTAGCCTCAAAACCATTTGTGAAGAGACTCTTCTTTCCCTGTTCAGTGGTCTTGGCATCCTTGTTAAAAAGCAACTGAGTCAGACACAGTGGTGTATGCCTGTAATCCCAGCGACTCAGGAGGCTGAGGCATGAAGATCGCAAGTTCAAGGCCAGCCTCAGCAACTTAGTGAGGGCCTTAGCAACTTAGTCAGACCTTGTCTCAAAATATAAAAAAGGCTGGGGATATGGTTCAGTAGTTAAGTACCCCTTGGTTCAATTTCTGTGTTATGGTTTAGGTCTGAAGTGTCCCCCCAAAACTCACATGTGAGACAATGCAAGAAGGTTCAGAGGAGAAATGGTTGGATGGTAGGAGTCTTAACCTCATCAGTGATTTGATTCACCTATAGGGATTAATTGAAGTGGTAGGTGTGGCTGGAGGAGGTGGGAGTTGGGATATGGCTACAGGGTATATATTTCATATCTGGAGAGTGGAGTCTTTCTCTGCTTCTTGATCACCGTGATGGGAGTTCCTTCCCTGTACCACCCTCTCCCGCCATGATGTTTAGCCTCACCTCCAGCCATGAGGAATGGAGCTGGCCTTCTGTGGACTAAGACCTCTGAAACTGTGAGCCCTCAAATAAACCTTTCCTCCTCTATAGTTGTTCTGGTCAGATCCTTTAGTCAACAGCAGTGAAAAAGCTGACTAAAACATTCTGGTACCAAAAAACCAAAACAAAACAAAATCAAGTGATCGATCATAGGTATTTAGGTTTATTTTGGGACTCAGTTCTGTTCTGTTTATCTTTCCTTATTCTATTGCCGGATTGTTTTAATCACTGTAGCTTTGTACTAAGTTGGGGAAAATCTGTCAACTTTATGTTCTTTCCTTTAAGATTGTCTTGGCTATTGAGGGTCTCTTGCAGTTCCACATGAATTTTAGGATAAGTGTCCCCCCCCAATTTCTGGAAAAAAAAAAGTTTTCATTTGGGATTTTGACTGGGGTTGCATTGAATCTGTATGTAACTTTGGGGAATCTTACTGTCTTAACAGTAATAGTGTTCTAACCTGTGAGCATGAGCACAGAAAGTCTTTACTTATATTGAGGTTTTCTTTTAATTCCTTTCAGCAATGTTTTATAGTTCATAGCATTACAAGTCTTTCACCCTCTTACTTAAACATACTTGTATTTTATTCTCTTTGGTAATATTAAAAATGGAATTGTTTTCTTAATTTCCCTTTTGATTTGTTCATTGCTAGTCCATAGAAATGCCTCTGGATTTTTTTATGTTAATCTTGTATTTTACAGTTTTGCTAAATTCATTTATTAGTTCTAATAGATTTAATTTTAGAGGGTTTTTTTGTTTTTTTTTTAACATGTGAGATCAATGTTATCTATAAGTAGTTTTTACAGTTTGAATGCCTTTTTTTTTTTTTTTTTTTGCCAGTGACCCTAACTGCATAGGGTCAGAACAGTGCTGCATAACCATGGTAAAAATGAACATCCTTTTCTTGATCCTGATCTCAAGAGAAAACTGTCAGTCAGTTTTTCATCATTAAATATGCTGTTAGCCATGTGTGCTCATCTTTGTCCTTTAACATGTTATGGAAGTTCCTTTCTATTCCTACTCATTGAGTACTTTTATCTTCAAAATGCATTGGATTTTGTCAAATGCCTTTTCTGCCCAGTTGCCCAGCCCAGCCCTTTATTTAAAATAAATAAATAAAAATTTGTAGTTGGATAGCATGCCTTTATTTAATTTATTTATTTTTATGTGGTGCTGAGGATCAAACCTAGTACCAGGCAAGCGCTGAGTTTCTTTTTCCATGGAGTAGTCTAGTTGGACTGGAATACTCTGACATGTGGATCTCCATCTTCTCTATGACTTGTTCTTGTGTGTGTCTTGGCCTGGCAGGGTATCCCTCGATCCTGTTGGCCCCAGCATCCCCCTTGAGAATGAGTAAGTTGTAATGTCCCCTTCCTTGCCTCCTGCACCTGCAGTATTAGGGGTAGCAACATCTGTACTGGTCCTAAGTGTGAGTAAAGAGGAGAGTGATCTATATGTACTGTGTGTGTCAGTGTATGGACTTGGGCACAAGGTCACCAGGATTCATGGCAACGTCCCCTGCGCCTGTGGGGCCGCTGCACTGCAGCCGCTCTCAGGACTGCTGGCTGAGTGGGTTCTGCGGGAGCTGCCGACACTTGCACCTCCTGCCATCCACACAGGTTTCTGCAGTGATGAGTAGCTCGTGGCTGAGTTCTGAACAAAAAGAACTGGTACTTCCTCAGCACGACTACAGCTGCTGCTCTGAAGAATGTGCTGATACTAACAGTGCACAAGAACATATTTTGTGATTTTTACCAAAGGCGATGTTTCTCGGGCTAGTCTCAGATAATTATAAATAGCTTTGGCACCAGTGTGAATGTTGGCAGGACGTTCAAAAGTTGTGCTTAGTGCAAGACAAGTCTTCCTTCCTCAGGTATGTCCAGTGCATTACGGGTGGACTGCTTGGAAGTGCCAGTGGAGACCCTTTCTTGTCTGAGTGAAGCGCTGTCCTGTGAGCCCCTGTGTCAGCGCATGCAGGTTTAGGGTTGTTAGGAAGGCTGCCGTGTGGAGCAGGCTGGGTAAGTTCTGAGTGCTGTCATTCCAGCTATTTCCACAAACTGTGCTCTTCAGCTTTTTGGCCATTGTCCTGATTGACATTTTTCTCATCCATATGGTAATGGTTTGGTCTGGGTCAGGAGTGAGCAGACTTTGGCCCACAGGCCAAACCCAGCCTGATGCAATTTCTGTAAGTAAAATTTTCTTGGAACTTAGCTGTACTGGTTCACTAGCAGCTTGTGCACTGCATGAGCAGAGACCATGTAGTCTGCAAGGTGGAATCCATAGGCCCTTTCCTGCAGAAGCTGTCTGACCCTGGTCTAGGTGATACATACAAGTGGCAACACCTTCAGTTTCGGGTTTGATGTCAACTGTAAGCCTGGGCTCTTGTGTCTGAAACTAGAGCCAGAGTCCTGCCACCTCTACTGAGGCTTCCTGAATAGGGCCCCTAGCCTGACAAGACATAGCATAATGTGGCGGGGTCTGGGTCCCCCAAGACCTGGCTCTTGGTAGACCCAAGAGGAGCTCAAGAGGCAGCACTTGTCGCTGTTGCCCTGCACACACCCAGGCCCATTCTTGCCCAAACAGAAGCTATCAGTTGAAACCAGAGTTTGGGATGAAACTAGATTCTTCGCTTCTGCTAGGGTGGGTGGGGTCTGCATAAGCTGAGGGCCTCTGTAGCTGAGAAATGGGTTGCAGTTCTTAAATGGTGGGCTCTGCCCTCCAGTGTTACAGCAGACCTCAGCAGCTCACCACCAATTTCTTTATGAGTTCTTGTCTCACATATTTGAAGAATGAAATCCACTGATGAGGATGAGTGCAGATAAGAGTAGGATTTATTCAAGTCTGAGTAGAAACAGAACTTCCAAAGAGTGAGAGGGGACCCTAAAGTAGTTGCTGCTTGCATGTGCTAGTCAAGGGGTTTATATAGCACTTGGGTCAACGTAATTAGTCCAAATTAATGTTATTCAGTGTTTGGAAAAGTATCAATGCTACTGGTTAGCCCTGCAATCCCATTCGGGTCTGACCCACTTCTGTTTTCCCTGCCACTCATGGGGAAGAGGAAGGTCAAGGTCGGCAAACCATGAATGCACAGGCTTTCTGGGCTGTGGTGCTATGTGGTGCAGGTGTCTGCACTGTGCCTGGGCTGGGGCACCACAAGATGACAGGTCATCATGTCCTGGCTTGCTGTGCTCTGATGTGGCGGTCTCTGCAGGGCCACAACCCATGCTTTCCACCTGTGCTCCTGCTTACCTGGGCCACCATTCTGCAGCTCCACCATTGCTTTATTACCAGTTTTTGGTGGAGATTAATGAGCAGGCTAAATGACTTGGTGGCTAGGGGGGGGCCATAGCAGAGGGATACCTTTGCTTCATCCCGGTTTATGAAACAGGTGCCCAGGGGAGACAAGGGACCCTGCTAATGGCCCCTCCCTGCAACGTGGTCAGAATCCACAGAATAGGCCACGATTATGAGGCTACCCACCCCCAGTTACATCTGTCCACGCTGGAGGCAGAGAGGCAAGGTGGTGAACTGGCTCCAGGAGCCCATCATCCCCCAGACACAGCTCGAGGAGTTTCCTCATGGTATTCTGCTGCTGGGAAGCAGCATAGGAGGCACGCCATGTGCAACTCCATGGGCCACCCGAGTGTATCCATGCTGCAGCCTTCGTGGTAGTGTGTGTGCTGTTAGGTTCTGCCCATGCTGGGAATGTGTGTGTTTCGTGTTTACTTATGTTTTGGCAAACAACATATGAACTTGGTGCAAAGTGAAGAGAGGGGAGAAACAGGAATAAGTGGTCTTCTGCCAGCCCCTGTCCTCCAGGGTGTTTGGCAGATAGGTTCGTTTGCTGGCCTCTTCAACTTGCTGTCTGACTTCTTCCATAAGCAGCCCTGTGATAAGGCTCTTGGGCCCGTTTTAGGGAATAGACAAAGCAGAAGCCCAGAAAGTTCTCTGTAGTTTGCATCTGGGTGAATGGTGGGCCAGGTCTCCATTTCTCCGTGACTTCACTTTTTCTGTCATTTTCAGAACAGCCTGTCTAGGCTCGCTGAGCTCTCCCTGGGGACGGGCATGTTCCTTCAGCGGGTCCTGAAGACCTGTATCCTGTGTGGCTGCTGGCAGGGACATAGTGGTGGGTGAGGAGCCCTAGTGGTGGAGCACATGGGTGCCTGGTTTCAAAGGCTGGCCAGCCTCCCTCTCCCCTGCCAGCCAACCTGGGTCAACTCCTGCTCCTGAGTCAGAGCTTTCAGCACGACGTAGCCCCTGGTGTAGTCCCCAAGGTGCTTGAGCCCAACTTACTGAGGGACTTGCTGCTACCACATTGGTCACTGCCCCAGGGCTGCAATTGCCAGCTCTTTTCCACGGGCCCGTGATTCATTTGGACCAGGCACTGTTGGGAATCATGCCTCTTAATCTAGAAGAGCCTGTCAGAGAAAGGAATATCAATTTGTATATTAGCCTCAGAGATTGCAGTTGGGCAGCACAAGCCCTCTCTTTAGGAGATTAAATTTGAGTGGAACAGGAGACATTCAGGGTAATGTGCACAAATTGCTCTTTGGCCATGGCAGGCAGTGAGCCCCTGCCCCTGTGCCCTGCCTACTGTGTCCATGCTCACCTGGTGGCCTGTGCTCAGGCCCAGCCTGTTAAAAACCTAAGAATATCGCTTCTTTGGGGTCTTTGGCAGGGAGGAGAGCTTCAGTGTGGGGCTGTTTGGTTCTAAGGCATTTGGCAGAGTCTCTCAGAAGGCACAATCCAATTAGTCCTTGTGTTCACTGTTCTTTTAAACCGACTCTAAACACAAGTTTTTCTCAGTGAAGTATGAAATAGGCAGTTGCAGCCTGCAATATTAATGCATTTTCAATTTTTTCTGTCCTTCGTTTTGGCCAAGTAATAGCAGCGTGGATTAGCTTGGTGTGTCTGAAAGAAAGCTGGTAATGGATGCTCTCTTGGTGTAGGCTGGCCTTCAGAGTGAGGGCAGGTCCCCTGGGACCTGAGAAGCCTCATGTGCAATGTACTGGGGCCCAGAGAGGAAGAAAGACAGGCCGTGGCCACACTCAGCGTCTATGAGTTTGACTGTATGAGTGTGAGAGCTCTAGACAGTGAGTGTAAGAGCGTGTGTTGGATGGGGGAAGAAGGCCTGGGTCGCCATATGGGGCAGGGCAGGTTCATCTGTTGTCTATCCCCTGCTCGAGCCTGTGCCCTGACCCAGGGCCTGTAGTCTAGGGTTTCCCACTTGGCATTGAAACCTCGAAGACAGGTGGTCTCATCCACAGGTGGCGAGTGGGGTGCAATCTGTGAGAGCGACCCCAAGGACCTTGTGTTTACCCTGCACCCACCTGCCCAGGTGTGAGAATCCAGCTGGCTTGGTTATAGCCTCTTCTGGGCCTGCCCTGTGGAGCCCCCAGATTGTTGCTGAACCTTAGTGATAAAAGGACAAGGAGGAGGATACGGGGCATCTCAGGGCTTCCTTAGCGTGGCCCTGGCTGCACAGCCAGCAAAGCCCCATGGCCGATGGCAGGTAGTTAACGCTGAGAGCTGTTTGCTGGGTCACTGGGAACCCTCCTCAGGTCTCATCTCAGTATCTTTCCACACATTGCCTCCCTTTTAAAAACTGGTAGGTTTAGATTGTTTCTTAAATGGGGTGGCTAGTGTGTTGAGTCTAGGTCCTCTCTTCCAGTGCTGGCTCAACTCCCTGCATGTGTACTCTGTCTGGCAGAAGCGACAACGGGAGCTAGACAGTGTGTCTGGGCATCAGGCTCCTGGGAGGAGCTGGTGTCCCAGTTCACCCTGAGGCTGGACGGAGGAGTGGGCTGCAGCTGCAAACCTGAGCCCTGGGTGTATCTTGATGGCCACTGTCTCGCACCGCGGGACTGGAGGAGGGTGATAGAGTTGTGAGCCAGCATGGCGGCGTGGGCAGGGCGGGCCTGTGGGTGTGTGAGGAGATGGATTGCCTGACAGGGCTGGGGAGGTTTTCTGGTATAGGCTCAGGGGGAAGAGAATTGGCCCAGTGAGAAGAACAGAGCTGAGTGTGTGTTAGTTATGAGTCTAAGTTACAGATTAAAATTAAAGGGCTCCATGTTGGTGTTGAACATAAATCACTCCATTTCCGGAAATCATTCAAAAGTAAGAAGAATGAAAACCAAAACAACAAAATAAGAACAGAGCTAAGTCCACACCCTAAGCAGAGACAGGTGGCCCCGAGTAGAGGAACACGTAGCAGCATGTAGGTATGGGCACAGGGAGCCGCCAGGGCACAGCGCTCAGGAAACGAGCTTAAGAGGCTAAATGACGCTCACCTTGCTGGACAGGACCTCATGAGAGGCAAGAACAGGCCTTGGTGAAGTGGGTCCCTTGGCCCTGTGTGGCTCCCAAGATAGCAGGGAGCTGTGTGAGGGGCCCCTGCACCCTGTGCCTGAGCAGAGAAGAGTAGTGGTCGCTCTGATGAGAGTTCACAGCTTCCCCTTCTTGCTGGAGACAAGTAGTGGCTCTTGATTGAATTCACAACACAATCAACAGGTTGGATTAAAGAAAAGAAAATGGCCCCAGCCCCTCTCCAGTGTGACCTCATGCTAAACTGGATGTGATAAAAGTCATCTTGCATGATGAGCAGTGAAAATCTGGATGCCCATTTATGAGACAGAAGGAGAGAAGCAGGAAAAGTCACAGAAAAAGAAGTAGACTTCGAACATGTGATTGTATGCACACATTTTGCCAAGAAGTAAAAGCTCATGATCCAGTAGAGTGTGAGTGCCCCCAAAGCCAGAGGAGAAGGCTATGGACCTGAGGGCCTTGAACAGGAGAGGGGCAGGAAGGCAGGAAAGAGGACAGACTGGAGGTGCACAGGAAGGTAGTACCCCCCGGGAAACCCGCCACAAGAGCTGCACGGAGTTAAGAGAATAGTAGCAGTGTACCTGTTACACGTTCTGGTGTCAAAGGGCTTGGATATTTAGTAGAAAGTATTGAGATAGGAGAGGAAGGGAGAAATGGGTTTCTTATCATTAGTAGCTGAAATTGAAGACATACCCTAAGGAGAGCATTGAGTTGTTGAAGTGTGTTTAACTGGGTGTTAGTGGTTTCCAGAGGAACAAAACCTGTCGATTCATTTGTCTGCCTGGAGAGACTAGTGGTTTGATTGGTTATGAGGGATTGGCTCATGTGATACGGAAGCTAGGAAGTCCTGTAGTCGGCATCTAAAAACTAGAGACTTAGAAAAACTAGTGGTGGAACTCAATCCAGGTTTGAAGGCCTGGTCCACGAGGCTGAGATGTCCCAGCTTAAACTGGGAGGCAGAAAAAGAGAGCCTCACCTTTTCTTGGTTCTGTTCGGCCTTTGGGGGGTTGGATGCTGATGCTCATGTCAGTGTCAGGGAGGACAGTCTTCTGAGTCCACTGATTCCAATGCTGATCCACCCCGTGGCCTCAGAGACACACTAGGATGTGAGGTTTCACCTGGGCACATCTGGCTCAGTCATGAAATTAACAGTGACAGACACCACAGAGGTGAACAAGAGATGGGCCAGACAGACACTGCACAGGACATGTGATGAGCACAGCCTAACACGGGGCGGTATAGGCACAGTACCAGAGAGCCTCTGCTATAAGAGCAACCAGTAAGAAAAATACAAACTGTTCTGAGTATCAAAACTTAACACATAAAACAGTAAATAAGATTAGAATGCCACGGAGGGATACAGTTTTTATAAGACAGGAAGTACAAGAACATACACAGAAATAGACACACATATATCAAAATATAGGTGGGTTAAACTCTTCTATTAAAAGGAAAAGACTTCCTGATGAATTACAAAGCAAAACCAAGAGGCTGAAACATGTGGGTTGTGGGGCCATCTGTTAGTCCTAAACACAGAAGCAGGGGTTGTCGTTTTGGTCATGTTCAAGTCTAAATTCCAGCCATAAAGCAGTGTAGAATACAGGATGGATATCAGTGTGCCAGAGAACAGCGCCACTGTTCAGGAAACTGACATGTGCAGAGGGGCAGGGAGAGACGGTTGAGGATGTGAGCAGCAAGTGAGTTTACCTTCTTGTCTGTGACATAGCAAGTTGTATTGTGAGTCCCCAGTCCCCAGAGTTAGAGGACACATTCTTTAAAGAGTGTTCGTAGAAAATGTCCATAGATTAATCACACATTGGGTAATAAAGAGAAGCTTTATAAACTTTATAAACCTTTGTAAATTCAAATAAAACCTCTTCTAATGGTGATGTGACGAAATTTGAAGTCACAAACAAAACTAGAAAAAGAAAAGGCTCCTATTGCTTGGAAATTCAAAAACAAAACAAAGACAAACAGAACAAAACATTCTGTCTTAATTCTTGGTTCAAAGAAGAAATGCAATTCAAAAGTGCGTAAAATCTAGAAAACAATTGTATTGAAAGCAGTCCTCATCAGAGCCAGTGGAAACATCTAAATTCATGGTTTAAATATTTATACCATGGGACAAGAAATCATGAATATACATGGACTAACCTCCAGCTGCAGAAGTCAGAGATGCAGTAAAAGAAAACCCCAGTAAGACAAAAGTTAGGAATCTAATGGTCAAAGCAGTGGTTAACAGCAGAGCAAGAAGTAGTAGAAATAATAAGAGTCCAGGTGCCTGTTACTTGAAATGAAGCCAATAAAATAGATGAATTATTCACAACTCGAGTAAAATGTAATAGCATCACCACCCAAAATAAGAAGCAGGACTAATTATGTTCAAGCTTCTGGCTGGGGAAGGCTTAGAAAGCTTCCAGTGCTGAGGACTCTATGTGGCCAGGTGGGGCCCCCACACCCTACACAGAATATTCCCAGCTTGCACCCATGGCTTAGACCTCTCTGCATATGTCAAACCTCTATAGTAAGGTAAGTGACAAGTAAAAAATAACCCTAAAAAGAATATGGTTTCTACATGACTTCTGTGGAAAGAATTATGAACCATATTGCAAGTCCTTTTAAATAAACACAAACATCTGGAATAGATAATATTTTCCTAGAAAGTTTCTCATCAATTCTGAACCCAGAAAAGAAAATTCTAAACAGGCCACTTATTAAAGAGCAAAGTTGGCACGAAATAGCTCCGGTTGTCTTGCTGCCCTCTCCCAACAAAGAGAAATGGAAGATGCATCAGGCGGAGCCAGTTTCAGGGAAACTTCTACCAGATTCTCAGGATAGGCACCTGCAAGGTATATGGACGGCCCGAGTATAGAGGATGGGGGAGGGCTCTTTGGTAGTGAGCAACTGTGTCGGTAACAACTGTGGTTTGCACAAGGCCTTGCACAAGTGCACACCTCACAGAGGAGACATGTTAGTGCATGTTAGTGTCAGCATGCTAGGAGTGAATGTCATTGGCAAGTTGAAATACATTGTCTTGGTCCATCGGTAGCTGCTATCACAGAACACCAGAGGACAATAATTTATAATAAACAGTTATTTCTGCCACCTACGTTTCTGGAGGCTGAGAAGTCCAAGGTCAAGGGACCACATCTGGCAAGGATGAGAAGGGTAAGGGCACCTGAGAGCTGCACTGAGGAGTGGCCAGACTTTGTTAGCAGACAGCCTCTGAGCTGCAGCTGCGGCACAGTTTCGGGCTCCTTCTAGGCTGCTCCTTGGAATCCTGGGGCCTCCTTAGCTAGCCCATGTCTGGGTGGAGAGAGGAGGTTAGCTCTGAGTGCATGTCCTCTGGCTCCTGAGGTCCCTGGCCAGTGGCTGGCCATTGACAGTACCCATTCTCAAGCCTGAAATTACTGGGACTCCTCATATCCACCACTCCCTAACCCTCCCACCCTGATGTGTCCAAGTGTTATTACAGTTCACTTTCCTCCTGGAGGAGGCCTTCAGCTTCTGTATTCTATAGAGGAATCTGAAGTAGCAAAAGAAAGAAAATACTGTGACTGTTCATTCAAAGCAGTGGCAAATTTAGAATATGTTCTTTCCAGTTACTGTGTCCCTTTTTGCCCCAGAGATTTTGGTGTCTCTCCACATTATTCCCAGAATGACTGTGACTCCATGGCTAATCTGCAGACAGAAGTGTTAAGGAAGGGAAAGGGTGATTTTTGCAAGAGGTAGCATGCTGGTGGCCTTGCAGATTCAGGCTGCTGGGATTCCCAGGAAAACAGCCCCCCGTCCTATGTTCCCTAGCAGGAGGAGGGGATTGGGTCTGGGGAACCTTTGAATGGTGCTTTTGGGACCTCTGGGGCCAGGCAAGGTTCTAGGCTCTGTGCTGTCTGTAGGCCTGCAGAGCCCCCTGCACCTGCTGACCCTTGGCCCTGTGTTTTCTCGCAGCTGGAGATGGAGCTGAAGATGCTGAAGTCCCAGCCGGGCTCTGCTGAGTCGAGCTTCCCGTTCTGCAGAGAGGAGGTGGACACACTCAGGTACGCTGTGCTGGGGCTGGGGCTGCTGGCAGTGGGAGTCTACTAGAACCCCTTCCTCCACTGCCTCCTGGATGGCATTTTGTTCCTCAATCACATTCCATCCGCTTGGGTTCCTCTGCAGGGACACTCATCTCCACTGGGCTGGACCTTTTCCAGTATCCTTTTCTTGGCCAGCACTGGCAGACAGCTGGGCCTTGCAGCCTCCCCCATGTTCAGGAGCTCGCAGACACTCTTGTCGGGCATCTGGTAGGACCTGCCTTTGCTGCCAGCAAGGTAAAGCAACAGGCCCATCTTCTTGGCTTGTGAAACTCTAGATGCAGCAAGGAATTTATGAGCAGTGGAATACTGGGAGGTGCAGATGAGGAGAACTGCTTACAGAAGCAGTAGCCCGACCAGATGTGCTTTCTGTTGTCAGCTGGGCACCTTTGTCTATTATTCAGGACGCGCTCACTCGCCCTGAGCTACCGTTTTCCTAGATGCGCTTCCTGCACCTCCGCCATCCAGCACCCCTCACTTCTCTGTAAGCAGAGACCGCGGGCTGAGATTGTTCCCAGATCTTATTTCCTTTCTCCCCAAGACATGTCAGGGTCCTAAAGGAGATCCAGATGTGTGGGTGGGGTGCTGAGCAGCCCCTCCTGACTGTCCCCTGATGCACACTTCAGCCCTACCATTCAGTTTCTAGTCGAAGTGGCAAGTTTCCAGTTCTGGCATCTCTCATGGGAGACAGCAACTGTGGATGCAGAGTGAGTGTGGCTGAGTGGCCGTGCCTGGGGAGCCTCCCTTCTGCCCTAAGTGTATGCCATGGACCAAGTGTCTGGCATCCAGGGCTTCTCACCCAGGGAGCTGTTTCTGGTGAGTGAAATGAGAACAGACCTGGGAACCAGGACAGCCCCAGTGAATACCAGGTGGCCCTTGGTGAGGCCACTGGTGCTGGAGTTTTAATGGCCCTCCCTGGGTTGTGCAGCCAAGGCCCAGCAGACTGGGACAAACCCTGGTACCCAGGGCTAAAGTGGCCTCAGCTGTTTCTCCCCTGTGGGTTCCGTTTTCTCGTGGGTAGTGTATGGATGACCCCAGCTTTGCAGGGTTGTTGAGTAAAAGCAAGAAAATATGTGCGCTGCCTCTGGTCCAACCAGGCCCAGAAGTGTTGAGCCAAAAACAGTTATGGTCCCTTCCAGGTTTGAGGTTTCCTCCCTCATTTCTGAAGCATTTCTAATATATGGACGGAGGCCTTATAAATAGCACTTTGGAGACCTGCCAGATCCCAGGCTGTTTGTTTTGCGCTCGTTCCGTCATTCACTCGGTAGACACCGTGTGTGCGCCGTGGGCACCGCCAGGGCTCAGCACTGAGGATGATGGAGTGGTGAGCAAGACGCACACTCTCCGTCTTCATCAGTTTTGTGGTTTAATGGGGACTTGGGGGGACATTATTCACAGGCAATCCTGGCTCTGTAATTATGGATGGAGAGGAATGTGGTGGTGCTGTGAGAGCAGGTGTCTGGGGGCAGGGGGCTCCCCTGGGAAATACGTTTGTGTGTGGCCATGGGTTAACCATAGGATGGCAGGGGAGCTGGAGGCCAGGCCTGGGCCCCAGTGAGGGTTTGGTCTTTATTCTCTGAACAATGGGAAGCCATTATGTGTTTGAAAGTAGAAGAGCAACATGATTGAATTTGCAGCAGCCAGCACCACTGGCCTCCAGGGTGGGCAGCTCTCCCCAGCTGAGTGCCAGGCAGCATCTGCTGTGGGACACCCTTCCAAGCTGAAGTGACTGTTCCCAGCCAGAGGAGGGCCGAGCATATCTCCTATACATATACCCCTCAGCTCATGGAGCAGCCCTATCTGTGGTGAAGAGCTCATAACACAGAGGTGTGAGTGGTGGTGGTGGTGTGTGTGTGTGGGTGGGGGGGTGTTCAATGCAAGAGGCATTTGAATGAGACTGGGAGGCCCCAAAAGATGGCTAGCAGCTTAGGAGTGCATGCCGCCAAGGGCCACAAAGGCAGGAGAGCTCAGCTGGTGTCTGCCATGAGAGGAACAAGGGCCAGGAGCTGGCCGTGGAGGAGGCATCCAGAGAGTGCTGGGCTGATGGAGGCCCCAGGTCAGCTCTCATGGAGGAGGCACCAAGTGCTCAGGAATCAGCATAGTTGGCCCCTCACCTGACAGAGTCCTTAATGCCATGCAAGACAGGTATGTCCTGTGGTTGTCCCCCCCCCTTCCACCCCGTGTCCCTGGGAATCCTGTTATCAGGTGATGCAGTGAAGGGATTGGATTTGGGTGTTGGCAGGTGCGCCTCAGGGTGTTAGCCAAGGGGGCAGAGGACAGTCTGCCCCAAGGGCCTGAGGCTGTCAACATGGGCCAGCACTGTGTTACTCAGCTCTCCTGTCACAGACTGGCATCCTGTCTTCTGCCAGGACTCTGGCTGCCCACAGCTCTCATGCTGCGGCTGACAGGAGCATGGCCAGGCGTGGGTGGGGCTTGTGTGGGCTGGAACGCTTTGGGTTTATTTTTTAAACTTCAAGAAAGAGCTTTATTGTTGACATCTTTTGCTCAACGATCAAAGTTTCTTGTCCCCATTGTCTCACTTGGAAAACGCAGCTGTGGAAAGAAGCAGCTTCGTGGCTGGCCGCTGGGAGCTGGTCGGCATGTGTCGAGAGGCTTTGGTGGAGTTTTGCACCACAGCAGCACTTCTGACTTCCAGCCAAGGAGCAGCTGAGGGTGGAGATGGCTGTCACACAGGTACCTGCATCTGGGTGGCTGCTCCACACTTGGGTCATGTGTGACAGGCAACCCCAGGTGAGCAGGGGCTCTGCGTAGTGCACTCAGCCAGGGAGACAGTGTAAAACCAGGACTCACAGAGCCCAGGTGGCTCCTCTGGCTTCTCAGGGACAGATTCCTGTGCAGGTGGGGGAGTCCTGCTTGGCCAGGGTGCTGACCCGCCTCTCCTTCCACAGACCTGTCTCTCTCTTAAGGTCTGTTTCTTCTACTGGGTGGGCTAGCATCTCTGGCGCTCCCTGCCTCTGCCCAACCCTGCAATGGCACCCCCTGTACCTTCTCACTTTCCTCCCACGACCCCAGCCATCCAGGCTCAGGGCAGGCACATGGGTTGTGCCTCAAGTGTCCCATAGCATCACAGGTAGGCTTGGTGTTCTTGAGATAGCCATATTTGTAGCTCACTTTTGTCCTGAACGAGGAGCATATTGTTGTAGTGAGTTTTCTTCAGACAACATCAGGCAGCCCTCTGGCTGGGAAGTAGTGACAGAGGGGCTGGGGCCAGCTGAATGAGCAGTGTCTCTAGACACCAGAAGCATCTGCCCCAGCTCCCCCGGGGGAGACACCAGTGCTGTCAAGGCCAGAGGGCTCGTCATTGTTTCCCTGCAGCCGCAGAAGAGAGGGGAGACTTAGATGACCCCCTTTGAACAAGGGTCTGTTTCTCCTTTTGATTCTCACTTCTGAGGTTGAAGTGCTTTTCCTTCAGTCCTCTGAAAGTTTCTGAGGAGTGGTTTTTGAAGTGGTTGGTTCAGAGAAAGACAGTGGACACGAGGGCCCTGCTGCTGTCAGCCAGCCTTTCCCCGTGACCGCAGTCGGCCAGCTGGTCACAGGAGAGCTGGTGGGGGAACGAGGGGGACAGCACTGCCAACCTGGGTACTGGGAGTTCATATGTGTGTGCATTCACCTAGGTTACATTTGCTACACACAAGAGAGTAGACATACTTACTTGTTTTGTGTAAGTGACACACATCCCTCACACCACATCATCTCAGCACAGAAAACGGAAGTGTCAGTACAGATTTAAGTAGCAACAGCTGAGGCCCTTTCAAGTGGAACAAATCTGGATTCGTTATTTTCTGCTGTCAAATAGCAGCTCTGGCAAATCCTAAATGTTGTCTGTGGATTTAGCAACTGGGTAGACTTTCAGTGATTCCAGAGGCTCGTGTGTCTGTGCCAATGCCTGTTAGTCACACTCCGGAGCCTCTCCGTCACGGCCACGCTTACTGCCTGCCAGGTCCCACGGATGTGCTGGCTAGGCCCCAGTCCACGTGGGCAACCCCAGGCTTTGGGGGCTGAGGGAGCCCTGCCTGCTGGTGCTGGAGATGTCGGAGGATAGTGTGGTACTCTGCAGTACCCACTGGTACCCTGGAGCCCTGGCTGCACATTTAGGAGTGAGGTTGCAAGCACCTGGCTAGAAACCTGGGATTTGTCCCCGTGGCTTTGCTAGGAGATCCCAGCTGGGGTCTTTCACTTGGTGCCCTCAAAATTATTATTCTTTGGTTTCTTCTCAGCCTGGCATATCTTTGGAGACTTGGGCCTGGCAGATATCAGCCTGTTACCAGCTCCTGGGAGCTGGGTGGGGGATGGTGCTGGAAGCTCAGCATCATGGTGGAACTTTAATGTCCCATTGACCTGGGGGATGGGGTCATCCTGCTGTACCTTAGCAGAGGACTTATCCCCAAGCCCAGAATCACTGTTCTTTGAAGAGGAGGGGCCTGTGGTACTCGGCAAAGATGTGGCATCACTGGCGTGAGGTGAAGCTAGGATGAGGGGTGCCAGTTTTCAAGAATCTTCAACATCCAGTTCAGTTCCTCGGCAGTCCCCTTTCTTCCCAGGTCCAACTCACACCTGCAGACCTAGACACACACAGCCAGCTGGTGGAGGATGCCTTGCAAGATGGAGGAAGGCAGTCCAGTGGGGACCTCAGGACTGGGGACAGTGAGGTGGTAGTCCCCTGAGTTCCCAGAATACCAGCTGTATGCCCTGGACATGGAACCCTCAAAAGGTTGAATGCACAACCAGCCATAGACATAGACCAAAGTCTCCAAAGACGTTCACTCCCCCAGCCACAGGGGTGCCACCTGATAGCGGGTAACCTTGAATATGCCTTTCTGACTTTGGCTGATGCCAGGGAAAGAATTGTTCTCCACCCCACTGCCCCACAGAGCCCCTGCCCAGTGAGTCTACTTCCTACCCCAGCCTTCACAAGTGCCCCTGCCTGGCAGTGTAGCAGGGCTGAGTAGGTGGGCAGGCTGTGTCCCTGACTAGGATTGTCCTACCTTGGTTGAGTCAGGCTCACCAGGTAGCTGAGCTTCTATCCCCATCTGGCACTGGAGAGACAAAGGTGAAGGGGCTCCTTACTGCCCTCATGAACCATGTCTGATGCTAGCAGGCATCTCTGCCATTAGGATGGGAGGCCTTTTTTCTGCAGGCATCCCACTTTGTCAGGTTGGTATCAGCAGGGCCCATGGCAGCCCTGCACCTGCCCTGTCGCGTGTATACACGCCATTCAACAGAACTTCAAAACACAGGAAGCAGAAGCAGATAGAACTGAGGAGAGAAATAGACACTCAAGCATTTACAGAGGACACCCATGCACTGCTGTCCACAGTTGGTGGGGGGCCAACAGAAAAGCAGCAAAGATCTGGAACTGAATGTCACTGTCAGCTAACAGGTATGGTCAGTGTTTGCAGAGCACTATCCATTCTCTCTTAAAGTCCACTTGGCACATTTACCACAGTGGATTTTATCTTGGGTCACAGAACAAACCTTAGCAAAATTAAAGGAATCATATTCATGTACAGTATGTTCTCTGGCTACATTGAGCTCAAAGTAGAGGTCAATAACAGAAAAACAACAGAAAAATCTCCAAACGATCAGAAATGACACAAAATCTCCAAATGTGCTTCTGAATCCTCCACATGTCAAAGAGGAATTCTCAAGAGAAATATACACAACTGAGTGATAATGAAAATACAAAACTTTGTCAGATACAGTGAAACCAGCACTGAGAAGGAAACTTTCAGAGACATTCACATTAGAGAAGAAAAGAAGACTCTTATTTATGTGCTAATTGTGAGAACCTGAGGGAAGAGCAGAAGCAGCTTAGAATAGGCAGAATGAAATAATGAAGAGCAGAAAGAAATGAAATTGATAAAAAAAAATAGAACAGAGAAAAAATCACTGAACAAAATGCCATTTTAAAAAAAATCCATAAAATTGATAAACAAAATAGCAAAACTGACAAGTATTAAGAAGCCACAAGACACACATCATCGGTATCAGGGCTGAAGCAGGGGCTGCCGCTGTGGATCCTGTAGTGTCACAGGGCACGGCAGACGGCTTCATGCTCAGAGACTCATTCACTTGGAAGCAAGAGATCAGTTCTTCAAAAACCTTCAACTACCAAATATGAAGTATGCCAAATATATATACCAAAATATGAAATACATACCAAAAGATATGTACCAAATATATACCAAAAGATGAATAGATTATCTGAATAGTTCTAGGACATTAAAAACCTGAAGCCATTATTAAAATGCTCCCAAGAAAGGTCTCTGCAGGCCCCAGTGGTTTCCCTGGGGAATTCCACTGAACAGCTAGAGAGCTTTTGGTGGCAGGTCACTCAGCCTCGTCCAGGAGACAGAAGAGGAGATGGCCAGGGTGGGGAGGAGTGCCCATGTCTACCAGAGACAGCCGGGTGAGCCTGTTGGCATCTTGCTGGGGGGCAGGAGCCTGAGAGCCCGTGACCTGCAAAAGTCAGGAAGGCAGTGGCAGCTCTGCTAGCTAGCTCTGATGCCCCACTGAGGTGGACACCATCCAGGGAACTGAGTGAAGAGGGCAGCAACCTCCTTGTATTAATCTGCAAGTGCCTATGAATCATAAATATTCCTAAAATGCTGCCTTAAATGAAGGCCTTCACCCCTTCTCCAGCTCCAACCCCCTTCTTCCTGCTTTTAGACATCACCCCCCACCCCAGGGGACACTTCCTAAGGCTTGGTGGCATAAAGCCTCTGAGCTCATCCTCTCCTGGTCAGGGACTCAGCTTTTTGGGGTCACTGCCACTCACTGTCTGCTGTCTGACTTCTAAGGCTTTGTGATGTTGTCTCTGTTATTTTCTTGTCTTCAGCAGTAGGCCTGAGGAAAATGAGAAAGCCTTTACTTTTGATTTTGCAGCATTTTGAGGGAGTGCGCGTTAATGAACCCGTTCAAGTCACTGTCGTAAAGCTCAAGGCTTTGTTTTTCCATTTCTGTATATATTTGAAAAGTGAAGCAGATGATTGAAGGCTGTTTCTCCTCCTTATGTTACAAATTAGCACCTTCTCTGCTTTCTCAGACCTTTTGTGTTGCCATATAGTTTGCTCCACTGTGTGGTCCATTAACCCCTTCTGAGCTTCAGTGACTTCGTGCTCTCAGCTATTCAGGAACCATGGCATCTTCATGGGCAAACTGCTGGCATGTTGGACTTAGGTGCTCTGTCCCTAGAGCCTATCTTTATTTGACTACGGGAGTCTGGTTGCTTCCAGGATTCTGATCATTCTGTTTCTGAAAATGGTGACAACTACTCACTTTAGTAGTAGCTGTCAGTAGCAAAATTGTAATAAGTTGCCTGCTGCCGCTTATTTGGTGCACACCGTGGGCCACATCCCACATGTGCATTCTTGCCTTCTTACACCATCCCAGGACAGTTTCTAAGAAAGATGCTCACTTCATGGAGGCCTGGGTTCCATACAGTGGAGTACATCCATTTTCAAGCGTGGTTTAACCAGCAGTATTGAGAGTTGGGTGGTGGCAATTGTCTGTGAAAGAGCAGGTCTTAAGACACATATCATCTTCTGAACTCTAAAACAATGAGAAAAGCAGCTGGGTGTGATGGTGCACACCTGTAATCCCAGTGACTCAGGAGGCCGAGGCAGGAGGATTGCAAGTTTGAGGCCCTGTCTTAAAAAGAGCTAGGGATGTAGCTCAGTAGTAAAGCACCCCAGGGTTCATCACCAGTACCAAATAAAGAAAGAATGAAAAAAGCCAAATTCAGTCTACCTTTTCCTATCACTACATGCATCCATTTCTGCAGAACATCAGTGATCACTCTCCTCCCAACTCCACCCACACCATGGTCACGCTCTGAGAGGTGTGTACAAGATTATGTGATCACTACACAATAGGTTTTAGGACATGTCCTAGGATCATCTTAATTTTTTTCAATCGTTATGTAGTAAAGTTACTGTTTTTTAATGGTGAATTTTAATCACCCCATAATCAGAGAACAAAATAATTTCGTCACCTCCCAAGCCCTTGCTCTCCCTTTTGCTCATTCCTTGTGCCTCTTGCTCCGCCCACCACTGCTCTGCTCCCCAGCCCTGCTGTCCTGGGAGACAAATCCTCTGCTGTCACCTCTTGAGGCTTGCGACGTCCACACAGCATCACAGCATCACGTACTTGAGCGTCCTGATTGCCAGTGTGCACAAGTCCACCCTTCTTGATCACTGTGACTTTGCAGGAAGCTTTGGGATCAGATGGCACGCATCTTCAGATTTACTGCTCTTTTCTGGATTGTTTTGCTTCTTCTGACATCTCAATAAGTTTTCCTATCCCTGAACACTAGTGTCTTAAATTTATTTGGGTTTTCTTTTAGCAGTGTTTGTAGTTTTTAGGGTCTGATCTAATATCACATTGGATAAATTAATTCCTGAGTATTTTGTTCTTTTTGATGCCATTGTAAATGGAATTTTCTTAATTTCCTTTTCAGATTGTTCATGGCTAGTGTATGGATATACAAGTGATTTTTTTTTTATTTTGCATGTTGACTTTGGATCTTGCAGCTTTGCCAAATTCTTTGATTAACCGGGTTTTCTTCTTTCTTTCTTTCTTTTTTTTTTTTTTTTTTTTTTGCAGATTATGTGTGGTGTTTGTATGGCATCTGTGAATACAACAGTTTACATTCTCTTGTGTGCTGGATGCCTTTTATTTCTTCGTCTTGCCTAATTGCTCCGGCTGTGTTGAATAGAAGTAATAGAAATGGGCCGTTTTGCCTTATTCCTGATCTTAGGGGAAAGCTTGCAGTCTTTCGATGTTGGGATTGATGTCAGCTATGAGGTTTTGGAAAAAAATGCCCTTTATCATGTTGAGGAAGCCCCTCTGTTCCTGTTTGTTTTGTGTGTTTCTTGTGAAGGGGAGATGGATTTAGTCAAGTGCTTTTTCTGCCTCCACTTAGAGGAGACTTTTATTCTATTAATGTTGGGTGTTACACTGGCTGGTTTCCAGATATTGAGACAGCTGTGCACACCTGGTAGCACCCCTTCCAGTTTGCTGAGTTGGGGTTAAGGATTTCATGCCTGTATTCATCAAGGTTGTTGGTCTCAGTTTTCTTTAGCTAATCTTTGACTTCAGTGTGAGCATAATGCTGTTCTCAGACCAAATCAGGCAGGGTTCCCTCCTCATGAGCTTTCTGGAAGAGTTTGGGAAGTATGAGTGTTAATTCTTTGGATGTTTGGTAGAACTCAACAGTGAGGCAATCTGGTCCTCTTTTGATTACTGATATAATCTCTGTATTTTTTATGGATTTGTTGATATTTTCTATTTCTTCTTGTGTCAGTTTTGGTAGTTTGTATTTCTTGGACTTCATTTGTGTCTCAGTTATCACATTTGTTTTTATATGTGTTTATGTATTCTCTTATAATCCTTTTGATTTCAGTGAAACCAGTAGTAATGTCCCCTCCCTCATTTCTGAATTTCATAATTTGAATCTTCTCTCTTTTTTATTAGTCAATCTGGAAAAGATTTGCCAATTTATTGACCTTTTCAAATCATCAGCTATTGGGTCTATGTATTTCTCTATTGCATTTCTGTCCTCGGTCTTGCTCATCTCCGCTCTGATCATTATTGTTTTTTTCTTTCTGCTGGATTTGAGCTAATTTGCTCTTCTTTTTTCTAGTTTCTTAAAGCCATACTGTTAGATTATTGACTTGAGAGCTTCCTTTTTTAATTTAGGATTTATAGCTGTAAGTTTCCTTCTTGGTTTTGGTCTCCAGGTATTTTCTAATTTCCCTTGTGAGTTCATCTTCAACCCATTGTTGTTTAAGAGTGTTGTTTAATATCCACCTATTTATGAGCTTTTTATTTTCCTTCTGTGATTGATTTCTAATTTCATTGCAGTAATTCCATTACATTTACAAGTTTAACTTAAGACTTGTTTCAAGGTTTTATATGTGATCTATTCTGTAGAATATTCCACATGCTCTTAAGAAGAATGGCTATTCTGTTGTTAGGTGTATGTCTTTATGATCTAAGTGATTTATAGTGTTGTTCGTCTCCTTTTCCCCACCTTTTTTTTCATTAAGGATTGGAACCAGAGGTCCTTTACCACCTGAGCCACATGCTCAGTCCTGATTGTTTATTTATTTAGTGGAACTGGGGATTGAACCCAGGGCCTCTTGTATGTGAAGCACTTGCTCTACCACTGAACTACATCCTTGGACTTACTTTTCATTTTTTATTTAGAGACAGGGTCTCACTAAATTGCCCAGGTTGGCCTTAAACTTGTGATCCTCCTGCCTCAGTATCCCAAGTTGCTGGGATTGCAGTCATGTACCACTGGACCAGGCTAGTTCCTTTTCTTTCTTACTGATCTTTCTGACTGATCTGGATATCTTTCATTCCTTTTTATTCCTAAACAATATTGCAGGATTTTTTTTCTTTTTTTTTGTGTGTGTGTGTATATGTGTGTGGTAAGAACAATTAAAATTTGTCCTTTCAGCAGTCTTTATGTGTGTTTGATACATTTGTTGTTCTTGGCTGTGGTCACCATGGTGTAGAGTAGGTCCCTGAGCTTCCCACGCCTGTGTATCCTTTGATCAGCACCTCCCGTTCATCCCCCAGCCCCTGGTAACCACAGTTCTACTTCCAGGGCCTGCTGCCCTGGGTTCAGATTTTTTTTTTTTTTTTGTACCAGATTGAACCAATTCATCTGTTGAAGGACACGTGGGTTGGTTCCATAGTTTAGTTATTGTGAACTGAGCTGCTATAAACATTGACGTGGCTGTGTCACTGTAGTATGTTGATTTTACATCCTTTAGATATATACCAAGGAGTGGGAGAGCTGGGTCAAATAGTGGTTCCATTTCTGGTTTTTTGAGGAATCTCTATACTGCTTTCCAGTGCGGTTGCCCCAATTTAGTTCTTTCCATTTCTCAACATGAATAGTCCTGTAGTAAATACGGTTGTGCAGATATCTCTATGGCATACTCATGTCCTTTATTTTGTGCATGGATCCAGTAGTGGGATTTCTGGATCATATGGTAATTCTATTTTTAATTTTTTGAGGAATTTCCATACCTTTGTTCATAATGGCTATACTCATTTATATTCCCACCAACAGTGAATACGGGTTCCCTTTCCTCCTCATCTTTACCAGCAGTTGTTATCTTTTGTCCTTTTGAAAATAGCCATTCCAGCAGGTGTGAGATGATGCTTCTATGAGGTTTTGATTTGCATTTCTCTGATGATTGCTGACAATTGATAATGAGCATTTTCTCATAAACCTGTTGGCCATTCATATGTCTTATTTTGCAGTCTGCAATAGAAACCTTTTTCATTTCTGATATCATGACTTTGTGTCTTTTTTCTTTTTCAGCCTTGTTGGGACTTTACAATTGGATTGGTCTATTTAAAGTACTAGTTTTCAGATTCTTTAATTTTTTTTCCTCTATTGTTTTTCCATTTTCAATTTCATTGATATTTGTTTTATAGTATAGTTTTCCTTCAGCTTGCTTTAGGTTTATTTTTTCCCCCTTTAACTTCCTAAGGTAGGTGCTTGTTTTCTTCCTCCTTTTTGTTTTTGACAGTACTAGGGGTTGTACCCAAATCTTCGCACATGCTGGACAAGTGCTCTACCATTGAGCTACTTCCCAAGCCCTTTTTATTATTTCTTATTTTGAGATAGGGTCTTCCTAAGTTGCTGATGCTGGCCTCAAATTTGCCATCCTCCTGCCTTGGTCTCCAATCCCCCTGGAAATCAGGGTACCTGGTGCAGGTGGTACTTGTGGTCTCCTGTGCAGGGTGCCAAGGCTTTGGGGCCGTGGGGCAGGGAGCATGTTGTTTGGAATCCTTATGTACAGCAGCCGTGTCTCCTGCATGGGTGGATACAGATTTCCTATGTCACAGTCCAGTATGTCACAGTCTACTCTGTAGTTTGCTGCTCTTATCCCCCTCTTTTGTCTCCTGAGCTGTTCTTCCTTACATTGATACCTTGAGGGACCCAGGCTCCTAATGCCCAGCTGCAGGAGCTGCCCCTTCCTTGCAGGCCTGGGTCTTCTTATTGCAGAGGGTGCTTGGAAAGCACAGTGGGGTACCAGGTGTGGGTGCATACAGGCCTTCTCAGCCTGCCCACACCACTGGTGTCCACACAACATAGACAGTTCTGTCCTTGTGCTGGGTCAGTTTCTCTTTGCTTGGGTCTGCGTGTACCGCATGCAGCTGGCCGTCTCGGAATCCCATCTTGGCACTCGTGCTCAGCGTTGCCGTATATTATTTGTTTCCTCTGTGTTGCCTGAGTCTGCTCACACCTCCTGCTTTCTGCTCGGTTATTTGGGCCACTTTTGGCGTTCCATCTAAATTTCACTGCGATGCCCTGGACTCTTTTCTCTGTTTAACTTTTGTGCTTATCTGGGGCTCCAGGGAATGCACTATGCCTCCTGGGTCAACTCTTTCCCATTGCAGTAAACCACAGAAGCTGCACCTCCTCATCAGTACTTCACCCTCATCCTTCAGCGCTCCACACTTAAGCCTGCATTGAAAAACCTCAGCTCTTGATGGCATCTGTCTTGTTTCTAGTCTTAACTCAGTAGGAGACAGCTTATTATATGTAACAGGTGGCCAGGGTCCACAAGGAGGAGGCCAGCTGGGCAGCACAATGAGCTTTTGAACAAATGTGCATAAGCGTGCAGTTCTGTATCGCTTAGTGACTGAATGTGTTCTGAAAACTGTGTCGTTAGCTCTCTTATCAAGAAGTGAACATCAGGCTGCGTTTATATGAACTGGAAGGCTGTGACATCACAAGGCAATGTGATCTTACAGGACCATCCCAGTGGCTCTATGGCACGTGACTATACTTGTTATGCGTTATTGCTTTTTTGCTCCCTCTCTCTCTGCGAGGTAATAGTTTGCCTGAAAAGGTAGGTTGCAACAGAAAGCACACCCTTTTCAAATGAGCAAACAAATTTGTCTTATGTGGGTCTGCCCTCTGACAGCTCGCTGGGATGGAGTGTGGCCAGCCATTCTATTCAGATATGTCTGTAGCTTCCAGTGTGGCTTAATGACATTTAGCCCTCAAGTCCTTCTGCCTATGCAGCTTCAGAATGCACACTATCCAATTTTAGCATGTCATCCTGAGGGGTCCTTCTCAGCTTCTCCTAAAGTGAGAAGTGCCTCCCTGCAGAAGATCCTTCTTGGAATGGCCCCAGAGGCTGTTTGTGCCACATGCCCATAGAGTCATCATGGGAAACCCTGCGGTACAGCAGCCAGAGTGTCAACCTGAGGCCATCTGCCAGGCCTTCTTCACCAGCCTAGTGATCAGGCCTGCCACATAACCTCACAAGTCTCAGTTTCCCTTTTTAAGCTGGGGAGTGACAGCAATGACCAAATAATGTATGTACTTCACATACGTGAATCTGTAGGTAACTGTCACCTGTGGCACATAGCACATCTCACCCTGCATGTTGTTTCCAGCAAGTCAGGGCTGCCTTGGGCTGCAGCCAGAGTCATCTGTGCTTAGGGCACTAGAGTGAGCAAGGATACCCCCTGACTCCTCGGAAGGGCATTTGGTGGGGTCCATCAGATGAGAGAGGTGCACACCCTCTGACTAATGGCTCTGCTTCTAAAAGCACATCCTGGGTTGGATGCTGTGCTGAGTTTTCACACACATGCACACCATGTGGGCCATCACCACACCTGGGACAGGGAACCCCCAAACATTTCCTCTTGCTGGGTTGTAATCCCTCCCCTCCTCTTTCTCTTTCATACTCCCTGACACCTACTGATCAGTTTTCGGTCTCTGTAGATTGATTGACATTGTATAAGGTTCTAGCGGAATGAAACCACATGACGTGTTCTTTTCTGTCTGGCTTCTTTCACTCAGCATGTTTACTTTGCATTAGGACCACATGCACAGACAGTGATTGTTTTTGCTGCTGAGTAGTCTTCTGTTGCGTAGATATACAGTTTGTTTATACATTCCTCTGTTGATGGACATTAGATTTCTCCCAGTTTTTGCCTACGCCTCTAAAACAGCTTTATATTACAAATAAAGTCCTTGTACAGAAATACTTTCTTTTCTCTAGTGCAAATATCTAATTGTGCAATGACTATGATTATGTGTTTGACCTGGGAAACTGCCTGCCTCTCGTCCACAGCGGTGTAACCTGTCTCCTTCACACTGGCACTGGGTGGTCCAGTTGCTCCTCACCAGCATCTGGTGTGGTAGGTCTTACTTTCAGTCCTTCCGACAGGTGTGTAGCAGTGTCTCGTTGTGGCTTTAACGTCCATTTCCCTAATGACTAATGATGTTGGACACCTTTTCATGGTTTATCTATACATCTTCTTGGTAAAGTGTGTGTGTTCAAATCTTCTATTTCATTCTTGATTACTTGTTTTCTTATTGAGTTAGAGTTCTTTATATATTTTGGGTAGAAGTTCTTTGTAAGATACTTATTTTGCTTTTCAAAGATTTTTTGTTTTTGATGAGGTCCAGTTTTTTCGGTTGTTTTTGCATTTGTTTGTTTTCGTGCTTTGTTTTGTTTTTGGTACTGGGGATTGAACCCAGGATTGCTTTACCACTGAGGTGCATCCCCAGCCCTTTTTATTTTTTGAGATAAGGTCTTGCTAAGTTGCGGAGGGTCTCACTAGGTTGCTGAGGCTGGCCTCAAACTTGAGATCCTCCTGCCTCAGCTTCCCCAGTCACTGGGATTACAGGTGTGTGTCACCATGCATCACTCAGTTTTGTCTTGTTTTGATTTGTATTTTATTTATAAAAATCTACAGAATTTTTCTTCTGTATTAGCAATTTTCAAATTGTTGGTTTTACATATAGGTTTGTTTACATAAAAAAATTTTTAATATTGTACATGATATGTATGGATTTCAGTTTTTATTTTTCCCTTTAGGAAAACACATTTGTTTCAAATGAAAAGACCATTTTTTTCTACATTGGATTGCCTTCATCTATTTATCAAAAATAGGTTTTGGTGGCTCTGTGGTACAGCATATGCCTAGCATACATGAGGCCATGGGTTTAATTCCTAGTGCTGAAAAACAAAACACAAAAAAAATAGATTGTGTGTGTGTGTGTGTGTGTGCATGTATTTGTCTCAGGTCAGTGCCACACTATTTTGATGACTTAACTTTAATGTAACTCATTGAAATTAGATAGTCCTCTGCTTTCATTTTCTTTTTGTTTGATTAATCTAAGTTCATTACATTTCTATAGGAATTTTAGAATCAGCTTGTTGATTTGTACAAAGAAACCTGTGAGATTTTGATTGACATTGATGTGATTCTGTAGATGAATGTCAGAAGAAGTATACTACTAACCATGATGGTTTTCCCAATTGTAAGCAGGGTCTTTCTCTCCAATTCATAGGTGATCGTAGACTCTTGGTAGCACTTGCAGGTGTCAGTGTACATCTTCCATGGCCTGGTCATATTCTCTCTTAGTTTTCATGGATTTGGATGCTGTGTAAGTCATATTTTTCAGATAGCTCTCTGGTACTAGTTTCTGGGGAATTTGAATACAGTCAGAACATACTAGAGCTACTCAATTCCTCCTAAACATATTGAGCCTTTTTTTATGGTTTAGTATGTAATCTAACTTGGAAAATTTTTAGAGAACATTTGATAAGAATGTGTATTCTGCTGTTACAGATGAGTAGGTGTAAATTTTATGAAAGTCAGACTGTTGATAATGTTTTCAAGTGTCTGTTCCCTGATTTGGCTAGTTATGTAGTGACCCTGACTAAGGACGTGTTGATTTCTCCCACTGCCCTGTTGGTTTTGCTCATTTCTTGTGAAGTTGTTTTGTTTGTACTTATGTGCTCCAGATCATATACCCTCTCCTCTCCTTCAGGGATCTTTTCACTTCTGGGAAGCAGCCTACTTGGCAGTAGGTTATACTCTGAAGTGCATTGTCTGCTTGAAGCAGCCTGTTCACTTTCACTTCTTGGTTTCCTAGTGACAGCATTATTTCTTTTTGTGTTTCATATTTTAAGTGTGTTGTAGTCAAAAGTCTATAACTGGTGATACCTTTTAATCCAATTTCATGGTCTCTGCCTTTTAGTTGGGGTGGTAGGCGCATTTACATTTAGTACAATTACTGAAATGAGTAGGTTCCATCTTGCCATCTTTTCTTTTTCTTTCTCACTCTTTGTCCCATCTCTTCTTTGTTCCTGTTTTTCTTCCCTTAAAAAAAAAATTCAGTGATTCAAAAAAATTTTTTTCACTGTTACTTCAGAGTTATTTCAGAGTTTTAGTGTACATCTCTGACATGGTGCTGTCCAGGTATACAGCATCCAAGTGGCTCCCGTGTGCCACTCACTGTGAAGCCTGTCACCTTTGTGGCTGAGGGCTCCGTGGGAGGCAGCGAGCTCGCAGCAGGTGGCGTGGCTGCTGCAGGGTAGGTTCCCTGAGCGTGTGGCTATGTGCTTGCTGCCCAGGCTCCCAGGGTGGCCACCATGATGCCATTTTGGAAGCGAGGAGGAGGAAAGGGCCGGGAAGGCCGAGGGCAAGCTCCAGGTGGCTCAGGGCTGTGCCTAGAGATGCTCCACAGGCCTCTTGGGTGACTCTGGGCGGGGAGAACCCAGGTGGGGCCGCTGAGAAGGGTCAGCGCTTCTTCCTAGCACTGCACCAGCTCCCCGGGGTGCTGGGGTCCAGAATCCACGAGACAGACTCGCTGGAAGGGAGGAGATGACAAACCCACCAGGAATCAGACCAGAGGCGGTGTGCGGAGAGCTTCCCGAGCCCTCTGCTCATGGCCCGTACATCCCGCAGTGTCACCCAGTGCGGGGCTCCTGACTTCTCCAGACCAACGACACTCCAGGTCTTCCGATCTTCCCATAGGCCAAGCTCTCCTCAAGCGAGCGCACTCGACCCTGACGGCAACCTGGGGGGCTCTTGGGCTGTCCCCAGAGCAGGCCCTGAGTGGCCTATCCCAGAGCACTTGCTTATTTGAGAGGGTAGGAGGAAGGCAGAGGGGAACAGAGCATTTGGAAGGGACATAGCAAGCCAGTCCCCACTGTGGTGTCCAGAGCTTAACCCCACAGGGGGCCCATGGGAAATGGAGCCAAATGCTGATAAGGTGGTGTACTATGATGGCCAAGAAGACGTGGTGGTGGTGAAGGTGGTGGTGGTGGGAGTGATGGTAGTAATGATGGTGGTAATGGTGATAGTGGTGATTATGGTGGTGATGGTGATGGTAGTGGTGGTGGTGGTGATGATGGTGATGGTGATGATGCTGATGAATGTGGTGGAGATGATGATGGGGTTGTGGTGAACATGGTGATGGTGATGGTGATGACGGTGATGGTGGTGGTGGTGGTGGTGGTGGTGTTGATGGTGGTGGTGGTAATGTTGGTGGTGATGGTGGTGGTGGTGATGGTGGTGGTGATGGTGGTGGTGGTGGTGGTGGTGGTGAATGTGGTGGTGATGATGGTGATGAATGTGGTGGAGATGATGATGGGGTTGTGGTGAACATGGTGATGGTTGTGATGGTGATGGTGATGATGATGGTGGTGGTGGTGATGGTGGTGGTGATGATGGTGATGGGGATGGTGGTGATGATGGTGATGGTGATGACGGTGATGGTGATGGTGATGATGGTGGTGGTGGTGGTGGTGAATGTGGTGGTGATGATGGTGATGAATGTGGTGGAGTTGATGATGGGGTTGTGGTGAACATGGTGATGGTGATGATGGTGGTGGTGGTGGTGTTGATGATGGTGGTGGTGGTGGAGGTGGTGGTGGTGGTAATGTTGGTGGTGGTGGTGGTGATGGAGGTGGTGGTGGTGGTGGAGGTGGTGGTGGTGGTAATGTTGGTGGTGGTGGTGCAGGTGGTGGTGGTGGTAATGTTGGTGGTGGTGGTGGTGGTGGAGGTGGTGGTGGTGGTAATGTTGGTGGTGGTGGTGGTGGTGGAGGTGGTGGTGGTGGTAATGTTGGTGGTGGTGGTGGTGGTGGAGGTGGTGGTGGTGGTGGAGGTGGTGGTGGTGGAGGTGGTGGTGGTGGTAATGTTGTTGGTGGTGGTAATGTTGTTGGTGGTGGTGGTGGAGGTGTTGGTGGTGGTAGTGGTGGTGGTGGAGGTGGTGGTGGTGGTGGTGATGATGGTGGTGGTGGTGGTGTTGATGATGGTGGTGTTGGTGGAGGTGGTGGTGGTGGTGGTAATGGTGGTGGTGGTGATGATGGTGGTGGTGATGATGGTGATGGTGATGATGGTGATAGTGATGGTGATGTTGATGATGGTGGTGGTGGTGGTGGTGGTAATGTTGGTGGTGGTGGTGGTGATAATGTTGGTGTTGGTGGTGGTGGTAATGGTGATGATGGTGATGGTGATAGTGATGATGGTGATGGTGGTGGTGATGGAGGTGGTGGTAATGGTGGTGGTGGTGGTACTAAAAATCTCTCTTGTACGAGTTAAAACATGTGGGTTTAGGTGGGACTGCTGACTCCACAGACTCAATGCTTGGCTATTGAAAGCCCAAACAAGAGACTCTGTGAAACTCTTAAAGAACTGCCAATATGAGAAGACACAAATACGTCCAAAGATCGGAGCAAATGTTGGTCTTGTGGATGTCCAGCCTCCCTTGATCTACCTGCGTGGGCTCTGGGCATGTCTGAAATGTGCTGGTTTTCCCAGAGGCCAGGGTCAGAGTGAGAGATGATGTGGTACCCCCAGGGGACAGGGCTTCCTGGACACAGGCCCTCTGCTCACCAGCACCTTGTGACCCTGAAACCCCTCTCCAGGGCCTTGGGGTGCCCTTTGAAGGGCCCCTGATGGAAATCTCTGCTGACACCCTATTTGCCATCTGCCTGAGGTTTCAAAGTGCCTGGGAGGGCAGTCCTCCCAGGCAGGCGTCCGTCTCCCTGGGTCTGAGTCAGTGGTCGCAGGACAGGCCAGCCAGCACTTGCTCACTGGTGGGAGCTGGGTCATGACCTGGGGCGTGAGCGAGTGTGCTGAGGACCAGGTCAATCCTGTGCTGCTCACCAGCCATGCAGCAACAAGGCCTGGCCACCTGGAGGCCAGGCCAGGCGGGGCCCAGTGTCCCCAGCCAGCCTCCGCTGCCAATGTGGAGCTACCAGTGTGCAGCCACCAGCCCTGGTCAGGGCCAAGCTCCCTGACCCGGGAGTCAAAGGGAAAAGCCTTCAGGGTCTCAGAGGAGATCAGCAGCAATTGCTTCAGGGAGTGCAGAGAAAAACGTCTGCGACTAATAAAGAGAAAACCAGCCATGAGAGCCCCAGAGAGCATTCAAGCTGCCCCTGTCTGTCTCCTGGGACCCGGGACAGTGCTGAGTCCAGGCCCATCAGCCAGGATGGTACTCCGAGGAGCAGAGGGACATGAGACACTGGCCTGGGGGAGGGAAGTGAGGCTGAGGGAAGTGAGCTCTGGGTTTCTTGCAGGACAGGGCCATAGGCTTCCTGGACACAGGCCCTCTGCTCACCTGCACCTTGTGACCCGAAGCCCTTCTCCAGGAAGGCCTGCAGCAGAGTGACCGGCATTCTAGTGTGCCCAGTCCTCAGGGGACTTTAGGCTGTGGGACTTTCAGTTTCAAAGCTGGGGCAGTCACAGGGAAGCCCCAGGCTGCAGGACTTGGGCTACAGCCTGGAGTCCTGGGGCTCAGACAGGCTGGTGGCTGGCAGCTGGCTTTCCCCCACTGTGGCCAAGACTCCTGACGGGAGCAGCTCACAGGAGACAGGCTGACTTGGGGCTCCTGGTTTCTGAGGTCTCCCACCATGCAGGGCCACTCCACGCCGCTGGCCTGAGAGCATGGCAGAGGAAGGCCACCAGCCCCTGGCGGCAGGGAGGCGAGAGCAGGTGCCAGGGACAGGTGCCAACGCCAAAGGCCCCCAGTGACCCTCCTCCTGGGGGCACCTCTCACTCTAACTGAGGACAGAGACTGAGCTCTCCCTCTGCGGGAACCCATGTCCCCAAGTGGCTCGCCCAGCCCTGCCCATGTCACGTCCACTCGGAGTGTTTGGTTCTGCATGAGCCTGGTGAGCCCTTCGCCTGGGGCTCCGTGTTTGAATCAGCCTCCTACAGGGGGAAGGAAAAAGGCCAGGTGGACCTGCCAGAGGGTGTAAAGCAGCCCTTGCCAGGTTGCTGTGGTCCAGCGGGAGAGTGCCACGTTCCCTGGAGGAGGACCAGGGAAGGGTGCCTCTTCTGTCCCTGCCCCTCGGCCTCCCAGGAGGAAGCTTGTGCAGAGCCGTGCCCTTTGCAGGTCTTCCTGCCGGCATCTACCTGTGGACGTGTGGGAGGGAGGGCGGCCGCTGGGCTGGCCTCGGTCTGGTTTACTCAGATGTGAGACTGACAAGGAGAAGACTGAGGAGAGAACCCGTCACTCACAGAGATGCAGGCAGGGCACCTCGCATAGGGACATGCCGGGAGGGACGAGGACAGAGCCACCTGTGCTGTGGTTAAGGATCCTGTGTGGGACAGGGTTGTTTCTGTATCTGGCCTGGTACGCCCAGGACAGGTGGACCTTGGCTGTAAGTCAGCAGAGCAGGTGGGGGTGGGCTCTTGGGAAAGGCCTCCAGGGGCTCCTGGTTTCTGAGGTCTCCCATCATGCAGGGCCACTCCACTCTGCTGGCCTCAGGGCATGGCAGAGGAAGGCCACCAGCCCCTGGCGGCAGGGAGGAGAGAACAGGTGCCAGGGACAGGTGCCATCGCCAAAGGCCTTCGCTGTCTCTAGGTATTGGCTGCCTGTAGGGCACGTCACATCAGAGAAATAGAAACCTACGATGGAGAAGAGGAAACCTGACTTGCAGACTGATGCTCACTTCCCAGTCCTGGGGCCGCACATGGCTAAGATGGCGCCTGGCGATCAGCCAGAAGGCGTTATCATGGGTTATGACGAAAAATCGGACCACCTCTAGGATAGGCTCAGAACCCTTCCGCCCTCGTGGGCAGCTCCGTCTCCCTCACTGCCTGTAGGATGGGTGTACACGTGAGCTCTCCCCACCCTGCTGACCTTTATCCTGATTGGCTCCTGGGCCTCATATTAGCTGTGTGTGCTTCCTCAATAAACGAGCTCCAGCCTTGACTGGTCTCCCTGATGCGTCTGATTGTCCTCTGGCGAGGGAGGGCTGAGTGCGGGCGGTCAGTCGGCCCTCTCCTTTCTTGGCTCATCCTGGCCAGGGCGTGTTCTTCCCATCTCTCCCGCAGGTCGGGAGGAAACAAGGGCTAAAACCCCCGACATCTGGCGCCCGAACAGGGACATGGAGAAGTCGGTTCACCAAAGTGAAAGTATCAGGGAGCCAAGCCAAGCAAGTTCCGAGGTCAGGGTCTCCCTGAAGAGATGGGGAAATCTCACACTAAGCATGGTGCTCCGGCTCTTAAAGCGCTGAGATTCAGGCTCAAAAGGCGAGGTTTAGAGATCTCAGATGCCCAGGCCGAAAGGACTGGGAAACCTTGGCACACACTGCACCCAGGTTGGTGGATGCCAGTCTTTTGGATTGGCCACCTGGGACTGAGCAGAACAATTGGTGAGGAAGAGGGAGATTACCTTAAAGGACCAACTAATAAAACAAAAAGGCGGAAGCAACCCCCATGAGCGATTAAGGTCAGCCATGCTTACATTATTTCAAATTTTTCCAAAGAGCAACCTCTGACTGCTTTCCAGAGACATTGGTCTAATCAGACACCTTATTTAAAGGTAGAGGTCCGATGGAGGGACCCCTTACTGGATCATAGCACGGTGCTGATCCCCTCATTAGTGTAGGGAGGGGATTTGGATGTGATTCCCGATTGGGGAGCCAAGTCCAATTTGGGTCCCCACTAGAGATCTAAAATACTGTTTGCCAGAACAAAAGTGATTTCCCAAGAGCACCCCCTCTTGAGGTATGATTCTTTATTTTCTCATTTTAAATGAAAAGATCATTCTGGACGCTTTGCCTGGTTGTGACTGGACTCCTCATTGTCTCCCTCGTGGCATTCATGTTTGTTGGGGGATACATGCTGTGGGGAGGCACACTTTGATGCTGTAAGTGGTGGTAAGCCAATTTGTTGGTCCTTATATGCCCCTGCCCCCAGGAAAGAATGGACCCTTAAAGGCTACTGCCATTCCTGTTTGGTGGAATATAACCTCACCTCTCCCTAGTAGATGCCCTATACTCCCACCCCACTCAGAAGTCCTTTTGCCCTTGGTGACCATGCCTAATGTCATCTGTCTCACTAGAGACAGCACTCTAGATGTGGGGACGTTGAATCCCCTCTGGTGTGGAGGCAATAGGTTTTTTGACGGATCAGTAGGTGGTATGCTCTGTCCTCCTAAGGGTACTGCCTTCCTTTGTGGGGATATGGCGCACGGTGTCCTACTGGGTAATTGGAGGGGGTCTGCACTGTGGTCCTCCTCCTCCTGACACTGGGATCCTCCTTAATGACCAGTCCCTGCCTATACTGCTGGTGATGATTCCCTTTCCAGGCCCCGAAGAGCCATTCATGCTGTTCCTTTGCTGTTGGGCCTGCGGGTGGCCACGGGGATGGGTACTTGACCTCTGGCCTCGGTACTTCTTCGCAGATGTACAATAAGCTTTCTCAGCGGATGATAGGTGACATGCACCATGTTGCAGCCCTATCTTGGACCTGCAATCTCAACTCGACTCCTTGGCTGCAGGAGTCCTCCAAAGCCATCATGGCCTGGACCTGCTTATGGCCAGAGAGGGAGGACTGTGCCTGTTCCTTCAGGAGAAGTGCTGCCTCTATGCCAGTCACTCTAGTATTGTTCAAGATAAGATTAAAAGGTTAAAAAGACCTTGAAAACTGTCGGAATGAGCTGCAATAAAGCTTTCTGTGGACTGGGCTAAATGGGTGGCCCCTTTACCTTCTCCCCTTGGTAGGCCCCTTGGTCACTATAATGCTTGTGTTGACATTTGGACCTTGTGTAATCAACAGGCTCCTCCAGTTGCTCAAGGATCGAGCCAAAGCTGTTCAATTGATGGTGGTCCAGCAGCGATAGGCCGTCTTACGAGATACTGACTGGGAGCCCTGTGAGGTTGGCCATGGGCCCTACCAGGATGTGCAGGTGTAAGTCAGAGGCAAGAGGGTCTTCTTCATAGGCCTAAGTCACCTCCCCTCCTTGAGGTTTCCCACTGGGTCTGCCGATCCTGCAGGTGAACTGCCTGAAGAGCCAGAGTGGTAGTCAGTGACAGGTAAGAGCCCCAGAGGGGGACAACCTAAGACAGGCACACTCTCCAGTGAAAGGTAGACACTGGCCAATAAAACAAAACGGGGGAGATGTAGGGCACGTCACATCAGAGATGGAGAAGAGGAAACCTGACTTGCAGACTGATTCTCACTTCCCGGTTCTGAGGCCACACATGGCTAAGATGGCGCCTGGCGATCAGCCAGAAGGCGTCATCGTGGGTTGTGACGAAAAATCGGACCACCTCCAGGATAGGCTCAGAACCCTTCTGCCCTCGTGGGCAGCTCCGTCTCCCTCACTGCCTGTAGGATGGGTGCACACGTGAGGGAACTAGGACTAAAACCCTGGCAGCCACCCTGGCAGGGGCAGCTCCCCAGGCCCCCTCCCTTCCTGGGCACAAGCTGCACTGGGGTCTGCACACGGTGGCTCATGGGGTGTGGGTAGCATTGTGCCCTGTGCCGAGGAAGACGCTGTCAGTGGGCTGTCCACAGTCATATTGCTACAAGTGGCCCCTCAGGTCTATTGTTGGTCCCTATCCCCTGCCTGGAGTCCCCGCCAGTGACCTTCACCAAGGTCCTGGACGGGGAGTCCACCTCCCCCCTTGTTCCACCCCTTCCCATCCCACCAGAGTCGGGGTTGTGCTAAGCTGATTGACAGCTTGGTCCCCTCTGCAGAAGGGCTCCGAGTGGCCCCCAGGTTCAGGCGCTGGGAAGCAGAGCCGCTGCTTGTCGAGTAGGATCTGGGGCTGCCAGTGCCAGCAGGGACCTGGGCTGGGAGAAGCACGAAGCGCGTCCCACAGAAACCAATACCTTGCTGTTAGATAGATGTGGCCTTTTAAGTGCAAGGGAGTGGGACTCGTTGCTCCCGGGGATCCTGGTGTGGATGAGATGCTAATTTTTCCCAGGCTCGCTCGGTTCCTGTGCCTGGAATTGCACAGATGGATGGGCTGCGTCTGGACAAAGGCACAGCAGGGCCTCCAGGGCATGGAGCACCTGAGCCACCACCTGAACTTCATTTCCAGGCTCCTCCATTCACCACCTCCGCAAAAGCGCAGCCTCCTGTGTGGCTGGTGCTCGCTGGTTTCTCCATAGGCGCCCCCCACCCTCGGGGAGCAGCAGGGCAGCAGCTGACACTTGTCCAGGAAGCCCAGGGACGTAGGACGTGGGCCGCTTCCCCTCCTGGCTGCATGTAGAGCCCTAGCCCTGGCCCCCCACTCCCCGCACTGCAGCCCCACCCTGGAGGAAGGAGGGGTGACCCAGGGACCCGGGGGCCATGAGTCTGCCACCTCCCTGTCCAAGGAGGCAGCTGGAGACTGGCCCCTCTCCTCTGACCACGTCTTTGCTGCTTGGGCTTCCCTCGTCCTCAGGAGCAGCTGCAGAGCCCAATGGCACCGATGGTTCTGGACGTCACAGGCCCTGTGTCTGGGAGTGGCCCCTGGTTGCCTCTCCAGTCCCCACAGAGTCCCCCAATGGTGACGTCCTCACTGCCCTCCATTGAAACAGAAACTGAGGGTAGAGGGACAGCAAGGTCAATGCCAGTGGGCTGAACCCACGGGGCCAGCTCTGATCCCTTCAATGGCCCTGGCTTGGCCCTTGTCACTGGCTGGGTCACAGGAGAACAAACACAGGAGATCAGGGCCACCCAGCTCCTTCTGAGGCCTCTGGTCCTGTCACCTGAAGAGCTGCACCCTGGGGGCCTATGAGCGGTCAGGGTCTTGTGTCTGCCAGGCGTGGTGAGGGGGCCTGGCTGCTCAGGTCACCTGGAGGGGCTTCCTGCAGCCCAGGGCCACCGTCTCCACTGACCTCCAGGCCTGTGGGCGGGCCACAGCTTCGGCCTGAGCTGGCTGCCCTGGTGGCTCTGCCTCCCAGCCCTGGAGCCCACACCCCAAAATAGCCCAGGGTGCAGGCCACTGACCAAAGGCTCGCTCTAGGGCCCCAGCCACACAGGACAGGCAGGGTGCCCTCGTGGGATCCCTCTCCACACGAGGCATTTGAAATGACTCCCGTTTCTCTCTAAGCAAAGGCCAGAATCCCCACGTGGCCAGCAGGGCCCCATAGCATGTGCCACAGCTGCTGTCACAAGCTGCCACAGGCTGAGGGACTTGAAGTCACGGGGGCTTACTTTACAGTTCTGGAGGGCGGAAGTCCCAGGACCAAAGCGTTGGCAGGGCCAGTGCCTTCTTGAGGTCCAAAGGGGACGCGCCTCCCGCCTGATCTGCAGCCCCCAAGGACACCAGCGCGTCCTCAAGGCCAGCAGCGGCGTGCCCGCGTCTCCCAGGCTGGCTCGGCTCCCATCGAGAGACCAGGAAACAGTCTCTGTCCTCAAGTGTGGTTTCTCTCTTCCTCTGCTGTGCCGGGAGGCCATCACACACACTGCCCCCTCCACAGCTAAACCTCCCCGCCTGGGGCCAGCCATCAGCATCGATGTCCACCTGGGAGTGAGGGTCCCCCTGTGGCCATGCTGGCTTACTCCTGAGTGATGGGCACTAGGTTCTCCTAGACCATCATGGTCCAGGCCAGGGCATGGCCCACAGGCACATGGGGGACAGGGGATTTGCTCTATAGAGTCCACGAGCTGCCAGAGCCGGGGGACATCCGAAGTCCCCCAGGTGGGAGCGCCCAGAGAGAGCTCCAGGGGGTGGGGTGCTATAGCAAGGACAGAGGCAGCCTGCTCGGGGAGGCCAGCTCCAGCAGGTGGACCCAGGCTCAGGCCAACCTCCAGGGACGGATCAGCTCCCCAGGTCTCATGGGCTGAGGGCCTGAGGGTGGTGGGCTACTTCCCCCAGGGTGCCCCCCGAGGTCTGTCTGGAGGTGAGAGCAAAGGCTCATCTCTCCCACACTGCCTGGACGTTGTCACTGGGTTGGCAGATTACAGGGCATAGTGGATTCTCTGCGCCCACCAAGGTGCCCCCTCTCAGGAGGGGGCCCTGGTCCCGGAGCCTGCTGTATGCTGGACCCTCATGGGCTGTTACTTCCTATGTATAGCAAATCCCATGTTCCTGCAGGCACGAGTGTGTGTGTGTGTGTGTGTGTGTGTGTGTGTGTGTGTGTGTGTGTGCATGTGCGTGTGTGTGTGCACACATGTGCATGTAGCTCAGTCTGGAATCAGGACATGGGCAGGACAGTCACAGACTAGAACGGTGACTACCTACATGTCACATGGCTCTGGCTGCGCAACACAAGGGTGACTTTCCCCACAAGATGGGGGTCTGCTGCTCCCTGAGCATGGCCCCACAGTGTCCAGGGCTCTGATCAAAGCCAGGCGTGGAGGACACAGTGGAGCTGGTGAGCTAGGTCTCTCCCTCCCTGACCCCGCAGAAGTGCAGTCTCTCCTGGTGGTCATCCTGGCCAGCCTGGCCTGTGGCCTCCATCTCTGGCTCCGGCTTGGAGGGAAGAAGGGGGCTGGATGCATGTCACTCATCATGGTGCCCATGAGTGGTGGCCTGGGCTTCAGTCTGAGCAGGAAAGATAGGCAAGGAAGAGGAGGCGTGGGGGCCTGCTGTGTGTGGACCCAGGGCCAGGCAGGGGCCACAGTTGGCCAAGTGAGTGCTGCCCTGGGGTGCCGCTGGGCTGACCGACAGTAACCCCAACTCTCATTTTGCTAAGGGGTAGAGGCCAGCTGCAGAGAAGGGTCCCTTGACCCAACCAGGGTCAAACAACTTCCAGGATCGCAGGAAGGCTGGCTCCAGGTGGAGCTTCCAGGCCCGTCTGCACAGTCGTACTGCAGAGGGACGGCCAAGCCCACTGCTGTCCAGCATGGTCAGAGTGGGTCCACACCTCCGCTCCCCGGTGTCCCTCTCTGCTGCTGTCTGCAGCAGCCCCTGGCCCTCGGCACTGACTGCAGACCACAGGAGGCCCACCTGAGCTCTCACCTGCAAGGGGTGCTGCATCGCACTAGCCTTCCTGGCTTGTAGGCACAGTGGACTCTGCAGCAGCCAGTAGGCCATGTCCACACAGCAAAGTCTCAGCTCTCAGCACCTGGAACACCCGATGGCATGTGGCCCTTGGGCACACAGGAGGGCAGAGCAGGCAGCCCTGGTGTCCCTGGACTGGAGTGAGCAACTGAGGCCCAGACAGGCCCCTGAGCCTGCAGCGCCGGGAGGTCTCAGCTGGCCTCCAAGCCACATGCAGAATGCAACCTTCAGGCTCCCTCCTACGGCGGGGAGGGCGAGAGGGACAGAGAATCAAGTGCCACCGGGCGCTCCTGGCCCCCGGGGTGAGCTCCGGAACACAGCACAGACAGCCATCATTACTGTGGCAGAATCCGGCCGCTGGGAGTCTGGGGCAGAGAACGGAGACAGCGCTGGCCAGAGCAGACCCAGAATGGGAGTGGACACGGGCGCTCTGCTTCTGCTGGCTCAGGAGCTGCTGGGGGGCTCCGTGCAGCCCGCACCCTCCCAGAGCCGCAGGCCTCCGCGCAGGGCTGCCGGGGGAAGGACCCGGTGCTGGGAGGACAGCGTGGGCCTCAGGTCCTCCAGTGGCGTGGCCGGCTTCTCCAGCTCCCTCCTCGTGCCCTTCCAGGGCTTCCGCCAGCCTTTCTCCAAGTGACGTGCTTCTCTTAAATCTGGTCCTGTTCCTCCATGACCCCTGGTGGCTGTGCCAAGGCCCTTGGGCATCGCTTGTCTGGGGGGTGGTTTAAAGGAGGGCCTTTCTCTGTAGTCTCTTCAAGAGCTGCGAGACCTTGGTAGAACCTACCAGAACCCACTGGAACCTGCGTCTCTCTCACCTTCCCTCCAAGTCCTCTCAGCAACCATCTGGACCTTTCTGTAGAATGTGGACACTGGGCCCCTCTGATGTGGGAGCCAAGGAAGAGCCTCCCTGGCCCTTACAGATGCGGCCCAGGCTGCTTCCTGTCCCCATGGAGGAGGTGACAGGCCTTTGGTGATGGCAGCACGTGGCCTGGGGGTTGAGGGGTGTTCATCTGGTAAAAGGGACCCCACATGCAAGTTGCCCGCTCGGAAGCCAAGTGCCAGCGTCAACCCGGGCCGTGACTGGAGGAGGCAGGGGCCGGTGGGAGCCAGCTGCTCTCCCAGCAGCGTGGGGACCCTTCAGTGGCCCACAGGAGAAAGGTTCCTCCTGCTGCAGCTGCAACAGCGTCTTTAGGGTGGAGGGACAGGGCGACGTGTCCCCAGCCCCTGCTGTCCCCTCTCCTTTGGTGGGGGTGCAGCTTTAGATGGGAGCATCCTGTGTCTCAGGGCAGGTGCGCCTCGGGGAGAGGCTGGGGGGCCTCCCTGGGGAACAACTCCACTTTCTGTGACTTTCCTGGACCTGAGAGACCGTCCTGTGCCTCCCATTGACAGGGTCAGTGCCGGGGAGGGACACAGCGGAGACCACGCCTTTCCCTTCCTGAGTGGAGCCTGCTGCGGGGAGCCGGTGGCAGAGGGGACATGAGCCAGCTGGAGGCCTTTGAAACATGGGCTGGAAAGGCCCCAGCAGACAGGGCCTAGCCAGGCTGTCACTGCCTGGGCAGGTGTCCTCGGGGACAGAGACGCAGCCCTTCCCCAGAGCTCACACCACAAGGGGGCTCGACAGGGAGGGACGGGGAGAGTGTGTCTGACCTTGTCTCTCGCGGTTCAGTACAGAACTAGGGATACAGGTCCCTCTGGGCTTTCTGGACAGGGCTCCAGGGCCCTGCCGTCCAATATGGTGGCCACTAGCACAAGAATTTAGATGAATGAATTAAGTCAAAATTAAACTCCTCAGCCACTCTGGTGATGCTCGGGGCTCAGTGGCCGGGTCGTCTGGCAACAGCGCTGCGTCCTAACCTTCCTCCCCACCTGCTTTACAGTCCCTGACCCCCCGCACTGCCCAGCCAGTGTTCAGAAGATTCTCTGATTTCTAAATTCAGGCCTCTGCTCACACACTGATCTGGTTCTAGTTCCGTCTCTCTTTGCACAGTTCTGTGGATTCCAGTGATGAGCCCTACACACCTTTTGCTACGTCTAGTGTTATTATAAATGGTTCATTTTAGTTCATTTCCAGTAACTGCTGTAAGTTATAGAAATGGCAGTTTTTGTATATTAGTCTTATATCTTGCAACTTTACTGAATTTACACCTTGATTTTAGCAAATTCTCTGGGTTCTGCGTATTCCATCAATCATCTGGGCAGGAGGGCAGTTTAGCAAGACATTGCCAGTCCTCGTGCCTCGGCTTTGTGGGATGCTGTTGGCAAACCTTCACCCCTCCTCCAGGCACTGAGAGAGAAGAGGACCTCCCTGCCCAGCTGGACTTGGGCTTGGCCACGGGACCTATTCTGGCTGACAGAATAGAGTGGACCTGAGGCAAGCTGAGGCCAGAAATGCACTTGTGCAGTTAGGCCTCTGTGGTCTAGGATCTCAGGAGAAGAGCTTTGAACTTGCACCTGACCCGCAGTCTCCAGCTGCATGAAGCAGAGAAGTGGAGCCATCTCCTGGTTCCTGGCTGGGTCAGCCAGACCAGTCACCCTGTGAGGTCATGAGCTCAGGGTATGTGCTAAGCTGAGAACCCAGGGGGGTTTGTTACACAGCATTTATGTGGCTGTTGCTGACTGATACAGCAAAGCTAGACTTGAGTCTTTAACCTATTATGTGTTTAAATGGGATAGCCTGGTGGGAGGGCGCTGTGTGAATAAGGAGCTCAGGGGAAGGGGAGGAGGATTTAGCCCCAGGAGACCTAGAAGGGGCAGCAGGTGAGTTATGGGGCCCACAGGCTGTGGTGCTTTCTAGTCTTAAAGAAGAAATTACTTCCTAAAGAAAAGGCACCAACTTAGAAAGCAGAAGATCAACCTCTGCCACAGGCCTGAGCTGTGGGATGAGGCCCCAGGCTGCCGCTTGGCTCTCTGCCTCCCCCTGCCCATGCCCCCGTGAGGCGACTGGTTCCTCTCAGCAGTGTCAAGCTCCGTGCCCTGCGCTGGAGCTAAGGACTGGGGCCTTCCAGAGCTGGTGCAGGCAAGCCAGGGTGCTGCTTGGCAGCTGGCAAGGGACACGAAATGTGGGGTTGCATCCTGTCCTGTGTCCAGCCCTCAGTGCTGCCCTGGGCAAAGCCGGGGCCTGGTCTTTGGAGGCACTCAGGCCCACCCCTGCTACCCAGAGACACCGTCACTGATGTGCCCCACCTGTGCAGCCTTCTGCTTCCAGGGGCCAAGTGCACCCTCCCCTGGGCACACAGGAGAAAGAAGTCCTCCAGCAGGACACCGAGGTCCCTCTGGGTGAGGCGGCTTGTGCCCACCCACCTCTGCTTGGCTCCCTCGGTGTTTGGAACGGCCCAGCTCTGCAGTCCCGGCTGATGAGACTGTCCATCTCTGTGCCCTGAGACCTGCCCCCTATCTTTCATGGTCCACTCCCAGAGGGGACGTGGAGGGGTCACCCACATGTTGATGGGGATCACAACAGCGTAACGAAGTGGAGGCTGGCGTGTGAGATGCCACCTGGAGACGTGGCTCCCGGGGAGTGGGAGAGCATATGGAACCAACCTCCAGGACAGGCCAGTGTGGTGGGTGGGCGGCCCTGGTGACCACGGGGGGCCTAAACTGAGCACTTCCACCTCAGGAAGGAAAGCGGGTGCTGTGGGACCCTCTGTTTCCAGCCAGCCAGAGTTGTCCGACTCAGCGGGAGATAAATACCAGCCTTCACACTCCAAAGTACTAGTCCTGCTCATAACTTTTCAAACAAGGAATAAAGACGAGGAGACACATAAAAATGGTTCTGTCAATTTGGCCCAATTTCAAATTATCTAATTAGAGGAGAGCCAGAGCTTCCTATTTCTAGAAGCGTTTACTGAGGTTGTTTCCCAGCGAGAGGGTGAGATGAACAGAGGGAGGGCCGGTGGCACAGGGTGGGGACAGTCAGGACCAAGGGCCTGGGCAGCCATGGCCCAGCACGTGGAACCACCAAGGCTTGTGACGCCAGTCAGGGGTGATCTGTCCCTCTGCCAGTGAACAGCAGATGGTTGGCTGGGACGATAACGCCCTGCTGGTCTGTTGCACTTAGACGGAACATTCTGGATACCCGGTATTCTGCAGCCTTCTTACTCTTCCATGACACCTGGGCCACTCCCTCTCCAACTGTGCCCTTCTTGGGACAAGGTGACACATGCAGTGAGTAGGAGAGCATTCACCATGCGCAGGTGAAGGGCCTCACCCCCGTTCCCGTTAGGACCCCCTCCAGGTGCCAACCTGCGCCCCATTCCCTCCCACCATCTTCCAGGCTCTGATTCACCCCAGCAGTTGGGGTGTTGAGGGGCATGGGGTGACAATGTGTCGGGAAGTGACAGCATCGGTCCGAAGAAGCCCCTTGTCTCAGGAGGCTGTTGGCCATGGCCTGACCACACTGGGCGGCAGGATACTGCCACGTTCCTTCTCCGGAGTCCGTCCAGGCCCACGGGGCGGTGCAGACCCAGGTGGACAAGAGCACCCCTCAGGACCTCTTCCACGGTCCGACAGCAGCTTCCACATGGCACAACTTCAGCCGCCAAGGGGGTCTGTGCTTGTGGTCACCCTCCAGCTCAGGCAGAGCCCCAGCTGCCAGTCCAAGCCACAGTGTGTGCGGTGCCCACCTGTGTGCCCTCTTCCTGGCAGATAGTCCCTCTGGCCTTGGAAGAGGGACCTGAGGCTCCCGGTTGAGCCTGTACTGCTGTCTGGGGGCCCTGCTGGGGGGTGGGGGCACACTCAGAAGGCTGCCCACCCAGACCAGGTCACATTCATGTGCTGGGACAGGTGCTGAGGCAGAAGCACTGGACACAACGGTTCCAAGGACAGGCTGCTCCAGCTGGGGCGGGAGACAGGTCAGCGGTTTCCAGGGTGGGTTCCGTGTGCGGGAAGCCCTGGGCGTGTGGGAAGGCCTGGTCCCTAACAGAGCAGGTGTGGGGCTGTGCCGAGGGACAGCGGTGGCTCAGGTGGGCGGAGCAGAGGCTCCGAGGAGAGCAAGGCAGGCCACAGCTGTTTCCCAGAGGTTGTGGGAGGGGACCCCTGGTGGCGGCCCCCGCCCTCACCTGCCTGTCTCATCTGTGCCTAGCAGCTCGCTGCACACCTGGGGGTGTCCTGATGTGAATGTCACCTGTCACACTCCCAGTGGGGTGGAAGGCTGGGATGTTGTTTGGTTAGATAGCTCTGGGCTGCAGGGGTGAGGTCAGAGGAGGGGGCAGGAGATAGCGGCCAGGGCTTTGGGCAGCCCCAGGTGAGCAGGGCGGGGGACATGGAGGTGGGGAAGGACCTGGGAACGTCTAAGAGGGAAGACTGGCCTCCTGTGACCAGGGTCCGGGAAGGAGTACTCAGGGAAGCTGAGGAATTGGAAGCCACATCTCCGGTCTGGGGCTGGCCTGAAGCAGGGAGGGAGCCCAGTTGCTGGCCGAGGCCCAGGGTGCCTCTCTGAGGGCCCTGCGGAACCACGGCTCTGGCTCCTGGGGGCCCACGGCTGCCTCTTGTTTCTGACCCTGAGGAGAGCTCCTTCCAGAGGACTGAACCCCACTTTTAGCCTCTGCAGGGATCGTACAGCCCACCCCCAAAGTCCCTTCAGTGGGAAAGACCCTGAGGCCCTCCTGGGTCTGTCCAAGTGACGTGCTTTCTGGGGCTGGAGGGACATTCTGCTCCTTGGGGCGGGTGGTGACTCAGGACTGAGCGCGCTCTGCCGGCTGCAGGAGTAGGGTCGTGTCATTTCCCTCTGGAGTCTGCGTGTCCACTGTGGGCAGGGCTTAGAGGGGCCCTGCCGCTGTGCTGGGCGGTTGTGTGGGCAGTGCCATCCTTCTCCTTCAACTGGGCTGCTCCACGGCGTTTCTGAGGATCAGTTTTGAAATGTGCAGTGATTAAGGACTGTCCTGGCCACGCGGCTCTTCTGCCAGCAAGACACAGGCTGAGAAGGGCCATCTGTGGAGGTGATTTCAGTGGGCCCCACGTTGGCCACCGCAGGGCCAGCCTGGCCTCATCCGGTCTCCAGCCCACTCCTGTGGTCAGCCGAGCCAGCCTGTCCCTGTGGTCTGAAGGCACGTCAGCAGAAGTCACCCAGGGGCACGCAGGGAGACTCCTTGTCCCCCTAATGGGGATTTTAATCCTGCAAAGCCAACAGCCCGGGGAGGGGCGGCCACGCAGAGCAGGGGCCTCGCAGCCAGGGCTGAGGCACGTTGTGCAGAGCCTGCCTCTGAGGAGAGAAAACGGGCAGGAAGAGAAGAGGACGAGGACGAGGGGGACAGCAGAGAAACAGGAAGGGGACCGGCTGAGTGGCAGGGTCTGCAAGACCAGCTGAAGAAACAGTGATGCGAAGAGCACCTTATTCCAGATGGGACATGAGACTGGTGACAAGGAGGGCACACGGGGTGGGAGTGGGGGTTCACTCTGCGTGTCCCTGGGGGTGCCGTGCATTTGGTAGCACATGGCTTTGGGTGTCTGTGAGGTCTTATTTTAGGGGATCAGCTCTTGAACTCTCTCTTGGTGGGCCTCACCCAATCAGTTGAAAGCCTGAAGAAACCTAAAGGGTGAACTTCCCCTAAATAAGAGGGGATTCTCCCATGCCTAAGAGCCTCCAGACTAGGTCATCAGATGTTTTCCTGCCTCAGACTCGAAATGAACAATAGCTCTTACAGGTTCCGAAGACGCTGGCTGAAAAACACTCACACTATCACTGTCCCTCCTGGATCAGTGATGGCCGAGTCCCTCTCCAGATCCCGGGTGTGCCTGCCTCTGTAACATGGAGCCCGAGGCTCCCGTAGCTCTTTCTGTGAGTACAGTGTATAGGGGAAAGCATTTTAACAACGCGTCTCAACTGAACGCGTGGACATCTTCCGGCCACTGTTTCCCAGATCGCGCGGCACCTCAGCTCTTCACGACCCCCACTGCGTGGGGTGGTGCAAGTCATCAGAGATGGCCTACTCTTGCGGAGCTTCTAAGCCAGCGCTGTGCCTCTTTACGTGACGGGCCTGCGCCTCGTGGACTTTGGCGTCCGCAGGGGTCCTGGGACCAGCCCTGCAGCCCACCAAGGAATGGCTGTGCCCGCTCTGCTGTGGGCTCGGTGTCTCTGGGCCACGGCTGCTGAGGGGGGTGGGGGAGCAGGTCCACCCTCAGGCCATGGGGAAGGCAGGACAGGACGGGGAAGCTGCTCTTCTTGGGGAGGAGCCGGCCCCCCAGCACCGTTGGAGTAGGAGGGTGAAGCAGGAGAGCAGAACACGGAGCTCCGGAGGAGACAACAAGGACAAGAGCCTTTGTCCCCCCGGCAGCGCAGCGGCCAGCCTGCGGGCAGGGCCGAAACTGGTTTGGGGAGGGTTCTGTTCCTTTGCCTTCCCAGAGAGGAGCCAGCCAGTGGGTAATGGCCACAGGATACAGAGCGCATCCTCCCGTTCCACGAGGGCCTCGTAGCTGAGGCTCCCTTCAGTGTGTCTAGTCTCAGTCATCCTTCTGTCAGGAGGAGGGACAGCGCTGGTCGGCAGGCGACGGCCCTGCAGAGGAGCCGGGAGCAGGGCCTCCCGTCCCTTCCGGCCTCCTCCACAGCACACGGCCCCCAGGACACCCCTCTCTGCACCACTCCTCAAGGGCCCAGGTGGCCTTTGGGACTGGGGGGCAGGGGACTTTCCCAGGAGCAGCTGGAGGCCTGGCATGGTGCACCTCCTGCCCAGTCCACATGTCACAGCTGCGGGACTGGCCCAGGCATTGGTGACGACCCCCACAGCAGACCCCTGGCACACGCCTGGAAGAGCCCTGCTGTCTGAGTGGTGGCAGGCTCTGGGGCCAGAGGGACAGGAGCAGCCTGGGGTTCTATCCACAGTGACCAGCCCAGGAGGCCATCTGCCTATGATGACCAGCTCTGAAGGCCAGCCTATCCACAGTGACCAGCCCTGGAGGCCAGCCCATCTGCAGTGACCATCCCAGGAAGCCAGACATGCCCAGTGACCATCCCAGGAGGCCAGTCATCCATAGTGATCACCCCAGAAGGCTGATCTGTGACTAGTCCAGTGGCCACTCCAGGAGTGGCTCTGGCAGAGGAAGGAGGGAGATGGGCCCAGGTGCAGCAGGGGGCAAAGGGTGGGGGAGGTGGACGGAAGCTGTGGGCTTAGGTGCGTGACGGGGTGGCCAACAGGTGTGCCTGGGGCAGCAGCGAGAGTCCGGGATTCCCGGGTCCCTGGTGAGGACCTTTGCCAAACTGAGGCCTGTGGGAGCCAGGCTGCTCCAGGCAGGTGGCTTCAAGAGGCCTGAGCTCTCCTGGTGGGGATGGCCTGTCCCTGTCACCCTCGAGGGGTCTGGCATGTACTGGACAACAGTGCTGCAGGAAGCCAATAGTCCTGTGCTGTGGGGGACGAAGCTCCCCGGAGCCGGGCGATGGCTAGCAAACCCGTGTGTAAAGGAGACCGCATCCACCTAGTGGGCTGGGGAGGCGTGACACCAAGCAGCCAAAATCGAGCCTGGGGCAGGCTGTGGGCAGCAGGGGCCAGCGCTGCATCCACTTCTCAGGCGGTCAGGCCTGCTCCAGCCACACAAGGATCCCAGTTAACTTGGACAAGCTCCCAAGAGCGCTAAAGGAGAGGCAGGCCTGGCTGCCCCGCCCACTGCTGCCCTGCACACAGCCAGGCCTGGGGGCTTCTGCCCGGGCACAGCGGCAGTCCTGTAGGGCCGAGGTCATTTTAGATTAGGAAATTGAGGCTCAAGGGTCCAGACTGTGCCTGAGATTCAATTCCATGGCTTCCCGCAGAAGATCCATGCCTTCAGGGAGGGGGTGCACTCAGCTGGGGACTTGTCACCGGCCTCCCTGGACTCCTGGTTTCCCTGCAGGAAGAGGGAAAGGGCTTTGAGGGGGCGGGGGAGGGCAGACGGGCTGCAGTGTGACCATCCCCAGGAATCTCTGACCACGGCATAGGTCATCCCTCCAAGGCCAAAGGCCTCTCCTCCCCAAGAGCCCCACTTCCTGCTGGCTTCATATGGAGCTCACCCCGATGTGCCTCCCAGGTCTGTCCCCCACGCAGCCTGGCAGTGAGGGGCCGTGGTCTTCTGCCTCGCTGGCACAGAGGGTCCACTGAGCTGTGGGTGAATTTTGATCTTGGACAGACGACGTCCACTTCCTAGGAGCAGAATCATCTAACGGCTCTAATCTCCGGTCTGTTGGTTTCCTTATTTAAACCAAAATGAAATGTGACCCAGAGTGAGAAACAAGACCAAATGTGCGGCCGAGAGCCGCGACGAGGCAATTACAGCCCAGCCGGCGAAGCAGGGCCCCCTCCCGGGACAGGATCAGGAGTCCCCCCAGGTGGGAAGGAGACATAAATGGCTATTGCCAAAGCGAGCCTGTGGGAAATCTCACCATAATGGCACATTTGGGGAGAACAAATCAACTCCCAGGCTGTTCCAACTGTGGCCGTCCAAAGCTGGCGGCCTGGCAGCTGCGCCCTGCCAGCTCATTATCACACGACTCTCATTTCCAGCCCTGGAGGGCTTTGTCGTCACTCTCCAGAAGCCCAGGATGACTCTCTGCCAAGCCAGAGGGTGAGGCCGGAAGTCCTTGGGGGGCATGTGCCTCTGAAAGGGAGGGTCATTGGGGTGCCCGGTGCAGAGGTTGGGACCTCTGCTGTGGTGTCCCACACGTCATTTCCAGGTGGTGGTGGGGGGCCCTGGAGGTAGAGGGTGGCATGGCGGGAGTGTGGGGTCTGAGGAAGAGCAGGGTGGAGGCAGGGAGCCTGGGCGGGGAGGAGGGGCCTCTGTTCTTCTCTAAGGGCAAGTCAACTTCAGCTCACCTTGACCCCAGGGTCTTGATCCAGTTGGTCCCCAGAGTCCTCTGACTGCTACTGTTCTCCACGTCTCTCTCCACCTGCCTCATGGGCCTCCCCATCCCTCTCTCCAATCCCAGTGTAGCCCGTCTCCCAGAGACTAGCTCAATTTCTATCTTCCAGGATACAGCAATTATGATAATGCTGAAGATGATAGTGATGGCGGTGATGATGTCAATCAAAGTGGTGGTCATGAAGATGATGGTGGTGATGATGGTGGTGGTGGTGGTGATGCTGATGATAAAGATGATGGTGGTGATGATGGTGGTGGTGGTGATGAAGATGATGGTGGTGATGATGGTGATGGTGATGATGAAGATGATGGTGGTGATAATGGTGGTGGTGGTGGTGGTGGTGATGAAGATGATGGTGGTGATGATGATGGTGGTGGTGGTGATGCTGATGATGAAGATGATAGTGGTGATGATGGTGCTGGTAATGATGATGGTGGTGGAGGTGGTGGTGATGAAGGAGGTGGTGATGGTGGTGGTGGTGATAAAGATGATGATGGTGGTGATGGTGAAGAAGATGATAATAATTACACTACTAAATCCCTGACACTTTGCTTACCAGGCGTTCTGTGTAAGACCTCACTTAATCCTCATATTATTCCTGTTTTACAGGTGAGGACACAGAGACCTGTAGAGGTGACTGCCCATATTCATCTGACTCCCTGCTCTGATGGCCTGTCACCCACGGGCACTTACTCAGGCTGACCCTGTCCACCTTCTGACACCGGGAAGCATGATGTGTATCTTTGGTGGCCAGATCTTCTTTCTGCTCATCTGGGCTGCCAGTGTCCCGCCCACTCTTGCACCCCGCCAGGCTGTGGGGGTGCCTTCCTGCGTATGTGTCACAGGAACAGGGGCGATCTTGACCAGAGGGGTGGAGCAGAAGGGGGGCGTTGGGGAGCAGAAGATGGTGGCTTGTGCCTGTACAAGAGGGCAGACCGCGAGGCTGGGGCAGCGGGAAGGGCGAGTGCACACGCGGGAACCCAGGGAGGGGAGGGCTCCCTGGGTGGCACGGCGGCAGCAGTAGTGAACTTCACCAGGGGCACCTTTACCCCAGTAGGCCCGGCCCACCCTGCCAGCCTTCCTGGGGCTCCCAGACGCGGGCCTCTGGTTTGTATTTATCTTCCTGTGTCCTGGAGAGGTGACTGAGGGACGCTTTAGCCTCTCCGTCCCTGGGGACAGGAGGACTTCTGAGTCGGACAGGAGGAACCATTTATTTTGCTTTGATAAATGCCATGGGCACCTTCCCGTGCCCACGTTGACAAGCATGTGTCAAGGTAAGCATCACAACAGTGCTGGGCAGGGAGGGGGGAGGGGAGGGGCTGCCCCCGGACACTAGAAGCCTCACCGATTTCGGGAAAAACTCACTTGAAACTGTCACCACCAGAAAAGCACTCGTTTTAATTTATTCCTCACCTGAGTTCACTGGCTTGGAGAGCCCTGCTGCGTCAGACTACTCCTGGTGCCTCAGAGCAATCCTGTGAGGGACATGAGCGTCACGTCCGCCCTACAGAAGAGGACGCTGGGCCCAGAGAGCTTCAGCAGCTTCCCAGGGCCACAGAGCTGTCGGGGCGGGCTCCTCTGAAGATGTGCCCCCCACCATTCCTCTCCGAGGTGCCTGAATCCAGGCACAGGGACTCCTACCTCTAACTGGAGGGACCACACCTTAAAACACAAGGGGAGTCCTGAAGGACAAGCTACGGGGAAGGGTTGGTGCCAGCCGGCTGTCCAGGTCAGGAAAGCAGAGCCACCAGCTGGTCCCGCAGGAGCCGAAACCAGGCAGCCCTGCAGAGAGAAGCCTGGGCCTGGGGTCTCCTCCTGGGAATGGAGACAGGAAGCTCAGAGCGTGTGCTCAGGGAGGGCAGGGCAGAGACTGGCCACTCCTGACCTCCAGACACTCTTGCTGTTCCTCTGAGGCCACATGCCAGGGGCCGTCTCCTGGGTGAGGTCAGTAGGATGGGTCCCCAGAGACTCAGGGCTGGGGGCCACAGGGCCTTGGAGCTTGACATCCTTGTCTCCCCCCAACTGTGGTCAGGCACTGGCAGGCAGAACTGTGATTCTCCTGAGCCACGTTGCCCCCTCCTCTCTCCATCTCTTCTCTGCCCTCACCCTGAAGGTTCTCCCGAGGCTTCTACCTCTGCCTGCAGGGGGAGTGCTTGTTGGGGCTGGTGGCAAGGGTAAGGAGACTCTGCGCAGATGGGCAGTGGGACGGGTAGGTAGCTGTCCAGGGGGCTCCCTTAGTAGGGACCTGGGGCTGGCAGGGGATGAGAGGGTGCCTGTTGAGAGAGGTATGGGGGGACAGAATTTGGGAGAGCAGGTAAGAGAGGAGGAGCCCATGCCAGTGACTGTGGAGGAAACTGTGCCACGGGAGCCGGAGGGGAGGGGAAGGGATTGAGTGCCCTAACCGTCTCCAGAGTCCAGAGGCTTTGCTCTTAGCACGTGCTGGGGTTTGAATGTTTCTCTCTCCAAGCTCATGCAGAGCCTAATGCCCACTGAGCTGGTGTTAAGAGGTGGGTCCTGCCTTTGTGAAGGGGATTTATGCCCTCACTGAAGCGGCTCAGAGAGGCACTTGGCCCTTCTAACTCTCCATGTGAGGAACAGCGTTTGCGCCTCCTGCCACGTGAGCACGCAGCAGAGGGGCCACCGTGAAGGAGAGCAGCCCTCAGCAGACGTAGGAATCATGTCTTGATCTTGGGCTTTTAAATTCCAGAACTCTGAGAAATAACTACCTAGATTACAGGATTTTGTTAGGGCAGAAGAAACAGGGTTTGTATTAGACTGAAGGGTGTCCCCCTAGACACTGGAACCTCAGAATGCGGTTTTATTTGGAAAGAAGGTCTTTGCGGAGGCAATTACGGCAAGGCTTGAGATGACATCATGCCAGATTAAGTGGTCCTTAAATCCAATAACTAGTGTCCCCATAAAAGCTAGAGAAGAGACCACAGCGGAAGGCATGAGAGATGAAAGCAGAGGTGGAGGTGCTGTGCCTATAGCACAGGGCGCCGAGGATGGCCAGCATCCTACTTGGGGTACACTGCGTACGAGCTGTGCTTCTCTCCAGAAGGATACCCAACCCTAACTCTGTGTCTCACTTCCTGCCTGTGAGATGCAGGATCCATATCACTGAGTCATTTTGAGGGTTAAACAGATTTTTTTTAAATCTATGTACAATGCTCAGTGGGCTATCTCAGACTTAGCAAGAGTCCCCCCCCCCATTGTTCCACCTTGTGCCTCAGGAATTATTCATCCTGTTTCACTTTTGATAAATCTGGGACTCAGGCAGGGTACCTGAAAACCCCCACAAGATCCCTTGTTCTTCTCGAGTCTTCTCCTTGGAGTAGAAAACACCTCATGGGTTGGCTCTGACAGGAATCCTGTTGATAAATTTTGAATGCAAAGAAAAACCAACACATTGTCTTCAGTAAGTAGCCAGGTTGAAAGTAGAGACATGTGGAGCCAGAAAATGCTCAGGGGCCTTTATTGAAATAGATGACTGTTGGGGTTTGCATCTCACATGTATCCCAAAGTGCATGTGTAGAAGGCTTGGTCCTCAACAGAAGGTGCTGTTCACATGTTGGAAACTTGAGGAAATTAGGCCATTGGGAGAGTGCACTTGAAGGGGGTATTGTGTGTCAGTCCCTCTTCCTCTCCTGCTCTCTTTTCTTCCTGCCCGCCATGAGATGAGAAGCCTTTCCCCACCACATGCTCCCCACAATGATGTCCTGATTCTCTAGAGACCCAAGGCAATGGGGCCAAATAACCCACTGGACTAAAACTTTGGAAATCATGAGCCAAAATAAACATTTCCTCTTTGTAAGTTAATTTTCTCTGATATTTTATCCGAGTGTTGGAAGCCGACTAACAGAAAATCAGTGCCAGGAGTGGGTCTGTGGCCTGATCATGCGTTTCAGAAAGCGTTGGAAGTGGTTATCAGGAGGAATTAGGAAATATTGGAAAGTGTCCTAGAAAAAGTCTTAGATGCTGGAAGCAGAGCTTAATGGTCATATCTGTGGGAGCTCAGAAGACCAGGATGCTGACCGAAATGTGGACAGTAAAGACTGTGCTCATGAGGTCTCCTATGGAAAGGCAGAATCTACTAAGAATTAGATTAGAGGCCATCTTCATTACCTTCTGGCAAAGAACTTGTCTACATGTCATCCAAACCCTGAGACTTTGGGTGAAGCTAAATTTAAAGGTGATGGACTAGTTTATTTGCTGGATGAAATTTCAAGGCAGCCCGGCATTCAGGCAGTGACATGGATATTGATGATATCATTTGGCCATATTTACAATGAGAATCAGGAACAAAAAGAAAAGCAGAAAGATTTGAAAAACTTTCATTTTTTCACACGTATGCACACACACACACACACACACACAAAGTGTATATATAGTTGCAGATAAGGAGAATGTGGTACTAAGTATATTAGCACCATTAAAAGGAAAGTGATTAATTTACATCAGGACAATAGGAAAGAAGCTTGGAGGGTGTCTCAGGAATCAGCGAGACAAACAGCAGGCTCAAAAACTTGTTTGAACAGAGAGCTCTGGGGCACCCTGCGTGCATGGGGTTACTAGGAAGCCCTTGTGACTCTGGTGTGCTTGGCTTTGCTCAGCCACCTGGGCATTCAGTGTTTGCTGCACCTGTGATCCACAGAGACCTGGCTACTGCTCCCACTGGTGCTGGACATTCGTGTCATCTATTTGATAATTGTTTTGCATGAATGAGAAATGCAGGAGTCGTACGGTCATGGAGATTTCCACCGAGATTTCAAAGGCAATTCTGGAAAACCAGGCAGTATGTGATGGGGTTGGAGTGCCTGTGGGCAGTTCCAGGCAGGGACATGCATGCAGCCATGGGAGTGAGGCCGAAGCAGGGATCACGAGAAGTTAGAGATGCAGGAACATGTGACATCTGCCAAGGGAGACAGTGGGCACGAGCAGAGCAACCTGAGAAAGAGCCAGCAGGTTGTGGTGGGGGTCTCTAAGCCCCTTGGCGCTCACATGACACCACTGTGTGCCATGGGTGACAGATGTGGAGTGACAGGATTCAACGTTTGCCCGCTGGGTTTCAGTCCCACCCTTTCTCTCTATGGCCCATTCCTCTCTTTGGAATGGAAATGTTCACTTTGTCCCATTGGGCATGTAACTTGTTTTTTTTTTTAATATTTATTGAGGCTTGTAGCTCAGAGTTTTCCTTGAGTCTCAGAAGAGAAATTGAGTTTGAACTTTAGAGAATGCTGGAACAGTTAATAACGTGGCAACTCTTGGAGGTGGACGGAATGCCTTTTGCATTTTGAAATAGACATGAGTCTTTGGGGGACCAGGGCTGGGAAGTTATGGGTTGGATTTTAAATGTCACCCAAAGGCTCATGAATTAGACTTGGCCTCCAGCCAATGATGTTCTTGGGACGTGCTGGTAATTTCAGGAGGGGAACTTAGTGGCAGAAGTCGTCACTGGAGGTGTGCCCTTGAAGGGACCCTGGATCCTTCTTTTCATTCTCTTTGCTTCCTGGTCACCACGAGGTGACTTTGCTCTACCACTTGCTCCCTGCCATGCTGTTCTGGTTCACCTGAGGCCCAGGGTGACAGACAAGCCACTGGGGTGTGAACCTCAGGGACCAGGGGCCAGAATGACTCTTTCTTCCTTTAAGTGGATTATCTCAGACATCCTGTGATAGAAAGATGACTGACAGGGACCCTCAAGTCAAAGGTGGGCCCTTATATGCCCACCTCCTGCCCCTCCAGGCCTGGGGTAAACTGAGGGGGTAGATCCAGGAAACCCACCCCAGAGGAGACTCCAGCGAATGAGGATGAAATTCTGGCCTCAGTCCTGAACTCACTGGTGGTGAGTGTGGGTCTGCTCGTGTGGTCAGCTGGCCCATTGTTTCTCTCCCCCAAGCTTGGGACTTGTGTGACCACGTGCAGGAGTTTGGGGAAGCTGAAAAGACCCAAGAAGATGGAGGCTGAGTAGCGGAGGCTCCCAGGGGCAGCCATGGAGCACGTGGAGACGAGGGTCTTGTCTGGGGCGGGGGAGGGGTTAAGGGAGCCAGGAAACTGCTCTCTCCTGGGGCAAAGGGTGAGCCATGCAGCTGAGCACAGGAGCTGGGGTTTCTCTTCCTCTAGAAGCACCTCTGTGAGCAAGGAAGGGTGTGATGGGGGAGAGGCGTGTCTTTCTCTCCCTGACCCCCCCCTCCCCGCCCCATGGACCCAGTCTTGCAAATTTTGCCTTCCCACTTGCTGTCAGCCCTGAGCTGCTGCTGAGAGACCTGGCATATGCAGAACTGGGTTCTGGGACCAAAATTTGTGGTGCCAGTGTCATCGTACCAAGCTGAGAGGGAGCTGTGGCTTGATCTATTTCTTTCTGGCTTCTTGTTAGGGCCAATGTGTCCACCAGAGTTCACATGCTGAGTCTTAACCCTGGAGCTCAGACTGGACTGCAGAAGGACCCAACCTCGGAAGGTGCAATTTACACGTTAAACTCCGTCATGCTGCAGAGTTGGAATCATTCGGTAGAAGCTGCACTTGGAACGTTGAATCTGATCCTTCCTGGGTTGGTGGCATGGGTGAGGTCCTGTTTTGCACAGCTGGGCAGTTTTCTCAGCCCTGCCACCACCAGGGGAGCAAGTGACCCTCTCCAGCGTGCCGTGCTGCTGAGCGGGCTCTTGGGTGGATCCGGGGCATTTGATGCATTTCGACTCAGTGTATTTTCAACTTACAATGGACTTATTGGGGGTGACCCCTTCATACGTCAAAGGGCTTCTGTATTTGGTGTCTTTCCAGAAATGATTAAGCGGTCACCAGGTGGCCTCACCCTACAAGACTGGTGTCCTAAGAGGGACAGCCATGTGAGGGCTCAGGAGGGGATGTCCATGGAGGGGCCTCAGAGGAAACCAGCCAAACCTTGATCTCAGACTCCCAGCCTCCAGGACTGGGTTGTTGAAGTCACCCAGACAAGGGCACTTGGTCATGTGGCCCAAGCAGATGGGCTTTCCACCCACCCCACCCCCACAGGTTGAGGCCATTAGCTCTCAATCTCTGGTCGACACCATAATCACCTGGAGGCTTACTTAAAGGGCAGACGCAGGGGCCCGGGGCATGGCCGAAACCTGCATGCTCACTGGTGCATGCTACTGATGCTGACACTGGACCTCGGGTGGGATACCCTGCCATGGGACGACAGGGACTTGCCAGGCCACCCTCATGTCCCTGGTCCCCACAGTCCTGCTGGCTCCTGCCATCTCAACTTCAAAACGGTGAGGCTGAGTGTCTTTAGACTCTGTTGGTTTTGCCTGCAGGGCCCCGGGCAGGGTCAGGGGATGCTGTGGCCAGCAAGCCACGGGCTGAGGATGCGGTGGAGGGAGCAGCTTTCTCTCTCCCTCAGGACACTTTGTAAAGTCAGAAAGCAGGAAGGGGGTGAGAGAGCCACGCTAGGCGCAATCCGACACGGAGACCCTTGTTTGTTGACAGAGGGGTCAGACAGGGGACAGGGGGCTGTTATCTCTGGAGATCTTTGACAAAGCACACGTTTTCCTTTGAGGAAGCGCTCGGGGGCCGGGCCTGCGTTTAATAATGGAGCCTTCACACAGGAGAGGTGAGGTCTGGACGGCTCTGTCTGCTGAGAGCTGTCTAATCCTGATAAACGGAGCCCCATCCTTCCCAGTGTGAACAGTCCTGGCGTTAGATTAAACATATCAATCCTGTTTGTTACCTTCTCTGATCTGCCAGCTGGCACCTGGCCGGGCCTTGGGGATCTGTCTTCGATGGCCCTACACAGGAAGTGACAGGGTTCAGCAGCAGAGACCGGGATAATTGCTTGTGGTGCGGCCCCGGGGGGAGGTGGCCACAGAGGGTGGATGCTGTCACAGAGACGAGGTCAGGGAGCTGCAGCTCACTGGGGATCCTGTGATGCTTTGGCAGAAAAATGTTTCTGAAATAGATGCTGCTCCTGCCCCTTCAGGCTGGCAGCTGTCTCCAGGCTGAGCTGTGCGGGCCTGGAGCACTGCTCCTGGGGTGGGAGCTGCCTGGCTGCAGCCCCCCTGCAGGGTACATCCCCGTTGACCGGTGGCTGACTCTGTGGCCTGTGTCAAAGGGCCAGCACTGCACCTCGGGGTGTGGCCAGTGTGGGCAGCTCCCACTCCAGCCTCCAGTCACGGCCTCTTCCTGCTCAGGCCCCTTGCAGCGCCCCTTCCCCTGAGAGAGGGACTTGGTCACAGGCACCCAGATTTCTCTCCTCCCCATGGCAACGGCCCCTTTCTCTTGCATGGCCCTTCCCATGGCAACGGCCCCTCCCACTGCAAAGTTGCCCCTTTCTCTCTTACAATCGTCCTCTGAAGCGAATTGCTCCTTCCAGGCAAAGATGGTTTCCCTGGGCAGGTGTGTCACGGCAGGTGTGTCCTAGGCTGCTGGCCCCGCCTGGTCGCTGTTTATGCTGTACCTCCAGGTGTGCCCTCCCTCAGCCAGGCCCGGCCCCCTGGGAGGTCCACACTGGGACAGCAGCTGGCCGGATGGAGGGGTTGGGCCAGGGGCTCTCCCCATCCAACTGGAACCTGTCAAACCAGGAACGGCACCTGCTGTCCGAGTCTTGATCTCAAATGTGAACACAGAAGCTTGTCCCCAGGGCCTGGCCCCTGGAGGGACCTGGTCATCACAGGAACTTTTAGGTCCTGATCAAAGACACTGAGGGCAGCATGTCCTTGAATTAGCCACCCAATATGTGCACGGTCCTGGGCGCTTCGTCCTGCAGGCCTTGGCCTGGCTTCCTCAGCTGCCCTGTCCCCAGCCCCCTGTTTCCTCCTGACCCACTGACTCCAGCCCAAATCCAGTCTGTGTGGATTCCATCAAGGTCTCCACTGTGACGGGGGCTGGCCTGGGACAGGGGATGGCCTCCGCTGTGACGGGGGCTGGCCTGGGACAGGGGATGGCCTCTGCTGTGATGGGGGCTGGCCTGGGACAGGGGCTGGCCTCTGAAGCCTCAGGGGCTGGCAGGAGGTGCTTCTGAGATGAGGGACAGCTGAGGAACACTGCCCTGACCCCAACAGTGGAGCGCTGCAGAGGCCACCTGCTGCTTCCCAGAAGGGCAGTCTGTGCAGGTCTCCTCTGAAACCCATATGGAGACTTGCACATCCTGTGAGGGGTCCCCAGGGGGGGTGGGGGGACAGGGCTTCTGTCACCCAACAGCAGTGGGTGAGGCTCCCTGTTGACACTGGTCATTTTGACTCTCTCATAGCATGGAGGCAGTGAAGATGGCGGTGGACTGGTCATCCAGGAGTGACGTGCACTTGTGGTTTCCCTGTGCCTGCCTTGGGGGATGCGGTCACCCTACCCCTTCCCTGGCTCCAGGACCCCACGTAGAAGTCGTGAGTATCTGGCCCCGAGCCCTGGTCTTACTTGAGGCAGACACAGGTTTGAGTTCAACTCCTTCCTCCTTCTGGGTCTGCCTGACCCATCTGGGCTTGTCACGGGCACTGACCGATGGCCAATGGATGGCCACCTTCTCCTGCCTCCCTGGAACGGCTAGAGGTCAGCATCAGCCAACAACTTCCAGGGGCTCTTAGGGCTGAGAAGAGGAGCCTGGGGTCTTTAGTGACCTGCTGGTCCTGTCCCGGCACTACCCGGGCATTGGGGCCCTTCTTCCTTCCCGGACGCTTGGTTCCCTGCGGGTCGTGGCCATCAGAGGGGAGCAATTCCTATTTTTTATTATTATCATTTGCTGAAGACGGACCAGTCACTTCATAAACGTTAACAATGACAGATCACCAGTGCCAGCAACACCACAGTCACATGATGACGGTCATTACCCAAGGCGGCTCCATGGGCCAAGCAGCAGGAGCCGCCACCTAGCCAAGGCAGGATGGGTGCCTGAGCAAGAGCCCGGGGACGAGGGGGCTTGGCCATGCCAGGAAGGGTCCCTGTCCTCCACCCTCGGGGACAGACGGGGAGTAGGCAGGGGAACGGCCACCAAGGTCCCTATGCAGGTTTCCTGAGCTGCCATGTCAAGTCCCCGTGCACTGGGCAGCTCACACCAGCAGAACCCATTCTCAGGACCTGAAGCCCCGGTGTGGGCTGGGGTGGTGCTGCCGAGGCTGGGAGGGAGGATCGAGCCCTTTCCCAGCCTCTCTCCGGGTTTCAGGTGGCTGCTGACATCTTGGAGACCTGGGCTTGAAGAGTGTCACTCCTCCTCTGCTTCTGTCCTCGTGTGGCCTGCTTTCCTGGGTCTCTGTGTCCTTTCTTCTTCTGAGGATGCCAGTCATTGGGCCAAGGGCCACGAAATCCTTTATGGTCTCAGCTTGATGACATCCACAAAGACCCTGTTTTCAAATAAAGCCACATCCTGGGATCTGGGTGGACATGATTTTGTGGGACACTGCGCTGCCCACTACCATCACTGAGTTAAAAGACGTTCACCTGTCCACGTGGGCACCATTGCCGGCCACATGAGCTGGTGGTTTGCTCTGTTTGTCACACGGGGTGGACATAGTGGAGGGAGGCCCTCCCAGTGTCCGTCCCTCTTGCCTGAGTCCAGGTCCTCTGGATTTTGAGGAGGCTGGGAACCTCCTCCCTTGAGGATTTCTGGGAAGCCCAGACACACAGGCTGGGGAGGGGAGAGGCTGGCCAGCCACCCCTGGGACCACAGGGTCTGCCCCGTGGGGGGACACACAGGCTGGTGGGGGGGAGGCTGGCCAGCCACCCCTGGGACCACAGGGTCTGCCCCGTGGGGGGACACGCAGGCTGGTGGGGGGGAGGCTGGCCAGCCACCCCTGGGACCACAGGGTCGCTGAGCAAGGATCCAAGTCAGAAGCCTGTTTAGTGGGTGGGGGACCCTCCAGAGACCCCAATGACTACAGCAGCAGGGTCTATGGGAGGGAGGGGCCTCAGAGTTCTCCTGCTCTAATGCGTAAACAGTCACTCCATGACCACTTTGAACACAGGTCACAGAAGGACCAGTTGCCCCAGCCTGACCAGTAGGAGTGACAGCACATTCTTCACCAATCAAAGCTCCACCCTCACCCACTGTCCCAACCTTCTACATTCAAACAATGAAGACAGCAGACACCGAATTACCCCCACTCTCCGGCAGCACCCAATCCAGAGCAAAGCCCTGCGTCCCCCAAACCCTCAGATCTCCTAATGTGACCTTAAATCTAGAAGGCGCTCTCCTGACTCTCAGGGACATGCCCCAGGGCTCCCCACGGTGTGTGATCCTTCTGTTGCCAGGAGCCATAAGCCCACGCTGACCATGGTGAGTTCCTGCTGGTCTGTGCTGGCAGGACCTAGACCTGGGGAGACGGCCATGTGGGCCCTGCGCTGCCTCGACGCTGACCCGTGCCCTGCATCACCATCTTGCGGGATCCTCCTCCTCGGGCTTCTGGTGGGTGCTGTAGGTGGGAACCCGAGGCACAGGGGCCACTCACACAGGGCCTGTGTGTGCTCAAGGCCACCTGGGCCACGCGTGCCCACATCTACATGGCTGTCTGTATCTGTGCTGGGTCACCTGTGTCTGCACCTGTGTTCGCACCTTCCTTGGGTTGTGTTTCTGTTCCAGTGTCTACGTCTGTGTTCGTACCTGTGCAGGTGTACGCACACCTGTGCAGGTATCTCTACTTACATGTGTGTTTTAGAATTTATCAAATACCTTAGATGGGGACACTGAGGCACAGAGCTGTGCCTGGCTCTCCCCAGGGCAAACCGGTCAGCTGTGGGCCTGTGGTCCAGGAGGACAGCCCGGTGTCCACTCTACCTGTCCTGTGTTGGGCTGCTCAGCACCTGCGGGTCATCTCCTGCTGGTAGGAGTTAAGTAAGCACTTGCTGGAGGAGCAGAGGCAGGAAGGCGGGCGGACTCTCCACTGTGGGGCGTGGAGTTGATGCAGCCCCCAGGAGAGTAACTGGATTATGGGCAGTAAAACTGAAACCGCTCACTTACTGCCACCCTTGGCCTCTCTCCTGGGACGGTGACCAGAGGCACATCCACACGCCTGCTTAGAGACCCGCAAAGAGCAGCCTGGCAGCCCCGTCTAGGGAGAGCCGGGGTGCCAGGCCGGGCTGCACCTCTGCAGGCGGGGAGTGGAGACGGTGGGGGCTGGGGGCTGGGCGAGGAGAGGGAGGGGCACGAGAAACAGGAGAGACAGCGCCAGCCCGGGAAAACACAGGGACCCATGGACGTTTATCAACGTGGATGGGCCACAGTCAGACCTTGACAACAAAGCAGCTTGCTGAGTAGTCGCAGGATAGGGTGCTGTTTGTGAAACTTGCTGAGTACTCCTGACACCCCACGGGGCAGAGGGAAGAGGCAGGCGGAGAGTGAGAGGTGGAAACAGGGGCAGGAAGGAGGCAGAGGGGGCAGAGGCTGGCCGTAGGGCCTCGGGGCTCCCTGTGCTGCACTGGGGTCCCGGGCGGGGTCTGAGGCAGGGGGTTCTCTTACATGTGTTTAAGTCTTTCCAAGCTGAAACCCTGTTAGAGAGAAAGGGACAGAGTTGAAGGGGAGTTTGTGGGCAGCGGGGAGGGGAGAGCCATCCAGCAGAGGGGCCGAGTCAGCACTGCCTCCATGGCTAGGGCCAGCGGGAGGGGGACCAGGCTGTGGACGGCGGCCACGCAGGGCCCTGGAGACTCAGCGCCTTGAGGATTTGATCTTTATTTTGTGTGTGATGAAAACGGGAGGAGCCTGAGCACAAGGGCCAGGGGGAGATTGGCATTTTAGGGTTTATTCTGCTCGTGTCCTGCAGCTGCTGGAACCAACGTCCACACCAGGGGACTCTGAACCACAGAAGGCTCTTCTTTCAGAGGCCCAGAAGTCCGGAGTCCAGGTGTGCAGGGCCAGCTCCCGCTGCAGGCACTGGAGGGTCCTCCTGCCCTGCCCAGCTTCAGTGGCCAGTCCCTGCTGCTCTTGGTGAGGAGCTGCGCCGCTCTGCTCTCTGCCTCCTCTGTCCTGTGCAGGGCCTCTTCCCTGGGCCTCTTCCCTGTGGGTCTGAGTCTTGTGGATCCTTCATCTGCCCAGAAACGACCCAAGTGTGCATAGCAGGGAGGGGCTCACGGAACCCGGAGGTGACTTAGCTGTCCTTCGGGTCCTCTTGGCCAGCTCTTGAGAAGGACAAGGGGTGTGGAGAGCAGAGAGCAGCTAGAGAGCAAGAAGATGAGGAGGGAGGGAGGGAGGGAGGGAGGGAGGGAGGGAAGGAGAGGGAGGGAGGGAGGGAGGGAGGGAAGGGGAGGGAGGGAGGGAGGGAGAGAATGGGAGGGAGAGAATGGGAGGGAAGGGGAGGGACGGCTCAGCGCTGGCCGAGGGGCCAGGTTGGGAGCTCCACACAGGAGCCCCCTGCAGCAGGTTGGGTCAGGCTCGGGAGGAGCCGACCGGCCAGCCCCTGGCCTCTCCCACAGGAGGCTCCTCTAAGTCTGTCGCACCCTCCCTCTCCGTGTCCATGACATTTTTGGGTCCTGTTCCTTTCTCCAGGGCCCCCTGAGCTGGGGTACAGTCTGGGCCAGCCACCAAGTGCTCCCTTGGACACGTTGATCAACTTCCTCCAGTCTCAGGAGAGTTTAAGCACCTGGGGTCAGAGGTGAGCAGGACCAAGGCCCTGGCTGGAACTGGGGTCCAGGTGTGTGTGGGCGCTGGACAGATTAGAGGAGGTGGGCCTCAGCAGGGCAGCCAGTGTGGGCCAGGGCCTTGGGGCCGATGCTGAGAGCGGTGGGTCTGGAGGGGTGGGTGGTTCCCCAGAACTCCACAAGGACAGGGAGGCAGGGATGGTTTACTGGCTACTCTGTGTCTAGCACCTAGAACAGCACCTGGGACACGCATGGTGAATCATCCTAAATGTCAGCTGACCAAGCCAACAAATGGGTGGAGAAGGGGAGTGTCAAGCCGCCCCCACAGGCCAAGCTGGGCTGCTACAGGTGTGCTTGGACCTGGTGGGAGTGGACGGTGTCCAGAGAAGCAGGGAGAGCTAATGCTAGTGGCTGGTACAGGCAGTAGGGAGCTGTGGGAAGTGATGGAGCAGGGGAAGAGCAGAGCTATGCTTTTAGGTGACAAAGGAGTCAGAAACCTGGCCATGAGCTGTTGAGATGGCCCGGATAGAGGCTCTCAAACCTGCGCCCAGGTGACACCGGGAGGCTGGCAAGTAACAGAAAGCCCCATTCCACGCACCATGGCAGCCACCACCTCTGCCTGCCCAGCATCGCTGCCGGGACCTGGAGGAGGACTCTGGAGGCATTTCTTGGACACCTGAGTTTGCTGGCTACTCTGTATCTTTGCAAACGTCCTTAGGAAGGGGGGTCACACTGGATGAGAGGGGCCCTAATCCAGCAACTGGTGCCCCTTTAAGAGAGAGGAAGGGGCGCAGAGGGAGAAGGCGGTATAGAGACGAGGGCAGGGGCTGCAGTGAGGCCCATGGACAGGGCGGGAAGGGTCCTGCCCAGAGCTGTCAGGGGAGCCGGCCCTGCTGGCCCTGGACGTCAGAGGCCCCCCAGGATGCAGGGCGGAGCTTCGCTGTTTTCAGACCCCCCACCCGCCCAGTGCAGGCACTGACAGGGCCACCTGGCTGGTCACAGCCACCGGAGGACCCTGCCCTGTGCTTTGGGTACTGCTGTCGGGCTCTTCGTCTCCTTGGACCTCGCTGGGTCCTGCGCACAGTCTGCAGGCTGTTTTCTCATCTGCTTCGAGGCTGAGGAGACGCAGGGAGGTGCAGGCGGGCCCCGGCCATCCACCCTGGCCACCAGCTTGGCTTGGCACACAGGCTGCGGGGAGCTGTTGGATCGTCGGCTGCGAGTCCCCCACTGTCACGGGTCACAGGCAGGGCTGTGAGTCGACTGTCCGTGAGGATCGGGTGGGCCTACAGAGTCACAGTCTGTTTTGCAGGGATGCCCTGTGAGGTGCCCCAAGGTGGGGGGCCGCGTCCTCCCCTGCCAGGTGGCCCAGGCACCCGCTGATAGTGGAGCTTGCGCAGGCTCGGGAGCCTGTGATTATCATTGAAATAGCACTGTGTACTTGGTGGTTGGACACGGCCCCACTGTAAAGAAAACACATGGGGCCGTCAGTCAGCATGCGGGGCGGGAGGTGCCTGCCCAGGACAACCGCGGGGCTTGGAGGAGGTTCCTGCACCCCTGCTCCAGTCTGAGGGTCTTCCTGGCAACCTGGAGGGACGACTCCATATGGGTTGGAGGACCGACAGGGCAAGGTCCACCCAGGAGACTCAGGCCCGGGGCCTCTGGTGGGCGCTGGACAAGGGTGGGCGGTGGAGGGCCCTGGAACCCGGCTGCCCTCCGAACCTGTGGCCCAGGGCCGGGGCCAGAGGGCGAGCCCAGCACCTTCCCAGCAGGCTCCGCATGCTCACTGCCCTCTGCAGTCCTCTCCTGGTGTCGTTCTGGGGCCCAGCGGCTTGGTTCTCTCAGGGACGGGGGGGGGGGGGGAGCAATGCAGGCTCTCAGGCCTGCCCTGTCCAAGCCCTGGGTCGGAGCGCTCCTGCAGGGATCGAGTGGCGGGACTCTCCTCACCTGTTCTAGACACACCTGGACCAGGTGTGCGGGCTCTTCCTGCCAACGCCACAAGGTCATGGGGACACATCAGAGTCAGGGCCCTGGACATGACCTGGGCTGGTAGCCACGGCTGAGAAGGGCTCTGGGCAGTGCCTGCATGGGCTGTGGCTCCTCCCGGGGCCCCTCAGAGACAAGCTGACCCCTCCTGCTTAATCCCAGTTTGGGCTCATCTAGAACTTTCTCGTAACTGTGTTCGTCAGGGCCTTAGCCGGCCCCCGGCTGGCCTCGTCAGAGCTGTGTCCCAGCTCCTGTGAGCTCTCCATTGCTCTCGGCTCAGACCACCATGTGCCCTGCTGTGGGGGGTCCCTCCGGCTCCCCCGAGTCTCCACCCCTGCTTCCCCTGCAGAACCGAGTCTGGGTGGAAGTGAGCAGAGGGCACAGTGGATGGCGGGTGTCCTTAAAGAGACAGAAGGGACACAGACACAGAGGAGAGGCCAAGAAGATGGAGGCGGAGACAGAGTGAGGTGGCCACAGGCTACGCCAGGCCTGGACCCCCAGGAGCTGGAAGAGGCAGGGGACGCGTCCCTGGAGTGTCTGGTGGGAGCATGGCCCTGTGACACCTTGATTTCAGACTTCCGGCCTCCAGGCACCAGAGGAGGGCTCTGTGCCGTCCAAAGGCAACAGGTTGGTGTGATGTGGTGCAGCAGCCCCAGGACGCTGATGGGGCTCTGTGCTGCTTTGGCCAGGACAAGCCCTGAGTGACGCTGGGAGGGGCAGGTTTCAGAGGAGGCTCTGGAGAGGGCCTGGAGAGGCATTTCAGCTGCCCCTAACATCACAGGACGGGACAGGAGAGAGGTCTGAACGGAGGTGACCGCCTGTCCCGCCTTTCTCGTCATGGGGCGGTGACACTGTGAGCTCTGGACTTGGACCCTGCCATGCTTCGGAACAAGCATGGGTGGGGGCTTGTGAGCCTGGGTGTCTCTCAGGCTGTGGAGAGCTGCCCTCTGGCCATGTGAGCTGGCCCTGCTCCCATGGGGTTTTGCTTAGTTAGGGGGTGACTTGGGTGCCAGCTCCCCTTGCAGCTGATGTGGCCCCAGGGCAGTGTTAGAGCCTGTGGAACATTAGTGCATGTGGGTGGAACCTCCCGGGAAGTGACTCTAAGGGAGAGGCACACATTCTTCCTTTGTGCCTTCTTCATGCTGGCTTAGATGCAGCTGAAATGGCTCGAGCTAGAGCAGCCATCTTGAACCACAGGGCTCTCTTGGGAGACAAGACTGTGGCGAGCAGAGCAGCAGCAGGCAAGGAGGGTCACCCCTGGGACTTCATGCAGCAAGGCTGCCAAACAACCTGGGCAGCAGAAGTAAAGCTGTCCCTGTGCAGCCTCTGCTGTTTGTGCTGGACATCGGGGGCTCCCAGGACCTAAAATCATGAGCGTCCTCAGCCCTCAGAGCTAGGCTGCACGCAGTAGGGTCTCAGAATACTTCTTGGATCAGTGAAGGAGTGCACAGCGTCAGGTGCTGCCGTCTAACCACCGGGGATCTTTCCGCTGGGCTCATTTTGCATCTGTGTGTGACAGACAAACACCGGGTCACGGAAGCTGGATCCCCGTGAGCATCGTGAGGGTGGCTTGTGGACCTGAGAGGGGAACTGACCTCACAGGTCCATCCAGGGCGGCTCTGGTCAGGACGCTTTCTGGACTCTGGGATGCAGCTCCCTGGCCACTGGGGAATGGGGATATCTCCTGGCCCCTCCCGCCAGCCCATCAGCTGGCCTGTCCCGATCTCCAGGTCCTGGGATAGCTCCCTCCTCTGAGCTGCTCTGGGGGCATCCGCTGGGAGTCCCAAGGGCTGTGCTGTGGCTGGACGGTGTTAGCCAAGGCTGGGGCCCCATGACCCCTGTGACATTCTTCCTCCCACCAGGTCCCCCCTGAAGGTTCTGGCCTCCAGCAGCACCACACTGGGGACCAAGCGGTTCCAGATCAGACCCTAAGAGACAGTGTCCCCCAGGGATTCCGCATCTGGAAGTCCCTGTGACTCTGACCTACTGGGGACACCATACAGAGGTCAGCCAGTCCCCTCTGTGGGAAACTCATCAGGCCCGTGAGGGTGGCCCTCCTCCCACATGAACAAGTGCCAATACAAAGGGACATTTGGACACAGACGACTGGGGAAGAAGGACTTCAGCCATGGCCACTGTCAGGGCCCAGGCCACTACGGCCCCAGATGGACCTCCCCCTGCATCTTGGCCTTGGACCTCTGCCCTCCAGGCTAGGACAGGAGAAGTTCCTGAGGTCAAGCCCCTGGTCTGTGGCACTGGTTTCTGTGGCCCTGGAAACTCACAGGGACACCTGGGAGGGTTCCATCCTCAGCCAGCCGGGAGCCCGCAGGACGTCAGGAAATGCAGGACGGGCCGCTCTGGGCTTCCCCCGTCACGGCCTTTAGTTCAAGGTGAAGGACAGGACACAGCGGAAGCTGCCCTTGGTGAGGGAGAGGGGCTCCATGGCCCACGTGTCCCTGTCCTCACCTCCAGTGGCTGCTGAGGCCATCTGCGGTCTCTGGGCTACTGGCCAGCGTGGGCAGCTGTGTCTGGGACACTCTGGGAGCCCTGCTCATCTTTTCCAAGCACAGGAGTCACCTGGAGCACCACTGGCAGAAGGAGCGTCCCCTCCCCCCGCCATATGGCACCGTCAGGTGACAGGTCTGGAAGATGACGCCAGTTCTCCACGGGACATGGCTTCCCCTCAGCTAGGGACGACTCTCGCCACACGCCCTGTTGACAGAGGCCCTGGGCAGGGCAGGCGTTGCTGTCCAGCTCTGGGTTCCGCTCCACGCTGATGCTGCGCTGGACGTAGCTGGGGTCTTCAGGGTCTGGTTTCTGCAAATTGAGTTCTGGAACCATCTGCGCCTACCCAGGCCAGGAGGGCCGCTTGGCCAGTGCGGCTCAGGCTGAGGACTTTGTAAAGTGAGGTTCTAGCAGCTTTCTCCTCGGGACGTGTGGCCAGGTGCTGGCCAGGGGCTGGCACACAGACAGATAAGAGGAGGGCCCAGCGGGTTCCGTCCCCTCCCAGGTACAAGTGGCCAGCAGTTCTCAACTCAGGGCCTGATGGGACGGCCCACAGGGTGACACACAGTACGAGGCCCTGCCCAGCTGGTGCCAGCTTCAGGGTCAGTTTTGGCAAACGTGTCTGGCTTTGCCCTGTGGAAGAATTTAAGAATAAACCAGGGACCATTCCAAGAATCCAGGTGGGAGCGGCCATCACCCCACGCCGGGCGAGGAGGACCCAAAGCAGGAGAGAAAGAGGAGAGCTGGGCGGTGGGCAGGACCCACCCGTCTGTCCCTGAGATTCTGGGACATCACATTCCTCCTCCTGCTTAGTCCCCGAGGATGGCTGTGTCCCTGGGGCTTCTCCAAAGGGCCAGGGAGTGCTCTGGCCTCCCCACCTCTGGGCTTGAAGGCACCGAGGACTCAGCTGTTCTCCTGGGGTTCTTTGGGGTGTTCCAGGGACCCCAGATGCCCAGAGCTGTGTCCAGGACACAGGCATGGCATGCCCCAGGGAACCAGCAGGGTGATCCCCGGGAGGATGTGAGTGGATACAAAGGCCCATATAGAGGTGGCCGCTTGGCTGCCCCGTCCAGGGAAGGGTTCCTGAGGGGGCGGCTCTGCCACAGCTGAGGGCCACAGGCGTGTGGGGAAGGAGGGAAGAGCGGTCCAGGGCCAGCGTGGTGAGACGGCCCATGCTGGGCTCTGGGGGGTGGGAGGGCCGCGGGAGGCGGGAGTCTGTCTCCCTGCAGCCGGTTCCCAGGGCTCTGTGCCGGAGGTTTCTGAGCACCTCTGAGGCCAGCCCCTGCCCCCAGGGTGGAGGACAGACTTCGGGCTCCCTCCCTCCTCAGGGCCGGGGACCCCCTCGATGGGGGATAATGGCTTTCTCTCTCTCCGTCTCCCTGGGCCGCCCAGGCCCTGGCTGCACTGCCTCTCCACTGTAATCAGAACTTTAAGCAACTACTTCAGAGCACTTCCCAGCCTGCAGACAGGCTGATTTACAGAGGAGCAAATGCCACCAGAGCCTCGGTGGCTGCTCTTGGAAGGCTGGTCTCGTAGACCGTGTAGACCACACTCGCTGGGCAAGCAGCAAGCTGGCCGGGGGGCGGTGATTAGGATACTGGCCGGGAGGCGGGCGGGGAGGGGTGGCGAGAAGTCTCACATTTCCTGGACATGGCCTCGGCAGGCTGGAGAGGAGGATGGGGTTCCCGAAAGGTCAAGCTGTGGGGATCACAGGAGCCTCGCGTAGGGCGTCTGCCACTTCTAGAGCATGGACAGAAACCAGAAGGACATCCTCCTCTCTGAGGTCGCCTGGAACAAGAGCCGGGAGCCAGGTCTTGGTCGTTCGGAAGACGAGCGTCTCCTGTCCTGAGGGCAGCCGCACCTCGTGCAGTGGTGGGCGGGGGCCGAGCCCTTCCCAGAGGACCCGGAGGGAGGTGCTCACCCTCGAAGGCCTCAGTGTCCTCGTTAAAACCAGCCCAGGGCCTGGCTGACCTGTGTGCAGGACTCACTCTGCCGGGTTCTACTCCAGTTGCTTCATGGGCCCACTCATGGGGTCCTTCCGAATCAGCGAAGCTGGTGCCATTATGTCCCCACGTACAGGGGGGGAAGCTGGGGGACAGGGAGGCCAGTGACTCACCCTCAGGTCCCACGGGTCCTCTGACGGCCATTATGTCCCCACGTACAGGGAGGCAAGCTGGGGGACAGGAGGCCAGTGACTCACCCTCAGGTCCCACAGGTCCTCTGACGGCCAGGAAGCCTATTGCAGAGTTTAGGCAGGTTCACTCAGAGCTGGTGGGACGTGGGTTGTGCAGTCAGGGCAGCAATGTCCTCCTCACAGAGGGGTGCGTGTGTGTGCGTGTGCGCGTGTGCGTGTGCATGTGCACGTGTGCGTGTGTGTGCGTGCGTGTGCGTGTGCGTGCCTGTGCATGTTTATGTGCATGTGCGTGTGCGTGTGTGTGCGTGTGTGTGTGCGTGTGTGCGTGTGTGTGCGTGTGGGCGTGGGTGTATGTGTGTGTGTGTGTGTGTGTGGCCAGGAGTGGGGGAGTTACATGCGATGGGGGGATGTGTGGAAAGCACCTGTTATGGTTTGGATCTGAGGTGTCCTCCCAAGCTCACGGGTGACACAACGCAAGAAGGTTCAGGAGACATCACTGGGCTGTAGGAGCCTTGCCCCAGTCGGTGACCTCATCCCCGACAGGGATGAGCTGAGTGGTCACGGAAGGCTGACGGGTGTGGCTGGAGGAGGCGGGCACTGGGCTGTGGCTGGGGGGTGTCTGACTTTTATCTGGTGAGTGGGTCTCCTCTCTGCTTGTGTTCTGGTCACCATGGGAGCCACTCCTCTCCACCACACTCTTCTGCCATGATGTGCAGCCTCACCTGGAGCCCCGAGGAATGGAGCCTGCTATCCGTGGATTGAGGTCGCGGAAACCATGAGCCTCAAATGAACTGTTCCTCCTCTGCAGCTGGGCTGGTCGGGTCTCCTAGTCCCAGCAGCAAAAAAGCTGACTCAAGCAGTACCCAGCCCAGAGTCTGGGGCAGCGTCACCCCTTGAGACATGGTGGTGATGGTGGGATGTTTATGGTGATGCTGGTGGTGACAGTGATGATGCTGGTGGTGATGGTAATGATGATGGTGGTGATGGTGACAGTGATGATGGCGGTGATGTTTATGGTGATAAGGTGATGATGGTGATGCTGGTGGTGACAGTGATGATGCTGGTGGTGGTGGTGATGATGATGATGGTGATGGTGGTGATGGTGATAGTGATGATGGCGGTGATGTTTATGGTGGTAAGGTGATGATGGTGATGCTGGTGGTGACAGTGATGATGATGGTGGTGATGGTGATGATGACGGTGGTGACACTGATGATGGCGGTGATGTTTATGGTGATAATAGTGATGATGGTGATGCTGGTGGTGACAGTGATGATGCTGGTGATGGTGGTGATGATGATGGTGGTGATGGTGGTGATGGTGACAGTGATGATGGTGGTGATGTTTATGGTGGTAAGGTGATGATGGCAATGCTGGTAGTGACAGTGATGATGCTGGTGGTGACAGTGATGATGATGGTGGTGATGGTGATGATGACGGTGGTGACACTGATGATGGCGGTGATGTTTATGGTGATAATGGTGATGATGGTGATGCTGGTAGTGACAGTAATGATGATGGTGGTAGTGGTAATGATGGTTGTGGTGATGGTGGTGATGATGATGGTGGTGACAGTGATGATGGTGGCGACATTGATGGCAATGATGGTGATGATAGTGATGGTGATGCTGATGATGACGGTGATGATGATGGTGGTGATGGTGATGATGATGGTGATGATGACGATGCTGACAGTGATGATGGCGGTGATGTTTATGGTGATAAGATGATGATGGTGATGCTGGTGGTGACAGTGATGATGATGGTGGTGGTGGTAATGATGATGGTGGTGACAGTGATGTTGGTGATGATGACAATGGTGATAGTGATGGTGGTGACAGTAATGATGGTGGTGACTATGGTTTGGGGATGAGTTGTGGGGCTGGGGTACATGCTGGAGGTGACCTGTGGTTGTGTTGATGGTCTGGAGTAGGCAGGGCTCTCAGCCTCGGCACTGTCCACACTCGGGGCTGGATCTCTGTCGTGGGGGTCTGTCCTGTGCCCTGTGGGCTGTCTAGAAACCCTGGCATCTACCCTTTCCCAACCAGTAGCATCCTTTCCTCCCCAGTTATGACAACAAAAATTGTCTGCAGGTCTTACCTAATGTTCCCCAAATGACTAGTCAGCCCTGGTGCCAGGACGAAGGGACAGCAGATGATCCTCAGACCTTTGACCTGAGGAATGATGGGTGCTGCTGACCACTGCTGGAGGGATGTTGGTCTCTTATTCACTGCAGTGACCACAGCACCTAGAACAGGGCCCAGTCCAGAGGAGGTCCCCAGTGGGTGAGGTCCTCAGTGAGTGGGATCTGGTGGACCAAGGGCTGTGTGTGGTGGGGCCACTGGAGACATCTGTGGGCTATGCGTCTCATTTGTCCCTCAACCTGATGGGAAGCTGTGAGTTCATATGCTCAAGGACACCGTGAGGTCATACTGCAGCAAGTGGCAGGGCTGGAACATAAATCCAGGTCACACAAGGCCCAGGTCTGTCTCAGACACTGTGTTTTATCCTGGCCCAAAATCATGGGCATGAGAAACCGTGTGGACATAGTGGTGTCCCTGGAGGCTGCCCCAGGAGACCATTGAGCTGGCCGTGCCCCTGGCTATATGAATGACACCTGCCCATCTTTCCTTCTAATGGACGGTGGCCTCCTGGAGGAAAACCTGCTCCTTTGAAAGCACCTGGAGCTCTGGCCAGGCTGACCGTCCCCTGTGCCCAGCCTCTTTTGAGTCTCACAACCAGGGTTGGTTTCTGGAAGCTCAGCAGAGCCCTGCTGTTGGACAAAGAGCAGAGAGACTCGATCCCCACCATGTGTAACCAAGGACGTGGAGCCAGGCAAGAGGCCGCAACAGCAGCGAATGGGGCCATTGTCGGGGGTGCCCGCATGCCTGGAAACACCTGGAATCTCCCGTCTTTACTCAGGAGCCAAATGCATTTGCCTGCGGAGAGCAAAGACTGTCTCCTGGCAAAGAGGAGAGGAGCCAGTGGAGAAAGGAAACGCGTTTCTGTTCGCCCGGATCGCGCTTACACCCAGCTCTGGACAGCACGGGGGCCAAGGGGTCTCTTCCCAGGGCTGGGTCCAGGTGGGCACTGGCCAGGCTGCAGCTGAAGGGCCAGCACAGGCCAGTGAATGGGCTGTCAAGTGCACAGACCCTTCAGATGACCTCCAGAGGTGCAGACAAGGACTGGAGGCGTCCTGAGCCAATCCCCAGCTCCGGCCCTTGGCAGCCGCCCAGGTGTGACTACTTTCAGAGACGAGTGGGAAACTCTCCGGTCTACTGTTACCTTGCTCTAGCCTGGGTCAGTGGGGAGCCCTCCTGGGCACTGCTGCTCTCCGGGAGCAGGGCAGTCTTCCCGCTGAGCGACTGGCCTGAGATTAGTGACCCCTTCTGGGGATCTCTCCCGCTGACATGAACCTAGAGGCAAACCAAGCTTTGGGTGGGAACAGGGTCAGAGCAGAGTCCCTTAAACCAAGGGCAGAAGTGAGAAGCTGATTCTGTCAACCGGCTCCTTCCTCCTCTTCCTGGCAGAGAGACCTCTCCACAGCACATCTAGCTCACCAGCTCACCGTCCTGCACTAGTGCCCTAAGCTCATCTCCGTGAGGGTGGATGGACTTCCCAGCACCCGCCCGTCTCCTGTGAGCCTGCGCGCTGCTTCTGTAGTCAGAGACACTGTGGGGTGGCACCCATCAGGCCGGGCTGCCCGGTCTCCCTGCTGGCCTCTCCGGCCTCCCTGTTTGAGGGCTGGAAACACACGGTCAGTTGAAACAATGATCCTTGGAATGGACGCAATCGCCTCGGTGCCTGATTCTCCAAGTGACGGATGGTCAATTCCTCTCTTTTCCCACTTTTCAGAACCCTCTTCTCTGGGTGGTCCCTGGGCTGGATGTAGTGATTTCATCATGGCCTCCAGGACTTGGGGTGGGGTGGGCTGCCCAGGTACACCCCGGAGTTGGCATTGGTCAAAATGCCAAGATGAGGCTGCGGGCAGAACTCGGGTGAGTGATGCCCCATCTCCTAAATCAACAGATGGAGCAGAGAGGGTCGGGCCAGGGCCTCTGGGGGCTCACCCTGGATGGGGGCTCAGTGCTCTTTCTGCCAATCTCTCTGGGAGAAGCCAGGTTCGTGCCAACAGGGCGCAGTGTGTTTGTGGGACGTGTTTTCCCTCCACCCGAGGCCAGTGCCCCTGACCCCGCTGCCCTGGCACACTGGGGGGCCGCCTGGGCAGTACCGTTTGCTTCCTACCACCTGGAGGCCAAGTCCAGGATGTGGGGGGTGCTTCATCCCTGGGCCTCTCTCCTCAGCCACAGACAGGGGCTCACCCTGAACCCCAGGGCCGTCCCTCCGTGAGCCTGGGTCCTGGTCTCCTCTTCTGATAAGGGCTCCAGGTGGACTGGTGGGGGCCACCCTAGTCCACATGACCTCGCCTAAACTAATCTCCTCTACACGACCCTACACCCAGCAGGGCCTGGGGGTCGGGAACTCAGCCTAAGAATTGGGGGGGGCACAATTCAACCTGTAACCCCCGCTGAGCGAGTTTTGATTGTTCAGCAAAGGCTCCTGGCGCTTCAGCCCATCTACTTAGGTAGATAACAGCACCTTTTGAATATTTAAAAATGGATTTGCGAGTCTTCAGGTTCCTGCACAAGGCTGGGGAGGAGGAGCTCTCATCGGGAGCAATGTTTGATAACTGACCCTGGATTCTGAAGGGAAGGGGTCGTCATGAGGCTCGCCCCTCACTGCAGCCTGCAGCTGCCACTCACCGGGACTGAGAGGCCCGACGCTGCAGGGGTAGCTCTCTGTCGAAGGAGACTGTTGGAGACAGAATGTCTCAGGCAGCCGTGTGTGGTCACCCATGTCCACACCTCCATGATGTCCAATAACTCTGCCACAAATTCTCCCACGCGTCTCCTTAGGTGTCCAGAACACACGCACCCTTCACACGGGGATCACAAGCTGAGGTCACAGTGTCGCGAAGACTGCGACCCACCTGAACACAGGTCTGCCCGTTGTCCTAGTCCTGGGAAGTGGCCTCGGCCTCTTGTCATGTCCTGTGCTGACAGCCTGACCTGTGGCAGGCCCCTGGCTACTCCATGCTGATGAAAAGACTCAGGAAGGCCGCTGGTCAGGCCAGAAAGGCCAGGATGGAGGCTGGGGGTAGGGGACAGGGGCTTCAGCTGACTTCCTGGAGGGGAACGGCAGGAGTCAGAGTGGCCACGTGGCTGGTGACCAGCCCATTGAGTGCTCGGGAACTCTGTGATGCTCAGGCGGGCTTCCCCGATGGGTGGCACTGGTGTGGAGGGTCACACCTTGGTACTGGGGCGAGAAGGCCGGGGGACACAGGGCTTCGCACTGGGCACTCTCCCACCCTCCCTCTCCACCACCTCTCCCCCAAGTGCTTCTAGACGGTATTTCTTGCTGTCACAAAACCCTAAATGCAGGCGTTGCTGTCCTGTGCTTTGAGTGTTCTGGGGAGTTACGTGATAGTACTTTTGGGGACACTTTCACATCTTCAGCCAGGGGTCTGCAGTGAGGGTGCCCAGGGACCCCTGCTTTGTAGCTGGCCTGTGAAGCAAGGTGGCCACGGAGGACTCTTCCCTCAGACTGCACAGCTGGCCTCAGTCCCTTGAGATGCCTCTTCACAGAATTCATTTTAAAAAATTTATTCACACACTTGTTACCATTCATACTCAGGTTCATAAAACCAAAAACGTTTTAATTATGAAACATAAGAAAAGAATGTTTAATTTCAAGGCCAGACTGGCCTCTGATCCGCCTGTGTCGTCCAACAGTATTCAGCAGGTGCCTACTCAGGCACGCTAGTCGGTAGGTGGGGGTCAAGGCCAGTGGGCAGGAGGCAGGGCCCCGCGGGGGACTTGAGAGCACGTTTCTGTCACTCAGTCTCTGAACAGACATTATGGTGTCATTTATTTTGAGCTGCACGGCTTTACCCATCTGTCATGGGCTCCCAATTTATGGTGCTGTGCTCAGATGTGTGCGGGGCGGGGGGACCAGGCTCCTCTCCGAGCTGAGGCGCCCCTCCCTGTCCCGGCCTTGCTGGGCGGCTGTGGGCTGGGGGGGAGGAGCGAATGGAGGAGTGGCAGGTGGGTCTTGAGGGCTGCCAGCAGGAGCCCCAGGGTCAGGGATTCTCTGAGGGCCGGGTGGCTGCTGTCCCTGCACCTGCCTGACCACCAGTGAGGCCATCAGGCTGTGGGTTACCCGGGGGCCTGGGGGCGTGTTCAACTCGGGCCCCACCTTGCTGTGGCTCTAAGTCAGGATCCTGGTGGACCCCCCCAGCTGCCAGGGCTCCCGTTCTGTTCTTTCTCTCTGACTCGTATTTTCCTGCCAAACCATCCACTTGTTCCTAAGTTGGGGGTGGGTGGGAGGGTGTCCCCAGTAAGACAGGTTGTTCCTGACCCCCCATAACCTTCCCTGGAGAGGAAGTCAAGCTGAATTGAAGTCATCAGGGTGGGCCTTCATCCCATGTGACTGTCCTTATGAAAAGGGGAATTTGGACCCAGACCCACGCAGGGACCAGGCTGTGTGAAGCCAAGGGCAGAGGTGGGGGTGAGGGTTCTGCTACCAAATCACCAGTCACCACCAGGAGATGGGGAGGGGCCTGGGTCAGACGATCCCTAGAGCTGTTGCCTGCTGGCCCTTTGTCTTGGACTCCTTGTCTCCAGAGCCATGGGACAATACCTTCTGTCACCTAAGCCACCCACTCTGCCGTGTTTGCCGGGGCATCCCTACAGGGGTGAAGGAGCAGGTGTGTGTCTTCTGAAAACCTCCCACCCTTCAGGTGACTCCCAGGTCCTGCTGGCACCAAGAGCTGGACCCCTGAGGTGTCCCTGCTGGGCAGCACTGTGGTCCATCTCCCCACCATGGAAGACCAGGAGCCTCCCCAGCCAGAGGGGGAAGCCATGGCTCAGGCTGCTCCTAGGTGACCAAGAAAGATGACGTAGCAGGCACGGTCACCACCTCAGTTCACTTCTGCGTGGCTGAGAGTTCTAACAGACTCACTCCAGGGTTGCGAGGTGGAGTGGTGGGCTCTGCACCCCGGGGGCCAGGTTCCCCAGAACTGCCGGGCCAGGCTTGGGGTGGGGAGCTGCAGAACAGGACTCGGGGTGACGAGGGAGGTGACTTCCTGTTTTCCTCCTGCCCCTCCTTAGGGTCTGCTGTGGGCTCTCCCTTGCCCGTAGGTCAGGACCATGGAGAGCGTCCCAGCAGCTCCCTCAGGGCAGGCCTGTCCCCTTTGTGCACCTGGAGGCTGGGAGGCTCTCACTCCTCACGGAGACCCACTGGGGGAGCACCCAGGACAGGCGCGTCACGTCCCAGGAGCCAGCAGTCAAGGCCGGGTCCAGGGTCTGCCGTTTCAGCATCACCATCGTGTGGTCTAAGGCCCGCAGGCTTCCATTTTCCTTCTTCCACCAACTGCACAGCAGGAATGTCACCATCCAGGGACAGAGGCCACCTGTGGTGTTCCCAGGCAGACCTGGGTCCACGTCCATTCCACCGGGGCGCAGTCCTGTGCCCTAGCTGCAGAGCTTCTGCCCAGGAGGAAACGGGAGTGGCCTGGGAACAGGACACGGCAGTGTGTCTGCCCTGGTGGACGTCTCGGGGGCTGCCTGGGGCCAGAAACCCCGGGAAAGTGCTCAGCTCTGGGAGCCTGCCCTGGCCTTCAGGAGTCCACCGCTGAAGACGAGCCTCATCAAAACGCTCCCACAGTGAGCTCCTGCTGTCCCCTGCCACTTCCACCCTCAGAGGGTGCCCACGCCCAGCAGATGGAGAAGGGAGCTGGCCGGACATGAGGGAGTCCAGGGGAGGGCAGGGCTGGTCCCTGGAGCTGTGGGGAAGGGGACAGGATTTGGGGGCCACCAGGGTGCCCGGGCTCCCCCTCAGCACAGCTGGCTGCTCAGTGCTCCAGCTTGAGCTGCACAACTGTCCCTGGCGGCCCCCGGGCCCTGGAACTTTGGCTCTGCCTGAGCTGCAGGAAGCTGTGCCTGCTCCATGCCAGATGGTGGCTCACAGGCAGCGTCTGCTCTCACCATCTGGAGGGCAGAGGTGTGAGCGGAGGTGTCGGCAGGACGCGTTCCCTCAGTGGGAGGAGAGCGCGTCCCGGCTTCTCTCCCAGCTTCTCTCCCAGCTTCTGGCGGTTGGCTGCAGTCCCCAGGATGCCTGGCTGGAGGGACAAGCAGCCTGGCCTCGCCTTGGTCTTCCCCCGGCTTCTCCTGGGTGACAGGCTGTGTTCCGTGAGCCTTTGAGGAAGGAAGTCTGCATCACTCCTCTGTGACCTTGTCCTGGTCAGTGACATCTGTGAGGACCCTATTTCCAAACAGAGGAACATTCGGAGGCGGCAAGGGCGGGCGAGGACGTCAATGGTGGACTTTGGGGGAATGCAGCTCAGTCCCTACCACAGGCCAGATCCCAGGAAGAACTCCAACTGACGTGATGGCTCGCCCTGGTCACCAGGCCCCAGGACTTGAACACGCAGTGGGAGGGGACAGCAGGCACTTTGCCCCACGCCCCTGTAGGGAGAACCCCCTTCCACTCGGAGAAGCCAGGACTCCCGTGGACAGTCCCCTGGGCCTTCTGGTTGGCAGGCAGGGCTCTCCTGGATGCGTGTTGGCTTTGTCCCCTGAGAGCACTGGGGTTCTGGCCTGGAGGGGTGTCCCCCCTCCGTCATGGCTCCTGGGTTTTCTTCTCTGAACAAGGATGTCACCTGGGGTCCAGATGAAGTTGGTGAACACCCACTGACTCAGCTGGTGACCTCAAACAGGAGGCTGGAAGCCCCGTGCCCAGCCCCTTGGCCTCGACCCTGCCCTTGGGGAGAGAGGAGGGACAGCCCCCTCTGGGTCAAGGCCCTTGGGCAGCGGATCTTCCCTACTGTGCTGTGGAGCAGCCGCCTGAGCGCCTGTGCTTAGACTGACCCAGGAAGGCTGGTCCGGCCCAGGAGGGCCATCCCCAGGGTCTGACGAGGCCCAGGCTTGAGCAATTTACAGCCATGGAAACTGAGGCACGGTGAGGTTAGGGACTCGCCTGGGTCACTGGCTGTGTGGGCTGGAGCCTGGTCGGAGCCTGGATCCTCTGTCCCAGGAGTGAGGCTGTGAGCCCCACCTTCCCTTGAGCCTCCTGGGCCTTGGTGTCCTTGTCCCCGTGGGCTTGCTGTGTTGACCATGCGAGTCAAGCTGCCCACAAGCCACCTGCTCCAGGCTGCGGTGCTCCCCTTCACTGGGGCTGGGGGCCGCTCCTGGCCTCTCCAAGTGGACCTGCCTCTGAGAAGGCTGGGGTTGGCTTTGGCTTCCTCGCTCCCCCAGCTAGAAGCCCCTCCTGCCCAGCCACCAGCAGGCCACCTGGAGCCACCAGCTGGTCATGGCTTTGCACCTGGGCTGGGCAGGTCACCGGTACAGCCTGGAACTCAGTGCCAACAGCAAGGCTGGGCAGTCGACTGGCTTCAGAAGAAGCCATCCCCTGCCGACGCTGGAAAGGCCACGTGATCTGGTGGTTCTGGGGCTGCAGGTGGGTGCCTGGGAGGAGGAGGAGAGGGTGGTGGCCTTCCCCATCACCTCCCAGTGCCAGCTGCCCCGGCCTGGGACCCGCCCTGACTGCTTTCTCCTTCTGGCCTCCTTCTCGCCATGACCAAAGCTCGTCCAGAACATTCCATGCTACACCTGCTGCCCCCAAGTCCACCCCTCTCTAGCTGTGTGGTCAGCTAGAGCCGAGGGCTCCCTGTGGGCCCATGAGGGCCGCTCCTCTCTCACCACCCCCTTCCCGAAGTGTGCCTTCAGGGGGCTCAGCACCTCACTCCAGGCAGGTGACAGACTGTGGAAAGAGGAGAGTCGCCAGCGCTCCTGCTGGGGCCTGTGCTTGGCCCTCTCTGGGGGGTGGTTGTCTAACAAATTCTCATAAGAGGGTGTGTCCTGCACCCGGGAGCCACAAGGCTCCGTGATGCTGTGGTCCTAACAGATGTGCTGTGACTCCCCAAGTGGACTTCTCGGGGTGCCTTTGGTCACCTGCACTGGCTGTACTTCAAGTGTTCACAACCATGTGTGGCTGGTGCCGCCATGTTGGACAGTGGCCACCTGGGTGGTTCCACACCACAGGAAGTTCCACTGGGCAGCCCAGCCCTGGATGGCCCAACGGTGCCACTGACTTAGCTGCAGAATTCTGTGAGTGTGCATGGGGTAGCCCTCCTGGGTAGCCATCCAGGGAGTCCACGGTCATCTCCAGCTACCCAAGGGCATCCCCAGGTGGAAGATCCAGCACCATCAGAGCTGGCCCCATGCTGTGTGACCCGGAGGCAGGCCGGGAAGGACTCTCCTGGGGACACCTGGGTGTCAGCACCAAGCTACTGGGCCATCTCTGACTCTCACCATGGAGAACAAGAGCAAGTTTTTGGAAAAGTCCTGACTCCTGACAAAGAGGTCAGACTCCTGATGGAAGGCCAGGGGAGCCTGGAGGGGAGTACCCTATGTCCCTTGGTGATCAAGGGTCTTTCTTGCCAACTCTTGGTGGACTTGAAGGGTTGTCTTCTGGTCCCACAGCCTTCCTGGGAGAAATACAGCCCAGGTGTTGGGGAGCAGAGGCCCCTGTGTGGGGTAAGCCTCTCTCTTCCCTCTCCACCAGAAGAGAGCTCCGGAAGTCCAATAATGGAGAGCTTATCAAGCTCTTGAGGTCGGGCTGGGTGAGGGTCTGCCTGGAGCACAGGCTGCTGCTAAGCTGGATGCGAGGTCAGGAGATGCCACAGATGGAGCTGAGACCTCACATGCTCAGCCAAGAGGCGGTGGGGCAGGAGGCACAGTGGGCGGCCCCATCAGCGCTCACAAACGCTGTCCAGGGCTTTCCTCTCGGGGTGCAAACCACCCAGGGGGTCCATGTGGGGGCCCCTCTCAGCAGCCTCTCTGTGTGAACAGGCCTTCCTCGACCCCTGAGGCTGTGGGTCCCCAGAGCACACGCACACACCCACACGTACACACATGGATGCACACGCCCATATGCACACACACAGAGGGGTGGAATCCCAACTCACAGAGGTGGAAAGGCTCCGATTCCTTCTTCCGGTCCCCACAGCACACGGCTGGCGTCCCACTTTGATTTGGTAATCATCTTTTCTCCTTTCAATAGCTGTCAACTGCCAGCTGGTCCTTTGAAAATAATACTGAAAAAAAAAAAAAGAAAAAAAAGCACATGAGACTTTTCAGAAAGTTTTCCCTGGACAGCCCAAGCCGATCAGTGGCCCATGAGGGGCCACTCCTCTCTCACCACGCCCTGCCCAAAGTGCACCTTCAGGGCTCATCACCTTACTCCAGGCAGGTGACAGAAGGTGGAGGTTGGACTGTGGTAAAAGGAGAGTCCTACGCGCTCCTGCTGGGGCCTGTGCTTGGCCGGCTGGGGGGAGGGGGGTCCTCTAACACCCTCCTCCTCACCTGCTGCCCCACCTGCCCTGCAGCTGCCCCCCTGAGCCGCCTCCTCCCTGTCTGCACCCCCTGGCACCCTCCGCTCCACCCTCACTTCCTGGATTCCTTTCCCGGGTCCAGTCCACTCCGGACACAGCCCACAGCTGAGAAGCCCCAGTCCTCCCAGTCCTTCCGGGTGAAGTCCAGGAAGGAGCTGGCCTGGTCCCAGAAAAACAACTGCACACCTCACACCTCACACAGCGGCTTACCCGATTCTGACTGAGATGTTAATGGGATCACGGGGGTTTATTTAAATTGTAAATGACAAATAATTGACCGCATTGACTTCGCTGCTCTTCCTGGAGGCCTCCCTGCCGACTATTTTGGGGTCCCCAGGCCTCAGAGGTTAATTATCCAGGATGCTCCTCCTCAATATGCAAGCCCCAACCTCAGTGCCCGGTCAGTGCTGAGTGTCCTTCATAAACACCGCCGCCCATTCAGGTTTCTCAATCAATGTCACTTAGAAGACCAGGGACTGAGGCATGAGGAACGCTTAGCTCACAAAGTCAGTGTGTGGGGAGCCCGTGTTGGAGGAGGGCTGGAGGGAAGCCGGGACGCCCCGACCCTGCAGGGGGCCCCCAGACCCTGCCTCAGGCTCCTCTGTGACCCCCTTTCCGAAGTTCAGCTGCCTCCCCTCCGGGCCTCCTGCTGGTTTTAGGGGAGGAGAAAGAGAACATTTAGAAACAGCACAGTTCTGACCCACACCAAAAATAGCCACATCAGAGCCTTACCCGTGACTCGGCTGGTGTGAAAGACGGCCTCCTTGTCACGGCTCAGTCACATGAGCTCAGAGACCAAAATAGAATGTTTGGCAACTAGTCAAGTATCATCCACCGCTGCACAGGGAAGGAGGGAGCGCCAGGAGCCCGGGTGCAGGGGTGGGGGCTGCGGGCTGCCTGCCACCTGCCCTGTGCTGGCCCCGGGGCCTGGGGCAAGGCAAGCCCTGCTTTCGTCAGGACAACGGAGACCGAGGGTGGGTGCCCTCCATGGACCCGCAGAGGAGGCTCACGGTGGGGGATGGCCCACTGCCTCGGAACGTCTCGGGCTGGCATCTTCTACTCCCGTGAAAGAGTCGAGAACCCAGGTCCCACGGAGACAGGGAGCCACCTCAGCTCCTGAGAACCAGGCCTCTCCTTGCCAACCGTGCACAGCCGTCGTCAGTCCATCAACCGAGAGGGTTGAAGACCCAAAGCACAATGAGGTGGTCCTGCTTTCCAGAGGGCAGCTCAGCAGCAGGGTGACCACTTCCCCCAGTCCAGCTGCCTTGGCTCCCCTGCCCTGGCACCCAGTCTTGCCTCTGGACACCGTGTGGCCTGTGCAGGGGCCCTGCACCCCAGGGCTCCCTCTTTCCCCTCTGGCACCTCCTGGCTTTCCCCACGGGGCCCTCTGCGTCCACCCCACATGCAAGCGGCCCCCTTTCTTCTTCCTCCGGCTCCCGCTGCCTCCTCACATGGTGCAAGGACGAGGGTCTCTCGGGCCTCTTTTATCAGGGTGCTGAGCCCTCCTGTGAGACTCGTGAGCCACCCCCAGAGCCCCACCTGCTTCACCCCTGCGTGGGGTAAGGGCTGCACATACTGAGGGGCCGTAGCGGCCCTCACACCGCGCCCACTGCTGTTCTCCTGGTCTGCTCTTCCCGTATCGTCACCTGTGAAACCTGCCTGCTGGGGTTGGATGGGGTGGCCCCCCGGGTGGATGTGGAACTGGTGGGGGGTCCTCAGGTCGCTGTGGTGTGCCCGACCCTTGCGAGACCAGGTTACTGGTAGAAGCCTGTGCCTGGCCCTACCCAGCCTCCCAGGCCTCCCATTTCCAGATGTGATGGCTCCGCCATTGCCATTGCCGAGAGGTGGCACAGCCAAGAAGGCCCTCCCAGAGCTGGGCCCACGCAGGAACCCCATTTGAACCTCCCAAACTGTGAGCTGAACAATCTCCTTTTATCAGCAGCCCGCCTCAAGTATTTAGTTATAGCAACAAACGCTGATGATACGCTGCCCAACGTCTAGACCCAGTGACGGTCTTTAGCGGTGCTACCGACGGGAGCTCCCTGGTGAGACGTCCAGCCACCGTCTCCACACCCCAAGCACAGAGGCTGAAAGGGGCTCCCGGGTACAGATCACTGCTGCAGCTGTTCACTCACAGACCACGTACGCCCTTGGGAGGGTTCTCATCCCTCAGTGGGTTCTCATTCCCCTCCCGCAGGCCTGGGCACAGGGTCTGCGTAGCTGGGCTCAGCCATGACCCAGGAACCCAGGTCCACTGGCCCAGCCTGAGATGAGCAGAGGGTGAGCCTCCCAGGCCCTGCTCCTGGCCTTGTGATTGGTACCTGCTGACGCAAGGGTCCGCCCCTTTCTCACTCTCTCCTGCAGTGCGTGAGGGTCCTGCCGCTCCACATCCTCGCTGGCCCTGGAGCTGCGGTGTCTTGGATCTGGTCGCCCTGATGGGGCTGTGCTGGCATCGCACCGGCACTTCCCTGGTGCCCTGCATGTCTGGCGAGGCGTTGTGAGGTTTTCTTGTTCTCTCCTCATTTTCTTACTGCTGAATTAGAGTCCTGGGCATGACGTGGGTAACGGTCTTTTATCAGATGCATTTTTTTGCAAACATTTTCTCCCAGTCTATAGATGGTTTTCTCGTTTTTTGACATGTTTTTAATCTTGCACAGGTTTTTAATCTTGATGAAGTCAGCTTATTGGTTCTCTCTTCCACGGATCGTACCTTCGATATTGCTGTTTAAAAAGTTACCACCAGACCCAAGTCACCTGGGTCTCCTCCTGTTATCTGCAGGGAATTCTGTAGTTTTACATTGCACACCTCGACCCCTGATCCATTTGGGGTTGATTTCTGTGGGGGGAAGGTCTGTGTTCACATCCAGCTGTGCCAGCACCATTTTGAAAAGACAATCTTTGCTCCTATTTCAACTCTACCCTTTTGTCAAAGATGAGCTAACTGTATCTATGGGGGGGTCCACTGTGGACTCTCTATTCTGTTCCATTTATCATTTGTCTTTTGTTTTTCCAATCCCACACCGTCTTGTAGCTTTATGGTCAACCTTGGAGCTAGGTATGGACAGTCCTCAGACTGTGTCCCTTTTACCTCTCCAGCTAAACTCTAGGATCAGTGTGTTGATGACTACAAAATAACTTGCTGAGTGTGCCATCACATTTCCATGACTGTGACAAAAATACGGGAGAAAACCAACTTAAAGGAGAAAGGTTTGTTGGCTCACAGCTCCAGAGGTCTCAGCCCACACTTGGCTCCATGCTGCGGGCCTTTGGGGAAGCGGCACTTCATGGCGGGGAGTGTGCAGCAGAAGAGATGAGCTCACCTCCCGGCAGCTAGGAAACAGAGAGGAAAAGAAGGAGAGATTAAGGGAGTGTCCAGGGACAAAGTGTGGTTCCCAAGGGCACAGTCCCCAGGACTCTCTCCCCTCCACTGAGCCCCACCTCCTGTAGCTTCCGTCACCTCCCTGTATCCCATCAGGTTATGGGTCCATCAATGGGTTGATTCATTGATGATGTTAGAACCCTCACGATGTCATCATTCCCCAAAGCCCCTCTTCTGAACTCTGCTGCACTGGGGACCAAGCCTTTGGGAGTCATTAGAGATTCAAGCCACAACACTGAGATTTGAATTGTGATTGTTCAAATCCGTAGATCAAGTTGGGAAGAACTGATGTCTTGGCCACATCGAATCTTCCTATCCATGAACATGGGATGTCCACTGATTTAGTTCTCAGGAGATGTCCTTCTCTAGAGTCACATAGCGTTCCTCATATGGCTCATGTAAAAATGGGCTTAGCTTTATCACAAAATATTTCCCTTTGCGAGTGCTCATATACATGGTAATGTGTTTTTAATTTTAAAATCCATTTGTTCTTTGCTGGAATATAGAAAACCAATTGGCTTTTGCAAATTAACTTTGTGTTGTGCAATGTCTCTATATAATCAGGTATTCACTCCAGGAACTTTTGTCAATTCTTTGGGGTTTTCTACATAAATGATCATATCTTCTGTACACAAGGACAGTTTTATTTCTCCCTTTCCAAACTGTGTACCTTTAATCCCTTTCTTGTTTCCTTGCAGTGTGTAGGCCTCCCATGTGATGTTACAGAAGATGTGAGAAGGGGAATCCCCCCCCCCTCTTGTGTCTGATCTCAAAACCATTCTAGAGTCAAGGCTTCCTGCGGAATGCTGGTTCTTGGAGTCTCAGCAGAGCAGAGGCGAAGAACTGGCTACTGCTGCTTAGTAGGTGAGGTGAGGCACGACTTGGCTCACCAGTAGCCAGGCTCATGGACAGGGCATGCTGGGCAGCACGGTTAATTAGCCATCCACTTTGCCATAGCCAACTGGAAGCTTAGAAGTGTGAACTGTGTGGACTCAGGGGGAAAACCCAGCTCTTGCTCACGGGAGGGCTAAGCAGGGAGAAGGCGGGCAGGATTGACAAGCTCTTGAGAGGTTGGTGTGACTTCCCGTCCCTGGTTGAATCCGGGAGCTCAGCCCCAAAAGAGATGCTGGCCCCTCTGAGGTGAATGTAGGAATGGTCAGTGGGAGGGAGGGGACCCTGGTGGCTCAGGGCACCTTCTCAAGAAGAGATGTGGAGGGGAAGATGTTCAGTCACAGCACCCTCGAGGGCAGCCAGAGGGCAGAACCCAGTAGCTGGGATGCTGAAAGGGTGGACACATGGGGCAGTCCTCAGGCCTGCTCCTTGTGTCCACTCACTGCTCCTCTGGGGAACCCTGGACATGTGCTTGAGATGGGGGGTTCTGTAAATGTGGGGGGCGAGGGACAAGGTGTCAAGAGAGCCAACAATTGGAAGGAATAAAATAAGATTCTTTTTTTGAGGTGGGAAAATCAGTGCCCGGCAAGGACCTGACCAGCCCTCCTCAACATTGTCAAGGTCACAAGAGACAAGGAAACTCTGAGAAACTGTCCCAGCCTCAAGAGTCCTAAGGAGGTCTGAGAGCCGAAGGTCACGTGGGACCTGGGAGGATCAGGTGAGGCCTGAGGAGGTCCTGGTTCAGCCTGGGCCTCAGTGGATGGTATCCCATCTGAAGGGCCCCTTCTGTATCGCAGATCGGCAGCCGACTCCTGATGCTAACGGCAGGGGACACAGGCTGTGAGGTGCAGGGGAACTGCTGGTCACTGTGCAGATTTTCTGTAAGTTCATGACTGCTCCGAAATAAAGCGTTTCTTACAAATCTCCCTCCGTTTATCTAGAGTGTTCAAATTCATAGACGCAGACGTAGGGCAGTGGCTGCCAGGGGCTGGGGAAGGGGCACCGGGAGCTTGGGTCTGATGGGGACGGAGGAGTGCTGTGGGTGGAGTGTGGGGACGGGGCGCAGCAGCTGGGCCTGCTGGATGCCGCTGAGCTGTGCAGGCAGCCTTGGCCGAGGTGGCCTGCTACACTCGTGTGTGTGTGTGTGTGTGTGTGTGTGTGTGTGTGTGTGTGTGTGCCGTGATTGATGGTTTTTAATTCCCTCCTTCCTCCCGCTGTTGTAGCCCCACACTGTGTTATGGGCTATTCTGGAAACCCGCTGGCTGGCATCTGTCCTCCAAGCCCTGGGGTCCTTGGGGTGCCCAGCTCAGGAACGAGCGTCTACACCCAGTGCTGTCCTGTGCTGGGAAGGCACGTGCCGGCCAGGCGTCTGCACCCCTGTCTGCAGGTCAGCACCCCGTGGACCCAGCCTGGTGCTGCACTGCTGCTGGCCACAGCTTCACAGCCTCCCAGTGTCCTGCGGAGCATCCAATAGGTAGGTATGTGGCCGCCTGTGGTTGATGGTGGCTTCTGCAGGACCTTCATGGGGGGACTCTGCTGGGGGACTCTGCTCTGGGCCTCTCCGTCCCTGCCACAGAGTGCGGAGACCGTTTTCCTAACAGTTTCCCTTTCCTGCTTTCACGGTGTCTTTCCCACCCAACGTCCCCTCCCCTCTGGTGACAGCCGTTCACTGCTGGTGGCAGGCTTCCTCCGGGCGTGATAAGTCGTCCTCATTGTCTTTCCAACAGCCCCACAGCCAATAAAAACCAGCCAAACAGTGAAAGGACACTCAGACTGGTCCCCAGAGGGCCATGCAGACCTGAGATGTTGCTGGTGGTGATCAGGGGTTCTGTGCCTTTAAACAAACAGCCCAGTGAAAAGGAGCCTTCAGTGAGCAGGGGCAGCACCTGGGGGCAGGCGGGGCTGGGGCTGGGTGCACTGGGAGGGGTGGGAGCTGCCTCGGGGGTGGCCTAGGACACAGGGCTCACCTAGCTGTTGAGAGCCACGGCCAAAGGGGCCCCAGCAAACTTCCAGCTGCCAGCAAGCTTCAGACTGCCAGCTGATGATTGGTTCACAGTGGCCCCAGCAACATCTAGCTGATTGGCTCCTCTGCGGTGATGTTCATTGGGCTGTTTCCCTGCCCTTCAGACTGCCAGCTGATGATTGGCTCACAGCGGCCCCAGCAACATCTAGCTGATTGGCTCCTCCACGGAGCTGCTCATTGGGGGACTTCTTTGGCTCCGCCCACGTGACCCAGCCAATCGGCCTCAAGAGCAGGAGGATTGTGGGAGGTTAGGAGGTTGGTGTGAGGAGAGGCTTGTGGAAGCCAGTGGTGGCAGTTGGGCTCTGAGGGTTTTTTCCCTGAGGAGCTGTTTTGTTTGGCGTTTGTAGTTCTAAAAATAAAGTTAGTTTCTTTTTGACAAGTGGCTCCTGATTTGAGCCAAGCCAGACTTCGGCATTTGGTGGCTCGCACGGGGAACAACTGAGGGTAAGTAAACTGCTCGCCCCTGAGGGCAGGGCGAGAGGATGGATAGCCATTTTAAGTGTCCTCTTTTGTTTTGCTTCGTTTTTGTTTTAACTTTCCTGTCCCTGGAGATGAGTAAGAGGGAAGAAAAACCACTCACATCTGAGGAAAAACTATTTGCGTCTGAGGAACAGATAGGGAGAAAGGACGGATGCATATGTCAGGAGGATAGCAAGGCTGTTATAATGATTTTGTGTGGTTCCATTTTTATTGGATTCTGTCTCGGTTTGGTTTGGTGTTATCTTGCTGGGGCCCCTTTGGCTGTGGCTCTCAACACCTAGCCACTGAGGGGCAAGGACTGCTCTTTCTGTCCCTGACTGTGTACCTGTGGTGACTGGGTGTGGCACCCCTAAGTTCCCAGGGAATGTTCACAAAACCCACGTCCAGGTCTTGGTCTCCTCTGCTCTGGGGCAGGTGCTTGGGGTGGGGGGCGGGACTGCCAGGATCTGTGGCTTGAAAGGCAGGGTCACCAAGGGCAGCCAGGTGAGGTCACAGGGCAGCGACCTGGGGCAGTCAAGCTCATCTCCCTTCTCAGGCGCCTGGTTGTCAGCTGCTCCCCATCTTGTCCCCCTCAGCAAGGGACAACAAGCCCTTTCCTGTCTCACCAGACGTGGGAGGGGAAGGAGAAAGTGCAAGCTCTGCCCAATCCCTGTGCCCGTCCAACTCCTCTCCCCTCCCAGTCCTCCCTGGGCCTGGATACAGAGGAGGACCTGGCAGGGCACCACACCCAGGTCCCTCCTGGCCCTGCAGCCCACACCTGTCCACGCTGGGGTCCAGGATGAGCCCTGCCGGGGTGGGGCCAGCAGAGGCTGCAGCAGTCTGCCAGCCGGGCCTTCCCGGGGTGAGCAGCAGAGAGGGCTGCCGGGGGCAGGCTCGGGGTGGGACCTGAGGTCCTCAGAGCGTCCAGAGAGGGCAGGGTGGGGGAAGGGGCTGGGGTGGGCGTGGGGGGAAGAGGAGGGGAGCTCCAGCGGGCTGTAGGGGTTGACGGCAGGCCATCTCGGGGCACGAGGACACCCAGAGAGCTGGTGGAACACTGCTTCCAGGAGCCTCAGTGAGGGCGCGTCCCCAGGAGGGTGGCCCGGAAGTTGTGCCCTGAGCAGGGCCTGGGTCTCGCCCTGCCATCGCTGGGGTTGGGATAGAAGGGAATGGCAGAGTTGGGGCCCTCGTCCTCTCCTGGCCTTGGACATCAGGAGCTGCAGAAGTGTTGTTCCCCTGGGCACGGCCCATCCGAGGTGGCTCAGTGGAGCCACTGCCCAGTCTCTGGCACTAAGGACTGCCTCGTCACCCAGGGCTGTGGGCTGCACAAGTCCATCTCCCTGGGGGGGCGCTGAGCCCTGGCTTCCTTCCCCCTCATAGGACTCAGAGGGACACGCAAGCTCCAAACAGAACCCCGAATAGAGACGGTGGACAGAGGCTGCTGGGCTGCTTCTAGGGCAGGCAGGGCCACAAGTCCTCATCTTTGTGGCCCTGCCTCTGGCCTGTGCAGGACCCTGGGCCAGCTGCGTCCTGCTTGAGGCCACAGCAGTGGCCCATCGATCCCATCTGTCCCCGGAGTCAGAAAAGGACCTGGGACTTTAAAAATCCCCAGCAGTTGACACAAAAGGCCCTTTCAGGGCATTTCAGCTAACGAGGGACCTGAAGTCCAGGTCCTGAGTGGCCGATCTCTGTCCACACTGCCCTGAGAGAAAACAGACATCAAAGTCAGCCAGGCCCACGCTGCAGGTCTCCCTGGGGGCTTCGACCCCGGCAATTGCTGAGATTTCCCCCTTCACCACACAAGCTGAGTGCCTGGATGTCAGCCGCCCTAGGCACCCACCTCCATGTAGAGCAGATGTGCAGACTGGTAGCCCAAACGAGGTCAGGTCAGCCACCTCTGACACCGTAAGTGCTGCCTCCAGTCAGGCTGCTTTCTTCTGCGGGATCTTTGGGGCCTCCTTTGACGTGGCTGCGGGCACAGGGCTTCCATCCCGCAGAGACGAGCCATCATCCAGAATGCAGCTCTTGGAGTCAGTGATGGATGGGGTCATTTCTGGAGCACCCCAGCTGGCCCAGCTTGGCCTAGACACGGGCCCTTCTGCCTCCCCATCAAGGGCATTGGTGGAGGCTGTGGGATCCACTCAGGTATCCAGTCATTGGAGCTCACGGGGCGTGGTGATGCGGTTCACACTACCAGCCCCTGTTGTGCACATGGTGGGCGTGGAAGGAGGTGAGCACAGTCCTGCCCCGCTCCACGTCTGTGTGCAGAAGACCGGAGGCCATTAAAGCACACCAGAGACGAGCCGGCTGTTAATGGAGAGGCTACTCAGTGCTCCGCACTGTCACAGGCAAGTGGCCTGAGGTTTGGACACTTGGCTCCACTTTGTAGGTGGGGTTTGAAGACCCCAGAAGTGGGTCGGGACGTGGCCTCTGCCCTCACTCTCCCATCAGGGGTGGCTGTCGCTGGGCTGTCTCCACCGTCAGCCAAGGGAAGCCCCGGCAGGGATGAGGGCGGGCCCAGGTGGCTCTCGGGGATGAGCAGAGGCTCCTGGCACTGCCAGCACAGGGCACACGCTGGCCCAGGGTGGGTAGGGTTTGGACAAGAGGAGAGGGCCACTGGATAGGAGGCGAGAGCCGAGAGTGGAGCCGGGGTGGTGCTGGCCGCCGTCAGAACCACAGGCTTGGAGTCCCCGCTGCGTGCAGAGAGCAGCCCAGGAGACCAGGGAGCCCTGGCTCACACCGCGCAGTGGACGCCCCCACTGGCCACACCTACTGGACCACATCAGGACTCTGCAGAGCCGGAGGACACAGAGCCCTGGCCCCGGTGGGGACCCACAGCTCAGGTCCCAATTCCCGCTGCTCTGCCCCCAGACTAGAAGGGTGCTCTCCAGGGAGTTTCCCACGGGTGGAGACCCTGCCCAGGGCCTTGGCCACAGCAGCCAGCTCCTTCCTGCCTTTCAGCCTCCTGCCAATCCAAGCCCAGTCCCCGGGTTGCCATCTGCCACAGCCGGCCTGCTCCCCACTGCAGGCTGCTGGGTGCCGGGCTGTTAGTGCTTTACGTTAGTTTAGTGCAGTTGGAGTCCAAGTGAAAGGAAGCTGGCAAAGCTGAAGCCCCAACTCTGCTTTGGATAAAAGAGGCAAAACAATTAAGTTGTACATAAACGTATCAAAAAAGTGCAAATAAAGAACTTCCCAATGATAAACAGTTATTAGATCTGTGGTTAGGAATGACCTTCAAAATTGCTACAAATGATGATCTGTTAGAACACATAAAATAAATACTTAACACTTAATATCTATATGCAACACATTTAAGATATTATGCAATATATTAATATATTAATAACATTAATATATTATGCAATATATTATAGTGAATTTAATTTGATCATATAATAAAATACTTTGCATAAGAAATTGCTGTTCTATATGAAATAACTAAATTTGTCTGACTTAAAAAAATAAGTTAAGAAAACATCTTCACAAAACAAATATCCTTCAGTTTTTCTTTTTTAAAATATTTCATTGCATATATGACATACTGGGGTAATAATGATGCCTGATACTGACATACCCCTGAAGACTGCAGAATACTATTTGGTCATGATCTTACACAACATATTAGATACATGATCTCAATTCTAAGATTTTTCTGGCTCACTTTTCTTCAAATTTAACTACTGTTTAAATTTAAATTTAAAATTTTAGCTGATAAAACAAAAAGCACCATCAGTCAGAAGTTCACAATGATTTCTGATAATTTTTTATTTTAGGATGGATTTTCCTAGTGGTACAACTGTTACTGGCACTGTGACAACATTGGGATAAGTTTCTGATATTTTATTTCAAAATATAACCTTTAGTATATCTAGAGCCGACGATTCTCACACAATTTTTCTATCAAGATTTAACTCTCCATACAAATCAGTTTTAATTAGATTCAGTGTGAATCTGATTTTAAATATAAATAAACACAGTAGCATTTTCCCTTACAGACACTTATTTTTCTTACAATTATTCAGCCATATTGATTGCACAAATCAGTGGCTTCCACAGCTGTATATGACCCTCCCTCCAGCCCTCTCACCTCCTCCCGTCCCCTCGCTCTTCCCCAAGACTCTCTCTTCTATTTTCCTGTCGTTTTCCCCACATATGAGAGAAAATATTTGATATTTGTCTGTTTCAGGTTAATTTTTCTTAATATGACTTCCTCCAGTCCTATCCGTTTTTCTGAAAAAATGACAGGATTTCATTCTTTGTGGCTGAATCATACTCTATTTTGTACATTTACCATTTTTTTTTGCAAGAGTTAAAGGAGTAAGATTTATTTAAGAATAGAAATAGGAGCAAGACTCTCGCAGGGTGAGAGGGGACCCGAACAGCAGGTTTCCATATATATATAAATGTGAGTGTGTGTGTGACTGTGTGTGTGTGTGTGTGTATTCGTTCAATTCCCATCATATACATATACATATGATACTGGGAGTTGATGCCAGGTATGCTTAGCCATGGAGTGGCATCCATAACCCTTTTTAAAATTCTATTTACAGACAAGGTCTTGCTGAGCTGCTTAGGGCCTCACTAAGTTGCTGAGGCTGGCTTTGAACTTTCGATCCTCCTGCATCAGCCTCCTGAGCCTCTGGGATTACAGGTGTGGGTCACTGTGCTCGGCATACCATATTTTTTTAAAGCCATCCATCTGTTGATGGGCATTAGGCTGATTCCATATCTTGGCTATTGTGAATTGTGCTGCAATGGACATGGGTGTGTAAGTGTCTCTTTTGTAAATTTTTTTTTAGTTGTAGATGGACACGATTAATTGATTGATTGATTGATTTATATTTATTGGCCATTTGTACTCCTTTGAGATGGGTGCTCAGATCACTTACACGCTCTCATTCTTTTCAGCCTTTTTGAATCCTTTGTATCCTCTGGATAGCAACCCTCTGTCAGACGAAGGGCTGGCGAGATTTCCTCCCCATTCAGGCTCTCTCTGTACTCTGTGGACTGTCTCCCTGGCTCTGCAGAAGCTTTTTAATTTGACGCGATTCCATTTGTCAATTCTTGCTTTTAGATCCTGAGCTGTTGGAGTCCTAGTCAGGAAATTGTTTACTGTGCCTACATCTTGAAAGGCTACCCCTGTTTTCTTCCAGCAATTTCAAAGTGTCAGGTCTTACATGAAGGTCTTTGATCCATTTTGAGTTTACTTTTGTACAGGGCGAGAGGTAGAATCCAGTAAGGAGAAGAAATTATGTACGTCCCATCACCAAGTTCATCTTTGCCAGTTTGGTTCCTTTTTATTAAGTGAAGGGTTTCACTCTTCTGTTATGGGTTTTCCAGCGGATTCTGGTTCCTGGCTGTTGTCCTGCTTGGCTTCTTACATGTGCTGGACACTGAATCCTGCAGAGGACTTGCCACTTGTATCCTCCTAAAGGCAGATCCTCCTCATCAACAAGAGTCCCAGTGCCCTCAGTTCTCTGTCACCTACCTGGAGAAACAAGCTTGACTCCGGACTTGTTACTACGTTGTGAAATAGGGTTTACTTTTTTTTGTCTTTTTGCACCTAGATTATTGGTGAGGTTGGTCTGGGATTTTCTAGTCTCACAGTGTCCTTGTTCAATCCTGATCTCAAATCATGCCAGTGTCGAACCGAGTCAGATATTTTGTTTGTTTTATCTATTCTCAAGTACAAGCTGTGTAAGGGAAACAATTCTCTGTTCATTGAAGCTTTCGTAAAATTCTCTTTGAAAAAATCACCAGAACCTGGCGTCCGAATGATTTTTATAAATTTGGTTTTGCTTACAATGCTGTGTAAGTTTTCAATTTTACTACCAGAAACAGCTACTGATGACGTTCTCGATGCCTAGCGTTCCTGATGCGTCTGTGAACCCTTTCTATACTCCTCCTGTTCCTGCGCTTCCTATTTTATTCCCTTGACCTTGACCTTCCTACTCAGTTGATTTTTTTTTCCATTTGTTTCCAAAGAAATAGCTTTGATTTTATGGATCGTCCACAGTTTGTCTGACTTTTTGTTTTGTTAATTTCTGCCTTTATTTATTATTTCCTTTTTCTCTCTAATGGATCACTCTGTTTTAGAAGGTTCTGAAATCAAATAATTAACTGGTCGGCTTTATAGCCTTATTTTAAAAATGCATCAAGAGCTATGAGTTTACTTTTAAGGGCTGCTTTAGCTATGTCTCAGGAGTTCTAATGCCAAGTGGCACTTCATCCCAGCAGTTTTAGATATTTGGTTATTGACACCCTGATTGGTTCTATGATCCATGAAGTATGGTTTAGTGAATCTTTTTCTAATTATTGTCAACTTTCTCGGCTACTTGGATTCCAGCATTTCTCCCTCCAGGGGCACATAGAAGGTTCGTGCATTATCTAAGTAGGTAACACAGACTCCAGAGGCTTTGGAAGGTCATTTGGCCGCATTGACCCTGCTCTACCCAGTACTTGCTCATGTTGTCTCCCTGCCATGGCTCTGGCCGCGGGGATGCAGTTTTAGTGATCCTGTCTGGCTCTGGTTTGGGAGCCATTGAACTACCTCTCCCCGTGTATTCAGTCAACTACAACACAGGGTTCTACCCAGCGTTTTCACAACTGTGACTGAGAATCCTGACAAGGGCCATTTTAGAGGAGGAAACACCTATTTGAGGCTCGCCTTTTCAGAGGTTCCGCCCACAGGTGGCCGGCTCTGCTCCTCAGGGCTTGGGCACGTCATGACGGAGAGCGGGGCGGAGGGAAGTGCTCCCAGGGTGATGGGGAAACAGAGACTGAGCTCAGCTCACCCATATAGAAACCCCAAAGCCACCCCCAGGGACCCACCTCGCTCAGCCACACCCAGTCCATCCTATGGGGGATCAACCACTGACGGGTCAAGGCTCTCCTGACCCAGTCATCTCACCTGGGAACCGGCCTCACTGTCTCTTCCATGAGCTTTTGGGGGGCACCTCTTACCTAAACCACAATAAACACAAGCTGTTGATATGACAATGTTTTATTTTCCTAATTCGTTCTCAAGTTATTTCATCTTTACCTCCTTCTCTCGCTGCTCTCACCCCATATTTTGATTCAATTTTCTTAAATAAATAATTCTCGTCAGGGGTTCAATAGATTGGCTACAACCCTTTTCTCCATTCCTCTGCCTGGGATTGTCTGTAGCGGGCTGCTCTGTCCCCTGCGGTCACTTATCTTCTGGCTGGACTATGTCCCCTAGCAGCTTTCTCCTTAATGATCTCCAAGGGGGAAGCTTGTTCCCCTCTCTGAACTCTGAGGACCTCCTCTGCCCTTGCCCCTGAACAGCAGTTTCAGGGAACTCCGAGGACCATATCCACAGTCCTCCTGGCACGTCGAGGCTGCTCACTCCTTGTCCTCACACACACATCGCAGCTGAGGACGCTGCGTTGCAGTCTCGTTGCTCTTCTTTTGGAATGCCTTTTCTTCCTCCTTTCTGCACTGTAACTGTCATCGTGACTGACACACTTCCTGCCTAGCACTTGGTCTGCTCATTAACTCAGAGCTCCTGATTCTTTGTCCAACCTCGAGGATTTCTGGCCACCTGTCTTCAAATGTCGCTCCTTTGCTATGTTCTTATTCTTTTCCGTGTGTACGTTGGAAGCTCATTTCATTTTCTGTATCTCTTCTCTATTTGAAGAAAAAAAAATCATCAATTAGATATGAACTAAAAATAGATCCATTATTTTAAGAAGCCAAATTAAGGATCCTAGGAATAAAAAATAGAATCATTGGAAAATCATTTTTTAAACCCCAAGTGGAAGTGAAAGAATTTGTGAACTGGAAAGCGGCCCCTGAAGCTCATTCTGAATAAAATACCTGGAGGCAAACCTCAAGACGTGGGGGGTGAAGAGATCCAGAAAGCGCACTGGGCGGTCAGTCCCTGGCCCTCACTCCTGGTGCTGGGTCACTCTCTGCTTCAGGTGGACTTTTGTCGGAGCCCTTGTCTCCTCTCCACCACGTGCTTCTTCTTCCGGTCCGGGGAGGGCCGTCTTCGCCGTCTGAGTGTCGATAATCCCTGATATGTGTAAATGATATACATGTAACATATGGCAAAGGAAAGGTGTTCCAAAGAGCAGCGACGGGCATGTGGACGAGGAGGGAGCAGCGTTGGAGAGGAGGCACAGTTCCAAGTCTGAACTGGATGCCGAGTGTCCTGGAGTCCAGCCCCATGACCCTAGGCCTGCTCACTGGAGGTGTCTGGGCTGAATGAATGCGGAGGAGCCACTTCTCCAAGCCCCTGACTCCAGGGGCTCTGGGTCGACTCCCTCTGAGGTTGAGGCTGCAGAGAGCCAGCCTCCGGTGCCAGAGGGGACCAGGGCATGGTGCATGTCCAACCCCGAGGCCACCATGAGTACAGGACGGGGTTTCCTGCCTGCGTCTTGAGAGCAGGCTGCTGGGCAGCCTAATGAAGATGGGGTGCGAGGCTCTGCTGCAGTGGGACCCAGCGAGGCTGCATGGACAGGCCAGCCAGGCCGCCTTTCCCATGGGGCACAGTGAAGCTGACCAGACCGACTGCACTGACCTGAAGAGGTGGTCAGCCAATTCCCGTCTTGAAGTCCACGAATCAGCTGCTGCCTGGTAAAGAAACACTTGATTTGTCAGTGCTGTGGGCTGGCCAGAAGCGGCCGGATTGCTGAGGGTGTCCGCCATGGCAGGGAGAGGTGGATCCCCAAGCCGGGCATGCTGCCCCTCTTGGTAGAGGTTGCAGTTACAGATCAGCGTGTCCCACCTACTTAGAGCCAAACCCAGGACTTCGTGGAAATTGGTGAAATATTTGTGCCAAGGGGCCCCTGCTGAGTGCCCTATGGAGACAGTCTGCCATGGGGCAGTGCTGCCCTGACTTCAGGGGACGTGGGAGGGGGGATAGCAGCACGGGCACCAGGTACCTGCACCATGCATGCTCAGCACAGTGTGACATCTGTTCTCCATGCCAAGGGGACTGACGGGCATACTTGCAGCAAGCGGAGGCTGAATCAGTGGCCAGTGAAACAGTGGCCACACCTTGGCCTTCTAAAAATCCCATCAGTTTAATCTCATTTAACCCAAACCCCATCCTGGGAGGATCTGCAGGCAACTGAACGGTGTTAGGCTGTGCTGAGCTGCGAATCTGACTTAGGGAAAAAGGTAGAGGCTGCCTCAGCCAAAGCCCAGCCACTTGCCCCCTGCGAAGTCCTTCCTGCACCGACTCTGGTGGACGAGGACCCGTCCCCTGGAGCATACCTGCAGATGGAGCTCATCCTCTCAGGAAATGATGCTGAACCTGGGTTCTGTGTTTTAAGATATGCTGGACAGGCCTGACGCGCTGGTGCTCTGGTCACTTGGCATCAAGCCTGGCCCCAGCAGGTCACATCTGCAAATGAGCAAATTGATGAATCAGGGGGTTGTCAACTGCCTGGTTTGGTGGTGACTTTGAAATGACCTCAGCCATTACCCTGGGGAATCAACCTACAATGTCCCCTGCTCCTTTCATGTACCCTGGGGACCTGCCCCGCGGGGGCCACTTCCCGAGGGCGGGCTGTCTTGTGGGTCACCGTCCACTTCGATGCCCTGGACGCCCGCGTCAGCACAGGCTGCCGTTGTCTTGGAAGTGCGTTGCTCCCTCTGCAGTGAGACAGCGGCTTCCGTGTGGGTGCCTGAAACCCCAGCCCCGGGCAGTGCCACCTTGGGTCGGGGTGGGCAAGCCAGGCCGGCTTCCTCATCTGGGGTTCCCTCCCTGCTCTCCCTCCTGCAGGTGCCATCAGAAAATCTGGGCCCCTGGGAAAGCAGGAGGAGAAGGCTTCTCTCCGTCTCCCAGGAAGCCCAGCTGTTGTTCTCATCAGGCTCAGAAGAACAGGACCCAAAGGCGCGGTGCAGCTCCTGCTCAGCCCTCTCCTTCCCCCTCCCTGCCCCCGGGGGATGATCAGCCCCCAATGGAACAATGCAGGAGAGGACATCCCAGGTTGCACTCTGACCTCCACCTGTACCTGCAGTCACTGACCTCCACTGGCAAGTCAGGGCCCCAGGCCTGGAGGGACTTTCTACAGCACTTTCCAGTAGATGGGGTCTCATCAGTGGACGTGAGACAAAGCGTGCGGCAGCTGCGGGCCGTGTCAAGGAGTGACTTAGAGACAGCACAGGGGACAGAGGGTGGGAATTCTTGAGTCCGCACCCTCTGTCCCCATGGGTAACTCCTTTGGCCCTTCTTTGCACGATGCCCTTCTATGGGCCGCCAATGCGCCAGAGCTGCTGCTCTTACCTGCAGACTTTGAGTCCGGGTCAGGCAGCACGAGGTGGCTGACCTCCTCTCGGAGCCCGGGGAGCTTCTGGCCGAGCGGGAGCGGCTTTCCCTGTAGATCATGTGACACACCGTGGCAATTGAGGGTAGAGCTCGACTGTGTGCCTCAGGTCTTTGACCTTCCATTTTCTCTTCTGCAAAAGGGAACACGGACCCCGAAGTTCACGGTTGCAGAGCACCTTGCGGGTTTGACAGTGTCCCTGAATGCTGGCCGGCGATGGCAGCTCTGGTGGCGGCTACCACGGGGGGTCACTGGGATGACACAGTGCTGTCACTTTGTGCAGGTCCTGTTGGTGAGGAAGGCTCCGTCACAAACATTTATTGATCAAATACCTGCTTCGTGGGGACAGCACAGGGTGCCCACGCCACCAAGCCAACATTGTCTTCTTCTTTCTCTCAAAAATCTCCAGTTGGGTCTGATGATAGAAATTTGCTCGGTAGATAATGATCCTCCAAAGACGCGCAAGTCCTAATTCTAGGACTACCTTGCCTCATGCGGCAACTGGAGATGATCCAGGATTCTCTGGGTGGTCCGGCGGAACCTCAGGGTGCTCACAGTGAAATAGGGAACCAGGGAAAGTCTCAGAAAGAGGGCGGCAGGAGAGACGGGCGGGTGTGCTGCCTTTGGATGGAGGAAGGGCCCTGAGCCTAGGGTGTGGGCACCACTGGACGTTGCAAGGGCTGGGGGCTGTGTCCTGCCCCAGAGCCCCCAGGAGAGGCTGCCTGCCCCACCCTAATGTAGCCCACCAGGACCCACCTCTGACCTCTGACCTCCAGAGCTTTGGGCTGCTTTGTGCCACTGTTTTGGGGCACTTGGTTACAGCAGCCATAGACACGAACCCACTGGGAATCTGACACAAGTTCCCTATGTCCAGCCAAAACTGGCCAAGTGCTTGCTATAGCAGCCGCCGTAGCAGCTGCTGAATTCGTGGGAGGAAGGGGCCGGGGCCAGGCTCTGAGCCCCCGCCTGTGTGGAGCTCACGGTGCCACGGGAAGACCGTGTCCAGCACGTAGTGGGACATCTGGGAGGGATGTGTGCTGGATTAGGGCGTGGGGAGTCTTCTGTGGTCCCAGCCATGCAGCGGTCACTGAGACACTGCAGCCCCACCCGGCCACCTTCCCTTGCTGGCCACAGCAGGTGGGCAGAGTCGGGGCTGGAGGCCACGGGTCCCGGGTGCTGGGAGCTGAGCAGGGGCAGTGCTCCATGGAGCCCAGCACCTGGCTGGTCGCCCCTGACTGGAACCCCTTCCTTCTTCTCCCTGCGCTGTTAATCAGTAGAGAAGACACAGAGACATCTAGGGAGCACGGCTAATCAGACAGGCACTCCATTAATGAGGCACCATTTTCTGCACTTGATTCTCATTACAGTGAGTTTATTTTCGTTTCTTGTGTAGGAGAGAAAAAAACAGGTGCTCACATTTAGCCTCATCAGCTTCCTGTTACTGTTTGATTCACTTATTATTTTTAAAATAGGTCTATTTTTGAAGAAATGTGACCTGGAAGAGACCCACGGTATTTACTCCGGCGGCTGCTGGGCTGCTGCGGGAGGGCGTGTTCCCGGCGGGGGTAGGAGGAACCAGGGAGCCAGCTGCAGCTGGCCACACACACTGGCCGCCGCTGGTGTCCTTTGTCTGTCTGCACAAGTTCCTTCTCTTCCTTTCTCAGAGGGAAGGGCCTGCATTGACATCTCCAGGTCAGGTGACCAGGGCAGGCCCAGGGCAGGCTGCTGTTTGTGGGGGGGTTGCACCAGTTCCTAAAACGGGACCCTCTGTTCCCAGTCAGCTGGGCACCCTCCCTGAGGGCTCTGAGCCCACAACTAACCTCCTGCCCTCACCTGTCCCTGTCCGCAGTCAGGGTCCCTGTCCACCTGCAGATCCCAGTTTGGAGGTGCAGCTTAGGGACTGCGGTCCTCCCTGAGGGGCAATGGCACACAGTGACCACAGCTCAGAGTCTTCTTGCAAACAGAAGGGACGCCCCGTCTGCCTGCCCATGCGGGATCCGCGACGCTGGCCTCTCGTTGGAGTGCAGATGCGCCATCTTTCAGCCTCATCCCAGGGTCGTCCCGGCCTCCCGCCTGCCCTGTCCGTTTCCTTCGTGAAGGGCGGGCTTCATATAAAAATAGCCCTCCCGGGCATCGTGGGGCTCCTCGCAGGTTCCCATAGAAACCAGGCAGTGCAAACATGTGGAGGATTTTTTCTCAAATGAGCCCAAAATTTTATCCTCCAAAGATTCAGGGTCATTCTGTCTTACAATTTGGAAGAACCCTTGGCTGCTTACAGAAGGTCTTTAAAAAGGAATTGATAAAGTACCCTCATCCTCTCCGTTTCTCCTGCACTCTCACACACTGGTTTTGTTCCATTTTAGAGGAGCCACAAAATGTCACTTCCTGAGGTTTCCAACTCACCCCTCAGGAGCTGGGAAAAAAGCCCTTTTGAGATAGAACTCTCCCTCCCCAGACTCGGAAGGCAGAATGGGAAGAGATGCGTCACTCCTCCCGTTTCAGAGCTTGGCCTCGCCCGGGTTAGGTCACTGGGAAACTGTCCATCAAGGAAGGGAACCTGGCCTCCAGCTCTGAACGGGTCGTGGGAGGCAGGTGACACGGAGAAGCAGGGGCTCCCTCACGGCCCGGGGCACCCTGCCTTGCACAGCCCAGTTCAGTTGAGGTCAACTGCGCTTGGTCAGCGGAGGCCTCTTCAGGGCGTCAAGCTGGAGGGTCAGGAAGACGTGGAGCCAGGGCTTTCGTCCCTGTCCCTTGGTTTCCTTGGAGCTCGTGCTTGGCACAGGCGTGGAGGGCCAGGCCAGCAGACAGGAGCAGAGCCCAGCAGCCAGGCCATGAGGTCATCCCTCCAGGCCCAGCCGTCACTGGTGAAAGCCGCTCCTTGCAGGGAGGACAGCCCTGCAGAGGTGTGCTCCGGCTTCGCCCTGGGACCAGGCCAGGGCCACGCTCCTCTGAGTCCCCCTGGCCCAGGACAAGGGCATGGCTTCCCTGGACAGCAGCCCCTGACTGAGTCCAGCCCTGACATGCAGAGGTCCTCCCCATGGGTATTTTAAAGGTAAAGGAGCTCTCTCTTGGGTGGGGTGGCTTGCAGCCCCCGTGAGGCGGAAGTCCTGGCTCCCTGGACCTGCAGCTGTTCGGAGAAGGAAACAGGGTCTTGGTAATGTCAGGTTGGGCCCGTCCAGGGCGGCCTCAGCCCAGGAGGACCCCGTGTCTTGGTCAAGGCCTCCATCCTCCACCAGCCGCCAGTCACACTCCTTCCCTGAGTCCTGGTCACCCTGACCTTGACCGTGGCTCTGCCTTGCCTGCAGCCTGCCCGCCCACCCTGCCGTGTGCTTTCTAGAAGTCTCCATCCACCAACCCCCTGAGCCTCTCGCTCCCCCTCCCTGAAGGGCTCTGCTGCCCTGGGTGGGGTGCAGCCCCTCTGTGTGGGCACCTGGGGTCCTCTTCTCTCCTGTCCACAATTCTTCTCTGACACGGAAAGGGCACAGAGGGAGAAGGACCCTCACACACCCGGGGAGGACACCATGTAAAGACAGCCATGGCCGGGTGGCGGCCCTACAGGTAGCAGGGCCAGCAACACGCAGAGCTGGGGGGCTCGGGGACAGGCGCTTTCTCGTGGGCTCACAGGGCCCAGCCTGCCTGCACCTTGACCAGGGACCACAGGGCTGCAGAGCCTGGTGAGGACTCATTCTGCTGGTGAAGCCCCCAGCCTGGGGTACCTTTGATATGGAGCAAGGCTTGCCTGCTGCCCAAGGCACCAGACGCCTGCAGGACGCCTGCAGCACTCGGTTCTGCACAAAGAAAGCACTTTCATTGAAGGCTGACCCAGGAGGGGGGCACACTGGGGCCGCCTCCCCCTCGGCTGGTGGTGGAGGAACTGACACATGGGGAGGGGAGTGAGTGGTTTGAACAGGAGTCCTGGGAGCCGTCCATCCCCGCAGCAGGAGGTCGGTGCCCAGTGTGCCACTGTGGTGGGACTGGGGCTACTTAGGGTCCCTCTGCAGCTGTTGACGACACCCCCTTCTTATCCCCCCGAGGGACCCGCGCTCTGGCCTCGGGTCCCATTCGTCAGAGACCTCAGGTTCCACCCGACTCTCACGTCACCCCAGGCCAGGCCTGGGTCTGAGTCTGGTCCTGAAGACGCTTCTCTGGGCGTCGACGTTGCCGTTTCCAGCTCGAGCCTGGAACTGTGTCTTTCATCTGGCCTGTGCATCCCGGGCATCATGCCTGGCCCCCAACCTTGCCCCTTCTTGGGTAACTCTGAGCCCCGGGTCATCAGTGCCCAGAGCTGCATCCCCGCAGGATGTGGGTCAGGGGCAGCAGGGTGCTTAGGGAGCCCAGGCTGGTGGAAGGCTCCAATGGGAAGAAGGGGCTGCCGGCTGTGTGCAGAGGGGCCTCGTTATAAAGCCCATCTCCCCCTCTGCAGGTGTGCGAGGAGCACTCACCTGGGGACACCTTGAGAAGCCATGTGCAGCCCGAGTCTGTCTGGAAGGAAGGGCGGGAGGGTGCCTTCCCCGCCGGCTGCTCCTCAAGGCACTTCCCCAACTTGAAAGAGACAGCGCCCAGTGCTGCACTGCGCTGCCCGCCCTTGGAGGCACTTCTCCAGGGGAACGGCGATGCTCAGCTGGCTGTCAGTCGCGGCCCATGATGGGCCGGGGAAAGCGCTACACTGTGAATTAAGCTGACTGATGGGGACGCCAGTTTTATTAGCCTTCTTCCTTGGGTGATAATTTCCATCTAGGAGGATGAGTTACTAAAGAGGTCCTGCAGGCGCCTGTTTGGATGATGGAGGCGTTTTAATAAAGCCTGCCTTTCCTCCTTCGCTCTGGTTTTGAATATTTGATCTTTGTTGGGGGAATTGTTTCCATGCTGCTGGCCCAAGATTGGGCAAGAAGTCGACAGCGCGGGCCGTTGGGCGTCTGGCCACCTCAGCGTCGAGACTCACGGCTGAGGGGCCACGGTCCTGGGCAGGGTGCCTCTGGAAGAGGGTTACGGGAAGTCACAGGAAAACGGAGAAGTGGCGCTCAGACATCAGCGGTTGGCCGCAGGGACTCAAGCCCAGCCAGGAGTGTCCTGTATAGTGAGAATATTTCAACGTGTGCGTCTACCCCCCATTTCCTGTGTGTCCCAAGCCAGGAACCCACTGAAGGCTCCGTGGACCCCTCCCAACCCCTGCAGGGACCCCTTGCTGAGCAGACCCCACACCTTCCCCTCCAGAGCCGTCCGCTCCAGTGTTGGGCTGTGCTGGTGACCGTGACTAGAGCCTCTAGTAGTTACCAATCCCCCGGTGATCACCCGAGTTGCCCCTAGCCGGCCAGAGGCTTCACCTTCCCCCTTCCAGCGCGGTATCTCCTGAGGTCTGCCCCTGGGCCTTTGCCCTTGCTCTACCCTCCTCCCTGTGCACCATCCCTGGAAGGCTCCATGGCTCCTCCCTTGTTGGCTTGGTCAGTGTCCATTGTCCCTCAGAGGCAGCCTCCCTGAGCTCCATCCCACAGCTCTCTGCTGTCGGGAGTCACCCCAGAGGTGGTTTGCACCCGTCTCCTGTGCACTGATTTCCTGCACATGCTGGAACACCCTGGAGGGGTGGGGGGACTTGGCCCTGGGTCAAGGACTGGAGCAGGGCTGGCACCCACGGGAGCCGCTCATAGGTCCTCTGCAGGCAAAGCCATCCTGGGGGCCTCAGTGGAGGACAGGACCCTGTGACGATGTGACCTGGCTGCTCCGGAAGACTTAGGTCTTACCAAGAGCCCTAAGCTTCGTCCACGAGAAGAGCAGATGCCCTGCTATCAGAAGGGCAGCCGGCCCGCTCTGGTCCCGGGTCTGTCCCCTGACCAGCCCTAGGAACGAGGGCACAGGGATCGACACTCTGGGCTCCTGAACCAAAAGGCCTCTACCCAATTGGCCTCTGGCATCATTGTCCCCCCAAACCGAAGCCTAGACAGTGCGTGTCCCCTGCTCAGGGTGACCCTGTTCACCTGACCCCGTCCATCAGCCATGATCACTCCTTTGATCTGCACACACGGCTCAGCTCTGCACGTGTGATGGTGAGAGGCCATGAGCATGTGTGAGAGCCGGCGTGAGTGTGTGCAGCAGGAATGGGAGGAGAGGAGAGTGCCAGGTGTGAGGGCTGTGGGTGAGCAGGCGGGTGTGCGGGCCCTCTGGGTCTCGGCAGTCTCGGGAAGTGTCAATGAGGGCGTGTGTGGAGTGAAGTGTGGGTGGGTGTGAGGCAGTGTATGTGTGTGTGACAGCCTGGTGTGTCGGTAGGAGTGAGAGATGCTGGGTGTGATGACGGAGGTGTGAAAAAGGTGTGAAAGTGCGTGTAAGGTGGGTGTGTGCACTGTGCCAACGTGCACCGTGAGTGTTCACCCAGCATGGTGTGCATCCTGCCATGATGTGTGTGTGTAAAACAATACCCTGCAGTGTGAGTGTGCACATGGTGTGGGTGTCGATGTGTGTGCATTGTGTTACACACGTGTGTGCACAGGTGCATACAGTGCGTGTGGCCATGGGTAGGATATACAGGTATGCATATGTGGTCTGTGGATAAACGTGGGGTGTATGTGCAGTGTGAGTATAAACATGCCTTATGCATGTGTGGGCACATGCTGTGTGTGAATGTACATGTGTGACATGTGTGCACATATCAGTGTGTGTGCAACCCACGTGTTATCTAGGTGTGCACACGTGGTGTGTATGAGCATAAACTTGTATTTTAATACACATGGTGTGTAAGTATGTGTGACTGCACACGTGTAAACACCACATGATACACTTGTGCACACGCCTGGTGTGTGCGGGAGACCCTGCTGCTCGATGCACAGACGTCTCACTCCTGCCCCTGCAGAGGAGCAGTGGTGCCGGAGAGCCTTGTGCCTGGAGTTACGTGCTGTGTGCCCGGTGCTGGGCCCGTGGCGGGGTGGGCTGAGCAGTCCTGATGTGGCTTCTCTGGCTGCTGAGAGAGCCGCAGGCTGTCGTGTGCCTTTGTTTCCAGGAACTTCACCGTAGACACAGCAATTGTGCCTTGTGAGCAAAACCAACTGTCCACATTCGGTACTATTTAGTTATGTTGAAAAAGTCCAGCCTTTTGCACTGGTGCACTGCCGAGTGCCCTGTGGTCCTTGCCCGGTCCCCACACTGCAGAGCAGGGGCTGCCCCTTGACATGCTGGGCTCTCTGCAGTCAGGATGTGCACGGCGCGGCTCTGCAGACAGGGCCACCTCTGCACCCTCTGTGCCCTCTGAGCCCTCTGAGTCCTCTGAGCCCTCTGTGCCCTCTGTGCTGGGTGCACCCTTTAGAGGAGCAGGTCCTGCCTGTATCGTGCAGCCTGGGGACGGCTGAGGACGTTCCAGGGCTCATCTCTGGCAGAGAATTGTGACACCAGCCAGGAAGGGACTGGGAGCTTTGCAGTCTGGTGTCGAGTTGGGTTTTCAGCTTTTAATCTCACAAGATCTCTGTGAAATAAGAAATGCATCTGTGCATACATCTCTGTCCCCAGTTCCTGTCACACTGCACCTCACTTGTCACTCCCTGAGTGTCAGGGGCCAGGCGAGCCTTTTGTTGGATAGTTGGTCTCTGCCCTGGTTCCTGCAGCAGAGCTCCCGACCCCGTGCTGGTTGCCGAGTGCAGGGAACATTTTCCATCCCCATGAAACAGGGCTCCTGGGCTCCTGGGCTTTGGCTGGCCCTCCCGGGCGTAGCCGGCCACCACAAGAGCCCAGCCATGGCTAGAAGCCTGGAGCCATCAGGGGCCCACTGGATCAAGGGGAAGGAACATTCTGGTGGGTTCCCAGGTCGCTGGCGGGTGACGTGTGGGTTTCCAGGCTGAGGTGGCGACAGGCGCTCGGCTTACTTTGGGAGAACTGGGGGGCAGGCCAGTTCCTGCCTTCTCCCCCAAGGGTCCTGTCTTAGGACAGGTCTCCGGGACTCCAGGCGGCCAGCAAGGGTGGTGCCCCAGGTCCTGGCATGATGGGACCAGAGTCTGCGCCACCCAGATTTATGGGAAAGCCTCACCCCGGGAAAGGCTCCGGCTGTCGCCAGGGAGGAAATTACAGAAGGAGCAGCCCAATAACTCAGAGTGCATGAAGGGTGACCTATCGAAATTTGTGCTCCTTCTACCCGCCACTCCCTGGCCTTTCCCCCCCTCTGGCTTCCAGGGGGCCATTTTTCAAATATTCCAAGCACCTTCAGACTTGCTGCATCTGCAGTCTCTGGGGTTAGAGGACGGAGGGGAAGAGAAATGGTTGAGCTGCCCCTTACCCCCAGCCCCGGGAGAGGTGCACGCAGGCCGGCCCCACCGCAGCGTGTCTTCAGTCATTGACGGGGAGGGGCCGGGCAGGGTATGGGGAGGAGGACGAGAGGCCCGAGTCCCTGGTTCTGAGAGCAGCTCTGACCCGGGCAGCTGGTCCCCATAGCGCCCTCTCCTTGTCCTCAGAACGTGACTGTGTTTGGAGGCCAGGGCCACAAACGGTAAGGAGGTCTGTGGTGTGGCCCTCTCCTGCAGGACCGATGACCTTAAAAGACGGGATTAGCACACACAGGAAAGACCACGTGAGGACCCAGGGAGAAGATGGCACCGCAAGCCCAGGAGGGACCCCGGAGACGCCCGTCTGCTGCACCTCGATACCAAACCTCCAGCCCCCAGATGCGTGGTCGAAGTCCCCTGGACTGTGGCTTCTGTGGCACCAGCCGTAACCAAACCAGGTGGAGAAGTGGCTGTAATTGTGGAATCGCCCATTAACACAAGAGTGAGCCCAGGCTCAGCTTCCTTCTGGCCGGGTCCCCAGGGCCTGTGGCCTCTCCACCAACCCCCAGGCCCAGTGGCCTCCTCCACCAACCCCCAGGCCCAGGGTCAAGGTTCTGTTGACAGAAGACTCAGTGGAAGAGGCCAGCTGTGAGGACGCCCAGCTTCATTTCCATGGACGTCCTGGTGAGTCCAGCCTTCAGCCAGCCCAGCCTGGGGCCAGCTGGGCCGCCGTGGTTTTGTAAGGCCCCGATGACGGGAGGGTCCTGAGCAGCTGGCCCCCGTGGGAGTCGGCTTCTTTGCCAGGCATCCAGCCAGCTGGAGGCTGAGGGGGACGCGTCAGTGCCCCCCGTTCTGCTGCATTGTCCTGGATCCCACCACCCATTTGCTCCGAAGCTCCGGGATCCTCCACCAAGCCCCAGTCTAATACCCACACTGTCTGCGGGATGATGGACGGTATGAGAGCTCTGGTGGAATACAGAATCCAGTGACCGTGGGGTCTGCACACCGAGGGAGGAGCAAAGGATGGTGTCCACAGAATGGTGTGAGAAAGAGGTCAGAAATCTGAGAGCCCCAGGATAAAATCACCACAACAGCTCGCGGGTCTGCATTTTACAAGGCACTCGCTGGCCCAAGTGTAGACAGGTGCCAACAGCTCTGCCTCAGTCCCTTAGGGCTGTGAGGCCTGGAGTGCCATCCTCACCCGGGGCTTCCCCTCTCAGGCCCAGGGAGATCCCTGCCCCCAGCAGGCGCTCATACGAAGGCTGAGCCCGGGACAGGGTCAGCCTTTCACTGCCCATGTCCTCCCGTGTTTCACAGCAGCCTCGGGAGGTCCGCGGGGCAGGGAGCAGAGGGGGAAGGCCTGTGACCAACTGTGCCCAACGTCACCCAGAACAGAGCCAAGTGGGCTGAGGCTGAGTCCTAGGGGGTGCACCTGGAGCCTGGAGCCAGGGAAGCACAGGGAACAAGAGCCACTGCCCGGGGCTCCAGCCCACAGGGACTCCTAGCCAGCGGTCACATGGCTGGGGGACAAAGGAATCCCTGCCAGCTGCCTGGGCCTCAGAGTCCCTCCACCTCTTTCCTGGACGGTGTCATATACCCGGAGGCCGACCATCCCCGACCTCAGCTCCAAAGTACTGGGTGGGCTTATGGCCCCCAGCGTCTCTGTGGCCTGTCCCTAACCTCTCCAGGGTGACTCACAGATACTCTGTGTCTCAACATGTCACCACATCCAAAACAGTCAGCGTCCCCCACCCCCACAGGAGGACTGCCTCTGTCCCTAGGGAGGGGAAAGGTGTGTGTGGCCATGTGCAGGACATACATGTATGTACATGTGGACTGTGGGTCAACGTGGGGTGTGTGGAGGGCGAGTATAAACATGCCTTATGAGTGTGTGGACACGCACTGTGAGTGAATGCACATGTGTGACATGTAAGCACATATCGGTGTGCGTGCAACCCACGTGTTATCTAGGTGTGCACATGTGGTGCACATGTGAGTGTAAACGTGTATTTTAATATACATGGTGTGTAAGAGCGTGTGACTGCACACGTGGGGGGAAGGGCACCTCCGTCCACAGTGGCTTGTGCCAGAGACCTGGGGTTTCCCTTGACCCCGTATCTCCCTTGCCCCAGAGTGGACCCCTCTTCAGGCCTTGCCAACGTGGCCTCCTACTTAGCCTTGATATTGGCTGGGAGATGGTTACCTGTGTCATGGACCGAGTGCCCCTGTCCCCAAGGCCACATGGTGAAGCTGGGACCTCCAGGATGGCCGTGTTTGAAGATGAGGCCTCTGAGGAAAGACTGAAGTGGAATGAGGATGTGACAGTGGGCCTGCGTGACAGCACTGTGTCCTTACGAGAAGGACTTCCTGTCTCCCCAGGTCAAGCACAGAGAAGAGACAGGACTGTGACCGCCTGAGGTCTGGGCATGGGTCCGCAGCCCCGGTCATGGCAGCTGGAGTGGACAGACAGAGACAAAGGTCAAGCTGTGGTTTTTTTATTACACTGTCTCGTTTTGTAAGAGAATCTTTCCAGAAGCCTCGTATTCTAATGTCGTCAACGTATCCATTTCTTCTCAATGATTTTCCTCTTGTGTCTCATTTAAAAACACTTCTTCTCTGTGTGGCATGACCCTCTGTGTTTTCTGCCTGAGGGGTGTGTGTGTGTGTGTGTGTGCGCGCGCGTGTGTGTGTGTGCGCTCACATGTGCATGTGACAGAGGGGCTCTTCTCCCACTGTTTCTGCCCACTGCCCCCTGGGTTGGGTTGCTTTGCCACCCCTGTCCCCTCTGTAAGTTTGGGGCCGTCCGATCGCAGGTTTGGAGAGCAGCCCTGTCTGGTAACTTCCTTTGCTCTCAGGAGCGGCTCTCTGAGCACTCCCTGGTCCTCCAGGGTGGTCCATGCTCTACCAGAGGGAGGCTGCCTGCCAGCGTATCTGGGACTGGACAAGAGGCCCGGCCACCTTGAGGAGGCCGTTAGAGGATTGCTCATTCCTGGCTGGCTTAGCCCATTTCCTGCAGCTGTAACAAAGTATCAGAGAAGAAAGTCTATTCCGTTCTCAGGTTTGGAGGAGGAAAGCCCAAGGCTGGGCAGTCCATCAGGTGGCTTAGGAATGCGTGACTTCATGGGGGTAGCGTGTGTCAGAGGGACATCCCATGGCACGAGAGGAAGACAGAGTCCAGGACCTGGGGTCCTGGGGACACCCTCAGGCCACACCAGCCAGCCCTCCAGCTCCGTGCTCCCCAGAAATAAAGTGACGTTTGGCTTTTGCAGAGCTTTGTTCTGCGGCTGTTTTCCTGATCCACGTGAGTCAGGGCAGTGAAGGGCTCGCTATCTCGTTCTGTCCCCAGGAGGTGACATGCAGCAGTGACCCGTCAATGAAATTCCATCATTTTTTCCATTGTCGCCATTCACCCTGACCTGGTGGGTCCGTGGCCTCCTCGCTGCTCCGTGGCAGTCCCTGTCCTGGGGGTGGCGGTCTGCGTTCCTTCTGTGCCTGAGGACTGGACCACCTGTCCACCTGTCCCAGGGAGCACCCCTCTTCGTTGCCTGGTGTTCGGAGGCCCTCCGTGTCCCAACTCTCCCTTCTTCCTCGTGGCTCTCAGAGCAGGATCGTTGATTCCGTGAAGAGCCCTGTTTGGGTCTTTACTGAAGTGCGTGGGCTCTGGCCATGCACGCGGCAGGCGATGCCCAGAGACTGCGCCTTTGTCTCTGTGGAGCTCTGTGCATGGCCCCGTCGCGGTCTCTGGGGGCTTACTGTCCGCACCTGGGCTTGTCCCCTGTTGCCGAGGATGGGTGTTCCAAGCGCTGGGTTTGGTGTCCTTCATCTCTGGACAGAAGGCATCGGTGCTGGGCTCGGGTCGCTGCCTGGACAGGCCCTCTCATCTGGGCCAGAGTTGACCGCCGTTTCCTTGGGCTTTCCCTGTGGCTGCCAGGCCACCATGGACAGCGCTGACCTTCGCTGCTGCCTCTCCAACGCTGCATTGGTGATCTGCTTCTCCGTGCGCAGTCTGGGCAGACCTCCAGCCGGGGCTGGGGACGAAAGCACGTCCCTCTCCGTCCTGACTCGACCATGACCATGGCCCCCAGAACGTCGTGCTTGACGCGTGTTCTGAGCAGAGACATGACCACAGTGGCCTTCACCGCAGCAAGACACGGTGCCGCATGACAGCAGCAGACGCTGCCGTGTGTCCTGAAAGGAGCCACAGGAGACATGTCTGGCCGACTGCCCTACTCTCCGCCCCAGCCCGCTGGCTCTGCTGCGAAATGTGCTGAGTTCTGTGAGGTCCCCTCTCTTGGCCCCAGGTGCAGGATCTGAGGACACAGCAACGGGGCTTCGCGGTCTGGGGAAGTCCTTCTGCCAGGGAGTGTGTTGTGATTCAGTCACGAGTGGACCCGCTGGGAAGGCTGGGAGGCCGGGTGGGGGACTCCGGGTCCCTGGGTCGGGGTTGGGGGCTCCAGAGCTTGAGATTCCCGCCAGGCCCCCGGGGGGTGTGGGAGAGGCCCAGATCAGCTCCTTCCCGTCAGCCCTGACTTTAACCCGCTGGGCTGCCTGGCGCCTCCCGTGGCTCCGCTGGTCCCGTCTGTCCTGAGCCCTCACGGTCCTCGTCCTCTCCTGCCTTGGTGGGGACGACTGGACACTCCTGCTCCCTGGGAGGGCCTTGATGGGTAGGGCAGGTCTGGGTCTGTGGCCATCACATCCAGAGGAGTCCCTCGGCCAGGAGGACAGCAGGGGCCCCGCTGTGCACCTGCAGGACGTGAGGTGCGCTGTGGGCGCCTGTTGCCAAGGCAGATGCTTCTCTCCCAGACCCAGCATGGCGCTGGGCATCCTCCTCCCACCCCAGGTGCGCCACGTCAGGGCCACACTCTATCCGCTGGGTGGGTTCTGTCACGCCTGCTGTTGTCTCGCAAAGTCCAGCTCCCTGCCACCTCCCTGCCAGCTCCCTGCCTCCTCACCACTCACCTCCCCTGCCAGCCTCCCCTGCCAGCCTCACTCACCTCCCTGCCAGCTCCCTGCCTCCTCACCACTCCACTCACCCACTCACTCACCTGCCTGCCTCCCCTGCCTCCCTTAGCTGCCCACCTCACCCGCCCACCTCACCAAGCCTCGGCTCTGGCAGTCCCAGTTCTCTCTTGTGGTCAGGCCAGGGCCTGCCTCCCTCCCTGGGAGCTGAGTGCCTGCCACAGCCTTTGGTGGCACCGTGTCTGGCAGGTCAGGGACGATTTGGGGGAGCCAGGCCTTCCAGGACTATGGGTCCAGCACAGTCCGACTGTGCCCTTCTCCTGCCAGCAGCGTCCCGTGGCTCTGCCCTCAGACTGCCCAGGCCTGCGAGCTGTCCCCTCGCCCTGGCCCCGGCCCACCTGGTCTTCTCCCAGCTCTGCCCCTGCTGCCCTGGCCTCCACATCCCCAGGGCCCAGGTCGGGCCTTTGTGAGGAGTCCAGGAGCAGGAGGAAGGGCTGTATGATGCATATTTCTCCCTGGAGGGGCCCTGCTCCCCAGCGCCCGGGCAAGCTGGCACTGTGTGCACGCTGCTTCCCACACTGTCACTGCCGTCCCCTGCCGGCAACGGCTGTCCTGACCTGTTCCCTCTCCTCACCGCCTCTTCGGCACCCATAAGGCTCTGTCCAGAGGCTGCTTCCTCCAATGACCCGCTCTCCTGCCCCAGGAGCCTTCCTGCCCAGGGCTGTGACCTCCACTCTGGGCCAGAGGCAGAGACAACCGCACCCCGCACGGTGCACCTCTGCCTGGCCCTGCGTCTCCGGAGCCTGGCGCTGCGGGTGGCACACAGCACAGAGGCTGGCACAGGAAGCTGGGCGGTGCGGTGTCCACAACTGGGGCGCTATGTGACTGGGTTCTGGGTTCTGGGTTCTGGGTTCTGTGTGACTGGGTTCTGGGTTCTGGGTGACTAGGTTCTGGTGACTGGGTGACTAGGTTCTGGTGACTGGGGTTCTACGTGGCTGGGTTCTGGGTGACTGGGTTCTGGGTGACTGGGGTTCTACGTGGCTGGGTTCTGGGTTCTGGGTGACTGGGTTCTGGGTTCTGGGTTCTGGGTGACTGGGTTCTGGGTGACTGGGTTCTGGGTGACTGGGTTCTGGGTTCTGGGTTCTGGTGACTGGGTTCTGGGTGACTGGGTTCTGGGTTCTGGGTTCTGGGTGACTGGGTTCTGGGTGACTGGGTTCTGGGTTCTAGGTGACTGGGTTCTGGGTGACTGGGATTCTGTGTGACTGGGTTCTTGTGACTGGGTTCTGTGGACTGGAATTCTGGGTGACTGGGTTCTGGGTGCCTGGATTCTGGGTGCCTGGGTTCTAGGTTCTGTGTGACTGGGTTCTGGGTGACTGGGTTCTGGTGACTGGGTTCTGGGTTCTGTGTGACTGGGTTCTGGTGACTGGGTTCTGGGTTCTGGGTGACTGGGTGACTGGGTGACTGGGTTCTGGGTTCTGGTGACTGGGTTCTGGGTGACTGGGTTCTAGGTTCTGGGTGACTGGGTTCTGGGTTCTGGGTGACTGGGGTTCTGGGTGACTGGGGTTCTGGGTGACTGGGTTCTGGTGACTGAGGTTCTGGGTGACTGGGTTCTGGTGACTGAGGTTCTGGGTGACTGGGTTCTGGGTGACTGGGGTTCTACGTGGCTTGGTTCTGGGTTCCAGGTGACTGGGTTCTGGTGGCTGGGTTCTGGGTTCTGAGTTCTGGTTCTGGGTGACTGGGTTCTAGGTGACTGGGTTCTGGGTGACTGGGTTCTGGGTGACTAGGTTCTGGTGACTGGGGTTCTAGGTGGCTGGGTTCTGGGTGACTGGGTTCTGGTGACTGGGTTCTACATGGCTGGGTTCTGGGTTCTGTGTGACTGGGTTCTGGTGACTGGGTTCTGGGTTCTGGGTGACTGGGGTTCTGGGTGACTGGGTTCTGGTGACTGAGGTTCTGGGTGACTGGGTTCTGGGTGACTGGGTTCTGGGTGACTGGGGTTCTACGTGGCTTGGTTCTGGGTTCCGAGTGACTGGGTTCTGGTGGCTGGGTTCTGGGTTCTGGGTTCTGGGTTCTGGGTGACTGGGTTCTAGGTGACTGGGTTCTGTGGACTGGGGTTCTGGGTGACTGGGTTCTGGGTGACTGGGTTCTGGTGATTGGGTTCTGGGTTCTAGGTGACTGGGTTCTGGGTTCTGGGTGACTGGGGTTCTGGGTGACTGGGGTTCTGGTGACTGAGGTTCTGGGTGACTGGGTTCTGGGTGACTGGGTTCTGGTGACTGGGTTCTGGGTTCTGGGTTACTGGGTTCTTGGTGACTGGGTTCTAGGTAACTGGGTTCTGTGGACTGGGGTTCTGGGTGACTGGGGTTCTGGGTGACTGGGTTCTGGTGACTGGGGTTCTACATGGCTGGGTTCTGGGTTCTGGATGACTGAGTTCTGGTGACTGGGGCTCTGGGTGACAATTCCAGACATGTGTACAGGGTGCACTGATCAAAGCCAGCCACACTCTTTCCACCCCACCCCAGCACCCTTCCCAGGCCCTGGCCACCACTTTCCCACTTGGAGGCCGACGCTTCTTCAGTGTTCACCTTTCTGTTCTGGCTCACTTCACTTAATGTCCTCCAGCTCCATCGAGTTTGCTGTAAATGACAGGACTTTGTTCTTCTTTGTGGCTGAATAGTACTCCATTGTGGATGTATCCCCTGAATTTTCCTGTCTATCCATCTGTTGACGGGGACCTGGACCAGTTCCTTAACTTAGCAACCTCTCCCCAGTCTGTGGCCTCGGTGTCTCCATAGCTGAGTGTCCACCTGGGAGGCAGAGAAGGTGAGGGAGTGACTGTGTGTCCACCTCGGAGGCAGAGAAGGCGAGGGAGTGGCTGAGTGTCCACCTGGGAGGCAGAGAAGGTGAGGGAGTGACGCAGCCTCACTGGGAGGAATCTAAAGCTGCCCCTCGTGTGAAGTAGGAGCCCAGCAGTCCTATCAGGGCCACTTAGAGGGAAGAAGTGCGCTCAGCTGCCCGTGTTCCCACCAGCAAGTCCCGGGCACCTTCCTGGCTGTGGGTTTACTGTGAGCCTGGTCCTGCCCTGAACGCCGGGCCCAGCAGAGGAAGCAAGAGACACACGGTCCTCGTCCTCCAAAATGGATCCTAATGACCCAAAGGCCTGTGTGCTAGACTTGGTACCTGGGCGGTGCTGTTGGAGGTGGAGCATTGGAGGTGGTGGGACCTGGGGGCGGCGGGGCCCAGGGGGTCTCCGGGTCTTTGGGGTGTGCCCTGGGGTGCACTGTGGACACTATCCCCCTCTTCTCTTGCTTCCTTTCTGTGAGGTGAGTGGCCTCGCTCTGTCACAGGCCTGGAAACAAGGGGGCCAACAGACCACAGCCTGGAACCCCCAAACCCCTGTGGAGGTGGGGCAGGGCAGGGCCTGCCGCAGATGAAAGCCGCGGACACTGGGCAAAGGCTGAGCAGTTGCTGCCCATCCGCGACCTCGTCTCAGCTACTTCTGACTCCGTTGGATGGTTGTGGTCCACCCTCTGCTGGCATTCCCTCCTGTTCATTCAGCTGTCTACCTTCTATCAAGCACAAGCCTGTGACCAGGGCATCGTTCAAGCCTGACCTTCCCACAGCGCCAGTGTCCACAGCGCCGACGTCTGGGGCCTTCTTCTGTTGACTCCTTTACCTCTTGACAACAGATTGCCTTATTCTCACTCTGTATGTGGTTCATGGCCCTGTAAATTAAATGCCAGAGAGGAAGTAGGAACAGAGTAAACAGGGTCGACACTCAGAAATAGTGATCTTCCTTATCTGTCTGTGAGGTGAGTGGCAGAGACAGAGGAAGCCCCGTCTGGTGTGGAGGGGTGGGGGCCACCAAGGTCATCACAGTGCACCAGAGACTCCACACCCCATCCCCGGGCTCCAGCCACCTCAGCAGCCTCTGTCCCCTGTGTCATGGGCTGGGGTGTCTCTTTCCCTACTCTGGCTGCCCCCCAAGACAGAGGGCGGTTGCTGCCCTAACCCTAACCCTAACCCTAACCCCTAACCCTGACCCTGACCCTGACCCTGACCCTAACCTTAACCCTAACCCCTGACCCTTACCCTGACCCTAACCCTAACTGTGACCCTGACCCTAATCCTAACCCTAACCCTAACCCCTGACTCTGACCCTAACCCTAACCCTGACCCTAACCCCTGACCCTGACCCTGACCCTAACCGTGACCCTGCCCCTTACCCTGACCCTAACCCTAAACATAACCCCTGACCCTGACCCTAACCCTAACCCTGACCCTAACCCTGACCCTAACCCTAACCCTAACCCTGACCCTGACCCTGACTCTGACCCTGACCCTGACCCTGACCCTATGAAAGTGTGGGCGTGGGAGATGCCTCGTCTTCTGCTGTGGCCTTGTCCAAGGCCCCCTGAGCCTGGTCCCAAGCAGGTTTAGCTCAGTCCCTGCACAGCATGTCCCTCCATGGGGACCTGGGACAGGAGAGCGTCCCCACTCCCTAGGGGCAGCAGGCATCTGTTCATTACCTCTTCTGGACCCTGGGTCCAGCCTGGGGCCTCTCTGCCTCCGCCCAGGGTGGACGGCTTCAGTCCCCCGACCCCCATGCCGTTCTGCACTTCCCTGGACTGGCTGGGGGAGTTTGCCTCCTGGGAGTGGAGTGGGGGCTGGGTGCCACCAAGGGGGCCCTCCTGGTCTCTGGCCTGCCCTGGTGTTTGTTGTGTCTTGTGACTGTCCTCCCTGAGGACCTGGGAAGAGCTGGTGACTGTGGGTGGACACAGCGCCCTGCCACACTGCCCTTGTGCCGTCTTCAGAACTTGCTAAAAGTTCAGGGCTTTTCTGCTCCCTTCTCTGCCTGGGGCCACTTTATCCTCCGGTGCGTCTCCAGACAGGCAGCACACAGGTCCCCTCTCTTAGCAGAGGAGCTGTCGCCCTTGGGGACCCAGCTCCCTGGCTGTCTGGCTGCCCCACCCCCATGGCCACCGGGAAGGGTGGGACCTTGCTGGATTCCCCACCTTGCCTGGTCTCTAGGGTGCCAGCAAGGCTGGCCCAACTGTCACACGGAGCTTCTCCAGGATAAGTGTGTTCAGCCTCCTGAGAGATATGCGAGGCCGCCGTCCTGATGACTTCTGTCTTACAGATGGCAAAACCCAGGCACAGGGAAGCACACTCACTTGCCCGAGATGAGCGGCTCCCGGGAGGTAGAGCCCAGTTTGGCTCCAGAGGGTCTCACGGCCCCACGACACTCCACCTGGGGGACAGAAGCTGATGTGCTGCTCGGTGACAGAGAGGGTGTAGACAGGAGGCAGAAGCTGGGGGAAGAGGCCCTGAACCCAGTCCTGCTCCATGCCGGGTGTCCGAGCTCTGCAGGCTGCAGATTCCAGAGAGTCCCATTCCTGTCCCTTAGCATCTGCGTGACACTGGGTGAGGTGTGACCTCTCACGCTCTCGTCACCTCATCCACAGAACAGACACCACCACAATCCCACCCTGGAGGTGACTAACTTCTCAGACAAACCTGGTGAACAAGAGCCTGCAGCAAGTGGGGCTGTGCCATTGTCACAATGGTGTGTGTGAGGACAGCGGGAGGCCTGTCCTCCAGGCCCGAAGATGGACACCCACGTGCTAAATCCTCCCCAGCTGCAGCAGACCCCCAGTTTCCATGGTGTCTGCTCCCTGCCGTCACCTGTGGTCAGCATGGCACAGTGAAGGAGGGACAGAGGAAGTGCCAACTCGGAGCGTCACGGCCGTCTCTTGTCCCAGCTGCTCTAGTTTATGATCAGCCGTCCTCCCTCATCTCTTCCTGTGCCTATTTTATAACTCAATGTCACCACAGCCAGGCGCAGGCAGGAAAAGAAAACCACAGCACTTATAGGGTTTGGTCCCATCTGCAGTTCCCGGCATCCCTGGGGAGCTTGGAACAAAGTCCCCGAGGGCGAGGTGGCTCATGTGGGTGAGTCGCTCACTTAGCCACTCAGCGGTGACTCCTTGGGCACCCACCCTGCTCCAGGAGCAGCAGGAGGCATGGGCTGTGCCCTGAAGGCAGAGACCACCCTTCCCCGCTGCACTCCTGCAGGGGACATGGCCAGCAGACGGAGCTGAGGGACTAGAGGCCTAGAAAGCTGCTTAGACACAGAAAGGTGCCCAGTGGGAGCCACCTCTTAGCAGAGCGGTCAGGGGGAGCTGGCCTCCGATGGCGCGGGGGCTGATGGAGGGTGAGGGCCACCCTGCGCTTTCCGTCCTGACCTCCTGGTGCTCCTCGACGCTCCGAGGTCCTTGCTTCCTGGTCCTTGCCCTTGCTGTCCCTCTGCCTGGATTTCCAGGTCCCTCCTTGTCCCAGCAGAGCCTTCCCCACCTCCCCATCCGGAAGCCCTGGCCCACGCAGGGCACCCTGTAACGCCGTCTCCTCTTGTCACTCTCAGTACCTGCACTTACCTGCCTTCGGGTTGATGGCTTTGGGCTGTCTGGCCTAGGACTTAAGCCACACGGGAGGGTGACCTCCTCTCTTTCCCCACCAGCGCAAGCCCCGGCGATGCCCGTGGATCTCATCTGGAAAACCCCTGACCAGCGGGCTGCTGGAGATGCCGCGCGTGGATGGGGACCCCAAGCAGGTTTGCTCCCAATGGCTTCCTGGGCGGCGGGGAAGCACCTGGGTGGACATGGAGCATCCGAAGGCCAGTCACACTCCCTCTGCACGGGGATCCTGAGAGCCCCGTGTGAGGAAGGAAGAGGTAATACCAAGGAGCCTGCTCCTAAAAACAACAGCAACGCCCAAACGGCCACCAGCAGAGGGCCAGGCCTCGGTGTGCAGCCCACCTGGCCCCCGAGGCTCAGCAAGCAGCCCTGCCAGAGAGAGGCTGAGCCGCACAACAGGGGCAGGGGCCACCTGCTGGCACTGACCAAGACAGGAGGGTGTCTGCCAAGGTGGAAGGTGGTAGTCCTGCCCCTGACCAGGCCTTGCCGCCCCTTGGACAGAGCAGGGCCTCCCAGGGGCTCCCAAGGATCCTGAAAGTGACATGTGACTGAAGTGACAGCCCCCATTGGCTCCCAGAGGTGACATGTGACAGAAGAGAGTGCTCACTGAATCCCAGAGTGGCATGTGACTGGGGAGGCAATCCCTTGCGCTCTAGAGACCTTGAGGAAAATGGCGCACTTGCTGGGGGGCAGGTGTGGGGCCATCTGGGCTGTGCCCCAGCCAGAGACAGGGGAGTTTCTGACGGAGCCAAGCTCCTGGGCTCATGAAAAGGGACCCATTAATGAGACGCTTGGTCCTGGAGGTGGACGGGCCCCGTGTCTGCAGCGTGACTCAGTGTGGTGAAGGAGCAGCTCCGGTATTTGCATCCTTGGTGCTAATCAGGGCAACACAGAACCTACCTTTGAACACTCACCAACAAAAGGAACTAAATATACCCATCAGGGCTTTCATCATCTGCCTTCATATCACAATAAAATGTCAAAAGAGAAAAAAGGAAGCAGATTTCTGATATTATTACTTTGAACTTTCCTTGGTTATTCTCCCTTGGAGCATGCCATTTACTGGAAAAAAAAATGGAGACTAAGTGGGGGGTTTTGTGGAGCTGGTGCTAATCATGCTTGTCTTCGGGACTCGGGCTCGAATCCTTCTGAACTCGGTGGGAGTCTGGGCTCTGGCTCTGGGGATCTCTTGCTATAGCACAGACCACTCTGAAGCTCTCGGGCTGGGAACAGCCAGGTTCTTGTGCTCACGATCTCGTTGGTTTTGCATTTGAGACGTGAGGAAGACTCGACATTGGGGTTTGTTCCTGGATGATGGCTTCCTGGCTGGCTCGGGCACTGGGCCCCAGCTCTGGGATCTGCATGTGCTCTCTCTGCAGGGTCAGCATCCTCCCCGGGCTTGGCTTTCACGGTGTGGCTGAACCTGGGTGTCAGGTCTGTTACAGGGTGTCTGACTCCCTGCCCAGCAGGAATCCCAAGAGCCCATCTTCCACAAGGCCCAGGTGGCCGCTGTGAGCTTCTCATGACCCTGCCTTGGAAGACCCAAAGTATCCCTGGGGCTGTGTCAACCACCACGTGGGGCAGCAGGGCCTGCCCAGAGCCAAGGGCAGGGACCAGATTGCGGTCAGCTGAAGCCACCGCAGTCCTCGGTCAGCTTCAGTCTATCGGGACGTGAACACTACTTTCCACCACAGAGGGGCGGCTCCCAGAGGTTCCTGCAGACAACGGCCATGTGTGGAGGGCAGAGTGGGGCCTGCCCTCACATGCCACCTCCCCTCACCTGCCACCTGCGAGAACCCCTGGGCCTGCCTTCTCATTTCCACGCTGGAAGGTAGCTTTAAAACCATTGCACGACCTGCCGATTGGCCACGCAGTGCTGGCTGCAGAGGGCACCCTGCCTTTGATGCGGCTTTTGATGGGATTCTGCACGTGAGAACTTGGTAAGCTCCCCCTGGGAATGCCACATCAGACCTTCTCCGACCCCCACCTGAGCTCCCGACACTAACCACTGGGCTTCGGAGCTGGTGTAGACTCCCCAGTGTTGACCGTGGCAGGCCCCCACCCTGTGATGCCCGGAGAGCTTCCTCCCACTGCCACGGTCCCCAGAGGCACTCCCAGGAGACTCCCCAGCCTGGCCCCTGCTCCGGCCCTCCTGGGAACCCCAGCACCGTCCAAGGCAATGGTGCTTCCCCCTCCTGCAAAAGGTGCCAGGTGCCCGTAGGGGTCAGAGGGACACTGTGGAGTCAGGTCGGAGCCTCAGGCACTGGCTCTAGAGAGCACGTGGGCCAGTGTCGATGAGGCCCGAGTCCAGCCGAGCACACACCGTGCACCCCCAGGGAGAAGGCCGCTCGGAGAGGACAGACTGTCTTGGGGACACTGCTGAGGAACAACCACCACACCTGTGGCTGAGGTCCTGCCTGAGCCGTGTGTCCAGGCCTCACAGCTGACACACACAGAGTCCTGCTGTGCAGCCGCCTGCAGATGCCCAGACGGAGGCGCCTGCCTCCAGGACTGGAGTCCGGGGGTCACAGGCAGGGAGATGGGCTGCTCAAATGGAACGATGGAGCTACGAGGGGCAGAGGGCAAGGACTTGTTGAGCACAGAGGAGAACGCTGAACCCAGGGCTCTGGGGCAGTGTCCAACCTGAGCCCCAAAGGCTGAGGACAGGGCTGAGGAGCAGGGAGTCCTGGGATGGACGAGGGATGGCTCCAGGGCGCTGGAGCTCCGAGTGTGGGGTGGATGGGTGGGGGGACTGGCATCCGGACGGTGGGCTAGACCAGGACTTGGACACTCAGGCCAAGCCGCGTCTAGACTAGTAACAATCCGGTGGCTTGATTGAATTCTCTTCCGTTGGAGGAGGCCCCTGTTTACAGAGGGCCTGGAAGCCTTTCAGCCTCTGCACTTCAATTAGCAGAACTGGGACGACGGAACTTGCTTCCCCCCACCCCGCTCTGCTCGGGGAGCATCAGAGGAGATAATATACGAAAAGAGGCTTGGAAATGGCCTAGCGGGGAGGGAGGGCACCCAGAACTGCCCAGGTGCCCGCCAGACCCCCCAGGTCTCCCCGTCGACCCCGGCAGCCCCTTCCTCACTTTGTGAGAACTTGTCAGGCTGCAGGGTCAGAACCGGCCGACCCTGAAGGCTGGCGCTTAGTCCTCAGACCTCCCCTCCTTCTCCACCCAATCAAGACCCACCCGAGAAGCCAATTCCTCCCTGGCTGCACTTAGGGCCTCTGGCTCCCGGTTGGGCTCAGCGTTTGATCTATATAAGTGAATCCAATTTAGCTGATTCATCTCTCGTGTTTAATTTTTATGTTAACATAACAAGGTTATGTAACCGAACATGAGAGGCCAGGGACAGAATCTATAATTTATAAGTGGCGGTTACGGTTTTAAAAGAGTTTCTGAAAGAAACCGGTTGAAAAGCCAAGTCCTCTGACCAGCGTTTTCTCTTAGGAGCCTGGAAAGCTTTCAACTGGGTTTAAATGTAAAATCAAAGCTATTGGCATTTAACAGCCCCTGTTTGAAAGGGGTTGACTAGACCCAGCTGCCGAAAGAGGGTTTCCCAGAGTAAATGTATTTCCGGGGCCTTATCCCTGGGGCAGGAAGGCTACGTGCGTGGAGAGAGGCTTCTGTGTCCCTGGGATTGTCCAGAGTTATGCGTCCTGTCCACAGGATTCTGCAGGACAAGGAAGCCCGAGCGTCATCCCCTGTTTTCTGGGGCTTTGAGCTGCGGCAGGGGAGGGTCCTCCGGGGCCCCTCCTGACCTAGGCCCAGTCTTTCTCACACCCTAAGCCTCCCCCGGCATATGGCGGACGTGTGAGCTTCTCCCAGCGATCCCGGGTTCTGGGAGCTGGATGGCTGTGGCCCCTGGAGAGCTGAGCTGGTCATCACCGTTTCCTGGGTGAGTCACCCTGGCAGGCGGAGGTCGCGACGAATCAAGCTTCATTTTGCTCCTGGATCTGGAGGTTCCGCATCCGAGATGGAGTGGGGGGCACCAGTTGGGCCTCTGGGGAGGAGCCGGTGGCAGACGGTGGAACGACAGGGGCCATGTAAGGGAGAAAGAGGCCGCCTCCTGAGACGGGGTCAGAGGACCTTCAGGGGACTGGCTGCCCTACCACCAGGGGCTCACTGGACAGCGGCCTTGCTTCTTCCTGTCATTGTCCTTGGTTTGTCCCCCACAGATCCCACCTCCCAACGTCCCCATGCTGAGGGCCACTCCTGACACATGAGCCCTTGGGGACATGCTCAAGTCACATCTAATCCACGGGCAGGGTGCCCACCCAAGATCCGAGGACCACCACCAAGAGCAGGCCTGGGTCCACACCCCAGGGCCACGACCTGGGGGCCTTAGACACCCCACCCTGGGGGGCTTTGGGCTCCCAGGAGAAAGGGCCCTGGGCTCGCTTCTCTCCCCCAGGCTTTATGGCACAACGTCCTGAGTGGACGTGCAGATGCCTGAGCCCAGTGCCAGTGGCCCAGCTGGGTGCTGACCAGTGCCCAGAAGGCCCAGGGCACTGCTGGCCCTCTCTCGGGTGGACAGGGGCTCCACACCCCAAGAACAGAGGGCAGGGTCTGGCCTCCCATCTCTTTCATGGAAGCCACTCCGCAGAGTCCCCAGAGGAGAGCTGCACAGGGACCTCCTGGAGCGAGAGGGTTGTTATGGCAACACATGGCCCTGCGTCTCCAGAGGGGGTCAGCCCAGGCGGCGAGGGAGGTGCTGGGAGGCAGAGGTCACCCTGCAGAGAGCTCAGACCACACGGATCTGCACGTGTGCAACTGGTCAATGGCTGGTGGGGGACCCTTACCCACGGCAGCACCAGGCAGGCTCAGGGACAGTGAGGGGACGGGGTCTTGGCCTGGACTCAAATGGGAACTTACAGTTGCTCCTGCCAGCCTCTGAGCAGGGCTGTTGGCCAGGCGTGGGGACCTCTGCAGTCCCTGTTCCCACAGTGGGGAGCTGTGTGGTGCAGGAGGGGGGTGTAAGTGGGGTGCTGTGGGGTGCAGGCGGGGAGCTGCACAGTGGGGATCTGTGTGGTGCAGGAGGGGGGTGCAAGTGGGGAGCTGTGAGGTGCAGGAGGGGGTGCACAATGGAGAGCTGTAGGGTGCAGGAGGGGTGCACAGTGGGGAGCTGTGGGGTGCAGGAGGGGGGACCACATGGTAGGGAGCTGTGGGGTCAGGAATGGGCCAGCATGAAGGCGGGGGACGCTGCCGAGGGCATCACAGGAGAGCGGGCACAGGGATGCCACCCAGCACCCAGTGCAATGGGGCAGGTCTGAGAGCCCTAGGGGGATGTCCACTGGACTCCGTGTGGATGGAGGGAGGATGATGCTGGGGTCCCCGGGGTGAAGGGCCAGCTTCGGGTCCCTGGGGACAGGCAGGGAGAAGGTCTCAGTAGGAGGACCTGGAGCTGCAGGAGCCTTGGACTGACCCTGCCCTGGGACACTCCTGTCCCCCCAACACACCTATGTGTGGGGTCTTTTCCCAAGGCACCTCTGCCCCAGCCCCCTGGGAACGCAAAGTGGGCAAGGCCTGGTGGCAACGCAGGCTGTCCAGGAGATGTGGCCCCTGGAGCTGACGTCCACACTCACGGGCTCATGTGGGTGAGGACCAGGGCCACCAAACGCTCACCCCAGCCGAGGATGCCCCTGCCACCTCTGGTGTCCTTCAGCACTCAAGGTCATGTCGCATCCACTGATCCTTCCAGCAGCTGCCAGGGCGGGGCAGGAGCAGCCAGGTGGCCCTCAGACCTCCTCCCTCTGTGTCCTCGCCCAGCTCCTCACACCCAGGGGTCACGGGAGCACAGCAGCGAGCTGGAGGGGTCCAGTGCCCAGCACGTGTGGCTGCCAGGAGCTCTCCCGCCTCCTTTCTGGGCACAGGCAGCAGGACGAGGCAAGACAAGGCAGGACGAGGGGTCCCCAGGCCAGCTGGGGACAGGGCAGCTGCTGGGTGGGGCGTGAGGCGCAGGTTCTCTTGCCTGCGGGTGCTGGGGCGCGGGAACCACCCTGGCCCAGGTGCTGTCTGCTGCGGCCTCTGGGGGGCCAGCCTGGGGCCATGCTCCTGGCTCAGAGAACAGGGACAACCAGGTGCCAGAGCAGGTGGTCACTTGGCCTCAGAGGTGCAGCACGGAGCCAGGAGGCAGAGGCAGGCTGGCCACCAGCCTGGAAGGCTGAGGGCCTCGGCAAGGCCAGTGGACAGCTTGGTGGCCCCCGACCCCTGGTGTCCTCAGTGGGGAAAAAGCAGAGCCCAGCAAGACCCTGGGAGGACCAGGAGTCCCTGTGGCCAAGGTATGTTGTGTCGAGTGGAAGAACCTCAGAGACCAGGCCGACCCTGGGCCAGGGGCCATGGAGCCGCAGCTGACAAGGGGCCTTGAGACGTGCTGTGTCGAAGTCCATGAGTTCACCAGCATCCCATCCCTCCTCCCCTCTGCCCAACGCTCCTTGGTCTTTAACTTGTTTTAACTTTTTGAATTTGTTTGTATTTATTATCTATCTGTAATGCAAAAAATAAATGCCAGGCGGCCAGGGCTTGTGTTCTTATTGACCCCTGTAGCCCGGATCAGTTTCTGGCACTTAGTAGGTGCACTTTGTTTGTTGAATGAATGAATGAGAGTCTTTCTGTCTGTAAAGCATCAGTGTCCCCTTCACCTGGTCATGTTTGGGGGCCCCGCGGCCTGTCTCTCTCCCTCTGTCTCCCTGACAGTCAAGACTCATCTGCAAAATGGTCCCTCTGCCTCACCTCCCCCTCCACGTTTCCCGCTCCTCCCCGCACCTTCCATTCCACACACACCTCCTGCAGGGTCATCTGTATAAACATGACCAGACACCAGGTGGCTTCATATAGACACGTTTGTCCCCTCCCAGCTCTGTGGCCACAGGTCACCCTGGCTGAGAGAGCTCATCCTCCCCGCAGCTCCCCATGGCCCAGGTAGCCCTGGGCTTGTGGCCACCTCGCCCCAGTCTCTGTGTCGGTCTCCACAGGCCACCTCCTCCCTGTGTGTCCCTCCTTTTCTCATAGGACGGCAGTGAGAACAGCTGCGTCCCCCGATATCAAAGATGACTCCATTTTGACTAATCCACCTGCAAAGAACCTATTTCCCAATGAGGCCCATTCTGAGGTGTGAGGTGGAGCTGTCGGCCCACTCTGTCCAGGACAGCCAGCAGCTCCAGCCCAGGCACCCCTTGCCCGGATCCTAGGCCCCTCCCCTCCTCCTCTGTATTGCTTCTCTCTTTTCTGTGGCCTCACCCTCTCCTTCCCCATTGTGACAGGTCCCCTGGCCTCTCTCCTGGACTATTTCCATCAAGGGCTGCACCAGTCCTGTGTCAGTCCTTGGTCCACTGCCTGCCCCTCTGTGGGAGGCCCTGAGAGCATTTCTGTAGAGTGAGCGTTTCTCGGCTGCGCTCTCTCAGGCTCGTCTCCTTCCCACAGCATCAGCCCCAGCCAGAGCCCCAGGAGGGGAACTGCCCACCAGCTTTTCCTGGGGACCGGCTGGCACACTGCTGTCACCTTGATTTGCTGGTCCAGTACCTGCTAAGGCTCACCCTGGAAGTGGCCCTCTCTCTGGCACGGCAATGTGCTGATTCCTCCTGGGACCGTCTGAACGGAGGTCCCCCTCCCACGTCCAGGGAGGTGGTTTCTGACCAAGATGAGACCCACACAGGCAGCTGGGAAGGGGCCCGGGCAGCGGGCAGAGGTGGACAAGAAAGCACAGGACAGTGCTGGGCACCCAGACCAGGCCTCAAGGGGAGGGTCTTCTTGGAGCCTGGAAGTGTCCCTGGGGTGTGGGCTCCTGTGGGTGGGGTAGGGGGCTCAGGCCTCATGCAAGTGGGAGGGGACCCAGTGCCCTGTGACCACTGACAGGGGTCGTGTTCCTGTACAGATTTGTTCCAATGCCAGTTGGTGGCATTTGCTGCCCTCGATGCCCTCTGCATGGTGGTCTGCTGGCTTGTTGAGGATGGCCACAGAATGCCCCACAGAGGCAGCCCGGCCGGTGCCTGGGGCCACCCAGTCTGCCACCAACACAGGTAACGTGGGGTTGCAGGGGTCGGGGGTCATGACATCTCATGCTGGGAGTCCCCGCGTCCTGGTGGGCTGGGGGTGGGGGACATTGCAGGTCCCACCCTGGTGGTGGGCATCCAGCAGCCCTGGCCTTTGTGACAGCTCCCCCCATCCTTCGTGTCCAGGGTCTGACATCCAGAGGATGGGATGTCTGTCCTCTCAGGCCCAACGCTGGCCTCCTTGTCCAACAGGCAGGAGAGCTCTCCTGGGCCTCTGGGGCAGTCAGAACTGGGCCAGGGGGAGCACCCAGCACCAGGTGGCGATGGAGCCCTTGGGGTGCCCCATCCGCCCCTCCCCAGCGTCTCATTCCTTCTCTGCTCAGTTTGGGGACACGGCAGGCATGACACCAAGATGGGTGACTCGGGTTTCCTGCTCCCTTCCTTGCCTCTGCCACGGGAGACACCTCAACTCCAAGGATGAAGGTGGGAGGCTGGGGGCAGGAGCCGGGGGCAGCACCCGCGAACGCTGTCTCTGCTCGGTGCTCCTTCTCGCCTCCCGCTCGGGCAGCCCCATCCCTGGGCTCCTGCCCCTCTCCAGTCTTCCAGTGAGAGTGGGTGACCCTTCCCTGCTTCTGCCCACTGGGAATGAACGCCTGTCCATGCACAAAGCCCAAGAGAGTCCCTGCCGCTCCCTGCTCGGGCTCCTCGCGGGGCAGGCGGGGCGAGGCCGTAGGCACCTTTTCCTCCTTCTGCCCTGGTGGTGGGGTGCTCCATGATGGTGGGAGAACCCAGGGGAAAGGAGAGGGTGTGGTCAGTGGGTGTGCCCCTAACCAACCAGCGCCCTGAGAGGGATGCCCGTGGTCCCTGGCAGCCCCTCTCCACCTCTGCAGGTCCTCTTCCATGGACTTCAAAACTGCAGACGGAAAGTACTCAGAAAAACATCTTGTCTCTCCCTAAGCAGAACCCGGGGCAGGGACTATTTACGTAGCGTTTACACACATTGGGGCTTGTAAAGAATCCAGAGAAGGTTCAAAGCATCGGGAGGCCATGCACGGCCATCTGCAAATCACCACTGTTTTATGAGCGACTCAACCCCAGATTAGTGCTCTATCACTGAACCACATCTCCAACCTGAATACGGAACACTTTTAATAATTTTCTGGTGTCCCCCTTCCTGGCCCCCAAATCTCCACAGTGCAGGGTGGATTTTCAACAGAGAACTGAGTAAGCACCTGATCCTCCGTGAAGCCTAGAGCTGGAGGCACTGACCTGACTGAATGGTGGCATCAGCCACCGTGGCCATCAGGCTGCGATTATGATCAGCGTGTCAAACCTAATGGCAAAAGCAAAGTCCATTAAGAATCAAGTGAGAGGCATGTCAAGCTCAGGCTCTGATGGGTCCCCAGAAAACTGAACAAACAGCTTATGTGAGATAACTAGCCAGTGCTAAAATTCATTTCTGGAACTTTTAGGTCACTGCATGGGAAGCAAGAAACACTAGGCTTGAACCATCCCATGATCATTCATTGGCTGCTCTGAGTCACCTGCAGAGATGCAGGAATCACTAACCCACATCACTTCGCCTTCCACAAAAGTCTATACTCGTGAAGAACATTTTTATTTTTCTATTTTTTGGGCACCAGAAATTGAACCAGGGGGTGCTTTACCACTGAGCCACATCCTCAGCCTCTTTTTTTATCTCCATATTTTATTTAGAGACAGGGTCTCGCTGAGTTTCTTAGGGCCTTGCTAAGTTGCTGAGGTTGGCTTTGAACTCACCATCCTCCTGCCTCGGCTTCCCAAGACACTGAGAACACAGGCGTGCACCACTGTGCCCATCCGGTGAAGAATACTTGCAGAATGCACAGTAGGTCTTTCCTGGTATTAATTTTACTATGTGCATTACGACTTAATGGAAGTAGAATTCATCGTGCCATGACTTTCCTGACAGTGGTGCTAAAGGAGAAGAAAACACCGACCAGGTCCCCCCCCCCCAGCCACGTGCACTTCGGGAGAAGTTTCCTGGCACTAAGAGCAGTGGTCACTGGGGTCAGACCCCGCCTAGCTGTGCACCACCAAAGTCAGCCTGCGGCTTGCATCTCTGTGCCCTGCAGAGCTCGACACACAGCAGCTCAAGACGCACCAGCTGGCACACAGCACCAGGGCCGAGGGTGGAGACCAGCGGCCTGGAGAAGGGAAGGCTCGTGGGAGACATGTCCACCGCTCAGGGGAGGGCTGGCCAACAGCCCGCTGGCCAGCCACACAGGCTGAGTTTCTGACAGTGAGGTTAGGGAGCGGGCCAAGGAAGCTGCCAAAGGAAATGCCTCCTTGGCCATGATGTTCTAGGATGCCTGGCCTTCATCCCTAGTCTCATGACCTGAACGCCTAAGAGCCCTGTCTCTCCAGTGATAAGTGACAGAGGTGGAAGGAGCATCCTTTGCTATTCATCACAAGCCCTTTTTCAACCCCACCTGAGCTTAATGAGGTCGCCCTGGGAAAGGCCCTCAGGATGGGGATGTGAATCCACAGGGGAACCTACCAGGGGATCAGAGAGCTAGAACTTCCAGCCCCACCCTCATCCTTGCCCCGTACCTCTGGGGAGGGCAGAGGGGCTGAAGATTGGGTCGATGACCAATGGCCAATGTGTAATCTGTCATGCACACATAACGAAGCCTCCACAAAAAAAACAATAGTGTTGGGGGAGCTTCTGGGTTACTGAGGGGCATGGAAGGGCGCACCTGGAGAGGGTATGGGAGCTGTGCACCCCTTTTCCTGTACCCTGTACCTCTCAGTCTGGCTGACCTGAGCTGTACCCTTGTACAACAACCAGAAATCTAGTAACCGAAGTGTTTTTCTGGTCACCTCTGATTTATAGGCGATCAGTCAGCATCACAGGTGTTAATGTGGACATGCAGTTGGTGTCTGGAGAGAGGACAGTCTTGGGGACTGTCCTCAGTCTTGGCTCAGCCCTCAACCTGTGGTATTTGATGCTAACTGTGGACAAATTGTGTCCAAATTTGACTGAATTGCAGGACACAAAATTGACGACCAGAGAGTTGGACAGTTGGTAGGTGTGAGAAAAAATAACACACACTTGGTGTCAGAAGTATTGTGAGTGACCATAGGTGGGATAGGGGTGGATCACCAGGTTGGACAGGGCAGAGTGGGGGGAAGGGAGGAGCTGGGAATGGGAAAGACAGTAGAAGGAATCGGACGTAACTTTCCTAAGTTCATATATGCATACACGACCAGTGGAACTCCATACCACCAAGTTCAACCACAAGAATGGGAGATTATACTCCATGTATGTATAGGTCCAAATACACTGTACTGTCATTTATAACTAAAAAGAACAAAAATTTTTTTTATAAAAAAGAAGTATTGTGAGAAAGTAGAGAAAAACATTGGGCTTCCTTCTTTTAAAGATCCTTCCCAACTCCAGGATGTCAAGGTCTGTGGTTCTCATTTTAATTAGACAGTTCAAATTGACTTTGGGAAGTTCCGCCTTTACCCACACAGAGGGTTCCCCTCCAAGAGCTTGTTATAAGATGCCTCTACACAGGTGGAGCTTGGAGACCTGCAGCCATGTCTCTGAACTGTGACAGGAAGTCCCCTGTCCCCTCCCTAGGACACACACTCACCAGTTCCAGAACTGCTTCCTTTCAAAATAGGCTCTGGGCTCATGCGTGTACAACTTCAGGAGGATCTCAAGAACTACAGAGAAAGGAAAAGCCACTCGGCTAGGAGATGAAGGGGTTCTTCTCATCCAGGGCAATTAACATGGCGTTGATTAGAATGACGACATCATAAACCCAGACAAAGATCCTGCCTTGGGGGGAGAGAGAGACCCTGTCACCCGCATTTCAGCGAAACGAGTGCGATCCTCTTTAGGGCCCTACCGGAGAGACTTTATTTCTCAGCATCCCCAACACACACCACTCCTCATCCAGGAAGGTTCTAGCAGAGCTGGAATTCATCTGCCTCTGGTACCCTGGTGCAGCCTTCCTTTCCCAAGAGGAACCAAGGAGGGAGAGAGGTGCAGCTTCCCCAGTCTCCCCTAGGGGGCAGCACCTGGGTCAGATGAAAGCTGAGGCAGAATCAGGGGGCAGGGAGGTGGTTAGGGTTCGGTCCAGGATGTCCCCAGGAAAACTCGCAGCCTTAAATAAGAGAGCTTCAGAAAACCTACTTCCCATGCACACCGTCCAGGTCTAGCTTCCTAAGTTTGGAGACAAAGTGGGTGAACAAGCCAGCCTGCCAGCCCCGCTTCAGCTCCCCCTCCCAGCTCCTGCACAGCTGCCCCAGGTGTTCAGGTGCCACAGGGAGCCTGCCATACGCACAGGTAGGGGACAGCATGGAGAGGCCACCCTAGTGTCCTCCCCTGTGAGGAGCACTTCTGTGATTCAAGATTGGAATTGACAGAAAAGAGTCTCCGTGTAAAGATCTTTGATAAATTCCAAATGCAGGCAGCTAACAGGGACATTCACCTGTCTCAGAAGCTTCGGAGCCATTTGCTTTTATGAAACATTAAATGTAAAGAAAACAAGAGGCCACTATGGCTGAGAATAGGCCGCACACGTTAAAAGTAAGGCCTTAAACCAGGATAAATGGCTCTTTCCAGAGGCCATTGGCTAGAAAATTAAGGGATACACAGTCCTCCTTTAGCAGTTATCCCAACAAAGCTGACTCATCAGTCCTGACCATAATTCACAGAATCAAAGTGCCAGGTTTGTGTCAACTTCGTGTTTATGCTGGTGGGGCCAGGACCTCCTGAATTCAGAGAGGGGTCAGCTTCCCTGGCTCAGGGGAAGGTTGTGGTTGCATGTTGCCTAATGCAAGTTATTGAGTTGAAGTTGCATTTGTTAATTCTAAAATATGGAAGGAAGTATGGTGTTTGGTCCACTTGAGGATTCACTCAATAGAGTATCAGACTTTGTTTCTTTTTTGTGGCACTGTGGAAATGTGAATGAGAACAAGTTGGTGACATCTTTCAGGTGGAAGCATTGTCCGAGGACGCACTCATCAAGTTGGCCAAGAAGCCATTTTGTGAAGCCCCTGTTGTCTCAAGGCTTTTGACGATGAATTCATGTGTGGAGACGGTAATTCTTCATGGACCTTTGCATTTGGTGAGTCACGGAACGTATCTGAGTAGATCATTATTTACCAACATGTCCACAATAATCTCACATATTATGCATAACAGGTCATGGCTGGGTAAATATTACCATTTCCTTATTTGCTTTTAAGAAAAGTAATAATGACATTATATTTTCTCATTTTTTTTGCCTTGAAGTATGTCAGTGTCTTAACCAAGCATGATTGTTGGTAGGTAGGCTAGCAAGAACTTGAACTCAGGGATTTTACTGTCATGTAAATCTATTGTTTTTCATTGATTTCTATTAATATATCCAGGTTGGCATCCATTACCTTTTAAGCATTTCACTTTCCCAATTGTGGGCACCCTGACAGCCCTCAACCTTCTGTAAGCACAGACAACTCTATAAGGAACCTGAGGATAAATTTCCCTGTGCATGTCCCCTTGTGAAACTGCTTAAGCACCACCTGGTTTACACACAGGTGGCATTTCTAGATCAAAGTGTGCATGTTTACTTCTTTGACTAAGCACTGCCAGGTGGCTCTTCTGAATAGCTCTACCTGTGGGCAGGATTGTATTATCTAGCTTTCTAACTTTTGCATGTGGAGTAGATACATAGTGGGAGCACACTGTTTTTGTTGGTATTTTTCTTGGTATCTATTCTGATGCTTTTCACTGGGGGATTTTCTCCTGTGAAAATGGGCTTCCTCTGGATGCCTCTGCCCGTTCCTCTACTTGACCTTATTTTCTTCTTCTTTTTAAAAATTTTTCAATGTGACTTTTTAATTTTAGTTTTATTAAAGACATTGTCCTTTGCTTGCATAGTCTATACCTAAACACTAATCCTTGCTCCAAGGCCCAGCTTGCTCTCAGCTGCCCTGGGAGGGGAACGGTCTTTGGTGATAGCCAAGAGACACCCCTGTAGAGGGCACAAGTGCTCTGGTTCTCTGGTGTCTTGTCAGCAGTGCTTCCCATGCTCACAGAGGGTTTCAGACATTATAAAATTGAATGAGTTCATTCAGAAATTAGAAGTTCTATTGAAAGATATTTGCATGAGCCAAATAAAACCTATTTCTAGGCATCCTGGTGAAGACAAGGTTTTATCTTTATGTCTATGTTTTTTTCTATGTTTTGTTGTTGTTGTTAGAATGAAATTCATATGTTGCCAGACCATTCTAGCAGATGTGTAACTAGATGCCATTTAAATTACCCACTTTTAAATGGTAGACATTTTTTTAATGAACACTGCCCGTCTGCACCTTTTTTAAAAACAGGACTGGGCTGAGAAGCCCAAATACCAATGGTTAGCTGGAACATATTTTTCATTTGGCCTGTCAGTATTCCCTGAGGTCCTCTGTGCAATCAGCTTCGTTACTCTTGCTCCCTCACTGGATTTCATAGAAACCATATGCTATGTATGAATCAGAGACACCAATCCCTGATTAGATGCTACCCTACTTTCCAGAAAAGACTGGGCACACCATGAGTTGCACAATGATGGGACCAGGGTCCAAAGGCTGCTGAGAGGGAAGGACTGGTTATGAATGCATTTTTGAAGGCTCCAAGCTGGAACTCTAGAGGCACCAAGCAGGGCAGATGCTGGTGGGGGTATTTGGGTACTTGTTGGTGAACACATGCACACCTGAGATGGGTAGGCATGGAGGAGAAATCAGCAGCCCATAGGGCTTTTGAAAGTGATCTTATGTGAAAAGAGGCTCAGGTATGGGCACAGGAAATGACATCATTGCCTTGACAATGGATCAAACAGAACATGGAACCCTGGTATCCAGGCACCCACTTAACTGACCGAGCTCATTTGGTTGGAGAAACTGGAGTGAGAAGGATGTTCCCCTGTCCTTGCAAACAATGCCGAGCCTCAGGCTCCCAGGAATCTCAGGGGGGCCAACTAGCCCTTTTGTGGATGCACTGGATGAGGCTTCAACTTAGACGCCAGATCCTCTGGCAATTGTCGCAGAGGAGCTCAAGAGTAACAGTGAGTAGCACAGGGCAGTTGAGCCCAGCAGGCCCTCTAGTCTGATCCCTGATGAATGGCCCAGGACTCCTATTCTGACTGTGTGTGTGTGTGTGTGTGTGTGTGTGTGTGTGTGTGTGTGTGTGTGGTGTGTGTGTTTGTACTGATGGGAACTGTCCCATTGTGCTTTGACTCTAGTGTATTGGCACAAGTCATTTTTCTGTTTGTCACCATTTCCATTTTGAACCCACCATTCTTGGTCCCAACCCAGGGTGAAAATGATGAGAACACGGAGGAGCCCTTCAGGGTACAGAGCCTTGAACCTTACAGGCAGGACCAGCTTAGGAATGAGCTCCTGCCTGTAATTTGTGGGAGGAACCTACATTTCAGCAGCAACATGGGGTTAATCTCCTGGGATTCCATCCCCACCCAGCAGGTGCTGGATCTTTTGTTCCCAAGGTAAGCACCAGACCACCAAGCCCAAGTGTGTAGCCCCCTCATGCCTGGGTCTTGGGGCTGCCATGTACCTCTCAGGGACCCAAAGGTTTGTGATACCTAATGAGATAGAGGACCACACTCATAGTGGAATTTCAGCCCTGAATGGGACGAGTCCTGGAGGTGCCTGCCACAGCCTTGCAAGGGGAGTGAACTTTCCCTCTTAGGCAGAGAAACCATCCTGACTCCAGCTGATCCACAGAGGTCTGTGGAGCAGTCCCCACACACCTGGCACCACAGCTCAATGGTGTGAACTGAGCTCATTCCCAGGTGGACTCAGCGAGGCCAGGTGGTCTTTCTGGTGTGATATTGGCTTCTTGAAGAACGTAGATCTGTGCCAGAGGCGTCTCAAAACTCGGGCCTTGGGAAAAGCACTTTTGGGTTAATAAAGACATGTTAGTATACATAGTGGGACAGAGCGTCCTAGCTGGGACATAGCTGGACAGGGGCTTTGGACATGGCAGCTCCCACACCCAGAGAGATGTGGGAATCAGCAGTTTGGGCTCATTCACTGATGAACATGGAGAAAGCACCCACTGTGTGAAAACACGTTTCCAGTCACATTTCATAATTCAGTGAAAAATGGAGTGCAAATGACCGCCATTGTGTCCCTTTTCATGGGGGTCAGCCTAAAACCGCAGGTGCCATGAGTACATATCCTACATGTGACTGCATCCCTGACTCCATGAGGCATAACTGCACGTTGTCCTCTTCAGTGACTATGGTGGACCCCTGGACCAACTTCAACATAGAATGGGCTTGGGGTCAAGAGGGTGGGCTCCTGTTTCCAGAATAGGGACCTGCAAGGTGATTTGACTTGGGAAGGCTGAGGAAAGACTGCTCTCCCCAGTGTAGGGTCAGAGGTTTTCTCTGGAGGCCGTGGCGAAGGCAAAGCCAGGGTTTTGCTGACTCCACACCTTTCTCCCCACAGTGCCTCACCTTCCTTCCTGGGGACCTGGATTAACTTCTACACCGAGGCTTTCCATCAGCCTCCAGGCTCTCTGAGTCTGCAGCAGCTGCTGCCATATATGGGGCTCTTGCTGGTTGGTTTGTACCTGGAGCATCAAACATACCACCTCCTGGCCACAACTGAAGATGGCATATCAAGCCAGGCAGCGCCTGAGAGCCAGGCGGACCGGGGTGAGTACCTAAGGGTATATGAGGAGAGGTCCGACTCTTGTCCCACTGCAGGGAGTCTGTATGCCTGGTGTTGGGCTGGAAATTAGGATAAGCCTTTGTCCATTCAGGAAGTGACCCCAGTCTGCAAAGAGGTCCTGTGTGGGCTAAGGGCCTGAGTTCTTCCTGGCAGTAGGGGTATTGTCTGTCTGTGGGAAGGTCAGGGCAAGGCAGTCATGTTGGCATCTTTTCTCCTCTAGCTACAAGCTCAGTTCCTGTATCGGCTCCTCAGCCAATCCCAGAGCCAGAGCCTTCTCCCAGGGAAGGGGCAGAGCCGGAGTCCAGGACATCAGGGGTCTCCACTCGGTACTCCCCACGGCCCCAGTACAACAGGCGGGTGAGAGGCAGGTGCCTCATTCACGTGTACCTGGAAAATGAAATGACAACACAGTATAGGAGCATCCTGGTGAGTCTTCGAGCAGGGGAGTCTCCTGGGAGCCCACAGTGGGGAAGACCGAGTCCACAGCAAACACCTTGGACTAGGCCTGTCTTCTTGAACTAGAGCTTCTGGAAGGTCAGGAAAAAGAGCATAAAATGAGGAAGAGGGAGGCGGGAGAGCAGCAGCATGCCAGGTCTGGGTGCGAGTGGGCCTGCGTGTTTTGGGGTGTGCAGGTCAGAAGTGCAGGAGTGAGTGCTGGGTTCAGAGGAGGTCAGAGAAATATCGAGGGTACAGGCCATCCTCTACTGACCTTGGTATTGAGGAGGAGTATATTGAACCATGGAGGTTGAAGCAGAGAAGTTGGCAGTCATTTTCTTGTGTGTGGGAGGGGATATGTTGCTGGTTGAAGGGAAGGGAGCCATTGTAGAATGATTAGGGTGGATAGGTGTGGGTCACAGACAACTGGGGGCCATGGAGGGGCCTATTAGTGTCCTAGTTTGCATGTATGTGAATAGAGATTTAGCTGCTCTCTCTGCAGAATTTTTCTGGGTGTGGAGTATCCATCATGAGACTCTGGTGTCCACCTCCAGGGGAGCCATGTTGAACCACAGCACCTGCTGAGTCCAAACCTCCTGACACCCCAGCAAGCACTGACACTCTCGAGCCCAGCAGCTTCCATGCCTATCATTAAAGAGTCCTAGTGTGTGTTGTGCCCTGGCTGTCAGGACCAAAACACCTAGGGTTTGTGCCTGGTCCACACAAAAATGCAGCTGCATCCCAGACCAGAGCAGGGATATGGAAGTCCACTGGACCATTCCTCCCATCTTGATGGGAGTAGAGTGTGTCTGTACAAAGCCTTTTGGTTCTTATACCCTTGTCCCTGTAGGGCATAGCAGGTTGAAGCAAACTCTTGTACCAAGATTGGACTAGAGGCTCATAGGAAGACCTCACATGATCACATGAAGGCCTCAGGTAGCAGGGTAACAAGATGGTGCCCTTGTGTTGAGAGCTCTCTTGTCTCTGATTGTCCTTGAGCACTGTCCTCTGGGTAGCTACTCCCAAATTCCCTCTCTGATGAGCCTTCTCCAACCCTGCTCAGGTGACCTGCCAGGACAGCACTCAAGTCATCATCCGCAGGGCCTTAGATGCACACTTGCTCCAGCAGGAGGATCCAGAAAACTACGAACTTCTGCAAATTGTCTCGAACCATCAGAGTAAGTGGAACCATCAGAGGGTAGGGAGCAGTGAGTCACAGTGGGCTCACGATAACTGGGAGCCAAAACACAGTGTGCATTGACCCAATGCCCAGGAAGAGTATGGTGGGACTTGTGCACAAAACAAAGTGTAATGATGGGGCATAAATCTGCAGGTTCTTCATGTTCTCCAGGGGCTGTGGACCTGCCTATCATGTGTTCTTTCCTTGGCCTGAGGAGGCATTGCAAAGCTATTATCCACAAGGGGCCAAGAACACAGGCTTCTTTGTCTTGTGTTAAAGAAGACAGACAACCACAGGATGCCTACTTTGGCAGCCTTTCCTGACCTAGACGAGTACATGAGAAAAGCAGTTCAATGAACAATCATTTCTGGCTTCCAATCTTTCTATTCCTTGCAAACTGAGTCCACTTAGGACCAGAGGCCATTTCTAGAGAGAAGTGTGTGGTAGAATAGAACCCTTCACAGCTTGTAAACCCTTCTTGGAGAGAGAGAGGGGGGGAGGGAGGGAGGAAAGAAGAAGGAGGAGGAGGAGGATGAGGAGGGGGAGGAAGAAGAGGACGAGGAGGAGGAGAAGGAGGAATAGTAAAATGAAAATAAGTTTAAGGAAGAGACCATGAATAAGAAGGTCAAGATGACTATTAGAAGAAGCATAAGGAGAAGATGAAGAAGAACAAGAACAAGAAGGAGAAACACAAGCCGAACAAGAAGTATAACAATAAATTGATTAAAAATGTGAATGAGAATTATACTCATGAGGAGGAAATGCAGAAGTGGGGAACTCAAGAGAAATATATTGCTCTGGATGGCACAGCCCTGCTGTGGACATCCTCCACCCACGCTCAACACACCTGCAAACCACACCCTCAAATTAGTGTAGCTTTGTATGAATGGATGAATCCACTGGCAAGGTGGAGGCACCCACCATCAAGTGCTTTTCCCCAAACCCACCTGTGATCATTGCTGCAGTGGGGAGAAAACCTTGAACACATGAGTCTTTGGGGACCAATCCAGATACAAAGTGTAGCTGTTTGTCTTTAGTGGGTCCAACATGAACTAAGAGGGTCTGGGGTACAAGGGGCTATTTCCTTGAAAGGTGTTCCTGTACTGGACCTCCTGTGCATAGAGGGTCCTCAGGGAGGAATCAGTGGGGAGTCTTTGGTGGAACAGTAGCTGGATTCGGGGGCTCTCAGGTCTGTGTGTGAGACGTGAGCTGGCAGAGGTTCTCAGTTGTGGGAAAGGTTGGGTAGTATATTCCTTGATTGTCACCTACCATGCCTCTGCCCCTGCCTCTCCAGAGCTGAGGATCCCTGCTGATGGGAAAGTATATTACGACCTGGATGGAGGAGTGGATTATAACTTTATTCTTCGGGAAACAGCTGCCAGCAAGTCTTTGACGGTCAAGCCAAATGAGGTAAACAGCCACCTTCTTCAGTCTTTATTCCTGGTGCCACTCCACATCCTCCAAGGGGACAAGAACCTCAGGTTCTGGATGGATGTTGTTGAATGCCCACAGAACCAACTGCCAGGCTGGGTGGGGTGCAGTTGCTGGGCTTTGCTGATGTTGTCATCCCCCACAGTTCTTGGAGCCTTCTGTGGCAGTGGCATCCAGGACCCCAGCAGCTGTGAGCAGCAGCTCTACAGTGGCTGCAGGACCATTGCCCCAGGCCACCCAAAGCAATGAGTGCTGCATGAGAAAAGTCACCAGTAGCAGCTCCTCACTGCTTCACTCCAGCGAGCAGGTGGAAGACAGCCACTTTGTTTACGTCCTCCTAGAGGGACAGAGCCTGAGGGAGACAAAGTGCATCCTGGTAAGCCCGACAGCAGGGCTGCCTCTGGGTGTCCACACAGCGGAAGGCAGGAGACACAGCCAACCCTGGGGCTATGGTGGGAAATAAAGAAGAGAGAGGTCTGTCTTAAGGGCTTGACCTGAGGAGGGAGAGCCTCAGCATGCCCAGCTCCAGTGGTGAGTGGGCCTGTGTATTGTGGGTTTTGCATTTGCAGGCCAGAAGTGCAGACGGAAGTGCTGTGGACAGATGAAGGCAGAGATATGTCTAGGGTGTAGGCTGCAGTTCCTAGAACTTGGTATTCTCAATGAGTGAGGTTGGAGCAGAGGAGGTGGCAGTGATTTGTCACATGTGTAGGAGGGGATGTGTTCCTGGTGGCAGGGAAGAGAACCTCCTTAGCATGACTAGGTGTAGGAATTTGGGGTCGGGATCACCTGGGGGGTCATGCCAAAGCTTCGGAATGTTAGCCTTTGCATGTATGTAAATGCGGAGCTAAAGGGGTTCTTGGCAGAATTTCTATGGATGTGCAGTAGACACACTAATGCTGTAGGTGTCCAGCTGCAGAGGAGACATGTTCAGTGACTGCCAGTGCTGAGTCCAGTACATCATTACAACCAGACCCGCACCGAGCTTCCAGAGGCCAGGGCCTCTCAAAGCTGTCATGAAGCACTCAAGTGCACACTCTTGTATCTGAGTCTGTTTTGTGTAGTGGCAGTCAGGACCAAAATTTTCAAAGCATCTGCCTCTTTTTCTCCTGAATGTTTGACCACAGTCTTCTGGGTAGCTCCTCTAAAAGCCATTCTCTGATGACATTTGTCCCACCCTGATCCAGGTGACCTGTCAGGAGACGGTGACAAGCCTCATCCGAAGGGCCTTGGACCAAAATTTGTTGCAGCATGAGGATGTGAACAACTTTGAGCTGCTGAGTATGATGTCTGAGGATGAGAGTAAGTAGGACAATCAGACAGTGGGGAGACATGATCCACAGTGGGCTCAGGATAACTCACAGCCAAGAGAAAGTGGGCCTTGTCCCCAAAATACCAAAGTGTGGTGGGCCTGGCAGAGACTCTCAGGGGTTGTGGGTGTTTTGTGGTATAATCCTTGAGTGCCACCTAACAATTCTCTCCACTTTGCTCTGCAGAAATCAAGGTCTCTGACCACTCACTGGTGTGTCTGTCCATGAATCCGGGAATAAAATATTTTATCGTGAGGAAACGCCCCCAGGTCAAGGGAAAGGAGGTACACCTACCTTATTCAAGCTGTACTTGTGCTGCCATTCCACTCCCACCTGGGGAAATAAGAAGCCTGAGCACCTGGACATATGTGCTAGAAGCCCATAGAGCCAACTGACAGGCTGGGGTGGCTTTCTGTTTCTGGGTTTGCTGATGTTCCATCCCCCACAGTTCTCAGAATCAACCTGCAAGTCCTCCAGGCCGCTTTCCCACAAGCAGGTGGGAGACACCTGCTTAATTCGTGTCCACTTAGAAACACAAAGTCCAAAGATGGCCAAGACTGTTTTGGTAAGCCTGGGAGCAGGGGTGTCCCCTGGTGCTTACACCTGGGTGGGGAACAGACACTGGTCCAATACCATGGACTACTCATGCCCTCTTGAATTTGGAGCTTCTGGATGATCAGGAGGATAGAGGGGAATCAAGAAGGGAGAGGTCAGTGTGAAGGGCTGGAGCTGAGATGAGGGAGAGCAGCAGCTTGTCCACTGCCATATCTGAGGGAGTCTGTGTGTCAGGTGGCAGCATGCAGTCCAGAAGGGCAGGGGCAGGTATGGGTGACAGATGAGAATAGGATAGGACCTAGGTTGCAGGTTCCCTTGTATGGGATGCTGACATCTATGGAGGAGGACAGCAGTGTGAGGTTCTGCATGTTCCTTGAACAAGGAGCTGAGAGAGTCTCTCTGCAGAGTCGATATGGATGTGGAGCAAGCACACTAAATGTCCAGGTAACCCAATGACCACCCTTGCCGGATGAGGTGCCCTCCTACATCCCAGCCAGCACTGAGCCTCTGGAGGCCAGGAGCTCTTGTGGCTATGTTTCAGCACTCCTGTGTGTGGTCATGTTCCTGGGTCTGTTTTTGGCCCTGGCAATCCAGACCAAAGCCTCTAGGTTTTGTGCCTAGGCCATTCCCAATGCCGCCTGCATCCTCGGGCAGACCTGAGATCTTGGAGGCTATTGTCCCATTCCTCCCAACTTGTGGGATGAGATTGCATCTGTATGCAAGTAGTTGAGTCCTTTCACTTCAAGAGGAGTGCAGCTCCACAAAGAGCAATGGCAAGCCCAGGAAGTCCTATGTACAAGGATTGGGCTAGTAGCCTATGGGAAGAGCCTACACGATGCGCAGGAGGTCACCCTCAGGTAGTAGGGTCATGGATGTTGCCCTTGTATTTAGAGTGGAGGTGCCTCCAGAATGCCCCTGCCCACTGCCCCTGAGTAGTCACTTCAAGGCCCATTTCCTGAAGGCCTGTCTCCCATGCTGCTCCAGGTGACCTGCCAGGATAGGGCTCCTGTCGTCATCCGCAGCGCCCTCGACCTACACTTGCTTACTCAGGAGAAACCGGAGGATTATGAGCTGGGCCAAATCATCTCTCACCGTCAGAGTAAGTGAGACAATCAGATGGCAGAGAGCAAGGGTCAGGATGTGGACTCAGGTCAACTCTTAGCACCAAAGAGTAGTCTCTGACCCCCAAGAACACTCCAACAGGGTGTGTTGGGTTCTTGCACAAAGACAACTGCACTTCTGCTGGTGGAAGTTCTTGAGGTCTAATAGTGTACCCCAGTGGATATTGCGGCTCCCCACCAGGTGACCTGCCCAGGACATGAACAGGCATACAAAGCTGACATCATTGAGGAGTGAGGAGGAAAGCCTCTTTCCAGGAGCAGTATGCTTTCATGGTCTGGGATAGGAGAGGTTTCAAAGAAACGTGGGAATGCATGGGCTAACGATGGAACTGGCATTTGGTGGACTGAAGCAGTACTATTGAAAGCCTTCTGTGTGACCAGAAATCCACTGCCTGGGCAGAGCATTGCCAGGATTCTAGCAAGCAGTAACAGGATAAAATTGGGAAGAAAACACAGCCTGGGAGACAGCCTGAATCATTTGTTTTTGCATAAATTCCATGGTCTTCCGCACCTGAGTCCACTTGCCAAGGAGTGATCACAATAGCCGGGTTGTGATCCCTAACTAAAGTCAGATGAGGGCTTCCTGAGCACGTAGCCACAGAGCTCATCTGATAATAATGCCAGTGCTTTTTCGTTGGTTGGTTGGTTGGTTTTTGTGAGCCAAACACCACAGCATCCATTATCCCAGCCTATGTACACTGAAGACCACCATCCCAATGAGTTCTAGGATCACTTGTCTCCTATCTTAACCTTCTGTTAGGTTAGTAGAGTCTATGGAAGAGGAAGTCTGTGTGGGGCCTTGGTAGCCTAAGAAATTCATGGCAGAGATCCCCACATCCAACCCAGAAGGGATGGAGAACAGGCTCTAGGTTAGAGGAGGGTGACAGGAAACAGGTGTTCAGAGAAAGGAGAAGCGGGCTGTTGTATTCCCCCACTCGGGGTCATGGCACCACTGGGCCATACACCATGTTGGAGGGAAGCAGTCCCTTTGCTGGTCTTTGGAACCATTGTTCTCAGTAGGGCAGCATTTGGAATGTGGCCTCCATTCTCAGAAGCCTGGTTCACATGGAGGCAGGCTCCACCAACACAGAAGCATGGCTCTAATGTGGTATCCGTGCTGGTCAGCCTGTCCTCACTGTGGCCATACTTGAGGAAAATAACTCAGAGGAGGAATCCTAGGCCTTTTCTCTGGGTTTCATAGCTTTCTCTTTGGGTGTGCACTGAGGCTGTCCATAAAGCTCTAGTGTGTGACAGTGGAGAGCTCCTCAGCCCTTGCCACACAGGCATAGACTGGGAGAGAGAAAACGAGGGTGGCAGAGAGGGAGAGAGAGAAAGATGGAGAGGAGGAGGAGGACCTATACTTGGAGAATGAGGATTCAGTGGAGCCAACAGGAACAAGGTACTGTTGCCCAGGGCGCAACCCTGTTTAGGTCTTCCTCCAACCATGCTCAACCTTTCTTCCAGTCCCTCCCACCTCCCAGTAATGTATTCATCTTGAATGAGAATTTCATGTTGACATCAGAGCACTCACCATCCAATGCTTCCCTCCAAACCCACCTATGAAGATGGCTCATGTGGGGACTGAATCTTTGGCACAGGAGCCTTTTGTGGGAGATTTCAGATGTAAATCTAGTGGTGTGCTTTGGCAGATGCAAGAGGACCTGAGATGTTCTGGATTCCAAAGCCTTTGGTAGGACAGACATTAGGAGTGTTGAAGTGCTCTGCCTAGTTATTCCTCAGGGAGGACTGTGGAGGCTGTCTTGTTGGTATTGGTGCTGAATTGGAGAGCTCTCAGGTGTGTGGCTCTGGCCTTTTCTGGGACAGGCTCTCAGATGTTGGGGTGTCCTAGGGAGCACCTCCTGAGTGCCACCTTCTTTTTGTACACCCCTCTCTCCCCAGAGCTGAGGATTCCAGCGCAGGCCAACGTATTTTATGCCAAAAATCCTCACAAAAAATCCAACTTCGTGCTGAGGAAAAGGAGCCTCTCCCAAAAGAATGATGAGTGGATCCAGCCTCAACCTCCCTCTCGTCCTGCAAAGAAGGCTCCAGCCCTCCTGAGGATGCTTGCAAAAATCTGCTGCTGTGTGCCTGGGCGGGGCTGAGGCAGCCCAGGAATATTTACATTGATTACTATTTGCTTCAAAGTTTGAATCTATAGTTTGCCATTGTCTTTGACCTTGTTAGTAACACAGTTGTTACTCTATCCTGTATTTTTTGTTTCCATTAATATATTATTATTTTAAAATATATATGTTTTTGTTACCTGATCTACTCTGATGATTTGAGTATACTAAATGTAGCAGTGTTTCCTAACGGACACATCCAAACCAACAGGAAGGAATGTTTCATTCTATCAGCAAGAACTTCGGTATTTAGGAGTTTGGCAGATGGCATTATCTGAGTCAGTTTTCCAATGGGGGCAATGAAGTATCAGCTATCATGGTACAAACACAAACAAAGACACACAAACACACACAAGAGCGCACACACTCACTGAGAGATAGATAGACAGATGGAGTTGGTCCCTGCTGAAATACTTTGGAGACGTGGTTCTGATTTCTCCCATTTTGGGGTATTTTCAATTGCACAAGGTATCTTGCAAATGAACCCATGTCTGAGGAAGACATACATGTGTACTTCACATGCCACTTTTCACATAGCAGGAAGGTCATGTCATGTAATATTTTTCATGCAGCTGTGTTTTGACTGTGAACCATCCCATGAGGTCAGCTGTGGAATTTTCCAGTGGTAGCATCACAATGGGGATCCACTCTTTGGATTTGGGGATATTTCCGGTTTTCTTGATTCAGATTGGGATGATATATATATAGTTTTTGATGAAAATTCTGCATTTGATGGTAATGAATGCCATGCATCTAGGAATCTGTAGACTGCAGACAATGAATGGATGCCTACTATTGCCTGGACTGGTCTGAAAAGTCCTGTAGCATCTGAGCATGTGTGAGGGCTGTACAGGTCTTGCAAAATGTCCAGGTCAGATGATCCTGCACAAAGCTGAACTCCTAGTGGTCTCCACAACAGTGTAAGGGCCAAGGAGAAACACACTTCCACACAGAAGATGGGAAGCTACCTTATGAAGGTGATCATAGGTAAGGGATCCTCTTGGTAGGACCCATTTTCTATGGGGCCAGAACTGTGCTCTGAATGTTGTTGCTGAGAACTTGGAATTTTCTAACTGAAGCAGTTCGTGCAAGCTGATTCCACTTGCAGGAACAAAGTGTGTTCTCGTTGAGCACTTTAGGCTGTCCCTGGTTGAACTAGAGTGTCAGAAGCACTTGTAATGATTGGCATTCACAGTTTCACATTGAAGCCTCTGTGCCATCTGTCAACCACTGATGGCTGCAAGTGGGGAATGGAAGCCATTTGCTGCAAGCAGTTTCAACTTGCAGGACTAACTTTGTTGTAAGTGGGCACATGGTGTTTTTCCTGTGTGAGCTAGAAAAAAGCAAAACTGCTTCTTACAGGTGACAGGCATGCTTTCACATTGAAGCTTTTGTGCCATTGATCCAAAACAGTTCACTCATGTGGGCACCTGAACTTCAACTGTATGTGGTAAACAAGTGTGACAAATGGATGTTAGTGAGACTTTGTAGAACGGACCTTCTCAGCTGGTCCTCTTTCCTCCTGCAAGTTGGTGATCTCTTTCTGTCACACTTTGTGTTTCATGCCTGAACTGTGCCCTGAATGTGCTTGATGAGAACAGTTTAGAAGTGCAGAAGTGAAGCTGTTTGCAGAAGCAGCTTCAAGTAGCACAAGCTAACTTGTTCTCAGTGAGCACATGGAGATTTTTCCCTGGTTGAAGCAGTGTGAATGAGAATGGCATCTCAGAGCTGGTAGGCATGTTTGCATTTGGCAAACATTGCCATCTATCACCAAGAGTTCCTTGGATGCAGAAACCTTTTTTTTAAGTGTTCTCAGAAAGGTCTGATGAGTGGATTTCCATGGAATTCCGTGGAATTGATCTTTTCAGCAGTCCTCATTGGCTTCTCAAAATTGGTGATCCTGGGCGCAAGGACTCTCTTGCTAGCCAACATTGTATTTTGGGCCTGATCTCCACTCTGAATGTGCTTGCTGAGAGTAGTTTGGGAGTGCAAAAGTAAAGCAGTCTCTCAGCAGCTTCAACATTCAGGAGCTCATTTTGTTCTCAGTGAGCACATTGGGGTTTGTCACTACTTAAACTAGCATGAAGAACCACCGCTTCTCAGAGGTGGCAGTTTCCCTCTGAACCATCTGTACAGTTGGTCAATGCGAGTTCAATGCAGGCAGGCGCTTGGATTTCAAGTGAATTCTGTGACAAACAATTGAGCAATGGATTTCAATCAACCTTGGGCAATTGCTCTTCCCAGTGGGCCCACAGTTCTCCTCCAGTTGCTGAACCTAGGTCCAAGGGCTCTCTTGCTAGCACTCTTTGCATATGGGCTGAAACTGTGCTCTGAGTGTGCTTCCTGAAAATATTTTGTAAGTGCAAAACAGAAAAATTTTGGCAAGCAGCTTTCATATTAGGAAATGACTTTTTTCTCTTCGTGCCCATTGAGCTTTGTATCTGGCTGGAGTAGCCTTAAATCCAATGGCTTCTGAGAGCTGGCAGGCCCAGTTTCCATTGGAAGCAACTGTGCTCTTGGTCAATGGCAAGTTGGTTACTGTCAGGTACCTGCAGTTTCAATGAGTTTTTAGAAGAAGGAGACCAAGGGGATAAGATGAAACTTGTGCAATTCATTTCCTAATCAATGTTGGTGATGCTAGACCAGAGTGGACTTTTGCAATGATACTTTCTCATGTTTTTTGCAGGAAATGTGTTCTGAATGTGCATCCTGAGATGCATTTGTAGGGGGCAAACAGAAAAAGTTTGTGCACAAAGTAGATTTGTTCTCAGTAAACACGTGGCGGGTTTTCCTTGGTTGAACATGCAGGAAGCAGAACCTCTTGTCAGAGCTGATGGCACCATTTCACTTGGAACCATCTATGCACTCAATATTAAGCAGAGGTCATTGCAGACAGGCTCATGCAACTTCAAGATAGTTTTCAGAATCCGTTTGAGGAATGGATTCCAAAGAATCTTTGAGGTATTGACCCACCCATCAGTCCTATCACTTCCTCTCTGAGCAAGTGCTCCAAGGTACAAGGACTCTCCTGCTAGCACACTTTGGATATTGAGCCTGAACTGTTCTCTGAATGTGCTCAATGAGAAGAGTGTGAAGTGCAGAAGAGAAGCAGGGTATACAAACAGCTTCAATTGCAGGATGTAAATGTGTTTCTAGAGAGCATATTGGGATTTGGGCTTGGTTGAACTAGTAGGAATTGGAATCCTTCTTAGAGCTAGCAGTTATGGGCTTTACTTAGAAGTTTCTGTGTCTTGTATAAAGCAGAGTTTGTTGCTCATGGGTACCTTCGTTTCCAGTGAGTTTTCAAAAAATTTGAGAAAAATATTTCAATGAAACTCTGGGCCATTAATCTTGTCAACCGTCCAATGTTCCACGTGAATATTGGTGATGTCCCAAGGGATCTCTGGGTAGCACAATTTGCACTTTCACATCGTCTGAACGTTCTGGCTGAGAAAAGCTTGGAAGTGCAGAACAGAAGCATTTTGTGCAGGCAGCTTCCAATTGAAGGAACGGTCTTGTTCCCTGTAAGCACATTGAGGTTTGTTTCTGGTTGAAGCTGCATGAAGTGGAACTGCTTCTCAGAGCCAGCACTCTCAGTTTCTCTCTGAAGCATCTGTTCCATTGGAAATGTAGATTCCCTTCAATAGGGCCTCATCTAGGGAGCCTGCCCATGTGCTTCCCACTTGATTCAAATTTCTCCAGTGCACTTGTTGTCAAAGCAGGGACTCCAAGGAGAGAGGGGCTCTCCATTCTCCACACTGAAATCTCTCAGCAGGGAGGACTCCTCCATGCTTGGATGGCAGGGCTGTGATCACCTGGAAGGTGGAAATAGAAGGCTTCCAGGGGGCTGGTTGTGTGCCTAGCCAGGGTGCTGGTCACTGCAGTGCATTTAATCTATGGATCTCAAGGAGACTTATGCTGCAGATTTGTGTAATTCTGCATCTGTTTGCACACAGTTCTTCATGTGGGGAAAAAGCAGTGTTCTCAAAGTTTGCTTTACATTATACTCAACTGGTAATTTACAAACCCCAGTGTCCCATCTTAGCCCAGAGCCATTCCATCAGCCCAGGGTCAGTGGGTAGTCCAGCGATCAGTACTATGCACAGCTCCCAGGTGGCTCCAGTGTGTAGCTGAATTTGACAGCCAGTGTACTGTAGGATTTGCCCTTGAGGTTAGAATTCATTGACTTCCTCTTATGTCATTTGACTAGTCAGGATGTCTCATTAACTATCTGTGAAATCTTCAAGTTAGAAATCTCTGGTCATTTCTACCCTCTGAGGCACTGGTTCAACAGTTGGTCATGGTCATGGGTAGTCCTGGGTCACAATGAGGGAGAAGAAGACAATAATGTAGATTGGTGGTGTAGAGAGTCAGGGTGGGGCCAGAGCCCACACTGTGGTTAGGGTAGGGAAGGGATCTGAAGAGACTACCTTGAAAGTGAGCTCTGGCTGCAGTTAACCAGGAATCAGGGCCTGGAACTGGAAGCCATGACAGGGCTTCTGACTAGAAAGGACACATCCTTCTGGGCTGAGTTGGAGGTCCATCCAGGCAGAGGCAAACAGAGAGGATGCAGGAGAGGGGGATGGTCTAGATCACAGAGCAGCTCCATCATCATATAACACAGAGTGAATTTTTTTCTTCCAGTTGTTGGTAAATGCTGATTTATTCACGTGATACATTCACATCTACCTTGTCCATTGGAAAGGCCGCTCAACCACCACAGGCGATGATATCTTGCTGGATGTGTGCATTCTAAAAGGAGGTGAGGTTGGCGCCAATAGAGTGTGTGGGCGCTCAGGCATTGGCAAGATTGCTTTGGAGAGTGAATCCTCTAAATGTTATTGGGCTGGCTTTTGAGAGCTCCTGTGGTTTGGCTAGACGTAGAATTCTTTCACACAATTTAGCATGGTGTATATTTTAGAGAGCATGATCACTGAGGGGCAGCTTGCCGGTTTGAAGCCGTGAGCATTAACATCTATCAAGTTTCTCACCTGGAGTTGGCTACCTACAACTGGTGACAGTGTTTTACTACTGCTGAGCAATACTGAACAAGTCTCTGGGCCAGTAATCCATTGCTGAACTACATCACCAACAAAAAGACACTGAGTGAAGGTGAGGACCAGAAGAGCCCGGGAACCACCAGACAGCAGCCTTGAAGTCCTGAGCTCTGGCACATCATATGCCAACTCAACTGGGTATCAACCTCTTCCTGGGCTCATTAGAACTGTGTGCTTCAACTTTCAGAAGCAAATGCAGAATGATAGAATCTTCTCTGAGGACACTTTTCTAAGTCTTGTTTGCAGCACATCTTCTAAGTCTTATTTGCAGCATGTCTTCACTGGAATGAGTAGGAATTCGGCATTCTGTTGTACTTAAAATTCATTCTACCCCTACTTGATAGGTTGTGTGAAAGTGACTCGGCCTGAATGCATTTTACATGCCAAAATATGGCTTGTGTTTTCTCCTAAACTTATCAGGGCAGTCAGAGAAGCCAAGGAGTACTATAAATTCAGGCACAAAATGGCCAGATAGACTTGGATCACTGTACATCTTTCTAGAACCTTCTTTCATGCTCTGGCTTCCCTGAGTGTGGGGACTTTGTGATCCAGATTTTTTAGCAAGTAGTTTCTTGGAAGGTGATGCTAGAAAACTCCAGGTGAGAACAGGAAGTTATTAGGAACTGGAAGACAGGGTGTACCAGCCAGTTGTTGTCACTAAGTGAGTAAACACAGTTCTGATAAGGAGTGCTGGAGGTTCATGTAAATCATGTTATTAATAGAACCCTTCCTACAGGTGAGAGAGCTAGGGGTTCTCCAACCACTCCTGCCAGCCATGGCAGGATTCTGCTGCTGGCCTTCACTGTAGGCAAATGGGCCATGGTGCTGGGGGCTCTAGGTCAGCTGGGGTGTGAAGAAATGGCATAGTGATGGACAATGTCATCCAGCTTTGAATCCCCAGACTGGGATCTTTAGTAGGGCAAGGTCAGAGACTGTACTCAATGCAGCATCTACTTCTCAGCATAGTGCAAGGCACACAGCAGAACTTCATCAATACCCGTGGAATGCACTGGCTCGCCCCAGCCCTGCTCCAGGCCTCTCTCAGCTGAGCTATTTCTGCTGATCCTGTCTGTTCTAGTATATTCAGCTCTTGCTTCTTTGTATTTCACTTTCCTGAATTATGTCCTCTTTTTCCACACTCCTGTGGTCACTCTTTCTCCACACTCCTCTGGTTCCAAATGGCTGTCTGGCGGGGCTGTGGCAGAGAGATCTCATTACTACCAGAGATGGAGTTTTTAAACCAAATAAGACATGTGCTCTGCTGCTTAGGATTGTCTTCAGCATAACGTGAGGTAGAAGGTTTGAAATTAGGATTGTCCTCCCAATCTTAAGGCATGTCATCCCTGCGTGCACACCAGGAAGTACCCTGGGAAGAAAGGCAGGTGTGGGTTTGGAATCAGAGACCAGCATGAGAAGAACACTTTCACTGCTTACTAGACAATGAGCTTGGGCTTGTTCTGTAACCTCTTGGGACCTCAGTGTTTGCATATCTGAAATGGGGATAGTTGTATGCCTGACTTCAGGAGGTGGGTAGAGAGAATCCTAGAAGTAGAGGAAGAAAACACACAGCATCTGTGAAGCACCCTGCCCCCATCTTTAGTCTTTCCATGATTTTCTAAGCGTATGTTGATTGACTGTTGTTTACAACAGCCTGCAGATCTACCTGAGGTCCCATCTAATCCACATGGATGGAGAAGCTCACCTTTGCTCTGTTGCCACATTTGGAAGGACACCTTCTAATAGAATCGGATCTAGAAAGCTGGGGTCCCTTTCCAGAACATACAGGATCCACAGCAAAGTTCAAGCCCCTGAGACAGAGGGCTTCTGCTGGTGTCCTCATGTCCTCATGGGCACTGCAATGCCTTTCTCCACCGATGTTCATTGAGAGCCTGGTCCAGGCCAGGCAGGACTTCCTGCTGAGGATGTGGCAGAGAATGAAGCACATGCCTGGCTGGCTTGTAGGGGAACAGTCGGGGGCAAGACAGGCCAGTGATGGTGAAGACAAGACCAGTTAGTTTACTTGTCCGAAGGTCTTGGAGCCAAGCACTCTTCTAAGCACCTTATCATAAAAGCTTCCTCATCCCTCAATAGTTGCAAGAGGAACAGTGCTTTGGTTGTCCCCATTTTCCATAGGTGACAACTGAGGCACTGAAAGATCAGGTCACTTGGCCAAGGTCATGGAGATAGCACAGGGGGAAGTGTTGGCTGCAAACCCTCCCAGGTCGCTACTGCTTTGGGCTCTTTATCACCCGCAGCCTGCAACCTCTTGGTCATGCTGTGGCCCCTGTGACTGGTCTGTCACCAAATAGTGATTCACTGCAGGGCCTTTCCCGAGTCCTCTTCCATCTCAGAGTGCCTGTGTCTCACAGAGAGTTAACCAATTTCCTGGGCCCCACTGGAGTTCCTGGTTTTGCCAATCTGGTGCGGAGTCTGAGAATGTGTGTTTGTAACAAGGTCTCAGGTGACCCTGAAGATGATGGGTCTCAACACAGGTGACTTTCCCCCTCCCCTTGGGTCATTTGACAATGCCTGGAGACCTTTTATGTTATCACAAGTCAGGGGTGCTGGTGCAAAACTCAGGTAGAGGCCATGGGTGTTGCTGAATGTCTACACTGCATGAGGAAGACCTCTACAGACTAAGAAGGATATGGCCTGATGGGCCAAGGGCGCCCAGGTGAGGAACCCAGTGTGGAATACAAGCACATGAACTTGGGTGTGTGAAGGTATGGCCTTGGGGCTTGTTTCAAAGGTGGCTTCTATCAGTGCAAAACTCCAGCACCTCTGAGTGGCAGCGTTTCTGACAAGCTCTGAGCGGGAATGCTGGTGCTGCTGACCAAGCCACCCCACTTTGAGTAGCCAAAGTGAAGTGGAGTTCTTAGGACACCATGAACTTCTAAGAAATGCAAAGTGGACATCTCCTGTGTTAGATCAGAAGAAAAGAAACTCTGAGTTGGAATAAACCCTTTCAACTCACCTAGTTGCAAGTTTGCCCCTAAAGCAGCGCTGAGACAGCGGGGCCAGGTGGGGGACAGAGCTCCACTCCTCTCCTAGCCGCAGGCAGAGGCCTGCTAAAAATGAGGAGGGTGCAGAGGTGGGTGAGAACTGCCTTGCTTCAGTCCCCAAGCATCCAGTCAAGTCTATTGTCACCTGGAGTGGTGGCTTCTTCTCCAGGGCCCACACTAGCATTGGGGTTTGCATCTGCCTGACTTTCAGTTCTGTGAATGGAAGGTGAGAACTGGCTGCTTGAGACATGGTTGCTATCTTGGGAGAGGGTATGGGAGAAATGACAGGACGCCCAGCCCTCCAGAGCCCGCACCCCTGCCCCTGTGATAAATGGCAGCATTAACAAGGTTTGGTTGAGAGGGTCCCCCAGATTTGTGACTTCCCATGTCCGCCAGCAGATGTCACTATGGCTGGCAGAACAGAAGGCCTTTCAAGAGTGAGCTGGGAGGAGCAGAGAGGAAAAAATATCATCAAATAGAAGGCAGAAGTCAAAAGTACCCTTGGCCTAGCGGGATATGGTCCATACTATCATTTTAGGAATCGGGGACATTCTGCAATAAACCCACTATCAGATCATGTCATTGAGGTTTAGCTTCTGAGATTTAGGCAGAAACTCTCCAATGAAACACAAAGTTCCTGGCTTCTCTCAACTGAGAAAGTCTCCAGGTTTTGGCTCCTGGCCTATATGTATCAGGAAACATTTTCTTGAAGGAAACAAACACGTTGCACTGAATAAACATATATTTGTTGTAGCTTACCCTGAGACATCATATTGACGGGATTCAAAAATTGATTCATTTTACAAATTCAGCAGCTTATTCTGAAGTTCCATTGCCCTCAAAATCCCTTATGATTGGCACATTAGCCAACAAGCAGAATTCTCTGAAGCCCCAGCAAGAAAAAAATAAAGTCAAATTCCTATTTGTTGACATTTGAGGAAAACAAGGGAGAAGCAAGGGGCCCCACTCACTGGTGACAAGGTCTGGTTGAACATCTTTTATCTAATGCTTACCAAGAATGGTAGCAGAAACAGCACCGGTTCCTCAAACAGGGCAAGAGAGAGGTTGACACAGATGAAGAAGTACGTGGCCATCCGCATGGCCCAGTGATTATAAAAATGGTAAAGTCTGGAGAGGAAAAACAGTAAAGGTGGTCATAACCACTGAGCAGGAGTTATATAACACTCAAACTTCTGTGCTAAGATGAACAGGGGCCGGGGCTGGGACAGCAGCTCAGTGGTAGACCAGTACCAAGCACGCACCAGGTCCTGGGTTCCAGCCACAGCACTGCCAAATAAACGGGTAAATAAACAAATAAATAAATAAGACTCGTGATGGGTCACATGCCCTTTAGGTTCTCAGGAGCAGGGGTGATATCACTTTAGCTCAAACTATAAAACACTAACAGAAAACATCAAGACGATGATCATATCTCAAAGCACACTTGGTGGACAGCCAGCTTTAGCACCTTCATTACCGAGTTGTTGTGACAGTAATAAGAGAACACTCTGAACCAGAGACTGACAAGGTGAACCCTCAGTTACAGTGACCTAATGCCATGTGGGCGTGGCTGAGTCCAATGTGAAAATGTGCACAGCCTGTCTCAATGCGGTATACTCAGGACAGATGTGGCTGCCACACACCAGATCCCTGCAGGGTGGGACAGTCCCCCACTCCTGCTTGGCAGTCTGGGCACATGAGGTATTTGTTGCTTTTGGAGACCCTGACACCAAGCGCTGATGTAAGAGAGGGTTTTTCCTTACTCTAGCCAAGGGCTTGGTCTTAGTTAAAACTTTAGGGGGAGATAGAAAAGGCTGGATTCCCAGGAAAGGAGTGAATGTGTGGGTAGCATTAGGATGTGACAGAAGGGAAAAGAGAAGCCCTCTTTTGCAGTCCAGGTAACGCTGGCTAGGAAGAAAGGTGGCCATGTGCGTTCAGCTTGGGCACTCCATCTCCTGGCCCTGGTGGTGTCCATTACCCCCGATCTGCTCTTAACTGACCAGATGCTTCCTGCATGTGGGACACTGTGCTCTTAGAACTTAACCCAAACCACCAGGCTCAGGGGCTGGGCTGCAGTCCATGGTGGAGCGCTTGCCTAGCACAGGCCCGTCTCTGGGTCGACTCCCAGCACCACAGAACAAAACACTCTTGGGTTTTACCCAAATTATGTGCCATACCTAGACCCCTCTGAAAAGTTTCTGTAGAAAGAATGCCTCCAGGTTTGTCTCAACCTCTAGAACTTAAGGTGGACAAGTGGACAGCTAGATGATTAAATTACCTGATAGCCTGAGGGGAAGTTTGGAATGGAACGTTCCTGTTGTACTGGGCATCAGAAATATAGGCAGCTCCAAGAGAAGGTTCTGGAAGAAAGAAAACATCAGCACAGGAACTAAACTGCTTTTTCCTTGTGGGAATGCATCAGGCACGGAGGGGAGCCCTGCCCCTCCACCTCCAGCCCGGCTCCCTAGAGGTTGCCACCATCAGCAGAGCCATAGGTGCCTTTCCTGGTGGGTCCCCTGGGACCAAGGATCCTGCAGCAGAGCTGGCCACGTGCACACTGCATTTTCTAGAACTCAAATACAGGTTCTCATTTGAGGAAGGATAATAAGAAAGCACTGAACAGAATATGTACATGGCTTAAGTGGCATATTTACACATAAATAAAGGTTCTGTCTGTCCAAATATACATATGAGTATATGCACACAAACCCAAGTATAAAAACCCCAAATTATATTTAAGCCACTTGGTGGGTGATTGAAGGGATTTTTGAGGCAAAATCTGACAAGTGAATTATCCATGTCTTCCAAATCTACTTAAGGTAGATCTCTATACATACATGGAACTGAAAACCAGTCACAAGGCTTTCATGTAACTCATGGTGGACACATTTCAGCTAATATATTCTGGACTTTACCCCCTGTCAGGACACAGAGTTGTATTCTTCTTAACAAGCAACTTATCATTCTGATAGTACTCATTTTTTTTTCTATTCAAACATAGTTGCATTACATATTCTTATGGAGGTGGGTACGATGGAACTCAGGGAGCTTAACCACTTTGCAACATCCCCAGTCCCCCCTCCTTCCACCCCCACCCCCCGCCTTGAAACAGGGGCTTGCTAAGTTGCTGAGGCTGGCTTTGAACTTGCAATCCTCCTACCCCAGCCTCCAAGTGCTGGGATTACAGGCGTGTGCCAATGTGCTCAGCTCAACATTCTTTTGTATATTATACACACACACACACAAGAATATCACACGTGCACACATAAATATCTTGGAGCCCTATGAGTGTTTTTGTAGGATTAAAAAAGTGCATTACTTCTTGATGAAAGAAGACATAGATATCCCACAGGCTTCCAAATGGTATGGGAAAGAAGACTTGTGCAGGTAAGCATGCGCGCGCGCCCAAACACATACACACGTGCGTGCACGTTCTCCTGCTTGTCACTAAGGGTGATGTGATTTTAAACAGTGTCTAACACCGACCAGCCAAAGGGGCTTCTAGAGACTTTGTTTGCCTTTCCTTAGGACCAGGACTGCTGCCTCCCTGTGTGATGATTCACATTCTGATTCTGCATCGATGAGATAAGAACATACACACACTGACCAGCTATTTAGCCCTTTCCATAGACTTCAGAAAGAAAAATAGTCTGATAAGCTAATTGACTGCCTGAGCTATCCACTGTAAACACAAGCCATCTTCCTGCCTGTTTTGAATGGGTGTCTCTTACTGGTCAGGCAAGTTAATCTTAAAAATGCATCAGGTATTCATAGGGTCAAAAGATTCCCAACTGTATGCAGATGGTCAATCATAGTTCTATAAAGCTGTTAAAAATTATCCAAACAGAAAAGAAATGCTTGAATTAAAAGTTGATGCAGAACCATATCCTTAGAGATGGATTCACTGCTGTAAGAATGGATCACTTTTGGAGTCTCACGCATTCCAGGGCAGGAGGACACTTCACCAGGGCACATTACCAAAACCTCAGATGCACTATATATGTTTTTGACACATTATACATTTTTCTTTAACGTATCTAATAAAATATTAATAGAAAAACTATTAATATCAATTATTTTTCCATCAAGCATCTTTAATATTGAGCAATAAATAGTTTCCCAGTATACTCTTAGAATTCTGTTTTAGGTAAAAACATCTTGTATCAATAAGAGTTGATTTGTTTCTAGCTTTTTCAGTGCATGCACATCAACTTTAAGAAAATTCTTTACCTTATATAAATGTTAAAATAGATTCTACTGTCTTTTATGCCTAAAGAAGAAAAAGAAAAAAATAAATATATGTTTAAAAAAATAAAGTCCTATTAAACCTCAGAAAGGTCATACTGGGGCAGCAAAGAATTCTGACTTTTTAAAAAAGTATTTACAGCAATATCTTTTTAAAGTTGCTGCTGTTCCTGGTTTGAGAAGACGATGCAGGGTTTGGTGTAGAGTGTGTGCTCAGCGTGTACAAAGCCTGGATTTGATTGACACCCAGGAAAAGAAATTTAAAAAATGAAGCTATTAACATCCTTATGACTGGACCCTGAGACAGGAGCCCTTTGACACTCACAAGCTTGAGGTAGACCATTCACAGGCCCTCCAGAGGGAGGATGGGAAAACCACTCCCCCCATCCCTGGGAGCCAGGCCAGGGGGTTATCTCCCTGAGACATCACCCAGACACAGACCTTAATGAGACCAGCACAGGTTTCCCTCCAGTGCCCCTGGCCATGCGGACACCCCTTGTTGTCAAGATCTGCTCAGGCTCTGTAACACCAAGCCTGCTCCAGGACAGCCCACAGAAGTGCTCCAGAGGCTTTCCCTGCCTCAAGAGGAGGCACATTTCTGACATCTGTCTCCACTTTCAATCTCCTCTACTCTGCCTTCTGGGCCTACTTCCCTCCTTCCCGTTACTGTGCAACTTCTTTCTCCTGCCCATTTCACTTGGGAGATGTTGTTCTCAGCAGATGAACTGTAGTAAGCATGGTTACTTGTACTAAAGCCATTTGTGTCTTCCCAGAAAACAAATTCTTTTCATCCAACCCAAGAATGTGACCTATCTTAGACACCCCATTCCAACACTTTATACTTTTCAAGTTCATATGGTGTATGAGTTGGCTTTCTGCCACTGTAAGACCTGAGGTTGCTCATTCATAAAGAGAAAAAGTTTATTTGGCTCACAGTTTCCATATCCAGTTCACATTTGATTGACCCTGTTGCTTTAGACCTGTAGTGAGGCAGCACAGTATGGCAGGCAGTGCATGGCAGAGCTACCCACTCACCTCACGGCAGCTGGGAAGTAGAAAGAGAAAGCCAGGAAGGGACCAGGGTCCCAACATGCCCTTCAGAGGCACACCCTTAATGACCTAAGATCCCCCACTGGACCCCACCTCTTAGACATTCCACTACCTCCCAAGAGAGTCACAGGCTGAGGATGGAGCCTTTAATATATGGCACTTTGGGGAACATTCTAGATCCAAATGATACCCTTTGGGAACCACTGTCAGTCTCTACCATGAAAATGGCAACCACCAAATACAGATGCTCCCCTGGAGGCACCTCATACAGGCAGGACCAGCCCACAGAGGGCCCTGGTGGACACAGGGGTTCTCAGTCTCCACGGCAGGGGTCCACTCCCTGGGGAGCTTTCAAAGACCCTGGTGCCAAGAACACCCCACACCAGCCATGTCAGAACCCACAGGAGGCGGGACTTGAGATCCGCTTTTTAAAGTTCAAATGTGACTTGACGGTCCAGTGACAGTGGGAAGCAGGGTCTACACTGGCCTTTCCCTGCAGCTTCCCTCCTGAGGTCGGTTCTCACTGCACTGTGAGGGATGCACCTCCCCGACTCCCTTGTCTCCTCTTCTCATAGCTGTGACGTTTCCTCTTCTCCTCGAGATTGAAAACTGGATTTTAAACAGTTGTGTTTCCTCCCTCCCCTCCTGACCCAACTTTGTAAGCCTTAGAAGGGAGGGGAGAGCACAGAAAGGAGGCACAGATGATTCCAGAGGTTCTCAGGGGAGAGCAAGGACGTTCCTTCCAAACGCCCAGAAGACACCCTCTTCCGTCCCCCTGCCCTAGGAGTGACCACCGCGAGCCCCAAATTCCGTCAGGCAGGCAGGTGACAGAGCCGGGAATCTGAAGCTGCTGATGGAAGTGCTTTGAAAACACACCAACATGTCTTGATGATATAGATAAGAAAATCAGCAAAACTAGCCCTATCTCAAGGTCAAGAGAAGTCCCCACACGTCTTAACTTACATTCTTCCACTCGGGTTTTTCCTCCCAATGCCAACACTCCGTCTGTCACTACAAACAGTCTTGCCCCCGTCTTGCCTGACTCCACTCCTGCCATAAACTCATCCTGCACGTGGATAAACAGAGCAGGCCCCAGTTTCCCAGGGCCCCCTGTGCAAAAGCTGCCAGTGACTTCTCTTCCCGTAGAGCTACTCTCCTTTGCCCAGATAACCAAGTGGGAAATCCTTGGCTTGGCCTTTAGGGGCCCCACAATCCCCTCTCTCCAACGTTCTCTCCCTGGCTTTCCCTCCAGGAACAACATTCTCTGGAAAAAACAGATGGGATTCCTTGTCCACTGCCCTCCACGGGCTCCCCCTCCACACCTGATCTCATGCTCAGGTGCTACCCTCGCACTGTCCTTCCTTGGACTCCATCTCACACTGCAGTCTCTCCAGGAGGATGAGCGATCCCACCTTTCCACATGGAAAGACCACCCGGAGAAGCTGGGGCAGTGCCCGTACAGTGCGCATCCCGTACAGACAGCAGCCACAGGTGGAGGGCACCGGCCACTCTGGCAAGAAGGGTGAGTGAGTGAGTGACTGCAAACAGGCATTAGGACAAACACCTCGTGTCCCTCAGCATAGCCACTTGCAAACCAACAACCCACAGGCCAAGTGCAGTCTAAAGGTATGTTTTGTTTGGCCTGTAGAATGTGTTTAGGATGTTGGCTACTAATTCAATTTTTTTCAAAACTGGAACTTACACAAAAATTTGAAATTATGATTTCTCTTTAAAAGATGGATAACATCTGGCAAGGTGGGGCTGGTTAGTTATTGCTGTTCGCCCCAATACTTCATCAACTGAACTTCATATTTTCCCGTGTTCTGCGGGTCAGCTGGGCAGTCCTTTTGGAGTCTACTTAGCTGATCCTGAAAGTCATGAGCACTGGGTGTTCTAGGAGGATTTTGCTCACATCTCTTGGCCATGTGCGTCCAGAGCATTGAGAGAGCAAGCACCAACACTCATGGGCTTCGCACACCTCTGCTTGTGGACATCTGCTAATGTCCCATTGGCTAAAGCAAGTCCCATGGCCAACTGCAGGTTCAAGGGCTGGAGAAATGGACCCTAACTGTATGGAAAGGAATTGCAAAGTCACCTTGCAAAGGGGCCTGCACTCAAGGATCAGAAGACTTGGTGAGCATTTTTGCAATCTATGATCAACCCCATGACACAGCTGGAGGTGGGTGACTGTGCTTTTCTTAGGGCAAGGGACATGCCCTCCTGATCATCACAAGCCCTGTGCCCTCTATCACTGAATCATTCCCACCTAGCTGGCTGGTTTTATGTTGCTCTTGAGGGCACTGCAGATTAAACCCATACTGCTCTCTGGTGAGCCCAGGGAGCCCTGGCCAGCCCTCTGCAGGCTTCTGGTAACTGCCATCTTCCCCTGACACAAACTTTTCTGCAAATGGCTATAAGGTAACACCAGGGACCCAAGAGCTTGAAGACAGAGTAATCACAGACCTGCATGAAAAAGTTGAAGAGTGAGAACATTCAAATAGAAGCACACAAAATATCAAGAGGTGACCACAGAGGACAGTTGACAAGAAACAGCATGGGGCACAGGCTCTCAGCCCTGGCTGCACCTCTGAATCCCCCAGTAGCCTTGAAGTTACTGGTGGCATGAGCCACATCCTGACCAGTAAAATCAGAATCTCAGGGGCAAAGCTGAACAAAGTACCTTCCTAAAAACTTCCCAATGAGTCTGACCAACAGTGAGATTGGAAATCCCTAGCATTGGGATATTTCTATTTCAACTCTGAAAGTGAGGGATGCTGATGCATTTTTCAGGGACTATGCAGTTTCCTGTTCTGTGACCCAAAGCTAACTTACAAAAGATTAACCCAGTCAACTGGCCACCGACCTCCTCAGATCTAGATTTTCTGCTGCCTCAGAAAATATGGAGCTCTGCTGAGGACTGTCTTTTGGTACCAGGTGCATTACCCTTAGTGCCTGCTGCCTGGAGGAGGTCTCTGAAAGACCTGGAGTCGCAAAATCTCTGGCTTCTGTAGACATGCATTAAACAAAACGGCTCACACTGGAATCAGCCAGGACTCTGACTTATTTTCTGTTCTTGTATTTGCTAAGTTGCTGAGGCTGGCTTTGAACTTGAGATTCTCCTGCCTCAGCCTCCCCAGCCACTGCGATTTCAGGCCAGTGCCACCATGCCCAGCTGTATTTCTTGATCTCTCAAAGTATTAGTCATCTGCATGCGTCTCTTATTTAGACAAAGAAATATGAAACACACAGAGGGAGGGCATCGAGCATCTCTGGCTAAAATGATTTTCTCTCCACTGAAGTCTCTCATGATCACAATGAAGCCTGTCATTTTGTTGATGCTGGGACTAAGGGCAAGACTTAGAACCAAGTAACCATCTCCTCCTCCTATCATTTGCCTGCTCACTCATTCATTCACCCACTCACTCACAGAGAGGACTTAGTAGAATCCACCTGTTGGAAGGAGCCTGACTTCTGTGGGAGAACAGCAGGCCAGATGGGAAGCCCAATGTTCCACCCCACACATAAGGGCCCTGTGGACTCTCTCCAGCAGGCTACTAGCCCACTGGGAAGCAAGGGAGCAGGGGATGCCATTCAGCCCAGAGTTGAATGACAGGGCCAGCCCAGGAAAGATGGGAAGCAGGACTAAAACACTCTGACCTCCTACACACTTGCATGGCCTGAAGGAAATGACCAGCGTCACTGTGTGCCAGACACTGGGCTGGACCCAACCTGCGTGGTCATCCCACAAGGTGACTGCGATTTACCAATCCCACCTTACAGAGGCTCAAGGAGGAGACCAGCCCATGATCTGGAAACTGCTCCATCAGAACAGGGGTTCTTGCCTCTCTCTCCACCCTCTGTTTCTTATCCCTCCAAAGGACACAGCCTAAGAGCAGCTGCTTGGAAGCTCCAAGTCATCCAGAGGAGCCTGTCTGTCACAGCAAACACACAGAGCCCACCCTGGAGCTGGGTCCCACAGGCCCAGGAAGAGCCAGGGCTGCAAACCCCATCCTGCGCTGGGACTCTTGGTTGTTTTCCTGCAGGTACAGAGCGCAGTGCGTGGCTCCGGAGCCAGGCCAGCAAGACCTGAAATCAGGTCTCCATGCAATCCAGCTCAGTCCCAGCGGATGGGAGGCCTCTCCTGTGGCACAGGCTTGACAGCTCCAAGTGACCCCCAACTCGCAGGGCTGCCCTCCAGCCCACGGTTTGCTTTCCGGCTTCGCAGCTCTCCAGAGCAGCCTGTGCTCTCAGGGCGCAGAGGACAGAGAAAGCGCCCCGAGCGGAGGGGCTCCCTGCCCCACGTCCCCACAGGGGCCCTCGTTCGCAGCAGCCGGTGCTGGCTTTTAGCCGGTTTGTTTTCTCCCGGGGGCTTTTCTCTGGGAAGGCGTCTGGCGCGGGGAGGGCGACCAGACGCGCTGCGATCCGGGCGCCCTCGAACACCGGGGATGGCGTCCCTTACCCTTTGGGCGAGAGGCTCATCGCGGGGCTCCAGAGGTAAGTGACTCACCCAGGCAGCTGGGCCGTCCCGGGCATCCCGGCTGCGGCGCACCAGAAAGGGATGCTCCAGCATCGGGGCCGCGCCAGCGGACTCTGCCCTCAGCAGGCTGGCGGAAGGCCCCCGTTGCTCTGGGCTGTCCAGGTGACACAGCGGATCGACCCGGGGGCGAAGGACCTGCTCTGGCCAGCGGAGAGAGCTCCGGAGGCCCCTTCCAGGACGCGCTGGCAGGGGCGGGGCGGGGTGGACCGCGTGCGGGGCTGCGGGGACCCCCGCGGGTGGCCTGGTCAGCAGCCCTTGGCCAAGCCTGTGCGCCCCAGCGCGACACTGTGTGTGCCCTGCTTTCGAATCAGCGGATAGGAAGGGAACCTTCCTCCAGAGCTTCTTTGCAGAATTAAATGATTTAATATATGCGCAGGGGCTGCTGCTGCTGGGCGCTGGTAAATATTGGTTCCCTCCTACACTGGTGGAGTCCCCCAGAGACGGGGTGTGGACTTTAACTCGGCCTCCTGTGGAGGATGCCCCCAGGGAAAGAGATGTGGGTCCTTCTTTCTTCTCCTGGGGCTTCCCAGTACCAGCCTGACCTGGAACTCTGGGTTGCCAGAAATGCTAAATTTTCAAGAGAAAATGGAAATGTGAATTCATTTATTTATTTATTTTGTGTACTAGGGATTGACCTCAGGGGCACTCAGCCACTGAGCCACATCCCCAGCCCTGTTTTGTATTTTATTTAGAGACAGGGTCTCACTGAGTTGCTTTGAACTTGCGATTCTCCTACCTCAACCTTCGGAGCTGCTGGGATTATAGGCATGTGCCACCAAGACCAGCGGAAATCTAAATTTTCATGATCCTGTTCCTGAGTTTTTTTTCTTCTAATGTTGGCTATGAATTTAAAATAATGATAAATCCTTCCATGCCACCAAGGGCCAGCAAGGGCAAGTGTTGCTGGATACCCGTACCAACCAAATCCCTGGTCACCTACAACAGAAAGGCGAGGCCTGGAGAGGCTGTGACTGGCTCTGTCACATGTAGGCACCTACTGTCCTTCTGGATGGTTCAGCAGGAATGTGCTAGGTAGGTCCTGATGGCTGGCAAGGTCAAGGTCAGAGAGAGAAAGATGGGCAGAATTACAGCTCCGAGGGGTAATCTATTGTTAAGTCTGTTTTATAATGAAGTGTCAGGTATGTCACATAATTTATTGAATACTGTACAGAAAATGAAAAGCAGAGTGGCTGTGTGGGTATACACTCACATCATCCCACAGTCAAAAGATTGTTAGCCTAGAGTGGTGACATGCCTGTAATTCCAGCAGCTACGGAGGCCGAGGCAGGAGGATTGCAAAGTCAAGGCCAGCCAGACTCAGCAACTTAATGAGGCCCTAAGCAACTTAATGAGACCCTGTCTCAAAATTAAACATTTTTTTTTAAAGGGCTGGGTGTATTGCTCAGTGGTTAAGCTGAGAAAAAAAATTGTTAATTCACAGCATCATTAAGTCAGGGACCCACTGTACACAAATGAGCCTGGGACATCTTGTCATGCCAGAGAGCAAGGGGACTGACCGGAGAGGACTGGTCATGTATGGAAGGATTCAGGGACCAGCTTCACTGGCCAGAGATGACATCGTTGGAACACCAACAAGGGCAATCATAGCCACAGGCTGAAACATGAAGTAAGCTGAACTCTGTGAGCTCCCAATGACATAAAGAGTTCAGCCAGAGGGGGCCTGGAAACCAATTCATTATTTGGAGAACTGGTAAATGAGGAGAAGACCCAACATCTACCCCAACTTTAATCTCATTTAATCAAACTGTATTCGGGATACCCCCGGGTGGATGGCAGGAAGTTTCTCCTTCCTGCCGTATTCCAGGTGAGAAGTGAAGAAGAATGAAGCAGTAGAGCATGACCACGTGCAGTTCCTGCTGAGCTCAGGGTGAGGGCCAGGGCCACCGCGACTCCTGACATCATTGGGAAGAAAAAACCACGTGCCTCTGCCTCCCCGTAGCACCTATGATGTACCCAGGCCGAAAGTGAACTTGACAAGGTCTCTACACCTAAACAATCACTGTGAACAAGAAAGAAAGAAAAAAAGAAAGTGAGGGAGGGAGGGAAGGAGATGGAGTGAGAGAAGGAAGGAAAAGTGGGAAGGAGGGAAACAGAAGAAAAGGAAGAGGGAAGCCAGGTGCAGTGGCACAGACCTGTAACCTCAGCAGCTTGGGAGGCTGAGGCAGGAGGATTTCGAGTTCAAAGCCAGCCTCAGCTACAGTAGGGCGCTAAGCAACTCCATGAGACCCTGTCTCTAAATAAAATACAAAATAGGGCTGGGGATGTGGCTCAAGGGTCGAGTGCCCCTGAGTTCAATCCCCAGTAATAAAACAAAAAAGGCGTAAAAAATTCCTCTAGGCATGGATTTTATTATTACATGCAAGTGTGTGGAGTGGTGATCATACACACGTGATTAGCATCGCCCTCCTCTTAAACATTCACCATTTCTTGCTGTCAGGAAGCTCTAATCTCCTCTCTTCTAGTTCCTTATAAATTTGTGATACGCTGTTGTGAACCACGATCGCCCCACTGAGATCTAACTGCACTTGAAATCATTATTTTCCCCAGAATGTAGATTTAAAGAAGAGTTTTGATTCTCAAAAAGTCAGAGTACTGTTGATGCTTGGTATTCTTGTCCTAAAGTCCCTGACCACTGAATTAGCCATGTTGACTGCTGCCCCTCAGGGTAGGTTCCTATGGGCTATGATCACATTTTCATCCATGGTCAGGCTGCAGCCCTGTTCAATGTGCACTTCTGTTTCCCTCACTTAACTCACAGCTGACAGCACTGTATCTCCTGCCCCAGTGAAGCTTACCTAGCATATTTTCCCCACAGGTAAGTCCCAGATCTTGCTCTTAGGAACACTACACACCACTTCAGTGCTTGCTTGGGGCCACTTGAAACAGCAAAATCTCCAAGAAAAAAATGCAAATATGCAATAAAAAAATCGTGGACTCAATAGAAAAGGACACTTGTTTGTAGCAAGTGAGAACTGAAGCAAAAAGTCAGAGTACCACTTTGAATGACCTCAGCTGGGGGTGTGCATGTGAAAGGACCCAAGGCTTGGCAGTTCTGCAGATGTCTGCAAATTCCTGCAAAAGCGCTATGAGAATTGAGTACTGCGGGTATTGGGTTTGGAGTTGCACATACGTTTTAGCAGGTTGTCAAATTCACAGAATCTGGAGGAATGAGGAGTAATTGTATTTCATAGATCCAGGATTGTAGCTAGGTGAACGGACTTGCTCCAGGTAGGCCGTTTTTGAAAGAGCCATGGTGGTTTTCCAGTGATAAAGACCTTTGATGCAGTCATAAGAAGTTTGTGCAAGCTTCTCTGCCCACCCAAGAATCTTCCTCCACGGTGTGGAACAACCCCCGCCCCAGTGCTGTCTCTGGACAGCGGATGGTCCTGTAGCCATCGGGTTAGTGCTGCCCACCTGGTCCACAGGTCCCACTCAGTACCCATATCCATCTATACCTGGTGCCTTACTCTTTCCCAGCCACTTACTTGTCTGTCAGTCTCCTGGATGTGCCTTGGGTGCTCAGAAAAGGTGTGTCAACTGACAGACACCAGGCTCTAAGCTGGACCGCTGAACTCGAAGTGAAATACAGGAGAAAGACCAGGTGTTTGGGGATGGAGGTGGAAGGATGTGTCACTCTGGGCTGGTAGGGGAAAAGTAAACAATTAAACTAGGAGGATCTGAGGCGGGTTTAATTAAAGGATGACTTATAAAAGGACAGGGGCTCTAGAATAATCTTTAGGGCTTGCCAGGCTGATCTGGCACCCTCCGCAGCCCCCTCCCCAGGCCAAAGGGAGAGGGAGATGCAGCTGCTTCCGCCAGGAGGAGCAGGGAGGATGGAGACATGTCTGCCTTCAGAGGGGCCAGAGCAGAGTAAGAGGGCAAAGCCCTCTGTCCAGAAGGCACGGTCACTGAGAGGTATTACAGTGTCTTCAGGGGGTCCTCCTCCTCCCCTCTTCCTCTCTCGTGTTTTCCGTTCTCCTTCTCTCTCTCTGTCATGTTGCTTTTCATTGACTATTTGGAGTCCCACTCCCTCCAGAGAGGTTACAGACCCTCGCAGGCATCTGCTCTGGATCTTAGCAGAGCCTTCCTCCCCACTGCAGGGTTCTGCTGCCTCCAGCCACAGGACTGGGTGGATGTGTCACGCCCCAGCAGGAGGCGAGCAAGTGGAGCCAGGCATCCTCCATTCCCAAGAGCTGCCACCCCAGCCAACATGGCAAGAAAAGCAACCCCCCAGGAATTAAAACCTTCACCCCAGGATGCACCAGGCACCCGCAGGAGCTGGGGAAAAGGCTCAACCCTTCAAGAGGTGCCTATGGAAATGGCCAGGGTGCTGCCGACTTGTGGGATGGTGGAGGACGGCCACAGCCATGCCCCAGGTGTGGGCACCCTACCCTAACCCCCCATGCACCCACACCTTACCTGGGGGGTAGCATGGCAGCAGTTGCTGCACCAGGGAAGAAGGGAAGGCCATGTGAGGCCAGGGCACTCAGTGGGAAAGCAGGTGGCTGAGAGCCCACCTTGGGAGATGGGCCTCTCCTGAGGCAAGGCTCCAGGTCCTGGCACATGCTCTGCTATCCCGATGGAACTTCCCTTTAAAATGCAAACTCAGAGCAAATTATTAAGAATTTCAAGATGGGCACTGCAGAGCCAGGGCCATTCTGAATGTGGGACCCTGTGTAGCTGTGCCAGTCCTACACCTATGAAGCCATCCCTGAGAGGAGAGGGACAAGAGCAGCTGGAGATGACATCCTAGAAGGGCAGTCAGGGAATAAGACCCCACCCTCGCTTTCCTCCCCATTTCTGGGTGGGTCTCTTCAATGGGAGAACCCAGATGCCAGCCAGAAGGCAAGATTGCCAGTGGAACAGAATCCACAGAGGTCAGCCTCCTGGGGCCGATGGAAGGACGAAAGAGGTGGAGAGTCTAATCCCACCCAGTCTACATCTTCGCCCCTCAATATTCACTCTTTAATATGGGTGGGAAAGAGCTACCATATCACTGGAAGCTAATGTCAGCTTGGTCATTGGTATGGTCTGAATGATTGTGTCCCCCAGATTCATGTGTGGATCCCTAACCCCCCATATGATGGTCTTAAGAGGTGAAGCCTCAGCGACATGAGGGTGGGGCTTTCAGGAATGCAACTTGTGTCCTTATAAATTTCCATTGTTTATAAGCTACCCTACCTATTTGTTACAGTCACACTCCCACCTGAAACAGAAAGGGAGCCACCAGCGACATCCTCTATATAAAGTAGTGGGACTGCAGGCAACAATGAAGTAACAGCAGCATGACTGCAGAAACCCTGCTTCTGTAGCTGGTCCCAGGACCTACGGGGTAATGACATTCCTTCACCTGCTCCATGATCCCCTCAGCCTTTGCTAAACAGGGATCTTTAGCTGGCAGAGTGATCCCACCTTCCTCTCCTACGGGAACTCCACTGGCAGTCCCGTCTTACTTGGGTTGCTATAGTTTTTTCCATAAACTTGTACAGTGGGACATGGACATATAATAAGAGATGTCCAATGCACCTCCAAGACTCCAGACCTGGCTCTCCCTGCCCCACTGTAGAGCAGATCTTCCCTTGGCCATTGGGACTACTAGCATAGGCAACATAGCACCTCTCCCTGTGCATGTGGTTTGGCAGCACGAGGACCCCAGAATAGGCAGGGATATTCCACTTGCAGTGCTTTGGTACCTGGTAGAGAGAGTCTCCCTTAAGTTCCAATACTGCTTTGGTTTGGAAGAGTGTATCCCTCAGGTCCATGAGTTGGAAGCTGGGTCTGCAGGGTGATGCTATGGGGAGGTCCTACAGGCCTTTAGGAAGTAGGGCCTAGGTCACTGAGGGAGCACCCCAAGGTACATTCTGGGACCTCATGCCCATCCTCTCTTTTTCTTTGCTTCCTAGCTCATGATGTCAGCAGTTTGTTCCATTGTGCACTCCAAAGCCCCAAAGTAGTGGGGGAGTCACAGGTCTAGGGATGGATCCCCCAGAATCATGAGCCCAAATAAACCTTTGGGCTATTATTACCTTCTATCCCTGGCTAAATGACCACCTTGCACATGAACCTATTTTGAGCAAGGGCCAGGGAGGCAAGGGAATGGACTTCTGGCACCCACAGGAAGGGCCATCTTGCTAGCTGGCTTGTTGAGCACCTTCTCTGTGTCAGGTGTCCCCTGGTGGTCATCCAAAACAGGTCCACTCATGAACCAGGAACGGGATGTTTCCAGAAAATTCTCCCGGTCTTCCTGAGCATGCAAGTGCAGGCTGAGAGAGGCAGGGAGCTGGAGGAGAGGCCAAGGGAATTTTGAGCTGGTTGCTCACACAGTCTCCCTGGGTCCTTGAACAGGCCCAGGCCCAGTCTCCCACTTATTATTTCTCTTAAAAATGAGGCACTGCTGTATATACCCAGTTATCAGCCATCAGAAATATTCCTTTCACAACAGTCCACTCAGGCTCCAGAGTCTTTGAGATCCCACAGGCAGGAGTGTAGCTTCTACTTGGGTTGACCAGCAACATAGGAAGTGCTGTACTAAGAGCATTTGCCACAGAGGAAGATGGGAGGTCTCCCTTGCAGTGCTCTACGTGGGGCTCAGCAGAAGCTCCACACCTCATCCTCGTCACTGCCACGGATACTCCCAGTGCCAGAGCTGGCTCCATGATAACAACCAGGGGCAGAGCAGCTCGCCAGTCAGTCTCATGAGCTGCCTGGCTGGAGCAGCACCCCAACCCCCAGACCCAAAGAGACCAGCCACTAGATGTATTGCCAAGCGCAGCTACTTTCCGTTCACTTTTAGAAGGGATATCCTGACGTGCCCAGACCACTGGACACCTGGACACTCACCCTGCAGCTTGACCCTGAACTTAGCTGTCTCTATGACCTTCCGACTTGTACCTGTCCTACAAAGACACCCACAGTTCCTACTATTTCCTGTTACCAGCCCATTGCCATGAATGGACCAGCATGCTATTTTGCAGGATTTCAAGATTGTCAAGGTTCCTCTGAACAAATGGACAGAACCCTGAAGCAAGACAGTGAAAATATAAGGCTGTCCCTGCACTAGAAATGCAAATTGCTTTTGACTTCTCTTCTGACAGGAATGGGAAAGAGAGCCTTTACCAGGTCAATCAAACAGTATGGTGAACGCCAAAAATCCATGTGCAGAGCTGCAAACTTCAGACTTCAAACTACAGTCCGACCACTCCAACATTACTGTAGCATTGTCTAACTTGAAGACATATATATTTTACTATATAAATATATTTTGCCATTTGTCTATGCTTAGTAACAAATTTGCATTTTTTTAATTTGATATAACAAATGCTTTGATGTAATTTCTCTTAGATTTTGCATTTTTCATTATTATTATGCTTAACCTCAAACATATTGATTCTTATATAATTGTATTAATATTATGAACGATCACATGAAATGTTGTGTATATAATTATAGGGCTTTTTTTCATTTAGTATGAGCCTTTCCATCAGTGTGGAAAACGAAGAAAATTTCTTCCCGCTGTATAATCTGGGATTTGTAGCTTAAAGTTTGTTTTTCTGTGAATAAAATGTACTCAATAAATGCTTATATAATTATATCAAAATGGATTCTGCTGTCATGTATGACTAAAAAGAACCAATAAATTAAAAATATATTCAAAAATGCAAATAAAAAGATGAAAAAAAACCTATGGTGTTTAGAAATGAAATATTTGGGAGATGATTAGGATTAAATAAATTCACCCCAGTGAAGTCCCCATGATTGGATACAGGTGACTTTATAAAGGGAGGGGAGTGGAGATTTCGGAGGATACCCATCCTTACACTTGTGGTTCTCGCCATGTGAAGCTCTGCCCTGGCTCGGGACTCTGCCAGCAAGAAGACCATCCTCAGCTGCTGCCCTTGCCCCTGATGTAGACCTAGGAAACAAACCTCTCCTCTTTATACTCCTCCACTCTGGTACTGTGTTATTAGCGACAGGGACTGGATTAATAGAATGGGAATGCTCTGTTTTAATCAGATCACAGATTCATCTTTTGTGGGCACATTCAAGTATAAAGTGACCACTTTACTGCTCAGGGCCTGGGAGTTGCAGAGGAAGGTAACGTCATTTATATACTTTAAACGAATTTACATAAGCAGCAAAGGTTCAGTATGGTACATGATAATGTCTTTTCCCTTGGTAAGTGCTTCAAACAGCAAACTCAACAGCAGCAATTAATGTATCCTTCAGAAGACACTCTGTAATCAATTAACTCATGACATTTGACTATTCAGCCTATTATTAATCCAAATTTAATATTCACCTCAAAACCAGTTTGCCATTATCAAATCCACTAAAATGTCCTACTGAAACAATTTTCCAAGGTGAAAAAAATACAAAGATTCAAGCTGGGGACATGTTGGCTTCTTAAGAGGGATTTTAAGATTGTAGATCTTTGTCTCTTCCCAGCAGCTCTCTGAATATGACCCCAGTTTCCTCATGTTAAAATAAGGGCCTTGCATAGTCTGGCTGGCTCTGCAGGTCTAAGGCTCCCGTGTCCAGGATCTGCCTATTTTTAGCCCAAGGCATCTTAGAAATGAGGCCAGAATTCCAAATGAGGTTCAAATTTGCAAAAACACTACTGGCCCAGGTACACAGTCTCAGAAAAAGACTCCAAAATGACTTAAAATTAACACATCATACCAAACTTTTTGTTTTATAAGTGAGAAAACTTAATTAAGGAGAAATTTCATGTTTTCTTCTGATTAACCTACTTATCTTTCAAAATTCAGTTCTGAGCTGGAGGTACACAGCTCAGTGGCAGAATGCATGCCTAGTCAATGGGAGGTCCTGGGTTCCATGCCCATCACTGCAGAGAGGAAGAAGAGGAAGAGGAAGAGGGAAGGAAGAGGAGGACGGGGGGGGGGGGCGGGGAAAGAGAGAGGACCTGAGAGGAGAGACTGATTTAATTTAGCCATTCACCCAAAAGATACAGCTGACCACTCCCTACTGTCATCAACACCAAATATTCACTGTGTGTCAGTTATCTGCCAGTCCCTGTTCTAAGCACTTAGGATTCATGGTGCACAGTGGAGATGAAAATCCTTGCTCTCAAGTGGCTTATATTCTAGGTGGGGGAGGAGGGCCGGGGGCACTGCACTGTAAATGTAATAAGTAAATCCTGCTGTATGTGGCAGGGAGCCAGGACTAGAGGGAGACAGAAAAGGACCATGGGGATCAGGAACACCAAGAGAGGGAATGGCTGAGTTTGTGAGTGACTTATTTAGTTAGTTAGTTAGTTTTGAGTTTGAGATTTTTACCTAGTCTGATAGCTTCATAAAGAGGTGAAAGTTGATTAAAAAAAAAAAAAACTTATAGGAGATGGGGAAACGAGCCAGGGAGTATCTAGAAGAAGAAGAACGGCAGGGTCCCACCCTGTGAACATTCTCCACCAGTTCAGGTCACAGTGAGCAGGCTCTTGAGAGCTAAGGCTAGGGAAGCTGGTCACACAGAGCCCTTGGGGCTACCACAGAGGCTTCTACACTCCAGGGTTTGAGTAGAGCAGTGACATGATCCAACTTCTTCCCTGCAGGCCCACCTGCTCTGGTTGCTGTGTGGGGAATAGAACATGGAGGACAGGAAGAGAAGCTCTGAAAGCCGGTGGGGGCTGTTGCAGCCCCTCAGGTAAGAGGCCAGGACTGCTTGGACCCAGGGCGGTAGCGGAGGTCAGCTCTGTCCTGAAAACACAACAGGGTGAGCTAAGAGATGAGATGACACTAATGGGAAACATGAGTAAAGTGTTTCCTTGAGTTTTGTGAGCAAACAAATCAAACCCCACGACAGGGTTGTGGGAACTCCTGATTTATATCTGTCGGAAGTATAAGTGACAACCTACCACTTGAAACTGGCAATTTGAAGGGGGCGGGGTGTGGTCAGAGTCTTGTGATTCTGAGCTCTCAACTTGTAGTATCTGACACTATTTCCAGATAGAATTGGAGGACATTCAACTGCTGGTGTTCACTGCAGAACTGGTTGGTGTGTGGGGCTTCTCCCACATCTGATGTCTGAAGTACTGAGCGTCTGCATAAGAGGTAGTTGGTACTGAAAACCAGAGTGGGAAAGTGTTTTCGCCACACTGTGTAACACATTGCTGCAAACTTTGCAACTTAAAACAAATACACCCTTATTCTCTCACACTTTCCATGGGCCAGGAGTCTTTAGCTAGGTCGTCTGTTAAAAGTATCACAAGGCTGCAACTAAGGTGCCAGGCTGTGTTTTCATCTGGAGGCCCCAGTGAGGAAAATCTGCTTCCAAGCTCATTCAGGATGCAGACAGCTGGTTTATTTGTGGTTGTAGGATAAAGGATCTAGCTGTTAGCTTGGAGCACCCTGCCATTCCCAGGGGTCACTCACAGTTCTTTGATGTCAACTCCTTCAACACTTCCACCCTCTTCATCAAGCTGTAAGGAAAGTCTTCAATGTAACATAAAGCAATCACAGGTGACACCGTATCACCTTTGCTTTATTCTATTAGTTAGAAGCAAGTCTCTGGATCTGCACACTTAAGTGCCTGAACACCAGGAAGTGGGACACATGCGGGATCACAGTGACCTGTATCATTAGAAGTGTGTGTGCCCCTCATCTCAAAAATTCTGTCTCCTGTTAGCTCTGGCATAGCATGGCTAGTGTGACAAAAGAACTTCATTTTCTTTTTAAATTTTTTTTTTAGTTGTTGACAGACCTTTATTTTATTTATTTTTTTATGCAGTGCTTAGAATCAAACCCTGTGCCTCACACATGCTGGGCAAGAGCGCTTCCACTGGGCCCCAGCCCCAGCCCCAGCCCTAAGAACTTCATTTTCAATTTAAAGAAAGCTAATGATCAATTTAACTTAAAAACCCATAGTAAACTCAGTTTCAGGAAAAAAAAAAATTTGTGTAAGTAAATGAGACTTCTTTTTCAACTGTAAATTTTATAAAATTAGATACAGATCAAATATCTCCACTGAAAACTCGGTGTTTAAAAAGTATGATTGATGTTAATTGTAAAGATATACACCAAGTTTCAAAGACAATACAAAACCCAGAAATCTCTTAAATAATTTCCAAAGTGATGTTGAAATGATAAGATATATTATTAAAAACAATTTTATCTGCTTGTACTTATTTTTGAAAAAAACGAGTTACCAGAGGATTTTAAGTTGCACACGTGGTTCAAATTCTATTGCTGAGCAAAAATAAAGAGGTGCTGAGCTTACACTTAGCAAGACACCAATGTCAGCTAATAGTGCAGGGAAACATCTGATTAATGATAGATGGGACACTGTGGAGGGCCTAGAGGGGTGCAGAGGGGCTCTCCAAGCACTGGGAAGGTCTCTGGAGAAGGCCAACCTGTTGCTGACACACCCAGCAGGACGCCCTGCGCAAGCCACTGCTCCGCTGGCTCTTCGCCCTGTGCCCGCTGTGAAGGCGGCGTTGCTTGACCCTCGCGCAGCGCCGTAGGCCGCGGTGCACGCTGGGCGGCCGCGATGGCGGACTTGTCGGAGAGGACGCTGCAGGTGTCGGTGCTGGTGGTTTCGCCTCCGGAGTGCTCGTCGGCTGGCAGGCGAACCGGCTAAGGAGGCCTGGAGGAAGCAGAGGCTGCAGGACAAGCTGGCGACGACGCAGAAGAAGCTGGACCTGGCCTGAAGCAGCAGGTACGGTGGGGCCGGGCACACCCCGGGGTGGGCGAGGGGGCGCGGGGCGCCACGGCGCTTTCCTCCCAGCGACCCCAGTCCCTGGGAGCCGGCGTCCGACCCAAACGCTCCGCACCCGCGACCTCCCCGCGCCAAACCCCGCTCCAGCCCGCGCTAAACCCCGCGCGAAACCCCGCTCCAGCCCGCGCTGCGCCCGGCCGGGCCAGCCACGGAACCTCCCGACCGTCCACGACAGACCGCGTCCCCTGCCCTGACGGCCCCAGCCGCAGGGTCTGCAGCCCAGGGCCTCGCTGGAGCTGCCCTACCCGCGCCCGCTCCGCGCTTTCCGGGGTCCCTGTCCCTGGAGCCACCGCTCTTGGGGCCCAAGCCTCAGGAAGAGTCCTACTGTGTCAGGACTGCAGGACCTGGAGGGCGAGCAGGGACGTTAACTAGAGGACACACAAGTGATGTCAGCATGAAAGTTAACTTCAAAGCTAAACCAGTGGCAAAGGAGATGAACTCTCCCAAAGACTGTGAAAATGACCACTCTCAGTTTTTGGGGAGGCGTGACCTGCCTGGCACCTAGACTTGCTGCTCCAGGGTGTCAGGTTCAGCTTTCTGGAAAGCACTGCGAGGAGGTGTAGCCCATGTGCATGCGCCCAGGCTGGGTAGTGGAGTTCCAGAAACCTGCCCTATGTAATAATGAAACGTTGGGACAGAGATTGATAGATAGTAAAAGTACTTTGCTCATTGTTGCTTAATAGAAAAAATGATACACTTTAATGAGAAGTAATAGGGGAATGAATAACTTTTGATGGGATATAATACTACTATTACTAAACTTTTGTTAAATGTTAATGTGTTAGGGAAAATATTTGTGATCAAATGGCAAGTTAACAAAAACAAAACGGAATAAAAGGTATCTTAATGACGTTTTTCTATATATAGTACATGAAAACGATATAAAAGAAAACATGCTGAAATGGTATCTCTGTGGTGGAATGCTGGGAGTAGTGTTTTTTTCTCATTTTTAAGTACACCGAATGCCTATGCCTTTTTTTTTTTTCCAGTACTGAGATTGAACCCAGGTGTGCCCTATCACTGAGCCACATCCCAGCTCTTTTATTATTTATTTGTTTTTGTGGTACTGGGGATAAGTCTGGGGCCTTGTGCATGCTAGGAATGTAAGTGCTCCACCACTGAGCCACATCCCTAGCCCTTTTTATTTTTTATTGTGACACAGAGTCTGGCTAAATTGTTGAGGCTGGCCTTGAACTTGTGATCCTCCTGCCTTAGCCTCCATAGTAGCTTGGATTATAGGTGTGTGCCATTTCATCCCAGGTCTATTACCTTTCGAGAAAAAAAAGTAAATAGCAATTAATAGGTTCATTTTTTTTTTAAGATTCTTTATCAGTTTGCAAATTTTATTTTGTAAAAAGGATCTATTGCCAAGATTTTTACTCTAAATAAAATTATTTTATATCAGTTAAAAATAAGCCAGGCACGGTGATGCAGGCCTGTAATCCCAGCATCTCTGGAGGCTGAAGCAGGAGTATGGTGAATTCAAAGCCAGCCTCAGCAAAAATGAGGTGCTGTACAACTCAGTGAGACTGTCTCTAAATAAAATACAAAATAGGGCTGGGGTCATGTGCCCCTGAGTTCAATCCCTGGTACCTAAAAAGAATTTTAAAAAATAAATTTTAAAATGTACCAAAGAATTTGGCACATAAATATTTAAGTGACTTTGTATTGGAATCACAGTGGTACAGCAAAAGCAAAATTGTCTCCTGGTAGAAATGAAAAATAAAACTTGATGGAGTATTGACTTACTTACTGGTAATTTACTGTGGTTCTGCACTTAATTTTAAATTTAGTAGGACATTAAGAGAACCAGGAAATTTTTCAAAAGTAAACTATAAAAGCAGTTAGTAAAGCAAAAATAAAAGATGATTACAAAATTATTCAACTTGGGGACAAATTGATTCAGGAACCACTTGATACCTTGAATATCTGGAAAGGATGTTTTAATAGTATTAGCTCATTCTTTCTTGTATCCACAAAAGAGACCTGAAAAGAAAGTGGACGGACGGGGCTGGGGATGTGGCTCAAGCGCTAATGTGCTCACCTGGGTTCGATCCTCAGCACCACATAAAAATAAAATAAAGATGTTGTGTCCACCGAAAAGTAAAAAATAAATATTAAAAAAATTTTTTTTCTCTCTCTCTCTCTCAAAAAAAAAAAAAAAAAAGAAAGTGGAATAAATTTCCAGCATGGTATCCATGGGACAAGGAATCAGCTTCCTATTTGGGTTACTGAGTGTATGATTTTTGTAAATAACTCAGGTGGATGCCAAATAATAAGGACAGAGAAGAAGCTAGTGGAATTTACTTTTTTATCTACTTTATCTTTTGCACATAATCTGCAAGAAAAGAAACCAAAGAAAGATGTGCCTTTTTGGAGGGTACATTGACAAAGATGCAAGTAGTCTTTAGTAACACAGGAAGTCAAGACAAAGTCATGTAACATTCGATGCAATGAATACTATTTGGTAATAAGGAATAAACTTATGATACAACAGTGTGGAAGCATAACATTACATGGTTCATGTAGACAAGAGTTCATACTGTACAAGTTCATTTATGTAAAAGTTCAAGAGCAGGCAAAATTTAGGGTGTGAAAAAATCAAGACAAGTTTGTCTCAGGAGGAATGGGATGGAATTTACTAGAAAGGACATTGGAGTTCTTCTATGAGGTTTCAGTTATAAACACACATGTTTGTCAAAATGCAGCAGATATACCTTTTAGGTTTGTGCATGTCTTTGTATGTTTTGCATCAAATATTCAGCTCTCTTAGTGGTACCTATAGCACATTATTTAGGGGGCAGTGTATTGGTGACTGCGGTTGACTTCGAAATGCATAAAAATAAAGTGGGTTGATGGATAGATAGATTAAATAAGTAGGGTAAAATGTGAACAGTAGAATCGAGGTAGTGGCATATAGGTATTTGGTATAAAATTCTTTTGACTTTATTGTATGCCTAAAAGTGTTTATTTCATAAGGGGAGAAAAGTAAATAGACATAACTGAAATGTAAGAATCATAACTTAATATGATGTTTTAAACTGTCTCCGTTTGCCGTAGGTTGATAGTCTGCTTTCTGAGAGCTGATTGAAAGAAGCTCTAGAACCTAATAAAAGTCGAGATATTTACCAAAGGTAAAGTATGCTCAATTATTGGGTTTTCTCGGGACTAAGCTTATATCTCAATGAGTTTGATTTAAGGCACAGAAGTTGTTTGAGACTTTCTTGCCCTCTTTCCCTTCCTTTCTTGCTTTTTCTTTTTATTTATCTATGTTTCACCCGAAAGACAAAATAATAATGGTAGATAATATTGAGGTAACAGTGAATAAGATTTTCTAAAATGTACTTTTAAATATTTCCTATCATTATCTAAATCTACCTGGTCTTAATTTGAAGTGATAAGATCAAATAAAGAATAGTAAATATTAAAAAGAAGCACCCTTCATTTATTTTATACCCTGTATGTGCCGGGCGTTATAGTCTGTACTCCTCAAACTTTTTCTTAAATTTTTTCAATAATACCATAAGGTACTTATTAACATAAATAAGAAAATCAAGTCTCACAGCAGTTAGTTAATGCATCTAGCATTACTTGGCTTTAAGACACTAAAGTTGGGAGCCTATGAAAATGTTTTAAGGTGGCTAAGAAATGCAGAATTCCTGAAGCAAGGGAGAGCACTTGAGAACCTCAGAGGTGCAGGGTTTAGTCCATTACAACCAAATGGAAGGATTGCAGGGTGATGTCATGAAGGTCTAGAAGGAACCAGCTACACCTAGTAGTTGTGGGCTTGTTGCTATTGTGCAGCAACTAAAATCTGCTCAGAATGCACTGTGGTGTCTCACGCAGAATCACCCTAGGCCCTTGGCTCATGTAGCCCAGAAATGATCAGAAATCTTGCTAGAAGCAATTTGTCTTTGCTTGGGATAATGACCTTTAATTTTCTTGAAAAGATACTGTGTTCTCTATATGAGTAAGTAGTTTCTGGTTTTAATCCCTGGGAAATTTTAACATTAAATAGACATAACGAACTAAACTGAACTAGACTGCTAACACTTTTGCATTAAGTTCAGAACATCAGAACATCATTAAGTAAATCTGCAAATTTGGGGGTATTTGAAGAGTTTATAGCATTCAGAAGAACATGAGAAGGGGCACCAGGAGATAAATAGTAAATACTTAAGTAATAAGACCATGGGGAAGAAAAGAAAAGAGCATGAGATTCATTCTATTAACTTAAACTATTTATTAGAAGTATTTGGAAAAGTGTTACTTAAGCCAGCAATTCAAAATGCCTAAAGGCAAAGTAAAATATAAATAATTTTTAAAATGTCAAATGGAATTTAATTTACCATTTATTGGCAGGATTGATTGTTTAAGGAATTATTTCAAATTAAGTTAATCAATAATAGTGAAGAAAATAATAAAAGAAATCGTGCTTGCTTTGCTAGATTTAAAAACAAAATAATATATACAGACTATATTTGAAGCCCTGGGGAAAGCTAAGTTTTGAATTTTCTTTTAAAAAATATTAAGCGTTGGGGCTGGGGATGTGGCTCAAGCGGTAGCATGCTCGCCTGGCATGCCTGGTGCGCTGGGTTGGATACTCAACACCACATAAAAATAAAATAAAGATGTTGTGTCCACCAAAAACTAAAAAATAAATATTAAAAATTCATTCTCTCTCTCTCTCTCTCCCTCTCCCCCCCCCTCTCTCTCTCAAAATAAAAAATATTAAGTGTTTATGGGGAGAAGAGATTGAACCCAGGCCCCTTTGCCACATGGTCACATCCCTCGTCCTTTTTATTTTTTTCTTCTGTGACAAGGTCTTGTTAAGTTGCCCTGGCTGGCCTCAGACTTTCAATCCTCCTCCTCAGCCTCTAGAGTTGCTGGGATTGTAGATGTGTGACACTCTGCCTGGCAATAATAAGTATTTTTAAGCCATAGTTAGCTTGTGAATAAAATGATCCCTTCACAGTCCCTTAAAAATTCACACTGATGTTTGCAAGTCTGAAAATGTCATTTTGCCCTTATGTTTGATTAATAGTTAGCTGGTTATAGAATTTAAAATAATTGCTACTAAAACTTTTGAAGGCATTGTTGAGTTTTCATTGCATGCAGTGATGCTGGTAAGTCCAATTATCGTTCCTTAATAATTAGCCTGTTGACTTTTAGCCTTGGTGTTTTGAAATTTTAGCACAATATATTTTGGCATTGTTTTTATCTGTTTAGCACCAAGTGGATAGTTTCACTTTGAAAACTCATATATTTCTCATGAGTTCTGGGAAATTTTATTTTACTAAAGATCACTTCTTTACTTCCATTTATTTATTTTTTCTGAAACATCTTTGAGTCGGGTATTGAATATCTTGGATAGATTGTCTAGGTTTCTAAACCTCTCATGAATACTTTTGTTGCTTGTCTTTTTCTTATGCCTGGGAGTTTCTCTTGACTTTTTTTTTTTCCCTCCTAAATGGAATTCTAATTGAGGATTGGGTAACAAATACTGACAGTATTTTGTGTAGCAGCCACAATTAATTCCATCAGACATTCCAAATAAAACACTAACAAAAATTTTTATAACTTCTATGAATGCTTTATTTTACTGATCATGTTGTTCATTTGCTAGTGTTTTTTCTTGTTTTCAGTCTTTTTTTTTATACTATCATATTTCTGCTTTCAGATTTTCTCCTTCCATGCTTAGGTTTGTTTTTAAGTTTTCTTCTGTTCTTTGAATTGTCTTTGCTTCCTTGTTGCTCGGATTCCTATTTATTTATTTATTAATTTTACATTTTATCCTTATGTTGATGGTTTTCTTTATTTAGTCTGGTGGCCCTTTGCTATTCATTTTTATTTGAGAATGTGAGCCTGGGTTGATTATTCTAGAGCCCTTTCTCGGGTTCTTCCACTGTGGCATATCTTGGTGTCTTTCCTGTTAGCACCATATGCTGAATGCAAATCAAGTTCTTTGCAGGTGGACAGGGCTCATCATGGGGTCAGGAACCAGCCTTTAGTCTGAGGAGCCTTCAGTGCAGGAATAGGTGTGCTGGAAAGTTCTTTTGTAATTATGATTCTCCCCAAATCATTTTATTATTATTATTATTATTATTATATTTTAAGAAGAATCTTCTGGTTCAGTGGGAAAACAGAAGGTGAGATAAGAGAAGAGAGCTAACAGGCTCAGGATTTCTGCCTGTGTGACACTTGATAAGAGTGTCACTTGATAAAAGAACATGCTTCTGTTTTTTCCATGCAGCAGAAATTTGTTGCCCTCTCTTGCTGGCCCATGATCCTTTCCCATTCTTTGCTGTTTGGGGTTATTACCTTCGAAAACACTTTAGTCATTTTTTGTTCTGTTTCAGGAGGCAGCGAAGATGGGTGTGTGCTTAGTTTTTATCCTGAACCAGGAATCTTAAGTATCTGGGCTGTTTGAGGATTTGATAATTTTATAGATATGAAAGAGATAATTATAATTATTTTCTTGGATTGTGTATTATAAAAAAATCATTTTGCACTCTGGCTCTCAAGTGAGATTTCTGAGTTCTTTCATTCAACAGGACATCTGTCAAAATAAGCAGCTTTACTAAATCTCATCTGACAAAACTCTGCTGCTGGATTCTCCCGGGTGGGTCAGTGGCTCCTGATGTCCCAAGACCAGCAGTTGGTGAAATTCTGTCTCTTCTGCCAGCCTCAGCTTGTTGATGATGTCTGTCCTCAGAATTGCAAAGTCCTTAGGGGGCAGTATTTAAGAGCAGGAAGGGGAGGGGGTTTCTTAATGCCTTGCTATAGAGGCTGGGGGCAGGGGGCATCCTGAGCATGCTCTTTTATGTTCTGTTGGCCAGCCCAGGTGTCCCCCCACCACCTGCAGTGGAGGCTGAGAACAGAGGGCAGGTCACAGGATAGAGGAAGCCAGAGGAGGGTTTGGGGCAGGCACCTGGCAGGGTGAACCAGTTTCATGTTGCCATTTCTCTTTTTCTGCCCATTTCACAAAGGATTTTTGACTCCTACCCCTTTTCCCTTTTATGTTACTTTATGTCATTTCACTCACATCTGTAAGAGAAAAACAGCTCCAATAACACAGAAGTCACTTTCTTCAGAGAGTGAGAGAAAAGCCAGGGCTCCGAATACTAAAAAAAAGATTTGATTTTTGAAAACTCCTCTGGGTGCCACAGCACGCACCTGTGATCTCAGTGTCTTAGGAGGCTGAGGCAGGAGGATCATGAGTTCAGAGGCAGCCTGAGCAACTTAGTGAGTCTCCAAGCAACTCAGGGACACCCTGTCTCTAAATAAAATGCAGAAAAGGGCTGGGGATGTAGCTCTGTGGTTCAGTGCTCCTGGATTCAATCCTTAGTATTAAGAAAAAGAAGGAAAACTCCGCTATCATCAGTTGTACCCCATTTTTGGTCATTTTTTGTATCTCTTCTCTGGGTGTCTGAGACTTAAACTGAGTTATATGAGCTGTCTCTGTAGCCCAAAGCATTGCACCTGTCCCGAGAGCCTGTTCAAAAGGGGTGTGCAGTGGCAGTGGCAGTGGCAGGAAAAGGCAGCCACTGCCACTGCCACTAGTCTGCATGCCCACTCGGAGTCCGGGTGCCTACCTGCCCTCCCTGCTGCCCTCCCAGGGACCCACTGTGGTTCTTTTTAGAACCTTACTTTCTCTGCCTGGAGTCGGGCTTGTTGGGAGACTTACACAGCTGTGGGGGGGGTCAGTTGTGTCTCATGTCCAGTTCCTTGGCCTTGGCAACTGTAGAGCTGGGGAGGCGTCTTAGAACCCAGAGCCCCTCCTCATTTTAGACTCAGGAGACTGAGGCCCCAGGTCCCTGACATTTCTGAGCCTGGTTTTCCTGCCCAGGGCCTTGGAGCGCCCCTTGGATCATCTAAAGCAATGGGTACAAAGGTTTTTACATGTGGATTTTTAAACATTATTTTTAACAGTAGCCAATGGCCTTGCCTGCTTAGTGATTGAATGATTTTTTTTAATAGCTTTCTAATTGTGACAACAGAAAAATCGTTATATTTTCTTTCTTTTTTAAAAATTTAGATGTATCCAGTTAAAATAGGCAATAGATGAGAATAAAAATGTTCTTCAAAAGCTAAGAAAAGTAAGTATTATGTGAATCATATTAGAAAAAAAACTTTTTATATAAATATTTTCACTAAGAGGAATGAATTGGAGTCGGTAAGTTCCTGGGTTTGCATTAGAAATAAAGCCCAACCCAGAGGTGCTGAGTGGGGGCATGGTCTCCCAGGTGTGCTTCAGAGCAGAAGAGAACCTCCAGCCCTGCTGAGCTCTTCAGCATTAAGGACCCAGAAACCCAGACACTGCCTTTCAAATGTGTGCATTGTATAATTTAGATGAGGTGCAATTTGGAGCCATTTTGATTTTAATCCCACTGTGGGTAGAGTCTAGCCCCGGGTGAGTGGAAGGAAGTCTGGTCTCGGTGGTGGCTCTCACAGCAATGACTGCCAGATTGGAGGAGCCAGCTTTACCCTTGGCCATCCCTTCAGGAGTTTTTTTTTTTTTCCTATGGGCCTGAGTTTCATCTACGTGTCTAGGGCTAGAGGCTCATGGAGCAAGTGGAAGTCACCTGAAAGTGTCCCCTGCCTGTGTCTGAATCCTTGTTACTGCATCTGAGTATCTCTTCTGCATATCTGCAGTAACACAGAACTTTTCAACGCAGGAGGCAGGCTCGCCCCGAGTTTGAAAACTTAGTTAACCCACAGATGGGAAAACAGCCTTCAAAGGTGAAGAAACAATGTCTCTGTCAGTAAGCAGCAGAACCTGGGACCAGCCCTCTCCTTTCTGACTCTGGAGCCAATATCCTGTCAGACCCTGTCCCCTACTTGACTCTAGAGTGTCTGCAGTGCTCAGCAAGAAACAAAACGAAAACAAAACCATGTGGTTTTGTGTTTTCATTTGGCTTGCATTCCAACTCAATTACTTAACTACATTTCTTGTAACTCTAATGTATTTCCCTAAGGTAAGTATAATCTCACACTAGTCTTTATTTTGTCCTACAGCACTTACTGTGGTTTTTATTGTTATTTTTTTAAGATGAATGTAATTAGGAAACTAAAATTCATTTCTCAATGAAATATTCTCTCCTAGGCGGATGAGTCTGCACCCGTCGGGAACTATAATCAGAGAAAGGAGGAGGAGCAGAATTTCTGGACAAGCTCACTCAACAGCTGCAGGCGCTTGCTGTGACCACAAGCAGAGAACATAGAACTGAGTATGCCATCTTCTTGCCTTCATTCCTTTCTTTCAGATATTATGTTGCTATCATTTTTACATTTGATTCTGAAATAAATATATGCTATAACAGCATAGATATGAAGAAATGACCACAATGGTCTGAATAATGAGCAGTTATTGTGCATGATAGGACATGTCAAATCCCAAGAGAGATGTAAAGATGTGCACGTCCTAGTCTTTGTCCTCAGATTACTCAAGATGTAGTTGGGAAAGCAAAACAGAGGTGCGAGAAGCTACGTAAACAAGTGTTAAATAACTAGGATGACGCCCTGAGTGTCAGTGTTGATGGGTAAGGAAAATGACTTGCAGTGTCTACTGACAGGGTCCCCTGTCTTTTTTTTTTTTTTTTTTTTTTTTTAATAATATTTATTTTTTAGTTCTCGGCAGACACAACATCTTTGTTGGTATGTGGTGCTGAGGATCGAACCTGGGCCGAACGCATGCTAGGCGAGCGCGATACCGCTTGAGCCACATCCCCAGGCCAGGGTCCCCTTTCTTATAAATGTTTTTTAAAAATTTGAAGTAGACACATAATTGTTTTTCTGCTGGAGAGAATGTTAATAATCTCTCTTACAAATTACAAAAGACTTGTAGGTATAAACAAACCCAATTTGTAGGGAGCAATAAAATATCAATTATTTAGACCCTTCAAATGCTGTTCCCCAGCTTTTTACACTGTGGGAAAAATGCTAAGAATATTGACTCGAAGATTCTAGAATTTTCACTGAATTCTAGCATTAAGAATGTCAGAATAGTGATATTTTACTTAACTTTTCCACCACAAACAACTATAAAAATCTGTGCAAATAAATAATATGCATTCTTTTCAAATGAAAATATAACATTAGTCAAAATGAGCCATATAGGACCAGAGAGCAATTTTCAATAAATTTCAAAGAATAGAAATTGTATATATTTTTTGATCTCTTAGAATTTTATTAAAGCTCAGTGACAGAAAAATAACTAGATATCATTAAAAGTCTGCAAATTAAGTTACATACTTTATCTGTATGATGCATTAATTCAAGAAAGTGTTGCACTGGAAATTGGAAAATATTTCAAATGATAAAAATGTATGACTCTGGGGCTGGGTTGTGGCTCAGCGATAGAGTGCTTGCCTAGCACGTGTGAGACGCTGGGTTTGAGCCTCAGCACCACATAATACCTTTATTTATTATGTCCAACTACAACTAAAAAAATATTTTAAAAAGTATGTATAACTCATGGGTTGCAGCCAAAGTAGTGCTTAGAAAGGAATTCATAGCTTCAATGAATAATTTTAAAAGATACCAAAAATCAATTATTGAAGCTGTTAACTTAAGAAGCCAGAAAAAGAATAAGGTAAACCCAAGGGAAAGGAAAAAATACAATGGGAACAGAAAACAGTGACATCAACAGATAAACAGTGGTGCAATCAGCAAAGCCAAACATTGACTTTTCTGTAAATATTAATCAAACTGATAAATTCTTAGCAACACTGATTAAGAGGAAAGAAATACAATAGTGATGAAGATAAATGGCTCTAGGTATATCCAGATACTCCAGTATACATTCAAGAGCTCTACCACTGAGCCACCGCCTCAGCCCTCATCCTAACTGGCTCTGATGGGAAGCTCACTGCAGGCAGACATTGTTCTAAACACTTTACGGATTGTCACTCACCTGATCCTCATGATAGCCTTAGGAGTCAGGTTCTGTTGTTATCTCAACTTTATTTATGAGAAAGGGAGAGCTTACAAGAAGGTCACCCACGGAAGAGAGAGAGCCAGAATCAAAACCCCCACTTGTGTTTCAAGCACTGTGTGAGAGTGCTCAAGCAGCTGAGCACTCCTGAATGGGGGACCCAGGCCGTGGGTGGGGTGCTCTTGTAGCCCAGGCCTCGCTCATATCAGCCGGTTCCTTGTCCACCCTCAGTCCTTCAGGTCACGTGTGCTCAGCACGGTTGTGGGAACCATTAGTTGTACTTTCCTTTCATTGCTTTTTTTTTTTTTTTTTTGGCCAGCTCCAAAAATGGAACAGTTCTTCAAGGTACAGAGGTTCTGCTCCAACTGGGTTTGTATTCGCATGTTTTTTCAAGAGATCTCATAAATGCTTTTTGTAGAACTGATGTGCTTACTGACAAAGAGGAAGATGAGGATTCTTCTGAGGAAGATGAAGAAGATGAAGATGATGACGAAATGGAAGAAAGTGGTGGAGAAGAAGAAGAATCAGCAGAGGAAGAGGAAGAGGAACAAGAAAATGAATCTCCTAAACAAACAAGTAGATTGGAGATTTTACTGCTCAGCAAGTTGGGGACCTTACATTTAAGGTAAGTAGAGAAGACGGGGACCTAGTGTAAGGAGAATGTTTCTAAAGGCTCAGTCTGTTTAAATAAGGGATTATGATTTACAAGCAGTAGTTATGTGAGAGTCTATTATTAACGTTACCTGTTCTAAAGATGTGGCTTTAGTGTTGATAAATCTTAACAAGGGGTAAAATTTTATAATTAGTTTCTGAATGTCATATGTACCAAGTTATTCAGGTGGGTTAGGCAGTGTTCTAGCTGAGGTAGGGGGAGCACTATCACACTTCTTCCTGTTGGCTTAGACTTGAAGGGGCGCACGTCCATTCTAGGCCTGTGCATACATAAGTGGCAGGTGGGATAGAAAAGTGAAGTTGTGGGGTTTTGTTTGTTTATGCAGAGCAGGGATCAGACCTGGCCTAGCCGGGCAGGTGATCTACCCCTGAGCTACAGCCTCAGCCATGCAGGTGTGGTTTGTAAAGGATTTGAGACAGTTTTCTGCTAGTGAAATGATTCAAAGAAATTTTTATTGAATATATAAATCTTGATCTTTTGTTCAAAATGTGACACTCATTAATAGTAAAATATGCAAGAATATTGTACAAGTAATATCTTTATTGTTTTTTGTTTGGTTTGGTACCAGGGATTGAACTTGGGAGTGCTTTACCACTGAGCTACGTCCCCACCCCTTTTTATTTTTACTTTGAGACAGGACCCCTTGCTAAGTTGCTTAGAACCTTGCCAAGTTGCTGAGGCTGGCCCCAAACTTGTAGTCCACCTGCCTCAGACTCCCAAGTCACTGAAATTACAGGCATGTGCTACTGCACTGAGCTAATACATTTTAATTCATAGGTTTTTATTTAACTTTTCCTGGAAAAATGCCACCAATACTAAATAATAATGTATATTCTAAGAAAGTCTTTGCTTTTACATGTCTTCAGTAGTGGAAATTACTGTTTTTCAAGGATGGATTATATTTCATACATGAACAAGTATTGTTTTCAATGGACAAGTATTGTTGAAAACATGGATTAGGTAGGTAGGAACATTGGGTAAACTATTTTTATTTCAAAATAGGGCTTAACTTAATAGAATCATTTTTCTTCAGGGATTTATATGATACTCCTGGAAGAAATTTTCCAAAGAGAGACTTACAAATTCAAAAATATTTTCTGCAATAATCAAATTGCTAGAATAAGTACGGGTCCTCATAAATGCTTGTGGAAATGGTCCCCATTTGCATGTAGAATTTGAATGTGTGTTGAGCAACCCAAAGGAATGATTCATTTATGGTCACAAAGGTATTGGGGTATGGCAGTAGGGAAGCATTTGATAAAAATTAGGATAAATATTGAATTAAGGAAATATTTCCTTTTTTCAGTGTATATTTTAAAGCATTAGTAATGAAATGCTACTCATGACTAGTGAGGTTCATTTTTAAATTTGTACTTTGTTTTGCGTTAAGAAAGGAGAAATTCTTCTTGTAATTGAGAAGAAGCCTGCTGGTTGGTGGATAGCTAAGGACAGCAAAGGAAACGAAGGTCTGATTCCCAGAACCTACCTGGAGGTGAGTCTTTGTTGTCTATGCTTTCTCCTTCAGATAGATCTCATTTTCAGTTAAACATTAAGCTATATTCTTGGATCAGTTGACTAGAGAATGACTTGAAATTTAAATTTAGTTTTACAGAGACAGGGCGTGGGGAGGACATTGCGTATTGAGGTCCTGGGGGCCTGTGAAGAGCTTGGGTGAAAGTGAGCCCCGGAGCATTCTCAGCAGGAGGTGGCTGTGTGAGCTGGTGGTTTTATAACAACTAAGGGGCATTTATTATCATAAAACATGGCCACTGTCCACTTGGTGTTTACTTCCACAAATACATGACCCCCTTACCAAGATATCAGCATACTGTCCATGCCTGCTTTGTCCTGAGTCACAGCACATGCTGCGTGGTGCAGACACCTGTCTGGATGAGCTCTGTCGGATGGAAATAAGAAAACCCACACACGGGATTCCAAGTCTTCCAGTGACCACACTGAGTTCCTGACGGGGGGGCGGGGTTATTCTCTGACACCACGGGTGTCATTTTCCATATCAGCTCCGTAGCACCAGCTAGTGTCCAGCAACTCAGTTGGATTCTGGCCTTAACTCCTGGATTTAGCACAGGTGTCACACAGTAAGGGCACAGTCCTACTAGACTGCCCTCTGTTCAGATGCCAGTCACATGTCCCAGCAGCCACTTGTACTTCTGACTGATTGGCCAAAAATTCAGAAGTCTCCTCTCCTTCTGCAGGGGTCTGATGATTCCCTAGGGTGACTCACAGAATTTGGGAGAACACTTTCCTGTCTGTCCTCTGTATCTGAGGATACAGAGCAAAAATATCTTAAAACAGTTGCATCTATATTGAACATGTACATTTCTTTTTCTTGTCATTATTTTATAATAAACTATACAATATAATAATCATTTATTTGGCATTTACATTGTGTTAGAGATCATAGGTATTTTGTATATGATATAAGGTATGTGGGAAGATGTGTACAGGTCATATGCAAATACTGTATCATTTTATATAAGTGACTAGAGCATCCTTAGGTTTAGTATCCATGGGGATTCCTGGGACCAATCCCCTGAGGATACTGCGGGACAACTATACTTGGATGTACCAGTTTATTATAAAGGATGCAACTCAGGAACACCAGTGAAGAGGACGCACAGGGCAAGATGTTGAGGTGGGGCATGCAGGAGCTAAGCATGCTGTTCCCCAAAGCCTTTGTGTATTCACCCACCTGCAAGATACCCAAGCCCCAGCCTCCCTGGGGTTTCTATGGAATTTTGTTTATTCTCATTAACTAAATCACTGACCATTGGTGATGAATTTAGTCTCTAGCTCCTCCATCCTCCCTAAAGTTTGGAAGGAAGAGCTGAAGGTTCCAACCTCTAATCCCTTCCTGAAGCTTTCTAGGGGTCCTCTAGAGGCACCTCACTAGCCTGCACACTAGAATGGTTGAACTTCTTAGGAATAAGAAAACTTCTTATGGATAAGAATTCAGGAAATTCCAAGAGTTTTAGGAATTCTTTGCCAGCAAAAGACACAAATATATATTTTCATTACACTCATTAAGAAGTAAACAAATAGGGGGAATTATTTTTAATATTTTATATTGTCTAATATATCAAAAATATCGTTTCAACACATGATCTATATTTGGACATTGAGTTACTTGTTTTATATTAGGTTCAAAATCCAGTGTGTGTTTACGTCGACAGCACATCTCAACCTGTGCTAATGTGAAGAGCTCAGTAGCCACGGGTGGCGAAGGGCTATGCACCACGCAGGACAGGTCGTCCTTTGGAAGGCAGCAAGCATTTCAGCTCGTGGTGACATTTATTCAGGGTGTTTGCAACCTATAATCACCGTTAATTATGCCACAAAGAACCTAAAATTAGCTTCTATGAATTACCAAAAAGTCTCCCCAAAGCAGCTCACCTGAGGTAGCTGTGTCTTCTCCCACGCATGGAAGGAGTGTGGAGATGGCTTTCTGGTGCTGGTTCAGGCCCCACCTGGAACTCCATAGCTCCAAGTGAGGCAGCTCTTCCTGGGTTACCTCTTTAGTTAAGTCAGTGGCCAAATCCTTTAATGATTCTGAGCAGCAAAAGGGAAAAGAGGAAAGAATCAAGAAATATGAGCTGCTATCTAAGGAGGTAAAAAGTTTTCTGGAAGTTAGAAAACTTCAGCCACGTCTCCAGGACCAGCATATTTAGTCCCCAGGCCACACCTAGCTGCAAGGGAGGCTGGCTGGCCAGATGGAGTCTCAGCAGGCTCCATGAGTCAGCAGTTCTGCTAGAGAGGAAGAGGTGGAGGGTGGCCACCTGCAGCCTGTTTGGATCAGTCTGCATGTACCTCTTTGTAGACTCTTGGTTGTTGCTCTTGGGTGAAATCCTACATGCTTGTCAGTGCTTCAAAGGGTTTACACCTTTATATCTTGATTTATTTTGCCAATTTTTTCTTGGCAAAATTATGGCCTCCAATGTCAAGAGGGCTTATTTCCCCATGCATCTGCCGAGGCTGGCCAGTACCAGTCTTTCTTAGCCTTTGCCAATGTGATCAACAAAACAGCCTCATAGTTTTTATTTGTACTTGTGATACTCCGAATGAGGCTGAGCATCCTTTCATATGATTTACGACCATTTGCGTTTCTTCTTTGTGGATAACCAGTTCAGTTTCTTTGACCATTTTTCAAATGAATTTTTTAAAAAAATCTTTTTCTTGATTTATAAGAGCTTTTTATGAAATCAACCCTTAGAACTTGGTGTTAATGGTTTCTTTATTGACCTTCAGCTGCGTGTATTTTTTATTAGTGAAATCTGCTAGCATTTCCATTTATGATTATTTAAATTTTGGTATCGTAACTGCAAAGGGCTTTACCCCACCTTTATTTTCTCCTATCAAAGGTAATTCTTTTAATTTTTTTCATTTGAATAAATTCTACCTGGGATTTATTTTGGTGAATTTGCTGTTTACTTTAGTCTTTGTCATTGTTTCACATAGTGAAGTTATCAGTCATGGGTTGAAATTTTTTTCCCTGTCACATATAAATTCCCCTCTGTGCCTGAAAGTTTCTGAAAGTCGTAGCATTTTTATTGGTTGATTTTTGTGTTAGTTGGAAAGCACTTCCTGTTTCAACACTTTTCCAGCCCTGTGATAAAGAAGAGGAGCAGGTGACAAGTGAAGAGGGCAGTGAGGAGGACACCGGGGGGACGGAGGGTGAATCCGAAGCTAATCAGAGGTACAGAGCGCGGGAGAGCGAGCAGCTTCTGCCAAATTTTTATTTATTTTTACTATTAAAATATTGCAAGATTTTCTTGAAATGGAGTCAACTTATACCTAGAGAGCTTTTCATATTATTGTTGACCTAAAGGTCATGGCTACTTTAGTTTTGCAATTATTTTTAGTGCATTTAGTTCTAGCTTGGCCTCGCCTAGAGATTGTTTGGTCTTCAGAATCTACTGAGTGTTTGTACTTGTTCTCTGATTCGTGTGGTGAGAGGCAGAGGCTGCGCCTGCACTTACCTGCTCTTTCATTTCCCCAGAACTAATACTCGCCGCAGCGCTGTTCAAAAAGCTATCTCAGAGGTTGGTATCTGCTGTCTTATTAATAATACTTTATATTTGATGTCTTATAATATTTTTGGCAATGAAGACATTTGGGATGTCTTAAGTGTTCTATTACCTTTAGTTCTGGTTGAGTTCAGATTCAAACCAGGATGGAGACTCTTCGAGACTGCCTAGATCTACCCAGGCTCAGGTGTGGAAGGTGCAGGGCAGAAGGCTTCTCTTTCTGCCTTAGCAAGCCTGAGCTGCAACCAGCATTTCTCATTAGGGCTTCTGTACAAAAAGAGTAGATCATTTCATTCATGGTGTGATTTCAGAGCTCGAAATCTTTCTCATTGATCCTATTCAGATTATTTATCAATTTGGCAAAGGCTGGCATTAGATTTTAGTTATTATTTGAAAAGTCTGAAAAACCCAGAAGGTAAGACACTATCTGTAATCCTGTCATTTAAAAAAAATGACATGACAAAATGAAAATTCTCCACCCCGTGAGTCATCACCATGAATGGTTCAGTTAGCATCTTCCTGACCTTCTACTGCTCTTCTAACTCCCAAGGAGATGCTAGTGGTATCATCTGCTGAAAGGCAGTGCAGTTGGGGTGGGGCTGGAGCAGGAGCATTACAGTCAGAATGTACTTGAAGCAGTGATCTAGAAACACAAAGCTCTGCGCCCAGCACTATGTGGGCCCCACATCCTTGTGAGAGTGCAGATCCAGTGATGGCCATGTCCTCTCAGGAATTGGGTCACGTTGCAGCACTTTCTCGACATGTGCACGTGGTGTTTTCCCGTTGGGTTGGGCTTGCTGTGGTGCTGAAGGGACACAGTGGGGAGGTGAGGAAGCATGGATGGAAGCGAGCAGACCTCTTTTGTTTGTCCTCTCCTCGGCAGATGAACACCGTGGATGTGTTAACCAGCATGGGGGCTATCCCCGCAGGCTTCAGGCCTTCCACACTCTCCCAGCTGTTGGAGGAAGGTACGGTGGCGCTCGGCCTCTGCAGCCATGCTTGGAGGCTAATTTTTCTCTGGTAGCTAAAACAAGTTGAGGAAGATGCCGAGTCTCACTTCTCTTTGGAGCACGTCCTTTCCTTGTCCCTCTTGTGACCATAAGCAAGGACTCCAGTTCTATGAGAGGACCATCTGTTTACATGTGTTGTGGACTCCAGCCCTTCCCTATTCTCTTTAATTGCCAGCCCTTTCCTGCTCTTTAGCCTGCCTGTCCTGCCTTCCCCTGCCACCACTGGGAGCAGCGCACCACAATGCCACCAGCCCATCCCGTCCCAGCACAGTGCCACCAGCCCATCCCGTCTCAGCACAGTGCCACCAGCCCATTCCGTCCCAGCACAGTGCCACCAGCCCATCCCGTCCCAGCGAGGAAGCCTCCCTTCCTCTGCTCCTCTTCACAGCAAGGGCTCTCCTGGAGAGTCTTCAGTGGGCTTTCTGATTCCTGTTCACCCTGGATTTCCCGCTACTTGGCAACTTTTGTCTAGAAGCTCATTTTGAAGGGAAGTCATGAGGGGCAGGCTGGCTCCTGGGTGCCTGAGCCATTAACTGCGGGTGGAAGGGCTGCTTCAAGGTTACTTCTGCTGGGAAGGTTCTTCCTGCCCCTTCCCATCCTGTAGTCTCAGGGTCCCTTCCACCTTGGCAGCGATGCCCGCTCTGGCAGCGATGCCCGCTCTGGCAGCGCGGCTTCCCTCCCACCCTGTGAGCACATACACTAGTCTCTTGTGCCTACTTCTCTGTTTCCCTCACTCAGCTGTGGTCAACAAGGATTCTCTGGCTCCATTTCCAGCTCCTAGCACAGCCCATGGCACAGGGCAGGGACTCAAATGATTTCTTTTTTTCTTTTTTTTTTTTTTAAGAGAGAGTGAGAGAGGAGAGAGAGAGAGAATTTTTATATTTTATTTTTTTTAGTTCTCGGCGGACACAACATCTTTGTTGGTATGTGGTGCTGAGGATCGAACCCGGGCCGCACGCATGCCAGGCGAGCGCGCTACCACTTGAGCCACATCCCCAGCCCTCAAATGATTTCTTAAACAAAAAAGTGATTTTATAATAAATGTTCTTCATGATAAAGTATCGAAGAGAAGTATAAAAATTCTTAGGTATCTCCCATAGCCTGCGTGGGCAAGGGAATGGCTTCCCTCCAGAGGGATGGGCTGGCTGGGAATTAATACTTAAAAAAAGTACCACGAGATGACCTCAGAACACAGGAAAGCAGTTTCAGAGCAGGGGCATCAAAGGGCAAAGCTGACCAGATGGGTCTAGCTCCTAACAAAGAATGGAGCCCGCGCTTGCTTTATTTATATTGGAACACATCAAAGACTTTTGGTAGAAAATTCTTCACCAAAGCAGGATAGAAGTGGGGACAGGTAGGCTGCTCCATTCCTGACAGGTCATACCCATTTCCAGTGCTGCGCAGGACCTTTTGGCAGAGTGGAGGGGGAGTTCACTTGCATTGGGTGGTCTTGATAGCAGAAGTGCCACTATAAGTTCCCAAATACGAGACCTACCCCCTCGCTGGCTTCAGTGCTGAAAAGATCCTCGTGCATTTTGTGGATGGATTCCTGTACTTTTGTGTTAAGAAGTAAAACTAGGTTCTGGGGCCGGGCTCAGTGTAGAGCGCTTGCCTAGCACATGTGAGGCACTGGGTCCATCCTCAGCACCACGGAAGAGTATATAAATAAAATAAAGGTATTTTGTGCCTCTATAACTAAAAACATATATGTGAAGAAAGAAGCAGGGCTGGGACTGGGGCTGGGCTCAATGGCAGAGCACTTGCGTAGCATGTGTGAGGTACCAGGTTCCATCCTCAGCCCCACATATAAATAGATAGAAATAAAGTTACATCAACAACTAAAAAAATTTAAAAAAGAATCCAAACTAATGGTTATGTATTTTTTCTAAAATATATAAAAAATGTTACAGATTTCTGCATTTTATAGAAATATTTGAATAAATCATCTTCACTGTGAAGCATGTTGTTGGTCTAAACTCTTTAAGATCTTCCTTAAAACTATCTTAAAGTAGTCTTTTATCAGTTTTTATCTTAAAATTTTGAGCATGATCCTATCTTGGTTCATCTGTCTTGGAAAGCAAGTTGCTAGTAAGCCCCTAGGCATTTTGGAAATATCTGTTCCTAAATTTGTAGCATAATATCTTAGACTTTTGGTTTTGAATTTCATTCTTCTTTTTATAAGAAAATAAAGGAAAGCTGTTTTTTCAGGGAATCAGTTTCGAGCAAGTTACTTTCTGCAACCTGAGCTCACGGCATCACAGCTGTCCTTCAGAGATCTGATGTGGGACGCGAAGACAGGCACTGTGAGTACAGCGACAGCAGAGAAGCTGCAGCCTGGCTGCCGTTGTCCTGGGGCCAGCACATGAGTGACATATGGCTTTAAAGCAGTGATGTTTACATAGTCAAGGCAGCACCTAGACTTGGTCCCCTGACTCTGGTTTCTCTTAGCGGTTGTGCCCTCCTCCCAACGCCACAAAGGATGTAATACTGCGTCTCCCTGTTCATCATGCTTTACCTCAGTGTCTTCATCTGGGAACAGGGATGACAGTCGTCCTAACATCGAGCAGTTGTGAGAATTTATGAAGGCTTTGGCAGTGCCTGGCAGAGTATGAGAACGCAGTCATACTGTGGCCAGCACTGTGCTTTGGATAGGTGCCCCACGGCCCATGGGTCAAGGCTTGCTGCCAGCCTGGGGGCTATTGGGAAGTGGTAGGACCTGGAGCTGGGTCCTAGTGAGGGGAAGTTACATGGCTGAGCCACACCCATGAAGGGATTGTGGGACCCCAGCCCCTGCCTCTCTCCCATCTGCTTCCTGGCTGCTGCGAGGTGACACATCACGCCACCATGTGCTCCCCGCTCTGATTCCCTGCCTTGCCACTGGCCCCAAAACAGTGGAGTCAAGCGACCATGGACTGAGACCTCTGAGACCAAGAGCTAAGCAGACTTTGCTCTCTGCAAGCTGCTCATCTCAGATCTCTTGCAGTGGGAAGCTGCCAGCTCAGTCAGGAAGAGTGGAAGTGACATGATCTTAATTGAGTGGGAATGAAAAAGTCGGCAGAACTTCATGATCACACTTTTTGGGTACCACCAAGAAAAAAAGATTTTTGCTATGCCAGTATTTGAAGTAGAATATGCTCTTGATCTTTAATTCTACTTTATATCTGCCTGTAACAGATATAAACTGCATTAGAGTATGTCACTCCCTTCCCATTTACCTTGACTTTACCCCTCAGTGGTGGCCGGGGTGGTAGGAAGGGGGCTACAGAACTTGGTGCCCCTAATCCTCTCACCCTGAGCATCAACTGGCGCCTTAGTAGGAGGTGCTGTATTGCAAGTGGGCAGAGGGGCTGCTTGGTGCACCAGTGCTGAGCAGATCACAGTTAATGCCGTGAACTTGTGCCCGGGAACTAAAAACCCAGCTCTCACTACTTAAATAAAAAGGTGACAGATTATTGATATTATCTTATCTTTTACAACAATATAAATTATTTAAATGAAAAGGCTTGTGATCATAAAGCAGAATGTAAAGTTTAGCTAATTGAAGCTGTTCTTTAAAAATAAAAATACAGAATGCCAGTTTATTTATTCACAATCTGACCTTTATCTGTGAAATAGATTTGAACAGTCAGACCAAACATGACATTCTATGTCAAAGCATCTAAGAGCCAAAGAGGAGGTAGCTGGGTGACATTCATGCCAGGTATCTTGGTTGTCATGCTAGGGTAACTGTCTTCAATTCCACACATCGTATGGGAATGGACCTGGAGACTAGAATACAGTGATTCAAGGGTCAGGTCATATATTTTACCTGCTAGTACTAGTAGTCTTTCATTGAAGTTTTTAAGTAGTTAAGAAAAAAATGCAAATATTTCAAATATAACTTTATGCAAAATTTACCTGAAATAACTGGGTTTGATTTTGAACAGACTATTGAAACTCTGTGTATGTATATCCATGTAAAAGTTTTCCTTTTTGTATTCTATGTATATCTTCTTAAGCTGTATTTTACAAATGATGCTTTGGAAATGGATTTGTACTACTATTAATAGGTTTTTGTGTTTTTCTTTCAGATTAAGTCAAGGCCAAGTCGTGTTTCCTTGATCCTCACCCTGTGGAGCTGTAAGATGATTTCTCTCCCAGGAATGAGCATCCAGGTGCTCAGCAGACATGTTCGCCTCTGTCTGTTTGATGGCAGTAAGGTAAGCTCACTGAGTTGACCATCTCACATAGGGACATGCAGGCAGAGGCCCTCTGGGGAGGGGACTCCAGGGGGAGCAGGGTGGCCGCCAGTGTGGAATCCTGACGGGGAGTGTCTGGAAGGCAGGCAGTGTGAGAAGCAGTGCACGTCTGTCCTAAAAACAGCAAAGGGCACTGAAGGAGGTGACATGATGAGATTCATGTTCTGGAAAGATCTCTGGCTCCTCTCTGAAGAATAAATAGAAAAGGTAAGTTAACGGGAGGAGAGAGCAGCCAGAGGGGACTCAAGTGGACCACTGGGGGCAGGGCCATGGCACAGCATGGCAGGCAGAGGACAATAGGCATCATCTTGAAGAAGCAAAATCTGGATCCAGCTTGCTTAGGATTGCTCCTGGTGCTGGCATTTGCACAACATGGGACCTTGACCTTGCTCTCAGGCTCCTCCTCTTGTACCTCCTGGGATCAATGTGAGCAAACTGGGTTAATATAAGTAAAGCAGGGAGAACAACACATGGAGCATAATAAGTGCAACCAAAAGAATGATGACTATTACATCTTGGGTAGAGATCAGGTGGGGGGAGATACAGGAGGCAGGAATCAACGGGATTGGTGGTGGGCTGAGTGTGGAGGGTGGAGGGAGAGCAGGTGTGGAGCGGGCAGTAGGTCTCAGACATCCACCCCTGGATAGACCATGGTCACACGCACACAGGTAGGGAGGCCTGGGAGAGGACTGGGTGTGGCGCTGCCCTGGTGGTTTTCTTCCACCTGAACTTGGAGTAAGGGTGACCACAGGGCTACTGTGCACAAAAGCACCACCGCAAACGCGCCAGGAGGTGTCAGCAGTGACCAAGAAGAGAGGACCTGCTGTACTCTCCTGTTCTCACATGAGAACCGAAAAGAAAAACTAGAATTTCACTTTAATAATAGAAAATATGGGATTCATTTTATATCCAGATCCTAGAAGCTCATTTATGAAATTAATTTTTATCAGAGTTTGAAATCGAGAAGTTTTACATCACATTTAATAGTTAGAAAAATGCATTATTTGCTCTTTGAAGGCTTCTTTAACAAATCTAGCCTATTACAAAAGGAAAGCTCTGTTGTCAAGCCTGGGCAGTGCCAATCCAGGACGTCCTCCCAGCACCCACCATCCTCACAGGGCAGGTGCACCCACACCTGCAGCGTCGGGGGGAGCCTCAAGCCTCTGGGTCTGCTGCCTGCTTTTCTTTTTTGTTTTATTTTCTAGGGCTGGGAGGGAGCCCGGCTTTGTTCTCTCTCCCTATTGTCCTCTGTTCTCTTTCCTCCTTCTTGCGTGTGGCTTATTCTTTTCTTAGAACTCCATTCTGAATTATCCGTGGTGTTGAGTGGTCTCTCTGATCTCTTCAAGGCATTCCATCTGTCCTTTTCTGTTTGTAAAAGGCCACTCTGACTTTTCCCCAGGAATGTGAAAGATCCTTCTTTAAGGCTCCCCTATAGAGGATCTTCTGCCCTTAACCTTATTGGGAGCAGAGGTTCTTACCCTCAACTGCATGCTGAAGTCGAGGAGGAGCTTGAGAACCACACTCCTGGGGCCCATTCCTGGAGGGTCTGATTTGACTGATTTGTGTGCATCCTGGTCATTGGGAGTTCAAAATTCTTCCTAGTTATTTTAATTATAGATGGACTTGGGATTGCCTGGTACAAAGAATAAACACCCCTCATGGGGGAGCTAGAAACATAGACATGGGCTCAAATTCTGGTCATTAACTGTGATTCTGGGAAAGTCCCTTAACATTTCCATACAAACAGAATAATATTTACCCTCTTAGATTTCCTGGGTGGATTAAATGAGACAAGTATGCAGAATGCTTAGGACAGAGGTTTCTGGCCCAACACTGTCAAAAAATTCTTCTCTGAACTTCGGGTCATTTTCTCTAATAATATCTATCCTCCATAAAGATGGAGGTCAGAGGACCTGGATCTGCAAGGCACATATGGATTCATCATCAGTAGCGAGGGGGTGGGAGCTGCCTCTGTGACCCCTTCTGTTCTTGGCCTGGTGGTGGGGATTCCTCTCTCTTTGGGATCCAAGTAATGTAAAAGATGATATTTATATTTAAATTGTAATTTCTAGAGTCAATGTTAAAATTTGTAAAAAGCCTTTGACTTGCCAATAATATCCCTCTGTCAAGATGTGAGATGAGGCCTAGAACAGAATAGCTAACCTATCCACAGGCCTCTGGTGGTTTGCAGATGTCTGAAAGTATTCAAATGCCTGTACATGCCACTGTCTATGAGAACTATAGGGATGCACATGCCCTGCTAGGTATGTTCATTCCTAAGGGGAAAAGATGGGGCCCAGCTATGCTCCACATAGATCCAAGTTCAGGCAGGTGTTTGGCAAGCATTAAGAAACGGCATCTGCTCATTAGATGAGCCAAGGTGAAGAGCAATGTCTACTAAAATATTAGGTTAGTGGAACCTGGAGCACACAATTTTAGAAGGGAAAGTAATAATGTCTACTTGAGTATGTAATCCCTTTTCCTCTTTTCTTGAGTATATATATTTCTGGAAAAGAATAGAAGACTTTATCGAAGTTAAGAGGCCAAAAAAAAAAAAAAAAACAGAATCATAGTAAATCTTTGCCATTTGGGTTTCATTCATTCATCATTAAAAAAGTGGTCCTGCCTGGGACTGGCTTTGATTCTGCCCTTGTCTTGCCAACAGCCATCCTTACCCCACCCAGGATGGAGGTGTCCAAGGATGGCTTCCATCTGGTTATTGAACTGGAAGACCTGGGGCCACAGTTTGAGTTCCTCGTGGCCTACTGGAGGAGGGAGCCTGGTGCCAAGGTGAGTCGGGCTTTGCGGGGAGATGGCATAGCTCTCTGAGGGTGGGTGAGGAGAGCCAGGTCCTGCAGTGCTCACTGTCTGGGCAGCCTGAGAATGAGCAGCTCTGGGTGAAGCCTGTGGAGGGAGAAATGACTAGATGCTGACCATTCCTTGGGCCTCTTTAAAAAATAAAAATGCCAAGTCCACTTTGGTCTTGGTTGAGAACATTTTCAGGCAGATCTGCTGAAGTTTGGGGGACAGTCTCATGCCCCAAACTAAGCTAGATTGACCTGGAACATCTTTTGAATGGACTTTTCCCCTCTCTCATCAGCTGATCTCCTCAGCCAGTTAAGGGAAGCAGGCCAGGGTGTTCCAGATCAACTGGATGATTTCAAGAGCCTACGAGGCTGGTACAAGCCTCTTGAGGGTGTGGATCTTGGCAGGGAACAGAAGGGGGCAGCCAGCCAGGAGCTGGCTTATGAATAAGCCCATTTAATTAGGAGCAGGTAGGCCATGCAGAAAGCCCGGGAGGGAGCTGCCCCTCCCCGTGGGAAGGCTGCTGTAGTCCAGGTGAGTAGAGTCCAGCCCTCACAAAACAGCAGCAGCAGAAGGAGTGGGACACCAATGGAAAGTGAGGGGACACTCAAATCCATGGAGCCCCTGTCCAAGCTGAGAGGGAGACAGGGCCTAGAGGCCCGCTCCCATCAGCACCAGGAAGTAATGGGCTTTCTCAGAGTATTAATGTGGGCTCTCACAGAATCCCTGAGGAGAGGTGGCAGAGTCTCCTTTCTCCAGGGACCCCTACCTGTGGTGGCCTTGCTTCCTTCCGCTGAGTCCTCTTCCTGTGGCTCCCTGCCCAGCTTACTCCCAGGCCCTGCCCTTCATCACACCTTCCAACATATGCCTATGATGGTGCCTTCCCAGCCACTCAAGGCCTCTGAGCCTGAGGCCTCTCACAGTATCCTCTCCCCTTTATCCCTACTTCCAGATCTAGGTATTTAGTTTCCCAAGACCAAAGTCTTTGGAGAGGAATCCCATTGTTCATGCTCATCGGGCCAAGCTTAGTGGTTGCAGGGAGCTAGTTGGTCTCTGATAGGACCCTTCTCACACCAGAGGTATCCCAGATCACTTAGTGGTGTCTGAGGGCAGTGTATATGCCCTGCCACACACTCAATAGGGGCTTTAGGTTGGGAAGTGTCCCCTGGAAGGTGGGTGGGGGCAGGTAGGGCAGGCAATAATACCAGCCCTTATCCCCATGAGGTCAGAGCCAACTGATAGGACATGGCATTGCCAACCAGACAGGTGGAGTGGTGCTGGGGACAGGGTCAGCACCTGGCAGGAGGCAGCACACAGCTCCCTCAGATTCTTTGGGACAGAGTGGCTCCCCACCCTTGTAACTGGCAGGGCCAGTGCTGAAAGAGAAGTATGTGCCCTGAGTCACCTAGGCTCAGCCTACACAAGCCTCTGCAGGCTCAGATGCAGAGCACAGGCCCGGGGCAGGCGGTGGATGTGGAAAGGTGGACAGCGGAGTGCATAGACAGAGGGATGGATGGGCAAGTGGGGAGGCATGGCCCACCAGCTCTCTGATTTTATGCACTGATCTCTGTGGCAGTAGTGACCATGCCAAATCCTTGCCCAGTCAGATTTCCAAATTTCCAGTCTCTGCTCAAATATCATCCTTTCAGAAAGGTTTCTGCTAACCACATTGTCTAAACTAGTGCCTCCCTGTCACTCTCTAGCCCCTTGCCTTTTCTCTGCACAGCTTTTATGGCCACCTGACATGTATGTATATATTGTTGGTCTTCCCCACGAAAGCTCTACAACAGCAAAGACTTTGCCTCCTTCGTTATATGCTCTGTCCCTGTTCCTGGAACAGTGCCTGATACTTATTAGGTGCCTAATAAACGTGAGTGGATAAACGAGCAAGTGAGTGCAAACATGCGTGAGTAACAGGGAACATTCTGTATGTACCCCAGATAGGAAATTTCTGCAGTGTTCCCTTCCTGGCTCTCCTCAACCTTTCCAGTCCTGCTACCCTCAGAGAATAACTGTGTTTTCTATTCTCCCAAAGGAACAGAACAAAGTGGTGAGGAGTAGGGGCGTTGTTCCTGTGCACCTGGAAACCATGGACCCAGGAGCCACATACTGTGTGAAGGCCTAGTCTCTGGTGAAGGTCATCGGGAGGCACAGTGCCTTCAACCAGGCAGAGTGTGTGGAGGTGCAAGGTAAAGAAGATCTGCCTGTCCCTTGGGCCCCGCAGAGGTGACAGCCCCTCTTGGTGCATGCTCAGGTGCCTTTGATTCTGAGCCTTCCCTTGATTTCACAGACCTGGGTGGGTTCCGGTGAATGTGTGCAGGAGGCCATCCTAGTGCTGGGTGGGAATCTTTAAGCAGCTGTCACTCTCCCTGTGAGAGCTTCCTCCTCCCTGGGCCAGATGTGTCAAGGCTGATGAATACTGCCTGTGATTAGAGGTGGCTGCAGGAGAGGCCACCAGGTTCCTTGGTGAGCCTGGGAAGGAGGTCATACACCATACAATGCCACAGTTTCTTTTATTGGAAGGGGCTTTATGGAGTGTCTCCAGAAGCCTCTTTTTTTTTCCCCCCTTGACATTAAAAAAAAAAATTTTTTTTTTTTAGTTGTAGATGAACACAATACCTTTAATTAATTAATTAATTTTTTTATGTGGTGCTAAGGATTGAACTCATTGCCTCACAGGTGCGAGGCAAGTTTTCTACCACTGAGCTACACCTCCAGACCCCCCTTGAAATGTTATGGTCTAAAAACTTGAATAACTTGAAAACCCTTTTGGAAAAAATAAACCCAACAAAATTCTACATCCTATGATCCTACCATTCAAATATCACCACTTGTGTGTGTGTGTGAGTGATCTTTTAGCCTTGAATATATAGTACATTCATATGGTGCAAAAAATATAAGAGACACATGGAAATTTTATTTTCCATATCCATTTTCCCCACCCATAAAATTCCTATACCCTCTACCATAGATACGGACTTCTTGCATATACTTCTGAAGACTTTTTAATGCATATACAAGTAAATGAGAATATGTTTACATATATTGCCTTTCCTTTTCTTTGTGGGGTGGGTACTAGGGATTGAACTCAGGGGCACTTGACCCCTGAGCCACATCCCTAGCCCTATTTTGTATTTTATTTAGAGTCAGGGGTCTGTCTGAGTTGCTTAGCATCTCTCTGTTGCTGAGGCTAGCAAAAATGGTGGCATGTTCTATACATTTTTCTGGATCTTGTCTTTTTCATTTTATGTATCTTATAGATTTTGCCTTATTAATAAAGTAGTTCCTTTATCCTTCATTATTGCTACATACTATTTCATTATATGTATATGAAATAACTGATTTAACTAGTCCCCTATTAATGGGCACTTAGTTTTTCCCAAAATATTTTGCTATTACAGCCAATGCTCTAATTAATTTCTGCTAATACATTGATTATTTTGCCAGGGATGGGTGTGTAGCTCAGTGGTAGAGGGCTTGTCTAGCATGCACAAGACCTTAAGTTTGACCCTCCCAACATTGTGAGAAAAAAAAAAGATAATTTTTCTGGTATACATTTATTTGAAGAATAAATTATTCGAGGTAGATTGACTTGGTTGAAGATATAGACCTTTAATTTTGATTGCTGTTTTCAAATTGCCCTCCAAAGGAGCGTAGCCCTCAGTCATTACCTACACGTCGGAGTTCTATAGCATATAAACACTGTGCCTATTTTTCTGTTTTTCCCCAATAACTAACATATCTATAACTGTTCCCATGTAAATTTTCTGATTATTATTTTATTCACTTTCAAAAAAAATCATGTCTTGTTTAAAAAAATCCAATCAACACAGAAATTTTAAAAAGGGTCAGAGTTAAATATTGTTCACTCTTCCCCATATACCACTCAGGAGGTTTCCTTTGGTGAGTCTGGCATTTAATCCTCCCAGTACTGTCTGTGTGATTCCAGTGCTCACACACACAAAGGGGCCTATCCCATACCTAGTGTTCTGTGCCTGGCTCGTCTTCACTTGGCAATATATCATGAGCATCATTTTATGTCGGTATCTTTGGGTCCACCTCAGTTTTTTTAAATGCTGCATAGTAAACCAGTATATTTAATATCTCCTTATTAATGAGAATATTTTGTGTTTTCTAGTCCTTTGCCACTATAAACCATGCTGTAGTAACCAAGTGTGTATCTGTCCCAATTCTCATTTTAATAGCTGAATGACTAGCCTACCATTCTGGTGAATCCCCTTTATTGGGTATTTGAATCACTTCTGTTTGCTTTTTGGGGGAGGGGAGGTACCAGGGATTGAATTTAGGGTCACTCAACCACTGAGTCATGTCTCCAGTCCTATTTTACATTTTACTTAGAGACAGGGTCTTACTGAGTTGCTTAGCACCTTGCTTTTACTGAGGCTGGCTTTGAACTTGTGATTCTCCTGCATCAGCCTCTCGATCTGCTGGGATTACAGGCAGGCGCCACCACACCCAGCTTTCATTTGCTTTTGAAGATGATATTCATTCTTTTATTAAATGAATATTTACTGAGTATTCACTGTGTGCCAAATCCTGGCCTGTGCACTTGGATACAGCAGGGAAATCCCTGCTCTCAAGAACCTCCCTTCTAGTGGAGACAGATTCCCAACAAGCAAAAGATGGGATGGTATCAGTGGGTTCCATGAGGAAAATGTACCAGAACAGGCCTGGAGGGGTAGGAGGGGCAGGGACCACTCTGGGCAGAGAAGGGGGTTCTGTTGCTGTATTCCAGAAGTTTCCATGAACAGACCGATGCATATAATTGTTTCCTTTCTTGGAATTATTTTTTTGGAATTGAAATCATAGGAGTGGATTGAAAGGGATGAACATTTGTGTATCTCTCAATGTACACTGCTAAAATAATTTTCAAAATCTTTGAAACAATATGCATGGCCCCAGCCACTTGTGTGACTACCAGCTTCTCCACAACCTCCCTGGCTAAGTTATCCTTCACATTGTGAGCTAACTACCCGACCAGGGGGTGCTTAAATGAGCTACTCCAGGTTACACAGAACGGAGATGGGAAAATACTGCATTCCCCTTCTGCATCTCCAGATGCCCAGGTCTGGTCCTTTCTGCTACATTTACAATTACAATAATTATGGGCTTTGGAGCTAACCCTATCTGTGTGACCTGGGGTAAATTGCCTAACCATTCTGAGCATAGAATCATCTTATAAAAGCAGAGAAACTCATGCCCATTGCAAAGAACAGGGGTTTACCACCCAGCCCCCAGAATAGAGATGGAAGGAGGAGCCACATAACAGGGGCTTGATATATCATAGTTATTATGTGACTGTTTTCCGGACTTAATATTCTCCTCCATAAGATGGATCAGTGCTAAGAGCAAATTGCGAAACACTTTGTTTTCGGTTACCACCAGCCAGTTCTGGGGCCTGGCCGGGTGCCTTCCTCTGGCAGCTGTGCCAGGTATGTGCTAACACCACTCTTGCCTTCACACACAATGCTCCTCCCTTCCCCTTCCTGAGAAAGAGATTTTAATCTTCTCTGGAGCTTTCTGGAAAGCATACCTTAATCTAGATTTTCTAGATTAAATCTAAAATTTAGATTTTAGAAAAATGGCGGCAATTTTGGTCACCATGGCACATTATCAAATCTCAGGTTTCTGGCTTCTGCCGTCTTGATTGACATTCGGCGTCAACTCCAGGGGTCAGGGGAGGCCTGGGTTTGGAGGCTTCCCCTTCATTGTGGTTTCTAAGCGTCTTCTTGTCTTTCTGTCTCCAGAAGAGGCTCTCCCGCTGGCCCTGGCCCTGTTTGCCTTCCTTGGCTTCATGCTGATCCTCGTGATTGTGCCGTTCTCCATCTGGAAAATGGGTCAGCTGCTCCAGTACTCCTGCTGCCCCGTGGTGGTCCTCCCAGACACCTTGGTAAATAAGCTTCCTCTTTCCTTGCAGCATGACGCTGATCAGAGGGCTGTACCTTAGGCCTTAGGTGGGCATGGCATGCTTTTTGTGGGTTTTTTGGTTTTTAGAGAAGAGCACCTGTCTCAGTCTGTATTGCTAGAATAGAATATCACAGATTGGGTAATTCATAAACAATAGAAGTTCATTTGGTTCTGAGGAAAATATGACCTTTGACCTTTGGGTTTGACTTTATTTTGCTTAACATAATATTCTTAAGTTCCATTCTTTATGACTGGCTGAAACTCCATTGTGTATATATACCACATTTTCTTTATCCATTCTTCCATCGATGGACACCTAGGCTGGTTCCACAGTTTGGCTATTGTGAATTGTGCTGCTATAAACATGGGTGTGCACGGATCACTATAGTATAACAACTAATTCTTCAGGATAAATACTGAGGAGTGGTATAGCTGGGTCATATGGTGGTTTCATTCTTAGTCTTTTGAGGAATCTCCGTGCTGATTTCCGTAGTGGCTGTAGTAATATACAATCCTACTAACAGTATAGAAGTGTTCCTTTCTCTCCATGTCCTCTTCAGCATTTATTATTGTTTGTGTGCTTGATGTTGCCATTCTAACTGGAGTGAGATGAAATCTCATTTTAGTTTTGGTTTGCATTTCTCCAATTGCTAATTATGTTGAACCTTTTTTTAATGTATTTGTTTGCCATTTGCATTTCTTCTTTTGAGAGATCTGTTTAATTCATTTGCTCATTAATAAATTGAGGGTTTTTTTTGGTGGGGGGGAATACCAGGGATTGAATACAGGGACACTCAACCACTGAGCCACATCCCCAGCCCTGTTTTGCATTTTATTTAGAGACAGGGTCTCACTGAGTTGCTTCGCACCACGCTTTTGCTGAGCTGGCTTTAAACTTGGGATCCTTCTGCCTCAGCATTCCCAGCTGCTGGGATTATAGGCGTGCACCACAGAGCCTGGCTGAGTTTTTTTGATGCTGAATTTTTTGAGTTCTTTATATATTCTGGCTTTTAATCCTCTGTAAGAAGAAGCAGCACAGTTTTTCTCCTATTCTGTAGGTTCTTTCTTCCCATTCTCAAGTCCTTTTACGATCTACATCAATCCATTGGTGAAAGTAGAGCCCTCAGCTAATCATCTCTCAAAGGTCCCACCTTAAGGCTGTTGCCTTGGGAATTTAGTTTGCAATACATGCTTTTGGGAGAACATATTCAAACCACAGCAATTTCTAATCAGAGGGTCTAGGAGAGATCTCCCTTCTCCAGGGTATAGGCACCTCCCTGAGGCCACCTCTGCTTTCTCCCAGGACCTGGCATGAACACAACCTGGTGTTTGCCCAGCCCAGGATGCTTGCCATTTCAGGAGTCATACACAGTTTTTCTCTTCTGAACTGTCCTGCTGAACCTTCTTGGTCCCTTTCTACAGTTCCAACAGTGGCTACATTCAATAACATACTCCAACTCAATATATTCAACTGATCCGCCAAGGGCATCAGGGTAAAGAGCATGTGTGGGAACATGGGAAGTCTGGACTATGCTTTGTCTTTGGTGGGGATGGCGTGGGGACATGGGGGGCAATTTGGACTTCATAGTGACTCCCAAAGACTAGGGGTCCCTGCCGGTGTTCCTAGCTCTGCACTAGCCTAGGATTCTTATTCTACTCCAGGGAACACAGAGCACAGGAGTGAGTGTGCCCGGGGCCATGGTGGGGAGAAGCAGAAGCCAGCAGTTCCCACACGGTGCATCTGGCCACCTCTCTAGATGCCTCCCTGGATATTCCAACTTCTATTCTGTTTTTTTCCCCTGGATTTCTAAAGTGGACAAATTCTCTGAGTCAATGCATTTCCCCACGGTGCTGTGTGAGAGATAGATCATTAGTGTCCATTAAATCCCAAACACATTCTGGAGCCGGGCGTCACTACCACCATCCCCCTTCTCTCAGCAGAGCCTAGCTTCTCCGACAGTTGCATTGTTTATACATAATCCTCCAAACTGTTAAAAAAAAAAAAAAGCGATTTCCAGCCAGCCTTGCAAAATCCACTCATTTTGCCAATTAAACTGTAGAAAATTACCAATCGGAAATCCTTGGCAATTCTCCAAAATGTCCTTCCAGGTTTGTGCTTATTTTATCTGTGTGGGTGAAATGTTACATGTCTATATCTACAATTTTACAATTGGGATGGCTGCACTTTGAAATGTGCCATGAAGAATTCCTTTCCATTAAAGTTTATATCACCATGTAACAGTCAAAGCAAAAGTACCCATGCAAGGACAATCATGTTAATTCGGTCCAGTGTATATTCTCTATTTAAAAATATAATTTTTCCCCATGTCTTTCATCCATAGTTGCTTCCCAGGGATGGGGCTTTGATGCTAAAGGGTCTTTCTTTCCTTTCTGTGACTGACTTCATTCTTTCTTTTCTTGCTGTCATATTCTACTATAAGGTGGGTGGCAAGCATAGAGATGGCCCCAAGTTAGTAACATTGGATCACCCCAAATGTGGCCTTGTGTGCTTCACAGAAAGTGGCATTTGTGAGTTCAGATGCTTTTGGGGATCAAATAGGTACTGGAAAAAAATGTCAATGCAGTACAATGACCATCACTCAATAAGAAGAGGTGATGGACCCAGGGAAAATCATTCCATCTAAAGAAAGCAGCTGCTTTTTAGCTCCAGAAGGTTGCCACAAAGGTCTGAGCCAGTGCTGCCAGACCTCCAAGATTCATTTATTTATTTTTTGCAGTGCTGGCGATCAAACCCAACTAGACATGCATTTTCCCACCAAGCTACACCCCAGCCTGAGATCTCCAAGATGTAAATAGGAAACCTCGAAGTCCAGATCCTTATGAGAAATCTCATGATTTTTAAATATTGAAAACATATTTTGGGGGGCCTGGGTTGTGGCTCAGTGGTAGAGCACTCGCCTAGCATGCATGAGGCACTGGGTTTGATCTGGCACCACATAAAAATAAAAACAAATAAAATAAATAAACTACAACTAAATTAAAAAAAATGATAACACATATTTTTAAAATATCATTGGAACCTTGCTTGAAAGTTAGTTCTAATTGTGCAACAATGTTTAATTTTTTTTTTTTTTGAGGGGTACCGGAGACTGAACTCAGTGGCACTTGACCACTGAGCTACATCTCCAGCCCTATTTTGAATTTTATTTAGAGTCAGATTCTCCCTGAGTTGCTTAGCACACTGCTTTTGCTGAGGCTGGCCTTGAACTCGCAATCCTCCTGCTTCAGCCTTCTGAGCTGCTGGGATTATTTAATTTAAATGTTTTAGAATTGTGCTGTCCTTTAAAGTCATGTGTGATAGATTGGGAGGACAGTACAAAAGATTTGAAAAATTTTAGTAATTTTTTACTGCATGTTAAATGACAATATTTTGGTGTATCTGTTAAATAAAGTATATCACTAACAATAACTCCACCCATTTCTTTTTACTTTTTAAAATGTGCTGCTAGATTTTAAAAATTGCATATGCGGCTCTCATTGCTTTCACTGGACAGCACTGCTCTAGGATTTAAAAATAATCAAGCAAACCACTACAGGTTTGGCAGTCAGGGTCCTGAGAATCTGACTAGGACCAGCAGCAGTGAATTGATGGCCGCTCCAGGCTAACACTCCTGCTCAGAGAGCCCTTCTTGTGTGATATCTTTTCTTATTGTCGGTTGGACATCAAGAGTAAACCCCTGAAGCTGCCTCTTTAGAAACAGGATCAAAGGTGATTGGCTGGATGACGCTGATGTCTAGGAGACCAAGGTGGTGGAAACCATCATGCCTGTTCATTTGTGTGCATGTACTTTAGGAGTGATGACCAGGAGGTCAGTGGGAGGTAACTATAGAAGAACACAGAGAATTTGTGGAGGTGAGCATACTAGCAATGAAGTCCCTTTGAATAAATGGGTATCTGCATGTTTGCAACTAGCAATGATTATGCACCAGGGTCTCAGGAAAAAAAATATGAGTAAGAAAGAGACTGCATTTATGAGCACCTTCTCTGGACTTGGCACTGTGATAGTTGCTGTTCATGAAGCATCTTAGACTAGTTCATTGTTCTTCAGCTCTTGTTGGAAAATGGTTAGTTCCCCCCCACCCCCGCCCCCCGAATTCTGGAATTTTGGAGCACTGACGCATCAGGGCCTGGAGGGAATAGCTTGGCAGTGAACTGGGAGATGACCTCAGCAAATGCTGGAAGTCACTGATCTAGGGGTTGGAATTGTCTTTGGGATTTTTTTAACAGCTTGAAATTTCATCAAATAATTGGGATTTTTTTTGACACTCTTTACTCTCACTACTTTCTACTAGTGACATCTAATAATCATCGATGAAAATTAATTTTCAGAAAGTAACCAATTCACCTGAGAAGTTAATCAGCTGCAGAAGGGAAGAGGTGGATGTCTGTGCCACAACTGTGCTGTCTTCTGAGGAACTCTTCAAGGCCTGGATCTAGACCTGAGGAAGGGCCCACAGACTGGCCTGCAGGACACAGGACTCGTGAGGGGTGAGGCTGTGTTCCTGTTTTCCTCCACGTATGAAGGACAAGAGAAGTCTGAAGAGCCTGCCGTGTCCATGTGCGGGAGCAACTGTCAGAGGCTGAGTGTCGTGCCAATGGCACTGGTGAGAGTTCAGGAGATGTGACTTCCAGACCCGGAGCTGACATTTGCTAGCTGAGTGACCCTGGGGAAAGTGACTTCATCCCTCTGGTTCTCAGGTTTCTCTTCTGCAATGGGGATTAACTACGCACCTGTCTCTGCTCTCTGTCTCTCTTTCTATGTATGTAAATACATTCAGCCCTTGCAGGTCTGCGGGTTGCATTCATGCCGGGAAAGGCCAGTGCTCCTGGAGAGCAGGATATAAATGTGGAGTAAGAAGGACCAAAGGCCATACGTGAGTTGGCTTGGGCTCCCCGCTTTCCCAGAGGAAATGGAAGAGGAAAGGAAGGATGGGAGTAAGTGTTGATCTCACTTCAAGCCAAATGCTTATGCAGAGGTGGAGGGCTCAGCAAGCCATGGTGGGTGACTTGGAAGGCCACAGCCCCCCTACGTAGGCAGTGCACCAGTGCTGGGGATCCACAGAACACCATCAAGTGTGGACTGAGTGCACATCTTGAGGACGGCCGGTAAAATGTGTGTGTGGTGTGATGAGAGGGCAGGAGGTGGTCGGTTCCAAGTGTAACGTTTGCAGCGTCTGTTTTTCCTATGGCATTGTCATAGTGCAGAAGTAAAAATCAAAAGGGGTGGTCTTTTTGGTTCCTGCAAAAAAAGTGGGCTTTGGGGTTTTATTTACATCACCAGCCTTGGGTCCAGAGAAGTGTAAAATACACACAGTTCTGGCTTCATGCTTCAGCCTATAGTCACAGGCTGCCTGCTTTGGGGACAGCTTCTGCTGCACAAGAGCTCCAACTGACTCAGGTGGCAACACGATCACCTGACCAGGACGCTCTTGGTTTTTCCCAGAGGCCCCTTTCCATAGGATTTATGTGGGGACTTCCTTTTCCTTTAGGCATTCCACTCAGAGATCCAGACTCTGCCTCTTCTACTCTGCTTTTCCTGTTCTCAACTCTGGAAGCCACTACTCTCTCCTCTCCCCAACCAGGTGAGAGAGCCTAAGACTAGAGAAGGAGTGGAGGGAGGAAGTTTCTTGAGGAGTAAAGGATTGATTGTTGATCAAGACCTGTACCTTTTTATTCCCCACTCTCTCCCAGGTCTGGAGCCTCTGAGTGGGTTCCTCTCTACCCCCACTTCCTGGCCCTTCCAGCCAACCTGTGGTGGGGACAGTCTAACTGCCTCAACTAGTTGTCTTCCCCTTTGTAACACCACCACCCCACCATCCTCTCTCCACCTGGCAGGGTCTCAAGTAGATTGGGGAGGGCTGTGTCCAAGAGTGAGATATCCTAAGTGCTTTGCCTTTATATTCTTCTTGTTGGTTCGACTCCTTTATGGAGAGTATGTGTGAATTTTATACTGTGCCTGAACTGGAATCATGTTCATTTTATAAAAAATAAAGACCACATGACTACATGGGTCATACTTGATCCTTCCTCTTCTCTGCCTCTTTAATCTGTATTGTCCCTCCATCACCTGACCAAGCCCAGAACCAAGAAATGACCCCTGACCTCCTCTGCTTGAATCCCTCACAGGATTCCATCCATTTTTGCTAGTCTGTATAGGTACATGGAAATTTCTCTCAATTCTTTGTTGTCTCCCCATGTCCCCAACACATGTGTTTATTGAGCCCCAACCATGCACCAGGCACTGAATTAGTTCTTGATCATAGAGGGGCTGCCTCCTCTGTAGCTGAAGATTTCCTCCCTCCTGGAGCCTCTCCCTTCAACTAATTTATCCCTGTCACTTGGTCCTTTAAGTTAGGACATTCTAATAAGTGGATGTGGGGTGCATTTAATCATAGGACAAGAGCTATCAACTGGGATTACTCTGGTGAGCCAGGAGTGAGGTCACCCTAGTTATAAGGCATAGCTCTGACTTCATGCTTCTTCTGGAAGCTTTAGCCTTCCAGATGTTCAGTTACCAGGCCCAGGAGCAGGCTCAGCACTAATGCTGGCTTTCCTCTTACAGCTGTCATTGAGACCTACAGACTTCTGGGGAAGAGTTGGAGGGCACTGGGTGTCTGTGAGTAGCCCAGGGTGGCTTCTTTGGTTTCAGTGATGTCTCTTGCAGCTTTTGCCACTGCCCTTCTAGGAGCTGTCCCTAGGATGCCCCAGAGTCAAGCCCAGCTGTCCTGATTTTGCCTTCAGGGAACATTTCCCAGTGTCCAATGAAGAAACCCTATTCCATGAGGCTTATGTTCCAACAGGACAAGGGAAGAATACTAATAATGCGATAATAAAGAAGTATATTATTTAGTGAATTAGTATATTGGGAGTTTATGAGGCTTATGGAAAAATGAAAGGTAGAGTAGAAAATGGGGCCTGGCAGCCGGTTGAAGCTTTCTCAAAATGAAAGTGAACTCAAACAATGGAACCTAAGATATCTGTTGGGTAAGTTTTTTTCATAGCCATACAGTGTGACAAATTACCAGTGATTCAATAACAAAGCAATTTGGCAACAAATGTTTGGAGGTATGTAGACTAATGCAAAAATGTTGTTCAGTATTTACATTGTTAATATTATTGATAGTTCATTTAAAAATGTTATTCTCCTAAATTATCAGTTAGAGCAAGAAATAATTGTTTATTTTGTTGGGAACCAAGCTTTCAGGATTAGTGAAAAGGAGGGCCAGTTGTTGATCTCACAGTTTGAAAAAGAACTGTATGTGGTTATGACTGAATCAAACAGGTTAATATGTAGTCATGCTTGCTTAAAACAGTAAATCAAACGTATTTTGGCTTTTTATTCCCCACTGAAACAGCCCGTTAGAAATGTCACTGCCAAAATGCACCAAAACCCAGATTTTTGGTTTCTGATGCTATTTTTCTACAAGTCTGGGGGCTGAAAGGTACAAGGTAATTCTAGAACACCTATAATTTGTTGGATCATAAAACAAAGCTTTAAATGATTGAGTCATTCAAACTTATCCACAACCCATCTGTACAAAATGCTCCTACTAGCTAAAGGTTTGGCAGTGGGAACATCAGGAGAGGGTTGGCTGGCATCAATTGGTACAATACATTTGAATTCATCAGTCCCTAATAATATCCAACAAGAGCTGACAAGATAAATTTTCAAAAAAATAATTGAATAGAATGTATTTCAGTTGGGTTGGGCTTATTAACTCATTTATTGTGTCAATAAAAACTACTAGTAAATGTAAATGCACAATTCAGAACGTGTTTTCTCCTTCACCACCAATCTCTGGCCCCAGTCACTGCCCTCTTCCACCTGAAGGTCTGTACAGCCTCTCCAGAGGCCATCTCTAGTCTGCCCACGCCTACATCGTGTCCTGCCAAGAGGTTCTATGGCAAAGTTCTTTTGAGTTCCTTTTGTAGACACTCTCTGCCACTCCTCCCCATCTCTTTAAAAAGGGTGTCTTTTCTTATTTCCTCCATGCCTTATTTCATCCTTTGGCCTTTGACTATGTAAGTGCTGATCTCTTTGAGTTTCCAGCGTCAGCTTCTGGGGCCACCTGGACGGGAGGACCTCATGACGTCCATGGGTGTCTGGCGCCACTTTGTGGTGAGTCCTGGAAAATTCCTTCTGCTGTTCCCAAGCGCAGTGAAACTCCCTGGGCCTCCAGGATAAAGGAAGACTGACTATTTTTCCAAATGAGGACTCAGTTGGAAAACTCCCACGGGCTCTGCCTTTAACAAACTTCCATTGTCAGTTGTGGAATTGAGACGTTAGTGGCCTATCTCTTCCCTCTGTGTCTGTGTTCTATCTGTCCCTGGCACATTGGTGGCTTCACAGAGTGCCTGGCTCACCCTCTGTACTGTGACCATTCCCAACTTCTTAAAAAAAGAAGAAGAAGGAGGAAAAATAAGACTTCTTTTGATGTCTTTCTTGCTGTGTGTCCTATTTCCAACCATCCTGGGCCAGGCTGACTTTCTTGGGGGTGTTCCTCTGGCTACGGATCACTAGGGGGCGCCACTGTGACACCTAGTCTGTGAAATTGGGACCAGAAACATCAGAGCTGATCCCAAACTATGGCCTTCTTTTTCTGGCTCCTGGGACCTTCAGGTCCTCAAATCCTGGACAAACCAAGTGAGCCTGGAAAACCCACGCCTGCCTGAGGTGGAGAATGAGGCTCGCAACTGGAGGACAGCGCTTCCTCTCTGCCTCCTTCAGTGAGAGGCTGGAAAAACTGAGCAGGCTGCCCTCTCCCGCATCTAGGAGCGAAGTCCAGGCCCCCAGGCTGTGGAGGAGGTTCCTGGTCTCTCCACTGCACCCCATGGAGGACAATTTTAAAACGACTTTTGAAAAACCTGGAACCTTGGAATAACGAGTGCCCCAGCAGACCTCATTAGGTCCTGCATTTTGCTCTTGTACTGAAGACTGCTCATCCACCAAGAGGCCATGCGCCTCCAAATACCACTGGCGACACCAGCTGAGTCTTTCATCAAATCGCCTCAGTGTAAGATGACGCCCACAAACAATGTGCAGGCCTTGGTTAGATGCCTGGCACCTCAAAACCAAACCAAACCAAACCACCACCACCAACAACAACCCAAAACAACAGTAAAAAAGATTAAGCCTAGGAAACATGCTCTCGGATCTCCAGCCTTAGGAGATCACATCCCGGAAAGGGGTCCCTGGTGGGGTAACACCTACTTCCAACCTACCAACTACGTCATCCTGAGGGCTTTTGGATTATGGGGGGATAATGAAGGTATTAAATAAATAAATAAATAGATTTTGCTGTACCAGAGAATGAACTCAGGGATGCTCTACCACCCAGCTACATCCCCAGTCTTTTATATATTTTATTTTGAGATTGGGTCAACACTAAATTGCTGAGACTGGTCTCAAATTTGCCACCTTCCTGCCTCAACCTCCCAAGTCACTAGGATTATAGGCTTGGGCCACTGAGCCTGGTGCAATTATTGTATTTTAATGCGTGAAGAGTTTTAATTTAGCATATGGTAGCAAGTAATGCTGAAATTTAAATATAAATATAACTTTAAGTTCAGCTTTAGTTTACGAGGTAATCTCTTTTTCAGATAAAAGGATTCTTTTACTTACAAAAAATTTGCAGGTTCTTAGCACTTGAAATTTACTAAATTAAAAGTAATATTAAGAGACATCAGGGAATCATCTGCTTGGAAATATGCCCTCCCAGCAAACGGTGAGGCTGTAAGTGTAAAAAGTCTGAAATGTGTTGAATTTGCTTTTGTTTACCTTATTGATTATGGATTATTGCTCTTTAGCCCTATAGACTGATTGTGCATGTCTGTGTGGGATTAAACAGCATATACAAACTGCACCTGGGGTTGTCCAGAGTTGCTTAACCACTGAGCCACATCTTTTAGTTTTTTATTTTGAGACAAGTCTCACTAAGTTGTTTAGGACCTCACTAAATAGCTGAGGCTGGCTTTGAACTTGTGATCCTTCTGCCTCAGCCTCCTCAGCTGCTGGGATTACAGGTGAGCACCACCACTCCTGGCTACAAATTGCACTGTTTTGAAACAAGTAATTCTCTGCCTTTTCTTTTTTCTCTCCTCCTCTCCTGCCTGTCTACCTCCCTCCATCCCTCTCTTCTTTTACTCTCAAGTTTTTTTCCTTTTCTAAGAGTTTTGAAGTCTGGAGGAGTTTGACTTTGAGTTGACAAGAAGCCTCACAATGAAGAACTGATGGCCTGAGGTGTGGTTCTAAACATGCTGCTGAAAATCAAAAGCTGAATTTTGGGGGAGTGGTGGTGAGGGACATGAGGAAGAGGGGCCCACTCTTTTCTTGGCTAATGACTCATTTATTTTTAAATTTATTTTTAATTTTAATTATTTATTTTTAGTTTTTAGCGGACACAATATCTTTGTTTGTATGTGGTGCTGAGGATCGAACCCAGGCCGCACGCATGCCAGGTGAGTGCGCTACCGCTTGAGCCACATCCCCAGCCCCCTCATTACTCATTTAAATAGTCATTTCCCACCTAAATGATTTATTGCAAAATTGGGATTTTTGGGGAACTAAATGCTAATTTAAACTTTAAAAAGGCATGATATATGAATAATTAAAACCAGATGACATTAATTTGCTTCTAGTTCAAAGAAGATGATTTTATGGTTTTCTTTAAAATCACAGATGCAGCTCCTACAGAATGCTAAGTCAGGAATTTGGGGTCTGCCATAATTTATTCCAGGGAAGTATTTGGATTTCTCCACTAATACTAAATAGCTACAGCTGTGGTCTGATGGTGTGTGCTATGATTTTAAACACTGGGGTCTTTTATGAGCTGGTTCTGTTAGAACTCACATAATCTGGATGTTGTAGGATTCTATAGAAAAGCTTCCATTTTAACTTTCTGAAATGATGTAAAGGTGAAATAATCTGATACATTTTTCAGTTGATGAAAAAATTCATCATGATATAATTTGATATATCTGGTTATATATTTTTTCATTTAAACTTTAAATGTAACTAGTTATATTTTATGACATTCTTATTTGGCTTTGGGAACTTTGAATTTTCTATAAAATTAAGGTGATTGGTAATTGTGCTTTCCAAAGACTTCTGAGAATATACATTCTGCACACTGTTGATCTCTATGATCAAAATAAGGACAAAATGAAACATATATAAAGCTAAGTCTGAATTTTGATTTATAACAAAAACATCTTAGTATATTGCACTTAAAGTACATTTTTGAGCTAATTATAAAGAATATGATCTCCCTATGAGAAAATTGAAAACTTTGACTAGTTTTGGGTTCAAGATACTACTCCTAGGTGCAGTGGTGCATGCCTGTAATTCCAGTGGCTTGGAAGCCTAAACAGTAGGATCATGAGTTCAAAGCCAGCCTCAGCAAAAGTGAGGCACTAAGCAACTCAGTGAGATCCTGTCTTCAAATAAAATACAAAATAGGGCTGGGGATGTGGCTCAGTAGTTGAGTGCCCCTGGGTTTAATTCTTGGCAATCCCCCTCCCCCAAAGCTACTAATTGGGAGAACCTTTCAATTTTTCGCTATGGACCTTGATGTAACCATGCACAATACAATGTACTGGTTTATTAAGTTGAATATTACAACCGGTGGGAGAGTTTATAGTTTACAAAAGAAGCAAGATAAATTTAAAAAATTGGAAAATAAGAACAGTCCTTTAAAAAAAAAAAGACATCCCCCTCAACATGTGAAAGTAACAAAGGAAAAGATAGATTAGGTGGGGAGTGGGCAGAATTGTTCATTCAGCTAGATATTGTGTGAGCCAATCCTGATCTTATCTCTGTGTATTAGCCCCTGATGATGGACAAATGAAGTTCAATCACCATGGCAGAATTTTGGCCATTGTTCTGTTGGAGGTTTCTCTACTATCTTGCAGTAGGTAGAGTGTCCACCTTCTAAGAGCTTTGGTTGGCTAACCATTCTGATGCCAGGGCCCTCAAACTTCAATCACCAGAAAACAGTTAAACCAAATCTTGGTACCAAAGACTCATAGAGCCAGAGAATGAGAGATGATGAGTGACTCTAGGGCAAAGAGAGTTTTTCCAAATCTTTAGTAGAGTGCAGTCTGAAAACCAACAAAAATAAGAATTAGAAGAGTTGAACTTTATTTGATAACTGGAACATTTATTGGATTGTTGGGTGATGTTATCATGCTATCTTAGAACTATTTTCTTTTCAGATGATAAAGATAAATAATTATGTTTACTTGGTTAGAAGTCTAGATTATTTTTTTAACATAAGAGAAAAGGAACTACAATTGTAGAATGAAGAGTTTGAGTTTTTTTTTCTTTTTTTTTTTTTTTTTAGAACTGGACTGGAAAAATCAATATGAACTCATGCTTTTAAGAGAACAAAAATAGTTCATTAAAAGCACATTGTTTTTTTTTCCTCTTTGTCTATTGAAATGACCAGGGAGCTGTGTCACTCACAATCCATTGTGGCTCCCATCTTCTTTTCTTCCACATTCTTTCCCACTGGAAGTACCTTGGGAGAAATGGAAGTTTCCACATAATGAGATGGAAGTGAAAGGTGAACATGAACAGTGAACAAGAAGGCTAAAAATCAATAAATTAGTGAAATGCACAGGGCACAGGAGCCAGTCTAAAAGGGGGTCCTGCTGGCCAGAGTCGAGACAACTTGAGTGTCAGAAATCAAGCACTGGCTGAAGTCAACTAGCATACGGTAAATCTGAAAAGTCATGAGTCCAAAATGGTGCATGGAAAGAGAGCAAGTTGACATCAAGTATTCTAAGAGAAGGTGGGGGTGTATTTGGTGAGTCTCTTATCAATATTGGTATTACAAACTCAACCACTGTATAAATAAATAAAACAGAAACTGGAAACACAAATACAAGGGGAATATAAGTGGACCAACTTTGTAAGCTGTGACTTGGAGACAGACAGTGGGGTTGGGGATAGAGATCCGTGGTAGAGCTCACACTTGCCATGCATGTGTGAGGCCCTGGGTTCCATCCCCAGCACTGAGGATGGAGTGGGGAAAGATAGAGCAATGCCTCATAAAACATTAAAATTCAATTGGGATATATTTGATCAGACTTGTACATTAAGAAAACCCATAAAATTAATGGTTAGGGGCTGGGATTGTGGCTAAGATGTAGAGCACTTGCCTAGCATACGTGAGGCACTTGGTTCAAACCTCAGCACCACATAAATATAAAAAAAAGACATTTTGTCCACCTATAACTAAAAAATAAATATTAAAAAAAAATAAAACTAATGCTTAGGAGTTGAGGTTCAATGGATCCTGGCTTCTGACTGGAGATCAGTCCCCGTCCTTCTTTCTGTATATGGAGGACAATGAGTATCAGCAAAAGTTCTGTTGAAAACAATTTTTTGTCTGTCTCATGTCCACACCATGGATCAAAACAGAAGTTTTCTCCCAAGAAACAAGTGAATACAAACCTCATAATAAGTCCCACAAAATGACAAACTGGGTAATGAATGTCATTAGTTCAAAGAATGTTTAAATCTTTAGCTTCAGTCAGAGCACACACACATGCTCAGAATGCGAAGTGCCTTGAATACTTGCAGTAGACTTGTAAAGGAAATTTTTTAAAGGTTTTTTTTTCCTCCAAATTTGATAACAATTCTAAAAGTGTACATGATATAACCAATGTCTACTGTGGAAATAAGAGGAACTTGTCTAAGCTATCAGTATCAAATGGCAAATTTTCATCAACTAGGTTTAGAGGAAAGATTAAATTACCTTTTCATCTAAAAACAGTGACTACAGAGTCCATATATGAAGAGATCAGAAAGTGCTGTCTGGTATCAGAAAACTGATACTACAGAGGTGTGTCAAATAGTGCATCTGTACCATTATGATTTACTTTTGTATTTCTAACTAAATATTCACTTTTGAAACTAGATTTGGATCCCGCTCCCCCTGCAGGGGTGCCCTACCACTGAGCTACATCCCCAGTCTTTTTTGTTTTTTTATTTTGAGACAGGTCTTGCTAAATTGCTGAGGCTGGCCTTGAACTTTCTATCCTCCTACGTTGGCCTCCCAAGTCCCTGGGATTATAGACATGTGCCACCACACCCTGCTGCATTTTTTTTCAACTTCCCTTCTCACAGGACATGGGACAGCCCTGCCTGCTGCCTTGGGTAGCCAGAGCAGCTGTGTCCTCTCTCTGTGTCCTTGTGGCCTGTCCTCTCTGTTGCTTCTTCCCTCTCTAGGACTGATTCTTTGTTCTTTCTCAGCACCTCCCAAGGCCTTCACGGACCCCTCCCAGCCTAGCTTCTGACTTTCTCATTTCCAGGGACCATCCATGACCAAATTCCAGATCTGGGTCCTTTGGTTCAAATTCTTTTGAAAGAGAATCTGTCTGAGCCAGTGCATGGGTTGGGTGTCCATCCTGGGTCAAGGGGATTTGGCTTAGGTAGGACCATGTGGGGTAACCAAGGCATGAGGGCCAGCTCCACCATGAGAGGGGGTGAGGAATCTGGAAGTATCTCTCCCAGGGAGCCCCAAGCCCCACGGTCCAGTGGAGGCAATACGAAGTGGGCAGGATGCAGCCACTTGTCCTGACCCTTCTCAGCTGTGTCGGTGCTCTCTTGGTCCTCTGGAGCAGACAGGAGGCTGAGCAGCAGCCCATGGTGGATGGGCAGGGTGGCCCCAATCAGGCTGGGCCTTAGATTCCAGGACAAGGATTACCCTAGATGCAGCTGGCAGCAGAGCCATGGACTGGAGGGGTGACCCGAGGAAGGGAGAGTGTCCGGTGGCTGCCACCATCCAGGCAAGGTGTCCCGGAGAAGTGTGGTCAGGGGCACCTTCACAGATATGTGCCAGTATGGACCTGAGTCAGGAGGCCTCTTTCCCTCTGCAGTTCAATGCTCTTTGGTGGCTGTTTTGATATTCTTAACACTTTTATCTTTTTATTGTGTTTTCTAAGAGAAGTCCCTCATGCTCATGCCTGGGCCTGCAGCCTCAGCTTATGTGGGGTCCCCCCTGCACTGCCTCCCTGGCACAGGTTCTCAGCTCCACCCGAACCTGTCTCTTGTCCTCTTCCAACTGGCCTCCCCTTTCCTCCTTCACCCCAGAACCACCAAGGTTATCTCCACAGGGACCTCTGGGTATGGGCCTAGCAAGGGTTTGCTGGTCACACATTTGTGTCTTGGGGCATGACGATGGCATTACCATAGTGTCTGAACCTCTTACCACCCATGATCCAGGTACCAAGGGCCTCCCACATGGAGGTTTAGAGGTCAGATCATTCATCTGCTGTGGGTTGGGGCCTGGTCCACCAGAAGGGGAAATGCCTAGTTTGACTTTCCTTAACCCCACACCCAGGTGAGTTGAGTGGGCTAGCAGGCTGGCAGGTTGGACTGCATTAGGACAGAGCCCTTAGGTACCTGTGGCTGGGAATTCTCCCTTGCTAGTCATGCTTGGGGGAATCCTCCCTTCCTCCTTCTATACTTCCTGAATCTGCTTTGTTTTTGCCTCTGGCCAGCTCCTAGCACCCCACAGGGACAAGCCATGAAATAAGAATTGTGTGATTCCCATGGTTCTGCACACCTGCTAAATGCTCTGATGTTTGATTTCAAAATTGAAACTGCACAATGTAAAGATGAGCAGTAAAATTATTACCAGTAACTAAAAAATTCCTCTTTTTCACTTAGAACACTATAAAATATCAAATAAAAATCATGGTGACTAGCTTAGAAAGAGACCACAAAAGGAAGGGAAAACCATTCTCCAGACCTGTGGTGACACTTTTTCCACCTCATGCATGGAGGGGCTCACAAATTATCTAGTTGGTCCTGCTTTTGGTTGACATGTCAGGGAAGGAGCTGGAGCAGCCCAGGGTCGTGGGGACAAAGATGATGAGTTCATTTTGGGATGTGATTGGGGATGCGTTTTGGTTTTGCAGTACTGGGTGTCCAGAGGCGACAGCAGTAGGGGTGTGAGGACACTGGGGGTTGTCAGGGTGCTGGGTTTGCCAGGAGAGTGGTACCAACCAATGGAGGGCAGCTGAGTGTCTACTGCAGGAAGCTCTGAAGGGCTGGGGTAGTGAGGAGTGGGGTGTGTGTGTGGGGGGTGACAGATAACTCCTTCCAAAACAGGTACAGGAGGAAAGAACCAAAGAGAAAGTCAAGGGCAGATGAGATGGCATGGCAGAGTCACCTCGGAATGTTAAGAAGGACAGGTGCCCACACTTCACTCCAAAAACACTTCAAGTGCTTGGGGAAGGCTCTGCTAGAAGGTGTGGTAGTCTGACGTTAGAAAAAAGGGAATAAGAAGCAGCTCTGAGCTTCACAGTAGGTGTTGTCTGGGCATGGAAACACTAAAGGGCTGCTCCTGTGTAGAGATGCATCTGGTGCAGCTGGATTTTTGCAGTGTGAACGTGGGCACCTCAATGTCCCTTGTCTTACACCGGGTTCTTGCCCCAGGGAACAGAGGAGCTTGGGCCAGGTGTATGGGAGGGTCCTCCTGCTTGGACTCTGGGGTTGGGGGTCTCTTTCTCCTGGGCTGCAGGTCTTTCTCCACTCCTCCCACTGCCTGGGAGGTGTGGCCCAGAGATGGTCAGGCTTTTTCCCACCCAGAACAGCAGACACCTCTCATGGGAGCCATGCAGGGTGGACCAGCTCAAGATCCTGGAGAGTCACAGAGCCACAGGCAGCAGAGCAGAGGGACTAAGAGTGCTGCTTATGGGCTCAGACTCCTGTGTTTTGAGTTCTGACTCTACCATTAAAAGCTGTGTGATCTTGGGCAAGTTATTTAACCTCTCTCTGAGCTTTAATTCCTCATCTGGAAGAGGGACTAATAATAATACCTCCTACATCAGAATGGCTAGAGGTTAAATGAGATAATATATGTAAAGTGATTAGTGCAGTGGCTGGTGTATGATCTGTACTTGATGATTCCAATGGGTGGAACTTTCTGCTGATTGGCCAGCTGCTCTGCTTTCACATGGGGTGACCTGTGGGGTGTGGCTACATGGGCTGCTCCTGTGTCAAGCAGTACAGTTCCCGAGGCATTCATGTTGCCTCTCTGGGTCTAGGCGCCCCATTTTTCCTCTTCCTGCCCCCTGCTCCCCTGATTGGTTGTTGGGGCTTCAGGGTCTGGGCTGATGGTGCAACCAAAGGAGGGATCAAGAGCTGGTGAGCAGCACCTTTGAGGCCCAGGGCCTTCTGAGCCTGTTGGAGGAGGGTTTAGCCTGGGGGACATCAGCGTTTGCACCTGATGTTTTTATCTGAAAGTCCTGGCTCAGGTTGTTTGCTGTGAGAGCAAGGGTCTGAAGAGGGCCTGGCACTGTAGCTTTTCAGGATACTGAGCCAATTTGTCCTGTATCAGCTTTCCTGGGGAGGGAGGTCAGGCCAGGGAGGGAGCCTTTCTGCCCAAACCACTCTTGACAAATTCCTCCCAGAGCCATTGATGGAGGGGAAATGCTGGTGCTTTAGAAATGGGCTTGTCCACTCTGTGGGAAGACTGTGAAGACCTGGGCCCAGGCCACACATCTTGCTTGTCTAGCGCAGCAGTGTCTCAGACATGAATGGAAGACATCTGACCAGGACCGGGGAGTGGGCATGCACCCCAACCCTCTCTGTAATATCCTCCAAACCCTGAGAAATGACAGATCTCCCCCCCCACCCCATACTCTTTGTATTAAGACTTAAAAATGGACCTAGGGGGTAAGCTGATGAAGAATTGAATTACGGAACAATAATATTTTATTATGGGGGCTGGGGTTGTGGCTCAGCAGTAGAGCACTCACCTAGCATGTGGGAGTCCCTGGGTTCAGTCCTCAGCACCACATATAAATAAACAAAATAAAGCTATTGTGTCCAACTACAACTAAATAATATTTTTTAAAAAGTTATATTATGTACAACTGAGTTACATTGCTTGAAAAGTGTGGGTTTCTTTTTTTTGGGGGGGTCAGTACTAGGGATTGAATCCAGGGGCACGGCTACCACTGAGCTACACCCCAGCTCTTTTTATTTTTATGTTGAGACAGGGTTTCCCTAAGGTGTCCAGGCTGGCCTTGAACTTGTGATCTCCTGCCTCAGCCTTCAGAGTCCTTGGGATTACAGGTGAGCACCACCACACCTGGCAATGTTTTATCTAGATTAATATATAGTGCTTTTTCTTTCTTGCTATTTCAAATACTGCGGCAGGGACTGTCTCAGGAGCTTTGTGAGTATGTGTAGGACTCAATCCTGGGTCAGGGGCATGCGCGCTGGGAAGCTGAATCCAGCTTATGCTTTTGATTCTATTCCTTCCTTACCTCTTCTTCATGCCCTGGCTTTATCCTGAGACGGATTGAAGAGTTTTGACTTCATTTCTCTCCCCCCTTGCCAAGTTCATATACTTAAACATGAAGTATTGGTTCGTCTAACCCTAAAGAGCTGGTGAATCCCAACATTTATCTCCCTTCTCTCCTCTTTTGGAATATTTGCAACCTCTGGACCAGTGGGAGTTTGACTCTTCCCAGCGCAGAATCAGCTGTCGTTCTCGGAGCGTCCACTAGGTGTCAGTGGAAGTCTGGGTTGGTGCCGGCTCCGGGCTATGGTTGACTTGGCTCGTCCCCGTGGAGCCTCGGTGTCCTCTCGCGCAAAATAACAAATGTCCGTGGCGCAGGGCACTTTCTTCTGGAAGTTCTCCAGGGAGCTCAGGAGTTTGCATATGAAGCCAAGGGAGCGAGAGACTTCTGATATTCAGCGTGGAGCAGAGCCGGGTCTCTCCCAGCTTTGATATATGAGATTATTATGGCGAGGCAATGCAGGCCAGGTGACTCTCGCTGGGCATGCTGCTGAGGGTATGGAGTCCTGTGTGGGTTGCGACACCTGGCACAACAGAGATGTCGCTGCACGGTGGCGCGGATGCGGGGTTGGAGAGAGGAGTGAGGTGGGGACCTCCAGGGACCAGGACCGCAGGCTGGAAGGAGGCTCCTAAGGAGCCATTCCACCCCCCCCCCACGCCCCCACGCCCAAGTTTTGCCAAACGTCCTCCAACTGTCCACTCTATTTAGACTGGAAAAACAAAAACAAACAACCCCCCCTCTCCCCTTTTTTGGTTTATTTTTCAGAATCAGCATTCTAACGTTTGAATCACATCGCAAGTTTGGAATAAAAATTCCAAACTTTTGCTTTGATGTTTACCTTACCTGTGCAAGTACCCACGGGCTTTTAATACTGGGTCAGGAGAATCACCTCTTAAGGCCTCCATACCCTGTCCGTGCTCTTCCTAAACCACAGATGGTCTCCCCTGGGCACCACTGTGGTCACTGCCACAAGGGCTGATCCTGATCCCTGCCAAAGTCTGGTCTTGGATGGGTAAATATTTGTACTCTGCGGAGTGAATTGTCAGCTAGTATCGATGTTATGTAAGCAGGTATTACTCTCAGAGCCCAGCACAAGCCCCAGCCAAGCACCCTGTTAGATTTAATTCTCCCAAATCCTCAGACCCCAGATACTCTGTTGCAGCCTGAGTCCCCACCCCACCTTAGGCTTCCCTGCCTCCAGGCCTGTCTATCCTGACAGCTTTCCTAGCCTCAAGTCTGGATCTTAATAAACTTGTTACTCCTGCAAGGCTTGAGCTGCCCCTGCAAACTGTCTACCTCTTTTCTGAGCTCAGCAGTTCTAGGAGTCTCGGGGCAGGAACATGTCTTCACAGCACAACAAAATCATGTGACAGTCCTCCAGGGCATCAATGATAAGGGATTGTTCACCTATGTCCCCGAGGGCCTCTGCATCATCTACTGAAATATATAAATATACATATTTACATAAAATGTGTAGCCTTAACTGGCATAACTAATAAGGATCTCCAAGGGTCCCAAGATGACATGCTGTCCTTACCACATTGACAGAGTCAGCCAATATAATTTACTAGCTATTGGACTCACTTTTGGACCTACTTACAGTAAACTGTTTATCTTTGTGTTTGCAGACGCTCAAAGAAAAATCTCTAAACATTGGTTCTTTATTTGTTGATTTTTATGGAAAGGCACATAGGAGGCAATTGATGTCGGTTTTTAAATTCACAAATGCAGGGTGTTTTGTCTGTGCTCTGTAGAAGAACTGGCTGGCAGCTTGACAGGCTAGGTGGGCGGATGATGGTGCTCTTGTTCATCCCTTTCACCTTCTCCCACCATCTCTCCCTCTCATCCTTTGCCCTCTCTAAACCGGAGCATTCAGTCTGTTTGGGGGGCCTTTTTGTTGGGTTCCTTGTCCTGATTTCTTAGTGTTATTTGCTGCTACAATCAACAGTGAAGAGGTCTTTAAACTTATGTTGAGAAGAATTGTCATTTGGGTCCAGAGCAAAACATGGGCACCCTGGCACAGTCTGCATGATATCATTTACTATGCTGCCAACAGCAGAGGGCTAGGAAGGGGATTTGTGGGTGTGTGTGTGTGGGGGGGATGTAGGAGCTTTTGACTGAATCATTTTATGCTCCATGTTCTGGAGAAGGCAACATAGCAACATAACTAAGGGTTCACCAGTGGGTGGGGAGTCAGCTGCGGATGGGAGCAGCAGAGGGTGGGGAATGGGGAGAGCTGGGAACACAAAGAGTTCTGGGCTGAGAAGAATTCTGTGGTCTGGATTGAGCTCTGGGAAGTGACTAAGACTCTCTCCTAGTGTCCACTCCTGTCTAGGACTCTAAAAACTGATCTCTGTTTATAGGGGGTCAAGTCTGGAGGTGGAGCACAGGAGGCCATTAGAGCAAAAGCCTAGTGCAGCCAGGAGAAGAACCCACAGAGAGAGAGAGAGAGCCCAGGGGAGGGAGTGGGGCGCTGAGTCTCCTCCCTTGGATTTCTGTTGTTTGAAATCTAAGCTGTCAGCTGCACCCTCTTGGGGCAAGTGATGAGCCAGAACACTCTCAGCCTCTACTGAGGCTTCCTGTTGCTTAGGAGGCCGGCCCTGCCAGTCTCACCACCCGTCCTGTCCCGGTTTCCTAACATGTGCCTTGTGCTCTTTCCTCTCAGTATCAGTGCTCATCAGGCATTTGGGCTTTTCTCAGGCCAGAAGGGTCAGCCAGGGCTTGACTTCGGTCCCTGGCCAGCATTTCAGCTGCTTTGAAATGTATTAAGAGTGGCCATGAAGCCTGTCCAGGAGGATTGCGTGCATGCAGTCGGAATGTGGAAGTTGTCACTGGTCAGCTACTCCACTCCAGGACTCTCGCAGGTGAGGACACAGAGAGATGATATTCTCAACCTGCCTCTTCAGCCTCCGTGAGCCTCTGGGCCTGGCTCTGGCTGCTTTGGTTGATTTCAATATTGTTCATCTGCGTTCAAGTTTCTGCCTTCCTGGGTCCAGTAGAATGGGAAGCACAATTATTGTCCCATCACTGCCTGAACACCTTTAAAACTGGTACTGGATTGTGGGTTACCGGCTGTGCCTCTGAACCCCCAGGCAGATGGGAGTTTTCACCAGAGGGACATGACAGTTCCCCCAACATAATGTCATTGGGGCTCACACTGCTGAAGGCTTTCATTGGAACAGGCATGAGGTGGAACTGCCTCAGTTTCCCTGGGTGAGAAGTTAAAGAATAAATAGATGTTAAAGAATAAATAGCCCAGAGAAGATAGGAATATCTGCCCCTATTTTTCTACTCCCTGAGCTATTCCCTGAGCTAAAAGAGCTCATAACCAAATCCTCCTCCTCTTTTTTTTTTTTTTGGAGGGGGGAACTGTGGGGGGCAGGAAACACCTCCACACATTTTAAAACAGTAATGACAGTCAGAATCATAACAGGAAGTACTGAGCAGTTCATTCAGCTAGTCACGCATCCTGGAAATACTGCTGAAGCACACCAACTGTAGAGAACTCCATTCTGAAAATCTCACAAATTTGACTAATGCCTGTTTGATGTTCCAGTTTTATACATCAGGAATAATATGTGGTATGGGTTGAATCTGTAGCAAAACTTCTTCTTTTAAAAAAAAAATGACATCCTGTGGTCTCTTTTGCTTTATTTATTTATTTATTTTTACCACGAGTACAATGTACACCGATAAAAAAGATGTACGTCGCATGTATCTGTGATAATAGCCGTGGCAAAGGCAGTCTAGGCATATTAACAACAGACTTATCTATGGAACAGCACCTTATGTAAGATGCATTTTCCTCTAGAGCCAAGCATCAAAAAATTCACCTACATGAGTAGATAAGTGGCCCTTAGGCTCACAGACAGTCCAGCACTGGGCCCTGAAGCAGGGGGCTTCTCACCTACATAATTGGCTCAACAAGGGGAAGATTTCCATTTAGCACCACAGAAGCTGACATGTAAATTGGGACCTGATGCTCCACAGTCTAGCTGTATTAATGTCACCCTTGAAACCCAAGTTAATTTCAGTGACATCTTTCTTTACTCTGGTGGCAAAATGTGCTTTCTGTCGGGGTCCATCTGACAAGCTTGGGTAAATATTTGCATGGCAAGTGGAGACATGTTTTTAGGTTTTGCTTGAATTTAGCCATTCAAGATGTCTTATAAAATTGTCCCCTTCACTCCTCCTGAAAAACATAGAACAAAATAATGATGGAAAACTTGGAAGAAACTGATGGGATGACCTTTCCTTCCTGGTGGCCAGGGGCTCACTAGGCTGTGGCAAGCAAATCACAACTTCTTCCTCTGGCCTGATGACTCTTCAGATTACAGTGTTCTCCTCTTCTCCCATTGCTAGACTTCTCCAAGGAGAGGTCAGAATTTCTGCCTCCTTTTCTGTACCATCCCACATACTCCTAATCTCTTGGCATTTAATTTTAACTCCTCCTTTATTCAAGTGATGCTTTTGAAGAAAGCAGATCAGATGGTAGAGCCTAGACCTGGTGGTTTTTCCACAGCCTCGTGGTAGGATTTAACCCATGTGATCATTGTATTTGTGTTGGGCCCTCCAAAGATGTCCACGTCCTAACCTTGGAACCTGTGAATCTGTTGCCTTACATGGCAGGGACTTGGCAAGTGTGATTGAGTTAAGAATCTTGAGATGGGGAGATTATCCTGGATTATCTGAGGGGACCTAAGGTAACCACGAGGGTCCTTGTGAGAGAAAGAGGGAGACAGGAGAGTGTCACATCAGAGATGAGATAATAGAAAAAGAGGTAGGAATGATGCAAGATCATGAAGCAGATGTGGGTGAGGCAGGCATCTCCCAAATGTGCCAAAGACAGTGGTATTCTTGGATATATAGACCTAGTCTATGAATATTCATTGTGGAATAATAAGTGTGGGGCTATGTGCTAAGAAATTCTGGCAGCCTCTAGAAGCTGGGGAAGGTAAGGAGTGGATTTTCCACTGGACCTCCAAGTGGAACACAGCCCTGCTGATAGCTTTGTGTCTTTTTTGGGTACTAGAGAATGAACCCAGGGACACCTTACTACTACATCTCTAGTCCAGGATCTTACTAAGTTGCCCAGGCTGGCTTCAAACTTGCGATCCTCCTGCCTCAGCCTCCTGAGTTGCTGGGATTACAGGTGTGTGCCACTTTACCTGCCTCTGTTGACATCTTGATTTTAGCCCCATAAGGCCCACGCAGACTTCAGACCTTTAGAACTATAAAGAATACATTTTCTTTGCTTTAAGCCACTAAGTATATGGTAATCTGTTAAAGCAGCAATAGGAGAAAACAACAGAGTGTTCAAACTTCTCCCAAGAGCGTCATAGTCAAACAATAGAAAATTTCTGCTTTTTCTGCTGTCCTTTTCATTCTGTCCTCCTAAACAGGGGAATTTTAAACCTCAACCCTCTTCTCTTGTCTTGCATTTAGCACTTTCATAATGAATATTGACAGAATAAATCTAGATGTTTAAGAATATCACTGAATTTTGGACCCTTGGGGACACCCACATCACCTAAGCCCCTCCTTTAGAGATTCTTTTTCTGTTCACAATCCCAGAGGAGTGAACAGCAGGCCACCTGACCCCACATCAGTCACATCTGGCAGGTGTTAAGGTCTGCTCCATCCCTAAGGGAGCTCACTGAGAAGCTGGGCTGGCTCAGATGAGATGCGTTGGGCTGATCAGATCCCTATTCTGAGGATTCTATTAAGTGATCAAGATTTCCGGTTCATGGTTGGCACTGGAGCAGGAAGGCTGTGGTAGAGTCATGTCTGGAGTGGCAATCGAGGCTTACTGAAGTTAGAGAGAAGGGGACATTCAGAGCTGGCTGACGGGGAGGGTGGACAGGAACAGAGGGAACTGGAGAAGCTGAGGAGCCACTCAAGGGTGAAGAGGTGACAGTCTGTACTTTTATAGTGTGGGTTTTGTCTTCTCCTGGGCCCAGAGTTTTCTGTAAGTGGCTGAGATGGTTTAAGACCTCATAAAACCTTTGTCTGGTTTGCATGCATTTCTGTTGCTTGCAATCCAAAATTCCTGACTAGAATCTCTGTTTGTCCATTGATGAAGCCAGAAACCTGGGGGTGGGGAGAGAGAGTTGGCTTTGACTCTCCTTCCCTTCTCTCTTTTTCTGGGGGCTGAATACAGGAGAAGGAGGAGAACCCTAGGAGGTCCTAGGCCAAGTGGCTTTTGTTTCTATGTCAATAATAGTTTGGAGTGATTCGAGACATTAACTTTTTTTTTAAGTTGGTAACTCAAAATAGGGAACCTAATGAGCATTTGGATAAAGGACACATAAGTCACCCTCCAGTGGAAGGCACGGAGATTCTTTATTAACACCAACTGCAAAATACATTCTTAACCATGATTTAAAAAAAAAAAAAGATGATGTGGGATTTAAACTAGGTCTGGCCTAGATAGAGCTCCTCAGGGCAGAGTATGCGACTTATCCACCACCTACTTGTGGTACTTAGTTCAGCACCTGGCATCTATTCATTCTTTTTTTGCGGAGGGAGGAAGGTACCAGAGATTGAATTCAAGGGCACTCAATCTCTGAGCCACATCCTCAGCCCTATTTTCTATTTTATTTAGAGACAGGGTGTCACTGAGTTGCTTAGCACCTTACTGTTGCTGGCTTTGAACTTGTGATCCTCCTGCCTCAGCCTCCTGAGCCATTGGCATTATAGGTGTGTACCACGGCACCTGCCTCTATTCATTCCTTCTACAATCTTTGTTGCATGCTGAGGCACTAAGCACATAAGCAGGCATTCAGTGTATACATATTGGATGAATTAAGCTGTCTATACATCATGTTCTGAAAATTGTTCATCTAAAAAGCTCCAGATTCGCTTGCCTGACAATTTTAGCTTGGGAAGAAGAGACAGTTTATTTAGAAGTACCACCATTTTCTATTTGCCCATGAAGGAATTCAGATTTTGAGCAAGTCTTGAATTATGATAGTGATAATACTTAATAAAATTATTAATCTTAATAAAAACTCATAAAAATACTTAATAAAAATTGTTGTTATTGGATGGATCCATACAAATAAAATTATCATTCTTGAGCAATTAAAAAAGAAAATATAGGGATGTCCCTTAATCAATTTTTTTTTTGCACTGTTGTGGATGGAACCCAGGGCCTTGCACATGCTAGGTAAGTGTTCTGCCACTGAGCTGCATCCCCAGTACCACCCCCAACTTTTTTAAAAAAATTATATATGCTAGGCAAATACTCGACCACTGAGCTAAATCCCCAGCCCTCCTTAATCAAAATTTTAAGGATAAGTGCCATTTTAGTGTTGGGTTGTATGTGTTCCTTAGTGAAGGTGCTACCCTGAATCTTCCCTATGGATTCCTTTGTCCGACCAGATGAGACTCAGTGGGGTCCTGGATCTTTGATAATGGAAAATAAACTCTCTCCTCTTTTTTGGCTCATTTTGGAAAAAAAAGAAGAGGAAATCTATGGTAAAATTGCTCCTTCTGGAGATTCTGGGAGCAGCGGGGTAGAAATCTTGCAGGTAGCCTGCTTGGGTTAGCACACAGCGGAGCATGCTGTCCATGGGAAGCCCTCAGGTTGGCCGCAGCCTGGCTCTGTGAGAGCTGATTAGGATGCGGAGCGGAAATGCAGGCTTGTTCATAGAGCTTGTCTCACCTCTGCCCCTCAACTCTGCCTAGGCCCATTCCTAAGTGTGGAAGTTCCGATTGTTATCTCGGTTACAGAATCCCATTCCTTGTCTGTTTTCTTTTGCCCTTATCCTCACATTTCTTTGAATGTTTTTTCATGGGACGTCTTGATCTGCTCCCAAAGAAATGCAATTATCAGAAATCAACCTCTCTCACCCATTTCTGCCCTAAGCAGCTTTTGCCCACTGGTGAATTTCACATTGTACTGAGAAAGTCAGCAACTAATACTAATAACAATAAAATATGTTTGTATTTTTAGATGACTTTTTCCACTGGGGACTCCCTGGTGAGAGCCAGGCGCTGAGCAGAGTGAGGGTGTATATGAGCTGGAAATAGAGAGCGAGAAAGAGACCTGGCGAGCTGAAGCCTTTTCTTGACAGCTAATTTCCATTTTTTGGTATCAAGGGGTCTGTGCCAGTAATTGGCATGCAGATTGTGTCTGATGGGCCTGTTATACAGAATAAAGGAATCTGCTCATTAGAATAAGCCAACCCCAGGCTGATGGATGGGGCATAAGGAGGTCATTGCGAAAGAGAAATTGTGTGTGTGTGTCCCTGTGCGTGTATGTGTTTCACAAGAATTCCTACCCCCTCCTCTTTCCCTCTTTATCCAGCAAACTCTAATCTTTCAAATTGCATTGAGACAAATGTTGCTCTGTTTCTCTCCCTCTCTCTGTTTTTTTCCTTGAAGGGATATTTGATGGAACCCACTCTAGGTTTTAATAAAGTATGGGGGCAAAGGAGAAATTAAAGCAGTGTCATGGTTTGTTAGGAGCCCAGGATCGTCCAGGATGGGCCCAGGCTACAAATTATACTCTGGAATTAATTGGCAGAAGGTAGCTCTCCTGTCCATCATCCTTAATCCAGCAGCTATGGGACAGCAACAGGAAAATGTGGCTGTTATCCATCTCTTTTTTTGCTTTGTCTAAGTCATTGGTCTGATTAGTTGGTTTTCCTTGGTCCCCACCTCACCCATCCATTAGCAGGTAACAGCTATCTGCTGTTACCTCTTAATGCTAGGCATCCTCTTAAGGGAGGCTGCTCCCAGTTCATCTGTCCACCTTGGGAGACAGGGGTCAGCAAGAAGGCTTCCCAGGGGCTGGGGTTGTGGCTCAGTGGTAGAGCACTCACCTAGCACATGCGAGGCCCTGGGTTCCATCCTCAGCAACACAAAAGAATAAATAAGTAAAATAAAGGTATTGTGTCCAACTACTACAACATATATATATATATATATATATATATATATATATATATATATATATATATATATATTATTTATGTATATATATATTTTTTTTTAAAAGAAGGCTTCCTATACCTATGGGAAGCTGCAAGAGAATTTAACTTTCTTTTTCATAGCTATGTTGAAATTGAAACCACTGCAGATTTAACTCTTTAAATTTTTTTTTGTTGTTGTAGTTGGACACAATACCTTTATTTAATTAATTCATTTATTTTTATGTGGTGCTGAGGATTGAACCCAGCTCCTCGCACTTGCTAGGCGAGGGCTTCACCACTGAGCCACAACCCCAGCCCCAGAGTTATCTCTTATCAACACAACATATGTGGGTTAGACTACTATCTCTAGGATGAGTTTTAAAGAAATATAAAGAAGAAAATGGGAGAACCAGCCAGCTTGCCTGTCCATGGTTCCTACTCCCAGATGATAGTAGATGATGTTGGCACTTTCTTGCTTGTTTGGGATGTGCCAGAACCTTGGTCTCAATGACATTTAGACAGTTTGGGGAGTTTCTTACTGTCAGCCCACACTTAGCTTCCCCCAAGAGCTCAGACCCCTGCCTCTTTGTACAAAGGAGAAGATGTGTTTGTATTCAGTAGATCTGACTCTGTCTTTCTTAAGCATTCTTGCATGTCTGACCCCAGAAATCTTTAGGATTGTACCGTTTCAAGTTAGAAAGGAGTAATCTTTTCCTGCCTGGTTCTTTTCTCTCTGAATACAAAAATTGAGTTTACCTTAATTATTAAGATAAAGTTTTGCATCTCACTCCAGTAAGATTGGCAGCCATTCTGAAGTCAAACAACAACAAGTGCTGGTGAGGATGTGGGGAAAAGAGTACACTTGTACATTGCTGGTGGGACTACAAATTGGTGCGGCCAATTTGGAAAGCAGTATGGAGATTCCTGGGAAAGCTGGGAATGGAACCACCATTTCACCCAGCTATTGCCCTTCTCGGACTATTCCCTGAAGACCTTAAAAGAGTGTACTACAGGGATACTGCCACATCGATGTTCATAGCAGCACAGTTCACAATAGCTAGACTGTGGAACCAACTCAGATGCCCTTCAATAGATGAATGGATTAAAAAATGTGGCATTTATACACAATGGAGTATTACTCAGCACTAAAAAATGACAAAATCATGGAATTTGCAGGGAAATGGATGGCATTAGAGCAGATTATGCTAAGTGAAGCTAGCCAATCCCTAAAAAAACAAATGCCAAATGTCTTCTTTGATATAAGGAGAGCAACTAAAAACAGAGCAGGGAGGAAGAGCATGAGAAAAAGATTAATATTAAACAGGGATGAGAGGTGGGAGGGAAAGGGAGAGAGAAGGGAAATTGCATGGAAATGGAAGGAGACCCTCATTGTTATACAAAATTACATATAAGAGGAAGTGAGGGGAAAGGGAAAAAATCAAGGGAGAGAAATGAATTACAGTAGATGGGGTAGAGAGAGAAGATGGGATGGGAGGGGAGGGAGGATAGTAGAGGATAGGAAAGATAGCAGAATACAACAGTCACTAGTATGGCAATATGTAAAAATGTGGATGTGTAACCAATGTGATTCTGCAATCTGTATTTGGGGTAAAAATGGGAGTTCATAACCCACTTGAATCAAATGTATGAAATATGATATGTCAAGAGCTTTGTAATGTTTTGAACAACCAATAAAAAAAGATGAAGTTTTGAACTTTTATTTACAGTATTTGTGGCCCTCCCAAAGCTTTATGACCTTGTGTATGATAGGACTTTTGACAATAAGGTGTGGGAAGCTTTTATAAGAACCTTTCTTTAAAAATATTTGAACAGAATATTATAATATTTAAAAAATAATGGTAACTGATGCATAAAACATAAGAATCGTTCATATTAATGGGATACCATATACCATTTTGACACATGGATTCATTGCATAATGTTTAGATCAGGTTAAAATTTTAAAAGAAAATAGATGAGTCTCTCATAGAAATTCTTTGCTTTCTTATATTCCATTAGATAATTCAATGTGTCATTGAGGTTCTAAAACCATCCTTTTGTCTTTTGATCTAGAAGGAGTTATCTCTTCAGGCAATCTTCCCCTAAGGATGCCGTAGGTGGTAATAGATGGATACAGAGGGCCCAAAGTCATCTTTGGCTCAGTCCTACTGCATTGCTTGGCTCTGCCATTACTTCTTGTATTGCTCACTCTCTGAGGTGTGGCCAGAGTCTGCTATTTCTTTTTTTACCTCCAACAGCATGTAGGAGAGATACTGCCCACAGTGGTTCTGGAGAGCAAGGAAGTAAGAGGGAGGTAGAGAAGAGCAAGGAATTGGAGGCTTAGGAATGGGAAGGAGAGGAGGTGAAATGAAGAGGAAGGGATGGAGATAGGACATGGAGAGGAAGAGGGGAACAGAAAGATAAGGGAGCTGCTCAGCCACCTGCTCCAGAGAGAGCTGGCCCCTCTCCAGACTCTCTGGGGAGTCCCTGCTGTCCTAGGATGTTGCTGCTGAGCCACCTTTGGGGGTCTGGAGATCCATCAGAAGGAAATAGTTGCCTCTACCATGATTTCTTTTCACTCTGCCAGCCATCTGCTTTGCCTTTGCCTGCTGAGGAGAGCCACTTTCCTTTCTGCCAAGTACACCAGACAGTGCATCGTCGGATACTGAGTTCTCTCTGTTTCTCTCATTCAGACATACCAGCATCTGGGAGTGTTTGCTTTACCATTGGAAAAGCATAGAAATATTATTTTTTTTTTTGTGAGAGGAGGAAGTAAAAGAAGAAGAGGAGGAGAACAGATGGGTACAGTTGTGTCTACCCAGGTCATTGTCCAGTTAGCTCAGGGGACTGGGAGTGAGGCCTCGTGGCTGGACTGGGGGTTCTGCAAGACAAGGGGATCCCTTCTTAAGCCTGGGTCTCTCTAGGCTACTAGGCCCAGGGCTGAGGGGTGGAGTGGTCCATGAGTTGATGGAGATGCTCAATGAGGCTCTGGGTACCATCTAAGCTGCTTTGGGGACCTAGATGAGGAGGAGCGTCACAGAGTTGGTAAGGAGAATCACTTCTCTACTTCTCCATGGGCCCCAGAACCTGGAGGGCATCTGAGGAAATTTGTCACCATTCTGAGGGATGGAAAGCCCAAGATCAAAGTTCTGGTGGATTTGGCCTATGACAAGACCTATCTCTTGGTTCACAGATGGCACCTTCTTGCTGTGTCCTCCCACGGTGGAAGTGGTGAGAAGCTCCCTTAGGCCTCTTTTATAAGAGCACTAATCTCATTCATGGAAGCTTCTCCCTCATCATGTGATCATCTCCCCAAGCTCTCACCTTCTAACACCATTCCCTTAGGGGTTAGGATTTCAACATACTAATTTTGGAGCGACACAAACATTCAGATTACATTATCTGAGGAACAGGACACTTGTCAAAAGCATGGGGTCCCTTTCTAATGAGACTTCTTCCGTTGGACTACCATAGGCTTCTCAGAGGACAGACTCTGTGTTTGATGTTCAAACCCTGCTTCTGGACAGGGAGACTCCTTCTTCTCCTTCTCTTTCTCCTTCTCCTTCTCCTTCTCCTTCTCCTTCTCCTTCTCCTTCTCCTTCTCCTTCTCATTCTCCTCCTCCTCCTCCTCCTCCTCCTCCTCCTCCTCCTCCTCCTCCTCTTCTTCTTCTTCTTTTTGAGACTCCTTCTTAAACATCCTTTCCCCTGTGTTCCTGGGAAATAAAAAATCTTGAACAAAGCTCTTCAGGGTTCAGGTTGGCAGCATTTTAGGCTCTGTTGTTATTTCATGTTCCTCTTCATCTTCCTCCTGGCTGCCATGACTATTGGAAACTCTGGATGGAGCCAAGACTAGCTCAAGGCTAGCCTGTGGGAATTCGAGGCAACTTTGAGGAATCTTTGGGCATGTAATAAAAGGAGCCTTTTCCTTGGGGGAATAGCCCCACACAGGGTGCAAAGAAAAGTGAGGGAAACACAGGCTGAAATGACCCCCTCAATCCCCTGCCCAGGGGCCTTGTATAGAACCAACTTAAAGGGATGCCACCCTCTTCCACTTTCTCATTGTCAAGAGGACTGCCATTGTCGCATGATCACTATGTCTTATTTTCAATATGATCTTATTAACTACTTTGCATTGAAAATTTTCTACCTTTGTGTTTGCCATAAGCATGTGCTTTAAAACCTAACTTCCTAAGGGTATGAATTTGTTATTGCTTTAGCCATATGGCAGTTGGGTTTTAACTGAGAAAAAAATACTTCAATTATTACAACAGAAGGACTTCAGTATAGGAAATTGTGTAAGCCAATGATAGAGGAGCAGAAAAGAAAAGCAGTGGATGAGGAAACCAGAAATTAACACCCCTAGTTTGGAGGAGAAAAACGGGCAAGAGATGGTGTAACCAGCGACCATCATCATGCTAATGTGAGCCTGCAAATGTAAGAACCAAGAGCAACCACCCAGGATAGGAGCGTGGATGGAGAAAACTCTTGGTTCTCCTATAGCATAATTAGGCTGCATACTGACTCTAAAATCACCCTTTTCTTATCTTCTTATTTCCAAATCATAAATGTCTGCATATTTTGAACCTGTTAGTGATATTTTCTGTTACTGAGAGACAAATACGTCTGATGCAATATTTATCCAAGTCCTAGAAAAGTCTATTTACAATAATATTTGCATTACATTAAGTATCTGCACTTACAGTCAACCAACCCTTTGAAAGCTGAGGCCACAGTGACCTCTGGCCTGGCCTGTGGGTGCAGCTTCTGTTCCCAGGCCTGCAGGGGAAAACTAGAAATGCTGGTCAGTGAGAGAAGCTGCTCTGTGGGGTGGAGCACACTGGGATTCAGTTCCAGGGTCTCAGCTGGACACCTTGATTGGGAGGCTCATTCAGCAAACCTAGCCTCTGTATTCCTGCCAGGGGTCCCCAGGGAAGTCACTTCCATTTTCTCTTGGCCTGCGTGCATGCAGGGCTCCCTGATTGACCCGCACAATATAAACACACAATTATAGTATTTATCCTGGAAACTCCCCTGAGCCTTAAATTGAACAGTGCATTCAAAGATCTCCTCTCCTTTGTCTCTGGTTCTGTGATCTAAGAGAACCAGTTAATGAAAAGAGAGGTTCCTTGAGGCAAGGCCCCATGTCCTGTCTTTGCTGAGATTTGCCAATGGTGGTTGATTTTGCTTGTTTATTGGGAGCTCCTATGTGGTATCTGTGGGAAGTGTGTCTTGCAGATGTGATAGACATTCATTAAAAGAATTATTTAAAGGTAAGTTCATTTTGCCCACCTCTTCAGTTTTGCTTTGCACAAAGTAGGCTGAAATGATTCTTAAACTTGTGGAAATTGGTCTGGCAATAACCAGAGAGTAAACACTTTTGGATGGATTCTGTATTCTCTTTCACCTTGTGTGTGTGTGTGTATGTGTGTGTGTGTGTGTGTTTTGGAGGGTACTAGGGATTGAATTCAGTGGCACTGAGCCACATCCCAAGCCCTATTCTGTGTTTATTTAGAGACAGGGGCTCAACAAGTTACTTAGTGCCTTGCTTTTGCTGAGGCTGGCTTTGAACTTGCCATCCTCCTGCCTCAGCCTCCCGAACCACTGAGATGACAGGTTTGTGCCACCGTACCCAGTCCCCTTTTGTGTTTTATGAAGTTTTTTTTATACTTTGTCTCACAGTCACTTAGTGATCACTCTTACTTTATTTTTATTTTTAAGTATAGGACATAAAAGTTAGGAAGTTTACATAATTGTCATCATTATCATTATAGAAAAATCTTTCCTATTTGCCTGGTACTGATCTAAACACTTTATAAGAACTAACTCATTTTAATCCACGTAATAACCTTATGGGCAAGTGTGAGGGGTTGATTGTATTCCTAGTCCTAACCCTTAGAATGTGACCCTATTAGGAAGTAGGGTCTTCACAGAGGCTATCAAGTTAAAGTGAGGTTATTAGGGTGGGCCCTAATCCAATATGAATGGTGTCCTTGTAAAAATGGAAACTGTAGTTATGAAGATATACATTCAGGGAAGATGATGTGAAGGGACACAGGGAAAAGGCAGCTATCTATACACCAAGGAGAGGGTTCTGGAAGAGCCTTCCCTCATGGCCCTTCAAAAGAACCGATGCTGCTAACACCTTGATTTAAACTGTCTGGAACCCTGAGACAATAACTCTCTGTTGTTAAAGGCACTCAGCTTTAGTACTTTGTAATGGCAGCTGTAGCAAATTAACATAGTAAATACACTATTATCACAATATTTAAATCTCATTTTAAGTCAAGGAAACCGAGGCAGAGAGGAGAAGCTATGGATCTAAATGTACAAAACCAAGTAGAAGACTGTGATTCCAGCCCTCTGGGTGGTAGTGGGGGGCAGGCTCTAGCTTCCCAGGCACCCAGATGTGTGGGAAGTAGTTAAATGGAGCAGCTGCCTGGCCACCAGGATTCCTTTATCCCAGGACTCTTCTCTTACTTAAGACTTTGGTTCATGTGTCAGTGGACTCTGTGTGGAGATGGAGCTGATGTTTGCTCAACTGAGCAACGGGGCTGTGTTTATGGTGAAGTGTCATCCCATTGTGATCCAGGACGCTTGGAAACGTGTGGGCTCTGGGTTGTGGGGGTGTTCAGATGCCTCAAGCTACCTCTTCCCTTGACCCCCCCCCCAGTGGGAGAGCAAGACACAGGTGTGAACATGTGTACACACACTACCACTTCCTCCCCCGCACCCTCCTCCCACACTTAGACCTGCATTTGCAGACAGAAACTCATACATCTGGACATACACACAAATGCAGGCAAACTCACAGCACACCTACACACGTCCACACCTACACACAAACATGCCTGTTCTTACACTCCTTTCCACACAAATGTGCATGTGCATGTGCATATACATGGCCAACGACACATATGTGGTGAACTGACCAACCTTCTGTCTCATCAGAGTGTAACAAGTAAGTGTGGTGCCTTAGATCAGGTTACCCAGGGGCAGATCTGAGATGGGGGGAGCAGGTGAGTGATTTATGAAGGCAGTGCTCCTGTGGGAGGCCAGGGAGGGAGTAGGGTGACCCCAGAAGAGAGAGAGAGAGAATGTGGCTTTGGGTGGAGCTGCAGACCTGCTGGATTATTGGTGCATTCAGGAGCCCAAGTCATCCCCATTTTGTTCCTCATCAAGGCGATGGAGCTGGTTTTGAGACCCTTGCCCCTGTCATGCATGGGCTTCAGGCAGCGCTGGGACTTACCCTCCGAGGTTCTTATGTGTGTCAGTGTGGCTGGGGAAGGGCTCCAGCAGCCCAGGCATCATCCTGAGAAGACTGCAGGGTGAGAGCGCTCAGAAGCAAAGCACACTGGGGAAGAGGAACCCCGGGGACAGACACTCTGACCTGGCAAAGGGGGTCTGGACAGAGATCAGTGTCTGTGTGTTGAGGAAGGTAGGACTGGAGGTGTGGGGGGATTTCTTTCAAGGAGCAGAGGGATGGTGCAGGGGCGTGGGGAGAAGAAGAGCCCTGGGTATTGGTTCTGGCCCAAGAAGACCAACTGAGCAGAAGCTTGAACAGGTAGATCAACGACAGTGGCCCACTGGGCAGAGGCTACTGCCCTCCAGGGTCTTCATGTTCTTTGCTAGATGTGAGGAGACCAAGGTCAGCCTTGGTGCCAACTGCTACTCTATGTGCTGGGGGGGGGGAGAGGGACAGAGTGTGGGAAGATCTTCCCTATAATCTGTGAGGAGACATGCTAGCTGAGGATCTTGGCTCAGAGTCCCTGTCACCACCCTGTACCCCGGGCAGAGTTCCAGGCTGTCCCCACACTTGTTAAATCTCACTGCTAAGAACAGATTCTGCTGGTGTGTCCGTTGGAAGGATGGGCAGGAATTTCTCTACTTCTAGCAGCTTAAAGTATTAATTTTTCATATTTCAAGTCATTTACTTGAAGCTGGTGCCCCAGTTTCCAGGAAGTCTTCCAAGGACGACACCTGGGCTGCTGGAGCCTTTGCCCAGCCCTCTGATAGCCTGGAGGGCAGCTTGTATGTACAGGATGGCAAACTCTCCAATCCAGGGCAGGGGCCAGGGAAAGAGAATAACTTTTGCTTGGCACCCCTCTAGCAAGTAACATTCCCCACCGCCTGTTTGCAGATGAGGAAACTTGAGACAGGAGAGGTAAAGTGAATTTCTCAAGGTCACACAGCTGCACCCTGGTGGAATTGAGGTTCAAATCTACATTTATTCTATTTGGATTGTTTCAGGGCCTGGGACTGCTGGGATGGAGGCAGAAATAGCAGAAGGGGCAGCGCCTCAAGTGTGGGGTCCCAGCTGTGTAGGCCAAGGGAGCACTTGGTGAGCACAGCCCAGGTTCTGTCTCTGCATTGTGCCAAGGTAATTAGGGCTTATGTTTCACCTGGCCAGGGCTGGTCTGGTAACCTTCTGGGAATAAGCATTGGTGACTTTAAAAAAAAAAAGAATTCTCTCATAAATAAGCAATAATTTTCATGGACCAGGACATTTAAATTCACATTTTAAAACAACTGATTTGTGAGGGCAGTCCTGTTGAGATATAAGCCAAATTTTCATGAGCGAAGAGAATACTTAACAATCTTTGTCCAAAGCACTGGCTGGTTCTGGGCTGTTCTCAGGAAAAAGAAGGAAGAAATTGCTTTATCAATCTGCATGGCTGAAAAGGTCAGCAGAGTGGGCCCTGACAGCAGAAAGGAAACCCGACCAAGGACAAATTCCTGCTGAAACTCAAGGATGCAAACCCCACTTGGTTACCCCAATGACAGCTACCCAGCTTCAAAAATTAAACTTCACCTGTAGCAATGGGAAGGGGCTGTTGGTTAGCAGCTTAAAAAATATTAATTTTCCCTGTTCCAAGTTGTTTACTTGACAGCTGATGCCCCACTTTCAAGCAAGATTGCTTGTGCTCTTTAATAAATATCTGGTAATTTGATTAAAACTAGCACTTCGAAACCTGCCTTTGGCCTTAACATTGCAGCGTTGGAAGACGGATTCCTTAAATAATGGGAGGTTGAGGATAAAGACTTCACAACCTGGTGTCCCTTGCCTTGAGTGTCAGGGCTTTTATTGAGAGTCAGGGTATACTTTTGGAAATTTATATATTTAAGAGAAAACACTTTGCTAAATGTTCACATTAGCAAAATGTTTTTTTTTCTCAAAATTTTCATTTTGAGGCAATTATAGATTCGCATGCAGTTGTAAGAAATAGTTCAGAAAGATATACAAAGTATGTGTGTGTGCGTGTGTGTGTGTGGTGTGCATTTATTTTTTAATCTTAGGATGCTTAAGTACCCCTCTACTTAGTCTTTCTGGTTACTAAGCACATTATCAACTCTTTGTCACTGTGATCAAAATACCTGACAAGAACAACTTAGAAGAGGAAAGATTAATCTTGTCTCTCGGTTTCAGAGGTTCTGTTCATGATCTGCTCCTCCAGGGTAGAAACATCATGGCAGAAGAATGTGGTGGAAGAAAGGTGCTCAGCACATGCAGCCAAGAATCAAAAAGAGGAGAGGAACAGGAAGGGGCCAGCGACAGATACAGTCCCCATGGCCACTTCTCCAGGGGCCTACATCCTCCAGCCATGTCCCCATCTGCCGGCAGCGGATACCCAGTAGTCCACTTAAATTATTAATCCTTCAAATGGATTAATTCATTACTGAGGTTATGTCCCCCATGATCCAATCATTTCCTAAAAGTTCTACCTTTGAACCTTGTCACATGGGGGGCCATGCTTATAACCCACGAGTTTTTGGAGGGACCCTCAAGATCTGGACCACAACACTAAGGAATCATGCATATGGTACCACAGCATCCTGGACCCAGAGCTGCTCTGCACCAGCCTTCTCAGGGCAGAAATAAATGGCTGCATGCTCTTATTTGCAAGTTAATGTTATAAGGGAAAGGCTTAGCGATGGATGCATTTCAGAAGTCCAGGAAGTAATGAAATTTACCTCAAGTTTGCCCTTACAAATGACCGTAACATAAATCATAAAAAAATCAAAAGAGGATGAAATAGAATAGTTATATCTACAGCGAAAGAGAAATATATTTGTGTTATTCAAGGTAATAGAAGATATCATCAGAAACAAGGTGAGTCGAATCAATCATTAAAAATTTTGACTTTTGAGAGTTAAAAAAAAAGAAAGGACTGAGTGAAATGAATAAATTAGAAAATTATTATAACTATTATGAATAAGGCTTACAGCTCAACATAGATAAAGAATTATATAGTCTTATAGTTAGGACCTGAATTCGGAATGATGACTTATCAAAGCTATGAAGATATTGCTTACATATAAAGAAATGCAGATGATATCTTTCACCTTTATAACTTATAATGTCACCAGATCATATAATAGATAGATTTGCTTTCTGGGCATGTGTTTTTATTTTATTGTTGTATAAATAGTAAATGAGCATGAAGAAATGTTCAACCTAAATAAGAATGAAAGAAATAGGGATTTGAACAGCTATGGAGCGTCAATGTTAAATTGGTAAAAACTAAATAAGATGGATAAAATCCACCGTATTAGACTCTGTGACAAAGACTACCCACATACATTGTTGGCCACCCTGCAAGGTGTCCCCATTTTTCTGGAGTGCAGGCTGGCAATTTGTAATAAGAACTATAAAAGCATTCATACCCTTTGACTTGGTAATCCTACTTCTGGGAATATGCCCTAAGGCAATAATCCAAATTGAAAAAAACAAGTCATCTGTACAAAGATATTTATGGCAGCATATTCATTCTAGGGGAAGATGGAAAGTGACCAAAATTCCCAGTGAATGGGAATGGTTAGGTGAACCATCATGTATCAGAATTCTGTGTGATCACTAAAATTGACAAGTCCGTGAACAGTGCTCCTGGGTGAAAGTCTGTGTTCATCACCAGGCAAAGTGCAGAACAAGACACCCACTTCTACAGCTTCAAGGAAATGGTGTCTGTGCTTTCATGAGTCTTGGGAAAAAAATGTAGGTGAATGTAAAAATCTGGGAGTTTTAAATTTATGGGGGGTACTTTTCCCTATAAATTTTATTTATTTAAACATTTATTGAACATCAATTAGATAAAGATGATAGGTTAGGGAAGAATAGACAAGTTCTTATCTTTTCTAGCACCTTGGTGTTTCTGGCTTCCTGTAGGGAACTGACCTCACTATCTCTATAGCTGGGTCATCCCTGTAGTAGAGCCTGTGGCTTGTTCAGGAAGCCATTTCAGGGAGGCTGCAAATACCTGGGATCTCCCTTCCTTCTCTGCTCCACACATTATTTCCTCATTTTTCCTCAAGTTAAAATATCCTTTGAGCGCTGGGGAAGACTGATGTAATATTCGGCTGGGAAGCTAAGGGCCTGACCCTTGCTTCTGGTCTAGCAAACTTCTTGTCTTGCATGTACCTTATAGGACATGACTCTTAGGTACGTTTTGGCTGCAGGTTCCATAAATTCTTCTTCGTTGACTCAAAAATAGAAAAAAATGATCTCTCATCACAAGAAGCCCTGCACTCCAGACTGGTTTATTCCAGGGCTCCGGGTTCTATTGTTTTGTTTTGTTTTCCCCCATTCGCTCTGTGTCGGTGTTAGCTTTGTCCTCTGTGGGCTCAGATGGTGGCTGCACATGGCTGCTGGGGTCCCAGTCCATAGTGTGATGCACAGGACTGTCTTGTTCTCTTTCTTCATAAGAGCAAAGAAAATTTTACCAAAATCTGCCTTCTCTCCCTGCTTCTCAGAGCCTCTTTTCATTTCTCATTGGCCAGAACTGCATTCTAGGTTCATGCCTAAACCAATCCCAAGGTCCTCTGCTTCCGATCTTTTGGCTGGAAAGCTCAGGTTTTAGTTTCCCCACTCTGCTACCTACTTACTGTGACCCTGTCTGCATCCGGAGCCATGGGGTGAGTGAATAGGTAGAGAAAAGCAAGCAAACAAAAAACCCACGGGGTTCTCTTCATGACATGGAGAACCCAGTTTCTCTGTTCCTCCTCTTATGCAGGTTTTGGATTGGCTTTGAATCTAGGTTCAGAGATACTGAAGAATAAAACAAGGAAACTCATCTTTCTTTTTCTTTTTAAAGATAGTTCCTTTACTCTGGTTTCCTTCCCTCATCTCTGCTAGCATTTACTTTTCAGAATCCTCAGATGATGGCTCCATGCCTTCTTTTCAGACAGATGTCACCCAGAGTCCTTGAGGAACAAATGGATTGTTTCTCAACTTCGATTTCCAAAGGAAACATCCATGTCTGTCCTGGCTCATGTGACTGAGAAGTGGCAGAACCAGGAGCCATCCTTGGTCTTTGGGGACCAGGCCCCTAGTTGTCATACTACCTCCTGCTGCCTCTGAGTTCCGCTCAGGCTTGGTTCCTCCTCTTTCCTGTCTTCAGGGTTCTGTTGCCTTGTGATATCCCTCTACAAAGACATGTGCTTCTCTGCGGCTCTCATCACCTCTCTGGGATTTTCCATTGATGGGTCCATAACATCTAAGGAGAAGGTTCTTTTTTAATTTTCCAATTCTTTTTATTTGTTCTAATTAGCTGTACATAATAGTAGAATATATTTTGACATATTATACTTATATGGAATGTAACTTCTCATTCTTCTCCTTGTACATGATGTATAATCACATTGGTTACGTGATCATATATGCACACAGGATAGTAATGTCTAATTCATTCTACTCTCTTTTCCATTCCCATTCTGTCCCCCTTCCCTTCTTGACCCTTCTTCTAATGCAAAGTACTTTTATTCTTCCCTAACTGCCCACTTCATTGTGAAATTCACATCAGCATATCAAAGAAAACATTCAGCTTTTGGTTTTTTGGGGATTGGCTTATTTCACTTAGGATGATATTCTCCAGTTCCATCCATTTATAGGCAAATGCCATAATTTTGTTCTTTTGGGCTGGGGTTGTGGCTCAGTGGTGGAACATTTGCCTTGCACATGTGAGGCACTGGGTTCCATCCTCAGCACCACATAAAAATAAATAAACAAAATAAAAATATTGTGGCTATATGAAACTAAAAAGAAATTAAAAATATTTTTGTTCTTTTTTATGGCTGAGTAATATTCCATTGTGTACATATACTACATTTCCTTTATCCAATCTGTTGAAGGGCACTTAGGTGGGTTCATAGTTTAGCTATTATGAATTGAGCTGCAATAAACATTGATGTGGCTGAGTCACTGTAGTATGCTGATATTAAGTCTTATGGGATAAATTTTCTAAGGAAACTCCATATTACTTTCTAGAGTGGGTGTGCCAATTTGCAGTCCTGCCAGCAATGTATGAGTGTGCCTTTTCCCCCACATCCTCCCCAACATTTATTATTACTTGTGTTCTTTATAATTGCCATTCTGATTGGAGTGAGATAGGATCTCAGTGTAGTTTTAATTTGCATTTCTCTAATTGCTAGGGATGTTGAATGTTTGTTCATATATTTTTTGATCATATTTCTTCTTCTGTGAAGTGTCTGTTCAGGTCCTAAGTCCATTTATTGATTGGGTTATTTGTTTTTTTGGTGTTAAGTTTTTTTGAGTTCTTTATATATCCTGGGGATATATATCTGAGGTACAGGTGGCAAAGGTTTTCTCCCATTCTGTAGGTTCTTGCTTCACATTATGGATTGTTTCCTTTGCTATGAAGAAGATTTTGAGTTTGATTCCAGGGAGGAAGTTCTTATAGAGCCATATGAGTGAGAGAACATCACCGGTCATTGTCCCAGCCCTTTGCATTTAGTAAGGCTCTCTCAAAAAGCGTATCTAGAAAACAGTTTGTGTTAGTGATTCATAAGCCTTGGGATATAAGCCTGGAGTATTCTCCCAGATAATTAAGTACATATTATGGGGTAGAATATAAGGATTGCATTACTTTCAGGCTTAAAGCATAAAAAAGGTTGAACGTGAGGTAGGAAGGATGCTCCTGAGACCATCAAGTTTCCTGACTCCAGACCAGGCTCCAAGTATCAGCAATAATCATGGTAAAGGACTGACTTATTGAGGAATGTCAGGTGAATCATGGCTCTACAGTCAGTGTCCTTGTGCCTGAATTGAGGAGTTTGAATGGGAACCTTCTGGAAGCACTGATGTCACTGCTATTCCTTGCTGGACAGCTTTGCTTGCCTTCTATCCCATACACTGCTGCCATTTTCAGAGCCATCAACTTCATAAAGAGCGCAGTACTTACTTCAGTGGCTGAGATTTCCACAGGAGACACCTCTAAGTAGGTGGCCCTTCACCTGCATTTGGTGTCATCTTGAATGCAGGGAAAGAAAGTTGAGTTGGTTCTTGTGTTGGGTTGAATGGTGACTTCAGAAAAGGTAGATGGAAACTCTGATCAACCATTGAATGTGACCTTATTTTGGAAATAGGATCTTTACAGAAGTGATCAAGTTCAAATGAGATCACTAGCATGGAGCCTAACCCAATATGACTGGTGTCCTGATAGAAAGGGGACGTTTGGCTACACAGAGACAGACATGGACAGAGAGAAGACAATGAAGGAGAAAATGGCGTAGGGTGAATACCAGGTGAAGATGGAGGCAGGGATGGGAGGGACGCATCACTGAACCAAAGATTCCCTGGAAACCACCAGAAACTAGGAGAGAGGCCTGCAGAGACCACCCCCCTCCCAGCCTGCGGAAGACACCAACTCTGCCAACACCTTGACTTTGGCCTTCCAGCCCCTCAGCTGTGAGAAGATAGATTTACGTTATTTTAAGCCACCTAGTTGTTGGTACTTTGTTATGGCGGTCCTAGGAAACTAATGTAGCTCGTAAAGGCTCAGGAGATGGAGGGCTTCTCAGATCCACACAGCGCAGAGTATTAAAATGCATGGAGGACTCCCCGTTAGAGAGGGTAGATTGAGGGAAAAGACACATATTTACCCCTGCTTCTTCCTGTAATCCCACTGACCAAAAAGTGATCCTTTTTTTGTTTTGAAATTCATAAATTCAACAAACACAAAGAAAGGAGAGTCAATCAGTTCATCCAACCAACCAAGCTTGGAAAGCAGATGGGCCAGTGATAGTGACTTTGTCAGACCCGAGGAAGCTGAATCTTAACCTAGTAATCGAGAAATCCAAGGAGCCACTTAACCCATAGTACAGGCCTCACCGCTCCTGTAGGAAACAGGAAGAAACTTCTCTGAGAAATTTGATCAGGCTAAGGGGAAAGACTTAGGATCCTAATATCCGGGATGTTCTAATGAACAGTCCTAGTCCTCATCACCTGACTGTGAAGGGAACTGTTGAACTCCAGCCGCACATCCTTAGGACTTCTAGGGACCTTTTGAAAGTCACACTCTTAGGATAGCATAGGATCTCTATATTATTATTATTATTTTTTTCTAAACCTTTATCTATCTATCTATCTATCTATTTTTATGTGGTACTGAGAATTGAACCCAGGGCCTCACACATGCTAGGTGAGCGCTCTACCGCTGAGCTACAACCCCGGCCCAGGCTCTCTATATTATAAAGACATTTTCTTACATGTGTGAGAGAGACCAAAACAACAGATACAAAGACTTTTGCAATAAACAGTCTGCAGTAGGAAAAAGTGTGAAACCCAGCTATTTATAATATTTTCAGAGGTAAAAGAAGATATTTCATTCATGAGACAAGAAAAACGCTATGAATCTAAAACTATTGGAAATTTAAAAAGAGAGACAAAATTAAAAGCTCATTAGAAAGGGTAGGAGAAAAAATTGATAAATTTTCTCAAAAGGTAGAAGAGAAAGTCTGGTGATAGATGATAGGAGGATCCATATAAGAAAGTTATAGAATCAGTGCAGGAGGTCCAATACCCAAATAGTAAAAGTCAAAGAAAGAGAGAACAAGGACAATAAAGAAGACTACATCATTTAAGAAACAATTTGAAACTTTTTCAGAATTAAAAACTCAAGTATCCAAACTGAGAAGTCCCATCGAGTGTCAAACATGACACACCATGAAATTTTAGAACACTGGGGATGAGGAAAGATTTTAAAAGCTTTTAGAGACAAAATCCAGGCTCTCATTTCATTTCACCTCTAAACTTTCTTGCATTGTCTCATACATGAGCTTTGAGGGGGACACCTCATAACCAAACCATAACAATGGTAAAGGGAAATTTCAAGATCACAGTTGCACTGGATTTAGGCAGTAATTCAGACCATTGGAGAAGATCAGAAGACTAGGAGAGAAATATTCAAGAATGTAAAAATGATACACTGCCTAATGATTCTGAACATATTGAGAAGAGATTTCTGTATATAGTTGAATTAATGATAAGAATATAGAAAACTAAGCAGATGAAAGACCAAGACCATGTTAAAACTCCACGGAAAAGAAAATGTATTAGAAAATACAAGTAATCATAGCCTACAAACCTAAGGAATAAGTTGTGGATAGTATTTATATGATCATAATTATGTAAACATTGAGTTTATTGAATTTAACTAAAAATGAATGAACTTCATTAGGAGGTTGGGAATAGGAAGTAGCTGTGTGTGGAGGGGTTGGAAAGAATGGTGGAAAAGTCCAAGTAACACACAGTGTCAGTGTATTACTTACAGATAGGGATGAAAGCCCAAGACCAAAGTATCTTAAAGTTGAAAGTAGTTTTCTCTGCATGGTGAAATGGGGCCACTGGTACAACTCTTCTTTTTCATACCAGTCTTATAAGTTGCTTGGATTCTTGAAACTATACATGTAAAGAAAGTCTTAAAGCCAAGGATGGAAGAAACAAGAAGAAATGCAAGGCCATTTGGATATATTAGTTTATGTCTTCTCTCTCCCCAGTAGAAACCCAGTAGAGAACAATGCTAGCAAGAACACCTTGATCTTCAGGCTTTAGAAATAAAGAATCTTAGAACCTTAAAAAGCCTAACTCATGGAACCATAAGAATTTGAAATCTTTTATTCATAGAATCTGTTTTCTTCTTCACTGTGCTGGGGAACAAACACCTGCTAGGTAAGTGCTCCACCAGTGACCTACATCCCTAGTCCTTAACTCCTTCTTTAAACCTCAACTCAGGTGTCATTTCCTCCAGGAAACATTTACCAGCTCCTCCCCACATCCCAAGATACCTGCATTTCCAGCTATCCAAGCCCTCAGAAGCCTACAGTTCAGGATGTTTGGTTGTCCTCCTCCTCTATTGATGGCAAAACATGCAACTTAAGCATTTCCAAGTAAAGACGTTCAGCTCAGGTTTGAACATGATTGTTCAGGATCATCCCCTCAACTCCCACCGTCTCCCTGGAGTAGCATCAAGGCAGAGGAGTTGTAGATCCCTTGGATTCATGGTAAGCTCTTGATCTCTGATCACAAGTCTATGCTAGCATCTGAGAGGTGTGCCTTCGACCTCTAGTTCAGTTTCTGGTATTGATCCTAGTGGCACCTGCTGAGATATCTGTGTCATTGGTCCAGGACGTCCTTGTCTTGACCACAGACCCTTCTTATCTTCTGTCCCTCCTCAGCTATGCCCTTTAGCTCTTTGGATGTACTCCTGAGCCTTGGCAAGGCTGACACAGACTTGGGGAAGTGATGTAGACACTATGGGCTCAAACATCTCCAACTGCCATTTTTCTTTCACTGTCCTATGTTGGACCTCACTTACCTTGCTGAATCTTAGCTGGAAATGAAAGACATCCCATCTCCCACACATTTCTAAAACTAATCTGTATAATTTTCTATTTTTGCCTAATGATGTTACCACCAACATAGAGGCTCTCTTATCTCACGGTTTCCACAGGTTAGGAGTCTGGTCACTGCTTAGCTGGGTCTATTATAAGGCTGCAGTCAAGATTTCAGCCAGGACTGAGTTCTCATCTGGACCTCAACTGAGGAGAGATATTCCAAGCTCATATAGTGGTGACTGGCATTTAGTTCCTTGGAGGCTGCCAGATGGAGGTCCTCCTCATTTTCCTGTTGTCAGTTGGGGACTGCTCTCAGTTCCTTGCCACAAAAACTCACAATATGGCAGCTGGCTTTTTGTAGCCAACAAGATATTTTTTTCCTTGTCAATGGACACTACAATCATAGCAGCATATAATCACATATATGTAATCATGTTCTGTTGGAAAGTCTAAGAGTCCATCCATACTCAAGAGGAGGGGATTATGTGACAGCATGGACACCAGGAAGAGGGAGACCTTAGAGTCTGTCTCCTGGACCTAGTGCACCCACCTGGGGTGGGGGGCAGAACCTCCACTTTTATATTCCTTTTTTTTTAAATTTCTCTGATTCCTCATGGCCAATGAAGTCTTCTTTGGGGGGAAATGACTTGCTCTTCCTCCAGTTATGTTCTACTGTTTGTACAATGCTGCCTTTTTTGTACTTAGAAACCAGGGTTTTGAGATTTTACAATATATTTTTTTTTCTGCCAGAAGTTCCAAAATTTAAAAGCTTGAAATTAACTTTTTCATGTTTTAGTTTTTCCTTCCTTTCCAATGCAGTAAGTACAGACTGTCCTACCTGCTGCCTGAGGAGTGGGAAAAGGTCATGGGCAAAGGTGAATGACTGGGAATAACATCACTGTGCTTTGCTGTGATACCCATTGAAATGACCCGGGTGTTAGTCCCAGCTGTACACTACCAGCTCCTTGCTCTTGGGCAAATCTCTTATTTCCTATGAGCCTCAGTTTCTTTCCCTTTGAAATAGGGATACAATATCTATTCTTATGTTGTGAGAATAAGTAGTCATAAAGTTATTCAAAACACCTTTGTAAGTTTTAAAAGTACCATATGTGTATATGTTATTATAGTTACTGATTCTATATTGGGTGGTTGGAATTGGCCAAAGTGCACACATTGCCACTCTAATGGTGGTTAGAGATGGCACTTGATTCTGATGAGTCTTCTTTGCATTCCTGGAATTGGCTGAGAGTTTCAGCACTTCTGCTGCAGGTTAAATGTGTGATAGCAGATGCTGACTGCAGATTCATTGCTGTGTCAAACTCTGATTTGACTTGAGACTTGACCAAATCAGTGTCACAATGCTAGATGTGTGTGGATGCCTCTGGTAAATCATACAAGTGCCATGAATGAACAGTTAGATTCTTAAACCCAGGCTTATCCACCCTTGGGACCGTTATTCCAAGATGCCATTTAGACAGAGTTTATTCATTCCCTGCACAATGTTCTTTCCATCACAACAGCATCATAACACATCCTGTTCTTGATCCCAGGCTTTGTGCAGGGAGAGTTATATTATGCACAGACTTGCAGAAAAATTTTCTTCACTTTTGACTCAAACAATATTATTTTTAGTAAGAATTTATGAAGGCCCTGCTGTCATTGGGTGGTACGGACAACATAGATAGGCTATAAAATTCCTTTAACTTTCTCCTGGAAATCTCATCTTCTGTTGCTTAGTAGCTCGTCTTTTTCTAGAAGGAAAAATTGATGCACATTGCAGAACTGGCTGAAGGACTATAAAATTGGGGAAGCAGATGAATGCAATTAAGACCCTCAGGTGGTAGAGGACCTTCTAGACAGGACTGTCTCATTTTGGTCACAGAGGTTTTGAATTTGCCCTCTGGAAGTTGATAGAAAGATATTCGTTCTCTTCAGTGGGACCTTTTCACACGTCTTTCTTTGAAGCAGGCTGTCTTGAACACTCCTTGCCAGAGTAAATGGCGTTACTAAATGTCGACAGCAGTGTGGCTGAGAGTTCACGTTGACTTGGGACAAAAGAAAGAGATAAGGTGCTCATTGGTCCTAAATGGTGGTGTTTTGGATCAACTGAGGACTCAAGCTTTGGTGGACAAAGGGACAGAATAAGTCATAGGAACCAAATTTGGTGGCTGTGTCACCATATGATCCTCTGCTGTGAAACCCATCAACCAAAAAACTCTAACCTGGCACAAGAACATTTTGGACTTCACTTTTAGATAGAAAACCAAAGAACCAAAGATCATCAGGCACTTGAGAAAAGTCTCCTATTGAAAAGATAGTGATCAGAACAAGCAAATAATACAAAGTAACTCCAAGGAAATGCCAACAGGAAATATATAAGAGAACTTCAAAACAAAACAAACAACCCTAAAACTACATAGCCTCAGAGAGATAATATTATATAAGGTACCTTTGCGGAGATAAAAGATGATACAGTACAGAAGTGCTTCTGAGAATTTAAAATATGATAAAATGATATATTCAATAAATGTGATGGGAGATAGCATTGAGGAAGAAAATGTGGAATATAATCCCTAAGAAGTAGAACAAAAAAGCTAGAGATAGAAAATAGTGGAAAAAAGATAAGAAAACTGAAGAATGAGTCCAAAATGTCAACAGTTGACTGATAGAAGCTCAGAAGAGAGAACACTGAGGATAGAAAAGTATCACAGAAATAATACAAGAGAAATTTTCAGAAATACAGGACAGGAATTTCTGAATTTAAGCCCCAACAATGAATTAATGGGGTTTGGCTCTCTCTCATCCATCATCTTCATGTAATTTTAGAACACCAGGGATGTGGAGGAGAGTCCTAAACCTTCTACAGAGAATAAGCCTGTACATGTAGATAATCAGATATCAGAATGGCCATGGAGCTAATGCACAGCCTCAGGAGCTGGAAGACAATGAGTAATGCCTTCATAATCCTAGGAGAAGTTAATATTGACCTAGAATTTTATGTTCTACCAAACCATTGATCAAGTGTGAAGGTAGAATGACTTTTGAAAACATATGTGTTTTTAAACAAATATTTCTTTTGCCTGATATTCAGAAAGCTACGGAGTGTGTGTTCCACAAATGAGATTGCAAACCAAGAAAGAGAGCATGAAGACAATGTGAGGAAAGGGAAACACGAAAGAATGGGAATTCCCAGGATGGAAGGAATAGAGGTTCCTGGATAGAAAAGTTAGCAGGTCTAGAGAGCCCCAGTTGAGATATTGTCTGAAACACAGACAATATCCAACGTGCTTGGTGACATTGAGATGGTTCATGTCCCCCCGCCCCAGAAGCAAGTTCATATATAAAGTATAAAACAGAAATCTCAAGAAATAAGAACATATTATTATTATTATTTAGAAATAAGGAATCAGAAGAAATGGTTTAAACAATGAAAATGTTTCCCTCAGTGGAGTGTGATTCAGGGGTACAGAGGTCAGGGTTCCAAGAACCGATGTTTTAAGTCTATAGATCTATTTAAAAATATATATATATGCATTATTTTGAAATTTTCTAATATTTGGCAGTTTTAACCTATGAAAATTGCATTCTTCTATGGTTTAACAATAAAATTAAATAAAAGTTTGAGGAGTCCTTAGGTGTAAAGCAACGGAAAGACAAATACTGCTTGACCTCACTTATATGTGGAATCTAGAAAATCCAAATTTAGAGAGAGTAGAATAATGGTTGCTAGAGGCTGGGTAGAAGGGATTGTGGAGATATTAGTAAAAGGATAGAAAATTTCAATAGGAGGAATGAACTCAAGAGAGCTATTGTACAACATTGCAACTAAATTTAAGAATAATGTATCCTTAAAATTGCCAAGAGTAGATTTTTATGTGTTCTTACCACAAAATGATTAGTATATGAAGCAATGCATGTTAATTATCTCAATTTAGCCATCCCACAACATGTATGTATTTTAAGACATCATGTTTTATGCCACAAATCTACAAAAATATGTTAATGAAATAAAAATATAAAGGGCCTAAAGAATAAACCGAGCAATGCTATACATATTAAGATAGGTTTGTTACATGGAATTATAAAAGTCAAGAATTTCCCATCAAGATAGAAAAAGGAAAATAAAAGGAATTATAAACCGGTGAATGAGAACACTGCATTTCCGTCATCTTTGTCCTTCAGGTCAGGTGTGTTAATTGTTTTTCCATTATAATGTTGCAGTTCCCTTTACAATTTCTTCCATGGTTGTGGCTTCCTTCTTGATAAATCATTATTTAAAAGTAATTCCTTGGCAATCCCTTGATGTCCCTGCATGTTATCTCTCCATCTACCTATCTGTCTGTCTATCTTCACCTCTTGCATTCTTTTCACCTTCTCCTTCCTCACTTGGTTCAGATTTCCTGGGAGAGGTTGAACAGGACTCAGCACTGCTAGGGCTGGGAGAGGCATAATGGTGCTCTATACAGTGTTGGTTCAGGACCTCGGACAGCACAGGAACACCTGCTATCCTGGGAACTGCTTCTGGGTGCTCCAGGGAGGCCCTGAGCAGCGCCGTTGACACTGCAATGAGTGTGTTCCCTTAGCTGCAGCTGGGTGGAACAGAGACGATAAACTTTCACAGGCTGGGAAGGTCAGATTCCCTGCTCTGGGAATTCTGAAATAAATGCCAGTGTACCTCAATTATTTCATTTATTTGCGTAGCAACATGGTGTCTCAGGAACTCTGGGTAATGCCCCCTGTCCTGTGGACTGAAGATCAAGAAATGCCAGTCTGCAGTGACAGGACAGTGAAGCAGATATGCAAAGAGGGTCAGAGAGGATAGCTGGAATCAAAATCATGGTGATTTTCTAGTTCCACGTTTTGAATTCTTTGTTGAGAAAGGCTGCATTTTTCCTCTTGGGCTTTGTGATACAGCTTAGTGGTCTTGAAATAAATAAACATAATTCCCTTTCTCTGCTTAGGCTCGATGGAGTGGGCTTCTGTTACTTGCAGTTCTGAGAATTCTAATGGGCACATGTTAACCTCTAGATTTCTAGAATTTGGTGACATACAGGACTGCTGATGTTTTGGGGAGGTGGGGAGCGAGGGAACTGGCAGTTCTGGGCAAGGAGCTTTGCAGGGTACTTGGCATGGTTCTGTGAGGATGAATTGGACTGGATTTAGTGAATATGATCAGGAAGAGAGCCTAACTAGACTCAATCAATGTCATTTTTCCTTCAAGTTTTGACATCAGTATTTGAAGTGCTCAAAAGCCTAAATGAGCCCAGCTGGTATTTAGCTGTGGTGGGAGGAGATGCTTTTTTATGATGAAGATCTTTCTTTCTGGTCTTCAGTGTATGCAGTATGGAATCCATTTTTAGGAAGTGCCTGTCTGTATTAATTTCTTCTCATGCTCAGTATTTTTCTTCCTTCCTCCTGCTCTTTCTGACCTGATGTGATGTCATTTGGGCTGTATTAAACATTTTTTTTAAAGAGTGAACATTATACATTTCATCCCCAAAAAGCTATTTCTGGGTCTACAATTCATCTCTGCCACGGCATTTTCCTGGTTCCTAAAAGACTCTGGTACAGACGTTCCCTCTCCCCCTCCTCCCTTTCACCTTGGATTCAGCACTAAAAAATGTAAAAGATGTTAATAAGGCAGGAGGTGCTTTTATGCCACAGGGTATAGATGATACTACTGGAAATGATGAATCTTCTTCCTGAATGTTGTCAATTTGTTACTTTTTCTGAGTCTGCTGGTAGCAGCTCAGCATGGGGCCCCCGTTATCTCCCGGCCCAAGCAGCTGGCTTTGGGCACAAGTCTGGACTGGGAGAGATTGCTTCATGGCCCCAGTGGGACATTTCACAATTTCCTTTTCCTGAGAAACTTAAAAAAGCCATATAGGCTCTACCACCTGTGTACTTCATTTAGAGCTTTGACCATGTGACTCAGTTCAGGAAAAGTAGCAGCCAGATCCCCTGCTGTGGAGAGGGTGAAATATGGCACCCCGCTGTGAGCTTGTGCCTGGGACCTAGGGTGCAGTGGGTCTGGGAATCAGAACAGTTTGGCTCAACACTTAATTGACATCTTCTGTGTGTGAGCAATGATGCTAGGTCTAAAGATACAGAAGTCAATAAAAGGTGGTGCATGCCCTCCAAGAACTCACAGTTTACTGATGAAATAGAGAAATAAAGCATATATAATGGGTGGAGTGCAGGGAGAGAAAGTATTACAGGAGCAGGAGGAGAGTTATTGGAGACTGGTAGGTGTGGAAGGGTGAGAAATAGGTTCTGGAGGGAGGTGACTATCTGATTTGAGTCTCAAAGAGCCTGCTAGAGTATCCAGGACTAAAGATGGGGGAGAGGCAATCATGGCAGAGGAAACAGCATGGACAAACCATGGAGGTATGAGATGGAGTGGTCTTGTAGGTCAGTAGGCTGCTAGAGTGTTCAGGAGAGGAGGGCTGCAGAGGCAAGGGGGCCAGGCAGTTGGGTGCCATGTTGCACGGTAGGGGGTTTGGACTTTCTCTTGTAGGTTTTGGGGAATGACCAAAAGCAAGGGTGGGTCTTGCATAGACTGGGGAGCTATGCTGCAGGGGGAGCCTGAGGAGGGGAGACTTAGGCCCCTCAGGTGTTAAGAGTCTGAACAGTCTAGAGCAGGAGGGAGCCATAGGTGCACAGATAGGCAAGGAAGATCCCAATTGGGAACAAGGCCTTGAAATCCTGCATCTAAAGTCAGCACTGTGAAATTAAGTTTAAAGGTGGAGGCAGGGATTGAGTCAGAGCAAGCCTGAGGAGGGCAGAAGAGGTCAGAAGTCAGAGGCCAGCTCAGCAGTTGGAATAGGAAGGACCTGCAGGAATTGTGACCCCAGCCAATTCATCACCTTCCCCTAACCACTCCTCCCCTGACTACCCAATGTCAGGCAATGACAAAGTTCCACTAGCAAGTCCACATCTGCTGTGCTGCAGGGAACTAATAACAACATGCCTGATTATCAGATAGCTGAAGTGGTTCTAGTCAACAGATAATGGCCATGAGGTAGCAATGGAGGAGGAGAGAGGTGGACAGATTGAGATGTACTTTGTGGATTGACACACACACTTGGCTATGGGTTGGCGGTGGGATGGGTAAGATGTCTCAGGAATGACTCCCAGTTTTCTGGCTTTTAGCTACTAGATGTTGGTGGGGTTCTATGAGTTGTTTATATGGTGTATTCATTTTCTAGAGATGCAGTGAAAAAGTAGGTGGCTTATAAAACATGTTATTTTTTCTCATAGTTCTGCACACCAGAAGTTGAAGATCAATGTGTTGGAATGGGTGTATTCCCCATGAGGGATATAATGGAAGAATGTGTTCCTTGTCTCTCTCTCCTTGCCTTGCCGATGAGCAGCTTCTCCCTGGGTCTTCTCATTGTCTTTCTTCTGTACATGTCAATGTCCAATTTTTTCTTCTTGTAAGACACTACTCTTAACAGATTAGGGTCTACTGAAAGGGTCTTACTTAAGTTTGTCTTTAAAGATTCTATCTACAAATAAGGTCACATTTTGAGGTTTCGAGGGTTAGGAATTCAGCACGTGAGTTTTTGGAGGAGCACAGATCAACTTAGAACAATGGAGATGACCAAGAGGGGGAATAGTTTTGTGAAGAAACTGAGTTGTTTAGTATTTAACATATCAATTTCAAAATAACTTTCAGATATATAAGGACAATGCCAGGCTAGCAGTTGTGGATACAGAGTCTAGAGCTCTGAGGTGAAGTCTGGATTGGAGAAACAAACTTAGGAATGTTGGTGGACTTAAATTTTATGTAAAGCCATGGAAGTTGCCCCCATGTGTATATGTGGGGGGAAGGGCACTTGTACACCAGGAAGGGGATTCAAGTTTTTTTGCAACATAAGTCCACAGATGGTTCTTCTACCTACAAAGGACCCCTAATTTCCAGCATGCCACACAGTTGGTCCTGCAACTGTGACAGTAAGGTCAGTTACTAGTAGACATTGGCTTGGCAAAAATTGTGGAGTTTTTGGCAAAGGAATCTTTTATTGCAAATAGGTGTTTATTTAAAATGAAGGTTATATAGTATCTTTATAAATGTGACACATGCTGATTACAAAACATTCCAGCAAATTACAGAGTATGATAAAAGTGAAAATTACTCCATACTGGACACTTTATATTCTGTTTGAGCCTTATCCCAGCCTCAGCTATGGCAAATGACTTTTTACAGGATTTGACCTTCTTACGTTAATAGCACATTGACTTAAGTTACTTGACCTAGGCCTTCTGTGACACCATGACATGGGATGCCAGTGGAAGCCTGCTTGGCACTCACACAGCCCAACACTGACAACTCAATCAGTGGGGATGGAAGCCAGCAGATACATAAAACTCCATGGTAATCATTGGGAGAGGGGAATAATTCTGAGAAAACTTCTGTTCATTTCCTCAGGAGAAACTGGCTCGATGGACCACCATTTGCTCATGGTGATGCTCAACTTGATAGCGTCCTCCTATTGACTTTTTCTCCTTCCCTGTTCCATTCTTCTTGGTTTCTAGAAATAACTTCTGGAATTAATTATCTGTTTATCATCTTTGTCCCAAGATGCATTTCAATCACTCAACCCAGAAATAATCTTCTTCAATATGAAAACCCTTCCAGAATCTATGTTCATACACAGAACTGTAGAGAGTTGAAATAAGTTTATAGATATTTTATATATCCCTGAATAGTATTTTTTTTAGAATGTCAAAAGGCAATCCTTAAAAAAAGCCAGGTCTGGGACTAGGATGAGGTAACAGGACTTGGAGGGTGCAAAAATTAAGGTGCCACTCATTCCTGGTGTCATATAGGTAGGTGCAGGGTCAGCCTCTCGTCTCACCTAGTCACAGCCCTAAGAGATTCAGTGGGTCTTTTGATGACTATCATTTCAAAAGCTTGTTCAAGAACAGGGCACAATGTTTGCCAGGTAGAGGAGAGCTTTGGGGACAGGATGTTCTCTTCCTTGTGCCATTTATGTGGTTAGGTAAAGACAGCATAGTCGATGAGTCTCAAAGAGCACAGGTTTTAGGGCCAGAGTGGCTGAGCTCAAATCCTGGCTCTATCACTCACAAGACCTCATGCATCTACGTGAGAATTTATCTGTTCACAGTGGGCAAAGCCTGCCACCCCATATTGTTGGGAGCTGGGTCTGCTTTACTGAAGGTCTGATTATGGCCCTCTCTCATGAGGTGAATATTCTGGGAATCCCAGGATGGTAAGAATTCCTCTGTCCTGGAGAAATGGATAAAAATACTGTATGTTAAAGGAGAGTACTTCTAAGTGCATTTTAATTCAATAAATAATCATTAAGGAACACAGTGTAGGATGCATTGAGCTGTAGAGGACGTAAGGACAGAGGTGTAGTTAAGGCAGTGGACATCCTTACGATCTCTTGTAGGGCTGTGCCTGCTCTTGCTGCTGTGGTGTCCTATGGGGGGTGGTGGGCCAGGACCTCCTATCCCTCGACTGTAAAGGAGGCCAATACTGGATCCAGGGAGAAGGTTATTAGTGGAGGTGAGGAGGGGATGGAGGGAGAGAGAATAAATGTGAAGAGGGTCATGGCTGAATACTTTGGAGAGAAGCTGCTCCCCAGGCCCTGCTTCTACCTTCATGGCATGCCTATGGTGAAGTAATGAGGCAGGTGCCCATCACCTAATATAGCAATCATCTTCCTTCTTCCTTCTTTAGCTTAAGTATTCTTGAGGAGGCATGAGGACATATCTTGGGGGCACAGTGGGGCTGAGTTTGGAAGTAGCCTTAAAATGACTACTCTTCATTTTACTAAAATATCAGCATAGTTTGGGAATCAAGCCAAATTTCTACCCTCCACTGCTCCAGATCAACTCTTTATTATTCTTGACTTTGCTGTGACTGACATCAAGTATTCAGCCGTGACCCTCTTTACATTCACATCTGTCAGTCACAGAATTTCACCCATAAACACATAGGTGATTCATGTAAGAAGTGTTGGCCATGACTACTTGTTGCCACCCACAGTAAGGCATATACAATTTTTCTCTGATATTAACAAAATATCCTTCCCTGACCTCATCCCATTTACCTTTCTTTTTATTCCTTCCAAGTTCTTTGGAGAGAGTGTAATTTTATCATTTCCACTTTATTTCTTTCTACCTGTTTTTTAGAAGGGTGCAATCACCTGGTCTTCTCCACAATCACCCCACAGACCCTTTTCTACCAAGATCCTCACTGCATCACTATATCCAATGAGCATCTTTCTGGAAGTGCTCATTTGGTGGTATTGGATACTGTCAGCCATGAATCTCTTCTTGGTTTTCTTCTTTGCTTTCTTTACTATGGCTGTGACCCTCTATCTCTGACTGTCCTTGGTGGGTTCCTTTAATTTCATTTGTCCCTCAGATGTTGTTGTTCCTTAAACGTTTGTCCTGACCTCTTCTTTCCTCCTTTACCCTGAATGTTTTTGATCATTCCTATAATTTTGACTGAAATCTATCAGCCATTGACACTCACATCTAAGTCTGCATCCATCTCACTTCTGAGAATTCATACCCAAGTATCACATTACCTACAGAGTACCAGAAGTGCTTGAAACTCAAGGTGCCCAAACTGGACCCTTTTTTTCCCTAGGAAGCCTGGTCTACATCAAGTACTACGTTTCTCAGTAAATGTTAATCCGGTGTATTCAGTTGCCAAGGGCCTGGACATCATCCAAGACCCCTTGCTTTCCTATTTTTCACACACAGCTGATGACCACATTCTATTCTTTCTGACTGCTTGATATCTCTCCTGTTTGTTTCCTCTTCTCTATAATCTTTTCATTGGTCTCTTTGGAGTGAGTCTCACCACAGTCCATGTATTCTTCATTTTTTTTCCCCTTGGTACCAGGAATTGAACCCAGGGGCGTTTTACCATCGAACCCATCCCCAATCCCTTTTAATATTTTATTTAGAGTCAGGGTCTCACTGAGTTGCCTAGTTCCTTGCTAATTTACTGAGGCTGGCTTTGAGCTTGCTATCTTCCTGTCTCAGCCTACCGAGCTGCTGGGATTACAGGTGTGTGCCACCACACCTATCATCCATGTATTCGTCAAACTCTTATCAATGTGATCTTTATACACATTTGATCATTGCTTATACAAATCTGACCATTCACTCTCTGTTTTAAAACTAGTGAGTCTTCTCACCACCTAGAGGAAAAACCTAGGCTTCTTAGACTGACCCACCTGACCTGCTATAATCCAGCGTCTATTCATCTTTCCAGCTGTATCTTTAGGAGAGTTCTATGAACATACTATGCTCAGTGACAGAATGAATAAGTGAAAGAATCCATCATTAAAGTCACTAATAAACACAACAAGTGTACCAAGCAGGTCAAGATCTGCCCCTGTAGAAGCCCACTCATCAGGTTGATAGGTCTATAAAATATTCTGAATCAAAAAAAAATGAAATCAGAGAAAATTTTATTCTTTGTGACTCTGGAGGGCAGGACAAGGAATTTCAGGGATATACGATCCAACTCAGCACAACTTTCTAGCAAGGAGAACTTACCACACAGGGATGGATTTCCCTACAGTAGAAAGCTCACATTTGGAGGTGACTAAACAGGTAGGTGCCTAATGACCATAGCAGGCAGGATGGAAGAGGAACTCCAGCACTTTGTGAGGTGTGGGTCTTTATTACCTCATCTCCTTTTCGTGAGAAGGGGAAATAATATTTATTTATTTAGCAGTACTGGGGGTTGAACAGAGAGCCTTATGTGTGCTGGGTAAGTGCTCTACCACTGAGCTACGTCCCCAGCCCTTTTTATTTTTTATTTTGAGACAAGGTCTTGCTAAGTTGCCAGGTTGGCCTCCAACTTGCTATCTTCCTGCCTCAGACTCCTGAGTGGCTGGGATGTCAGGTGTGCACCACTACACCTGTCTAGGAGCTAATATTTCTTGAATATCTATTACATGCCTAGAATTGTGCCACACACACACACAAACACACACACAAACACACTCACGCACACACACATGCATATATTCATTTTACCTTACAATTAACCTACAGGAAGGTGCTATTATGATCTCCACTTGATTGAGGAATCTAAAACTCAGAAAGGTAAAATAACTTTCCTAGCACCACACAGAAGATAAGTGACAGAGCTTGGCTTAGACTCCCACCCTGGCGTGTGTTTTTTTCCTGAGTGTCACCATCACTATCACCTGGGATCTTGTTAGATGCAGATTCTCAGACTTCATTATAGATCTACTGAATTAGAAGGTCTGGGATGTGGGACCAGAAATCTGTGTGTGTGTTTTATTTTTCCCCTTCAAATTTTTAGAGAAATTAGAAAAAAAGATGTGCTCTCACTTGTGTGGAATCAGCATTTTGGTCTGATGCCTTCTAGTGTGGGGCAGCCTGGGGGGCTTCATGGCAAGTCTAAGCATCCTGCAGCCCTTCAGCTGGCTGCAATTCTGCAGATTCCAGTTGGTAATTCAGAACCAAATTTTCTCTGAGAATATTTCCTTGTAGTTTCACATATTGTTCTACAAAAGGAACAATATGAATCTGAGTAAAAGAAAAACAAAACATTAAAAACAGAGAATGGTCTCCAAGTTAAAATACAAAGAAGATGCCACAAATCTTCTCATAATCTCCTTTTTATAGGATGAGTTCAATAAAAGCAAGTGAAAATTTTGTGTTTTGAGAAAAAAACAGATAGAATTGCCGGTGGTAGGCTATCATTTATTTTGTTAATTCAGCAACATTTCGAGTGAGACCCAGACTCTATAGCATTTAAAAATAATGCAACCTTGCTCCCAATGCAAGTGGCAAGAGTGAGAGGTCTCCATGGAGCTTTGCTAAAGGGGGGGGGAATAAATTAAAAACCATCCACTAATGTGCCGGCTAGTAATAAAATAAGAATCTGACACTTGGTGCATTGAAATGCAAACAAGATGTCCCTGTGTTACCCTGGCAATTCATCATAAAGGCCAGAGCATTGCTGCTTATTATACATGAGGTGCAGTGAATTATTACCAGGCTGGTTCTTCTAACAAACTTTTCAAACTACGTATACTATAGGGTCAAAAAAAGATTTATATATGTGTTTGCATATGTGTGTGTGCTCATGCTAGGAAATACACATTGAAGTGTATCTCTGCCTGTGAGTACATGGAGCCAAATATATCTGGATTACAAATGAGAAATTCAGGTAGTGACCTAGGTATTTGGAGGCATTTGCTGTCTCTCTCTCTCTCTCTCTCTCGTTGTCACTGTATATGCATGTAAGTATGCATATATGTGTATGCATGCATAAATTTTAGATGTTTACCCACTGTGCAGATGTATCCCTAGATAAAATGCAATCTAGTGTCAAGGAACACTAATCCAAGCAGGTTCTGGAAAATGTATTGCAAGTGGAGTTTTGGTGGGTTAAGATGGTCTCAGAAAACTATTGCTCGAGGTACTGCATCATCATACCAAAAGGAAGAGTTGGAAAATAAATTTGTGAAATTATGAGAGTTAAGAACAGAAATAAGACCAAAACCTGGGAAGTGACTGTCTGGGTGGTTGTGCTTGGGACACATGGATATCTACATGAACATGTGTCTGTCCATTCCTATCCCCCCTCAGTGGAAAGAGAGCTTTGTGTTGGGAGGAGGCTTTCAGTTATCCTACTTTTTAGTGCAAAACCCCCTGAAACTTTATAGTCTATTTGTGGTGTGTGTGTGTGTGTGTGTGTGTGTGTGTGTGTATGCGTGCGTGCATGTGCATAGAAGGTTAGAACTGGGTTTTGTGCTTGAGTCTGGCAAAAACACAGAGAAGCAAAAACATATTAATGAGAAGATTCTGGACCAGAATTTAAACTTCAAAGATATTACTTATCACTGCATCTTGAAGAGTTGGCTCTATTGTTAGTATCCTGATGCTCAGGGAGATTGAGTGAAATCCCCAACTACAAAATGGTGAATCTGGGATTTGGACTCTGTCTGGCTGCTCTCAAAGCCTTCAGAGTTCCTGAAGAGGGGAGAATCAGAAGAGAAATTGCCCTGTGGGCCATAATGGCTCTCAGGCAGTTGGATTGGGAGTTCAGCCGCCAGCTTCTGTTTTTGGTTGGAATGAAACAGTAGTTGTGGGTGTGAAGGAAACAGAAAGAAGGTGGGTAGGGGGTTTATAGTGATTTCCCCAGGAAAAATTTCTAGTCACATTTTCTAAACCAATTTCATTACAGGATCTGTCATGAGGTTGGCACCTATGTGGAATAAATAAATGGAGATTTAAATGTAATATACAGAAAAATATCTGGAAGGTAATATAACCAATTCCCAATAACAGTTATTACTGGGGAACAAGAGTGTGGGAAGGGAGAAACAGGAGGCTTTAGTTATTATTTACATGCCTCAGTTTTATTTTTTAAAAACTTCTAATCATATACCAAAGTAGAATAAAATAATAGAAACAAAATAGAACCCATTCTTAGTCCCAGGTTCAACAGTGATCAATTCATGGATAAACTTGTTTCATTTGAACAGAACATCCCTCCTCCCAGTCTGCCCTCAACCTTCCAGTTTATTTTAAAGATGCTCTCCAACACTATGGCCCTTTACCACTAATGTATCAAATTAGAAAAGAAAAATAATGTTCTAATATGAAAAGGAGAGAGAAACTAATTTGGCATCCATGATAATTCCAATAGGGTCAGAGTTTCCATGGTTTATTTAATTTTGTTTTCTAATGCATTGATTCTCATACCTGGCTAATCACTGGAATTTCCCAGGAAGGTTTTTAAACATGTAGACTCCAGAGCCAACCAGGACCCAGGGAATCAGAAATCTCCATGGTGAGTAGAGGTATCTCTGATTATAAAGTTCTCCATATGTTTCTGATGATGAGCCACGTTTAAGAATACTTGGTCTACTTAAGATAAACTGTTTCAAGAACCTTCCAGCACTTTGGAAAGACTTAATTCCATATAAGCAGTTGATACACTAATTACAAATTTGCCTTATCTAGTCATTAAATTAGGTTCCCTAAGGACTACTCTTGAGTCTTTTGGATTAAAGGAGTAGTTGAATGTAGTTAACCTAGTTCTGATTAGTGTATAGATATAACATAAAAAACCTTCATTTTTAAAAAATAGTCTACAATTCATACATATTACCAATGTAATACTAGTCTTTGCTATAATTAGTGCAAAAATATGCCTTATGTTTATCAGTAGATTCCCTTATTTTAACATGAGAAAATGGAATCTCAAGGCAATTAAGAAATTTGCCTAAGGCTGTGCAGCTGGTTAATGACTGATTCAGGACACCTTGCAAAACCCACACTGTGGTAGGCACTTATTGACCTGTGGCAAATAATATAGGGTTCCAATATTCCAGGAACTTAGGGCACAGTGAAAAAGCCAGACAGATGGTGTGGCCATAACTCTCAGTCAATAGAGTTGAGAGATTTGTACCCTAGGGTGAATGACAACAGAAATTACACAAATTCAGGTGCCCAGAAGTGAAACCAATTTCTTGTCTCTAGAATGGAAATCAATTTCTATTTTGAGCTCTTATTCTTACGGGAAGTGAATGTTTTCAAACAATATAGATGGTCAGTTCAGATTTCCTGCCCCCTCCCCTTCCATGGGAATGCAATTGAGTTCTGGGGGTGGGGTGGGTATCCAAATGCCAAGACGTCAGGGAATGGAGAGATTGTCTTCCATCTGGCCTCCACTGAGCACTTCATGTCCATCTGGTTCCTAAGGGCTGATCCATGTAGAATGCAGCTGTGTCTGTCCTAACCACAAGGCTTGTCCCAGACAGTTGGCTGTTCTGTGCACTGTGCTCAGAAGCTTGAGAACTCTGGGAGGAAGCTTTGGGCCTTCCTCTGGGAACTCCTGGTGGCTATTTTCGACTTTGCTTTTTAAAAAACTTTTTTTCTTTGAATATTTTTAAAGTTGTAAATGGACCTTTTTTATTTCTTTATATTCGGTGCTGAGAACCAAACCCAGGGCCTCACACATGCTAGGAAAGTGCTCTACCACTGAGCCACAACCCCAGCCCTCGACTTTGCTTCCTTACACATTACTGGGCTTAGGGAGATTCCATGGTTTGGCCCAGTGCTGAGCACCACCTAGGAGTTGATTACAGATGCTCTTTACCTCTCAGCCTCACACCTATATGGGAATTCTCTTACATATCCTACTTCCAAAAGACTCTGAATGCATGAGGGTGGGTGGAGGTAGATGGGGTAGATGGGAATGTAAATGGCAGGGCTACTCTTTCAGGGAACCATCAGGGTTCAAATTTCTTCCTTCATACTTACTGCAATACTGTCTTATATCAACCTGTCAACCCAATATTCTTGTAGGGTGTACTTATTTTTCAGTAGCATAATGCCAGTGTATTTTTCTTTTATATCCTATTCCCTTTGTCTCAATTTCCTGAACTGTAGAATATTCAAAATATTATATGATCTACTGTGTTTGGGAATTGGAATAAAATTAACTTTGCATGACCACATGAATTCTTTAATTTTTTTTTTTTGTTCTGGGGTTTGAACCCAGGGGTAGTTTACCACTGAACCACATCCTCAGTTCTCTTTCAAAAAAATATTTTGAGACAGGGTCTTGTTAAGTTGCTGAGGGCCTCACTACATTTTTGAGGCTGGCCTTGAATTTATGATTCTCCTGCCTCATGTTCTTAAGCCTACCTGAGATTACAGGTGTGCACCACTGACCCTCCTTTACATCTTTTTATTTTTAGCATAAACTGTGCCTTGACATCTTCACAGTTCAGAATGTCAATCCACCCCACCCCCCACAGATAAGACCAAGGGGAATGCATTTGTAGTTGAACTAATTGGGTTTGTAACTCATTGCAGTGAGTAGGAGCATATACCACAGGGAATTGGGATATTGTTAGTAAGAGTTAGAAAGAACCTACAGGATTTGGGCTTGTGTTAAGAGGTTTTGGAAAGGGTTTAAGGAAATGGGGTATTGCTCTAGATTGTTACTGTCAGGAAGTAGGGTAATTCTGTGATTATCTTGCATCTTTGATCTAGAAGGAGGAATGAGTAGGTAGAGGCTAAAGCAATAGCTGGTAAAGAAGCAGCAGTTACTGGTATTACCTTGGAGAGGGAGATGTTGGGTATTTTTGTGGTTTTGGCAACAATCATGTTCTTTGTTCAGACGTGCCTATGAAGTGGTCTCCTGTTTGTCTGATCATCATGATCCATCAAAGATCATCTACTGTTTATGTTCTGTGAAACTAGTTACGTTTAACAGGCTGCCTTCTTATAAGTGCCAGGCCACATCCTCCAAAACCAGGGCCAGGCTGGTAGCATTCATTTCCAAACATCAGGGGCAGTTTTTCTTTCTCCATACATATAAGCAAACTCTGAAATCTAGGTTTGTCTTCCCCAAATGGATTTTAGAAATACAAGAGCCAAGAATAAGGCACTTAGGATTTCCCATGTTCTCAAAGTATAGCTTCTCAAAATGGGGGGAGCTTTGAGGTATTGGGAAATCCTACAGAAATTGCATCAATTAAAATACTGAAACATTGCCCATCTGCACAATGATGACACCAGATGGTTGGTGCTTCGACAGAGGAAGCACTGTGAAGGGGGAATGTAACACTCTCTTCCTGGAAGAGATGACTTTTGAGGTGGCCCTTTTCAGCAGAGAAAGGGAGAGGAAAGAAAAGGATCTCTAGGCAGAAAGAAAAACATGCATTTTTTTTTTTTTTTTGTACTGGGAGAAACAAGCCAGATGTAGAGTTTTTTTTTTTTTTTTTTCTCACAGCCCCTTCTTGGAAAAAAAAATCAAGAATTCTCCTTGTAGTTCACTCAATAGAAAGTGCTTACTAATCTCAGGGCAGCCAAGTGGTGGGTCCTCAGCAACCTGGGAGGTTGCCCTGCCCACAAAGAGGAGCTGGGCCAATCAGAGTCTCTCTCAGGACCTTGGCCTAGGAAATACCAAGACAAAGAGGCTGTGAGGAGCCAGGAGGAAAGCTGAACAACTGTGTAAAGAAGAACCCCAAGGAAGAGTGGGAGCCAAGAGGGGCCCTGGGTTGGTGAAGTTCTGAGGAGGCAGGGACCAGAGGCAGAGAGATGGCATGGGGTTGCTGTGACAGACAGAAGCTACCTGACCGGAGCCGAGTGCTGTGATTGTGGAGTGGCAGAGTGGAAAACACTTTCTCCGGTGGTCCCCCCTTAATGCCGTTGGGACCTGACTTGACTGTTATTAGATATGGAAAATGACACCCCCCCCAAAAAAAATGTGAGGCCTGGGAAAAGGGGAGTGAGAAAGAAAGCCACACCTTGGTGGCACTGATCCTTTCCCAGTACATTCTTTGCTGGGGATAAGACAAACCCAGGGGAGGAGGTTTCCATCAAATCTAGAAAGGCAGTCTCTGAGAAGAGGCCAAAGCATTGATCCTTCCCTAAATAAATCCTTTCCAGATACCAACCACTGTCCCCAGGCCCTCCATCTGGTCCAGTGAGAAAAATCCCAGATATTGACCAGTGACCCCAGACCCCCTCCCATTTAGCCCAGTAAGGCAGACCCCAAATTCCTGAGTGTGCAAGCTGACACGCTCATTAGTTAAGTCACCTCTCGGTATATAAGCCCAGTCCCCTCTATTGTTCAGTGGCTTATTTTGAAACAGGAGAGTGGATCCATTCCCATGAGTGCAATCCCATTCCTAAATAAAAGGCCAAGATGATCCATGAAGTTTGCATTTGGCCTGGTCTTTTGTGCTAACAACCAGACTCTCTGGTCCTGGGCTCCTGGTCCTTTCCTCTTCCTCACCACTCCACATACATCCTTTCAACCCCCAGCCCCCTAACTTATTTGAATTCTTTGAAAGAAACTAATTAAAGCAAGAACAGGGGGAATCAGGACCAGACCAGTGAGTGCTGTCTGCTAAGACCTGGGGTTTATAAATGTTCCCAAAGAGCTCATTCAGTTTTAAGGGACAGAAAACCCAACTCAACTTGACTCAGGACCAAACATCCGTGTATGATCTCACAGAACTGATAGGCCTGGGGGTAGTTAGCTTCAGGTATGCTGGATTCAGGTGCTCAGAGATGTCAGTGAACTCAGTCTCTCTCTATTTCTGCACATTTTTTTCTCTGCGTTGTCTTTCTTTGGGCAGACTGTCCTCTAGATTTTCATTCTGTGGCTACACATGAAAACAGCTGGCTGGAAGTCTCTGCAAGGGAGCCTAACTGTTCAGCTGGGGTCTGCCCTACAGTCATTTATTGATTCTTTGCACTCTGTCTTCTTCTTGGAAATGGACTCCTCCTTGAGTAAGAGTAGAAACCACCGAGGGATTGGAATATAGATGTATCCCCAAAACTCAGCTGACATTCAGTATAATTGGTTATAGAGTTCTAAGACGGAAAACACGTTGTTTCTGATGAAGGGAAGCATATTAGCACATTGGGAGACAGATACTATCTTGTGATAATTTCTATAAGTAATTGCTAAACGAATGTGTTAAGTTCCTCTAGTTCAGTGGTTTCTTAAGTTTGGTGCCTGGACCAGCAATATCAGCAGCATCCAGGAGCTTGTTGGAAATGCAGACTCTTAGCCCCTCCCCAAACCTATGAATCTGATACTCTGAGCAGGGGGCCCAGACATCTCGGCTTCCTCAGGCCTACCAGGTGACTGATGGATGCTCACGTGTGAGCGTCTCTGCTCTGCAGGTTGTGCCCAAGTTCTTTTTATTGCACTGAAGCCCACCTGCCTTCTTCAGCAACCTGTGAATGCATGTGACCCATTTCTTGGTTTTCCCTAGGCCTCTGGTCCTTGTATTACTCTGCAATAGGGATGCCAGAATTGTCTTCCACCAGTTAAATTCAAGTCCCATTTGTTTTTAGGAAGTTGATGGTTGTTTTTGGAGGGTAAATTCTACCAGAGGTCTTTTCACCTTCAGACTTGTAGTAATTAAAGATGAGTGCTCCTCTTATTTTAAAATATTTTTTAAAATTTTTATTGATTGATTGATTAGATACCAGGGATTGAACTCAGGGACACTCAACCACTGAGCCACATCCCCAGCCCTATTTTGTATTTTATTTAGAGACAGGGTCTCACTCAGTTGCTTAGTGCCTTGTCATTGCTGAGGCTGGATTTGAACTCATGATCCTCTTGTCTCAGCTTTCCGAGCTGCTGGGATTACAGCTTGTGCCATCGCGCCTGGCTTCTTCTGCATTTTTTTAAAAACTGTAAATCTTTGCCAGTGTTGTCAGGGAAAAACATATAAAATACGACTAGTACAATTTATTCTCAGTTTCTTGCTTACTATGTAGTTTACCATCTTATTAGGAGTAGAAATTTCAGTTCTATCTAGTAAATCTAATCAAAATTTCTAATTCTAATTGTTTTTGTCTTTTCTCTTAAAATCAGCACATTAATTCGTTTGGATATTTTCAGAACATCTAGCTTTTCCATTTCTATGGCATTTTATGTGTTCTATTTTTTCCCCTAAAACCAAACACAGTGAATCATTTTATTAAGAGAAAATGCAAAACCAGACAGTTGACTTCAGATTAAAAGACAACTTGAGATTCAAAACACTGAGAGACTCAGTGTTTTGATTTTTATTTAGGTTTATCATATTACATAGACTTACCTAAAGCTTATTACAATGTTGAAACACCTTTGGGGATTCTATACTTACAGTATTTAAAAATGTTGGCCAATTCCAAGTAGAATATCATGTGTGTGATCTTTCTTCTTTAATTCACCATACCAAGAACAATGCCATTTATGTTCTCTCTGGGTACAGTCTTGATTAGTGCAGTTATGTAATAAATTTTGAACTTAGACCAGTTCCTCTCACTTTTTTTTCTTACAAATATTTTTAGTTATTTTAATTTCTTTGTGTTCTATATAAATTTTAGCATAAATTCTTATTGGAACTTTGGTAGGAATTGCATTAAAGTATAGGTAAATTTAGAGAGAATTGACATATTTACTACACTGAGTTTCTCAATCCTTAAACATGGTATGTTTCCCCATCTGTTTAGATCTTCGTTGATGTCATTTGTCTGCCTGGTGGAGTTTTCAGTATATAAATCCTATTCATATTTCTTTAGATTTATACCTATTTAATTTACTTGAGAGATTAGAAATGGTATTATATATATATATATATATATTTCAAAATACCTTTATTCAATTTATTTATTTTTATGTGGTGCTGAGGATCAAACCTAGAAAAATGGTATTATATTTTTTAATTTGAGTTCCAAACATTCATTGGTGGAATATAGAATGTACAATTAAAATTTTCTATGTTTATCGTATCGTGTAATCTTGTGGAACTCATTTATTAGTTCTTAAAATTTTTTTTGAGATTCCTTGGGATTTTCTATGCAGATCATCATATCATCTGAAAATAGGAAGAGATTTATTTCTTCTTTTCTAATTATTTGTATTTTACTCCGTTTTCTTGCTTTATAGGTCTGGATAGAACTTTTATCATTCTGTTTACTAAGAGTGGAAAGAACAGAAATCAGTGCCCTGTTACTCCTTTTATGGGGAAAGCATTTGTATCTTACCATTAACTGTGCTGTGAGCTGGAGGTTTTCGGGTGTGTATGTTCTTTATGAAGTTTAGAAAGTTCTCCTGTATTACTATTTTTTTTAGTGTATCTTGTTTCCTTTTTTAATTTGTTGTTTTTAGACATACATGACAGGAGTTATTTCGACATATAATACATGGAGTACAACCCATTCCAATTAGGATCTCATTCTTGTGGTTGTACATAATGTGGAGTTACACTGGTTATGTATTCATTTATGAGCAAAGAAAAGTTATGTCTGATGCATTTTACTGTCTTTTCTATTCCTATCCCCCCTTTCTTCCCTTCATTCCCCCTTTGTTTAATCCAATAAACTTCTATAATTCTCCTCCTTATCCCCCTTGTTGTGGGTTAGCATTCATGTAGCAGACAGAACATTCTGTCTTTGGTTTTGGGGGACTGGCTTATTTCACTTAGTATGATAGTCTCCAGTTCCATCCATTTACAGGCAAATGCCATAATTTATTTCTTTATGGCTGAGTAATATTCCACTGTGTATGCTTTAGTCAGATTTTTCAATGCTGTTGCTAAAGGATCCAACAAGAACAACTGTAAAGGAGGAAAGGTTTTTTTAGGGGCTCAAGGTTTCAGAGGTCTTAGTCCATAGAAGGCCAGCTCCATTCTTTGGGGCATGTGGTGAGGCAGAACACCATGGTAGAAGAGTGTGGCAGGGGGAAGCAGCTCATGTGATGATCAGGAAGGTGGGAGAGAGAGACAGACAGACTCCCCTGTCCAGATACAAAATATATACCCCATAGCCCTGCCATCAGTGAACAACTTCCTCCAGCCAAACCCCACCTGCCTCCAGTTACCTCTCAGTTAATCTCCTCAGGGATCAAGTCACTGATTAGGTTAATGCTATAACCCAATGATTTCTCCTCCAATCCTTCTTGCAGTGTCTCACACTTGAGTTTTGGGGGAGCACCTCACATCCAAACCATAACGTGTATATGTACCACATTTTATTTATCCATTCATCTGTTGAAGGGCATCTAGGTTGGTTCCATAGCTTGGTTATGATGAATTGAGCTGCTATCAACATTGATGTGGCTGCATCACTGTAATATGCTGATTTTCAGTCCTTTGGGTACAAACCGAGGAGAGGGATAATTGGGTCAAATGGTGGTTCCATTCCAAGTTTTCTAAGGAATCTCCATATGGCTTTCCATAGTGGTTGATCCAGTTTGTATTCCCACCAGCAGTCCTTTTCTCCACATCCTCGCCAACATTTATTGTTGCTTGCATTCCTTTTTCACCCTATGTATTTAATATTCTGTGTACAGTCTAAATTAGAACTTATTTAAAGAACTTCATAGAATCATTTATGGGATCACCAAAACTTTTTTTTTAAAGAGAGAGAGAGAGAGAGAGAGAGAGAGAGAGAGAGAGAGAGAGAGAGAGAGAATTTTAATATTTATTTTTTAGTTTTCGGCGGACAAAACACCTTTGTATGTGGTGCTGAGGATCAAACCCGGGCCGCACGCATGCCAGGCAAGCGCACTACCACTTGAGCCACATCCCCAGCCCGAAACTTTTTTACTTAACTTCAAATGAGTGAGTCAAGCATATAACTTAACAGCTTTTCACTTAGAATGAACTCCTGAGGTTGTCAGATTGAACATATAAATAAGAATAGTTACTATTCTGACTTACTGACTATAGCTGAAGTATAAGGCACTTTCAAGAAGAATAGATTATTTTCATTTTACTTATATAAGACAAAAATTTGCAAGTGAGATATAGTCATTCAGGTCCCTCTGCAAATATTTTATATCTAACATAAAATTTAGATGGAACACTGATCTTGGGTTATATTTATTTTTACACAAATATTTTGAACTCAAGAGTTTGCAGAATGAGTATTTCTTTACATTTAACAAATAACTAAAACTGAACAGCAAATAGTTTATTGGTAAGTACATGGTTTCAATTGCAGGAATAAATTCACTTGAACAGGAAACAATAATCAAGTTAAAAGTAATAATGCTTGCTAATCATCAGAAAATCTGTGGCCATTTGGGCTGTCACATAGAAATCTAAAATCACTTAGAGGCCAGATCTTAAAGAAGATTCATCCTCTTATTAGTCCATATGGAATCGGTCCATAATACCTGGAATCTGTAGAATTCTGTAAATTGTCACCTTCTAACCAAACATGACCTGTTGGCACATAAATATGGCTTTTAAAGAAATCTGATGGACTAGTGGTGAGGATTTTGTCTCCTTCTAAACCAATTACTTTTTTACAAATATTTGATTTTGGATCACTTGGGCTTTTTGCAATCACAATGTCACCTTTTTGGATACCAAAAAATGTTGGCTAAGCTTTTCTTCAAAGAAAATATCTGAATTTTGAATTGTTGGCTCCATTGATGGTCCAGAATACATAGGTCTGTTCTGCAATCCATTCAATTTTAGGGTAGTTGCAGGGCTTCCAGGAAGAAATCTAGAAAATGTCTGAAAGCATATGTGGGTGATTCATGGTTTCAGGATTCCTCTGGCCCCAAAGAACCCCAGGAGACCCTCACCCAAGACTCAGGTAGGCCTTTCTCACCAGGGTTCGGCAGAAGTCCTCCCGTTACTTGTATTCTTGATAATTGCCATTCTGACTATAGTGTGATAAAATCTAAGTATAGTTTTAATTTGCATTTATCTAATTGCTAGAGATTTGGACATTTTTTTCATATATTTATTGACCATTCATATTTCTTCTTCTGTAAAGTTCCAGTTCAGTGCCTTTGCCCATTTATTGATTGGGTTATTTAATTTTTTGGTGTTAAGTATTTTGAGTTTTTTGTATATCCTGGAGATTAATGCTCTACCTGAGATGCAGGTGGAAAAGGTTTTCTCCCATTCTGTAGGTTCTTTCTTTACAGTCTTGATTATTTCCTTTGCTGTGAAGAAGCTTTGATACCATCTCATTTAACAGTTCTTGATTTTACTTATTGCACACTCCTATATACTAATGACGAATTAGCCAAAAGAGAAATCAGAAAAAGTATACAATTTAAAATTCTTGTTAATTCTTTATAGCTGAGTAATATTCCACTGTTTATGCTTTAGTCAGACAAACAAAAAACTTGAGAATCAATTTAACAAAAGCAGTGAAAGACCTCTACATTTGTAAACTATAGAACACTAAAAAAAAAAAAATCGAAGACCTTAGAAAATGGAAATATCTCCCATTCTGGGATAGGCAGAATTAATATTATCAAAATAGCCATACTGTCAAAAGTGCTATACAGATTTAATGCAATTCCTACTAAAATCCCAATGATGTTCTTCATAAAAATAGAAAATGCTGTCATGAAATTCATTTGGAAAAATAAGAGGCCCAGAATAGCCAAAATAATCTTTAGTGAGAAAAGACTGATGTAGGTAGCATCACAATATCAGATCTAAACTCCTAGTACAGAGTTATAGTAACAAAACTGCTTGGTGTTGGCAGCAAAACAGACATGAAGATGAATGGAATAGAAGACACAGAGACACACTCACATAAATACAGTTATCTCATACAAGTGTATGTTTAATACACGGGAGGAAAAGACAGTCTCTTCAACAAATGGTGCTGGTAAAACTGGAAATTCATATGCAGTGGAAATTTAAATTGAACCCTAGATTGAAATTGAACCCTATTTCTCACCTTGCACAAAACTTAACTCAAAGTGGATCAAGGACCCAGATGTTAGACCAGAGACTCTGCACCTACTAGAAGAAAAAGTAGGCCCAACTTTCCATTATACTGCCTCAGAAACTCACTTCCTTAGTAAGACTCCTAAAGCATAAGAAGTGAAACTGAGTGTTTTTCTTTTAATTCATGAGTGGGTATTGGATTTGCACTGATTAATATGATCATGTGATTTTTCTTCTTTAACTTATACTGTAGTGGATTACACTGATTGACTTTGAATATTGAAATAGCCTTGTATCCCTCATTTGGTCATGGTATATAATTCCTTTTATATACTACTGAATTTTATTTGCCAATATTATGTTAAGAATTTTTGCATCTATTCTAATGAGGGATATGCTTAGATGTATACTACAGTTTGATATGTTGTACTTTAATTTTCAATCAATTCAATTGTCTTCTGATTTCCCTAAATACTTCATCTTTGATTCATGCATTATTTGGAAGTGTTTCTTTGAAGACTTTTCTGTTATCTGTTATTAAACTTTAGTTGATTACATTGTGGTTGTAGACACACTCTCTGATTTATTTTATGTTTGATGAAGTCCCATCTCAAAATAAAAAGGGATGGGGATATACTTCAGTGGTAAGAACAAAGTCTAATTTTGTATATACTCCACAAACAATAATAATAGTCAAATAGCATTATTAAACTCCCGGTCCCAAATTCCCATTGAACTTAGCATCCCATCCTGCCTGCATTGAGCAGTTTGATGGGCTTCACTGCCCTCCATCTATCCAATTATACCAGGATAATTTAGTCATTTTATAATGAGATGAGAATCTTGATCAAGAATCTACTCCAAAGGCAAATAAATAATCTCAAATGAAATTAAATGCAAACACTCAACTTTTCTGAAAATACTTTAAAAATGTAAAATTTTCTGAATTATAACTGCATTACTTGAAAGAGAAATGAGTCATTTGTAAAATGTTGGTCATAATTTTTTTTAAAAACAATGGCTTTTCTTTTTCCAACCTGAAATTTCCCTTCAATTGATTCATAAATCAATTAATTACCATTGAGAGACCCGAGGGCAGCAGAAAATCGGGTCCAAATTAAAAAGAAAAAGAAGGCAATTTGTTTTAAGTCTGAAAGTTTAATGTTCAATCGAAGTTTAATCAGAAGTGACCCATTGTTAGAAAAGGAGAACGTCAATGTCTTTTTAATTTCACTGTCATTAAATGAGGACATTCGGGAACATGGAGATAACTGATTATTTTCAAGTGAAAATTAAGGAAAGATAGTATCAGAAGTCAACTAAAAGCATATTTTCTTTCTTTATATTTTAATTCACAGAGGAAATAGTCTGTTCTATTGGAGGTTGGCTTGCTCTTCCAAGTGGAGCTACATAGAGTCCTTAGAGACAAATGTAACCACATGTGCTTTATCTATGGGGACGAAGATAGCAGTGCGTTTCTTTAATACCTATTTATTCAATTAAGTGGGATTTTTGCTTTAGTGAATTGCAGAATTAATTTGGTGTCTTCATTGATTTCCAAACAAGTAAATGGAATGAATGACTAAAAGGAATGCATTTAGCCAAAGGAAAACATTGCCCCAAACTCAAGATATTCAAGAAATCATTCTTAGTCTTTAAAATTAAATCTACCTGTCGTCCCTGAGATACAAAGAAAAATAAAGACTTTCACTTAGCTTTTAATTAGTAATAGCTATAATAGAAATAAATAATTTGCCCAGGGATATCTGACAGCATTAATATGAAGTCATTCATAGGTAGCTAAATGAAATAACAGTCAGGGTCGGCTCCATGAGAAGGGGAAGGAGGGTTAAGAGGGATTTCAGTAACCAGTCATTTCCAGAATCATTTCTCTGAATTCCCCACAGCTAGTATCTATACTGAATTTAGTATTTGACAAAAAATTTTAAGATGATGCTAATAATAATAGGATGAATGGTAAAATTTTGATAGACTACTGTTTCAGCTTTAATTTCCCTGGTTGTTTTCACCCAGATTATGTAAAAGGAGGTCAATCCTATAAAGCTAATGTCTTCCTATTTCTAGCCAAAGGACTTTGAAAAGCTAAATATGTCTTCCAGGATTTGAATAATGCATTTGTTTCTTCTTAAACTGATGTTTAGATTCTTTTGCCCTTAACTTTAAGACCTTCAAATCCCTCAATTTTTTCACAGTTGATTAAGTACAGCCCTGAGAAAAGCACTGCCTGACTGTTCTATAGAAAGCTTTTCAGGAGGCTAACAGGCTCTGACCTCAGAGAAATGCTGCAGTTAAATTGACTTGAGACCTTACCAGAGACCAGATTGTTCAAAAGACCACAATAAGTATGGAGTCTTCATTATTGAGAAAACTTCTGCCCCCCATAAGATCTGAGAACAACAGTTTTTCTTTTCCTACCTTGCAACTTATTTGTGTAACTTCTACATTTTAAGTGATACATAATGCTGCAGTCTGGCTGGGCACAAATCACAAGCCACTGAAGCAGGAACAAACTTTATTTCTGAACTTCACCAGCACACTCCACACACGCTCCGGGGAACTCTCCCCAACGCCACGTCCTCCTGGAACCACACATCGGAAATCCCTCCTCCAGCCCTTCCCCAGCCAATGCGAACTCTTCAGGAATCCCAGTTGAGCTCAACTGGAACTCAAGGGGAACTCAGGGAGAACTCGCTGGCATCACCTCTCAACCCCTACTTCTGGCAAAAATGTCATGTGTCATCCCAACTTGGCTATGGCCCTCAACAACATAAAATGCTAATTGTGTCACTATGCCATGGGGTGCAGTGCCTCGAACCTGTATGTAACAAATATCTAGCAGTAGAGTTGAACCCATTATAATAAAATGCATTACTAAAAATGGTAAGTAGCTGCTGCTCTGAGACTCTACAGGCCTTTCTCTCATCTACTCTGGGTCTGACCTCCAGGATCCTCCAGGAACCAGCTGATTGATGGTTAAATAATCCTAGAATCATCTATTAGTGTATCTGATACTTAGGAGAACATCTTTCTTGCTCCCAAAAGGAGACAAGTTGAAGAAAAGAGTACTCAACTAACCATTTAATGACTTGGAGTTATGGGACTACCTCCTTCACTTCACAGTCATTGAAACTTCATGTGAAAATAGAGATAGAATCATTATTGCTTTAACTCAGCCTTTACTGCAAGGGTCTGCAATATTTTGAGGAATTTTAGTTTCATACATTCTGTTTTTCAAACTGAAATATGATAAAATACTGCATGGATTTAAAGTTAGGAAAGAAGAGATAAGTTTCAAGGCTAAGATAAAACAAGGGCAAGAAAATATTTTTAAATGACAGTATTATACAGTTGTGATTTTTATTCATATAAGAAAATTATAGGAAGTGAATGTAGATTTCATTTTTTTCTCACCTACCATCATTCTTGAAAGCATATAAGTAAATATTTACAGTATTATGATCTATATGCTGCATTTTCTAGACAATGTATTTTATAATGGTTAAGAGCACCGATACTATCTGGATTCTTTCTCCATATTTAATGCTTAGGCAAGATATATAAAATGAATGTGCCTCAAATTCTTTATTCATAAAGTGAGTATAATAATGTATTTACTTATTAAGGATTTTATACAGATTGAGCTATATTTGCAATGTGTTTCATTAATATTAGATACTATTCATGATGCATAAAGTATGTTTTATCTATAGATAGTTCCTTATTTCATGGACTATCTATAGACAGGTATATTTCTTTTGCACATCAGTGATTTTCAATTGGCATATAATACCCCTACCTTCCCCCCAATATTCTACTAACACAAAATTGGCTTGCAGAATCTCTGAAACAATCAAGACAATTAATACTTATTTTAAAATGGTACTTGGCTTACATATGTTTATAAACTCAAGCTTAAATTATAAGACATCTTTCACAATAAATTATATTTAAACATTGGGAGTGCTTATGACCTCCTGCTAAGTAGTATTTAGCATATATATTGAAAACTCTGTTAAGCCTTCCTACCAATCAGAAAGTCTATATTATCTTGACATTTTGCCATGTAGCTATTACTTCTGTAGAAAAGTGTTCCCGTTAAGTGTTTTGTTTATTTTTAATGTTATGGAGTCATGAAATTGCCTACTAACCTTCTAAAGCCATCTCCTACTGAAGGTGTAGAATTGTGTAGTTGGATGTAGGGTTGTAAGTGTAAGGACCTCTGTAAGACTCAAATGACCAAGGTTAAAGTTTCAGTCCTGACCCAAGGTATGCAACCATGAAAACATTGAATAAATTCACCAAAAAGTAATTTTTTTAACCTGTAAAACTGGCATGATGCAAGATACTAAAGGATTTAAAAGTGCTTCTCAGATTTTCATCTTTCAGGAAAATTGAATTAGAAAATCAAAATGCTCAGACTGACCTAAAGTATTAAATCTAAATTTACCATGTAAAAGCATTAAAAGAAAACAAATAAAAAACAAAGACTGCAATCTACTCTCAAGTTTTTTTAGAAGAGAAAAAATAAATATTTTAATATCAAAAGATGAAAATACAACTTCAGGAAAATGGCAGCTCTTTGATTTAATATATTTAGTTTTATGAAAAAAATTAATTTTCTGCATTTCTTGTTTTGTCTTGGACTAGACTACAACACTAACTTTTTCCACTAGCATTTGACTTAAATGAGAGTGAGTGAATCCTGATGGATCAATAAATGTAGTTCCTTAAGCAAACACCGACATCCTTCTTAGCCTGTTACCTTCCTTTGCAAATTGGAGAAAATAGTACCTTAATGTTAAAGCTATTATATGGATTGACAGTTCTAGACATGATTTTAAAAGTTTTATGTGTATTAGCACATTAAGTTTGTATGATGATATCCTGGGAGGTAAAATTATTTTATTAATTCTACAGATGAGAGAACTGAGGCACAGAGAATTTAAGTCACTTGCCACATGCCAAATATTCAATAAGTATTGGTAAACATTCAATAATATTCATTAATATTAAATATTTGTTATTTATTATAGTATATAACATACAGTATATATAGTATAATATATCATATTATATATTGTTATTAATTTATCATGGAAGGGTTATTGTATATTTATTATAAATATGATGCATTGTACATTTATTGCTTAAATAATAATATTTCATTATAAGCAAATATAAATTTAAAACAAACATTTGATTAAACTTGTATTTTAAAGTCTCATATTTACTCAATATTTATATACTTATTTATTTGTTCATGTTCATTAACATTCACTTTATTGTTATTGTTATTAAAACATTTAGTGATGATGTGGGTTATAATCTCTCTATATATATTATCCCAAATTTTAACATGAATTCTATACAACAATATTTAAAATTATTACTTATAGCAACCATATTGGTTTCTTTTTTTCCCATTCTTTTCCCCATTCTGGGATGAGGCAGTAAGAGACAGACAAATTTGCATGCTGTATGTAACACAGTATAGGAACCCTGAAAATATGAAAATGAGAATTTTTATGCACGTCACCTTCTCCCTTCCTGAAAGAAGGAGATGAACAAGGGAAAGAAGGAAAAGTTCTAAACTTCTTACCCTCTGGATATAGTGGAAGTCATGAGTGTTTTGTATGGGATGGAATGCTGTGTTTGTTCTGGGTTTTAGCCCCTTTGAAATGGAAACACATACCTACAGGGAGGTAAATCTCTCTGGTTTTCTATCACTATTCAGTCATCATTTAACTTCTAAAGCTTATCCTTTAATCCAGGTTTTAATAAAGTTTTCTCAGAAAATCCTTACCATGCAGAATATAGAAGTATTCACTGCCTGACAGTGCAGTTCATATTAGACATTTAGTAAGTGAGAGCTGTATAATCACTATTTTTGATCTCATTCTCTTAAAAGAAACTTCTTGATGTTGCTATAGTCTCCTACTATTAATGGTAGATGCCAAACTTTAAGGCTTTCATTTTAATTTGTTGTTTCAAGAGAATTAATAAATGTATTATATATGAATATATGAGTTTTTATAGATGCTTGAAATTTTTTGATATTACATGTTAATACTTGTACAAATTAAGAACATGTTATTTATTTGGACTGAACCCCCCCCCCGCCACCCCATTCTTGTGGATAGTAAGATGGCAGTGATTTCAATAGTAAAACATCATTTAAATCTAATGCCCACTTAGCTAAGTCTTAAAAATATCAAGAAATCCTTAAAGGGACTTTAATACTTTGTCTCCAACTCTGATCATTCAGAGAACATAGCCCAAAAATCTCTCATTGATGTGGAGAACTTTATCATGGATCTTTACATCTTAAAAGGAACTTTGTTGCATCTAGCTTAGTTTAACAAGCCTGAGCTCTTTATTTTTCTTTTGATTTCTGTAATATCATCAGGATTATCTAGTAATCATTGCCAATTTGGCTTCATTTAGGCATTTGAGATACAGGGATATGAAATTTGAGTAGCATCAGATGAGAGTTGAAGATTCAGAATCCACCAATGACCAGCAAAATCTGGGAAAAAAAATATCTCTGAATCTCAGTCTATTCACCTAGAAAATGACAGTAGTCACAGAACTTTACTGATCTTAAATGGTTGTGCTATCAAAAAGTAAATATTAAAGGAACATGGAAGGCTTTAAAACACTGAACGCATTCATAAGAAATTATAGGATTAACAGAAGAACAGCCAAGATTTCAGTTAACTTAAATAGTTGATAGGAGAGAGGGAAAAAATTACCCATAGTAGAATGAAATGGGGATGCAAACTAGATCTTATGAAATGGGTAGTAAGAGGATATTAAGGACAATTTTATAACAAAATATAAGAACATATTAGATAATTTATATGAAAGGGTAAGAAAGATTTTTTGACATGATAGCTCCATAGAAAGATTATTTTCCTTTGAGATATAATTTATACATAATAAAATGCACAAATCTTAAATATGCTTTGACATTGTATACTCATGTGACCATCATTCAAATCTAGAATTTTAAAAAAATTTGTAGATATTCCATAACTACTTGGAACAGTAGATCGGAATTACCTCAAAGAAGATTACCTCTTCTTTGGCTGAAACAAGAAAATAAAAATTAATTTCGCCTTATCTCCAGGATTTTTAGAAATTTACAAGTCTTCTATTTTATATCTATTCCCAAAAAGAGAAGCAAGAAAATGTCTGGATTGGAATTGAAATCTTGCAGTTTGCTGTTAGAAAGAACTTTCCCATGCTCTAATACATTGAAGATGTGGGATTGTACTGCTGATCCCAAGAATCTGTACCCAGAAACCTGTGAATGTGACCGTATTTGTTAAAAGACTCTGAGCAGGTGAAATTAAATTAGGGATCTTGAGATAAGATAATCTTGAACTACTTGAGTGGGCCCCTATCCAGTGACAAGTGTTCTATTAGAAGAGAAGACAGATGGTGGAAAAGGAAACATGATTACCAAGGCAGAACCATGAGTTATTCAAGCACAAAGAAGGAATGCTTGAAGCCATCAGAATCTGGAAGGGCCAGAAAAGTTTGTCTTCTCAAACCTCCAGGTGTTGAATGCGGGAATGTGGGGCCCTTGGTGGTAGGTAGACAGCAAGGATATTACAGGCAGTCAAGGAGTGATTGACAGTAGAAAAAGCCTGCTGATTTCTCAAACTTTATTCTATCTTATACACTGGTGGAGATTTTGTTTGTTTTCGAGGCATAAACTAAAGAATATAGCTCCAAAGAATCCTTAGTAAAGTCATATAGGACTTTAATACCAAAAATAGGGAAAAAACAACAATGAATATTAACATAATTTTCTTTTTTCCTGATGTGAACACATACACAGTGTCAAGTGCCCACTTTGGCTGAAACAAGAAAATAAAAATTACAGGAGTGTTCTCAAGAAAGTTTTCAGGTTAGGATATTGGAAGAGATGAGTTATCCCTTTAGGATTGATTTATAGAGCTAATAATTCTTCATTGAGTTAATATTATGAGATCTTCGAAGTTGTGAGTCTGGTAAAGAGGACTTTGAACATATTCTACATCTGTTCTTTTGTTATTATGGGTTCACTTTTCCAGAGTGTCTCCTCATCTGCCTTATCTTTATGCCAGGTCCAGTCTTCCATTTATAAAAGCAGAACAGACATGGCAACATTAAAAAATATCAGACAATTTGTTTTTTTAATGTATATGAAATAATAAATACTTGTTAAGAAAACATAATGGTTTGACAATATCTGCTCAATCTTAAATTATTTACCATTAAAATACTAACCTGAAGGTATTTATTAGAAAATGTTTCTGAGAGCATCTTTAATGTTTTCTTTGTAGTTATCCCTTAGCTTTCCCAACATCTCATCTGCCTAGAAAGTATACTGTTAAAAAATATTATAATAACAACACATGATATGTGTAATGGCTAAGATAATGATTAAGATATGAAACAAGGCAATAAATATAAGGGATATTAGTTTGAAAGTAGTCTAAAATAAGAAGACTGTATCCTAAGGAAATATTTGGTAAGCATATGGGACTTTAATACCAAAAATACATGTGGGTTCATTGGAATGATTCACATTGTAAGGCTTACATTTGTTTTGCCCATCTCAAGTTACCTTAAAAGAAATGGCAAAATATTTTAGAAAAGCATAAACATACCAACACACACACACACACACACACACACACACACACACACACACATATACTTTAGCCAAATTTTAGTGTTCACTTTTCTACAACAGTTTCATGACTTCATAAAATCATTCAATTATTTGAATATTCCATGCTTTACTGTGTATATTTGGTCGAATTAAAAGTTTTAATGTCTTTCTAGGTCTGAAATTAGGACACTAAATCAATATGAATAGAACTATAAAGGTACTTTGACTATTTTCCATAAAGCCTATAGAACAGAGTTTCTTAGAACCTGAAAAAATAATTGAAATATAAAAATGAGTGTGTTCAGAAAATAATGTGCTAATATTGTTCCTCATTTGACCCTTGGATGGTTACACTTCTATTTAAATTCCACATTATCTCAGGTCTTTTTTTTTTTTTTACTTTTAATAGTGATGAGAATGTTATGTTTCAAAAATTATGACTGTAATTACCTTCCTCTCAGTCTAGCACATTATGACTGTCAGTGCCATTCAAAGGCTGCAAGTGCTTTAATTTCACATATTAAATTTAAGTATTGATGCATATGTTCTCTGATTTCAGAAAGAAGACTATTGCAATGAGGGACCCACACTTGGGGCTTTTTGGATAACAATTTTATTTAGAATAAGCAGGGAGTCTTTGATCATATCCTTTAAATTGTACCTTCTGCTTATGCTGCTTATGGAGAATAGATGAAGGTTTTAAGGAAATTAGAACAGAAGGTAGGCAAATCTTCTCTGTTAACTAAATACACAGAATCATTGTCTATGAGAAACTTGGGCAGTAGGGAGGGTGTTGGTGTGGGGATGTAAGGGTGAGCTATGAGGTCAGATAAACTGGCTTTGTTACTGATTTATGGTATCATCTTGGGCAAGTGCCTGAAACATGTTTGTTCTCATTTGTAAAAGTGTGTGTGTTGGGGGGGTAATAATAGCTCCTACCTAAAAGTATGCATGTAGATTAAATTAGGTGATGCATGTGGAACACATGACCTGGGGCTGTGATATAGAAGCAATACAATTATCCTGTTCATCTCAAGCTGTACCTACTGAGGGTTGACCAAAGACTAGGGATGTTTAGAATGGTTTTGCCTAGTGTCTCGACTCAGCCTATGTGAACAAACAATGTTAAGTGATCATTTCTGAAAAATATGCAAAATAATATATTTATTTTTTAATGGCGAGTTGATGTTTATCTGTCTCAATTGAGGCTAAAACTTAATTAAAAATAACTTCAAGTTTTTCTATTCTTTTCTTCTGTGTATGTACTAATACTGTCTCCTATTATATTTAAATCCTACAATGTATTTGTTCTCCATTCATCATATACTTACAATTCTGTTTTCTAGGTAACATTATTTTCTTTCCTCAAGTTCATTATCTATGAATTCCCTCAAATTTTCTTCTTTAAAAAAATCTCTACTTGTCTTTTGGGTACTTTCTATTACATTACAAATACACCCATGCCGGTTCTATCTAAAATACAATGAATACACTTTTCCTACCTTGATTCTTTAACTCTTTTAATTTAGCCAATGATTTATTTTTCTAACTTCTCAAGATGATCTGTTTTTTGTTTTTTTTAGAGAAATGTGATTTGGTGTTGATGTCTACTTCTCCTTACATTTTGTCTGCAACAAATTGCCTTCTGTCTCTTTCACCGATTTTTTGACAACCCCATATGTGTATGCAACATAATTTACACCACTTTCAATCCTCTATACTTACACTTCGCCTCCCTTTCTCTCTCTTCTTTTTTCCCCATTACTCTATTTAGATATTTATTTATGAATATAATTATATTTATTTATATGCATATATATATATATATATATATATATATATAATGTGGTGCTGAGAATCAAGCCCCTCATATGTGCTAAGCAAGTGTCTACTGAGCCACAACAGCAACCCTTATTTATTGTTTTTAATTGGTGCTTTGTAAATATACATAAAGGTGGGATTCACTGTGGCATATTCATATATGTACATACTATCCTGGTCCCTCTTGAGTCAAATGTTGAACCTTGAAAGTGTCAGTTTCGTCTAGGAGGATGAGTGCAGGAATTGGCCAAATGTAGTTCAGGGACTTTGGGTTTGTAATAGTGTACCCTGCCCCTTGGTAACTAAACCATTTAGAGACTGAAAGTTGGAAGGTCTTTATAGAAGAATGAGAAGTTGGGCTGGGATGGTGGCTCAGTGGTAGAACGCTCGCTTAGCACAGGAGGGACCCAGGTTAGATTCCCAGCATCACATATAAATAAAGGCATTGTGTTGTGTCATCTACAAAAAAGGTTTGCCTCTCTCTCTCTCTCTCTCTCTCTCTCTCTATATATATATATATATATATATATATATATATATATATATAAAGAGTGAGAACTCAACCCAATTAGTTTCAGGGTCAAGGCCTCTTTTTTTTCTCTTGGTGAATCCCTGTTCCTGCAAATTATCACCTGGTTTGCTTCCTCATTTCTTTCAGGTCTCACCTCAGATATCCTAGCCCTTTGCTTTCTCTGCTTTATCATCTTTGTTGCAGTCCCATTTGCAGTCCATCTCTTTCCACTGCTCTCTTACTTATTCACAGCATCACTTTTTGATTCTCTGAATGCCCCTTTGTTTATATCCTCTGAGTTGTTCTTCCTTATTTCCATGGGTGCAGGAACTTGTCTCCTTTTATGCACATGGAACAGTGTGTAGAATACCACATATATTTAAAAAATGTTTGTTGAGGGAATAAATAAAAGGGGATACTATGTCATTGACCTATATGGTTCTTAATACTAGGCTAAGCAGGATTTATCTTCAGTAAGTAGAACTTTGGAGGGAAAAGTATCTCAAGTATGTGGCGTAGGTATCAACAGAGAGAAATCATTAAATTTAAAATAACTGGAGTTGGATAATGAAGGTGTGCAGTAACTTATTATAAGTCATTTTTTTTCTGTATCATATCCTCCTCACAGTGAGCTGACTTTGTATTAAATAAGGAGATTTATTGCTTCTTGGATTCTATGAGGTCCTTTGACATATTCTATGACAGTGAACAGTGAACTTGGCTTTGAAGAAGTCATATTTTATGAGCAATGTATGCATTTAGGCCACAAAAATAGAAACTGAAGAGAGCAGTATGTGTTTTAATTCCATGGATGTTCTAAATGTGCATTTGATGGTAGATAGGGTGTCTGTATCTACTTATATTGATTAACAATCCAGTCACATTTTTTATATTTTTCAATAAACTGGTAAGATTGACAATAATAACTCAAAAATCTTTCATAATTTTTTTTCTACTTGAAGCACACTCCATCCCTGTGGTGAAATACTTCTTAAAGGTGAAGGAAATTTATTATAATTTCTCCATAAATTTTGTTATCAGCTTGGCAAAACACATTCTTTATGATTGTAGAATTTTTAAAGAAAATTTTATATGAGGTATGTGAACTAAAGGTAAAAAATGTAATAGTGACAGCCACTCAGCTCACATTTTGCCATTAACATAAATTATACCTTAATTCCTACAGGTTCATCCATGTCATTACATATTAGGCCTTTTGTAGACATATCAAGGAGGTTAATTTTTTTTTCTTTTGGAACTAATTCTGTTGGCAGAAATCCATTGAGATTTTTATTCCTAGATTTGCTCTCTAGCTTGTCATTCTAATTTTAAAATTTTGGTACATAGAGATTGTCATCTTTCCAGTTTGGGCATAGTAATTTGAAGTGAAACTAAGGTATGACACAAGAATAAAATATATGAATAAGAAAATTTATAAATGTGGCCTATTCAGGACTTCCTCTGGAAAGATTTTTTTTTTCTTAATAGATTTTTCAGGAAATTATGAAGCTAAGATTTTTACCAAAAACTACTAATAAAACAATGTTAGATTTGTTTTAAAAGAGACCAAATTTTAATGAAGATAGAGAAATTCAGTAAGTCTTTTTAAATTATGGAGAAAGATTTGAATATTTTAGCTCTTAAATTCTTTGAATGATTTTTTTATGTTTTAAAAATTGTTTTACATACCCATACTGGACTTTCAAATAAATGTAAATGCAATGGAAAGAAGTAGAATGGAATATAACATCAGAAGATTAAACAGAATATCCTGGTTTCTGTAAAAACAGTATTTCTTCTTGTGAGATGAAGTAAAAAAGTTCAAAAGCCTGTGAGAATATAAAAGCTTATGAAATCATCACCTTTCTTCCTCTTAGTACATGAGATTCATCTTAGATTTAGTATAGATTTTTACTTTGAGATTTGAAATACATATATTTACAACATTCTATTTTCATGTATTTGCTAGAGTTCAAGCTAATTATAAAATAATCTTGACTTTATTATCCAGAAATCAGCTTTTTCATTTAATATGAAATGTGGGAATAATTTGCAAATCAGAGTTTGACTAAACGTTTGATTTCTTGTGTTATATCACATGGAACCACCTGAGAAAATTGCTTCTTCTATACATAATTTTTAGAATTGCATCCCAACTTTCCATTTAAGTTATTTAGTGACAATTGGATTAGCTCAAACAATCAACTGATCTTATAAATAATGTGGGATATGATAGGGGTTTAACTGAAGTCTCCTTCAAGACTTTGAATTTGATGCTAATCTATCCCCAAACAACGAAGTATTTCAAATTGTCTAATTGTATGACATAAAATGATATACATTTGTATTATAAATAATACGAAATATTTTAGGATCTCTTTCATTCTTATGCATTTGTTATGGTTCAGATATCGGGTATGTCACAGAAGCTCATATGTGAGACAATTCAAGAACATTCAGAGGTGATATGATTGGGTTATAAGAGCCATAATCCGATCAGTGAATTAATCCCTTGAATAGGATTAACTGAGTGGTAACTAAAGCCTAGTAGGGTATGGCTGAAAGAGGTAAGCATTTAGGGCATGACTTTGAAGTATGTATTTTGTGACTGGTGAGTAGAGCTTCTTTCTGCTTCCTGGTGTGATATTCTGGGCCACATTCCTTTTTATTTATTTTTTTTTTCAGTTTTTTAAAAATTATTTATTTATTTATTCTAATTAGGTATATATGACAGTAGAATGCATTTGGATTCACTATATACATTGTAGCACAACTTTTTCCATTTCTCTGGTTGCACATGATGGAGCATTGCACCATATGTGCAGTCACATATGTACCTAGGATAAAGACGTCCATCTCATTCCACCATCTTTCCTGCCCCCATCTCACTCCCCTTCACTCCTTCCACTTTTCCCAACACAGTTCCTTCATTTTTTTCCATACTTCCTCCCCATTATGGATCAACATCTGCTTTTCAGAGAGAATATTCAGCCTTTGATTTGGGAGGATTGGCTTACTAAACTTAGCACAACCTTCTCCACCTCCACCCATTTACCTGCAAATGCCATAATTTTATTCTCTTATTCACAATATCACTGAGTAATACTCCATTGTGTATAGATACCACAGTTTTTTTATCCATTCAGGACATCTGGGTTGCTTCCACAGTTTAGCTATTGTGAATTGAGCTGCTATAAACATTGATGTTGATGGATTTTACCAATTTGCAGTCCCACCAGCAATGGGATGAATGTGCCTTTTCCCCCACATCCTCACCAACACTTATCGTCATTTGTATTCTTGATAACTGCCATTCTAACTGGCATGAGACAAAATCTTAGAGTAGATTGGATTTGTATTTTTTTAATTACTAGAGATGTTGAACATTTTTCATATATTTTTGATAGATTTATATCTTCTGAGAGTGTCTGTTCAGCTCCTTAGCCCATTTATTGATTGGGTTATTTCTAATTTTGGTATTAAGTTTTTTGAGTTCTTTGTATATCCTGGAGATTAGTGATCTGATATTTGTGTGGCAAAAATTTGCTCCCAAAATATAGGCTCTCTGTTCACCTCATTGATTCTTGATTTTATGTCTTGTGCTTTATTCCTGTTAAGGAAGTCAGGGACTAATCCTACATGATGGAGATTTGGGCCTATTTTTTCCTCTGTTATATGTGGGGTCTCTCTTCTAATTCTTAGGTCCTTGATCCACTTTGAGTTAAGTTTTGTGAATGGAAAGACATGGGGATTCAGTTTCATTTTGCTGCATATGGATTTCCAGCTTTCCCAGTACTTTTTGTTGAAGAGGCTATCTTTCCCCCAATGTATGTTTGTGGTGCCTTTTCTAGTATGAGATAACTGTATTTATATGGGTTTGTCTTTGTGTCTTACATTCTGTACTATTGGTCTACATACCTATTTTTTGTCAATACCATACAGTTTTTGTTACTATAGCTTTATAGTATAGCTTGAGATCTGGTATTGTGATGCCTACTGCTTCACTCTTCTTGCTAAGGATTGCTTTGGCTTATTCTGGATCTCTTATTTTTCCAAATAAGTTTCATGATTACTTTTTCTATTTCTATAAGTACAGAGGAGGTAGAGAGGGAAGATGGGAGGGGAGGGGAGGGGAGGGGGAATAGTAGGGGATAGGAAAGGTAGCAGAATACAACAGTCACTAATATGCCATTATGTAAAAATGTGAGTATGTAACAGAAGTGAGTCTGCATTATGTATTTGGGGAGTTCAAAACCCAATTGAGTCAAATGTATGAAAGATGATATATCATGAGCTCTGTAATGTTTTGAACAATCAATAAAAAAATGGAAAAAAAAGAAAAAAAATAATGTTGGAATTTTAATTGGAATTGCATTCAATCTGTATAGTACTTTGAGTAGTATGACCATTTTAATAATATTAATTTTGCCTATCAAAGAGCATGGGAGATCTTTTCATTTTTTAAGATTGTCTTCATTTTCTTTCTTTAGTGTTCTGTAGTTCATTTTAGAGGTATTTCACCTCTTTTGTTAAATAAATTCCCAAATATTTTATTTTATTTTGTTGAAGCTAATGTGAATGTGATATTTATACTTATTTCTCTTTCAGAGAATTCATCAATGACATATAGAAATGCATTTGATTTTTGAGTTATTGATTTTATATACTGCTACTTTACTGAATTCATTTATTAATTCCAGAAGTTTTCTGGTGGAGTATTTTTTGGATCCTCTAAGTATAGAATCATGTCATCAGAAAATAATGAGAGTTGACTTCTTCTTTTCATATCCCTTTAATTTCTTTCATCTGTTTAATTGTTCTGGCTAGAGTTTCAATGACTGTTGAATAGAAGTTGTAAAAGAGGGTATCCCTGTCTTGTTCTAGCACTTTCCTTTACCATGCTCTTCTACCATGATGTTCTAATTAGAATCCTAAATGTAGTCCCAGGGAATGGAGGGCTACCATCTGTCCACTGAGACCTCTGGAACCAAGAACCCCCAAATAAACTTCTACTCCTAACGTTGTTGTTTTTGCCAGATTTTTTGGTTGGAGCAACAAAAAGCTGACTAAAAGAACAATCAACATGATTAGCCTTTAAATATAAATTCAGAGTGAGTGATCAGGTAGATGCTTAACATTTCTTAAAATTAACTTGTTCTACACATTTATTTTAACATATGTTACATTTCATTCATGACTGAGGATTTTATTGCAAATTTTTTTTATCTTGTATTCTCTAGCACTGCTAAGTGAATGTTCTAATTGTTATCATTTAAGTAAGATAACATATCTCTATCTCAAGAATTCCTCAGCAGAAAGACTAAATAATGAGGGTTGAGTTCATCAAAGATTAAACCTTAAACCAAGAATGAACAAATTGGGCATGGTTGTGCATGACTGTTATCTCAATGGCTTGGGGACTGAGGCAAAAGGATCTCAAGTTCAAGGCCAGCCTCAGCAACTTAGTGAGGGCTTAAGCAACTTAGCTAGACTCTATTTCAAAAACATAAAAATAAAAAGGGCTGGGGATGTGGTTCCATAGAAAAGTGCCTCTGGGTTCAATCTCTAGTAACCAAATAAACAAAGAAACAAACAAAAAGAAACAAGACCAGTTTATACATACAAGATGAAGAAATATTTCATAGTCCCTTTGGAGAAAGTTTAATTTGGAAGCTGAGAGGACAAAAAGTTTGGGAATATATCTTTTTTTAACACTGCTACAGATCCAATTATTTCTTAAATTATAATTGACACCTGAATTTAAATTGATGTTGACTTTATGATATCAAGTATTGTTTTATTTCCTCTAGAAGTAAAGGGAAATTGGAATAATTTGAATATCCATTTTCTTTATTGGATAATGATTATTATTATTTTGGTTTTCATGGCCAAGGCAATAGAGCAATCGTAGCATTTTACTTAATGGGTGATTCCTTTTCCACATTTCTTTAAGTTTCACCTGAGTGTCATATTTTATAATTGATCATTAATTTTTATGGGATAGTTTTTGAAAATAAAGAATTAAAACTTTCCTGGAGAATGATATTATTCCGTTTATATTTATTTCTCTCATGGAATAGATGTTTTATATATCTAGACATTTTAAGGCAAGGAAAGGTATTATGTTGAAATATTATTTTCGTATTTCTACATTCCAGTATTGTTTCATCAATATCCTGTATTCTAAAGTGGAAAACTTAAAGGAGTAATATATATGTGCAAGATGACAACTAGACTAAATATAGTTTACTTAGAAAAGCTTTCATAAAGTAACTTCCATCAAAAATTTCTAATTCGAATCCTAAATTTATAAGATATCACAGAATCTTGACTCTGGAAGGAAACAGAGAACCCTCTGAGTTCATCCAAATTTTACAAAAAAGCAGACTTCCAACTCAAGTTATTCACATGCTAAGGCAGACTTCAACAAGTACCTCTTTAAATAAAAGGTATACCTCCTGATTCAGGGAAAACAAAGTTAGGCAGCTTAAATAATGCACAACACAACCCCATAAATTCATCTACTTAATTTTTTTGTGTTGTGTGACATTTGTTCAGGGGTAGTACTTGTTATAAAAAGTATCCTGGGTATATATAGTCTCCTTATCCTATCTAGCTCCACACTTAATCTTATCTCTAGAAGTTCCATCTGTTTAATTAAGGGATGGATGAAAGAACAAGGGGAAGTTTGCAACTGTAGACTTTAAAGATCAGGCCTAGAAGTTTCATTTCTGCTCATATGACCACATCAGCCAACCAGGAAAACCCAGAAATGTAGGAGAACCTGGGTGTCTGGGGGGAGATTGAGTTTGGTGACAAATTGGTCATCCTTTCCTATAAGACCTTGGCAGGTTATTAATATCTGGGAAAGATTATCCTCCCAATGTCTTTTCACCACTTAAATGTCACCACTTAAGTGTCACCACTTAAGTAAGAGCAATGTATGTGTGAATTTGCAATTATCTGAGGATTTTAATAAGAATTCCAATTAGTAGAATAATTCTTCTCTTATTTTATGAATATCTCTGTCTAGCTTATTAAAATAAGGCCATTTTAAGTTATAGCAATAAATAGAAAGTGATTTTTTAAGTGTCATTGTGACTTGGGTTATTAAAATGCAACTGCTGAATGTTATTAACACAATTGATTTTTTTTTGCACTTTGAATTCTATTAAGAAGCAAGTACCATGTGGTTCTCATCTCATAGATAATTGTGAAATGTTTGTATAAGCCTGCAATTCACTCAGGGTGACAGAAACACTTTTGCTTATACCACATACTGGACTGCACATCTATAAAGAGACTTCATCATTTGTAAAAGTGAAATGATAATATTGCACCTCAGGTCACAGATATCAAATAGCTGAAGTCAATATTAACACAGTTGAGATAATATTCCAGAAAAAATATATTGCCTAATTATGGAGGAAACAAGGAGGGTTGAAGCCTATTCTTTTGTCATTGTACTACAGTATACTTGATTCACAATATGTTAAATCAAACAAGGACACATTCATCAAACAAGTCTCCCTCCACGCAAATTAGTAACAACCACTTCGGAAAGCAGTGTGGAGATTTCTCAAAAGACTAGGATTGGGACCAGCATATGACCCAGCTATCAAACTCCTTCGTTATTTATCTGAAAATACTAATCTCAGTACACTATAAACACATCAATGTTTAAAGAAACATAATTGACAGAAGACAAATCATGGAACCAGCCATGGTACCTGTCCACAGATGAATGAATAAAGAAAAGAAAATATGGTATATATACACAACGAAGTTTTACTCAGCCATGAAGAAGAATGAAATCATGGCATCTGCTGGAAAGTGGCTGGAACTGGAGAACATCATGCTAAGCCGGACCGAGAAAGTCAAGGATCGAATGTTTTCTTTGATATGCACTAGCCAGACCAACATAAGGACAAAAAAGTGGATGGAGCATCCCCAAAAAATAGAAGGTATATCAGTGGAATTAAGGAAAAGAATTGAAGCAGGAGGGGGAGAGAAAGAGGAAAAGGGGGAACTGACAAATTGACCAAATTATGCTATGTATATATATATGAATATACCACAGTGAGTTCAATTTCTATGTATAGCTATAAAACAGTAATTAAAAAAACAAATAAATACAAACAAGAGCAGTGGAGCAGAGTAAGGTAAGAAGGGATAAGGAAGAAAGGAGGGGAAAAGGAGGCACCAGGGTCTAAAATGGAGAAAATTATATTCCATTTATATATGATTGTTTCAAAATGAACCCCAATGTTATATATAACTATTATGCACTAATAAAGCATATATACCATATGTTATATAAGTCCATCTCTTTCAGCTGTGACAGTATCTGAATGTTCAGATTTCAGAAGGGAACTGGAGACACTGGAAGGGGAAGAGGTACAGTCAGGAGAACTAGAGTGCCCATATATAAGTTTAATTTCAATTTATAATTTAACATGAAAAACTTCATTTCATTATTCTCTCTCTTTAATAACATGATTTTAAAGCAAGGAAATAACATTTTATGACTAGAGAATCAGAAGCCTACTTGTTTTCTTGCAAAAGCTATGTTTAAAGATTTATGTCATGTTATTTGTCTTAAACACAAGTTAAAATTTAAGAACATAAAATTATGGTACAATTTGAGAGGAAAATTAATTTAGAGGTTTTAATTATTAGCAAAACCTGATGTCTCAAAGACACTGATTCAGGCTCCTACTAGTAGAGAAAAGTTACTGTAATTATTTTAGACTTTAAAAAAATGATACTTATATACAGGTATTAAAGTTGAATGACAATAAAAACATAGGCAATGCAAAGATTTCTCATTTACTGTGCAAATATTTGAAGCAAACTTGTTTCACACTAAATACTCTCCTAAGAGGACAAACTTAGTTTAACAAATTATTTACTTAGTTGGGCCTTGTTTTGTCATGAGTAAATTGAGGAGTGTAAAGTCTCTTCCAGCTTGAAAATCAACAAATTTGTTTATTTGGAAGATGTTGAACACTTGCTTTTGTTAAGCAATTATTTCCACTGAAACTAAAAGTACTTTTAAAAAGGTTTTCAAAATTTTTTTTAGCTAAAGTGTATTCTATTATATTAAAAACCACTATTAATATTCACATTTACTATAGTGTACAAAATAAAGGGGCAATTTTTATTTTTTCAAGTTCATTCATATGTGTGTGTAATATATATGTATGTATGTATATATATATATATATATATATATAGATAGATAGATAGATAGATAGATAGATAGATAGATGGACAGATATAAAATTACTAACACCTGACATAACATTTAGGATTTTGCAGACTGAATTGTCCCAGAATTTTCATTTTGGGAAATTTAGCCTGTAGACATATACATACAAGGTTACTTAAGGCACTCATGGCCATTAATAGCCAAAAATTAGAAACAAATTTAATATTTAATGCTTAAAATGAAATGGAATGCTTTCCTAATAATGATATGATGAGGTACATCTATGAATGGAGGATGTGGTAACATGGAAAAACTTCATGACTCATCATTAAATGAGAAATACAAGGTAAAAAGTTAGATCTACATTGCCATCTCATTCATGTAAATAAAAATGATATAAATGTTTTTCCACATATATGATAATTGTATGTCTATATCCTGACATGTACATAAAATATTCTATTGAAAATCTATATGTTAGCACAGGTTGGCTTTGGGGAAGAATAATGAGAATTGTTGGCCTCTTCACAGTTTATTATAGTATTTAAATAAAATTTTTGTCACATTTACCATTTGATGCAGTACAACTCTTGCAATAATGTTAGAGAAAGAGAGAGATGCAAATTGAATTATAGACCAGTTAATAGGTGCAAAAAAGAGAAAATTTTATTATGCTTGAATTTTATAGATAAGATTTAGCACAAGTGAAAATGTGCTAATAGTATACCATTCAAAGTACAGATTTCACCAGGTATAAAAGGATAATGACAAAAGCATATCGACAAAAACTGTCAATATAATTAGTCACATTCATGAATAAAAGGAAAGAATGATGTGATTATATCAATAGATGCAGAAATAGTAATTGATAAAGATTAGACCCTACTTGTGTTAAGAATAAAATCTTCGTAAAAGTAGTAATTGAAGGGTACAGAATTCTTTGTGGTAGGAAAGAATTGAAAGTAATAAATTACACTGTTATAATGGGATACTCTGTGGAAGGCACAAGGAACCAAAATTTTTATATAATGAAATAGATAAGAATTAAAAATGCTTATACCATATTTTTAAATAAAATGAACATAGAGACATAAACAACAACAGTGTACTTTTTCAAGGCCATATACCTACATTTATATATCAGGTGTCTTGAAGGAAGTCAGGTAAAATACATTAGATAGTTCTGCGGGCAAAACCAGAGTAACACTGAGAACATGAGTTGAAGGACAAATGAAACGGAAATGAAAAAAAAAAAAAAAAGAAACATGAGCTCTGACTCTATAAAAGATGAGATAATGAGATATTGAACTACTATGATCACAGATGTTGTCTACACTATTCCAAAAATAAATAAATAAGATAATAAAATAGTATATATTTTGTCACCAGCATAGTGTTTAACATAACCTATGAAAGCTTCTTGTTTCGGATGTGAACAAAGTAGACAAAGTAGAGGAATATCACAGGGGCCAGGCATGGAAGTCTACATTCCTGTTCTGCCACTTACCAGTTTTTCAACTTCAAGCTAATTATTTAGCCATAGCACATTTTGGTTTCCTTAATCTAAAAAATAGGGCAATCATATTTACCTCCCTGAGTATCTACATGACTGAGGAAGAGTACATAAATGCCTAGCACACAGTAGGGTTTTTTTTCTTTCCCTACCCAAAAGCCTCCCGTATAGTTAATATTCTTCCTATTGGAAGAAAATCTTAGGAAAGACTGAATTACTTTTAAATTGTTCCCTTTATACTCTTTAAATTTTTCAGAATATCTTCCTAGTCTGATCTCTAAATGGCAGAACCTGTGATAAAGCTACTATGATGGACGATAGGACCAACCAATAAAAAAAGTGGGGGGGGGCAACAGAAATATTTTATGCAAAAGATTATACATGAGCTTATTCAATGTCTGCATAATCTCACAAGAAACTGTTAGTTCTTTCATAAAAAGAGCCTGATGAATGTTGTTAGAATTTCATTTTAGCCTTGCAAACTTAGCAAAATACATTATCATCTATGTATTTTTTATAATTAAGGATGCTACTGCTACTTTCTTTCATAATTGGTGCATTTATTGAGAAATTTCCCACTGTTTGACTGATGTGCTTCATCCTCTGTACTTTTTCCCTGCTGTGTCCCCACAGTTATGATGCTCGAAATTTATAAGGTTTAGATTTTTCTTCCTGTTGTTTTACATTGCTGTTTGCTGTTTATTCATAGGATAAGGGAGAAGAAGGTTATAAGTTTTATTGAGCTTTTATATAAATGATTAGCAAAAGTGCTCTCAGAATGACTACTTAGTTTTAGGTACCACCTATGGATTCCAGCAAGGCTCATGCCATACTGCCTAATGCCACAAATAATTCTCATTTATGCCAAGTGTTGACTATATGAACTAGTTGAGGGGGTGTTTCAGCTTCCTTGAAGACAGTTCAAGGTTAATAAGAGTTACTGTTAAGTTATATGACAGTCTGTGGGTAGTAACCAGTAAGAACATTGGATTCGATTATGAGGATGCTTGTGAGAATCATGGATTTGACATATGCTTGGGAGATTACTTTCTTAAATTACTGCCATGATGCAGTGAAAATGAAGATTTGACCAGGTTGGACTGCAACTGTCATAGCCATTACATGGTACATGGTGTGCCTTAGGAAAGTGAGGTGTTATGCAAACAGTTGTCATGGATTTATTTTCTCTTCAATGCCTGGTGAGAAAATGTGCTGCTCAGCTAAAGAACTGTAGTGGGAATAATGATTGTCCAAGAAGTCTTCAAACTGAGCTACAGGTATTTAATTTAAAAGCACATGGACTGTTTGGAATGTTAATATTTCCTTCCAAACAGAAATATCATTAAAGCATAGTGATGTTAGAAATTTAGGGATTTTAAAAGCATCCTTTTTCTTTAGAACTTGGCTGAAAATTTTCACTGAATCTTGGTCTGGAACATCAAGTCCTTTTACAACTCTTTGAATAGACAGCTTATTACCATTCTACCTGAGGGCAGGCAAGAAGAAAAAAGCCCACAACCTGCTTTGTTAGATCTGATGAGAAACCTCCCGACTATCCATGCTCACTTTGCAATATATGATGACATTTCTGGATGGCTGACCTATCTCAGGTTGCTGTTGTTGCTTGGTTTCGGGAAGGTGTCATTTTCCTGTTCTCACTTATTGGATTTTTTACATAGGTTTTAATTATAAATTGGGAGTGTAGATAAAAGTAGCATAATCTGGAGCAGGAGCCTTACTTTTATAACAATGAAAATAAGGTTTCTATATTTTGTTTTCAATCATTCTAATTTCCTTTTTCAGCCCTTCTTCTACCCTGTTACCTTAGGCAATTGGGTATGTCCAAAAGTCATGTTTGATTTATTTACATTTTAACATTACTGGGGCTAGAAGGACCCAGCACACCTACCTGAAGTTCTACACTTTACAAATTATGAGTAAGACACCAAGAGAAGGGAAATGACTCACATAGGCTGCTGCATCTGTCTAGAGGCAGGTCTACATAGAGAATCCAAGTGTCTCGTTAGAGAGCTCCTTTTTCTCTATATAAAAAGCCCTTGTTCTGTTCCCAACTTATATAGTGACATTTGAGCAGATCCTATCAACATGCCCTTCGTGTGGACTTCCCTGACTTGCTGGTTGATGACTTCAAGTGTTTGACAGTGCACCTGACAACGTAATTTATCCTGTGACTGCACAGATGACATCTTGTGAATACTGCTTGATGCCTCCACAGAATCATCCCTGAAAGGATTGTGTCTGTCTGTAGATCAACACTGACACAGTCTTCCTTTGAAGTGTACCTGAAAATGTCATTCTCACTGTTGAAGACAAAGGACAGATATCATAACAGAGTTCTAGTTGCTAATTATATAACATCAGTGTGATCCTGTTTTCTCTCACCACTGTGATGTTTGTCCATGTGCTGATCTGTCTGTCCTGTTTTGCTATTCTAGGTTTGTGTGCTGGAGAGACAAATATTCGACTTTCTTGGATATCAGTGGGCACCTATCCTGGCAAATTTTGTACATATTATTATTGTCATCCTTGGTTTATTTGGAACTATTCAATATAGACCTCGCTACATAACAGGAGTAAGTACCCTTACTGCCTTCTTATAACTTATTGAAATAGAGAAAGATGTGAAAACTATAGATATCTTCATAAATGATGTGTATACCTTCTCTGAAGAATATGTACCTCTTGTCTTGAGTATTGTGTGTTTATTTACATAGTCTCAGACTACATCAACAGTAATTGAAAATGCAATTTTAAAGCACTAGGTAGTGAATGCGGACAGATTGCATTTTCATTAACTCTATTTTCAGCAAAGATTCTACTGTATTTGCAATCAGAAGTGTGACCCTTTATTTTCAAATTATAAATTCATACCCTCTGAAACGACAGATTTTAATGGAAATTTTTCTTTTTTAAAATAATCCCATCCTATAAATTGAATGAAGATAGTTTAAAATCAACACATAAAAATACTCTATTGATTTGATAACATCAATACACATAATAGTTAATATTTGAAATGCTTGAAAGCCAGAATATTCTGGATCATTGTCTCTGTGTTCTCTCTAGTTCTCTTTTGGACTCAGCAGAAGTCTTTTACATTCCCACTCAAGTTAAACTCACTTAACATGAAAGTGAAATTCAACTGGGTTGCAGTTTCCATGGGAACTATAACTTTGTTGTTTGCTTTATTTTTTATTCTTCATATTTGACTCAGATCTCAGCAATTGCTCTTCATTAATATAGAGTTTCCTTTTTTTCTAAGTTTCAACATTTTTCTACTTCTTTTTTTGACAAAGAAAAATTCTGTAGGTATTCATTTTAAATCATACAGCAAGTTTGTGGTAAAATATATATATATTAGTACAGCTGAAGTTCTGCCTTATTCAACACAAACCAGCAGGTTTTCTCAGGTTTCATGAAGCCTGCTTCTCATAAAACTTGCCCTCCTATGAACTGTTCTCACTGTCATCCGGAATGCAGATGAAGTTCCCTAGTACTGAGACAAACAGTAGAACCAAGGGTTGCACTGTTGCACTCCTTATAAATGAGAAATCCATAGTCCTCCCTTCTAGGTGCATGCCCAGAGATGAGGGTACATCACCTGGGAGGCCAGGTTGCCATCTAAATCTTGTAGAAAGTGAACAAGTCCTATTGCCTTGGAAAATCTTTCAGTATATAAGCTGATAGTCTTGTCCATTTCTTTTTTTTTTTCTTTTTCGTACCAGGGATTAAACCTAGGGCACTAAACCACCAAGTCACTCTCCAACACTTTTTTATATTATATTTAGAGACAGGGTCTCACTGTGTTACTTAAAGTTCAATAAATTGCTGAGGCTGACTTTGATTCCACAATCCTTCTGTCTTAGCTTCCCAAGCTGCTGGGATTAAAAGTGTGCACCACTCTGCTTGGCCCATTTTCTTGTATGAATTGCAGTTTGATCCAGGTTAGGAAGGACAGCATGTTGGTAGGGAGTAGGTCAGGTGAAGTCATAATACCTGAGTTGAAATTTTGGATCTACCAAAAGTCTGTGTGGCTTTGGACAATTCATTTCATCAATCTTTAATATTCTGATCTTTGAAATGAAAGTAACAACTATAGTGTCTCGTTGTGCTTTAATTAGTTGATGAATTGATGTAGTAGCCATTAATGAAAAATTCCTTAACCTACCTTTCCTCTTTCATCAGACTTTGTGACTCCTTCGTGAATTTAGTCTTACAAATAATGTTGTTCTTAGTATCACTATATTTATTTCTGATGAAGTGCTTGGAATAAAAATCTAGATGCAGGCCCAAAAGTTTTAACAGTTTAAAAACTCAGAGATCAGTTTTGAGGAATAAGTAGAATGTTCTATGCAATATTCTTATAAGAATGCTTGGTATTTAAAGATGTTCAATAAATATTAGGTATAATATTTTTCTTATTACTATTTGAAAATAATACCAAAATGTATAACATAGCAAAAAGCTAGAAGGAAATTTAAAACAGATCAAAGTCTTTCAGATATTGATTGAATTTTTTCTGTCCTTTTATTACTAGAACATACAACTTTTTAAAAAATTGTGGGATTCTATGTTTCGAGTTGTAATCACTTTTCTTTAAGATAAAATTTGTTCTAGTTGTGTTTATTAGACACAATTTGAAATCCTCCTGGGGTTCTATAGGAAGGATGTGTCTTCAGGCTACACCCATGATTTGATCTTTTCTTATGGAAAGCACTCTAAGCTTTTTTTTTTTTTTTTTTGAGACAGTGTTTAACTTTGGGAATCTTTTGCTAGCTGGAGATGCTGTAAATGCAAAATTTCTATATTCCAATTAAGCAAATTGGAAATATAACCTCTACATTTTTCTTGAAAAGCCATTCTTTCTTTATCTTATCTCTCTCTTACAATATTATGTTATATGTGGCTGAAAGTTGACAAGTAGCAGTATTAACTGCTAGATATATCATCTGTCTTTCCAATTATTTCAGACCATCACCAAGATAATCATTCTAATTATCACAAGTGGTCTACCCTCCATCCATGGAAAATCATCTCCTCACTATTCTTTCTATCTACACTAACATTTGGCCTCTACCTGACAGCTTTTCTCAAAACTAATACTGTGTCTTTTGGGTTTGTGTTACAATGCACTCAGTTTCTTGTAACGATTTCTATTCTAGTTATCTATTTCTATGTAACCTTCATGATTGAAGGCCAAAAGTGGATATGGGAAAATAATAAATTTGTCATAAAAAATGGTATTAAGAATTTCAGTTTGTCTAGAGATGACAAAAGGACTTACAGTTAAAAGAATATTAAATGGAATCATAAATAATAGATATTCTACTCAGTGAAGGATCTGGTTGTAGAAGAAAAATCTGTGATTGGGCCATGTGGTAGCTGAAGATAATGTATTGTTGCAGTCAAGAAATTTCTTCAGGCTTTCTATGCATTGGAGACTTAGATATGAACAATGAAATATATTTCACTCTCTTCTGAAATATAGGCTTTCATTATTTGTATATTTGACATTTTATATTTTTGGAAAAGGATTCATGACTAAAAGTTTTTATTAACATTTTGTATATTTCCTTCAAGTATATATACAAATGAAACATCTGATAATGATAAATGTTCTGATATGAATAGTCATTTTAGTTTAATATTATATGACACAAATTTGAAATGAATATGACTATTCCAGTGTTTGTTTAACCTTGTACTTTAATGTTGTAAATTATGCTATTTCCATTTTTTTCTTTTATGAATTTCTTATAATCATCACAAAATGCTCTTTTTTTCACTTGTTTTTCTGCATGAGAAGTCTGTAGGCATAAAATAATATGAACAATTTTATGTTCTTATTACATAATTGACAACCCCCTATCCAAAATTATTGTACTGAACTGTTCTCCCATGATTATGCTGCATTCTTGCTAACCCAGAATACTATCTATTCTCAAATTTGATAGAGGAAAGAATTGTCCCATTTGTTTGGAGTTGTATTTCTTATCTTTAGAAAGTTGGAATTTTTCATATATTTATTGCTATTTTAGTTTATTTTTTAAGAGATTGTTTTGGATGTACTTCTTTCTTCCTCTATACTCTTACTGTATATATTAATGATTGATGTGCATATGTATATAATTACATAAAATATGTAACATAGTGTGCATATTACATATTTAGAATGAAATGGAAATATTATCCCTTTAAAGATTATAAGGTTTTATTTTGATATTTATTATTATCATCTAATTAAAATTAAATCCTTTTTCTCTTCATTATATTTTCTGTTACATTTTTCCTTGGAGGGGATACCGGGGACTGAACCTAGGGCCACTCAACCACTGAGCCACATCCCCAGTCCCCCTTTTTTTTATTTAGAGACAGGGTATCACAGAATTGCTTAGCACCTCAGTGTTGCTGAGGCTTGCATTGAATTCACAACCCTCCTGCCTCAGCCTATAAGCCACTGGAATTAGAGATGTGCACCACCACATCTGGCCTATTTTCTCTTACTTTTGAAGATGATTAAAATCAAAAACTATTTTGTAAAAACTAGGCTTTTTACTAAAACAAAAGATAGATGTCCAGAAAAAAATATAAGAACAAAGTACTTCTTTCAAATTTTGCTTTTTGTAAAAAGTTTCAAATTATTGATGGAAATTTTTGTTCTGTTTAATGACTCCCCCCTCAAAAAATGTGGATATTCTCTGAAATACTGAGTACAGTAGTAACAATAAGCAGAGTATTGGTAATGACTTGTTTCCTCTAATAATATTCCTTTTGATAGAAGAAAAGAAGAAAATTTAAAAACAGCTCATTGTTATAAGGATTAGGTATCCTTTGAGGGCCTCTGGCAATTTGAGGAGTATAATATGTTTGAGGGAAGCAAAACAGTGATTTCAGTTCCAAGTAATGAAAATCTGAAGCCTGAATCCACAGAGAGAATCTGTAATGTCTAATTCTTGACAAAGTCAAGTCTCAAAATTAACTTGGGTGAAATAATTCATACACACACACACACACACACACACACACTCACATACACACACACACACTCGCATATATCTATTCAAACACATATACATATATTTATGTGTATGAATATATATGTGTATATATATGTGTATATAAATATTATATGTATGTATATATAATGACTTTGTTGAAAGCATTATTTTGTGTTATAAATATAATTTTCTAATGTGTTTTTATTGAGCTAAAGACACTGGCAAGGAGAATGTGATTTGGTATATCCAGTGCTTATTAATTAATTACAAAATATGTTAATTTGTTGTAATGCTTTAAATTGTCAAAAATAACCTGAGGAATATGTAAGTTCCTCTGCCAAAGGCACAACAACTTTCTTTGTAATAATGCCAAATGGAATGTTGCTGTAGCACTCAAAAGATTTCTTCTCTCCTTCCTTCTAGATAATCTCATTCCCCAAACTGGAAATGAATTCAATAATAACTAAAAGTCCATTATTCAAATTTCAGAAAATTAGCAAAGAGTATAATATAATAGAATCACATTTACATTTATGAAATTTTTTTTCAATTCCATTATCAATTCTCTTATATATATTTCTGAATAAATTCTATACACGTCACATTATCCCTGTACAACTTTTGTCCAAATTCATAACTAGGAAATAGGTAGGTAGGCTATGGCGCAGTCCTCTTGACTGCCCATGAGCTTGTAACAGTCCACAGTCTATCTGATAAATGAAAACAAAACAAAACAAAAAAACTTTAGTTTTGGGTAATTTTAAAATTCAGTATGGCATTTGCAGTTTAGAAAAAATTTTTGATTTCAAGTTGTGGTCTGCCAATCCTAAAGTAAAGTTATAGTTTTGTCTCTGTGTTTAATTGTAAATGACATCACGAATGAAGAATAGAAAACCCTAGTGACATTTTTGTGAGAGATCAATATCACAGGGCCTTCAATACTACATAATTGTAATAGTATTTTTCTTTTCTTTTGGTAATAATTTATCAAAAAGTATGATATCTAATAACATAATTTATTAGATAAATTGGAAACATTGGGGTTAGTTTCCACTTTTGTTACTAAAAAAATCATGAGTTTAAAATAATGTTGTTAAAGCTGATTTGATAAAGCAGGGCTGTGATGGTTAGAATGAGAGTCCAATATTCATGAATCTCCATCCTTTGTGTTACAAGAATAACCAACTATGACTACATCATAATATCCCTACTTGCTCCTTTAAAAATAACAACAGAATTGAATACTCCATTATTCAATGTATTAAAGCTTTAAATAGTAATTTCTCATTATTGCTGGACATTAAACATCTGTTATCAAATTTGTGCCACTTAAAAAAATAACTACTAGATTTCTTTTTAATATGTTGCATGTGTGTACCATTGAGTATTGATTTATAATTTCACAAACATAGTCCTTAAGCCCAGTAAGGCAAGGTCAGTTTCAGACATGATGCCACCTGTTTTGACTTCCTTAAAATTGCTCTTCTTCCTTAATGTTGCTCTTTTAGAGCCAGCCTACTGAAAAAGGAGCCCCCTGCCATCTTGGGCCAGGCGTGGAACTATATTGTAGCTGGAGCACCAAAAGAAAAAACCAAGACCCTTTTTCTAAAAATATTTTCATATGGCAATTTGGAAAATTTACAGACACCTTAGTGAGTCTGTAAAAGCAATGTTTTATACATAATTAGCAAGGGGAGGAAAATCCCTTAATTTTTTGGAATGTAGTATTTGTAGATAATGAGACATGATTTTATTCTTAATTGCTCATGGAACTCTCATCTACATGGAAAATCCAAATAACCACTGTAAATGGGAAGTATTCTTATGCCTAGTTTCCAGAGCACATGCTTTTCTAACTCTAATAATGTCACGTCCCAAAATATATTTGCACTCTTCCAAGTCATTTTTAGGAAGCCATTAATCTATGTTCAAGTGTGTTTTGCCACTTTCATTCAATGTTTCTAGGAGAGTAAAATATCTAAAAGAAAACTTACTGCAGCTAAAGCATTAAAAATGCACACTTTCGGTATTCAAGACAGAAAATCAATGTAGATTAGAGATGAAGAGACTTGAGATAGTAGTAAATTAACACTACTTCTAATGACTTAGAATAGTTGTGAAAATAAGCATTTTCCCATAAGCCTAGCAGGGGGGAAAAGAAAACCATCATTACAAGTTTAATGGATTTAGCCTGTAGTCCTAAAATAAATGAAATAATGCTACATTGTGAATGCAATTTATTCTCAAAAGAATGTGTACCCTTGAGGAAATACCAGTCATTTATTCTACAAGAAGATACTTTGTGCTCTCATTTTGGTGTGAGGCTGTGACTAAAGATTTATATAATGTGATATCTATAAATAACTGCATTTTGACAATTCAAATTCATATTTGTAAACCCTCTAATAATTTTTAGAAATGAGTTTTGAAAAGAGACATGTTGTGATATATATGTATATAAATGTAAATATACTTGTTTATTTTCTAAAATTGAAAATAAATACTTCATGTAGACATTTTTTTTTAAATTACAAAAATAAAATTGAGTTTATAATAAAATTCCCTTTCCATATGCCACTTCAACTCTTTCTAATCTCTTTATACTTCTTCTGGGGTTACTTTGAAAGTGTGTGTGTGTGTGTGTGTGTGTGTGTGTGTGTGTGTGTGTGTGTGTTTGAGAGAGAAAAAGAGATATTAAAAACATCTGTTCAAATTTTTTAGTTAGTCCAAATTATGTTGTGGTAACATTTTGTCTTTATAGTTTTTTTCACCCCAAAATTTCTGCTTGCTTCTTCTTTATAGTTCTTTCTCCTCCTCCTCCTCCTCCTCCTCCTCCTCCTCCTCCTCCTCCTCCTCCTCCTCCTCTTCTTCCTTTTTTGAGGAAAAAAGTGCCTTTATTTTTAAGTTAATCCTAAATATGCTTCCAATTTTTATTCATTGTGCCTATTCATTTTGTTTTTATTTTTAAATCCATTGCTCTCCCATTTAAATTTAGAAAATTTCCTTTATATTTGATTCTGGTTGTATCTCTAGCCTTTTGTTTTTAATAGTATGTTTGACTTCCCTAGAGACTTCTCTCCTAGCACTCTGTCTTCTTGTCTAAATTGGTTGCTCTCTATTCTATTATACATCCATCTTTCCTGCTTTGCTATCCTGAATTAGATTCATGCTTTCTTAGAATCCATGTATTTTCTTTCCGATATTCTTCAAATAGCTTCCTGAAAAGGCATGTCTGAGTGGTAAATTTTCTGGGTTTCTATGTAACAGAAAATGATGCTATTCTATTTGTGTACTAATTTAGCTAGATGAAAATTCACAGATTAAAATCAGTTTTTCTTAGAACACTAAAGTAATTTCTTAATTTCATTCTAGAGAGCAGTGTTACTGATGGAAAGACTTAAGTATCCATCTGTAAAAAACTTTAAAATATTCATCTTATCCATGTTCTATGAACATTTCAAAACAATGTGTCTAAATGTAAACCTATTTTAAAATTGTATAGCGCCATTGATTTGAAGATTTATGATAGTCATTTCTCTGGGAGAAAGTACCTGAGAAAATCAACACACAGGAAAAAAGGTTTAATTGGGCTCACAGTTTCAGAGGTTTCTGTCCATGGTCATAGGCCACATCACTTTGAGTCTGAGGTGAAGCCAAACTCCATGGTGTGGAGCACATGGTAGAAGAAGCTGTTCAGCCCATGGCAACCAGGAAGCAGAAGAAAGAGTGAGAAAGAAGGAGGAATAGGGAACAAAATACACACTTCAGGGACACACCTGCAATGATCTATTCTCTCCAACTGCGCCCCACCTCCTTAAAAGTTTCCACCGCTTCCAACAGTCCATTAAACTATGAATCAATTCACAAATGAATTAATCCATTGTGAGATAAGAGCCTTCATAATCCCATCACCCCAAATCCCCATCTCTGACACTGCTTCAAGGGGGCCTCTGCCTTTAACACAGGAGTTTAGGGAGATATTTAAGATCCAAATCATAACAGATGCCTTCAGCTTCAGACTTTGCCTGTATTAAGTGATAGTTCTCTATGCTTTTAAATATTAACCCATGTTTTTCCTCAAAAATGTTTTATTTAACAGTTATTATGTATTATCGTTTTTTTATTTATTTACTAAAATCTCTTTGTTTTCCTCAGAGAAATGAATAACGGGCTGGTATAAAAGTAGTAGAAGGTTAGCTTGTTTTCCAGCCACTTCTCACTGTCACCTTTGGTCACTTGTTTCTTCCCCCAAGTCAGTCTCCAGGGTTTAGAATTCTGCCTGGTGGCTCAGCTTCCTTTTTACCACACACAGTCTAGAATGACAATTGTTCCATTCTGTTTATTAATTATAATGTATCTGTCTAATTATTCTAGCAATTGCCTGAGATCTCTCTGATCAAAGTGTTTTACAGATAATAGTTGTGGGACTGTACATGTTGCAGGCTCAGTTGTTTTGTTTTTTTTTGAAAATAAAAAGTAAAACATGTTTAATACAATTTAATAGTTACTGTTCCTTAATGGAACGGTAACTATTAAATTGTATTAAACATGTTTTACTTGGGATCCATTTCCTTTAAAGAATGAAAGCTGAGAAGATTGCATTGTTACAAAAAGGTGTGTAGATCTAACTGCTTTAAAGACCATTAGTATACTCTATAGTATGGGTATACTGATGTTATAACAGTATACCTTATGTATAACATAATGCTAACTTACCTACTCTATAGTAGCATAATATTGTGCATAGAGTACACTATATAGTCTCCAGATTCATTTTAACAGGGAGAAACAAATATGTAACCAAGTAAAGGAGACACTTCTCATAAGAACTATGGTATAATTATGTTCATGATATCATAATTTACCCAGAACAGACTGAGCAAGTCAACCTGGGTCTGAGGAGACTCAAGAGGTGTTTCATAGATGATAGAACACATGGGCTGAGACTTAGAGTGTGAATAGCAATCACTATAGGAACATAGGAAGAAGGATAATTCCAGATACAAATGCAACAAAAGCAATGAGTACTGAGGTATTTTAAAAATAGAGTTGTATCTTTGTTAACATTAGATTATCATGGTTGTTTCACAGTGGCTGGTTGCAAGAGAACAATAAATATGTAGACAGGGAACATAATGAGAAAAAAAAACATACTTGACCAATGGTAAATTGTTTATGTGAGCCATAGTTTAGATAATTGAAGGGTTTCCCATAAGTATTAATCCTGAGTTGCTGGAAACATGAAAGAAATAAGACAGGGAAAGACAATTTTTTAGATAGCTTGAAGAAGAGATTAGCCAATGTTGGAACCCGATCACTAAGGCAACAATTAAGACAAAAGGAACAACTGAGAGAACTGTTCAAGAGTTTAATTATGTACAAATTATACAGGTAAGACCAAATAGGAAGGTGTCCCAGACCCTTTATAGATTGTTTCCCAATCACTTGATAACTTTTAGATTAAAAACTAGCAAATAGTATTTTATATGTGTATGACATGATTTTGTCACATAAACTAGTAGTGTCATTGCTGGTATGTTAAGACATTATTAGTAAAAATGTAATAATAATATTCCACACTTCTAAAATGAGAGTCAATATTTGAGGGAGAACCCATAATTTCACTAGTCTATATCTAGTAAACCTACACTTAGAGTTGTCTAGTATGATTTCTTAGATATGTATTTTGCAACCAGATCATTTTATAAGGTATACTAGGCAGATTTATGCCATTATGATATTTTATGGCTAAAGGAATCTAAGCAATATCACCAAAATAGTTCAATGTTTTTAAATCTATTGTAGCCAATTTTCATGGTTTAGAATTTGTGGGATTTGTCAGGGGGTAAGAGAAAACTAAATATTTATTCTAAAACAGAAACATGCTTCTTCCACTGTAGTCCATTACTCTGTGTGCTGAGAGGTGTGTGTGTGTGTGTGTGTGTGTGTGTGTGTGTGTGTGTGTGTGTGTGTGTGTTTTGTTTGGTTGGCTTGGGGTCAAGCACAAGTTTGGTTAAACACCTTACTTCCTGATATGATTCCAACTACCACCTCTTGCCCATGAGAGCCCAGGGACTTCCAGTTAACCAGTACCTTAAAATTATTGCCACTAAAATACCTAGCAAAAGTTCAAAGATAAGATTTATGGAGAAGTGAGGAAAGGAGAAGTTGTTTATGTGTTCTACCAGATCCTCTGTAACCAATTCTAAATAAAATATCATATTTGGGCTGTGTAAATTTAGTGCTTCTAAGATGTTTCTTACTCCTGAAATTAATCTTAGAAATATGGCATGGCACACATTGAGTGGTTTTATAAGAAACAGAACTATGACATTCATTTATTGATTATGGAAATTTTATTGAAAGTATTGCTATAAGCAGATGTAAAAGAAAAATTTACCTCTTGTTTCAAACCTGGGAATAGTGATGCTTTCCTTGTGCATTGGGTTGACTTACCTTGAGGTGTAAATGAATTTAATAAATGTTTGTGGGTACAGTAGTCTCTCCTTTTCCGTGAGGTATAAGGACAAGGATCACCAGTGAATGTCTAAATATGCTGATAGTTCCAAACCTCTAGCAATCTTAGCATACATTCTTTTTTTTTATTAAATCAATTAAAATCACATTTTCCCTTAAAGGAGACATTTTGCAGCTTTACTTTGGCGTCTTCATTTTGTGAGCATTACAACTTTCGCTCTTTAGGGGCCATTATGTAAGTAAAACCAGGGTTAGTTGAACATAAGCACTAGTATCATTTGATCTGATAACCTAGGTAGCTCCTGAGTGACTAACAAACTTTTTAGCACATACAGATAAACAAAAGGAGATCCCAGGAGAGCAGGAAGGGGATGACATGAGATTTCATGTTACTCAGAACAGTATGCAATTTAAATCTCATGAATTGTTTATTTCTGAAATTTTTCATTTAATATTCTTGGACTGCTGTTGACTGCAGATAACTAAAACCAGTGAAAGCAACACCATAGATGAGTAGGGACTACTACAGTTTTAAGACCCAATTTGTGACTTGTCACATTTTTTCAAGAAGTTAAAAAAAAAACTTTACAGTTTTCTTTGGATGAAAGTACTTTAAGGGTGCAGATCAGTGGTAGAGTGCATGTTTAGCACATGTGAGACTCTGGATCCTATCACATGTGTAGCCCAGTGCCAACCCCCTCCCCACTCAAAGTGATACTTTGTTCTTCTATCATAGAAATATTTATCTGGTATTATTTTAAATTCTATTTTGTGCCATTGATTTACTTATATTACTACATAATTGTTGATAACGATGATGATTTTTTTCCCCTGTGATATGAAATAGTTTAAATAAGATTGGAGTTATCAGTATTTCCTAGAATTTGTGAGTCCTAATATTTTCATGAATAATACCTATGGAATCATCTTTCCAATATTTCCTATAGGAATTGGTCTTTTTCAAAATTTTCATTTATTTTTACATGATTTTGGCAATATTAATTTTGGCAGATTATTTTCTGGAGCTTTTATTTTATGTTATTATCATATAGTTCCATGTCATATTCTATTTCCCTCTCTTTTTAGGATTATTATGTATCTCTGGGTATTTCATTCCATAAATTATTATCTGCATATCAAGAGAAAAGTGACAATAGATATGATCCATGGCGTATTTTTCCCTGCTTTTTCTCTCCTCATTCCAAGGCAACAGGAAAAGTGGGCTCTTTTATGGCATGGACATCCCTTCCCAGATATTTGCTAATTTTTTTTTATGGAAATGTGTGAAACAAATTAGGAACAGAAATTTGTGACTTTTCTTGATTTGGATTTTCTTAGGAAAAAAATTCTGTGTGTCAAATAATAATTATAAAATATCATTTAAAAAGGTTTTGTCTGCATAAATGATTTCAGCTTCAAGTTATTTAATTCTGAAGTTTCATTAATGATATTCATTCTACTATGCCAGCCAAATTGACACTAAATGAAGAAAGTCTTTGGGACTAGTAATTGCTACAAAACCTCTTTTGTATTATAATCTCTGTACTATTTATTTCAAAATATATCTTTCTATTAAACCATATCACAAAATGCTGTGAAGCTGACCTTTCAGAGGCCTTGAGAATTGTTTTAGTTGCAGAGTTTTTTTCTTTTCTTTTCTCTTCTTTTTTTTTATTGCCCAAACTGTCTCCTTGATGAAACAGTTGTCATTTTTCTGGTCATCCTTGTGTTGCATTTGTTGACATCTTGTCAGTGGTTTTTGGAAACATTGACTCATCTGGGAACTTCATGCACTAGAACATGTTATCTGTACTCTACAGTTAAAGCTCTGTTTGCCTAGGCCTGTCATTTTCTGGAACACAATTGAATCAATTTTCTCTCATTCTACTTTTTTTTTTCTGTTAAAGGTACCACTTATGTTTAAGCAATTTTATAAAGGAAATGTTTTACAGCATGTATTTTAACTCATTTCATCTTGTGTTTATTTTGATGGGGGTGCCATGAAGTTAAAAATTGGTACATGAATACAAGAAGCTGATCTTGGGAAGGGAAACTACTGTTTTATAGTTACATTTATTTCAAAGTATGAGACATCTTATTTTAACTCGCCATTATTTTGAAAAGTCAATGCTTGATGTAGGTTTTCTATGCTTACATTTATATTTAAAATTATTATTTTAGACTTGTTTGTGTCTAAAAATTTATGACATAAAATCATAACTTGGCATAGTTGTTCTTTCATCTTTTAAAGCCTTTGTTTTTTTCTTCCTTCTTTATGTTCTCTTCATATTGTGCTTTTTATTACTGCTATTACTTTAATGTAGGAAATTGACTCAAAGTCATGGGAAGTTGAGTGGAGATTTTGAAAAGTTTGTAGTATGGTGCTATTCATCTGATAATTTAGTAAGAGATCTCAACCAACATCTGCAGATCTGGTTACAGTAACAAGTGGACCTACTTTTGAGTGTTGCTCATGCACATCAGTTTGGAGTGAGTACTAACACTGGCCACAGAGATAATAAGTCTCACTGATGGAAGGAAGTTTTTAAAAAATCATCTAATTTTAACAAGCCCACTACTGTTTTACTCAGGGAGAAATTAGTATCATCTCTGCTAGGTAGGCTCTGTACTATTGATGCATGGGGGTTGAAAGTGAACGGGTTTCGGTAGTGAGTTAGAGCTTATTTTTAGATATCTGAAACTAACACTTATTCTAAGGGTATAACATAATAAAAAGGTTTCTGAGCTAAGATAAAAAATGCACTTGGACATGTTTTCAGAAATTTTATCTCTTTTCTATCAAAGGTAATTACCTAGATTGAACTTATCTTCACTGTTCTTTATAAAATACTATAATTAAAAGACTCTCTATCACACATTTTCAATATATAACATCTCTGCTTATATGCAAAATAATTATATAACATTTAAAAATTTAAAAATAGCCTTTCCATTTTATTTAGATAAAGCACTTGGCTTTATCTTCCACAATGATCACCTGGAATTCAAATTTGTTCATTAGTAAACCTGCATCAGCTATCACTTATCCTAGTTTATCACAGCTTAATGAACACAATTTTTAATGCCTGTTTTCAAAATGTTAACAGCATAAAATTGTAAATTTGGGATTTATAAAACAATAAAAGATGTTTTATATGGTGTTACTGGAAGAAAACATTCTTACATTACCTTTACTTTTGAAACATCTTTGATTCTCTTATTTGATAAACAGTATGCAGCTAAGTATGCCTAAAAACAGAATTTATATCAGAATTTGTTTGATAGGAATGTTTAAGAAATCAGATGTATATAGCATGCAGGTATTTCATAAAATTAATGATACAGTTATTATATAATTAAAAAATGACATTGGGAATCAGGTTACCTAAAAGTTGGAAAAGAGTATATAAAATATTGGCAATGTTCAATGAAGACAAAATGACATTTAAGATTCTCTTAAACATAGTGCACGATTTTACTAGACAATGATGTTAATAACAATTGTCATGATGCCAAATATGTGATAATGTTATAGGAACTTCCCATATATAAATCTTCATCTTCAGCATTGTCACCCATGTTAGATTTTTTTTTCCTCTTTGGTCCTGGGGATTGAAGCCAGTGGTGCTTACCTACTGAGCCACATCTCCTGCCCTTTTAAAAATATTTTATTTAGAGATGGGTATGTATCACTGAGTTCCTTAGGACCCTCTAAGTTGTCAAAGCTGGCTTTGAACTAGAATCCTTCTGCCTCAGCCCTGCAAACCACTGGGATTATAGGCACGCACCACCATGCCTGGGTACTCATGTTGGGTTTTTCAATTTCACAGAATATAACTGATATTTAGTGAAATTTGGTAACATTCTGAGCACATGTTGCTATTACCTAAAAGCTCTTCAAAGTTCTTGCCTTTCTTCTATGCTACATAGCTTCTACAAGGAATGAGGGAGCACATTGCAATGATTTATATACAGTATCACCCACACACACACACACACACACACACACACAAACAAACTCAAGTCATTAATGTGGTTCTACAGTTAACAAAAAATTCCAAAACCTAGCATGTTCCTGAAACCTTGAACCACAAATGGTATCTGACCAAATTCTGTCTTCTCTCTTTGGCTCTAGCCATGTTTCTGCACTCTCTCCTTCTTTTCCCATGCTGCTTAATGCTGGGCTGACTACTTTTGATTACAGAGCTGGAAGTGTGAGGGAAGACTTTCTACCATTTACATTTCCAGTTCCTTAAACTCTGGCAAAATTCATTGAGATAGGTTCCTTAACTTTATACTGCTGCTTTTGCTCCCGTTTCTCCCAAACAGGCTTCATACTTTCATGACATTACTTTTGTCACCTTCCTCCAGTAGAAACAAACTCAGCACAGAATTCAGCTTTTGCTAAATCTCTTGAGGTAGTGGGAGTTTTGAGAAGCCTTGCTAGCTCTGTAGTTAGGAAGAGAAAACTGCCTGCTGAGGATTGCCTCATAACTTCAAAACCTTTTACCTTTTGGATATTGTGTGCATCCATTGCCAAATGCCTCTAAGCATCCTCAACTGTGGATAAAACATTTGCTTCCTCCCTCTGGAACCTTATTGGCTCTTGTCCATTTGTGTACTGGTTACACTGTAGCATTGGATTTCCTAATCTGTCATGGACATACTAATGTTTTATCTACTAAAGAAGGCAGAAAAAAAGATTTATGAATGACACAACCAGGGAGCTCATGCCAGTATGAACTGTAAATAAATATAATACTTACTAAGGAAATTTTATTTTTCTGCATAATCAAATGCAGGTGTATCAGCAAACAATTCCCTGGAATAAGAATTTGAAAATACCACTAACTGACTAACCAAAAAAACTAAAAAATAAACTTCTAAGGATTGTTTCATTTTGATATTCAAATGTAATTGAAAGGCTAGTTATGATATTATTTTCTCCAGTGTTATTTCCATGTAGCAAGTAATTTTATTTTTTTCCCTCTTTTACTCATAGAATTGTTTCCTGCACTTTAACCACTTCATGGTAGTATGTGAACATTATTCAATTGTTCCAATCATATTAAAGTTCAAGGACTGCAAGGTCTATTGAAAACTTAAAAGACTTAAATGAAGATGATGTTACAATGCTCACATACCATTTATCCATTATGTATTATGAATGGCCTGCTTTTCTTTTAATGCTACTCCTCACTTATACTGCATTAATATATTTGACTTTATTATTTACTTTCAGTGCTTTACTAACAGTGCTACTGTTAATAGTTGGAAAGTATAGGATTTAAGTAATTATGTCCTTACATTGAAAATACTTTTTTTAAAAAGCACATCTGCCAAGCAGTTTTCTGGCAATATATAGAAATACAATGATGACATTCATCAAATACATTAGAGAATTTGTGAAATAATTATATTGATACTAAATTTGTTACAGATTCATGTATTATCATATGTATAGCTCCAATACCTGGGCAAAACATCTTAATAAATGAAAAATAAAGAAATGGAGATTGTTCTTAGAGGAATCAAGACAGATGAGTCAACTCTTGCGCATATATGTTATCTTGAATATATAATTTTTTTCTTCCCTTAATGACCTTGTGTCTTTTCTAAAAAAGTATTCATTTGCTTCATTTTTTTTACAATCTGTCTTGATATGAGGTAGTAGAGTAATGAGAAATAGGGCAACAGATTTTCCATAAACTAAGTGAGATCAATGTAGTTTTGCTGAAACTGAGCAGCTCTGTGTGCTTTTAATTGTTTTAGAAGTAGAGAAATCAAAAAGTTTCAGTCACATTCTATATAAGTTAATGTGAAATATAATACACATTATATAATATAAAGTTTCACTCATTATTTGTATATTAATATGATAAAAGTTCAATTGTTAAAAAGTTTAACATGAATACCACTTTTAATATTTAGAATATTATTTAGAATATCATGGTATTGGGCTGGGGATGTGGCTCAAGTGGTAGCACACTCGCCTTGCATGTGTGCGGCCCGAGTTCGATCCTCAGCACCACATACAAACAAAGATGTGTCTGCTGAAAACTAAAAAATAAATATTAAAATTCTCTCTCTCTCTCTCTCTCTCTCTCTCTCTCTCTCTCTCTCTTTAAAAAAATATCATGGTGTGATATATAATTATGAGCGGTAACTGGTTAATTATTAAGACTGAAAGCATTAAAGCCTCATACTCTTATTATCTTTTAAAATAATCTATAATCAAAAAATAGCCTGACCTTTCTACTATTAGACTAAAATTTCTCTCTACTAACCCATTGCACATACATATACACACACACACACACACACATACGTATCATTGATACATATAAACACACAGTGAATAAGAACTTTTATTTTAATTTGATCTTAGAGTCTCAGAATGAGCTAAAACCTAAAATATACATCTTTTCAAAGAAATAGTCTGCCAGTTTATCACCATAATGATAAAGCTCTTGGTCTTCCTATTTTCGCTCCATTTTCTTTCTTAAGGTATCAAACCTTTTCTGTAATCATCACCTTCATTATCTCGATCCAGGGGGCATGTTATAACCACAATAGCATTTGAGTTCGGAGTAGTTGATCTCCCAGTTGACATTATTCTTATTGTTTTGAGTACTTGCACCTGCTTTCTTCTTTGGCTTTGGAAATTACAGGTCTGTATCTTGTTGTAAAGTGGAAGCATGTCAAGCTTGTAATTCAAAATATGAATGGGGAAAAAAAGAAAAGAAAAAACACTTTTTAAACATAAGAAAAATATAAAGTTCCTTCCTAAGCATGACTATTCATACCAATCATTTATTTTTGTTTGTCAGTTTGTTTTTCTTAATATATTTTTGTACTTTTAATTTCTTCCAATTCCATAATTGGTTTTGATATTTATTTATATATGCATTTCACTTATTTATATACTTCCTCTGTCCCAAAATTAATTTAAGAGAATTTTCACAGTGCAAACCAATCTTTTCAACTCACTTACCCTTTGTGTATCTTTGTAAGACTTGTGGAATATTTGGTTCATGAAAGTCTGAGGTTTTTTAAGTGGCTGGGCATTCACTAACACATAGGTTCAGAATGTAAGTGTTTTTCTTGCTTAGATTGTCCTAACAAAGTTACTAGATATAATTATCATCTCTCAAATAAAGGCTGTAAGACTCCTTAAATAGTGGTGGTTCTTAAAGCAACCCCCAGCTCCTGTTTGAATTATCTATGGGCCCTGCCTGTTGAATTAGAAACTTCAGGGGCAAGGCCAAGCAGTTGGCTTTGCAACAATCCTTTAATGGGGGGAGTCTGATGCATTAAAGCACAATAGTGGGCAACTTTCTAGTAGCACAAAAGGAGTTCTCTTTGCAGACATGAAATCTTTTGGGGACTGTGACTTACAAAGAGATTTTATTTTTTACTTTACTTTCCTGCAGTGTAATTCAGAAAAAACAGATTTTTTTTCATCTGCAAATGGATGAATCCTTTGGTTATCTTTATTGACAGTTATTCTCTTTTACTTGTATTGATCAAAAGTGAGTCTCTTGTTCGCTTTATTAAAGTTGAGTGACTGAATATTATCCAAGCTTTCCTCAAAAGGATAAAATCAGGGCTGTTGCATTCTGGCCACTGTAGGAACATTCTTCCATGGTCAGAGCCTTAGGATGCTATTATACCAAACCAACAACTAATTTGGATTTTATTTAATTTTACTCTAAAAATTTGGTTTCATCCTAGAAAATGTCCAGTTCTGGCAATGTGCAAGTTATGTAAAAACTAAGACATATGTTGGTAATTTTGAAGAACCAGAAAAAAAAAAAGAAATGTCCTTCAGAGGAATTCATTCATCTGAATGGGTTTGCATTTTCCCGACTATGACAGTGACTCAGTCTTCTTTTATCCACACAAGACATGTGGTCTACTGGGGGCACTAATGATAAGGTTTAGCTCGTGGATTTTGTATTTTAGTTACAGTTTAGCAGACTCCAGTTCATCATGGATTATTCCTGACTTCATTATTTTGCTTTCTACTTTTTTTTTTTCAAGAGAAACACATTATTATCTATAAGCAACAAATCCTATCTATCTCCACAGTCAGATAATCTATTTTCTGTTTTAGCAAAAAGGGATGTACAAAATTGAAGTATTGGGACTACTAATACTCTCAAAGCAATAAAGTGATGTTTGTTTCATTATTTAAGAGGACTCCTTTTGATATTTTGATTTACTCTTTTGTCACTAAAATTTGTAATTTAAATTATAAACTGAATATTCTGAAAAATGGTTTACTAAGTCACTCTCATATTGCAAGGCTTGTTTCCATGACTGCTCTACATTTGGCACAGGGGTGATAATTTGTAACTTTCATTCTAAATGAATGGTTTATTGATATATTAACATACCAAAAAAGATAATCTGTTTCAAAATTTACATAAAAATATGTAATACTTTTGGTTACATATGTAAACTTGGTTCAGGTTGTAGAGGATATACTAAATTATACTGAACTAAAAGTTGTTGATCAAAAATGCATTAAATTATGATCTTTTAAATCCTTAAATAGGGAATATTCATCCTACCTGACAATGAGCAGAATTGTCAGAGATCTGCATTTACTAACTTTTAAGTTGGAACCTTGACTCCCCTAGATCTCATTGATTTGTGACAAAATCAAATTAAATGTTCTTATCCAAAGAATAAAGACTCTAAATTCACACCTATCCAGAATAGCATGAAGCACAACTTTTCCCAGTCGGTCACCTTTTTGCATGGTGTGTTCCAGCATGTCCAGGGTGCTTCTTTATGCCCAAGTCTTGAGTCTTGATGATTTTCATTATATAAATAAAGTCAGTACTCAACCACAGTTCCAGAAAGCCAAAAGACTATATATTACCTACTAAGAAGACTGGTTCCTCAAGTAAATGACACCATCTGCTGCAATGTAATAACTACACCCAAATAGTCCAGTTAGTCTGTCCTTTTCTATCTTTGATGCCACCAGACCTATGAGAGGCCAGAGATTAGTATCGCAGTAGTTGCTGTCCTGGCATTATTGCACAGTTCTTAGTATAGTTGTGTGTTGAATTGTTCAGGATTTGGGTTTGCTGAACCCCAACCCGCCCCAGAAAGCCCCTCCAACACACTGCTATGCCCAGGGTCTGCTGAACAACATTGCCTTTTTCCTAGTGTTACAACTGTCACTGATCCCTCATTTCCCTAAAATTGTTTTCATTCTTAAACAGTTAACTGCCTCTCACAGGCAGTCTATATCAGGGAAGAGATCCCTCAGACTTCTGAACACTAACCACATAACTATTGAATAAAGGTTCATTTGTCAATAATTTCTAAGCCACGACTTTCTCCACATTGATATATAAGACCAAACTGGACATTGGGCTAGAAATCACTAGTTGCTCCGAATTTAAAATAATTTCTCCTCTAAAAATTTGAAAACTTTTAGAGATCAAAGGCAAAGAACCTGGCTCTGTGGCTCATTTCTTTCATTTTTTTTAATTTTAAATTTATTTATTTACTTCTTTTTATTGGTGTTTTTTTAATTTAATTTTATTCATTTACTTAATGGTGGGATTTGTTGTTTTGTATTTGGACATGCACACTATATAACAATATGATTCAGTCAAAGTCCCTCCCAGCATTCCTGCCCCACCTCCTCTCATCCCCTGGTTCCCTTTCTCTATTCTACTGATCTCTCTTTGCTTTTTATGTGACTTTTCCCCACCTTTCTGTTCCTTTTTCCTCATTAGTTTCCACATATGAGAGAAAACGTAGGACCCTTGACCTTCTGACTGGATTATCTTGTTTAACATAATGGTCTCAAGTTTCATCCATTTTCCTGAAAATGACGTAATTTCATTTTTCCTTATGGCTGAATAAAACTCCATTGTTTATATACAATACATTTTGGATCTATCATTTGCTCAATGACTTGGATCATATACTTTTACTCAAATCAAATAAACTCTTTTATTCTTAGTTTCTTCTCTTATCAGTTATTAGTTATTGTGAGTATAGCAAGATTAATACAAAATATTGAGTATGTGTCTTGTGCAACTAGACTTTCAAGTTTGATCTATTATGTTAAAAAGTTTCATATTCCCAGGCATGGTGATGCATGCATGTAATCCCTGCAAGTAGTTGGCTGAGGCAGTAAAAATGCAAGTGAAGAGCCAACTTTAGGAATTTAGTGAGACCCTCAGCAACACAGGTTGACCTTATCTCAAAAGCAAAAAAGAAACAAAAAGAGCTGGGAATGTAGCTCAATGGTAAAACACCTCTGGATTCAATCTAGTATCAAAAACAAAAAATAAAAATTTTCACTTCTTTGTTTATTTCACTATGATCATTAGCCATGCTTCACTGACACTTAGACAACAGGATTATTTAAAGGTCAAAAAGTTTTGGAACTAGGAGATAATCAAATTAATTCAATCCTCTTCTGAGTAGGGTTCCCATAATCATTTTCTGCAACTTTATTTTTAATTTTTTAAAATTTATTTTCTTTTTACAAAATCTCTCATTTTTTTAATTTTAGTTTTTTTGGGGGGAGTGGTCTTTTTAGTTACATAAGACAGTAGAATCATTTTGATAAAATTATACAAGCATGGATCATACTGCATTCCAATTAGGACTTCATTCTTTGGATATATACAAAGGTGGGAAATTTCTTGTCACAAATCTCTATAACAAAATTTTAAGTAGCAATTGACCTGTCTTCTTTCTCCTCTTGATCTGTTTCCATTTTTAATATTTCCTTTTTGATTTCCAACTTTTAGGGCTCAGCAGAAAAGGACCACTACTTTTTCAAACCTTACTAGATGTCACAGTTACTATTTCCAGGAGTGAAACATTTTTAAATCTGACACTGAAAAGCAAGATAAATAATATGTATGGCTGTAAACTTCTGCACTAAAGATGTGCCAAAGTGTCCATTGCTCACTATTTTCATAATTTAACTGTCAACAGCTCTATTTATTTGGAGATTGTTTCTATGGGTTATAGTCTATATTCAGGCTTAGGTTAAAAGGGCACACATATCAATCTGGAAAAAACAGAACTATAAATAGTACATAATCTTAAATATAATATGATATAAATCCCCCCAAAGCAGCTTCTCTTCTGCAAATGCAGCAGATAATGCTAGAATTGGTAATGCTTAGAAGGATGGAAGGCCAGGATATAGTGCCTCTGTTATCAGTAGGGATGCTGCTATTAAACCACATTAGAACAGCACAGTGCATAGTAGTGCTATGGTATGGCCTAAACAGGGTTTCTATGAAGTCCTGAGAGAGTGACTTGGTTTTAGTATGCACAGGGTTAATGATGAATCAGTCATACATGGTAGCTGTGAATGGGCCTTGTCATCAGTTTAAAAAAAAAGTCTTCCAAGTTGCTAACATCAATGAATAAGTATAATAATTTGCTTAAATGTTTTTATATCTAAGTGATTCTGAAGGCCTGGGAATCCAGTGTCCTGCCAGGCACAAAGAGACACTGGTGCTCTGCTATGTATGGAAAATACCTACAGAAAATCCAACAATTCTTAGACAGTACAAGTTTCCTTTGTGAAGGGCTTTTGAATGAGAGGAGGAGAAGGAAAAGAGAGAAAAGGTGGAAGAGGAGAAGAAATTAGCAGCAGCATAAGAGAGCTCATATATCTGTCCCAATTAGACAAATACGAGGAAACTGGGGAAATAAAATAGCAATAAATATAATTTCTAAAATTTCCTTTGGGAACCACATAGAATCTAGAATTGCATGTATATTTGGTATAAAATGATAAAACAGATCTTTTAGGTTATTACTAGAGTAATATATTTCATCAAGATTTGTTTTTTCTTACAATTTCTCCAAATCTTATCATTTGCCTAAATATAAAAATACCATTTTTTAAAGAATTATTTCACTTGTGTACAACTTCAAGTGGTAATTCATGATTTAAAGTATTATTTTGGTAATAATGAAAACAAGAAAATGTGTTTGAAATAATGTTCCTATGTCTTAAAATTAAGATTGTCACGATACTAGTGGGCATATATGCCAAATTGCAGAAGAGCCCTCTTCAACATTTCCCCCAGTTTCAGTTCTGCTTTTCTCTTCCATTTTCCCATATTTTTTGTTGTGAATAAGTACTAAAGTTAATGGAATCAAGTTTAATTATTCACAGAAAATTTTTCTTAAAGTTATTTATTAAACTATATAGAAAACATCTAATTCAAATGTTTAACTCACCAGTTAAAGATGTTGTTCTTTGTTAAATAATTTTTTCCACATTTATTTCACAGAATGTGTGATATTTCACATTTCATATGAGAGAGGGAATTTTAAAGTTGTTCTGCTTTGGGTCTCTTTGAGATTGTGACATTTCTCAGATCAGCCTTACAGATACCTGCTATTTTGATTTTGATATGAAGTGCTCCCCCAAAGCTCCCATTAACACAGAAATAATCAGAGGTTAAATGATTAGATTATGTGAGCTATAACTTCATTGGTACATCCTGGTTTAAATGGACTGACTAGGTGGTAACTATAGGCAGGTAAAACAGAGCTAGAGGAAGTGAGTCACTGGGACTTTCCTAGAATTATTCATCTTCCCTGTGGTCCTTTCCCCCATTTCTGCTTCCCACCCTGGCCAAGAGCTGAGTAACTTTCTTTGTCTGTGCTCTTCTCTCTTGTTGTTCAGATTCATCTCAGGCCCACATCAATGGAGTCATCCATCTATGGACTGAGAGCTCAAACTGTGGGTGCTAACTAAACTTTACCCACTCTGACTTGATCTTGGATACTTTGGTCACAGCTATGCAAAGCTGAGTAAAACAGCTGAGTTGCCCAGAGCTGCCTGGATACCCATTGATAGACATGATAGGACACTTTGATAGACATGATAGAACCCATTGATAGAACACTTGTATACTTACAGAATTGCTAGAAAACAGCTGGGGGAGATGATATTTAAAAATCATTTTAATGCACAAATCCTGTGATTATTAGATTTCTCTATGTTATATGATTTTTTAAAATAAAAACAAAGTTTTCTCCTAACACACACACACACACACACACACACACACACACACACACACACCCCTATCTCTCTCTCTCTCTCTACATATATATTCCCCCATACCCCAGTACCAGAGATTGAAACCAAAGCTTCACACATAAAAGGCAAGCACTCTACCACTGTGCTACATTTCCAGCCATCAGACTATGTATCTTAGTGAAGATGAGCCTGTTATTCTTTTCTCATCGATAATACACTTTTCATGAATATTAGTATATGGATATGTCAATATTGGTTACATTTTAAAAATGTGTCTTATATATAATAGTTATTTAATTTCAAATTAAATTCTCTTTAATTTTTGCATTTCAAGGTTTTATGGTTATTATCTGGTGAAAATTAAAGCAAGCAATAATAAAACTATTATCTGCCATATTGAAGGCACTTTACTGTGAAGAAAGGAATAGAATATGTAAAAAATCATCTTTGACTTTAAGGTAGTCACACAACAAATATGCAATAATTTTATGTATATTATTATAAAAATTATAGGAATGGGAGACACCATATCTGTCTGATGGAGTTAATGAAAATCTGTAAAGAAAGTAACATTGAGGGTGAAACAATAAAAATGCAGGTATAGTGACAGGCAGAAAAGAACCTAGGAAACATCAGAATATGCAGAAACAAGCAAGAAGGAGCTTATCACATTCAAAGATCACAAGGGTTCCCACACAGGAATTATAAATGAGAGTAGGATAAGTTTAGCATTTTAATGAAGATGTTTATATTTTATTCTGTAAGCCAGGCATCTTTGCTTTTACTCCATGAATTTTGCTGTATTTTAAATTAAGAAGGGGTATGACTTTTAGCGAGAGGCTCCATCAGGTTTTCACTCTATGAGAGAACTCAAATGCCCAAAATATGGGCATCCCTCTACAAGAGGCAACCATAATTTTTTTAAATAGAGAAATTATATGATCAGATTTTAATGTGTCAGTTTTTCAGACACAGATTTAGTGTGTCTGAAGACAAGGTGAGATATTACTAAAGAGGGAGAAGTACTGGAGTCAAAAAGGAAATTGTGATACCTGCACTATTACTGTTGAGAAAGGAGGACTTAAACTGGTGGGACAGTAACTAGATAGGAATCAAGAGAGTGGACTCAAGAGATCTGAAGGCAGTTGAATCTGAATGATTTATTTGTTCAACATTACAAGGGAAAAATATCAGGTAGGTCTCAAGTTTAGGGTTTGAGTAACCAGATGGATGAAAATGTCATTTACTTTGGTGGGTGACAAAGGCAAAGCAAGTTTTGGCATGGAGATGATGTATGCAGTTTATGAATTGCTTAATGTAAGATGCCCATTGACAACCACATTGAAATTGTCAATCAAGCAGGAATATACAGAAAACTGGAACTAAAGAAAGTGGAATTGGACAGAGAGCTATAGATTTGTTAAGCCATCAATATTTAGGTCAGAGTCAAGGACAGTAAATACATCCATGCTTGTGGCAACCTTCATTTATTGACTTGGAACTTTTTCTTCCTTATTCTTAATGCTGCCTTACATATATTAAGCCATTTTTAATCATTAGGATTAAGCATTTAAGTTATGCCTGATGTAGTTGAAGACAAGGCTATAGAATATAAGAGTATAGTCAAAAGGTTGTGTGTAGAGACCTAGTTTTAAAAAAAAAAGTGGGTGATAGGTGAAAAGAATATAAGCAGTATAGCCAGAGAAGTAGAAAAATAATTATAAGAGTATTGTAATTTTAATCGAGAAATCGTGTTTTTCAGGAAGAAGTAAAGGGTCAACTATATCAGATCAACTTCTCAGAACCACGTTCTTGGCACTCTTTTTTTTTTCCTCTAATTGTCTTCAAAGTAAGATCTAGTGAACAACCTTATTCAAATGCCAGAAGCTGTAGGAAGGAAGGCAAGATTGCTGTAAGCTAACAAGTTAAAGGGAAATGAAGGTAGTAAAGGAGTCTCATACAATTTTCTAAAGATAACTAGGAAAGAATGGGAAAAGGTAGGTGTTAACTGGAGGGCAAGACAGGAATGCTTTAAATAAGAGTTTTTCTTTTTTAAGATGAAAAAATTAATTTGTTTAAATATTTGGCAAAGTAGAAAAATAAGTAGAAACCTGCTTATAAGTGGAATAATTGAAACAGAGCTTTAAGACTACTGATACAATAATGAAGAATATGTTAAGATAAATTATTAATGTAATGAAGCCATTTAGAAGGAATTCAGACCAAGGGCAGGGAAGAACCACACTAGATAGTACGGTTGAGAATGCAGATAAGACATATTAATGGAATGTTTAGAACATTCTTTGGAAGGACTTGGTCAATTCCTGAATTTAGAGAATTTGAAAAGTAGATATGGTACTGATTGATTCAGAGTTTGGTGGTAAACCATAGTGGCCTCAAATAAATACATGTTTGCCTTCCTTGGAAGGGAACTTTACCAGGGAAAGAAATAAATTCTGTCTTTCAAATAAGACATACATGTAGAGCTGTTCAAGAATTTAGGATTATAAAATCAATGATCAGAGTACTTGGAGACAAAATGTCAGGTACAATTGAGGTTACACTTTAAGCCATAGTAGTTGCAAAGGGAATGTGTTGACAGCCCCCTTGCTATCCCATGTTCTTAGCTTTCCTAATCCTTAGACATTATCTCACTGTTAGGCACCTATTTTTTGTCTCTTTGCTTTAAATTTTAAAAGTACACATTTTAACTTCCTCCTGCCCCTGCTATTGTGACCCCATGTTTTGCAACAATGAAGTTCTATTATATCTCCTTTGTGGCTCCCTCCCTCCTTTCTTAATTCTTTAATTACTTCTTTATATCCTTTTAATTGTCTTTGGACAACTTTAATTTAGTATTTAATTTAATTCTTACAATTAATTTCTCCCAATTGCCCTTGCTCTTCAGGTTACCAGTAGAGATTTCTGCCACCATTCTTAATCATGCCCTGCCCCACCAACTCCAGGTTTATGTATTTGATATTCACTATCAGAATCTAGCAGGACTTGTTAAGAACTGAACAACATTATTATGTTTGGGGGTTTGGATTCTTTTTAGTCTTTTAATATGGTAAGTAGTTCCTCAAAACTCATGTGCAACAGGGCTGGGGATGTGGCTCAAGTGGTAGCGCGCTCGCCTGGCATGTGTGTGGCCCTAGTTCCATCCTCAGCACCACATACAAACAAAGATGTTGTGTCCGCTAAAAAATAAATATTCTCATTCTCTCTCTCTCTCTCTCTCTCTCTCTCTCTCTCTCTCTCTCTCTCTCTCTTAAAAAATACTCATGTGTAACAAATTATGAGGGGAAGACCTTGGAAAAATATTTGCTTTGGAGGGGCTTCCAACTTTGACTTTATCCAGGCCCAAGGAAAACCACATAAATAGATAAAATTTTAATGGCCTTGATAACTTTAGATAGATGGGTGAAGAATGTTGTGGACACATCTTATGTTAAGATGTATTTTTGAAGATGTACATGAGAAAAGTATTATGAAAATTAACATAAGAATACCCTACCATATAAAAACAACGCATGAGTCTTACCTCCTTGTGCATAAACTAGATGTTTCAGGAATTTTAATGTGTGCAAGTGTTATTTCAATCCAAGCAATTGCTGAGTAGAGAAAAAACAAATATTCCATGAGTCAATACTTTTACTGATCAATATAGCAAACTGCCTTTGAAATTTATATGCTTAAAGTTTAAATATACAAATGAAATAGACACTAGAGCACTCTAATGCCCAACTATGACACATATATTTATTTTGCCCTCTTTTCAAGTAGCATGATGAAAAACTATTTTAAGTATAGAACCAAACATTCTGTGCAACTTGTCCTGCTGGGTTTTTTTTCCCCTCTGGAATTGGCTTATTTTATTTTACTTAGCATAGTATTCTTCAGTTCCATCCATCCTCAGGCAAATGCCATAATTTCATTAGTCTTTAAAATGGAGTAATATTCCATTGTGTATATATGTACACAATTTCTTTATCCATTCGTCTATTTTTTTTCTTTTTTTTTATTGTTGGTTGTTCAAAACATTACCTAGTTCTTGATATATCATATTTCACACTTTGATTCAAGTGGGTTATGAACTCCCATTTTTACCCCGTATACAGATTGCAGAATCACATCAATTATACTTCCATTGTCCTGCTGTTTGAGTTTGTGGATTAGGAGACAAGTCAATCTTAACAGCCACTATTCAGAAGACTACAGAGCAATTCTGCTTGCAAGGAAGAAAACATATCTTTCTACATTAGAAACAATGTTAAAGCACAATACAATCAGCAATTATTTTTAACCTTCCACTGAGGAAATACATTTAAATTGAAAGTTAAATCTATAACAACCCCCATTTATTTAATGCCTAACCAGGGCCATGAGTTTTACACAGACCACGCTGATGCTTATGATATTCCAAGTGAGTTCTATTATTGCGATGAGGAAACAGATGCTCCCTTTAGAAGTCTTGCTGTACTTCTAAAAATGAATGCATCAGATAATTATCTACTTCAACATGAGCATTTCTCAGGGTCTAATATGAAGGGCCTCTCTGTATGAAAATTGTTTTGCTGACATAAAAATTTAGTATATATCATAGTTAACACAAATGAGATTAGTTCTCTCTTAGTACATTTTATATGGGATAGGAGAAAAGGCAAATGAGTTCATTTGGCACATGCTTATTTTAAGACAGCCAACAGATATTTTAACAATTCTCTAAAAAAAGTAAGCTGTTAAATTTTCTGGCTAAATAAAGATAGTGAAAATGTAATGTCCTAAACAGCATGGTTATGTCAGGATATGCAAAGTAATTAATATGTTCATGGTTAAACTATAGTTTATCAGTTTTACTATTCCACCAGGCACTATCTCAGAAAACCTCTGGGGAAGAGCAGTAGGTAGTTGAATGGATTGGATGCTGCTTAGGGTTGTTTAACAATTTGAAGGTTTGATGAGCTCAGTTTGAAATATTTATATTTACGGGAGCAGAAACCATTAATCCATCCTGTACAAATAGCTTAGAATCAATAGCCAACTGTATCCTGTGGTTGTCACTGATGGAAGTGGAAAGCTTTTAATATACATAAAGGCTAACAATTACAATTGAATTTCTTGTTCTTTATTACCATAATCCATAGGAAAATATCCTCTTAAAGCAATGTAAATTACTATATCTTGGAATTACTTATTAAAATATTCTAGTTTTGTTGTACTTTTGAAAATGTATGAATCTATTCCAAAATGAGCATTTCTTAGAAATGTTGTGCTAGTCTTTAATAAATTTTACAAATTGTGTTGGAACTAAATATCAATATAAATATATTCTTTCTCCATATAATAATTGCTGGAGTTAATCATTTCATAGAAAATGTTATGTATTATAGAAAATTTATGTATAACTCAAAATTAAAACTGAAAGCACATCATTCACCATAACATTCAGTAAATACTGTTGTGTAATGTGGGATTCACCAAATTCCATAGCCATGGGTTACCTTTTCCATGCTTAAAGAACAATATTATTATTTTTAGCCAAGGTATAGTTTACATGAAACCTAAATGCAATTAAATTTAATATTTAGTGAAGAGATGTAAAAAAATTCAAATCAGAATGTTTCCTGAAGAGTATTGCCCTTATGAGTCACCCCTCACATACATATACAACAGTAAAGTCTAGAATAAAAGATGAAGAATTATTTTGCTGTACAAAGAGGTACAGATCCAATTGTTTAATCTTAATACTTTCTTGCCTACTTCAACAAAATATATCTACTTACTCAAGTGTATTCATACTCCATTTTCTTTTCTTTTCTTTTTTCTTTTCTTTCTTTCTTTTTTTTTTGATAGTGATCTGTCTGGCATCTATTTCATTGGCACACCCTCAAAGACATTTTTAGTTGGAATGGGTGAAAAAAAAATGAATGAAGAACTCAAATCTTCTAACAGGGAAATGATTACATTTGAATTTTTCATTAAAATTACAAAGGACTTAAAGATGGAATTGTTGGGGTAGAAAAGAGGGTGATCTCTTTCCTGCACATCAGAAGGGGTCATGGCTGACACCTCTGTAACAAAAGACAGCTTAACAAGAGAAAAGCTATCAAGTATATTTGATAAAGTTAAATGTGATATGAGAGCCTTCAGATGGAAGACCTATTGACCCAGGGCGAACTGTCTATATTTAGTTTCAATGAAGCATGGACATCTGTGCAGAAATATGATTGAACAAGCAGTATAGTCTGATAATAATAGATGAATGGGGAAACCTGGTAAGGCCTGTCACTTCAGGTTTTTTTTTTTTTTCTCCTCCGATGTTTAATTTCTTCCTTTTGGATATGAGGCAAGACCCTTCTAGAATGAGGGTCTTAATTATTTATAGCCAGCTCTACCACAGAATGGTAAGAAAAATAGATTAGGTTTTTTAAAATTTTTTCTTTTAATTTATATATGACAGCAAAATGCATTACAATTCTTATTACATATACAGAGCACAATTTTTCATATCTCTGGTTGTATACATAGTATACTCACAACAATTCATGTCTTCATACCTGTAATGGATAGTAACGATCATCACATTCCACCATCATAATTACCCCATGCCACTTCCCTTCCCCTCCAACCCCTATCTATTTGTCTGTTTGGGGAAAAGAGGTCCTGGTTTCTCTGACACATTTGGAGAAGAGGAATTCTCATTTCTATAGCTTACTGCAGAGTGGGTGAAAGACTGTGAAGTGAGAAACAGGTAGGCCAGAGGTCAACAAAGTACTTTGCTTCTGATGCTGCTTTTAAGGCTTTCACCGTGGGTTAACGTTTTCGGAACCCCAACAGCACAGTTGAACTCATTATCCCAACACTTGTTGATTCGGGATTCGTAACAGAAGGACATACAGAATCACATACTTGTTGATCTGTTAAACACATGGGATGATAGAAACAGACAGAAGGCATCCTTTGTGTTATGTTTTAGCATTGGAATTTAACTTTTGTTCAGGAAAGGAGAAATGTATTAGATCTGAAAGAACCTGAAGTTTACTCACATACTAGTTTAATTTATAGGGAATAATAGACAGGGATTGTATGAGTCCTCAGACCCAAACCACTAATTTTAGATGAGTTACTGAAAGCTGTAAAGGGTAAATAATTTCCTCAAAACTATAAAATTGGAGTAAGATATCCAAGCTTGGAATCAATTCTCTGGTGGTTTTTCAGTCACAACATGCTATTTCAAATAACTCACACCAAGAGAATTTTATAAAGTAAAAATATACTTTGGTTAGTTTATTGATTTGAATTCATAAGATGTCTCCATCTGAGACCAAGTTAGCATTCTGAGTAGTGCAATATGACTTTATGTTGTAGAGATTTTCTTTATTGTATGATGGTGTTAAATAGCTAAAATATAATTATTTTTTATTTAAGAATTATACTGACAGGTTAATTCATCATACTCACCTAAATAATTTATACTTATTTGCATTGATTCTCTATTTTTACTTGATTTTCAGTCAAGACCCCATAACATATGACCTCAAACAACAGACCTTCTCAGGGCCTTTGCTGTCTAAATTATGCATTGATTGGGTTATTCAGTGTAATCCTCTTGACTCATTCCACACATAAAATTTCATCATTTGGGACATTTTCATTGGTCCCTTTGAATGATATGCAAGATCATCAGTCATCCTTAATGCATTCATTTTATCCCAGAATGTTGATTAAATGACGTGCCTTCTTTCTGCCATTCTCTCTTTTTGGTTTTTCTCTCCCTTCCCTTTTTCTCTACTTTTGTCTTTGGCCTCTCTTCTTACCTTCCTTCTCACTCTTGAGATTTTTAATCCCAACTATAGGTCAAATGACTTGGTTAAACTTATTTGCATACTTCCTTTAGACTTAAAATTCCTATGCTCCATAGAAACCTGAAGGTTTTTTAGGTAGATCTGGGTAGAATTAGGTCTTCTCAATGTGTTCATTACAAAACCATGCACTGAGTCAACACTAAAATTCAACCAAACCACTAAACCAAAGTTAGAAAAGCACTTTGAGAAGCACATGTCTGTTTCAGTAGCGTTAACAGGGGAGTGGAAGGTGACTTACACAGTTAACTTTCATTTATGAAAGTTTTGTTGTGATTTTAATTTCATTATTTTTGCAGATGCATTGAGATTTTTCTTGATTTGCTATCCCTTTCCTTAATGGTATTGCTGACACATCATAGTTAATAGGACTTCTAAATTGCATATGGTAAATATTTTAAACTCTTTCCTAAATTGTGGCTAGGAAATTAATATTTGATAGGCATTAGATGTTTGAACAAACAGAATGTGGGTTATAGATTTTCCATTATTTATCTACAGTACACAAAATTCCAAACTATGTCTCCCCAAGTTATGATTTGTTAAGATTGATTACAAAATATTATTGTGTCTTAGTATAGTGGCAACCTCCTCCTCCACAGAAAATCTTAATTATGCTTCTCCAGAGACCCTCACCATGTGCTTAGACTCTCAGCAAAACTTCTGCAAAAGAATTTTCAGGCAGGGAGTATGCTTGCAGAAGCAGAGTCCATAAGAAAGACTACCCCAAGGCTTTCACCAGGGCTTTTGCATTGACTATGAAGCCAGGTGGCACGAAATAGGGAAGAGAACTATCCCTTTCTCAGGAACTGATTTTCACAGAAAGAGTTCTTGGCCTGAATTGGTTGCCCAGAACAGTAGGAAACAAAACCTACTGTTATGTGGACTTCTGCAGATTGTAAGCCTCTGAGCTCCTCCTCCTACACACTAGGTATAAAGTTCTAAAATTTTCTGAACTCATGGTTCATAGAGACTGATGGCCTATGGCGAAAGTTCTTCTTCTGAACCTGGCTGCAGTTAATAAACCTGCTTCCTGCTAATTCTTTGGTGTCCAGCCTCATCTGTCCCACAGCATTAGGAGACATTATGAACCAACGATGAAACTAGATCATGGCTGTATAATTCTCACAGAATGAGTAGATTCATTAGAAAATTGAGAGCTGAAAGCAGTTATTCTACAAAATATGACAAAAATCTTCACTGAAGTCAGAGGTAATATCCATAATGACTATGGTTGACTCCTAGATTTCAAGGGCAAAACCCTCTTAGTTAATTTAACCAGAGAGATTCAGAATCCCAGGAGCTGGAAGCTAGAAATGATACCAATAATGCAGTTAGCAGCAGATGGGAGACAGATGGTAGGGCAGAAGCACACTGACTTGAGAGTCTTAACTTTGCTTTGAGGGTTGTTCTCATAATGTTAGGACTGAAATCTTTGAACAGGTCACTCATTGGCAATCAAACGAAACTAATTTAATTTTCTTGTTCTTAAATTTTTTTAGTAATAAGACTTTCAGAACTTTTTCAATAGTTAAAATTCTGAGTCCAAAACTATGCTTTTGAAAAACTTTGAACAATTGAGTCCCAATTTCATTGACTTGTTAAAAAAAAAAAAAAGGAAGCTACTCATTATGGAGAGCACAGGGAGGTGGGGCAAGGCCCACTGTCTTATTGTGACCTCCACCACACATTAGCCAGTAGCAATTGTTTGGGAACACATCTGCAGAGTCTAAGAATACCAAGAAGCCCTAATTTTGAACATCTCATTGTAACATTAAGAGGCAGATGAAACTGTATCCTATTTGAGAGAATACATTGGGAAGAAAATTCTACAAACTTCTCCTTAGAAATCCATGTTAATAGGATTACTGGTCAGTGAAAAGATTCCCCATTTATACAAGCACCCCGCTGTTACTGAGTTTATTTTCTTCCAATATGGACATACTCTAGGCTGCCAGGACATGGTTATATATCCACTGACACCATGGAAAACCTCATATTTGCTTTTCATGTTTTAACGATAGGAAATCTCAGATTAGCATTAGCAAATATCACATCTGCTATACTAACTTCTATGAAAACAAAGGTAAGCAGAAAACAAGAGGTGAATTGGAAGGGACTTGACCATGATCTATTTAATAAAATATTAGGGATGTTCTCTTATTGTTTTTGCATTCATATGCTTAGCAGAGCCCATTCTTAATTGGTGTCTCTAGTGATTATAAGGTCAAGACATGTCTACTAATGTCAGGAGAGAATTGGATGCAGAAAAGAGATTATTGCTTGCCTGATGAATTTATCCCTTTAGCTTTATTTTCCTCTTTTTAAAAATATACATGTAAACGTTAAATACATATATTATAAAAATGTGAACAGATAAAAGTTAGTGTCTTTACTCCTAAGTAATCTTATTAGTGACTGTTAACCTCTAGTTTTAAGCAATGAAGTGAAAGAGATATACAAACATGGAAAACCTACCAAAGCCATAAGCATACACTTCTTATTTTCTTAAATGGAGTTATTTCTTTGTGCCTTTCTTTTTTTTTACTCAGTACCATATTGTAGCTCTGCTTCTTCCTGTGCCCACATATATGATTTTTTTCTAAGAAAATAAAGCTGTATAGGTGACAAAATTCTTTAGTAAACAGAAAACTGTTCCTCTAGTTAGTTTGTCTTATTGAACAGGACAGTAAGTGTTTGTAATTTAATCATTCCTCTCCAATAAAATTGGCTAACATTGATCAAACATTTACAAAAGGGAAATGTAACCAATTCTTGAACACTTAATCTAGTCGGTGGGAACATGATTATTCTCCAGTCTTTTGACTTTGAGCTATATCTGACCCATTCTCTCTCCTTTAAAAATATCTAATCCAAGTCTCCCAGATACCTAAGCACTTTGAGATCTTAATATTCCAGATAGTCCAGTTTAAGACCTCAGTCACTTACCCGGCTTGTCATATATCATTCTCATCTATTTCCCTCCTCATTCAGGTTTCTGTATTCGAGCCATGGCTTGCTTTCTTTTGTTTTCATTATGTTGCCTTTTTCTCCCTTCTTCTTGTGGTGATCTTTCTGATCTAGTCTATTAGTGATCAGAAGAGAGATGGGATAAAGAGTTAAACACCCTGTAATTTTTCCCATTTTTATTGGTGCTTTACAGTTGTACATAATGGTGGGATTTGTTGATACATATTCATACATACACACAATATAATATAATTTGAACAATATCATTCTCTAGTGTTTCCTCTTTCCTGCATCTTCTCTCTCTCCCTCGTCCTTTTTATTCTACTCTATAGATCCTCCTTTGATTTTCATGATATTCCCTCACTAATTTTCTTTTCCTTTTTCCTTTCTCTAGCCTAGGTTCTCTGAGTTTGAATTATTTCACTTAACATAATGTTCTTAAGTTCCAGCCTTTGTCTTGCAAATAACAGAATTTCAGTATTCTTTATGGCTGAATAAAACTTCATTGAATATATATATGCCACATTTTCTTTCTTTATTTATTTATCATTGATGGACATGTAAGTTGATTCCATAGTTTTTCTGTTGTGAATTGTGCTGCTGTAAACATAGGTATGCATGTATCACTATAAAATTATGCTTTAATGCTTTAGGATAAATACCAGGGAGTGGTACAGCTGGTTCATACATTGGTTCCATGCCTAGTCTTTTGAGGAACTTCCATACTGATATCCGTAGTATACTAAATTACAATCCCATCAACAGTGTAAAAATGTTCCTTTTCCTCCACATCCACTCCAGTATTGATTATTAATTTTATTCTTGATGACTGCCAGTTTGACTACAGTGACATGAAATCTGTATAGTTTTGATTTTAATTCCACCAATTGCTAAAGATGTTGAACATTTTTTTTCATATATTTGTTGGGCATTTTTATTTCTTCTTTTGAGAAGTGACTGTTTAGTTTAATTGGTGGTATTGTGGTTCTCTTGCTATTGATTGTTGAAATTTCTCCAGCTGTATCCTGTGGTGGCTCTTTGGTAGAGAGTATGTGTTGTTTTCTTAATGGATCCTTCATCATGGCAAAATATGACTTCAGTGCAGGAAATCTAGTGGCTTAATCTCTTTAACTTCTCCCCTCCTCCACCAACTTCAAAGTACTGAGGACCCACCAGCAAGTCTGCTGCAAAAATTTCATATTGAATGAGATGCCAGTCTCTCTTCCTGGTGATTATATCTGGTCTCTAGAAGGGATTCTTTTGGAGCTCCTAGGGCTGGAGGAAATTGAAGGAGCATAGATAGACTGGTTCCCAGGGACATATAAGCCTATTGCTTTTACTCTTGGAAGTGTGAAATGTTTTCTGTCTTTGTTTCCTAGAAGTTTCATTCAACTCCTAGACAACTAAAAAAGCCTTCCTCACCATCCATTACATATGTAGAAATTTTCAAAAACTCTCAGAGACTTGCTTTACCTTTTAAATTACAACAAATCATTAATAGAAAATGACCAATATATCCAAGTCTTCATCTTTAGCACTTGGTGTTTTATGCTCTTTTTAAAACAATTTCCTTTAACAATTGCTCTGATGAAGTTTGCATTAAAAAGTTTTCTTGGGCTGTGTTGCTTAGAAACATCTGAGATGCAGACGAATTACGGGAAAGTGCTATGGGAAACACACTTGCAAGGAAGAGAGACAGAGGATCCAGGTCCAAGTATAGGGCTACTTGCAATACTATTGCACATGAAGCCTCAACTCATCCTGTGAGGTGCTCTGGAGCAAGCATAGTCCATCAGAGTTATGCTATTGAGGCCTTTTTATCTACACTGCATCAGCCATCCAGTAGCTATCTCCTGGCTCTGGAAGTGGGTGCAGTCTTGACCAAGCTAAGTGTGAGGCCTCAACAACCAACAATCCTAGCAATTTGGGTGGGTGCCTCTAGCCAAAGAGAGAATGTTCAAAAGTACCAGTTTAGTACCATTATAGGATTCATATGTGAATTCAATCTAATGTTCTATTAGAGTCAGTTGCTTCTGTTTCAAGATATATTTACCAAGGGTCCTATCTCATAAGTACCTGGTACATAGTATGAATATTTCCAATTAAACACGGAGGCCTTTTATCAGTTTCCCTAAGATTAAAATAAAAAGTATAATATTTGACATAATAATTAAATGAGTTATTTACATAATACATAATTACTATTGGCCAGAAATAATAGTGTACATTGCATATTGTTTTCACAATATAATTATTAATAATAATGTATATTTCAGAAAGAACTATGTTTGGTCTATTATTTGCAAAGGCTGATGTACCTACATTCATAAGATCTTTAAGGTATCCAAAACAAGCATGTCTAGTGGTCATGTGTTTCTGAACTAATCAATAAAGCCATCCAAGCTTCCCAGACACAGGGCTACAAAGCAATCACTTGATAAAGATAAATCTATGAATCTTTTTCAACAGGATATTACAAAAAGCAAATGAACAAGTATTATTTATAGAAAGAAATTGTTATAATGTCAGAGAAGTGGGGGAGCACGAGAAAATTATTTCACTCAGGATAGGAGCACAAAAGAAAAAAACCTCATCAAACTGAAGAAACTTAACAATTTTGGAAGTAATTGACATGTGTAAAATTATTCATGGATCAAAAGTTGCTAAGAGCCTAAAATCTTTTCTGGTTTCTAGAGAATCAACATATTGAAGACATGACTTCAATTGTGAGGACTTAGCATATGAATAGAATTGGCAGAGGATTAATGTTCCAAAGTGTTGAATCTCCAAGTATAAATTATACCGCACTGGCTCTTTGTTCACTGAATTCAGTGGAGAAAAGACACTATCCTGCTGTATGTCCTGGCTTTGCTTCCAAAAATAAACCTTCAGAGCAATGTCCAGTCCTTTTTATATTATAGTAAGAAATAAAAGAATGTGCATGAAATATTACCCTTAACTCTCCTTTTCTGTATCTCTTCTTATTCAAACCTAATCTCATTTTCTTTTAAATTAAGAACAGCTATTAAAAACTCAGAGAACTGGTGGACCAACTTGAAACATTTCTATCAGAAGATGGGTGAATTTTTTTTCCTAGCACATTGTAACTAGGAGGCTAACTATCAACAGAGTGCACTGTAATCAAATAATCATTAAATTTTTTATTCCCTCTCATAACTATACATATTGTCATTGTGAGAAAGGAATGAATATCAGCACAGAAAGAAATGATTGATGGGTGGATGGATAGATGGAGTCAGTGTAATCAGTGTAAATTAAGCAGACCTTATGACATAGCCACTTCTGTATCATTAATATACAAAATAATTTACATAGTCACATTTTATGTACTGAAGTTATGAAAGTCATAGGTTAGAGAAGTAATTTATAATATTAATGAATTCCATAGAAGTAAATGATAGTTGAAAAGAAGAATATTAAGAAAGTTCTAAAACAGAAATAGAATTTTCAGGGAAAACTTCTTGTGTAAAGATGAATATTTTAGAAGAGTTTCAAAAGTTGGTAGCAGATGTCCTTTTAGAGGGGACCAGGAAAAAAACAATAAGATGACTTACTCAACCCTAGTTAGCTTCCAGAGTTTAAAGACCCGGGTGGGCTGGAGAGGCAGCAATATATGTTAAATATATTTAATATATGTTAAATCTATTTATCTTTTTCTTTGAAAATAAAAATGTCTTCCATAGCAGAGGGAATATAAAAGAAGGGAGTTTCATACATCTTGATTGTGTATTTCAGAAATTTTCCCTGCACCCCGAGAAGGCTGAACCCCAGTCAAGATTTTTCAAAAGTTTGTTAGAACACTGCCCTGTTGGAGCCAACCCTTCTCCCCCTCTGTTGCCTATGAATTTAACCTTCCGAGGCTTCCCAGGCTTAGTCCCTGAGAATCAAATACCTCCAGAGGTTCCACCACATGCACGTTTTGCATGATAAAATGATGGAAGGAAAATGAGAAATGTCCTCTACTGTGAGAGGTTGGCTGTTCTTGTTTTGCACACAAGAAATAGCATGTGTCATAACCATTGTCCTCCTGTCTTTTTACTGAGGTGACTAAGTGAAGTTAAAATAAAATTCATTCATTATCATCTCATGGGAAACTCTTTTAATGTAAACTGAAAAGGAGGGGAGAGAAATAACTCACTAACGTTCTTAATTGACAGACCTCTGAAGTGAATGTATTTCTTTATGCTAAGAGCAAAATATTCATGTGGATTTTTTGGTCCTCAAACTACTAAGTTATTCAGAATTCGTGGAAGTTGAAGATTTTCCATCATTCTGCTCTCAGTTGGATCCAATATATTTGTGATAACCTACCAAATATACTTAATATGTAGACCTATTTCTTGTAATACTAGTAAATAGTGTTTTTTACTTTTTCTGTAACTTTCTTGGCTAATGAAGTTTGCTGGTTGGATTTGTTCTGATCATCCTTAAATCCTACCATGCTGACAGTTTTAATTAAAAGAAAAATTTCCAATCATTTCTCTAATGCCAGAGAAATGCTAAGTACAAATCATTTCTATTCAGAATTTCAATACCATGTTCTTTGCTAAAGCCTCATGAAATAGTTTTGGCATTTGTGAAGTTTTTTTATAGATTGAATAATAAATGTGAGCAACACTACATTAGTTCTGTAAGAATATGATATATAGGACCTAAGGAGATTACAAATGTAGTAATAATTAATTTGCTGTGTTGTTCTCATGATGGGTTAAGGCCCCTTAATTTTGAAAACTTGCCACACTTTTTCCACAGCAATTGAAATAATTTCTTTATCTTTTTTGCTGCATTGTATGTCTGTTTGTGACATTTACTCCAAATCATCTTTGGAAAAAGTGAAACAAATTATGGATTTTCATTTTTTCTCATAAATAAATTATTCCTAGTAATTCTTAAAGTAAGGATAGCCTCGTGGCAAGTTTTTGGTTGTTTACATTCAAAGACAATCAACTTTATATTTTTACTGTTCTTTTGTCATTGAGTTTTCTTTTTAAAATTCCTTCTGCCTACTACAGTTTTGTTTTCTTTTCTTTGACTTCTTCTCTTTTAACTAAAACTCCTTAGCTTAACTGAGAATCTGAACACCCCATCTGGACCTAATGAGATGTTGTGCTGAGACTAAAATAATGGCAGTGATAAAACTAAAGATGAAACCAAAGAGTGCTGACACTCAGAAGAGCAGGGAATCTATCCACCTGTGATCAAAGATCAACCCCCAAATCAGAAGGCCAGCCATTGCCTCTCATTCTCAGGCCCGAGGAAGAAAGACTCTAAGGGCAACACAGTGAGCAACTCTGGGTACTACACTTACCCAAGAAGCACAAGTGAACATTTCCATCTTCACTATTTCACGATTTATTCTGTTTGGATGTAATTATTTGTGTAATTATAGGTGTTTGCTTCTTTATTTTGAGTGATAGTGATATAGCCAATCCATTTCTGGGCTACATGTCTTTTTTAGTTGTATGTGCCCTACCAAGATCATATGAGAAGACATAGCCACAGTCAGCCTGCACATTCCCCAGAAGTAAGTGACAAGCATTAGTACACCCATTGTACACATAGGAAAATTATTACCAAGAGAATATGTGCCTTGCTGAATTATACTAGTAACATATACAAAGAACATTTCAAGACCACTTCTTTTACTAGTCATAGCACAATATATTGGCATCTTTCACTGTGACATTTAAATTTAGAAGAAGGCAAATTCTGGTCCTTTGCCCCTGAGGATATAGTAAATGTTTTATTATCTAACAAATAAGAGCAGTCTACTTATCTTCATGTCACTGCTCAGCAATAGGAACTCTGAAGACCACAAAAGAAACATGCAGTTTAATCCTATCACATATCATGGGTGATAAGGATTTTTATTAAATAATTTATTTATGTTATCTGAAGTATAGCAACATAATTATTTTCGCCATTATCTTTGCTACAATTATATTATTACTTAAGAAATTATTCTACTCTTTTGAATTATTCTACTCTTTTGAATTCCAGATATTTTGTTTTCATGACCTCTAGTAACTGGGTGCTAAAATTTTACACAGTCAGGGCAAATAAATATGTCCATTATTTTAAATATCCTGCCCTTGAATTTCATTGAATTTGCCCCTTGAGTCTACTATTATGCATCTGGATAGAAGGGAAGAGCATATTCATTTTCATTATGCCCTTTGTTCTTTTGAAAAACCAACCTCAAGTTTTCTTATCTTTTACTTTTTGGATTGTTAATTCTCTTTTTCATATTTAATTTTACATGCTTAATTACTAACCTGCAGATACTCAGGTAGAGAAATTAGCAGCTATAAATTAATCCACCATTTTAAAATGGACTTCAAAAAATATGTTGAACAGTGACCAGATCTAATATGTTATACTCTCTGTGGCATTTGTAAAGGATCCATTTGGCTCATGATCCTTTTGCCCTTCAGTTGAAATCTGGGTTAATTGAGGCAAAGCTGAACTTGCTCTTTTATGAAATATGTGGTAGGCCATTGCTCCTTTAATTGCTAAAATCATCAATACTGTCTGGACATTTGGATACATTCCCATTTTATTTAAAATGTCAGCTGTTTGGCCTCATATTTCGTTGTCTCTTATCCTATCAAGATTTTATTTAAATTTTTACTCCAAATGACATTCACTTCTAACATAAGAAAAATATTTATTCTATTAGTAGTACATTCAGTGTGTGTGTGTGTGTGTGTGTGTGTGTGTGTGTGTGTGTGTGTATATATATATATATATATATATATATATATTCCTTTCTCCACTTCATTGCTAGAATATGTGTGATATGTGTGTGTATGTACTGAATGTACTACTAATAGAATATATATATATATATATATATATATATATATATACACACACACACACACACATGAGGTACAGTATATAAATCTATACATGTGTAGAAAATGCAGTGATTAAATAGGAGTAGTTAGCATTTTCATTTCTTTAACATTTTCTTGAATAATTTCTTATTAACATGTAATAAGTGTATATATTTATGGGTACAGTGTGATATTGAATTAGTATATATAATATGAACTAATCAAGTGAGGGTAACTAATGCTTCCACCTCCTTATTATTCCTTTTTATTTGGAGACTTCAAGCTGTTCTCTCCCAGTAATTTTTAAAGAATACAATAGGTTAGTTTGACCTATAGTCACCCCACTATGCTATAGAAATTAGGATTTATTCATTTTCTGTAACCATATTCATATCCATTATCCAACCTCCCTCCCACCCCTCCAAGCCTCAAATATTCACTCTTCTGTATTTAATTCAACATTCTTATCATCTATCATGAGAATAAGCATACAAATTTTGTGTTTTTGTGTCTTATTTCACTTAACATCTTCTAATCCCATCTGTTCTGCAAATGATAGGATTTTGGTCATTTTTAATGTATGAATAATTTTTTGTTGTATATATTGACCACATTTTTTTGTTTATTCATACATTTATATCTTATAAATGACTTTATATCTTAGCTAATGTGAATAGTGCTGCAATAAACATGGGTATGCAGGTATTGGTTTCATATTGTGATTTTAGTACCTTTGAATATATACCCAGCAGTGGGACAGATGGATAGTACAGTAGATCTCCTTGTAGTTTTCTGAGAAACCTCCCATACTGTTCTCCATCATAGCTCTACTAATTCACATTCTTACCAAGAGTCTATGAGAGTTCCTTTCTCCACTTCATTGCCAACATTTATTATTTTTCTCTTTTTGATGATAGCTATTCTAACTTGGGTGAAATAACATCTCATTGTGGTTTGGGTTTACATTTCCTTGAGAGTTAATGATTTTGATCATTTTTTTCAGAAATTAGTTGGCCACTTGAAATTCTCTTGAGAACTGTCTATTCAGACATTTTCTTTATTTTTAAATTGAACTATTTCATTTTTTTTTCTTTTGAATTTTTTGAATTCTTTATATAGTCTAGGCATGAACCTCTACTCACATGTATAGTTTGAAAATATTTTCTCACATACTGTAGGTTGTTTCTTTATTCTGTCAATTGTTTTCTTTCATGAATAGAATGTTTTTATTTTGTCAGATTCCCATTTATCTACTTTCATTTTGTTGCCTGATCTTTGGGAGTTTTACCCCCCAAAAATCATTGCCTATAATCATTTTTAGAAATGTTTCATCTATATTTTATTTTAATAGTTTCATAGTTGTCTTACATTTAAGTGTTTCATTTTACATTGTGTTTTGAATTGGATAAAGAATAGAAGTAAAGTTTTGTATTTCTATATGGATATATCTAGTTTTCCCAGCACCATGTGTTGAAGAGGCTGTTCTTTCGCCAGTTTACACTTTCAGTGCCTCTGTTGAGAATCAGTTGGGAATAGATACATAAATTTATTTCTGGGTTTCTGTTTTATTTGTGAGTATGTCTATGCATATATCATAATTTCTTGAATTTTCTTTGCCTCTTTCCTTATTTTTATTTTATCCCTTATACTTTTCTATATAAGATTTATTTACTATTTTTCTTTAGCTGGTTTATCATCATTTAAAAATATTTTTCTTCTAAGTAATTTCTGAGTTCGATAATTTTTTCTGTTCTTTAACAACGTTTCCTTCATTTTTCATTTAACTCATTTTGGAATGTTAGATTTTAGTTTTCATCTTTGGTAGTCAGTTTTTGTTGTGATTTTATTCTCATCTTCAACAAAACAAACAAACAACAACCAAAAAAAAAAAAAAAGAACTCATAACCATGAATGACCTTTTTGGCCTTTCTGCATAGCTGTGTTTGTGTCTCTCAGAGTTAAGACTCATTCAGAATGGTTACCACCTCAAATGTTGGATTTCAAGATGATTTTCTTCTCTTCAGATGGTCGGATGGTGTGTTTTGCAGTTATAGGATTCTCAGATTTGCTGCTCTGGATGCAGTTATGGGACTCTCAGATCCTTCTTACCTCTGGCACTCTTAATTTACTCACTTTTTATTTGACTTTCAGCAGTGTTCCTTCAGGGTGAAGCTTCTAGATAGTTCTGCGAAACTAGAGCTAGAGCTGCCAGATAAAATAAAGTTATCTGGTATAAATTGTTTTTCTGGTAAATAATTTTTGAATACAAATATTCCCCATATGATATTTCTGTTTGCTGAATAGTGCAATCCTACTGGAAATGCATATGTGAACATAGTCATGCCCACATTCCCATTTCTCCCCGTCCCTCTCTTATTGACCTTAGATTCTTAATTTTTGAGAGTCAGCATTCTAACCAAGAGAAGTCCTTACCTTCTGGGAATAATTCATGTATGATTTGATGGCTCTGTGGCTCTTGTGACTCGTTGGACATTCCTCATTTCTTCTCACTCCCCTGCTGAGCCCTGTTAGTGGTTTGTCCCCCTCTACTCCTCCCTGATATTTACTTACAGTGATTTCCTAGTCTACACCTTCTGATGAAGAAGCTATGTGATTTTTTTTCTTTCCTTGATTGATATATTTGCTTTCTAAGGGGATTTTTGTAAAGAATGAAAATTATATGGCTACATCTCATGTGTGATCCACAGGTCCCAGAATTCATAGCTTTTAAAATTATATTTTTTCTGTTGTTCCCATATGTATAGGAACACAGTTGTCTTTATATATTGATCATGCTTCATTCTCAACCTCTTATTAGTCATTTGTTTGCCAGTTCTCTTGTAAAAACTTGTATCATCTATGAATAATGAAATCCTAATTTCTTCATTCCCAACTAGTAATTGTGTATTTTTTAAATTTTCTTCTGAAACCTAGGACATCTAGTATAATTTTTAATAGAAGAAGTGATACCAAACATTGTATTCTTGTGTCGATTTACTCAATTTTTTAATAGGAATAATAATAGTACCCACTTAACATCATTGTTTCAGGATTAGACAAGGCAATCATGTAAAATTATTTGAGCAATATTTGGTTCACACTGAATTAATAATAATTGACAGCCATTATTTTTGAGTGTCCATAACATCACTCCAGGTTATGCTCATAGAGCTACAAAGTAGCAAAAATAAAGAGCTTGTGAAATAATAATTAAATATGTATTTGGTTGCACTCACAAATAACCATGTAACTTTGGGCTGCTTTTAACTGAGAAAAAGAATATGTTTATAATAAAAATAGATACACATCAATTTCTTGAAGGCATCCTGGTTTTCTATATCCTTCTTTCTAACAATAAAAAAGCTAGTAACACACATTTAAAATAATGAGTAATCTGTAAAGCCCAGGTTGTCATAACATTCTTATAATATGGGAAAGCATGTGATTTTTGTAGGTGTGTATGGCAGGTAAAAACACAGGAAAGAGACAAAACAATCTTAATGGAAAGTAACTCAGATGAAGACGCCAGAATTAAATGCATGGATATATTGTTTAGGAGTCTATGTTTACTATACTCCAGAGTCAAGGATTAATGTGGTTATATACAGATCTTACTGATGTATAACTGGATGTTTTGGATCTTTGAAATAGTCACAATCTGTGTTTTTTTTTTAAATTGCAATGTATGTATAAAATAAGTGAGGTATTCAGGTATGAATCCTGGTGTATAAATGTTCACATGTAACACAACCCTCTTCTTGCTTATTTCTTATGGTGCCATCAGTATTTCAGTTTATGTTTATGGTGATTACACCAAAGTGAGTTAGGGAATCCTGCTCTCTTTCTTTTGTTGTAGAAATTCAAGGCACTCTCTCTTTCCTACAATTTGGAGTGGCCTCCACATGTAACTCAGCTTTCCTGAAATATAGATTCTAAGAGATTTACATGGAGGAAATTTATTGGAGTTTGCTATTAAGAACAAAACTTATTCGCTATATAGGGAAATTTCCTCCAATGTAACATTTTTGAGATCTCATGTTGTTAGACCAAATATTCTATAAGTCCTCAGTGACTAGATAAAAAATTGATTAGATAAAAAATTGGAAGTATAAAACAGGCACCATCTGATGTGTTGGCGCCCTCTAAACTTTCCAAATCCGTGATAGTTTTCAAATATGTCAAAATTAGAGGACTAATGGGCAGGCCTTTGTAGTGCCCTGTGGACCTGTCATTGTATGTGTGAGGGGTGGAGGTACATGACTTAAGTAGGGCAGTTCCCTTTGGCTCCAGGAGTATGTGTGATTCCTTGAGAGGGACTGAACTATAAACCACACTACAAAAGGAAACACCTCACCCTATATAGGGAAATTTGGGCATCATACCCTAGGATTACCTTCGGTCCATATGTTATACTCTGCAGATTCACTTACCTCAAATAATAATATCAGCCCATCTAGAAACAACCACATTAGTCTTGTTTTTTTTTTTTCTTCTAAAATGATTTTACAAGATTACTGAGATGAACTGCAGCCCCATGGCTAAGATGGTCTCAGGGCAACAATTGATACACATTGTTTCCATTCTTTACTAGTTGTTCTATCAGAACACTCTATTTCAAGTAGACTCTTTACCAATCGAGATGATTTATCATGTAGATAATCCACAGCCTCTGCCCTGGGGATTCTAAGACACTGTTCAACACACCTCTCAAGCTGTGGCTAGAACTGCTTTGAGGAAGTGCCATCAAAACTGGGTGGAGTTGGGGAAATAGCTCATTTGGTAGAGTGCTTGCCTCATATGCACAAGACTCTGGGTTCAATTCCCAACACCACCACCAAAACAAAAAACAACCAAACTGGGTAGAAATTACTGAGATGCTCCTCAGTTTGACCTTTCTTTCCTGGACCCACTGATGATCAGAATCTGTTATACTTTCCAAAACTTCTTTTCTTCATTCTTGTTATCTTGGATTAAAGAGTCTAAAGTGGGCTGGGGATGTGGCTCAAGGGGTAATGTGCTCGCCTGGCATCCACGGGGCACTGGGTTCGATTCTCAGCACCACATAAAAAAATTAAAAGATGTTGTGTTACTTAAAAATAAATATTAAAAAATTCTCTCTCTCTCTCTCTCTCTCTCTCTCTCTCTCTCGAGAGAGAGAGAGAGAGAGAGAGAGAGAGAGAGAGAGAAAGAGAGAGAGAGAGAGTCTAAAGTGACTTGGTGATGTCCAAAGAGTACATTTACTAGAATTCTCTCATTACTCCCAAGTGGATACATTCTTGTCCAGAGCATAAGACCAAGGTTCACAGAGTCTAACTTATGGGGACAGGAAGCACAAATTCCCCAATGTCATTGGATGAACCCTCTTGCTTCCACTGCTCTATTCCTGGATCTACATATTGATCAACACAATGTTATGGTCATTTATGTAGGACTAAACATCCAGAGGAAGATGCCTAGACTTGCTCAATATCTGCACATTATCACATCACGTGCATCTTCAAAAACTGGATGGATCTGCTTTTAATATCTCCTTTTAATATCTGCTTTTCTATCAAGCTAGGAGATTCTAGGTGCTGTGGAACCAATTAAGTCCATAGGCATATGTTGACTGCTCCTCTTCCTTAACTATAGATTCCTTCCTCCAATGTAACATTTTTGAGATCTCATGTTGTTAGACCAAATATTCTATAAGTCCTCAGTGAGTAGTTTTTCCAAAGCCTAAAGCAAAAAAGGCCATCCATATTCAGATCATTTCAAATTCTGCCCAGATGAATCATGCCCACATCTGAAGCACACAAGGTCTAACATAATCATCTGTTACTCTTTGGCTCTTGGTGCTGTCAAGGAGTTGCTCCATGTTTCAGGTTCAACACTACTCTTTTGCCAGCAGTTTAGTCATTCAACTGTGGCTAAATAAACCATCCTAGTTCTACACCAGTAATATTGTTATATTTCACTGCTACTGCAGGCCAAGAATGATCATTGCACCATGTATTTCAAGCAATGAGGTTCTCATTGACAGCCATCTCATGATCTGGGCCCAAAGTCCCCTTTTCATATCTGCTTTTCATGACTACTCCTGATTTAAAGGTTTCCCCTGGTAATAGACTCTGAGAAGGATATTTGGATGCTGTTGATTTATTGGAGAATGTTCCCAGGAACAACATACTTAATGGACCAAGAGAAGCAGGACCCTTCAGAAGGAGACAATGGACTACAATTCATTAGCAACAGATGCATCACTTAAGTTCCATATAGTTATTCTTGGAAAAAGTTGGGAAGTAGTTGGGTTTTCCTGAATGTCCAGAATTCAGACATGGACCTTGGAACTTTGAATCTCAGTGTCAGTTGGTCATGAGACATATCACTTTGACTAGAGAAAATTCTGAGAAAGGATGTGGTTGTGAGCTGTAGGTATGCGATATTTCTGGCAAACGCAGGAATAGTTACTGCTTCAGACCTAAAGGGTCTCTTGGGCAATGCCCTATAGCATCTACTAGAGTCTGAGATATAGACTGTCTTAATTGAAGCTGTGTCTTTGAAATACCTTTTATACCTTTTTTAACCCTGAAGTTTTATATAGAAATAAGTATGTATTGAAATAAATTGTTATTTTTTTTCAGAGTACAAGTTGAATCTGTTTCTTAAAAATACCATTTTCATTGGAAGATGACACTCTTAACATACCAACTATAATCAAGGCTCAGAATTTTATAAGTTGTTGGGATGGATATGCTCCATTATTGACATTATGTTATAATATTTAATGGCCTCTATTTGTAAGATGTGTGTCTGTGCTAAGGATTATGTATGGACAAAGTGCAGGAAATCCCTGAGGGAGCCTCCTGTATGAAGATTGAATTGAGGTCATCATCTGATTGGTGGAATACTATAAACAATCAGGCTAAATAGTCTTTAATCTACACAATAATTTGGGAAAATACAATAATCATTTTCTAACAAAACTAAACTATAAAACATGATTTTTATGCTAATTTGGACAAAACTCAATATTACCCTTGAACAAGAGAAAACATTTTAATGCTTTAAAGAAATATTTTATCTTTAAATTATAGGTTTGATCTGCAAAGTAGTAATTGTAGATCTATTGTGATTTTAGAAATAATTGATGATTTGAAGAAATCAGTTTACATAGTGAAACATAATTATCTACTACTGGTACTTAGAGATCAATTATGTGAAGCCTTCATCTTTTGGAAAGGTTAACATGCACTATGTCCTCATCCAAAGGGGATTTTAGTACTAAATACATATTAAAATTTGTATATTTGGCATTATGTAAGCACCTTCTCTAAGGCCTGACCTTCTGACACCACCACATTGTATGAAATAGTGTCAGTTGTGATAACATGTGTTGTTTGACAGCCATTAAAAGGTCCAATGTTTTTTTTTCTCCCAAAACATTTTTCTTAAGATATTGAAAATATATTTTTCTTAAAATAATTCTTATATAATGATACGAAAAGTGATTCCAGTGCTTCTACTTTTGGTTGATGTCACTCTACAATCATTATTTCCAATAAAAATGATTGACTAAGTGACTGAAATAGGAGTAAAACGTTGTGTCATTGTGGTTGGACTAGCCCATGGGCACTGTAGCTGAGGCTTGTTATATGAGAAAAAGGATACTTATCTGAAAAAATAACAATAAGATCCTTTTGTGTTCATCCAGAAATATAATAAGGAATATCAATATTTTACTAAATTATAAAGATAAATTCATTATGGAGTTAATATTTAAGCCCAGATCTCCTACCTTCTAGATATATATTTCTTTTAAATAACCAACTTGAAATTTTCTTAGGCAAATTAATATAATATAATCTAAAGGTATTCTAATTCAAAATGAAATTATACACCAAAAGACAGTTTGAAGATTTGAAACTCTGAAACTACTAGGAAAAAAAAATGACGAAAATGTTCCACAAAATTGGTGTGGGCAGTGCTTTCTTTGAATGTTACTTCACAATCTTAGACAAAAATAAATAAATAAATAAAAATACGTGGGATGATACCAAACTAAAACCTTCTGCACAGCAAAGGAAACAGAATGAAGAGACAACCTACAGAGAGGGATAAAACATTTGGAAACTCCACATCTGATAAAGCATTAATACAGAAAATATGTAAGGAAGTCAACAATACAATAGCAAGATAACAACCAAATTTATAAAGAGAAAGGGAGCTAAATAGACATTTCTCAAAAGAAGATATTCAAATGTCATATATATGGATGTAAGACAAAATGCTCATGATGCCTAATAATCAGGAAAATGTAAACCAAAACCACAGTGATATATAACTTTACCTATGTTAAAAGACAAAAGATAATTTTTTGCAATGATGCATGTAACCCTTTAACACTATATGTGGAACTATAAATTAATAGATTAGTCCCCTATATCTGCAAGGGCTATGTCCCCAAATCCCCAATGGATGCCTGAAACCACAGATAGTACAGAGCCTCTGTATACTATTTTTCTTATGCATATGTAACTATAAAAAGTTTAATTTATAAATTAAGCACAGTAAAAGATGAACAAAACTAACTTCTTATCAAATGAACAACTATAGCTGTTTATTATAAAAAATTTCTCACATTATTTTCCTTGTGCTTTGGGGGCCATCATTAAATTATTTGAGCACAAGAACTGCAGTACTGTGACAGTCAATCTCATATCCAAGCTAGCAACTATACCACTAATAGAGTGGTAGCATCTACAGCATGGAGATGCTGGACAAGGGGATAATTCATATCTGGGGTGGATTGAGGAGGACTGGACAAGATTTCATTAATCTGCTGAGAATGGTGAGAAATTTAAAATTTATGAGTTGTTTATTTCTGGCATTTCCCATCTAACATTTTTGACCTCTGATTGACTGTGGGAAACTGAAACCATGAAAATCAAAACCTCAAATCAGGGGACTGTTGTACAGCCCTAATGAAAAAAAGTATGAAGTGTCCTAATTTTTTAAAATAGAGCTACTATATGATCTAGTGATTATACTACTGGATATCTAAAGGATATCCATCTATGAACAAGATATCAACACTCCCATATTTATTGCAGAACTATTCACATAGCTAAGATGTGGAATTAAACTGTGTCCAATAATTAATGAATGGATAGATAAAATTTAGTATATAATCCAGTGGGAAAATATGCAACCATAAAAAGAAATCCTGTTATTTGCAGCAACATGTAAATATTTCTGTTAAATTAAATAAGCAAGGCACAGAAAGACCGATTCCTAATGATCTCACTCAAATATGGGACCTAAAAAAGTTGATTTCAAAAGTAGAAAGCAGAATACTGGTTGCCGGAGAATGGGGTGATGGGAATGGGATGGGGGTTAGGGAAATGATGGCCAAAGGATAGTTAATTAAATTTAGACAGGAAGGCCAAGTACAATGAATCTATTGTATATCATGACAACTATGGTCAATGGAAATATGTTGTACTCTTTTGTTTGTTTTTGGGTTTGGTATGGGGAATTGAACCCAGAGGTGCTTAACTACTGAGTCACATCCCCAGCACATTTTATTTTTAATTTTGAGACATGGTCTCACTGAGTTGATCAGGGCCTTGCTAAGTTACTGAGGCTGGCTTTGAATTTGCAATCCTCCTGCCTCAGCCTTCTGAGCTCCTGGAATTATAAGCATGCCCAATTGTATTGTATAATTATTTTTTTTATAATTTCATTTGCTCATTTTAGTATACATGACAATAGATTCTATTTTAGTATATTTATAAAAACATGGAATATATTTTATTCTAATCAGGTCCCAGGTCTTATGGATTTACACAATGTTGAGATTTACTGTGGTGTATTTGCATACAAAGTTATATCAGATTCATTCCACTGTCCTTTCTATTTCTATTCTCCTCTCCTTTCCCTTCATTCCCCTTTGTCTAATCCACTGAACTATTCTTCCAATCCCTCTATCTTGTTGTGTGATAGCATTCACATATCAGAGAGAGAATTCTACCTTTGGTTTTTGATTGGCTTATTTCACTTAGCATGATAGCATTCAGATCCTTCCATTTACTGGCAAATGTCATAAAGTTATTCTTCATGGCCAAGTGATATTCCAGTGTGCATGTATACCACATTATCTTTATCCATTCATCTGTTGAAGGGCATGTTGGAGTGCTGAGCCTATATTTTTCTAGTATGTTTCTGGTCTAATAACCTAGGTCCTTGACCCACTTTGAGTTGAGTTTTGTGAAGGGTGAGAGATAGGAGTTTAATTTAATTTTGCTACATATGGATTTCCAGTTTTCCCAGCACCTTTTGTTAAAGAGACTATCATTTTCCAATGCATGTTTTTGGCACCTTTGTCTAGTATGAGACAGCTAGCTATATCTGTGTGGACTTTTCTCTATGTCTTCTATTTTCCTCCATTGGTCTTCATGTCTTTTTTTTTTTTGGCGCCAATAAAATGCTGTTATATTACTCTAGCTCTGTAGTATAATTGAAGTTCTGGTATTATGATGCCTCCAGCTTCACTTTTATCCCTAAATATCATTTTGCCTATTTTGGCCCACTTTTTTTTAAAAAAAATGAATTTTTTTACTCTTTTTTCTATTTCTATGAAGAAAGAAATTGGAATTTTAATATGAATTGCATTAAATCTATATAGTGCTTTTGGTAGTATGTCCCTTTTGACAGCATTAATTCTGCCTATCCAAGACCATGGGAGATTTTTCCATCTTCTAAGGTCTCAGTAATTTCTTTCTTTAGTGTTCTGTAGTTATCATTGTAGAGGTCTTTCACCTCTTTTATTAGAATCACTCCTAAGGCTTGTGTTTTGTTAGTTTGTTTGTTTTGAGGCTATTGTGAAAAGGTTAGTGGTTTTTTTTTAAATTTCTCTTTCAGCTGATTCATCATTGACTTATAGGAACACAATTGATTTGTGGTTGTTAATTTTACATCCTACTACTTTGCTGAATTCATTTATGAGTTCTGGAAATTTTTCTGGTGGAGTATTTTGGGTCTTCAAAATGTCATGGGCCAACAGAAATAGTTTGAGTTCTTCTTTTCCTATTTATATCCTTCTACTTTCTTTCTTTTGCCTTTTTGCTCTGGCTTCATTTTCAAAGTCTATGTTGAATAGAAGTAGTAAACGAGGGCATCCCTTGTTCTAGTTTTTGAGAGAATGCTTTAATTTTATTTTTTTCTGTTTAGAGTACTGTTTGCCTTGGGTTTGATGCATATAGCTTTTAAAATGTTGAAGTATGTTTCTGCTATCACTAGTTTTTATAGTATTTTGAGTATGAATGGATGCTAAATTTTGTCAAATATTTTTATGCATTTATTGAGATAATCATGTGTTTCTTTAAGTCTATTTCTTTATTTCCATATATTGAACCAATCTTGCATCCTTGGGATGAAACCCACTTGATCATAGTGCACTGTCTTTGTAATGTGTTTTTCTATGCAATTTGCCTGCATTTTATTAAGAATTTTTGTATATATTCATGAGGGATATTGGTCTGAAGTTTTCTTTTCTTGATGTACCTTTGTCTGATTTTGATATCAGGGTGACACTAGCTTCATAGAATGAGTTTGGAAGGGTTCCTTCTTTTCTGTTTCATGGAATAATTTGAGGAAGATTGGTGTTAGTTCATCTTTTAAGGTCTGGTAGAATTTGGCGAAGAATCCATTTGTCCCTTGTTTTGTTTTGTTTTGTTTTGGTATAATTTTGATGGCATCTTCAATCTCATGAGTTGAAATTACTCTGTTTAAATTAGTATGTTCTCCTGATTAAATTTGAGTAGATCATATGTCTCTAGAAATTTCTGGAGGTCTTCAAGATCTTCTATTTTATTTGAGTGTAAATTTTCAAAAATAGTTCCTGAGTATCCTCTGTAATTTCAGTAGTGTCCATGATGATATTTCCTTTTTCTTCACAAACTTTAGTATTTTTAGTTTTTTCCCTCTTTCTTTTTAATTAGTTATACATGACAGTAGAATGCATTTAGGAACTTTGATATATTATACAGATATGGGATATAATTTCTCACTTTTCTGAGTGTACATGTTGTAGAATCATATTGGTCTTGCAGTCACATATTCACAAAGTAATAATGTCTGTATCATTCTACCAGCTTTTCTAGCCCAACATCCTCTCCCCTTCCCTCCCATCACTTCACCTAATCTAAAATAACGCTATCCTTCTTTAGTGCCACCCGATTTATTGTGAGTTAGCATCTGCATATTAGAGAAAACATTCTGCCTTTGGTTTTGGGGGGATTGTCTTATTTCGATTTGCATGATATTCTCCAACTCCATGTGGTTCTTTATAATAATCTCTATCTCTTTATTGAAGTGAACTTTCACTGCCAATATTTTCTTACTGTTGTACTCCTTCCATGGTCTTTTACCTTGCAGATCAGTTTAACTATAAGTTTTCTGAATTCCTTCTGTGACATTTCATCCACTGTGGTATCACTGGATTCTATTCTTGAGGCATTTTTGTTTGATTAAGATGGTTTGTTCCTTTGCTTTTTTATCTTTTTTGTGTGTCTACTCATTTATCTGTATGATCCTGAAGTTGCAGAACTTTTACTCTATGAACTTCTAGTGTCCCTGAAGTTTTGTGGTACCTCAAGTTGTAGGGGTTTACAAATAATAACAACCATCAATGCAAAGAGTATACAGCATTTAACTAAATACGTAGTTCCTATTATGATATCTATAATGGTAATTGAAACAGTAATCAGCAGTGGTAAGGTAAGCAATTTCCAATAGTAAAAAAAAATAGTAAGTTTACAAAAGTGTTTGCTATTTCAAAATTTGAAGAGAGAGAATGCAGAAGAGATGTAGAATGTTATAAATGAGGAAAAGAGAAAGTAGAAGAAAAAAATTAAAGGAAGTGAAAGAGATAACAATAGAATTTGGTTATTAGCAAAATAAAATTGAGAAAGAGAACTTAGAGAAATAGTCAAGTGGAAAGATAATATAGAAAAACACAAAAATACACTAAAAATCCTAGACCTCAAAATACAAGAGTCATAAAAATAACTACATTTAAAAATGCTAGAAATGAATGAGAACATAAGACCAATACATGTATATATAAATGTCCATGAATCATTCAGCACACTATCAAGAGAGAAAGAGAAAACAAGAAAGAAGAGAGGAAAAAAAATAAAAAAGTTTCTTGATGAAAAATTAAGGAATTGTTTTTGTTGTAGTGATCAAAAATTGTCAATAATAGTATATGGGGGCTGTCTACTCCCAAGTGTCTTTCTTTGCATTTTTTTTCTTGAGGTATGTATTGGGTACAAGAGAGTAGTTAAGATCTTCCTCTTTTTGTATCGTTTGTCAAGTTGGTGGTTGGAGTTCAAAAATCCTTGGCTTCTCTTCTGGGCAGTATGAGGTGGGGCACTTTGGAGAGTTTTGTCTGCTCCCTTCTTAAGATGGGGTTGATGTAGAGCTTCATGAGAGGAGTTTCTGAAGTTGGAACTCCTGATGCTATTAAATCCACTTTACTCAATATGTAATATCTTTAGGATTAGTCTGTCTCCCATGCTTTTTTGGAGTGTTGATTGGTCTGACGATTTTAAATCAGCACCTCTCCAGAGCCTGGCAGCTTCTGATCCATGCTGGGAGTCTATACCCCAGGAGTCTCCCTTGGGTTCTACTAGTTTGGTAAGGGAGCCAATCCTTCACCCCTTAGCCTTCCATGGTTTCCATTCTTCCCAGTCTCCTGGGCTCAGTCCCCATGGGCATGTTCATTCCCACCAACCTGATCGAATTCTCAGCCACCCCCGCTGGTCCTGGGATCTCTTTGGTCTGAAAGTCTCTTATTTCCCTTGGTAAAACACTGTCTGCACCTGATTTCTCCTGATTTTCTAGTCACACTCTGAGTCACATGACAGGCCTCTGCTTACAGGTCTGGACACTTTGACTTGTTCCTATAGCCACCAGCTACCACAGTGTGGCAGAACAATAGGTCTCTGCTTCTGCTCTCCACAGATAACTGGGAGACACACAGCAGGAGGATATAGTGTAGCTCACCCACTGGATCAGTCCCATAATGTCCTTTGGATCTCTGGTTTCTCCGTATTCAGACACACTATGATGCTACCTGAAATGCATGTTTTCTTAGTCACCCTCTCCAATTTTGCCTGCAGTGAATTTGCTCCAGTGGTGGACACAAGCGAAGTTGTTTTCTTTTTTATTTTATTTTCTGAGTCTCTACAGTGTTCTGAGAGTCCAGTATTAAATCTCAGTAAAATCCTTCTTTTCACCCACCTCATTGAGAAGTTATTTATCCACTTTCCTGGTTTCACACCACAGATCAGCTTGAAAAACAACCTCCTCTATTCCACTGTCTTCGCCACTGGCTATATTGTATTCTGAAAAACTCCAAAGAGTGGCTATTACATGTTCTCACTACAAAAATGACAATGTTGTGAAGTAATGAATTGTTAATTAATTGCATTTAACCATCCCACAGTGTGCTTCAGAATAACTTGTTTTACATGGTAAAGACATACAATTTTATCTGTCAATTAAAAAATAGAAACAAAACTCACTTTGAAACATTCTATTCAATCCAGTTTGCTCGATATATAATGTCTTTATAACAACAGTTGTACCTTATGGTAAATTTCTTAGCAATTATAAAACACTTTTTAAATAGAAAATTTAGTATCGGTGTATTAGTTTCCTCTTTCTGCACACATACACCAAAATACCACAAACTTAGATGTTTGAAATACTATGCTTTTTCCAAATCACAGTTATCCTTTTGAGTTGCCTAATTTAAAAATAAAGTTAGGCAGGGTACAGTGGTGTACTCCCTTAATCCCAGAACTTCAGGAACCTGAGGCAGGAGAATCAAAAGTTCAAAGCCAGCCTCAGCAATTTAGCAAAGCCCTGCCTCAAAATAAAAAATAAATAAAAGGACTAAGGATGAAACTCAGTGCTTGAACTCCTCTGGGTACAATCCCCAGTACAAAAATTTCTTTGGACTTCTTAGGGCACTGGAACCAGTGAGCCAAAATGCCAATGTAGCAAACTGTATACATCAGATTTGGTATGACTTAGTTTTCAGTCTGAACAATATTCAATGAAGAGAGGTATTCGGAAGACAGATATCACGTGAAATATTGAAAAACGTCATTCTGTCACTGAGGTAGGCAAGAAAAAAATGAAACAGTAAAAATTTGTATAGAAATATTTTTATATAAAAGCTGGGACATTGTATATCAAAATTTAAAATCATTGAGAGAGATTTTTTAATCAACCTATATTTAAAATCAGATATCATACCTGATTTCTGATTTTAAAGATATCATACCTATCAAACCCAAGAAGAAAGAGGTTCTTCCATATGTGAACTTACAAAAAAAATTAACCTATATCTGTGTTTCGATAATTTTAAGGCAAGTACAAGCAATTAGACATCTTTAAAGGTCATATTGATAGGTTCATCATATTCCCCAATTATGATAATTTACCTATTTTAGAAGCCTATTTACATAACTAATAGAATTGCTTTAAATTTGAGATTAAGGGTAGAAATAGTACAAGTAGAGTAAAATTAAACTTTTCCAGTTATTTTTCAATTACAAAAGAAAAAATTGTAGACTGTGCTTATTCAATTGACATGTGTAATCACCACACACACATCTACAAGGTTTTATTAGAGCTTAACTATACATTTTTAAAATGTCATTTACTTTCTACTTTTTACTCTTTTATGGTGCCTGTTTTCCTTATTCTAATGTTCATGTTTTGAATAAGACTTCTAATGCTGTATATTTTCCCTTCTTGTTTGTTCATTAAATTGAATCTTGGTGATGTTTTGGAACATACTATATTAGTTTTTTTTTTTTTACTTACCTTTTTGTTTTTACATTTGTTTTTTTTCTATTTTTTCATGTTCTTTTTCCATAGAGGTTTAAACCTTATGTTTACTCTGGGTATGATCAGTAAATTATTTTTTCTATTTAGTTGAAGAAGTACAAACTTACTGAAGCAAAAGATTGGGTATTTTACTAGGAAAATATGAAGTATAAAATATTATTACTGTTAATGGTAGACAACACTGTCCCTGTCCTTTGTTAAGAGCATCTCAATTTTGCCCAGGTTTTTGAACTAATAGCACACTTCTCAAGGAGGACTAATCATCCTTTGGGTCCATCCAGACGATAAATTGTAAATAAATAAAACCACCATTATAATTCAAACCTTTTTCAATAACTAAATTTGGGCTAGTCTTTTGAAAAATTTTTAGGTAATGATATGTATGGAAATTTGCTGAGTGCCTCTAGGAAAAATTTTCTTTTCTGAAAAAATAGTGTTGCAGAAAGAAGGAACATTTTTCTGCCCAGCATCTTTCTGTCTGAAAAGTGTGCTACTATGTGAAGATTTGAAGGAAAATTCTAGAAATGTGTAGATCAAAAGCCATGACAGCACTGAGCCATTGGGACAATTGAAGCCCACTTTCAGACTTTGTATCCAAGGAAAAAAATTCTTAGTGTTTAAATCATCTTTAGTCTAATATCATGTTATATGCATTCAAAAGCATTCTTAATTGAAATAGTGTATTTTAAAATTTTTATTTTCTTTTTATTTATCTTATAAAAGTAATTAAAAATCTAGTAGATCATAATCCTGCTTTTTAGATAGTAAAAAGGAGAGTTGTTTCATATATTAAAAAGAGATAAAGAACAATGGGGCATCTATGTATATCAAACAAAACATTCTCAAGTACAAGAATCAAATAGTCCACAATACAATAATACAGGGTGACTTTAGTACACCTCTCTCACCACTGGATAGATCTTCCAAACAAAAGCTAAATAAAGAAACTATAGTACTCAATAAAACAATCAATAATTTGGACTTAACAGACATATATAGAATATTCTATCCATCAACAAGAAAATACAATTTCTTCTCAGCAACACATGCACCCTTCTCCAAAATAGACCATATGTTATGTCACAAAGCAAGTCTTAGCAAATACAAAGAGAGAGAGACGGGGGGGGGGGCTACCTTACATTCTATATGAACATAATGGAATGAAATTAGAAATAAATGATAAAATTTTAAAAAAATAGAAGCTACTCCAACACCTGGAGACTAAATAATGTGGTATTGAATGACCCATTGATAACAAAATACATCAGAGAAGATATAAAAATATTCTTAGAGATAAATGAGAACTCTGATACAACTTATCAAAATCTCTGGGACACTATGAAGGCAGTGCTAAAAGGAAAGTTCATTGCATTAAGGTCATTAATTAAAAAAAGAAAAAGTAACAAATGACTTTAGAAAATGGAAGAACTTGTCATTAAATCTCAAAGTCCTAGAAAAAAATAGAAGACAAAAAAAATAAAATCTGGTCTGAATTCAATGAAATTGAAACAAAAGAATCAATTTTTAAAAATTGACAAAACTCAAAGCAGGTTTAATGAAAAATTAAATAAAACTGACAAACACCTAGGCACCCAAATGAAAAGAAGGAGAGAGACAACTCAAATTACTAAATTCATGATGAAAAAGGAAATATCACAAGAGACACTATTAATGTACAGATGATAATTAGAAACTACTTTGAAAATGTATACTCTAGTAAAATAGAAAAATTTGAAGACACTGACAAATTTCTAGAGGCATGTTATCAACCCAAACTGAGTCAGGAGGACATATACAATTTTAACAGTTAAATTTCAAGCAAGGAAATAGAAAATGCCATCAAAAGCCTACAAATCAAGAGAATCCCAGGACCAAAGAGATTCACAGCTGAATTCTACAAGACCTACAAAGAAAAATTAATACAAATACTCCTAAAATTATTCTGTGAAATAGAAAAAGGAGGGAACCCTTCCAAACTAATTCTATGTGGCTAGTATCATCCTGAAACTAAAAGCAGACAGAGACACATTAAAGAAAGAAACTTTCAGACCAATATCCATAATGAATACAGATGCAAAAATTCTCAAAAATAGTGCACCATGATCAAGTGGGGTTCATTCTAGGGATGCAAGTTTAGATCAATATATAAAAATCAATAAACATAATCATCATATCAATATTTTAAAGATAAGAATCATATGATCATATCAACTAATACTGAGAAAGAATTTGACCAAATACAGCACACTTTCATGTTCAAAGAACTAGAAAAACTAGAGATAGTAGAAACATCCTTCAACATTGTAATAGCTATCTATGCTAAACCCAAGGTTAACATCATTCTAAATGAAGAAAAATCGGAAGCATTCCCTCTAAAAACTGGAACAAGACAGGAATGCCCTGTTTCACCAATTCTATTCAACATAGTATTTGAAACTCTAGCCAGAGCAATAAGAGGGAAGAAAGAAATTAAATATGAATAGGGAATGAAGAACTCAAACTATCATTATTTGCCTACAACATGATTCTGTACTTACTTAGAAGATCCAAAAACTCTACCAGAAAACTTCTAGAATTAATAAATGAATTCAGCAAAATGGCAGGATAAAAAATCAATACCCATAAATCAGTGCATTTCTCTACATCAATAATGAATCCTCTGAAAGTTAAATTAAGAAAACAGCCTCATTCACAATAGCTTCAAAAACTACAAAATATTTGATAATTAATTTAACAAAAGAGGTGAAAGACCTCTACAATGAAAACTATAGAATATTAAAAAAAGAAATAGAAGAAGGCCTTAGAAGATGTAGAGATCACCCATGCTCTTGGACGGGCAAAATTAATATTGTCAAAATGGCCATAATACCCAAAACTCTGTATAGATTCTATTCAATTCCAATTAAAATTCCAAAATCATTCCTTATATAAATATAAAAAGAAATCATGAATTTATTTGGAAAAATAACAGACCCAGAATAGCCAAAACAATCCTTAGCCAGAAGAGTGAAGCAGGAGTCATCCCAATACCAGACCTTAAGCTATACTACAAAGCTATGGTAACCAAAACATCATGGTGTTGGCACCAAAATAGACATGTAGAAAAATGGTACAGAATAGTCGGCACAAAGACTAACCCACAAAAATACAATTATCTTATCTTAGACAAAGGCGCCAAAAACATACATTGGAGAAAAGATAGCCTCTTTAACAAAAGGTGCTGGGAAAACTGGAAATCCATATGCAACAAAATGAAACTAAACCCCTATCACTCACCATGCACAAAACTCAACTCAAAATGTATCAAGGACCTAGGAATTAAACCAGAGACCCTTCATCTAATAGAAGAAAAAGTAGACTTAAATCTCTATCATGTCAGATTAGGCCCCATCTTCCTTAATAAGGCTCTTATAAGCACACTAATTAAAATGAAGAATCAAAAAATGGGATGGATGCAAATTAAAAAGCTTTTTCTCAGCAAAAGAAGCAATCATGAGGTGAAGAGAGAGCCTACATTTTGGGAGCAAATTTTGTCCACACACACATCAGAGAACTAACTTCCAGGACATATAAAGAACTCAAAAATCTTAACACCAAAGAAACAAACACCCCAATCAATAAAGGGGCTAAGAAGCAGAACAGACACTTCTCAGAAGAAGATATACAATTAATCAATAAATATATGAAAAAATGTTCAACATCTCTACTAATTAGAGAAATGCAAATCAAAACTACTCTGAGGTTTCATCTCACTCCAGTCAGAATGGCAGTTGTCAATAATACAAACAACAATAAGTTTTGCTAAGGATGAGGGGGGAAAGGCAAACTCATATATTGTTGGTGGGACTGAACATTTTTGCAGCCAATCTGGAAAGCAGTATGGAAATTCCCTAGAAAACTTGGAATGGAACTACCAGTTGACCCAGTTATCCCACTCCTTGGTGTATAACCAAAGGACCTAAAAACAGCATTCTACAGTGATGCAGCCACATCACTGTTTATAGCAGTACAATTCACAGTAGCTAAACTGTGGAACCAACCTAGATGCCCTTCAGTAGATGAATGGATAAATAAACTGTGGTGTATATACACAAGATAATATTTTTCAGCATTAAAATAGAATAAAATTATGGCATTTTCAGGTAAATGGAGTTGGAGAATATCAAGCTAAGCAAAGTAAGTCAATCCCTCCAAAAAATGAAAGGCCTAGTGTTCTCTCTGTTAAGTGGATGCTGATCCATAATGGGGTTGTTAAAGCGGGGGGGTGGAGAATGGAGGAACTTTGATTAGGCCAAGAGGAGGGAGGAAAAGGGAGGGGAAATTGGTAGAAAAGATGGTGGAATGAGATGGACATCTACCCTAGGTACATGTATAACTGCACATATGGTGTGACTCTACTTCGTGTACAACCAGAGAAATGAAAAGTTGTACTACATTTGTACACAATAAATAGAAATGTTTTCGGCTGTCATGTAAAACTCATTAGAACTAATTAAAAAGAGAGAGCGAGCAAAAGAGAGAGAGAGAGAGAGAGAGAGAGAGAGAGAGAGAGAGAACCATTGAACGACAACTTCTGAGATGGAGGTGATAATGTGTAGTGTTAATTCAGTAGTAACCATTTACAAATATAAATTGATGTAAATTTAGGACTGAATTCTCCACGCGAACTTGTGCTTTATAAAAATAACCTGAACACATAGTTTAAAATTCTGATCCAGGCCGAGTTGCAGCTACCTGTAAGCCCAGTGGCTTGGGAGGATCACAAGTTCAAAGCCAGCCTCAGCAATTTAGTGAGGTCCTAAGCAATTTACTGAGACCCCGTTTCAAAGTAAAAAATAAAAAGGACTGGGGATATGGCTCAGTGGTTGAGTGCCCCGGGGTTCAATCCCCAATATAAAAATAAATAAATAAAAGAAAGAAAACAAAAGGGCTAGGGATGTTGAGTATCCCTGGGTTCAATTCCTTGTACCAATAATAATAAAAATAAATAAATAAAACAAAATAAATAAAAATAAAAAGGGCTAGGGATGTTACTCAGTGATTAAGTGCCCCTGGGTTCAATTCCCAGTACCAAATTAAATCACATCATCATCATCATCATCATCATCATCATCATCATCTGTGGGAGAGATTGTGCTACATTTGGCCACTGAGTCTTCCTTTTTCTCCTTGATTTGTCCACATTAGATCCAATGGCTGAACTATTAATAGATCAGCTATATGATACTTAGAATTTTCCTTACAGCAACTGTACTATAGACACAGACCAGTAGGGAAATAGTTACCTATTGAGAAGATTGAAGAGAGTCTATTTTTGATACATTCTTTTTTTTTTTTTAAAGAGAGAGTGAGAGAGGAGAGAGAGAGATAGAGAATTTTTAATATTTATTTTTTAGTTCTCGCCGGACACAACATCTTTGTTGGTATGTGGTGCTGAGGATCGAACCCGGGCCGCACACATGCCAGGTGAGCGCGCTACCGCTTGAGCCATATCCCCAGCCCTATTTTTGATACATTCTAAAGACTGTTGTTTTGAAAATGTTTTGAAAACATTTGGGCATGTTTTCCAGTAGTATTGCAGTTAATTGTTTATAGACACACCAATGTTGAGCTCCTTGGTAACAACCAGGGATGACTAGAGTCTCTGTGTTAGTCACTTTCATGTGCTTCAAAACCTCTCCTTTGTTTGTATTTGTGTGCCTTGCAAATAGTATCATTATCTATGTGTATCATGAATTTTTCCATGAAGCCCAGTTGAAAAGCTATAATTCAATACATGAATAGTCATCTGTTTAAAAGTAATTATTTATAATAGGGATAAAGGACTCAATACTTTTAGGTATCCTAGCATACATCAATCAACTAGAAACACAGATACTTCAAATGGGGTCAAAATTATCATAAAAATGTACTCATAGAGTTGAAATGATACCTTCCATTCACTTTCCTGACCTAGATATGGCAATATTCACTCCTAGTATTAAATATTTGTTAAAAAGTGATAATGGGCTGGGTGTAGTGGTACCTGCCTATAATCCCAGCAGCTTGGGAGGCTGAGACAGGAGAATCAGGAATTCAAAGCCAGTCTCAGCAATGGCAAGATGCTTAGCAGCTCAATGAGACCTTGTCTTTAAATAAAATACAAAATAGGGTTGAGGATGTGGCTCAGTGGTCGAGTGTCCCTTAATTCAATTCCTAGTACACCATCCCCTCAAAAAAGGGTGCAGCCAATTTGGAAAGCAGTATGGAGATTTCTTGGAAAGCTGGGAATGGAACCACCATTTGACCCAGCTATTCCCCTTCTTGGTCTATTCCCTAAAGACCTAATAAGAGCATGCTACAGGGACACTGCTACATCGATGTTCATAGCAGCACAATTCACAATAGCAAGATTATGGAATCAGCCTAGATGCCCTTCAATAGATGAATGGATAAAGAAAATGTGGCATTTATACACAATGGAGTATTACTCTGCATTAAAAAATGACAAAATCATAGAATTTGGAGGGAAATGGATGGCATTAGAGCAGATTATGCTAAGTGAAGCTAGTCAATCTTTAAAAAACAAATGCCAAATGACCCCTTTGATATAAGGGGAGTAAACAAGGACAGGGTAGGGACTAAGAGCTTGAGAAGAAGATTTACATTAAACAGGGATGAGAGGTGGGAGGGAAAGGGAGTGAGAAGGGAAATCGCATGGAAATGGAAGGTGATCCTCAGGGTTATACAAAATGATATATAAGAGGAAAGGAGGGGTAAGACAAGATAATACAAATGGAAGAAATGATTTACAGTAGAAGGGGTAGAGAGAGAAAAGGGGAGGGGAGGGGAGGGGAGGGGGGATAGTAGAGAATAGGACAGACAGCAGAATACATCAGACACTAGAAAGGCAATATGTCAATCAATGGAAGGGTAACTGATGTGATAGAGCAATCTGTATACGGGGTAAAGTTGGGAGTTCATAACCCGCTTGAATCAAACTGTGAAATATGATGTATTAAGAACTATGTAATGTTTTGAACGACCAACAATAAAAAAGGGGTGATAGTGAAGAGTATTTGGTATAAATAGTGAATTGACAGATATTAAAAATTACACATTTAATCGCTCTCCCAATTTTTAAGGTTAAAATGATTGTTGATAAGTTCATAACTGCTTATCTGGTTATTAGAATTTTTAATATTTTTAATGATATCATGTAATTCAATATCCCAGCTAAAAAGCATCATCCCATTGTATTGATGGTTATCACTTCCTTTCTCCCTTCCTTGCTTTCAAATTTAGTTACAATAACTAATATTCAAAATTGTATCTATGTTCTAAACTCATTTTGACAATATTTTTTACAGTAGATATATTCAGAGTTGGAATTTATTGATTTTTTTCATTCTAGAACTTAGTGCAATAACTTCTGAAAACAATAAAACAATCGTATTGCAAAAATGTTGGAAATACATTAAGAATTTGTTGAGATGCCTATTAAAAAAAGGGGAGGTACCTTATTTCCTGTAAAAGACCTTCACAGTAATTATATCATCAGGCAAATAACTTAAAACAGGTGTTTTTATTTTTGAGTCATTCAAATATAAGCAGTGGACCAATTGTGAAGCAATGTATAATTTCCAGGAAGGAGTGGATCTCAATTTTGAAGTGAATTACTCTTATTCACAGCTTTTAGGTATTTTACTCTCCACTATCACTCTTCAGTGAGAGAGAGAAAATTTGGGTGGATAAATTAATTCCTTGCTAATTTTGGAACAAATTACTCCAGAGTTGCTGACCAAAACAACAAAAATGGATTCTTCTGGCTTTGTGAAGTCTGAAATCAGTATCACTAAGACAAATCACACTACCTTAAGAGTCTCTGGGAAGATCTGATCTTTGCATTTTAACAGATTAGGTATCTGTGGAATTCCCTTGTCTGTGGTCATATCAGTCCAGTATTTAAGCTTATCATCTTCAAATCTCTCACTGCTCTGTTAAGATCATTTATTTTCTTTGTTTTTAAAAGATCCATCTGTCTCCCTCTTACAAGGGCACATGTGATTACTTTGGGCCAACTCAATCCAGCATAATCTTCCTACCTCAAAATCTTTCTTAATCACATCTGCAAAGACTTTTTTTTTAAATTTTTATCTGTGCTATATATATGATAACTTTCACAGGTTCCAGACATTTGGATATGAATATCTTTGGTAGCACCATCTCTTTTTTTTTTTTTTTTTAGCCTAACATTGTGCAGTGTTGGGGGTAGAAAAAAAAACACTGTAATAAAAGACATTATTAGATGTATTATAAATAAATCATCAAATTCAAGAATCTTTGTTTTTAATGCATGATAATACATGTTGAATATGATCTTCAAATACTTATGTAACCAGAATCAGAAACAATTTTATTTGTATTGTTGGGCTAATTAAAAAAAAAATAACTTCCATATAGAAAGAACACTTTTTACTGGAATTTAGAAAAAAAAAAACTTATGTTACAATTTGTAAACAGGCATTTAAAAACCAAAAATATCAATAAATATGAATTTTAAATTATTTACTGACTGGCAAAAAATAGCATTTCTAATCGCAACTAGTGACAATGAAGTAGAGTCAGCCTTCCACAGTTAAAAGGGGAATGTTCTCTCATCACTCATAATCATAATATGCGCACTCATGTACAGCCTTGCTATACAGACAAACATACATCAGTAAAACCACTATATGTTTCTTAAGACACACAAATTCAGCTTTTAATATAATTTAGTATTTTCTCAGTATTCCCTATGTTTCATTAACCTTTCAATTTTCAAAGTTGATTACATCAATTGGAATGGTCAAGACAACTTGATTTGTTATTATAGGTGTTGGAAGTACATTCAGTAGAACATGCCCAGCCTTATGATTGAACAGCAATAAGTGACTTGGTATGAAATGTTCTGTGTGAGTAAAAGGCAGGAAATTATAGTCAGTACCCTGATGCTGAATTCATATTGCTATTTTTTTTTATTCAAGAGGAATCATTTTCCACTTTTTACTTCAAGAAGAATAGAATACCTTTGGGATACTGTTTTTATTTGCAGTTACATAAAACTTAATAGCTATGTTTATGTGTTCATTAAAACATTTCCTGTTGAATATTCTAACATCGAGAGTCTGTCTTACTTTGTTTAAGCAAAATATACTCAGATATGATTTCCAAAAAGGTTTATATGTTCAACTAAATTAAATACTTTAAGGAAAAACAGATTTTTAGGTATTGATTCCAAGAGAAGCACAGAAAATTAATTGATAGAAATTTATTCTGATAATTCATAATGCATGATTGAATTGTCATGTATGTCTTATTTGATTTTGGCATGCATGTTTTAAAAAATATTCACAGAAAATATAATGGCAAAATTACAATAAAGTGATACTTGTATTTTCTCAGTTTGCTCTCTCTGATTTTCAATAGTATCACTATTTTCAGTGATATTGGTAAGTTGATACCATTTTTGCAACCTAGTAAAAAAAATTTTACCAAAAAACATTCCTATAGATTGCATTGATTGCAAATCAATGATAAATATAAATCATATCTGTAGTAACCCAGTTATATATCATAATGTTGCTCTATATCATCTATTGTAATCTTTACTTCAAGAAGATGATATTCTATTGTTCTTGAAGTAAAACATGAAAAATGATTCTCCATAGCATTCCTATGCAGCAGATGCTATGAGGAAGCAGTATAGTATATTACTGTGCTACTATATTCTGCTGATACTTAATGTGAATCAATCTAGTTCCTAACTCCTTCTCCAATTAAGCATCATGTGGCAAGAAATCACATCCCCTAATGATGGAGGTACTATCACTAGGTAATAGTTTTCCCTACTTGGTAATTTTAAAGAGAAATTTGCCAAGTATTTTAGACATATTTTAAAATGTTTGAATATATCAACATTCAAATCATACATTTTATATCAGGCATTTTGGTGGTAAACAAAGCCAAATATTATCTCTGCCTTTATGGAGTTTGTAATCCAACAGCAATCTAAATATATTAAATAAAGGAACTAAGGTAAAAGAAAGAGAACAATGGAAGAGAAGAGTTTAAGATAAATTTTACTCAGGGTTCATGAGGAAATCATTTTCTTATAAAAATTTTCAAAATGTACTTGTTAAAACGAAATAACAATTTTTAAAAATGTAGTTATTATTGAATATTTTGCTTAGTAACCTTCTTATTAGAAGTCTTCTAGTATTTAAAAAAAATTACCTGATTAAAAAGTATAAAAATATTTCCTTTGAAAAGATGAAATATTGTCTAATATTATATTTTTCTAATATGTTTCTCTTTCTGTGTACAAAAAGGAAAACTAAAACAATAAATTACTAGTCAAACCATATTCTTAAGTCCTCTTTTCAAGTACTGTTTGTTTTGACACTTTTAAAATACTTATTTATTTTTTAGTTATAGTTGGACACAATACCTTCATCTTTTTATTTATTTATATGTGGTGCTAAGGATCAAACCTGCTGAACCACAACCCCAGCCTCAGGCACTCCATGTTTTCTTTAAGTAGACTTTGCAGTCATTGTGAGAAATACAAGATGTTTGTCTTAAGTAAGGGTCTTTTTTCCCCATAATTTTTCTTGAAGAAATTATTTTGCAAACCCAATGCCATAGTATTCAGTTTTCCTTAAAGTAATTTATAAATGTAATAAAATTTCAACAAAAATTGAAAGTTGTAAGTATGCATATGAAGAAGAACTTGACAGACTGAAAATTTGTATGCATTGTGCATGTTATATATATTTTATAATTTAAAAATATATATTTTAAATTTAGGTTAGCTTTACTGTAAGAGAGAGAAATGGCAAGCCATTTGCAGTGTCATCAATTGTAACTTGTTATTTTATAATAAAATTTTTGTCAACCTTTTCTTTCTAGTTTATCTTTCTAAATATTACACTAGTGCATATCTAAGTCTAGCCAGAACTTGAGCCTATCATGACTGAGAGCTTTAATTATTTTTTTCTTTAGCTAATTAGACTTCATCTTTGGAGTTAAAAATACAACATGGAAAGCATGATGATTCTATTACCTTTTACAAATGATAGTTTAAAATATGTAGCTGGAGATTCAAGTTGAACCAGTTTCTCAAATGGTTTACTTGGTGCCTCAGATATCAACTCTTAAAAAGTGAATTTCATCATACAATGGAATTTGTCTCTCACTACAGATAGCATCTGAAAGTTTCTTTCTGAAACATAGAACATAAGATTCTTTCCACAAGAAAAAAAAAATGTTCCCAGCAAGTTTAGTTTTTAGAAGAAAACTACAAGTTAGATGATAGATAGCAAGTGTGATACTTTGTTATCCTGTTAGGCTGTCTCTCCTGAGCAGAACATCCTTTCCAATTATACTCAAACTGAACAACTGTCAATTATTTCACATCCACTAGCTGTAGCAACTGGAAAGAGGGTAGTGTAGATCTTTATGCTCAAAATAATTATGACTATGCTTAAGAATAGTATGAATGGAGGGGGTTATGGATAGAATAACTCATAGACCAAATTACAAGGAATTACAAAATCTTCACCAATATTCGGGCAACTAGGAACAACCCATTTGGAAGATATTGGTTCAGATAAATACTAGCTAAGAAAATAGAAAGGCAAACATAGAAAATAATAATTGAAATAAATTTAGAGAAAGAAGAAAGGATGTCAAAGAAACTTAAATAAGGCAGTTGATAAGTTAAATGAGATACAGTTAAAATAGATAAAATGTTGCCTTAGAGTAAAGGTAAATCAGTAATAGCCCTCCACAGCATTAGTGTGACTTTCTGTGTTAACTAAAGGAACTACACTATTAAAGGTGATGATTCTGTTTTACAAGACTATGATGTTTAGTGATATATGAGGCTAACTGGTTTATAATAAAATATAAAAGGAAAATGGTAAAGTGAAAGTAAATGCAAAGAATGTAAAGGAACTTTTACTCTGCTCCTTCACTGCATTTGCTCCAGGGTGGGGATAGAAGGCGGATGGGGTGGGGGTGGGGGTAGGAGAGAGGGTAAAAGAGGTGTATAAAATTATGAACAATAATTACTGTGGAAAAAAAAACAACTCAGAAAATAGATAGAAAATGCTTTATTACACAATATACTAAATCAGAAATAATAATGTATTTTAATGACACTAAATGAAAAAGAGGTTTGTTTCATAAATGCCATGTAGCTATCAATGATGACATTAATATATATTTAAAAAGCCACAGTTCAAAGTGAGAACTAGGTTGAACTGAAAAATAAACCAAGTTCCCAAATTCAATTACCTGAGACAATGTTTTATAAAAGTTAATATAGGAAGTATATTTTTAATATACTAGGGAATAAAATTTATAGGATTACTACTATAATAACAAGGGAAGATAATAATATAGTATAATCATTTTAATAAAATGGAAAATATACTGAGAACTCAAGTACTGAGCATTTTCAAATATTTCATCTTTATTCTCCTTTAAGCCATGTGAGGTTTCTATTAATAAGCTGTTTTACCTTTGAGGAAACTGAAATATACTATGACCCTTTGACTTGAATAGAGCCACAGAGTTCCTAACTGATAAAACCAGACATTAGATTCCAAATACTTAATCTCTTTATGCTCTTTATTTGTAGGTGACCCATTACCTTACTTATCCTTCCAGAAAGTTACTAACCTTACTGGCTAAAACAGGACATTTTAGCTTGATTTGTAAACATACCAAGTATAATTTACATCAATATTTATACACAAATGTTAGTAACTAATTATAAATGATGCTTAAATTAATCTTAATGAAGATTCTGTATTCTTATTTCATATTTAATAGCTATCATTGATACAGTTGGTATACCATGCATGCTCTATGGAATCAAATACCACTTTTAGCCCTTAATGAACTTACTATGAAATTCCAGTTGTGAAATATAAAGGCTGCAGCATTGACATTCTTTACTGCTGCATCAGGAAGCATGCCTTCCAATAACAAATTTCCAGGAATATTTGATATGTGTATAACAGCTCCTACCAAATATTTTACTGTACTAATACATCATTTTTTAGTACACAGTGTTTATTTAGCTCTCCATCGCAAATATAGTGGGGTGGGGAACATGTATCCTTATGAACAAAGAACATTATAAATTATTACAATCTGCCTGGATGCTTGATTCCACTCCACTTGCTTCTTTCTCACTGAAATCTAATGACTAAAACCTGTAGGCATACATTTTTCTCAGCCTTTTACCTTTGAAGCAAGAACCATTATTGTAGTTTTAAGACTGAAATCTAAATTTGAAAACAGAAAAATAGTTATAGATTTTTGTGGTTTTTTATTGTTTTTAATTATAGTGAGATGAATATTCTTCACAATATTGAGCCAACCTAAAAGTCTCATCCATTATTTGCTCTGAAACTGAAGTTTCTCTCTAACTGAAGTCTGCTCAGTTTCCTGATCCTGTCTCCATTTCCCAGTCCTCACCTCAAATATCCTCTCAGTCCCCTTCTGTTGTCTTGGACCACTTGGTTTGGCTTTCATACTCTACTAAGCAATACACCTATTCAGCATTTTGATAAACCCATCACTTTTGAGAAACAGCTAAGTCACCATTTAGTACTACATAATCATATCATAGAATTCTCATTTCTGACACTAGCTTTCCAGGTTACTAGTCATTGATTTATTGATGATTTTTCTGAATACATATTTTGCCAAAAGTACTAATTGGGGAGCTTAAGCATATCAACACATATATTTAAAGTCGTTTTTCTCAAGGAGATTATCATTGTACATTGGAAAATGTATGCAAATAATTAAATATAAGACATTTGCAATAAAATCAGGATAGGCAGAGTCTATTCACATAGTACATGGAACTCAGCCAATTCTGATTGAGTATAACTCAGGAGATGATATTTGAGTTGACTGCTGAGGAAAAATAAAATAGTGATAGGTGGTAAGAAGACTACATAAAGGGAATAAAAATTGTTGAAGGATAGAGGAGTAACATACAAAACAGCAAAGGGATGGGAAATAGCTCTCCAGGTACATGGACAGGAAGTATTCAATGTGCCTGGAATTCAAGATTACTCAAGGGATTAACTGAAGCATGTGGTTCAAAAGATAATATGGTACAAGGTCACAGTTTTGAACCATAAAATAAAGACTTCAAGCTCACCATGGAGAGAATGGAAATCATGAGCATTTATTTAGCAGGAAGTGACATGTTACCATCTTTTTGCATTTTTTAGAAAATCCTACCTGCTATTTTCTCTTTTGACAGGAACCTCTCACCACCAACCTTCCAATCTCCACTCTAATTCATTAAATCTGAAGTTAGCTTGATTCACTTCTAGGAGGTGTTTGACCCCTTGTGTTAATGCAAGTGATTTTTATTTTCCAGGCTATGCTATGTGATCTTTCCGTCTTCTTTCCTCTTCTCAGGTTAAATGCCTATTTATATTTCCTGTATGATTACCGTATTTTTTCTTATCTATTTCTTGACTTGGATGCAGGGAGCATTTATCTTTGGCATTTGTATATACAGGGTTTTGCTAGTATGTTGTCTTCTAGATTCTTCATACTTGTTAGTTGACTGAATCACCAAAAGTATGGGTTGGCAAGAAAATTTGTCATCCCTACAGAAGTTACACTAACTGGACAGTGAAAGGAAGTTGGGCATGGTAGCTATACAGCTATTGTTGTGGGAGATTATAAGAGGATAAAGTGAGAATGTGAGTAGAGAAATGAAAAGGAGACACCAAGGAGAGAAAAGCTGATTAGATGGAGGACTGATTTGAAGAGGATCCTAACTTGGAGAAAGGTCATACATTGTCCTATATAAGGACAATTTTATTGGATGAAAATATTAGTTTTTTTAATATACTTAATGTTTCTTTTGGAGAAGCCATTATTTTATGTATCTAGAAGCTGAAATAATTCACCCTTAAACCAGAAATGTGGTTGACTAATTACTTTGTCTTAAAATCTAAAAATCTTCCTTCAGTAAGTTTGAGCTATAATAGTGTAAGATTCCATAACAGTGAAAGGAAAGCAACAGAGAGATGAAATTATATCTAGTCCTGTTCCTTGGAAAGAAGCAATATCTAATATTTCCCCTGAATCTTATGAATTAGGAGTACAGAAATTCAAGTTCTTTTTTAATCTTACACAGCATATTCCCAATTAATTCCTTGTCACTTCTCTCTTGCTTTTCCACAGTATGCTGTCTGGCTAGTCCTCTGGGTTACCTGGAACGTGTTTGTTATCTGCTTCTATCTGGAGGCTGGGGACCTCTCAAAGGTAATGCACCACCCCATTTACGGGAGTCATCAGTAGTGTGATAACAAGTCTCTTCCTAATGAGGGCAGTCTCACCCTGCTCTTGTTACCTAGATGCACCTGTCAAGAAGGTAAACTGAAGGTGTTTTGATTTATATCTCTGCATTTCCATCATTGGAGATATGTTTGATGTATCACAAAACTATGCTTTTGTGTTTTTAAGGAAAACAAGTGTGAAATATTGATGAATATAGTGATCATGCATTGTGCTTTTATAACATTTACTGATGAGTGATTTTTGAAGTTAAGTAGGATTTTTTTTTCATAGAGAAAAATGGATGATTTTTAAAATCAGTTTGCTTATCTACTAAACATTTTCCTCATTGAGCCCAAATTGTAGTGCAATAATTCAAACAATTAAGGGGTTTTAGTTGAGTAAAGATTTTACCAGAGGGGTATAATTTGTTACAAAATGATCAAAATAAAGACTTAATTCTTCAATAATCTAGAAAAGACTTAAAGTGCATTTTAAATTCATATTTCTTTGTTCAATATGTTGTAAGCACATGTATCACTTTTGTATATTCAACAAGAATGTCTTTACTACTGAAATAATATAGTTTTTTGATTTCGGAATCACCATCCTCCTCCTCCACCTTCTTCTTTTTTTTCTTTTCTTTTTTTTTTTTTTGCAATAAAATTGGTGGCAAAGAAGTTAACCAAGGTCATCCCTTTTAGGTAGCTGTAGATCTTGATTCTTGAGAGAGTTTCAAGCTTGTACTTCTTATCAACTTTGAACAATAAATATTTTAGAATGTTCTTTTACTTACTCCTTATTAAAGTGGAATATTCTACAAAGATGCTGAGAGTTTTAAAACTCAGAGCTGATCACATGCTTTATAAAGAAAAAGAAAGAAGAGAGGGAGGGAGGGAGGGAGGGAAAGGAAAGGAAAGGGAAAGGGAAAGGGAAAGGGGGAGGGAAGATCCTGCAGACTACCTTTACAGGGCCATATACTTTGGCAGGATAGAGAAGCGGGAATGATAATAAGGGTATACTCATTTACAATGTAGCATTCTTGAGTTTAAGAAAACACTCAGCATTTTTGGTGTTGTTCATTTATTATTGAACTGTGATATGTGGCTTTATATCAAGTAGAAATAACCTTGATTTATTTTGGTTCACTGACAAAGATAAAAGGTGGATAAAATGGTGATATTATGGTATGAGAAAGAACTAAGGCTTCCGAAACATGTTTGAGGATCAGACTTTAGAGGAGTCCTCACCCTGGCCAACAAAATTTTCCCTAGTGGGTGGTATTTCTGCCATTTTGGGTGGCAGCAATCCTTTCAGGAAGGTAGAGAGTCCAGTGCAAATCAATTGAGGCCTCTCTAGGAGGGACACAGATAAAAGGGCTGCTTACCCTCATATTTGCCTCTATGCAGAAAAGCAAACAGGCCTCTTCAACAACGTGAATTCCTTATATATGTCTCTGCTGCTCTATAATCCACTTTCTTCAAAGAAATTTCACACTGCAATGACTTTTAATGATATTTTCTATTTAAAAAACTTGTAAGGAAGGTATTCAGGCATACTGGCTGAGTAAAATGATTTCGGCAGATCGTAGAATTTGTTTAATATAAAAAACAGAGATGTGAGTCAAGCTGGTTGCACAAGTTCTGTGTAATTGTGCTCACTATGCCACGTGATGACTGCAGGCACAGAAGGCAGCTTGGGGTCTCCTGACCTCAAACAGGAGCACTGAAATCAGAGTGAGGACACATCCTGCAACATCACAATTCCAGAGAGTTGCAATCCAGAGGATCATGAGTTCTTGCAGTGCTGGCAGGCATATGACACCTATTCCTTGGCGATGAAGCAGTTAATAATACTTCCTTTTGTTTTCATCTTATACACCAAGGCTAGGCTCTGCAGAGCACATGAAAATTTAATAATTTCTTTTTTTAACAAATAATCTAAAGTAAAACCATAAAGGGCAAAGTTATGCAGTTATCTGTGCTGCGTTTTTCTTCCCTTTGCTGCTCAAAGGGTTAGAGAAAAGTGTATTTATACCATTTAATTCTTTAGTTGCAACTTCCTCACAGTTTTCAAGAATTATAATGCCAGAGGGAAGCAATGGTGATTGAAAATTATATCATATACAGATATATGAAAACTCAAAAATGGCACTCCTGAAACTGCTAATACTTAAGAGTATAGAATACAAATGATTGTTTACTTCAACTCACCAGAAAAATAAAATAACATTTCTACCTTTTGAAGGGGTCAGCTAGTTTGAGGCTTATGGAGAAATATGACAAATAGACCCAGAGAGAAAATTTCATGATCCTTATATACGTGGATGAAGTGTATTTATTTCCATAAAGTGTTTTATAAATAGGTGACTGCTTCATCATAAAGATTGGCAAGAAGTGATAAAATGTAATAAAACATTGACACAAATTTTAGCTACCTGTTTAGAGTTTAGAAGTTTGTGTTGTCATTTTCGTATGCTTTATGCGCCAGAGATTACAGCCATAAAAAAGAAGCTCAGTGTGAACATTCAGTAATGGATGATTTAATTACAATAATATGATACAAAGAACTAACCTGTTTGATTTTAAGTTTTCTTTCAATACATATGGCTGTATTATTAATATATCTTCTTCAATGAAAATTCTATGAAAATCTAACATTGTTACTAAAGACTTAATGTTTCATTTATTATCTCTCTCCTATCTAAGGAAAAATAAATTATTTAATTAATTATTTCACCAGAGAAGCTGCTTTGCAAATATTTTATCTTACTTAAATTAACAAAATAGGGCTGGAATTGTGGCTCAGTGGTAGAGCGCTTGCCTAGGACAGGTGGGACCCGGGTTCGATTCTCAGCACCACATAAAAATAAAGGCATTGTGTTGTGTCCATCTACAAAAAAGATTTATATTCTCTCTCTTTCTCTCTCTCTCTCTCTCTCAAAAAAAATTAACAAAATAATGGGAATATAAAATAAAATGGTAAATGATAGCAACAAAAAATACACATGGCATATTAACTATTTACACATTATTGTTATTAGATTAGATATTAGCAATGAAAACATTCTGAAGCATCCCTCAATATGTTATTCCTGGGTTGATATTTTAATGGTTGCCCTGTTAAGGAAACCAAGATCAAATTTATCTTTATCCAAAAGTGCTAATTTGTTAACAACTGCCTTTTGTGGGGAGTGGGTATGAGGAATTGAACCTAGGGGCACTTAACCACTTAGCTACATTCTCAGCCCGTTTTATGTTTTACTTTGAGACAAGATCTTGCTATGTCGCTTAGGTTCTGCATAGTTGCTGAGGCTGGGTTTGAACTTGTTATCTTCAGTCGATGGGATCATTATGTCATAGGCATGCACCAGCTTTCAAATGACTTTTCACATTAAGTGTCGTATGGGCTATTATATTAATAGTTTTCAGAATTTCTCATATAAATAAATAATATTGTTTTGTTCAACTATTCCTGACACTTTGAATTTTTTTGTTCATATATTCAATAGAGAGAAATGGAAATTAATCCCGGCCGTTAACTGCATTCAGTAACTTTGAGAGGAGGAAAGATATACCATTTCCCACGTAGCAATGCTTAATTTCAAAGTACTTTGTAATTAGAGGAAAAACGCATATAACATGGTATATATGTATTAGAATAACTGCTGGGGAAAATGAAATATATTAAATAACTTTTTAAATAGTAATACATAAGCAAAACTCTTAGTGATATTCTCATTAAATGCAAAAATATTTTATTAGATTTAATAAAGTAAATTATTGAGATTGAAATTATTTTCTACCACTTTTCTTCAAATGATTTTTGTGATCTCAGTCTCTACTTTTATGAAGTGTGTATTATCATTAGTGAATGATGTATCATTTTGCAAAATAAAACAATAAACATATAGACCTCAAGGAATTATTTTACACTTACAAGAGCTGAATTTGTTTTTAGTTAAATTTGTGAGAGTAGGGACCTAGTACAGATCAGGTTTCATTATACCTGAGATGCCTTGTTAAGGAGAGCCAAAAGTAATTAGTTTCATCCAGTGATATGTGTGCTTCAGGATGAACACATTTGAAAGCAACTTCTGGAAAGCTGTTCCATTTTTATAATTTTGATGGTTACTTCAGATATCTAAATGTAAATTATTTTAAAAATTTGCTATTTAAAAGGCAAAAGAATGTGCTCTGTTTAAGCTTTGGGGAATGAAATTGCTTTCTTGTGAATATAAGAGATAGGGGGAGATAAAACCTGTCATACTCAGTTAGCTAGGGAACAAATAGGGAACAAATCCTTAAAACCAGATACAGAAAGATGCATAATAACATTCTATTACAACAATCTCAGTTTTATTTCTCTTATAACAAAATGCATCATTCATTTAGAAGGGTATCCAATAGGCTAATATCAAAAAAAAAAAAGCTTTTGTAGCCCTATATGAAATATGGTAGTATGGAGAGAAATCTGTTGTAATCATTTTTATTTAAATTGATACTTTTTAAATAATTAAAAAATCTATTCAATTACTATTAAAGAAGACCTATAGTTACTAAAAGTAAATTCAACAACTATCAAGAGGACAATATTTTGGATTTATAGGTTCTTACTTTGTTTTCCTTACTGTAAAATGTATGTAGTATAAGATCCCTTCAGTTAACTATCACTGACCTAATTAGGATAATTTTGAAATTTAAAATTCCCAACTATCCAAGTACTTTTTCATTTAGTGTATAGAGGAAAATGTTCCATGATTAGTGAAAATTGGACATAATACAATTCCTTCCTAAATCTGTAAATGAAACTTCCTATTGCCATTTGGTTAGCCACAACCTCCATTATTTTTCTTGATAATTCATTGAATTATTGTGCTTATTTTTTTAAGTTCTTTAATTCTCTCTTCTTTGTTTTTCTTTTCTCCTTCTCTGTGAGAAATAGGGTCCTTGAAACTTTTTACTTCTCTGGCTACATTGTTTACTTGAAAATGCCACCTATTGTCATAATATAAACTATCATCTTTACACCATGTCTACCAGATTTGTATCTTTGGCCCTGACCTTGTTGCTATGTTCAAGTCCCATACCTCCAGCATCCTGCTGGTGTCATGTCAGGTCCATTGTCACCTTAAATTCAACATGTCTAAAAGGATTTATCATCCTCTCCAAGGAATTAAACTTTGTAAGTTCGCTTCATACTAAAAGACAAAAAAAAAAGCAAAAGAACAAAATTCACTGAAAAATAAATTAAAACAGGAACTTTTTTTTTAAAGTAGACTACAGACATTTTTTAGGCTAATTGTATAATCAAGGAAGAACTATATATTTGTATTATATAGATGGTGTTTGTGTGTGAGTGTGTGTGTGTGAGTGTGTGTGTGTGTTGTATTGTAAACTTCAGACACCAACAAGGTGAAAACAGCAGGGATCTGTTGGGGGAATGACTACTCTGGAAAGGTGTTCTCCAAAGAGAAGCCCTGACCTTTTAAGATGCTGTTTCCTGGAGGCATGTGCTGATTTTAGGTGAGGTCAGAGGCTTGGAATTTGGGCTTTGAAGACGTAGAGGACTATTTCTGAAGAATTTATAAATCATCACAGCTTTGAGAGAAGCAGACTCAAACATATGGACATTTTTTCTGTTAGGGCATTTGGTGAATTCTGTACAAAACTTAAAATATAAATGAAAAGATTCTTAAGAAATATAGTGAAAAATTTTTGTCAGTCTGGTAAAATGAGACTGAAGTTAGGGGAAGAACTATATAGGATAAATCAGATTTATCATTGCAAATACCTGGAGAGGGAGTCAGGGAAAAACTAAAAGCAGACTGAACATTACCAGGCTAAAATCCAGAGTCAACTCAGAATTGTCCTTGATTGAACTAAGTTGATTACCCATCATTTTATCTGTCTAGTTAAGGAAAGGGCAGACATCTTAAAGAGAAAGCATTATCTCAGGCCTTTATGGTTTATTTATGTGCATAGCAGACAATTGAAAATAGCTACACTTGCTAAAAGAAAGAGCCTCATAATTAAAAGTGAGAAAACAATGAACAATTGAAATGCACCAACAAATGATTCTGATATTTTAATGACCTAATAAGGACTTTAGAAAATAAAACATGTTGAAGAGAATCAAGGGAAAAACTACAGAGAATATGTTGAAAGATGAAGAATTTATCCACAAAGAGTTGATATCTATATGAAAAGTCAAAAGGAAACTCAGGAACTAAAAATAACTTAAAAATAAATTCATTAGGTGAGTTTAATAGTAGAACCAAAAAATTTAGAAGATTGGTCAATTTGAAAATGAGCTTATAGAAAATATACAAACTCAAGCACGGGGAAAGATTAAAGGACACCTAAAAAGAATTCAAAAAACGGTAAAGGATGTCAGAAACATATGGGGCTTAGTGAACTGAAGTCCTAAAAGAAGAAAAAAATATATAATTGGACTGAAGCAATACCTAGAGTGAAAATGACAGATAATTTTCCAAAACTGTGTAAATACATCATTGCAAAAATTTAAGATTGTTCCCATATGCCAAGTGGAATAAATATCAAGATGACTGCATATGGGTAGACATGAGTAGGACTTTTGCAAAACAGAGATAAAAATCTTAAAAACACTGAAGACAGGAGACACATTGCCTTCAGAGAAACAGAAACAAGAATTGACTCTTCAAAGAAATGAAGAACCTAGAAGACAAGTGAGTGACACCTAAAAGCACTCCAAAAGGCCAACCTACAATTTTATACTCTGAAGAATAGAATAAATAAGGTGAAATAAAATAATTTTCAGACAAGAACTCAGATAACCAATTATCAGAAAATCTGCACTAGAAGAAATGCTAAATACCTTCCCATAAATTTATAAATAATTTTATCATATTATTTCTTACTATATTACATAAATAACAATAAATACAAATGCTAAACATCTCCCCAAATCTTTATAATTAATTATATGGTATTATTTTTTCTCTGTTTTATTATATTTATTATATTACTTATTTCCTACTAAACTTCAACTTCCTAAAAGGCTCTGTGTTATCACTGTTTAGGAGAATGTCTGCCCCTGGCCACCACACAGTAGAAAGAAATTATAGAATCAATTAAGAATGTTTTCGTTGTTTATAAATAATCACACTTAATACAACATAAAACAAAGGCAACAAGTTTCACTTATCAATATATTCTAATTATTTGTTTGCTCAACTGTCCCTTCTTCAATATTGGGTTCATGTTTTATTCATTTCTGAGACCAAGAGAAATGCCAAGCATATTAACAATGCTCATTAGAATGAAACCGAATGGCAATAGAGTAGATTTCATAATTATCCAGACCCACAAATACAACAGTGGGGGGTCCTTCCCTTTTACTCCATTGTTACATGGAGAGTAGGATGGGATGTGTGTCACTCAGGATTGGTCTAGAATCCTTTGTTGGTAGCAAGCACAGGGAAGTTAATCAAACAGCAGGCTCCCTAGAATCATGCTTTCCAAACAGGATCATATGAGTCACTCCTGGAGACATTTTTAAAATATGGTTTCTGATTTCTTTGGAGTGAGGCCTAGGTCTTTCATCCATAACAAAAAATTCTACCTGTTGACATCATTTGTGCATGGAACACACTATTTGTTCTAAGTATTACATTACTGGGAGCCTTCACATAGGCACAAGGAGAGTTCTTGATTTCCCACCATCTTTTGAAGCAGGGATTGTAACGCAGAACTTGGTATTCATGCATAAATAGATTTATCTGTTGATTTATTACTTAATACTGACTGTAACCAATATATCAAGCAAAGCAACCTAATATATTAGCTAAGGTCTGAGGAGAACTTGTGTTTAAATTCATTCTAGAAAACCCATGTCTTACATATCCTTCCTTTGTGCAGCAAAATCCCATTCAGAAATATCCACATAGGTTCCTTCAAAGTGGAGCTGATTCCAAAATTGAGTTGGTCCTGCAAATTTATTTGCATCATTTTTATTATTATAATTGAATTCCCAGAAGCTGAGGATACCAATTTTCAGGGTAATGAATCTATTGTATGCTTAGTGCCATTTTGGTTGAAACTGCAACTACTTCTGAAAATCCTCACTTTGATATCAGCCTTCCTTAGTCTTATTAAAACAGTGTAAATAATGTCACAATTCTGTTCTCGCCATCAAAATCTAGATGGCATTTATAGGTTCTATGGCTCCAGTAACTGCTTAAATTCTACTTAATTTACTTTTTTTTTTCTGTTGTTAATACCCCATCTAAGTGCCTCTGTATCAAGACTCCTAGTCTTTTGTGGCGCTTAGGAAGTGTCTTCAGTATTGAAAATAGGACCTTCCATATAGAAGAGTTCCCTGAGAACTAGCAAAGTCCTGGGAATGAACAAGCATTATTTCTGCTGAATGACTTACAGCTGTCATGAATGTAAACTGTTGATAGAAGGTTTTGTAAGGGAGCAATGTGAATGGACAGCCTGAGCTGCTTGATAGAACAGCAAAATGATCTTCTAGCAGAACGGCAGACTTGACTCCCAGGAGTCTCCATGCTGCTGGCCAAGTTCACTGTGACAGCCTGAGAATGTTGACTCAGCTGTCACATGCTGATCTGCTACTGATTCAAAGGCATACCCTATCTGACTACTGTAAGTCCTTTTGCTCTGTTCTCTCTAGAAATGGCCTTGAATGGTTTCATCTATTGTTTCCACTCTGTTATGAAAAAGTAAAGTGTGTGCAGATTTTCCTACATAACCTTTCTTTCTCAGTAATGTTTTGTTTTTATAAGACAAAATATTTGATTCCAAAGCTAATATTTTCTGATGCGGACTTTGAGAAACTCTTTTGGAAGTTAAAAAAAGCAGAAACTATTTATTTTCTGTGTTCCTACTAAAACAACACTAGTTCTCTTTGAAGCCATGAGGATGCCATTAACTCACAAGGAAAAGTTTGCAGAAAGTAACTATGAAAAAATAAAAGTACAGAATTTAATATTCTGTGATATTCTCTGCTAGAAACAAAACAAAAGAAGAATGATAAGTAGCCTGAGAAATTGGCATACTTGTTTGTCTCCAAAGCCTACTCTATGAAGATTATTCTAGAACAATATTTTTTATTCTGTGCCCAAATTTAAAAAGCTATGCTTTTATAGGTTTATTATACACTGAGCAATTTTAAATTACTAAAATATATTTGCACATATATTCATGGCTTTACATTTAGAAGTATTCAAAATAAAATTTTAAAACTACTGAAAACCATTGAAATTTTTGAAAAACCTTGGATTATCTAGTCTAAATTAGAATTACCTATTAAATGGGCTCTTAGATCCTGAAATGGTTTCAGAATTTAACTTACAATTATGTCTAACTGGTCCAACACAGTCCCTAGTGTGCTCTCAGTCTTTGACAAGGTCTCTGATGACCTTATCAAAATTACCCCAAACATGACCCTTGCAACTCTTGTACAAACCTAATTGGGATAGGTGGTTGTCAAATTAGCTTTAAAGAACAGACTATCAATGTCTTTGCCTACAGATTCACTTTAGGACAATTGATGCTTTGATGAACTGAGAGATGTTATATAAACTTCAACTCAATGGATATTCAATGGTGAAATCTTTTTTTTTTTTTTTTTTTGCTTCTAGCATGCAGAGTTATTTGGCAAAGAAAGAGCAAATAAGTGACTATTTCCTATGCCTTTCATATGGTAACAAACCTACACTATTCTGCTCTGTATTTAAACTTTACATTGAAAATGCAGTTGAACCTTTGGAATAGTAGTTGAGTACACTATAGGTAACTAGGGAGCAATGTTCAGAAAATAGTATGTTATTAGACAAAGCAATACAAAGAAAATGAGACTATTTAACTCTCCTGATTAAGAATTGCATGAAGAAATTTTGAAATATTTAAGTTTTAAGATAGCATTTAAAGTGTTACTTCCCTTCTTCCTCTTTAAAGATTATATATTTTTTAAAATTTTAATAAAGTAAAATGTATACCAGCCTGTTGCAATCAGAAAAGCATCATAGAAGGGCAAAAAGAGGAGAATGACTCACTAATAAACAGCCATTTGTGGAATATAATTAGTTTTTCTTTTTTTCTTTCATTAGCGCATGTAACCTGCCAGAGAAATGAGTCTAATGGTAATTGCAGGACTCCAGGGTTTTCACACTCAGAGGTGTAATATATAAAACTGAAGTAATTAGGAGGTATTTCAAGAAATGTCATCTTTCTTATAGTATAAAAACTAGGCATTTTTGTAGCAAAGTAGCTGCATTGATACCATAGGGACACACTGTTCCTTTCCTACTCGGATGGAAAAATCTCTAGTGACAGGTCTTCAAATCTTTTATTTGAATCACAAGTGAGAATGAGTTTGGTGCTCTCAATTAGTCCCAAGTGGGGAACCAATATCACACAATTTGGCACACTCCTGAAGAGATCTGTAGCTATATAGTCACTCTGAAGGGTTGTGACCCTCTTGGGGGCACCCCCACTATGCTAGATGAATCAGGCTGTTGCAGAATAGACGGACTTGAGCTTCTGCACTCTGATTTTATGAGTACAATTAATCCATTAAGCATTTTTTACACCCAGACCCCCCACTACTTACTTTTTAACGCATTTATATAGAATGTTAACTGCGGCATCATAGTGTGAAGTATAATGAGTTCAATTTTTCTTGTCTTTCTGCTTCCTGTTTCCCCTCTTCTCAATAAAAAAAAAAAAGATAACTGAGTTTAATATTGCCAAATAACCAAATAGTTAGTGCTGTTGGATTTTTTTCCCCCTCTTTAAGTTATCTCTTAAGGCATACAAAGTTAGAAGTGTCATTTGCAAACAAAGGAAGCAGAATAGTAACTAATAGAAATAATGGATAATCACAGTGTAAAATAATGTGAAGAGTATGGCACTGCCATCTTCAAAAGATGGACCCTCTTAGTTTGTGACTAGTTTCTCTTTTTATTAAGATTGTAAGTTCCATCAACTATTGTTTTCTCTCAGATAGGTGAGAAAAATATACACATATTCTAGATGAGATGTATAAAGGTTATAACATTTTCCAGGTTTAGATCACTTTCCTGATTGTGAGCATTTTATTTTCTGAATGATTTCATTCTCTTGAGTATTGCATAATATAAAAATCTCTCTACAGAGGCACAGGGGACATGATCCCATTTGGAAATTGTTATCAAACTCTCAGGGTAAAATGCAAATGGAACAAAACCTAGTATTTGGCCTGAAATACAGAATAATAAATCTGAACATACATGAAAATTGAAAAGAAGGGTAAGAAAATTATCTTATGGCATATTCAGAAATTTAGAGAAATTGGAATGGTTTTGATGATTCAGTTATTGATCCTACAAAAGCTCTAATGACAAAAATAATATAAATGATTACATAAGGTCTTATTAATGGAAGAAATTTGACTTCAGTTTCTTATACTTATAAGGTTTTTTATTATCTGAATGGTGATTTGATCATATTTGGGGCCAAATTTCAATTAAAATTATCCCAGGATGTGTTAAAAGCAAAATAACAACATGAAGAGGCAATATTTTGAGCAGGGTGTGCAAGCTCTCTGTCTGTGACATCTACTGCCCTCAGATCTCCAGGGTCTGTTCGATCCGCATTTATTTTTCCTGAAGCTGTCCACTCACTTGAAAAGGTTGCCCTTCCCAGAGAGTGCAAAGCCAGCCTTTCAAATTTACTAGGATTACTGTCCTCAGGATTTTTTTAATGATTTTTTTGTTTGTCTTAATTGATAAACAACTTTAAAAGAGAAGAAACTCAAATTACTTCTTGCTGAGATTTTCTCTTTAGGAAAATATACATTTTGAAAGATGTTAATAAAAAATGTTAACATGAATTTAAAAAAAAATGTCACATGTGGTGTATTTACATTAAATTTTCCTGTATATTCAGAGGGTAACTTTATGTGTCAAAGTTCTGTACATCTAAATTATTGACAAGTACACTTCTTAATCAGCAGTCTGAGTTCCTGCTCAGGTTTTTAAAAATCTCTATACATTATTAAATGCTTCATTAAAAAACTGAAAAATAAAGCTGTATTTTTTAAAATTTTAAGATTATAGTCTGTCACTATAATGAACCCCCAGGATCTAGTGTGTTCCAGGTAAGCAGCCTAATACTGAGCCACATCCCAACACTGAACACTATTCTAAGTGCAATAAAACACTGAATAGGGTAAGAATTATATGATCCAATTTATACTTATAAAGTATTACTATGATTGTTACGGAAATATTCTATGGTAGAAACAAAAATCACAAGAGGAAAATAAATTTGGTTTTATGTCTTAATGAGATAATTTTGGTTTGAATTGAGGGAGTAGCAGTACAGGTAGTGAAAAGTGTGTGTGTGGATATAAGATCACATTCAGTTGTCTTCTTGATATTATATAAGTGAGTTCAACAGGATTTGCTAACATCTTGGATGCAGAACATAGGAAGAGAATGATCAAGATTGATTTCTAGATTTGTGCTCTGAAACATTATAGTTTGGCATTTCCATTTATTGAGGTGGGGAACAAAGGGATCAACTTTGGAAACAGAGGAACATGTGCAGGATCAGTTGCTCTATTTTGTCAGCATTATATCCAAATTGTCCATCAGATATTCCAAAAAGTATTGCCAAGTAGACTATATGATGCATCAGTCTTGAATTCAAGAGGTTTTAAACAGCAGACATGAATCTGAGCCTATAGTATTTAAATAGAGTTTAAAGGCCCCTGAAAGAATAAGATCCCTTAGGAAAGACACAGAGAGATAGGAAGAGTAAGGACCATGCTTTGAAGCTCTCCAACTTCTCAGATCTGAAGAAGATCCAGAAATGGAGACCAAGGAGGAATATTCCATGAGGTAAGAAAGAAATTTAGGGATGCATGTTCTAGGAGTTAATAGGGGTTTGCCTTAAAAACTTAAGATAAAAGGATGATAAATTGTGACAATAATGAAAATTGATAAGTGACTGTTGAATAGCAAAGTTGCCCACTTCAATAAAACTTGGTTTGGTAAAGAAATCACAGTGAAGGCATTATTGAATGAGGTAGTGGAAAATGGAGAAAGAGAGTAAAGTCAGTTTTTTTTGTTCTTGTTGTTGTTGTTGTTGTTTTGTGGGTGTTCCTGTGAATAGCCAAAAAATAGGACAGTAGGAAGAGACTTACGGGAGTCTAAGGATATTTCTTTCATTTGTTTTTACAGCAGCCTTCCAAGAGTTCCACATCTGCAGATTCAAAAAAACCACAGAGCAAAAATACTTTTAAAAATACTGTCCATACTGAACATCTATATACTTTTTTCCCTTGTCTAACAACAACTTGCATAATATTTACAACTGTATTACAAATAATCTAGAGATCATTTAAAGGATGTGGAAGGATGTGTATAGGTTATATGCAAACGGTACACGTTTTAGATAGGGAACTTGAACAGGGTGGATTTGGGTAACCACGGGGCCTAGAATCAACTAACATACTTATTTGGTTTGTTGAATGCTGATATGGAGACACGTTTGTATGATGATGAAACAATAAGAGAGAAAATGATGGTGTGGGAGCAAAGGTCTTAAATAGCTGGGAGAGGATGGAAACTAACACTGAGGTCTGGCCCCTGGGAGGAATGGGGACAGTGAATCTATCACAAGGAGAAAAGGTAGATACACTCAGGTGGTGGATTTACTAGTGAGGCAATGGGGAAACTCACTTTTAAATGCCTCAGCATGATGCAGTATAGTTCAGATGCCATCAATTTTAGTGTAAATGGGGAAAGGAGTTAGAGTTTTGAGAAAACATGGAAATGTGTGCATGAATGATTGACCCTGAAGAAGGTAGTCAGCATTAATTTTTCTAACAATAGTGACACTGATGCACCCAGGCAGCAACATGTTTGCCAAGTGTTTCTTACAATCCATGAAATGACTGAGGCTGGTGGGTGGAGCAGCAATATTGTAGGCCAACACAGCCACTCACCTGAAACTTGCAGGGGAGGGAGACTGGGTATTGAACTACAGGCATTCCATCACTGAACCACATCCCCAGCCCTGTTTTGTATTTTATTTAGAGACAGAGAAATTTTGAATTTCTTAGCACCTCACTTTTGCTGAGGCTGGCTTTGAACTCGTGATCCTCCTGCTTCAGCCTCCTGAGCCTCTGAGATTGCAGGTGTGTGCCATCATGCCTGGTTCACATTCTGCACATTTGAACCAATGAAGCAAATTAAACTCAGAACAGGTTAGTAAGGAAGCTTATTTAGGAGTGATTTTCTATTTGGTTTCTTACACATGAGGTTTTAAATTTTGTCTTCAAATATTTTTAGTAATCAGGGAATTTTTAAAGTATGTTGTCATAGAGGTAATTGCAAACTAGGACAAAGTGTATGTGCAAAGATGTTAAAACATTATTTATATTGGGGAAAATATATTTTAACACCCAAATTCTCCAATAGTGATAAAATTGTTAAATACCTTATGATATATCTATATATAGCTTATTCAGTAGTCTGTTCAAAAATCAGAAAATTATCCTAAGATTTAAATAATGGAGTTGATTCTTTAGGAGAGTATTTAGCACCTGGCTTACAAGGTGTGTCTGTGATTTCTGCCCTTCTTCACCTGGCATTGCTCTGTAATGCACTGCCTTCTGCTGTCCCTCAAACCCTCCACGTAGATTCTTGTTTCAATTTCATTGCATGTGTTATTCCTTCTTTTCTGGCTCCTCAGACTTCATGACTCATAATTCCTCCTCATGTAGACTTCTGGTCTGGTGTTACCTCTCCAAAAAGTTTTTCTTAGAATATTCTATCTAAAACAGTCACTCTGGCTCCTACCCCTATTCCTTGTCTCTACTTCTAAGTATAGCACTCACCAGAGTCTGCCATTACTTCTTTACGTTTAGCTGTTAACTTGCATAACTTCTACCTCTCCTGTGAAAATGGTGTCTTTGACTTCTCATCTGTGTACTGAGAATAATGTCATCAGATGTTCTCTCTCTAAGGGATACAGGATTTAGAAAGAAAGAGAAGACATTTTTAAATGAAGAAGCAGAAAAATATTTAAGTAAGAAAAAATAACACCTCTATACAAAGTATCCTTCTCAGACTTCCATCAAGATCATAGTAGCTAAAACTCTTCACCGTGCTTCCTTCAGTTTACCTATAGCTTAATCTCTGGGTTTTAGATATAGACCCATTGAGAGAGACAATGTCTGAGGGTATCCATGTGGAATTTATGCTGGAGCTTGAATGCAGAAAGTAAAGGAATAGTGTAATTGTGGGTAGCAGGAAAGGCTACAGGAACCATGAAGAGTTTAGAGATTTGAGGTGTTTGCGTGGGGAAAAAACTGCAAAGAAACTGAAATTTTGCAAATATTTAATTGGAGATACAATGTGCTTTTAAAAAGGGTAAAACCCACAATTATGAATAAAAATGGTCCAGCTAAATTGCATACCATACCCAGTCCCCTTTAGCCATATACACACATGCAGATACACAAAATTATTTCTTTTTACCCAAGTGTGATTAAATGAGTTTTGCAAAATGGTTATTTGGTGATATTATTGTAATGCACTTGAATCAAGAATTTTTATAGTACAGAACACAAGTCATTTTTTATTTATCACTTATTTTTTTAGTCTGAATAAAGCAAAATGTTTTCATATAAAAAAAGACAGGCAAATCCGAAGCAGAGAGAACCCCATAGTGTAAAATACATATGTGCATTAAAAACTGCATTAAAAATCTCCTGCAAGGAGAATTAGCTCTAAATGTATGTACTATAAATTTCCCCAGTGCAAATTTAATATGCGCTATATTCCCAAATTTACAAGTTTCTCTCTTTATGAAGTCACAGAACAAGTGACAGATGCAGAGAGCTGTCCACGAGCTTTGTGTAGACTGTGTTGTGCATTGTGGCCTGGTGAATGAGATAATCTGGTGTCTGGGAACTTCCAGTGGGCATTTCCTCTGGTTGACTGCCCAGAGACATTGCGAATTTCTATTCTGCTCTGCTTAGTCCAACACAGCACCAGAGATGAGAGGACCTGCTGTAGGCAGCCACTCAGCTTCTCTGAGATGGGTGAAACCTGCCAAGATGCCATTCAACCTGCTAACTGAAAGACATCAGGAAGCAAGACACCACCCCTGTAACCTTACCCCTGCCTTTGACTATCCATTTAAATAAACCAAGGGAGCCATTTTCTAATTGTTCAGCTCCAGTTTCTGTGTGGGATGGACCTATCAGGAGCTCCCCTTTTAAAACATCTCTTCTGACTTTGTCTTTGGTACTTCACTAATTATTCTAGACTTTAATTTCTCAGATGGCTTCCACCCTCCTTGGAAGGAAGAAGAATCCCCAGACAAGGTGCTGGTCACCTCCCCATAGACATAAGTAAACTTTCTTCTATCAGCTTGGTTTAAGTTCATATCACAGTTAAATGCCCTCCTCATATCCAGCCCAGTCTTCCTTGTGCAATATGAAACAGAATAATGTGATGTATTTTCAAACTATGTTTTTATAAAATTATTTTTATACGTCTTGCAAATATAATTTATCTTGATTTTATTTTTTAGTCTTTCATGAGAATATGACATAAAATCCATGCTATTAATGATGTTTACACTTACTGAGAGGTGTCCTAATTTATAAAAATCAGACACATTTCCTTTAAAATGGATCTATCGATTACATTTTGGGCATGCTTTCTTACAAATTAACTTCTTAATCAACAAATTATTCTCAGTGTAGGAAATTTGGTATTGTCAGCAATGTTGATGGATGCTTGGTGAACAACATTATATTGTATCTTCTATTTAATGTGGATTTTGATTTACAAATAAAGTTTCCTGATCTGTGGAGCCAGAAAAATGTTACTTTAGCAAGGAATTTAATATCATGCAATCTAGATGAAGAAACTATTTAGTATCAGTAGAAATTGGTGTCATTCAATGTCAGTGTACTATTTGACACTGGCTACTTTGAAACATTATTCCACATATTTTCAGATCTTGTTAAATGTCAATACTCCATCATTTCTGTCCCCCACGTCTTCATTTCTTTGTTCCTTCCTTTCTTTATCTCAACAAATAATTTTGAGCAACAGTTATGTCCTCTGGACCCAATGGCCATAACAATAAGCAAGTTAAACCTAGGTCTTCTGCTCATATTTTCTAAAGTCTAATAGGAGGTAATTCAAGCATAATTGAAATGACATATGATGAGATTGAAAATAGAGCTTTCATGAGACAGAAATAGCATCAGAATCTGAGGTTGAAGGAAGACTCTAAGAATTAATATTTCAGGTGAAATCCAAAGGGTTCACCAGGGAAAGGTTGGAGAAGAAGCAAGCCATCCTGATAAAAAGTCAAACCTTGAGTGGCCATGGGAGCAAGAGAAAGAGCAAGAGAATGCTAAGTTATGAGGCTGGAGGATTAAGTGGAGGTCATATGCTTAAAAGCTTTGTCAAGTTCAATAATTTATACTTTACCTTGTGGAGACTGAGAAGTGAGTGGAAGAATTTGGGGCAGTATAGATAGTACATAATACTGTTTAAGATAGTATATACTACTGCCTATGTTTTAAGAAATAATCAAGTGACTCCATTCGTAGGATGCAAAAATATCTTTCACTAGTGCCTACCAGTCACAGATAGGGTCCAGATTTTAATTTTCTCATCCTGAGACACCATCATCCTCTGTTACACGTAGAAGGTTTCCATTGCCTTCTGCAATCTCAAGAGAAAGAATCAGATCACTTGAATCCTGCCACATTCTGTCAACGGTGCTGGCTGGGTGAGTGTTGTCCAAATCACTCCAGACCCTTTGGATACTATTCCTGTAACTGTGACTTCTTGCTCCAACATCGGTTACACTTACTAAAAAGGGAGCCAGTGAAGCATGTTCAAGGTGCACTGCCAATCACTGCGGCCTACTCCATCTTGGACTACACTTCTATTATTTTCTGAGTCCAGTGAGACAGAGCACTCACATACACAAGTTACATAAACTATATTTATTTCTGATAGATAAACAGCAAGGGACAAGGGAAGTCCGGGATTCATGATGAGCTAGTTCCCTGGGGCTCAGGAAAGCTGGCCAGATCATATGGACTCATCTGCATGTATCCCATTTGCATCTCAGCTGAGAGTCTGCAGAAGGCAACCTGTCCTGAATATGTACTCCAAGGATACATGTCATGTGGGGTACAGTATTAAAGGGCATTGTCTTCTAGCAGGGACTGGAACAGAGCCTTGGATGTTCCAGCCAGTTCCTTTTAGCCTCAGGTTATTGCATTCCCAGCACATTTTAGACTTATCATTAAAAACTAGAAGCAAGAAAGGGGGAAGAACTGGATCATTCCAAGGCTACCCAAAGAACTGTTCTGTAGAACCCAACCACACTAGCCAGGACTTTCATGCTCTTTTCTCTTTATTTCATCACTCAGCTTCCTCCATCATTTAGATCCTGAATGGTGGAGATCAGAAAGTTAAGGAAGCTATAATTTATATTGTGGTGTCACAGAGCTGGGAGGTATTGAAATTCTCTTCAATTAAAGATGAGGCCAAGATGGGCCTTTCCAGCCAAGGGTGCAGGCATTGGGGAACTGAGCCCCTCCCTATGAGGAGAAGCTTCTGAACCTTTCCCCGACTGTAGCCAAGACATTCTGATGCCCTACAAGGTCAATTGTGGAACAGAAAGGAAACACCTCTTTTCTGGCTATGAGGATAGATGGAATAGATGAACTGACTCTCTAGGAGAAGCAATATCTCAGTTGTGCCCAATGACAATTCTTCAAACTTTTCTTTTTGCTAGTGGACGTGAGTCTTAAGGATAACAGATTCTAATACCTCTAATACTCAGCCTAATCCCTCCATTTTTATTTCACTCTATGTTCTCTCTCCTCAAGACTCATAGGACTCTTTATGTCAATGGCCCTGTGTTCTCTCTTCTGACCACTGGACATTGACTAGGCTCATTCTGAGTTACCCTGAGAGTTCTCCCCTCATTGAATCTCTGGGAGCTTAGAATAGGACCCTGGGATTTTAATGTTGTGCTCCACATCTCAAGAAGAGCTGACCTTTTCAGTCTCTATATCATTTGATTTCTGTCTTAAGTTTAGCTAAAGCTGGCAGAAAGAAAGAACAATCTAGATTTTTCTTTACTTCTCCTTGTGTCAGAGACACCAACCATGAGTACATCCCCTGGACATGAGTTATGTGGTTCCAGATTCTAACAGAGACCTCCAGGCTTTGGCTTCACTAACCCTCTTTGTCCCTAGCCTAGCTAGGTTTAGGAGTAGCTTGCTCATGCTTTTGCTGGTTTCTGTTTTCCTCAACATCCCTAATTCAGCTTCTCAATTCACTCAGCATTTATACAATAAGTCATCTGCTTTATAAATTCAGTTTCTAATACTTACAATACTTTATAGTATTCTCTTTTGGCCCTAACTAAATGTTTTTTTAAACACAGTGAGAGAATGGCCCACCAGTTATATGTAGAAAAGAGGCTTGGAAAAAGGCTAGGAATATAGAAGCTTATTTGATTGCAAAGATACTACTATCTCTGGTTGTTAATGTCTATAATGAGAATATTTTTCTACAGAAAAAAAAATTAGGTCTGACAGCATTTTGAAAAATCCATAAAAAATTCCAGTGTTAGAACTATGATGTCATTTGCACATCAGGAAATACATTAGAAAGGAATTTGTCCAGCCATTGTGAAATATTATTACAGTCCATTATATCATAAAATCCCATAGTTCCTTACCAGAGCAATCTTATTTTCATGGAAATTGCTAAGAGGAAGAGTATGGTATCAGATACTGGAAGAGACAGAGATATGCTTTTACATGTCTTTTTTTTTTTTTGCATGTACTTATTGCTTTTCTAGTAAAGATGCAAGGAAGAAATCTGCTTCATTGTTGGGTAATTGGCCCAAGGATCTAAAAGATACAAGGAGCAGCTGTTGTGGCTTTTCTGTATCCCATTTATACAGTGATGCAGTAGAATTATGATTGCATCTCATTACTGAGGACACTGAGGACCTATCTTCTGCATTCATCCAAATTTAGGGCTTCCTTAAAAAGTGCCTATGACATTGTCAAGCAATGAGGTTGACAGAATTTCTTCTGCAAACCTGTACATATATAGCTGCAATATTAGAGCATTTTAGCAACAAGACAATAAGGTAATTCCCAGGGACAACTTTTCCTTCCGCTTTTTCCTCCCTCACAGATAGATGTGACCATATTAATAATTTTCTAGTGTAATACAAGCAGAAATAATAGGAATCATTCAGGGAAAATGGCTTTAAGATTCAAGTGTGCTGTGTACACTCTTTGTCTTTCACCTGGCTGGATGTAGTCACTGGGATGAGATCCACAGAAGGACAGATAGGCCACCAGGCAGGGCTACAAGAACTGGGGATCACTGAATAGAGCAACAATGCACTAAGCTTTGCCTGGGAACTCCTGAGAGTCCCTGGGACCTTTCAGGAGGTCTGTGGAATCAAAACCCTTCATAACAACACTGAGAAAATCATCACTGATATTAGTAAATACCACTGTAATATTGTACAATGAAATAAATTAGCTTTTGGGAGATCTGTATAGCTTAGCAAACAAATATTTCCCAAATGATCAACATGTGATGGTACAAATCATCCAGGGCTGAAAGATCCATTTGAAATGGAAGATATATCAATGGATTTCAATGTAAAAGAATTTGTAAACTTCATTTATATGGTCCAGATTCTGCAACCAACCTTAAAGAGCTACTACTTGAATTTGGTTGTAATATTATTGGAAATTACTTGAAATAGTCATAAATATCTGAAAGGACCATGGAATAATTCTTCTCTTTGTTTAGTAAATTTTATCATAAGATTAAATATAAATCCACGTGCGCACGCGCGCGCGCGCACACACACACACACACACACACACATACACACACACACACTATAGCTTGAGTGTCTTTTATCAGAAATGCTGGGACCAGCAGTGTTTTGGATTCTGGAATGTCATTATATACATAATGAAACATCTTGGGCTTTCAATCCATGTCCGAAAGCAATATTCTTTTCTTATTTATATGCACCTTATATATGTAGGCTGAAGATAATTCAACATAGTTTCAGGTTTTAGAGCCTGCATCATGACCGTCACCCACATAGCACATAAGTTGAGGTATGAAATTTTCTATTTGTGGCATCATGGTGGTGCTCAGAATGTTTTAGATTTGGAATATTCTGGATTTCAGATTTTCATATTAAGGATGTTCACCTTGAACAAAGTATGAAGAGATTAAATGAATAATGGGAGATAAAATCCATATATCTTCTACTAAGCCAGACATAGAGAGTAAAATATATATATATATATATATGTCAGTCACTTTCCTCACCAAAATATTTGCTTGAGAAAGAAATATATATATATATATAACCGGTATTTATTGTTTTTGTTACCATGCAGTGAGCTTGTCATTACTTTAAAACATAAATGAATAGACATTTTTAGTTTTCTTAGTTTTAATTTTTGAATCCGTAAGTATTGATAGATGTAACACAAAAATGAAAGCTCTTTAGGGTCCTTAATAATTTCTAAAATTGTTGATAGGTCTTGGAATAAAAAACGTTTATGATATATAGAACAAAGATATCTGCTCATTAGGACCTATTATCGTACAAGAGGGAAAAAAACTATTGAATTTAAGGCATTTTGTACTTTGGTATTTATAGCATTTAACTATATTTGAAATAATGCAAACCCTAGGGATTTCTTCACCCTCCCATGAGGGCGATACCACACATTTAGTGGAACTTTTCTCTCTACCTGATTGACCCACTTGGGTATCTTCACATCTGCCATTGGGGAGAGTAAGTGGGTGGTCACTAAATAATAAAGATCAGCCAAAAAACAGAGGTTTTGAGAACTTTCAAAAATGCTCATTGCTTGTAGTCTTTAGAGACAAAAAATAATTTAATTTCTACTAAACAGTGGTCAGGAATCACCATCTGTAAATGTTACTTGTAAGCCAGACATGAGTATTTGCATATGTTAACATTTGCATTATTTGATTCTGAGTGTCTCAGTGCTTTAATACTAAGGCACACATTTTGTGCTTATCACCTAACTGTAAGGCATCGAAGATGATGTCTTTGCTTTGTTTTCATGCACAACAAACTAATTTATCACTTTATTTATAATAGTAACAGTGCAACCAGAAGAATGTATTTGAATTTGGAGGTATCTTGGACTGCAAATGGTTTTTAGTGATAATATTTCTCTTTCTGTCTTTGTCAGATTTATGATTGGGGTAATGCAGCTACCTAATTTCTTTTTGCATAAAAAGTATAAGACAAATGCTTTACTGTAATCCTATATCCAATCAGTATATTATTTAAAATCCTACTGACTGGGAAGAGAAAAGTGCTATTTATATTGTTTATATTTGATGCATTCTTTCTCTCTGAGAGGAAACAAAAAGAAGAAATTAATTTATGGGAAATCTGTATTTTATTCATTTTTCAACTTTTATTTTTCTATCAGTCATAACTGAAATCATCAGAAGACAGATACGAGGCCAAATGTAAATGAACATGAACTAAAACTGTCCTATGTCTGACAGACCCAGCCCCAGAGTAAAAGCAAGGAAGTTTGGTGGGGCTACAGGATTTCTCTTCAAACATAATCCATACAAAATACACATAGGGAAACAGTGTCCTAATGTCCATTAAAGGGAATAAATTGTGCTACATAATGCAACGTCCCAATGAGCATTAACATTTTTTTTTGTTACAAATTTTAGTTTTCTTTGTTTTAATGCATATAGTCAATTTCAGTTTATTGGGGGGGGAATAATGTGATTATAAATGTTATTCTTTTTTTGTTTGTTTTTTGGTATTGGGGATTGAACTCAGGGGAACTCAATCACTGAGCCCTATTTTGTATTTTATTTAAAGTCAGGGTCTCATTGAGTTGCTCAGTGTCTTGCTTTTGCTGAGGTGGCTTTCAACTCATGATCTTCCTGCCTCAACCTCCCCAGCCACTGGGATTACAGGCATCAGCTATGAATGTTGTTCTCTTTAAAAAAAAAAAACTTTATTTACTTATTTTTAAGTGATACTGAGGATCTCACCCAGCACCTCACATTTGCCAAGTGAGCGCAATACCGCTGAGCCACAAATGCAGCCTCTCTAATGTTATTCTTAACCATTGTGAAACAGAAACAGGAAGATGTGTTATGCAGGACAGAATGACGATTAATGATTTTCTGCTCTGTACCTGGAAAACTGTGAGGTGGCTGACATTTTGCAACTCATTAGAGCTCAGAAGAGATGATAAGGTAAACACTATTTTCTTCCTCGTTTGCCAATAAGACAACATATCTAAGTGGTTAGCGATTTGTAAATTTTTGAAATCCTTCACCCAATTCTGTTCTTCCTCTAGCAGTGTCACCCTTCAGCCAGATACTCAATCCAGGAACTGGGATATCCAGTATGACTGTTCCTTTAGGCTGCCTTTTCCTCCACAGTCACCAAATCATGTTCATGTAACATTGGTCATTTCATTACTAGAGACTATATCCATCTGCACAGTCTGGCTGACATAACCATCAACTCTTGAATGATTCACAGGTAAACTTTTTCTGTTTTCCTGGCTGCTTGTTGACTGTCTCCTATCCATTTTCAACTCTGGCAACAGGGTAATCTTTCTAAAAGGGCAAAACATATAAGGTCATTTACCTGCTTGAAACACTTCAGTGGCTCCCTGTTAGCTGCAGAATGAAACCAAATAATCTGGCATTGTATACAGCCCTCCAAGGTTGACCTCTGCCTAAAGATCTTTATCTTCCCCGTGTCTCCTCCAGCCCTTCAACCCCAAACTCCTGTCACACTGGAACTGATAGGTGTGCTCTTGATACCATAATCAATCTGATTCATCTGCCTGCAGGGTTCCTGCCTTCTTCTCCTGCTAAACTTTGTTTACCCAAACTTTTAGCTCCAATGCCAATCACCAGCAAAATTTTTCTAATCCTTTCCTCCCAAGTCTCCACCCTTTCCACTTCTTTATTATGTTCTTATCACTCAATTGTTTTGTTTTCACTTTCCTGTTTTCCATACATGCTTGGTCTCTTCATAAGAAAAAACAGTAATATTAATTATACCTACATCAGAGAGTTAATATAAAATTAGATCATGGGAGTAACATCCTTGGCGACAGGCTCATATAGTTTAAATATTTAGTAAATATGTGTCATTAGTATTAGTTATTCTCTAAGAACGTCATAGAATAATTTTATCCCAATGAATTGTCTTCATATCACTCTCTGAAATTATCTTGTTTGCACATATTAATGATCTCTTTCCCCAGACCTGGAAAATGAAATTGGATATAATGAATTTGGTGATTTTTTTTCACTATTGTATCATTAGGACACAGCAAACCATGGAAAATCGATGTATGTTATTTGAATTTATGAGTGATTAAAATAAGCAGAATATGGCATCAGCCTAAAAAAATTTACAGGAACAAGGACTCAAGAAGTATTCAGTTAGGATTAAAGACTTCAAATATAAAATAAGGTGGCTCTGTATCATCTTCACCAAGAATCAATAGGGTAAAAATAAGGCTATATAAGGTTGTGTTGATAATTTGAAGTCATTTATTAATGAAATCATGTCTCTATTTATAAGGTAAAATGGATAGTTTGTACTAATCACAAAAATTGAGATGAACAAGGACCAATGTGTGAAATTATATTTACTTGTGATAAGCCATTGCTTCTGATGGTTTGACGATTTTGTTCACTTATTAAATGAGCGTAGCCAATTCCCTTTCATTTAATACCTAAATATAAACTATTGGTGTTACTAACTTGCCAAGACTCATTAATTTACGTTTGCTGACCATTTAAAATAAAATCACTGAAACTGTAAGAACAGAGTCCAAAATGAGAAAATTGATGCAGAAAATAATATCATAGTGCCAAAATCTCATCAAGTAAGTAATGTATCACCAGTAGGAATAGATCAACACCTAAGTGTATTTTCTTGCATAACATGGAAAAGGTCCCAGTGGACAATTAAATTGTAAATTATAGGGCAGTGCCATCTGCAGGACTGAGTCAAGAAGGTGGATGGCAGAAGGGGCTTTCAGAAGCTGTGAAAAGAGAAACAGAGGCCCCTCAGCCAAAGGTGACCCCTCGCAGCTCTTGAAGATGCTTCTTGAGGTGTTGGTAGACTGCCGCTTCTCATTTCACTCTGTACTAACATAGATAGTCTCTGTCTCAGGTACGTGTAATTATAAACACACCAAGATCTTCTTAAACATAAAGATTCCCAAGCTCCAGGCCAGACTGACTGAATCCATATTCCCTAAACTGAGAATCTGAATTTTTAATTTTCTATAGTAAGATTGATTACAACAAATCTTTGTTTGCCCAGTTTGTTCTGGTTCTTATTGTTCCATTATCATTTACTCTAAAAATTGTCCACATTTAGACTATGAATTGTATGTCACCTTATCTACAACTGTCTTATCTACAGAGTAGCCATGGTGTGTCATCACGGTCAAAACCCCCCTTCTCTGCTGTTTCTCTCATTTATGCTTTTGCTAAAACTTCTGTTGATACATACACATAAATATAAATGTGTACACACACATATATTCATACTTACTTTTTCATACTCAGATTTCATAGTAGGGAATGATAAGCTGTTAGTGAAATCTTGGGTTCTCGGTCTACTATATTATAAAATGAGGTTTTGGCCCAAATTTTTTTCAATCACTGCCATTCTTGCAGAGTATATCAAAGGAGCTCCTTTCATTACCTCATGGCATAAAACTAAATGCAGAACTGAATTACTTCAGAAGGCTGAGCACCCCCAAACTGTCATTGAAACAAAGTGTCCAGACTCAAAGGAAAAGGGATAGTCTAGTAATGTCTGGCTGATACCTCTCTTCCTCTTCATCCTGCCTTGTGTCCAACCAAGATCAGCATTAGGTGTAGCCTGAAAGAGCAAAATGAACCACAGGTTCACCAAAGCACACAAGAAACAAATTCAATCTATTGTTTGTGGACAGCTCTGTGGTTTTAAAATTAAATTTTTCTCATATCCAGAGTGTCACCCAACTAAATCTATAGGTTGATGACTTAATCGATACAAATCAGGATAAGAATATCTACTTCTCACCTTTTAAGGATGAATTAATTGGTTTCTAAAAGCTGTGACCTCCCAGAAAAGTCAATGTAATCTGTTTTGTATATCTCTGCATTTCTACCCCAAATCTAGTTTGAGATCTAGCAGGTGGTCAATAAATACTAGCTGAATTAAGCTGAATGAACAGATAAATTAAAAAAAAAAAAAGCAGTGCCTAATGCTAGTGGTTCTCAACTAGTAGGATTTTTTTTTCTTCCCAGGAGACATTTGGCAATATCTGGAGTCAGTTTTGGTCAGGGTAAGACTGCTACCTTCCACAGTAAAGGTCTGGAGTATTGCTAAACTTGCCTCAAAGCACAGAACACTTAAGAACACAAACTTACCCATAACAAGACAGGCAACAGTGCTAAGGCTATGAGATCCTTATAAGGTTTTTTTTAGATCTGAACTACTTGCAATTTTTTTAAACTTAAATCATTAATTTTACAATTTTCTCCTGCAAAAACAAAAACAAAAACTGCTCACTCTCTGATTATTAATGGGTAAAGAACAATTTCATTTATTTATTCATGAAGATACTGAAGTTTGAAAAGGGTCATCCTATTTGCTATTATTAAGCTAAATCCCTCTACAGTGTGGTTATTTGCATCACACTGACCTAGAGGACTTGTTAGAACACAGATCTCTGCAGCCTCTCTCCAGAGATTTTGGTGTAGCAAGTCCGGAGTAGAGCCCAAGACTTTACATTTCCAACCAGTCTTCTTTTAAGCTGTCTATAGTAATATGATGCACATCTTCATAGATCTCCCCAAATTACTGTGGTCCTCCCCATCTTTTAGGTTCTTTGTAATGAAGAGTTCCTACTTCTCTTTGAAAATATAGTCCACCTTCATTATTTGTGAACCACAGGTTCACCAAAGCACACAAGATATTTTCAAATTTACCTACTTACTAAAACTTCTTCACAACTTTTAAATCAGCACTCATGATGATTTCATGAGTTACGTGTGCAGTGTGATGAAAACTTTGAATCACCTAATGCACATGTTCTTAACTGAGGTTGTCAAGATTGAAATGCCCTGGTTTTTTAACTGTCATAGAAAAAATAAGTACCCTTTTACCAATTTATTTAATGCCATGACTTTTGGATTTATATTTTTTTGTTGTTGATTTTACTAATTAATATGCTACACAAGCCTAGTGCTAAAGTGCTGATTAGGGTCCTGAAACATAAGGAGACTGATTAGCTTTTAGGATAAAATGCATGTGTTAAAGAAGCTTCTTTGAGGCAGGAATCCATTATACATTATTTTGTATAATGAATAAACAATATACGTTACATAAGGTGTCTTTAAACAGAATTCGCACGTGCACACACACACACACACACACACACACACACACACACAAAATACAACAAAGATTATGTATTGATGAGTTGACAAAAAATGGGACCAGAGACTCAGAGGAATTCAACGCTCTCTTTCTCCTGGGAGTAACATTTCAGCAATCTCTAATTCTCCATTTGCAGGGACTTTATAGAACTTGATTCCTGCAAGTAGTGAGAATCCAAAAATTGGCTGTAAACATAGTTTTCTCACTCACCTTTTTCTGCTGCTTTCCCAACTGCCCTTGTCCATACACAGCTTCCTTTGTGGACAACTCTGTGGTTTTAAAATTAAATTTTTTTCATATCCAGAGTACTTTTTCCCACAGCCCCTGGTATATGGAAGACAAATAAGTATCTGCCTCAACAGTGCTGCTGCTATTTTGTAATAGCCTCTGGGCTGAGTTTATATTTTATATTCATTTGGTTTCTCCTCTGTTACACATAGTGCTGGATACTTAATGAGTGTTTACTAAATATTATTGAATAAATTAATTCAAATGCAAATATGTTATCTCTGTGGAGGGACATTGCAATGTTAGAATGGCTTAGTTTGCTTATTCTTTGGAACCTAATAAAACCCTGAGGAAATAGGCCACCTCACAAGTCTAGAAAGAGTAAGTCATAAAATGATTATTCTTTTGTCAAATAGGAAGAGAGAGAGAGAACTTGAACTAATTAGTATATCTTAACAAATTAAATGTGTGTGAGCCAGTGAACATAAAAAGAAAAATTAGATGATCATTTATTGGCATGTCAGAAAAAGGGAAAAATACATGTGATACTAGTTGCTGAAACATGCATTCACTTCCAGGCCCTACCCATGACCTCATTTGTGGGCCCAGAGTTGAAAACTCTGGATATTGCTTCCAGAAGAAGTCACGTTAATGAATGTTCTCTGTACTAAGGATAAGTTCTGTGTGAATCCCCATCTTTTACCACCTGAATATATTTGGAGGTTTGGGTTAAGTTGAAAGGATGAATTTAAGGTCTACTGTCATAGACCTAGTAATTAACCCTCAGCTCTTAAAATGTGTAGTATAATGTCATCTTTGGCACCAGTGCAAAGTGTTTTTCCTGAGTCCTTCTCCCCCAAATTCTCATAACAAAAACACAGAGGTGGGTGAGTGGAGAGTTTTTTTTTTTCATAAACTTATTCACACATAGGCCTGAAGCATGAGATTCTAACAAATTTTTCTTACCTGAGATGGGGCAGCACTCAGAGAACCTAGGTCATAGTTGTTTCCAAACCATTTTAGAAGAATTTCGGTATTCTAACAACTAGACTAAAAGCAAACAAGCTAAAGATTGGTTATGGAATGAGTTTGCTGAATCAGAACACTATTTTTAATAGGTTATCTGCATACAAAGATTTCTGATACAAACAGAAACCTGCTTCATATTTTCTGTCCTAACCCCCAGATTAGCTAAACATGAGCCACACGCTAAGAATTCTGACTGCCAACAGATCAGTGAAGATTCCTTGCTTCTCTGTTGACCTCAGTACCCATCTGTGCACTGGTGCAAGGAGTTGCCTCAATGGAACTGAGGGAGTAAAGGAAAGCAGGAGAACTGAAAATGCACACAATTTAGGCCTATACGGGGAGGAAGGGAATAGTTTGGTTCTGAATGTATTACTATAGACTGCAAGAAGCCAGGAGATGTGGCTCAGGGCTCTAGTGAAAGTTCTATAAGGAATTATTTAAAAAGAAGCAAAGCATCATCTGAAAAAAAAATGTTGGAAGAATGGACTTTTGGAGTGTTTGGGGCTTTTTTGATGGAAGATTCTTCTTAAGTGATAGAATGTGTTGCAAGGTAATTTTCACTTTCTGGCTGTGGTTTCCATGAGATAAACAACTACATTCCACTATCCCAGTGCAGGGATGTTCTATGCACAAGTGTGGTTGATCAGCAAACACACATTGAGTAAATTCCTATAGAAGATAAAACAATACAAACATGAATGCCCACTGAGGAGTATCAGTTTAGGGCTCTAAATCAGCAGCAGACTACTGTGAGCATTGATGTGCTAAAAATTATTCTTGTCACAAACTTGCCTGTCACCTTATGATGGGTTGTTTATATATGTGGGCCAAAGGGGTTAGCAGGTATCTGTAATCATTCTGTCCTTCTGGTCTTTTGTTTTCTTAATCTGTCAGTGGCAATTTGGCATGATATGACCTTTTAAAGTCCAGAACTATGCCTGTCTTGTTCACCATGGCCTGACAGAGTAGCTACTCAATAAATATTTGTTCGGTGAATGAGGAGCATTCTAGCAGTTGGGAGCATGCACCTCTGCAGAGAAATGCTGTGAACCAGTTCTGAAATAATTTCTTCTTCCTTCCCTCTTCAAATTCAAAAGAATCAAAACATACAGAATAATCAATGGTGGGGGGATCCTCCAATGACTCCAATGACTCCAAAACCTATAAATTTAAATTTTTAAAGATATCTTCTAGGGTTCAGAGTTCTTGGTTTAACTCCGTATTTCCAGAGGGTGTTCAAAGATCAGGCTTAAAAAACAAAAGGTTACAAAACTAGGTTTATGTATAGATTACATGTGGTGCTGGCTAGAGCATAGTCAAAGACTGAACTTGTGATCATATGAACTCTTCATTCCCAACCTTGCTCTCTTTCTAAGTCAGAGAGCCTCTTGCTTACTAATCTCTGTTTAGTAATCCAGCACTTCTGGTTGATTCTATGAAATTTGAATCCTCCATGTCAATCACCAATTCACCTGATAGGACAAGTTAATTGAATACCTATGCTCCTTTACATAGAAGAGGTACATTCTGAGAATCATATCATCAGGCAATGTCATGATTGTGCAAACATAATAGAGTTTACTTATAAAAACTGATTGGCAATGACATCAATAGGTGATATAACCATATGGGGCCACTGTAGTATATATAGCCTGTCATTGACTGAATATCATTATGAAGCCCATGACTGTCTATATGAATGTTATTTATATCTCCTTTTTAAATATCATTTTTATTATCTTTTCCCCCTGACAGTATTTTAAAAACTGGCAAATATACTTTGTTATTCTTTTTTTTGAATACTTTTTTTAAAAATTAGATCTTATTCAGGGAAGCTAAGTTCTTTAAAAGGTGCTTTATAAAATCTACAAGCTTTTTGAGCCCTTTCTATTGATTTATCATAGTATCTAGCACTTAGATATTCATTAGGTATTTCCCAAATCAACAAGTAAATTCCCTTTGTGATGCTTTTCATTTCCTCTATTATTTCTTAGCTGTACACAGAGGAATAAGTCTTTAAAAACATTAAAGTTTTAAAATCATAAGCATACAGATTAATTTTTTTAGTGCTAGATGTTCAGATGAGAAATTTTCCATCATATGGCATCATGAAAAGTATTTCTTTTGCCCTGAGCTGAAGAAGTGTTTAGGATTGTGCTTGACTGTAACCATTACCATTGGAAAAGCTGGAGAAAGTTGGTTATTTTATAGCTTTGTTCCAATTACATAGAAGAACTGTATTTATGATAGAAACCGAATGCAATACTTCCTTCTATTGATTTTTAAAGGGTAGAACAGTTTAAAAGTTGCTGCATTTGACAAAAATGTCAGAAATATAGAACAATTTTATAAATTATCCAATGAAAGCCTGGAGATCTTTTCTCATGCAAAATAGGTTCTCTGGCCTATCAGTAGTCATCTAGTTAGGACCCTATGCCCCTAGACTTTTGTATTTCCTCATTGTCTCTAAAGTCTGATCTGTGTCTCTTTTGTTTGAGACTTTGAATCCAATCAGGTTGTTCATAGATAAGTAAAACCAAGAAGTTGGAATAAGTGTGAATTAGTGGAAAGTCTTTGGGGCAAAAAGCAATGAAAACCAGGGTTAGTATGACTCTCCAGGAAACAGGAAATATTTAAATAAGTTAAAGTTTATGAAATTAACTTTTAGATAGGAAATATTTAAATAAGTCTAAGTGTGTAAAATTATCTTAAAACACTACACAAATACTTATTCAAGTCGCTGTACACAGTGGTTCAGTGTATGATGTGTAACTTTAAAATGGTGAGAATAATTCTTCATCTTCCTTATAAAATATGTTCTATTTCTCATGAAAATTGTCTCATGCAATGATTCTTGATTAATATTTATATATTTACAAGATTGGACAATAGTAAATTAGGTAGCAGAAAACCTAGTTTCCAATCCTGGCTATAATATTTGCTACTTTCATAATATATACAAATTATTTTCTTCTCTGAAGCTACAGAAAATTCAGACAAAGTCAGAAAATTCAGACTCAGAGCATCACTGAAATATTGAGTAATAATTGGAAAATATTTTATTGCTGGAAGGAATTAAAGAATGAATCACAATGAAATGCCAGGCACTGGAAGAGACTAGTGAGAAGTCAAATCTCCAACCTTACCCCCACCAAACACCTTACACCCAGCAGACAGTTACCATCAGTTTCACCTTAGAGCCTGGTTTTACATAATACTTGTACAAATATAGTTGTGTAACAACAGGGATTGTGTTTTATATGTTCATTATATGCCACTCAGTGAGAATTTTCTGTATCATTTCATTTAATCCTCACTGCAGATCTCAAAATAAATACAATTTCCTATCTTATAAATGAGGATATCAAGAACAAGAGATTATTTCAGTTGACTGAGGTTACACAATTTCTAGCAGCAGAAAAAGATTTTAAAGTCCAGAGTTACTGAGTTTAAAGACTACGTTGCTACCTGGTAGATGGAGTTAATTTTCACTATAGGATCTAAGAACCTGAAAATGTCTACAGAGACCTGATGTTATGTTCTGGGCATACCACTTACATTGTATAATATTTCAAGAACATATATTGAATACAAAGATTTCCTCTTTTAAAAAAATATAATGATTGATTACTCTGCACAAGGAACTTTGGACAAATCGTATAAAGAGACTGAGCTCCTTGAGGTCATCTATAAAATGACTTGGTTATGTCTTTTCCAGCTTTTATAGTTCTATAACCTGTTAAGGCAGTTTTATAAGACACTGTTCTGTACAATTTCTCACTCTTTCTCTTGACTTCCCTTATTAACAGTGAATTACAAGATCAAAAAGAACAAAGTAAATCATGACCTCCAAATAACAAATTCCCCCTGGATTACTCATGGTTTCACAGAAAAATGGATAATAATGGGAGATAAATAGATAACCATACAGACAAATATACCTATAACCATCATATCTTGCAATACAGTGCTTCACTGCTCAAAAAGGTTCTTCCTGGCATGCTTTGAACATGTAAGATGAAGAGTAACATTTGAGTTGGGTTTGAAGAACATTAATCAAGTCTTTCTAAATTTCTCCACAGATATCTAAAATTAGATATTCAGTAAACTAACATTGAAGATGGTTTATAATACTTTTTTAATGTGTAATCAGAAATAAAGACAATATTAAAGGACCAAAAGGTACAAAGCAATTTAAAGAGATCTAATGTTCTCATGAAGATTATCTTAATACTTAAAATTTGCCCCCCACCCTTTGGTTGATACTCCTAATGTGCTTGGCCACCCTGTCCTGTCCCACAGTGAATGTTCAGATCAAATTCAAGCTACAAGAAATTCAAGATAGAAATTTTGTATTAAATATTTCCATCTGAAATTTGTTGCATTCTGAATTTTACCTTTTTTCAAATAAAAAAAAATCTTCCTCTCTTTTTATTTAACAAATTGTATATGTTTTATTTATGGATACAAACTAGGATTTTTACTTCTAATAAGTTTCTAACAACATTAAACCCACAAATTTGCCCCAAGCAGCAGTAAATATCTAGTGTGTTAATTTTCCAAAAAAGAATATAGGTTAATAAAATCATGATGCAGGGCTGGAGTTGTGGCTTAGCAGTAGCATGCTCGCCTATTGCATGCAAGGCCCTGGGTTTGATTCTCAGCACCACATAAAAATAAGTAAACAAAATAAAGGTATTGTGTCCAACTACAACTAAAAAATAAATATTTAAAAATAAAATAAAATAAAATCATGATGCTCATAGATGTTTCTAATACCAATTGCCTTAAAGAAGTAATCATCTTTGCTACAACTGATACTTGGTATGTGACATAGAAATAAAGAATTTATGGGTATAGACCTAGGAGGGTGATAGCTGGGTCAAATGGTGGTTCCATTCCCAGATTTCCAAGGAATCTCCATACTGTTTTCCATATTGGCTACACCAATTTGCAGTTCTACCAGCAGTGTATGATTGTACTTTTTTCCACATATCCTCACCAACACTTACTGTTTGTATGCATAATAGCTGCCATTAACCTCTTTCATTAACTTGATTCCCAAGTATTTTATTTTTTTGAGGCTATTTAAAATGGGGTGGTTTTCCTCATTTCCCTTTCCATGGATTTGTCACTGATACACAAATATGCCTTTGATTTATGGGTGTTGATTTTATATCCTGATACTTTGATGAATTCATTTACTAGTTCTAGAAGTTTTCTGGTGGAACTTTTAGGGTCTTCTAGGTATAGAATCATATCATAAGCAAATAGTGACAATTTGAGTTCTTCTTTTCCTATGTGTATCCCATTCATTTCTTTTATCTGTCTCATTCCTCTGGCCAGTGTTTCAAGAACTATGTTAAACAGAAGCTATGAAAGAGGGCATCCCTGTCTTGTTCTAGTTTTTAGCAGGAATGCCTTCAATTTTTCTCCATTTACAATGATGTTGGCCTGGGGCTTAGCATAGATAGCATTTATGATGTTGAGATATGTTCCTGTTATCCCTCGTTTTTCTATTGTTTTGGACATGAAGTGGTGTTGTATTTTGTCAAATGATTTTTCTGTGTCTATTGAGATGATCATATGATTCTTATCTTTAAGTCTATTGATGTGATGAATTACATTTATTGATTTCTGTATGTTGAGCCAACCTTGCATCCCTGGGATGAAACTTACTTGTCATGGTGCACGATCTTTTTGATATGTTTTGTATTCAAATTGCCAGAATTTTATTGAGAATTTTTACATCTATGTTCATTAGATATATTGGTCTGAATTTTTCTTTTTCTTTCTTTCTTTTTTTTTTTATTTTGATGTGTCTTTGCCTGGTTTGGGAATCAGAGTGGTATTGGCCTCATAGAATGAGTTTGGAAGTGCTGCCTCTTTTTCTATTTCCTGAAATAAATTGGAGAGTATTGGTATTAGTTCTTCTTTAAAAGTCTTGTAGAACTCAGCTGTGTATCCATCAGGTCCTGGACTTTTCTTGGTTGGTAGAATTTTAAAGGTGTCTGCTATTTCATCACTTGAAATTGATCTGTTTAAATTGTGTATATCATCCTGATTCAATTTGGGCAAATCATATGACTCTACAAATCTGTGGATGCCTTCACATTTTCTATTTTATTGAAGTATAAGTTTTCAAAATATTTTCTAATTATCTTCGGTATTTCTGTAGTGTCGGTTGTGATACTTCCTTTTTCATCACTTATGTTAGTGATTTGAGTTTTCACTCCCCTTCTCTTTGTTATTTTTTCAAAGAACCAACTTCTTGTTCTGTCATTTTTTTCAATTGTTTCTTTTGTTTCAATTTCATTGATTTAAGCTCTGATTTTAATTATTTCCTCTCTTCTGCTGCTTTTGGTATTGATTTATTCTTTTTCTAGGGCTTTGAGATGTAGTGTTAAGTGATTTATTTGTTGACTTTTCTTTATTTTCAGGAACTCCATGCAATGAACTTTCCTCTTAGAACTGCTTTCATAGTTTCCCAGAGATATTGATATGTTGTGCCTGTGTTCTCATTCACCTCTAAAACACTTTTAATCTCCTCCTTGATATGTTCTGTAACCCACTGTTCATTCAGTAGCATATTATTTAGTCTCCAGGTGTTGGAGTGGATTTTATTTCTCATTTTATTGATTTCTAATTTTATTAACAGCCACATCAATATTTATAGCAGCACAATTCACAATAGCTAAACTGTAGAACCAATCTAGGTGCCCTTGAATAGATAAATGGATTAAAAAATGTGGCATATATACACAGTGGAATATTACTCAGCAATAAAAGAGAATAAAATCATGGCTTTTGCAGGTAAATGGATGTAGTTAGAGAAGATAATGCTAAGTGAAGTTGAACAATACCCCCCCCCAAAAAAAAGCAAATGCCAAATATTTTCTTTGACATAAGGAGGCTGATTCATAGTGGGATAGGGAGCGGGAAAATGTGAGGAATAGATGAATCCTAGATAGTTCAAAGGGGTTGGAGGGAAAGGGAGGGCATGGGGTTATTAATGATGGTGGAATATAATGATCATTATTATTCAAATTACAGCTATGAAGACATAAATTGGTGTTAATATACTGTATATACAACCAGAGATATGAAAAATTGTGCTCTGTATATTTAATAAGAATTGTAATGCATTCGTCTGTCATATACAAATAAAAATAAATTAAAAAGAACAAAATAAACTTCATAGGGTAAATAAAACAAAAAATCTATTCAACACTGGAGAGTAATACGAGTAAAATAAAGATGGTATATCCAAAAATTTTTTAAAGTAATTTATAATTTAATTCCTCTCTCAAATCCTTTAGGAAATTACCCCCATTCCATTTTTATGTTAAAAAAAAACCTTAAGTGATTTTATTTGTTTGTTATGTTTTTGTTTATTTGGTTTTTGATTTTTATCATTTGATTATTTCCTTGATTATTTTCATATATAAAATGGAAATGTATATGTGGAATTCAAAATTACTTGGATAAATAATTGTTGAATTGAAACACAGGAAAAATAAGTGTTTGGTCCAGGGGTGTAGCTCAGTGGCAGACAGCTTGCCTTGCATGTATGAGGTACTGGGTAAGGTCTTTAGCACTATTTTAAAAAAAAGGAAAAAGAAGAAAGAAAAAAGAAACAAAACAAAACAAGCATAGTTGCATTTTATGCTGAAAATATTGTCAAGTTCTGTACAGTCTCTTTAAAATAAGTATTTAGTCTTATGGGGATACATTTATTCCTTCAGTGTAGTCAATAAATCTTTTTCCATGCTAAGCCTCTGGGACTATCATGGTGAACAAAACAGACAAAACACCTACTTTCAAGAACTTATATTTTAGTGTAACTTCTATGGTACCTTGCATTTGCATATGTCATCACCACATGCTCCCAGTCTTGAGGGAAGACAATAGTCTTTTGTGCTCTAGAAATGTTACTAAACACATGAAGTTAGAAGTACTTCCTCCTCCTAAATGAGACAATGTATATCTCATGATGCATTGCATAGTATGCCAAGTTTACTAATGAACTGTGAGTATTAGAATGGAAAGTGTAAAAGGTAATATCAATATATGAAAAATGTTTTTTGGAACAGAGAATGCAAATAGGAAAGGAAAATGATACAATGAAGTACAATGAGTTTTGAAAAAGATTTGTTATCTGCATTTGATGAAGGATATTGGCTGATTAATGGAGAATTTAAGAGGAATAATACAATGGTGAAACAGAAATTTCACTTCAGTCCTGTCATTTGGCTGTACTTTGAGGGGAGAAGATCTATATACAGAATTGCTGATAAATAGTATGTTTCAGTGATCCAAGCCAGAGATCATTGTAGAGATGGTAAGGAAGAGAAACTTTTAGAGATGTTGTTGAATTAGAGGGCTGGGATATAGCTTAGTTGGTAGAGTGTTTGCCTCACATGCACAAGGTCCTGGGTTCAATACCCATCACTGCCAAAATACATAACAAAGAAACAAAAAAAAATAACCCAGTAGATTTGTTGAATTAGAATTATGAGTGAGAAGAGGATGAGGAATCAAAAATAACTTAGAAAGATGCTCCCATTGGGGACATGAAGGTGACTTCTCCTAAAAGGATAGAAAATTTACGTAGAAAGGGGATGCAATCAGTTTTTAAAAATTTGTTTTTAACTTAGAGAAAGTCAAGCATTTTTGTATTAGTTATCACCAGGACATTAAAACTTTATGGCTTTTGTTAAAAAAATTGTGGTGAAAATATTAAAATGCATGATAGAATAATTTCACTCCCTTATATAGAAGAGGAGTAGTTGACTATATTTTTAATATACTGGCTGATACCTCAGAAAGTGCAGTTAAATAAATAGAAGCCTTAGCTTTTTATTTATGTCTCTGAGGTTATTATGTATCTTATCCCTCAATAGGATTCTAAATGTTCACAAAAGGAGTTGTGATGATGATTTTAGCATCTTACATTATGATATCGCTCCTTTGAAACTGTGCTCAAGTGAATAACCTAGAACTTAGATGACTGCTTTGTAATTTAAATAATATATATAAATAAAATATTAATTATGATATTTCAGTAACTAGTGATGATTATTTACTTTCTTCTAAAACATTTTATGATAAAATTCTGTTTTGAAAATATACTGTGTGTGCTTACCAGTGATATGTAAGAGCAACAATGATACCCTGACTTCGGATAACAAACAGCTAACCATTATTGAGCATTTACTATATACTTGCCATTGAGCTAAATGCTTTATCTCATTTAATAATAGATATGTTTATTTTCTTTATTGTATGGATTTAGATCCTGAGGCATAGATGGATTATTTATTAGAGGCCTAGACAAGTTATTTATATTTACATTAGAAGCAGGTTTGGAACCCATGAATTTGGAAAAATACATTATGCAATACAAGATAAGTTATTGAAATGGGAGAAAAATGAATAAAAATTGAGTTTTATACATTTTCAATTGTTTTATCATGAAAATTTTCCTACTGATTCATATAACAAATATGCAAGGTAGGCAAGTGTCAAACCAGAAAACTTGTCACAGGGAAATGAATCATCAAAGTCCAAACTATTTTTAAGTGGCAGAGTCAGAATTGTAAATGGTGTTTGTTTGTTTAATTTTTAAATTATATTAACTTTAATGGAAGAAGAAGACTTTTTTTTTTACAAAAGCCATAAAGTTTTAAAGACTGTATCTAAAGCCAGGCTATTCAGAATCTATTTTGTTTAAAAAATATCTGGAGAATTGAAAATGAAGATACCTGAGGCCAAATTCCAGAATCCCCAATCCTATGTGATTCTGTTGAAGTTGGATCTCTTTTTACCTTTTGAAAAAATACCATTTCACAAATAGAACTTACGTGGGCTAGAAGGAGGGGAGGGTTTCATGTGATTGAATCTCCAAAGTGGAAAACTTAAGATGGGGAGAATAAATCAGGAAGGTTAATGGGGTAGAGGTCTTCCAGAGGCAGGAATAAAAGGTATGGTGTAAATAACTAAAGTCAGGTCCTGAAAATCTAAACTGCAAGCTTGTGTACATATCACATATGTTTTAATTTCATTTTGGGGAAGGACTTAAAGGGCTTTCAGCATATGAGAGTAATATGATGATTAAAACAAGCAGAGGTGTGAAAAAAGACTTATACAGGCAGCTTGACATTGCAGATTTAACGGAGATGCTCTGCACATGAATTAAGCTGTTGCAAAAAGTAAGGATAGAATGGAAGAGACCTATTCAAGCCTATCAAATGAGTAATCAGAAAATGTGGAAGAGCAAATACAATGAATATTATGTGTATATAATTAGTGAATTCTCCAGAAGTGAAGACATTTGAACATTATCTGCATATTGTTTCAAATTTCTGAAAAAGAGCAGCAATAGCTCTTTCTTTTGACTTTGTTAGTAAACATAACATTTTTGGCTGTGCTTATTTTTAAACCAATGTTGGCAAGGCCTGATAGGTTTATACACTCATATGAATTGGGGTTCACTCAGTAGTTGGGGAATCTCTTAATAGTTGAGTGTTGATTATTTTGATTTTGGAGTCTGCATTATTGGATTATCTTTCTATATGGCCCCAGAAAAGCTACAGGATGCATTAGGAGTTAGGGGTTGTAGAATTTGCAGAGAAAGTTGCAGCAGCACATCCAGATTTTGGAATTAAACTTTCTGGTTGGTGAGAACTCTTAAGGGGTAGAATAATAAGTTCGGAGTTGGGCGGAAAAAGGGTCAGGCAAGCACAGCTTTCCTAATATACACTGAAAATCTTGTCGAGGTATTCCTCTCATAGTATCTGATTAAGTGCAACAACATACAGTGATTCTTTGGTGAAACAGAGGGCTGAATTAAAAGAAAAATGGTAGACTTTGGTCAACTATTAGGTAATATGAGTGGATTCCTCTTAGAAGCAACAACAAAAAACTCTTCCTGACAAATGCAGGTGGACAAGCAATCATTGTGAGGACAAATAGTATCCTGGTGACATAGTTAGAAGACATCAGTGGCATGAAGATCAGTGATCTTTTTCTTTTTAGTATTTTTTATGAATGCTAAATATACAGAAAAGAGAAAAATAAAGATTTTCTAAAATTTGTGAGCTTCCATAAACAGAATGCCTTCTCATAATTGATGAAGTCAAAGCCAATCAGCTTTTATTCCTGATTGACTATACTGAGGCAAGTTGAGTATTTCTAGCTTAATTAGGCATACTTCTGATGGTGGGCAGGAGACAGGTCAGTGGATTTCCTACCTGGCACACATTATTACCTCCTGTAGACTTAGAAATGCTTGGGCCACACATTAAGAGAACCTGATTTAATTAGTTGGAACTAGACTTAGATAGTGAATTTATTTTTTCTCCTGAAGGTACCAACTGATTTTAATGTTCAGCCATAGTTGAAAACTACTGAGATAGATAAATGCCAACATTTCAGTGCTCACTGGTAAAAAATCATGATTTTCATAGGACCAGTAACTCCTCCAATTGATGAACAAAATTCCTCCTAAGAGTGGAAAAATTGGGGAGAGAAACAGGACTATTTTTTCTTTTTGTTTATAAAGTTTTGTTGCTTTGCTTGATATAGTCACAATAGAAGAAAATTATTTGGCAGGCTGTGAATTTGGCTTCAGCTATACCACTCAATAAGGTCCTAGGGGAGCAAATTTCCTAATTTGGATGTCTCTTATTCTCCAAGCCTGCCTTACATGGTAGTCAGGTTGTTTTCTCTTTCTTTGTAAGAAAAGAAATCCAAAACTTCTTGTAAAATTTTTTAAATCTTTTTATTTTAACATTTAGTATAGTACTCCAACAAAAATGTGAATATATAAATTAAATAAAGCAAATTCTTGTGTCAACATGATCCAGGTCAAGAAAAACAATGGAAATGGTATCTCAGAATACTTATGTGTCCTTTCCAATCTTGTTGCCAATATTATAACTCTTAGGGAGGTACTTCTTTTCTTTTGTTTGTATTGTATATCAACTAATCAAGCATTGCTAAATATAATTTTGCCAGAAATTTTAATTTAAAAATTGCATGAGTGGGATCTTATATACTCTTTTCTGTTTCAAATACCATTATGCTTGAGAAAACTCATCTCTTCATTGCTCTAAAATATTTGATACACTGTAATATATGTTTTATAATATGTATGAGATAGTTCTAATTTTTTTTCAACAAAAATGGTGCCGTAAGTTTTTATGTCTCTCTGTCTATATAAAGGGTATATAATCTAAGAGTAAAATTGCTGAGAAAGTATGGATAATTCTAATTTAAAAAATAATGACACATTATTTATTCTCAGTTTATACTCCTAAGAGCAATCTATGAGCATCCCTGCTGTTCTGCCTCAGAGGTCTGCGAACTATGGCTCACTAGTCAAGTTCAACCTGCTACTGACTCTTAAAAATAAGTCAGTCATTCATTCTTTCTCCCTTCTCTCTTTATTCCTTCTTTCTTTTATTTTCTTTTTTCTTTTTTCCTTTTCTTCTCTTTTCTTACTCTGCCATTCCCATTTATTTAGCCCTATTGTCTGTGGCTACTTTGGTGGGACAGCAATAGAGCTGAGTACTTGAGACAGAGACCATACATCCTGCAATAGCTAAAATATCTACTATCCAGCCTTCATAGAAAAAGTTTGCCAACCACTCTTCTACATCTTAGCTTCCTCTTGGTGTCATCAGGGATTCTTCATTTATGTATTTTCTGGTATAGAACTTGTAGAACTTCCTCGTGGCTGATTTGCATTATACCGATTGCTAGTGCTATTCAAAATCTTTTCATATAAAATTTCTTGCTATTAGTATATCTTGTTTAGTGAAGTCTTGTGGTTGTTTTTCTATTGGATTTTTGTCTTTTTCTTATTGAGTTATTTATAAATTCTGTTTTCAAGCCCCTTGCTGGTTATTCAGCTATTAATTTTTTCTACTCCCAGCTTAACCTTCACTCTCCTAATGATGTCTTGATGAACAGATTTTCTCAAATTTTAAGATAGTTAAATTTACCAGAGTTTACTTTTGATTAGAGCATTTCATGTTCTATTTAAAAAAAAAAAACCTCTTTATCCTAAAAATAAATATACTGTCTTATACTACTGAATAATAAATATCCTCTTGCTTATTTTTTCCAGGGAAACATTTGTTTAGGTCTGGAGTCGGCCTTTGGTTGTCACAATGAAGATGTGCTACAAGTTTCCAGGGTGCAGGGGTCAGGCAGGGTGCTGCTTATCTTCCAATTCACAGGACAACCTCCAAACTGGCTCAGTATGTCAACAGTGCTGCTGTTGAGAAACAGAGTCCTAAGAGATTTATTGACTTATATTTACTTCTAGAATCAAATAGGCAGTTGATTTTATGAGTGGTATATTTGCAGCTTAAGTGTTCTTTTCTCCATATGGACATCTGATTGTTCCAGCACCATTTATTTAAACATCTGTCCTTTCTCATGACATCTATATTTGATAAGTCAAGTGTCCAGGTCTTCAAAGTTCTCTGGGCTTCCATGCTCTTACATTGGTCTGTCTGTCCATTTGTGTATCTTGTATCAGACACCTACTCTTTAGGTGTAGGGCATTTATATAAAGTTATACAAATTATAAAAATACAACTTTATATAAATACCCTCTCTTTAAGGGTATTTACATAACTTTATGTAAAGTTCCAATGTAAATGAAGCATTTACCTCAATAGATTTTTCCTCTTCCAGGGTGTTTTGATTATTGTTTACCCTTGGATTTCTGTGTAACTTACAGAATCAAATTGTTAAATTTCTACAAAATACTCTTGTTTTTATATATTGATTACCTGGATTTATTGAGAGAAAAATTGACATTTTTACCATGTGTGTCTTTAAATTCATGAATGTGGCATACCTCTAGATAATAATTAATCTCATCCATTTTTCATTTTTCTGATAAGTAACCTATATCCTATATATTTATTTGCATGTCTATATGTATATTTTTATAATTTGATGCCATTATAAGAATTACTTTTAAATCCTATTTTCTAATTATTTATTTCTCTATATATGCATGAAATTGTGGCGTTTTTTTGCATATTGAACTTAAATCCAGCAACATTTATAAATTTACTTATTAATCCTACTAATTTAGTGTAGACCATTTTGGATATTATACTCTTCTTAATCATATTGTCTCTAAATAAAACAACCTCCTTTTCTCTATATCTCCCTCTCTTTCTTCTTTTTTCCTAATTCTAACATATTTTATTTATGTTATCCTCTCCCTAACTTCGTTCATTTGTTAAGATTTATTCCAAAAAATTATTTAGGATAATAAAACCTATTTAATACATATACACCCTGCCAAAATTATTGCAGTGGCAGTGATTATAGAAATGAGTTCTTCTGAACAATTTTTTAACCCAAAAGATAATTAATGTGTATGGACTAAATTCTGTGAAATTTGCTAGGCACCAAGTAAACATGATGAGCACTTTATGATCCTGAGATTCTGGAAGTTTACATAACAGAAGAGACAGACAAAAAACCAAGTAGAAACTATGTTGCTTTGTTCACTCTGTATATGTTCTTCTGACTTAGGCTTTATCAAATTTCATTTTAATTGTGTGTAGTCTGGTGAGTTTTGTTTGTTTGTTTGTTGTTTGTTTTTGGCACTGGGAATTGAACTCAGGGGCACTTTACCACCTTTTACATCCTCCGTCCTTTTTACTTTTTATTTTGAGACAAGGTCTCCCTAAGTTGCTCCCTTAAATTAAGTTTAAAGATATGTATATGCATAATAAGCTGCTAAGGCTGTCTTCCAACTTGCAATCCTTCTGTCTCAGCCTCCTAGTCTCTGGGTTTATGGGTGTGCACTTATAGTCCATTGTTGAACACATGTTTATATTTATGGGTGTGCACTTATAGTCCATTGTTGAACACATATTTTAAGTTTCTAAATTGACTAATCACATTTTTCAGTTCTGGAATTTCAATTTTGTTCTTTCCAAAACTTTCTGGCCTTCTGTTGTTTCTATTTTTTCCTAAAATTCTTAATTCTGTATTTCATGATTTATTTTAAAGTCTTTGTAAGTTGACTGTGATATCCAGAGCACCTATAGATATGTTTTTATCTAATGATTCTTATTTACCTCCTTGGACAATAGGTTATTATTTTTTTAGTATGTGTCAGGCAGTATATGACACTAGTTTATTGGAATAAATTAAGGGCTCAGGATGATTTTATCATCCTCCATAAAGAATTATATTTGGCTTTATTAGTGACCTGGAACATGAGCCAACCTGGATCACCTTTGTCTGCTTCCAGGAATGGAGATGATTAGAAAGTAACTGGTTGTCTTAGAACAATGTCTGTACTTCTAGTTAGCTTTTACTCCTAAAGCAGGTGGGGATTCTTTGAGATGCTAATCCCAAGGATGGGGGGATGGTCAACCAGGCATGTTTCTTTCTGATTCTTGGGCATCACTGTGCTTCAACAGGAGAAGCTGACAAAATTTTCTCTCAGCCCCTTTGACAGGAGTCAGTGAAAACCACCACAGGAACAGTGGCACAACCTCCCTGAGTTTCTTTCCTTCTCCAAATCATAATCCAGCAATTCTTCCCCAGTTTGTCTTATTGCTTGTACCTTCAGACATTTTTATAAATTGTTCTGCTTTTTACTGGAGAGTTGGCTAGAAATACCTGGTTCTCTATTACTAGAAGGGAAGTTTTTATAATTGTTTTTCATGCAAAAGAACAAAAGTGATGGAGTTTAAAAGAGTTTGACCTACAATGAACAATCGTATGAATTCTTGTTGAATAAATTAATGCTGTGTTCAAACTATTTGCTTCTATATTCATGCCCACTGCAGGAGTTTTGTCAGGTTGCAGGCTCAATAAAAATGGTAGATGATCATACTTAAAATTTTTTCTAGCATAAATTATAAACACAGTTGTGTATAAGGCCATTTTTCATGATTTATTGGGTTTTAAATTTATGCAAATAAATATTTTATCCTAAGTTTTACAAAGTGTAATAAGAACCACAGATAATCTAAATGATATTTGGATTGTTAATCAAATATAATAAAAGTGTTTATAGGAAATTTATGGATGCCTGTAATAAGTCTATGGAGCATAGGGAACTGGCATATAGTTTTTGTAGAAGAATTTTCAGATCTTAGAAATTAAGATTCTTTTCCTCATCTAGATTTGTAGGAAAGAAAATTAATTTTACAGTCTGAAAGGAAAGCTGTTTTTCTTGGTGATATTTAGAAAGTCTTATGAATTTACATTATCAAAATGAATATAGAAACTCTTTTCTTATCCTAAAATATTAGAAAACCCAAATTAATTATCCCACTAGTGAATAAGATAGGAATCTCTCTGAATTATTATTAGAAATCCAAATAACATAATGATTAATATATTCTGCAGTATCAGAACTAAGAAATCTAAGACAAAGTAAAATAAAAAAGGAAAAAAGAACCCAGTAACACTACTTTATTATTAGGGTTTTGAAAGACATTCTAGCTGTCTAAAATTATTGAGTTTTTTTTTTTTAATTAAGTTTAAAGTAGGCCAGCTTCAAACTAGCTGGAGTCAGTGCTAACCTATATTCTTTGCCTTATTTTTCTTTATTGCCAAAATGCATATACATATCTATAATTTTATAAAAATAGTCAAGGTTTTTTTGAAGTTATTTTTGAGGGATAGCTAACATGAAATAAATCATAGTTAAAATGTACAATTCATTAAGTTTTGACCCAAGTATAGTCTTGAAAGAACACTGCCACAATCAATCAACACTGAAAATTATCACCTTTCTCTATTGTAATACTTTACTCCTGGCCCGCTTCACAAGACCTGTCTTAAGACAGCATTGATCTTCTGTCACTATAAATTAGTTTGCATTTTTCATAATATTTTGCAAATTGATCATATAGTATAGACTCTTCCCCCCCTGGATTTATTGATTAAGCCCATTTATTCTGAGATTTATCCATTTTGCAGCACATATCAATAGCTAATTTCTATTTCTCACTAGAATTCTACTGTATGGATGGACATATGGTAATTTATTTATTCACTTATTGTAGTACATTTGGGTAGTTTCCATTTTGAAAAGTATATATTCATACAAAGACTTTTATACAAAGCAGATAAACATTGAGCACACTCTTTGGGAACAGAATTCCTTTATGTAGCAGCACTAAAGATCAAACCCAGTCTCTCTCACATGCTAGGTTTACGCACAAGTCTTTGTATGGATATGTGCTTTCATGTCTCTTGGGTCAGTGCTAGGAGTAGAATGGATCATCTGAACTGTTATATGTTTGATATTTAGTGAAACTGTTAATTAATTTTGCAAAATGGTTGTACAATTTTACATATTCACCAGCAATGTATGAGAATTGAATTTACACTCCTAATAGCTGTGCCATGCTGTATCCCTGTGGTCTTAATATGCATTTTCCAGCTAACTAATTAATGATGTTGACCATCTTGAAATGTACTATTTGCCCCCTGTACATCTTCTTTAATGACATTTTTGTTATTATTTGCCCAATGCTTACTGCTTTTATTATTTTTCTGTCTATTGCTTATAGTTTCTATTCATATTGGATACAATTACTTTATGAAATATTTAATTTGCAAATATTTTCCCTGTGTCTTAGCTTTTTATGTTACAAACAATATTTTGATGATGGAGTCAAAATTATCAGTCATAAAATTTCTTCTTTAAGTTTTTTAGTTGTAGGATTTATAGAGATTTCTTATGAGGAATTTATGAACAGATTTTTGCAAAATCTCTTTCTTCATATATTCAGATGATCATATGACTCTTCATTTTTATTTAATTCATTTAAATTCAGTTGGAAAACAATGTGATTTTAAAATTTTAAACATGTGGTGCATTCCTGAGAGACTGTTCATTTTATATGGGATTGGATTCTATTTGCTAAAACTTTTTTTTTAATTGTGATATCTATGTTAATGCTGCATAATGATCTGTAGCTTTCTTTCCTTGTATTTTCTTTTCCCAGTTCTGACATCAGGGCAATGCTGGCCACATAGAATAAAAGAGGAAATATTCCTTCCCCTTCAATTTTCTGGGAGTTATGTTTTATGAGATTGGTATTTCTGAAAGTTGAAAGAAATTAAATTCATTCTTTAATTTAAAGATAGAAGCATGAAAGTTGTGTATTTTATGACATACCCTGTGATTCAATACATGTATACATTGTGTAATTTATAAATCACAATAAACATGTATCTTATCAAACATTTATCATTTAAAATATTCAAAAATTTCTCTTCTGGATTTTTCAAGTATGCCATGATATATCATTATCTGTAAGTCAGTCTACTGTGCACTAACATATAAAAAATTGAAACTTTTGTTCTTAATATTTAGCATAAATCACCATTGAAGCCATATGTGCTTGCTGGGACTTTTGAGAAAGAATTTAAAGTGTAATTTAAATTTCTTTTTTTTAAGAGAGAGAGAGAGAGAGAGAGAGAGAGAGAGAGAGAGAGAGAGAGAGAAAAGAGAATTTTAATCTATTTTTTAGTTCTCGGTGAACACAACATCTTTGTATGTGGTGCTGAGGATCAAACCCAGGCCGCACGCATGCCAGGCAAGCATCACTACCACTTGAGCCACATCCTCAGCCCTAATTTAAATTTCTTAATAGTTGTAAGATGATTCAGTTTTCTATTACTTCTCAAATGAGTTCTGGCAGTTTATATCTTTCAAGCAACAGGTGAATTCCTTCTAAGTGTTTGGGTGTACCGGGGTACAGTTATTGGTAAGAGGCTATCATTTCTATAGTTGCAAATCTGTAATGATGCTGCCCCTCTCATTTCTTGAATTGCTAATTGTGTCTTTTTCAAATTATGGGTCATGATTAGTCTGGCTAAAACTTTATTTATATTACTGATTTTCTCAAAGAACATGCCTTATAAAGAAATAATCAGCTTTGGGTTTCATTGATTTTTCTTTGTTTTCATTATGTTTAATTTGCTTTTATTTAACTAGATACTTATGGTAGAAAGTAAATTTTTTTTCTCTTCATTAGAGATTCCAAAAGCCACAAATATTAGATCTTCTGTTATAGATTCACATGTTCCTGATGTGCTGTTCATTTTTTGCATAGGATTCCAACTTTTGAGCATATACACTTTTCCCAGTTTCTCTTACTAAGAGCAATTAAAAACCCTAAACATAATATAAACAATCATAAAAATACTCGAAAGGTATAGAGAGGAGGTAGTCTATCAATGTCCTCAAAGAACATCACAACTATCATGCTGACAAATGTCCAGAGTTTTCTCATACATCCCAAGTCATGTAACCATAACCATTTATCTGGACCATAGAAAGAGGAAGGAAACCTATCACAGTTTTGAGAATGAGGTTTGGAACTCGGTAGCACCATAGTAAATTGAAGTTATAACAGCTGTGGTTGTAAGCATAACTTCCATTACCAGTCAGCAGTCAAGAGGCAGTACCTCATACCCACTCTTTCAGCAGGACATATCAGGAGACTATGAGGTATTCCCAGCTACCCCAGCCAAGGCGGTATTAGGCTATGGTGGAAACTACTTTTAATAGCATCCGACTGTCATGAGATGGTGCCATGATTCACTCAGTGGAGCAGTGACCGAGGAGGTCTGCTGAAAGACAGTGTTCAATAGGATACAGTGTCCAAGTCACTTGTTGTATTAAGAATCAGGAAGGCATCAAACTGGATGAGAAAAGACAATAAGCAGATGCCAACAGTGAAATGAGCAGCTGTTGGGGTTATCTGACAGATTTTAGAGCAACCATCACAAAGAGGTTTAAGAATCAATTATGAACATGTGAGATGAATGAATAAGCAAAAGTATCAGTAAAATGTGACTTTCTCAGCAAAGACATAGGAAGGAGAATAAAGTGGAAATTAAGGGACTAATTGCATTTAAAAACCCAATGGATGGGCTCAAAAGATGAATAGAGAAAGCAGAAGGAAAATTCCTAGTAAAATTCCAATGACACTCTTCATAGAAATAGAATAAGCAGTCATGAAATTCATTTGAAGAGATAACAGGCTCAGAATAGCCAAAGCAATTCTTAGTGAGAAAAGCAAAGCAGAAAGGATCACAATATCTGACCTTAAATTATACTTCAGATTTATAGTAACAAACACAGCATGGTATTAGCAACAAAACAGACATGAAGACCAATGGAACAGAATAGAAGACACAGACATACCCACATAAATACAATTCTCTTGTACTAGACAAAGGCACCATAAACATGCATTGGAGAAAAGATAACCTCTTCAACAAATGGTACTGAGAAAACTAGAAATCCATATGTAGCAGAATAAAATTTGACCCCAGTCTCTCATTCTACACAGAACTCAACTCAGTGGACCAAAGACCTAGGTAACCCTGCACTAGAAACCCTGTACCTATTAGTAGAAAATTGAGGCCCAATATGCTATCATTTCAGCTCAGAAACAGAATTCCTCAACAAGACTCCTGAAGTGCAGGAAATAAAATCAAGAATCAATAAATGGTATCATATCAAAATAAAAAGCTTCTTCACAGCAAAAGAAACAATCAGGAAGCCTAAAGAATGGGAGAAAATCTTTGCCACCAGCACCTCAGATACAACATCAATCTCCAGGATATATAAATAACGGAAAAAAATGAAAACAAACAAAGCAAATTATTTCTCAGAAAAAGAAATATGAATAGTAACAGATACATGGACAAATGTTCAATCTCTCCAGCAATAAGAAAAAATGCAAATTAAAACTATACTTTGATTCCATCCCACTTCAGACAATGGCAATTATCAAGAATGCAAGTAACAATAGATTATGGATGTTGGGGAAAAGGTACACCCATGCATTGTTGATGGTACTGCAAATTGATACAACCACTATGGAAAGCAGTATGGAGATTACTCAGAAAACTTGGAATGGAACCACCATTTGACACAGTTATCCCACTCCTTGGTATCTACCCAAAGGACTTAAAATCAGCATACTGTAATGATGTGGCCACATCTATGTTTATAGCCACTCAATTCACAATAGCTGAACTATGGAATCAATCTAGGTATCCTTTGACAGATGATTGTATAAAGAAAATGTGGTATATATACATAATGGAATATTATTGAGCCATAAACAAGAACAACTTTATGATATTTGCCAGCAGAATGATAGATCTGGAGACGTTCCTATTAAGTGAAATAAGCAAATCCCCCCAAACCAAAGCTCAAATGTTCTTTCCAATATGTCGATGAAAACACACAACAAGCAGGGTGGGGAGGGGCATAGAGAATAGAAATTCAGTGAATTAGACAAAGGAGAATGAAGGAAAGAAAGGGGGGATAACAATAGAAAAGACAGTGGAAGGAATCTGACCCGACTTTCCTATGTACGTGCATGAATACACCACAATGACTCTCCTCACGTACAACTGCAAGACTGGGTTCTTAATTAGAATAAGATATACTACATGTTTGTAAAAATATGTCAAAATATACCCCACTGCCATGTATATCTAAAAGTAACAAATTAAATTTTAATAAAAGAATCAGTGAACCTGAAGGTAAACAACAGAAATCCCACTGTATCTGATATGAAAAAAAAAATTACATGCATGCCTATTTTTTCCCAGTTTTTCTTATACATTTATTTCTTAACATTAAAATATCTTAGTATTATCTCTTTGGCTATAAGTACATTTTTCTCCTTAAAATAGTAAGGGGACTAGAGTCCAGATTTCCTAATACCACATTAAAACCTTGTACAGATTTTAAGCTCTGTGTATCACAGGCTATCCACTCCATGCTTTTTTGACTTTGTGCTTAGGACACTATAGAACTCACAGGCACATGCTGAACTTGAAGGGGACCAGGATAGACAAAGCCAGTTCCTCTGATTCAGATTTTCTTAGGGTCTGTAATAGTCCTGTGCCAAATCCACTTCCACATTTTTTATTTTACTCCCTATTCTAATGTGTTATGGTTGTGGATGTGAGGTAGAAAGGTGGTCAGCCAAGTGGACATCAGCCATATTTCTCTTCCATTCAGTTTTGTTGTCAGAGGAAATAAAAATTTCAGTTAAAGGGAAGTAGATTTAAAGTCAGACAGACAGGGTTTAAATTTCTCCAGTCCCAGTTCCTAATTGTGTGGCCTCAGACATCGTACTTAATTGCTTAATTTCTTCTTTATGACTCAATCTCCACATATGTGTGCCTCTGCCTGTTCTATTGTATACACACACACACACTCACACACACACACGCACACACACACATGCACATATATATGTATACATATCAGCTCCATTTTCTGTTTTCTTGAAAAATATTTATGAACTATGCCTTGATGTGATATGATGTATGTGTTTGTATGTGTGTGTCTGTGTGTGTGTGTGTGTGTGTGTGTGTGTGCACGTCCCATGTAAGTTCTTAAGGGTCAGAATAACTTGGAGCAGGACTATTCGAAGTCAGGATAAGATAAAGTGCTATTAGAGAATTATTTGACTAGTGTTCTTTCTTTGAACCCCAAAGAATAACTTAAAAACAAGTTGGGACTCAATATCCTGGGAGTCTCTGAGAACAGAGAATGTTTGTTAGAATAAGGGGATCCATACACTGCAAAGGGAAACATATATATTACTGTATGGTTAACTTAGTCACTTCATATACAGCCTACTAGATACACTATGCAGTGTTTTCAAATGCTAACTTGTGTTTTCTCTTCATTCCAAAACTGAAATTTCTTATACCTGTATCCAAGATAATGAGGTATTCACTTTCTTGAACTCACCCTAACAGTGTGTTATATTCCAGTACTTATCACCGATGTAGATTCAGAACTTTTATCCCATTTCATCCTGGTGCTGAAATAATGGATTACTTGATTTGACTCTTTGAATAGTGCTCTATCTTTTGTGTATGTGAAGGATTCTAATAATGTACAACCAATAGCAAATGACTTCTGAGGGGCCTTTACAATTTTCTTGTATTTTTTTCCATTCTTCTGCCAAAATATTTTTATTTTAACCAGAGAATGATTCTCTCTGAAGTGAGAATTCATCATTAGAGTGTTTGTTCCCAATTTGGTGACCAGCTGTTTTCTCTCAGACAAATTGGGTCAAAGTAAAGGGAATTTGACCTTACCCCTTGGAAGCAGCTAGTCATTTTGAAGGAATACAACTAATCCTTGCTCACTTTCTCTTTCTTCTCCGTCTTTCTCTGTTCAATTACTTTATTCTCTATTCCTTTTTGCCTCTGCATACCCCAAATTTCACAGTTCTGTGTTATTTGTAAAGCGACCCTTCTTGATCTCTTGATCTGGAGACAAATTTTGTGCTGGTATACAAATATGACTCTACGTCACTCCTATAGTATTATACTTCCCTAATTCCAGATCCTTCAGGACAGACTCCCTAAAATTCCAATGAGAAATGAAACTCAATAGCCAAGGGACTTAAAAGTTCCATATGGCTGTCTAAATTAAGGTGCTCTGATGGAAAAGAGAAGAACTCTGTTTTGGTTCAGCAAAACATACATTGATCATAGTAAACAGAAGGTACTGAATTCTAAATTTCATGTCCCAAAGTACACACAAAATTGGGTAGGAAAATTCCTAATTCATTCTGTGATCCAGACAAATTCAAATTATTGCTCAAAAAGCAGCAAGTTCACAGTCCTGAAATCAGCCATTTAATGAGAAATAGAAGACATAAGATAATAGCTTATTGCAAATAGTTGTGCACACTTCCTGTTTTTTTTCTTTCTAAATTACTTTTCAGGTCTGGTAATACTGTTGCCTTTCTATGGCACAAATGAGTTTTTAGAAGTTGCCCTTATCTCCCAAGGAGAGGAGCAAAAACTGACCTTAATTGTGATCTCTCTGTATTTATAATACCTGTAACTGCACATACAGGATTCTGAAGCACTGCTGATAGTGTGAAAATGTGGCACACTGTCTTGTGGCAATATTTCTCCGCTTTTTTTCCTGATCATTCTGTCCTTGACCAGAGTATTCATATGGAGGGGAGCATGGAGTAGAACTAGAAAAGCTGTATTATTTATTAAGTCAGGGTGAATTAAAGATCATTAAACTCGGGATATACTCTTTAAAAATGGAAAAGAAAAATCAAACAATAACTTTAGAAAAACAGTAATTTGAAAAGACAGATTTTTGATGATAGCTTATTAAAAATTAAATCAAATGCTCAGCCACTTCTGCGGGCATTAATGCATTATAAAGAAATCCCTTTTGTTCTGACAGTTGAAGTAGGAGACCATATCTTTTGTCTTGGCCTTAGTTTCTGTGTGGTTGCCTGGAAACCCAGTCTCTTAGAGGCATTTGCCCATCAAAGTGCAGTTAAGGTAACACATTAAGTATTCAGATGGAGATTATTAGAAAGAAGTAGAGTGAGGGTAGATTAAACAAATAATCAATGAGTTGTTTATGTATAGGTACATTCTAAAATTTCTCATAATACCTGAGTAAGATTATAGAAGAATTGAGTCAAATCTCAAAGAAAATCATAAAAAAACGTGGAGTGATTTCTTTCTTAAGTGAACAACAACAAATATATACATAGGCTTCTCTGTAGTTAAGGAACGATGTGCAGAAGCTCATTATCAGCACAGTAAAACAATTAACAATTGACTGTGTGCCAAGCACTTTCCTTGTGAATGTTCCAGCATTGCCCCAGATTGGTTCAGATTGGCCAACCACATTGTTAATCCAATTACTTTGTGAGGTCACAGCAAAGACACCAAACAGTGTAGTTAAATGTGATATATCTGGGGCTGTGGCTCAGTGGCGGAGCTTTTGCCTAACATGTGTGAAGCACTGGGTTTGATCCTTAGCACTGCATACAAAAATAAGCAAATAAAATAAAGGCATGTTGTCCATCTACAACTACAAAAACTTTTTTAAAATATGAAGCTATGATTTTATGTGGATTATATTCTATTGTTTGCCTGCATTTGTCTTTCATATAGCTTTATCTTCTTTGTAGTAAATTAGAATTAGTAATAAAACACTGAAGATTAAAGTGTATCTACCAATTCTGTTAGTTAGGATTTCCAAATAGAAAAAATAAAGTAGATGTCTATAGTAAACATTTCACCACATACATACATGATACTATATATTCACTTTGCCATCAAAACTTTGGGACAAGGAGATAATTTTTTAAATAGTTTTTAAAATTGTAATTGGACACAATATCTTTATTTTATTTATTTCTTTTAATGTGGTGCTGAGGATCGAACCCAGTGCCTCGCACATGCTAGGTGAGTGCTCTACTGCTGAGCCACAACCCCAGCCCCAAGGAGATAATTTTTAATCTGTAAAAAAGTGGTATGTATTAAGATCCAAATAAGACAGTATTAGTGAGTATATACACACATCTTCTAAGAAGTTCCTAAAGTCTATGCATATGAAAACACTTCTGCTGGGACATTTTTTTGGATTCCATCTGTGCACACCAGAAATATTCAACTAAAATTCTTCATGTTGAATCTAACTTCTAATTTTGTTTATCACAGTAATTCAATAAGGACTTAACTATAGAATTTTAATAGTTGTTGCAGTAAATGGATTGTTAGTACCTTTTGTTCATTGTGATATACTAGTAGGGACAATCACTTGTGATTCTATGTTGGAATGCATGCCAGGTTTAAAGAGAATCTGTAGAAATGCAGTGTGAGTTCATATTCTACAGACTGCCAGTTGCCATCCATCACATAGAACTCTCTCATTCTTTCATACAAAGGCATAGTTATGGTACTTTATTAAATATATTCATCAATGCATGATGCCTAACCCATGAAACTCAGAAGACCTCTCCCTATTCACAGAGGTGGTATTGATAGAATAAAAGAAAATAAGCTAACAATAGTCATACAGGACTCCTCATTGCACTGTGGGAATTATGAACTCTAATTATCTCAGTGTCTGGTGCTTAATAGTGTAAGGAAAGAGAGACTTTCCTCTTTACCTTTTTAAATTCTGTGGTTAGAATCTGTGAACTGAATGAACAAAAAACCAGGTTAACGAGAAAAGCATATACAGTTTATTTTAGCTAATATGTTAATTTTTATGTGCTCATAGGGACTTTCATTGAAATGGAATAAAGACCCAAAGAAAGGCTAGACCTGGGTACATACATACCATTTTAACAAAGGGCAATAAATTATGGAAATACAACCAAAAAAGGGGAAAAGGGAGTTTGAGAGCAAATTGTGTGAAAGTAATAAGAAAATATATGGGCGTATATGTGGGAAATATATTGGTATATATATATATATAGGTGTATATACATAGGTCACTAATAGAAGCAGAGGTTATTATAGTAAAGTTTACTTGTACGTATTCATCTCTATATTAATTCTCCATCTCCAGTGATAAGAATATCCTCTTCCTGGTAGTGAAATTTGTGTCCTAGTTGTTTTTAGGAAGAGAGTCTTTCTTGCATGGGGAGTTTTGCATGTGGCTTCTAGTCAGAAAAATTAAGATGCCATGGTGGCACATTTTGAAGTAGCAAGTTCTTATCCCCTATAATAGTAAATTATTTTAAACAAATGAGTGTGTTATAGGTGATATTGAAACAAGATGCAAATAAAACAATTTGTAGAATGACAGGAAAAACAAAAACATAATTTTATGTGTAGTATTTAATAATTTATATTAATAAATATTGAATAATATTAGTGTAAATTATTATTAAGTATTTTGCTTCAATTCTGATATTTGGCCCAAGACCCATTAAAATTGAAATTTTTATGTAACAGCACCTGAATAGCGTATTCTGACAATTGCTTATTTTGTGGGCTTTCTTAAAATATTTCACCAAATTGAAAAAACAAAACCAAATAATCTCATAATTTTTAGGAGCAAAGATTAAAATACTATGAAAATTTGTATTGCATTGCTAAAGAAAGGTTGTTGGGGTTTTAAAATCATTTTTTATACCTTCACATATCATTCTTAGCAAAGCCTAACCAAGGTTAGCTTGTACAGATATGAATTCTATTACCATTGTTCAAATTATTATCATATGCAATGTCAGAAAGACTAGTATTTTTATTTTCTATTGATATTTGTTTTTAATTTATAAGCAAGGTTAGTTATCATACTCACATTTGGCTTAATAGATTTTTTATGCATAAGAATGGATTTTGTTTTCTGCCTGCAAAGAAAACCAAAAAACAAAACAAAAATGACCAAAAAAAAAATTAAAAATAGCTCAGTGCAACCTGAATCAAATATCCTTTTCATTTTACTATTCTCAGCAGGGTTGAAATTACATTGAGCCAAGATGTAGCAGTGCTGTGTTGAAGTTGTTTGTCTTTTAAGGTTCAGTGAAAATCACTGTGAGGTTCTGACCTTTCCTACAGATAGTATGTGTTTAGGGGATGTTTCAGTATTTGTTATGAGTTCCTTAGGATCCTATTATAAATGGTTGAGTAAATCCCCAAACGTTCAACTTCATGCCATACAAAAGAAAATCATTTCAAAACAATAAATAATTCCCAGGGTAAAAATGAGAACACACATATTTTTTGCAAACTAGTCAAGAAAAATAGTTGGATTTAAATGTGTTTTTTTTTCAAATCTAAATAATTTAAACATTTCTGTTGAAAATATTGATGGCCAAGTACAAATGCACACTTGTACTCTTTTCTGTAAGTACTCAAAATCATGAGGCAGTGATGGGGAAATTAAATGTTGAAAGTAATAGTATTTTTATATTAATTGACAAGTAATAAAGAAGAAAATACAGCAGCATTGGTCTTATAACCAGTCAAGCATAACAGAAAAAGCAAGGGTTTGGCATCAAACAGATTCTAAAATGAACTCAGTTATTAAATGTGTGAGTTTTCTCAATACATATAACCTATAGGTTCCCCATATATAAAATGGGAGGGAATGGGAGGGGGTAGGAGATGAGCAAGAAAGGTGGAATGTGATGGACATCATTATACAAAGTACATGTATCAAGACATGAACTGGGTGTCAACATACTTTATATACAAACAGAGATACAAAAATTGTGGTATATATGTGTATTAAGAATTGTAATGCAAAACAACAACAACAACAAAGTACATGTATAAAGGCAAAAAAAAAGAATAGCATTACCTTAGATAGAGGGAAGTGAAAGGAGGGGAAGGCAGGGGATGTGGGAATAAGTTAGATAGTAGAATGAAACAGACATTATTACTTTATGTAGGTATGTGACTGTATGACCAATATGACTCTACAATATGTATACTCAGAAAAATGAGAAATTGTATCCCATCTATGTATGATATATCAAAGTATATAAGTGCATTCTACTGTCCTGTATAACTAATTAAAACAAATAAAAAATGCACGTGATGATACCTATATAAGGTTTTCAGGAAGCACATATTTAAATGTCTAGCCATGTTAGTCAACTTATTATTTTATGGCAAAAATACCTGACATAAACAATTAAAGGATAAAAAGTTTAACGTGGTTCGCCATTTAGAAGTTTTAGACCATGGTCAATTGACTCCTTGTTTGGAGCCTGAGATGAGGCAGAACATTGTGGCAGAGGAAAGCTGGTCAACTCCTAGTGGTCAGGAATCAGCAAAGGAGAAGACAGGGCCAAGTAAAAGTTATAGTGCCCAAGGGCATGTCCCTAGTGATTCACTTCCTCCAATCATGCCCCACCTATCTCTTCATTCAGCTTTCAATGGATTAATCCTCCAATGAGATTAGAGCCATTCTGATTCAACCACTTTCCAAAAGCCCTGCCTTTGAACTTGGGTGCACTGGGGACCAACCCCTCAAAACATGAGTCTTTGGAGAACATTTCATATTCAAACCATATCAGTAATACAAGTTAGGGACTCAAAAGTTAGTATTTGTTGTGATACTACCATGAACACAAAAAATTAAATGCTGTGGTATGATTTTAGTATGTCTCCCAAAATTCTTATGTTGAAACTTAATCACCAATATCATAGTTGTAAGATGTGGATGTTAGAAAACATTAATCTGTAAACATAGAACCCTCCAGGATTTGATTAGGGTCCTAGAAAAAGGGCTGGATAATAGTGGGTTGTTCCCTCTACTGTTTGAGGATAGAACCTTCATTCTCTCTATAGGAAACAGCAACAGGGCTCTGTCTTAGAAGCAGAGTGCAGCTTTTGCCAGATACCAAATCTATGCCCTTGGACTTCCTAGCCTCTAGAACTATGAGATAGGTAGATTTCACAATTTTCTTATTCTTTCATTCATTAATAATTAGATGGTTTTTTAAATCTTGGCAATTGTGATTAATGTTTAGCATAGATATCTCTTTGAAATCCTGATTCTGTTTGATTGGATTTCTTTCTTTGTTTTGTTGATGATGTTTTATATGTTCTTTTTGTTTTGTTTTTCAAGCATACCCAGCAGAGGAATCACTGGGATCATAGAGCAATTCAATTTTCAATTTCTTGAGGAATCTCCACACTGATTTTTACATAGCTATACCAATTTGTATTCCTAGAGTAGAGAGTCCAGAAATAAATCCATTCATATATAATCAACAAATTTTCAATGAGAACACCTAGACAATAGTCTCTTCATAAATGGTGTCTGAAAACTGTTTAGCAACATGGAAAAGAACTAAATTGGATCCTTATACTATGCACAATAATCAACTCAAAATGGATTGAAGGTATAAACATAAGACCAGATACTTCAAAACCCCTGGAAGAAAGCAAAAGGAAATATTTTCTTAATATTAGATTTGGCAACAGGTTTTTTTTTTTTTTTGGCTATAACACCAAAACACAGACAACAAATACAAAAATAGGCAAGCAAGACTACATCGAAGTGAATGTTTCTGCACAGCAAAGGACAAAATCAACAAAACAAAAAGGCAAACTATGGATTGGGAGATATATTTCCAAAGCAAACTAGAACCTCTCAAGCCAAAAAGGCCAAGAAATTCTAAGTGGTGAAGTACAATGGTCATTTCTTCAATGCTCAATTAATCTAGGCACTCTCTAGTAATTAGCAGTATGGTCTTTTTTTTCTTCTTCTTCTTAAAACACTCCTTCCCTAGGAATTCATGATATATTTTATATTCCAAGAATTGTTACAATATGTGTCTGCTTCAACATATCTGTCTTAGAGTATAACTTAGTATTTATTTCCAAGAGGGACTAACAGGAACTAAATTTACCCAAATTACAATAACAATTAAAAATCTAGATACATCAGAAAAAGGTTTTCAAGATATCAGACATCAAGCAACAAAAGAAGACAATTCTTAGAAAATAAGGAAATAAAATTAAGAATTCTTCCTGCATTGCCTTGTCTTTCTATTTTTTTTTTAAATCAGCAGCATAGAAAGGGGACAGCCAGATCAAATTCCATGTTCTTGCTAAATTAAGAAGTTGGAGCTGGAAAAAAAAAAAGTTGGAGCTGGAAGTCAATAAAGGCAGGACAGTAAGTTTACATGGTTAAGGTACCAAAGGGGGAACTTATAAAGAGAATTCTAGAGATCTGCAGGAGTTCGCCCTTAAATATTCATCAGAGTACTGATTAGTGCATGTGTCTGAGGAAATTATTTACGATTAGGGAAAGAAAATCTGAAAGGATAAGACACAACAATGCCTGGAGCTCACACAGATCAAAATATTTTTTGTTCCTTGCGATAGCTGGAAAATCTCATAAATCCCAGGGCAACAGGTACAGTACTCAAAAAGATTTCTATCTCAGTAGTGAGATAGAAATACTTAAATACCTAAAATACTTCTAGGCTAAAGACCAACTTTACCTGCCTCATAAAGTTAAAAAAGAAAGAATCAAAATCATCAAATTTATTCTAAAAATGTATGGCATCCCAAAATAAAATTTAACTGTATGTATCAAAATACAAAATAGACAGCACTCCAAAATGTAACATTCCCAATTTTGCATCCAATATAAAACTACCAGTCATTCAAAGATATAGGAAAATATACCTGGGATGAAAAAGAAACAATAAGCAAAATACTGAAAACAACTTAGAAATTAAGCAGATGACATTATTACTGGAAAAGGGAAATTGAAACTGTTACTATGATAGGTACTGATTCATTTATTGTTAAGAAACTAGAAAAAGCATTAGTTTTGTAGGGGCATGAAATATGTGGAGCTGTATTGAACTTTTAAAGATGAAAACTGCAATAGATTAGATTACATATACAAATGTGTGTGTGTGTGTGTGTGTGTGTGTGTGTGTGTACACAGTGATGGGATTAATTGAAGATTAGACTTGAAAAAGGAAAAAATACTGAAAGAATAAAACATAGCAGTAAAATTTACATGTAGTAATATACAAAAAAAAAGAGCCTGGATAAAAAATACCAGAGTATCAATGAGCTTTAAAAAAAATCAAGCAGACCATGATTTGTGGAAGTATATTTCCTAAATGAGAGATGAGGAAATAGAAAAAAAATATTCATGAAGCTTAATAACATGAAACAAAAGAAACAGGAATAAAAGTTATCAAAGTAGATTATAATAAAATTGGATAATATCAGTGATGGAAAGAAAATCTTGAAGTAAACATGGAAAAAATACAAAAGAACAAAATTAAGTGTGATGGCAGATTTCTCATTGGAAAAAATGAAAATGAGACAAGAATGAAGCAACATCTTTAAAGAACTGAAAGAAAATAACCTGTCAGAGAGTTTGTTTAAGAAATAAGAAGGCTTCCCAGTGGCTTTGGAGTCCGAGGCAAGTTCAAACCCAGACTCAGCAACTTAGCAGGGCCTATCTTAAAATAAATAAGAGATGGAGATTTGGCTCAGTGGTTAAGCACCCCTTGTGTTCAATCTCAGAGTGTGTGTGTATATGAAAAAAAAAAAGAAATAAGAAGGCTAGAAGAATTAATTAGGTCTTCCCTTCAAGTGCATTAAAAGCAGCTCTTTATGCTGAACTAAAATTTAGCAGATGAATATCTCAACTTAGATGAAGGATTGGAGAACATCAGTACCTAGGGGATTTAAATGTTTTTCTCATTTTTCAAAACTTCTTCAAAGGTAATTGACTATTTAAAGCATAATTTCTAAAAGCATATTATGGCATGTAAACATGTTAGAAATACAAAGTTTGCTAACTATTAAAAAATGCAGAAGTTACTAGAGTAAAATGTTGTACTTACAGGACAGGTAGCTTATACTGGATATATGAAGATGTACAATGGCACTTGAAAATAGAATATATTAAGTTAAAGGTGCATACTAAAAGCTCTAAAGCAATCTGGAGAGGCTATACCACTATCTGCCAAAGTATATTTCAGAGCAAAAGTAAAATATATTATCAGGGATAAAGAGTGTCCATTAATAAAAAAGGATATAAAAAAGATATAAAAATAAGAATGTTAATACAATGACAAATTGTAAAACTTAAAAAAAGCTAATAGAACTTCAAGGAAAAATACATATTCACAAATATTGTCAAAGACTTCAACATCTCTTTCTTATTAATAGAATGATAATTTGGAGACTTACCTGTCAGACACTTTACCTCACTGACACTTATGTAATATACAAATCAGTAATAGAAAGATACACATCATTTCTAGGTACACTTATAATATTTAACAGAAGAGATTATTTATATACCTTTAAAATCTCAATACATTTAAAAGGATTTTCGTATATTTTTACATTTATTTATTAGGATTTTCCCTCTCTCTCTCTCTCTCTCTCTCTCTCTCTCTCTCTCTCTCTCTCGGAGTGTGTGTGTGTGTGTGTGTGTGTGTGTGTGTGTGTGTGTAAGATGTTTTGAGTTCTTTATGTATTCTGGTTATTACTCCTCTGTCAGTAGAGTAGCTGGCAAAGATTTTCTCCCATTCCATAGGTTCTCTCTTCACTCTATTGATTGTTTCTGTTGCTGTGTAGAAGTTTTTTTAATAAGATGAAATCTATTGTCATTTTTTTGCATTATTTTCTGAGCTATAGGAACTCTATTGAGGAAGTCATTGTCTACACATATAGCTGAAAATGTTTCTCCTATATTTTCTTCTGGCAGTTTCAATATTTTAGGTTTTATACTTAGTACTTCTTAAAAGGAGTACAAAAGATCAATAATTGTATGAAAAGGCATTCAACATCTTTACCCTTCAGGGAAATGAAAATTGAAACTACATTGAGATTCTAGCTCACCTAAGTCAGAATGGCATTCAGCAAAAGTCCAAATAACAATAAATGTTCTCGAGATTTTAGGAAAAAAGTAACCCTTATACACTGTTAGTGTAAATGTACTGCCGCTAAGGAAATCAGCATGGAATTTCCTCAGAAAACTAAAAACAGAACTACCATATGGCCTAGCTATACCACGCCTCAATACACATCTGAAAAAATAAGAGTATACTATAAAAATACCTGTATGACATGTTATATCAGCATAGTTCCCACTAGCCAATTGAATCAGGCTAGCTGTCCATCACCAAATGAATGAATACATAAAGCATACATATACACTAACAGAATGTCACTCAGCCCTAAAAAGAATCCCGTGAATCCAGTGTACAAAATGTCATTTTCAGAAAAATGGATGGAACTCGATGTCATTATGCTAAGTGAAATAAGCCAGACTCAAATATCTCATGTTTTCTATCACACATGGAGGCTAAGAGGGGAAAATGATATGAACATAGAAGAAAGACTACTAGTTAAAAGGAAGGGAGCAGGAAGATGAGGGTAAGAGTGTGTAACAGGGGAGTGGAAAGGTCAAAATGTGTTATCAAGGACCTAGGCATTACACCAGAGACCCTGCACCTACTGGAAGAAAAAGTCAGCCCAAATCTCCATTGTGTCAGCTTAGGAACTGACTTCCTCAACAAGACTCCTAAAGTAAAAAATCTAAAATGAAAAAATCAGTAAATGGAGCTGGATGAGGTGGTATGCAACTATAAACCCAGCAGCTCAGGAGGCTGAAAGGCAGGAGGATGGTGAGTTCACAGCCAGCCTCAGCAAAAGCAAGGTGCTAAGAAACTCAGTGAAAACCTGTCTCTAAACAAAATACAAAATAGGATTGGGGATGTGGCTCAGTGGTTGAGTGCCCCTGAGTTCAATCCCTGGTACTAGTCCCAAATAAAGAATCAATAAATGATAATGTGTCAAACTAAAAATCTTCACAGCAAAGGAAATAATCAAGAATATAAACAGAGAGACTACAGAATGGGAGAAAATCTTTGCTACCTCCACCTTAGAGCATTAATTTCCAAACTTCAGGCTATATAAAAAATCATAAAACTGAACAACAACAGCAATAAATAACCCAATCAATACATAAGCAAAAAAAAAAAAAAACTGAACAGACACTTCACAGAAGAAGAAACATGAATAGTCAAAAAATACATGAAAAAAATGCTCAAAATCATTAGCAATTATAGAAATGAAAATTAAAACTACACTGAGATTCTATCTCACTCCAGTCAGAATGGCAATTATCAAGAATACAAATAACAATAAATATTGGGAGGATGTGAGGAAAAAGGTACACTGTGCATTGCTGACGGTACTGCAAATTGGTTCAACCACTATGGAAAGCAATATAGAGATTTCTCAGAAAACTTGGAATGGAACCACCATTTGGCCCAGTTATCCCACTCCTCAACCTATACCTAAAAGACATAAAACCAGTAATATTCCATTGTGTATAAATGCCACATTTTTTTTTTAATCCATGCATCCACTGCAGGACTTTTAGGTTGGCTCCACAGTTTAGCTATTGTCAATTGTGCTGCTATAAACATTGATATGGCTGTGTCCCTGTGGTATGCTGTTTTTAAGTCCTTTGGGTATAGTCCTAGGAGAAGGATAGCTGGGTCAATTGGTGATTCCATTCCCAGATTTCCAAGGAATCTCCATACTGCTTTCCATATTGGCTGCACCATTTTGCAGTCCCACCAGGAATGTATGAGTATACCTTTTTCCCCACATCTTTGCCAACAGTTGTTTGTTTGTTTGTTTGTTTTTTATAAAGAGAAAGAGAGGATCTTTTTTGTAGATGGACACAACACAATGCCTTGATTTTTATGTGGTGCTGAGAATCGAACCCGGGTCTCTCCCATACTAAGCGAGAGCTCTACTGCTGAGCTACAATCCCAGCCCACCAACACTTGTTTTGAAAAAAATAATAATAATAAAATTAATTTTAAAAAAAGAAAAAATACTTAAAATAAGCATACTGTAGTGGTGCAGGCACATGAATGTTCATGGCAGTTCAATTCACAATAGCTAAGATATGGGTACCAACTTAGGGGCCCTTTATCCATAGCTGAATGGATAAAGAAAATGTGTTACATATACACAATGGAATATTACTTAGCCTTAAAGAGAAATGAAATTATGGCATTTGTCAGTAAATGAATGGAACTGGAAGCTATCATGCTAAGTGAAATAAGCCTGTTCCAAAAAACCAAAAGTCAAATGTTCTCTCTGATATGCAGATGCCAACCTACAATAAGTGGGGCAAGGAATAGAATGGAGGTTAACTGGGTTGGGATAGTGGGAATAGTGGGAAGGGGTGATGAGACCAGAAAAAGGAGTACATTGAATTGGAAATAACTTTCCTATGTTCATATATGAATACACGACCAGTGTAAGTTCACATCATGTAAAACCACAACAATGGGAAATTATACACCATGTATGTATGATATGATATGGTAAAATATATTCTACTGTCAGATATAACTAAAAAGAACAAATAAAAACAGAAAATAAATAAATAATAAATTAAAATGTGGTGTATAAACATATGAATATGACACAATGAACCCCACACTCTGTATAATCAATATGCACTAATAGGAATATAAAGTGAAAGGATTCAAGGGATTAAGTAACTCAAATATGTAAAATACTTGGAATAATCTCACAAATTATATTAAAAAACTATACACTGAAAAGCAAAATTTATTGCTGAGAGTAACTAAAGGAAACTTAATAGATGGAGAGATATATTATGTTCATGATTCAGAATAACTAATATTGTTTAAAATATTAATTCCTTATTAATTTAGCTATATATTCAAAATAATTTCAATACAAATTCTAGTAGGCTTTTAAAGAAATTGAGAAACTATTTCTAAAATGCATATGGAAATGCAAAGGGTCTGGAATAAACAAAACAATTTTGAGAAACAGACTAACATTAATTATTACCAGAATTCAAGTGTCATTATGAAGCTGTAATAATCAGGACAGTATGGTATTGATATAGAAATAGAAAAGGAGATCATTAGAATGGAAGAGAGTCCAGAATAAACTAAAACAAATTGGACTAATAGATTTTTTAAAAGCAGATATTGAAAATTCAATGGTGAAAGTGTTGTCTTTTTAACAAATGATACTGGAACAATTGAATATATGGAAAACGATTGCAGCAACAAACCCTTTCAATTTATATCTCATACTAGGTATAAATAATAATAATAATATTACTTCAAAATGGATCACAGACCTAACTCTAAAACCTTAAACTATATAATTTCTAGAAGGAAAACATGAAAAATATTTGTGATGTTAAATTAGGGAAATTTTTTTGTAAAGACACTAAAAACATGATGTACACACTCAAATAATTGCTAAATATGACTTTTGATATTAAAACTTCTGTTCTTTGATGATAGTGCTAATGCAACATAAGTGTAGTTTTCAGAATGGGAGAGAGCATTCACTGATCACATATCTGATAAATTAATTGTATCCAGTATAAATAAGGACTCTCAAAATTCAAGAATTAAAGAAAATAGCAATAGAGCAAAGGGTTTGAATTGATTATCTTCCCAAAGAAGACATATAGATGGAAAATACCTAAATTAGTCAATGGAAAATGAAATTAAAACCACAATGAGATACCAATAACATGACTAAAAGGAATGAACAAAAATGATCATACTAAGTGCTGGTAAGGATGTAGAGGAACTGGAATTATCCAGAACTCTGATGAAACCATAAACTGTTACAACCACTTCAAAAACCAATTAGTTTTTCTAAAAAGTTAAATAGACACCTATATTATATTACAGCTGTACTACTAAACATTTATTCAAGAGAGAGAAATGTGTATATCAGTACAGAATATTATACATAGATGATCAAAGCAGTTTGTTAATAGCCAAATATGGAAAATGGCCAAAATGTACATCAATAGATGACTATATAAGTTGTGATATAGCCATATAGTTGAATACTATTCAGTCAGTAATAAAAAGAATTAACTACTAATATATACAACATAAATCCCAAATTATAACAATTATCATAGATTAATTCCAAATATCAATTATCATCAATCACCATCTACATCTTGATTATGGTGATTATTTCATACTTCTACACACATCCCAAACTTAAATTGTTTGATATAAGTATGAGCAATATTATATGTAAGTTATATTTTACTAAATTCGTTTTTTAAAAAAACAAATTCTAGGTGATTCACATTATTAATATGAATTAATGTGAATTTTCAGTTAGTTATTTGATCTCTGTGTTCCTCTATTTCCCTACCTATTAATTTGGATAATTATCATGTCACCTACAAAGCTAGCTAGTGGTGGTGGTATGTTTTAGTGAGCTAATTTCTGTAAACATCCTTGGATGCATGGAACATAATATGGAATTATTTTTCAGATGGGCTCAATGTCTAGGAAAAGGGGTGTTTCTCTTTGGATTCATGGACCACATCTTTCTCTGATTTAATGAGAATCTACTCCTTCTTTCAATCACATGTAACAATGGAAAGTGCTCATCTGAGGTTATAAATATTTGTATTTGGCATAGCTAAATGCTTGTAATTTAAGAATTAATAGAATTGTATGATTTTAGTTTTACTGAAAGAGAATTGAATGCCAAAACAGATTTTTCTCATTCTTCTAAAGACATTTTCCATGTTTTCTTATTTACTCTCTAAGTTCTGTGCCACTATAGAGCTCTCAGGATGAACAGAATGCTTCATCAATGTCTTTGCAAATAACAGATCCAACAGTTTTTTAATTGCTAGTTGTTACTCAGGCAATTGTTTTGTTTTTGTGAATCTTTCATTCTGGAATTCCTTCCATTCCTGCCATCTCTTAAGTGCCATAAACTAAGTTTCAACATAAATTTTCATGGAATGAGTACTTGTTACAAAACAGAAAACACCATTGAATAGCTAGAGATACGTTTCACTCCAACCCCAGCTTGCTGGTAATAACTGGGATTTGTCCACCGTATATACAGCTGTTTACTAACAATATCACTGGACTGAAATACCATATCTGAGAAACCAAACTAAGTATGCTTGGTTTTTTATTTAGTGGAACTGAAAGCAGCTGCATTTCTGTTTGAATTGCTCCCTGAGCTCTTCTGCAAATATATAAAAGGATGTTATAAATAAGTTACGAGTTGATGATTCTCATTTATCAGTGAGGGCAGCCTAAGTAAAAGCAGTAGCAGGAAGAAAAGGAGGCAAAATATTAGCAAATCCTTCATAAGTATAGGGTGAGTTAATCATTCAGAAAATATTCTCAGGGAACCTGAAGAAATATTTAAGGCTAAGAATAATATCTTTTCTTTGAGAGAGATAGAAAGGAGATGCATCTTTTGTAGGATTAGATGCAAGATTTTATAACTTGAAGCTCTGGAATTACCAAATTAATTTTAATACCAAATGACATTTAAAGCCTAAAGGTCTGTGCATCCGTGAGTGTGCATGCATGCACCCACAAGTTGATGGGAAGTACTTAGTATTTAAGAGTGGTACAGAATGTGCAGAGTATGCAAGGCCTTGACCATCCAGCCCTTACTCACCTGTTCTCATAGGACATAGCTCTATCCTCCCAAGCCCTATATTCCTCAAGTGACAGCAGAACCAGCTACTTTTCTATTTCTGGAATGTAAACCCTAACACCTATCTTGTTCTTATGCACATGAAATCATATTTCTTTCCTTTTGAATTCCACTCTTCTTTTCATGATCATTTCCAATGCCACACTGTCTGAGATTTCTTCTCCAGTCTCCTCAGGCTAACCTGAGAACTCCCTCCTCTGGGTTCCAACAGCACCTTATGCATACTTCTGTTGTTACCAGTCATCAAAAGCACTGGGAATGAGTCTTTCCAGATGGAAGGTTTCAGACACAGAGGTCACATTTTATTTCTCTTTGTATCATTGGTAATAAAGACAGTATTTGGGATTGTAGTTGGTATCCTTTGTAGAAGTATAAACTGAATGACTCAATAACTACAAGACAAAGGAACCACCCTGGGACCTCAGAGGTAGAAAACAAGTGCAGTACCTCAGGAGCTTTAATGAGCTGATCCTGGCACTGGCAACACAGATGTGGGCTTGCAGTTGCTGGTCTCTGGCAGCTACTACTGCCCTTGTTGCCAGGCCTCCACATGCATCAGGGTCAATCCTGAATCACTGGGGAGTCTGGCTGTGTAATCATTTGAATGTGCTAAAATAAAGTGCACAATATTAGAAATAATCATCAGCAGGGATTGAGCTGAAGTAATATGATTGAAATAAGATGGTCAAAGTGGTGTTACATTCAGGTAGATGAAATGAGGCAATGGAAAATTCAAGAGAAAAAAAAAAGTAAAAAAAAAAATTTAGTGGAAAAGACCACAATAAAGACAAGTATCTCAAAATTTTGGAAAGCTCAAGAGTTAAAACAAATGCTGTAAGCTAACAAATTTAATTATTTTTAAAGAAACAAAACTATAAGAATAATTCTATGATGAAATTTACAATTGAATTTACAAAGGAAATGATTTTTAAGGAAAATAAACTATTGGAATAATTGATGTAATTTACAATATAGAGCATCAGTTCATTCCATTTCTATGAAAAGATTTCTTTCATACTATAATATTCAAAAAAATAGCCCAAGATATTTTGAAATGAAAAGTTTCTCTGGAAATATTTGGTCATCATGGCCATTCTCAATTAGTGTGTAAGTATCATATACAATATGATATTATGTAATATAGTATCCATACACAATGGTATATGATCCATATACAAACGTGATCTATATTCCCATTATACATTGCTTTAAAATGAAGCATTCATCAATTTCAAAATTTAGTGGTTTACAAAAATCATTTTACTATTATCTCTTTTAGAGGTTGACAGGGATCAGGTAGATGGTTCTCATTTGGGTCTTTTATGTGATTGCCATTGAGGGGCCTGCAATCTTCTAAGGCACACCCACTTATATTTGTGACACCTGCCTGATAAGACACAAAGAGCAGGGACTGGAAAAACCTGACATCTTTTTCCATCTCATTTTCATGTGGTTTCTCCAGAGTGGTGGCTTTAGGTTGAGTTCTTACATAGTGGATCAGAGCTCCAAAGTTGTATAACCCAAAGGAGCTAGAAATGTATTTCCTTTAAGGCTTCAGGAGTGATGCAATGTCACATCCACCACATCTGCCTAGTGAGATAATTGCAAAGACTCAGGTTCAAGGAGAGTTGATATGGACTCTGAATCTTGAAGGGTGGACCTTATAAACCACCATAAATATCTACTGTACATCTTCAAGTACAGATTAAAACACACACTCACATACACACAAAACCATTTCCTTACAAGCTTTCAGTGACTTGGGTGTCATGAATTTTCATCATGATTCAGAAATGCTTTTAGAACTGCTCATGTCTTGCTAATATGCATGACCTCCATAGACATTTAAAATGGAACTTTATCGAGTGAAATGGCAATAAATTAGAATGAGATAATAACTCCTTCATTGCCTATTTTTAGAGAGACTAATTCCTAGAGAGATTTCATAAAGTGCCTGTGATTGCAGTGGGATTGAGCTGCTCATTCTGACACTCTATCACAGGCAAAGGTTGCTTAGGAAACAGAAACTGCCAACTGTTTTTGCATCCAGGGGCTTGTTTGACGGGATAACTGATTTTTCCTCGTCCCTGTTCTCTATTTACTTGCTGCAATATCTCTGGCCAGATTCCCACATGTAGAATTTCTATTTATGCCTTATTTTCCACTCTCTTAAGAAAAATGACTGAAGCTGCTATATCTCCACTGCAAATCAAAATAAAACCATGAAAACCAAAGCAGTCACCAGGATTACTTTACTTAAAAATGCTTTTAAAAATGATTATTATTCATTGATACCACTATAGATGCCCTATACCAGTGCTCTTGACCATTCAATCTTGGTTATTGTCCCCTGAGGATTCTACCTCCCATCTGTGTCTGTGTTTAATATCAGAGATATCTGGTGTATTTGCTTATATGCTTCATGCATATCTGTGTTTTATTGGGAGAAAAAAAGTGAGATTTTTACCTCCTCGAAAACCATTATTTCTTCCTTGGGGGTGATACCACCTCTGTTGAAAATGCCCTGCAGGATGTTAAATTCAATGATTTGATAAATTTAACCAACAAATTAGAAATGCCACTGTCATTTAAGAAATACACATTTATATTTTGGTGTTTTCAAATTATTTGTAGCATCTACCTAATTGTGTTCTTATATTTAAATATCTAATGATAGTATCTACAACTAGAGGTCCACATAAAAACTTCCAGGAGGAGATATTCTTATGACCAAGTAAAGAAAACAAGGGGAATGAGGAGTTATTTCACGTACTTTAGACCTTGAGATATATCAGCAAAAGCCAGAATCAATGTTCAGAAGGAAGATGGAGCAATGCAAGAAACAAAAGCTATTGTTTGTTGTTCAGAAACATGCCACCTGAATTAAACCCCTTTCTTAATCTGAATTGCCATCTTTGAGAAGAGAACTTTTCAAAAAGGAGATCTAGCTAGTAGGTACCACAATTTTGTGTCTTGAATATTAAAACAATTAATTTATTGCTATGTTTCTGAACCAAGCATCCTATTCTCTTGTGGATTTGCAGCCCAGGTCAGAAAATCAAGGAATTGCAAAGAATTCATTACTCTACCATGAACATTGGAGGAGAGTTTAATCTAGGCATTCCTTCTCAAGCAGGGACATGAGTGCTGTCATGCGATTGTCAATTCACAGTTGTGCAGTGTTTTCTGTTCCATAACCAGGGTGTTCAGATGTATGATGTTATAGATCCTCATGGTATAAATATGAGCATGTTAAATCTTAGTTGATGCTGAATATTTTTACAGAGTTCTATTTATAATTGTAAGGTTTAAATGAACCACTGAGAACTTCAGTATATAGAATTCCAGAATTCTGATAAACTATCATGTGGAAAAAATGGAGAAGTGATTGATGTTCAGATTAAGATGGAAGTGAAATAAACTGATTGTGCTACCAACCTCAATGACCACCACCAGCAGTGTCACTGGTCCACTGTTAGAAACACTGAATCATCTTCCCAGATTTGTCCTCATAGTTACATCTTGGGGGGAGGTCTTTTTGGAATGTCTCCTCCCTCAAACAAACAAACTACCAGTCCCAAATGTGCGGATTTTCCTTGTGCATGAAGCTAATGTAGGAATCATCTTCTGTGTAGTTTTGCTTTTGTGGCCCCTCCCAACACACTGTGAAATTTTGAGCCCCTAAACAAGGCATTTCATTTGTTTCTGCATCCATAGTTGGCTGCAGAGTATGTAAACTTGTAAAATATTTTTAAGAAGGGAGAGCAAGCTGGCAGGGGAGTCCGTATTAGTTGAACAGACTTCCTTTGGTACTAACCTGGTCTGTCCTCAATATCAGCCCCTGACACTAACCATTCTTACTTCGAAGACAGCATTATTGCATTTAGGACTATTAAACTGGAGTGGGCAACTTTTCCTTGGCTTGTTAAGAAAAAAAAAAGCATCTAATTATATTCCATAACTATACACTTTTTCTTTTCATGTGTAGAAATCTCTAGAGAATAGAAAGCCAATGGGTTATCTTTCAAAGAAGAGAAAATTTGTATTTGGTTCAATCTCACTGGTATTTTTATGGTCATATTAATGCTTTTCAAGGGGCAGTCTTCCTCAGCTACAGGACAGAACTTGTCTCATTTTCTATCACCAGCCCCTATGACTTCATATAGAATTCCAGGATTCTGATAAACTGTCATGTGGGAAAATGATAAAGTGATTTATGCTCAATTTTGCTGGAAGGGAGAAATGCAAGGGCTGTCAGTCTGGGTCTTGAGAACAAATGAGTTACAGTTCATGAGGCAGCTCAATAAGGCTATCTCATTTCCCATCAGCTCCCATCACTGACAGCCAAGATTTACTAGCTGGGGAAGGGGGAGGGGTAGATTTGGTGCCAGGTGAATTGGTACTCTTATTCTATCAACCAGGCTCATATAGACAAGAGGCTACCATGAATATTTGATAGAAGCCTCTTCCCAGAAATGCTTGTGAAATGTAGCGATACTTTTCTTCCATTTGCTAGGAGCCTCTTCACTCTATCCACGTGCACCTCTTTGAAAAATGACCACTTGTAAACTACAAAGGCATTTGGGATTTTTTTGTTTTTGCTGCTCCAGCTGGTAGTGAGTTCCTCTTGGCAATCTGGGCATGCAGTGTACTAATTCATTCTCTTCCATCCTCATAGGATGAAGTGAAAAATCCCTCATCTGCTGAGGTCCTCTATAAACTACATCTGTCGTTATCCATCTGACACAGTGGCAGTGAGCATACAGCCTTCCAGCCCCCAATGTACTCAGAGAAAACAGACTTTGATCTATTGCATTTGCTGTGTTTTCCAGTTAAACAAAAGGTGAAGAGGTGGGGATGGACTCAGATGAAGCCTAAAAATCACTCTTGTTGATTTTCTTTGAAATAGAAAAATATGGCTTTGTAAATCCTGAAATATGATATGCTTCTTTTCCTTGAGACACTTGTTTCAAGTAGGAAAGGCTCTTTGGGGGTCACACTTCAGTATATTTCATAGGAATTGGATTTTTTTCCTAAAAAGAAATCACATTTAACATTTGCTCCTTTGAACCAGGGAAATGTTTGTCTAAATATCTGGTGAGAAGTTTAGTATTTACTCTACAATATTCACAATCATCTGTAGATAATTCAAATACAACTGATATATTTAATTCTTTCCTAAACTCTAATCCATGATCAATGAGTTCTAAAAGGTAATAATATGTGTTCTGTGAACATGTGGAAAATTTAGGCCATGTCATAAGTAAGATACTTTTCAGCTGCTGGATATTTTGTTTGTTTTTCTACTGGAACTACATAGGCAGATTGCTTCATTGAATCATGAAACTTTAATTTCTCATAAGGAATTGTCCAAACACTCAGTCTAATGAGATATGGAACAAAATATGTTCCTTATATGTGAATATAACACCAGTGATTGACCACTAGTGATTTTGGCACTGTGAGTTAATTTAATCTGTTAGCAGTATAGGTTTGAGTTTGCCTGAGCCATGTCCTCAGATGAAACAATGTTGAGTTGTGAGTTTGCTCATAGAATTAAGTATACAAAAGAAAGGAAGAGAATTTGAAGCTAAGGCCATGACATTTTTGAGTTTTAATTTGATTACCCACTCATATTTAGCATAATTGATATTGCACATATGTAGATACTGTTCTTGCTATGCTGAAGAGAGTAACTTACAAGCTAATCAGGAGAATAAATTATCATGAAGGGTTTCAGAAAGTTACAAATATTTTAGAGAACCAAATAGAGTGAGATAAAAGAATATGACTACTTATTGACTAGTTTGATAGTTGGATTTTCAGCTGAAATTTGAATGACTAGAAGGCATGCAGCAACTAGACATCTCAAGGAGGAGAACTCCTAGTACAATATCCCTAGAAAGAGAACTGATTAGCATGTTTGGGAAATCAAAAGAGAGTCAGAGGCCAGACCATTGAGGTCTTGGTAAATCATTAAGTTTGTCTAGAACATGAGACCTCACAATACCCTTTCTGGATCCAGGAAGTCAGATCTCCTTTAAAAGTTTCTATTAAAGAGGAAAGGAAATGTGCCATTGATGATATTCTTAACAACCATCTTGGCTAATGTTAAGTGAACATTTATTATATACCAAACATGGTATTAAGTGCTTAATGTATATTAAATCTTATGGTCCTCACAATAAATATAGAATGTATTTTATTAATAACACCATTAAACACAAGTTAACATAGTGACAATGTTTATATGTACTTCCCACAACTTATCAGGCAGTAAGGGTTGGAGCCAGGAGGTGTCTTGTTCCAGAGCCTGTGTCCATATAGGGAGACTTGTCACTGTGGAAACAGACTTAGAGAAAAGGGTTCTTGGTATTTTTTCTGAGCCCTATGTGTACAACCTATGCCATGGAATCAATAACAACCAAGCATAATATGTTTCTCAAATTCTTCTTTCTTAATTAATTCTTTACATTAAAATATCTCAAAGCCTAACATTCTCTAGTCCAGAAAGATCTAGAATTATTTGTTTATTCTAAATCCAATTTTCAGATATACAAATTCTAAAATAAAAATTAAAAACAAGTAATTTCTTCATAATTTTTCAATTGAAAAATTCCCTACTGTAAAATGCTCTATGGAAGAAATACTAAATTTGATCACTTTTAAAAGCTTCACTAACCATAATATCAAGTCTCAAGTTATAGGCACTAAACTAACAGACTTTTATTGTTAATTCATGTACTTTTGCATTTCTGCTCTAACTAAAATATTTGTGCCTTAAATTCTTTCATTTGGTAGAGTGATGAAATAATATTCAGAATATTGTTAAGATTTGTAATCAATATGCATTAATGACAAAATTTTGTTCCTTAAAACTAGCCTAGGTAGAAGTCCTCCTTAGCATGTGTGAGGCATGGGGCTCAATTCCCAGCACACACACGCACACACACACATACAAACAAACAAAATAAAATAAAATAAAACCTTTTATTTGTAGCATCAGTGTTTTTTATGATAAATTAATCTTTTTGATAATTAATTCCTCTCAGTCAATTCCTCTAAATCCCAAATGAGAGACCAAAAATTCATAAATGTTTATTCCTCTATCATGAGGCTATCAGAAAACACCATTTTATTTAATCATGAAGTTCAATACTGATCTATTTCATAATAATCAATAGCTAAGAATAAAAGAGGACCTCAAGTTTTAGTCCATTCATATAAGCATATGCATATTTTGGGAACATAGAAACATATCTGAATAAAACCTTTCCTCCCCAGAATTGAAATCTACTGGGAATAAAATTGCTCTTGGCTCCTCTCCCCATAGTCCATGCCTGTCCCAGAAGAAATCCCCTGGCCTCTGCACTTAGGGCATATCCAGAATCCCACCTGTCCTCTCACCTCCACACTGCACCAGGCTACCATTTTCTCCACCCTGATATCTACTGGGTCCTGCTTTCATTCCCAGCAGAGCAGCCAGAGTGCCCAGCTTGTCACTTCTCCCCCGACGCACCCCCAAAGGTTTTTCATTTCCTGCAGATAAATTCAGCAGCGGCTCTAAGGATCTCCTGAGTGGTCTTAGCTCCCCTACTCCCTTCTCCCTTCTCACCTTTTTTACTCTTCTTTTAGACTCACTGGTTTCCAACACTGCAGGCATATGTTGTCACAGGGCCATTCCATGACTGTTCCCATTCCTTGAAATAGCTCTCCTCTATGGCATATGTGTGACTCCCCAAGCCAAATGCCTTTCTGTGAATCTTAATCATACATTTTCAAATTATAGGTCCTCACACTTACATTCCCAATCTAGACGCTCTCTTTTTCCATAGTACTTAGCAAGTTATATTGTGTAAGCACAGTAGTTCCCTCTTATTTTTGCTCTATATACCATGGTTTTCCTGTACATATGCACTAACTATTAAGTTGAATTTACAAATCACTAGGCTCAGTAAGAGATTAACAAGGATAAGTAATAACAAAATAGAACAATTAAAACAATAATGTCATAATAAAATTGATGTGAACTTGAGCTCTCTATTTATTTCTGGAATTTTCCACTTAATATTTTCAGATCATGGTTAACAATGGATAATTAAAACAGCAGAAAGTAAAACCAACATAAGAGGAAACTGATATAATGTGTTAGGATTACTTACTCTGGCCTGAAATCCCAAAAGGAAAGGGATTATTTTTCTGTTTATAATATATCCTCCAGAGGCCCTATCCCTAGTATAAAATATAGGTACAGGGTTTCAGTGAACATTTACTGAATGAACAAATGTTTGACTTTTAATGTAGAACTTTTAATTTAGATATAATATTTCTCAGTTCTATCTAGGATATGATTGTAAGTTTTATTTTTTTCTTTTTTTTAAATTATAAACCATTCTGTTCCTTAATACTATAATTTTATTCTTTCTTCCATTCTTGTCCCTTTCCACCCTTCCTTCATTCTTCCCCACTTCCATCCTTCCTCAACTTTCTTATTTTCTTTCTTCCTTTTTTTTCTCTCCTGCCCGTTTTTATACTCTTTGCATCTTATCTCCCTATCTCTTTCAATTAGATGAAGCAAAGGATAGGGTGCTGTAAATATATAAATAAGAATAAGAACCTATTTTCCTCATAACACTCAAGAGTCTCATCCTGGAAACTTACAAAGTGAAAATTTCTGTACATTGGATTAAGTACTGTGGGAGAGGTCTATATGTTGTACATAAAGTTGATGGTGAGGAAATATAAATAAGAATTCACCAATGGGTAGAGTAAGGTGGATGAAATTGTAAAGATTTCTTGCTGATCTGTAGGCTTTCTTTTTAAACTGTAAGTAATGGATTAAAGGAAAGTTCTGATTTTCTCAGTATTTATGCAATTTTTACTCTCAGATATGAAAATACCAGAGCACATGGATATGGTAAGAAGGCCCAATGGCACCATATTTAATGAGATTTTTTAAGCTTAGGCTTCAGCTATGATTATCCAGTAAGTGAAGATTTTCTATAAATAGCTTTCTGTACATATAACTTTTCATTGTTTACATCATTTTTGTAAAATATGACAAAATTTAAAGACTTTGGAAGAAAACCAAAGATTGAGCTTAATAATAAACATAGAATTGCTATAATTTTCTGGAAATGTCCAGAATTTAATGTTTTAAATTCTGCTTCTGTAGGGCTTTTTATTCCACCCTAAATTATTCACCTTAAAGAACCAATTTTAGAAGAGAAAGAATGAATTATTTGTTCCATTGCTATTTTCTACCATGTGGAATACCAAAAGTCACCCCAGCTGATTCAGGATCCATATTATTCCACTTCTCTTTTGTTTATTCATCTTCTAGCTTTAAATAAATGTGTTTAGTTCTCTTGAGAAAAGGAGACACAGAGACAGAGACCGGGTTGTGGTTTGGCTCTGTGGTGTATCCCAAGGGCTCAGGTTTTGAAGGCTTGATCCCAGCTAGTGGCTCTGTTGGGAAGTGGTGGAAACTTTAGGAGGTCGGTCCTCACTGGATAAGTTAGGTTGTTGGGGATTTTCCTTTGAAGGGCACGTTATGCCCCTGAATCCTTTCTCTCTGTCCCACTTTGCTTCCTGACTGCCATGAGGTGAACAGCTTTGTTTTCCTGCCCACTTCCACCACGTTCTGCCTCACCACAGGTCCAGGGCACTGGAGCCAGCTCTCCATGCTTTGAAACCTCTGAAACTATAAGCCAAAACAAAATTTTTCTCTTTCTGTTTTCTCTGCAATTTTTTTACACAGTGACAGAAAACTAACTGACATACAAATATGAAGAAAAGAAAGAAAAAGAATCTTGATGAATAAAATTAAATGCAGGGCTCCCTCTCTTTCCCTGATCATCTTCCGTGCCCAGCATTTCACAGCTGAACTAGTGGCCATTTCTCACATTTTCTTACTCTTTATTCTGCTCTCATGCAGGATACAGCCCTTCCATGCCTTAACACATTTCTTGATGATATCACCAATGGTTTCACTGCCACTAACTAAATGACAGCTCTTTCAGTCCCATTCTCACTAATTATGTCAGCACTATTCAACACAAATTTCCACACCCTCCTTCTTGAAACATTTTCTTTCCTTGTCTTCTGGGGCACAACAGCCATCTGTTTTTCCTCTGTGCATATTTCTCCGATGTCTGTTTTTATAAATGTATTTTTCATTACCCAGCTGCTAAATGCTGGAGTTAGTAAAATCTTGTTCCTGAGCTATCTTCATTTTTATGCTGTTCTATGTTATCTCACTCATATGTGGAGCTTGAATTGCCATTTAATAATCAACCCAGATGATTCCCAAAACTATGTTAAGCATAAACTTCCCTGAACCCCAGATTTATATATGTGATATTTTATTGGAAATCTATTCTTAAATGGTGAAAGTGTTAAACAGTTGTTGTTTGTTGTTGTTGTTTTTAATTTTCACATATACATTTCCCTCTAAAGAAACCTAAAGGGGAAGTTTCATTCAATGTTCCCCAGCTCCTGAACAATATCTGGTTGCTGATCAAAGAACTAGAATTACTGCTTATCTCTTCATATTCATTCTAAACCTAAGTACTGTGGATTTTACCTGTTACTGAGCTCTCAAATCTATCAATCTGTCCATTTGTATTTATCTCCAATAACACACTCATCTGTTTTTCCATGAAATATCAAATAAGACCTTCTTATGAGCTCCTATCCCTTACCATTGGTTTCTTCATATTTTATTAATTCTAACTTCAATTCTTAGTTTCTAAACATCTTTATTATGCTTAATGAGTACATATACAAAAGACTCAATGGACGTTTCAGAAGTATATCTTATAAATCCAGGCTTTTTCTCTGAAATACCTTTCCACTTCTCTTAGTGATCTAGATAAAGACATTTAAAATTCATTAAAACCCAGTAACTCTGAATTCTAAGTTCCTTCTACTTGTTTTGTTTGCTTGTTTGTTTGGTTGGTTTTGGTTTTTCAAATCATAGCCAGGTTTTGGTGGTAAGATATTGTCTATTTACAAACTACTACAAAAGAAAAATCATTGCTAATTAAACTATAACACAATGCTTGTTACACTTCTTCTTATAGTGCTTTGTAAAGCCCAGGTAGCTTGACATTTGAGATGGGTGAGATTCTCATACCTGAGAAATCTAAACCTGTGGCTACTATCTTTCTTTAAGTCTATATCTGCTGCATTTTTCCATTTACCATCAAAATTAGGCATATAAGTACCAAGAAATGTCCAAGTGGATCACCTGGTTTTCAAATATATTATTCCTTATCCGTTGTGTAATTTCAGTTGACCTTCTGGTAATGACATATCATTTAGCTCTTCTGAAATGAAGATTTCTCTCCTGTCTTGCCAGTATTTTAGAATGAGTTTCCTAAACACGTAGCTTTCATATTTAATGTCATTTTATAACTTCATTTCATTTGTCCCATAGTAGAAGTATTCCATCTCTCAGAATCAAAACCTGGAAACCCGGAGTCTGGAATTATTAAGATAACAAGTACAAATTCTCCCAGATAGTTCCCTGGTAGAAGTGTTAACTAGATCCATTCCGAATTCAACTCCTTAATTTCTAAACAAATATTTTTTTTTTCTATTTAATGAGGATGCATGATGTCATATATCAGTCATTGATTTGTCATCTTTTCATGATGTTATTTTCAAAATTACAGTTTCACTCTGTGGAAGCTTCTGTTTGGCTAGTAGATGGTACAGTCAGTAGATCTCATTCTCCATTGCTACTCCTACCTCTCTACTTTTCCAACACTGGTACACTTGTCAATATGACTTTATTCAATAAATAAATCCTCAAATTATGGTGATACTGAGTCACTGCAGGTAGAAAAGAACACCCTATACCAGAACATATGTTAATTCCGATCAATATGTATATAGTAGCTTATAGATTGTTAACATTCCGCCCAAAATGATAGAGTTTAATACACTTTATCTTGAATATGGTGTAGTTCTATTCATTTACTTTTAATGAGTACAATATGGCAGGAATGGAGTTATATGCTGTAAAAGCTATGTTACACAAGGCAATATGATTCCTGTTTGCCACTATGACTTTTGGGACTCTTTGAAACACAGAATCATGCACTGAGGATGTCACTCAGTTTCATGGAAATCCCACAAGAAGGAGTTTGGCAGTAGACACAGCTGAGATTCCAGCTGAGAGCCAGCATCTACCATCAGATGTCTGAGCCAGTGAATGTGTTCTTCAGATGTTGTTCCTTCTATCTCTGAAGCTGCTCTAGCTTTTGTGCACTCAGGCAGAGAATTGCTAATTTATGAGTAAATAACTTGTTGTTATTGCTTTAAGCCATTAGGGATGATTATTTTTATATAGCAATAGAAAACTAAAACACTGAATTATTTCCCCTTTTAAGTGAAAAGGATCAAATACTGTTAACTTTCCAAAATACTCCTGGTCACTTCAAGGATCGTGCTATATTAGAGGCTAAGAATTTTCTATTTCCTGAAAAATGAATAGTTGGTGGTGAAATGGATTGAGGAATATTTGTGAATCAGCCTCAATCCCTGCCACCATGACCACTCCATTTATGTACACATAAGGCTATCACTTGACTTGATGCTGAGTTATTCTGTCTTCTTGGCAGATACTCCATGGTGAGTATTCTTGTCACCATGAACATCTTTACACATTGTGCCTGTTTCTGTATATTCACCCACATTCCTTTATCCCAGACTTCATTGTCCCTCATCATCTAACCCTTATTTTTTCAGATCATTCTTTAAGTAACTAGTCAAACCTTACTGCACATAAACCAGTATATAGTCTCTCTTCATGCCACATTTATTCCCATGTGGACAATCAGATATATTTCAGGAATTTTAACCATTGGAAAATTTCTCCTCATCACATTATTATCTAATCACCACTGAGTGGAATTTTAATGTATTTGGTGCCAACTTTTGTTTTGCATCCATGTGCTAAGCTAACTGATTCATGATCCAAACTTGACCTTGAATCATCTTTTATCAATTGATCATAAGGGATGTCACTTTTATACAGCAATATGAACTGAGAGGCACTAGTGCAAAAGTGGTGGATAACTTGGGGATCTAGAACACTTGGTTTTAACACTTGATCTTGCTTAAGGCCAATCCCTGAAGCACCACTTCCATTTTACACTGATTGTTACTGGGTATGCTTGAAAGTATGACTGGTAGATACCAGATTATGATGAGTAGTTTTGATTGCATAGGTAATTTATGTCCTATCTTTAGGCAGTTTATCTCCAGTAAGTTCCACTAGCATGCCGGGGCTCTATTTTGACATGGTTTTGCAGATGGTCTGGCTTTACTCCCACAGGCTCTAAGCACTGATGTTTTGATTCTTTTGAACTTTTTCATAAGTTACAACTGGGCTTTCTCACCACATATATTTATAATCTCATAAAATATTCTGAGTTCTATGGCCCAAGGGTAAGGGCCGCTAATACCACTGCTTAGTTCTCTTCTAGGCACCACTCAAAGATGGCAACCATGGCAACTCTTCATGTCTTGTGGTAAATTGGGTTGATTCTCAAGTACATAACATGCTATTTCCAGAAGATGATGAAGTTATAAGCTCTCATTCTCCCTTCATAGAGATATTGACAGTTGCAAGATATAATGATTTTCACTTTGAATTAAGAGAATATCCTTTATGCCAGAGAGCATTATATTTCTACAAACTTCAATTGTGTGTTGGGCTCTTCAATATTGATAAGTGTTTTCTCCTGTCCTCTCATGCATCTCCCAAGCTTCCAATAAACTTGCTATTTTGGATAATATATTTCCACTAACATTCTATTAATATGATTCTTTCAGTTTGGAAAGCCAATATGATATTCTGTGAAATGTTTAGCCAATCCATGTCCTTTCAGACTTTATTTTTATAGAAGGAGAAAGAATTCATATACATATAATAATGGAGCAATGTGATAGATAGATAGATAGATAGATAGATAGATAGATAGATAGATATGCTATTTTATTCCAATTTCTTAATGGAACATAAAAGAATGCATATGATATTCCAGAGGCAGTGCTTGTCTGTTCTAACAAAGACACCATAACTGAATGGTGGCCACAATTAGGACTAGCTACCACTTGAGTTTACATTAGTTTATGATTGTTCTTCAACATTCCTCTGACTTTGACATAATCCAAAGTTATGAATCATATGAAGTTAGGTGAAACCATCAGAAAGATGACTTTGATCTGTGCCATTCCCTACAGGGTGTATGAGTGTTTTTAGTCTCTTGACTAGCTTCCATTGAATTTCCTTGACATGGTAGTTCTTAACTCACATATGGGAGTTCTTAACTCACACAAGCATATTAGGACCTTGCCATCTATAAGCATTCATTCCAATTATGCAATTGAGGATTGGGTAAATGATCACCATGAGTCCTTCCTCACCAGGTGTTCATAAATGCTTTTTCTCCTCTAAGAATGCAATTTATTTTCTTTTTTTTATCATTAACTCTAATCTATCCTTTGAATCCTAGTTCAGAGAAAATTTATGACTATGTAAATTCTCACATCCTAAGCTCTTATATGACCTGTAACTCTCCTTTTAGTACATAGCAGAGTTGTAGTTTTATAATCATTTGCAAGATTATTTAACAATATTTATTTTCCTGACTAAGCCACAAATGCATAAATGCAGGGAGATTTGAATTTACCGAATCTACCATAGTACCTGGCATGCATTAGATGTTTAAAAATTTTATATAGTTAGTTTATATAGAAGGAATAAATTAATAAATTATGGGATTTACTAGAATATTTATTAGAAAATTGATAAGAAACCTCAAATTCTATTTTACAGTAGTAGATTGAGGACCCTTAAAACTAAAAATTAAACTAACTTAATTAGTCCCAGGACATAGTATGAATTGTATGGATATTTTGACTGGCTGAATGAATGGTATATAGATTTTAAATATCCCATATATTTTTGCCAGAATTATGTCTAGCTAGCTTGAGTAGCTCAGAACACTTTGAATACTCACCTGATAGAGTTGTTCTGTATTGATTGGTTCACTCACAATATATTTAACCATAGGACACAAATAAACAAATATTTTAGAGAGATTGGAGTAACCATGTTGTATAAACTATTAAATTATTCATCAGGTCAGTGAATTTACTTCTGCTCAGTTTTACTTACTCTTTCCTAAAATATAATTCTGTTCTAGGATTAAATCTTATATTCTTTTTCTTTCTTTCTTTCTTTCTTTCTTTTTGGTTCTGAGAATTTAACCCAGACGCATTTTATCACTTAGCTACATCCCTAACACTTTTGGGATTTATTTTGAGACAACTTAGCAACACTAAGTTGCTTAGACCCTTGCTAAATTGTTTTCTCATAATTTTTGCATCCCAATAGAATTCCAAATTCTCCAAAAAGTCATAATTTCTCTTGGAGAGAAATGTCCGATTCAACATTTTTTGAAATTAAATAAATTTATTTTTTAAGATATTTCACATTAGAAATGAATCCTATAAATATTTTATAGAACTACTTAAGGATGTATACATACAATCTAGAGTTATGTGTAAACAACGACACCAAAAAATTGTAACTCTTCATTAAAAGGGGATATTTAAAAATAAATAGTACATGCCTATCTAGAATATATAGAACAAAATGCAAACTAAAAAAAACACTGGAAAAATATAGTGGATAAATGAAAATGCTACATTATATGTCTTCAAGTAAAAAAAGCAAGACACACAGCAATCTTACCTAGAATTGTCCCTTCTGTGTGCATAAAACTTTCAAGAAGGATATGCAAAGAATTCTTAATATATTTCCTATAAAAACGTATTAGGATCTGGAGAAAAAGAATGTAATTCACTTTTTGTTTTGTCTTTCCTTGCTATTTGAACTTTTATATTGTATGTTTTACTACTTTTATCATAAAAATAACTTAATTTTAAAACTATTTTTATTCTTCTATTGCCTCAGGAAATAAACCTTTTAATAGAAGCACTCCTGTAGTTATTAAGGGATGGAGCTCCTGAGTAGTGTCTAAATTGCTTTTATTTTATGTTTTATTTCTCACTTCATTCAATATCTGGTCTCCTCCGGAAGAATAACTTTTCAAAGGAATCAATAAGATGTCATGACTGATTCAATATTGAAAATGCAACCATTTTTTTTCCTCACAATTAACAATAGATCAGGTTTCAGAGACTCTTGTAACAACCCTGTCTGTGATTAATATCTCATAATTTTTTTTGCAACATTAACATGGTATAATAGGTGCTGAAGAAAGCATTGACTGAAAACCAGATTTTATTGCCAAGAGTTGGGACATTTAAAAAAAAGAGGGAAGCAAAATTGTTTAAAAAATTTAAAGCAAAACAAAACAACACACAGGCACATGGAAAAAAAACACAACAAACAGAACTGTGCCCATGTTGGCATGTCATCAAAGGGTACTATGTATCTTCTTGCTTGCCTTTGCAAAAACATACATTTTATATATATATATATATATATATATATATATATATATATATATATTATATTTAAATATATATATTTATATATTTAATATATATATTTAAAACATTGCCAGTGGGTCAGTTATTGGGCTAATTCAGTCTCTTCTTATTAAATTTCTTATTATTTATTTATATTATTTTTGTATTTTGATTGGTACATTATAATTATATACAATAGGGGGATTCATTGTATCATATTTGTATGCACACATAACATAATTTGATCAATCTCATTCCATAGTAATTTCCTTTCCTCTTGTCTCCTTCCTTTCTTGTCTATGAATTCTACTAATCTCTCATCTATTATAATCATGGGTTGCAAAAGGCATCAAGTAGGAGATTAAAAAATTCTTAGAGGTAAATGAGAACACTAATAGAACATATCAAAATCTCTGGGACACTCTGAAGGCAGTACTAAGGGTAAAGTTCACTGCATGGAGTTCATTCCTTAAAAGAAGAAACAGTCAACATACAAATTACCTAACATTACATCTCAAAGCCCTAGAAAAAGAGGAACAAACCAACACCCAAATTAATAGAATACAGGAAATAATGAAAATCAGAGATGAAGCCAATGAAAGTGAAACAAACAAACAAAATTTGAAAAAAATGACAAAACAAAAAAAGTTGGTTATTTCAAAAATAAATAAAATTGACAAACCCTTAGCCATGCTAATAAAGAGAATGAGAGAGAAAAATCAAACTACTAACATACATGATGAAAAAGGAAATATCACAACAGACACTACAGAAATACAGAAGATATTTAGAAATTATTTTGAAAACCTGTACTCCAATGAAATAGAAAATATCAAAGGCATAAACAAATCTAGAGTCATATGATTTGCCCAAATTGAATCAGGGTGACAAACACAATTTAAACAGATCAATTTCAAGTAATGAAATAAAAGATGCCATCAGAAGCCTACCAACCAAGAAAAGCCCAGGACTGGATGGATACACAGCTGAGTTCTACAAGACTTTTAACAAAGAATTAATACCAATATTCCTCAAATTATTTCATGAAATAGAAAAAGAGGGAGCACTTCCAAACTGATTCTATAAGGCCAGTATCACCCAAATTTCAAAACCAAAGACACATCAAAGAAAAAAAAACAAACTTCAGATTAATATCTCAATATAACTCAATCCATTCTAGTCCATTTATTTTCCTTATAAAGGTTCTCCAGTATCGAAATTAAAGTGTCATTTTGCTTTAGTTTAGGTGTATTCAAAATAAAGGTGGAAACCCCTGTACAATGTGATTGCAGAATAACTGCAGTATTGGTCTACTGAATACATGCTCTGCAAGTGATGCTGCTTACTGGGGCATGGCTGGACCCACACCTTACTTATCACTTTAGTCCCATTGTCTTGAAATCTAACATTATTATTTCTTTTGTTTCTCTATATTGCCTCTGTAAGAGGGCTACACACATTAGAAATAATCAACAATGAGAACCTTTTCTAGCATATCATATTACTTTTGAAATTTGTATCCAGTTTGAAATTGGCACAACTCAAGCCTCTACCCAAAGTGCCTAATTTTAAAATATGCATGTTTTATAAAATTTTATGAAATGGAAGGGGGTGTCTATACTTGTACTCTTGAGGTAATTGGTCTCTCTGATGTTTATTATGTAGGTGGTCATATACATATGCTTTTCATGGCATGTTTAACTATTGGTGATCTAACATTCAATAATTTTCGATTGATTTTAAACCAAAAATGATACTGCTCACTGAGGAATGATTGGCAAACTTGAGATGGATATATTGTCACAAACTATACTGGTAGGGGGTGTGTTCTACTGGTATCTAGTGAATTGACCCTAGGGTGTGGCTGAACATCCTATAATGGCAAAACACTCCAACAAAGAATAATCAGGTTCCACATGTCAGTATGGCCAAGGCTGAGAGCTGTGGAAACTTTGATCTCCCACCACTTACCATGTCTCACTCAGTGCTTGCTCCATGCTAAACCATTCACCACTATTGCTAAAATTTTCTCTTTCTACACTGTCCTTCTCCTTTGACCATATAGTCAGTCATATTTTAAGATATTTCTTTCTGAGTGCCTCCTCATCAGTACTTACATAGAAATCTGATGCAAATATTGATGTAGTAATATTAGCAAGAAAAGAAAATCCATCTATCTGTTTATATATCTTAACCACTCAACCTTGAGCTCCTTCAGGGTTACTGAAGCCCTAGTTCCTGGTAGGTAGAAGCTACTCAATATACTCAATAATTATTTGTTGAATGCTAACTGCATAAATTATTAAATGTGAAAATATATTTGAATTTGTACCTTTATTAATAATTTATTTTAACTGCTACACTAAAGCATTAAAAACTGTGTATCCATGGGATACCATGTGATGCATGTGTGTGTGTGTGTGTTTGTGTATACCTTCTGCAATGTTTAAATCAGGTTGAAGATATCTATCTCCTCAAATATGAATTTTATTTCATGTTTTCCTAGATGAAGGTGAAAATACCTTCAACCAATTATTCTTGCTATGGATCCAGGTGATTGGCCATTATGAAATTGAGAAGAAATTACCTATTAAAGGAAATAAAATTCCAATCACAACAAAGAAATACTTTGCTTGTGAGTTAAATTAGAACCTATGCAGTTGCAGGTGTTTTCATTATGCAGAAGATGTAAAATACAGTGATTGAATGGTGCTTTGGTGGCACAGAGATGATACAAGAACAGGTCATAGAATCTTAATTGCCTTCAACTCTTTCAAACATTTTGCCATCCTACAGTCATTTCAGCCTGACTTGTGCTTAATTGCCTTCCATTTCTGCAGGGTACAGCACTCTACAAGCTCCTCCAGGGACTAAAAGTTTTTAAATGCCAATGAGTTTGTGAAGGTGTAACTGAAACTCATTCACTCCATTCCTCACCCCCATAGCACATATTAACACTAGAGCCCTCTATTTCCACCAGGCCCTGTGAAGTGCCATTACCCCTTCAAGTGGTTAGGGTGCCCTTTACACTAGAGTAAATTCAGGCATATGATGTGTGAAGTGATATAATGCATTAAGCATGGTCTCTCCAGTTTCTCTAGGTTGTGAATCTATTTTCCATTTTCATTGCCATGCTGTGTACGCTAAATTTGTCAGACAGCCAGTCTGAGTTCACGCTCTCTGCTGCTTGTCAACAAAGTGACACTCACATATCACTAGTTACCTTGGGCTTTGGTATCTTTGTCTGTAAAATGAAGCATTGAAATAAATGATCTCTTCAGTGACTCACAGGCCTAACCTCCTTTAATTCTATGATTAATATTCATAAAGAAAATCTCTGCTCACATCTTGAACATATACATAAGGGTTTGGTCACGGCATGACCCTAATCCTACTTGATTTAGAAGCAACTCATCATCAGATCTTGCTGAGAACCAGGCTAATTTAATGTCCATCCAGATGAAGCTGTACTCAAACAGTGACCAACACAAACAGAGAATTCTTCATTGCCTTTAATAACCAACCAAATATACTTTTCCTTTTTTGGAAGGAGCTTCCTTCTTCCTGCCCTTTATCTAGACCCAAAAGTCCACATCTGAGGAATATGACTAATCAGGAGACACTGCAGCCGCTTACCCAGCTGTCTAATATATTTGCCCTCTCTATTAGCCTATTATGAGCTTTGGCTATACCTGCACAGTACAGGGTCAGGAAATTCCATGCTCAATGAATAATAAGCTACACCTTTTCTTTATTGAGATGTTTTTAATGCAAAAAGAAAATTCCAGTCTCTACTGACTGACCTTAGTTAAACAAACAGAGAGCAAAAACTAAGCTTCTAGGCACAGGAACTAACCTCAGGTTAATTTTTTTAAAAAAGCAAATGCCTTCTACTTGCCCTTGGTACAGTGGGTAGAATTCATGGTCTGAATTTGAAACATCAATCCTTGTCCCTACCTGCTTTGATGACTGTACAAACAAAAAGACATTTGGTCTTAATTGATGATTTATGCCTAGACTCATATCTGGTCAAAGCTCCCTGTTATATAACTACTACTTTTGAGGGGGAAGGAATTATTAATTAAATGACACATTAAGTGAAAAACAGATATGTTTTAATGAATATACTCTATCATTTTAAAGGCAACAATGCAAATATTTAAGGAATTCTCTAATAAATATTTTTTTAATATTTCAGTTGAGCTCACTTTAAGTATCAACCAAAACTTCGTTTTAATAAGACATGTTCAAGTATTTTAAGTAATAATTTCTTTTGATGAAATAGTTATCTGCCTAAAGTGTGTTCTCAATATTTTTTCATAACAATAATGATTTAATCTGACTTCACTATTTTGATGTTTTTGTAATGACTGCATTTTGGGAAAGAGCTATTTGAGAAATAAAGCAATTTCAAGCAGGAAGCAGCAGGCGTCCTTAGGTGTGGACAATGCACACCAGCCTTAGCCCAGGACACTTTTCACCTGTAACTGGTAAATACTTTGTAAGTGGAAGCAATAGAGAACTGCGACCCATTCTTACATGTGGCCAAAAATAGAGAAGTGACAAGACCATAGATTGAAAAGTCAAAATGTCATCTTTCAAGTCAGGGAAAGGATGCACACAAATTAGTTCTGAAGAAACTCAAGTGTTGTGTTGCTAGAAAAATTTTATCTATACTTAGGTCTATGTGCAATTTATACCTCAAGATGGAGAAAGATTTACACACATGCACACATACACATACATTCGTGCACATACAAACTTACACATCAAATTTCACATTTATAAATCACTAGGAAGTTTTATTGAGGATATTCAAAATGAGGTAACTCTAATAGCTAATGGCATAGTCCTGATAGTTTTTGTGACCAAATATGTAAACTGTAGATCATTTCAATCAATGCTGGTTAGATTTGAAATGTAAATTTTCTGTAAGGGTCAGATTGATGATATGGATATCACCTTTTGGTTAGAATTTTTTATTTGATTTGTTTGTTACCCAATGTAGCCACACTAAAGTAATTTAAATTGAATAAATTTAGCTTTAAATAAATTCAGAATGAGTAATTGAAATAAAGAGGTTAGACCTGTGAGTCACTTAAGAGATCATTTATTTCAATGGCCAATATTCTCCAGAATGAATCTTTAGCTTGCAATGCTAATTTTGGATTTTCTTATTGTAACTGAAAGGGAAATTTGCATCTTCAAGTGAAAAAAACTAATGCATTTCCCAATATCAATTGCATAGTCAGTTATAATTATTTTCTACCTTTCATATTTGTTCCCATTATCATATCTCTTAAAATATGACATAGGGTTTATGACACACAAACTAGTTAGAAGAGTACCAAGTATTAATAGAATTAATTTATCTTCCAAATTTCTTTTCTATTTTAACCTATATCACATGGAAAGCCTTGGACTATATGTGTGTGATTATGTATAAATATATATTCTTTATAAATATTTATTTATTTATTTATTTATATTTTAATATGTTTTCTAAGTGTTAGAAGAAAGTCATTTTCTAATCTTAAAATGTTAACTATCTTAATCTGAAACTTCTTTCTTGTGTGATGTACAATAAAAGATAACCAAAGTTTCATAATTGGACATATTATTATGAATATTAGTAATCCACATCAACACTGCCATCTAACAAGACATTTTTTGAAGAATACAAATCTGCAGTTATAATTTTAACTCTAATTTTATAAGAATGATTACTGTTTTTTCACCAAAAATAGACTCTCACAATGGAAAGTAGATGATGAGATATTTCCATTTAATAGACTACATATCTTGATAAGAGTACTAATAATGCTGAGGTTGAATAAACATTTAAAGTAATGAAAATACCAAGTTATTCATTTACTCTTTACATTTGAACCTAAGGTTGCTAGATAATTGAATATGTTTTTGCTAAGCATAATTTTAATTTAAGTTAATTTTGACCCAAATAACTTCATATTTCTATTCAAGAGGCTTTTTATTTTGTTTGCTTGTTCAAATTTCACCATTTGGTTTCCATCGTATAGTTTAGAAATTAAAACATATATAATTCAAATTGCTTAAAGTCTGTAAACCTGTTACCTAGAAAGATAATGTAAAATTCAGTAATAATGCATAAAAACTACTTAACCCAGCTATGCAGGGATACATAAAAAGTAACTAAAATGCATCAATGAAATCAGAAATGGAAAGAACCAGTTAAAATAATGGAACCTTTTAGCCCAGGCACACTTTCTGTAAAGTAATTTTATCATGATTATTCTAGGTCCCTCCACATGAAATCACTTATCTATATTCATTGAAAGAAAAGCCAACTGCATTATCTGTAGGGCCCTAGTGGATTCATATTTATTTTTCCATTTTATTTTAGACCCATTGATTTCTGTTCCCTGCAGTGCTCTTTTTTTAACATCATACCACAGCAGATATTTAAAATGTAACATGATGCAATGAGTTCACCATTTGCCTTTAAAACTCATGAAATCAAATAATTGTATTCTTTCAAAAGAACTATTATTTCATTTAGCTCTATAAACTGTGTGATTGATTAATGGAAGCTCTAAGTCTGTAATTTCTGAAGACTGGTGAGGCCCTATCTGGAGTGTAGCTTGCATTTCTTGATTTCCCATTTTCAGATTGAGTTCATACTGCTACTAGAATAAGGGGGTAGGTAAAAAATTATGGTACAGAAAAACATAACTCATTGAGGATTATAAAGGAGAGTGCATATGTGCAACTTGTAAGCAGTGTCGGCAAAGGGGGCATTACATTTCTTCAAATATCTGAGAGGGTACCATGGAGAAGAGTGAAAACATTTGTTACTTTACACATGGCCAACACCTTAAGTCACCAAATAAATATGGATCCTTATAATATGAACTTTCTATAATGATAAACTTTCAATAAGAAGAGTGCTGCATGGGAAGGGATGAATTCTTATTCTGAATTTTCATCTTCCATGGACACAATTAAGAAAAATTCCTTGGTGAAGTCTTAAAATCTCTTCTAGACCTTAATTTTATATATCTGGAATTTTATTGAAATAAAAGTGTTGTGTTCTGATTGGTCCTTCTTGTTAGCCTCGCTTTAAGTAGTTCTACAATGTAAATAACATGGGGTGGGCTTAGCCCATGGGGTATGAAATAAAATCCATTGGGATTGAGTAAGAAAACATTAGAACACCTATTGAGGTTACTTTATCTGCTTTTCTATTTTCATACATTTTGATGATCAATATGTTAGTACAGTTATATATAATTATGATTTATGAACAAACATATAAAATTGATAAATATAAAAAACAAAGTCTTTTATTGATAGGAATATGAAATGGGAAAAAAATTGGGACCAGTGACATGAGGATATTGAATAAAGTTAATTTAAAATAACTGTAATGGAATTTTTTTACCGATGATAGTGTACAACTCAAGACTTAACTTTTAAATTTTTATATGTTTGAAATTCATGCCAGTAAGCCTATTATGGGAATAAAAATTGAAGGCCTACCAAAAAATAGGACTTGTTAGCCATATTAATGTTAACAATTTTATACATCATCAGAAAATTAATTGTGTATGCAAATTGGAATACAGTAATAGTGACATCACAGATAAAGCCCTACCCTCTCCCACCTAAGGTCATTTGACATCTAACCCAAGGTTTTAACCAGTATTCGTTTAGTGGCTTAGGGTTATTACCTGCTAAGCACTAGTTCTCCATTAGAATGAATATGTTGCACATAATTTATCACAATTATACTTAATTGGCTATCTTAGTCTCTGTTCAGCAGATGCCAAGAATGAATAAAGAATGGACAGCAATTTTCATCTCAGTACCCCAAAAGGACAGTTTTAGGTCATTTCCAACCAGGTTCTCTGATGGATGTAGCCTAATTTCACTCTACAGTACTCAAATAGAGGGCACCCATATCTAACAATGACACATTTTATTTTGTCTTCCTAAGAGTTATTTACTTATCTTTTCTTACCCCAGCTTCCTGCTCCTTTACCCTTCTCCAGTATTTTCTCCCTCTCCATTCCTCTCTCCCAGCCTTTCAATCTCACCCACACCTAGTTTCTGATGTTAATCAGGAGACTCCAATCCAGCAATGAATATAAGGAGAAATAGGACTATAACTGGCATAATAAACAATCTGCATGAATAAATGTCCCTCTTGCTCTTATACTGAAATATGAAACATTTTTTATGATTAGGATAAAAGAAGTGAGGAAACAATTCTACCTAAATGTTTCAAAGATATCCTTCTCAATAGGCACCATTCTTCATCTGGAGGCTATTAAAAGAGGAAAACAATCATTTTTTAGTTCAGAATATTGAGAGGTATTGTCAAGAGTTGTCAGGAGTACTGAGATCTATAGTGCAAATGATTCTGTAACTGTGTCATCTCTGTGATCACAAGTGTTTCTAGAGTACTTAAAATCAAGCAAAAAACAATGAAGCAAATCATTGGATGAATGCTATGGATTTTCCTCATCCATGGGGAGACTGAATGTTTAAAGTCACCCATTGATTAACAGATCTAACTCCATCATACTTAAAGAAAGTGTTGATTTACTTTCTGGCTTATATAAGACAAAATACCAACACCAAATGTATAAAAGAAATGTTGTTAGGAATAAACTGGGGGGAGAGACAAAATAATTTTAAACTAGAAAATCTGGATCAAAGTTATGCACTTACTATGCTGCCTAGTGGCTATAGAAAAGAAGGTTCCTAAATAAGCATGAAGAACACCAAAGTGTCATGTTGAAATATGTCATTTTAAAATATTTCTTGTGTTACACTCTACTGTGGCATAAAACTAGACTACATTGACACTGGTGTTTACCACAGATGTGATTACATTAAATGGATTTTCTTCTTGCAGTTTTCATCATAAAAGTAATTTTTATTTATTTGAGACCTTACTTTAGACTTAAATTCTTTGACAATAATATAAATAAAATTATAGAGTGAAAAGTGAATAGCACATACAATATATTATTCACAGGTATTATTGCCAGTGTCTGGCTTTCCTGTGCTTGTGCTTTAAAATGTAAACCTATAAAATCTTGATTTAATTTAGAAATGATTTTTTTTAATATATCTTGAAGTGAATGACAAGAGGTAGGTAAGCAAAGAGCTCCGATTTCTGCTATAGCTTAAAAGCTTGGAATCCATTGACTAAATGGACTTCACTAAAATGAATGGTCTCTTTTTTAAAACTGAAAGTCTTGTGAATGGTGATAAATTCTTCTTTTTAGTGAAAATCAGGGTAGTGAGGATCTTATTTTCAGAAAATGTGCTTTGATAATGATTGAGTTATAGCTATTGAGTGGTTCTTCTGATAGGATTTGTGAGCATATGTGTGGAATTGGGAGGATAGTGTCTTATCATCAGCTAGAATGTCTACCACAGAATCAGAACTATATTACCACACAGCCTCTTTCAGGTTAGTGTAATATGATTGACTTTCTTTAACAATTAAAAAAAAAGGTGTTTTCTTTAGTTCATGGATGCTGCGTTAAAGAATCTCTATAAAGACAAGCACCCAGCCTTGGCAATGTTAAAACTAAAGGTAGTGTCAAAGCAACTGATGTTTACCAGAAGAAAAGAATGAAACATAAGTAATCAAATTTAGTCTATGTATTAATTTACATACCTGTAATTAAAGCATTTACAATCAGCACTACTATTGAGTGTGTTGAAATGAGGTTCATCAAGTTTTACACTTTAGCTCTCCAGGTTACTCATTTGTGTCGGAAACGTGCATGTGATAATCATGGTAGACGTCAATTAGAAAATACAGGTGGTCACTGAAACGATGTCAAAGTCACAAATGAAGTGAATGGGCTTCACAAAGTGAAGCAAATGGGCTGCACCTTCAGCCCAGGTTGCCCAGAACTCACGTGGTTACAGACACTTGTCACTTAAAAGAATTGGAGAGGAAACCCAAAACAAAGCTATTGTCAGCTGAAGTGTAAACACATTTAGGAAATACAAATCGGATTGTTTTGGTTTTTTGAAATTATATTCAGCACTTAGAAAAATAAATAAGTGCAAAATGAATAGTTTATACATCAAAGAAGCCCTGAAAGTTGTAAACAGTGTTCATCAATAGAAAACATCAGTGCAAAAACAACTGCAATGATATTAAAGAAAACACCTCAGTTCCTTGTTAGCATTTTAACATTTTATTTCTTTTAGAAATTATTCATATTTTAAAATTATTAAAGTAAATGTATATTTTTTGTAAAAAAAAATACAACAAATAAAATATAGTAAATATTCCCCCTTATTACCTACTCATCCCAGTCCTCAAAGTTAATAAACAAGTTTCTATGTTATCCTTTGGACATTTGGATATGCTTATATAAATACATGCAAACACATAAATAACACTAAATAATTTAATAGAAGTTCCTTCAGCCTGATCAGTCCCATGGCTAATAGACTTCTGAGATTGGAGTTGATAATAGAAAAGTAAAATTACATAAGAGCCCATCTCACCTACAGTCCAGTCCAGACAGACTCCTCAGGAGAGTCACTAATACTGCTTTAAAGCTAGTTCACCATGGCCTGGGGGTTGATTGGTGTGGAGACAGTGTAACAAGCAGATGTAGCCATCAATTCCAGCAACATTATCTTAACTTTCTAATACATCCATACACTTACTCACACCCAAACACACACACACACACACACACACACACACACACACACACACACTTTTAAAACTATCCTTAAATAACACTGTCCATCTATTTATGCTTTTGCCATATTTCTCTTAAAAAATTTTAAACAGTTTTAACGTCGATACACAGAAATATCTTCATCTTTCTCTCATACTATTATGTAGTATTCCATTTACCTTAGTGAACCATAATATATTTTTCACTTCTTTTTAGTGACTGTTTCATTATTTCTCGATTTTAATTAGTTAGAATTTCATATTGTAAAATTGTTTCTACTATTTATCTATTCATGAAAATATATAGTTATAACTTTTTACCAACTCATTCTTTTATATCTGCACAATAAATTCCTAGAATGGGATTTGGTGGTCCTGAAGTATGCACAATTTCAATGTTTTAGCTATGAATATTGCCTTTTCTTCATGTATTTGCAGCACTGGAGTATATCAATATTTTTATTTAGTTTGTCTAATAACATTGTTTCACTTCAGATTCATAGTATCTTTGCCATCTTTGCCATATGATTATTGGCCATTTGCCAATAACATATGTAAGTATGTGTGTGTGTATATACACACATCAACATGTATAATATATATAGTATTATATATACAACATGTATAATACACACATATATATACAACATATATAATACTATATATATCTATACACACACTATATATATATTATATATATATAATATATATATTCCATTTCTCATATTGTTTATGTCTTTTACTAGTTTGTAGAATTATTATACATTTTAGACCTTTAATTCATGGACATTTCTTGCAGATGCCACATGTAATTTTTGTGTATTTATGGAGGCTTTCATTCTCACTCTTTTTTTTTTGTTTTATTTTAATTACAATATTTTACTGTAACTTTATGATATTATATGTTTAGTAATGTCCTCTCCATTTAAAATATTGTATTAAAAATTCTCCTGTATTTTCATAACCATTTCTTAGTTTGTTTCTTTTTAGATCCTTAATTACTATGATTTATTGTTGGGCTGGGGATGTGGCTCAAGCGGTAGCACACTAGCCTGGCATGCGTGCGGCCCGGGTTTGATCCTCAGCACCACATACCAACAAAGATGTTGTATCCGCTGAGAACTAAAAAATAAATATTGTGATAGAAGTTGTAAAATAGGGCTTTACTTAGGTTAATATATTTAAAGCATTTAGAAACACAAGTGGAGACTGGAAACTCAACAGTGAATTTACTATAATTTTTATTATTTACCATTTGATTCAGGTTAGTTTGTAACCCTTTGTTGTCCACAGGTTAGTTTGTAACTCCTTGTCATCCATCTACTGTGTATGTAGGGCTACATAATAGAATGAACAGTGACTGAAACTAAGGAACTTGATTCTAGATCTTAGCCACTAGCTAGTTACTTCGTACTCTGTTACTCCATATTCTATGTCTCAGTTTTTTGCCTAAGAAGCCAAAATGAAAACTAAAGAAAGCTAGACAAGCAGTGTGTGAGACAAAGAGTTTTGTTTTGTTTATTACCAGTGGCCTTCTTGAAGCCAGAAAGATTATTTGTGTTAGGAATCAACATTTTTAATACAATACTTTCTAAACTTATCTAAAATATATAAGTTCCCCCCCTAAAGCATCACACAGGAAAATAATATCTTAAGGACCATACTCTATGAAAGAAATAGCTTGACGATCTCTGAGTCCCTCAAGGAATGTTGGATATTCTGAAACTAAGCCATCTTATGATATGTAGATTTTTGTTTTTTGTGTCACTCCATAGGATACACACTATTAACATCCATTTTCAATAATAACTGTTTTTCTTGAAATGGCCCCACACACCCATGTGTCATTCCATAGTGTTATTATTCCCAATGCCAGTTGCCAGTCAAGGTGGTAAAGATTCAGATATGCAGAGGACTTGGAGACTCTTTAGAGTCTGAGTACCTCTTCAGGGTTTTAGGAGCATAATATATTTCTTAGTTTTTGAACGAAATCTACTTTGTAGAACTAGTTACTCAGCAACCTGTATACAGGAGAAGCACATGAATATTTCATATTGCAAGATGATAAAAAAATATCAATTTTTTGCCTTTTAGAAAATGACCTTTGGTTTGCAGTTAAGTAGTACTTAAGCTTTGTTTTTTGATATCCTCTAAATTGAGACATAAGTTGCTTCTGTGTCATATTTGCTTAAAAGAATGCTATTTTCAGACCTTGTATTTAGTATGGCTTGTATAGATTCATTACATACATTTCTATGGCAGTTTATTGCAAAAGTTAAGCATGTGATTCACTGACATATTAAGGAGTCCTTCCAAAAAGAAAATAAGCCATGTGATCAAATAACCATTCTATGAAGCTATTTTGTGGCTTAATTATTTTAGGGTAGAATATAAAATAACCAAGGCAAATTAAATAAATTGGTGCATCAGGTTTAACATTAAAAAAATACCTCTGGCAGGATATTTAAAATATGTAAGAAATGAAAAGTGTACCATTGTTTTATATATTGCCAAAGGAAATTGAAACAATGTATTGAATGAAAGAAATAGCTGTAGGCTCCAGATTTTTCTCTGCTATGGAGTTTGTATATCATTAATTGCAAACAAAATGACCCACTGAGGGAATACTGTTTCCCCTTGATTCATATCTTTACCATATGTTTCAGCCCCATTATTAAGGGAATTAAATTATTTTTACATTCAAAATAACCTACTTTGGAAAAAGAAAAAGCCAAAACAAAAGAAATTAAATACAATCTTGAATTTTAATAATGTCAGACAGCTTGAGAAAAACTTTAGGACTCTACTGTATTGAGAAGATCTCCTTTTAAGACTATCTGTAAATATTGCAAGAAACTAGAGATTTTCATGGGAACCAGTCATTCCATTCTCAAAGCTGAACACCAGAAATCCATCGATCTTGAACTTCACCATTGCCTACTGAGAGTGTGCTTGAAGTCTGAGCGTAGTCTTAAATAAGCTAATGTAGAAAAGGGATGAAGTAGAGACTTACCTCCCAGCCATATATTAAAAGTATTACAGGGACTGAAAGAATTCCTTCCATAGATCCTAGTGACCATTTGGAGTTCTGGGTCAGAAAATAGACAAATGATCTCTGTAATTTAATGATCACTAATGAATGTTGATTGACTTTGTACTTTTTCATCACTATAGGCAAGAATAATGTGGATAAATTAACATTACTTTGCTAATATATTTTAGAAAATTTAAACACTGCCACTTTTTAAGCCTCTGAAATAAAAGGAAAAGGAGTTTCCAAAGACAATCAATCAATAAATAAATTAATATCTGAACAGAGGAACCAATTGATTCATACAGTTGTATTTGAAATTTCAATGGTCTAACAAAATACACCACACACAAACACACACATAAGCCAGTTGCTGGTTCTACAACTTACATATGTCCTAGGGAAGAGCAACTTGCTGATGCATTGTAACATGAATTACATTATCACATTTACATTAGAATGTGACATGACATCAAAAGATTATAAGATGGCCAATCTTTGGCATACTACCTGGAAAAAATTGTGGATAAGTGTCATGTTAAAATCTTGTTCTGTCTTGATTGTAAGTTGAGTAGTAATCACAAATGACAGCTGAAAGGAGATTGGGAAAAGCCACCTTGACACCTAAGTGATGATATTGTTATCTGTATTCTGAATAATTTTACTTGTAACAGGTATTATTCTATAAGTCTGTCTTATTATATATGTTTTCATTATGGTGAGAAAAGAATATTGGAGTTGAATATCATGTTCCTTGAAATTTATTTACCGTGATGTTACTATTGCTTCATCAGATTTCTTTCAGCTGATGTAACTTTTTTCATCTCTTTATTATAAAATTAATCATCTAGGTCATTTTGCCAACATAGGTCTTCAACAAATAATGTTTATCTGAATTTTAATTTATCATTATTTGGAAGATTTTATGCCTTTCAAGAAGTGTATTTAATTTGTTTATATTTATTGTCATTACTTTTTTAAAAAAGCGTGTTCTTTATGTGAATGTGTATGTACTATGTTTTTTTTCCTTAATGCTGCCCTTCTTTATATTAGACTCACGAATTTCTTCATTCTTCCTTTCCTTTGTTATTATTATAGAAATTATGTACTCTGACTGTAGCCTATCTAGTTTACCCTAAACATGTTTACTAATTTAATCCACAATAGCCAATTAGTTTCTCTATATTACACACCATATGAAAAATGTTGAGTTCCCTAATCCTAACCCCACACACCATCCTTTTGTTATTATTTTGTTTTTTAGCTTGAATCTTTCAAAACTCTCTAATATTAATCATTGTTTTTGATGGTGTTTATTTTACGTTAGTCAATAAATTTAATTATTTAATTGCTCACATTGCTGCTTAATTTCTACCCCTTCACTCTGAGCTCTGTTACTCCGAATTCTTGCTACTAATGTGCATTCTTTAAAAGTTCCTTAAGTGAAGGTCTGTGAGTGGTAACATTATTGTCTTGGAAAATATCTTTATCCTTCATTCTTTTGAATGCTCATTGTGTAGGGCATGTAATGTGCTATGGGTAGGTTAAAATTATCTTTGTCATTTGGAATGATTAGGATATGTTTTATTGGATTTATCTCTTGTTATTTTGATGGTATACCTACTGTAAGTATGTTCTTCATTTGTTGAGAGATTATATGATTTTTTTCTTTCCTTTTGCTTTTAAACTTTTCCCTTTTCTTGTCTAAATTTTGACCATGGTTTCTCTAAAACTGATTTGCTTTGGTATGCCACTTCAAACCCCTTTCTTGATGGTGATTAGGGTGTAACTGAGGGCATGGTAGAAAGATTACATGTCATTCATCCATCTGGCCATTACTAAACAAAACACCATGAGGGAGAGTCAGCCCTTTTTGGTGCAGCAGCATCTAGAATGTCAGAGTTGCTATCTCTACAGCCTGTCACCACTGCACTCTTCTTGGAGCAGTAACTTACCTCTTGCAGGCTTACCTCAGAAAACCATATCTCTTATGCTGTCCTCTGGACACTTTTTTTTTCCATTTCCTGCAACCTACCCCACTGCCCTGACTCGACTGGGCTGTAGATATGACAGTATGGACTTCAACCTGAAGATTTGTGTCTTTCTTCAGCTGTAAAAATGATTAACCATTTCTGTGTGATTGCTGTCTCTCTTCCATTCTATTCTTTCTCTCTTGGAATTCTTCTTAGAAGAATTGGATCTATTTTTATAAAGTTCTGTTGAACTTAACCACACTTTCTTATTTTCCCTCTTTTTAAAAATTTTCCTTGTTTTATTCTGAGTGGTTTCTTGAGTTTCTCATTTTTTAGCAATGTTCGTTTAAAGTTTTTAAAGTCATATTTTAAGATTTCTACATCCTAGTAAGAAGGGAGAGGCCAATTATATTATCTCAGTCTGCCATGATGTTCAATATAGTTGAATCCTGTATCAAAAATATCATCACAAGACGTGACCTCATGCTGTGCTGAGACAATGTCCAAAGCTTCTGAAGATTATAAAAGCTCTTCCAATTCATTGATCCACCAAAATAGGTCTGACTTGGTGCTGAAAATATTAAGATGATTCTACAAAAGTCCCAGGTACTTACAGAATGTTCTCTTCAGTATATTTAACTGTAACAATTTGAAATGTTTGTGCTTGTGTACAGAAAGATTCATTTCCTTTACATTTTGATGCTTAGAAAAAAAAATGAATGTTATATCAAAGTATACAATTATGAAACTTTTTCCAAGTATAAACATCTTCCACAGGACAAAATGCATATAAGATTCATCATTTTTAATTATTTTTACACCTTTGTATTTGAGATTCAAAATCTATAAACAATACTGTGTAATTAAGATTGCCTGACTCCATCCTTATAGTTCAATATTATAATCCTAATTTCAAATAAGATTTTTGAATTATTTCTTTACCTTTAAAATACTATATGATTATTCAGGACTCTAAAGAAGATAATACCATTTACTTAACAGTTTGTGAGACATTTTTATATGTACATCTATATAATTTGATAGATAAAGATATATATCCACTGAGCACTACATCAGATAAAAAATAGAATATGAATATTATGACTTGCAGGGATCACAAAGTACTCTGACATCTAATTGAAATCCACCTAAATAGAAGCAAAGCAAACTGTAAAAAAACAATATTGAGCATTTATTCTACAACTCTGTAAAACAGGGTCATACTATACCTCTGATCCAAAAATGTGAGAAAATAAAATGATTGAAGCCTGTCAACAAAGAAAATCTTAACTAGCAGAGTAATGATTCCCAAAGAAGAAAATTAAATCAAGCATCTATACTGCATTATGTGTGAATCAGTTACTATTCAAAATGATAAAATTTTGAAATATAACTGAGACACAAATGAAAAAAATAAAATATCTACATATGACTGTACATTCCATTTATTTACAGGATAACCTAAATTTAAAGAATAATCATTCTTAAGTAACATGAAATAGCCCAATAAAGTACAATAAAAAGAATGTCTGCTTATTGCCACCACCACTTAGAAATGTTTGCTCATAATTTCTATCATCTGCATGCTCACATACATGCATATTTTTTCTGAAAGAATGAAGTCTTGGTTAACCTGGTGTCTTCAAATGTTTCTTGGAAAAAATTCTAAACCCCATAGCCTGACAATAAAGTCTGTCTACCATCTAGGTCTAACATATCACTCCCACCTCATCACCTATTTATTCCCTTTTAGATGAAACCTACTCCAGTTATGGTTCTTTCCATCCTGTCCCTCAGGTGTGCTACCATCTTCATCTTCGTGTGCTTGTTCATTACTCGAAAACTATTTGCTTTGCAATGTGATTCTCCCTCCTGTCTTTCAATTCTTCAAAGAGACTATCTGATGTCTAACTCATCTCTTCTGCTCAAAATGGACACTCCTTTCCTTAATTCCCATAGCATTTAAATATAAAAGTATATGCATTCATATAGAGAATTGTGATTAAACATGTTGTTTAAAGACCATTTTGTGTTTGTTGCCATTTAAAAGATTACTACTTTTACAAGTTCTAATATTGTAGTTATTCTTATTGTGCTTGGATCCAGATCAGTTTCAATTGATATATGATCTTTAGAAATGTATAAAATAACTGTAGCTGTTTGTGACCCACACAGATAGAAAGTTGGTACAGAAAATAATTTGAATGGCACCTGATCTCAGAGCCTTTGACAGAATAAATTCTTTATTACTTGTCTGTGAAGGTGTTAAGTCATGACTGCCAGTTGTTTTACTTTCATGATAAAAAATAGCCATGATCTACAGGCCATTTTTATTTCAAGTTAATTTGTTACTTAGTAAAGGTGAGAATGCAACTAGTGCCCTTAACTTGTTATTTTTCTGTTGTCACTGATAAAGATATTATTGCATTATTTATCCCTCAGATTTGTTAAATGCCCTTGGTATACATTCCACCTTGTTTAGGTTTCCTAGTAGGAAAAGTTTTCATGTTATATAAGCACTTATTTTCAAGAAATTTTTTGACATCGATGATTCTCAGTTTGCTTGTATAAATAAGATTGTGCTGCAGAAATGACAGAATAACCTCTATTTCTACATTCTTATAATGCTGTATTTATTCTATAAACACCATGGCCATGTGAAAAGGTTACATGCAACAACAATAATATATTGCATCAATAATTAGAGGATTTTACACTTATATAAAATATTTCCACATAAATGGCATTTAGCACTCTGTAAACTGATGAGTTAATGAGATATTAAATGTGTGAAGCTTTGATAAATAAAAATTCTCATTCACACTCTATTCCAGGAATAATTTCTCTGAAAATGAACTCACAAATGCAAACATTTATCAAAGTTGTCTATGTATTCTTCTTCGTCGTCTTCTTTAATCATACGCTTTCCTTCCTTCTTAGGTTTGAAATGTTTATTGATCGGGTCAGCACACGTGTGTGTCTGACAGCAATTTAAAATTGAGCTACAATCCCTGGATGGCACCAAGGAACTCTGGTCCTTAGCCTGAGGCAAACAGTTTGCTCCAAGTTTTATAAAAGAGAGTAATTCTCATAGTTTGATGTGCAGGGACAGAACAAGATATTTTAAATGCAAAGTCATGAAAAATCAAAGAGTTTTATATAAAATATAAGTTTCTTTTGGTGTGAAGTCACAGAGATCTGGAGAAATAATACCAAAAAAATATTTAGTAATTCAGCTTTTGAATGATAGTGTTCAGTTGTTATAAAGGTCACCTGCCCTTGGCCTCATTTCAGCTTAATTGGGACAGGTTAATCTTTTCTGTTGTTCTTTCAATTTGGAATGAAACCGGAATCTCTGTAAGTACTCCTCATCCATCAAATTCTGTGACCTTGAAAGAAGACTACAGCTCTCTTTCTCAGGAGAGAGCCTGAAAATGAGAATTAAAATAGGTCTTCTCAGTGGAGACCCACAGCAACATGTAATAAGACATGTAAAAAAAGATCCTATCACTGCAGGCATTTGGTAATATTTCTGCAAGTAACATATGGAGTCAAAAAGAGAATTCACTTAACCTCAGAGTTAAAAAAGAACCACAAAATCTGTAAAAGGTGTTAAATCTTCTAAAAATTTTTTGACTAGAATTGTCTGAAAACTTTTAATGAAAATCAACAATTTTAAAATTTGTTTTCTTCCATCTTGAGACACAGAACTATACTGGTCAGGGTCACTCTAAATGAATTTTGGCTGACTAAATAAAGACACAGACACAGCAAGTACCTTTTGGGCTCAGTGACTGCTCCTCAGCCACAGCTCCCACAAGGGGGACAAGGCAGGCAAAAAATCACATCTGGAACCTGGATTTTATTGGGGGAAAAGCCATTCAAATGAGGCAATGGATAGGGTTACAACAAATAAGTGTCTGCAATCCAACCCCATTGAGTGACACCCTTCCTGGAGCTACAACTCTCTTATCCAAGCAGAGGTAAGGTCCAAAGGCATTGCAGTGTGTGAACATCTGTTCAGTACTTCTTTACTCCAGGACTTAAAGGTGTGTACATAGCTCCTGTCCATAGAGGCTCCCAACACTTCCAACTCTTACGAAAAACTTCCCATTTCAAAGTAGGGAAACTTAGCTTTGACTCTCTAGATTCCAAAGAAAAGATGAGTCTGTCTATAAGTTGCTCCGTTTACAAGCAAAGATCATGCAATGCTTTCTAAAAATGACTCACAGGGGCAATTTAATTATCATCCCTTGCAAAATTCTTATCTTTAATATTTGGGATAACCAATCTCACTGATTTATTATTAACAATAAAATTATCTGTGCAGAGCAGGCATAATTCTTAATACATGCTACAAATAAAATATCAAAAGAATAATAATTATATTTTATGTTTTATTTATTTTTTGAATGTTTACTATGAAAATCTTATAGAAATTTAATTGCTCAAATCTCAGGCCAAGGTAACTCAGAATCTGTAGTCCAATTTTACTACTTATTGACTTATTGACTTTACTACTTATTGACTTAGGGAAATTATTTAACCTCCTAAGCCTCAATTTCTTCTTGTGGAAGCTTGGGATAATAGCACCTACTGATTATCAGGTTGTTGTAAAGATTAAATGAGAGAGACCATTTGGTTAAATTTAATAACAGGTGTTAGGGGTATAGTTAGTGCTGAATAAATATAATTAAATATATTTTCAGTATTATCTTGACAGCTGCATAGAATAATATGGGCAAGTTTTATAAATCCAATGTATAGGTTTTACATAATCTAATGTTGATAAAGTTATCAAACTATGTTATACATTTCAATCCTCAATAATTTCTTAAAGATTTATTTAAGAAGGGGGATGCACTTGTAGAGCCCAAGCCAATTAAAATGTAAATATCAATCAAAGGCTATATAAGAATAAAAAAATTCTGATATCTTGATTTAGAAAATTCCCCAAATAGCTGAGTTAACTATGATAGAGAGAGCAAAAAGGGAGTTTAATGTGAACATTTTCTCCAGAATTTAGAAAATAGTAATAAAAATATGAACAAGTGTATTTAGTGAGCAAGTATATTTCATTCCAGCAATTTTGGTTAATGCTTTACATGTATTATTTAATTTAAGCTTTCCAATTTATAATCCTTACTTTATTTCAGAGAAAAATGAGTCTAGATATATAGAAGATACTACTCAGGGAAGTTACTATGCTTATTAATTTAACAGATGTTTACTGAAAACCTAATTATATTGCAGACACAGTTTGATAATAAATGAGTCAGTGTCAGTACCGAATGGCACAATTAAATACCCAACCCCCAATATTGAAGAGCCATAATATTATTATTTAGCTTAGCTCAAGTTTTCAATGAAATCACTTAGCAAGTTTTATTCCACAGGTACACTTCTCTAAATTTGTGCTGAAATATGATGGAAAAGCAGAAATGGCTTATTTTGGTTCAGATTGCATAAAATTTCTATTACAGTTATTTTTCAACCTTTTTCTATATATGTACACAAGATGAACACATATTTAGACTTTTTTCTATTGAGTTCAACATTTAAAAATGAAAATATGATTGTTTTATTAATTATAGACATTCCACATTTAATTCTACGAAATCCTGAAAAAAAATCACAAGAAACCCTGATTATTATAATGCATGTAATCCTAGTGGCTGTGGAGAGGAAAACTTGTATCTTGAGACAGTATAATTGTACTGTAGCAAAAAAAATACACTGACATTTGAACCCAACTCCAGATGAGCCACAAAACATTAAGCCATAGGAACAATTAGTTTAAGTAGAGTTCCCATGAAAGATGATCCATTTTTACTTGGATATTTTAATTTCTATCTTGTGATTATATAAAGCCCGAGATCAAGTTCTGTCTACTTCACAACATTGGCCTAGCCAGTCTATACCAGTTCAGCCCTTCAGCTCACCCACACCGACTCCAACACCAGCCCCAGCATTCCCAGAGAAGGCCAGTAAATGGTGCTGCTGGAATGACTCAGGAAGCAGCCCTGCCTTCTCTGGGTGCTCCGAACAGCGGATTGAATTTTTTTCTGATCTCAGTTATTTCTCAGAGTAACTGTTGGTTGCAAAGTATTCCCTTAGGTGATTTCTCTCTTTCTTTCTTTTTTTTTTTTTTTTGGATGAAGCAGTGTACAATGTTATGGTGTTACAAAGTTATAACATTTTGGCAATAAATTTTAGTGCACAAAGATAAAACAACATAAAACTCAAATAGCCTATGAAAAATAATTCCAGTCAGCAGTGTTTTCTTTTTTTAAGATAGCAAAGATTTTCTTGGTAAAATATATACATTTGTGGGCCATAGTCAGTATAGTTATATGACCCTTTAAAAAAAGAAATCAAATTCCTTTCTCCAAATGATTCCAAATAAATATCAATCCAGTAATTGTTTAATAATTTTTTTCTCCTTGTAAGTTTAGGTATTTTATTACAACACCAGATAGTGAACTTTGCAATTGCTGCCAAAATATAAAGATATGAGATATGATATGTGTGATAACACACATATACACGCAACACACACATATATAATCTGTTCTTCAAGAAGTGAAAAATAATCTCTGGTTCTAATACAAACTACTTATATCCAGTGTTACCCTGATAAATAACTATACATAACACAAATCTATTATACATTTTATTATTTCGGCTAATATGAAGAACAATCAATATAATATCATGTGCGTACTTATAAATGCATTTAAAATTGAATAGTCCTTTTAAAAATTGAATAGTCTTTCATTTAAAAATAGAGATTTCACCCTGTCAAACTCCTGACAAAGCCCTCTTTATAGATCTGATCTTGTCAGTTTTATAGGGACAGTTTTTCACAGTAAGGATCATAGAGACTCACAACAGGACATAAGACCAGGATTTAAAAGAGATAGGATAATATTTATTTCCTGCCCCACTGTTGTGGCCCCTTCCCAGGCCTAGAATTGCATGCTGATTAGTCGTTCTGTTCTCTGTCTCTCTTCTTTTCTTCCTGGGTCCATAACCCCACTTGCAGAGCTCTGAGAGTAAGTGTCCTCTAATGTCTCACCTCACCCTAGTCCAAGCTCTAATGGGGAAAAGAGAACCCTACTGGCAGGGTTCAAGCTAATCAGGGAAGAATTCTCTGAGGAAATGAAGCTGGAGATAGATTCTGAAGGATGAATAGAAATTAACCAGATGGGGGAGGGGTATTACTGGGTTTGGGAGAAACTTCCAGAAGAAGAACAGTATGTGCAAAATCTATTGATGGTAGTGAAATGACAGCATGAGGAATCAAGAGCAGGTTGCATGGCTGCAGCTCAGATCAACAAAGGGCGCAGGCGAGAAACAGGCACGAGTGTGGGACCTGGCCGGGCAGAACTGTGGTAGCCTTGTGGAAGATTTTGCTCTTTCTGTTAACTGAAGGGAAAAAAATAAGCAAGACGGTGACATGATCATCTCTGGTCTTTGAAAGGTAACACTGGGGCTATGGTAGAGAAGCAGTATGCAGTGTGGTTTCAGGGAGGGGATTTGTAGGAGTCTGGACAAGAAGTGAGGGAGGTGAACACAGGTGAGGCAGGGGTGAAGAATAGCTTCCAGGTTTTGTTGTCATTAGGAAAAACAACTTGGTCACTATGTTGAACACACACACATATACACACAACCAGACACAGGACACTATGACTATTGTGTTTGTGATGAAGGGAATAGAAACTTGATGAGTGTTTTAGTCAACTTTTTCACTGCTATAACTAAAGGATCTGACCACAACAACTAAAGAGGAGAAAAGGTTTATTTTAGGGCTCACGATTTTAGAAATCCTAGTCCATAGAAGGTCAGCTCCATTCCTCAGGGCTCCAGGTGAGGCTGAACACCATGGTGGGAGAGTGTGGCAGAGGGAAGTGGCTCACATCCTGATGATCAAGAGACAGAGAGAGATACAAATACATACACCAAAGCTATGCCCTAATCTCCACTTTCTCCAGCCACACCCTACCACTTCAGTTACCACTGTCAATCCCTATTAGAGGATAAAATCACTGATTCAGTTAAGACTCTTAAAATGAACATTCTTGCATTGTCTCACACATCCAAACTATAACAGTGAGTACCAACTTCAAAAGAAAGTGAAGGTGTTCTTCATGCTAGGTAAATATTCATGTATTTTAAATTGTTAGGATAATATTGATATAAATGGGAGAACCCTAGAATTAAAAAGCATGAATCCATCTATTGAAGAAAAAAAAAGATATCTCAGGCAGTCCAATTAGCCTCCCTGTTATACTTTGTAAACTTGTTTTTCTCTTATCTTTATTGACTTCATTTAAAAGAGAGGTTGGTGAAATACAGCCTAAGCATCAAATCTGGTCCTCACTCTGCTTTTGGAAAAATTTTATTTGGACACAGACACAACCATTCCTTTCCTGTTGTGTGTAGCTTTTTAGGCTATGAGGTCAGAATGGAATAATTGCAGCAGATGCTGGGTGGCATACAATGTCTGAATTCTTTGTGACCTGGCCTTTACTAGAAAAAGTTCTCTGCCTCTAGTGTGAAAGATTTTTCTTTGTCTTCCTTCTCCCTTCCCTAAATGTTGTTTGATGTGATCATTTATGCATTTCTTTCAATTAAACTTTGATACATATAGATTTGGGGGGGAATTTGATCTTTTGCCCAGCGTCTGAAAACACTAAATTATAAATATATGGTAGCAAATTATATCTTCAAAAAGTCATCTTTTACCTTGCCTTAATTCTTTATTTATTTAAACTAAACATGATTTTTATCTAATTTGCGGGACCCTGGAATATATATCATCCCAGTACAACATTCTTAAAATTACATTTTTTTTGGATACTCTTTTTCTGCTATGCACTTCATTAGTAAATCTCTGGCATATTCAAATATAGACACCATCCCAGAATGATTACATATAAAACTCTCAATTTTTCTTAAATATATTCCATGTCAATGCATCCACTGCTTTATTAAAATATTTGAAAAATATTCACACACAACAGTGTGTTCTGAGTCTAAATGCTTTACTGAAAGAGTAAAAAGCTTCATCTCAGGGGTAATAAGAAAGCATTGGTGTAACGTGCTGAAAGGCCACTCTCCTATAAAACTTAATCTCATAATCTTTAGATATGAAGGAACTCAATGAGAACTTATTGAATATTTCAAGTGCAGATATTTAGACATTGGTAAACTCGGGTATGTTTTCTTTTAGATTTGTTTTTGTTTATTCTATTTTTGGGTCATGATTTTTGTAAGTTAGGGCTGAGTTAACACAGGAGAAAGTAGTTAAGATATACATATTTTAATGAATATATAAATTATTATTATTCAATTCTTCTACATACCTTCTGTTTTTAATGAGCAAATCATTCTTAAAGTATATTTTACTAGCTGGAATTACCAATAGGCAGTGACAAAGATCCTCAATTTCTTTTCACCATTTTGATACATTTAGAACATATGAATGAATATGAAATAAAAATTTTGCCTACTTTTTCATTGTCATATTTTATCAAATAAAATTATAGATAATTTACTACTAGCATATAAAAATACCTATAATAGACATCTAAAAATCTTTAATTTCTAAAAATGGAAGAGGTCCTAATATGATACATTAGACCAATTCCTGGAAAACAAAATTTTGACTGATTTTATTCATTCACAAATGATTTACTTGAATAATATATAGTGATGATATTCAAAATTTAACAATGTGAAGATGTAATCCTTCCCTCTAGTATGACAGGACAGATGGAGTGCATAACTGATACTTAGCGAACATTTATAGGATGAATGCAATAATTACAACAGTGCAAAGAAGGCTCTAGACTCACCTCCATGTAAACTGTGAGCTTATGGTGGCACACAGCACTTTGGGAGCATAGAGAGGGAGAACCTCTGCAATATGAAGGAAATCACTGCAGAGGGAGGGGAAGAATTCAGAGACTTGAAGAGTCAGAGGAAGCTTCCCATGCAGCAAGACTGGAATCAATCACAAGTAGAAGTGCAATAATGATTACTGGCTTGAACAAATGCAAGAGGCCTCAGAAATGTGTGTCTACTTTCTTAATGATTATTCTGAAAGAGGAGAGAGGAGGAAAGGATGGGTAGTTCAAAAAGACCAGATATACAGGACCTCTTAATATTTTTTAAAAACTAGATTTTGTATATTGTATTTTTTAGACTTTTAGATTGTATTATTTAGTGTATAAACTTACGACATGCATATACATTTACCTCTGTCCATATCCATATATGTAGTCAGTGTGACTCAAATACCTGACAAGAATAACTTAGAGGAGAAAAATTTACTTTGACTCACAGTTTCAGAGGATTCAGTCTATGATCAGCCAATTCCTTTCCTCTGGGCCTCCAGTGAGGCAGAATATCTTGGTAGAAGGGTGTGGAGGAGGAAAGCTGTTCACTTTATGGCAGCCTGGAAGCAGAGTGAGAGAGGAAGGGTGCAGAGACAAAATAAACCCTTACAGGGCATGCCCCCAGTGACAGACTTCTTATTCCATGTCCCACCTACCCATAATTTTCATCCCTCCCAATAAAGCCAATTCAAATTATTAACCTGTCAAAGGGATTAATCCACTGATGAGCTCAGAGCTCTCATAAACCAATCATTTCACACCACTGAATATTGCTGCATTGCCTAACATATGAGCTTTTGGGGATATGCCAGATCCAAATCACAACACTACACACACACACACACACACACACACACACACACACACTCAAATACACATATATACAATTAGAATGTGTGTCTTGTCCAGATGCCTAAATAAAACTCAAAGTAGAGCAGTGTTGTACATTGGGAGAGTTAGGCTCAGAATTCCCACTCTCTGACTCTTATCCCTATCTCCTTTCTTGCCAGAGAACAACAGATTCACTGGGGCATACACAGCCATTAGACATAGGTTATGAAGAAATCAGGAAGTTCTATGTTAGAGAGCCCACAAATTAAAATGCCCAACTACAATATATAACCTTTAAATTATCTAATTTCTGTTAGCACAGGAAAATGCAACAATTTGTAATAAAAGACTAAGATATTGATTTAATGACTAGCAGTATTGTTTTTGCAGATCATCCTTCTAGAACACTAATACAGGGTTCTTGCAGTGCACTGGAATTCTAGGGTTTCATTAAAGGAGATGACAATTGTCCAATATGTAAAGGGAGTGTGGTGGCCATCCTTCCACTAGTGTAGTGTTCACAGATTAAAGGAAAGTTCTTAGGATTGAATATGAAACATACCATTTTTTGTAATTTGGAAAATATTGCACAATTTAGTTAGATACGTAGGTTGCATTACTTTGATTTAAGAACATTTATGGCTTGGGGGTTCAGTTCATTCATTGTAGTCACTTGTTTTTATTCTTTGAGATCTATGCAGATGAATTCTTAAATTCTTTTTAGTCATTGGCATCTTTTGGTATAAAATCATTCCCTCATACAAGTGCTCCACAAACACACTCTACTAAATAAAGCACAGAAAATGCTGTTGGAAATGACCTGTGACAATTTCATGTTCTTCTATATGCTCCATTGCTGAGAAATTAGATGGCTCTCCATGAAAAACACTCTGGGTAGTACTCATGTGTGACTTCTGAGATGACAAGCCACCATCATCTCATATTCAACCATTTGTCTGAAATCTTATTGATTGTACCAGTTTCATATCAGTGTTGCTAAATAACACGATAAACCTCAGAAAAAGCAAAATGAAAAGACACAACAAGACCCAGTGTGCAAACGAAATGAGGTCCGGCACATCAACATCATTTGGCCATGCAAGAAACAGAAGCATTTAAAGGAGAAATTATAAACACAGGTAAAAGGACAATCTTCAGGTACCAACCATTAATAGCTCTTCTCAGCCATATGAACATACACAGAAAAACCAAAAAGCAGCACTGCCATCTCCTACACAAATCATTGTTGCATACCAATGGAAGTCAAAGTACAATGCCAGTAAATAGCTAATGTTTTAGAGTTGCTTAGAACTATATTTAAGGGGATTTTTTGAAACTGTTTAAGGTAGTATTTGCCAAATATAATTTTAAAGGTGATTTTCCCCTTTGCAATATTCAATTCTTTTTTATTTTTATTTTTAATTTGCTCTAATTAATTATACTGACAATAGAATACATTTTGGCATATCATACATATATGGAGTTTAACTTCTCATTCTTCTGGTTGTAGATAATGAAGAATCCCATCAGTCGTATAATGACATACGTATATAGGGTAATAATGTCTGACTCATTCTACTGTCCTTCCTACCTCCATACCCCCTCTCCTTCCTTCACTCCCCTCTGCCATAATCCAAAATACCTCTATTCTTCCCTAACCTCATGTTTATTGTGAACTAGTACCCACATATTAGAGAAGACATTTGGCCTTTGGTTTTTTGGACTGACTTATTTTACTTTGCATAGTATTCTCCAGCTTCATCCATCTACCTTCAAATGTCATAATTTCATTCTTCTTTAAGTCTGATTAATATTCCATTATGAATATATACCACATTTTCTTTATTCATCTGTTGAAAGTCATCTAGATAGTATCATAGTTTAGCTACTGTGAATTGAGCTGCTATAAACATCGAAGTGGCTGCATCACTGTAGTATGCTGATTTTAAGTCAATTCTGTATCATAAAGAAGGAAAAAGGTATAAACAAGGGGGCAAAATCAGCATAGACCATATCACAGCAAACACCCTCTGAGCTTACTTCTGCTGGGGTTTGGCTGTAGTGTCTGTGGACATGCCATAAAGTTAATTCATACCCCTCTTGTTCCATTTGGGAGAACAAAGTGAGTCTTCAAACAGAGCCACTTCCAGCATTCAAATTGCCTCTGATAATTGTATCAGTACTTTTGTCCTAGCAGTGCATGTGTGAATTTGTGTGTGTGTGTGTGTGTGTGCATGCATATACAGTCCTTTTACACATACACATACACACACTTTCAATTAGATAGAAATGCAAAAACTAAATATTTTTAAATATCCAAAAGAACACCCTAACACATACTAAGCATTCACTATTTCTCAGATTTTGTTAAATATAGAAGTAATTTTGACATAAATTTCATAAGACATGTCTACAAATTAGAATGGAGAAGACTATTTATGAGTTTTCTGTAATATTTACATTTAAGCCCATCCAGAAGAAGATTTTCTACCCCTGTATAGAAGTAGATTCAGGGTTCTTTTGACTAAACTGGACATAAGGCAACATGTTGTTCTAAAATGGAAAATTCTGGAACTATCCCTAATGAAGCCAGTGAGTCTAAAAGAAGAGTAAAAAAGGTGAGAAGGGAGAAGTATTTAAAAGCCTCTGGACAGAATTCTTAAGCCAGAAGAAGGATGCAACTTAACTGACATTTTGTGATCAAAACCACAATAATAAGGTGGATTTTAGTTAGCACACACCTCTCCTTTGTGAAGCTTCATAGGACAGCCTCATGCTCTCTTTCTTTTCCTCATTATCAATCATTTTTAGGACCAGGTGTTTAGAGCACTTATCTCTGCTTTCTGCTAAAATGAGTCTAACTGTGAACACTTTGGTACTTATGCTACAGCATATTATCACTTTCTGAAACAACGTAACACTTTTCTAAAGCCAAGCAAGATGTTTAAGCTCGAAAATTTCACTGAAACTAAAGATAGAAAATGTAAAAGACCTGTGGATTTTTCTTCCAATGAGTAGATGTAAATGCTAATTGAATGTTCTTTAAAACACATTAAAGTTAAGCCATGAGCTACCGTCAATAATTATATGAAAGTTCAGGAAGGATTGAAAGTGTCACTGCTGCAATGATAGGAGAATAGGAGGTGCTGATGGGCCACCTTCACAGTACTGGCACCAGGCTGAAGGTACTCTTCCTTTTCCTGCATATTAATAATGACAGGTGGTGCTGGAGATAATTTAAACCAGATTATGGGGAGCTGTAGTTCTGATTCAAAGACTTTTTCACTGCTTTGCTTGAATAGAGTATGACTGAACACACTTTAAAATTCATTTCTTTCCCACAAGCATTTGAATTTTTTTTTTGAGGGAACTGATGAGGTACTTGCTTTTTTTCTAAATAAATAAATAAATCTTTGAAAAACTTAAAGCACTGATTTCTAAAGGGTTTCTCAGACACTGATGTGAAGATAGCTTTTTCTAATTTCTAAATATGAAGACATTTGTTAATAGCTTCCAACTGCAGTGAAGCGTGTGTGTGTGTGTGTGTGTGTGTGTGTGTGTGTGTGTGTGTATGTGTGTGTAAGTAAAAGATTCATACGAAAAGAGTTTTCATCCTTGGACTTGAGAATAAAGTCCCTCTTAACTAACAAGATACAGAAATGATTTAGACCAAGAAAAAAACTCTTTGGTGATTGCATCTTAAGATTTCAAAAATAAATTCTGAGCTAAGCTTTGCTAGCATCTGCCTGTTGGTCAAATAAGGCATATGAATCTCATTCAAATGGTTTGCTACTTCTTAAGGATGCTTAAAATCAATCAAACCTGTTTCTTTTTCTGAATTCAGTTGTGTGTATGTTTGCGGTGTCTGTGTAAAAAAAAAAAACATAAGGGATGTTGGGCAGGCATATGCAAGGCATAGTTTCATTTGCTAAAGCAATCATAAGCAAATTTTAAGACATCAAAATTCTCAGATAGCAGGTTCAGAAACACATAAAATATACTCTGTTGGGACTTTGACCAGAAAAGAGTATTATTTTCTAAAGCAATGCTGAATTCATTGTGATAACAAAGGAAGTATACAGGAATACAGCATCAAGTCATTATATTTGTTTTTATTTAGCCATAACTTACATCTTGGTTACTGTATTATAAATGTTTTGCATATGTGAACTCCATCCTTATAACAATGCTAAGATAGGCACTGTTAGTACCCATAAATTATTTTCCCATACATATGGCAGAAGCACAGACGGCCCAATTCTCTCAGCTCAGAGGAATGATGGACCCTACATATGAATTTAGGCAGGGATTTGCTTATCATCACCATTTTGACAGCACTAGCGACCTTATGTTTAAACACTGTTCTCAACTGCCTTGATCAGTCACCCCTTGAACTTGTGGGAATTCCAACCACAAGTAGGTAATCCTGAGGAAGAAAGACAAGAGTTATACCATCTGCATTCATTTTTTTCCTCTCTCAGATATTCCAAAGTACTTAAAATGCATCACATATAAATCTTTTTCAAGAGATAATGGATTTCATCTAATCCTTAACCAAAGTAAGGAGAATAAAAAGTTATTGTGTTGATGAGTCTTAGTCCAAACACTCAGATGAGCTAGAAATATTGTTTATCTCTATAGCTTCATGTCATTTCCAGTGCTGACCGTCCCTTTGTGCACCTACACTGGGTTTCTGCTTACCCGTAGGTCTTTCACAGAGTTTGGCCATTGGAGAGGAAGGGAGATGGGCCATCTGCTCTATTCACTGTCTGATACAGATTGCCAGCAAGAAGCCTGTTTCTTCAATTGCAAAGGCTTCTTCAAGTTCCATCAGTTTTCTACTACTTTGTGCCATCCGTGAGAACCAAGAATCTTTTTGCAAGTCTGTGTAAAATCTTGTTTGCTGCTTCCCCTGAATAATTATGTCTCTGCTTCTGTCTGCCTGCCTGCCTGTCTGTCTGTCTCTTTTTTTGGTGTGTGAGAGAGTCTAAGCATTATGTCTCATGATCCAATCAAACTCTATGTCAATGCCAATAAATCTTCTTTTCAATGAACTTCAGAATTTGGAATAAAAACCTAGGGAGAATCCTGGGTTGTTCTGGGTTTCCACCCTGCTAGATTTCTCCTTTGAGGTAATGAGCACAAAGGCAAATATATCCTAAAGTGGGAGAAAAGGAAGAAATGCTCACTAAGACGCCCGCATTTCCTATTACAACCTGAAGCACAGCTCAGAGTGATTGCATTTCTCTTCAATGGGATCCTAAAAAAGAACGTATTCTCTCAAGCCTAGCTTTTAGAAGTTAAGTTGAATATTTCTAACAGGTATAAGGAAAATACTTTGAAAATGTATTTATTTTAATATTAGCTGCACTGTCAGATCAGAAAACAATGCTATTTAAAAACACCACTCTCTTTATCAGGTAAAAAAATTATACAGTTTGCTCAATTCTTAAGTAAAAGGAACCAGAGCTCATTGGAATAAATGTCAGATTCTAGGTCTCCATCAGGGATTAAGCAAAGTCAACCTGGAGCATCTGTTAGGACCCAAAAGTGAGGAAATGCTAAAGCCTGCATGCACATGTGCACACACTCAGTGTAGAATGTCAAAGAGACATAGGAACTCAAATGGACAAAGCTAAAACAATGTGAGCAATGATATAAATAATATCATATTAGACTTAACCTTCTGTATATGGTAATTACCTGAAAGTCTGTAGTGATATAACTAAATAACCGAGTCTATAAACAGATGGATAAGAATGCACAAATTTTCTGTGCGTAAGAATTCCAAACAATTTACATACTATCCTGTGTTCAAGGAGGTAAGGCACACTATCCACCCCTTGAGCATGGCTACCCATGCAGATCTGCTTCGAAAGAGCACAGTATGGAAATGGTTGGGTGAGTGATTTTACAGTGGAGAAATGTGACAACCTTCACCTCAGCCATGTGAGCATGATGAATATCAAAAATGATAAGTCATTTTGGTAGTATGTATCCTTGATCAGATGGGATGAGACTGGCACTTTATCCCTGATGTCTTCCTCCCCAAACTCATTAACCATGTATAATCATGGGGAAAACACACAAGCACAAATCGAGGGACCAGTACTCTTCAGAACTGTAAAGATCAAAGAACAAGGGAAGTCTGAGAAACTCTCAGGGTCTAAAGGAGCTACAGAGATATGACAAGTAAATACACTGTGGTATCATGGATGGGATCCTATAAAACATACAGAAAATAGAAAACTGAGTAAATCTGGATGAAATGTGGGCTTTAATTAATAATAGCTTATAAATTTCATGTCATTAGTTATATGAATGTACCATAGTCATGCAAGATGTTAATTATGAGGGAACTGGTTTTGAGTATATGGGAACTTTCTCTACTGGGATACATGGATTTTGACAGAAAATTAAATCACCAAAAAATCTAAAGGATGGAATAAGCCATGCTTTTGAGCTTTCCAGGTGAGTACCCTCTGTGGTTCCACACATGTTCAGTAATGGGAAGGATTCTACCAATAGCAATGATCAAGGCATGGAGTGGGTTGAATTGAAAGATTCAAATTTTTTTTAAATTCAAAATTTCAATTCTTGGGGCTGGGGATGTGGCTCAAGCAGTAGCATGCTCACCTGGCATGTGTAGGGCACTGGGTTCGATCCTCAGCACCACATAAAAATAAAATAAAAAAGATGTGTGTCCATTGAAAACTAAAAGAAAATATTTAAAAATTTTCTCTCTCTCTCTCTCTCTCTCTCTCTCTCTCTCTCTCTCTCTCAAAAAAAAATCAATTCTTTCAGAATTGAAACATTTAAAATTTTAAGTTTTTTTATGGAATAATTCATTAGCCTAAGTCAATGTATGGCCAGAAATTTTAAAATCTTAACACAACATTTTATCTTAAATGGTCACTTTGCCTCTTGATTTTTGTTTCTTTATGAGGCAAAAATAGAGTACATGTTGAGTTTATGAATAAACTGTAAATACTGTTAGAGTGTTTTTTTCAATTTGGGTATATAAAAATACTAGCATGCAGTTAATTAAAAAAAAAGGAATATCAAACTTCCAAAAGAAAATAGTAGCAGATTGAAATCAGCTAATGATACTTAGCCAATTAGAATGTTTTAAATAAACATAAACAAAACAACAAAGAAACAAAAAACACAGGAACAAACCTTACTCTCCTTAGATAGAGTTGCAGCCATCTTAATTCTGGACACTAATACAATCTATGTCAAACAGATTGCAGAGGAAAGGTCAACTCTTCCTTTGAATGCAATTCAGATTTTTGCACCATCTTCAGCATCTGAGGTTACTGGCTTTTCAGTTCACTCACTACAATGCAAAGACATTTCTCTTAAATTTTTAAATGCCATTGGAGAGTAAGTGTGGTGATGAAATTATTTTTTCCCTTGTCTTATTTGTTGCAGGGGTTGGGGGAATACCTATACAACATATTGAGAGGCATTTCATTTAATGTTTACAATATTTAGCAAGCAGGTGGTTAACTGCCAGCTACAACTTGTCACTCATCAGCTGTGAAGAAAATGGCAGGGGAATCTAAAACTATAGTTATCAACTTTGGCTACTTTTATAGCCCCTTCAGGCCAAGGTTGGTAGTTTTATAAGTACCTAAAAGGAAAAGCCTACAGTGTATGGAAAGAAAAAAGAGGGTGGAAATGTGAAAGAATATATATTGTTAAGATGTATGCCAGCATTTGATCTTTTGACTTACACTTTACTTTTCTTACAAGTGTACCCTTGTCTTTTATTAGAATTAATATACTTTCTAACTGCAAATGCAATTCAAGACTTGTGTTTTTTTCCTAAAATGTTGAGTTATTATTATTGTTATCATTACCTGTTTATCAGTAACTTTACTAGAAGTAGGACTTTGAGTTTCTTTATGTGAATGCCTTGAAAAAATAACTCCTTAGGATTTTTTTTTCTTGCCTTTTTTTCCCCTTTGGCATGCTTCTGCTTACCAGGTGTGAGCATAGTAAAAGGAAACTGTAATATTTAAAATTGATTTACAGTGTTTGTGTTAATTATCTCAATAACAAATTTATGAAGTCAGTAACTGTAGGAACTTTAATAAGAATGAAGTTTTACATTCTCTTGTAAAAGATCAACTGAAATAAGACTTATCCATGTATACAACTCAGAGGAGGCTCACATATTTTGTAAACTTCCATTAATAACACTGGGTGCATAGAAGAGGACATCTTCATTCTGAAAGCCTAGATTCAGGTCCCTGAGATTCAAACCATGTTCCATAGCATTGTACATTGAGAGATCATGTAATCAACGAATAGGTGTGAAACCATCTTAAGATAGCATCTTAAGTAAATTGTTTACTAGTGATTGATTTCCAGGAAGGTTAATTACTGAACATTTTGTTATGGGGGCCCACCACAAAGCAAGGAATTATTTTAAAAATTATGACAAGTGATCTAGGCTCAGAAGATATATTATTATCAGCTTTAAACTGGACTTAAATGACCATTGGGCCCAAGATTCTACTATATTTTTAAAGAATCACAGAAAAATAGACTACAAAAATCTCTTCAAGCTATAAAATTATTTTATTTTATCAACAGATATTCTCTATAAAATAACCAATTACTGTATATCATTTTATAAAAGTATATCTGAGCATGGTTATATAACCATCTGCCATTATCAAATAGAAAATTACAATTCAGACTTAGAACATGGCTGCCAGCGAAGAGGCAGCACATACAATGCCTCCATGGTAAGGGGATCAGAGAGACTCATTAATACACCCACATGCGTCCTGCTGGGAAACTTCAAGCAAATTTCCTCTGAAAGGAGACCTTCCTGGAACTAGTAAGTTTAATAGGAGGTGTCAGATTGTCACAAAATACTGAATCTCGGCAACCCAGAGCAGGGGCACAGTCCCGCCGGGGGCTGCCAAATGGCCGCTGCCTACACATTGCAGTGAGCATAGGAGCGGACACTAACCGCCTGGACCCCCGCGGGCGGGCTCTGTGAACCCAAGCCAACCGGTCCACACGCTGCAGCATTCGTGGGAACGGTCGTTGCCTGCCTGGGTCCCCGTGAGCTGGCTCTGTGAATCCCAGCCGGCGCAGGGCACACGCTGCATTGTTCTTGGGAACCATTGCTGCCCGCCTGGACCCCCGCGGGCGGGCCCTGTGAACCCAAGCCGACCGCCGCCCACAAGTTGCAGCGAGTTTAGGAGCAGGAGCAACCTGCCCGGGTCCTGCGAGCTGGCTCTGTGAATCCCATCCGGCGCAGGGCACACGCTGCATTGTTCTTGGGAACCATTGCTGCCTGCCTGGATCCCCGCGGGCGGGCCCTGTGAACCCAAGCTGACCGCCGCCCACAAGCGGCAGCGAGTTTAGGAGCAGGAGCGACCTGCCCGGGTCCCGCGAGCTGGCTCTGTGAATCCCAGCCGGCGCAGGGCACACGCTGCATTGTTCTTGGGAACCATTGCTACCCGCCTGGACCCCCGCGTGAACCCAAGCCGACCGCCGCCCACACGCTGCAGCGAGTTTAGGAGCAGGAGCGGTCTGCCTGGGTCCCCGCAGCCCGGCTTTGTGAACCGCCCACACGTAACATCAAACTTGGGAGCAGTTGCTGGCTGTCTGCCTGTCCCCCCCCCCTCCCCCGGGCTGGCTTGGTGAACCTCAACCAGCCGCTGCTCACATGGCGCAGTGAACTTGGGAGCCAGCGCTGCCTGCTTGGCTGCTTGGGCCCCCGCAGACCAGCTCTGTGAACCGCCGCTGGCTACCGCCAAGCAGCCGCTGCCTACACCCTTGCAGTGAGTGGGGGAGCAGGCGCTGCCTGCCCGGCCCCGAGGGCTCGACTCTGTGAACCTCCTCTGGCGGTTTGGAGCTGCAGACGACCACCCTCCACCTGCCAACCCAGTGCTGCAAACGACCCCTGACCAGCTCTGCAAAAGGCCCCACCCACACAGCAAACAGCAGGAATGGAGACCCGCCCAATCCGGGAGGAAGTACCGCTGCACAGTGATTGACTCCCGCCTACTGAGAGGAGAAACTTGGCCCGGTGGGCATAGCTCCACCCACTGGAAGAGCAGTTAATCGAACTCTAGGACTGCATTTATAAATTTTTTTTTTTTGCTGTCTTTTTAAATGTTTTTTAATCCATCTTATTTTATTTTATTCTATTTTTTAAATCTCATTTTCCATTTCTACTATTATTATTTTTCTTTAAATCCCTTTTAATCTTCTATTTTTTTCTATCCTTCTTTTCTCCTGTCTTTACATCTCTTTTTAATTTTCTTATTCCCCCTTCCTTGAATTCTACCTGCTTACTCTTATTCTCTTTAGTGACTTCTACCCATTCCTTCTAATACCTTTCCTCCCAAGCTTCAAATATATTGATAGGAGTAAACAGTAACTCAGCAGTCAAACAGAACAAGAAACAATATGAACAGCATGAAAAAGCAAGGAAGAAAAGGAGTGCAAACAATGCAGGGCAGCCTAAATATTCAGGAGGATATAGAACCACCAGAAAAATGGTCATATAAAGAACTCATGGAACACCTGAGACAGATGGAACGGAACCTCAAAGAGGATACAAGACAGCAAATTCAAGCAGCGAAAGAACACATTGAGAATGTATTACACAAACAGATAAAGGAAGAAGTTCAGCATCTTTATCAGGAGATAGAGACTATAAAAAAGAATCAAACCATAATCTTAGAAATGAAGGAAACTATAAACCAAATTAAAAACTCAAATGAGAGTATCATTAATAGAGTGGAGCAAGTAGAAGCTAGAACATCAGATAATGAAGACAAAATATATCATCTGGAAAAGAGGCTAGCCATCTCAGATAGGCTGGTTAAAAATCATGAGAGAAGCATACAAGAGATATGTGATAATATAAAAAAACCAAATTTAAGAGTCATTGGGATAGAGGAAGGGATAGAGATTCAAACAAGGGGAATGAGTAATCTACTAGATGAAATAATCACAGAAAACTTTCCAGAATTAAAAAAGGAAACAGATATTCAAATTGTAGATACATACAGGACACCGAACATACAAAATCACAGTAGACCAACGCCAAGACACATTGTTATGAAGATATCCAATATACAGAACAAAGAGAAAATATTAAAAGCTACAAGAGAAAAGAGAAAGATTACATTCAGGGGTAAAACAATAAGGTTAACAACGGACTTCTCAACTCAGACGCTGAAAGCAAGAAGATCCTGGAATAACATATTTCAAACACTGAAAGACAATGGATGCCAACCAAGAATTCTGTACCCAGCAAAATTAAGCTTCAGATACGACAACGAAATAAAAATCTTTCACGATAAACAAAAACTAAAAGAATTTGCAGCCAGAAAACCAGCGTTGCAAAGCATCTTGAGCAAAACACTTCACGAGGAAGAAACGGAAAACAATAACCAAAGCCAACAGTGGGAAGTACCTCAGTAAAGACAGACAGAGGGGGGAAAACTAATCATGGTGAAACAAACGCAATTAAAAAAATAAAAATAAAAAAATGAGATAAATAATCAAATATGGCTGTAAGTACAAACCATATATCAATAGTAACTCTAAACATTAATGGTTTAAACACTCCAATAAAGCGACATAGGCTGGTAACATGGATCAAAAAAACAAATCCAACAATATGCTGTCTCCAGGAGAATCACCTGACTGGAAAAGACATACACAGGCTGAAGGTGAAAGGTTGGGAAAAAATATACCACGCACACGCTCCTCGCAAGCAAGCAGGGGTGGCCATCCTCATATCAAATAAAATCGACTTCAAGACTAAGTTAATCCAAAGGGATAAGGAAGGACATTATATACTGTTAAAAGGAACCATTAAACAACAAGACATAACAATTATCAATATTTATGCACCAAATAATGGCGCTTCGAAGTTTATAAAACAAATTCTCCTCAAGTTCAAGAATCAAATAGACCACAACACAATAATTATGGGCGACTTCAACACACCTCTCTCACCATTGGACAGATCCTCCAAGCAAAAGTTGAATAAAGAAACTATAGACCTCAATACCACAATCAATAACCTAGACTTAACTGACATATATAGAATATACCAACCATCATCGAATGGATATACTTTTTTCTCAGCAGCACATGGATCCTTCTCAAAAATAGACCATATATTATGCCATAGGGCAACCCTCAATAAATATAAAGGGGTAGAGATTATACCATGCATTTTATCTGATCATAATGGATTGAAACTGGAAATTAATGATAAAAGAAGGAAGGGAAAATCCAATATCACATGGAAAATGAACAATATGTTACTGAATGATCAAAGGGTTACAGAAGACATAAAGGAGGAAATCAAAAAATTCTTAGAGATAAATGAAAATGCAGACACAACCTATCGGAATCTATGGGACACAATGAAAGCAGTTTTAAGAGGGAAATTCATCGCCTGGAGGTCATTCCTCAAAAAAAGGAAAAACCAACAAATAAATGAGCTCACACTTCATCTCAAAGCCCTAGAAAAGGAAGAGCAAAACAATAGCAAATGCAGCAGAAAGCAAGAAATAATTAAAATCAGAGCGGAAATCAATGAAATTGAAACAAAAGAAACTATCGAAAAAATTAACAAAACTAAAAGTTGGTTCTTTGAAAAAATAAACAAGATTGACAAACCTTTAGCCATGCTAATGAAGAGAAGAAGAGAGAGAACTCAAATTACTAACATAAGGGATGAAAAAGGCAATATCACAACAGACGCCACAGAAATACAGAAGACAATTAGAAACTATTTTGAAAACCTATATTCCAATAAAATAGAAGATAGTGAAGACATCAATAAATTTCTTAAGACATATGATTTGCCCAGACTGAGTCAGGAGGACACACACGATTTGAACAGACCAATATCAATGTATGAAATTGAAGAAGTAATCAAAAGACTACCAACCAAGAAAAGCCCAGGACCGGATGGGTATACAGCAGAGTTTTACAAAACCTTTAAAGAAGAATTAATACCAATACTTTTCAAGTTATTCCAGGAAACAGAAAAAGAGGGAGTCCTTCCAAATTCATTCTATGAGGCCAACATCACATTGATTCCGAAACCAGACAAAGACACATCAAAGAAAGAAAACTACAGACCAATATCTCTGATGAACCTAGATGCAAAAATCCTCAATAAAATTCTGGCGAATCGAATACAAAGGCACATCAAAAAAATTGTGCACCATGATCAAGTAGGATTCATCCCTGGGATGCAGGGATGGTTCAATATACGGAAATCAATAAATGTAATTCACCATATCAATAGACTTAAAGATAAGAACCATATGATCATCTCGATAGATGCAGAAAAAGCATTCGACAAAGTACAGCATCCCTTTATGTTCAAAACATTAGAAAAACTAGGGATAACAGGAACTTACCTTGATATTGTAAAAGCTATTTACGCTAAGCCCCAGGCTAGCATCATACTGAATGGAGAAAAATTGAAGGCATTCCCCTTAAAATCAGGAACAAGACAGGGATGCCCTCTATCACCACTTTTATTCAATATAGTTCTCGAAACACTGGCCAGAGCAATTAGACAAACGAAAGAAATTAAAGGCATAAAAATTGGAAAGGAAGAACTTAAATTATCACTATTTGCAGATGACATGATTCTATACCTAGAAGACCCAAAATGGTCTACAAAAAAACTACTAGAACTAATAAATGAATTCAGCAAAGTGGCAGGATACAAAATCAACACGCACAAATCAAAGGCATTTCTGTATATCAGCAACAAAACCTCTGAAATGGAAATAAGGAAAACCACTCCATTCACAATATCCTCAAAAAAAATAAAATACTTGGGAATCAACCTAACAAAAGAGGTGAAAGATTTATACAATGAAAACTACAGATCCCTAAAAAGAGAAGTAGAAGAAGATCTTAGAAGATGGAAAGATATACCCTGTTCATGGATAGGCAGAACTAACATCATCAAAATGGCGTTATTACCAAAAGTCCTCTATAGGTTTAATGCAATGCCAATCAAAATTCCAATGGCATTGCTTGTAGAAATAGATAAAGCAATCATGAAATTCATATGGAAAAATAAAAGACCCAGAATAGCAAAAGCAATTCTAAGCAGGAAGTGTGAATCAGGTGGTATAGCAATACCAGATTTCAAACTATACTACAGAGCAATAGTAACAAAAACAGCATGGTACTGGTACCAAAACAGGCGGGTAGACCAATGGTACAGAATAGAGGATACAGAGACTAATCCACAAAGTTACAACTATCTTATATTCGATAAAGGGGCTAAAAGCATGCAATGGAGGAAGGATAGCATTTTCAACAAATGGTGTTGGGAAAACTGGAAATCCATATGCAACAAAATGAAACTGAATCCCCTCCTCTCACCATGCACAAAAATTAGCTCAAAATGGATCAAGGACCTTGATATCAAATCAGAGACTCTGCGTATGATAGAAGAAAAAGTTGGGTACGATCTACATATTGTGGGATCAGGCTCCAAATTCCTTAACAGGACACCCATAGCACAAGAGTTAATAGCAAGAATCAACAAATGGGACTTACTTAAACTAAAAAGTTTTTTCACAGCAAGAGAAACAATAAGAGAAGTAAATCGGGAGCCTACATCATGGGAACAAATTTTTACCCCCCACACTTCAGATAGATCCTTAATATCCAGAGTTTACAAAGAACTCAAAAAATTAGACAATAAGACAACAAATAACCCAATCAACAAATGGGCCAAGGACCTGAACAGACACTTCTCAGAAGAGAACATACAATCAATCAACAGATACATGAAAAAATGCTCACCATCTCTAGCAGTCAGAGAAATGCAAATCAAAACTACCCTAAGATACCATCTCACTCCAGTAAGATTGGCAGCCATTATGAAGTCAAATAATAACAAGTGCTGGCAAGGATGTGGGGAAAAGGGTACTCTTATACATTGCTGGTGGGACTGCAAATTGGTTCGGCCAATTTGGAAAGCAGTATGGAGATTCCTGGGAAAGCTAGGAATGGAACCACCATTTGACCCAGTTATTGCCCTTCTCGGTCTATTCCCTGAAGACCTTAAAAGAGCGTACTACAGGGATACTGCCACATCGATGTTCATAGCAGCACAATTCACAATAGCTAGACTGTGGAACCAACCCAGATGCCCTTCAATGGATGAATGGATTAAAAAAATGTGGCATTTATACACTATGGAGTATTACGCAGCACTAAAAAATGACAAAATCATGGAATTTGCAGGGAAATGGATGGCATTAGAGCAGATTTTGCTCAGTGAAGCTAGCCAATCCCTAAAAAACAAATACCAAATGTCTTCTTTGATATAATGAGAGCAACTAAGAATAGAGTAGGGAGGAAGAGCAGGAAGAAAAGATTGACATTAAACAGAGGCACAAGATAGGAGGGAAAGAGAGAGAAAAGTGGAATTGCATGGAAATGGAAAGAGACCCTCATTGTTATAAAAAACTACATAAAAGAGGTTGTGAGGGGAATTGGAAGAAAAATAAGGAGAGAAATGAATTACAGTAGATGGGATAGAAAGAGAAGATGGGGGGAGGGGGATAGTAGAGGATAGGAGAGGTAGCAGAATACATCAGTCACGAGTATGGCATTATGTAAAAATGTGAATGTGTAACCTATGTGATTCTGCAATCTGTATTTGGGGTAAAAATGGGAGTTCATAACTCACTTGAAACTATTGTTCGAAGTATGATATGTCAAGAGCTTTGTAATGTTGTGAACAACCAATAAAAAAAATTACAATTCATTTTAATCTGTAATAGTATTATCATTGTCAAACTGCTATTGTATCTATTAGTCTTCATTCTATTTACTAAATCTTTGTATTGAAAATTACAAAATATTTCTTACATGATATTTCATGAAATATTTTTAAGGACTATTTTTTAAAGATTTTTATGTTAAAGCAAGGAATAACTGAATTATCTTCCTGTATAATTTACTAACACATTGGGAAATTTGTTTAAATATTCATTAAATTAATAAATTGAGAGTTTTTGAAATCTGTAGATCTGCAGTCTTTCTATAGATCATGCATGTTCAGCAGGGACAGCATATTTCCAAAAGGGGTTAAAATGAAGTTATTTGTTTATTTATTTATTCTTTTGTTTATTTATTATTTGAAGGGTAGGGGGAATGGGAAAAAACATTATCTATTACAATGGATATAATAGGCTTTCAAATATAAGCATATGCCTGTGTATCTGTGTTATTAAAACCCTCTGGGGAGTTATTAGGAAAAGAATGTCTGACAAGGTTCTTGGGTTGGGGGGATGATAATAAAAATCCAAATCACTGTAAATCTAAAGCAATTTAAATATATTTTTTATATCCTCAAAAATTAATCTGGGTTAGGAAGCAAAGTACCAAGTCTCTTCCCAAGGCAAATTAAGCTGGTTGAGTTACAAACCTCTCAAAAATTAGACTTATAATGAGCATGCAGACAGATCTTTAACTACAGAATTTCCTGCAAAGACTGAGATCCTCTAACATTCTTTGTGAGCCTAATTGAAACTGATTATGGTTGGCACCTTGTAATAGAGTTTAGTTTAAATGATTTTCTCTTGGCTCTGAAAACAGTTTGATCTATGTATTTCTGAATCATGCAATAAAATTTCCTTATAATTCAATAAAGATATGATGTCTAAAATGTTTGATTTATGATAATGTATTCAACTGCCTTTTAAAACACAAACTTGAACTAAGTCAAAATGTAAACCACAAAAGTCATGCCTTCTCCTTCTACATGGTGGGGGTAGTGACCATGTGCATACATATGCATACACGTGTTCTCATGGACTTATAGGATAAATTTTTGAGAGAACATTGTTTTTTCTTTAATTCTATATAAGCATAATCCAGGGGAAAATAGCAGTTTTCCTACTCATTGGGGGAAAAATATCTTTGCCACCTTCTCATCAGATCAGGCATTGATACTCAAGATACACAAAGAACTCAAAAAGATCAACACCAAAAAAAAAATAATAATAATCCAATCAATAATACCTATCAGACCCTTCGTAGAAGAAGAAATATTTTCAGCCAACAAATATAAGAAAAAATGTTCAACATCTCTAGAAATTAGAGTAATGCAAGTTAAAACTACACTGATATCTTATCTTACTCTAGTCAGTAGGGCAATTATTAAGAAAGCAAGTAGCAATCAATGTTGGTGAGCATGAAAGGAAAAATGTACACTCATATATTGCTGGTGGGACTGCAAATTGGTGCAACCACTCTGGAAAGCGGTGTGGAGATTCCTCAGAAATCTCGGAATGAAACCTCCATTTGACCCAGTTATCCCACTTCTCACTCTATACCGAAAGGACTAAAATCAGCATACTACAGTGATACAGGCACGTCAATGTTCATAGCAGCTCAATTCACAATAGTTAAGCTATGGAACAAACCTGTGGTGCCCTTCAATAGATGAATGGATAAAGAAAATATGAGATACACACACACACAGACACACATGCACGCACATACACATACATACCTACCTACATATGCACACACAATGGAATATTTCTCAGCCATAAAGAATGAAATTATGGCATTTGCCAGTAAATGGATGGAACTGGAGACTATCATGCTAAGTGAAATAAGCCAGTCCCCAAGAACCAAAGTCTGAATATTCTCTCTGATCTGTTACTGCTAACACAATAGTAGAGGAAGGAAAGAATAGAAGTTCATTAGATTAGACAAAGGGAAATGAAGAGAAGGGGGAGATGGGAATGAGAAAGAAAGTAGAATGAATTGGATATGACTTTCCTATGATCATATAGGAATACACACTAGTGTAATTCCACATCATGTATAACCACAGGAATGGAAAGTTATATTTCATGTGTGTATAATATTTCGAAGTACATTCTACTGTTAATTATGACTCAAAAAAATAAATAAAATGTTTTTAAAATGGTTCAACATCTCTATCAATTAGAGAAATGCAAAATAAAACTACACTGAGATTTCATCTCCTTCTAGTTAGAATGGCAATTATCAAGAATACAAGTAACAATAAATGTTGGCCAGGGTGTGGGGAAAAGGGTACACTCATACATTTATGGTGGGACTGCAAATTGGTGTGACTACTCTGGAAATTAGTATGAAGATTCCTCAAAAACCTAGGAATGGAACTATCATATGACCCAGTATACCACTCCTGAGTATACATGCACAGGACTTAAAAACAGCATATTATGGCGAAGCAACCACATTAATGATTCTAGCAACACAATTCACAATAGCCAAGCTATAAAGTCAAACTAAGTGCCCTTTTAGTATTGAATGGATAAAGAAACTGTAGTGTATGTGCACAATATACTATTAGCCATAAACAAGAATGACTTTAGGCATTTACCAGTAAATTGATGGAACTGGAGATGGAGACTATCATGGTAAGTGAAATAAGCCAGTTCCCAAAAGTGAAAGATAGAATATTTTCTCTGATATTCAGAAGCTAATACATGGATTGTGGGTAAAAAAAGAATAGAAGAAAACTCAGTGGAGTACACTAAGAGGAATTAAGGGAGAGGAGGAGGGATGGGATAGGCAAAGACAGTGGAACAAATCTGATATAACCATCCTTATGTATATGTATGAATACACCACAGTGAACCTCACCATAATGAACATCCACAAGATACTAATTAAAAAAATACATAAGAGCAGAAAGATCAGTAGAGTAGAGGAAAGGAAATAGGGGGGCAAAAATGGGGAGGAAAGGGTTCCGGAATACTAGGGACTGAATTAGAACAAATTATATCCCATGCTTTTATAATTATGTCAAGAAAATCTTATTGTCCTATATATAAATAAAAAGAACCAATAAAAAAGAAGGGTGTTGGACTGTATGCATATCCATGTTTCTGAAATGATAATATCATAATAAACTTGAGAGAAGATTTTAAAAGTGATGTAAATGCTATTTAGGAAATCCATAGATATTCCAAAATGTTTTCATTTTGGAAACCTTGTGGATATTCTTGAAGCCACTCACTGTGTGTAATTTCTGAGATCATTGGTTACATAAACTCAGGGTTCAGGAAAGTTGAATAGGAATTATTAGAAGTGGTAATACTTATTCCTTTTGTGTCTGATTCTATGTTTCTCAACCAAATTCATTTTCAAAACCATAGATTGTCTGAACCTACAGTATGAAGAAGAAAGTAAATGGCTTTTTTTGTTGTTTAATTATATTTGTGGTATTCAGATAGGCCCAAGTTTATTCAATGACAAGTCCAACAACCTGATTCAAGGAGAAATGTATGTATATATAACTGCTCTTGAGTGATCCAGGACTACTGTTCATGCCCTAAGTTGTTCATGATGGTGATCAGAAGAAAGGTTATTTGGTGTTTTTATAATTGCTGTCTTTATCCCTTAATCACAATATCTAGGCTTCCAAACTCTTTATGAAGGTAGAAAAGAAAAATTACCAATAACTGGTAGCAATGCCTTACATAATAATAACTAAAGGCAGTTTGTGGCACTAGTTGCCTAATAGTCACCATTAATTTCTGGTTCTACACAATTACTGTCTTGATTTTTTTAAAGAGTATAAAACTTCTAAGACAAGATTTTTGTGAGATAACAGGATATACATATATATACATGCATATATAATTGTGTGTAAAAACCCTCCAAAGTGTGAGGATAATATATGGAGATAGATACATACATACCTACATACACACACATTTATGAATGAATATATACATAGGTATGTATATGTATACATACATGTACAAATATATACATGTCTGTATGTTGTGTGCATATGTGTATGTGTGTGTTGGAAGGCAGTGCAAGAGTAGATTCTAACCCTTATTTATGACTTGAGCCCTCCATCAAAAAAGGCTCTGCATGATATCAAATTGCTGTCACTCAGGTAATAGCTATGTCTGTGTAATTGGAAATTCTTAAGGAGTAGTGGTCCCAAGACCAGCCATGGCAACACTTGGAACTTTGTTGGAAATGCAGTTCTCGGGATCCAGTCCTGGTACACTGAATCAGAAACTGTTGGGTGAGTCCCAGCAATCTGATTCATACCCTGTTGAAGTTTGGGAAGCTACTGCCCTACATCATGTTCCACTCCCCACTACACCAACTAGTGATAATTCTCAAAAAGAATTTGCCATGAGATCCTAAAGAGAGGTGGGGACATCCATTTTATTATAAATGTATTATAATAAAATATATTCTAATAAAATAAATTACAATTAAAATATTATTTTGTTACATAATAAACACACTATGAATTTCAGCCTGATATTATATGTTATTTCTGCTAAGTTTGCAACCTTTACTGACTATATCAGAAGAGAAATACCTGGGTAGGCTTTTCTGGGGCCCCTCAGATATCTCCTGTTCCTATGATCTCTCTTTGTTTCTACTGAGTGCTCCTCTAATGAAACTCTACCTATCAGCAGGATAACTCTGTGTCAAATGACTTGAGTCCTCATCTATAGAGTAAGGCATATCAATAGAACCATATGTTCCAGATGACACCAAAGTTCCTCTTCTATAATCTAGTGTCCTAAGAGGAGTATACCTAGTTGAATATCTTGAAGTCCAACAGTAAATATAGTCACCTGGACAATGACTTTGACTGTAAGCCTTAGAGGTGTGGATTTCTTTAATACAGTTGAGTGGAAAATTTCTGCTTTAGTCATTGATCTTGTCTCCTCTTCATTCAGAAGAGTGGGCTTTTAGAATTGCTGGTTTGAATTTGTATTTTTTAAATTTAAATTTATTTGCTTATATTAAATTTATTATTTTGTTTTAAAATGTTTTGTTAGTGAATTATAATTATATATAACAAACTATGATATAAAATCTTCATTTTGATATAGTTATACATGCTTGGAATATAATTTGCTTCATTACAATCCCCAATACTTCAAATTTTTATTCTTTTTAAAACATTATACTCACTTTCTAAAGATAATTACTGAGATTTAGAGGCCTATTAAACTTATTTTGTGTGTATGTATGTGAGTGTATATATTTACTAATGCCATAACAAAGAATCTCAGGTTGGATGGTTTGATTATATATTCTCATGATTTTGGAGACTGGAAATACAAGATCAAGGGGTCCTCAGGTTTCTTCTGAGTATTCTCTTTGGCTTATAGTTGACCACTATCTGCCTGTGTTTTCCCTCTGCACATGCCTGTGTGTTACTCTCCTCTTCTCACAAACACTTCAGTCTTATTGGGTCATGACCTGTACTAATAGCCTCATTTTAATTCATTTACCTTTCTAAGGACTCCAGATGCAAATATGGTCACATTTTGAGTTACTGGATGTTAGGATTCAACTCATGAATTTTTTGGCAGACACATTTCAGATCATAACAATGTAGATATTCAATTTGCTGTTCATATATATGCAAAGATAGTTTTATCAAAATGCTCTGGAGACCTAAATGTAACTTTCAATTAGCATGGTTTTATGAAATTAGCATTAAACATTCTACTTGTTTTAATCACTAGAACCAGTATCTCTGAAATGATAGCCTGTGCTTTGTTTTTTGTTTGTTTCTAAGAATATAAGGTTTTTTTTTTATGTTTTTGTTGCTGCATTATAGCTGTAAACATTAGGGTTCATTTCAACATAATCATAAATGAGTGGAATATAATTTGCTCCATTTCAGTGTCCAGTACTTCCCCTTCTCCACCACTCCTTTCTCCTTCTATTCTCCTTCTTCTACTCCTTTTAGTGTTCCTTCTATGTATCCATCCAAAATAACTAAAATCAGCATACAGTAGTGATACAGCCACATCAATTTTTATGTCAGTACAAATCACAACAGCCAAGTTATGGTACCAGCCCAAGTGTTAATCAAAAAATGAATAGATAAAGAAAATATAGTATATGTACACAATGGAATTGTATACTCAGCCATGAGGAAGAATGAAATAATTGGCTGATAAATAGATGGAACTAGGGAATATCATTCTAAGTGAAATAAGCCAGACTCAGAAAATCAAGGGTCAAATGTAGATGTTAGACCAAACTAAGGAGGGGAGGGGGGGATGGATTCCATGAAAATAAAAGTGATATCCATTGAGTAGAGGAAAGGGACAGAGGAAGAAGGAGAAGGGATAGGAAAAAGGAGGAATTGTGGCATTAAACTGACAAAAGTATCCTATGTACATATGTGAATGTCATCTTTATGTATATCTGTAAAACATTAATTTTTTTAAAAAAATGCATAAATAGAAGGAAGACTAGTAGGTAAATTTATTTTTAACTGATATATAAAAACACAATTTTTTAAGTATTAAGAGGATACCATATGATATGTTGATAACAAGTAAAATATTGTGTAAGGCTTAAATCAGAGTGAACATGTCTATCCCCTTCAACATTTATCATTTCTTTGTGGTAAAACATTCAAAATCTTTTGTCAGAGATTTTTGAAATGTATAGTACATAATTCTTATCTGTAGCTACCCTACTCTGCAATAACAAACCAGAACTTCTTTCTCCTTTCTAATTAACTTAATGCTCACTGGTTAGCCTTTCTGGAACCCTTCCTCTCCTCTCCCATCCCAGCCTCTGGGACGTGCCATTCTACTCTCAACTCCTATGAGATCAACTTTTTAGATCCCACATACGAGAGAGATATCATACCATAATTGTCTTTTGGTACCTGGATTATTTCACTTAACATCATGATTTCAATTTCTATCCACACTGACACAAATGACAGGATTTCACCCTTTTTATGGCTGAATGTTCTGTGTATATGTACTACACTTTCTTTATTCATTCATCAGTGGATGGACATTTAGGTTGTTTCCTCTTCTTGTCCTTTGTGATTAGTGCTGCTGTGAACATGGAGGGGGACAGATATCTCTCCAATAGACTGATTTCATCCCCTTTGGGTGTATACCCACTATTGGGATTCGTGAATCACATGGTAGTTCTACATTACCATTTTTGAGGCATCTCCATACTGTTACCTAGAATGTCTGTACTAATTGACATTCCCACACATAGATCAAGTGTCCCTCATTTCTACATACTCACTAGCACTTGTTATCTTTAGTCTTTTTAATAAACCTTACTGAGGTGTAGTGAGTTTGTGTGGTTTTGATTGAAATTTGCTTTGCTTTCCTTCTATGTATTTAAGTTTTGATGTTTGTTGTACTAGTAGCTTATATTTGCTTTACACTAAAGTAAAATTTTTAAAAGCCACACAATAAAATTCTACAAGCTATAAATCTATATGTTGAGTGTCATCTATTTTTAATATTGTCTAAAATACTCTACTTGCTGATGCTTTATATTGCTGTAATCAGTAAACTTTTATTTAAAAGGATTTGGTGTCTTACCCTTTACAGAATATTAAAAAAAAAAAGAAAGACAAATCTTAGTTTCAACCTCTTACACATTCCCCTATATGAGCACCCCCTTTCTTTGTCCAAAGAGAACATATCAGATTGCCTTACTGAATGTGGCCCTCAGGTCTGCCCACTTTCCATAGCTGCTTTTTAAACCATGAATATATTCCCTCACAAATCTTGCCTTGTAACTACCATGATAATCTAATTTAAGGAAAGGCAGTAGTTTTAGCAAAATGGTAAGACTTTGGTGGGCTAAGCGTAAAGTTGGCTAATGCTAAAACCCAAGTAATCTCAGGCTTACAGGGAACCTCCAAACAAAAAGCCTCATCATTGAAAGTAAGCTGTCTCCTCTCAGCCTGAGAATTTGGGGAGTTGATGCTAAATTATTTGATAACATACATCATAAGCACTACGCCCACTTATAAACAGTTTTGTTTGCCAGTATACCCAGAAGTGTCTGAATTTCGCACATGGATTTCTGAGATATTTCAATGATCTGTGTCCAATTATTTATCAATTTCATTTAGATACATGAAGAAATTTCCATACCAGAAGATTAGACTTCATTCTTTCTAGAAATGCCTTTATCTGATTATGGAGATTCAGATAAATTTGGTCCAGAAAAAGACTCCCTTTAGAAAACTTCTGAACTATTCAAATATTCACATTTTAAAACTCCAATAGTTCAATTTACTGAGAACTGTAAATTATATTCATCTTCCCAAATGACACAGTAGCATTTTAACAAAGGATTTCAAAAGAATGACTAATGTAAGAATTGCAGACTATGTCACAAGTCTATGAGGAATATATACTTGAATAGATAAATTACTCATTTTCACACTCACAACAGCAATTGCAAGTGCTTTTTATAAATGGTAATGTACCTTTTTATAAAATAGAATTACCAATATCCTTGTATGTCAAAGATCATTCTCTTTTCATATTAATGTTTATTTTGTATTTAGAAGCAAATGTTGTAAGATTGTTTTTATAAAGTGACATATTCATGGAGTTTTGAGGGTTAGTACTAGAGGAGAGAACAGAGAATATGTTCCAAGAATATTAAGTCCCAAAGGGTCATTGCCCAAGATCACAGTGAATAGTAAGACTCTGACAAATTCAAACCATAACTTCTCCCTTGTTCTCTTTCCTTCATATCTTTCCATTGCATCTTTCATGTTTTATTGTATAAAGATGGAAAAAAAGACAAGTGATTTATTTCCTGTTTTCCAAGAATTTTCAGTGGGCTCTTTGTTTATATTATTGGTGTCAATGATAATTTCAAGTAATATACTGAGTATTTCCTCAAGGAACTTTACCACCATGTATCTTGCATTGCACATCACTTAAATTGAGAGAAAGGTATGACTAATGCAGCATGCATCAAAATTAATCTGTCATGAACTACTCCATGTGAGTCATAGAAGCTACAATACTGTATTTAGAGTAATAATAAGACAAGGAATAATGACATCCTAACATTTAATGAGGTAGTTTAGTTTAAATGTACATTGTTAGTTTGTGTCAACCTACTGCCCATTGCAAGCAGCACATTTTTTTAATAACCTTGTGCAATGGGGCTGTAAATTACCATAATTAAATTAAGCCATAACCTTATTCAGGCAATATGAAGTATTTCTACTTTGTTTCTATAATCATATCTACTCAGAACAGAAACCACAGTGAAAAAATTCAAATGGTATAACCAACCATGTTATTTGTGTGTTTTTTTTTCCAAAGAAAATAAAGCTTCCCATTTTCCAGGTATGTCTATCATAAATCCCTTGACTTAAATAGTTATCATTTAACATCTCTTTAACTGACTGATTAAACTTGAAAGTGGAAAACATTGAGAGAGTTAGTTTCCAAAAGGCATACCTGCATAACTTTAGATTTGCTTTCAATTTCATTTTAAGATAATAAACATATGGAGAAAGAATACTAGTTTGATTTCCTGGAATTGTAGATTCTGATACAGAAACCATGAATCCTATACACAATACAAATAAAGTTAGTGTTTTCATGTTATTACTTTTTTATAGTCTTCATAAATTTGTGTTATGTTGGGACTATTTATGTGAATTATTTTATTGAGTACATGCTGATTCCCCTAATCATGATGATAAGAATAAGAAGTAGGTGCTTGTTTATATAAGGTAAAAGAAATTAGAAAATTTGCTCCTCTCTGTTTTATCAATATTTTACAATGTCTGATAGTGAACAAGAGATATTTTTAACCCCTATTGTTCTTATGCTGCCTTACCACTAGAAAATAAAATATCTGGAAGTTGGAACTATAATTTATTCCAAAAACTGTTCTAACTGCTTAGTGTCATATATGGTACAAAATAAATATAAATACTTAATGAAAGAAAAAAGATCAATGAAAGAGATGATAAATTTGCCTAGATATTTTGGTTTTAAAAAACTCTATTCATTTTTGCACTTTTAAGTTCTCTAAAAGATTCTTTGTGTGTGTTAAAAGAGTAGGTGGTGGGAACTGAGCAGTCATGATGTCACACCATTTGTAGCTTTGACTAATCACTTTCAGTTTTAAGAAAATTTGGAACGGAAATTGTTATCACTTTCAAGCTCTGATTTCACATTTCAAAACAGTTGCCAGCATAAGTCACTCAATGCCTCAAAGTACTAAAAATCTGGATGCTGGTATCAAACATATTCATCACATATTCACATTTTTTTATTATGAATTGTAATTGTGTCTGTAGTACTTTGTCCTCTACTCTTTTTCTCAATGAGAACTACTAAGTGGTCAGGTGTTCCACTGTCACCAACATGTCACCCTTTAGCTATATGTAGTGTTCTAATCACACAAGAACTGGAGCTGATGCTATAAATAGCAGGCTAGTGGGCATTTCCCAAAGGATAATTGAATAGGTGTGCATGGGATGTGCGGGTTTTAAGGTCAGCTTTATATACTATTATATACTTGGCTTTTAAGGCCAAGTTATATTGCCTTTGCTGCTTAGACCAGGCTACACTTGACCTTGTTCAGCAGAATTGAAATACAGAATGTTGGATATAAAGAAAATTCAGCCAGTGTGTTTAAGAGTTAGCCAAGTTTCTTGGAGCATTTTGGAAATAAAAAACAAATCAAGTCAATTCCCTGTAGTTTATGAATCAAAATGCCAGCGTCACCAATTAGAGACAGTGAGGCTAAGTAAATACATCTAAACTGAGTTGTATGCACAGACAAGGGGTTATGAAATTTCCTTCAAAGAACAAAGAACACACAGAACCATGTTTTTTTTTAATAATCTTTATTCATGGTTCACTGTTTCCTTGTTATCACATTTATAGCTAATGGTTTAAAATGTGAAAAAAAGAGATTCATTTAAACACAAATAAGCAAGTGGTTAGAAGTGAAGTTATGTTGCTTTGTGCATTATTCTCCTCTGTACTAAAACAGCAAGTAGAAATACCATTTCTTTCAGTCATGTGAGGGTAAATGAATCATGATTTACTATTTGTTTTTCTTGTCACTGAATTCATCAGGCAAGAGGCTAATTAGTTTGAAAATCTCATTTAGAATATTTTCTACTTTATAATTCCTGAGCCTGGAAATTGGCAGTGTTTAGTAAAAGAGAATGCAGTGCAATGGCATTAGAGGGAAAAAAATGTTCTTACATTTTCTTCCTGTAAATGAGGGCAGAGGCTAGAGTCCATTTTGTCTAATCACTGTATCATTCGAAATGGATGATGTTTTCCAGGTCCTGAAGATCTTATTTAATATTTAGCTGATGCTCTAGGCAGGAAGATATTTTCTAGAAAGAACTCAATTATTTTAAAGGCAACTTAATCCTTTTCTATTGTTTGCATTCAGTATATAGTGAGTTGTGATACATAATTTTCTGTATTTAGAAAGTTATGGTTTTAATATTTATATAAATATTCCTTCAAATTAGAATCTTTAGAGAAAATATCATTTAAAAAAAGTTGTGAGCTCTTATTCTGTGTACCAAGCACTACTCAAGTGCTATACATGTGTTATATGTTTATTTTGTAAAATAACTTACAAATAGTTATTGTTGTGCCCATTTGCAGATAGGGAGATTGGCCCACATGGTATTGAGCAGTGGAGAAAGATGGGGAGGGGCTTTGAACCCATATGTCTGACTCCAAAACTTGAGCTGTAGTAATGTATTATACTTGAGTCCTAAGTTCTATGTTTTGTTTCTGATTCTGCTTCAAATTTATTTGTCCGTAAACAATTTAACCCTTATGAATTTCAGTTCTCTCATTGATAAGATGGATATTTTGACTTTATTCACTTTAAAAAATACATCATATTAAGTACTATAAAGAATGCTATGAGAGAGTCACTCTCATAAACTACATTTGATGCAACTTAAGAGTAATTTGAAAATATCAATCAAGTTTATTAAAAGTTTTCTTACTTTTTTTAACCTTATGTTTTCTGAGTTTTTAATGTGGGAATCACAGAAGATGTACATGATTTGTATTTAGACACTCTAAGTGTCTTTCTATACAATGTTTGACAATGATGATAAATCTAAGATTTGCAAATGACCAGGTAAATTGATACAATGTGACAGAGAATGTGCTTAATTCCAAAACATGCAAGTAAAAGGGTGTATATTTGAGGTTAGTGACAACAGAAGAAATCTGAAAACAGTTGAATATTTTAATTAATTACATCTAATAAATTTAAAATGTTAATTTAAGGAGATAAAGAAGAGAATATGTATAAGGATATACTCACATTTGTCTGAGAAAATATACTATGACTTAGAATATTCTAAGCTTACAATGGAGAAATAGCAGTCAATATAAACAAAGAATCATGATGTCTGTGGACCATGGAAGCCAATGATTAATCTTGAATTTTGAAAAAGAATGAAATTCACATCAGTAAAAAGATAAAGCAATAAAGGCGGAGAAGATTTTAATGGCTATTATTGTAATAGCCTATTACCAGCATTTATAGATGACAAATATTTTAATACATTTTCTTGATCTTCTCTTAACTGCAAAGCATATGTGTCTAAGAGAGTAGTTTCATTAGGGCCATTAGGAAATAAGGCAGTTTTGAAAACCAAGTAACAATTTATAATTGATAAATAATATGTTTTTTCATATGCTTTGGTATTACGCTTTGGTTTACACCTTAGGTTTTAAATGAATTTATTGTGTATAATTGCTTTGATTTTTATAATAAGTTGTCCCAAGAACCAATGTGATGCTTAATGTAAAATAACCTTATATTTAAAATGCCAGATTGAAATAATTTAAGAATTATTATTTTTAGCATATACAAATACATCAAGTGTAACTTGGAACTTTCAACAGGATCATCAACTCAGTTGTAAACAAGCATACTGAAAACTTTGCCTCTGGTAATTCTTGACATTTAGTTCCTCTTGATTCTTGAGAATCATGGTGGTCAACAGGTATATTCTGGAGTCTCACAGAAGCAGGCACAGATTGTGACCCTACTGTGTACTAACTAAGTGAATCAATATCAGACAGGCTCTGTAAGCCTGTGTCTTCATCACAAAATGGAGTTACCACAGCACCTATTAACAGGTTACTCTAGTAATTAAATTAGAAAACAAATGTAAAAATTTAACATGGCTCTTAGTACATAGTGAGCACTCTCATAAAATAGTAGCTATTATTATTATTGAAAATAATCCAGCTAGTATCAAATCCATCATGTTATTTTATTATAGTGGGGCTATATTAAGGTATAATGAGCCAAATCAAAAATATGTAAAACAGCCAGGCATGGTGGTACATGCCTGTAATCCCAGAAATTTGGGAAGCTGAGGCAGGAGGATTCTAAGTTCAAAGCCAATCTTGACAATTTAGCAAGGTCCTAAACAATTTAGTAAGACCCTGTCTAAAGTTAAAAGAAGAAGGAGAGGGCTGAGTTTGTGGCTCATGCTTGCCTAGCATGCTTGAGGCACTGGGTTGGATCCTCAGCACCACATAAAATAAAATAAAGGTATGTGTCCACCTACAACTAAAAAATAAAAAATAAATGTGAAAAAAAGTGAAAGAAAATGAGAAGGAGAAGAGGAAAAAGAAGAGGGGCTGGGGATGTGGCTCAGTGGTTAAGTTCCCCTGAGTTTAATGCCTTGTACTAAAAATAAATAAATAAAATCATTTTTAAAATTAACCTAGATATAGTGCTTGGAACATATTAAAGTTTCAGATAAATGTCAATGAGTACGACAAGTGTCATCTATAAAAATGCCACAGAGTGATTTTTGCTTTATTAGTAGGACAATAATAAGAAATACATTTTGAACATTATCTCAGCTGGGAAATACCCCTATGAATTCAGAGTAATATAAATTGAAAATAGATTTTGTCATGAACATCCAAACTATATTAGATGAGCTAGCATATAATTGACTGATAATGAACAGGAAGCATGTCCTCTGGGGTTAGACTGCTAACATTACATGAACTAATTTCTATAGTTAAGAGCTAATTGTCAGTTGGAATTTTTCCTTTTTACTTCTTGCGAATCCCTGTGACTATTACCTATAGAGAACATACTTTCATATTTCTGCATCTCTCCTCTATATACTGTCTCCTGGGCTAGCTGTGTCATCTTATTCCCCTATAAATTCCAATATTACCAATTCTGTGCACCCTTCAAGAGCCATCCTTACCACCAGTGCTCACCACTTGCCACCCCAGTCCCAATGCTACCAGTGGAAGACTGGTTTACATGGCTTCTTGCTTGCTTCAGTGGGAAGCAAACCATGAGCCTTTCCTGAGACCAGGTCAAAACTTATTTTCAGCAGTGACCACCTACTTAGCTTTTCCCTCTCCTATCATGCTTTCAACATTCCCATGCCTCTGAGAACATTTCTCAAAGAATTGTTTTCAAAAATTTGCATGTCTCATGCTCAGCTTTCAGGAAATCCAGACTATTTCAACTAATTTCAGGTTTCTCTAGACCAATCTAGCAAACTCTACTATGAATACTCTATTCTGTTACCTCTATTATAATGTAAAACACTTGATCTTATATTGGTATAACACTCTTATTTCCCTACAAGAATCCTCTGAATTCTTAAAATATTGCATAGTGCCTGGTACATATAAGATGCTATACAAAGGTTTTTGAGTGATTAACTCAAAATATGATCTTCAGATTAGCACAAATTGATTCTTTTCTTTAGATAGACTAACCCAAATGTGCAAGAATGTCTAGCAAAATCAAATAATAAACCATTAAATATAAGAAGCACTCACTATTTCCAAGTTAAAAATATTCTAGTTTCACCCAAAATATTTAAAACTGCATCTTAAAATTAGAATAATTGGTTTCTATTAAATCTGTGACTTCTATAAAGACTCATAAACTTCGTATGATTCTTAATAAGAGAATACCACGTGTACATTTTGATAAATTATGACATCTAAAGCTTTATAAACACAAATAAGCACAGATAAATAATAACAAAGTGAATTCTGAGTTCTACTGAGGTCAAAAAACAATGAAGAGACCAAACTGTATTTAATTTTGAATTGAACCCATTTAGTCTTTTCCAAACATGATGTCGGTATATTTAAGTCATTTGATCATCACCTAAATGGTTTTTTGAATATTTTTATTGGTGTATATTTACTTTTATTAGTGTTCCTTTGAGGAAAAAACCTAGAATTTCAATCCATTTTTAAATTCTTCAGAAAAAAAAATTTAATACATACATTAAGCTTAATTAAATAGCAAAGTAGGGAACTTGTGAATATTTTCTGAAGCTATTTTGTTCTTACTAATATTATGAAAAATATTATACTTAGTATTTTAAATATTTCTCCCTCATTGCAATGGAATTAATATTCTACAGTCATTGGTTAATTCTATGCTTTATGATAATATTATAATAAATGCCTATTAACTATAATTGACTAGAAAGGAGCAGGCAACCAGCATGTCTAATGACTAATTTGGGTGTTCTGAGCAAGTACTTATATATTTTCAGTAATTCTGCATCCAGATGACAACATTTTGGAAGGATATCAAGTACAATGACTGTCACAAGCAATATCTTAGGACAGGGATTTATTTCTCTATTGTTTCTATCTTATTTTACAGCTTTAATTTCTGCAGTTTTAAGAGGTATTTTCAAATTTTAAAAAATCATTTTCAATAAACCAAATGAGAGATTTTAATTTATATATTTTATAAACCTCTTTGGATCACAATGAGGTACAGAAGTTTGTTTTTTTTTGGGGGGGGGGTTGTTTTGTTTTTCCCTTGACCATCCCCTGCCTTAGAACATCCTCTGCTTCTCAAAGTCAAAAGTGTCTGAATCACCTAAGATCTTGGTAAAATGCAGACTCTCCCTGAGCCAATGTGGAGTGGGGTCTGAGTTCTTGCATTTCTAAATAGGGTGATTCCAAGGCTGTTGGGCTACAGACCAACCACAAGTACCAAAATGAGGTCAGAGCTCTGAGTGCCTACCCTTGTAGTCCCAGCACTGAATATTTCCATCTAAAGGAAATTCTCAAGGATTCCAAGAGATGATGACTTTGCAGAATTATTGTGACCTGCTGCCTAGCATCAATCTTCATACTAGACAGTCAGCTTTAGCATTTCAGAACCCATTTAATTTCCACCAGGAACAGTGTCAAACCGTAGATGACTTCAGCAATAACATGACTTCTCATACATGTACCCTCTGCAGTGACTTTATCAAACTTTGGTGAAAAATTTTTTGGCTCCCAAGAAAGTGGAGTTGGCACAGTGTATAGAAACTTCACCACAACAAGAAGGCAAGATAGTGGCAGTTTGACAAGTCTCTCCGCATGAAAACAAATTAAGATGCCTTGACAGCTCTGAAAAAGCTGTTCTTTTTGGCATTTTCTCTCTTCCAGTATTCTCTGAGCATGTTATCTTAATTTCTCATAAAGATACACTTATAGCCTAGGAATTTCTTAGTAGCCAAATCATACTTCAGAGTTCAGTCATTTGTGAATAACCCTGGAGAATTTTTACTCCTGTGTCAAATGTGCCTGTGTGGTATTCCAGCCATCAGGCCTTTCATTTCAATAAAACTTCTACCTTCCCAAGTGATTTCACATCTCTGATCTTATTTCATCTTGTCTTTTTAATGATAAAATAGTGTAACCATCTTTTTTATGCATTGACACAATAAACATTAATTAAATTCCTGCTACACACAAGGCTAGGGTGGGTACCTAGGAAGATATAAAGATTAATAAGTCACAGCACCTCAAGAACCTATAATATAGTAGAGAGATAAAAACAGACCAAGGATTCTAAGGTAGTGAGGGATAAGTGCTTCAGTGATTTATAGATCACATACTAGGAGAATACATCAAAGCATGTGATGACTTGCAGCCTACAGAAGTTTTAGGGAGCTATAGAAGTTTCCACAGCCCCATAAATTCATAGGTGGGCTTTGAATAATAAGTCTAATTTATTGGCAGGGACAGGGACAGGGGTTTTAGCTGCATGTCATAATTGGGAAACAGGATTCTGCTAGAGAAACATTTAGTATTCTTTTTGTTGTTATTGTTGTGTTTCAATTAGGAGGAGATTAATTTGTCACTAGAACATGGAGGGATTATGCCAGAAAGATGAGGCCTTAGACTTATACTGACATCCCTACGCATCTCTTTTTACAATTGAATAAAATAAGACATGAGGAGATGGGGTGGTTAATCAGGGTCAGAAAGATCATTATATAGCTCAGTGTATTATTTGGGCTTCAATTCTACCCTCAAGGATACTGACATCCTGAAACATAGCCATACAGTCTCACTATAGACAGCCCCTGGGCAATCTGATGTGCTCCGAAGGAGAAATTACCACTTTATACCCCAGGGACAAGAGAGCAAAAGCAACAAGTGACTTGATAACATGAAGATAATTTATTTTCATTAAGTTTTGCTTTAGGAATGTTTTCACTAAAATATCTGGATTTCAGGCAACCCTTCAAAAGCATTTTATTTTTTTATTTTTGTAAATATACAAACTTCTTTTTTTTTCTACAGTCATGCTTCAGGTGTATCCTTTTTTCCAAGATATATGACTTGCCACTAAAAAATAAAAATGTGCAAATTGCATTTGGCTAGCCATCATATTTAATTTTTTTCTTAAACTGTGTTATTACCTCCTAGGCACTTTCTGCAGCACGTTTGTTTGAAATAGATAATACATCATCATGGTTTCTCACAGCAAAGAACAGGATTTTAATGAAAATGCCACTTTTAATAAGAAACCTCAATAATACGTAGCCTTGGTTGTTCCAGCTGAGATATTAATGTCTGGCACTTTTTTTTTTCCTGAGAAATCAGTAAAACAAGGTGGAAGGAATTTGGTTTGAAATACAACACTGAAAAAGGTAGAAAAATAGTTGTCTCTAGATAGGACATATAGTTGTATGTAAAGTTCTCAATATTTATATGTTACATATTATATTTTGTGTTTTCTTACTGTTACTAACTCCTGAAACTTAAAATAATCATGTAGAAGTTATCAGACAAATTTTTCTTTCCTAATTTGCAGTTTTAGATTTGCTTCTAGTATAAGAAGCAACAGGAAAACTAAAAGGAATTCAAAGTCAAAATGTTCTGTTCTATAGGGGCTTTGCCACCATATTGAGGGAAAGTTAGTTTCTCTAAATTTACATACAAGAAATCCTACAAATGTGTATTTCTATATCCTTTTCTCCTGCATGCACAAAATGCCCATGTCTGCATTCAGGGAAAAATTATATAGTTAAAGAGGACATGATGAATAAAATGCTTCCCCTTTTTTTTTAAGTCTAAAGGAAGCAGAAAATCAAATTTGAAATGTAGGAAAGTTAAGGATGAGTCATTTATTCATTCAAGCCATACTGAGTACAAACCGTGTAGGCTGGTGTATGGCAGGGCGACCATTTTGGAAAGATTTGTAGGATGCATGAAAGGAGGACCTTGGAGTCAAGCAAGCAGGCTGGATTGTATACTTGGTCTAAGAAATGCCCTTGACTATTTGTGGGGGAAAAAAAAAAGGACCTGGAAGGAAAGGATGGGGTGAATGTGAGCATGCAGCTGGCCAAAGCAACCTTTGACAAATCTAAAGCACAGAACTCAGCAAATGCTAGCATGCTCATTTTTGGCTTACAGAAAGATTGTGTTTCCAGGATAGGGGCTATGTCCATTTTACTTACCATTACCATGTCACTAGGGAAGCACATGGAGATCTGACATACAGCAGGCCTGTCATAGTTACTCACTTTCTCAGATCTCAATTTGAAGATGGGCTAATAGTCAGCCTGATGGGTTTTTTTGTTTATTTTTTAACGTAGCATTTTGAATTCTTTATCACAACATACTTTGTACCATATTTGATTATGGTCATTGCCAGTGTAAGCATGATACTGGATTTGCATTAAATCAAACCAACTTTAAAAAGGAATAAGATGGACCCTTTGAAAAGAAGAAATCAAGCACAAGTATGATACTACTTCCATTAAACTCACACATCACAAAATCTTGAACACAGTAGTGGGGTGGTTCTGAATGTAGGATTTATATAACATCATAACATAATGACACAGCAAGAAGGATAATTAGATCTAATGGAATATAATTGAACCTACAAAAATTAATATATTGTGAAATGTAGATTACAGCCATCTTAATGTTGTGATAATGCCAAAAATCATAATTTTCTCATTAAGATAAAAATTAAAGAAAACCTGATTCTTGGCAAAAGAACTTTCTGTGTGTCAGATTATCTTATCCATTCCTATTTTTTTTCTTTCTCACTACATGTCAGTGGTATTGATCGTCAGAAAGTCATATATTTTACATGCTATGGGTAATATTTAGGTTATTTTTGTTTTCAGTAAGCACTCAAAGTCACTTGTTCTTCTTGTTCCCCTGCAAAAATACTTTATGATTAAAAGGGCATTTATAAACAGTAAAAAAAAATATAAGATTTTATCTATTTCTTTTACTATCAAGTAAAAAATGAATGGAGTAGATCATTGCTGTAAGTTGTTCTATAACATTTTTAAATTCTAATCATCAATACATTTACTTAACATCTAAACTCATAAATATAGCCCCCTGATACTTGTAGACAGACCCTATTAGGAAATGTGAGTCTTGTAGCCTATGCAAACATACAACAGAAAAACAAGCAAACCACACACATTCAGAGAGCTCACATCCTAAATATTCTTTCTAAGATGAAGAAAAATTAAGAGTTGACCTATTAGGAAAATTACTAATATACTTTGTAAGTTACTAATTCTTTGATGTCCTGACCTATTAGTAAATTACTAATTCTTTGACATTGTTTTTTCCTTATTATTATACCTGTTCTATACTTGACTTCTCTTGTGTTTGTGGCTGAAATAAAGACCATATTATCTTCTGAACAACTCAGAAACATCTGCTGACTCACAGCTATTAGAGCTAATACTTGTGTCTATAGGTGAAAGGTGGGCAATTCAACCAAAACCCAAAGAAAACCTTTGTGTCCTTTCACAAGACCTTGAGATCTCACAAGATAAAAGAGGTTAAAAAATAGGAAGGCCTTTGGTCTCAGTTAGATTTAAGAGTCTTTGTGATCACATCCAGAGTTATGTGAGGATTTATATTGTGTTATATATTTGGAAGGAAGAAAGGGTCTCTGAGTCAAGAATCTCCAATACTGTACTTCATTTAAAAATGTACTCTCTTTTCAATCTCAGCAGCATTAATGACTCTCCATATTCCGTGGAGTTAGAAAATTTTATGCAAATAGAAATCAGAGCCTTGATGTCTTTATGAATGTATCTGATGAGCTTTTTTTTTCCAAAGTTATCTTTCAGAAAGTAGTAGAATTCCAAGAAACATAAATAGTACTGAATGGAATGATACATGGCCAGAACTTAACACATCAGGAATATAGTCCATGTTCAATAATTTTTACTGATCTGTTTTGCTCTTACTCTGTTTTGCTTTTTACAGGATGGTAGAGCCTTGTGGGGAAAGCAAACCCCACTTACTTTATCTCCCTCTTCATTATTAGCATAATGATTTTTACCATATTAAATTTTTGAAAAAAATTGTTTAAATTTATTGTGCTAAATATTTTCCAAATGTAAACAGAACCTGTTTTCATGGAATACACTGAGAACCAAGTTTGACAAATCAGTCTAGCAATAGCCTATGAGTGAAAGCATTGAAGATAACTGTGTATATACTAACTTATCACTGAGTCCACACTCCACTAAGAATTGTAGGGAATACAAAGAAATGAGAAAAAGATACTACTTTTTTTCTCTCCCTCTTCCTCTTTCACCTCTTCCTCCTCCCCCAATATCCTCTCCTCCTCTTCCAAAATGGGCAGATAGGACCAATGCACACAAAATAAGTCAAGATAATATATAATTACATGCTGGGTTGTTTGGTACTAAATTCAGTAGCTGGTGATATATAGGGAAAAGGTTTAAGACTAAGTCAGATGATTTCATTAAAATAGCAACCCCCTAGGAGAGGTACAATTTGAGTAGACCTAAAAGACTTGAAGACCTACAATAAACAAAGATAAGAATATGCCACAATGGTAACTAACTGAAGAAAATTTCATTGATTAGCCAATAGGGAGCCATGGTACAATACAAAACAGAGAGTTGAGGATATGAAGGCAACATTTTAGACAGGTACTTCTGGAAAGACTGGACATTAGGTAGAAATTTAAAGTCACAGGAGTTAAAGACATCCATCAAGTTGGCATTGCAGATGCCCTGACCCAAACAGAACCTCTTAAGCCTAGAGGTGGAGTGTAGTATTTCTGGACCCCAGTGCTGGTTCATAGTCCACCTCCATTACATACTGCATGAACTTGGGTAAGTTCTTAAAATTTCTGTTACATTTTTGTTCCATTCATTAAATGACGAGAGTCTGCGTCATGAAATATTGCAAGGTTTAAATAAAGTATATGAAAATGTCTTAGAATAGTGCCTGCTACACAGTTAGTGCACAGTAAATAATTTCTAATCCACTGTGATAGAAAAAAAAAAAGAAAGGAGACTCATTTCAAGTCATGAAGTAGATCTTGTAATGCACTATAGTATGGGAGATAGTTCATTCCACTCTCCAGCAGCCTCTACCAGCCCGTGATGTTGCTACCTCCTCACCCCTTCCATTCATTCAGTTTTCTACAGAGGAATCAGAGTTTTTTTTCTAAAATGCAAATCAGGTGACTTACTGTACTCCCCACTAAAACATTTCCTTGACTCCCTACAGCAGATTAAATCCAGCTCCTTGGCCCTAATTGCAGAATTCTGCCTTTCCAGACCCATCTGCACTTCCATAAAATTTTCTCTTACAACTCCATTACCCACAATCTGCACTCCTGAAAGTATGGAATCTGCCACTCTTGGAACAATTCAAATGTGGGAATATTCCTCCCTTTTTTGGTTGTCTGTATTAGCATAGGGAACATAATATAAATTTAGAGATATGGAAACATTTTCTCCTATGTATGAAATTGCCAAGAGGTGACTTGGAAGGTAGCAGCAGAGTAAGAAGGAATTCAATCTTTTAGACTTGGGTTGTCTTGGTTACACTGAAGATTAAACATGCAGTTATTCCTTGGTATTTCAGGGTTATGTGTGCATTTTCCCTTAGGCTACATTCTTAAAAATTATGTGCTATCTATTTAAAAAAACAAAGAATGTCTGGTGAAAAATCTCGCAACCACTCACTATCAGTTTCTCATGAATCCTTCTAGCTGTGCTTTGTGCATTTTGAGAGAAATACAAGCATATGCAAAACCTCCACATGCAGACATGTAATTTGTTAGGCAGTCACATTTGCCAAACTTTTCCAAGTTGTGGTTCATGCTTAGACTTATTCCAAGATTATAGAAAAAATTCTCATCATTTCAGCAAGAACATTTTGGACTATTTTTTATTTAAAGTTTTGATACTGGCATAAGATTTGAGATAGTCCATCTGCCAAATTGTTCCCATGAGAGTTTTGTTTTTTTTTTCTTTTTTTAATTATCTATTATTTTGCTACTAACTTAAAATGTTCCCTGAATCACAAACTTCAGTCTGGTATGTATTGGGCTTATTATTTTATGTTCTGTTATTGCTGTTAAACTATTCAGTCTATCTCTGCATTATAAAATGTTTAACATATACTACTATTATGGTTTGGGTATAAGTTATCCCCCACCAAAAAAAAAAAAAAAAAGCTCATGTTTGGCAATGCAGCAGTATTCACAGGTGAAATGATTAGATTATGAGAGCTACAACCTCCTCAGTGGATTAGCTCATCTAGTGAATTAAAAATTTGAATGGGTTAATAGGTGATAACTGATTTCAGGTGGTGTGGCTGGAGGATGTAGGAACCTGGGAATCTGCCATTGGAGATTATATTTCCTCCTGGCTCCTTGCTTGCTCTCTCTCTCTCTCTCTCTTCTTCCAAGAGCTGAGCAGTGTTCCTCTGCCACACCCTTCTGCCATAATGATTAGTCTCATCTCAGACCAAGAACAAAGGAGTCAGCCAACCAGGAACTGAACCTCTAAGACCATTAGAGCAAAATAAATAAACATTTTTCCCCTAAATTGTGCTTGTAAGATCTTTTGTCACAGGAATAGAAAGCTGACTAACACAGCTAGGGATAGTAATCTTTTCTTACTATGCTTTTGCAGACTTTAACTGACAATTATTGATTCTTTATTTTTCTACATGAATTTTCAAATCATCTTATTTAGCTTAGGAAAAAATTATGTGGTATTAGAAAGGCATTATATTTGCAGATTAATTTTGAAATTGCCTTATACCTTTATGATGTTTAATATTTGTGTTTTATCATCATTCCATCACTGTTATAAATACCTGAGAAAAACAATTTAACAGAGGAAGAATTTATTTGGATCATGGTTTGAGAGGTTTCAGTCTAAGTTCTTCTGGCTTCATGGTAGAAATATTATGGCAGAAGGACAAGCCAAAGAAATGTTGCTCACCTTATAGCAACCAGAAGGAAGAAAGAGGAAGGGGCCAGAGACAAGATATAGTCCCCAAGGGCATGCTTCCAGTCATCTATGTCTTGTAGTTAGTCATTCCACACCTTCCTATGGTTTCCACCACCTACCAGTAGTGCATTCATTTTATTAACCCATCAAATGTATTAATTCACTGATGAGATCAGAATCCTCATGATACAGTCATTTCCTAAAATCCCCACCTCTGGGGACCAAGTATTCAACACATGAGCTTTTAAAGGACACTACATATCTAAACCTGTATACAAACCCTAGTGGTCTTTCTACTCAAAAAAAAAAAAAAAAAAAAAAAAAAAACCAAAAAAAACACATATGTTGCTTTTTATGTCTTAAAGTTTTCTATATATATATAGTGTTGTGCATTTATAGGTAGGTTGTCCTATTACTGATTTTAATGAGGCATTTAATTAGTTATAAGTTTTAACTAAGGCTTGTATATTGTACTAAAATTATAGGCATCTGATTCAAATATATTACTTTCATAAAGACTTTGAAAGAAAACACTTTTTCAGGTATGTTCACTGACATACCTCAGCCAGGTGATAAAAATTACTTGTAGTGAGGTGAAGATAGCTAAAAAAAATAATAAGTGGCCTAGTGAGACAGTCTATATAGATCAAGAATGATATTAGGTAGGAAGGGGTTCACTATTTCCAAGTGTTGTTATGCTGAATTTTATGCCAATCAAAAGTTTTCTTCCTCCTTATATGAATTTGTGAGTCTTCACTAAACAGATATTCATTGTTTTCATCTGTTTTTTTCACTGCTATGACCAAAAGACCCAACAAGAACAACTTAAGAGGGAGAAAAATTTATTTCGGGGCTCACAGTTTCAGAGTTCTCAGTCCATATCCAGTTGGCTCCATTCCTCAGGGCTCTAGATGAGGCTGAACATCATGGCAGAAGAGTGTGGAGGAAAATGACTCAAGACATCAGATCAGGAAGCAGAAAGAGGGCTCTGCTCAACAAAGATACAACATATACCCCAAAGACACTCAGGAAACGACCTCATTTAGCCATACCCTACCCACCTTCCGTTACCACTCACTTAATCCCTATCAGGGATTAATACATTGATTGGGTTAAAACTGTCTTAACCCAAGCACTTCACCTGTAAATTTTCTTTCCTTGTCTCACACATGAGCTTTTGGGAGACACTACATATCTAAGCCATTACATTCATCAAACATATATGTCATTCACTATAATACTGGGCCCCAGAGACACAAAAATGAATCTGATTATTACCAATGAACATTTTACATTCTTAAGAACAATCATCTTGGTAATTGGGCAAATAAGGAGAGAAATGAATTACAGTAGATGGGATAGAAAGAGAAGATGGGGGGAGGGGGATAGTAGAGGATAGGAAAGGTAGCAAAATACATCAGTCACTAGTATGGCATTATGTAAAAATGTGAATGTGTAACCTATGTGATTCTGCAATCTGTATTTGGGGTAAAAATGGGAGTTCATAACTCACTTGAAACTATTGTTCGAAGTATGATATGTCAAGAGCTTTGTAATGTTGTGAACAACCAATAAAAAAAAAAAGAACTCTGTATGCTTTTTCTGTGTTGTTAACAGATCATTTTACCTGAAGGAAATTTGACACTCTAAATGGAATGATAATTTTGTTTGATTTACTATTTAGAACTGATTAAGGCACAGTCTATATAAATTATATGTTAATTTTAACAGACTGATAAGCAACAGGTAATGTTCATTCAGTAAAAATGTGAATGATTTCTAATAGAATCTTAGAAATTTGTGGTGCTGTTGTTAATGGTGTTGGGAAAAATGGAAATCCATATGCAATAAAATGAAATTAAACCCATATCTCTCACCATGCACAAAACTCAACTCAAAGTGGATCAAGGATCTAGGAATTAAACCAGAGACTCTGCATCTAATAGAAGAAAACGTAGGCCCTAATCTTCATCATATGGGATTAGGCCCCAACTTCCTTAATAAGACTCCTATAGCGCAAGATTTAAAATCTAGACTCAATAAATGGAATGAAATCAAACTAAAAAGTTTCTTCTCAGCAAAAAAAAAAAAAAAAAAAAAAAAAAAAAAAAAAAAAAAAAAAAAACAATCTGTGAAGTGAACAGAGAGTCTACATCCTGGGAGCAATTTTTTTTCCCCTCACACAACAGATAAAGCACTAATCTCTAGGGTGTATAAAGAACTCAAAAAACTAAGCACCAAAAAACCAAATAACCCAATCAACAAATGGGCCAAGGGCCTGAACAGACACTTCTCAGAAGAAGATATACAATCAATCAACAAATATATGAAAAAAATGTTCATCATCACTAGCAATTAGAGAAATGCAAATCAAAACTACTCTAAGATATCATCTCACTCCAGTCAGAATGGTAGCTATTATGAAGACAAACAACAATATGTATTATGGAAAATGTGAGGAAAAAGTTACACTCATACATTGCTGGTGGGACTGCAAATTGGTGCAGCCAATATGGAAAGCAGTATGGAGATTCCTTGGAAATTTGGGAATGGAGCCACCATTTGACTCACCTATCCCTTTCCTTGGTCTATACCCAAAAGTCTTAAAAGCAGCATAATACAGGGACACAGCCACATCAATGTTTATAGCAGCACAATTCACAATAGCTAATCTGTTTAACCAATCTAGATGCCCTTCAGTGGATGAATGGATAAAAAAAAATGTGGCATATATATACAATGGAATTTTACTCAGCAATAAAAAAGAACAAAGTCATGGCATTTGTAGGTAAATAGATGGAGTTGGAGAAGATAATGTCACGTGAAGTTAGCCAATCCCCAAAAAACAAATGCCAAATATTCTCTCTGATATTAGGAAGCTTACTCATAGTGCGGTAGGGAGGAGCAGCATGGGAGGAATAGATGAATTCTAGATTGGGCAGAAGGGTGAGAGGGAAAGGGAGGGGGCAGGGGATTGACAAGGATGGTGGAATGTGATGGACATCATTATCCAAAGTATATGTATGGTATCAAATTAATTTATATACAACAAGAGATGAAAAAATGTGCTGTATACATGTAATAAGAATTGCATTTTGTTGTCAGTTATTTTTTTAAATCAATAAAAACTTTAATGTTTTATGTATTTAACTTAGCAAACTTAACCTGCTATCCATTATTTTCCACTAAGATATGTATATATGTTTATGTGTGTGTATGTGAATGTGTATTTATTTAGAAACAGTATGAACCAGCATACCAGTCACTGCTAGTTTCTCCTATCCTCTTTTGAGCCAGTATTGGCACTCTGCTGTTTCTTTCATTAATAAGCTAAATAAGTCTTTGTTATATGCTCACTATATTTTTGCATGGAATTGGTGTTTTAAGCTTTATTAAAATTACTCTTTGTATATAGCACCACTTACTTTTCCTCTTCAAACTTGGGCTAATTTCCAATGCTGTTTTGAGGAAACGGTGAAACTTTATTTGAAGAAATGTGGCTTCAACTTTTGCATTAGAGTGATTATAAAATATTTTAATATTTTTTCATAGCTTTTTGAATACACGTAGATAGTAAGATAATAACTTATCAACAACCTACTCACATTTGTTTCTCAACACTGAATTCTAAAACAAAAGTATTTTAAATCACTTTGAGCACAAGCTAGTCATTTTTTCAAGTAATCAATTATGCTTAATGTGATTAGAATAGAATAAATTGAATTTAAGTGAATTGGAAGTGTCAGAAGATATTATAACTAGCAATAGCAAGCACATGTATCTACAGCATACATATATCAGACCTTTTAGACAATTTGCTAGAGGATGCCTATCCCTAAAGGACTGCTTGATAACTCTGCTTTCTAGCTCTGGAAGTTATAATGCATTCATCACAGATATGGAAGAAAGGCTTTATAAATCCATCCCTAAATTATATCATTACATATCAAATTAAAATTCATTCAAGGTGACATTAGATCCAAACGGAAAGTGAAACTTAGGACAAATGGTTCTGAAATATCCATTAGAAGAAATTTCACCTCGTGTTTGAGAGAGAACAAATGCTTGTTCTTACCTATATTTTATATTCAATGAGTGTAGTGTGGAATGCTCTTATTTCACTTTACTAATGTATCCTTGAAGTTCAAGTGGCATTTGGCCCTCTTCACTATGGAGTGCTCTGTGTAGCCTGTTTAACAAATTAAGTGTATTTAAATAAAAATATGTGGTAAAGACAACTAGGAAAAAGACATCAAATTGTCTTTTAACATCAGAATCTCTTTCATAAAATTGCCAGTCATAATTGTTTCAGTAAATTTCAGTTTTGCATGGAAAGAAGATTTTATGAAATAATTTCATACTGAGACAGATTTTTAGTTGGGAATGTCTACTGGGATAGAATGTAGCTTCAAAGATCATCACATGATTCTGCACAGTAAATAATCTGTGGTTTTGTAAATGACTGATTTCAACCATACTATCAAATCTGTCAAATATTTCTAAATATATAAAGGAGAAGCATAATTATGTTTGGATACTCCTTTAATTCAAAATGCAGTTTCTTTCTGTTGCTGTTTTCTGGAAGAGTGACTCAGAACTGAGAAGGAACCATCATGGGTGGGAGTTGCTGGAGTTCATTTCCAAACCCCTGGAGGTATAGTTCCAACTATGTGGCTTTCCCTCGGAGTTTCTAACAGGCTCTTCTTTTGATAATCTTTTTTCTTCTGACACTTAACACCTCTATTGACAGCCTCATGAGCCACTATTGAGGTGGTTTCCTACAGGTATGTTTAGGTATAAAATAATTAGAACCTTCGTTTCTCTGGTATGGAAGGTGTTAGAGTCAGAAGTTATTTTTGCCTTTTCATATGGCTTTATATCCGAACTACATTCTTATCAAGTTCAAATTTGGCAGTGGTCACAGGAAGTGTTCTATAGAGCTCTGCTGTTCAGAGGGCAGAGCAGTAAAGGCTGAGCTAGTACACCTTAATCTGCACATCTCCACAGGAGTGTGAGTGGAGTTAGCTGTCCCCATAGGGTCAGTTCAGTGAAGTGTTATGAAATTTGCTAGAATGGCCTCAATTTTCATACCTTTCTTCTCTCTCAGACAGTAGAATTTAACTCAATGATGGGAGTCAACATTTGAAAATGCTTATATCGTAATTACTAGTGAAAACAAAACAGGGCAAAGAAATAATGAGCTCTAAAGCCCAAGAGACATTGTTTCAGTGGAACTATTTTCTTTGTAAACTACTGATATCAGAATTCCGGGTAGGAAGAAAACAGACGGAGAAGGTTAAGAAATAAATGTCTTTCCACTAGTGACTTAGATCTCCTAGGTACATGTCTTAAGATGTAACTTGGGCCTTAACTAGGAATTTTTGCAACGATCTAGTACTAATGCATTGCTATTTTAGAAGTGCCCTCCTACCCTGCCACATAGGAATCAACTTGACCTCATGCTGCATAGATGTCCCCTGCATAGTCAGACATGCAGAATCTCAGGTCACTACTAGCCTCCTGAATTAGAATCTGCAGTCACTAAAAGATCCAGGTGACTCATGCGAACATTAAAGTCCAAGAAGCTCTGGTTTAAGTATTAATGTACTTCCTAAAGTTAACAGCTGCAAAGAAGAAAAGAGTGACCTTTTAAAATTCTCTGCACAAATTATGAGATTGTTTTTTGGGAAGGTTTTACCAATTTTTGTTTGTACAAGAAAAGTATAAAAGAGTCTGTTTCACTGTACCCTTGTCATTGTGGGACATTATTATTTTTTAAATTGTAAAATTTCTATTCTCAATCCTTAGAATGTGGCATGAGGTAAGGCTGTAGCATTCCTAACAAGGAATCAAATTTCCCAGTATCAGTGAATGACCAAGTCTCCTTTTCTGATTTGAATTGATATGGTACTTTTACCTTATATTTCTATTACAGAACTCTTGAAGTTTGCATTTTCTCCATGAGTATGTTTTTCTATTCTTACATCAGGACCATGACATTTTAACTGTGGTGGCTTTTAGCTAGGTTTAAATACATGCTTTCAGTAGTTAAGTTGTCTTTTGTGAATTAAGCATTTCTATCACACTTTCTACTATAATATAAGCCCCTTTAGCATTTTGTACATATTTTATTATATAGGTACCTCTTTTTATAGATATGTAATAAGAAAAGGGGAACTTGATTTCAACACTCAAAATACTACATTATTCTGCCATACTAGCACATACTGATTTTTCTTTACCACATTTGTAATATGAGGTTTAGTAAGATAATAAAGTATGTTAAATCTCTTCATTTAACATGAATCCCCAAACATGGATATGTAAAAAAGTTATTAGAAGAAAAATTAAAGAAATATAATTCATGGATCCCACTCTTAGATTGTAATATAATTGAGAAGTTAAGTTATATTTAAGACTCAGAAATATAAGTTTATTAGATTCCAGACACTTAATAGCAATCAATTAGAGAAAATAAAGTGAACTTGTATGCCTTTCTAAAGTTGCTGTAACCGAGTACCATCTAAATGACCAAAAATTATTCTCTACCCAATTCTGAGGCTTTAAGTCTAAAATCAATATTCTGGGATAGCCAAGTTCTCTCTCCTAGGTTTTGAATGTTATAGGTGATATTTGATTTTTGTTGGTCATGGCTGCATAACTGTAGTCTCTGCCATTTTCATAGGGCCTTCTCTCTGTGCATCTGTCTCTCCCCATAGCATTCTCTCTGCCCCCTTTCCTTCCATTAAGAATATGTCGGTCCTTTTGGATTAAGGGACCATCCTCCTTGATTATGAACTCATCTTCCCTAATTACAACTGAAGTGGCATGACTTTTAAATAATGTTCCATTCAGAAGTCTGGAGGTTAGAACTTCAGTATTTTTTTGTGAGACACAATCCAACCATAACAATCGGAGGAATGAGTAAGTAACACAAACCAAATAGGATTTCCACTCCCTGTATCCTGCCAGCTGATAAGAATCACTAGCCAATCAGTTTGAAGGCATTTGCAGGGTTAAGAATCAGAAAAATTTGCAGTTATGAATAAGAACTGGAAATGTTGGAGGAAAGATAGAATTCATAAATGTCTGTGAAAAATTATGACTCTAGACAGAAAGAAGACAATGCCCACTATGTAATTGAGTAGTACACCATACCCATGACTGTTGAATATTGTTGTTTTGTTCTTCTAACATAATTAACAGAGTACCTTATTATAGGTCATTGTTAGGCTATTGTTAATTATTTTTTTCCTGTAGTTTGCCTTGATGATTAGAAATATTTATTTTGTTCTACCACAATACTGCATTCCTGACCAAAAAAATCTTTTCTGAGCCCATGACTTGTCTGACCATCTGCCACTTACTCAGGAAATTACTATATTTACTCATATAACCATCCAGTATTTATGAGCAAGAAGCCATGGTGCTTGATTAAAGTAACTAATTTTTCACATCATCCATAAAATGAGCAAGATGTAGAGTCAAGAGGTTTGACTATTGTCTTACAAGTCTACCTTCACTGATTTTGTTTATTTACTTGTGCGGTTGAACATGATTCTAAAAAAAAACAACATTACAAAGGCTATATCATAAGAGATTAGGCTTTGCGTAGATATAACCATATAAAAATAGATTCCAGTTTTATATTCATTTTAAAATGAGTACCCAAGTAAATGGAGACTTGGAATTTGAAATTGTTCTTTTGGATCAGAATAAACCTAACTTTTTAGACATGCACAAAGGGACATTATTCTAAATCTACTCAAACCAAGATCCTCTTTAACACATGAAGAATTCATTTAATTTCTTTGTTTTCTTGCTGTTCCCTAAATAGGACAATATCCTCCTAGGAATAATCTCCATGATTATTGAAAATTAAAAAAAAATCCTTTGTGCTTTGGTAAAAGAATTGACAATATTTATGTTTACACGGAGTGCTTTATTTCATAGAAACTTGGTAATGACTGAATCTAACATGCTTACTTTTTAAAATTATGGTACCAAATTCCTTCGTTTAATCTTCAAAGTGAATTTTTATTTGTTATCTAGGAGAATTTTAATAGAATCTTATTTTCCATACTTTTAAAAAATGCTATGAACAAGTCATTTGAGTCTTTTATTGAGCCAAGACCTTTAAAACCATGATAGAATCTGCTGTATGACATTTTGACTTCTATGTGATTGATCAAGAGGTGTCCAGTGTGGTGCTTAAATACATGATTCTTCAAAAATGCTAGTAAGTGACTTAATTTTCCCAAAATGTTAGAATCTGCATGTCATCTTTATAAAGTTAAAAGATTCATGCTGTCCTTTATACATTTGATATTTACAGTTGAAAGGCCTGTGTCGTAAGCAATCTGGTTCACAGTTAGGTTTTTAACTTGACATTTTATAAAGCATGGACATTTGAATCCTCAGTCCTTTCAAATTGTTTTGAGCTAATTGTGAATTAAATGGCATTGGGGGTGGGGGAGCTATGCATGATGTTTTAATTAATAGCTAATCATTTAATTACTTTTATCTGGCTACATAAAAAACTACACTTTATTAAAGAACATTTCTATTTTTGCCATACAATATTTTGGATAATGCCTTCTCACAAAATATTAAGGAAGAAGCCTAAATGAATTTTTTATTGCATTAACTATTAGTAAACTACAGAAGTAGTTTTCAAAATACACATTTTTGTTTGATGATAAAACAATAACTTCAACTCAGTATATACTTAATGTGTTCCTAGAAGCAAATTTCTGCATATATTCTGGTAACTGTGCTATCAGGGACAGAATTGACAGTAGTATCACAATTGAGTCACAACCAGCACTAATAAGACTTAGGAACAGAGACCACTTATATACCCTAAGTCCTCAGAAAGAAAAATGTAGGTGACTTATGGGTTATTTCCAGAGATTGGTTTTAATCTGTAAATTTAATTTATATCTATTACATATATTGTGTATCTTGGTTCAAAGATTATAAATGCTATTTTAGATCAAATAAAAAGAAAAACAAGTCAAGGCCATTTTGTTTTTCTTTTACTCTAAGCCTGGTAAACACATGATGTATTCTACCCTCGAGTTGTTCTAAGAGCTGCTGTGCCCCGAGTTCAGGATCTCTTTCTTCAAATAGGAAGGAAAATCACAGGTCATTTTCTACCTTCTTCCAGACACTGCCCACACATGAGAATGCAAGGCAATTAAAACTAGAAAAAAAAAATTTTCCTCCTGTCCAATTTGTGCTCAGTTTACTCAAGTTCCCCTTGCTACACATTTCTAACCTTTCCCCAGTCAAACTTATCTTCATATTTTCTCCTAGTTAGAATTTTCCTAAAACCTGCCCTAAGAAAATATCTGACAAAAGTAATTTAAATTAATAGTAGATGCTTAATACTCATCATTTTTCAAGGTGGTACTTTAATAAGAGTCAACCCTCTGAGTCTTGATGAATTTCAGGCTTTAGTAATCCAAAGGAAAAAATATTTGGGGTTATTAAGGGCTGATTCCCACTTGTGCTTCCCAGATCCACTGGTCAACAACAAGTAATTGGTTGCCAATCTTGCATTGCAAGCCCCCTTTTCAAGCTACTGACTCCCCTAACTCAGCAACAAAGTACAATTAAAGGAAAGGTGAAAACTTTTTTTTTTCATTTGACAAATATGTGCACCTTTACTAACCCTCAAAAAGGCTCAGCACTTTTGAAGTGGTTCTTCAGATGTATTTCTAAAACTGCTCATAAATTTGGAAAAAGCTATAGAGTTCAAAAATGATTTCCTTTTGCTCCCCTCACTGATTTTATTCTTGAATTCCCTCCAGAGATGATTCATGCCAACTTGTACTTTAAATATGTGTGACCTAAGTGATCACTTGGCCAACACAGCTACATAAAAGCATTTTGTGTACAGGTCTGTAGGGTCATCTTTTGGAGAATAATGGAAAAGATATATATTTGAAAAATATACAAGACAAGGTCCAGGTTGCAGCTACAGAAAAAATCAGAATTGCACTCAAACAAACCATGAGGTTCAGATCTTCCTATTTCATCTCTGCACGAGGCTCTACTTCTTTACACAATTTTTGAAATCCTTGTCTCTTATTGGGATCAGGGAACTTATTCAAGAGTGGCTGTCATTTAGGTTCCACTAAAACTTAATGTAGATGGATGAATTTATATTAAATAACCCCAGTTACTTAAATATCTGAATTTTTGAATGTAAAAAGAAGTCACAAAGAATACAAAACCAACAAAATGCAGTCATAGATAAGTTGCCATGAAGAAAATTAAAATAGCTCTGAATTTAAAAACGCTAGATTGTTCTATCAATAGTTACAAGGCACCTAAGAAATTAGTGGAGTTTGTTGTTGTATCACTGTTGCTAAAAGTAGAGAAAGTTAGTTGCAAGTACATTGAAATCATAGTTCCACACTTGTAAATATACAAGATTTTTTAATTAAGTTTTTTAAATTATATGAGAGCCAAGAAATAATATATATATTATATGGCATTCTGAAATTGGTTCATCATTTAAGAATGTAGCAGTGTTCTCCAGGATATAAATGCAATATGAATTCATTGGGGGAAAACTCCTGGACTGTTTATGGGACTGTGTTCTTCTCTGCAAGGCATTGAAGATGAAAATGGTAGGCTATGTTCCAAACAGCTCAAAATTTCACAAGATGGATAAATACTAACTATGCTATATTTGTGAAGTGTATGGAGAAGCATTCATGAATCAAATTATTGAAACAAGACTGTTTCCCTCTAAGCAATAAGAAACATACCACAGAAAGTTGAAGACCCAACACACATGTGCATGTAACTGACATGGGAATAGCTCTATGGTTTATATATAAGGAACTCTTCCAGGCTATAGATCTTTCAAAGCATTTTACAACCCCGTCCGTGGAGGTTTTGATCTCTTTTACATTTGTAAAAATCAGTAGCTAAGGTTTAGAGATGATCCAGAAAAAGAAGGAAGTAAGGGTGGGACCATTGGATTTCCTTCCGGGATAACCCAACAAGTCTGAAGAGGTGTACCCCCAAATTCCTCTTCTCTAAAGCAGCCACTCAAATTTTAGTTTGCAAACAAATCACCTAAAAGTTTATTAAATTGAAAAATTTCAGGCTCCATCCCAGACTTAATGAATTAGAAAGTCCAAGAAGGGGGCAAGGAGTCTACTTGTAAAATTCACCTTGTTATTGTAAAGTATGGCAAAGTTAGAGACACACTGCTGATGCTTACTCATGCAGCCTCAGTCTTGGGTAGATAGATCCATAGCAGGTAATAATAAGCTGCTGGGTCTGAAAGAGCTGCTGGGTCTGAAAGATTTTTCGGTAAAAGGAAAGTTTCAAAGATTGACAAACCTTGCAGTAAGTCAGTCAATGTGGAATTTTCAAATTTGCATATTGGAATCAAGATAGGTACTTTTTAAAAATCCCTATGCCTGTGTCTCATTTAACTAGTTACACACTTTTAGAAACTCCTCAGATCACTTCAATCTGCAGTCAAGTTTGAGATTACTCCATCAGAATGTGGTTCACCAATCTTTTCTTGCTAACAGCCAATGGGAGGTTAAAAAATGGAAACAATTTTTGACAGCAAAATAAACAAATGGAAATATATTTTTTAAAAAATGTCAAGCTTTATTCCTGGGCTTACTGGCATTGTTGAGATTTTATGTCTAGAATGATTGTTCTTAAAGAATCTTACTCTTTAATAACTGAGTATCATAGGTGTTTCAGAGAGAGCGTTTAAGCCAGGATACAGGATCATTACTCACATCATATTCAAGAGTATTAAAACCTCAAGGCATGTAATTAAACTGCTCTCCTTTTTGCAAGGCAATCTTCATTTTTAAAAAATTTCCCCCTCCTTTCTTAGTTACCATTTTCCATCCCAAGATCATCTCTTCCTCCATATATAGTACTTGATAAACTTCTTCTGTCCCCAAATCTTCATTTTATTGTCCTTGGTATCCAATTATTGCATTGTTAAATATTCACCAAAAAACTCTTTTGGAAGTTGTGACAGTTTTCATAGTTATGTAATGATCTCTTCCAATTATTTAAAAGAATTTATTTAACTCCTGCTTTTTTTCTAGCACTGTTCTAGGTACATTGGGGGAACAAGATACAGAAAAATCTTGCCTTTAAAGGAGTAAGAAACAAACAATGTATAGTAATGAGTGCTGGAAAGTACAGACTATGATAAGTGCTGTAGATAGAGAAAGCAGCCAAGAGGAAGGGGAATTATACAGGTCTGAGGAATGAAAATTTTACACCAGGTTTTGGAAGGCTTCATGAAAAAGGAAAAACTGGATTCAATATTTGAAGTACAGTCATGTGGGAAAACCACATTAAGCCATACATTTCTGTGAACAATTGGACAACCAGCTATTTTTTATGATTTTGTTTTAACAATAAAAGGGAAAAAATTGTTGCTTAATTCAGACTGGACAGTTCTATCCTCATCTTTCAACCTGTTTCATGTTAACAGAATTTTAGCTGATGTTGAATTCCTGCTTTATGGCATTCATTTTCCATTAAGATTATGAAATAACAATGTTCACCTGGTTATCCTTGTGTCATTAGAGTAGAATATCAGTAGCCATTGACATTTGCCTTTCACCAACACACTTATGTTGCTCAGCATTCCAAGGTTGCTCCTGCATGTGCTTGTGTATATGTTTTAGTCCTGCAGCCCATGGTGTATCTTAATGAGACCTGTTTTGCAACCAATTAGACACCTGCAGTAGAATCACCCTGTGCCCCCAGTGCTCACTTCCTCCGCTTATTAAAGAGGTCAAACCAAATCACCACACCTCAAGTGAATGCAGTTTTTTACTAGAATCTCAAGATAGCATGGAGACATTACTCCTTGGCTCAAACCAATTTTATAAATGATTTTTGTACATAAATACTTTAAATCTTAAACTCAGGAATGTGGTTCAGTTGGTAAAGCATTTGTGCAACATGTGTGGTCTAGGTTTGATCCCCAGCACTAATAAGATGAAAACGTCTTATATCTTGACATTTAATTACTTAAATTATCAATTCCATGCATGTGAAATAATAGGGGCACATCATTAGATTTTGCTGGCATCCAGGATAGGGTTTGAGTTAGAGTCTCTGTCTGCGTACTCTAATGATCAGCTCATACCCTCAGTTTCAGATGTCTTGGGAGGCTTATTGTGATTAGATTTTCACATTAGATTGTCATGGTAATTATGTCTTAAAGCCCTTAAGTTCAAGTGAAATTCAAAGAAGTCACAGGTGAGGAAACTAAATTATGGGTCACAAGTGAATATATACCATTCAAAATAAATCTTGTAATGTCTGCAGTAATTAGAAGTGGTCCTTCAGGGAGTCCTTCCAAAACAGAAGAGGGAGCAATAACATAAAGCCATCTTGAGAGCAGAAGAATAGTTGAATACATGGGTCTTTGTTATTTGATACAGTAACTGATGAGCGTGAAATCCCACATACAAAAAAAACTCCAATCTTCATTCCTCTCATCAACTCAATTTTTGCTTCCCAGATTTATACTACAAATGTGAGTTCCATAGAAATGCCTTCCATCAACAGGGCCATTCAGGTTGTTTGTTTGTTTGTTTGTTTGTTTTTTCAGGGGGGCGGGGTGGTACAGGGGACTGAACTGAGAGGGACTTGACAACTGAGCCACATCTCCAGCCCTATTTTGTATTTTATTTAGAGACAGGGTCTCACTGAATTCCTTAGCACCTTGCCATTGCTGAAGTTGGTTTAACTTGTGATCCTCCTGTCTCAGCCTCCTGAGCTGCTGGGATTACAGGCATGTGCCACCACACCTGGTGCCATTCAGTTTTGTTTCGAAGATTTTGGTGGAGAATGGTAACAGAGTGTATAAGAATAACAGCCCTGCCACTCTGCTCCTTTCCTTTTCCTCCTACACAGCCCCTAACCTGTCCTGTAATATTCACCACAATAGGTTGTGTAACTGCAAATTACTATATTATGTTTTTTAACTGAAGAAAGATGATCATATTATATTTGAGTCTGGATTTCAAAAATACTAATAGATATTAATAGGACTAATTTAAAAAGCAAATGTGAATGTGTATTGATACAAAATAAATATTAAATTACCACTGCTTTATTATTTTCTATTGCATTTCCAATAGGGAAATAATGCCAATATTTACTCTTTCATTTTAAAAACTTTTTTTTTTTTTTACAAAAAGCTTTCTTGGAGTTCCAAATAATACTTGATTTTAAATAAGTTAAAATTTCATGTTAAATGGACCACAATTTTATGGTGTTAAATATTTTAATTGAGGGATATGGAGATAACTCTATGAGACAAAACTTATTTTAGGTTTTCAATGAATGTGATCTAAAACACACACTGAATTTTTATGTCTTTAAAGAATTTTCATTGCATCATGAAAGCTAAGTTTTTCTTAAAGTTTATTTTATTATGCTATTACATTTATTATACAATCTGTAAAAGCAGGGAAAATTTCTTTCTACGTGTTTTGTTAAGATGGTCATATTTGTATAATTGACAATATATCAGAGTCCATAAAGCTGAGGCCATTATAGAAGTAATCAGTACAGACTCTAGTTTAAAAAAAAAAAGCATAGTAGTACCAGTTATAATTATTTTCCCCAGTAGTGTTATTCATATATGTTTCTTTCTGCCTTTGATCATCTTCATGATATCCATTTACTTGAAGGAGGAGACAAAGGCTAAGAGGACTTTGAAAGATATCACTTGACTTAACTGACATAGTGACATGTACAGCTTTCTGATCTTAAATGCTTTAAAATACACTCTTTATAAACTATAGGAATTCCAAAAAGAAAGCAAAATCTTTGCCAGATGCAGTGGCACACATCAATAATCCCAGAGGCTCAGGAGGCTAAGGCAGGAGGGACTGGAGTTCAAGGCCAGCCTCAGCAATAGCAAGGGACTAAGCAGCTCAGTGAGAACTGTCTCTAAATAAAAAAAACAAAATAGGTCTAAGAATGTGGTTCAGTGGTCAAGTGCCCCTGAGTTCAATCCTTGGTATTAAAAACAAACAAACAAACAAACAAACAAAAACAACAGTGCATTCTTTGACCAAGAAGGAGTAGAAGAACTGAGGCTGAGGGTAAGAGATCATCAATACAAATGTGAACAGAATTGAGTGAAAATCAATTTGGGAAATACAAAGCATATACTGAGTGAAGGAAAATCAATTTGTGAGATCAGACAAAATCAGGAAACTAATTCAATTTCTGTCCATAATGAGCTAGGGAGAGGTCTAATATGCAAAAAAAGAACAGTGAACAGGACAAGAATATGAGAGAAACAGAGCTGGGGAAGAAGGTAGGTATGATGAAGAACCCGAGTCATGTCTAGAGACATCCTCAGCTGGAGGCTGCAACAGCACTCAGAAAGGTGTGGTTACCAACTTGCAATCAGGGGACCAGCCAGGAATTGATACAAATTCATGGAATTTAATAATTGTAATTAGGGCTCCAGAGCAATGAAAACAGTACACATGATTTACACTATTAGAATTTGTGAACTTTGTAAGGGTAAAAACTATAAATCAGAAACTCACATTTAAGATGTAGAAATTATAACCCCTTACTTTTAACAGCACAGAAATAAAAGTTACTGAAGTTATGCAATTCAAAACATCCAAAGGGCATAGTCATCCTTGCAGATTTTGAAAACTGAATGCTATTGTAAGCATCAATTAAATTAAAAGTGTTTATATTGTTGAAAAAATTAATAAATACTTATATGGAAGATGAATCTCATACTCACAAATAAGAGTGTTTAAGGATTTTAATTTAGATGAAAGTCAGAAATTCTATTTACAAAGACATGTAAGAACAGACCTACATTCATATCTTAATTTGCATAACTTACTATTTGTGTGTTGACCATTAAAAGAGGAGAAGTAACATATAAAATATTGTGAGATTTTACTTTGTGTCCAGTACTGTACCAGACTCTTTATGGATATGGTCTCATATCCATAAAGATATTTTCTGGGTCAACAACTTCTACCTGTTTTAGAAATAAGAAAAGTAATGCTAGCTGGCACTGTAGTTCAGTGATACAGCACTTGTCTAGCATGCTCAAAGCCCTAGGTTCTATCTCCAGCACGTGCATGTGTGTGCGCCCGTGTGGACACACACACACACACACACACACACGCACACACACAGCAACAAGAGAAGAAAACTAACGGTAAAATGTTTGAGCAATGCTACGTGCTCTCGTGTGTTAAGGCACAGACCAACCTGTTATTCTGGCTCAGGAGTGGAAACCTTTAATTATCATGGGAACACAGAAATTCCCTCATGAAATTTTATCTATCCAAGGTATTCTTAAAATGTGGAATTTAGTTTCTAGGAAAGAATAGAAAAAGACAGAAAGAGAAGTAGAGCTTATTCTTGATTTTGTTTAGCTTTTCCCAGTAATGCTGGTGATCTTTTTAATATCAGACTTAAGATATTTGTTCTAATATCAGTGAAAGATAAAATCCTCCATTTGAGGCCTCCAAAAGCACTGCATAAAAAAATTTTATTAATAACTATGAAGAGAATACTAATTTTTAGTAATTATTATATTGTTCAACATTCATAACACTGATGATATTATTTTAAAACTGCAATACTTTCACCAACAAAAATATCCACTTTTATAGTTATTTTTGAAAGATAAGTGTAGAAAGAAAAACCTAAAATGTATTGTGATTTGATTTATGTATCAGTTTATTTGTCACTATTTAAAGGACCACAGGAGAAACAACATCTCAAGACAAACACTCAAAAGAAAAATCTATTCTAGGCTCTAGCACCAGGTTTGTTGGTTTACTATATTACATTATCTCTCTGAATTTTTATTCTTTTTTTACAAAATGGAAATCCCTTCCTCCACAAGTTTGCATGACTTGATAATCATATTTCAACAAAAGGAACTGGAAATATGCAGCACAGATAATGAATATATATGAACATATAGAGCCTGCAAATAATTTTATTTTGTTCTTTCCAATATGTGTTTTAATTTCTTTTTCTTGCCTTATTGCACTAGCTAGAACTACCAAGATAGTGTGAATATTCTTTAATTGTTCCTCTTATCCTTGCCCTTTTCTTCTTATTAAAAGAAAATCATTGAGCATTTTATTATTAAGTATGATGTGGGCTGGAGGCATTTACTAGATTATTTATTATGTTAAAGAAGTTCTTTTTTATTCCTAGTTTGTAATAAATTATTTTATGAAGGGATGTGAATTTTGAAATATTTTCTACTGCATTTATTGAAATGATAGGACTTTCCTTTTTAGTAATCATATTACATTTTAATTATTTATTTTCATTCACCTCTCTAAATGTTCCTATGTCATTCAACCTGATATTTATCATAATGCCTGGACTACAGTACATAATTAGTAAATACCTATTCAGTGACCAATACATGAATGCTTTTCACACTGTTAGGTATCTACTGTTAGAATTTCCTAGAGTACATTTTACTTTCTTTCTCTATTAAGTACAATTATTATTGGTGTTGCAAAAACACAAAATGAATTATGCTCAAGAGTAAATGATTGTATGATTTTATCCTTATAACCATGAAATCAAGAGGAGGTTAAAATTTTTTGTATGGGCACAATTATTCCTTCAATATGTTCACTTATAAGGGCTGAATTATGATACAGTATATGAGCCATACTAAAAAGTACATAAGAATAAACATGTATCTTGTTTTATTTAAAACAAATGAGTTTTTAGGCATGTGTGCATATCTTTCTCTCCCGAAATTAATTTTTCACTCATTCAGTGAACCACCTTAAGCTTAGTTTTCTAATTACTAAAAAGAAAATAAAGATATATCTCTTTGCATTAACCTTTCTGAATACTAACCCCAACCATTGGGTTTTTGAACTGCCTCTTGATCTTCTACTGTCTATATTTTCTCCTCTTCCTTCAAATTCAGGTGGTTGTGGTCGATTTTATTTGAAATAATGAATCATTTTGTAGTATTACTATAAACTATTAAATGAAAATTTTCTGGTCCAGAGTTCAGTGCATAAAATCACTAACACATTTTATAAAGTTGTATTTTATTTTGTGGCAAGAAAGATGGTATATTAATATAACATTTCTTTCATAGAATATAGAATGTTACCACTGAATGATATGTGTTCTTTGTTAAACACAACATGATATTTAGTGTAATTATAAGGAATTTCTATAAAATAATATGGTGAAATATATCTTGTGGAATGGTGAGCATTATTTCATGGGTAGCTGTATTAGTAATACAGGTTTGGATGAAGCTGTGCATGGAAAGAAATATAAAATGCTTCAGTGAATGGAGTATTTCCATTGAATTTATTCTCCAGCTGAGTACTATGATTTTCTTGTCAGCTTATAGTGTCACCTGCTTAAGTGACAGACAACCTGTGGTTTCCTCTTATTTGCTACTACAAATAGAAACCCAGAAACACACAAACTGTCTACAGATTTTATCTCAAATATGATTTCCTGGTTCTATGAAGCTCTACAGTTGATCCACATGCTGAGTTTCCTTAGTCTATTAGTTTAAAATAAATGCTTCTATTTAAATCAAGATGGAGGATCTAGATTGATATAACTCTATTGCTATAAATATTTCAGGAAACAAAAGGCATAAGATTCATGAAGTTTTTTTTGTAAGTTTACAAAATATTATCTTTAAACATACATTGTTTTGTTCTTACATTACCATAATCATCATATTTTAATAGCCAGTTCTAAAAGCACAAAAATTATATTTCTAAGTTTTACCACCCCATGGAAATGAATGAAATGTGTCCCTCCATATTTTCTTGGACATGACAGTAATTGTTGTATTCTTTTGCTCTTGTTTCCTAAAGCATAAATTTTTGACCATGCATTGTCCTTAGAATGACATGTTGATTGAGAATTTACTTGTCAAGGATTTTTCTACCATAGATGCAATTTTCACACTTTCCCCCCATAGATTCAATATTAAGAAACAAATGTGAGTCATAAAGGAAAGTGCATAGAAATAAGTATCACAGACCCTATGGTATTAAATCTAATCACTTTATCAATGCAAATAATTTGCAGTGACTTTGAACTTGGTAGAATTAAACATTTTAATAAATGTTTGTCATTTTGATATATAAAAGTGACTACCACAGTGAATAAAGTATTGCCATTGGAGTATTACCATGGAGTATTGCCAATGGAGTATTTCCAATGCCAGACACTTTTGTCCTCTCTACACAACCTGGAAAACTACTAAAGACCCAAAAGACAGGAAGGGAAGAGGGGGAAAGAGTATTTCTTTATTATCTGTGTCTAAAACATACTAATGTAGTATAACTGTAATATTCCAAGCCATAAGCAATAAACTGGTTATAAAAGTAGATTAATTTTTTACTCAGTAAAAACTCAGTCCAAGGTAAGTGTAACAAACAGAAGTCTATTAATTGAATGTCTGGGAATGGCATGCTTTACTTGGAAATATTGTATAAATGACTACTTAGTTAAAAGAGCTTAGTAACATTTCCACTCAGCAGTTACTACTTTTTTATCTGCTGCATGTAGAAAAACTGAAAGTCTGCTTGACAATGTGGTATTGATCTAGTTGAAACAACATCAATAGTTATTATAGTTACTTGGTGACTAGACTATTATTGGAATGATTCCTACTAGCAAATAAACAAAATTTTATAAGCAGTGCTCTAATTTGTATGTCATTGTTCATTCACAAATACAAATAATCCTTTCCTTACATTGTGACCTTTATCAATATTAGCCTCATATATTTGTCTTAAGAAATAAATAAGGAATCCACAAGATGTTTTTGCATAATTCATCTTCTATACCTTAATATTGCTGAACATATTAAAATTCACCCTGTCATTTTAACATAAATAATAAAAATAGAAGTGTATTCATACTTCTTTCACATGTAAGGCTCAGTGTACATACATGTCTATCTCTCAAAATATGGTTTTCCAATATTTCAAATTCAGTATTTTATTTGAACTACCTCTCCCTACCAAAAAAAAAACTTAAAAAACAAGTAGGACTTATGTTCTGAGCCATTTGAGAATGCATTTGGATGATGACAAGTCAAGATAATTTCTCACAGTGATAGAGCAGTTGGTGACAAAGTTAGACACCTGATTCAATTTATTGAATTTGCATGTATCTCTCAGATTTATCAGCTCTAACATTTTCCTTATACCCAAGATAATCTTCTGTGCTTAATTGAGAAAGTATATTTCCCCCCATAATGGTGATTACTGTAGACAAGTTTTATATTGTAACGGGTGCTCTGTAGATGTAAGATGTGAAGACAGTAAGTCTGAGGACTCAACTCTGAGGAACTTTCAAAGATATTATCCCTGTCCCCAACTCATGTCTTCAATACCTGATGTCAGATAAAATCTGTAGGGAAGCAAAATGGCACTAGCAAATACCAGTGCAGTTAGCAAATGTTCCTGAGTGACATGTAAAGCTTTCTAGGCTTAGAACATGGGGAACTGCAGTTAAATGACACAATTGGTCTGAAGAAAAAGACTGAGCTGCTTTTCAGCTCTGTGGGTATCTTTTGTAAGCCAGTGAACCACTGACAGAAACTGAGATGATAGCTTAGAGAGAGAAAGGAAGGAGAATTGGAAAGGAATATCCGAAAGGCCAACAATAGGACCTTGTGCACTGTAGGTGTGTCTCTCTCTGGAGGGAGATTGATTTTTCTATTAATTATAACTCTCTATCTCTTATATTCAGTGGGAGTTTAAACTTTTTCTTAGTCCCAATGATTTATTTTCTGATAAAATTCTTATCTATTATTAATGGTAGGAAAATTTTATAACTGTAATGCTGGCTTATTTCACAGGAGAGTAAGAAAAACAAGACTCAAGCTCTTACAGCTTCATCTGAGTTTCAATAATACAATGAGAGAAAGAATCAAGGACTGAAAGAAACTTTTAAAGCATAAGATATTCTTCTTTAGTTATATAGTTTTTGAAAACATGGACAAAAGTTTTGTTGTTCATCATAATAATGTATAACCAATGTTTAATTTTAACTTATCCTCCATAATGTGAAGGTATAGAAGAAATATAACTCAGAGGAGATTTTTGTTGTTTTTTTTAAATTCATTTTATACATTAAATAACATATGCAGAACAAAATGGCTAAAAGTAAGGATTTATAAAACACCATAATATTTCAAGTACTCTGAGGACTACAGATGCTAAGGACTTAGAAGCTAGGACCCTAAAACTATTAAAACAAAACAACCCCCCCCAAAAAAGGTACATTGGGATGATAAATAAACAGGAAATGACTTAAGAAGACTTACCAATTTCCATATCAGCAAGTGCACATCAACATAGCACAAAATGAGTTCCTGGGTTGTCAGAGCATGGAGAGATATGGCAGGGGGAAAATGATTTTTGATGAGATGAATCAGGCTTCTCCAGGTAAATTTCAATTCAAGTTTTGAGGAAGGTTATCTATTTGAAGTAGAATGTGTAGTGAGTATATTCTAGGTATAAGAATAAATAATATGTGTAAAGGTGCAAAGGCAGAACATGGTAAGCAATGTGAATGAGATCAACAGGAGAAGCTGGGATAGAAAAGTGGTTCTGAGAGATTAGAAATATACAAGGCAAGTGCATTTATTAGCAGGACAGGAGGTGAAAAAAATAACGATAGAGTACACATGGCTTAGATAAGCAGATTATGGTTAATATAATATGCAGAGGAAGCCCTAAAAAAATTAAATTACTAATTAAACAAAACAATTACATGTGTTACATATATCTTACAGGTTAAAAAAATACACTGAGTAAACTGAAGGCCACATGAGATTATTTTTTTTTCTGCCAAATGGAAATACTGGCCATTCAGCATAATCACTATTGGTATACAAAGAGTCCACAAGAAACATAAAGAAATATATCTCAATGGTAGTCCCAGAAAGAAGGATATAGAACCTAATATTGGGTTATTTCTAATAGAGTCAAAGAAAATAGAACAGTTAAAAAATGAATCCATGATTGTTGTGGTCAATACAATAACCAAAAAGATTTACCTCTGCGACCAGCTTTCTGATCTAGATTGTTTCCTCTTCCTAACCTCAATTATTGTAGGATTAGGTTTTGTATACTTTATTCCTTGAGTTAAGCACGGAGCTACTTAACTACCTTGTTACCTAGAAACCTGAAAACTAACACCATATCATACCTTCCTTTAGGAAACTAGAAATAAGTACCCAAACCAGAGCTATCTATTGTATAACCTAAACTTTAATGTAATTAGAACAAACAAGCAAATCAATACAAGTTCTTGTATTTACAGAATTACAGGGTACATAGTCAATATGGTTCCTTATGGAGTAAGTACAAGCTACAATAGCATTTTACTTGAATTTCTTTTACCTAACTTAAATTATTATTCATTTGTGCTTAGTCTGACAAAAACACCACATAACATTTAAAAATGTCAGAAAAATATGATTATTCTCCCTGCTATTGTGTTCATATTCTAAGCCATTTTCAAAACAACTGCTCTGCTGATGAAGTGTCACTAGTTCTACTTTTAGGAACAGGGTATTCTTCTTCTGAACTTCTCTAAATGGTAAATGTTTCTGAAGATGTATCAATACTAGAATTGTCCTTGACTTTTGTCTTGAATTATGTACTCTCTTATCGTGGGATGAAAACTATTGAGTCCCATTTTTGTTCTTTGAACCATTTGTTAATATCAAATTACTCATTTATTCATAAGTTTAGCTAATGATTGTTAAACACCTAAAGTAACTCATGTAATATACATATTATATAGTCATGTGGTCAAATCATGGAGGAAACCAAGAAAAGAATATGACAGAGCATGATAAATTTATGATTGAGGTCAGTAAGGGAACACTCAAGATGCAAATCATCTGTTTGGGGCATTTCACATTGAAATATAATTGAGATTGTGATGCTACCAAGAGGTGGGACTTTTAAGAGGTTTGTAGGTCACAAGGCCACCTCTTTTGTAAATGGATTAAAGTGGTTATTGTGGGATTAGTTATAAAGGCGTGTGCACTTTTACCATGTGGTACCTTCTGTCATGTTTGGTGAAGTATGAAGCCCCTCACCAGATGCTGCTCTCTATTCTTGGACTTCCCAGCCTCCATAATCATATGCCAAATAAATGTATGCTGTTTATTGATTACCCCATCTCACGTATTCTGTTATGGCAGCCAAAACTGGATTAAGACAGCAGGATAAGTGGGAAATTTCCATCAAAAGCCACACACACGGTATTAGCCAACTTTTCACTGCTCTGACCAAAATACCTGACAAGAACAACTCAGAGGAGGAAGAATTTATTTTGGCTCATGTTTTCAGAGCTTTCATGGTCAGTGGGTTCATTCTTTTCAGCCTGAGGTGAGGCAGAACATCACGGCAGACAGAGTATCAAAGAAAAGCTCTCCGCTCATGACAGTGGATAAGCAGAGTGAAAGACAAAGGAAGGGATATTGGAGAAAATAAACCCTTCCAGGTCGTGCCCCCAGTGACCTACTTCCTTCAACTAGATTCCACCAAACAGTAGTCCATTCAGCTATCAGTCCACTGATGAGGTCAGAATTCTCATGATCCAGTCATTACCCCCAAACTCTCTCTCTGACTTAGAGATTTTGGATGACATTCCAGATTAAAATCATAACACTCCTAAACTGAGTCATACAGGATGAGCTGAGATTGCACAAGTGAAGAGTTGGAAGAACCTTGCAGGCAGAAAGAGAAACATGCGTGAAAACTCTCAGTCTAGTTGGATAACTCTATTTTTACTCTGGTATATTTGTAACCTAAAACATAAGGCAGGGAGAGTGGCAAATAATGAAGTGAATTTGGAGAGCTCACAGCCAATAGATTATTACTACCTTGCCTCTCATGCAAAGGAGTTTAAACTGTACCCGAAGAGTGCTTGGTGATATGATTAGCTTCACGCTGGGGAAGATCAGGGGCAATGTGAGATTCGCTCGGAGGGAATAAAGGCTGCAGTACTGGGATCCATTAACAGGCTATTAAAGCAACCCATACAGTGATACTGAAAGCCTGCACAAAGTACCAATGGGATGGAGACAGAAAGATAAAAGCTGTAAAGAAATGAGAATTAAAAGAAATCTACTTGTTTCTGCCTTGGAAAACATTTTTTTTTTCATTTTACTTCAGCACCCTATTTTACCCTATATTCACCAGGTGTTCTCTTATTTATACTGATAGACATTTTCTGCTTTCATTAAACAAAGGGTCAAATATTGTAGCACATTATTTGGTTTCTTTGTGTCAACATTCACAGAAGATTGAACCATGCACAAATGTGTTAAGTATTTACTCACCCAAAGCAATTCTTTAAATATAATTGACTGTCATTGCATCATTTTAGTTCATTGTTCTAAAATATCAACTTTTCTGTAATAGTTTCAAAAACTGAGATTACCACATATTGAGAAGTATTATCAGGTTCTTCATGTAGAAATCTTCCCCAAAGTCAGTGCCTAGAGTAATATGAAACTATATAAAATTTTTGGAGGATTAGTAACATTCTCTTCAAGGAAACTAAGGATGCAGAAGTCATTAAAAGGAAAAGATATTTTTTAAAAATCCTTTAACTTCATGTACTACTTAATCAAGTAAAACAATAAGCTGGACCTCACTATGCATAACCTAGCAGTTAAATCCACAGAGCCAGTATAAATTATTTTTAAAGTGATTAAGATATGTTATACAGAAGAAATTAAGATTACAGATTCATAGAATTTTACAGCTAGAGGGGACTCTAAACACAAGATTTCAGATGGAAACATTTTATTAGGAATCAAGCATGAGTTTATTTGAATTTAAAGATCCAGGCAACTTGGAAAATAGATACCCTCTATGCTCAAATGGGTAACTTGGGGCATATTTTACTATAAATTATTTTCTTGTTTAATTCAATATAGTAATTGATTACTATGGAAATGGTCAATTGCATGGTCCTTTTGGGAAAAGAAATTATCTCTTCTATTGTGGTACTAATTTTAATGCCTAGCATCATTTCTGCCTTAATGCTGGATATTATTGTAGATATAACAGAAACCTAGCACAAACTAAAATGAGCTATAAAAAAGAACCAGAGGAAGGGGAATGGGAGGATTACTAATGTCATTAAAAAGTATAGGTTTTAAACTGATCTAGACTCAGTATCATCAAAGCTTCACTTCTCTTTATATCTCTGCATCACTTCCACTCTGAAGCAGATTTTCCCTTCTGTCACTCAGCTCAAGAACCCAGCAAATAAAAGCCAGACTTTCTTTCTCAGTAGTTGTAGAAAGTACTTGTAATGTGGTCTCATTGGGGTAATAGTTGGTGTCCATTTAGCTTTACCCAATCCACCCAGCAAATGATGCCATTTATGCCCTGAACATACTTCTGTGTCCTGAAGAAAGAAAAGCTCTAATTGACCATGTCTGGATCCCACACACACTCCTTGTCAGCAGCCCAGAAACATTCAGGAGAAAGTACTTCTCAAGAAAAAGCAGTGGTGGTCTTACCAGGAAAAGAATGAATATATGATGGACAGACAGGAACAGCAGATATTCTCTATACTACAATACGATTCTGTGGTTAACTTACTTTTGCATTACCTTTAACACTCATAATTTTTCTACTCATATTACACTTACAGAAACAGAGTCTCTGTACCAGTTTTTATCAAACTGCAATGAATAAATATTTGCATCCCCCTAAAAATCATATTGAAATCCTAATCCCAGTGTGTTGACATTCGGAGGTGGACATTTTGGATGTACTTAGATCAAATATTTAGCTCATAATTTCTCATGAGTGAGATTAGTGCTCTTGCAAGTCTATATAGATATATGATATATATACATATATATATATATATATACATATATATATACCTATCTATCATCTATCTACCTACCTATCTATATCTCTATCCCAATTTAGCTATCATTCATATATATATGAATATTCATATACATATATATATGAGAGAGAGAAAGAAAGAAAATTTATTATAAGAGTTGGCTCACACAATCAAGATTGACAAAACTCCAGCAATCTACTCACTGGAAAAATAAAAAAGCCAGTGGTGTAATTGAGTCCTAGTTTGAAGGCTTTAAAACCAGGGAGAAACAAGTCTAACTCCTAGTTCAAGACTAAAGAACTTAGGGAAAAAGAGGAGAAGTTGCTTGTGAAGTATGAGAGCTCAAATTTCTAAGAACTGAGCTGTGAGGTCTGAGGACAGGAGGAGATACATGTCCTAGCTCCAAAAGGTATAGTGAATTTGCCCTTCCTCTGCCATTTTGTTCTGCCCAAGCCCTCTATGAATTACATTATGCCTGCCCACAGCAGCATATGGTTGAGGTTTAATTTTGCATAGACTGAGCCACTTCATGTTTTTTCATTGGAGAATTTTAATCAGTTTGCATCCAAAGTAATTACTGATAGGTAAAATGTTACTATTATCATTTTGTTAACTGTTTACTAAATGCCCATTAAAAATGAATAGATAAAGAAAATGTGGTATATATACACATGGAATACTAGACGGCCTTAAATAGAAGGAAATTGTGTCATTTGTGATAACATGGATGGAACTGGAGGACATTATGACAAGTGAAATAAACCAGGCACAGAAAAACAAATACTGTCTGATCTCATATGTGGGATCCATAAAAGTTAATCTCATAAGAGAGTAAAATGATGGAAAACAGGAGCTGGAGATGGGGGAAAGCATTAGTGGGGAAATGTAAAATGTTAATCCAAATGGACAAAATTTCAGTTAGGCCAAAGGAATAAATTCTATTGAACTGAAAGATGACCACAGTTTGTAATAATGTATATATAATTCAAAATGGCTAAAAGAATAGATTTTTAACATTCTCAACACACACACAAAATAATTTGGTGAGGTAATAAGTTTCAATTAGCTTGATAGACTCTTTGTATCACATATACAAAATATCACATTGTACATCCTAAATATGCACAATTATTATTTGTTAATTAAAATAAATTACCTCTTCAATGACATGTCTTTATGTTTGCCAATCTTTTTTTCTGCTCCATTTTGTTAATGCTTTCTTCTGCCTGACCTAGTTTTTGGTTGAACCCCTCGGTTGGATTTTTTAGTCCAATTGTTGGTCCCACTGCTCACTGATATTTTCTGTCTCTTTGCTGAAGTTCTCACTTTTCTTATGGGTCACACCTCTTACCTCAGGGAATACCTTTATGCCTATCTTTTTGAATCCTGGGGCAGATAAATTATATTTTCCTTTTCATTAGGCTTGGTTTTTGGAGATTTATTATGCTTGCTTATTTTGAATGTATTTTTCTGTTTTGTTTTTTTTTAATTTCCCTTGACTTTCTCTGTTTTTCCATGCATTGGATGAAAGAACCCCTTCTTCCAGTTTGATTGATTTCCTGTATGAAATATTCCTCCTCAATTAGTCTGGCCACAGATGCTAGGAGCTACTGAATGCCATGCTTGTCTATTTGACCATCTTTGTTTATACTGCCCCCTGCAAAAGTAGACAGTATCAAGTCATGCTATCACCAAGAAAGAAGAAAGATAGAAGTCAGTCCCTTTGAGGTATACTTAGGGAGAGGTTGGTGTATTAGGGGTGTATTCTAGCTTCTTTCCTTACAAAGAAACTGAAAGCCATAGTTATTACCCACATAGTCTCCTGTACAGGAAGGTAAAGGTCTGAAGAAGTTGCCTGCATTCTTGATCCAATCTGCACACTTTGAATCTCGGGACAGAGGTACTGAATGTTTGCAAGTTTATAAGTTACCTTTCTATTCTTTGTGTTCTTAGAGGTTTACAAAAGTAAATCTCCATCCACTCCCACAACCTGGAGATTCAGGAGCCAGTTTCACGTGTGAAAACCTGCAAAACCTGTGACGCTGGCTATGTGCAGAAACAACTTCAAAGGAGAGACTGGACATCTGGAGTTATTAATTGCTGGAGCAAGCCAGGAACAAAGTTGAGGGGTGTATCCAGTTTTCTGCTGGGCAAGGGTCTAGCAGTTTTCTGCTAGAGAGACTGTGCTCTGGAGTTGTGGCTAAAGCAAGCCAGGGAGAAAAGCACAGGAGTGCCCACTTCCACTTCCAAGCATATTGCTTCCTTCCAGTGAAGTCCTTTCCTAGGACTTCATGCCTAGGAAAGCTGTGGAAGAGGGTGCAGGGAATGTTGTCTCTTCTGACTTGGATGGCAGAGGCTTGGAACCTCTTTCCATGGACAGATTGCAATGCTGGGACTATGGCTGTAGCAATGTGGGAAGGAGCCACAGAAGTGCCCACTCTCCTGTTCAAGCCAGGAGAAGTCTTGGACCTTCTTTGCTGAGGGAGCCTTCTGGTCTGTAGTTCCATCTGGAACAAACCAGAGAAGGAGGTACAGGAGTGCCTGTTTTGCCCTTCAAGCACAGAGAGGGTGCTAGCCTCCCTCTAATGAGGAATTGCAGAAATTTATCTCTGAAAAAAGATGGGGGAGAGGTCTAAAGAGTCCCATTCCTCCCATTCTTGCTGACAAAGACTTCCAACCCCTTCTCTCAGAGAAAATATAGAGCTGGAATTGTGGCCCAAGCAAGCCAGAGAAAAAAGAAAGCAGGTGGAATGCTTCCCATGAGCTTCAGGGAGTTCATTCGTTATTTACTAAATAGGCTCCCAGATACTCACTTGTTGGAGGTCAGAAGTCAAGGAGCTACTGGGAAAGCTAGTGGCCAAACTGCTTCCAGAGTGCTGGAAGGTAGGCTGGCCCCAGGCCTGCAGCTGCTGCAGTTGGGATTTCCTTTCTGATAATAAACTGCTGTGCTCAGGGTGGGATTAGTGCATGAGTTTATCTCACTTCCCCTGTTTTTTGTTTGTTTGTTTGCTTGTTTGTTTGTTTGTTTTTTTTGTGTGTGTGTGTGTGTATGTGTGTACTGGGGATTTAGTCCAGGAGCACTCATCCCCACCCTACCCCTTTTTAAAAAAATTTATTTAGAGACAAGGTCTTGCTAAATTGCTTAGTGCCTTTGCTGAGGCTGGCTTTGAACTGGCTCCTGCCTAGCCTCCAGACCCGTTGAGATTACGTTCTCCACCATGCCTGGATCCCTATCTGTTTTGGTATGGGTGTTTTCTCAGTTGCTGGATGAGTTGGTGTCTTTTTACTGAATTAAAGTTCTCTCTTGGAGAGAACTGATCCACGTATTTACTCCAGGTGTCTGAGGGAGGAGGATGCTTGGGGGCCTCCTATCTCACCGTGTGGCTCATGTCACCCAAAAAAAATCAGCTTAAAAGCTCCTGCTAATTAATTGATATTCCTTCAGGGAGCTGAGAGGTGGCTAAGATTTATATCCTTTTCCATTTCTCAGTGTCTGTGTGATACCAATTGGCACCTCAGGATTTTTGTCTGTAAGTGAAACTAATAAGGGTGCCTAGCTCAGGGTGTAAAATACAGATAATGGATATGAAGTACTTAGCCCAGCATTCACATAGATGCCCAGTATTTATTTACAGATTGTCTTATCTGTTCAGGCTGCCCTAACAAACTGCAATAGATGGGGTGGTTCAAATCATCAAATCCTGTTATTCATGGTTCTGAAGGCTAAAAGGCCAGAGAACAGGGTACAGGCAGATTCAGTGCCACGTCTGGTTCATAGTAAGCCATCTTCTGTGTCCTCACATGGGGGAAGGGATGAGGAAGCTCTCTGGGTTCTCTTTTAAAGATTTTAATCCCCTACTATCTAATTACCTCTCAAAGACTCCTCTTCCTAAGACTAGCATCTCAAGGGCTAGGATTTCAACACATGTATTTTGGGAGATGCAAACATTTCAGTCCTTTGCAGGAACCATTATAATTACCCTTGCATAAATAACTGTCAGTGCTCCTGGGGTGCATGCATGTTTTTGATTTCTCTAGTACTTTGACAAGTTGAAATTAGTCCAATGCTTTGTAGGTATCAATATTGTTTACTAGGTGCCTGTGATGTCAAATGTTGATAGATGTGTCTGAGAATGACAGTTGGTTTCGATTTCAGGACACTTTAGTATTTTGTCCAAGGATGCAAACTTTGGAATACATAAGACACATTCTTGGAGATCATTGACATTATCACTTCAGCAGAGTCTCCTGCTTTCTCCCTTTGTCTCGTTCCTTCCAATTGCTCCTTTATGGTCACCTTCCTCATGGAACTTTCTCTTTTTTGCCAAGCCCGGATAGATAGCTTTCAGGAAATGTTACCTGTGACATTTGGCTTATTTTTTCTCTAAGGCTTTACCTGTACTAATTATCTCTTTCCAAATAGATTTTAAGCTGTCTTAGGGCAAGGGATCACACCCAAACCATTCTTTATCTAGGACAGCAGTTAGCATACTGCTGGGTTTATAAGAGGCTCTGACAAAAGACTGGGTGGGTTGGTTCCCTAATGAAATCACATTGCAATTCTACATTTGTAGTTCAATTTACTTGTTTACTTGTAGTTCAGTACCCAAGTCAGTAGTTTTCTTTTTCAACTATACCACTGGCCTTTAAAACCTGACAATTATGTTTCAGAATGTCAGTTGCAGTGTGGAGTCTCTGAAACATTCCTTTAGTGGGATGAAAGAGTAAACAAAGCCAATGACTTCCTTTAATTGGAAATCTTTTGAAATTACAGTACATGAATCACCAGGTTGCCCTTAAGAAATACTGGATTTTTTGCAATTTAAATGCTCTAAAACCAATACTTCATTAGCCTAACTGTCACTTCCATGTGTCTGTTTACACTGAAGAGTACAATGATAACACCAGTGACCTGAAATAATTGCCATGTAAGTTTGCTTCTGATGAAAGTTCAATTTTTGCTGGGAGCCGCCTGGAGCTCAACCCACTTCACTGACAGCAGCCTACAAGTTTATTTTTCTGGCCTAGTAAAGAGGAATCGGGAGCAGTTCAGGGAGACAACACTGTGAATTCCCTCCCTTCCTTCTGACTGCTTCCCTCAGGCATGAAGCAACGGTTCTGATTTAAGGAAAAAATAAATCATGGTTTTACTTTCCTGGTAAGGCATAAGATGCTGATGAGAAACTGCTGATGGGCTGCGCTGGTCGCTGGTCATAGCTGGTCATGGCAGGTCAGGGAGCAGAACTGGGGAGACAGCCCTTCTGTGGAGAGATGCAGCAAGAGGGCAACACAGGACTTCACAAGCAGAAGAGAGCCACTGAACTAGAAATCTCTCAATAAAAAATTCAAACTCCCAAGTAATGACTATTGAACGCAAGAAACACATGGGGAACAGGAAAACAAAAAAGCATTGCAAAAATATACATATGACATGTTTTCTCTTGAGGGAGGCTTCTTCTTTCTGTTCTGAAATTCTTTGCAACTGAGTCTTTCTCATGTGTGGCTTATTTGTTTGCACCTTCAGCAGGCCAGCCCTGGGCAAAATTCCTAAAGTAGAAATCACAGCCTCCAGTGTCCTTCCCAGCTCCCTTATGTGGGTTCATGTTAGGCTTCCTCAGTGACCTCCTGCTGCTAGCTGGACACCCAAGTGCTGCTGTGTCAGTATGCTTCCAGATGTGCTAGTGCCTTTGCCCTTGGCTACCTCCTGACCCTTTCCAAACACGTCTACCCCATTCACTTTTGTTCCTTTTGAACCTATCTAAATTTGTTTAGAATTCTCCCAATTGCTACTATCAGAAAAATACATGAACTAGCTAACCCAAAAGGAGAATTCGTCATAAGGATGCAAGGCTGTTTCATGCACTTCAAGGGCTTAATGCTGCTTGGCTTCAAACACAGGCTGGAATTGCATATGATCACATCTCTTGCAGCTTTCTTTGCTGCTTTTCAGGATATTTGGTTCCTCCTCCTCCTCCTCCTCCTCTTCCTCCTTCTCCTCCTCCTCCTTCTCTTCCTCCTTCTCCTCCTCTTCTTCTTCTTTCTCTGTTTCTATGAAATATCTTCCTCTGTGGGGGTCCATGTGGCAAAGAAACAAACAGAAAGAAAAAACAAAAGCAACTAAGCATGACTGAAAGCAAAGTCCACCCAGACAGAAATCTGGGTGATATTTGTTGACTTGAAACTTCAACTTCATGAGAAAAATTGTGGCTTGGAAAAGCCACCTCTGCTTCAACAACTGTTGAAGCTGCTACCTTGTGACAAGGTGGAAGGACCAATCGGTTCCTTCAGAGTGAAAAAAAAAAAAAACACAGCAAGGTTTCCACTTTTCAACCCTGTGCTATTCTCCCCATTCATGAACTGGCTGAGTGGACTGGGGCTTCCTTCCTGTCAATATATTATGTCTCAGAAAGTACTCAATGGTTTTGTCATTTTTTAGTGCAGAGTAATACTCCATTGTGTATAGATGCCACATTTTTTTTTATCCACTCGTCTATTGAAGGGCATCTGGGTTGGTTCCACAGTCTAGCTATTGTAAATTGTGCTGCTATGAATATCGTTGTAGCAGTATCCCTATAATACGCTATTTTAAGGTCTTTAGGGAATAGTCCAAGAAGGGGAATAGCTGGGTCAAATGGTGGTTCCATTCCCAGCTTTCCCAGGAATCTCCATACTGCTTTCCAAATTGGCCACACCAATTTGCAGCCCCACCAGCAATGTACAAGTGTACCCTTTTCCCCACATCCTCGCCAGCACTTGTTGTTATTTGACTTCATAATGGCTGCCAATCTTACTGGAGTGAGATGGTATCTTAGGGTGGTTTTGATTTGCATTTCTCTGACTGCTAGAGATGGTGAGCATTTTTTCATGTATTTGTTGATTATATGTCCTCCTCTGAGAAGTGTCTGTTCAGGTCCTTGGCCCATTTGTTGATTGGGTTATTTGTTATCTTATTGTTTAATTTTTTGAGTTCTTTGTATATTCTGGATATTAGGGCTCTATCTGAAGTGTGAGGAGTAAAAAATTGTTTCCAGGATGTAGGCTCCCTATTTTCCTCTCTCATTGTTTCTCTTGCTGAGAAAAAACTTTTTAGTTTAAGTAAGTCCCATTTGTTGATTCTTGTATTTAACTCTTGTGCTATGGGTGTCCTATTAAGGAATTTGGAGCCCGACCCCACAATATGTAGATCGGAGCCAACTTTTTCTTCTATCACACACAGAATCTCTGATTTGATATCAAGCTCCTTGATCCATTTTGAGTTAACGTTTGTGCATGGCGAGAGAAGGGGATTCAGTTTCATTTTGTTGCATATGGATTTCCAGTTTTCCCAGCACCATTTGTTGAAGATACTATCCTTCCTCCATTGCATGCTTTTAGCCCCTTTATCAAATATAAGATAGTTGATCATGGAATTTGCAGGGAAATGGATGGCATTAGAGCAGATTATGCTAAGTGAAGCTAGCCAATCCCTAAAAAACAAATGTAAAATGTCATCTTTGATATAAGGAGAGCAACTAAGAACAGAATAGGGAGGAAAAGCATGAGAAGAAGATCACCATTAAACAGGGACAAGAGGGGGGAGGGAAAGAGAGAGAGAAGGAAAATTGCATGGTAAAGGAAAGAGACCCTCATTGTTATACAAAATTACATATAAGAGGAAGTGAGGAGAAAGGGGAAAAAAACAAGAGATAGAAATGAATTACAGTAGATGGGGTAGAGAGAGAAGATGGGAGTGGAAGTGAAGGGAGGAGAAGGGGGATAGTAGAAGATAGGAAAGGCAGCAGAATACAATATACACTAATATGGCAATATGTAAAAAAGTGGATGTATAACCGATGTGAATCTGCAATATGTATACGGGGTAAAAATGGGAGTTCATAATCCATTTGAATCAAATGTATGAAATATGATATGTCAAGAGCTTTGTAATGTTTTGAACAACTAATTAAAAAAAGAAAATCTTACAATACAAAAAAATAAATAAAGATAATCATAGGGTTAAAAAAAAAAGGTACTCAATGGAGATCAGAGCTGGTGGAAGAGGAAACCCAGGTCATGGAAATCATAACAGGTACTAGAGAGTTAGTCTGATGACCTGGTTTTAACTTGTTCTGCACATAATATGGTTGATTTTAAGGAATTAATAGCTGCAAGCACATCGTAGTCCTCTCCTTGGACAAATCTGATTACTGGTGCCTCCAGTTATATAACCCCAAAAGTGTTTCTTTTCTCCATGAACTGTGTTGCTATCTATTCATAATCTCTAATTTCAAATGTGAGGTCTAAGTGAATGTTTTATTTATACTTATAAAAATATATATTTTTACTTGGCAGGGCACAGTGTACCTACAATATGTATATGTCTACTTCCCTAGGTATTAACTAAGTTTGTTATTCAAATCCATATGTTTTTCCTCTGTTGTGTGTGCTTAATTTATCAGTTTCTGACACTCTCACTATGAAATTAGCCAATTGGTTTGTCAAAACTGCTGGACTGTTCCTTCCTACTTTTTTTCTCCCACCCTCAGCCTCTCTCTTTCTCATCAATTTGTAGAGTTACATGCAAATTCTTTTATTATCATATGTGCCTGGTGAATATTTCCTTTTATTCCTGTATGATGTGTCTTTTTATCTCCATTGGTACTTTTTGCTGAAATTCTGTGTTAGCTGAGAATAACATGGCTTCATCTGGTCATTATATATTGTTGTTACTCTTAAGTATTTCTCTTGTAAATCTTTTTAGTTACTTTTGGTATTTTCATATAACTTTTTTTAATATATGTATCTTCTAAACAGTATATGCAGAATAATATCTCACTTATTTATCTATTCATAATTTCTGCTTTCAAATGTGAGCCTAATCTGATCTTATTTTTTGTCTTTGTAGCTATAGATTGACCTACTTCAAAAACTTATCTACTGTCATCTGTTTCCCATCACTTTACAGACAATAATTAATTTAATTTAGCAAATTGAGCTTGTATGTTCATCTTTTTATTAATATTTTTGTTTTTAGAAAGCATCTGTAAGATAGTACTGCCTTTCTAAGGTTTCCTTTATTTTGACTTTGTCTTAAGCAGAGTTTATATGGGTTACAAACATCTATATTTACTTAAAGAATGAAGCTATTACTGTTTTCTTCTAGCATCAGTTGTTGCATATGAAAAAAAATTCTGTTCTCAGTCTAATTATGGTCTCTGCAAACACTTTGTCCTTTCTATCTTAGAACTATTTTTTTTATTTAGTTAGTGATTTATTTATTTGTTTGTTTCAATCCAAAAGCCATTATGCTATGTTTAGGTATAGCATCCACCTAATGCTTAAAAAACAACTGGCCATACCCATTTGGAAGATTTTAAATTCCAACTCTTCAGATATTATTTTCTCTGCTGTGGCCTTTGTTATCTTCATGGGGAACTCACTTTTTGTCTTTGAAAAAACTGTTTCCCTTAATTGCTTTTTAGTGCAATGTTAACGATAGTATCTTTAGGCACTGCCTTCTGAATTAGTTCTTCAGTATGAGGTTTTGATATATTAATTTTCTTACCAGCTCAGTTAAACTAGACTTAATCCAAAATTAGTTCCTTTTTATTCAGTGAGCATATTTTTCTCTTTCAAAAATATTTAATTGCATATTTTCATACTCAATTGTTCATATTTTATTTCTGCTTTTTTATAGTATTTCCATTTTTTAAGGGAAGTCATTTCTTGTTTTATGGCATCAAGCTTAATAAAAATACTTTTACATAATCTGTGTCAGGCTTTTCCAGGAAATTAATTTCCCCTGGAATGAATGGTAAGGCAAGAATCATATCTTAAATTTCTACATTTTTTATTACGTAGCACATGTTGGGCACTTAGTAGAGATTCAGAAAAAAATATATAGTAATTTAGTATGTCATTGCTCAATTTTTGTCCAGTTACAGATGTTAAATGTTCATTCAGAGTTTAGAGATTATGATGTTCAGTACTACTCTTGTGCAATGATGGGAGTACTGACACTCGGAAAAACTGGTATCACTTCTCCAAGTTAAACAAGGACTCCATGACCAAGTTATCACTGGCTCCCAGATTACACAGCATCTGCATTGTTGCCTTTATTCTATTCTGCTTCAAAATACCCATTTTTTTTACAACCATTCATTTTATCCCTGAACTTAAGTATCTCTCATTCATTTTTAGAATTTTTCTTTTACTTATGCTCAAATTAATCAAATTCATCATCTAGAATAAATTTATAACCTGAATTAAATCTAGATAATGTGTTTATTACCTTAAAATAAATATCTTGTTAAAATTCAGCAAGGATAATTTTAGTTATGTTTTAATTAATCCACTCAATTATTTTAATAAATGTTTAATAGTGATTAAAGAAAGAAAATAGCAAGATCTATCATAGATTTTCAAGCTGTATCCTAGTCAACCTTAAAGATGTTATTTAAACACCAAGGTTTTAAAATATTTATGCATTAAATATGCTCAGTGTCTTCTGTAACAGAAAGGATGTGGATTTTACATTTGATTTCTAAGCAAATTAATGATGCAGCCAGAAAGCATAGCAGGATATAGTAGGCTATAAAAAAACCAATTTAAGTAATTTGTGCAAATACTTAAAAGTTTTATGAATTAAATTTCAGACAAATTCCCCATGACAAGGCAACTTCCTCACAGAGCACAGCTCCAGTAATTTTGATGTACAGATAGGCAATTAAAAAAATCAAATTAAGAAATTAAGTCTCATGAGTCTAAATCAGCTGATTTTGTAATTTACTTTTTTCTATTTAAAACCAGTTTCCTGAATTAAATATGCCAGCAGTTATAAAGCTTTTTTGCTCCCTGTCCTCCACAGCACATCTGTAATGATCCATGTTCTTCTCCTTTTAAGGAAATACAGTTGACTAGGCTAGTTGAGAATAAAAGTACTGCAGACAAACAGATCCAGGTTTTAATGCTAGAATAGCTTGTAAAAGCTATGCCAAAGTATGTAAGTGACACCACCCTTTAAGCCTTGGATTTCATATCTGTCAATCAGGCTAAGAATATATACTTGATAGTGTTATTATGAAGAGAAAAGGATATGATGTGTTGTAAAGCATTTATTTAGTACTCACCGAATGTCACTTAGCTCTTTCCAGAATTATTTCTTCTTTTAAACACACACACACGCACATGAACACACACATACCTTTTATATTTCTAAAATATTTTTACTGTTAGTAATGATTATTTACAATCTTTCCTCTTATTGGCTCCTTATAAACTTATGCATAGAAGAATAATACAGTGTTTTGACCTGGCAGTTTATATATGATAGAGTTTATAGTCTTGAGTGTTTCAGTTAGATACACAGGATGAGATATAGGATATCATGAGTAATTAACTTCTCTAAGCCCCAATTTGTTCATTCTTACATGGAAAAGGATAATGGAACCATATAAGTTGCTGAGTGAATGAAATGATATAAGCAGTCATTTTAGTGTATGCAACATAGTCAATATTCAGTTAATATGACCTTCTATAATTGTGACCATTATTATAAAACGTACTTTGGAAAAATGTATAAAGATGCATTTGAGAAAAGTGTACGCTTTCCTTGGTGTTAGAGTTAATACTTTGGCAAACGTCTTTAATGCTGTGACATTCAACTGTGAAAACCAATTATTACACAATTAGAAACCTCCTCAATTAGGGAAAGACTGGGTCATGTTTTTAAAACACCCACCAATATTTTCTGCCAATCCCATCTGTGACACAAATTAGAGAGACCCCAGTTAGCAGTTGTTGAAGTTGTTTTCTTAACACTGGTATCCGTCTCCTTGGAAACAACCATCAGAGACTTGTGTTAACATCTTTCAAGTTGCATCTGGATATGACCAATATGTGATCCATTTATTGGTACATTTCATTTCTAGTCACTATGGCATTTACATTCCATTCTGTCTTTAAGCCTGTTTGTAATATATAAATGCTTTTTGAGGTCTATGTCCATTTTTTAATGATATAAACACAAGGACAGAGTATGTTGGAAGGAAGTGAATAAAAAGAGGCTATTATGTCTTTGGCAATTTATATTCAGTAAATTATTTTTTGATTTAAAAAATTGATCTAAAATTTGAATTTTAGGTATAAATAAAAGTGGCTGTGGATTTAGAAAAATAAATATGTAACTACTGTGATGTAAATTTTAGGTCAAAGGAAAATGAGAAGACATAAAAGTTTTGTTATCTGTCTTTAAGGGACTGCTTTGTTTTTTTGTTATAGCTACAGCATTCATTTTGAGTGAAATAAAACTGAGATTTAAAAAGACCAAATGCTCTAAATTATCTTGTTATCTCTTAAAATATATTTACTAGTGTATTATAGTTGCAAATAATAATGGGATTCATTTGTATGTATTCATAAATGCATCTGATATAACTTTCAATTTCAATCCCTAGTGCTTGCCCTCTTCCTCTCCTCCTCCCTCCCCTGATCCCCTTGCTTGAATCCCCTTGTATTTATTTGCCATTTTATAGTTATACATAAAAGTGGGGTTCAAGGAAGATAGTATGGTGCTATGTGTTTGAAAGAAACAATACATAACCTTGGTATACAATGGAGTTTTCTCAAAAATCACTTTATTTCTCTGAATGTTTGCTTTTTAGCCTCACCCAAAGAAACAGATATTCAGGTGTCAGCCAACTTGCAAATGTCAGAGTGGAAACACAAACTTGGGTCACTTGATTGTATTTACTATTTAAAGACCTTCACAGCTACCTAAGTAAAATGGAAAACAACATATAAACTTGGCTTAGATTAGTTAAAAGTGCTCTCTGTCTTACAATCCTCAGAGCAATAACAGAATTGCTTATGTATAGTGTTAAAAGCAGGAGAAAATTTTGCATGACATTAAAATGGTCTTTACAGGGCTGAAGCTTGGTGGTGGAGCACTTGGTTAGCATCTGAGTTCAGCCCCAGTACTATAAAACAGATCTTTACAAGCCTAAAATCCAATATGATGCCCTTGGCTTTAGAATTCTTCATCATGAATTCATGCTCATTACTATAATGTAATCAATATTAAAATCCTTATCATGAATAATCAATGAACTAAAGAAAAAGCTAATGGATGATATTCATAATATTTCAAACTTTTAAAAGAATAAAAAAGCTGGGTACAGTGGTGCAGGCCCATAATCCCAGTGGCTTGGGAGACTGAGGCAGGAGGATTGTAAGTTCTAAGCCAACCTCAGCAACAGGGAGGTGCTAAGCAACTCAGTGAGATCCTGTCTCTAAATAGGTCTGAGGATGTGGCCCAGTGTCTGAGTGCACCTTAGTTCAATCCCTGGTAGTCCTCTACCAAAAAAAAAAAAAAAGAATAAAATTTAACATAAAAACAAAGCTCAATGTTCAGCAAACATTTTGCTGAATAGTATCCTGAATTTCTAAATAGAATATTACTAGATTGGTCCCTTTAAACACTTTAAAACACTTGATAAACATTAAAATAGAGCTGTGCTCAGCATGGCTGTTTGGTGAATATTAAATAATAATAAAAACAATCATAGCACTACTGTGAAGTCAAAGGAATATTTCTTTTTACTAGATATTTCCCTATGTTTACAAAGTTAATAGAATTTAAATGGTATATACACTTAATATGAACCATTTAAAAATTAAGTAATGTGATTGATGTTTTGTCATCTTAATCAAAGTTAGTGCTAAATTTTCATTGGGAAATTCTACAAGCTGTTACTACAACTAATCCTTTCACTACCTAGCCAAATAATTAATACCTTTACAAGCACATCATAAAATATAGATTAGTAAGTAACTCATTATATACTTAATTTAAATACTAATTACTCACAGACTTAATAAGTTCTTCATTATAATAAGAAAACTAATGTTTACTTTATTAGATATAACTTCAAAACAAAACACATTCTATGAATCTATGAACCAATTTGATGTTTAATAAAAATTCTTAGGGGGAAAATGTTGCCATTGACCAGTGTTACATGATTTAAATTAATATTGTTGTAATGGGGTGTTAAATTAGAAATGTTGCCTCATGCATCAATACATGAATTCTAGAATGGAGGGAGATTATTGCTGAATTTATAAAGAAACTATGAAAAGCCTCTCATCTGCCCAAAGTGGATAATAAGGACATAAAATGATGCAAGTTGAGAGAAGAGAATGAAGGTGATTTGGGTATCGACCTACTACTGTCAGGAGTGAAGTCCTTGAGGGAGGGTGTGGCACTCCCAAAGACAAGAAGGACCTTCAACTGGGCTGCTTGGAGGAGATTTTGAGCCCTGAACTCAGCAACGAGGGAGCACACTGAGCTCCAGCTGACTCCTAAATGGAATTGAAAGGCAGAGAGATAAGCAAGATGGTGCAGAGGAAAGAGTGAGGAGAGTTGCCTGACACTAAAATCAGCTTGTTTCCCCAGTATGTGTGGAAGCAAAATCCCTAGGAGCAGCTGCAGGCAAGCCACCAGAGAAAGCCAACTGAGGAGAAAGTTAGAACCTTATCAAATAAGGCCTCCTAGTGGTTTGCAGTTCTTGAAAGAAAATGAACTGCACATGGGTCATTAGATTCCTGCAATGGGATAGGATCCATTTACACTGATCAAGTAAAACTCATAGAGACTCCCACCAGAAAGCCAGGCAGCTCCAAGTACCAGTCTGGCCCACAGTTCAGGAAGCCAGCCAGATTATAGCCTCCCTACTTCTCCCCCACCCCTCCACCACCTCCCAACCAGATGTCTGGCCACAGAACAGCAGAACTCCCTGCAGAATGGCTGAGGAGCTGTGAAACAAGGACTATCCTGCCCCATGCCTCCACCTAACCAACCCCAGGTTCTATCCTACAGCAGGAAACACTATTGCAAGTGGAAACTGCAGCAATTCTGAATAAAATATAAGGTTTTTGAAATTTATATGGAATTAGGCATTCTGATCATGGAATTGAGTTTGTGTTTTACCACTTAGAGTGAGCTTTTTAGTAATTAACAGAGAGCAGAAATGTCACAGAATAGCCTGTGCTCTAATGCAGGGGCAGGGAATGGTTTCCCATCTCGATAAATGTTAAGTCAAAGTTAAGAGGAAAAAATAAATAAATAAGTAGATGGTATCTAATTAAATACAGTGAGTATTTAATACTATTCAACATTTTAGGGGCAATTGTTATGTGTATATTTTTAAATAATAGATGCTGGTGATTTCAACCTCCCTGAAACTCACTATTTCCTTTAAATTAAGGACAGTGAGGAAATAGAACCAACATTTTCAACCGAACTTTAAAACTCTGTACCCTTCCAAAGTTCTTGTGTGTATCTCTAGATGGAGATAAAACTAATCTGATGACAAAGAGTTGCTTGAGTAGATCCCTTTACATTTGTAAATGGTAAATCAAGCAAAACCTAAAGGAGTCAATACTATTCCTTCTCCAGGCAGTGACTTAAAACACTTCTCCTATTACGAAACTATAAGGTTTCACTTCATTTAAAGGGAGAAGGAAAGTATTCAAATTTTACATCAACTGAATTGCCTCCAGTGGTCTAGGACTGAACGCAATTCACTCAAAGCACATTGTGTGTAAGCAGAATTGCTCCAGTGCCTGCCCTGCAAACCTCTTAAATTTGAAGCACTTGCTCTTTAAGTGAAAGCTGAAAGCGGACTTGAAAATAATCTTACTAATGAAGGAAATCTAGGCTCCATTCATAAGAAACAATGAAAAACTAGTTTCAGAATGTCATCCTTTTCTGCTAAAATATACAAGTCCTTTGCCCATAAGACAAGTGGTAGATTAAATTCAGACAAGAGCTAAGATCATTGGTAGGTTAGCAATAAATATATTTCACCAAGTTGGAGATTTATATTAATGAAATTTATGGTGAGGTTCTGCGGATAACTAAGACAGTTCATAGCATGGTTTATTTTTGTTTTTTCTAAGTGTTTATTATTTGACCAATATGATGTTATATCAACTCATATAACATACTTCTCTCAGTTTCTCAAATATAAAGTAAATCATGTAAAATGAGTGTATCTCTAGGGTACACACACACACACACACACACATATATATATATATATATATATACATATATACACACACATATACAAAGATATGTGTGTATTTATAAAATGTATTATTGTTATATTCGATTCTCTACCTTCATGTGTATGCACCCATCAAATGCTAACTACTTTACTTGATGACACTGATATAGTTGTTTATGTGCAATGTACTAAATGATGGCAATATAATTGGTAAAATTGGCTTTCACTTACCCGCAATACAGCTACAAAATGAAATGACACAAACATTAGTCTCAGGAATTCTGCCATGAAATTTGATTATTTGATTCCATGTTAGTGACAGATACTGTATACTCTAATGACACATTAGAAGTAAATAGCAACATTTAGAGACTGCTCTCTATTCTTCAATTTTTTTAATGTTCTATTTTTTACAAGAACTCCTGGGGGGGAGTAAAAGTACAGAAATCACCAATTTCTTGATTCCTGATTGCTTTTTATCCTTATTACTAGTTAAAGTTTTGATGTTGTGTAGAAAAAGAAAGAATGGCATAAAGAATAAAGTACCATCAAGGTGCAACTTATACCATTAGTCTAACATTCACATCAAAATTCTGATTTTTTGAGCCAGAGACTATAGAACTTAGTACAAGCAAGGTTAATAGAATGGGAGCAGAAGACCACAACACTGGTGTGGCTTTCTCAGTTCCATTAATTTGGTCCTTAAGTTCCCAAACATGGCAAGCAGTTACTGGTGATATGTTCTATGCAGGCAATATTCACCAAGAATTAAGAAAATTTCTGAATATTTACTTGATGAGTAACTACTCTTTACATCACAATAAGGCTATGCCTTGAAGTTCTGCTCAAAGGTCCTTAAAGAAGGATCCCAAGTTGCCCAGGATCTAGAAAAAAAGTGATATCTCCCTTCCCATTCACCTCAGAGAATCTTAGCATGAAACATGAACTAATAGCTACATCGTATATTACCTGATAAAATCTGGAGGAAGAGTGTGGCAGAGGGAAGCAGCTAGCACGATAATCAGGAAGGAGAGAGAGAGAGAGATACAAAATATATATCCCATAGCCACACTCTCAATGAACCACTTCTACCTGCCTCCAGTTCCCATCCAGTTAATCCCATCAGGAATTAATTATCTGATTGGCTCAAGACTATAATCCAATCATTTTACCTCAAAACCTTCTTGTGTTGTCTACAAGTGAGTTTTGGAGGGACATCATAGCTAAACCATAGCACCATGTAACATTTCTTCTTTCTTATGGAAGCAGGAGATGCTTTATAAAGGGTTGGTTCCAGTACAGTCTATATTATATCTATCAATGATCACTTGGGTAATAAAATAAAAATGATCTCATCCTTAAAATACATACTCAATTGTATACAACTTTTTACAAATTTGTGCTTTTAGTAGGTTTGGATTCTAAATATATTAAGAAAGAATATATTTCTTTGAATTATAAATGCAGTGACAGGAAGCAATAATAGGATTTAGTGTGTGAAAGATCTATTGGATTTGGCAGATACTGTAATTAAGATTTCACAGTGGCTATGTACTCTAGAAAATACTGAGATAATCAAGTCAATCTTTCCTCTTCAACTAAAAGGCAACATGGTGCATATTAAAGAAATATAGTCACAAATATCACGTCCTCCTCTGTCCTTTTCCTATCCTCATTGTTGAAGAAAAGCAGAATCCTCCCAGCAATCAGATTGTCACTGTCAGGTATAAAGAGGAAAGCTCAGAGCTGTCTATATAAACACCTATATAGCTTTTAAAGTCCTGGAAATGGATATGGGAACAGTGGGAGCACATACAGAGAGAACCAAAGACTAGATTTTTTGGAAACTCAGATTTTACTGAGGAAAATGCATCACAGGAGAAGAAGAAGGGGCACAGAGTAGATCACATACAAAACCAGGAATGTGTTTTGCAGGGAAACCGAGATAAGATAATGTTTCAAGGAGAAGGGAGCTACCAACTTTGCAAACTACTGAAAAATGGAGGTAGATTAGGATAAGGAAGGAACCATCAGCATTGCCAACTTGGAACTGATGGTGACAGTTTTAGGGAAAGAGTGTATCCACAGCCAGACCAAAGTGCTAAGAAAATGTAAGGTGAGGAGCGAGAAGGAGAAGCCACAGACAATATTCTCAAGAAGCTTTGTTTGTTTTGCTTTGTTTTGTTTTTTAACATTTTGGGATAATCTTTTTTTTTTTTTTTTTTTTTTGGACTTGTATTTGTTTATTTTATATTGCTAATAGAATTGGTTTTCTTTTTTTTTCTTTTTTTTTATTGATTGTTCAATTACAAAAATCGCTCACAGATTTTCTGTATTTCTCCTCCCATAATCTCCCTATGCTAATATCTTATATAACCATAGAACATTTATCAAAAGAAAAAAATTGATTTGGGTACAAGACTACTAACTAACTTATTTAAACATAGTAATTAACTTATTTTGTAGTTTCCACTCATTTTTTTTCTTTTTCTATTCCAGGAATGAATTTAGGATCCCACATTTTATTTAGTTGTCATGAATCCTAATCTCCTCAAGTCTGTGACAGTTCTTCAGTCTTTCCTTGCCTTTCATAATTTTCACACTTTTGAAAATACAAAAGAGTTATTTGGTGGAGTATCTCTCAGGTTTGTTTTTTCTGATGATTTTTCTTGATTATACACAGGATATGTATTAACAAAAAGGGTACTGTAAAGATGATCTGCCCTTCTCGGTGCTTCCTGTCAGGGGTCCATGATTAATGATGTTGACCATGATTGCTGTCATGATTCTCCACTGTAAAGTTATTATGGCTTCTATTGTAATTAATGTATGCTTTGAAGTCGAAACTTTGAGACCATGTGAGGATAACTGTTTCTCCTTATACTTTTGGCCATAAATTTTAGCTTCCTTGGTGAACCTTGACTGGGAAAAAATATTCATCTAGTATTCTACTGCTCATTTTCATTTCCCTCGTTCGTTCATTCCACTTTTATTATTGACAATTCTTCCATAAAGAAAAGGTGTCACTTCTCCCTCATTTTTTTAGTTAAATTATTTTTTTCAATTTTTCACTTACTTATTTTTATCAGAATAAATTTTGGGTTTCTCTTGTACTCTTTTGTTTATAATCTATAGTATCATCGCTTATTCTCTTGCATAGTGTGTTTTAAGTTTGGCATTGGAAGCTCTTTCAGTTGCCTCCTCTGACCTTACAATTTTTCATTTATTTTTTCTGTGCATGTATATGGGTACATTTTCTTACTTTTCAGCACCGTACAGTTCTCAACATATAATTCTCCTAACTCAACCCTGGAATCAATCTATTCTCTAAGGGGTCCCCTTTCTTTTAGTTGAAATACAGTATTTAGGAACTTATATCTGGCCTTAGCTATGCCCATTACTATTGCAGTATAGTTGTTTCTATCCACAAGAGGGGCTTTTCTGATGAAAAATAAGAAATCATGTATGTTAGTGGTAATGATTAAAAAGCGGGCAAAATTTTTATACATAAATAGTAATTTTTTTAAAACAAAGTGCTAGAGAAAGAGGTGGTGGTGGACTCTAGTACACAAGTAGAAGTGTCAACCTTTAATAAAAACTGGAACACAATTCACTGTAAGAAAAAATAAAGATCCTAGTCCGTATGAAAATAGACTTTGATTTTAGTAGAAAATTACAAAGTTCCTATTTGTTTTGTTTGTGTTATTAATGAAGCATGTTAGCTGAGATCACTAGTTAAGAGTGAAGGGAAGGAGAGTGATGGAAGTTTGAGGAGAGAGAAGGTTTTAGAGAGATGAAACTAATATAATAGAGAATGAATTGTATCGTGAATTGTCATTTGGGGATTTTGAGTCATCAATATGAATTATGACAGTGTAGTTTTCTGGAACAGTCATGGAATAGGCAGATAAGTTTGACTAATCAAGAACTTAGATTTTAGCTGGTAACTATATTTGAGAAGGAAGATAAAGGTATTTCTAAGTCAATATTCCAAGATCATAATATTGTAATGGTTTTGATTCATGTAATTTAGCAGACTAACGGCAGAAATGTTGTTAATACTGTTTAGTGTCAAGAAAATAACTGGGTTTTGTTTATAGTAATGGATTCATTTCTATAATATAATTGAGTACAGTGAAACTAAGACTAGAAAATTGAGAAGAGTAGATCATTTGTAAGGGGTTCTTTCATTTTCCTTTAAATTGAGTCAATACCAGCAGTGTTGCCATATTCTCTGGTTTTCCATCTCTTGACTTTGTCAGTTGACCTCCTATCTCATGTAAGTGGTGACCTCTAACATTCACCTTTCTTTTCTACCAATCCCAATAGCCATTTTTCAAGTGGAAACACAATCATTTCCTCAGTCTTTGAAGCAAGCAAAAGATACAAAATTCCTGCTTTCCAAATCACAGACATCTCCTCTTGTCCAGGAAACAGTGATCTAAAGCTTTGGAGATCATGGTGAACTTTCACAAGGTCACTAGAATAACAAATGTGAGACTTACTGATGGCATCATTGCCAATCTTTCATCTGTAAATATTTCCTCTATCCCAGTAAAGGTCAGATAAATGGAGCCAGAAAAGTAAAAATAAAACCTATTCTGTAGAAGACTCCATTAATTTATTTGAAAACAAATTGATGACGGGATGTGGTTTAATTTTTCACTGGTCGGAGTCATTACTTTGTGAGACATGTTTGGTCACCTTTGATGTGTCAGCTAAATGGCTGTTTCTAAAATTACCATGACCATTATTCATGAGAGTGTTAGTAATTACTCAGTGGTTAATGAAGTTGGTTTCCAGTTGATGATCATTAGAAACTGAGCGTGACCCATTACACAACAGCATATTGAACAGAAGCCTCAGATTTTTCTACCCTCTGTTCACTGGACGTGGGTCTAACCTGAAAACGCTATTATCAGCTCTGAAAAGAGAATGCTCCCTTCCAGAAACACTCCTTGATATGCAGAAACTCTAACTTTATTTACCTCCTGGTGAAAACCCTAATATGATTCTCAACTTCTTTCTGTGCTTTAACCAAATAATATTCATACCTTAGGGTATTTATTAGTTTCATATCTGCCTCTCTCAACTATACAGCAAAGCCCACGAGGGTGAAGACAGCCTTGGATTCCTAGAGTTTGGCAAATGTTTGACACATATCACACATTTAAATCAGAGCAAGTAAGGCAAGCACTGCTCTGGTATTCAAAGTTTAGCCAAGTTGGAGCCATCTTCAATTCATGTCCTTTTTGATCTATGTTGGTTGCCAACTTAGACCACTTCTTTCAATACACAAGTCTATGGAGATTCATAAAATTTTAGATGTGGAAGAGACATTGAAACCTATGTAATCTGGCATTTTGTTTTCTATAAAGGAATTAAAAAATGATCCAAAAAGGCTAAATGAATTTGCCAATATCCACAGCTAGTGTAGCCAAGATAGTGAAGTTACTGAGTTAAATATGTAAGTAGAAAAAATTTCTTGATGCCTGTTATCAAAGAGGAGCAAAGAAGCCCAGATAATCAGAGTATCAGGGTTGAGCCATAAGCTTATAGAAAAAGAAAGAAAATGCATCACTCATTTCCTAGTCTAGAGAGCAGAGCCTATACATCGTGCTGGTTAAATGAAGGCATAAGAGTTAGCCCCCAAACATATTTATCTGACTAATAATCATATTAATTTATAAGAAATGCTACTCTGATACCATTATCTGAATTCTTTTATTGTTTTGTTGTCATTACTCCAAGCTGCTCAAATAAAGACTGGACTTTAGAGGGTAAACAGGATTAAGAAAAAAATTAAATTGTTTTTCTGCTCTTCATTGAAAGAAAAAATAAAAATGCCCTCTTTAATTTTTTAAGGAAACATAAATGTCTATTATATGCAGAACTTAGCCCCCCACACACACACATTTTGTGCTCAATAATGTTTAATAATAAGTAGAAGAGAATTTTTGAAATTCAAAGCTCTTTGAAAAATGTTTTTAATTTCAGCAATAAATCGTTGGTGGGCAGAGACTCAAAAAATTTCATATATGTTGTTAGAATTTTGACCAAGTACATCATAGTAGATAATGAAGACAGAATAGTATTTATTGATCATATACTTCATGCCAAACACATAGCCATTTTATATATTTTTTTCTGGCTTGATCTTTGCAAAACCCAATGAGGTATATGATATTGGACCATTAACCTCATTTCATAGGTGTATTTACATCAGAGAAATAAATTGACCAATGTCATGTGCAGGACTTAATTCAATTCCTAGTCTGTCCAACTCTAAAGCTTTGTATGCATATTACAGAAAGAATTTGTTTCTAAATATTGTTTACTTGTGAGAGGTGTGGGGAAATGAGTATATCTTGACAGACACTTCCTAAAATATTATTCCATTAAATTAAAATGAGTCCATCTTCTCTTTATCATATACTCATAACACTGAATGCTATAAGTCTAGTGTGATGTCTTACAACAGAAAAATGGGAAGAAAAGAGTTCTCCTTTACACCAGTGACAAAATTATGCTGCCATAAATCAAGTGCATCCCCCAGAGGTAGTTGGTCTTAGTGTATAGTTATAGACAGAAATAATACCTCAACTTTAATTAATTAAGATGATTATCTTTGCTAAACTGTCTTTCAAAAGTAATTGGTCCATTCCAAATAACTCTTATCAATTGAGCGGACTCAATCTCTTTCCCAGGGAGATAGATGTTTCACAGCTACCTGATCCTGGCAAGCACTCAGAGAATCAATGCTGCTCTAAATCTGACATTTGTAGAAACTCTCCTGCAGCATTTCTACTGCCAATGTGGGGGACTGTTCTCCCAGAGTGAAGTGCTTTTAAGCCAAAACCATTTCTACTGGGTTCTCTGCTGTAAATTTAGAGCTGCAATCAAATATGTATCTGAAAGCCTAAACTGAGCTGAACTTTATCCTGGAGAAGGACCGTAAGCTGCCTGTAAATGACTTGGTTAACTGTCTCAGCTGAGAGGAGGAAGAGGCCTGCCTGCCACTGGAATCCAGAAGCTTCTACTAGTCTTCTTTTGTTTTCTGACTCTAAATATTATTTATACAACCCAGACATTGTAAGAAAAATGCAAGTTTATTTTTATCCATAACTGATGCAAGCTTTCCTCCTGAGCCCCAGAACATAGTCCACCTGTTTCCACAGTAAGGTAAAATTCTTAATTTAAAATTGTCAATAAATGGTATCTTCTTTTGGTTAAAAGCAATTTAGATTCCGTCAAACTTTTGCCAATTCAAAGCTTGAGTTAGTGTCAGCCCTATTTCCCTTCGTCTTTTTTTCCTGTCCTCAAGCAGGCTTTTAAGCATCAGGGAGGCAAAATAAAAGGGGGTCAGGTATGCTGTTGGCAGCAGGGACTATGATTTCGTACTGGTCCTTGTGCTGGTCTCACTTCCAAGGTGATGGTGAGGTCTTTCTCTGCATTCTGCCAGCATCTGTTCAATCTTGGCCTGATAGAACTCAAAGCCTTCAAGGACATCGGCCATTGGCCATCACTTCTTGTTGCCTGCACTGCACGTGCCCCTGAGCCTGGCTTCCATGAGTGCCATATACAGACACAGTGAATCCTCCAGTGACACCTCTCAGATTCTTTCTAGACCCATCTGGGGCTACATAGGAACTTCCATATCACTCAATCCCATTCACAGTCTTTTGGTGTAGAACTATGCCAGGTGGAATGGTAGTGAATCCCTAGATGCCGAGCACAGAACATGACAAAAGTCCCCTGTCACTTAGTTTTCCTTTGGGTCTATGAAATACTTATCTCCTCTAGGACTTTGGACATGAATGGCAGCCTCTCTCTGCTATGTCTTACAATCTCTAGTGCTGAATAAGTGGACTTTAATCCCTCTAAGTTTCTCTGTGACAAGACTTAATGATGTTCTTTCTACCTTTGCCATATAGTAAAACTCTATGATATATTTGACAAGCACTGGCTTTTAATATGGAGACAAACAACTAGAACAATTTGGAAAATCATGTCTTCTTTGTGTAAATCAAGTAGTTTAAAACGATGTATTTCTGTGATCCAAAGGTTCCTCTTTCATATATACAAATCTTACAACTGACTTCTTGTTTCTCTTTGCATTTCTGCTCCAAGTTCCCTAATTTTCCAAAAGGTAAATAAAAGATAGTGACTAGTTAGGAGGAAATAAAGTTCAAAACAACAACAACAACAACAAAAACCCTCAAATATATATGGAGGCATTACAAAATTATGATATTTACATTATCAAGACATCTAGTTTGATTTCCAAAGTATACAGACCAACGTGTTCTCACTAAAGAACAAAAATTACCCTCTATTTAGCTCCTGTCAAAATCAGGCAGAGAAAGGACTCTTTGTTAAGTCAAGCAAATGTCTGTGTCACCATAGCCTTGATACTGTGTCTGATGTGTTAAGTCAAAAGCAAGTTGAATCACACTCAGTTTGACCTTTACTGAGTTTTTCAAATGGAATCCTTGGCTTTTATCAATAGAAAAGTCATCTAAAAACTACTTCCAGTTTTGCCTCAATTATTTTTTCTATTCTACTATTCAATTTGTTATGTAAAAATGTAGACTCTGCTAATAGGAAACATCTGTATGTTTCAAGAAATTGGCTTGTGTTTAGCTTACTTCCATCTCACACTGTTATTATTCTATATGCTACTTAATTTTTCTTCCTAATACCATATGTATCCTGATTTGCAGAAAACTTAAAGACCAATGGGATTCCTAATCATTTACACCTTTCTTTGGAAAACCTATTAATGTTACTCCATGCATGTCTCTCAGCCACTGCAAACTCTTAAGGTATATGTAGGGTATAATTAATGTAAAATTAAACTCCTTGAGTTTGCTATTATATATTTTACAGATTAAAAACTGAAATTCATGATATTTTAGTTTTTTAGGGTCCTATATCTGGTAATTGGCAAGGCTGGAGTAAGAATCTAGCTTTCAGGCTACATCAAGTGTTCCTTCAGCTCCACCAAAAATGATTTCATTTTAAAGTAAATTAAATCTCAATGTAATCAATCAAAATTTAGCTGTCTAAATTTTAATTTAAAACTTTGGGCAAAGAATTACAGATTAAGCATTTTATATGTTGTAAACCTGTAGAAGGCAATGCTTTAGTACTAATAAATACTTGAAAAAAAGATCTCATCTCTGCTGCTTCAGACATTAATACCACTCACATATCACTGTACATGAGGTGCAGAAGATTCCCATATAACATTAACAGTGGCAAATAACTCGATGACTTTTCTTGTATTATTAAGCATTGTTTCTAGTAACTAATGGTGAGAACATCTCATTGTGAGGAAATACCTCCACTCCTTGTTTAATCAAATAGCACATAGTAGAAATATAACTTAATGTTGAAAATTTTTATATTCAGGGCTCAAAGAATTATAGATTTTTCTAAAGGTGGCTTTTCTTTCCCTAGGAAAAAATTCTGAGTTATGGATTTCTTTGAACCCCAAGCTAAAAAGGCACACTTCTTCTCTTTCAAGTTAATCTAACTTTTCTGACTGTGTTTAAGGAAGAAGGCTCCCTTCTGGTTCAAGTGATTCTGCTGATTAAGAAAAACAAAACAAAGCCTCTAAGCTACTATAACTGAGTTTTTAACAAATTAGTACTCTTTCTTTAAACAATTCAGACTCTGATAGAAAAAGAAGGCAGAATTAAACAGCATTATCAATGATTTTTTTTTCCCAATCTTGGAAGGTTTTGCAGTCTTCTGTGTAATCTGTTTCTACTGTTTACTTTGCTTCTCCTCTGAGATAATCCTGCTTTACTTTGGATCAGACATGAAGCATACTTATGATGCCTGACTGCTGCTTTAAGAAAACTAGAAGCTTCCTACATTATTCTTTTGTGTGTGATTCGTCTAAAGAAGAGGCTTCCTTATTAGAAAGTCTTCCCCCTCCTTATTAACTTTGACTTAGTACTATTAGACTTCTAAAGTAACTCATTCTAATGAAAAATGAAGGTGCTATGATTTAATATTATCCTAAAAATGTGATTTTAAATATTAAAAATTATCCTATCCTTTGCATGTAAGATAGTAACCCATGTTATAGAATGCATTGCTTTTTAGATCAAACAAAAGAGACAGTGTATTATGCTTTGTGCCTCAAAATCCATTAACTCTTTTCTCCCAGGAGAACATAGTCTGAATCTGAACCTTTCTTTCTACAGTTTATGGTGGTGGTAGGGATTGTTTGGTGGGGGCAGAGACGGGAGGGAATAACAGGTGATAAAGCTATTTAAAGAAGGCCAGATATAATGCTTTTGTTTCCTTGTATTAGGTTTAAGTCCTGATATATGTTTAGTGCCCATGGTTCCCATGCAGGTATTAAGGATATTACGGGCAAAAAATAAATAATCAAGACATAATGGGAGAACTTTGGTTGAATAGAATGATACATGCTGAGGCTTCCAGCAACATTTGTAGGTTCCAGGTTAGTCATCCCACCTCCAACCTCATTTTTCTACTTCATGTTTTCTTTCATTGGTCTCCTTTTCCCTGTAAAAGGGCTACCTTTGACTTTCTAAGTCTCTATCCCTGTCCATCTAGAGAAGATTTGCTTTGATTGCAATTCATGGTGATAAGTTAATTCTCCCAGATATTTGCATGCCTTTAAGATCTATTTGCAGAATGATAAATTTGATCTGTCTTTCAAGATGCCTTAAGAGTTTATAAACAGGGAGAAGGAACCTTCTCTTTGCCTCAGAAATTATTCTAGACTTAAGAATGACTGACCAAGAGCATGGGTCTGTTAATCTTTTAAGATACTAACAAGAAACTGGCTCAAAATATTCCCTAGCTTAGGGAGTATTTACTGGGTTAATAAGAATTTATTGGACTTATTTGAATCTTGAAGTATCAGGATGAGGTGAAGGATGTTTGAATGTAGCAATGGCCAATAAAACTTCATTCTCTGCCACCACAGAGCAGAGAATGAAGCCTCTGAAGGAAATTATAACCACACATATAATGGATGAAATGAAAGAGGAAGCATGTGATTTGTGAATGTATATCAGAGCTGCTAACATAGTTTCAAGTGGTATTAAAAATTGTCCCAATGAAGTTGAAGATATGAGACTCAGATGTCTTAGATCAATATATATATCCCTTGGTACACAACAGTCATTTGCCATCTCTTAGTCAAATTTCTACCACTGTGAGAGACATGATATTAATCAACTTAAAAAGAGAAAAGGTTTACTTAGACTCACAGTTTTAAAGGTTTTAGTCCATGGTTTCTTTACTCCATTGCTTTGGGCCTGTGGTATCACAGTACATCATGGTAAGAGTACATGGCAGAAGAAGCATTTTCATCTCATGGCAAGTAGGAAGCAGAGAGAGGGAGAGAGAAAGAGGGGCAGGGGGAAGGGAGGAAGAGGAAGAAAGAAAGAGAAAGAAAGGTTCCAGGGTCCAATATTCCTTTATTGGCGTATCCCCAATGACCTAACTCCTCTACCTAGGTTCTAATCCAAAAGGTTCTAACAACTCCCAACAGCATCACAGGCTAAGGGCCAATTCTTCAACACATGGACCTTTGGGGGACACTTAATATCCAGACTGTCTCAACTACCATCTCCTCAACCTCGTGACTCAGCTGTGATAGTCCTTAGGACTATTAACCTATATCCTAACTTTCTTTTCATTCTGGGCACAGAAGATAGAAATGCTATGCCCCCTCAAAGGCAGGTGGGATAATGTGATTGTCTTTGACCATAAAAATGTGAAGGGAAATTAGATTTACCAGCTTAACACAGAAGCTTTCGTAATTGCCAAGTGTTTTATCAAATTCTTTCTTTCTTCAATCACGTTACATGGAGCAAGTGCCAAGACATAATCGATCCTGGGTTCCAATATCAGGACAATGGAAATATGGAACAAAGTCTCAGCTAGCCTTTGTTAGACATAGACCATGGGTGTAAAATCAAACTTTTTTATTTATTTTAAGCCATTGAGATAATTGAATTTTGCATAACCTATCCCATTCTGTTATATCTGATCACATTTCAGTTTGTACTAATCTCACATCCTTCAGTACAACATTATCATCCATTCAAACTTTTAGTTGAAAAAAATGAGAGTGGTGGCTGTATGTGGTATTACAAATATGACCATATATTAATATTATACTATTTATTGGCAAGGAAGTACAGCATTATAATTAAAAGCATGCATTCTGCCAACGTGAGTGTGAATCCTGGATCTTGTACTTGTTAGTGTGTGGCATTGGTAAACTTACTTAACTTGTATGTTTCTCAGTTTCTTGATCTTTAAAATATATATAATTATGAGGCTATCCTGAGCATATAAGGGTTAAATGGTAGCAATATCTGGTACATAGTAAGCATGATATAAGTATTAACAGTTATTGTCATAATATTAAATTCTGTATGAAAGTGTTCCACTTTCTTAGTTTGGTAAAATGTAGTGATTTTTTGTTACCAATTACTTTCTCAGATGTAAAATTGAAATAATTTATTTTGATTATTATCCTTTAAGTCAAAAACTGAAAAATGAAAGAGATCGAGTGTATAATGTAGTGCCACGATCACTTGACACTTTCACATCCTGATTGTGTCTTCTCTGCTTCTTGGAAGATGCTTTAGTAGTCAGCAGATGATTAAGGCATCAGATTTCTGGCCAAGTCCAGCAATCTTCTAGACCCAGAGGCGATAGGAAAGGAAGAATTTCTGAGCAGGTCACCTAGAAGAAAAGGCCAAGTTCTCAGCAGTGCCCTCATCTGCCCTGATGTGAGTCTTGGTCTTGCTTCGGGGCACACGGCAGCAGTGATGCAAACAGAATGATTATGGGGCAGAGGCAGGGGGTCAGGAGACCTGGCACAGGAGAAATGATGCCACATCAGGAGACCTTAGGATCCCAGATGCCTTCATTACAAAAAGTCATTTTTGATCCAAATCTGTTAACTGAAATAATCAGTTTTAACAGATTTCCTTCAAGCAGTTTAGCCAACATATCTATACAGAGTATATAAATATCCCACAGCCATTCATCATCTCTTTCCCATGACATTTGCAATCTCATATTTTACGCAGCCAGCTATTATGTTAAACCTGGCCAATTTTGCATTTAGGCTGCTTTGTTAAGTGTCATAGCATTTGATGGAATGGCAAGATTGTAAATTGCAATCTGGTCTATGGGAAAAAATATTTTAAAAACATTAAATTCGTTTTAGTTGTTCTCTCTCTCTCTCTCTCCCTCTCTCCCTCTCTCTCTCTCTCTCTCTCTCTCTCTCTCTCTCTCTCTCTCTCTTCCTCTCCCTCTCCCTCTCCCTCTCCCTCTCCCTCTCCCTCTCCCTCTCCCTCTCCCTCTCCCTCTCCCTCTCCCTCTCCCTCTCCCTCTCCCTCTCCCTCTCCCCCTCCCTTTTTATATATTAAAACTTAATGAAGGAAAGATCATTTAGGTGTAATGTTTTCTATTTTTCTTTATCTTAAACAGTTGGGGCAGGTTAGGGCAGGTGGGAAGCAATTTTTAGTGTAATTCTATTGTGTCATTTTAATGGTAAATGTATCCTAAGAGGAGACAAGCTTTATACTATTTTCTGCTGAAATAGCCCATGTTTAAATAAAATATACAGGATAGCTCTTTTGCACTTGTGGGCTATTAAGAGCAGGGAGATCCATCCGGCTGTCAGCTCTCTGGATGGCAGTCAACAAATGCATGGCCATGAAATCTCCACATAAGTCAGAGCAGGGAGTCCTGTGCCTTACATTCAGTGAACTGACTTCAATCTGGGCAGATCTCATATTTTATATCTGTGCTGTTTTACCGTCTGCCATTGTGGAGAAATTTACCATTAAGATTTAAGACCCATAGATCTGGAGCCTTAGGGCGTTTTCTGAAAGCTCAGTTCTTAGTCATGTAAATGTGTGGTGACTTTTCAAGTTACTTCTGAGTCACAATCAACATGAGTCCCTTCACATTTCAGCAGTTGAAATGTGGAATAGATGTTGGTCATGCTACGTCATCAGAAAGAGAAATTTACCACTGTAGAAAGAGTACAAAGACTTTTTTCCCACCGACACTAGTGGCATTAAGACACCATCTCATTCAAATAAAATAAAGTGTAAATTCCTTAATATTTTCTGACCCTCTTAGATCAACTGCTGGCCTGGAAGAGCTAAGGCACAGACATGAAACTGAATTTTCCCCCTATGGTTTAATTTATATTAGGTAGAAGAAAATAAATGGATAGTGTCAAATATTGAAATCCCTGTTTGACTGGGTCAGAAGTTCTCATCCTCTTTGTTCTCAAAACCTCTTAACTTCTTAGAAATTACTGAAGAGGTCAAAGAGCTTTGGTTTATTTGGGTTATGCCTATTGATTACCATATTAAAAATTAAAACTAAAAATGTTTAAAATTTCTATTTATCACTTCACCTAAGAACAGAAACATACCCATTACAGGTTACTATAGGCAACATGTTTGTATGAAAAAATGACTATTTTTCTAAAACAAAAAACATTCATGAAAAGAAGAGCATTTGTGTTACCTTTTTTGAATCTCTTTACTATCTGGTTTAATAGAAAATAGCTCATTTTATTATCTGCTTCTGCATTCACTCTATTGCAATATCATGCATCATAGAGTTTCTGGAAAATTCTTCTTTATACTCAGGAGGAAACAAAAAAGGCAAATGATATCTTAGTATTATTATGAAAATAGTTCTACATAAAGAGACTTGGGCTTACACTTTGTTCCTTCTGCACTAGACTGTATAAATTTCTAAAATTTTTATTAAATTTGCTTCAATTGTTTAGTTGACACTTCTTTCTCTCCTTCTTCCTTCCCCTTCTTTATATATTAAGGTTTATTTTTTTTATTCAAAAAATATTTATTAAGCATGCATTTTATATGATTGATTAAAGAGTTTTATTATAATTTTACTTCTATATCTGAAGTTTTAGTAATTAAATTATATATTTTTTTCTAAACTTTCTTTTTTTTTTAATTTTTAATTTTTTTATTGGTTGTTCACAACATTACAAAGCTCTTGACATATCATATTTCATACATTAGATTGAAGTGGGTTATGAACTCCCAATTTTACCCCAAATGCAGATTAAGGTTTAATCAGAAAAAGATTATTATGATGTACAGTTTTGTTATTCCTCATCTCTAATGACTAAGAAATTATTCCACAAGCTGGGACAGGTGTGAGAGATAAATTTTGACATTATTATAAAAATAGTTTTGCATAAAAGACCTTGGCTCACACTCTGAGTCCATGAACAACTTGTGAGCGTTAGTAGTATTTTGATTAATTATGAAATCAGATCTAGAATAATAGTAGTGCTAACAAGTCCTCTGAAACATTTTACTTCAATTCATTTTTTTTAATCAATATGGATTTAAATGTTCTTTGGTACCCTTAGTTTATTTTTGTTTCTCTGAACTTTTCTCAGATTCCTTTTTCTCTAGTTCCTTTGGCCTTTTCCAGGATAACTCTGAGATTTCTTGGTGTTCATGAGATTTTCCCCAACTAAATGAAAGGAAGGTTGGTGTGTTTATAATTGACCAAATAATTGCAAAACAGTAAAACATGAATCTTTTTAGGCAACAGTTCTGCACTTTAAATATATGTAAAGAAAATAGGACTCAAGTACTTTCAAACAAATATTTCATTCACATATTTTCCTCCTCAATGTTCTCAGACTGAATTTTATTGTTTAACAAACGACAGAAACTCCTCACACTTCACCAACCAAATCCCCTAGTCTATGTAAAAGCTTCTACATTTCCCACTGTTTCAACTGTTGTCTCAAGGGTTGAGGGTGAGCAGAGGGATGTCATTGAACTCAAGCAGAGTCTCACAGGGCAATGCAGGTTACATAAGCAAGGTTCTGACGCTCAGCTTCACATGTTCATAAACTTATTTTTTTTTGCAGACTGAATTAACTAGAATCATTGAAATTTTTCATACTAACCACCCCAAAGAGATTGGACATAAACCTGAATGTCAATGCGTTACATTTTATTGAGTAATATGACCTCCAAAGTGACTTTAATCATTGTTAACTGTTGAGGACATTTGCTCACCTCAATACAATTCATATGAGAATCCAAAATACAAATCAAAGGAAGTCACAAGATAGCCTAAATAAATTTTTTATCAGATTTTTATAACTTGATGTGTCTTTGGCCTTTCTAAAAATATATTATATGTCCAAATATCAACAAGACCAAACTTGACATAGATAGTACTAGAGCCTTCATGGCTTCCAGTTTCCATTCACTTCCACCTCTATTCTGTGTGAAACCACTAGAGTTCCCTGACTTTATAGTGCTGATTTATAATTCTCTTAAAGATGCCACTGCAGTTTTACAGTTTATTACACACTGAGACCCTGTGATTTGCCTAGTATAGGCTCTTGGAGGTAGACCAAGAAAGAAGTAAGAGGTGAGTGAGATAAGACATAGGGTTTCTATAGGAAAGTATCAGAAATTTGACTCCAAAGTGTAAACATTTCTGTTCCCATGGAGAAAAATTTGGGAAATGTCTTTAACATGTTTCAGCCAAACTTGAATAGATTAATTTCACTGAGAGCCTCTTTCTCATATTCCTCCTGATAAATAGGAATCACTAAATTCAGTAATAAATATATTTGCTATGCTAAGCAGTAGGGCTTATGACCTTATAAAAACATAGGTAACAGAAAACTTAGTAGCTACCTCTGAATTGTACTCTTTTAAAGAAAATAACCATCTCTAAAATGAGGATACTTACCAAGGCTTATTCATACAAAATTGAAACTTACACCCATCAGCAATTAGTATTACCCTGTGTGTATCCAGGCATTTTTAAACTAAATTATATATATGCAACCCAGTTGATGTGTTATCACCCTGCAAAGCATTTTCTTACATTTCATTCAGTCCCACCCTGTGCCAATCACCAAGTCTGATAGAGACTTAGCTCTCCTTGCTTGCAGAGAACTTTGCCTAGGCCCCTCCATGTAACTCTCCATTCTCTGTAGTAATTTTTTATTTTGTTTACTTCTGCCTCTGTCTCTTTAATAAGCCTGTGGATCCAAGCAATACTGTATTTTATCTTGTGTTCTATAGTGAAGGACATATAGCAAGGGGCTCAGAAAATGTTGAATACATGAACCAGTGAACAAATTGCTCCAAAGATCCTCTTTTTGACTCCAAGAGAAACCTTTTCCTCCTGTTGACACAGTTTCCTCTGATACTTTTTAATACAATTGATTAGCTATCATGATTGTATACTAAAATATTTACCTCTTTAGGATATTAGTTGGCATTAAACAATAAAACATTTTGATAGTCATACTGAGTTAAATTATGTTTTTGTCAGACTTTTTAGGCAGGACTTAAAAATTTTAATATGTTAATTTACATTGTGAACTAGGATGAACTCCTAGGGTGTCAAAATTGAATATGAAGAAAGACATTATTTAGGGTGACAAAATTGAATATGAAGAAAGACATTATTTAGCCTTTCACCAACCCCCCAAAGTAAAGATCTTCCAAAAAATATATGTCCTCTAATGTTCAAAAAGGAAGGAGGTGGGGGGACGGAAACAGGGAATAGGAGAGAAAAGGAGTGAAGGACAGAGGGAGAGAGGGGAGAGTGTCCATGAATAAGTTTCTAAAACGTATATCCCACAAGTCATCAATTTCAAACGTGCTTTGACAAACTCATATTCTTTTGGCTTCATTGCGAGCCACACTTATTCATACTGTGTTCAAACTCTTTAGTATTTTTAAGTCACTGACGTTTTCACATATTCTCCACCCCTCTGTGCTTCACTTGGGACTCAGATTTCATTCTCATACCTGTAACTCTTGACAATACATTTAATTCCTGTACCTGCTGGTTCTGTTATCAGACCTTTGTTGTAAAACTCAGTCCTGGATGAAACCCATGATGCACTTCCATGCACCTACCCTCCCAGACCTTCCCATCCCCAGCTGACCACTATGGAGGAAGTAGGGCATGAAAGCAGGGGAGCTCTCTAAATTCACCATCACCAATGATTGGGCCTTCAATGCTGTCAAACAGTCCTACTGTACATTCTCATCATTTCCCTTTCCATTCACTTCAGTAAATGTTTAAAAAAAAATTCCCATTTTCAACCTCAAATCTCCCATGTCTCTGTTAACAGCATTTATCAAAATTTTAAATTTATATATTTATATTTAGCAGCTCTTCATCTCCCCAACAGAAACATGAGCTCCATCAGGGTAGAAACCATATCGGTTTTCATACCGTATGCCTGGAACTTAGCTTTTGCAACAATAATGCAGCAAAACCATGAATTGTAGTGATGTACAACAACAGGCATTTCCTCTTCTCATGACTTGAAGCTGACCCAAACAGCTCTGCTGATCTCAGGGGTCACTTACTGGTTTGTGGGTACTGGTGATTTAGACCAGGGCTTAGAGTACGTGTGAGGCTATGTAAGACATCTATGGTCTATATCACACAGTCTTCTTTTTATAAATGACCCTTTAAAAATGTGAAAGCCATTCTTAAATAGTGAGCCATACCCAAACAATCCCCAGGCTGGATTTGATCTGTGGGCCATAGTTTACTATTCCCTGATCTAGACTGTGTTGAACTGGCACCTCTGCCTCAAGCAGTGGGTCTAATTCAACTTGACTGCTGTGGTGCGGTGTGTGTGGGGGGGGAGGTAGGGCTCTCAGATCTGCCTTATGGAAATGTATCCTGGGGTCCAGGGCATCCTCATCTTACGACTATATTAAAAGCAGAAAAGAGCAGGTAAGAACATATGATGCTCTAAAGGTCTAGGATTGGAATTGGATCACAGACACTTCAGCCCACATTGTTAGCCAAAGCAAATCAATTGAATCCAAAGTCTGTATGGGGTGGTTCGCTTTGTCTTTAGCAGAAAACACAGAAAAACAGAAAGCAAAAAGATGAATAAAGAACATGGTAATGAATTGGAATCAATCATTCATTCTACTACATCATTGTATATTAAGAATTAGAAGAGTAATTCACATATAATAGGTCCCTGAGTATTTAACAAATGAAGAAAGTAGTTCTACAATAACTACAAAATTAACAATGGGCATGATATAGAGAATGTGTACTCAGTTCCAGAAGCCAGGCTAAATATTTACATATATTATCTTATTCTGATTCTTATAGTAGCCCCTTAGGATAGTTCATATTATTCCCACTTATAACTGAGAAAATTGAGTCTCATAGAGGTTAAGTAACTTGCCTGGGGTCAATTATTATTAAGTTGGACCTCTATCAATTTTCAAAATCTGTGTTCAGATTATTCTAGTCCCTGATATACTGAATTTTTCAGTGTCATTACATGTCAGTTTCATTATTTCTAGCTGGCCACTGTGAAGTCAATCAATACAGCACATTACAAATGCAGTGTGGTCATCTAGTGGTGAAAGAGGAATTCTGTAGGCTATTCACTAAAGAAAAAGTCAACAAAAAACAGAGAAAATTAGTGTTTGTTCAGTTTTTGTTTTCTATCATTCTTGCTAGAAAAGAAGGAGAAAGAAGGAGAAATACCTTGGAAAATCTTTATTAAAATAAACCCTTACATTTCTAAGCACTTTTAAATGGGCACGTGAACAGTGAGCTCTTTTTTTTTTTCCTTTTTTTTTTTTTTTTGGTACCAGGGATTGAACCCAGGGGCGCTTAACCACTTAGCCACATCTTGGGTATTTTGCTTAGAGACAGGGTCTCACTAAGTTGCATAGTGCCTCACTTTTTGCTGAGGCTGGCTTTTAAACTCAGAATCCTCCTGTCATAGTCTCCCAAGCCACTGGGATCATAGTCATGCACCACTGCACCTGGCAGAGCACTCATTTCTGCTCACAAGATGATAATCTTTTCACATCTTCCATTTCCTACCATTTGTACAATTTCCCATTTTGACATTGCTTCCATCTCTACATGGTCTGGAATCCAGGCATGGCCCTGTCAACCCACCTTCACTTGCAGTCTAGATTCTCACATTCATTTTGTCACCTACCAGTTCTTACCATATTATGCAGAATAACAACAACGTTGAATAATATCAAGAAATCATATCTGTAAGCACAAATAATTCACAAAACACCCAATCCCATCCCCAAACGTCCAAACTAGACTTTGACTTCATTAGTAATTTATTGATATAAATGCCTTCTGATGCCATGTCTCATAGATTTTCTCCCATCTAACAACCAAAAGAAAGTTTCTATTTTCCTATTTGCCTTAATTTTAGCTTTTTAAAAAAAATCTAATGTTCTTTCCTATCACAATTATAATGTGCTATATTCCCATCATCTATGCATTCTCCCTGAACATTTGTTTAATCTTTTCTCCTCTTCTCCAGAGCTTCCCATCAACTATCCATTCCTTACACCCAGTCTCTCACTTTTGGCTCATTTTGTCTAAAAATATACAAAGGTATTCTTAACTTAGAAGAAAATCATTCTCAACCTCATAATTCCCACAAGGTACTGGCTCAGTATGACTTCTTGCCAATGCAATTTTCAAAGGGAGATAATTTGTGTCCTATTCCTCTTCCTATTTCTGTTCCTCTCTTCTGCTCATTCTGCCTTTGCAATTTGGTCTTTCATGGTCTGAAAGTGATCATTGACTCCCTCATCATCAGATCTAGTGACAACTTCTGAGTCTTCCAGCTAATGTGTTTTCACATATGCCCTTTCTGCAGGTGGATGATCCCCTTCTACTTCACCACATCGTGACATCATATTGTTTGGAAACTCTGTCCACAAGAATTGTGAGAAAAAAAAAAGTGAACCACCCCATACAGACTTTGGATTAAATTGATTTGCTTTGGCTAACATTTTTCATTTAAAGTACCCAGCCTCAAGCGTTTTGTTAAAGTAATGGGAATGCACTTAGACCCCTATCAAGTGTAATCCAATTACATTAAAAATTATTCATTTATGACTATATATGATTTACCCTAGGAACAAAAGAGTAGATGATCCATTTAAGAATATTCATAAAATATAATTAGATAATTTCATCAATTAATTATGCAAAATATTTGATAACGTTTAGTACTAGTTCTTTGAAACAATCTAAATTCTTTAACACTACGAGTAAAAGGCGTATGTTTTTCAGTGGTACAGATTTGGAAAGGAATTGCTGCAAAGATGTGATACAATATATTTGTGTATAGTTTCAAATGTATTTATATTATTTGGGATGCTCTGGCTGTAGCATATACATTCCCTTCATTATTTCCTATGGCGTGGTGGAACCAAGAGCTGGAGACCAAAAATTCTTACTCAGTTTTATCTTCTGTATTCCATGCACCAAGATATGCTTATTATCTTTCTCCTGACTTTCTCCTGGTCACACCCCTCTTCTGCACCCTGGTTGAATGGTTGAAAGTAATACCTCATATTTTATCTCTTTTTTTTTGGGGGGGGGATTCTGAAGTGGTCTTCTGACCTCTAGTCTTATGTCCATCTAACTATGAAATCCTTGAAAATTCATCCTTGTAATATGCAAATTTGCTCATATTTGTCTTCCTGTTTTTAATAGTTTTATAGATATGTGTTTAGAAAAAAAACTTTAAGATGCATAGTAAGGTGAAATAACCTAGTTCAACCCCTCGCCTTTCAGATTGGAAACTGAAGCCTGGCATAAGTGCAGAGCACTCGGCATAATATATAGGATAACATATGTTACATATGTGGGTGATAATATAGGGAGCATGCTGCACTAGTGCTAGATTCTCCCTCTGAGTAAAATGCTCCACTGAAATCCTTTTGACAGTGCAACTAATTTTATTCAGAGTCAGGCTGGGTAGAAAAGCCACTTGTGTAACCCAGTTTGGATAACAACGGAGAAGAGGCTTATATGCTAGGCTAATGCAGGCTTTGCCACTCGTGTGCAGTTAAAGCTACAAAAGATAGATATAACCTGAAGCAGTCCCTTCAGCCTGGGTATGATTTGGAAAAGCATCATGCATTGGCTCAAACAGTCTTAGACATCAGGGACAATTTGAAAGAAAAGAAGCAAAAAAAGAAAGTAGCAGATGTTGGGCTGGGGTAGCACATGGTGGAGGCAGCTGCAGGGCAGCTGTTTTCTATCTAAGGAGTCCTGTGGAAGTGCTTTTGTGGTTCTTCAAATAGTTGATTAGAATTTCATGGATGTTGCTGCTATATGAGGAACTTTAGCAACATTTTAGTGTTCTGCTTAAGGTTTTCTTGAAAAGAAAATTTCACTAAAACAAACCAAAAAATGTTTTAAAATACTGGCGAAAATCGAGAATCTGTGGCCGTTAGAGTCTGACAAATGGGTTTGATTCCAAGCTCCAAATGCAAGTACCATCTTGAGCTACTTAACTTCTCTAAGACTGAATTTCTTCATCTATGAAATTTAGAACTTATCTTATGGGATTATTGAAGTTAGTGAATTCTTTGAAGTATAGTAGTGCCCCTGCTAATCTATGCTCTCACTTTTGTGGCTTTGTTTACCCACAATCAACTGCACTCTGAAAATATTAAATGGAAAAATTTCAGAAATAAATAATTTAAAAGTTTTAATGCATACACCATTCTGAGTTGTGTGATGAAATCTCACTAAGTCCTCCTAAGGACATAGTTTTTGAGTGACATAAGTTACTGTGTTCTCTCAAGGACATAAACACCCCTTTGTCCAGAGTATCCATGCTGTATACACTATCCACCTGCTAGTCAATTAGTAGAATCTGAGTACCAGATCAACAGTCACAGTGTTTATGTTCAAGTAACACTTATAATGCTTAATAATAGCTCCAGAGTGTGAAAGTAATCATGCTGACAATTCAGATATACCCATGAGAATCCAAAAAGCAGAACGTTAAGTGAAAAGGTGAAAGCTCTATACTTAGTTTGGAAATTTAAAAAAAAAAGTGTTTAATGAGATTTCTAAGGGTTCAGTTCAGTACAACCTATAGTTTTTGGCATCCTCTAATGATCTTAGAAGATATCACTCATGGATGGGATGGGGAACAACTGTACATAAAATGCCCAGTACATAATGAACAGTGATTGATGTCAGTCTGTCCACTACTCCCTAACCTGTAACAACTGAAAGTCATACAGAGTCACACATTTATTTAGAATATCTCTCAAGGGAAAAAGGACTAGAATATCTTCTGTGACCACATTAAATTAGGATGCTCTGATATCAATGGATACAAATCTGCCATAGGTTTTTGTTTACAAGATTTAAATGCCAAACTATTTCTGCACTTAAATCACCTAGAGTTAAACTGAAAAGGTCCTTGATTCTGAAAAGAATGAAGGAAAACCACTTCCCACTATAATCTTTTTGTTTAAAACCAAACTCAAAAATCTTAGGGATCATAATTCCATTTAATTTGTCCTGGCCTCCCTATCCCTTCCATTACAGATTTTCTTAACAGTGTGAAAATTCTGTATTCTGTATGTTATTTCAAATGTATATAATAATCATACTCTGTATAAAATACTAAATTTATCCAAGCAGAGTATCTTTTTTTCTTAGAGTAACATTTGCAGAATTGCTGCTCTGTTGCAACATTTGAAACCAGTAAGGATGGGAGCTGAATCATTGGGTCATTTCTAAGACCTTTACCTTCCTTTCTGAAAACTGCACTTATGGTTTAGATTATCAGTGTCCCCCCAAAAGCTTATGTGTTGAAGCATGAACTCAATGGAGCAAGGTTTGGAGGTAGAGCTTTTAGACAGTGATAGGGCTCTGATCTCATTGGTGGATTAACAAGTTTACTATATTAATCCAATGATATCTGAATGAACTACTGGTAATTAAAGATAGGATGTGGCTGAAGGAAGAAGGTCACTGGGAGTATGGCCTTGACTATATCTGTCCCTTACCCTTCCCTTTACTGTTTTTCTCTGCCTCCTGGCTGCCATGGGCTGAGCATCTTTTCTCTGCCATGCCCTTCTGCCTCACCTTCTGCCATAATGTTGTGCCTCACCTCAAGCCCAGAGCAATAGATTCTGCTGACCATGGGATGAGAACTCTGAAAACATGAGCCAAAACAGGTGTTTCTTCTTCCATGTTGTTCTTGTCATACATTTGGGTCATAGCAACAAAAAACTTACTAACACACTTGCCTACTTTCACTTTTCCCTTTAAGTCATGACTTCTAGCATTATGCTTTTCTGTTAAGTGTGTCACTCTGTCTAGTAACAACTCTGCCATCTCTTATGCACAAAGATATTTTCAATTGGTGCCACCAGACCTGCCCCTGCTGGGGAATTGCTTGAGCCAGTGAAACTTGACTTCTAAAAAATCTTCTTGTTTTGGCTATATGTGATTCAGTGGACTCCTGAAATGAAGCTTCAGCTGATGTTCCTAAAGTTGATGTGGATTCTCTCATTTTTTTTTCTCTTTTTCAATATCCTAAGCCTGTACTTCTCAAAGTGTGGTTCATGAGCATCAGCCATCTCTAAGGCTATTTGTGGGGGTCCATGAGATAAAAAATATTTTCTCTTTAAAGCTAAAACATATTTGTCTTTTTCATGGTGTTGACATGTGTAGTGAAGGTGTGAAAGCAATGGAAAACTAAACTCACACCCTCGTGCAAATCAACAAAGAGCCACTAAACTATAGCAGCAGAGTCCCTATTTTTTACCATAATGCATTCACAGAAAAGAAAAATAAAGGCAGTTTCACTAAAGAATGTCCTTACTACACTGTAAAATGTATTAATTTCTTTAAATAGCAACCCTCTGATGATGCATTTTTTTAAAAAAGATAAACCATTGGGAAACACAAAGTAATTCTATTCCATACTTAATTGTAACAGTTGTCTGAATAGAAAAGCTGTTGTGTGACTGAATTGTGAACTAAGCTAGCTACTTTTTTCATAGAACACGATATTTACTTGAAAAAACAACTGAAAAACTATGGTTGTGTGAACTTAGATATTTGACAGATATTTTCGTGTGAATGAACAAGAACATGTGTCATGTCAAGGTGAAAAACTCAAGTTTAATGCCAATAATAACTTTGAAACTTTTAAGCTAAAAAATAGAATTTTGGAAAACTTATATCAACCACAGTGATCTTGGCAGCCACTAAATATATAAAAATGCATTTTTCCAATTAAAATATGGTTTTTGATAATGTATAATGCTATATATAACATTTGGAAAATCTGCTAGCTCAATGAACTAGTATTTTTCCAAATGAGCAATATATGATTCCAAAAAATCATGCATGGGTTAAAATATCCATGCAAAGTACAACATAGATCAAAATATTTTAATGAGACAATGAGAAATTCATTAAAATTGAGCATACTTGCCTATCATAAATAATCTTTAAAAAATTAGCACTTTTTGAATTTTGTGTAATTTCAAATAAGATGCATGCTTCAAACCATACATAAAAACAATCCAAAATGTCTTATAGAGATTAATGTAAAATATAATTTCATCAAATTTCTAGAAGAAAACATAGGAAAAATTCTTCACAACCTTTAGATAAAGATTTCTTTAATAAGACATCCTTAAAAAACATGATAATTTGAACTTTGCCAAAACTTAAATGTCTGCTCTTCTCCAAACATGAGAAAGTGAACAAATGAGAAATATTTTCAAATTAGCCAGACTATATCATGAATTCTCAAAACTCAAAAATAATAAAACAAATGCCAAGATAAAAAGTGAACAAAAGATTTTATCAGATGCTTCATCAGAGAAAATATACATGGAACAAATAAGCATATGAAAGGTATACAAAATTATTAATCATTAGGTAAACAAAAATTAAAACAGCACCCTTATTAAATGGTTAAAGTTTTTCTAAAAAAAGAAAAATCAATAATGCTAAGTACCAGCAAATATGAAAAGGAAATAAAACTCAAACATCAGAATGTAAATTAGTATGTTCACTTTGAAACAATTTGGCAGTTTCTTATAAAGTTTAATATACTGTCACCATATGACCCAGCAATCCTATTTATAGGGTATTTACTTTAGTAAAACTAAAAGCTTATGGTCACACAAAAGTCTGTATGTAAATGTTTATAAGAGCTTTTTTTGTAATCACCAAAAGCTGGAAACAACCCAAATTTACTTTGACTGATGACTGGATGAGCTGTAATACTTCCTTTCAATTGAATGTAACTCAGCAATAAACAGGGACAAACTGCAACAATACAGATGACTCTCAAATGTATTATGCTTAGTGAAAGAAGCCATACTAAACATTCTGTGGTTCAATTTTTATGATTTCACTTCTGAGAAATTCTGGAAAAGGCAAAACCACAGAGATGGAAAGCAGATCTGTGATTTCCAGGAGGTAGAGGGGAAAGAAGGGTTGAAAGGGGAAGAGAGAAATTTTAGGGGTAAATTATACTTGTCTTTTTATTAACTTGAGTACTTCATGCACTTGTCAAAACTTACAGAAGTATACAATAAAAAAGAAAAAATTGGGGCTGGGGTTGTAGCTCAGTGGTAGAGTGATTGTCTTGCATGCATAAGGCACTAGGTTCAATACTCAGTGCCCCACAAAAATAGATTAGTAATAAAGGTATTGTGTCCATTTACAAACTGAAAATATTTTTAAAAAGAAAACAAAAAAATTGCTGCATGTAAATTATGCCTTAAGAATAATTTTGGAAAGAACAAAATATTTTGAAAGGAATGGATAAGACCCAAATTCTTCTTTTATTACTGGTAAACCAGGTACCAGAGAGTTAAGTGTCAATCTGTGAGCAAGTTATTAAAGTCACAGGTTGTGCCCAGCCAGAGCAGACCTCATGCTCAGGGCCAGTTCTCCCTCCATGCCTAAACTCCTAGCATAATTGAGACCAGTCAGAACACATGCCCTCTGCAGGTAAGCTACAAAGAGAAACTAGCTGCATGTTCTTGATCTTCTCCTAGTCCTCCAATAAGACAGCTTATTTCACCTCTATTAGAGGCATAGAGGTGAGGAAAGAGGATGGGTTGGTTTTGGGGGTGGGGGAAACTCTCATGCAGAAAACAGAAATGGGAAGAAAACTCTGTTCCCATTGCCAATCAACTTTTCTTTTAGGAAAAAAAAAGTTAAGCATATTGGAACCTGATAAGCATAGGTAGCAGGACCTTTAAAACAAAGTGCATTTTTGCAGCAAGTGACTAATCCTTATAATAACACCACCTTTTAGAAAACTCCTTTTCCTTTAAGAAATCACTAATAGAGCATGCTCCACTGCCTATAAATGTTCCAAATAAATTATGTAGGTTCTATTGCAGTACCCACTTGACTACATGTCATTTAAATTCCTATAATTTCTCATAGGTACAAATTATATAGCAGCCAAGCTGGATCAAGTCTGTTTAATTATTGATGCATGCTGTTTAACATAGCATCATGGAAAGATAATCAGTTAAAAATTACCTCTGATTAAAATGATGATGTGTACATATAGCTATAAGTATAAATTTCTTGTAACTTAGTTTTCTTACCCATCACTTCTCTCTGCTCTCAAGAATTTGCCTTTTCAAAGATTTTCATAATTTAAGAAAAACTCTTATTTAAAAAAATATTCATGAACAATTAGAACCTGGAGATATAAGAATGTAAAAATCTGAGGCTAATATTAATAATTTGTTTAGTGATTACATTGACTTATTCGCTGAACATATTTATGTTTTCTTTCAATTCACTATTTTTAAACTTCGGCCACCATTTTAAATGATATGTCAGGTTCTATAAATGATCCTGTAGGACAGGTCAGGTTGATAAATGAAATTCACTTTCAATTACATATACTAATAATTGGGTGAGCTATGGTAAGTTATTTGTGACTTTAGGCCCATATATTCTTCTCAAGAAAGTGAGCCCAGAGATACTCAGAGGTGCTACCAATTTGGGTTTGTAATGGAGCTCTTGATTCTATTACATGCATCACAGAGTTTCTGGTGTACCCCCAACTGAAAGCTCCTTTGAAATAAGCCTCAGGGACCATAGAGAGATTGATCATTTATCTGAAATAATGTTATTTCTGTGGTTTAGTCTGTTTGTGCAACCTCTGGAAAATATTTCCTGTCTTAACTTAGAATAAAAAAAAATATTGTTCACAATTGGGAGAATCTACATCAGGGACCTATTTTGGATACTTTCCCATTATGACAAATAATGTATTATACTTTTTAATATACTCTTTATAATGATGTTATTCTTTATTCATCTGTAATACAGAATAAATACATGTCTCTAGTATATTATCATTTAAAGCCAAAGGGCAAAATATAAACTCATGAGCCAGAGAAATATATATTTATGTAGTTAAATATAGCATGCTAATCTTTTTAAAGTCAATTTGAAAGGAACAGAAACTGTTGGTGCAAAAGACATATATGCATTATTAACAGAATATAGGTCATTTTGCAGAGTGTTTCCTTTTCACTTGTTAAGGGAGAACAAACACAGAAGCACTAGGTTTTATTCAGAATCAAATTTCATTTTTCTGCTGCTATTTGAGAATTCAATAAGTGAATTTTCCAGATAACTGAACCATAATTTCAACATTTTTCAAAGCCACTCGTTTGCCTCCTCCTCTCATAGGAAGTATTCTAATGTGTATTGAATATTGTATGATCTTCCTAAGTAAAAACTTTCAATACAATTTAAGCTTTTCTTGATTATCTGAGGTCATTGTTAATACCATATTTTCTCAATTATAAGATTTCATAGTAGGAAACACCACTGTTCCAAAAACAATTCTTCCAGAAAAAACAAATAGGGCAATTTTCAATATGCTAATTGATAAGTTATGTACATCTCAACTGCAGAACTGTAGATGTGGGTAGGGGGAATTATATTGGAGAATGTAGAAACCATGTTGATAAGTTCCTCAGGTGCAGCAATATGCCTTTGGGCTCTCTCCTTACTGCTTTCAGATTTTCAGGTGTCACTTTCACCCACATTACCTACAGTGTAAACTTCTGTCTATTCCCTTCCATTTTGCTGCTGCCCTGAGCTGCTAGCTGTTAGATGGGAAACCCAAATGGCAAACTAGTCAATAATTATGTGCTAAATAATAGCAGTCAGATTCCTCCCTGAGGCTCTAAGGCCATACCTCTGTGCTGAAGTTTTTTGACAACTGCTTCTGTGCTTAGAGGTTTTGCTTTACATCTAGTGTCAGAACTGTGTTCCCACAAACTAGAATTGCTAGGAACTTGCATTTTGGGTGAATGCTGTGCTACCTGCATTAGGAATTTTGAGATGTATTTCATGTATAGACAACTACATGAAATTTCTACAATTCTGCATTCTTATAGCAGGAAAGAAATACATGAAATGTTGATACCTCTATGGCCTTGTTTCAGAATTGAGTCCATCAGGAAACACATTGGGATCTCAGGGACAAGAGCAGATGGGCAACAGGGCCTTAGGAGCAGGATGGACACTACCCTCATCTTGCCATCAAAGCCAGTCATCTTGAGGCACCTGGCAATATGAGTGCCCCATGTCTGTAGCAAATGTTAATGGTGGTATTTCTGGAGGGATACGGAAGAGTCAGAAATTAAGTCAGAGGAAAAATTCATGTCTTGGGTGATTCTTAGTCATAAAGAGACCACAGGCGTGGAGTCAGGACTTCAGTCAGTGAAGAAAGAAAGACGCAACACTTGGCAGTCCAAGGAAAGTCCATAACAAAGATGACCAGGATCTTAATACTCCAGAAAAGAAACTGAGTTTCAGAAGTGCCTGAAGGGAAACTTCTGAAGGACCCAGGATTTCTAGGTGGATCTACAGGATAGGAGTAGAGACTAAAGTCACTCAAGAGGTATACAGTGCTGAGTTTCTCCCTTGTATCTCCCAACAACCATGATCAATTCCAGCCTTCACCAACAGGTGGGGCTTAGAAACCCTGATTTATTTTTCTGAGGAACTTGATAGAGATGAGCCTGATGATGAAGGACATTGAAGGCCAACTTCCCTGTGGGAATGTAGGAAATCCTAGAGAAGTCAAGCAGAGACAAACACATCTTGTTTTCAAAGTCCATCATGTCCCCCATTGGACTGTACCATCATTATAAGAAAAACCATGGATATAGACAAAGGTCTGTTTATAAGTCAATTTTTTGTAGCAGTAGATTCTTCTGGCCTGGACTAAGGAACTCAGAGAGGAAGGAAGACAGAAATATATATGTGATAGGAAAAGAACCCATCTGACCAAGTGCAAGGAGTAGAGAAAAAAAAAATCTGAAGCGTATAAAATATAATGTGGAAAAGATAACAAGAAGATGAAAGAGGGAGAATCTCTGACAGCAGCCCATCTGCTCTTCAGGGTAGACACCAGGTCCACCAACCCCAGGCCTTTTCTCTCCCTGAGATTGATTTATCTGCTCCCTTTCCATCTCAGTGCTTGTCACTGCCAGCTGCTCATTGCTCCTACAATTGTCACCTTCTTTCTGTTACCAAATCCATTTAAAAGAGATTTTTGATTCTGTTGGTTTTGATGCAGTTGTTGAAGAAAGGAATGGAGGAAGGGAAGAAAAAAATAGAAAACCAGATAAGCAATATATATTTCCCTCTTTTTTCCTATTCTCTATTATCATTGTATATCCCATAGTTATTTCACATATTCTATAAGGCACTCTGCCAAGCTCAGAGGCAAAAAAAAAAAAAAAAAAAGGAAAACGATTGCAGTGTTCTCATAGAATTTACAATGTAGGAGAGACATGCATAGAATCAGGATGAGCACACAATAGTTGTTACCATTGAAGTACATTCCTGGTATGAGGGAAATCTAAAGAAAAAGCATTGATCAGAGTTGGGAAATCAGTCACATGTTCTTCACAAAAAAAAAGGAAGATCTTGGGTGAAAACCAAACCTTCAGATCCCACCACCATCACCACAACTACCCGAGCAAGCAACAGCAGGAGTCGCAATGTATCTTAGGTCAAGTTCCGTGAGAGTAGAGTCTATGAGAAGGATAGAATGCTGGGATTTGGAAGAAGGAGGGTACTTCAAAAAAGACCTGTCCTTGAGGGAACCAAGTAGAAGGATGAGACAATTACTGAGCAAGGATGGGGTCTCTGGTAAGGTTCTAATCACTGAGAAATTGCAGCTTAGAATTTTAGAGAACTCCCTGAGGTTGCATTGTTAGTAAAGATTAAAACTAAGTTTAGGCCATGATGAATCAAAAATCCATACACTTTCTACCGCACCAACCTTTATGCTACAGAAAACAGATGCAGGAAAAAAGACTGTCCTTCTCAACTTTGATGAGGATGGAAAAAGGCTACACTAATGAGAATGTCCTTGAATATAGAGTTAAACTAAACTTGGAGTCTGGAAGAGGTTATAGTCATTAGCCTCGAGGACAAAAGAAATAGCAGCAATAATATTTTAGGAGCTAGCCAATTTTCAGAATTTTAGATAATTGTTTTTATATGATCGTGTACTCATACACATAATATTTTCTTCACTAGTATCTTTTACAAGAAAGAAAATGTTTCAGTGAAGGTTTTCATTAAAACTTGACTTTGTGTCATTGGGAAAATGCAGGAATTGAGGAACTTTTAACCCTAGAAATATATAAGCTACTACTTAAACCATAGTAGAGTCAGTTTTGCATAATTATTTTGATTTCCTAACAATGAACCCTTGCAAGGGCATACACTAACTCTGAGGAAAACCAGAGTTTGTCAGAGCTGTAAAGCTTTGAGGACCTCTACTTTAAAGAATTTAAAAGAGATCTTTCTGACTGTCTTTGTTCACTCAGAGCTAAGAACAACAGAGACAATTAAAATTCATCAATAAATGGACATAAATGATACTACCCATATCCTCCCTTCACAATACGGTTCTCTTATGATGCAGTGGTTTTAAGCGTATACCTGGAACTTCCATATTACAGCTGTGTATATTGTGGTGTGTTGCTCTCCCTTGTAAAATGGGAGCATAATATTACAGGTGTTTGTCAAGACACTTTAAGGTCATGAGAGTAGTGAGAACTCAGAAACTGCTGAGGTCACTTGCTCTGAAGTTTTGGTGAGGTATTTCTCTACCAAAGACCAAAAGGCAAGTCCTTCTAAAGATCTTCAATTCTTAAAAGCCTATCAGCAAGCCATTAGAATTTTCCTTCTGCTAACATCCTCCCACTGTTGTGCATTTTCCACATCCGTGGCCTGTTGGATGCCCAGTTAGGTATCAATACATAAGAGGCAGCAGCAAAATACTTTAACCTGGAACTATGGATTGAAAGGTCTCCTGCAGTGAAAGTCATGAATTTAAGTTACAAAATCTATTTAAATGTAAATAGAGGTAAAATAATTTTAAGCACAAAACCCAGAGTAAATTGGCATTTAGAAAGGAGAAAGAGAAGGGTGTGGGGAGGATCTTAAGAATGGCCAATATAGGTAGACCAAAATTCAGATTGCAACCATAGACATAACGAGGAAAGACCAAAAAAGGGGAGAGAATATCAGCATTGTAAAATGGTGCAGAAAGTTCAATTAGAATGGAAATATGGATTAGGTCATACAGAAAATGTCGGTTAATGTATCTAGAAATAGTTCCATGTCCTAATAGGGTTTCATACCTGATTTAGCTATTGGGATCTGTGGAAAAGAGAAAATGAGAGCTCACTTTTTCCAAAGTTTGGTTGTGAAAGGAATGAGAGAGAGAGAGAGGAGTGTACCTAGAGGAAAATGTGGATTTGAGTTTGTTGTTATTACTAATAGTAATGATATTTTAATGAGTGGAGGAACTTAAGTAAGTATACTTATGCATAGATGAGGAAAAAGAGGAGCAAGAAAGAGGAGATGGAATGGGCATAGGGATAGAGGAGAGGAGAGAGAGGACTGAATTTGAGGGCTTTTCAGAGGTGCTGCATGGTGGGCTTCAGAGAAAGAGGGAGGGGTTACTTTAGGAAGGTGAGCAATTCCTCCCCAGGAGGGAGGGAAGGTGAAGAGACAGGCACAAGGAATGATGTGAAGTTGTTGCTGGGAGAAAATTGAAGTCATTTCTCCTAAAGGGCTCACTGACTGGAGTCAGAATTATCTACTGAGAGCAGGGGAAAGGTGGTTGTGCAGTTCGTTTGAAGAATAATCTAATAGTTTCAAGTTAAAGCAGAATAAAAGAGCTATCTAGGTTTGTGTAAGATTCTTTGCCTGCCATAAGGACTCTAGTAGGATTAGAAATTTGTGGTGGCTTCTTTAACAGAGTTGGTTCATGTACACTATGAATCTTTCTACTGCAGATGCCCTGGGGTGATTATTCAGATACCCTTCCTAGATTCTGACCTGGGGCTTTGCCACTTTGCCTAGACCTTTGATTAATCCCAGAAACAGGTCTGCCTGCTCTTTAATAGTGCTTCAATGGAACTCTAGACCCATTCTCTGGCTATATACACAGAATCTGGACGTTCTGTCTTTATTAGGCTCATATCACAGGACCTGAGGTATAATGCACTTGACATTCTGATAACTGCTGAGTCTAGTCCAAAGTCAGGAGAACACTGATGTCCCAGATTGAAGATAGTCAGACAGAGAGTCAACTTTCCTTCACATAGCCATTTGTCCTATCAGGCCTTCAACAGCTTGGATGTGGCCCACCCTCATTGGGATAGGCAATGTACTTTTATTCAGTCTTCTGATCCAAATGTCAATCTCATCTGGAAACAACCTCAAAGACACATCCAGAAATGTTTTATCTGGGTACCCTGTGACCTGGTCAAGTTGGCACATAAAATTAACCATCAAACCATCCCAAAATAAGAAGGTAAAAATGAAAATAATTTATCTTCCTAATTAAATATTTTTGTCGCTGGTGATGACTGAAGCCTCATTTAATCAGGCCAAGTGATTAAATTGCATGTTAAGGAAGCCCTGTGTTATTTGGGATATACCTACCATAAAATGCTATTTATTTTCTGAGATTCAAATATAAATGGGCATTTTCTATTTTGTTTCAAAAATCTTTTGTCCTCTGCTATACTAGAATAAGTTATAATTTGAGCTAGGAAATCAGACATATTGATTTCATTCTTTTGACAACTCAAAGATGAAAAATATACTGTTTATTTGTTTCAAAGGAAATAAATTGGGAAAAACCACCAATAATGAATGTGTTAATGTATTAATATTTAAAAATGAGAGTATAAGATGATTTAATTCTCTACCTCTAAGCCGCCCCCAAAATTATAACGGATTTTGATAACCAGACTTATATTTCAGAGTGAAATCACAGAACTCAAATTCCAGCTTCCTCTAACCCTGAACAAATGGTTCAAGCTCATAAAATCATAGGTTTTAGAGCTGTAAAGGATATTAGGGATCATCATTTGATTAAAACTCCTCTCTGCTTTTAAATGAAAAATTGCTGGTTTTAAAGAAGAGAAGTTATTTGGAGGATCTTTCAGTTCTGCTGCCTGACATTCAATAAAGCAGAACATCTAAGTCTTACTCTCAAACAGCCATAACCGTGCTGTCAAGTACGACTTTTTAAACCTGTCAAGCAGTCATTACTTCTCCCTTCTTAAAACATCTAACTTTGAAGCTGTCTAACCTTTTCCTGAGAAAATTCAAAGCATACATTCATTTCATGAAAAATTACCTAGATAGAGTGATTTCTTTTTAAACTGTACATCTGAGCAACTGCAGTTGAAACCATTTTAATTATTACATTTCTAAGAAAAACTATTTGTGAATCTGGCATATTAGAATGTCTGTTTATTAGTTAGAGTCCCCCAAATGAAGAATATTTAAAATTATAATAATCAGCTTTCTCTTTCATAAAGGATTAAGAACATAAAGGTTTTTGGTTTTATCCTGAAGCATCAAAGTATCAGCTCTACATCACTTTCTGAATTAATAAATGACCAAAGTCCTATAAGTTTAAAAGTCAAGAGGCTAATTAATAGGCTTGATTGACATCTCTCTTCTTCTTGATTAGTACCCCCTTTTTGGGATATGAAGTTCTTGATGCAGTGGGAAAAGAGTAATGGCTGAAGGATGCAATGGATCCTAAAGCTTCTGCTTGCATGAAAAAAAAGCACATATCACTTCCTTCACATTCCATTTCCTATAGCAATTCACAGGGAAGGCTTACATCATGGGATTGGAAACATACTTCTTCCATGGGGAGTGCACTGGAAAGGAGGCTACAGGGAGGAGTCTATTAGAGAAGTCCAGTTCATATTTTGGAGGAAAAAAATACACTATTTAACAAAGAAAAGAAAACTAAAACCCTAAGCAATTACTATGTTAAACCATATGAACAACTTAACAAAACTGCTAACAAAGCCATGCTTAGCACACAGCCTCCTAACTATGCATTCACTGAATTTCTATTTCTTATGGGTGTCCTGTTATGGGTATGCCCTATGTATATATGTTCCTAAACACCATAACTTCTCAAATCCCTTTTCTGAATTTCTTCCAACCTGGTTTATTAGTATAGGAAGAAAATGAATCAAATATTTCTAGAACCACTTTAAGGGGACTAATATTCAAATTCATGGATCATTAAAGGAAATGAGTTGCAATAATCCATTTTTATATACAATCCAATATCCCACTCTAGTTTTTTAAGGACCTAAAAATCTCATCACAGGAAGTGCAAACAACTTCTTGTCAAGTGATCTTGGCTTGGAAAATCTAAGGATTGCTTTATGTCTTTGGCTCCTCACCAAAACCCCTACAGTCATAGAAGTTTCATCTTTTTTTTTCTAATATCAGTGATGAAAAAAAATGAGAGAAGGAAAGGAGATGATGAAGAATGAGCAAAAGTAAGGGTAAATCAAGTAAAATAGGTTTGTATGTGAATGATCTCTGATTTTGAACCATGGAGATTATGAAAATAAAAATCCGTTTACAACTGAAGTGATTGTGGATTTTGCAAAACATTTTACATTGGAGCAAGACATCATCATTGCATTAATCTCTTCCCTGAGCCTCACTATGAGAAGCCACAGAAATCCCCTGCTGAAAAAGAGCACTTGGTACTGCAACTCTAAATAGAAAGTAGTTTCAAACTCTGTGTGTAGAGAGGAGAGACACAGCCATGAACTTTGTACCTGTGGTACCTTTCAAGACTGAGCAACTATTAAGATGGTGGCTACTTCTTTGGGTGAGAGCTTAGAATAAGATAGTATATTTGAAGTGCTCTTTGTTATAAAAAGTGCTCCTTGCTCTTCTTTGAATATCATTGACTTGCTAAGAAATGGCCCCCAATGTGTCAAGGAACTTTCTTTTATAACCCAAAGGAAGCCTTTTTGTGAATGGCAGAGCACATCTACCTCCCCTGTTCTTTTAGTCCTGCAGAACCAAGAATGGAGATTAGTGACATCCTTAGGGTATGAGGAAATAGAACAAAAGGCTCTGGAGCTCTGAGGTGTGCTCTGTTTGTTTCAGAAGCTCTTTTTTTTTTAAGAGAGAGAGAGAGAGAGGAAGAGAGAATTTTAATATTTACTTATTTTAGTTTTCGGCAAACACAGCATCTTTTGTTAGAGTCTGTAAACAAGTCAGGCATTTTGCCAAAGGGAGTGGTTTGTGAAGTAACTCCAGTGAGCCATTGAATGTGGAGATTCCTTATTGGTTGACTGCTGTATCTAGTTTATGTTAATTAAGATAAGTTGTGTGGAATGTATGTATATATATATATATATATATATATATATATATATATATATATATATATATATATACCCCTCCTGTCCTACAATAAACGGCTCCCACTCCTGCTGTATCGAAGTACACAAGTTGTTCCTCACCCCCCCCGCCCCCCGCCCGACCCCCGGTTATTTTGCCCAGCTAGCCGGCTGCAGCAATCTCTGTTTATATGTTGTGCTGAGGATCAAAGCCTGGCCGCATGCATGCAAAGCGAGTGCACCAGGCTTGAGCCACATCCCCAGCCCCTCAGAAGCTCTTTCTAAATCAAAAGTTAGGCAGAGCATCACATAGCCTGTCAAAGGGTTTAGCAGCACAGTTTCTCCAATCTCTGCTGGTTAAGGCTTGCAGGGTTCACAAATGTACTTCATCATCTTTGGGAACTTATGCAAAAGCAGGCCTGGATGACTGCATAAGAACCATGTTACAGAGAACAGAAAAGAGAGTTAACATTGACTTCAGAAAACCAATAGCTGCAATATGGCTACACACCACCACTTTGATTAGGGTTGTTGTAATAGTGATTGCTTATGGACATTCATAAATATATTGAGCATTAAGAGATAAACATCCACCTAGGGTTAGGGTTAGACCTATATGCAGCTTTTTCAAGTGGAAATAACTATTTCCAGGGCAGCTCATAAAACCATCTGATACCAACAGCATATACATGTGCACTTGTAAGCAGTTGATTTGATTAAACCAAATTTTATTTTTGCAAAAAAAAATATTTTTTGATCAAAATTTATACCATATTAAACATTGTGTGACAGTAAGCTGTCCCAGAACCCTACTAAAAACATGTATAGTCAGGAATCTCTATTCATGATTCATTATTTATATTTTCATTTTTGTTTTTTCCTTTAAAAGAAGATTCTTTGCTTTGATGGTATTTCAGTATTTAAGGAATCTATGAATAGCAACAGAGATAACTCAAAGGGTTAACTGTATCTGACACATATTTGGATTTTTTAATTGCAGAACATTTTGATTAACTCTATTATTATTTATCACAGAAAAAAATGTCATGTAATCCTCCTGTAGATTATAACTCAATTATACTTTTTTGGAAAGCAAATGTTTTCATGGTTAAAATTGCCTTAGGGTGGAAGAGTAGGAGGTATTATCTCTATTGTGACTGGAAATATTTAGTGTACAACAGCATAATGCACTTTAACAGGATTTTTGTATTTTTTTCTTAAATGAATCAATCAAGGAGAACCATCAGACAAAGTAATGATCTAAATAAAATATTCCAAATGCCATTACTACTGGCATATGAATCACACATTGAAAGCATTGACTTCCTACTGCAGATATTTTTTAAATCTCCACTGAGTTCCATTTTGAAGGACCAAGTCATTATCATATAGGTAGGAAGGATAATAGGTACTCAGTTTACATTAGAGGGAAGAGAAGAAATTTAAGTCGCTCTGATCAATTCAAGCTCTTTACAGAATACTCTGTCAATAGACACACTATGAGGCAGCTCTAGTTGCATGTTAATCCTTCCATTTTTAAAAGGTTACCTGGCATGTTAGCTTCATGACTTCCATTAAAGCCCTTAGGAGTTGTACCATTACCATGTTTTGGAAAGAATGCCCTCTAATGCTATTGATTTTGATATTTTGAACTCAAGCACTGTTGTCCCTGTCCATGGACAACTACCCTGCCAAGTTCTAACAGAATTCTGTGTTACTGAAGTGCAGGATTAGTGTGTAAGCTTCTTTTTCAAATTAATCAGCTTGTCTGAGACAAATGTTTTATCTTAATACTGTTAGGAATGTCCCATGTCACGCTTATTTCCCATAATTAATGTACATAGATCAGAAATGCCAACAATAGGTTTTGCTAAAGTAAATGGAAAGCCAAGCCCCCAAACAAAGGGGGCCGTTGGGACATGGTCAAGTTTATTGCAGGAAGTGCAGTGTATCTGAACAGTGGTGACTTGACTAGGACATGGGAGTGGCAGGGCAAGTCAGGAAGCCAAGGGACCACAAAGAACGTTGCTGCACAGTCTAGGATATAGGCAACAGACATGTAGGAAAAATTAAGGAGTTCAATTGATGCCTAGTTTGTAGAAATGTCATAGAACAAGCCTATAAAGCAAATAAGGGGAAACTGTGTCATTAACTCTCATATGAAGGGCATTGATGGGCTATATAGCAAACTGGAGAACCCAACTAATGAGAACAGCAGTGACTTGAGTCCAGATACTTGTTCCTAAGCTGTGAGTCTTTCTAATTTTAAAAATGTACACTTGGGTATTTATATGAACTCTTCATTTTTAGGTACTAGTATCATTGTGTAGGCATCAAAGGACATATCAAGGCTAACTCTGTCCTTAAATGACCCTTTGGAGTCCTCTACCTTGGAAACTAGCACATGATTCTGGCTTGAATGAATGTATGTATGCTGGATGGATGAAGAAAATAAATGAGTGAATTAAGTAGAGAGGCTCTAAGGTGTTATGTGGCCTCAATTATTTATAATTGTAAGCTGAGCTAATATCATTACATGCTTCATGATAACTACATTTGAGGAAAATATTCCTATTTGATAGTATGAAGACTTGAATAGTTTTGAAGCTTTATTTACATAAAAAATCATGCTTTTATAAAAAAATATTTTATTCCTGGTCCATTTACTCAATTTTGTATTTGCAACCTGTATAAGTGACAATTATTTAGCAGGTAACACCAAGGTTCTCGTAGAAATATATATACTTTTTTAATTCACAAGTTATTTTAGAAGGACTTTGTGCATTGAAACAAAAGAATACTTAAATGAGTGCTCTGTATAAAAATAAACATGAATTATGTATGGAAGGTCAAAAAAAAGAGAAAGGAAAACAAGATAGTACAAGGTAGAAGGAAAGAAAGGCTAACAAAGAGGCCAATTACTATACCTGCAATAGAAAAGTTTTTGTTGTTGTATTGGTTTTTAGGTGTTTGTTTTATTTTTTGTTTTTGTTTTCTTCTTTAATTATTTGTTTTGCTTTTAATCTCCTTTTTTAGAAACTTCTTATTGATCCAGATTTCTTTTTCTAATACACCAGTTTAAGGTTAAAAATGTCATTGTGTGCATTTCTTTATATACCTCCCCCATGCATGTAGAACTTTTATTCTCTACAAGCTCAATGAAAACATACTTCCTCACTTTACATGGCCTCCTCATGTATAATTTTACTGCTAATTGCCTGATCCAAAATCAGTAAAACTAAAAAGAATCTCCAACTGCCGTCATACTTCATTGAAGCATCTCATCTAGTGACAAAAAGGCAACCTGAACAATTAATATAATAGGTCATGGATGTCTGTCATATGATGGGCATTGATGGGCTATATAGCTCAGGCTTTGAAGTTGAAATTCATAGATTATTTATAATAATGCCACTTTATTTTACCTTCATAATTTAGTCAATACATTGAACTTGTTAAGAGATGTTTCTCCATACACCTCAGCAGAAAAGGAGAGTCACAAAATTAAATAAGGAATCCAAAACCACATAGCTTTTGTTCCATAAGAATTAATAACCTCATGCATACTGATATTTTTCCTCCTTCTTGATACTGAAAATCAGTCTATATGGTGACAAGTCATGTCGGTCTTTACAGCCAAATAAAACTCTTATCAAAATATGAATATGCTCATATTAATACTGTCATTTGAAACCATGTTGTTGATAGTCAACTTTAATATTAATATTCCTTAAATTTCTGTATCTCTATTTTCATCATATTAAATTAATAATTTTTAATTCTCTTCAGAAAAATAAATTGAGAATTACTTGCTTCAACTGTCAGGATCTCATGTATGTAAAATTAAGGAATTACCTCATTCCTTTAACTCATATTCTGTACCTATATAGCAGCTCAAAAATATTAAAGTTATAAAATGATAGAACATTGGAATAATTAAACTACATTGCACTTTACTCTTCTTCATTGAACTGTGCTACAAACTAGAATTTTCCATTTCTCTTCCTCTCTGTTATGTTTAAATAGAGTAACCATTTAATTTAGTGTCCAAACTGATGCACTTTGTGAATGTAAAGAACAAGAAAATGGGACTACAGAGCTCACCAGGTTGTCCTGGGAAAACTCAGATTTCAGTCAGATTAGACCCCATGAGTGTGGTCCTTTCCTGTAACCTATGCTGAAAAGGATCAATCCGAGTTAGTTCTCAGTGATGCTGGTCTTGGGAGGTGAACTGTCACAAAACTGTAACATCACAGCTTAGTACTTTCTCAAAACTATCTCATATATTTGGGTTTTGTTGCCATTGGAAAACAGCAATGTCACTATTATATCTCTGAGATATAGCAAGTATGAAAAGACACATTTTTTCTTTGAGCATCAAGGTGAAAACATCTCTCTGAGGCTAGAACAGAGCAAAGAGTTAAGCAGTACTTCCCATCATTCTCTCTAGCCAAAACCTTTTGTCTGATTCCCCAAATCCACTCCATAACCACTGATAAGTCCTATGAACATGAAGTTTCAACCAAATCCATAATGGTTCATGTACATACTATATTTTGAGAGTCAGTGATTTACATTAAGTATAAATACTAACATAATGTAATTTCTAACTGCTACTTTCTTAGCCCTTTCCTTGGCTCATTTACTATTTTAACAGGTGCAAAAACCATCTACTAATTTGCATTTTATTTACAAGTTTAGGCTAAATTAAAGTACTTTCAAGGCTTTAAAAAGTATTTTCTTGGGCTGGAGTTGTGGCACTTGCCCGCCATATGTGAGGCTCGATCCTCAGCACCACATAAAAATAAAGTATTGTGTCCATCTACAACTAAATACATTATATTTAAAAAATTATTTCTCTCCCAGCATCATTGGCTCTGTCTCTCCCTCCCTTCTGTTCTATCCCCCTTCTGTTTATTTTTCTTTCTCCTCTTAAGAAAAGATAAATTTACTAGCACTTTCCTTACATGCTTGATCATTTTTTCTCATTATCTCCACTAGAAAAATATAAAATGTGTTTTCAATAAATTGAACAGTGACAATACATACTCCTTTCACCAATTAAAAAGTTTTCCTCCAAGCATTTTATCTGAATTGAACATGCAAAATCCACACTCCCTCACTTACTTTATTCTTTGCATGCTGTGCTGTAAGAAATCTGTCGGTTACAGATTTCAGGGCTTCAGGCTCAATGGCCTTACCACCTGGCTTTGACAGAATTCCTTACAACAAAGCATCATAAGACTTGAGAGCAAGATCTCTGCTGATTCATCACTGTATTCCAAATAGCTCCTAGCAAAATGTCTCACATGGGGAAGACACCCATTAATATTTGTCAAATGAATGAACACAAAAAAAGAAAAACCTGAGCTTCCAATTGTCACACTGGCTCATCAGTGAATCAAACAGATGAAGAAACCCTTTCATGGCATAAATGAGAAAAACAGCTTTGCTCTGTATAACAATATAACATTGTATTTAGGAACTAAGTTGGATTCTTGTAAGTGTTATGATTTTGAAAGTGAAAAAGAATGTTTTGTGGAAATCAATCATTTGAAATACTGCCAGGAAACTTTCTGAACTAGTTATTGTTACTTTTATTACCCAAATCCATGAGAAGTTAGGTGGTATACCTAGAGATATCTGAGGGACATGATTAGCAAGCATTTGTTGAAGTTTTACTGTTTACATGGTGCTATTTGAAAATGGCATAACAAATTTAAAAGATATAAAATGCATAAGCATTTCCTTCCCCTGTAGCATACTACCTTGATGGAAGGCAAGATTCAGAGCACAATTAGAGAACAATTTAAGACTCTGTACAACAAAGTGCTAAATTGAATGTAATTAAGCACATTTTCCATTAAAATTCCAAACAATGAGAAATCAGAAGGGAAAAGATTGATGTTGGCTGCCAGCAAAATGAAGCATGCCAAAATTAATTGAAGATGGAATACATAGGATTTCAAATTCTATTATGAGTGATATCATGGGGTATGTCCCCAATAGATTTTCAGCTTAAATTTTCCCTTGTAAAATGGTCATAATATATGATTTTATATCAGAATTTTTTTGTAGGCCATTTTGAAGAACTCTTACTTTATAAATTTAAGACAGACAACCACAGTTACTTCAAAAAGGAAAACAAAACAAAACAAAAATAACATTTTCTATTGTGCAGCATGATTTCCTTGAAAATATTTGTTTGCTGACAATTTTTACATAGTATAGAAATTCAGTTTACAGACATTGGTTAATGAGGGTTAATTTACAGCTATTAGAAAACAATGACACGGTCTTTTTAAGGGAGTTGCTTCAGAAAGGAGCACATGGCCACCTTTGACTCCAGTGGTTTTATTGCTGTGTTGTGTTTGTAATGTCAGTGTCTTTTCTTGAGAGGAACTCTTAGGAAATGAAGAATTTTGAAAGCTCAGGTTTTGTTCAAAGGTTAGGATCATACATTTTCTTTCATATGCTGAAGCTACAGAGGAAAAAAACAGGAGAAGAAAGGAAGAGGGATCTCATGAAAGTCTGAGGAGATCAGTAGAGGAAAGTGAACAAAGGTGAGAGGTGGGAAGGGAGGAGGGGAGTGCTGGGGAGTGACATTAGCTAAATTACATTATTATATTGTGTGCACATACAAATATGTAACACAAATCCCATCAGTATCTATAGCTATCATGCACCAATAGAAAAATGTGGAGAAAAAAAGAAAGAAAACAAAAAGATGCAACATGATCTATATTTCTGAGGAAATAAATTCATGCTATCTTAAAGTTAAAAAACAAAATTAAAAAAAAGATTAGTGTTTGGACTTTAGCAAAGAATTTTTTTGAAGGAAGGTCTCAAGTTTAGGTAATTGCTACTTTTCATTTAGCTTATGTACATATTTAAATTTTCAATTTGGCCTCTATTTTAAAGCCTCACAAAGTGATAATACCTCTTTGCACCTCCCAAAACTTTATATTCATAAATACTTCTTGGAAATACCTTGATCTCAGAGCAAAGGAAAGCTTTTCATGTCTGTCTTTTCCCAAGAGTCTTCAGTTTTGTTGTTTTTTTGTTTTGTTTTTGTTTTGTTTTTTAATGTGGATCACATTATCTGCCCAAAGGAGAGTTGAATTATACAGGTGAACAGAGCAGAAGTGAAAGTTTGAGTAAGTTGAGAATCACCCCTCTATTTGTGTTTGCCTTTAGTTACTAGAATGTCAGTACTATAGTCCCTGACACTGCATATTTTTTAAAATGCAACTTCTGCTAGAGTTTTTCATGAAGTACTAAACAGCTTCATAAAATTGACCAACATCCTCTTTTATTGTACATTCATTAGTTATATCCAGAGGGAAGAGAACTTTTCACTAAAGGAAACAAAGTCCACAATCTCTAACATTTAACCTAGGTGATAGTGCTTAATGATAATAATAGAAATCATATTGACTTTTTAAAAAAATGCTTCTTTAAAAGCAGACCTTAGAGACATGGAGAAGTAAAATGAAAAAATAACTTGATAATTTCATCTTCACTAAATAACATCCATGCTCACACAAAGATTTGGCAAATCAGTGAACCTATCATGAAGCGCTCTGCTCACATCACCAGCCCCATTCTTGCTCCTTCCAAAGAAGGAGTTAGAATCCATGTTTATGATTTTGTACTATATTTCAAGTAAAGACCACAATCAATCTGCTAATGATTAAATATTTATGTAATTGTACCACACAAATAGGAAATTAATAATTTCTAATGGTATTTTGAGGTCATTCATAAATGTAAGTTTGAACTCTCAGCAACACAGAGAAGTGACATCATGGAATGGAAAATTTAGGGTTTCTTGGAGTTAGAGTTGATACTAGAAAACAAATTAAGTGGTATATAGAAGGAGAAATTGGAATTCTATAAAAACCTGTCATCAAGCTTATCATTTATATTGGTTTTGGAATAATTCAATTAGTCTATGTGAAGGCACCAGACTTAATGCTCATTTGAAATACTGATGCAGTGTGATTTAACTATATATTATTGAAAAATTAGACAAATTTAACAGAGTTGATTTGAGCAAAGAAAAATTTATGAATCAAAAATAAGGGGGATATTTTTGAAAATAGGTTCAGAGAACTTTTATAGGCTAAAAACAAAATCAAGTAGCAAAATCACTTGATTGGCTACAACTAGCATCTGCCTTGATTTGGGAATGGTGTTGCATGATGATTTAGTTACCAGTGATTGGCTAAAACCCAGCTACTTGTGATTGGCTGAAATTTGTTAGAATCTTAAGTGTTAAGTGACAGTTTGTTCACATATAGTTAGGCTATAATTTCTCAAGTGGAAACTGAGAGCAAAGACACAGTCTCAGGCTAATGGACTCTTATTTAAAAATATTTATGATCTTTGGCTTAATACTACCCACTGTATTGAAGAAAAATCTTTCTAATACATACACATGCAAATATTTATGTACATGTGAAATATGCCTGTCTGTTTATATGTTTCTATTGGTATATATAAAGTAGGTCTATTAATAGATACAGATCTCTTGCTAACAAACAAATTAAAAAGAGCTAGTTGTGATATTTCCTTTTCCATATCAGATGAATCAACTTTGGGCTTTCTTGGATCTCTTTCAATGCTGCAGATTTTCTTCTATAATTAGTCTTTAAGAGATTTTATGTTTTGGATATGAGGTGTGCCCCTGAAGCTCAGGTGTGAGACAATACAGGAATTTCAGAGGTGAAATAATTAGATTATGAGATCTGCAACCTAATCAGTAGATGAGATTACCCATTTGATGGATTAATAATTATAAAGGATTACTGTACTGGGTGAAAACTGTAGGCAGATAGAGAATGGTTGGAGGAAGCAGATCACTGGGGGCATGCTCAGAGGCTCATATGCAGTCCCCTGGCTCCCCCTCCTCTCTCTCAGCTTCCCATCCTTAGTGAGTTGAGTCACTTGCTACATCCTTCCTCCATCATGTTCTGCCTCACCTCAGGCTCTGACATACTAAACCAAAATAAATGTTTTCTCTTCTAGTTTGTCCTTGTCAGGTATTTTGGTCACAGTCATGAAAAGCTGTGCCTTGTTACACACATAAGGGTAAAGATTGCTATTTATTCCTGGTAACTTCTACCCCCAGCACTTAATATGTAATTGGCATAATCAGGGACTTCATAACTGGTTCATAAATTGAAAGATACTGTCTTCCACATCATTCTCTTTATGAAGATGGAGATGATGGGTGTTAATGTATGTGCAGAGGAGGGAAGTATATCTGTATGGAGTAGAAAAAGCCCCTGAAGACAATAATTCAAATATCTACTAAAACTAGACAAGCAGTGTGGTCATGAAGGGGGATAGTGGTGAAAGCAGGAGTGTGCTGTCCCACAAAGCACACAAATTATTACAACAATTTCCTATGGAACATGGGCTGGCTCTTCTTAAATCTTCCATTTCCAAAGCAAGAAATACAAATATTTATGAGGAAACTTCCAATTTTTAAATACCGGCAAGCAATTTGGAATATGTTTTAAAACACTGTACCTGACATTCACCCTACCACTCCCCCCCCCCAAAAAAAAAAAGGTTTCCTGTAAATCACATTCAACCCAGGGCTGAGAGATTTTTAGACCTCACTCAGAGAAATGGAAAAGCTGAGGAAGAGGGTCAAGATGTTAATTAGGCAGCACTGTTGGCCACAGGCAGGTTCCTATAGGGTTTATTTCTTCACCTCACTGTCACCTCGATTCTGAGTGGTAGTTTTAATGACAGTTGAGTGAGAAAACATGTGTCCATGCAGTCTTGTCAATCTGTGGTAAATGATAACAATCTGCTGCATCTATTCTGTTGTGGTTCTTTGGTTGAAACAATGGGCTTGGGAGTATTTGTTAGTGGTTTAAGAGCTTGGAAACCTCAATGTAAGTGAACATAGGAATTGTTCAGGACAGGGATATACGGGTGAGGCAGGAAACCAAAATGCCACCTCTGATTTCAGTTATTGTCTGGGATGCGAACTATGCGCCTAGTTACCTGACCAATATTTCCTCTCAATTTAAATGATCTGATGAAAAATAAATAAACACTGTTTCTAACAGCTCTAAACTAACACAAAAATTCTCTTACAGCCATATTTGGAGAGTAAAATGAAAAAGAAAAGGGAAAGGAAGTCAGCCAAGATGCTCATTACAAAGCTTGAGGTTAAAGTCAGTTTTACTTTATTTTTTCATCACTCACTCTTGAATAGTTTTACAGGATGGTTTGAAAGAATCTGGGAGGAAGAGAAACCAAAGCTTCTCCAGATGTTAGAAATTATAATAGAATATCTGTAAACTCATTCAGTTGTAGAATCCCTAGAAGTCATGATATGTGGGAAATTTTAAAAGGCATCTGGAAGCTGTAGCATGGAGGAGTGGGTGGGAAGCACGGAGATGATGAACATGTCCCCTGCTTGGTCCCCCACCTCTGCCCACCACCTCCTTTGTGCTTCTCACTAACATGTGCACAGTATTCAGGAGGCTCACATTCTTTCTTTGCTTTTCTTTTTGTTTTGTTTTTTAATAAACATACTACTCATCGTTTGAACTCACAGATTTTACATCCACGTTTATGAGGTCATTTTCCACCTGGAGAGTCTTTTATTCATCTTTAAAAATTCTTCTTCAAAATGAACTTAAAAGAGCCAGATATGGGGGTGGCCTAGAGCTTAGACGCTGAGACCAAGCCTCCTGTGTATGTCTCTATTTCCCATCTCTCACTACATGCATGACTCTGGGTCTCATTTTCCTTATCTCGAATTAAGGTAGAAATCTACCTTAAAGTAAGTAATCTACTTTAAAGATAGATTTGAATTTTGAAATAATAATCAGTAGATACAGAGTGCATGGAAGGGTTCTAGTCATATAGTAGCACAGTGTAATATTAACTGTTGTTATTATACCTCATGTTTTAACCGCTCCTCTGTGAATCTAGACATGAGCCCTAGAAAAATCCTAGCATTTTTTTTCATTTTAAAATATTTGTTCTAAATAGTTATACATGACAGTAGACTAAATTTTGACATATAATACATAATGGAGTATAATTTCTTGTTCTTCTGGTTGTGCATGCTGTAGGATTTCACTGGCAATGTAATCCTATATGCACATAGGATCATATCTGATTAATTCTATTATCCTTCTTACCCCCACATTCCCACCCCTCCCTTTACTCCCCTCTGTCTAATCCAACATACCTCTATTCTTCCCTAGCACCCCCATCATGAATTAGCATCCACATATCACAGAAAATTTGGGGCCTTAGTTTCTTTGGAATTGGTTTATTTCACTTAGCATATTTTCTAGTTCCATTCATTTACTGGAAAATGCCATAATCTGATTCTTCCTTAAGGTGGAGTAACATTATATTGTGTATTTATACCACATTTTTTTAATCATTCATCTGTTTAAGGACATCTAGGTTGGTTCCACAGTTTAGCTATTATGAATTGAGCTGCTAGATACATTGATGTGTACAGTTTAGGAGTATGTGATCTGGATCATAGCATCTTTAGGCACTTGTTTTTTAAAACAAATTTCTATATTTGACTTTTTACTCACAAATGCCTGAGCACTGTATTATGATATTTATTTACATATACTCATAAGCTCTAGGCTAATCAATGGTTCAAACAAGATCATACTCTTTTCTTGTATTATCTAGAACTTACTCTAGTGCCATGCATTATGCTCAAAAAATATCAATCTAATGGTTGAATGAACAAAATGCATATGGGAAGTTGGTTTTCGTACTACTTTGTACCTTGCATCTCAATTAAATATGCATTAAATATTGACTTATTGTGGTTTGAACTTATTGTCATGGTAAAAGGTGAGCTATTATCTTTCCCAGACTGATAGTTTATTCTGGGTAAATATTGTTTCTATGTTACCACTTTACATCACTTCTCTTAGTGAGTCCTGAGTTTTCTGATTTTAAATTACAGCATTATCACATACTTTTCTCTGTACTCATAAAATTTCTGTTTGATACTAGTTCTTTTGGATCTCCCAAGAACAATTTTGTCCTGTTTGGGTTTATGTTCAGGAGGGATCAGATAATAACTTTACCAACTACATTTCTGTGAGGTCTTTAAATTTGACCACAAATTTAAAATAAACAATGAATAAGGGGCTGGGGTTGTGGTTCAGCCATAGAGTGCTTGCCTATCACATGTGAGCTGGTGGGTTCCATCCTCAGCACCACATAAAAATAAATAATTAAAATAAAGGTATTGTGTCCAACTACAACTAAAAGGAAAAAAATGGAAAAAAAAGAGAATGAATAAAATTCTAAGTGGCACTTCTACTGGCTTTTTTAAAGGCATTTGACCACAAAAAGAATATTTATAATGCAGAAGAGCTGACTCACAACAAGTTCTACCACAACCTTGTATGTCATCATTGTTCTATTTTAATAGTGTAAGAATTGGGAAAAGAATTTCCTTACCACTATTGAATTCCTAACTTCAATCTGAAAAATAAATTATGTATTCACAATAAATAAAAATTCACTAGGGAAAATTAAGGAAGCACTGTTTTGTGCTAGAAAAGTTTCAACTAAACACCTTTTATTATTATATGTTTTATCATTATTGCTATTGGAAATAGCTCATTTAACTATTACCCAACTTCTACTTCTTCTAAAATATTTTTCTTCAGATTTTTATTGCCTTTATTAGTTTGGTCTTCTTTGGTGACCCTAGAGTATCAGAATTAAAAGGCTTCAAATTTAGCCTAGAATATTAGTTGAAGGAATGGAAATCATTTACCTGGGAAAAGAATAAGATTAAGAAAATTAATAAGGGGCTAGGGAAGTAGATCAGTGGTAGAGCATTTTTGTAGTATGCACAGGGCCCTGGGTTCTATCTGCAGCACTGGAAAAATAAGAATAAAAAAATAAAGTAAAAATTTAAAAGTTAATAGGATTAAAACAAAGTGAGAGTTAAACATTAAGCACTTACTTTAAATTGTAGACACATATAAGTAACATATAGATTTACCTGGGTCTTTATAACATATGTACTTATTTCCAGATTGCTTGAATATGACTGTCCATTGAGGTAGGCATTCAGGTGAGTCCACACCTGCCTTTCTCTCCTAACTAGGAAACTAGACTCATAATGTGACTAAGACTAAAGATATAGATAATTTTGAACACTTTGCTGTCAGTACTATTTAGAAGATAAATTATTTCTTTTATCAACTTTAAATTCTACAGTGTGTGTAGGCATCCACTGAATTTCAATCTCACTTGTAGCTGAGAAACAAATAGTGAAATTTCCACAAGGATTCCAGTTTCCTTCACTTCTTAGAATTACCATTCATTCTTAAACTTCATATGAAGGTCATGCCATTTATATTTTTAAATATCCAACTGCTCCACATAGTGTGTATATATTTGGGTTTGATTATACAAATTGTGGTAAGTTTCATTTGAATTCCTGTATTTGCAGTAGAAGGTGGTCTTAGTTATATAATCAGAGTTTTCATGTCATAATTGCTAGAGAAAAAATCTAGAATCAGATAACACAGATTACTTTGTAATAATTAAAAGAGAAAGTCTCCCTTTTTAGTATTTGTGATACAGTGGTAATTTATTTTTAGATAAATTAAATTCACATATAAGTCATACTGAATAGCATTCACTTATTTTTTTTATATGCTTGCCTGATGGTATAAGTAATAAAAACAGAAATATTCAAACAATGAAGTTACCAGCCTGAAAATTACAAAAGAATTCCATGTGAAGATTGAATTCTTGAAGTCTTGTACCCCTAAGGCAGCAGAGAATAGGGGAGGCTGAAAGTCAGTGGGCCCTGACTTTAGTTACCACTATGTATAAGTTACATATTGTATGGTTTAAAAATCTCTGGAGCAGCACTTTCTTCCCCTATGATATGAAGCTTTTGAGTCAGATGATCTTTAAGGTCACTTTTAAGCTTTATGAATATATGGATTAAAATTTTTAAATACAAAGCCCAGGAAAGATAAAATGACAATACCTAAAAGTAAGTAGAAATCTTAAAGAGAGTAGAGCTTCAAATCATTTCCAACCACGTGTCTCTAATGATGATTACTAATGTGATTATTATCTGTTATTTGCATGGGAGAGTCTGGATGAACATTTGACTTTTGGGCACTCCAACTATGAAAGTGAGGGTCATAAGATCACTGATGGGAATTACACTGTCAAACTGACATGTTCAAGAGCCAAGAACTGAAAAGACACCTAAAAAAAAAACAAAAAGCAGGTGGGTCTTATATCAGCAGGATTACAATGTACCTCTTTGAATGTTTCAACATATCCAAAGCATGAATGTGTTGAAAAATAGTGGAATTTATCAATCTCAGAAGAATAGAAAAATGAGAGTTAGTTCCAGAATGGGGGCAGAACCCATGCAAGTATAGTCCAGTGGGAAGTGAGGCTGAGTGCTTTTGGTATTTCCATGTCAATAACAAGACCATTGTGAGATGAATACATCACAGTATCTTAACTGAGGCTATTAGATTTTTCATTCATCCAACTCCCCTTGTTCTGGCTTCCTGCTTACCAAGCTACCTTCTTATCATAATCTCGCATTTCATGCATGTCTGCCTACTGGGGGAAAGTGAACTTCAGCTATGTACTTTGAATATTTTCTGTCCTATCACACTGATTTCTTATGGAAAATTAAAATAGGTTTCTGATTATGAATTGGCTTCCCATAAGCCTGATCACAGGGAGATCATGCCAGTGTGACTATTCTAGTCCATAAAGGTATTATTTTTTATTATAAATTAATAAATAAATACCCTGATCTCATAGCCATTTTGTTAACATAAAACCATACTCAGGACATGAAAAGTCAAGGATGCCAAGAAATGCCTGTTCTTCAAAGCAGAGGGTTGAGGTGGTTAAGGCACTACCTCGTGAGGTCTTACCTTGACCCATCTGGCTTGTCTTCAAATGACATTGTGTTTCTCAACCTCTTTCAAAATATGGAGAGAAATTTGACCAAGTGAATCTTCTTTTGTAGGTTGTAGACAGTTAATTTGGGAGTAGATGAATATCCAAAATGAAAGTACCTTAAATATCTTTCCATTGTACTGACCCAGCATGTATAAGGTCTTCAAGAAGAATTGCTAAACAATGAATATTTAACTTCTGGTTCTTTCTCATTCCCCACAAATATGGAACATTCAAAAAAAACAAAGACTTGATGTCCAGTACTTAGTACACTGCCTTAAAAAAAAGATGCCACTAAATACATGTTAAATAAATGGGCTTATTCATACTTACTATCACCTCAATCATTCATCATTTTAATTTTAAGCAGGTAACCACAATTTATATTCTATTAAAAAGATCAGGGATATTTCAGCTTGAGAAATTTCTTCCCATTTTACTTTTTTCATTTTTTTTAATTTATTTTTTTTATTATTGGTTGTTCAAAACATTACAAAGCTCTTGACATATCATATTTCATACATTTGATTCAAGTGGGTTATGAACTCTCATTTTTACCCCTTATACAGATTGCAGAATCACATTGGATACACATCCACATTTTTACATATTGCCATATTAGTGACTGTTGTATTCCGCTACTTTTCCTATCCTCTACTATCACCTTTCCCCTCCCCTCCCATCTTCTCTGTCTACCCCATCTACTGTAATTCATTTCTCTCCCTTGTTTTTTTTTCCCCTTTCCCCTCACATCCTCTTATATGTAATTTTGTATAACAATGAGGATCTCCTTCCATTTCCATGCAATTTCCCTTTCTCTCCCTTTCCCTCCCACCTCTCGTCCCTGTTTAATGTTAATCTTTTTCTCATGCTCTTCGTCCCTGCTCTGTTCTTATTTGCTCTCCTTATATCAAAGAAGACAAAAATAATGATCTAACCATTTGCTTTATCATAGCTTTAGGACATACTTCATTACTCAACTATTTAACTTTACACCTTAAATTTCTCCATCTCTGCGTCTTGTCTCCTCTGATTTATATGCTCAAGTATCTTCCAAATTCGCAATGTAATTCCTTGCATTATTAGTCTTTCTCTCTCTTCCAAACAAACTTTAGTTTCTCAAACACAGCCACTCCCCAGACTGGAGTGCTGACCTTATTCACCCTACACTCTCCTTTTTACTTACTGTTTTGATAAAAGGCCTGAGTTCATCTTCGCCCTTTCATTTCCACTGAAGTCAGACCTACATTTCTATAAGCTTCCTGGAAATCAGATGATACCATGCAGACAACTCCTGTATAATAAACTTGTCTATAACAGATAGAAGAACTTTTTTTGTTTTTTAATCTTCTGTTTGTTACATTTCCCACTTTAGTAAAGAATGACAACATTTTATCATTTGCTTGGTTTAGAAAACTTGAATATTCCTCCTCCCTAAAGCACCTTGATGTCAAGCATAGCCACTGTTACATATACCATGGTATTAAAAAGCATTTCTTCAATCTGTCTTCAAAGGATTGAACTGAGCAGGTGAACTTTCTTTAGAATTCCATTTTAATTATCTATTGAATATTTACTTTTACCCCTTTACTAGTTTTTTTTTTAAAGTTTTCATTGTCTATATAAATGAATTTGGCAATTTACAGTGTAATACTTCACATAAAATCTTGGTATCTCACCACCATGTAGATCTATTACCTATACATCATGTTTTATGAAACGGTTATCATATATATTTTAATTACTTACATTATAAACTCCAAAGCACAATGGTTACATTTTAACATTAAAGTCATAAACAAATTAAAGAAATTAGGAGGAAAATATAGTGCTTTACATTTACCCAGGTGTTCATCATTTGAATGTTCTTAATTCCTTCCTAAAGATCTGAATTTCCATTTTTCTGTACTTAATTTCATCTTTAAAATCTTCCTATGCTATTCCACATAGGACATATCTTCACTTCCCCTCTATTCTAAAAGAATGTTTTCACTGAATACAGAATTCTGAATTATGGCTCTTTTCCTCTTAGTACTTTAAAAGCATGATTTCAGTGCCTGCTGTCTCCACTGTTCTTGATACAGTATGCCAGAGAAATGTCTTTAGGTTCACATTTTAGTTGCTTGTCTGTAATGTCCTTTGATTTGATTTTCCTCATATTTATCCTACTCAAATTTGTAATTTTATACCTTTCCTCAGATTTGGGGTAATTTTAGCCATTATTTCTGCAAATATTTTATCTGATCCAATCTCTCTTTTCTCTCATTTTATGAGTATAATTACATAGATATTAGACCTTTTGATATTGATTCCCAAGATTCTGGGCATTTTCTATTTTAATTCTTTCTATTCTTCAGATTGAATACGTTGTTCTCTCTTCATGTGTACTGATTCATCTCTCTGTCACCTTCAATCTGCTATTGAGCATATCCAGTGATAATTTTTAGTACTAGAATTCTGATTTTGTTCTTTTTTATACTTTTTACCTCTTTGTAAAAATATGCTATCTTTTCGCTCATTAAGAGTATGAGTGTGTTTGTGTTTGTTTGTGTGTGTTCATCCCCATGCTTTAATATGATATGCGATGCTTTAAAATCCTATTAGTTCGAAAATATGTTAACACATGGTTGATTGTTTTTCACTTGAGAGTATTCAAGTTTTCTTGACTCTTAATATATGGATTTATTATGAGCTGTACCTGAACATCATCATTTTTACGTTGTGACAACAGGATTCTGTAATCTTTCTCTGAAGAGTGTTTGCTTTTTATTTTTTTTATCTGTTAGTTTTAGTAAGCATTGAATTTGGTTGAATTCAAACTACAAAACAAACTCTTAAAGGGTTGTTGAAATCACCATTTGATTCTTTAATTTTTGTTTGGAATCTTTCATATGTGTGTGTGGTTCAGGGGACATCCAGAGATTTAGGAAGATTCATAAAGACAATTTGAGTTTCTTCCTCTCTATCTTCTTTGCTGCATTTGTGCTTACTTCCCAATACTTGTTGTTGCCCTTAACTTTGTGCTCTTGTTCTTCTGTCCAGGAGACTATGGGGTTTAATTAGAACTATATACACTACAAGCAGTATGCTATTTCCTCTAGTTGTTAACTCCTCTCCACTTCCTGCCTGTACTCCACTTCCTGCCTATGCTCCACTTCTTGCCTGTGCTCCTCTACCTTTCATTCTGCATTTCACTTAGATATAAGGTAGGTCATTATGTGAAGGAACATTAGTCTGACACTAGCTTACTTGATCATATAAGAAACTGGAATGTGTTTTCATTAATTGAATGTATTAAATACAGATGTCCTATTTTTTGCAGTACATACTCATTACTTCAATAATCTAGTCTCTGCTGTCACTTTCTGGGTAAAACTCTTCTTTTTTATGTATTTATTTAGGCATCTTCCTTCTCCTCCTGAAAAGAACTGACCAGGATGTATTTAGTTGAGTATATTTGTTTACAGATCTGATTATGCTACTTCTTAAAGAGAATGGCTTGACATAGATATGCTTTTCCTCACTAGAGTTCAACAGCTCTCCCTTTCTCAAAGAATAAAGTTCCAGATTGTGGTGTCATGAAAGGACATGATCTTGGGAGGCAGATAAATCTGAGTTTGATCTCAAGATATGTCATGGACCACCTTTATAGCCTTAGTCAAGATGTTTATGGATACTAGGTTTGTCACTTATTAAATAGGGAGAATAATATTTGTCTCAAAGAATAATTGGGGGAATTGATAAGTAAGTTACAAATGAAGTAGCTCTCCAGTACCTGGTAATTAATTAGTTAGTGCTCAATAACTGGTTATTATTTTAAAATATAAAATCAAAATCTTTTCCTCCCTTATTCAAGATCTTCCTTGATCTGGTTTCAAATTAATTTCTCATCTATTCTCATGTTTTTCCTATTCATCCACACTATTCAAGTCACTCAGTTTCATAAAAAAACATGTCTCATATTTTCCCAGTATGAAGGTGTTGTTTAAGCCATTCTCTCCTTCTCTCATTTCTGCTTGATGAATTTCTAAGTATCCCTCAAGGACGTCTTAAATATCATATCTGCACTGAATCTTTCCAAGACCTTCTAGCCATATAAGTCTCTTTAGCATAATTTGACCTAATCAGGTTCTAGTCCATATTATATTACTTCATAGGCTTATGTTAAGTTACTTATTTGCTGAATTATCAACTTCTTCAGTAAAAGTAATCATTCATACCCAAGATATTTGCTACATTGAAAGAATAGGATATATACTATAAAAATCATAACTGGATTTATGAGTCTAAAACATTTGTTTGGTCATACAGATAGTTACTATGATAGCACTATACAATTCAATTATCATAAATTAGAAGATTGATTAGAAGTGGCATACTAATAAAAATGGATTTGACAAAAGATTGATTTTTGGCACATTTACAATTATCTGTGGATGATTTAAATAATAAGTTGAATCAGACATCCAGCTGGTGGAATTCTGAGAGATACTAAGGCATGCATAAGGAACAGTTAAAGACAACTTCACAGTGTAGGAGGCAGAGGGTGAAATATATTTCTAAGAGTTGCACAGTTGAATACAAAAGTGGTATTTTATTAAAATAATGAATGTAGTGAATAATAGAGCACAATTCTGTGCAAATTTTTATCAGCAATAGCATCAATTTTAAAATTACTAATTTCTCCCTAATTTTTATTTAAAGGTTCTGGTACTAAGGTCATTAATATCTTATTTTAGATTATTTAAGTAAAGAACATATTCTTTTTTAAAAATGTCCTATAAATTCCTCTCTCATGACCATATTTAAATACTTAGAGATTTATGCCTATTTATTTTGCTTTATTAGGTTGTTTTTCAATAAAAGAGACAAGGCATTAAATCCAAAATCCTTTTAGTAATGTATCTAAATCTAGAAAAGAAATATATATATATATCCAAAAGACAAATATATTCATCAGGAAAAATGTGGTGGCTATAAAGAACAAATTCATAAATTATTTTAATGCCTTGGTGGATAGGGAAAAGAAACCATTAATGGAAACCATATTTTGAGACAGTGGCATGTAGACTCACTAAATATAGCAACAGAGATAAAAGTGGTTCATGTGTTACCTTCATAAACCACTTCTTTTATATAGTGTGCCTTGATATACTTGATATCTTAATCATGTTCTAGACCAGGTATTTCTATGAAAATGAATTTTTGAAACAAAATACTGGTTTATTTTCAATGAATTTAATAGAAAGACAAACTATCTAAGTTCTTTTTACAAAATTTTTCTTTTAAAAAAGAAAAACTATTCTCCTAAAAGTTTCTGGAAAGGTTTTCACTTTAATCATCACATTTAAGAAAGAGAATTACATAACATAATTAGAACATGTCATGAAAACCAAATTATTTTCAATTTTGATTCATTATTGGAGAATCAAAGAGACATACTTGTGCACAAAGGAAAACACACACTTGAACAGTGCACACCCACATTGCCTGAGTTTTGCAAGGATCCTCAGCCTGAGCCATGTTAGCATTATAATTCCATTTCTATTAAAAAGGAAGAGGGAGTTTTCTACCAATATTTTTTTTTCTTCTTTAGATGTAGGTAAATAAATGTTGATATTTAAAGATTGTGGGTAAAGAAATGGTTTTAACTACTTCTGAAAAATAATTGCTGCAAATGAGGTATCATATTCTTAAAGCTTCAAGTATCATTGTCATAAAACTGTGAAATAATTTTAACAGATGTTTTCTAAATAAACTTTGATAGATTCGAAAATCATTCAGTTCTTCCAAATAGTAATTGCATTTCAATTGCGGAGGGAAAAATCCAAAATTCTTAAAGTAAGTAATTGTATGCTGAAACTGGAATGCATCTATGTTTGGCAAATCCTGTCCTTTTACTGAGGCCAGTTCTCGAAAAAGTGCTACTGCTTTGGTGATGAAAGCATTGGAGGTTCTAAGATGACAAACGAAAATCTGACAAATGGCCTGGCTAGGGAAACAGTCTGTACCGGCACTTTTTCTGCATTGAATTGTACCTTCCAAACTTACAGTGTGAAAAATAATTGGTATGGAAAATGTGTAATGATTTTCAGTGTTACATATTCTTTTTTACAAGAGAAAAAAATGTCTTTCTGCTAGAACTAGGAATCAGTGTGACATCATTGAGAACACATGGCTATAGAGGTAGACTTTATTTAAAATTCTACTTGTGCCATTTATTTGCAACATAGTTTTACATTTCTTAAAAACACTAGGCTCAGGATCCTAACTGGCTTATTGTGAGGGTTAATAAGACAGTGCCTGCTTCCAATCAGGCACTCAAATAATGTTAAATTAGAAAATGGTATTTTAAGGCTGTGTGGTTCGTTATAGATGCCTACAAATATTGGAATTATTTTCCTCTGATGTGACTTTGTGGAAAGGAATACATAATACCAGAGAACCAGATGATTCTCCAGGTTTCTGATTTTTCTGTGATACATGAGAGACACCTTTTGGATAAGTGTTACTTTAGAGTTTGTTGAATTATCTTTCTTCTTCAGATCATTCATGCAAAACTCATGTATATATAATCCATTTTTAAAAAAATCTAATGTTTCATCTTTATTTTTGGTTTATAAACCTCATCTAGGCAAAAATTATTTATTTATCCTCTAAGTTTTACAGCTGAAACATTACTATTCTCATTTACAAATGAGAAAAAAACTGAAACTTTCAATGATGAACTCATCTTTTAAGTGATAGAAATGCTTGATTTATGGCTCTAAATCCAGTGTTTCTTTTTCTACAACCTACTGACACCAAATTCCCAATATTCTAGGAATTTTTATGGATCACTACTGTATGCTCATAGAGCCTGGGAAGCAGAAGTTGGAAACTAATAAATCCATAATTTCTACACAATTTCACATTGGCTATTGCTGTTAATGTAACACTAATTCCTTTCATAAACTAAGCTGAAGGTTTTGAAGATACCACTGCCTATAGCCTGTCTCATATGGAACACTAAGTCTTTTAGCAGTTGTGTATGATCAAGTTAAATTTATTAGTCCCTAATAAAATAACAAGCTCAAATGCTTGGAGGGGTTTTCACAGAATAAAAATAAATCAGCATAGCCTACTGAGGCTAGAAAGATATTCTTTTAACTCCTGCTAAAGAAAACTAGCAATAATTTGCCAGAGGGAACAAAAACAAGATTAGAAGCTGTCTCCACAGAGGTAGTGAACTTCAAAATCTTGACACAATAAATAGGCAATACTTAGGGTTGCTATTTAAAGTAAAAGCCATCTTTATTTTCTCTCTCTCTAGAAATTCTGTTTGTGAGCTAGCCGTAAAACAGTGGTTCTCACCTTTGGCTGCACATTGGAATAAGCAAGGGGAGCTCTAAGAACATAGTAAATCCCAAGTCTTTCTTACTCCCAGAGACTGTGATTTAATTAGTATGGAGTGCCACTGGACAGAGGAAGGTTTCAAAAGCTGTTGCTGTGCAGGTGATTATAATATGCAGCCAAGGTTGAAAACCCACTGATCTAAGGCAATTTCTTCAGCATACATTGATAGAATTTTAGCCTAACAGGATACTAACGTTTATAAAGTATACACTACGTTTCAGGAATTATGCTATTGCTGTACACAGTATATCAGCAGTTGGTGGATTAAGCACCTTGGACAAAATGAAATTTATTGACTCTTATAAGTAAAAAAATTTGGGATATACAACACTGCTAAATTCAAAACTTTAAATCATGTAATTAATGTCTCACTTTTCTACTACTCTCAGCTTGAATTTTTCTGTTGGACTCTATCTAAGATATACATCAGACCTGGAGGTGAAGCTCAGTGGGAGAGCACTTACGTAGCATGTGAAAGACCTGGTTTGGCCACCCACTACTCAGCATTGAGAGCAAACAAAAATAAATAAATAAATAAATAAATAAATAAATAAATAAATAAAAGATGGTTCCTTTAGAGTCAGAAGATAAACTGTAAACTCTAGCCTAATGTTCTTCTCACATTCAAATCCATAAAAGGAGAGCAAGGGTTCCTCTTTTAAACTCAGATTAGAAATCTCTATTATGTCAAAGACTGTTCCACATCCATGAACTAGGGCTGTAGCTGTAATTTGCACTCAAGTCTTTCTAATTACAGGTTTCTTGCACCTTTTACTATCTATCTGTGTCTCTAAGATCCCTAACTTTACTCAAATAAAATGTATGTTTTTCAATGAAAAATTTGAGAAATAAAGACTTTTAGATAAGACTTTGCTTGCCTTTTAAGACCTCTCCCAACTCAATTTTCCCTTCCCCCTTTCTTGCTACAGACTCAGATCTGTCCAAGGCATCCCAAGGGCTGTGTCCCAGGCTGGAGACCACAGCAATGGAAATAACAATTTGAACATTCGTTGATTCTGAATGTGAATAATTGATGTTCACATTTTTGTTTTATAATATCTGCATTAGTTTCACGTAGCTGCTGTAACAAATTACCATGAACTTTGTTGTTCCCAATAACATAAACTTGTTCTCTCACAGTTACAAAGGCCAGAGTTCAAAAACAAAATATGAGCAGGGACAAGCTCCCTCTCGGTGTTCTAGGAAAGAATCCTTCCTTGCTTCTTCCATCTATGGTGACTGGAGGCATCTCTTTGTTTTTGGCATAACTCCAACATTGGAAAATTCCAATTTCTGCTTTCATCTTTGTATGGATTATTCATTTGGCTCCTATAAGAACATTAAAGACTGGATATAGAGCCTCCTCAAATACTTCAGCATGATCTCATTTCTATATCCTTAATTAAATCTACAAAGCTTTTTTTAAAAAATTAAGTCATATTCACAGGTTCCTAGGATTCAGTCAGTGGTATATTGGGGCAGGGTGGAGACTTTAAACCCATGAAAAATGCTCATTGTCTTTTAGCTTCTGGCCATTTTATCCTAAACATATTTTAAATGGTATTAATTACTTCTAGAACTGTTGTTGGCATGATTAGACTGTAAGGGAAGAACTACCAGAGACATTTCATCTATAATGAAAGGGAACACTCAGCTTTTAAGATAGGAAGCTCCTCAGCATTTATGACATATCAGTAGAAGACTAAAATTAGCTCTTCAGAGCACAACACATATCATTGAACTTAAAAATATAAGTTGAAAATGAAACAAGAGAAAAGGCAGTGTACCTTAGATCTTCTGGTCACAGAGAAGGATGTGCAGGTGATAAAACAAGTACAACTGGCTGTGGAAAATTTGAGGATCCAAGTTAAGGATAAATTTTATTGAACTTTTTAAATTCAAATGATAGAAACACAACTTAATCAATGATAAGAATTCAGTGTGGTCCATATACTAGGCATCTAATGAGGGGCTGTTAAATTCAGGATCAGTAAAATTTGAAGATGTAAATTATATATATATAATTTGAAGATGTAAATTATATATATATATATATATATATATATATATCCCCAAGATCAGTAAAATTTGAAGATGTAAATTTTATATATATATATATATATATATATATATATATATATATATATATATATATATATATATCCCCATCTGGAATTTCTTTAGAACTTCTATCAGAAGGATTTTCCCAGACATGCTCCCTGGTGTGGTGGAAGAGCTGACACTACGCTTTTTCAGGTTTTTCTCAGTCTGTTACTATCCATCTCAAAAAGAGGAACCTTCTCTCTTCTGAGCCTCATTTTCCTCTCTAGAAGTGGACTCTGATGGACACAGGGTCTTTCCCTTTTACAAATATATGTTTAAGAGGTTGATATACTATGATTGGTCAATTTGATAATCATGTGAAAAGATAGATCCTAAAACAGAGATAATATTCTTGTTATGGTTGGGTGGGTGGGGGGAGGGTCAAAGGGCTAATAGTAAGCTGTGCCCAATTACAATCTCTGAAGAAGGGGAAACATTCAGGACCCTATGTTAAGTAAAGAAAAGATTCTATGTGTTCAATAGAAGTAGTTAGTGAGCATGTTCACAGTAGCAAATTCCACATGTAGAAGAAAGAAGAGAAAAGAGGCAGGACATTTTCCTTGGATAAGATTGTCTTCTGAGATCCACAGGATAATAATGCATAATTTGTTCACTCTAGAAGAATAAGAGCTAAAATGAAACATTGGAATGAGATTTTGGAGACTGAGGGACTCCATATGGTTCTGTGACTTATGGCAGATATTCTAATTTCTGAGGTCTAAGGATTATATAAGTTGGAGAGATAAAAAGTCAGCTCACTTGTACTGCTGAAATACCAATTTCCTTATGCCATCATGAAGTGGTAGGAGATGAAATGAAGTGGAATTAGCAGGAGATCTTTTCATAGATGTCTCATAGACAACTTTTACTTTATTTCATCAAAAATTTACAACCTGAATATGATTTATTTTCTGCACCTTTCCAAAAGCAGGAAACAGAACTGTAACTTCTTAAGATAGGACTTTTCATTTTGGCAACAGGTTGTCCTCAAGGTCTTTGACTCTATTTGTGATATGTGTCTATTTGTCTTGATTCAGGGTATGCACCTATTAAAATTAGAGGTTTGAATCTGAAAATATCCTTTGAGCAAATGGTTATATGATGTAAATAAAAATAAATGCATCACTGAATTTTCTCACAGTTTTTTTTTTTAGATTCCAGAGACTCATTTGTGTTGTTTCATTTCTTAAAATTTCCAATCTCAACTTCTATCTCAAATCTAGTTTATATAGGTTTCTTCTGTTTTACAGTAAGATAATTAAATCTCTGAGAAGCATCATTCATGGAACAAAAATACCAAGTAAGAAGGGAAACTCATCTCCTTGAGCATCCTCAATATCGATCTCTTTGCCCCTCCATCTGCCTGACACTTGTGTTGCTTTTACTTCTCTTCAGCTCTAAATACAATCATCAAAGAGTCTAAACATAAATCATGAAGTGAGAGTCGAGCATAATTTCTTTCTTTCCCTGGTACCTATTTTCTCTTGGAAATCTAATTTTTAAACCACACAGACAGCAACCGAGTGGGAGACTTCCCTATGCATGTTCCTTAAACAAGGTTTTGCTCACTGACATTGCAGAGCAGTCAGGAGTCTTGGTAGATAATGCTCTTCACTCAACCTGTGACCTTACTAACCAAAGGAAGAAAATGCTGGCTCTTGTGATTTAGTAATGGCAGATGATAATCCTTTGCTTCATTTTCATTTTGGGAGAAATGATTGCTTACAATGCTGGCGAGCAGGATATATCAGTTTCGTTTGATGTCACGACCCCCTTGCCCGCAAGGAAGACGCGACTCAGGAATCTTCTTTCAGCAGTTTATTCAGGCCCTTGACATTCTTCTAATAATTCTTCTAATCCCCGGAATAATAATTGGATGCCCCTCCCAGCCTTAATAAAGCACCTCGAACTCCAATGCGAAGCTGCCACGTGGACCCTTCTCACAGGGTGCTAGAGAACGACACGCCAACTTTCTCTGATAAGGAGTTGACATACGCCAACTCTCTCTGATATGGAGTTGTCCTTCACAGACCACAGCGGAGCCAGCGCCATCATGTAATGGCGACCACAGTCCGCAGGAACGGCTCACCACAGTTTGATAATTCTAAATAGCTGGATAAGAACCCACAGTGCATTGAAACCATATTTCAAATTCTTGAATAGCTAATCTCACTTCACCCTTTATAATTTAAATTTATGTTTAAAGGGAGGGAGAAATGATCTTCATGAGAACTGACTTGTGTTGCAGATGCTTTATATATTCTTGTCCCATAGAAAAATGTACAAGTATTATCCACATTTTAAACAGGAAGATAATAAGTTTAATTAACTCAGCTAAGGCCACACAGTGAGATATTATTAAATGCCAAATTCAAATAGGGTATCTCTTTCCAAAACCATTGCTCTTTCTCCTGTAACACATTGCAGTTTTTTTAAAAGTATACTTATAACCAAATTGAATTTATTTGTGTTACTCTTTAAAATAGAAAAATGAGTCTTTGTTTCTTGTGTCAATATCCAAAGAGGAAGTAATCGCCAGGGTCTGAACTATGGGAATATAGTAAATGAGATAAAAGCAGAGGTGAAGGGTCAGATTCCAAAGGTTCCATTCAAAGGCCGCTCACCTAAGTTAGTAGGAGTGTTGAGATCAGCTTTGAATTAGTGAAATCCTGGAACTTCTGACAAAATATGGAGTAAATAAATCACAGAGACATAGAACAATCTTGTCAAGGGGAAGGTCCTATGATACCTGAGCTTTTATCATCAATTCAGATTCATGAACCGAAGAAGAAGCATTTACATACCCAAGTGTATAAATCCATCTATTTAATGCACATTTAAAGATGCATTAAACATACAGGAAATCTATTCTGTGAAATGACTCATGCCTCATTAAATGCTTCCCATACGCAAGCAATAGTCTAAAAGAGAAATTTTACAGACATCAAGATGGCTGATGGACCCTATTATTCTGTGAAATGCAGCATTTCCAAAACTGTGCTAGGTGATGTCAGGAGGTACATTGGCAGATTTTTGTTGTTGTTGTTTCAATTTGATAGCTATATTTAGGGTGACTACACACACATATGCAGGTTGTACTCTGCCTCAAAGCAGGATACTAAAGGATTAAATGGAGGCTGAAAAACAGTTTAACTCACCAAATTCTTCTTCATTCAGAGCTAAGGCAAGCCAGAGCACTTCCAGAGGGGTAGAGGCCCCTTTTCTTCCATGTAATATGAGGATTTTTAATATGTATTAGAAAAACATAACCAGCATATTAAATAATGATGTGAACTTCCTCTCTTGAAATAAATTATTTTAATTATAACTGAAAGTTAATTACCAAAAAAAAAAGTTTAAAAAAGCTAGTAGAAGTGGTGATAAAGCAAATCCAGAAAGAAAATATGGGAACAAATTAAATTTTAAAATCACTGGTGTTGCAGAAAGACCATACGCTTTGGAGTAAGACAGATGATTTTGATCCGTTCTTAGTTGTTCCTTAGCAAGCCACTTACATGGTCAGCCTCATTTTTCTTTCATGCTACTTAAGAATGTTCTTTTCAAAGAACTATAATGAAGATGAAATGAGACAAAGTCTGTAAAAGTCAACAGATCTTAAGTTTTCATCCTTTACCATCTTTATGCAATCCAACTCTAAATTATGAGCCATCCAAAATGGTTCCCAAATTGTGTAAACTCAGGACTTGTCAGTATCATAGTCAATGATGCCACATCTATCCCAAGGCACTTCATAAACACAATTGTTTTGTTTTGTTACTCCATGATTCTCACCTTTCCAATAGCATACCCCACTCACAGCCTCACTGCCTTCACTGTATCCCAGCCTTTATATTGCATCAGGTATTATTGTAGACATGATCTAAAGTATATGGGAGGATGTACTTAGGTATATGTAAACACTATGCCATTTTATATAAGAAACTTGAGCATCCTTTAATGTTGGTATCAACATTAAAAGGATCCTGGAACCAATCTCCCATAGATGCCCTGGAAAAAACATATCAGCATGTCTTATTTATCATTCACGCTTCACATTAATTACTTTTATTATAGTAGAGAACTATAACCTTAACTAATTTCCATGAACTAAACTTGCAAGTTTGAAGGAATATAGATGTATTTAGAATACCTTAAATAACTTGAGGATGGATACTTCAATATTATACAGCTTCTTTTATCTGAATTTACATTATTCTTGGGTAAAAGACAGCATCTAACAAAATTCATTGATTTCTCTAATGTAAGTTTTACATTCATAATTGAATTATCTGTTATTTGGAGGCCCAAATTTACCTTTCTTCACAAATAGATATGGCAGATCTTTTGATTATCACAAGCTCTGTGATACTTTCCATGAAATTCTTGTTTCTGTGCATTATGTTCAGTTCAATATTGCTCAGCTTCCAGGCATAAGTTCAGTTGAGCTGCATATTTTGTAAAGGATAGCAATAAAAACTATGAACATATGTTATAAACTATCCATACAAACATTAGTATAAAAACATAAACCATGTTGTTCTGTCCCTCTCCCCTTGGCATGTGTGCATTGTACTGATTAGCTGGCTCTAAGGGCAAAGGCATGACCCTGCTGAAAATGCACAGTCCCTTTTCCAAACTTGTCCATCAGAGAAGTCAATCATTCTGCTGGCAGTGGTGCTAAGTGGTAGAAAAGTGAGAAATGGGTATGTTTCTACCATCTTTTTTTCCCTGAGGAAGAAGGAAATTAAATTCTTTCTCATCTCTGAAAATCTGATGTATGGGAAATAAGTACTTTTTAAAATTTTTCTCCTCATCTATTGAGTTGAAGAATTGGGCCCCAGAGATATAATAATCCCTCAGAAGGGAGAAGAGCAAACTTCAACCCCAATAGTCCTTCTTCCACTTTCAGGGGATTGTTTCCCCAAAACTAACTTTTGCAATTCTAGGTATTTTCTCCAGACCCTGATAAGCAAATTGCTCTTGACTCTTGAATCCTCAGAAATTATTTATATGAGATTCTACCAGCCCCCAAATTTATACTCAGTAATATTTCTCATCCCTATTCCTTTTGGCCTCTGAGGAATAAGAATTTACTTTTGTGCACATTTATATTAAGGAATAAAATAAGTTCCCTAGAGCTTAAGAGAAATAAAACTACACTTACTTACAGTCATTAATCAAATACAAGTCACTTATTCAATTCTGTTTGCATGTATGTTTGTAATTTAAATATAATAGATTCCAAACCGTTATCCAACATAAAGATATTGTTTAAAATATTAGATATACAGACTTCTCTTAGTATCCAAGGAGAATTGGTTCCACAACCCTCTGTGGATACCACAATCTGCTAATAGTCAACTCCCTTATACAAATGGCACAGTATTTGCATGTATCCTACATACATACCCTGAAATATTTTAAACCACCTTATAATACCTAATACAATGTAAATGCTATGTAAATAATTATTATATTACTTAAGGAATAATGACAAGGGAAAATGTTTATGCATTTTCAGTACAGATACAACTTTCATTCTTTTGTATATTTTTGATCCATTGATTGTTGTATCTGTGAAATGGTATCCCTGGGTATTGAGGATATTGTAGTTAAAAAGAAATGTTAAACCAAATTATGAAGAGACAAAACTCATAAGACAATATTTTTATAATAAATACATGAAAACTTTGTCAATAAGTGTTAATTAAGAAACCATGCTAGACATTTGTCATATCCAGGAGATACTTAAGCCAGTATTTAGTTGTTGAGCATATGTAGACTCTGGGTTCTATATTAGTATGCATTGGACCATAGAAACTGGTTGGGTAGAGAAGGACTGGAGGGCTGAGGATCTAAAGACATAGCATGAAGGAAAGAAGTTGCAGGAACACAGCTAGCATAGGAAAAGGTACCAACTCCATGCATAGTCTGAGGTGTTTTGTTGGAGTGGAAAGAAGGCTTAGAGTAGAGTAGATGAGCCACTATAGGCATTTAGAAACACAGGCAAATGCAGACTCTTTGCACTTTGGTGGAGATCAAGCTTGAGGGGTGAGAAGGAAACTCAGTGCAAAGTGACATGGTAGGATGGCCAGGAGAGAGAATCTGAGCAGTAATGCTGGTAAGAGTGTGCCAATACTGTCCCTTGCTGTAGCGTTCTCAGCTGTGGACTTATCCTTAGTCAAAGGGGAGATTCTTCAGATGAAAATGGTTAATTATTATAAATTGTAAGAAATCTCATTATTTTAAGATCCTTCAGAGCTTCCCCTAAAAGACCAAATTTATCCTTATTAAAGGTAACAATTCCCATTTTACTTTTCTGGTACTCAATTACTGGAAAGAAGATGGCCATTATCCCCTCTATGTTACAGAATGAGAAAGCAGGATAGTGAATGATGCCCAGGGTCATGTGCTCAAGTCTTCTCACTCACAGTCCTTTACCTTTATCACTATCCTTTTCTTAATGTCAAACAGAGCAGAAAAATTATATAATTACCTGGATAATTTGGACAAGGTGGAAAAAGTAATTGCTATGAATTACACAAGCTCTTTTAAAATTTCCCAAACATAAAATATTTTTATTCTTTTCTTATTCTCAGTGAACTCAGATGGACTCATACATCTCTCTTTATGGAGAATGATTAACACAGACTCAACTAGAGAGAAATCAAATTATACAGTTAATAAAAACTAAAGCTTCAATCCATGCTAAGTGACAATGTAGCACCAGGGAAAATTAATTACCACATTTTACAGTGAAAGGAGTAAGATATGTTAGGTTTGAATTTAGCCTTAGGATCTACAATAAATTCCAGTTCTTTTGTGACTGAATTTCTTAAAATGCAAAATTCCTCAAAATCATGTAGCCATATTCTATAATAGTAAGTAACCTTTTTATTAAATTCTTAAACTGCTTGAATTGTTTGTAGGAATCTGGTATCATTTGTATCTTGAATTCCCCCCAAAGACCCACAGGTTAAAAGCTTGGTAACACTGTTGGTGGAACCTTTAAGAGGGGTGACATTTTGGGTGGACTCCAGGTAATTGGGGACATGCCCTATGGGGAGACTGTGACACCCTGGACTACCCTCTCTTTTTCACTTTGTTGGCCATGAGGAAAGCAGTCTCCTTCACCAAACATACCCTATCATTGCCATCAGCACCTTCAGTGGCCCAAAAAAATGAGTCCACCTCTTCTTGGACTGGCATCTACAAAACCAAGACTAGCCTTTCCTTTTTATAAGGTAAATATCTCAGACATTTGGCCATAGTAATGGAAAGCTGATGACTGAATCTTTTCATTGTGCAAATTTGAATTTTTCCTTTGTTTATAGCTGTGAATAATCACTGATTGATGGAAAAATTATTAAAATTTTTCCTTTTTCACTATAGTGTTTAAGTAAATGTAATATTCCTAAAGAGATTCTCAAGGAGCCAAAATTTATATGTAATCATTGTTAAATACAGCATCATGTAGTATTTAAGAACTAATAGTGAGTAGTTGCCAATGAAGGCATATCACTAACAATTGGGAATAAATACTTGAAATTATAGAACATTTTTCTAAATTAATTTGTATAAACTAGATTGACTGATATCCCCAGTAGTTCATATTTCTCTGTTCAGTTAAGTGGAAAGAAATAAACCTAGACAATAGAAAATAATATACTGTAACACTGGATCATTAGTCCCTCTCTACTCTTATAATCACAGAACCCTCTTGCAGGAAGATATAATACCTGTCTTTGAGCACAGTTTTCCATCTTATAGGACCAGCCAAACTTTGCCACAGGCATTAATTATTCAGCACACTACCCATTCCATCAGGAGCATATCGAATACTTGGGAGTGGCCTGCCTTCCCTTCTAGACATATTCATCAGCTTGACTCTTTGCTAACTTCCTGGAGTTAACTATTAAAAAGTGAGGTGTGGCAGTGCACACCTGCAACCTAGCTACTCAAAAGGACCATCACAAGTCCGAGTCATCCTGGTCAACCTAATAAGACCCTGTCTCAAAATAAAATTAAGGGTTGGGGCTGTAGCTTAGAGAGGTGGAGCACTTGCCTAGCATGTGCAAGACTCTGGGATCAGTTCCCAGTATTACAAAAGAAAAAACCCCAACAGTCTAATCAGAGAATTATATAATATATTAAATATATGATACAGAATTCCTTATTTCCATTGCAGGATAATAAGTGGTTACTTCATATTCTTTCATTGAGGAAACTTAAATGAATACATATGTAAATTTAAAATCATACCACTATATTTTTCTACATGTGATTTTCCATTTCATACTTTACATGCTAACATGTAAATTTAAATGGCTGCCTTACTCACACCTGTGAACAATAATTTTGATAGGGAATTATCAGGCTCCAGTATTTTCTACAATTTCTCAAGTTACTTTTGGTAGTCAAAGCAAGAATTATCAAAACACAGGGGGGAAAAGTTGATAACCATACTTTTTGTGTGTGTTAGCTTTCTATTACCAAAAAACAAAAATAAAAAATAAATAAAGGAGAAAACATTTATGTTGGCGCTTGGTTTCAGGGCTTCAGTTCACCATCATTTTCATCCATTCTTTTGGTGCCTGTGATGAGGCAGACATCATGGTGCAAGGGTTTGGTAGAGGAAAGTTGCTCACCTCATGACAAGCTAAGCAACAGAGAATGAGAAGAAGAGTCCAGGTACAAAATATACTCTTCAGGTATAGACCCCTAAGTGAATCTTTCCCCTGAACTAGTCTCCACCTTCTGAAGTTTCATCACCTCCCAGTTCTATCACAAGTTAGCAACCGAGTCTTTAGACATTTTAGATCCAAACCATCACATTTTGCAAAAATGAAGAAAGAAAGAGTTGGAAGAAAGTGTATCATTTAAATGTAGAATACCAATTGTAACTAACGCTGTTGAAATGTTAGCACTCTTACAAGAAAAAACTATCATGTCCATCAGTCCCATTCCTATCCTCTTTCTACTATTGAAAAACAAAAAATGACCGAATTGTTTGTTTTATTACACAAATTCGTGCCCCCAATTTCTATGTCTCTCCTCTTGGCAGAATACCCCCTCTTACTAAAGAAGGTTAAGAAATTAAGTGCTCCTTTAAATGGATGATGAGTAGTATTTTTAAAAAATGATTTTTTAAAATTTTCTTTTGGATAGTGACCTTTCCACCAGTAGCCTCTTGGCTTTACGTGGTACAAAAGCTGCAAAGAGCTCTTTGGAAGTAATCCAAATGAAATAAGTACATGTGCTTAAAGGTGTTTTATTTAGACTTAGAGGTTTATTTATATTTGTCTCCACGAATTCTAAGCAGTATTGATCTATGTACTTGCCAGGATAAAACGAGACAAGATACAAATCTTACCACTTAAAAAATTCTCTCAAGAGAATAAAGTACAACTAAAATATCTTTAAAAGCTTCTTCATCCAAATGCATGACAAATATAACTCTACTCTAAATGGAGGGTGCAATAAATTGCAGATTAGAGTTGGCCAACTACCTAAGAGGGCATTTCAAGGTTGCTTATAGTACTGGGGTGGGTTTCTGAAGAGCATTTAGAAAATTTTAAATTTATTTGTGTGTATATTTTCACTATTTTCAAAAATTTTAATGTATCCACTTAAAAAAGAAAAACCTGCAGGAAAATGAAACTGGTCTGCTAATGATTAGTAGGGTGACCAAGAAAATTTCCTCAAGAGGTAAACAAGGTATAGTTGGAAGACATGAAGTGAGACAAAAAGTGGTTTGCAATTTAGTTCCATCCTTAAGAAAGAGAACTTGATGCAGGTTTATATGCACTCTCAGCCTCATTTACTTCTTCCGGTAAGTGAAGGCAGTAATCCTTACCTCTAAATGCTGTTGTAGAACAGGACAAGGTTACTAATGCATAAATTTTATTTCATTTCTTTTCTGTAGTATACATTGCCTGAAATTTAACAAGTTACATAATTTATAAAGAACCAGGAGATCACCTGTCATCTTCAAAATTAAAAGATTCATAGAGAATGTACGGAGATGTTTTGTTAGTTAATGTTTCATTTCACCTGCAATTATTTTTGTTCTTAATAACTGGAAAATGAACTATGAAGTTCATCATCAAAAATGTCAACACTTGGTTTATCTCTAGCTTCCTACCATTTATTGTTGATTTTTCCACGAATTGTTCTCTTCCAGAGAACGAAATCAACAAAGAAAATGACATAAAACTTTATCAGCCTCTATGGTAACAAATTTAACAAGGGAACAACCTGAACTATGGAACAAAATGAGTTCAGACTCCTAATCCAAGTCTGCTGATGACTTAAAATCCTTGAAGCCAAGCACAGATGCTATGGAAATCAGAGTTTTAGGTTTTAGGCAAATGACAGAGACAACACTGGTTCCTTTTGGTGAGAAATAATTGGAGTCATGGTAGGGAGCTATTTAAAAAAAATGAATTGTAGATGTAAAAAATATCTTTCTTTTTATTTATGTCTTTTCTTATGAGGTGCTGAGGATGGAACCCAGAGCCTCACCTGTGCAAGGCAAGTGCTCTGCCACTGAGCTACAACCCCAGCCCAGTGAGGAGCTATTGAGAAGGAGATTTAGTATTCCTTAAATGTCTCTAAGTTTTCAATATCGTCAGCACCTCTGTGCCTCCATGCTCGTTAAAAATCCACATAAATGTGCTTTAAAAACTGACAAAAGGGTAGCCTTCAGGTGAGTACTTGGATGGCAGGAACATCTCTGGAAATAGCTCACCTGTTCTTTGCCTAACCAAGCCTCTAGAGTGAGGGCAGATCATGTTTCAAAGCTTTTAGATAGGAAAAGGAACACTCACAAAATGGGAAAAGATACTTGTGGGGAAGGAAAAAACTGGAATGTGAGAAAACAGCAGAAAGCTACCTTAAAAGGGTTTATTTAGTACATTGAAAACCATAATGTCAAGGAGAAGTGGATCTTTCATTCTTGTAACCAGCTGAGGAAATTCTGCCTCTAAGTCTCTGCTAGTTTTAAGTTTAGAAAAGAGGAAAGACTTATTTTGATAAACGGGGATCCCATTCATAGCTGATGACTTATAACTTTAGAGGTTAAAATAACACTGAGTCCTTTGAGCCTGGGGGTTCTTTTGAAATTAGCATGGAGTGGACACTTCCTTATTGAATTATTTTCTTTTGCTCCATTTGTAATCCCCCTTGATTTCTCCTTTATCCCTGCCTTCTTTCCTTCTTTCCTTTCTTGCCTTGCTTCTCTAGAAAAGACTTAATTTGTATTTCTTGAGCAAGAACCATGCCCATATTGGACTTACCATATTCCTTTACCCCTAAGAAAAAAGTAAAAGACCAAGATACATCACTACTGACTTACATATAGAAATACCAGGTATAACCATGTGAGGTTGAAAAAAAAATAATAGAACTATCAGGTCATTTTGGAAGGGATAAACTGAAGAATTAATTCAAGTGAAGAGAGACACACAGGATATTAATAAGAGGTAGTGAGAAGAATTTCATAAAAATGCAATTTTTTACAGCAATGCTTAAGATACTGAAGATTCAGACCAGTTGTGGGATAGCATAAAACATGTGGGGGAAAAGGCACACTCATACATTGCTGGTGAGACTGCAAATTGGTGCAACCACTATGGAAAGAAGTATGGAGATTTCTCAGAAAACTTTGTAATAGAACTACCATTTGACTGGCTTTCCTACTCCTCAGTTTATACTCAACGGACTTACAAGCAGCATACTACAGTGACTCAGCCACATCAATGTTTATAGCAGCTCAATTCACAATAACTAAACTATAACCTAGATACCTTTCAAAAGACAAATTTATAAAGAAAGTGTGGTGTATGTACATAATGGAATATTACTCAACCTTAAAGAAGAATGAAATTATGGCATTTGCTGGCAGATGGATGCAACTGGAGAATATCATGCTAAGTGAAATATACCAATCCCAAAAACCTAAGGCAAAAAATTTTAAGGAAAATTTTTAGGAATTTGCAGATGCTAATTAATGATAAGGGTGGAGTAGGGAAGAATTGAGGTGCTTTGGATTAAACATAGGGGAGTGAAGGGGGGTGTTTGAGGTTATGAAGGATAGTAGAATGAATTAGACATTACCCTATGTGCCTATATGATTGCATAACCAGTGTCACTCTACATCAGTTACAACCAAAAGAATGAGAATTTATACCCCATTTATGTATGATGTGTCAAATGCATCCCACTATCATGTATAACTAATTAGAACACAAATTTTAATTAATTTTAAAAAAATTTAGAGACTAAGAAAGAAGTTGAGATATGATTTTAAAAAGAGAAGTAACTATCTTTGTTGGAACATGGATACAAGATCCCTGTTTTCTGGCAAAAAAAAATCATGAAAACATAACAGCATTGATCTTTAAATATTTTATATTAAATCTTTAGTGAATCTTTCCGCACAGTGAAGAATCACATTTTGTTTGTTAAAACTCTAGGTTTTAGAAGTCCAAAGAACATTGGACTTTCCTCATGTGTTTTTAGAGCAATGTTTTTTAATGTTTTCACCACTCACAGACATGTTTTTTAAAATCACTTCTGGAATAAGTCATGAGAGGAAGTGGGAGCTGGAGTTAGCATTAGCTATGGTGTCATAATGAATTATGGTTCCTAATCAGTCAATCTTCAGGTTATGCATGGTTAAAGAGTCTAGAACCAACCAAGAGAATAAATATATAAGTGATGTTTCATTAGCTTTTCTTCAGATCATCATATAGAAAAATGATTCCCAACTTTGGATTTGGGAGTTGGTAGGCATGCATGTCCTTGTACTCTGGACTGCATTCTTTCATTAGTAAAATTCATTCAATTTGTTAAAGAAAGTATACTTGTAATTTTATTTATCTTCTCAATCTTAAATTTTCTCCTGGTCCTTTCCAGGAGACTCTTTTGTTACCCAAGACAATGTTTCGTGGAAGTGGAGGTCAAACACTCAGTTTTTTTCTTCCTGGCATGTTTTGCAATGTGATTTGTTTTTACTGATTTTTCTGTTACCAAAATAACCTACACATTGGGGTTTTTATATATAGAAGCAGGTTTGCATATATCTACACAAGTATCACCAGAAAAAAATTCTATATTTAGAGTTAAAATAAATTCACCAGCAGGAAATGATCCATGAATAATAATAATTTTAAGGAAAAATTTTAGGACTTCCTAGAATTAGTATCCATATGTTGGTGTTGGCTATGAGATACAGTACACATCCTTCTGATGATGCTTTTAATATCTTATTTAAGAGTTTATGGGGGAAAAAAGTTATTCTTGGTTTCAAATATAGCCTGTTTCTCTTCCAATTTTTTCATGCTCAGCTAGTTTAAAAATTGTATTCATCATGGGCTTTCCTGAACTACTTCTCACAATCCTAAAGATTAAATGTACATATTTTTATTAATAAAAACACTTTAACCTCCCAGGGTATTTCTTGTTCGTTAAAATACGCTACAATACATTAAATGCAAGTGCTTGGATTCCTTTAATATCATTACCAGAATGGTGTTTTAAGGTGAGAATACAGACCTGTCCCACTTTCACCCTAGGAGTACAAAAAGCCATTTAGTCCTGGTCCTTTCCAGGAGACTCTTTTGTTACCCAAGACAATGTTTTGTGGCAGTGGAGGTCAAACACTCAGAATTCAAAGCATCCGTGTAATCACCTGCATCATGCTTTTCATTTGTGCGGGTCTCCCTGTGTCTTCTACAGGGTCCACCCCAGACTCCATGATTTTTACTGTAATACCTGTGGTTTCATTTTTGATAGTGCCCATGGCCTGTCACTGATCAAAAATCTTTTAAAAACTCATGGCCTTTTGAACTCGCCTCTAAATCCTCCCCATTCTAAGCCCATCTCATCTTTCCAAAGCTATTTTACTCTTAGAAACTCCCCCTCTCACAATTATAAAGCCTCCTATTAGTACTTAAACATACAAGTTATTGTAGGTCTTAATTTTGAATTCTTGATCTCTGCTTAAAATTGTCCAGGAGCCTATCTAAGCTTTGCCATTCCTCCAGACCCTGACTATAGTATCCTGGCACCATAGTCTGAATTCATAGTATGGATTGTCCACTTACCACTTATTAGGTACTTACCAAATGCTTTCTTATATTGTTACATTTTAGCTTATATCTAATCTCCCAAAAGAGACAATAAACCTCACAATGTGATGTTCTACAAGATAATACCATTTTGCATAACTTCACATCATTATGGCCTGGTAGAATGTTTTTTGCATATGGTTTATGAATCATTTCTATGTTTAATAACTATGATGATAACTATAAACCATTGCAATTTAGTAGTTCCAAGCCTTTCTAATAGTAATCAAAAAAAGCAGTTCCAAGCCTTTCTAATAGTAATCAAATAGTCTAGAAATGGGAAAATATAAATTTTCAATACTATTCCAAAAGAAGGCAACAGAAAACTCCAGAAATCTAAGACAATTATTTCATGTTTTTAAATTATAAATCAAAACTTCTCTTCTCACTCTCTCCGCTTTCTCATCTCGGCAATGTAGCCTTTGTTGCTTACCAGTGCCATAGTCATGTGTGCTCTTCTTCAAATGCCAGAAACTGGGAAAGTAAATGTTCACTTTTTATTGAAATTCTGAAATGTCACTAGTATCATTTTCTCATTTACTTGTCAACTTTTTTTTTATCAAATGCTTATTATTTGTTGGGCAATTAGGCTTCTTTCATTGACCTGAATACACACAAGCCTTGTCAGAAACAAATTTTTAGTGCTAATCACAGCTTTCATGTAACACATCAGACCCTGTTATTTTGAAAATGACATGACCAATAATGGAGTCCTTTAATCTGAACTTTTTAAAGACTACTTAGAGAGATGAATAAATATATTGATACAAAGATTTTTTTTTTGTCACTATACGGATCTGAATATATAATTATTATACTGTTCTTTAAATTTGAAAGTTTTAGTATCTTACAATTCTGAGCTGATTTTCTTTTAAGTTTTTTTTTTTTGTGTGTGAATCCACCAAGAATGTAAAAGATTAGTTGTGATTTTGATGTATTTTGTGCTCTCAGGTCATGTTTATTATATCAAAAGTTATTATTTTGAGCTCAAAATTTACAAAATATACAGGAATTAAATAACCTATTGATTACGCTTGGAGTAGATAAAGCTCAGGAATTCCTATTGCATTTAAAATATATTTAAAACAAGCCATAGACAGTTGAAAATATTTGTGAGAGTCTTAACTGATAAAGGACTATTATTCAAAATATACCAAGAGCCTATACAGCTCAATAATAAGTAGCAAACTACTGGATAATAAGTGTGCCAAACACCTTAACAGACACCTCACCAAAGAATACATGCAGATGGCATGTAAATATGGGAAAGGAGGCTCAATGTCAATATCACAGAGGAAATGTGAGTTAGACAACAATGAACTATCACCATGCACCTATTACAATGGCCAAAATCCAGAACATGACACCACCAAATTCTGTCAAGGATGCCAAGTCACAGGAATCCCTACTCATTACTGGTGGAAATGCAAAATGGCATAACCAATAGGGAGAGAGTTTGGGGGTTTCTTATAGAACTATACATACCCTTACATACAATCGAGACATTGTAATCCTCATTATATACCCAAATGAATTGAAAACTTATGTCCACACAAAACCTACACATGGATGTTTATAACAGCTTTTTTTTTGTCATTGCCCCAAACTTGGACACAACCAAGTTGTCCTTGGGTAGGTGAATGGGTCAAAGACTGATTTAGCCAAACAAAGGAATACTATTTAGTGCTAAAAACAAGCTATTGAGAATGAAAAGACACTAAAGGAACTTAAAAAAAGTTAATCTAAAAAGCCTACATACTGTGTCATTCCAACTACATGGAATTCTGGGAAAGAAAAACTGTAATGACAGCCAGAGGAACATGGTAGCCAGTGTTTTGGAGGTGAAAGGAATGAATATGTAGAGCACAGAGGATTTTTAAGGCAGTGAAATGATTCTGAATGATATGATAATGTGGGCACATGTCATATATTTGCCAAAACCCACAGAATGTATATTACAAAGAGCAAACACTAATGTGAACTGTGGACTCCAGGTGATAATGATTCTCTATAGAGGCCTTCCTCTATAACCTCATCACCAGAAGTAAGAAAAATACCAACTTGGTATTTCAGATTACTGAAAGCAATGGTCATAGTCCTGCCTCCTTGAACTTATGCCATTCAGGAGAAGTGCATGCTGAAGATCAAGCACTCTAAAGCACTTCAGTGTCGTGTCCAGTTTTTGGTAACAAAACATTAAATGGCTAAGATTGTAAGAAAAAAATAGAAAGCATTGGTCTGTTCTCATAATTGCCCCTGCAAATCTACCTATGGACCTAGTTCTTCTGCCGCTGGAAAAAAATAAACAGCACACCTATTCTTGTGGTTACCCTTAAATAGTAAAAGCTATCTGTTGTCACTATTGTTCCCCAAATAGTTTCTGTTCAGAAAGGATTATGTCCTTCTGAATAATGAGTCCAAATTTTTTTTCAAAATTAAGCTTTTCCCTTTCTACATGGAAAAGTTGTAGGCTCAGTGTTTTACTTTAGTAATGGTCCCTGGGTTTTTTTCTGTTTTTTTTTTCCAGAGACACTTGACTTCATTAATTTCTCCTGTATGTATGACTTAGTGGGTGTATCTTCTCTGTTCACTGTATTACAATTCTTCCCTCAAACCATGGGAATGTGTGTCAGTACTCTCAGCCATTATCCCCCACCAATAGTTCTTCTGGGAAAGCACTAATAAAAAGGCCATTTAGCTCTCTATTTTGATGGACCACTTCTGCTCTTAGAATGATCAAATGTAGCAATTCAGTTTGCTTCCAAACATTGCCTACTTTTTGTTTGGCCACTAAGCAGGTAGCTCCAACACCAGGCTTTATTTTGAGACTTATTAAACCTGAACCAGACACTAGTTGCTGTTTCTCCCAGGTTCCAGGGGATGCTTAAAGCCTTTCTCAATGGTCTCAAAAAGAAGCAAAAATATCCCCTCTCTCCCCCAGTCACCACTGTGAAGTTGGTGACACTTAGCACCTCAAACAGAATCCTCCTTATAGTCTCCAAGTTCCTTGGCCATTCCAGCTCAACCTTTACATATTCTCAATGTCAGTAAGAGTCTCAAGGTCACTAATCATGATTTAAGACATTTTTCTATCTAGACTCTACCTAGTCACACTAGCGCTTCACTCTCAGTTTTGAGTGAGAGTAGTTGGCTCCTATTATCATGTAGCCTCAACTGTCATTGAGGCTAAAAGAGTTCAAGTTCCACCATTGGCTCACTCTTAGGATTTGTGAATAAAAATCATAACTTGCGGAGTAATAGAACATGTTTCCTTTTAACCATTATCTTCCTAGAATATGACATTTTTTTTCCATATTCTATTGATAGTTTCTTGGTGTATGTGACTATAAGCTCTCTGAGTTCAGAAACTGTACCTTTTATTCTAGTTGTAGCTGTGAAATTCATCTAAAGAGTTATTGATGTATTATCTCCACCCTACAAGAACTTGCTAATGATATTCCATGAAAAAAAATACTATGACTGAATTCACAGAAGTTGATGAGATCGAAGAGACACTGATTTGCCAAAACACAGTCTGCCTCTATATCCACAGATTCTGCATCCAGACTCAACCAACTGACATTTTATATAAAGGAATTTGAGCATCCTTGGATTTTAGTATCTTCAGGGATTGAGGGTCCTGAAACCAATTCCCTATGGATACAGAGGGACAACTAGAATAAAAAGGAGGAAAATAAGCTATATTGTCTTTTACTACATAAAGATTTTATAAATATGAGCATTAGCTACAAGTGAAATGCTGCCACATTGAAATACAACTTTGAGATTTAAAATGTATAAGTAAATATTCTGACAAGGAAAAAATATACAGATTTATAATATAAGACTTTAACCTGATGGTAGTTTAAATCATTCCCTTTTTAATATTCATGATCCCTAATGGTAAAGACATTTCAGTATTACAATTAATGCACAAATAGAAAACAATTCAGTCCCAAATAAGCTGACATTTATGAAGTAATTCTCATCCTTATAAATTGCCTTCTTGCAGGAAACAGACCTTATCCTGACTTTTAATATTTCAATGCACCGATCTTGGTGGATGGAGAATGGACCAGGATGTATGGTGACGTCAGTGACACCCGCCCCAGACTGGGCCCCAGAAGACCATCACTACATCACGGTCTCAGGGTGTTTTCTGGAGTACCAGTACATAGAAGTGGCTCATAGTTCCCTCCAGATTATCCTCGCAGTAAGTGTTGACAGCGAACCACTTCCTCTAGTGCTTCTGGAATTTGTTTTATTTCTGGGCAAACTCAGTGCACACAAAGGGAATGTGTGTGTGTGTGTGTGTGTGTGTGTGTGTGTGTGTGTGTTCCTCCTAATTAATGCCACTTTTATTAAGAATATGTTAAACCAAGCCATCCTCTGGACTATGCATGCTGATTTTTTTTCATCAATCATTAATTGGCCTTCAACATCATCAGCATTTTTCATAGGAAATCTAATCAGTCAAGATTAAATTATCTGATTTGGTAGAATTTTCCAAAGATCTACAGGAATATCAGAGAGTTTTCACAGCTAACATTCAACTTTCCTAAACACATGAGATTTCAATGCACCTTCTCCCTCAGTGTTTCTTCTGGAAGTGCCAGTACATGGATTTCTTTCTTCCTCTGCCCTATGCCGTACTTCCTTCTTCCTAGATTTCCCCTGGGCACTGTTCATCACCTATTATCCACACTCCTCCTTTCTGAACAAGTCATCCTTCCTTGAAATTCTATCTAGACTTTCATGCTGCCATGTTTCATAGGATTGTACCAAAAAAAGAGTCCTCCGATCAGGAGGAAGTAGGAGAATAAATAACAAATTTATGTAATGTATGCTTATGTTATATAAAATAAGTTATATTAGTTTGCATTATTATGAAAAATATAGATAAAGACATCTCTTTCTCAAGAAGAACTATCACTAAGGTTAATTGCATAATATTGTAGGACTTACATTGTTAAGGCAACTTTGTTTTATATGAATCCATTTAATCATTTCAGATTCTAGAGCCACATGTATTTTTTTAGATTCCATATAGATCTGCAGTTGAGGTTCATAGTCTTACAATTGTTAGCCAAAAATAATTCAAGTGCAATCTGATGTTTACCTCTTTCTTCAGTGAATTACTTTGAGGGTGATATGGACTCCCAATTGAATAACAGGTGATATGGACACCCAATTGAATAACAGGAGATAATAAGTTCTGCATATAAAGGCAGTAATCATTTTATATAAAATTCTTTAAGAGTTAAAACCATTTAATATTATATATATATATATATATATAATATGGATGTTATGATAGACTACATGTATGCAGTGCTACTAAAACATTTCCTAAGTCTTTGTGACATACAGGTTTATTCCCTGTGTCAGCAGGAGGCTCTACACTCATTGTCAATAAGGATACAAGCCTAGTGTAATAACCACAAACCCAATTATCATTTGGTTGCTATGCCCAAGATCACAGAAAGATATGCATGATCCATATTGGTACATGCATGGTCCTTCCAGGGAGAAGGAGCTCATTCTTCACAGTTTATTGTCTAGCACTATAGTCATAGAGTCCCATCAATCACAAAATAGCCAAGAAGGAAGAACTCGAAATATTTCAAGATCAATATGAATAAATTCCAGAAAATTTGAATTATGTTCTTAGCTAAAGTACTAAGTGATCTTTCCCTAATATGTCCAACCTGAGACAATTCTTCAAATAAACAAAATTTTCTGTATTCATGTTGAAATCTAAAATGGTTCATTTTTGCTTATCTTAAAGACAAGTTAGATTTGGTGAAATGAAAGTAGTTATTTCATTTTTTAAAATCCATTTAAATAGTGTTAAATCTCACATGAGAAAAGTGAAACATTTCTGAGACTCTGAGACAAATTAAATGTCAATACAAATGTTTTAGAGTAGGGTTTTAAACAAAATTTTATTTGAATTATCCTTCCCATCCCTTTTTTACAATATCTTCAACATTTTGGCAAACTTTCACCTATATTTTAAGGATGATGTGAAGATGCAGTTTACTTGTAAGGACAGTTATATATGACTCTTTAAGAGGATTATTGGAATTTGTGTGTGTGTGTGTGTGTGTGCGTGTGTGTGTGTGTGTGTATAACTATATTCACATAAAATTTTGGCAAAGGGAATTTGCAAAGAAGTGCATTTGGATATGAAAGCATATGTTGAGTCTGTCATACTGCCCAGAGAAAAACACTTTTACATAAGTAAAATTAATCTGTAAAGGCAAGGTGACTAGAATGTGAAGGTGAATGAAAGTCCCTAAGAACAGATGGGGAAAATAATTCCAATGGCTTTCCCTTCTGTCTACACTGTCCCCCAGTGGAGTGAAAAATTTATTTTAACCAAGTATCAATGGCTGTGGCACCTTTATCTCTTTCTCTTCACCAGGTCTTCCTTTAGCAGGGAGGGGTTCTTTTGTGATGCTGATTCAGGAACACCAGAGACTAAGTTACCAACTTTCTTACCTAAGAAACTATCCATGGAAGTTTCAGCACTTTGGGACTTTAGGCTTGCTTGTCTAGCCACCTTGGGCTGAAAATGTCCGCTACACAAAATACTTAGTCAATCTGAGTTGATAATGCAAACCCACCTAAAAGGTCTTATCTTAAAATATTTGCTCTGCCTATTCATTGGAAACAGCCCAAAGACTTTTTTAAAAATATATTTCAATGTACATGCTTTATTAAACCTCTTGTTTTCATTGCATAATTTTACTATTTTATTTTATTTTTTATTGGTTGTTCAAAACATTACAAAGCTCATATCATCTTTCATACATTTGATTCAAGTGGGTTATAAACTCCCATTTTTACCCCAAATACAAATTGCAGGATCACATCAGTAGCAGAATACAACAGTCACTAATATGGCATTATGTAAAAATGTGAATGTGTAATCGATATGAACCAAAGACTTTTTCCTGTACTCATCCTGATCTCTTCTGCTCTAATTATTGACTAATTAAATAGTGTCTGGATTCTCTGCTCCTCCCCTTTTGTATTATCCGGATCATCCTTCTGACAATCAAATATTCAGTTCAATCCAATATAGGGAACACTCCTGAGTGCTTGTCCCCTGGGATATCTAGAAAAGCAAAGACAACAGTATCCCTGACATGAAGGATGTTATAGTTAAAAATGGAGCAGAGTTCCTAAGGGCACAAACCAGGTGCAAACAGACACATTTCAGGGACGTAAGAGACAGAGGATGCAGCAGTTCATGCAGTTTGGGGCATAGTCTTGGCTTCTTAGTTTCATCCTACTTTTTGTAATGTCAGGTAAACTCTCACTTTTATTGTTTTCGTCATCCCAGATTTCCTTTTGGGATATCTGGCTTAGACTTGCTTTCATAAACTGCTGCTTTCCCAACTATTGCTCTTGATTAACTCCAAATCTCTCCAGCTCTTTTTTTCTCCACTCTCACTCAGCCTTTCTTTCACAGATTTCTGACCCCCAGAATGCCTATCACAGCATTGTTCAGTTTTCTGCCAATCAACTTTTGGCTGATTTTGAAATTAGCATTCATAGAGCCCACATTTGCATCTCACATACATAGACATCTCCCATTTACAGCCAAAGGAAGATGAGTATAATATCCTCATAATTGAGAAGAGGGGCTATTAATCACACAGCCTCCAGCCAAGCAAAAAAGTCTGCCAGAGCATCATAATGATGAGCCAGAAGTAAGGTTTCCAGATTTCTCCTCCTCCAGCAGTCTTTTTCTCCAGTTAGTATCAGATATAACACTCAGAAGGCATACAGGTGTGCACAATTTTAATAAAACCATTTTAAAAAAAAAAACACTTACCAAGAAATAAAATGTGTGTAGGGAAAGTACAGAGATCAACTAGGGAGATGGTGTTGTTTACATTACAAGATAATTGATTGGATTACTTAATGCATGATTGGTTAGAAAATATGTTCACATGAATTTAATCTTATGACCGTGTAACCATCCTATGAGTGCAGCATAACAGGTTAGAAACCTTTCCTAAGATGTTTAGCTAGTAAAGAGGGATTATGGATGTGCTCTTTCTTGTAACAAGGCTGAGAAATAGTCTTCAACCTGAATGCTGTAACAGCTAATGGAAAATGGATTACTGAAGTCTAAATGTTCAGAGTTTCTCAGCGGCAAAGAATGCTGTGATTGATTGGCTACATCGGCCATGGGTGAGGAGAATGGATATGTATGTACCTCATATTTATTAGGCACACATTAGACTTATTCCCTGTAACCAACACAATGAAAAATGAATATGTTTTGCAAACAAATATACATAAATGGTATTTTAAGAGTGAACATGTATTACAATACCTGAAATAACTATATTTGTTAAAATACATGTTAAAATTCCCACTAATTCATTGGTAAATAAAGCCTTTATTCTCTCTTTTCTTTAGCCACATCCAGAGAATCAATATTTCTAAATTTTATATAAACCTCTCCAACCAAAATTGCTTGGTCTTGTGTTCCTTTATTTCCTTTATTATTTCCTTTACTTCTGACATACTTCTAAATTCATGGCAGGTTGACTATTAATTTCTTTTAGGAGACTAGCAGAAGATATTGATAAAAATGTAAATAAGCTTACCGGTTCCAAAAGCCATTAGATATGGCTTAGAAATTATATACAAATTATCAAGGAAGTCATTGAAGAGTTTAGAAAACATTCCTTTTCTTTACTTTTTTTTTTTTTTTGTACCAGGGATTGAACCCAGGGAGCCTTAACCACTGAGCCACATCCTCATCCATTTTTATTTATTTATTTTTTAATTTGAGACAAATTCTTGCTAAATTTCTTAGGTCCTCCCTGAGTTGCTGAGGCTGGCTTTGAACTTGGGATCCTCCTGCCTCAGCTTCCCAAGCTGCTGGGATTGCAACAGTACATTACAACACCCAGCTAGAAAAAGTTTCAATACCCCTTGCACAGCTCATAGCTAAATTCAAGTATTCAAGTTCAACCTTCAGTTATATCTCGTCCCTATTTGGAAAACTTTGTATAGTGCATGAAATCATGATTTTCGTGTCAATTCGGCATTGCTATCAGTAATGTAAGCTTTATATCTAAGTTAAGAGCTTGTGTAGTTCTAAAATGAAAAGTGGAGAAATAGTATTTGCTGCTACTCAGCTACAGCTATATTCAGAAGTCATATTGTTGCCATGGGGATATCCTGTGTTCTATGTATTTAAACTGAAAAATTAAAACAGAATTTTAAGAAAAAAAGTAAGTTTGATCTGGTTGACTTTATGAACTAAATTAGCCAGATCTGCAGCTACATAGCTTAAGTAAAAATATACTCAAAGCACATGATTTTTAATTAAGAAAAAACATTTTATCAAAAAACATATATTTGAAATTATATAATATTTCAATATTTCTAAAGTTTTTACATATATAAAATTAGGCTAGGTTCCTTTAAGAGATGGCTATAATTAATAGCTATTTATTATGTCTTGATAGTGTTTTTGGTATACTTCCCAGAAATTGTTGTTGCAAATTGAGCAATTTCCAATTCTTTGCTTTCATTAAAATTGAAAGAAAACCCTAATAAATTTGTAACTTGGTACATTATTTGAAATAATTTTTGTGATAGATAATTATGGAAATTGTGCTATGCAACTTAGGATAAGTTGTAGAAATTGGTCATTATAAAAACTGCATCTACTATTTAGGAAAAAGATTTTTCAGTACTTAAACCTAAAAAAAATGCTAAAAATTGAATCATGTTGAACTCTGTCCCATTCTAATATAAATAAAAAGAGATTTTAAATACAAATTTATTTTCATACATAATAATTTTGATCAGTTTGTACAGACTACTTTGTTTTAAATCAAGTGTGTAAAATAATAATTATGAGAATAGTATTATTATTAATATTCAGAATGAGAATTTTTAACACTTTCTGCCTCATGGACCTGAGAAAAATATGAAATTGAAATCTATACATATTCAATGAATATACACACTTATACATATACATCTAAATTTATTACAAAGTAGTATGAGATACTGAGCAATAATACAACTTTCAAGTAAATAAACATATTTAATTAGAACAAAATTCTGTGAAAGCAGTGTAGAAGCAGTGCAAATTCAAAGAAAATGAACTACATAAAATTTATAATCCTTAAGTATGTGTATGCATGTTAGGGTGAATTTCAAATCACAGTGATATTCTAATTTAATTGGACATATTTAAATGGATGACACTATAGATCTCTTTAAAATATACTAATATTTATAATATATCAAAATAAATACATCTTTTGCAGCTAAACTAGTTCATATTACTCAGAATGATGTATAGATTAAATAAAATCCTTATACAAATTTCAATGGCATTTTTTTACAGAAACATAAAAGCAGTCCTAAACCTCATATGAAACCACAAAAATACTCTGAATAACCAAATCAGTTTTAAAAACCACAATGTTGGAAGTATCATTCTTCTCAATTTTAAAAGAATTACAAAGCTATAGTAATTAAAACAGCATGGTACTGACATAAAGACAAACATAGACCAGTGGAACAGAATGGAGCCCCCAAATAAATCCACACATATTTGGTCAACTGATCTTTTACAAGGATGTCATTTAAACTAATAAAAAAATTATCAAGCTTACATTTCAAATATACTTAATTTTCAGGTAAAATTTTTAAAAATTCTCTCAGAATGTACAGCAACAGAAATGAGAACTACTCTAAAACAGTAAATTCAACTTGACTGAGAATAGAAATTTCTTTAGGTTTTTTTTTCTTAAAGGATTGCCATGCCATAACTCCTAAAAATTCCGTTTCCTTAGACCTCAGGTAGAGTCTTTGGTGAATGTGATTTTTAAAATTTTCACTGAAAATATTAGTGCCTTCCCTTTCTCTTCACTGTTGATTCTTCTTACTTCCTGAATTTCTTAGAACCGAGTGGAGTCTGGTCAGGGAAGGTAACTCTCATTCCAAAGGGCATCAGGGCTCTGGCTGCCTCATCAAATTCTTCCTGGGTCTTGAAAATCATTTCCTTTTCTGGACATCAAGGTCAGGCCCTTCAAATAATGAGCTTCTTATCAAATAATGAATCTGTGCATCTATACCATGAGTTCTGTATTTCCACCAAAAGAGTGAGTTGGTATACTTCTAGAACTGTAAACTGAATCTTCTGATGACTAGTCCAGTGTTGAAGGTGATGCAATCATTTTCTTATTAAGACAAAACTACTTGCTAACTACAGTACACAAGGGTTAGAGTGAAGACTGGGGTTCTTTCCCCACTTCCAGGTGGGCTTCACAGCTTGAGGCTTGGCTTGATTGTTGGACTTGCTACTCCAGCTGTGGTGCAGGTTTTCAGAAGCACAGATCTCCCTGTCAAAAGTTAGTGGCCCAAGAAACAAAATGAAAGTGGCATGTCTTTCTGTAGCATCAGAACAGTTTATGAAAATTTCAAAATATGAGGAAAAGAACAAAGTATTAGTATAAATAGGGAGTTTTTCCAAGGATACTTTCTGAAATAGGAGAATGGCAAATTGAATCCAGAAAGGATATTTTTTGATGCAATTGAATGTAACAAAACTTATAAATAAATAAGTTCAACTTATTTGAAAACTCCAACTGGATCTATCCCTGAAGAGTAAGAAATATTATTGTTATTGAATGAATACTATTCAATAGATATTAAAGTATGCAGTTTTCATGAATATTTTAACCAAAAGTTGGTTGACATATATAAGACATCGGGGCATTATCCTTTAAAAGGACATTGTTCAAAGGAATTTATTGAATAAGCTTATTTCTTATTCCTCTCAACCATAATAAATTCCTTTGAACAATATCGATTTAAAGGGTAAAGCCCTGATGTCTTATCTGCAGATGCCAATCAACTTTTGGGTATAGTAATCACAAAACAGTTAACAGCTTCTTGACTTTATTTTCCTTTATTACTGAAAAGTGCCCTTGTAAATTGTTATGTAGTTCTGTGAACACACGAAGAAGCAGAGTGCCATAATTTAACCAGCCTCTGAGGTCAAATTAAATGTAAATTTTTTTTAATATTCTCTGGTATTCCCTACATGCAAATTTAGAATTATAAGGTAAAATATTCACAGTCTGAGAGTAACAATCCTTAAATCTTATACCCAGTTGTATAATAAACTATTTTGTAATTATGAACTAAATGAGATAACATTAAAGAAATTGCCTTGAAAAACAATAAAGGTAGAATTATTTATTTTCTCCTTAGCTCAGTTTCTTTCACTGCTCATTGAGAATACTTTAATCCTTTCAGAATAACTCATAATGACGTGCAAAAAATGAACTAAATCCTACTAAGTTTACTTACTCCCCAGATATTACCATGATTCTAAAAACCAATGTAATACTATTTAGTGTACTGCACCACTAGCCTATGTTCACAGACCCTTATCAATTATTGTAATCAGCATGCAATATCTATCTGTTCTGTATGTCATGTTTAAAGGACTTGCTTACCTCCTAAGCACTTCACTGTACCTGTGGGAATGTTAGGAAACACCACATAATAAACACATTAGTACAGTCAAATGGCAGTGATGATTAAAGACATGACCAATCACTAATAATTTTATTTTCTTAATCATAGGAAATTTAAATTGAATAAAGTATTGTGCATAAAATATGGTACAATGAACTGTGTACAATACTATTTTTATATTTAGTTGTATGATCATAAATTTGCTTCAGAATTAAATAAATTGTATTAAGTCACAAATTATTTTGTAAACAAGTGAAGTATATTAAAATACACTCAATATAGTATCTTGTGAAAAATATTACAAGTTATTGGCCTGAGAACGAAAGGTTGACATCTTCCTTTGAAATGTACAATACTATTGTCTTTTAGGATGTTTTGCCAGTCGTGATCAATTACTGTGATACAAAATTCTTAAGAAATAACATCTTTGGTAGCAATTTCCTTCTCACTGGAAATTAAACACAGTGATAGAACAATAGTAGTAAGATCTGCTAGCATTTCTAAGTAGGAGCATGGCATTCTCAAAGGAGGGATATAAACATGATTTATACTGACAGCTATAATATGAGGGATAATTTATTGTTTAGCATGTTATACTTGAATGGAAAAGAATAAAAATATGGGCAAACACACTTAGGCTAAATGGTGTTTACACAGTGGAAGAAGAGCCATCTGTGATATTTTCTCTGTACCTTTTGCTTTTACCAATCTTACAAACAGGATTTAAAATTCTTCTATTCTCAACCCACACACCCTTCCACATGGCAAGGTTTTCCATTCCTAGTCTGGATCCTCTCTTTCTCTCCCTTTCCTTAGCATCATGGCTGCCTTCTCCCTGACTCCGCCATTTGTCCTCTCCGCCACCCATCATGCTAAATCCCTCTCAAGCAAGAACCTGAGAGTCAAGACCACAACTTTTCACACACATATGTTTATCACTTTTAGTCCTCCTAACGTAATTCATGATGATAAATTTATTATACTTAATGAGGTAGTTACCACATGATTATTTTTGTTAATGCTAATTGGAAACATGATTCCAGAGTCATGGAATTAAGTGGAGAATGCTATGGCTCCAAGGATATTATGAGTTTCTTTCTGTCTTCTTATATTCTAAAATATATGAGTTGCTCTGCTATTTTATATTGATTCTGAATAGCTCCACCTCTAAAGCTTGGGCTGCTTATTATTAGCAACTTTATAAATACAAATCATCCCTTTTTGCTCTCACTATCAAATGTCTTCCAATCATTCATCTTCACTTTCTCTACTTCTCTATCTACAACTTTATTGATTTCTTCATCACAGAATTATGGGTAAGTTCTCTTTTTGTTTTTAATTTCTAAATTTTACAGCTCACCCGTGCTGTAATTTCATGTTATTCTTTTAGTTGAATGCCATGTTTACATTGATTTAATCCTAATATACTATGTATTTACTATGGAAACTAATTTTAACTGAAATTATACTGTGAAGTACAGAAAAAAAATTCAAGTTAGTGATTCAAAGGTGGTCGGGTTTTCATTTTCAGCACATATTTCACAAACTTAGAAAAGTTTATGTTGCTTATAATTAAAAGATTTAGACAAGTTATCAAAGAAAGCTTGATATTAAAAATGTCATAAAGGAGAGGGCAAACCATATGGAAAAATACATTGTCCTTATTGTCCTTTAATTATGAGCGTGTGATATGAGTTGAAATTACATAGATGTATTGCCCACATTTTCTTTGGTTCACACTTATAGACTTAAAGTTCCAAAGTGCTGTAATAATTATCCTGGAACTGAGTTGGAAGATCCCCACTGAAGCAATGCTATAGATTTGTGTCCTGGGTAATAATATATCTCAGCTACCAATTCAGTCCGCATGACAATGTATCACCAGCATAAGATGTGGAATAATGGGTCATAAACTGCTGTCTGCTAATACACTCAGGAGCTTCATCAGTATCTAGATTGACTAGTAGTCCACAGCAAGACCAAACAGCTTATCACTCCCTACTTTTATTCTTTTCCTGGTAGATAAAACTGAGCTCTGTGCAGAAGACACATTTTCTTCATTTATTAGCTGCACAGATTTCACTTATATGGAGTTGATACAGAGACTCTTATTCATAGAGAAAGATGATTTTTTTTCCAGATTCAATTTATCATGTATTGAGCTTTATATTTCAGGATAAAGAGCATTCCCAGGCTTCTTGCTTCTGGAGAGAGGTCAAATTGAAATGCCACAAAGCTATGTTCAAGTTTCAATTAAAAGTTGCAATCAGTTAAGTATGAGACACTACAACTTTCAGTGGGTACAGATTTTAAGTTTTCAAATGGTAGTTTAAAGTTGTGTAGATTTAATCTAAATATTCAAATTAAAAAGTTGATTCCTCCATATTCTTCAACTGCTTGGAGCTTGAAACTGCTTTATATACATTCTGCCAGTTAACAAATATTTGCTGAGTGTATTGGTATTCTCATTGGAGATGCAAGGGTGAGTCAAAGCCTCTGCTCCCATGCAATGTATGTTCTTATGAGAAGAGGCATGCATATTATGTGTGTATGTATGTGTGTGTATATATATATATATATATATATATATATATATATATATATATATATAATATATAGTATGTCCAATATGTAAATGCTCTGCTGATGAATAAAGCTGGGTAAGATAAAAGAGAGCCACTGGAGAATAGCCAGAGAAGGCCACTTAGATAGGTGACGCTTTACCTAAATTCTGACTGTGTGTGAGGACTGAGCCATGTGGAGATGCAGCATTAAAGGTAGGACTATGGCCTCTACATGAGAGCACACGGGAGTTGTGACCAGGTTTGCAATCTGCAGTCAGCAAACACAGCTCACATACTCAAAAGTAAGTTCAGTTATTGAACTCTATTTCATATAATCTACTTTCTATTTAAATTCTGCTCTCTTTAAATGACTCATGACTTTCCTTCAGAATCTGGTCATCCTTTCCACCCTCCATTTCTCATATTGGAATTAGTCTCAGACTTACTTGTTCAACTTTTTCTATTCGCTTTGCCTTCTTCCATTTCTCTGTTTCTGTCTGCCTGATGAGCCTGACATTGAGTCATTATTTCCCATCTCAAGTCTTCACTTTCCTGTCCTTCTCTACATCACTCTCAGTGGAAACAACATCATTCCTATTTCTGAAGGTTAGAATCATGTCCTCATCTTTACTCTTGCTGTGTTCTTTCCTCCTGTGTTAATAATCCAAATGCATTTACAAATCACTAAATTTTAGGAGAATATTAGTGACTTGTTCACCAGAAGCCAATTGTTTTCAAAATATCTCTAGAAAATGTTTATAGTTTTACATTTTACTTATTTAACCATTATAAAACCTATTTATCAGCATCCCATTGATGTTATATAAAATTTCTGTAGAAAAGAGTGACTTGCCTAGGATTGGATAGGCATGACTCATTATTATTATTCTTTCTAATGCAGCAATAGTTCGTATAAAACTTATAATATTGGGAAAGGTTTTTTTATTTGTTTATTTTTTGGTACCAACGATGGAATGCAATACCTTACATATACTACAAAAGTATTATATCACTTAACTGCACCCCCCCAACCTGGGAGTTGTTTTTCTAGGATTCATTCAATGAGAAAATGCTAAAATAATATTCGTTAGTAATATTAACTTTGTGTATCATTATATTAACCATAGTTTAAAAAATATTTTACATGTAAATTATTATACTGCACTCTGCCAATGTGAACAGAAAAACTATTTGGTCATATAAATTATAAATTTAAAAAATCATTAAAATCTCTATTTGAATATATCTACATAAATATATAACTGAGATTAGTCTTTGCTTTTATTATTTTTTGTGATGTGTTATTGAGTTTTTTTCTTTTACATCCCATATGCTTACAGATGTTAATCTCCTGAGTAGCACAATTATTCTCCCAACAAAGGCAGTTTTTGCTTGGCTTTGCTTCGCTAAAATCCAGTCTCTAATGACAGATAGTCTGCTTGTCAGCTTTGCTTCATGAATCCAGAGAAAATGGAAGTTATCAGAAGCTGAACCTCAAGCACTACCTGTGCCTCTTATTTGGGCCTTTTCATGCTAGGTTTGGCAGAGGTCTTAGTCTTTCATCATGCGGTTCACTGACAGAAAGAGAAAGAAGCAGTTGCACATTTAGGTACCACTCTGCAGACGGCTATATTGCAAAATAAACAATATATTTTTAGGGCACCACCTGCAGCAAGCAGCTGTACCAAACAGAGCAGAACTACGAAGGATGTGATTTGTCCCATTTAACATGAAGCCTTGAGGTTTGAGAAGAGAGGGAGGAGAAAGTTCTATGTATACAACCCACACATTGCAATTTAAACTGAAGCTGATTTTCTTTCTTTTTTAGATTGGAATTGAGGTATCATTACATCTCTCCTCCTTTCCTACCCCACAATCGCTGGTTGGAACCAATTCTATTATTGGGGTATAACTGTTAACAGGAAAGATCATTTTTTCCTTACCAGTAAACTTCCTTTCTCATTCAAGGGCAATTTTCTCTCATAGCAACCTATAGTTAAATGACAACATCTGCTATGTTTAAGCTGTATATAAGATGATGTCTGGCATTTACATGATGCCAATGACATGGTTAGAGAAAACTCATACAATTGGCTTACATTAAGATTTTCTTCTTATCTCTAGCTTCATCTATTTCTGTTCTTCAGGATCTGTCTGCCTCTGTAAATGTGCCATACAAGTTCACAGTTCTCTGAAAACTAAACTTTCAGCTCTTATTCTAATTGACAATCTGTTCTTACCCTAACCCATACCTTTCCAGGCATAAAAGCTGTGTAGGGCATCGTGATAAAAATTCCACCATACCTGTACTGTCTGGGTACTAGAGTTTTGAGGCTGATGCAATGAATATTTTAAGTACTTGCTTTTTTCCCTAGATTAAAAAATCTCCTCATTCTCCTAATGGCTATTGATTCGAGCCTCAGAAACCAAAGTCACCATTTCATTTTGAGCCCTTCTAGGTGAGCTAGGATACAGATAATTAAATTATAGATGACTCTGGAGGCAATCCAGGTAGTTACAAATTGAGGTCATTTAAGCACAGAGAGGGACAGTTAGCTTTTATTTTAAATTGACAACCAAATACTATATAATAGTTATTTTCCCTTGACAATGAATACATTTTTTAAAGAGAGAGAAGATTGTTCTACATATTTATGAAGTGTACTAGAATGCCATTCTTAACTCTGTACTACTGGCTAGATTCTTACTCTGAAGGGGAAAATTACATTGACCATGTTTTTGTGCCTCATTAACACCCTTTCATAGTACTTACAGATATTACTTTGAGATTCAGAGAAGTGAGATCAAAGAGTTACAAGTCTGCAATGATGCATGCCTCCAACTAATAGAGAAAATCAAATTCTGTGAGCCAGGGAGCTAAATTGCATTCATTATCTTTACCTTCATCATCAAGGTGATGATTTTTAGGAATATCAGGCATGAAATACATCCCTACCAAAGTTGTCTATGTGAGTGTTTAATATGGGAACTTCTATCCCTGTCACCTTTCTAATATATATCAGTAGGGATTTTCTAGAATAAACTCTCAGATTGGATTTTGCTAAATTATGTCTGTTTCTAAATGTTTGTCAATCAATCAAGTTTTTACTTTTTTACTATAGACAATGTTTTTAACTCGATGTGGTTGAAACTTTGAATAAGGAAAGGAAATATATCCAGTTTCAAAGAGTAAAAGATGACCTTTTGTCAGACTATCTATATATTCCATAAAAGCAAGAGTCAGTGAGATTTATCTTTAATAGGCACTTACAACATACCTACCAAATATTCTTTGGGGTTCTCTGAAGTCTCTTAAGCTTTCTTTAACTTTCTTAATCATTCTTTTTGTTCCTCTTACTTGCTAATTTCACATGACTTATCTTTTAATTCTCTGATTTCTTCTGCATAACCAAGTTTTCTTTTGAAAACTTTTAGTGAATTTTTAATTCCGTTATTGTATTCTTTGCTCTAATTTTTGTTTCTTTTTCACACAATTTTTATTTCTTTATAAATTTTCTCATTTTGTTGACATGTCATTTTTCTAAGATATTGAACATTGTTACTACAGTTATTTTGAAGTAAATGCCAGATGTTTCATATGTTGCCATTTCTTTAGAGTCAATTTCTGGAGATTTATGATATTCTTTGTATCACAGTGCCTTGTTTCTTTGTGTGTCTTTGAACTCTTCCTTGAGACTCACATTTGGGGGGGAAAAAAAGCAACCTTTCCCAAACATCACAAACTGGTTTTGTACCCCAAAATATCTTCACCAATCATCTTGGATACAGATTCTGGGAGTTCTTCAAAACTTTTTTGTGGATGCATCCTCTAAATGTGAGCTTTTAAATTCCCAATCAGGAATTTGACAATTGCTTTTACCAGAAGCTATGTACCTTTGCTCACTTTGCACATATCTGCATTAATGCACGTTCTCTGGCAGTGCCACAAACTTTCCAACTCTCTTTTATTTTCAGTGCCCTACAGACTTTTAGGGTATGCTAAGTCCTACAAACACTAAAAGATGGGCAAAATAGAAGTCAATCTCTTGGGCAGAACTCCCCCAAATCCTGACTAATGGACACATACCTCAATTATTTCTCTCTCCTGGGGAATACTGAGACTTGGAACTTTTCTCCAACTTATTTTTTCTTGGGCTAGAGGGAGGGACTACTTTGAACTAATGTATACTACTACAAAACACCACTATTGTTTTCAATGACTTTCAATCCAGTGCCCTTTACTATTCTCCTGAGATTCAGACCAGACAGAAATCAGTTCCTTCAGCAAGTCTCCAAAAAGTCTGAATGTTGGACATGTTTGAGTCTTCTCTTTCCTTCCCAAGGAGAAGCCAGGAGCTGGGAGTTGTTTTCCCCAGTGACACCACATGCATACAAAACTGAGCCAAGGAGGGAACTGTGATGAATGAGGTCCAGAAATTCTCCTACTGACTTCAGTGCAGCTAGATTTGTACTCACCTGCACTGTAGGAGTCTCTTAACTGGTTTCTGGATTCCTCACAAAGTAATTGTTCCATCTATTAATGTTGATTTTTGTCTCCAGGGGCAAAACAAGGATCTAGGATTTCCACCTTCTTGATGATGTCACTCCCTCTAATTCACTGGGTTTTTGTGTGTAAGAATTAAATAATGAAGATTTTAAAAAATATTTCTTTAACATAACAAGTACTCAGATAATATTAGTTGTTATTGTTGTTATTGATATATGGCAGGAAGAAGACAGAATTATCTGGGAAAAGCAAATGAAAGTCCCTTTGGAATTTTCACAAGAGAGAAAATTCAAAGTGTCAGTTGAAAGACAAATTTGAAATTTAGCCACACTACTTAGACATCATTTAAAAGATAGTAGAAATCACTGCAAGCTCCTGAATACAGAAGGAAGCAAGAGATATTTTTTATTTGTTAATCATAGCTACCAAGCGTTTCTTATTATTCTCTCACTTTATCTTCTATTAGGTAATAATAAGTATTTGTACTTTCTACTACACTGAAGTTTCCTCCTCCACAAAAATCTGGTTATAATGTGACCAAAGTAAGAACCAAAACTTGATGGTTATATAAAGTTGGAAACTGAGAAAAGGATGTCAATGATAATGTTCATTTATAGAATGTGTTTCTACTTAAAGATTTACAGCTGACCTCCCAATGAGTTATTGTTTTCTCAACTTTGTAAAAAGAGAAGCAACAGATGCTGTGCCAAATGAAGGCCACTTAACAAGAGCCAAAGAAAGAATATATCAGAGAATGAAATTTTCATCTACTTTTAATGACAAATAATTAATGTGTTCTCATTCACTCATTTAAAGCTGTTGAGAGCCTTTCAATACAGAGCACTCAACATTATAAAATCTTCACTTCAGAATGAATTTTTCACATTTGTCTTTAGAGTCCATATAATATACTGGCATAAATGTCAGTTACTACCAAAGTCTTAGGTTTTACTTCTTGGTAGTAGTTGGCTAGAAAGTGGCTCTCCGTGAACAAATACAAATTTAAAATGTTCAACTATTACTACAGTAGCTCAACTACTGAAAGCATGCATAAAGACAAGTAGAAAAGGAAATTAAAAAGCAGTTGAGGACTTTGAATATTTATTTTTCTTGTTTTTACTTATATCTTGTTAAGATATATGAGTTTTAATAGAACAAATTGATTGACAACTATAAATAATACTGTGTTAAGACAGAACTGTAAATAAATTTTAAAGTAATAGCCTCTTCCCTTAAGAGATCTCTAATTTTAATAATATTAATAAAATGAGAAAGAAAACTAATAAGCAGGTATATTTAGAAAATGCTTTCATTTTATACTTTCAGTATAATATGAATAGAGAATAAGCCAAAATATGTGTAGTTACATAGCAGTGTGGGGTGATTGTTCTAGTTAATCTCTTCCTAAACTTGGCTTTCAAGAGTCAGGAATCTTGCAGAAGCCATTAAAGATCATTTGTGGGATCTCTCTGTTTTGTAGATGAGAACACTGAGTACACAGCTAAGTCATTTCGGGGACAGTATTAACAGCATGGTCTCCTGAGCTGTTAGTCAGTCCTTACTTTGAATTTCCATATGTTACTAACTTAATCAACAACTTCTTTTATCCATCACATAGAAAGAAAAATATATCTTTTAAAAATTTTTTAAGTCTTTTCTTTAAAAAAATAAATAATGACAATAAAACTCATATTAACTGTAGGAAAAGTTGGAAAGTGCACAAAATTGGCTTTTAGAAGCTTCACATTTCCTCCTTCAGGTTTCTTTTTACCCCAACACCCCAGTGACCGTTCTTCCTCTTGTTTCCTTCCAGATGAGATGATGGCAGAATATCTTTATAGCCCTCAAATCTAATCTACTGTTTAGAGCTTATTAGTATCGAATAATATTTGTTTTAACATAGAGAGTACAATTAGCCAGGTGTTACATTTAGAAGCATAAGCTACGGAATAGAGATGTTTGATTTATTACCCCTAACAGAGGTAAACAATTTTCAAATGAATATGGAATTCTGGAATATATAAACTTCTTTGGAACTCAGAAGAATTGATATTAACAGTAGAATTGAATTGTTGTGGCAGAAAGTGAGGATGTTGTTTCTGTCAAGGGGAGAATGTTCAAGGTGTTCTCCAATCCATTCCCTGTGATGAGCTATCTTTTGCCCACAATCAGAAATTTTACTCAACAAAAATAACATTGAAAATGTTTATCTCCACCTTTCATTGAAATTTCATGGAGCCAAAAAGTCTTTTCAAAGACCTTATCATTAAGTATATCCTCATTGATTAAAATGAGAATAACAGGGGCTGGGGGTGTGGCTCGGTGGCGGACCGCTTGCCTAGCATGTGTGAGGCACTGTGTTCAATTCTCAGAACCACATAAAAATAAATAAAATAAAGGTCCATCAACAACTAAAAAAATATTTTTTTTAAAAAAATGAGAACAACAGCAGAATTTATATCATGAGATAATAATATTGTGAGGCTTTGATGACTCAGAATGTGTAAAGGGTGTGAAACAGTTGTGGCTGGTAGAGAACATCCAGTGAATGTGAGCTGCTGGTGGTATCATGACACCTCCTTCCTCTTTACCTTTCTACCAAGTTGCTATTCTCCAGAAGAAGTGTCCTTCATTCATTAGCTATAGCTGAGATGTGGTTTTGGCCTTCATTATTATAGTCTTGTGTCCATAAAGTCAGCAATTTAAGAATAATGGCTTTGTCCAAAAATAAACACAACTTTGGAAGTGTTGTCCAACTAACTGGCTTACAGTTTGCTACAGATTGCTGACCTTGGAAAGGCCTGTCTTCTCTCAGCTAAACAACACTTGGATTATTTAACTGTAAATAGGTGGACACTTCACCTCACCAAAAGATAACTCTAGCTGAAAAGTTTGACACATTCGGTGTTTACTCTTCACTCACATATCCTTCACACCTTGGGCTAAAGTTGGGGAATCTCAAATTGGTCGAACAGTTTATTTCTATCTGGGGAGACAACAGTGTTCGCGTGGTGGCTGAAGGTTAGATGCAGTAAGACAGTCATAGACTTAAACCCCTGTCCAGCTTTTTTGTTCAGACTCCAGTCCAGCAAAAGGGAAGCCAGCCATTCTAACACTTGGTGGGTTCTTTCTGGGGTTCAATTGCAGACGATTATTGATGCAATTTGATTGTGAGGGCTACCAATAATGAATTTTCATTTTTATCTCATTGTACCTAATTTTTTAAACCAAGGAGTAAGTCTTAACAGTTCCCCCAAAAGCATAAACCGTCTTAGTATCACTTCTTCCTGGTAAATAACATTTGTTCTCCATTACCTCCAAGATCTCTGCTACTTTAGTTTCTATTAATTGCCTTGGCTTTAAGATCCTATGTATTTTTTCACTTGTCTTGAAACTTCCTTTTCTTTTAAACTCATATATCATTTTTATTTTATTTTACTTGGGGGCTTTTCTATATATGTTCCTTTCACCATATTAACTAGAAACCTCTTATAAGTTACTATAATGATTTTGATGGGACTTGTTCTTAAACAGGTTATATATTTTTATGATTCATTAAAAAGAATGAGTAGAAAACATTGTTGTTTTTTTAAAGAATTGTTTTCAATCCAGATATAGAAAGGGTGATGTTTTTTTGGAGAACATTAGGTCTAGCTTTGCCACTTGGCTCTTACCACTTGAGCAAATAATTGCACAGTTCCCAGTTTTTTCTATTTTTTAAAATTAGCATTATAATAGAAATATTCTAAATAATGTTTGTAAATTACTATGTATCATGTATATGTAAGATTTTTTAAATTGGTTTAAAAATTGAAAGTATCACCTATTAATCAAGTAACATACTACATAATAAAACTTCAATAAATATTTCTGGTATGTAATAAAACCAGTTTGAAATTTATCAGTACTTTCAGGCATTTTGAGAATGTGTTTGAATGTTCTTATTATTGTGGCCATAGACTTTCATGCTCTTATACATGCTATCTACATGTTTGTTCTTTTTTGTGAGTTGATCATCAGTCATCAATCATTGTTCATCATTTGAGCTATGCCTGACTCATTTGATCTAAATTATCTTTTTTTTTCTTCTCCAGTTTCTATGTTTTCCATTTCTAGTCTTCTAGGACATAAAACCTGATATTACTAGAATTATAATATAGCAACAATAATTCATTTTTTAATAAAAAATGGAGGACCGATCCTATAAAGTGCATTAATTGGTGAAATATTTTACATGCTTAGAGTATTCTCACACATTTCTTGGCTTGTGACCATATTATAATTAATAGCCTTGGTTAGGAAGCAATTCACAGCTAGGGGAAGCATTACTCTATGCATCTAAATAAAACCTTGAAAAATGCACATTTCCCTGTCATATGCAAAGAAAACCCACCTTTTGTAGGCTTATCAGTATGTGATGGCTGTGGCTGGGTTAGTATCCAATTCTGTATTACCATACTATATATTTTCTAGATCATTTTACTGACTCTAGTATCCACACTATTTTTTTTAACATTATAAGAAATGTAACTTAAAGCTCCATTTGTATGTTTGTTTATTTTCTGGGGCAACTATAAAACAATACAAGTTTGTTTTAACATCCTTTTGTCCTTTTTATTCCACTAAGATATCATCTTCTTTGTGATAAGTCATGTCTTCTGCCTTCCACTTCATTAGAGGTAAAATTTTATTTTAAAAAAGTCCTCTTATTAAGTATAGATTATATGCTATTCAAATCCTCTCAATTTATAGAATAAAAGTTTGATGAATCATGCTGGTGTTCCATTAATAATGTTATTTTCAGATAAGTGTTTTTGACATGCTTTCTGTAAAATGTTTTCAGAAGGGATAATGGTTAATTATTGTTGTGCCATTCTAGTTATTTGCTTATTGCCTAAAATATGTATAGTATATGTGCTCTGCTGCTATGGATGAAATGAATGTTAGATATTGAGATATGAGATAGGGAAAATGAAATATTTGGAAAAAATCTATAATTGGATATCATTTAGAATTCTACAGATTTCTTTCCCATGTGAGAAGATCTTCTATGTTTCTGGTAATTCTATCCTAAGCACCCTCACTTATAAACAGGTAGGAAAATGGAAGTAGAAATACAGGTTTCAGAGATCATTTAAATTCAGAATTGATACCTTAAGCCCCAGTGAAGCAGACAAACCTGCAGGAATAGAAACACAGTGAAAAAGCAGAGGGAGAAACACAGCATAAGAAAGGCAAGAGAAATGTCAAAAAAATGCAAAGAGAAAAACAAACAGTGGAAGAGAATACAATGTGCACATTTTTAAAAGAAGCTAGGATTTCAAGTTTCGAAGCACTTTTATACACATATTAATCCAAACTTTTCATTTAGGAATAAAAGTTATTGGTAACACACTCATGTGTAATGGTGAACAGATTTAGAGGACAAATTATCGCAAAATGATGAATCATTAAAAGGCCAGAGAACTCTGATCAGAGAAATGCCAAATTTTAATGACTAGTATCCAGTGTGGGAAGAAGGACCTTGCAGTCATAAGTTAAAAATCTTCAAAAGCCTATTTGAAAGAGATGCTGACACTATATACTTGAAAGTGGTCACAGTATTAATCCATTAAAACATTTATGATCTATAAAAAGGGTCACAATGTTTGACTAGGGACATAAACATTAAAAATATTTCATTAGCTGAAATTTTAACTTTTGGATTATGTGACATGCAGCTCTTACAGAAAAGGCCAATATCTTTGTAAAGCTCACCACCATAGGATATCATTATGTCAACTCAGTGTTAAGTCTGAAAAAGAATTGTGCAAACACTATAGTATTTAAAGTCACTGCAGTCTACAGGGGAAAAATACTCCCAATATTTGTGATTAAAATACAAACAAAATTTGCTAGATTTGAATATTTTTCCCTTCATCTGCATTTCTGAACAGTATAAATCAATGTTCTTTAATATGAAGATTGATGTCTCCTGACTTAAAAGTTATGATCAAATTTTATCCAAGAATTATAAGCTCTGTAAAACAGTGCTTTTAAAAAACATTTCACAAGAGATTAATGAAATCTCTTCTACCACCCCATGAATGCAGAGCCCAGCTAAAAGGATTACTTTTTGCTTTTCTCAGGTCCTGCACTTGACATATCAAACCTCATCTGTTGAGGAAGCAGCTCCCACAGAGCTATCCTGTCGTGCTTCCAACGTTGTGGGCGGTGATAAGTTTTGACTGTGCAGCCAGCATATGTCATGATAAATTTTCAACTCTCTAAGTAAAGAGAATACACACTGTTCTCCCATCAAGATTAGCTTTATTTCCCACCCACCCTCTTCTTCAAACACACTTTGGAACAAATATAAGTAAATACCTGACAAGTGAAATATTACCTGTGCCATTCACCAAAACAAAATGAACCTTAAATGAAAAGTGTTAATTCACCATGGCAGTCACATCCCATTAGCAGAAAAGGGATCACGGATTTCTGCTCCTTTTTATATACCCATGGAGAACGGAAACTTCTGTCCCTGTGGGCGACAAGATAAACCTATGTGGGCCCACTGGGGACTTCATAATGAGACTTCTTTACACCCCCATGTGTTGTCAATTTTCTGTGTTTATCTAAATAATCTTTAAGGCCAGATTTGAATCCCTTTGCTATTCCTGTCCTTCCCATATGTCAGTGTTTCTTCCACTCAGAGAAGCTGCTCTCTGTGCTTGGAGTTTACTGAAGGAAGGAGGTTGATACTACACCCACCCAGTTGATTCAGAGAGGACCTCATCTGGAGGGCACATTCTGAGGGGGCGGAGCAGCATATCACACCTTCTAACCAGCCTCGTGAGCCTGACCAGGTGCCAGCACCAGATTTCACGCGTGCTCATACATTCACATGTACACATGCACATGCGACAGTCCTGCATTAGTACAAGAAGAGCCAATAGAAGCCTGGAACTGATCACTCAAGCATATTCACTGGCTTCAAAAGCAGAACAAAAGCGGGTAGTTCTGATTCACAGGAAGTGGGGAAACAGTTACTGGCAGAGATAATTGGGGCTTGGCTGCAACTGATGGAACCCACGAGGTTGTGGCTAGTCTATGTGGGATTTGGAGAATAGTGTAGAAAGTTGGGACTTCCTGCAATCCAGTAAAACTGGCTGCATTTTTCCCATATTTTTCATGGCTGCATTATACTTGTACATAATGGTGGGATTTGTTGTTACGTGTTCATACATGCACATAATATAACACTATAATTTGACAAATATCATTCCCTAGTATTTTCCCTTTCCCTCTTTGTCCTCTCCCTGGTCCCTTTATTTACTCTATGGATCTCCCTTTTATTTTCATGAAAAACTCACTGCATTTTTTTAAATTTATTTATTTATTTTTAGTTTTCGGTGGACACAACATCTTTGTTGGTATGTGGTGCTGAGGATCGAACCCAGGCCACACGCATGCCAGGCGAGCGCGCTACCGCTTGAGCCACATCCCCAGCCCTCACTCACTGCATTTTTTAAGGAAAACCAATTTATTACAGATAAGTCCCCACATTAGAAAATAGCATGTTTCAAAACAGTTCCCATAAACAAGTAAATTTGGGATGAGCATTTACATCATAAAATAATAGTTCTCTTTTGAGGATTCAACTAATTATTTGTTTCCTTAGTGAAATAAAATGGAATTTAACATATGAATAACGTTTCAACCATTTGGATTTGTGTCCATTCCACAAAATTGGTTACACCTGCAATCTGATCTCTTCAAAGGCAATAAGAAAAAATAACCACATGTCTGCTTGAAATTTTATGTTTGCATGCATATATCTTGAAAATATTTTACATTTTTTAAAAAGAGAGCAGAACATTTAGGAGCCCAATGATTTGTAATAGATATTTCTGAACACTGCTTTGTCACAGGTAGTTAGTCCTTGGACCAGGAGCATCAGAAAAACCTAGGATGTCACTAACAGTTCAGATTCTCAGGCCCCACACCAGATTCCTGCCTGTAGACTTCTGATGATGCCCAGAAATTGTTTTAAACAAATCCTTTGATACAAATGAAAACCAGATAGCCATTCTCTTAGCAAAAGCAAAATATGAGTAAATATTTCTAGTATATTTTATTGTGGAACATTGTAGGCATCGTTAGTGAATAAAGAGAAACTTCACAAAAAATATAAGCAACCCATCATAGAATTGCAATGAAAATTCAAGAAGCTTAATTATTCCAATGGATTTCTTCTAACCAAGAAGATGAAAATGTTTCAAGTTTATTTCAACACATAACCTCTTCACAATATATTTCCCATCTATGCTTTGTGCTTCATTCATAAGTTCAGTCACTAGCCAGTCACTAATTGATATTAGTGAATGTCTGCTCCATTTGACAGCAAACAAGTAAATAGGGAAGGACAAATAATTCTCTGCAATCACCACAAGCCCCAGGTGATTGTATACCTAATATACAGCTCCACACATCCCATTTCTTGCTTTTTGGAAATTCTCAAATTAAAACATCATTTTTTCTTATTCTAAAACACTACACTGGTCCACAGTTTCCTCGTTTTTCCATCAGAAAGTCTCATCCATACTTTAAGATTCAGCTCAAATGTATCAAGTACTACCTGACTTCCCACGTTAGGGTGGACACTTCTTATTCTGTGTCCTCATAGAAATACATTCATCCTACTCTCTTTGCACTTATCACATGTAGTAGAGGTCATCTGTTTACACATTTAAAGTCCATTACATTGGGAAGATCAGAGACTAGAAAATTAAGCATGTAGGTAGGTATTTGAGATATTATATGTCACAGAAGTCACTTTAAGTGAACATGTGGAAGGCTATTCTTTGGCCTATTTAGTCCCTGTAGAAAAATGAATAATTTCACCTTAAACTAAAAGTGGTACATACAATTAGCAATAAAAGATACATTAAATTGCTGAGTTCAGTGACTTCTGATCCATTTATCATTGTTCAAACCCAACCACAGAAAAATTGGCAACCATATTATGTACATTATTTGGAAGAAGATAGAAAAAGCAAATAAGCCTAAATGTGACACAAACTTAAAACACTGAACTCTGCATGACATTTTAGGATTTTTTTCTGATCAACTCAGGAAATTGAGGTCCTCCAGAGTGAGATGACTCCAACAAAGGCTGCCTTTTCCTCCTCCCCGAAAAATATCTAAATTAAGATGAACAAACTGTAAATATACATGATATTAAGAGTTATTAGATTCTTTACCAGCAAAAGTAAAGACTGGTACATGATTATTAAATTTTAGTCCTTACAAAGGAGTTCAATATTTACATTGGTTGCATGTCAACCTCATAGACCTTATTTGGACCAGGAAAGACCAATTTCTATATCAAACTATCCTCTAGTCATCATATCTTTCTATGGAGGGGATCTTTTAGAAGCATGGGCTTTGTAACCAAGCAGAATTAGAAGAAAGTTTAAAACTTCCACATTCACCATTTCTGTAGCATTCTTCTAAACTTGTCATTCTCATTGTTTTTTTAAAATGGGCATAATAAGAAAGAATTTTGAAATATAAAAGTAAAACTGTATGAAAGAGTGATTGTCTGTACCTGGAACAAGATATAAAGACCCAATGAAAAAAATCTGCATTGACTATATATGAAAATTTATCCTGAGGACCATTTATTTAGATCAAATTAGGGCAAAAATACAAAAAGACATGAGATATACTCAAGTCCAACTTCCTGATTTTATGGATCAATCAAACCAAGACTCAGAAAGGCAATGGTTTTGGGACTACTGAAAAGCAATTCTGTTTTCACTGTGATAGAAACAACTTCATATTACCTCAGTATCTATAATAGTTATCTCTTCCTGCTATACCAATTCACAGAAATCTAGCAACTTAAAACAACAAACATTATTATCACACTTTCTATAAGAAAGAATTTGAGGCCCAACATAGTAGGATACTCAGCTGCAGTTTTTATTCACAAGGTGACAATCAAAACTTGGAGCAAGGCTGTGGTCCCAGTTGTGTCTTGGCGGGTAAAGATTCACTTTCAAGCTCCTTCAGGTTGTTGGCAGAACTCAGTTCTGTGTGGATGTAGGACTGAGGGCTTCATTTCTTTGGCTGTCCGACAGAGACCTCTCTCAGTTCCTGTGTTTGCTATCCTGTGGCCTCCATAATACAAGTAGCCCATAGCATATGAGCTTGCTTCTCAAAGTCTGCCAGCAAGGAAGAGACTCCCACAAGATAGGCCTTACTATCCTATGCAGGGAATGTGTACTTGAAATCACAAACATCCCATCTCTTGATGTAGTCAGTTGTTAGAAGCAAGTAATGTGGCCATACCACTATCCCTCCATAGATTTTGGGTTTTTATCTTCTAAATGTATCTTTAGATATACTTAAAATCTAAATGTGTCTTTTATAGCCATGATTTCTGCTGATTCTCTCAAGCTGTTTCCTCCCTAATTACTTAAATTTATAGAGCAGTATGTTCTCATCAAAACTGAGAACAAAGTATGGGTTTCCCATGTACACTTGCCCCCACACTGTGTAGCCTTATCTTATCAACATCCATCACAAGGTTGGTAAATATGTTTCAGTGGAACTTATATCAACCCATATTATCATTCTAAGTCTATAGTTTACATTAGGACTCACTCTTAGCGTTGTATATTCTATGGGTTTTGCCAAATTAGCAATGACATGTATCCACATTATAGTACCATACATATAGTATCTTCACTACCTTAAAAATTCTCTGTGCTCCTATTCATCCTTCCTACTTACTATCCCCTAGTAATGCTTGATCATTTTATTGTTTCCATAGCTTTATATTTTTCAGACTGTTATGTAGTTGGAATCATAAGCATGTAATTTTTTTGAAACTTCTTCCTTCACATAGAAATATGTATTTAAGTTTCCTCTATGTTTTTTCTTGGCTTCCTTTGTTTCTGGCACTAAAGAATATTCCATTTTCTGGATGCCTCACAATTATTTATCCACTTACCTATAAAGGACCACATAATTAAGAAAAAATGCTGCTATGAATCCTTGTGCAGGTTTTGAATGGCATAAGTTTTCAATTTAATTGGGTAAATACAAAAGAGCACAGTTGCTGGATTGTATGTTAAGAATATGTTTAGTTTTGTAAGAGACTGCTGAGGTGTCCTTCATAGTGGTTATACCATTTTGCATTTCCACCATCAATGAATGACAGCTCCAGTTGTTCCACATCCTTTCCAGCCAGTATTTAATGTGGTCATTGCTCTGAATTTTAGCCATTTTAATACATGTGTTGTAATATCTCATTGTTGTTTTAAAATGTATACCTCATAAGATATATGATGTTGAGCATCTTATACTCATCATGGTGAGGAATTGCTAAGGTCTTTGACACAAGTTTTATCAGAATTTTTGTTTTATTATCATTGAGGTTTAAGAGTTCTTTTTATATTTTGCATAAAACGTATTTTATCAGATATTTTCTCCCATACTAAGGTTTATTTTTATTCTGTGACTTGATATTTACAGGACTAAAATTTTCAATTTTAAAATTTGATATTAGTGAATGTCTGCTCCATTTGAAATTCTTTTTTTAAATGGCTTATTGCTTTATTTGTCATATCTACAAAGTCATCACCAAATCCAAGTTCATCTAAGCTTTCTTCATCATATTGTAGGAATTTTGCATTTTCAAATTTTATGTTAATTAGCTTAATTTTTGTAAAGGGTACAAGTCTGTGTCTAGGTTTTATTTTATATTTTTGTCGTGTATTTTTTGTAAGTGGATGCCCAGGCATTCCAACTCCATTTGTCAAAAAGGCTCTCTTCTACATTTTATCCTCTCACTCTTTTCCCCCAAATCAGTTGACTGTATTTATGTAGGTGTATTTTTGGACTCTCTGTTCCATTGACTTATTTATCTATTCTTTCATAATGCCACAGTTTTTTTTAATATATGTCATAATAAATCTTGAATTTAGGTAGAGTATGTCCTTTAACTTTGTTCCTTTCTTCAATATTATGCTGTCTGTTCTGAGTCTTTTAACTCTCTACATAAAGATTAGAATCTGTTTCTCAATATGCACAAAATAATCTATTAGAACTTTGGGATTGAATTGACTCTATAGATCATATTGGGAAGAACTCACATCTTGAAAATATTAACTCTTCTCATCCATGAACATGACATATCTCTCCATTTATTTATTGATTTGTTTAAAGGAGATTTGTATGTTCCTTATATATATCTTGTACATATTTTTAGCTTATTCCTACTTGTTTTATTTATTGTGGTACTATTGTGAATAACATTGTGTTTTAATGTCAAAATTCACTTCTTAATTGCTGATACATAATAACCTTGTATTCTGAAAACTTGATATAATATTTCTATGTGTTTCAGGAGTGTTTTTGTTGATTCAGATTCTCTATGTAGAAAATTATGTCATCTGCAAACAAAGTTTTATTTGTCCCTCATGAACCACTATTCTTTTTTTTTCCATTCCCTTTTTTTGTCTCATCACATTAGCTAGGACTTCCAGTAAAATGTTGAAAAAGAGTGGTGAGAAGGGAAATCCTAACTTTGAGCTTAGTGGGAAAACTTTTAGTTTTTCAACATTAAATATGATATTAGCTACAGGTTTTTATATGATCAAGTTGAAGAAATTCCCTACTAGCCAGGTGCAGGGGCACATGCCTGCAATTGCAGCAACTCATGAGGCTTAGGCAGGAAGATGGTGAATCTGAGGCCTGTCTCAGTGACTTAGCAAGGCTCTAAGCAACTTACTGAGATACTGTCTCAAAATAAAAAAGGGGGGGCTACAGATATATCTTAGTAGTAATAATGCACCCTTGGGTTCAGCGAGGAAGGAGAAGGAGAAAAAGGAGGAGGAGGAGAAGGAGAAGGAGGAGGAAGAGGAGGAAGAGGAGGAGGAGGAGGAGGAGGAGGAATAATTCCCTACTCTTCCTAATTTACTGTCACAGGTTTTTAAAACCTTAACAAAATTTTTTGTTGTGTTTTATTTTTTACAGTTGGGTTCTTCCTACCTATTCTTTCTCTATGGTGCATCTTGGATCAACTCTTCCTCCCTATTGACCCATTGCTCTCTCATCACATCTCACTTGAGTGGTATAACTACTTTCTCCTTAATTATACTGAACCATTTCCTCCCTCTTTTATTCTGTTGATATATATATATGTATATGTATAAAATCACATTTTCTCCCCAGAGCACTGTGTTCATATTGTCACATGGCTTTTCTTTGCCCATCATATAAGAATCATATTAAAAGCATATTCATTAATTCTCAACTAATCTCCCAATTTTTCACTGTGCCTGGATTGGGTGCTCAAGAGGAAAGGAGGGAAAGAAAGGGAACAAAATGTGCAAAAAAGGCAGTAAGTTTGGCTGTTACTTTTCATGCTTCTGCTTCAATCCTCCCATGCTTTACAAATTGTGCTATAGGAAATACTACTTTCATTATAACTATGGCATTAAACATGTCTTTACCTCTGAATTTTCTTATTCTATATTCAGATAGTTAAAAAAATTCTTGATCACTTCTATCAAGAAGTCTTTTAAAATTACTCCTTCATCCTTATTGATCAGATGGTGATCTCTGCTCTAATCAGTACACTCCTGGACCACTTCAACTTAATTTCCATTTAACCTCACTGCTCTTGGTCTATCTCATTTTCAATCAGCACAAAGTACTGCTGCCAAAACCAGCTATAATGCCTGCCAGTACTCAAGCCCTGTGTTTGCTCCCTGTCACTACTGTATAAAATTCAAATTCTTTAGAATTGATTTTATGGCTCTTCACATGAGTGTAATTGCTGGGAGTTCAGGCAAATTAAGGTCTGTGAGCCTTTATGTTTTCTCCACCTCTGTACCGTATTGTCAGGTCTTATAGCCACTGGTACCCACAGCAATTCACAAATTTATGTTTCCCTATTTTATTCTGAATTATCTGAGTTTACTTTTATTTATGCCTCTCTAGGAAGTCTACTCTGACCAAACAAGGCTGGGAAAAAGTCATACATGCAATGTTTTCTTTAGAAAAGTTTGACCTATTTGATTTTTCCACTCCAAGATTATCATTCTCACTGGTAACAGATGAGGCCCCTAATCATTATCATTTCTTCCTACAACACCTAACAAGCATAGCCAGAAAATAAACTGTGAAAAAAACCACATGGAAATAAATTCAAATAGATGTACATTACAGTATAGTTTATTTATATAGATCTTAATGGAATTACTTCTTTCCAGCTTCTTCCCTCTATCTCATATACTGTGATTGCTCCATAGTTATCAAAAGATCCAAGTGCAATTAGTTATATTTTGTTACTTAAAGGTACAGGGTTACACACTTTGTATACAACTAATTGTCTATCTTTTCATTAAAAGCATCTAAAACATCTTTATTATAAAGTGTATTCTATATTTATTAGTACATTTTCCTTTGACACACTACTTTAACTTCTATTATAATTAGGAAGTTATAATTCACCAGCACATCACAGAAGTATTATTCCATTACTAACATTTAAAAACTATTTTCATGAATGATGGAAGTAGGGTGGAAGTAATAAACAAAAATATTTTGCTATTTTTCTTAGATCTTTATATAAGTAACTTTAGGGTTTGTAGATCATACAATGGTTAGCCACTGAGTTGAAGTATTCCCATAAAAGAACTATATTCTTTCCTCATCCATATCATAATTTAAAAGTAGTTAAGTTACGTGAATAAGTGGGCATACAATACAGTTGATCCTTATCGTTTAGTAGCTAAAAGTTTTTATGATTATGATGTAGACTTCTGTGACTACACATATAATCATTATTATTAAAAAGTCAGGTATATGTTGTAGACTCCAGTATTAGCACAATACACTGTGGGGGGGTAATTTTTTATTTTAATTTGTAATTTATAACAGAATGTATTACAATTCATATTACACAGAGCACAATTTTTTATTTCTCTGGTTGTACACAAAGTAGAGTCACATCCTTCGTGTCTTCATAAATGTACTTAGGGTCATGATAACCATCACATTCCACCATCTTTTCAATCCCTATACCCCCACCATTTCCTCCCTCCCTGTGCCGTATCTACACTTCATTTTATCTTCCCATTCCTTACCCCTGCAGCATATTTTGAATAAGCATCCTTAAATCAGAGAATTCATTCATCATTTGGTTTATTGGGATTGGCTAATTTTACTTAGCATTATATTCTTCAGCTCCATCCATTTACCTGCAAATGCCATGATTTTATTCTCTTTTAATGCTGAATATTATTCCATTGCATATATGTACCACATTTTCTTTATCCATTCATCTACAGAAGGGCATCTAGGTTGGTTCTACAGTTTAGCTATGGTAAATTGTGCTGCTATAAACATTTGTGGCTGTGTCCCTGTAGTATGCTCTTTTAAATTCCTTTGGGTATAGACTGAGGAATGAAATGGCTGGGTCAAATGGTGGTTCCATTCCCAGTTTTCCAGGGATTCTCCATACTGCTTTCCATATTGGCAGCACCGATTTGCAGTCCCAACACAATGTATGAGTGTGCCTTTTCCCCCACATCCTCACCAACACTTATTGTTGTTTGTATTCTTAATAGCTGCCATTCTGACTGGAGTGAGATGAAATCTTAGAGTAGTTTTGATTTCCATCTCACTAATTGCTAGAGATGTTGAACATTTTTTCATATATTTGTTGATTGATCATATATCTTCTTCTGAGAAGTGTCTCTTCATTTCCTTGGCCCATTTATTGATTGGGTCATTTGGTTTTTTGGTGTTAATATTTTTGAGTTCTTGGGGCTGGGGTTGTGGCTCAGTGGTAGAGTGCTTGTCTAGCATGCACGAGGCACGAGGCACTGGGTTCGATTCTCAGCACCCTATGAAAATAAAGATTATTGTGTCCACTTACAACTAAAACATAAATATTTTTTAAAAGATTTTTGAGTCCTTTATATATTTTAGAAAGTTGTGCTCTATCTGATGTGTGAGTGGTAAGAATTTGTTCCCAATTAGTAGACTCTCTATTCATATCACTGATTGTTTCTTTTGCTGAGAAGAAGCTTTTTAGTTTGAATCCATCCCATTTATTGATTGATATTAATTCTTGTGCTATAGGAGTATTATTAAGGAAGTTGGGGTCTAATTCCACATGATAGAGATTTGGGCCTACTTTTTCTTCTAATAGACACAGTGTCTTTGGATTAATTCTGAGGTCCTTGATCCACTTTGAGTTGAGTTTTATACATGGTGAAATATAGAGGTTCAATTTTATTTTGTTGCAAATGGATTTCCAATTTTCCCAGCACCATTTGTTGAAGAGGTTATCTTTCTCCAAGCATATTTTTGGTACCTTTTCAAATTTAAGTGTAATTATGTGGATTACTGTGTCCTCTCTTCTGTACCATTGGTCTACAAGTCTATTTTGGTGCCAATACCATGCTGTCTTTTGTTACCATTGCTTGGTAGTATAGTGTAAAGTCTGATATAGTGATTCCACTCTTCTTGCTAAGGATTGCTTTAGCTATTCTGGGTCTCTTATTTTTCCAGATGAATTTTATGACTGCTTTTTCTATTTCTATGAAGGATGTCATTAGGATTTTTGATTGGAATTGCATTAAACTTGTATAGTGCTTTTGGTAGTATGGTAATTTTGACAATATCAATTCTGCCTATCCAAGAACAAGGGGTATCTTTCCATCTTCTAAGGTTGTCTTTAATTTCTTTCTTTAGCATTCTGTAGTTTTCATCAAAGAAGTCATTCAGGGTTACTATTGAGACATGCTTTTTATTCACAGCCATTTTTGTTTATTTTTGCTATTTAATGTGATGTGGTTTCTCCTTTGATTAGATTTTCCTTTAGTGTAATACCTCTTTCTGCTGATTTTCATCATTGTTTTTAATTGCCTCTTCTTGGAATATTTTGCTAAGGATGTTCTGTAGTGCAGACTTTCTAGTTGTAAACTCTCTACTTTTGTTTATCATAGGAGATTTTTATTTCATCATCACATCTAAAGCTTAGTTTTGCTGGATATAAGATTCTTGGTTGGCATCCATTTTCTTTCAGAGCTTGGTATATGTTGTTCCACCATCTCCTGGCTTTGAGGGTCTGGGTTGAAAAATCTGCTGAAATATGAATTGGTCTCCCCCTATATGTGATCTGATTCCTCTCTCTTGTAGCTTTTAAGATTCTATCCTTATTCTGTATGCTAAGCATTTTCATTATAATGTGCCTTTGTGTAGATCTGTTGTAATTTTGTACATTTGGTGTCCTATAAGCCTCTTGTATTTTTTTTTCTAATTCATGCTTCATGCTTGGGAAATTTTCTGTTATTATCTCATTGAAGAGATTGTGCATTCCTTTGGTTTGAAACTCTGTGCCTTCCCCTATCCCAAAACCTCTTAGATTTGGCCTTTTAATGCTGTGCCATAATTCTTGGATGTTCTGTTCATGATTTCTTACTATTTTCACTGTGTGATCAACTTTATTTTCAAGATTGTATACTTTGTCTTCATTATCTGACATTCTTTCTTCCAAAGGATGGTTATGCTTTCTATTGAGTTTTCTATTGGTTTATGTATTGGTTTATTGTATCATTTCAAGGATTTCTGACTTTTTTCAGAGTCTGTATCTCTTTTTGAAGTAATATTTTGCTACCTTTATTTGCTCTCTTATCTCTGTTGGAGTGATCAATTTTTGCCTGTATTTGCTCATTTAGGTCATTCTTTAATTCACAGATCATTTTAATTATGAACTTTCTGAACTCCTTCTCTGACATTTTGTCAACTTCAGTGCATGGGTTCTTTTATTATAGTATTCTGGTTTGTTTGGGGCACGTTCCTCTCTTGTTTTTTTCATGGTAACTATGTGTCTTCCTTTCTTGCAGTGTGGATCTGAGATATTACAGTATCTTCCCTATATTCTTGTAGTAGCCATGCATATTGTCTGTACTTCACTTTCATGTTGGGCTTCCATACCCTGCTGGTGTTCCTCAATGTATGCTACTGCAACTAAGGGTGGTGCTGGCAATAGCTAAGGCAACTCAAGATAATAGTGGAAGTGTCCCAAGATGCATTCAACATCTTACCAAGATGGGGCCAAAAGGGTGGGCCTTACACTGTCTTTGGAATGCCTGCTCTGAGATGCAGATGCTTCTAGGCCCTATCTGTTGTCAAAAGGTAAGGGCTACTGCGGGGGGAAGGCTATGGTTATATCTATAGTGTCCTAAGATGGAAACGGATTAGAGGGGGTTTGGCAAACTCAGACCTACCCTGGGCCTAGGTCCTGCATATATTGGTGCAGGCGGATCTGGGCTGGGCCCAGTGGTCTGCTGGTCAGAAGAGATGGTCTCAGGCTCCAGCAGGTATCTGCTGGTGGTGGGATGGACCTAGGCCTACTCTGAGCCTGGGTCCTACACAGGTTGGTATAGGAGGATCTGGGCCAGCACCGTTTGTGTTTAATATGGCAAACATTTTTACAGTTCTGTATACCCAACCTGTCTGTTGGATCATTTAGTATAATTTGAACTCACCGTGATGAGTATCCCACATGGTAATGCAAGTATTAAGAAACACAGATCTATAGTCTTCACACTGGGCTTCAGTCTCAGATCATGTTCTTATAAAAGTAACACTTGAAAGGTACTTAGTACAGGGTATTTTTATACACAAATGCCGTGACCTCAGGAGTACATTCCTGGTTGTAAAGAGGAGAGTAAACCAAGTATCACAAGGTGGCAAAATAGGTAATATTATAGGAAAAAAAAACAGTTATTGAGGAACTTAGACAAGGAACACTTAGTCCACCTTGGGGAGTTCAGGGAAGGGAGAGCTGCAAATGAGGTAATCCTGGATGAGTCCAGAATTATTAAAATGAATTAACCAGGATAGTAGGTAAAGAGAAAAAGGAAAGTCTAGGTATTTCTGGCAGCAAAAGGATTGCATTTATGTGACTGGGGCATGAGGCCTATGAAACTGGGAAAAGCCAGTGAGGCCCAGGATGTTGGATATGTAGTGCTATCGCAACATTTCTTACATCCCCTGTTAATTGTGTACTTTCTGCCTCAGAGCCATGAAGTATACCCAGAAAACCTAAGGAGTCTTGGAATGAGAAGTCTCCTAAATTGCATTTATTCTAATTGTATGTACTTGCTTATAAAATGTAAGAAAAACAAATGTCCACTTCTAGAACACATTTAAAACAATATACAATTACCATAAAAATTAGTAACCCAATGCAATTACCATAAGTCTACATCTCATATACACCATTTTGCCACTTGGCACAGTTCTGCCAAATGTTTTACGTATTTGTTTAAAAGTATGTATGTCTGCCCACATGATTATTTAATATATGACATGTAATTAAAAATCCACATCTATATCTACATATCTGTACTGAACATTATCTTTAACAAAAAAATAATGGAATGTTCTGAACCCTGGCATCCATGACTCTCTGTCTTGGCACACAGGGCAAGTAGGAATAGTGGTTTAGGCTCACTCATGCAATCACTGTTATGAAACCATCACAATCAGGCACTCTGCAAACCAGAGTTCTATTCTTCTGTTCATTAAATATACCCCCCTTCCCTTTCAACTCTGCATAAATTGCATAGGCAGTGTTATTTACCAATTGGAACTGGCAGCCGTAAATTAGCACCAGCTGATTACAAGACTTTCCCCTAGTGAACTTTATGTTCTCCCATTGAATCCCTTTATTGTTGCTGTTCCTGCTTTGGAACATGACTTCCCTAGAAAGTGTTTCTTCATTCAGTCTCTGCGCTGCAAACAGACAACAGCTTGAAGCCAGCAGCTGCTCTTGAACAAAGCAGGTAGAGAGGCAAGAAAGGCTGCTGAATCCATAATAATAAGCACGTCATGACATAATTACAGTAAGTCTCCAGAGTGTCCTACACACATTCAGTGCCATATGGTTATTTTTGGTGCTGGAAACGTGTAGCCTGGAGCCATGGTTTAATCTAGCTGCTTTCCACTGTATTCCTGCTAGCATGAAATTGATTTTTTTATCCAAAAAATTAACATAATATTTATTGACAGAAGTAAAGGCTGTATTTGTACAGTCAACTAAGTGTCCCAGTGTATTTAGCAAAAATGTTTGAATTTTGTTTTACCTAAAAATATACAAATAGGTGAATAGAAGATTTTGTTATGGGAATGTTAGAGCTGTTTGTGTTTTAGTTTGCTTTTATTTTAATGCTAGTAGTTCTTTTATAATACATAATATATAACTCTATACCTAATCCATGCCCCCGCCCCCTTATTTTCAATTGAACGGTGTACCCCACCCCAATGTGCTTAGAAGGGCTATTCTGTGTTTCTTTTAAGTCTTCATTTGACTTTGACCAGGTTAATAGGATTTACTGCTACTTTAGCTTTCTCAGGAAAAAAAAATAAATAAATGAAGCAGATTTTCAACATGGACAGTACTCTGTGGTTCATCAGGGATTAATAAACTTCCTTCTCTGCCTTTGCTTAGAGAAATTATTGAGACTATAGAAGATTTAAATACAAACATATATGTCAGAGAGTTGGATCATCCCAGAATCCCAGCTTTCTAAATTCACTAAGAGTTTCTTGAGGCAGATCTAACATTACTAGGACAGTAGAATAAATTTCAGGTAAATATAAAAAAAAATACACCACATTTTTGAAAATATTTTTTATGAAATCCACTTATTGACTTGGTTTCTAGAACGCTAAGATGGTTGAGTCTTGTTCTTTATGCTCACAGAATGCAGTAGTCTCGTTTTGACAGCAGGGGAAAAAAAATACCTGGACTAAGTCTAATTTAAGCCAAGAGTCCTTGAGGATGATAAGAAAGCTGCCTTGGACTTCAGAGGACTTTTATTTCTAGAAGACTATGTTGCAATAAAAAGAAATAATTTTAGTGTCACCTCAAATGAAGAAGAATGGAAAGCAAGCTGCCAAAATGGTAGAAATCAAATACCAAGATTCATATAGGAACAGGAGGTGGGGACATGTGCAAAGTGGGTTTGCAAAGTTTCTCCCTGCCACAAGCCACCTGCAGTACCCTAAGGCCTATGGGATTGAAAATGTGCTTCCAGCCTTCCTTCCAGGTAGAACACTTCTGATGTTATTCATCAGGCTTTTCATCACCACTTGATAGGTGGGTAGATAGGTAGGTAGTTAGGTAGGTAGGTAGAAAGACAGATAGATTCCCCCAGAATAGAAGTACTTAACTCTCTCACTTGACAAGCTAAATTTCTAAAACCTTAACTACGTTTAAGTCCCTTCTTGAGAATGGCAGGCAATTGACACATTGCTTCATGTGCTTGATTACATATATGAACCAAAAGTTAAAATGATCTATTTTATATAGGAAAATCACTAGCAGAAGCAGTATAGGTCAAAAAGATTGAGATCAAACAGTTTAGAGCATTTTTCAGTAAGGACCAAGACTTATTTAAGACACTGTTATTTGTTGTCCCTTTTTTGAATGTGGGTTCCAAATAAGCTCTCCTGAGATTTAGTAAGTGCCTCAATAAAACTTAAAAATGGAATCACTCTATTGACTTACTGCATGACCTTCACTGAATTATTTTCATATCACCTCTGTCACTTCCATTATAAACCAGAAATAATATTACCAATTGTTTTTTTTTTCCCCAAGGTTTTCTTTACGACTTGAAAAACGTTTTAAAATTAAAATGCAGTATAATTGCTGAAGGTCTAAGAGAACACATAACCTGAGCCTCTGCAGAATCCAAACGTCTTAAAGTAGCCAAGACAAATAAACTGGACTTCTAGAATGTAAAGGTAATAAATATGGCAAAAAAAGAGTGTCAGAAATCTGGGAATCAGAAGAAAAATAAGAAAATAAATGTCTTACCTCAAAAAATACAATTAAATTAATTAGATGATAGTGTTCCTAGTTGAATCTTTGGTTAGTTACTAAATAGATTTTTAATCTACTGCCTTATTACCCATCTAATACTTAAAGTATTTCCCAAGTTTACAATTCATAATTTATTTCATCACCTAAAATATCTATTACTTTTTCATGTTGCAGTTTTAAGTACCCTTTCTATGTGCCCTTATCATATCAGAATCTCCTAAGTGATAACTATTATGACAATTCAATACATACTATACATAATCAATGCTTTTATGAACATAAAAGCATGCAGAATTTCAGGCCCACAAAATAAATGTAGGTTGATAAGCATTTGTTCTTTATTTATAAACTAACTTTTCAAACCTATATTGTTTCTTCCCAAAATCGCTAAATTTTATTACTCTCTACAGCAAACAGCAATATTTCTACTGTGTACGTACAGAGATCAGTAAAAAATGGATTTCCTAAAACACTTCTAGGAAGAACCCAGGCTTCCATTTACTCCTGCCCTTAAAGCCCTTTCTATATGTCACACACCAATTGAGTGAACATAACTCCCCCCCCCCAACCCCCATGCAGCTGGTCTAGCTAAATAAGCCAGTGATGAAATGCATGTGTCCTCCACTCAAAAGTCTGTTTGGTGGGATTGTGCTCTCATTGACTTGGTTAAAAGTACACCCGTGACTGAGCAGGTGACCAGTCGTGGAGTCAGTATACAGAGACAGATGGATTAGGACTGTCATAACTGTAGTTTGACTCAATTATAATTTTCATGGGCTCCAGGTGATTGCTTTTTTTTTTTTAATCACTCATCTCTGAAAGTCCCAGTGGACCTTGAAACACAAGAGAAAGATGCAGCCTGCTTTTTGTCTAGGCCAGTTTGCAGTGTGGGCACTTCGGGGAGTTGTGCAATGAAAAAGCAATTAGCTTCTTGAGTCTGGGGTGCCATTTAGAATATCTAAGCTACTGTGCTTCATCATAAAATTGACCTTTTTAATTTTTTATGTCGGAAATTTCCACTAAAAGTGTTCACATAAAAAAAAGTACGGCTCCTGGGAAAATATGAAAGGCTTGAGAAGGAGCCATGAATGACTGTAGTGCCCTGAAGGAAAGCTGAAATCAGCTCCACTCTAATGTAATAAATACCGTGTCATAAAATAGCCTGTGCTTAATTTTTAAATAATTGGTATCATTAAATAACATAACAATGACATAGCAACACCAGTTCTGTGGAAGAAATAGGCAGGCAGTGAATCTTAAATTTACAACCAACTTACATTCTTGCAGGATAATTGCTCTCTAGAAAAGAGGTCCTTTTCTCATTACCTTTGACTGTCATTCCTATGCTGTAATCATCTTAATGTGATCGTAATTTATGTACTGTATTTTTCAACGCTGTATCAGATTTGCCATTTTAATTTCCCTGTCCAACTCAAATGTTCCAGTAGGAGAAAAAAATGTCATTGTCAATAGGAAAAAGGAGGGGAAGTTATTTGGGAACAGGAGAATCGCCACAGAAGGTCATCATACTCATTTATGCAGTCTGTAGTGCTGTCACTGCCAGGTTAAGGCAGAATGTTTTCTAGAAGGGCAGAGGGGATAGTGTAGGGTAAAGGTTGGAAATTGAATTATCTATTTTCCAATATTGACAGTATTTTTAACAGTGGGACCTTGGACAAATTATTTAATCATCCCTAGCTGTAAAATGAGAATGCAATCTAGTTGTTTCATGGTTGTGTGTCCATCCCAAAGTTCAGTGGCTTAAAGCAATAATCTATAATTATCTATAATTATCCCTCTTGGTTTTTGTGTTTCCACAAGGCTCATTTATGTGGTTTGGGGAAGGGAAACTTGGTCAGTTGATGGCTGAGCCTGCAGCTATTCCTATGGCAGGGTTGGGGACAGGATAACTCTAACTGCTGCTGAGGGTTCAACTGGGCTGTGAACCAGAGAGCTTATATGTGGACTGTATTCCTTGGGCTTCTCATAGCATGGTAGCTCAATTTGGAGAAGGAAGCATCCCAGAAAAGTGTTTTACTAGTGATGTAAGAGCAAGCTCCCCAGCTTTGGAAGTTTCATATTCATGGGTTAAAGAATTAGATTTTATATTCTGATGGAGGAGCTGCAAGATCACACTGTAGAAGAGCATGTTAGAGGAACGAGGTCATTAGAACCCTACCTGGAAAATAAAATCTGCCATAGTCTTAACAGTTAAAGCATCTACTTCACAGGGTTTGGGGAAGGATTATTAAAGCTAGCAATACTAGACAAATATTGAAAATACACCTTGAACATTCAACATAGTAGCTATTAATACTGTCCTCCAGAGTTTAAAATATTCTGTATCCTTATCTCTTTATCCTCTCTTCTATCCATTATTTTTAACACTTTAAATTAGCATTTTCACACTATAGATGGAGTAAAAGAAAAACTTACTGAGTTTTCAGGTTTGAGTGAATATTTAGTTATTTGCTCTGTTGATATTATTCCATTTATAGATTGTAGAAAATTATCATCTTGAAAAGTGACTTTAGTGTATCCTGATACACTCCCTGTATCCTTTTATCAGTGCTCCACTGCCCCTACCTGGATGACTGCTTATGATGTGTGGAATCTTTCTGTAGTAGCTTGAGTTCAACCATGTATAAAATCTTACTTAAGTGATGAAAAGATTTTTAAAAGTTAAAACATCACTCAGGCCAAAACATAGGATTTTTATCTTGAACTTCATATTCCTCAAAAAGTATATTTAATATGCAAAATTTTATTCTTTTTTAAAATATTGTTTTAGTTGTTGATAGACCTTTATTTATTTGTATGTGGTGCTGAGAATCAAACCCAGTGCTTCAGACATGCCAGGCAAGTGCGCTACCACTGAACCACAGCCCCCAGAAAATTTTATGCTTATAGCCAAACTTTTTGCCAAAAAAAAAAATGGTATAACAAAGTTGATGAAATCCAATTTTATTGGCATTATAACTATCAACAAATAAAGAGAAGAATATGTCTTTTTTCCTTTTCCTCTATTGTGCTATTTTAGCAGTATTTAGAATCTAATAGAATTCTTTGCTCATAAAAAATAGTGTACATTTGTAAAGATGATTCGTTGATATATTTTTAATTTCACATTTTGATGACTTCCAACATACCTCATTACTAATTCAAAATAACCTAGCTCTACTCTTGAAGTGAATCTAATCATTGTTCCACAGATGAACATTATGAGAATTAGATGAAAAATCAGCCAAAATCATGGAAGTTACAAGAGAAAATAACCCATGCATTGAATATTTTAATGTGATCTCACCAAAATGTGGGAAAGAACATTTAAAAATATACTTTTCTCCGAATTGATTAGTATTACATCTCTTCACTTAGAATCTCATTAATAAACCCCCAAGGTGTTGAATTACATCAACAACTTTTTGCCAAAAGCAAGAGGTTCATCACCACTGAGAAGTTAATTATAGTCAAGGGGTGAAGAGCTTTTCTATCCAAAACATAGTTCAGCCAAACACAGTATTTAAATGTTAGGTTTTTGGGCCTCAGTTTACAAATGGATGACCTAATTTTATTTTTACTAGTCTTCATCAAAGATGCACTAATAATCAACATAAATGAGAAAAGATATCTTTTTTGACCAAAGATTAAAGATGTGCCCCCCAAAACAACTTGAAACCAACTTAATGACCTTTACATAGAGGCTGGCTTAAACACATTTAAAGAGGGCAAAGCATAAAATTTCTATCATAAATTAAACTAAGAGAGAAAACTACCTAAAAAAAAAAAAAAACCTGGATTCCCTAACGTAGAAGCTCATTTTCCAACCTCAACGGAGTATGGTGCTTTCATTAAACTTCAAATAAAGGAACCCATTAGATGAGTCTCTTCCTGCAGAAATGGTCTCTTACCTGATGCAGAAATACTGAAACTAGAAAGTTTTTTTTAAATAATGTTTTTGAATTTTGAAACTCTGGAAACTAAGCCATATATATAGCTTTTAGAACTAAGCTTATTATATAATATTTTATTTACTCAGGATACTATCATTTAAAAACTTTTAGCATAGAATAAAGACCTTCACTGATAAAATTAAGGATATATAAATATACAAACTGGGCCATATAGAGTTTTAAAAATGGGTCATTGCTGGAAGTATAGCTCAGTAGTAGAACCTTGCCAGGTGTGTGTGAGGCCCTGAACTTAGTCCCCAGCACACTCACGTGAAAACACACACACACACACACACACACACACACACACACAAAGCTAAAGTTCAGAATTTCATTTCTCTTTTGCATTGTTTTTTCTTTGCATTGTTTGATAATCTCTGTTGTAATGCGGTAAGAAAGGATATTCAAATCTGGGATCTTATAAAGCCTTTCAAGGACAACTCAATGACAGTGACTTTCGGTGTTTAATCTACTCAACTCAAGCATCTGTTTGTTTGAGTTTTTACACATTGTTGAAAAATATTGAAAATGTTATTTATGAAGGTATTTTTCTTGATTTGTTTTCTGTCAACTAAAGATTCAGTATAGCTTTATAAAAATGAAATATCACTACATAGCCCAAGAAAAAATAAACTAAGGAACAGCTAAAGGACTTGAGAAGTAAGTGGATGTAATTATTTAACTGAATTCTATTACTCATTTCCTATTGATTTAATAATCAATAGGAAATAATCAGAGGAAATAGACACATAACAGTAGATATAAACAAAATTTTCTTTATCTAACCAAGATGATCATAAATACCTTTATCTATACTGCTTTTCTTTGTGCCATTACCAAAATTTTTGTCTTGTTTCTTTTTTCCTTTAAGAGTTTAGGTAATTTTAAATATATCTTTTGCCCATCACCAGTTCTGCCATGAGAACCAATCACTTGGTTCTTATATTTATGGTATTATTGCATAGCCCAATGGAATATGTCTTAATAAGGATGCCATACATTTTTAGCATATTTGTGGAATAGGATTAGCTTTGTCCTGCCATCCCAGGTTGGGCTGGGTGTTTGTGCTGGGCTCCAGAACTACAGGAAGCCCACATAGGACAGAGATGGATATACCGAGACCTTGCACATGGCTACAATTTAAACATTGTTATTTTCAAAACGTTCCTCCTTAGAGAATGAGATCTAAATTGGGTAACACTTAACTGACAGGTATGAATAAATTCAAGTACTGCTATATGCACATATTTGCCTATACATCAAATATAAATGATCAGAATGACAAAATATCAAAATCAGACATAGGAAGCATTCTAAAATGCATTGAACCCTTTTTGAATATTTAATATGCATTTTCTGTAAGAAAAATATAGTTTGAATTTCATGAAAATACCAACCTTATAAATCATAGATATGAAGGTTGAACTTTTTGGAGTGTGATGTATTTGCACTTAAGATGTATAAGGGCAAGGACAAAAAGACATTGGTGTTGACTTGAATGTTTAGAGAGCATTGTGAACTGCCTTCATGAATCCCATACCTGGCTAAAGTTAACAGCCAGCAAGTTCTTGCCAACACCATTTTCAGTTTCTTTCACAATGGGGCTTCTTTAGATACAATATGGGGTGTAAGTATAGCATCAAAAAAAGGCAATTTGTAGCCAAGAAATTGTGGATGAGCGAGAGAAAATGATGTCTGTTCTAACTTCTGTATTCCTCATATTCCCCATGTCCCTACCTGATGCTAGTATTGTCCTTTTCCCATTAAATCAGCAATGCTTATTAACTTTCTGGAAGTTGCAGAATGTAAGATTTCAGAAACTAAGCTGACAGCACAAATGCCTTTACATTGGTCATCATTTCTCTGTGCCCTAAAGACAGAGTCTCTTTAGTCACTAAAAATGCAAGCATGGCATTGAGAAGACACGGAAATTATTTCAAAGTTATGTGGGTAATTTTCCAAATCAAATATAGTCCTTAAATGTATAGCTTCATAAAGTTAAACTTGGCTCAGTACTTTACTTACATGACAACATTTTTATTTGAAAACGAATTAAAATAAGCTCTGTGGGCTTAGGAGTCATCTTGAGCTCATGTTCTGGGTAGAGTAAATGTTGCATGTGTGAAAGAATATTGCCCCTTGTTTCCATCATCCTACTGGGTGTTTTTAAATTCAGATTCAGCCGGTAGTGTTTGTTAGGAAATACATAAATCTTTCATAAATTTACTGTCACCAAAAGACAAAAACTGCAACCTAGAACAAACCAATGATCCTTCAAGACCACTTCTGAATGGCTTAACTATGGGAATCTTCAGAAGTACATACAACGCACCCTTTAAAGTGAGAATAACATATATATATATATATATATATATATATATAGTCATGGGAAAATTTTATTCAGACCCAAGACTCTGCATAATCATTGAGCCATGAATGCTGATTACTCCTTCACCTCTTTCTTTACTTGGGCTACTTGAAAATTGTATGCCTATGATGACTTTGTATAACAGAAATTTCTGCTATTTTATTGAATTATCTAATCCAAATACTTCTTGGTTTTCATATGAAGCTTTAATAACCACATAAATCTTTGTACCCAACTATACTTTAATCTGTGGTAGCCTAGACAGGAGGGAAAATTTTCTAGAAGATTATGCCACCTACACACTAGCAGCTCTGACAAAAGTGAGGAAAACAGTTATTAGTCCCAGGAGCACAAGACTAGTTAGGAGGGCTTAATGCCTTTAGCTGAGGAGTAAGGAAGTGACTCTGCATTGGGCTGACATATCTGTTAGGAGATAAGCTATCCTCCCAGAATACAAATGTGGGACATAATTTGGAACCTGCTAAGAAATGACAAAATTCACCAATAGCTAGATGCTTGCACTATTTTGAGGGTGAACCTGAAATATAGCAGAAGATCTGGAATGTGTATTTAGTAAATGCAATATCAAAAGACACAGAAAGACTCTTTTTTCCTTTTTCCTGTAACACCTGAAATCTGTTTCTCTGGATAAAATAAATAAATAAATAAATGAGGAGAGATCAAAAACCTCACTATCTATGTGGTGCTGGAGAGCAGTATCTGTTTTCTGGGATGCCAGAACTACAGATACCAAAATGGCTGTTCTAGAAAAGTATTGATGTAGATCTATGAGAATGGCTCAAAGGACATGTCACAATGACACAACAAGTGTGAGAAAACACTCACTAAAGCATTGAAGAGAATTTGACTTGAGAGAGAAAAATGAATCCCCTCTTTTATTGTTTAGTGAAGAGGTGCCCCCCCTAAATTTCCTGTTAATGCAGCAATGTTCAGAGGTGAAATGATTGTGTTCTGAGATCTGTGACCTAATCAGTCCATTCTACTTTGAATGGACCTGGTAGTAATGGTAGGCAAGGGAGGTGTGACTGAAGAAGGTAGGTCACTGGGGATGGGTCCAGTAGGGGTCCTTCCCTACTCCCTCTCTGTCCTTCTTGGCTGCCATGAAAGGAGCAGCTTCCCTCCATCATGCCCTCTGCCATTGTATGCTGCCTACTTCAGGCCCAGAGTAATAGATTGGCTGTCTGTGGACTGAGACCTCTGAAACTGTGAGCCCACAGTAAACGTTTCATCCTCTCAGTCTTTTGATGTGTGTGTGTGTATGTGTGTGTGTGTGTGTGTGTGTGTGTGTGTGTGTGTGTGTGTGTGGTGGGGTGGGGAGAAGGGGGTGAGTAAATTGGTCACAATGACAAAATGTTTACTAAAACACTCTCCCTGAAGTAAAACCAATTAGAAATGTGTCAGAGATTGAAGAACAAAAATTACTATAACCATTAAACATTTATTGAAACAATACTGTATTGCAGACCTTATTAGGAACTTTCTAGGAAAATAGAAAAAAATCAGAGAATACCATAGAAAGGAAATAAGGAGAACTGATCATAAATGGTATGATATTAATATCTATATTTCAATTTGTAGGAATTTAATAAAAATTGAAATGTAAATACAAGGCTACAAGTATAACCCCATAGGTGTATCCAAAACTGACAAGAATGGCTTATGTTTAATGCAGAAAGCTAACTTGTTCCCAAAAGTTCAAATGGAGAAGTTAAGATTGTTAAATCATAAACATCTCCATAAGGACAAAAACATAATCTCACTGTGGGAGAATAATGGACAGTGTTGATTGAGAACAAAATGGTGTATGTTTGTGGTAGGAGTGACCCCATGATGGAAGTAAGCTACAGTTCTCCTGATTGGCATTAGATTCTCCCTAATGCTAATTAAGGAAAGATATTGCTAAGAGACTTACATTAAATTCCACAGCAGTATGATTTGTATCTGGTAAAAACAGCACATCTGATAAATTCTCTACTCATCCTCCTAATGATTTTACCTGTCTTCAGTTACCATCCAAGAATCAGTAACAGTAGAAAAATAGAAACATTGGAACTTTCTATGATGATATTACATTAATGCTTATAACAGCTATGGAAAGAGATTCTCACTTAGTTACAAATATATCTGCTACTCTTTGAAAAGTTTCCACTAAGAGACTGATAGGATCCAGTGGCTGAAAGCTCTTCAGAGGGAGAAGGTTAGAAAGAAGCTATATATGCTTCCCTGGAACAAAATCATGATCACACATAGAGAAATTTGATAAATAATACTAGAAAGAGTTGAGTAAGTAGAAAAATGAACTGTATGCACAGAGTTTTCTGTGAACACTCCTTGAAAAGTAACACATATTAAAGATTGGAAATCCTTCAGTTCTATTAACTAGAGCAACTTAAGCCCTGTGACTTTTAGGATAATAAATATATAATAAAAAAAATAATAATGCTTTTGTATGTTCAGAACAAGCCACAGATAAGAGAGGAATAATCTGCTGTTGAAATAGTTGACAAAATGGTATCAGATGACTCAGAAAAATAAAGAAAACCCTAGCTGCTTTGTTGTTATCTTCTTTGTCATGGACTGATGTGGGAAGAGAGGACAATGATAATAAAGAATTAAACCCTCAGTGGAGAAGCGTGTATCTATCAACTCTATGTAAATTAAACTCTCTTGCTTCATAAAAGTTGCATCTGGGGTTATTGAAAAAGTTTGTGAGTAGGATGGCTGAGATACTCTCAGTAACATTTGGGAGACTATGAAAATGCAGGCATGGGGAGATTAGAAACAGGAATATTGTGTCCCGATTTTAAAAGACTATAAAAGGAAGACGTCTGAAGGGAGAGAAGACAAATATGCTTTTTATAGCATCACAGTAAAATCATAAGACATACTATTAAGCCCAGAATTTTAAATACCTAATGGATATGGCAATCATTAAGGCTCAAAATAGTAAGGGCTAAAAAAGTTTTGATGGAAGTAAACATATACTATGTATAAAACAGAGAAAAAAGTCCAAGAAATAGTATTAAAAGCTATGAGGCAGCAGAGGCAAACATAGAATGCAGACACTAAACTGAGAGACCAATCCACAGATCCCCCCTTTCATACTCTTGGCAGCATGGTGCCTTTAGAGAGATTGATGATGGCGATGACAGAGGAGGCAGTGAGGACTGTGGCAGCCATGAGGAGGAGGAGGAGGAAGATGGTGGTGGTGACAGTGGGGTCACTGGCCCATGAGCTCCAGAAAGCAAGAATCATATTTTGTTTGTTTTGTCCACTGGTGTGGTTCATTACCCCCCGTCCCTAAGGGGATACCAATATGCTTTCATTGAATTGAATTACAGCTAATATTAACTCTGCCCAAGAATTGTCTAAACTTCTTAAAATGCTTTATTTCACTTCATCACCATTGCAAGCCTATAACATCTAGGTAACATTTGTACCCTCACTTTACAGATAAAGACATGAGGCTTGGGCAGGTCCTTAGTCAAGGTCACCCCTAATAAGTGGGAAAGTTCTATTTCAAATCCAAGGCTGTCTGAGTCCAAGGCTTATACTCGAACCACTGTTGTTATAACTTGAATGACAATAAGCAAAATTCCATTCTGGCTGGAAACTGAGTCAATGATAGCCAAGATAATTTCCTTTCTCCATTGGATTTTCTAAGACAAAAGAATGAATTGTAAAGAATCTAGGTAAAGTTGTCAGAAAATCTGGAAAATCTACAGAACAATGTAGAACTTGTCAGAATAAACTGACAAGTTTGGAAGAATCCAGACTCGGATAGCTAGAAACAAGAAAGACTGGGGAAAACATCTCCCTACAAATAAATGGTCAGAGAGTGGCAAAGGGCTTAGAATATGGGTATAATCATGTGGCACCAGGTCTTCATTTAACCCTGTTTACCTGGTACATAATGAGTGCCCAGCTAAAAAATAATAATAATAAAGTAGACGTAAAATAGACTTTAAAGGCCTTTTTTAATTTTTTCTCACCTGATTTTAAGAATTTCTACACTTCAAGCAGAATAACATTGCAGTACCTATATGAGAAATATCAGATTTCATAATACACAGAGAAAAAAAGGTGTAGATCATACATTATAGTGGTTTTTGGAGATCTGAGTTATAGTTGACATATTTATCTTTACCTTATATAAAGAAATAGAAATAGATGGAGAAAAAAACAATGTGTTGAATGAAAGAATGAACATTTAAAATACTAACAGTGTAAATTTTTTGAGTGCTTCCTAGGTATCAAGCATTATGAAAAAATGATTTATAGAACTCATTCTTCACAGCAATCTTAAGATATGGGTGTTATTATGATCCTTGTCATGCAGATGAGAAAATTGAGACTCAGCAAGATTTAATTCCTTGTATCTTGTCATAGATATCAAAAAGAGGTGCAACTCTTCAAATCCAGGAAATGCTTTCTTTTAGCCACCATAATAAACAGGCAGTGTACTTGATTCCTTCCTAAGAAAGCCTGTAAGAATAGTTCCAAAGATAATACCGATTAATAGAGATCACAAGAAAAAGACTCAACTATTTTTAGTTGACAGAAATTCAACTATCATGAGTCTACAAGAAACTGAAGCTTTCAAATAAAGAGAAACATTACATTAAAAGATTTAATACTTCCAAACAACAGAGGAAGTTGTAGCTTCTTCTTTCATGTTTTGGAGCATTGTGGTGATTTCCAATGGTGAAGCAATAGGAAATGGAAACACATCCCACAAATGGGGACAGGAAAGAGCTTGTGGACCTCTTGAGCATGCAAGTCAGTGCTTTTAATCCCATAGAACCAAAGCTGAATGTTTTCTCTGATATGTGGATACTAATTAACAATAGGCTGGGTTCAGGGTCTAGGGAAGAGTAGAGTTACTTTGTATTAGGCAGAGAGTAGTGAAGGCAGGGGAGGGGGTATGGAGGTAGGAATGATAGTGGAATGAATTGGACATTATTACCCTATGTGCTTATGAGATTGCATGACGTGTGTAAGTCTATATCATGTACAATCAGAAGAATGAGATGTTATACTCCCTTTATGTATGATACATCAAAATGCATGCTACTGTTATGTATAACTAATTAGAACAAATTTAAAAAATAAATAATAAAACAAAAGTCAGAGCTTTGAGTACAGTAAGCTCAGGAGGCCAGAAGGACTGTTTTCAAATATTAGAAATGCTATCCCAGGAAGAGGTGAAAGGTTTGCTCTGTGGGAGTTCCAGGAGGGGGAGGATAAAAGACATAGGCAAAATTTTACTCTGAATAATTTCAGTAAGCACAAGCAATTCAAAATATACCAGGCAAGCACTCTATCAATATAAGAATTCAAGGAGATAATGTCTTTTTAGTCATTGATGAGATCCTGTAGGGGAAATAGTTAAGCAACCTTGAGTGGTTTTTATCTCCAACAGCTTATTTGCTCACCCAGCAACTTTCAAATTGGCTTGGACAAGGTCTAGCTGTTCCTGAGACCCAGCTGCATTGTCTGGAAGACATTTTCCTGAGCGTGTCCTTTCTATCGATGTAATTTCTCTCCCTGTGGAATGCATACCTGACCCTAACATGTTGTTCCCAGCCCTGTAAACTTCTTCTTTGGGAAGCCCTCCTCTTCTCTCACTTCAAGAGGGGAAGATGCAATCTATTCAAATACTAAAACTGAGGGGTCTGAATTAGGCAAAAACCTCTTGGGTTCCTCTTCAAACAGACAAGTTTTTTGGAATAGAGCCATAAGCACAGCCATGAGTTGTTCAACCAAAGGAAGCTATTTGATTGATAAATCAATTTTCAGGAATATATTCGATGATTAATGAATCTGTCATATCAAATAGGACACTTGCTAATTGTTTTCAAGGTTCCAATAAATGTAATGGCAATTAATGGCACCTGCTATAATCCACATCGTGCTTGGAGCTGACATGGAAGTTTAGCTTTCATTTTTCACTGGTGAAAAGCCTTTTGTCTGTTCTTGGGCTTTCTCCACACCTGCCTGATATAGGAAAACAATATTTGTGTTAGGCAGAATCCTGCTTATTAATGGCTATAAATTTAAAGCCCTTTCAGCTCTCCCAATAAACGAAGGTGAGAGAAGTTTTGCAAGCTGCCTAAAGAAGAAAGTGGTGTACTTACAAATCTAATTTTCATCTGAGTATAGTAGATCGTGGTTCCCTGAGGCAGCCCTCGATATCATAAAAGCGATTTTGGGCAGATTGGAAGGGTTATTCCCTTCTGGGTTTCCAGCATCTGACAGGAGATCAGTGTGGAGGTCCTGCTCTCAGGAGACTGGCAGCTTTATGAAGCAGATGGGACCTGACAGGCTATTTCCAAGAATCGGAGGCTCTGAAGCAGGACACAGGTATGCCTGACTGAGTAATGGGGGGCTCCTCATTTAAATTGGGGGACCCAGAGCCCAGTGATGGCAGGCACATTCGTTCATGCCACGGGACTATTGCCAGCTGTCCCAGGAATCAGGAGAAGATGGAATTATTCAGAGAGTGCTGAGTATCAGGCAACCAAAGTCATTAGAATTTGACCCTGTAAGTGCTATCTACTCCCTGAACCCAATTAAAAAGAGAGAGAGAGAGAGAGAGAGAGAGAGAGAGAGAGAGAGAGAGAGAGAGAATTTCATTCCATTAACCCTTTGGCACTTCATCCCCAGAGCCCTCTAGAAGACAGACTTTCCATTTTCTCTTCTAGCCATATTTCACTTACTACTTCCCTAATTTGCATCTGTAGAATCTCTCTCCAGACTCCAGAACAAAATGGGGCATGACATGGGGTGGGGTGTATCAAGGCCTGCCAACCCAGACTTGATATTTGACCATGGAGTGGAAGATGAAGTTGAAAGGGCTACCCAAGTACCGAGCTGCCCACTCTCACTCTGTCTGCTATCTCCATCTCTCCTTCTTCTTGTTTTCCTTGTGCTTGGTAGGAAGGTCAGTGTCTAGCTCTGATCACCTTCTATTGCAATGAGCACAGCACCCCACCCCACCCCATCACTTTGTAGGTAGATCTAGAAAATTCCAAGAAGAGGCTGGCCTGACTCTGCCCCTTGTGAAGAAACCAAGCTATTGACACAATAAGCCAGTCCCATTCAGAACAGCCAGCAACATCCCCAAGTAAGAGCCATTGAGGTGCATGGGTTGAGTAGGGAGCTGTGATATGCATCCCCAGTGACTGCTACAGACCACAGCCCACCTATCAGTTCCTTCACCCCCGCTGCTTCTGCCAAACTTCACAAGCTACCACCCAGTTTCCCCCACCTTTTTTTATTTTGCTTTTATTTCTCTGCTTTTCCCCCACAACATATACAAACCAAAGGAACAATACAGCATCTAGATTCTGACTCAAACTGATATTCTAGTACCACGTATTGAAATGTTGGAGGAGGTGTGCCCTGAAACCATTGCACTGCACGTTTCTCCCCCAGAATAAGGCAAAGTTTAAAAGTCTTTCCTTTTCTTCTTTTTTTAAACCTATTCCTTGATACTTTCCTATCAGTTTGATTGAGGTGCTTTTTGTTCCTTCTTTTCCTGGCAATTGACTCTAAAACCAGGGATTCAAGGTCTACTGACAACAAATGGCACTTGTTAAAATAAAGAGATTATATAAATGCTAAAAGAATCTGGAGACCTATATAATTAAGAAGATTGCATCCTGCTTTGTGACCAGAGTTCCAGGGTCAGGACATAAGTTTTAGTTGATGGATATTTCTCTGAGTTCCACTCATGCTCTGCTGTACCCAGAGATAGGAATTACAGGGTAGTTCCTCCTTGGGCTCTTTAGGTATCAGCACAATCTTTAATATATGTTCTACAGCAGCACTCAGAGAATCTGAGACATTTATAAGAAACGTGGGAGAGATCTGTGTCCAAGATGTAGCATGAGGGAGCACAAAGAGTGGCTGGAGTCTGAGAATATCAGTTGAGATCACAGAGGAGATAATTAGGAAAGATGTCTTTGTTCTGTGTCAGCTAAACTCAGTGCCACAGTGATTCTTTGTTTATTTGTTTTTGTCTCTGTTTTTTGTACTAGGGATTGATTCCCAGGTGTTTGGAGACAGAGTCTCATTAAGTTACTCAGTCTGGCCTTGACCACCTGTTTCAGGCTTCTGAGTCCCTGGGATTACAGGCCTGTGTCACTGAGCCCCGCCACAGTGATGCTTTTAAAAGATGGTTGTGAATCACTTCTCTCCTTTAAGGTCTAAGATGGCTCCCCGTGTCATGGAGTTAAGACACATTCCGTGTGCTGTCTGAATCCCTGTCATCTTCTAGCCCTTCTTCCCTCTTTTTACTTCTAGAACAGGCCAAGGTTGCTCCTGTACTCCAGCTCAGCATCTGCTCCTACTTCTGCCTAGAACCCCCCTGATCCCACTTGAAATATCCCACACGGCTTTCTCTCTCTTCTTGCTGTTTTTCTTCCTAGCCCTCAACCCTATATGACAGTGACACATTTCACTAATTTGCATCTTTGGTGCTTGTCTTGCTTGCTGGGGAACAACTTCCTGAGGGCAGGGACCGTTGTGTTATTGGTCTCTACTGAATCCCCAATATCTAAAACATTGTCTGGCATATAAAGGTCCTTCAAAAAGTATTTGTTGAATGAATGAATGAATGATGAATCTCATCATATAAAAGTAGTATTTCTCAGCAAGTGTTATATTGAGTATTGGATCATACTCTATCCCAAGTAGAAACAAAAGGTCTGGACCTATTGTGCACACTTCCAGCTTTGAGCCCCATTCTACTACTTTCTCATTATTTTTACATGTGAGCCTCATGTTCATTTAAAATAGGATTAAAAATATAGGGCTGGGGATGTGGCTCAAGTGGTAGCGTGCTCGCCTGGCATGTGTGCGGCCCGGGTTCGAGCCTCAGCACCACATACAAACAAAGATGTTGTGTCTGCAGAGAACTAAAAAATAAATGTTAAAAATTCTCTCTCACTCTCTTTCCTCTTTCACTCTCTCTTTAAAATATATATATATATATATATACATATATATATATATATATACATATATATATATATATATATATATATATAAAGTTCTCATTTTTTGAGGTAACTTTTGGAGAGTTCTTTTATAAATTATAATGCTGGAAAATGTTACTTACTCTTCCCTTCATTGGTACCACTTTTTATACTAATACATTTTCCCAGGGATTAAGACAATAAGAATAGGTAAAATATCATATGCATTGCACAGCTTTTACTCAAAATGATTTGAAATTTGTCTTTGGGAGAACCCAGATAGATATCAATCTTTGAACTCCATTGGCATAACTCAATGTGATTATCAGTCATGTTCATTTTCTTTGAGTTCATATAACTTTTAGCATAAATCAGAAATAGTATTCAGGCTCAAAGAACTTTACCACTATTCAAGAGAAAGTATTAAAACTTTTAAAAATAATTCCAGGATGACAATAACAATAGTTGTGATAATAATAATAATTGTAAGCACTTAAATAAATAGACCTATTTTTGGAGTATGTATAAACCCTTCCTTGGTAACTACTTTCAAAGGAAGAACCCTAGTTCAGCCACATTATATTACACAGCAAATCTCTCTCACTACTATGAGAAGAATTCCACCAATAAAGGACTAGTTAATGAACTTGCCTGTTGAAGGGAATCATAAGCTTGAGGGTTTCATGCACTCCTGATCTATTCACTAGTGGGACATTCTGCCTGTTCTCCTGGATACAAATGAGAATCAAGAGAGAAAAGGAAATTGAGCAGAGATGCTCCATTTTGAGAATTCTGGAAGAGATGTGATTCCCAGGCATATTCACAAATGATCTCTGAATTACATGATTTTGTATCTGAGGGCTTATTTACTTAATATAGTAAAAGGAAGAAAAAAACAGAATCACTGTGGCATTTAATAATGGCTGACCCATTTCACGTTGTCTTCTAAAAATATCTAGTTAAGAAATAATTCACATAGTGTAAAATCCATCCATTTAAAAGGATACAATTCATTACTTATAATATGATCACATTTGTTCAACCTTCAAAACAATCTGAGTTTAGGATATTTTATCACCCCCTGAAAGAAGCATCATACCTATTACAGTCACTCCTAATCACTCCTTCCCCTCAATCCCTAAAAACTGCAAATCTACTTTCTATCTCTACAGATTTTCTTGTTCTGGACATCTCATACAAGTGTAATTATATAATACATGGTCTTTTGTGACTATCTTATTTTCTTAGCATAATACTTTCGAGATTCCTTCATTTATAGCATTCATTAGTATGATATCTCCCCTTCTTCTCTTTATTGCAGTATAGGTTCCATTGTATAAGCCACACTTTGTTTAGCCCTTCACCAGTTGATGGACAAATGGGTGATTCCCACTTTGGGGCTATTACAAATATTGCATCTGTGAACATCTAGGTGCAACATTTTGCTCATTGTCTTTTAATATTTCTAAGAATACTATTCCCCATAGAATTTCTTACAAGAAAATTCCACAAACTTTGCAACCACACGGTCTAACAGGAAAACCTAGCATCACCATACTTGCTGTGAGATTTTTTTACATGTTTAATTTCTCTGGGATCTGTTTTCTAATTTGCAAAATATTCAGGCAAACCGAAGTGTTCAAAGATGATGTTTATGCAGGAAACTCAAAAAAACTTCAGCTCTTCTCCCCTGTCTGTCTTCACAACACCTTAGGGATGGCTGAAAGTAGAACTTCTCTGAGCCAGTCTCAATAAACTAAACAATACAGGTAAAATTTGAGTAATAAAAAGTAATAAACTTCAATCCATAATATTTGTTAAGAGTAAAAATTCAATTTAACATGCCATTTTTGACAAATGAAAGCTACTGATAAATAAAGAAGATTTAAATAATACTTATGAGTTCAAATGTAATTTTTATTGAATTTTTGTGTATGGTAACTTAGATCTATCTAGAAAAAATAAAGGAAAAATGGGTGTGTTTTATCATCTATCATTAGTCAAATAGGCTAGTTTTTTCAATGACATTCTTAGAAAAATTGATGATCTCCATTTTGTGTAAAAATCAATTTTTGTGTAACAGTCTTGTTTTCAAACTATTCCATAAAATTGACACTCAAGTGTTGATAATGGTTCAGACTTTAATAGGCGAATGTATGGGAAATGTTTCTCTCTCTTTCTGTCTCTCCCTTTTTTCCCCGACTATGGTACATTAAGTCTCCAGAGGGGGCAAATGTTTAGCAACATATTACTTATCACTCTGTGACTGTGTAAGAATCTAACTCAGAATGTCTTTTGCAATCAGCAATGGCTTCTTCCTGAATTGCTCCTACCAGGCAGTCATTAGCAAATTCAATACCTTTAGAAACAGTCTGTAGATAGACAGTTTTCTCTATTTATGGAATTCATTGGCAGCATAGAATGAGTCTCAGAGGAGTTTTATTTCTTTCCCAAAGACATCATCACTTTCTTTTCCCCTTCTGTTTCTTAAAAAGCTTTCTTTTCCTAGAAAGTAAACATGCTGGTTGACCTACAAACCAGATATTTCTATTCATTAAACCAATCCTGTTAATCAAGGAAAACAGGGAAGTACTATGCATGGGCATAGTACTGACGGTGTGACTTATTTCTGCTTGTTCGTTTTGTAATGAAATTTTTCCCCTAAGGTTCATTCATCACTTTAAAAAATTAAGCCAATTTAGAAATATAATTTGAATGTATAATTGAATTTGTCAGTTGATCTTAGCTTTTACATGTTAATCAAATAGCAGAGACTTAAGGAAGTTTCCCTACACATGCTCCCATTTGTGGGCAGCCAATCATCCCCTAAAGAGAATGTCAGATTCTAGCAAGATTTTTTTCTTGATTAGATCTTCTTCATTCTTTCTTTAGAGGACTGAATCATTTTTTTCCCTAGCAATCAAGATTCATGCTATCAGTCAAACTGAAGGGAAGAAAATGGCATAATTTTAGCTAATATATTAGAAATGACAAAAAAGTGAAATATGTTAACTGGAGTGGAAAAGAAATGTGTAATTAAGCAGCACAAGGACCATATGTCAGATTATTCTCTAATAATAAATGGGAGGAGAGTTTAGACTTTTTTTTGCAGAGACCAACATAGCTGTCAGGAAATTTCAGTCCTCTTTTTGATTCACTGGACTCATTGGGGACATCTCACCTCAACTGACAATTGACAGGCTAGATGATGGTTGTTTTCTTAGCCTGTAAGTATGGGGATTAGATCAATTAATTTTAAGCTATGGAAAATTAAGTGGAGTAAATTGCAATGGGAAAAAAATACTTGCCTAGTTTAAGTGATTTGAATGCATGCCAAAATAAGCTTACTTAGAATCTTGAAATATCTGAATTGCTACCTTTCAAATATTGCTCAGCTCTGTGTCAAGCATGTTCTGAAATCTTTAGTGGAAATGTGTGCCACTTTAAAATAGCATCTATCTTTCAAAGTTCCAATAGTGCTCTAGGCACAGAGCCCTCTTAGATTTTCTCTATCTAAAATAGTCCAGACATTCAGATTACAAAATGAATGTTTTCCTCCTACATTGAGGGGTGGCGATGGACCTGAGCACTGTATGATCTCACCTTTGCAAAGCTCCAAGAAGCCCCAGGGGCTGGATTGTTTCATTTGAAGAAAAGAATGGCAGGATCTGTAAGTTTCCATAAGAAAAATCTTTCTGAGCTCTGAAAGAGATATAACTAAATTTAGGTCCCACTATTGGAATTTATATTCTTTATTCCCAGCAGCATAGAGGGATTGCCACAATTATTATGTTTTGAAATACTAGTTGCCATTTCAGTAATAGAATCAATGTCCTTTCCTCATTTGTTAAATAGGAGTCTGCAGTAAAAGAACAAGGAGGTGAGTCTCCTTCTATATTTGGCATTTCTATAAATTCTAAGAAAGCATTCAGTATTCCAGTCCTTGCATGGATCTCATCAGATAAGTAAGAAGGACATCGGACCCTGATAACCTACCTATCATTACTGGTTGTCTTAGAAATACGATCATCTGTTGTCCCCCAGACATTTCATTTCATCTTCTTTCTGATGTAAAGTGTACATTGAAGGATCAAGGATATTAAAAGTCTACTGTATACCATATTTAAATTGTAAATCGTAATTATATTTTACATATTTTATATTATATTTAAATGCCTCACATTATCATCAATCACTTCTTTCCATGGAGTTCTTGCTTTCAGTTCAAGTTTTCTAAAAGAACACGATTTTCATCTTTGTTCTTCAAGTTGCTGCCCTCCACTGCCTTTTCTTCTCAGTCAACGTCTTTGAGAGAACATGACCTTGGATGTCCTGTATGTCATCAATGGCATTGGAAATAGAAGCTGTTTTTTTTTTTAATGTTTTTAGTTATATGTGACATTAGAATCCATTTTGTTATACAATCATGGAATATATCTTATTCTGGTTAGGATCCCATTCTTACGGATGTACATGATGCTAGGATTCACTGTGATGCTGTTATATATGTACATAGGAAAATTATGTCAGAATTAGAGTCATCTCACTATCTTTCCTTTCCTACCCACCCCTCTCATTCTTCATTGTTTAATCTACTGAACTTCTATTCTTCCTGTCACTGCCTCTCTTATCGTGGTTTAGCTTCCACATATCAGGGAGAACAGTTGACCTTTGGCTTTGGGGGATTGGCTTATTTCACTTAACACCAGAGTCTACAGATCCATCCATTTGCTGTCAAATGTCATAAAGTCATTCTTTTTTATAGCTGAGTAACACTCCATTGTGTATCTATACCACATTTTCTTTATTTATTCATCTTTTGAGGGCTCTTAGGTTGGTTCTATAGATTAGTGATTGTAAATTGAGCTGCTATTAATATGATGTGGCTATATCTCTGCCATATGCTGATTTTAAATCCTTTGGATGTGTACTGAGGAGTGAGGTAGCTGGGTCATATAGTGGTTTCATTCCTACTTTTTAGAGGCATCTCCATATTGCTTTCCAGAGTTATTGCACCAATTTGAAGTCCTACCAGAAATGTATAAGTATACCTTTGTCCGCACATCCTCAACAACATTTATTATTATCAGTTATTCTTGATAATTGCCATTTGGACAGGGTGAAATGGAATCTCAGTGCAGCTTTAATTTGCATTTCTTTAATTGCTAGAGATGACAATTTTTTTTCATATACTTGTTGGCCATTTGTATTTCTCCTGTGAAGTGCCTATTCAATTCCTTTGCCCATTTATTGATTGGGATATTTGGGGTTTGTTTGTTTTTTATTATATTCTTTTCTCTCTCTCTCTCTCTCTCTCTCTCTCTCTCTCTCTCTCTCTCTCTCTGGTGTTTTTTCATTTTTTATTCTTCAGTTCTTTATATATCCTGTAGATTTACACTCTATCTAAGGTGCAGGTGGCAAAGATTTTCTCCCATTCTGCAGTCTCTCTCTTCATGCTCTTGATTGTTTCCTTTACTATGAAGAAGCTTTTTAGTTGATATCACCCCCATTTATTGATTCTTGATTTTACTTCTTATGCTTTAGAAGTCTTGTTGAAGAAGTCAGTTCCTAGGCCAACATGATGAAGAGTTGGACCTACATTTTCTGCTAGTAGGCAGAGGGTCTCTACTCTAATGCCCAGTTCCATGATCCATTTTGAGTTGAGTTTTGTGTAAAGTGAAGAGAGGGTTCAATTTCATTTTGTTACATATGGATTTCCAGTTTTCCCAGCACCATTTTTTAAAAGGATATATTTTCTCAACTGTATGTTTTGGTGCTTTTGTCTAGTATGAGAAAACTATATTTTGTAGGAGGGTTTTCTGTGTCTTCTATTCTGTTGCATTGGTCTTCTTGTCTGTTTTGGAACTTATACCATTATATTTTTCTTACTATAGCTTGGTAATATAATTTAAATCTGGTATTTGATGCCTCTAGCTTTCTTTTCTTTCTAAGGATTATTTTGGCTATGCTGGGTTTCTTATTTTTCCAAATGAATTTCATGACTGCTTTTTCTGTTTCCTTGAAGAACATCATTGGAATTTTAATGGGAATTGCATTGAATCTGTATAGCACTTTGGGTAGTATAGCAATTTTGACAATATTAATTCTGCCCATCCAAGAACCTGAGAGGTCTTTTCATTTTCTAAGGACTTCCTCAATTTCTTTCTTTAGTATTCTGTAGTTTTCATTGAAAAGGTCTTTCATCTCTTTAGTTAGATTTATTCCCACCTTTTTTTTAGGATATTATTAATTGGAATGGTGTTCCTAATTTCTCTTTCAGCTGACTGGTCATTGGAGGGATGCAGTTGATTTATGTGTGTTAATTTTGTATCATGCTATTTTGTCTAATTCATTATGAGTTCTAAAAGTTATCTGGTGGAGTTTTTTGGGTCAACTAAATATAGAATCCTGTTGTTTAAAACCACAGATAGCTTCAGCTCTTCTATTCCTACTCATATCCCTTTAATTTCTTTTTTTTTTTTTTTGCCTAATTGCTTTGGCTAAAGATTCAAGGACTATGTTGAATAGAAGTGGTAAAAGTTCACATCCCTGTCTAGTTTTTTTCTTTGTTTGTTTTTTTGCTTGTTTGTAGCAAAATACATATAACACCATCTTAACTATTTCTAAGAGTACAGTTCAATGTCCTTTAGTATGTTCACATTGTTATGAAACCACTCTCAGAACTATTTTTACTGGTAAAAACACATCTCTGTATCTATTAAACTACAAATCTCCATTCCTCCACCTCCATACAATCCTGAAAACCCCCATTCCGCTTGTATGAATCTGAGCTACTCTAGGTGCCTCATATAAATACAGTACTTGTCTTTTTGTGAATGGCTTATTTCCTTAATATAATGTTCCCAAGTTTCAGCCAAGCTATTTTTAAGGCTAAATAATATTCCTGTTTTAGTCAACTTTTTTCACTGATGTGACTAAAGAACCTTACTAGAATAATTGTAGAGGAGAAAAAGTTCCTTTAAGGGCTAACAGTTTCAGAGGTCTCAGTCTATATATAGCCAACTCCATCATGGCAGAAGAGTGTGGCAGAGGGAAGCAGTTCATATGATGATCAGGAATCAAAGAGAAAAACTCTACTCCCCACATGCAATATATACAACCCCAATAAACCACTTCCTCCAGCCACACTCTACCTGCCTCCAGTTATATTCAGTTAATCCCATCAATGATTAATTAACTGATTGAGGTAAGGCTATAACCCAATCATTTCTCCTTCAAACCTTCTTGCATTGTCTCATATGTGAGCTTTTGGGGGACACCACATCTAAACCATAAAAATTCCACTGTATGCAAAGGCCACACACTTTCTTTATCCATTCATCTGTTGATGGACATTAAAGTTGCTTCCACTTTTTTTCTGTGTGATTAATGCTGAGTCAAACATGGTTTTACAAATATACTTTGAGATCCTTCTTTCAATTCTTCTGGGCATATGATCAAAACTGGAATTGCTGAATGACATATAATTTCTATTTTTTTATTTTTAAAGGAATAACCATACTGTTTCCCATAGTTGTTCTGTTTGACCTTCTCACCAATATTGCACAAAGTTACCCATTTTCCTACATCTTTGCCAACACTTGTTATTTTTTGTTTCCTTTTTATATATAGTAGTCATTATGATAAGAGTGAAGTAGCAGCTCATTTTAGACTTACTATTTTAGACAGTTCTTGAAACTATGATTTCCAAATATAGTGCATTTGAATCCCTTCATAACCACATTGTAAACATCCAGATACCTGAGTCAAAATCCCTGTGAATTGGATCCAAACAATACTTAACAATTTTCTCAGATGATTCTTTTAATGATGTATGATATGCATATTGGACAGATGTAATGCAAAAGTACCTCGAAATGAGAAAGAAAATACCAGCCAATAGCACAGATAACCTACAGAATAGAATGTCTGCTGTAAAACTTGCACTTTTTATCTCAATATATAAATTTGGACTGCACAGAAACACCTAACAATTTGTCACCTCTAGATGTGTATAATTTGACAAATATAACTGAAGTCCTTGAGCCCCACAGTGACAGTTCCCATCATGGTGCTGAATGTTACTGTTGTCATCACAGAATTGATAGAAAACCATAAACATGCTCATTATGCTCATTGGGGGAGTGGATATTACATATATAATATTTGACTCACTGCTAGACTGCAAAGATTTTTGTTTTTATCTATTTCCCTTCTTTTGAGAAGTAGAAGTCAGGGTTGACATTTTAGTTCTTTTATGATTATTTTAGTCTTTTGCCCTTGGTTCTGAGCTAGGTACTGTTTGTTTTCTACAGAGTAGACCTTAGCTATTTGTGAAGGAACTTGCTTATTGTAAGAGAAGACCTTAGGGACCAAAATGAAATTGTGTCAAGAATGACAGAGAGTAGGGATATTGGCTGAAAAGGACTAAAGTCAGTCTTCACTATAAGTGAGAAATAAGTTAACAGGCACTTAATGTCAAGATTTGAATTAAAAAGCTTTAGTTCATACCGAAGATTTTTTTTTTTAATTTAAACTCCTCTTGCTGATTTTTTGCATCAGCAAAATGACTTTTATAAAATCATGTATAGGAAGATCATTTTCTTCCAAAATAGTGAGCATCTCTCCAATCCTAGTCTGCTTGTATTTTATATTTCTATAGCTCTGTGCTAGTATTTTTGTACTGATAAGACCCTGTCTGCTTTCAGCAATTAATAAAAATGTTATGGGTTTCGATTGCATCACTGCAGCATATGAACTAAATTACTTTTCATCCTCAGGTTTAAAGCAGAATAAAACTCTTTGTGATAAAGTTTCATACTGTTCAAATATGAGTCACTGAACCGCGGAATGCAATGAGCCAACACCAAGGCAGCCAGGAAGAGTGGCTGCCTTTTGTTCTAGTTTATTTCATTCCCGATGAACAGTCTGCCGTTCTATGAGGTTTTAAATACCAAAGCCCTTATGTGGCTTTCAGAGGCAGATGAATAATTTTTCTGACCAACAGCAAGCACTGAGCTAAACCAGAGCACAGCACGGGTTGGCCCCCCAACTTATCCATCGTGGCTTAACAACTGAAGTTGCCAATTCAGTTCAGAGAAGTTTGCTTTCAAATGTATTTTAAAATAGCTATTATAGATTATCATCATCTCCTCCTCGCTGCATTATATTTAACATACACCATGCAGTGCCTTCACCCACAGGTGACAGCAAAGAGATTTCTCCAACTGCAGATTGCCCTGTGCGCCTCTGCTTTTCTTCCTCACTTCTTTCTTCACGTTGTTCTAGTTCAGCCCACTGCAGTGCAACTCACAGAGATAAGGTTCTCCTCTACTTTCCACTACAGTTTAAAGGACTGTGTGTACACCAAAATGTCTCCTAGAATAAATTTTGTGAGTTTTGCTTACAGAATGACTATAAAACACTTACAAATATAAGAAGTTGTTTGTTAATAATATAAGAATTAAGAGTGGGAATAATGTTTTCCTTATATAATGTACAAACTTGCTCATTGTTAGGCACAATTTATTATATATAAAAAGACCTGAGCTCTAAATGCACGAATGAGTGAGGCACAACTTTATAGATTATTTTGTCTAGGTTGAAATATTCCCCTTTGGTCCATGAACATTTCGCCAACCTTGGCTTTAGCTTTTCTATTCTTCTGGAAAATCTAGCCTAAGTTCCTCCAGTCTCATGAGTTGCTCCCTATGAATCACCCTTTAATTTTCTCAGGGTCAGGAGTCCTTCGTAAAACTTCAGTGATGCTTTTTGTTCATTTCTTACACTAAATTAATTCATTTTGCTTGGGGTTGATTAGGGAATTTTGTTCCTTATTTTTTTCTTTAGCTTTAACTTACACCAATTTGTCAATGTAAATTTTTTTCTTTATTTTTCTTTTTTTAATATTTATTTTTTAGTTATACGTGGACACAATATCTTTTATTTTTATTTTTATGTGGTGCTGAGGATCAAATGTGGTGACTCACGCATAGTAGGTGAGCACTCTAGCTCTGAGTCACAACCCCAGCCTCCCTCCCTTTTATTTTTCAAATAAAATTCAAGTCAAGTAACTTTCTTGAACTAGTCAGTGTCTCCTAAACCCACTACCACACAACCCCACTCTTAGGTTATAGTTTGAGTATTGGAAAGTGGTTTTAGACTTTGGCCTTATGCTGTTCTTGAGGGCTTTGATTTGGTAGCCTCTCATTGTTCTGGAACAGTTCTAGGTCCTATTCTATTTCTAGTTTTCTTTTAAGAAATAATTTTTATTTTTCCTACCTTCTCCTGAATTTCATATCACAAGTCTTTTTTTTCTTTCTTACCCAAACCAGTCTATTACATTTCCTTTAAAGCAAAAATTTTCCAAATTTCACAATAAGATTATACTCCAAAAATTGCAATCAGTTGTTTAATCTCCACAACACGATTCCTAATAAAAACTAAGATGGAAGCTTTATTAACATTAATAGAGACTCCTTTTACTTATTTTATTATAGCTGTTACAAATCATCTGCTTATTTTTCTCCAAAGAAGCAATCTCGAATCCATCATTTTACTCTTTATATAACAATAAATATCAACAAACAGTGTCTGTATAACTGCATTGTCTCACAACAGTATCTACATAGTTCTGGTTCAGTTTTGATATAACAATGAGTACACGGTGAGTACTAAATTAACATTTGTTGTTAAAATAAATGATTCTTTGGGCTGGGGTTGTGGCTCATCAGTAGAGCGCTCGCCTAGCATGCATGAGGCCCTGGGTTCGATCCTCAACACCACATAAAACTAAATAAACAAAATAAAGGTATTGTTTCTAACCAAAAAATAAATATTTAAAAAAAACCAAATGATTCTCTGGAAAAAACACCATCTACTTTATTTAGCCCACATGTGAATTTATTGTCATTAAGATAGCATGGTATCATGTGATATAACGTCCATATAGTAAAGCATTTCTTCTGAAATTCTATAGAATTTCAAAATTAGAAATGAGAGGAAAGCATCTTTTCCTGCTACAACTTCAGCAGAATGAGGACCCATCTCTCCTGCCTTCTGTTTACCAGTCCTAGTTTATTTCTAGGGATTCCAGATAAGAAGGAACCATTGAGGCAAATTAGTTACCATAGAAGATATGTGAGCTTTTGAGGGCAGATGAGGAATTGGACAGAGTTTGATGAAATGAGAAGTTAGGGGTAAGACTTGGAGGCAAATAATAAGAATTGAGTCTCAGTGATATATGGAACACTCAGTGATGTATATTATCACTGTGTGCTAAGGAACTATGGTTAGCATGCTACATGATTTCTCATTTAACCTTTATGTGAGCCTAGCAAGATTTGCATCATTATTTTCCATTCTATAGATAAGATGCATTCAAAATTTAATTTTTCAATAGTGACCCACTTTAAAAAGAATGACACAAATAAGTACAAATAAAACTGGTGAATGCCTTTGCATGTATTGAAATCAATATCCTCCACGTGGTATTTTACTATTTTTTGCAATGTCACCTTCAGAGGAAACTCTGTAAAGAACACACTCTAAATTTTGAAGAACACATTTCTTTTCTAAATATTAGTTCCTTGTCTGTTGTATGTGTTATTAATATTTCCATTCAGTTTTTCTATAGTCTTTCTCTTTGTTTATGGTGTTTTTGGTTATGGTGAAAATTAAATTTCACTTAGAAAATGTTATTAATCATTTTTTATAATTATATCTGGAACTTTGAAACACAGGAAGCCTTTCCTTCCAACTGGGTTAAAAAATAAGCTATTCATGTTTTCTTCTAGTACCTGTATAGTTACATTTTTACATGAGATACCAAAATCCATTCTTGGGTTATAGGGCAAGTTTGATGTCTCAGAAAAAGTGTGGAATGAATTCAAGATGACATTTTTTACTCATTAATCATGAAAGGTTTTCTTGCATATTGATCTCTCACATTTTTTCCCTGCATGGTAAGTACCAGATAACTAGTGGCATATGATTGTTGCTCCTGCAGTCCTACAGAAAGAATGCACTCAGGAACAAACTTTCAATGAGCAGTGAAAGTATAATGAGTTCTGTAAACTTGGAAGATATTATTAAAACTATCCACGTTGGAATGTGGCTTTAAATTCTCATGAATTTCTAATGCAGACTAAGAGTTTATCATCGAGGTCCATTTTGTTTTTTAACACTTGAGGAATTTCTATATTTTTGGAAGCAAGGGTTATAGTAGTTGCTGCCTGTTTACAGGGCTTGGTGTGGGAATAGGAAGGAAACAAAAGTCATGGTGAAGCAGACCACAATGTCAAAAGTCTTGTGATTGGACTCCCAGTAATTGTGTAGCTCCCCTTGAATGAGAAGTCAGCTTTTGGTCCACTAGTTCTCACACAAATTTCTGATTCTCACTCACTATATATTATTGCACTATGTATGGCATTTATGTCTTAAGTTATTTGACTTCTGCATGCTGAAAAACAAAACTTAGTGGTTAGAGCAAATAGTAACAAACTGCCATTATTGAAATTATGCCTCCCCAGAAAGATCAGCCATATAATAGAATAACATAGAATAAGTTAAAATCATTGTAATCTTACTATGTCATCTTGGAATCTAGTTGTCTTTTTCAAATGACTAGAGCTAAATGCAATGAAATAATATTCTTAACATTTTTCTGTTGTATTTGGATTTTATACTCAATGACAATAAAATTTTTGCATCAGAAATCATTATATTCTTATAGAAACATATCATATACATAAAATACTCAATAAAATATTAAATTTTTCCATCCTAAATGGTAAGAATATAGTCATGATGATACTAAATTAATGTCAAATTACTTCCATCATCAAATGGAACTGAGAGTGTATTAAAGAATTACATCCATCATAAACAGAGAAAACCCTTAAAAGTCATGAATACGTTTGCACAATAGGAATTTAATTTATTTAGCATCTAGTTCAGTTTCAGTTTTTTAATAGTGTGTTTATATATGAAATACTTTTTTACCAGCCTTTACATCTTGAACATTGTAATATCTTGGAAGTCTAATCCAAAGTAGTTACTGTGACCTCACACCTCAGTCACCACCCCATATAATTCTGTTTGATATGTAGAAATAACTATTTTAATTTTGCTTGAACTTAAAATTACATAGATGCTAAATTAGAAAGTTAAAGATAAAATTAGTAATTTAAATTGGAAAAATCATATGAACTAATTATAAGGGATTAAAAACTCAAATAAGAATTGTATTCCTTCTCATATTGTTTTGGTAATTTAATGGTAAATTTGCCATGGAAAAACAAATCATAAAATGCATTAGAAAGCCAAGTAAAATTTGTATTTTCTTACACTACTGGTCCCATAAATAAGTATGTTTAATCATATTTTAGATAAAATTTAAAGTGATATCAATTAAATATATTGATTCTGATTTTCAACTTGGAAAATAACCATACATCTGAATAACTGGGTTGGAAAGATTTACGTATACGTTTTCTGTTTTGATTTAGCATAGCTATTATTTTTAAAGTTAATTCTATAAACTTCAGAATAGATTTTTTTAAAGAATAAAATAATATTGATGCTAACATGGGTATGAAGAAACAAGAACACTTACTTATCACTTGTAGGAATGCAAACCAGTACAACAACCACTCTGGAAGACCAATGGAAGCTTCTTAACAATGCTGTACAGAGTTTTGCCACATTTCAGCAGTCTTTCTACTATTTACCTAACTGATTTGAAACCTTATAGCTACAGTAAAGCCTGCACACAAAGGCTTATAAATGCTTTATTCATAATTGCTAAAAATTGAAAGTGCAAAGATATCCTGAAATAGGTGAGTGGATAAACTATGATGCATCCATACAATAAGATATTACTCAGAAGTATAAGGAAATGAACCACAAAAAAAACATGGAGAGATCTCAAATGCATACTCCAAATAATAGATGCCAGTCAGACAAGTTTATATATTATATGATTCCCAGTATACGACATTCTAGAAAAGGCAAAACTATAGCAACAATAACGTTATCCATGGTTATGAAGAGGCAGGACTGGGAGGATTGAGTAGGTGAAGTATAGGGAAGGTTTTAAGATAGCTAACTATTCTAAATGATCCTGTAACGGTGGAAACATAAAATTACACATTTTCTAAAACCCATAGAATATTTAAGAACAATGAGTTAGCCTTACCATGTGGAGATATTTGGGCAAATCAGTTGGGAGAATAGAAGAGTTCCATTAAAAAAAAAATTAGGCTGTGACAAGACAATCTAATTGAATTATAAAAGTATGAAAGAACTTCACAGATGTAGGTAAACAGAAAAGGTTCTGACCTAAATAACTTTGGAAATGAGTAATCTGTAGGGTAAAAACATAAATTGCACATAAGTACTGTGCTCTAGTTGATAAGGATTTTCCCCATGAGGTCACAGGTTAACAATTCTAATACTTCTCTCTGCACATATACTGGAATCAAACAATTAAGGAAGTGTGGGGAGCTGGGTTTCTCATTGTAATAGTAGTAGGATACAGGTGAGCAAGTCTAGAGAGATCCATTCGGTGATAGATTAGAGTTGGAGAATTGATATGAACTCATGTTTATCTCAAGGTATATACAGAATTAAAGATAGAAATATATATTTACATGTAGAAATGTATACATATATGCATATGTATCACATTTAAATATATAAATATATATATAGGTGCGTATATAGCACATATATATGTAGGTTTAATATATGCACATATATTCACATGCTTTGTTAGCAGAGAGAACTTAAAGCAATGACACCTGAGTAGCAATGAGAACAAAAAAACACTCAAATCTTGATTTCTAATATTATCCACCAATAAAAGGAAACAGGGATTCATGGGGAAAAGACTGATTCTAAGGCTGAAGTAGAAAGAATATAAGATGAACATGAAATATACTCTACTACTAGAACTTGAGGAAACATTAAAAATTCATGTACACATGCAATGATGGGGATGTCAAAAAGTACAGGAATAAATAGACCTCCCAGAGGCTGAAGTGGAAACAATTTGTGGAATAAATAAATAAAGCAGAAAGATTTTAAACTCTTATTTTCCACATCCAATGTATATGTCAATTTTGCTTAAAATATCTCTTAGATCTTGAGCCTATTTGTTATTATCACTGTTGGGTTTTTAATTATTTCCCCTAATTATTACAGCCTCAGAACGGGGTCTTCTTTTTCAAGCTTAACTATAGTTCACTCTATTCTGCAACGTGACCCACACATACCTATTTAAATATAGTTCTCACTGTGTTTGTCCTTTACTTAAAATTCTGAAATGTTCCTTTGCCTAGACAAACAATACACACTGCCTAGTTTAAGGCTTAGAGTAAGTACACGGATAACATTCAATAAATGCTCATTGAACAGAACTGAACTTGGTCCCATAAGGCAGATAACAGGTAAAAATGGCACCATATAGAGAAAAAGAAGAGGAATAATGTATTTTTACATATGCCCCATGTTTAAAACATTTTTCTCTGAAGTTTCTTCTAGAATTTTGAAATGCTCTACATTATGTATTAGGAATCTCTGCAGAGTGTCTGCCCTTCTTATTCCTCAGACTTTGTCTACTCCTCTAGAAAGGCCGATTGGCATGAGCATTGGCTTGTAGACTCTGGTGGCCTTTTCTCATAGTTGGTTTTGGTCAGCACACTGTTTAATAGTTCAGGCAACATTTAAAAAGTGGAGAACTCACAATAAAATGTGAACATCTGGCTCCTCTTGAAAAGTGATAAGACCAGTAAATTTAGTGCTTTCATCTCTCACCATATTCAGTGAGAACAGAGTGTCACTTCCAGCTGGCCAAAATCACTCAGCTACTTCCCACTCCTGCTTCTCTGGCATTTGATTACTTTTCTTTTGAGTCTTGGCTCTGCCAAATACTGGGTAGACCTGTGCATGCTATATCAATTCTCTGTACTTATCCTGGTATCCTCAGCTATAAAATGACAATTATTATAATCACTTCACTCTGGGTTTATTAAGACTAGTGAATTAATCTGTGCAAAGTTTTTTCAGTACATGGTATTCATTTTAGAAACATTACCTATGTAAAACCAATGCTTTTATTAATATTAATAATGTAAAAATTAAAGAAAAAAATGTTACACTGGGAGAAATAAATAGTTTTTCCAGGGAGCGGTAATTCTGTTAATAGCAGATGTACCTTCGGTATAAATGATTAAAAGCCTAAACTTTCCTCTTCCTTATTATTTCATTCATTATAATCCACTTCTCTGTTTTTCCTAATACCTGTCTACCTTCTTCCTTGATGGTTCCACTTCTTATGCTTGTACCCTAAAAATGGATAACTCCCAAGAGTGGTGTGCTGGAATCAGTTCTTACAAGCTCACAAGAGCCAACTACTAAATTTTTATGAATCTTCCCAGATAGACATCATGTGGTCACTAGTTTAAAATTGGCTGTAGGGGAAGAATTTATACTGTGGAAATTGGAAAATGCTTCAAATCAGGGCTTTTTTTAATTTTTTTATTGAAGAGCTCTGTTAAGCACTTGTCAGGACAGCGCTGACCAAATTTTAACTCTGTTTGTTTTTTTTTTCCTGTGCTTTCCTCCCTCTAGGAACTCTTCTTCATGATTTCAAATTTCACTTAAACTCCTATTTATTTCATATCTCAAACTTAGCTTTAAAACTACCTCCTGACTTCATTATTGTTTCTAATTGCCTGGTCAATATCCATTATTGTCTCTAATTGCCTGTTATGGTCTTAGGCTCAGTATCATGGTTATTGTATCTTAGGGATGCCGTAACTAAGTACCACAAACTGTGATGACTTAAAAGAAAACCACATACAAAAGAATGATTCCTTTAGAGTTTTGCATATTAGAATCCTGAAATCAAAATTTTGGCAAGGCTAGGCTCCCCTTCTGGTACTCCTAGGGAAGAATCCTTCCTGGCCACTTCCCAGCTTCTCCTGGTGGCCACCAATTCCTATATGACTTGGCTTGCAGCTTCATGTTTTCGTCTCTGCATCCAAGTTCCCTTCTTTTTAAGATATACTAGTTTCAGACCCACCTAATGATCTCATCTTAACTTCAATGTATATACAAAGACCCTATTTCCATTTCAGGTCCTATCCAGAGTTACTTCAGTGCAAGGACTTTAATATATCTTCTAGGGGGAGACAGTCCAACCCATCAAAAAATTATTGAGACCAAATTTTCATTCAAATTAATTTCTTTTTCAGACTCAGTTCTTTCATTCAGAATTTTTGGTGGCATTTCTAAAATATTCATGCTCCTGGTTCTCCACTTCCCTCATCCATTTATAAGGCTCTATCATTTTTTCTTTATAATATGCACTTTATATTCATGTTTAACTATTGTAACAATTTCTTAAAGGTCTTACCACTTACTGAATTCCATTTTTCTTTCCAAAGAAAACTTTGCCTTGTGTTTTTACCACCATGTTTGAAAAGCCTTAATGCCATCCCATTGCCTAGAGAATAAAACTTCAATTCCACAGACTGTTTTTAAAATACTCTCCAAACAAAGATTATGGTTTATGTTTACATCCTAAAAGTTTCCCAGATTCACTAAAAACCTCCTACCCTTATCAGTAGAAAGAATTGAACTTCTTCCACTGAGCTTTACCAATAGCTGCAAACCTCTTTTCTCTAAATATAGGTAGCACTTGTTTCCCCAGTTCATTCACTTGGCCCATGTGACAGAACAATTTGATTACTTGTTTTTCATTACAATCCCTTTCCTTACACAAAACTGTAAGAGTGTTAAGGAAAGGACTTTGTTCTTCTACTCTCACATATTTCCTTATTCTTTATTAGTATGACATAGCTGATTATTGATTTTGGTATTAAGAATACGATACAATGAGGAAGTTAGTAGGAGATTGAACTGGTGTTATTAAGATTAAAATTTAAATGACAATATGGATTATTGTAATGAGTTTAAAATGACAAGGTTGAGTATTGCTAAAATGCTATAAGGTAATGATTTTTAAAGATAAATTTAAGTAGTTGATCACAGCTAGTCATTAGTTATTTAGTCACAAAAAAAATTATTTTTCTTACTCTGTGTCTACTATGTTAAATAATAGGAATGATACACACACACACACATATATATATGTGTGTGTGTTCCTATATGCATATATATATTTATGTGTGCATATGTATGTGTAGGTTTGTATATAAAGAAAGAGGGATAAAAGAGATTTTGTTATTATTTTTTAAAGGAAGGAAGAACAGATATACTTCTTTTCCATACATAATCAATGCAGTTGTTACATTGTACTCTTTGAAATATATGCAAATAAAATTTTACAGAGTCAAATCTGATAAAGCTGAACTGTTCTATGGTATTGCAATTTATAAGAGAAAAGACTCATGAGATTCATATTCTATTTTCCCCCATATAGGAAGAGTATACAAACATTTTATTGTGCTTTATAGAAAAATATCCTATTTAAGTTGAAAATTGTCCAAATTCACAAGCAAAATGATAGTAAAGCATGAGATTCCTTTGTAACAGGCCAAGAAAAACCCTTAAAACACAATAGGAGCATATTTTTGAAGGCATAATTCAGAATAGAACTGCAGAGAGGTTATTAAAAGTGAACACAAAGATTATAAAAGTGAAAATGTGCTGTACAGGAAGTAGTCACAAAGCATAAAATATACATTGCTATAGAAACTTAACAACTGTGTAAATGTGGGGGTTATGTAGGACATTATATTAAAGAAAGATAATAGAACAGCAAAGTCAAAACAGAAAAGAGATCTGTAACACACAGGTTTTCACCATTGGCTCCATCCATAAATTCAATGAGAGAGCTCATGAATACCTGTGAGGAACACTATGCTAGGAGCCAAGTTCATATGCTTATCACCAACCAACATACATTGACCTCACAAGGACAATTTTCTGAAACTCCTGTAGTGAAATTCTTATTTTTTTATAATCATCACATTTTGAAAGAGACTAGATTAATATATTACTATTTTCTTTTCTTTCTCAGAAAGAGAGGAAAAAACGTTATACATATGAAGAAACTGGCAGGTCTAATTTAATTTTATTATAATAAAAACAGGCAAACTGAGGCATAGGAAATTCAGGCTTAAAATCACAGGCGCATTAGTGACATAGCTGGAGTGACATGATGGCTGATTGCACTCTGCAATTACAGATGGAGGGAAGGAAGGAAATAAGGTTTAGGTATCTTTGTTTGCATGTAGATATATATATATATATATATATATATATATATATATATATACACATACATATAAATAGGGAGAGAAATAGAGAGCAAACATGTCAGCAAATATATGTAATACCCCAAAATGGAGTTAATATACAATTATACACTTATATAATGTAGTGACTTATGCATTTTATTTATTAAAAAGATAGGATGAGTATATACATTGTTCTGTCTAAATTTTTAGAATCATTCTAGATCTTTCTTTTTGTCTTGTTTGTTCTATAATTTATCTGTATATATACTCTCATGCACTAAAATAATTGCTTTTTTAAAACTAGCATCTTATTTTAATTGCCAAATATTTTCTCTCCTTCCTTCTGTAAATGCTCGCAGTTGGAAGCTCTGTTGGTTCTTCCCCAACCATATCTCAATAATTCACTTTATCCCCTCCCATTGATTAATGTCAAGCCTTCAGCAGATGCTTGTCCATTCAGAGTGTACTCTGCAAAATGCCTGGCATCTTTTTAGTCTGGAGAGGATTCTTGGATTGTTTGCATCTGCTTTTTCTGTTCTTTCATCTGCATTCAGTCTTGTTCTAGTCTTCAAAAGAAACCATTTACCTAATTTGCAGAGCCTAGTGCCAAATGCAAATACAGAGCTCCTTGTTAAAAAATTCTTAAGATTTTCATAAGAACAACAGTGTCACGTTAAGCCAAGTGTGGGTCCTTATGAGCATGAGGTCCTGCACAATTGCATATTGTATAGCCATGATGCCAGCACTGCCTGCAAGGGTGAATGGAAGGATTTGAGTGTTATTATGGCTTTTGGCAGGAGTAGAACAGTTTCCAAGCTAAGTACAGCCAACTGTGCAAGAAGTCATTGACTGAACGATGCTTCTTGTCTTGCTATTTCACAGCCCCCCTGTCTGCCCTGCCATCTGGGATATTATTCTTTAACTGTTTCCTGAACTTTTCCTCACAAGCTTCCCTGGGTCCAGAACTGAGATTGCCTGAGTAATTCCATGTGGTTTTTAACTTTATTATCTTTCTTGTGAGTTTTGTTGATCTTAAGATAAGGTCCGTGAAAGTATCAACCACAGTTGTCAGCATAGAAGAAATACTTCATGCAATATTTTTATTAAAATATTACCAGAACCATAGGTAAAATTTAAGAGGGTCTAAACCAACCTCCTGATTTTATAGAGGAAAAAAATAGAGTTGAATACACACATAAAGTTGCTTAAGATCACAGAGTTGCTCATACAGGTTCCCCAAATTACCTTTCCTTTAGCCAAATTCCAGCATTTCAAAAATTCTGTCCCTCCTTGATGTTATTCTGGCAGGTTTCTTATCCATGATTTAAGCTCATTGTATTTAGAAGAATAAGATCCTTATTTTATTTTATATTGTTACTTGACTATCTTAGACACAAAGAGAAGCAAACACTGTAATTTAATTTGCACAACAGGTGGTAACTGAAAACCTACTAAACATTACACTCAGGGATGACATGGGTACATGAAAAATAGAAGGACTCATGATCTCAAGAAGCATAATCCAGATATGAAACAGCTAAGTGACCCTGAAAGGTCAGATATAATTGCATGCCAAATGCTTGTAAGACAAAATCACAGGGGTCCATTGATGGGGGCAGAATGAGGTGAGAATGACTAGAGAGGACCTGGACTCCCAAGCACATCAAGCATATGATGGACTTGGCCATTAGTTGACTAAGAGCCAGGAGACCAGAATTAGCGTGATTTTTCCAGTGACTGTGAAGCTATACAGTACCCTATTAGGCTTAAAACTACTTTACAAGCTAGTATAATAAAATATTGAAATAAATCAAAATCCTTTGAAGAAAGTAGAACTTTAAAACATTAAAAGATAAAAGGATTCTATAACATGAACTTCTAATTTCTGAGTTGTCTAAGAAATCGATACCTTCCAGTCTTGGTGGAAGTTAGCCAAACACATCATTAAACTTGGTAAGAATCATTTGAAATGGTATAAAAACACTTTCACAACTACTTTCTTCAAAAATTCTAAAATTGTTAGAACTGTGGAAAATGTACAAGGAAGATCAGGTAAGAGGAGCCCTCCTAAGGAAAAAATTCTTATTTTCCCACAGTTGTAACAGCAGCAAACCAATTGTTTGAGCCTCCGAGTTTGGTCCATTCTCCATTGCAGCTATTCACGCCCATCAGCCAATGAGAGCTTCACTGTTAGATAGTATCTTTCAACCTAGGTTAGCTAGAAAGTGATTATTATGTGCCATTGTGTCATGGTTAAAAATAAACCCTTGCAACTTAGAACTTCACAGTCTGTGTCAGACCTATTTAATTGAGTTAAAGAAACCATTCCACAGATCAAATCTCAATGACATTATGATAACATAATAAGCAACAATGTACCTGAACATAAAGGAAGTGCTGAGTAATGGATATGTATGAGGTAATGAATACTTCAATGGAAATAAGAACAATATAATAAAATGAGATTTAAGGTTTAGATGGTCTACGAGGGATGATGAATATTAAACAAAAGTGGTGTAACTGTGAATGTAGATCCTGTAGAAAATGATCCTGGTTCCATACATGTGTCCACCCATATTCTATTACATACCTACATTAAATCAATTAGCATCAAACCTTGAATATTTAAAAGTAATAATAATATCAACTATATTGAACAGCCAGCCCAATTTTTAAGATATTTTTTGCTATGTTTGTCAAAGTTTCTGCAATTTAAAAAATTTTTTTCATAAGCAATTTAATTAAATAGGCCAAGATAATATGAACATAGTTTGCTCTTTTAGAGAATAAAATACAACACAAAGAATGCAAATAACTTTTAAAATAAAATAATCTTTAATATTCTAGAAGTGGCTCAATAATTCATAATTTATAAAAATACATTCCTTTTTTTATTCCACAAAGCAAAATAATAACTTTGCCTTGTAAATGTGATTTTTCTCTCTCTTTAAAGGAAGAAAAACAATGGAAATTATTGCTATATCATTTAGCAAATTTTTATATTGTTCTTAGTTATGAGGCTTAAATTTTTAACTATCCATTCAACTTCTCTTCACCTAAATGGTCTGTCTATGAAGAGGAGTTACCAGGAGACCTCAGTTGGGGTCCTGGTTCTGAGAGTTATTTTGGGAAATTCACTTAATCTCTTTTGATCTTACTTTTTTAAACATAAAATGAAAGTCACAATCTATGTTACATATTTTTCCAAGAACTAAAATGATATGTTACATGAGAAAATGATTTGCAGCCTGCAATGTATTGCATACATTAGCAATTATTGCATTTCTCTGTTATCATGGAGTATTTCCCCCCATGATTCCCATGTATTTTAACTCAAAGCTATACTCTTAAACTCTGATTCATTTTAAGTTTATTTAATAAATTCTCTTAAATTTCTATTCTTATATACTTCAGATGACTAACAAAAATAATTATGAAACAATTTATAAAGAACTATCATCATCTTATCAGATTTTGATGTTTGAAGCATTGGCAGTCAAAGTCAACATAAAGAAAATTGAATCATAAACACTTTAAAGACTTGGATTTAGTCCCTATATGTTTGTCTATGGGCATCCTCCATATCTAATTAGGAAGGGATATACCAGGATGGCTTATGGCACCTACAACTGAGTCTGAAAATATTAGCTTGTGACCAGCAGCCCTTCCACACTGTAATCATCAAAAGACTTTACTGGTAAACATGGGAGCCAGTTTAGGACTACCCAGGCTGGTATCACCATGCTAGCATGCCTATAGGGTGTGGAGGCACGTGGATGAGTACCTGGTTTGAGAACTTGAAAGGGAAGAAGAGGCACCATATACATCTTGAAGGTGGAGTGAGCTGACAGTATCTTTTGCTGGTAAAGATACTCATAAGTGGTATCAAAGTATGATCACTATAAACACCTCTTACTTGGCCAGCAGAAATACAAAACATTTCAGCCTTCAAAAATAGTCTGTGTATTCCTGCTGCCTTTATATCAAATGGTTGGGTCACCTAAAGAGTCACAATTATGTTCAGTGTGTTCTGGCAGAGGGAAGGAAGATAAGGGATAGACAGGGTAGATGGTGACCAAAGCAAAAGATATAAATGTCCTGTAGTCTTGGGAATACTCTTCAACTTTGCTTAATCTGAGTTAAAAAAGACTTGGAAAGAGTTAATGGCTGGTGCTTCAACTTGCGCAGAAGTCAGTTGTTTTGTTCCAGTCTTCACACAAGCCTTTTCATCCAAAATAACCAAAGGCCAGTTGTCCCTTACTTTTCCTAGGAAAAGAAGAGTAATGGTGAAAAGCCAGTAGAGAGGATAGGTTAATTTATTGCCCACAAAATCTACATCCAGAGAATTATAAATATATGTTTATACTTCAATAAATACTTCCTGAATACCAAATATTGAGTGCCAATGATTGTCTAAAGTTTACACATTTACACATTTTCTAATTGTTTACACATCAGAAAACAAGACAAACAAAAATGACACCCTCATGGGCGTTCACATTCTAATGAAAGAGACAGAAATGAGCCTATGTATGATATAATGTTAGATAGTGATAGCTGCAATGAAAGAAAATAGGGTAAAGTGCAGAGACAGAAGAAACACAGTGGGAGGGGTTAATTAGATCTGGCAAAGCAGTGATGACATCTCTATGATATTTGTTCAGGAACCTAAGTGACATGATATCTGCTGACACTGATGGACAGAAAACTTCAAGCAAAGAGAAGAGCAAGAGTAAAGTCCTGAGATGACAATGAGTCTGCCATTCTCAGAAAGTACAGGATAGCCAGTGTCTGTGACTAACACTGAATGAGAAAGAGAAGAACCAAGGATAAATTCAGTCCAGAAGCCAAATCAAGTAACAATGGGGATTGGAATTGATACAATTATAGAATAAGAAGGTTTTTTTTTAAAAAAAAAAAAGAGAATTTTGAACCACTGTGCAAAAAATTAATTGTAGGAAATCAGGAGTGGAATTCCATGGAGACCAGTTTGGAAGCTGCTATGATAACTTAGCTAAGAAAAAGAAAAAAATAATATGCTAAACCAAGATACAGAACACAGGAAGGGGTGAAAAAAGTTCATATTCTGTATACACTTTGGGATCTGCTCAAAATTGTACATAAGGAGAGGAAATCAAGGATAACTCCTAAATAGACAATATTTGAATAGTCATGCTATTTACTAAGATGGGACAATGTGAAGGAGTAGAGTTGCAAGATATTAATAATTCTGTGTTGAGCATATTAAGATGGATTTCTACTATACACCCAAGTAGAGATGCTGAGTCGGGCTGCTGGATATATAAATCTGAGCTTGGGGAGTTCAGCACTGGAGATGGAAATTGGAGATTCATCGGTGTTTAGATATTACTAAGAATGATGACATTGAACAGCAATATTGAATGAAAATGATTCAATTTTTTTCAATTAATATTCATTTGAAATGAATATAGAAACCTAGTAAAAATTGTTCCTTAATTTTACAGGATTTATATGTATTGGAGATGAATTCTTAAAATAATACCAATGTGAGTCACAAATACAGGATCTGGCTAATCCACTATCAAAATATGAGGCCCCTCAGATATAAACACAGTGTGTGTTTATCTCTGACTAGAAACATGAAGTCAGGTGAGAATAGAAAATGAAGCGCTGAACTTCCCCTGAACCTCAGGCAAAAACAGCTGAAGGCAGCTAATATTATTTATTATGATGATTCTGTGTTGTACCCACATATTGCAATTTGTGAAGGTAAACCATTTTATAATTGATTTTACTAATCCATCATTGCCTACTCTCTTTATTCGCCTCTTGGTCTTTTTTTATTGTCTTAATTCATGTGTATTTTAACATGTAAGCCACTTTGATCCTCTTCAGAATACAAATCGTAAATACAAACACTTTGTAATAAAGCAACATGAGTGCATTTATAGGAAAATGATACTGGTTGAACTTTTATTAGTGAGGAGTAGAGACCCAGGGTGATTCTTTATTTTTTTGTAATCCAGAAAGCCAATAACAAAAGAATGAATTGTCCATATTCTAAATGGATCACTGTTAAGACTGGGATGTTGTCCTTATCCATCCTCAGCTCATGCCCCAAGTCATAGTAACCACATACAATGCAGCAAACAATACCTTCTCTGGATCACTAGGGTCCCTCTCTGATTTTGTCATGTAGTTCTAGGTACTGTAATGGTTTATTTTATGTTTCAGTTTGATCAGATTAAGGAGTGCCCAGATAGCTAATAAAAACATCCTTTGGGGGTATGTCTGTAGGGGTGGTTCTGGAGGTAAGCATTAGAATAAGTAAACTAGGTAATGAAGATTAACCCTTATTGGCAAGGGCCAGTATTAGTCAATCCTTTAGAGATCCAAAGAGAAAAAAAAAGGCAAAGAAAGGGAAAATTCTTTCTTGTGGAGCCAGGACATCCATCTTCTTCTCCTCCTTGTGCATCAGAGCTTCTACTTTTCAGGCATCCAAACCCTGGGACTCAAATCAGCAGCCCTGTTGCCTCTAACCTCAAACATTCAGGCCTCAGGCTCAGAATGAATGACATTACTTCCTTTCCTAGTTCTCCAACTGGCAGAGGGCACATGATAGGACTTCGTGACCTCAATAACTGTGTGAGCCAATTCCCATAATCAATATTGGTTATTTTTTTCTGAAGAATCTGACTCATAAAGATATGTTGCCTTGACCCTGGTCCCTGTTATAAACTTCCATGTCTTCAGGAAATATCCACTCCCTAGCAAGTGACACTGCAGATTCTTGATGAGCACCTTTTCACTTCCTGTCCTCACATCCTCACCCCAGACACCATCCCAGCCCTGGGACTAGGTGGGCTCTGGAGTTCTACTTCCTGAAAGGTGGTCAGATTTTAGAAGTATATATTTTTTCCTTTAGATTAAAACAATGTTTGACGTCCCTAGCAATCAGGGAAATTTAAATCAAAACTACAATGAAATGTCATCTCCCTTCAATCAGAATAGCAATTATCAAGAATATAAATAATAATAAATGCTGGTGAGGATGTGAAGGGAAAGATAAACTCATATATTGTTGGTAGGACTGTAAGTTAGTGCAACCACTCTGAAAATCAGTATGGAAACCCATTTAAAAAATAGGAATGAATCTACTATCCCATTCCTCTGTATTTACTCAAAACAACTAAAATTAGCATACTATAGCGAAATAAGAACATCAATGTTTACAGCAGTGAAACACATAATAGTCAAGTGATGGAACCAGTCCAGGGGCACAGGAACAGATGAATGAATAAAGAAAATGTGGTATATATACACCATGACGTCTTAATCAGAAATAAAGAAAAATAAAATTTGGGCATTTGCTGATGAATGGATGGCGCTGGAGAGCATCATGCTAAGTGAAATAAGCCAGACTCAGAAAATCAAGAGTCTAATTTCTTCTCTCGTATGCAGAAACTAGACCAAAACAAGGGTGAAAAGAACAAGGGTAATCCCATGAAAATAGGAGGGATATTAGTGGAGTAGAGGAAGGAATAGAGGAGAAAGGAAGAGGTACAAGAAAAGGAAAGAAAGATGAAATGGAATTGACCAAACTATGCTGTGTACATATATGAATACAAAGTGAATTTCACCATTATGTATATCAATAAAATACTCATTAAAAAATAAATAAACAGAAGGAAGACCAGTAGAGAAATGGGAAGAGGGAGTGGGAAGAGAAGAGAGAAACAGGAAGTACAAGGGACTAAAAATAGAGCAAATTATATTCCATGCTACTACGATTATATCAAAATGAATCATTAATGTACATATTAGACATGTTTAAGGATAAAAAGTAAAATACTCTTTTCATCCAAATAAAATTATTTTATTGTAAAAAATGATGGAGATTTTAATCTTGGGGTACTTCCACTGCTATCTCAAGTTACCTCTGCTATTGCTGCCACCACCTTTAGTTGCAGTAGCATCCATCATGGGACACCAGCAGGTCATGGAATTCTAACACCAGGGTGAAGTAAAGATAATCTGCACGGATACTACAAGATTATAGGGTAAAAATTGTAATACCTCAGATCTACAATGCAAGAAAGGAAGACATAGACAACATGAAAAAAACAAGGGAAGAAAGTGCCCCCAAACAAACCAGGATACTACAATAGCAAAACCCATGGATAGTGCCATTGATGAAATGTCAAAGAAGGAGTCCAGAATGTTCATAATTTAAAAATGATGAAGATTTTATAATATAACAGGACCAAAACTTTAAAATTATTATTCACTCAAAGAAAATTCCTTCAGAATTCAGAAATACTGACCTGAGACCCATAAGGACAGTGATCTTGTTGGTCTTCTTTGTGGCTTTCTGCTCAGCATCTGACTTTATACATGGTACATTATAGGCAATCAATAAATGGACACTATGGCATCAGGGGACATAATGGTTGAAAGTAAAGACTCTGGTGTGAGATCCCCAGGGACAACACCATTCTGCCCCTCACTAGCTGTGTGACCTCAGCAAGTTACCTAATGGCTCTATAAATCAATGTTCTGCACTCTAAGAGTTGATGATGTCTGCCTCAGAAGATCTTGTGAGATTCAATAAGCCACTACATAAAATAAAAGTGAGAATGTAGTAATTTCTCAATGTGCTTTGGATATTTAATGATGAATTATTTAAGAATTTGGAATAAGACATGTGTGATACATTAGAATTCCAGACTCCTCTTCTATTTTATCATTAATTTGGTTCATATGCAAAGGTTCAGGCAGCTGTTTCTACTTTCTTTCCTTGTTCTCTCCTTTTATGAATTCCATGACCTGTAGAGGCATTGTTGAAATTAGCAAAGTTAAAATAGAGGTGTTGCTAAATCCATTCCTCTCAACTCCCAATGAAGGAGATACTGGCCATATTGACAGTATACCCTTTCCTGTACAGGTTTGCAGGTTCTCAGGTATTTAAGTTTGCCAGAGGAAATCAGGGACAGGAGATTCACTAAATTCATTGGTATGGACCAAAGTCAGACAACCTTGCTATAGAATAAATGGTAATTTATTCATTTACAAAAGTGTTAATAATAACCAACTTATTCATTTCTAATAAATCAAATAAAAATCTATGAGAAGACAAAATAATTGTGATCATTGGGTTTTCAGTGTTAGAACAATCTACATTAAAAAGCAAGGTATTTTTGTGGATTGGTTACAACTATCTTATATTTGATAAAGGGGCTAAAAGCATGCAATGGAGGAAGGATAGCATCTTCAACAAATGGTGCTGGGAAAACTGGAAACCCATTTGCATCAAAATGAATCTGAACCCCTATCTCTCGCCATGCACAAAAGTTAACTCAAAATGGATTAAGGAGCTTGATATTAAATCAGAGACATGGCATCTGATAGAAGAAAAAGTTGGTTATGATCTACATACTGTGGGATCGGGCCCCAAATTCCTCAATAGGACACCCATAGCGCAAGAGTTAATAACTAGAATCAACAAATGGGACTTACTCAAACTAAAAAGTTTTTTCTCAGCAAAAGAAACAATAAGAGAGATAAACAGGGAGCCTACATCCTGGGAACAAATCTTTAATCCACACACTTCAGATAGAGCCCTAATAACCAGAATATACAAAGAACTCAAAAAATTAGACAATAAGATAACAAATAACCCAATCAATAAATGGGCCAAGGACCTGAACAGACAGTTCTCAGAGGAGGACATACAATCAATCAATAAGTACATGAAAAAATGCTCACCATCGCTAGCAGTTAGAGAAATGCAAATCAAAACTACCCTAAGATACCACCTCACTCCAGTAAGATTGGCAGCCATTAGGAAGTCAAACAACAATAAGTGCTGGAGAGGATGCGGGGAAAAGGGCACTCTTGTTCATTGCTGGTGGGACTGCAAATTGGTGCAGCCAATTTGGAAAGCAGTATGGAGATTTCTTGGAAAGCTGGGAATGGAACCACCATTTGATCCAGCTATTCCCCTTCTCGGTCTATTCCCTAAAGACCTAATAAGAGCATGTTACAGAGACACTGCTACAACGATGTTCATAGCAGCACAATTCACTATAGCAAGATTATGGAATCAGCCTAGATGCCCTTCAATAGATGAATGGATAAAAAAAATGTGGCATTTATACACAATGGAGTATTACTCTGCATTAAGGAACGACAAAATCATAGAATTTGGAGGGAAATGGATGGCATTAGAGCAGATTATGCTAAGTGAAGCTAGTCAATTGTTAAAAAACAAATACCAAATGACCCCTTTGATATAAGGGGAGTAAACAAGGACAGGGCAAGGACAAGAGCTTGAGAAGAAGATTTACATTAAACAGGGATGAGAAAAGGGGAGGGGAGGGGAGGGGAGGGGAGGGGGGATAGTAGAGAATAGGACAGACAGCAGAAAACATCAGACACTAGAAAGGCAATATGTCAATCAATGGAAGGGTAACTGATGTGAAACAGCAATCTGTATACGGGGTAAAGTTGGGAGTTCATAACCCACTTGAATCAAACTGTGAAAGATGATGTATTAAGAACTGTGTAATGTTTTGAACGACCAACAATAAAAAAAAAAAAAAGCAAGGTATTGTAAGAAGAGTTTTGTTTCATTATTTTTCCTGGGTTTTGTTTGTTTGTTTTGTTGGTTTGGTTTGGTTTTTGGTAGGAAGGGATAGGTCTGGAAACCAGCTTAATATTTACTTTGATTAATAGTTAATAACATATAAAAAAACAAAAAAAAATAGTTAATAACATTAAGACCGAGTAGCCTGATATGTCCGTTGCTAACCTAGGGATAGACCAGAATAATATTTTTTATTTCACAGCATACATATCACCCTGGAGAATCACAGACAAATTCTTATCTATGATCTTTGATTTGTATTTGCGGGAGGTGGGAGGGTACTGGTGCTTGTTTTACAATAAGATCATCTGACTCACTTGTGACTGATTATGTATAACTTTTCCGGTTACTTGCATTTCAGCAATTGCTCCTTCATATTTCATCCAAATGACTTTGATTGAACTTGTGACTTTTCAAATATCCTCTGCTATTTCGTTTAAAATAAAAATCAGTATGTTTGCATCTATTTATTTTTTTCCATTTTCTCTCAAACATTGGGGGTCAGGAGAGATCTTACTCTTATCCCCAAAGTAGTGACCATCAGACATTTCCAGGAAGCTTATAATTTAAAAATTAATTCCCAATCCCTTTGAAAGCAAGCAAGCAAAGTAACATCTATTCTATTTAGTGCATTTGAGGTCATGTGCAGACCCCATCCATTGATTAAATAAATGATGACGCATATTCCTCCTACTAAGTTATCGAAGGTCATGAATGTGGAATACGCAGATTTTAGCAGCTACATTTACCAACACATCTTTCTATCAGCACTTATCTATCAGCATTGAAGAGATGCCTGCTGTACATTTAGAAGCATGAAACTAAAGTGTTTTCCAAGAAATGTCCTTAGGATGGTAAAGTTCAGACAGGCAAGATGTCATCTTTGGCTTCATGGTAACTGCATTTTCCAGTAAAGGGCAAATGTCTCACACAATTAACAAAGATTCCATCAGCCCATAAAATGCCTGGGTTGAATGCTAGCCACTTTCAAATTGCTGGGAGATCTTCAGATCCTCTTCTGATTTTTTTTTTACCATTTAATTTTTTTCAGACACCCTAATACTATATTGGAGAAGATAAATCAGTCTAATGCAGGATACTGTAAAAATGTTCAATTACTGAAAAAAGATATGGTCAGTTCCCAAAGGAAGGAGTTTAATCGAAACTAGATCAAAAGAAGGAAGTGAATGACAGAATATGTAAATATTCTCACATATTTAAAATTAAAGAAAGTTAAAGATGACTTTACAAAAAGGCTTAAAAAATGAATATATCAGAGTAGATGTACAAACACTTAGAGGCATTTAATTTGTTCATCACCTGGTGGGATTTTAATGTTCATATTTTACCATCTAACATGACAGGATCTTTGCAAGTTAAATTTCACTTGAGGATGAATCTACTATTTAGAATACTTACCATTAGTGGAAATACTGTAGATATCACAATTTTTCTAAACATTCTTCTATTTTGAAATATGACTCTGTAATTGTTTTTTAAAAATGTCTTTATTTTCTAAACAAAAAGAATAATGAAATAAAAATAGAAAATATTATAAATGTCCAAGTTATTTTACAGTTCTTTATTAAAATATTATTTTTAAAATCATTCACTGAGCTTTGTATCTAAATATCAATTTTACATAGAGAAAAGGAAATGAGGAAAACACTCACATGTCCAAAAGTATATCAATGGTACTCCTATTTCTCATTTGTGCTTCTGTATTTTCTTTAGCTTGACATGTTGTGTTCACAAGACCAGACAAACCCTTGATACACAAGGATATTCACAATTCATGTGAATATTCTCTTTGTAAATGAATGCCTATTTATCAAAACTAACAGTAATAATAATAAACATGTTATTAAGTTTTTCGTTAGTCTTAACATACCCTGTGGCTTAAATAGCAAAAAAAGGCTAAAATTAATAAGTGAATACCAGTAGTATGACTGAGCAGTGGGGGATGTTCCCAGTACAAGGAATCAAAGAGAATCAAAATGAAAAGTAAAAGATATAGGATACTGATTTAGAGTCACCTCTTGTCAGAATAGTTTACTGGGCAAACTATAAAACATACAGCTGTCTAGCAATTTGTCTAGTAACAAATTTAAAGATCTCAGCTTTATAGAAAAGCTCTATGACAAAATAAGAAAGAGCCAGATTTGAGAATGACTGGCCTGCTTTTAAATAAGGTGTATCTCTTACAGTTGTATAATGTTGGACTTAACCCATAATAAAGCTCATGTTGATTCTCTGTTAATGAAAGTGGAAGAAGAGAGAATTAGTGTCCTTAATATGTAAGGAACATTTATAAATCACTAAGAAAGAATAATATGATCAAAAATAGGAAAAATTGTGTAAAAGAAAGGAACAGACTAGTTTATAAAGAAATGCAAAGACCTGTCTTCACTTTCACCATTGACCAAAGATATTTAGGCTTTCTGAACCAACTCAACACCAGATATTATTTGTTTATTTAAAACCTAGCCTAGATGAGTTTGACATATTAATCTTGAATTAAAAAGGGTACCAAACTATTCATGAAACAAGATGCCAGTTTCATTGGAAAAAAAACTTATCTGTATCCATATTAGGATCTGTATCCATCCTAGTAAGATATCATCAAGAATGCTGATTTGAATTATAGAATTATGTTTGATTTTAATTTTTTTATAACTTTAGTATGTCCTCAATTTTATACTATGATTATTTATTACTTTTATAGTCACACAAAGAACATATTCAAGGCCAAGAAATGTAAAACTTCAGACTTAGTTGTACACTGAATAAGCTAAGTAACCTAGAGGAAGTCACTTAATCTCCTAGAGTCTCAGCTTTTATATCCATAAAATGAGAAAATTAAGCCAGATTACCTTCCAGAGTCATTTTCACTTGACTAATTCTTTGAATCTATAATGTATTACTAACAGTATGCTATCCAAAGAATAAATGCTGAAGTATTAATGGTGAGAAAAGTTATCACATTTCTGTTAGGGCTAACAGGCATTTTTAACCAAATGTAACTTACTAGCAATTTCCTTTTATGAATATAATACCTTATATTTATTTATGATATTAAATGTTCAGATCCATTTAAAAGGTAACATCATTTATGGGCTGGGGATGTGGCTCAAGCGGTAACGGGCTCGCCTGGCATGCATGCGGCCCGGGTTCAATCCTCAGCACCACATACCAACAAAGATGTTGTGTCCGCCAAGAACTAAAAAATAAATATTAAAAAATTCTCTCTCTCTCTCTCTCTCTCTCTCTCTCTCTCTCTCTCTCTCCTCTCTCACTCTCTCTTAAAAAAAAGGTAACATCATTTAATAAAATTATTATTATTATTATTATTAGGTGCCAGGGATAAACCCAGGAGTGATTAACCACTGAGCCACATCCCCAGACCCTTTTTTTTTTATTTTTTGAGAAGGGAAATATTGCTAAGTTTCTCAGGGCCTCACTGAGTTGCTGAGGCTAGCCTTGCAATTGAGGTCCTCCTGCCTCAGACTCCCAAGCTGCTGGGATTACAGGTCCATAACCATGTCCAAACAATATTCAACATTTCTGTAGTCATAGCCCTGCAAGGACATAGGTTACCAAGGGGAGGGAAGCTATATGAGGCCAGCGCTCCGAGCACAGTCCTTTCCTGGTCCCTGGTCTCCTGCAGATCTTTTCTCACTCTATGATGCTCTCTTGGGGCATCCATCTCCCTTCTTAGAATACCATCAGATGTGTGTTACATTTCCATTGTGCCATTTTCAGAACCAATTAACTGGAAAACACTGTTTTTCCGTGATTTGGAGGATTCTTCCAGTCATGACTTTGCAGTCATAATTGAGAAATATGTTAAGCCTTCTGTCAATTCACTTAACTGATGTGAGAACCTGACTGGTCCAGAGAGCGATGGATTTCCCCAGCTGCACCTTATCAGCGAACAGCTTACTGTGAGGGAGAGAAGTTATGAAGAAGCCAGAGCTGTAAAAGTGCCAGGGAAATTAGTACAAGCTCCAGGAAAACATGCTTAGCCAGTGTGGGATTGTTGCTTATACAGGAATTATTTTAAAAACTTTAATTGATGAGATGAATAGTCACATACCTTTTTTTTTGCCATATGAAAGTTTTTCTAAGGAATGGGGTCAGCCAAAAAAAAAAAAAAGGGGGGGGGGAGAAGAGGGCTTGCATAGACAGAGGAGGAAAATTTGCTTTTGCAAAAACAAATTCCTTATATTTTCCATAATATGGCTTCATTAAAACATAAAAAATCTGGACAAAGCCAAAGTTGAAACAGGAAACTCCTGACTTCCCTTCCTTTCTTCTATTTCCACGCCATCTAGTCTTGGTGCCTCTTTTAAATAGAAAACTAGTGTTTCAAACTGCATGCATTTTTCTTTATTTCCCAATAGATCACAATCGAGGTTTTAGTAAAACATAGTAAAAACAAATTAGTATTAAAAAGAAGTAAAAACAAAAGGTTAGGTCCACTTTTAAAATGATATTCAACAAAAAAAATGACAAGTCAATTTGCTATAATAGTTCCTCATCATTTAACTCTGAACATATACTTTTGCAGACCAATAATGCACAACTCACAAATAAGCACTTTGGAAGAGCAGGGTACAACAATTACCCTGTGAAAACTTATCTCAGCATTTTCCACACTGCAACTCTTTCTGTACCTCCATGAGACTGGGAGTTCTGTAAGGGGATAGCCCACATTTAACACTTGGAGGTACTCAATAAGTATTTATTGAATGAATGGGTGACTAAATGGGGCACACGGGAACTTAAGCTTTTCTGCTAACACCTACAAGCTTTCCCGTTATAACTAGAGTAGCTCAGGGTAATCTCTTGATTCCTTTTGTCAAAGTCCAAGGAGGCATCCACTTTCTCACCTTGGTAACTGCTGCCAATTTCTTGGCCCAATGGATCAACCTATAGAACAGAATGTAGCTGCCTCAGGTTCCCACAAAGATGAGCACAAAGTGTGTCAGTGCCAATCACTTTTTGAAAACAGACAAGATAACACAGGATAAGCAGACACAGGGGGAATTATTACAAAATTTCAGAAACATAGACTCAAACTTTCATTCCCTACTGTTTGGAGATCATGAAAACAATGGAGTCCTGTACCTATATTCCTGGTTTTCTCTATTTTTCCTACTTGATTTATTGGGTTTCTGTGAAAATATTTATTAATTTTTTTAATCATTTGTTGCCTTCCTCAGTTCTGGTATTAACTTATATTTTTTAAAAAAAAAGAAATTAAATATATAAATGTAATAGTTTTATATTATTTCTGTAACAAATTATCATAAACAATGGTTTAAAACAATAAAAAAAATTGGTTATCTCACTACTTCTGTAAGTCAGAAGTCTAACACAATCTTCCTGAGGTGAAACCATGGATTGCGTTTTTTCTGAGCTCAAGAGAAAAATTGTTTCTTTAATCATTCAGGTTGTTGGAAGAATTCAGTTCTTTGAGGTTTTGTCATCAGGTCTCTGAGGGCTGTGTCCATCTTTTGCTGGCCATCAGATCCTTTGACTTATGGGCTCTGTCTTCCATCTTAAAAGCCACCAATGGCTGGTAACATACTCATTTTATATCTCTTTGACCCTAGCTGGGAAAGAGTCTCAGCTTTTAAAGATCCCTGTAGTTGAGTAGGGCCCACCTGCATCATAGAAGCTAATTTCCCCATCTCAAGATCACATCTGCAAATTGCCTTCAGATATACAATGTGACATGATCACAGGTTCTGGGGAAGAGGAGGTGGACAAAATACACAAATCTATTGTCTGTGACAAAGATGTTTGAAGGATGTGTATTAACTTTCATATTCAGATAATCTTTTAATCATATATGAAGACTCTGAGTAAAGTTGTCAGGGCCTTTATAGTGAGACATATGCTGTGTTCATCTTTATATGCCTGGATTATTGGATTGTCCCCCACAGGTTCTTGAATGCAACCTCCAGATAGCTACCAGAGTTGACTCAGGCTCTACCCTCTGCTTTAAGCAGAGGTTTAACCTCTGAAAAGGTTGATCCAAATTTCACACTACAAAAATCCGTCCTGTTTTGTCTGGTAAATCTAATTCTTCCTAATTTGGTCTCGCCCTATTCTGCAGTCCAATTTTCAACTATTTCTCACTTATTGCCTACAACATACTAAATCGCTCCTAAAATTTGGTGCCATTTTGTGCTTATATTTGCACATGGTCTTCTGTCCATTTGGATGGAACTTCCTCTATCCCTTCTCTTTAGGAATATTTGGTATAATAAAAGTAGCATGAACTTTAAAACCACTTTCATTTTAATTTAAACGTCACCCGTAACTTACAAGGTCTGACTATCAAAGCCCCCTCACCTAAAGAGCAAAATGGGATTATTAAAAACTACTTTGCAGGAATGTTTTGAAGCTTTAAAATAACATATAGAGGTGTATAACAGTGTCTGATATTTAACAGATATTAACTATATGTTAGTGATTCCTTTGCTCTAGTGAACCTCAATTTTCCTTCAGACTTCAAGTCACCACCTGTTCTGTAAGCTGTTCCTAACCTCTCAGTTATAATGAGACTGGCCTTAGCTCTCTTACAGCTTTGTGTATTTAGCACTATCACACTTTAGTGGTCAATGTCTGTACCTCTCTGTGTCCTCTAGCACATTGCGAACCTGAGAATTAATAATTGTTTCCATAGCACCTAGTAAAAGATACAAGTTAGTCATTTATATACGTGTGCATGGTTAGAATGGATGGATGGATGGATGGATGGATGGATGGATGGATGGATGGATGGATGGATGGATGGATGCAAGAATGATCATAGAGCCTAGAATAGTAACTAACCCATAGAAAATTGTTAAATATATAGTTACTCTAAATCAAACAAATCTACCTTATAAATACACTATTCTGACTTTGATACATTTTGCTTTTTTACCTCTTTAGCTGCTTTCCTTACTCAATGGCAATGTCTTGTGTTGACACTTTTATCCCTATCAACATGTTAAGCTCCTGAAAGGTCTTATCTTTCATTTCTTTGTTGCCTTCACTCCAGGGAGGCTTAGGCTCTTTGCTCTATGCATAATGAGTGTTGCATGCAGTTTGACACAATAATCAAAAACAGATACTACAATTTTTTTTTTTTTTTTTTTTGGTGGGGGGATGCTTTGGGTTTCTGAAGAGAGCTGATCCCTAGGAAGCTAACTGCTTACACAGGGAAGTTTAAACAGCTGACCTAAACAAATAAGAAACATCTGGAGATTTAGTGTCACAGCAATCTGTGTTTGTTAATTGGCCTTTCCCCGAAGGAAAAACAAAAGAGGTATTTTCAAGACAAGAAGTTATATCACAACCTGGAGCAGGGCAAGAAGCCTCCAAGGAAGTGAAGTGCCTGTTGGTCCACAGAAATTGGGAGATTGGGGCAATGTTAAACCTTTCAAAGGATAACTTCCAGGTGCTTGAGAAAGGTGACCTGGGATGTAAAACTGGCAAGAAGACTTTAAGAAGATTTACATCTCAAAGAAGTAAAGAAACAATGTACATATAAAAGTTTTCTAAAGGAAATGTTTCAACAAAAGGGAGGTCTGGAGCCTAGAGTCAGGAAGACAGCAGACAGGATTAGGGAGACCATCTCGGTCACTAGGAACCTAAATCTGTATTTCTGGATCAGGAGGGCTGAGTTAGAGATGTTTGATGCTTAAAAAAGTTGGATAGGCATGGAAGAGTAAGTTCCTTAATGGGATCTATTTATCACCTAGCAGCTCAGCTTGTCTATTGACACGCAAATTGAACTGAGCCATCCCTTGGCTGAGGTAGAGTGGATATATGCCAAACCCTTATGTGTAAAAGAAACAGATTTAAAAATAACCCTATGTAAATCTGGCTTCATGTAGACATATGAATAGAAGTATTCATATTCAAGAAAATGATATTGTTTTAGAAAATGCTGCATAGCTTCACTTTTCAATTTACAGTTTTCCAACAATTTGAAGGCAATGGAGGTCCCAACTCCACAAACCGGTCCGTGTCCTCACTTCCTTAGTATTCTTCTAGTTGCAAAAGCACTGATATAGAAGAGAAAGCTGAGATATTGCTGAGGGGAGATCATTGTGATTAACCTCAGGCATCTTCCAGAATAATTCTCAAATCCTTTTTCATGTTGTTGTTGTTGTTTCCCCATTTATTCTTCATTTTTATCCAAATTTCTTGATTCTGTATTTTCCTAAAACATATTATAGGCATTACATAAAAAGCAGGAAGTTATGACAATAAAATCATTGCTTCTCTTCTACTCAGTTTCCCTTTTATTTTCTTTGTGTTTTCTTTTGTTTTTCTCTTCATTCTTGTTCCCAGCCTTCTTTGTGATTTCCTACCTTCTTAACATGACCAAACTTGTAATATATTGGTGTGTGTGGGCATACACATATGCTGGAGGGTGGGAAGGAGGTACATGGGGTTTATAATAATCAGCCAGTTTTATAGGACCACAACCCACAATTACCTAGCTACTACTTAACAACTGCATGGCAGTACTTGGCAAGAGCTCTGATTCTACCAGCAGAGTTCACACACATATATCTATACTCAAGATAGTTTAAAAAAAAAAAGAAGAATGTATACCTAAGCATGCAACCTCTATGGGTAGAAGTATATTCTGCTTTTGAAATAAATTAACTCTATTTATAAAATGTAATTTATTTATAAAATTGTACTTGGAAAATTAATTTTGACACATATGCTGAAAATACTCCAAGTGCCTCACTGTTGATGTGTACATCAACAAAATGAACTAGAAAATCCAAATTTTGGATTGTTCTTCCCTCTCTTTTTTGTCCCATTGGCTCTTAATACCCATGTAAAAAGTATAATTTCTCAATACTTTTTTGTTAAGCCAGTTTTCTCTGAAGAGGTCAGGTGAGATTAGGGCCTTTACAGTAAGTCACACTTTATCAGTGTGAAATTCTCTGGTACTCGTCATTTCTCAGTTAATTAAGCTGGCTATCTCCCTAGAGATCTTTCTTATATGAAATTGGAAACTGGCTTCATGCTCATGATTGTACCAAAATGGGCTTTAAAATGTAAAAGTCTCTAATCTGCTTTTAGAAGGGCAAGTGTTTCATGTCACCTTGTCTGTAGAACAAAATCTCTTTCTGAATGAAAGATGCAGCTTTGCTAAACTGCACACTCTGATTATAAATCAAGGAGTACAATAACAGCACCACAGACAAAACCCCCAAAGATAATCTCTTTAGCACAAAATTGTATTCAGCAAGATGAAAATCCTAACAAGAATGTGATTTCTGTCAGTTAAGCTTTTTATGCATGCCATTTACACTGATTTTTTTTCATACTCCTATTACCAGTTCAACCTGGAGAAAAAAAAATGGCTTCTGATATGATCAGGATTTATATGCATGGACCACAATGGGCATAAAGCATAGGAGGATTTGTATCAGGAATCAAACATTCTTACAGATTGAAGAATGTTCAAAAAAAATGATTAGAAGGCCATGAGCAGCTCATGGACACAGAATAAGGGAACTCAGGTGCACAGCTGAGCTATATATATCATGCCAGAAAGGAATGAATGATCTCTGAAGAGTGTAACTTCAGAGGAGAAGTTGGTATTCTTTAATGTTGGCCCAAGGGAGGTGTAATTGGGGTTAATGGCATGAAATTGGCAAAGACAATTCAGGATGTATATCAAGAAACACTTCCTAATAATGAGGTCTGTTACAATATTGTCCCAATGGAAGTATTAGACGCCCTTTTGTTTGAGCCATTCAAACTTCAAGCAGAAAATATATGGAAAAATTAAGCTGTAAAAGACAATCACAATCCAGTCCTCAAGGGATGAACTATATAGCATAATCAGATCTTTCTTAGCTCTAATTTCCATGACTCTATTTCAGTAAGTTCCTCAAAGGCTCAATTTTCAAAGTGCTTGTTCAACTGCTTTTGTGATACACCTGCATGAGTAGCAGGTTCCAATAAACTGAGTTCGCAATTGTGTACTGAAGCCATTGAGACCATTGCCTGAGAAACTTGGAAACCTGAAGTCATTTGCGATAATCCTGATCTGGATCTATGCTTGTAAATGCAGTTCATATAAAACTCAATATAATAAACAAAGTTCTAAAGAATACCACCAGCAAACTGAACTAATTGGTACACTAAATTCCTTGTCTCATCTGATTTCTCATCACATCCTTTAAGTCATTAAATTTGAATTTACTGAGAATCCTTTATTTGTTCTGGTCACTGAATAGAGCTGGGAATAAAAAAATAATGATAAAATGTTAAATGAAGCACAAGATTCCATCCCCTTTGCAATGCACTCTGGGTAAAGGTTGTGTCTTTTCTTCCATTTCATGGCCCGATACCTAATCCACTGTCTGGCACATATGTATTGACTCAGTTAAAGGATGAATGTCCACCCTCAAATCTACCAATGTGGTAGGTTACCTTGGTTTCCATAAACCCTCATCTTGTGCCTTTATTTCCATGTACTCATTGCAAAGGATGTGTTTTGAAATAAACAGAAGGAGAGAAGGACAGAAGGAATGGATGAAGGGAGGGGAGGAAGGAGAAAGAAAGAGATGGTTTAGGTGTGTTGCCCACAATCTTCCATCTTGTTTTATTTTGAAATTTCTGGATAAAAAGTCCAGAATTCCAGGGTTGGCAGCCTTAAGCTCTTCCCTCATTCTTAAGCGTGAGGGTCAAATGAAGTTTGAGGAGAGCTTTGTTTTCAACAATGGGTTTTTAACAGACATTGGAGTAAACATGTCTGCATTTTCTTAGGAAGGCGATTATTTTATTATTTTATAAAGATTGAGTTCTTTATAAAATATTCCCTGTTTTTGTACTGTCACCAACCTCTGCAAATGCCCCCAAAACACCACTGCTACTGCTCCATATCCGTGGAAACTGAAAGAATAGTTAAATGGGGAAAGACAATATAGGGTAAGGAAAACCAAGAAGAATGAGAGAATTCATGGCATAGTAGAGAGATTACATTGACTTGAGCCATGAACTCTGATGATTTTCAAACGGTTGAGAGTCCTTCCTTCAAGTTATACAGTATAGATGTTATTTATTCATTTATTTATTTAATACAAGGGATTGAACCCAGGAGGTGTTTACCACTGAGCCATACCCTCTCTTCTATTTATTTATTTGTTTAATAAGTATATTCAGTTATCTATTTATTTTAATTTTGAGACAGTGTCTCAGTAAGTTGCTTAGAATCTCCTTAAGTTGCTGAGGCTGGCCTCAGACTTGTAGTGCTCTTGCCTCAGCCTCCCAAGTCACTGGGATTACAACTATGCACAACCATGCCCAGCTGTACCATATTTATTTTTTTAATCCACAAAACATGTTTAAGTGTATTAAAATAGTTATTTTTATTTTAGTATTTAATATCTATGGCATTCAGATAGTTTTCAATCTGTTTCCACAGATGTTCCAAAATGAAGTATTTGCTTTGTTTTTGGTTTTTCAACTTTGCATCTATGTTTTGTTTAAAACCTGTAGGAAGAAATTTTTGTGGCATGTTTAGAACTCTATATATTTATTTGTAGATTATCTCTCTGTTCCTTCCACTCTCCACTTGTTTGCTAGCAAGGAACCACTCTTGAAATTATGATAGAGGTTATTTTATCACTGATATGTATTTGAAATGATTTACTTCTCTGGAGTCTTCTCTGGAATCTGATGCCATCTTCCTTTTGTTTTTTCACATTTGTTTTTTCTGCATTTTCATTTGGTAAACAGATATTTTTGGTCATTGAGAAACTTCAGTTTCATTGCAGTTATTTTATTCTGCATGTGTCAACATTCCTGACACTATCATGTATTTATTTATTTATTATTATTATTATTATTATTATTATTATTATTATTATTATTTGCTAGATCCCTGTTGACATTTTTTCCCTAAATTCCCAAGATGCATGTACTTTGTAAAAGTTTCCTATGATACCATTTATATATTATTCAGCAAACATGATCAGAAGTCATGTTTGGTAGTGTGCCTTGCCTTATGTCCCTTATGTCCCTTCACTTACAAAATCTTAGGTCATCTGTGACAAGTGCAAGGATGACAGTGATAAGATGCTTCATCTAAGTTTAGGGCAACCTATAGATTGATGCATGTCTGCAGAATTAAAACTGGCTTCTCTCAGATACATGTTACATTTTCAAAAGCAGTAAAGCATGACAGGCTCTAGTCATTAAAAGGCAATTGTTGCTGTGGATATGGAGCATCCTGGGGCATACACACTCATGTAGCACTGTCTAGAAATGAGCTCATCTAATGAGGAGTGACTTGTTATCTTCAAAATATGAAATATGCCAGAACACTAATTAAATAGACATGCATAGTCTCAAACAACATGGGCCTAAATGTAAATGTTATAGGAAAGTCAGTGTTATTGAGAGTAAGAATAAAATAACACACACTTGAATGACTGTCAGTATCATATTTATTGACTGTTTAACAAACAAGGTATTCTTGCTCTGTGAAATTCTACTCATTAAGGGAAGATGGAAAAATATAAAAGAGGACCGTGAATAAAGTTTGTCTCTGAATTCCTTATTATCCCAGACAGTCCAGGTCAGTAAATTATAAACTGGCAAAAGATCATTAGGCTAATATCCTGAGATTTCATGTGTTGTGTTACCAGTATGTTATGTAAGCCTCGATTATTTTTTAATGTTTTGAAGGCAAATTCAGCTTTAGACTCAACTTTTACCTACCAATTATCCAAAATGCTCTCAGCAGCCCCACCACAGGTTCCTCCCTCCACAATGGAGGTGCCTGCCTCTGACTTGCTGTTACCAGCAGCTACAGACTGTTGCTTGTGCCCTCTGAGAACTCACATATTGAAATGCTAACTCCAGTGTGATAGCATTAGGATGTCGGGTCCTCGGTAAGGGAGCAGTCCATGATGTTTTTTAATACCATCCTGGATGGACCAAGAAACCAGTGACTGTATCTAGAAGCCATCTTGCAGGGCTGCAGTCCTGCTTCACTGCCACATCAAGAATCATGTGGATTAATCTCTGTCTCCTGTACCATCCATCCTGCCAGGCAATTTTGCTTAAAGTTACAGCTATGCTTGGAGTATTTCTCTCTCTTTTTCAAAACATTCAATGGCTCTTCCTTGTCTTGGAATTAATTACAAACACCTCAACCCAAAATTTAAACAGTTAATAATATGGCTCCAACGTATCTCTCTGGCATCATGACTGCCCACCTACCCTCTGACCCCAACCCTATAGTCCAGAAAAAATTGAAATCTCATATTTCCTCACATTGTATGGTACTTTCTCACCTCTAGAGAATTTTTTTTTCCTTTGTCAGGAGCCTATCCCTCAATATGATTTTAAATATTATCTCCTGTTAAAAATAATGTTTCCAGTTTTTAATTGTGTATTATATTACATTTCTTAAACCCTTTTCCACTTTTGCCTCTGGTAGTGTGTCTTATCTTATGTCCCTGGCATTTGCCCTTTTGCCTGGAGAGCAGGCACAGCATCAGAATCCTGAGCTACCAGACAGCCCTGGCACATGGTGGTGGATCACCTCTGCCTGTATCCCACAAAGACTGATCAAGTCATCAATGGGTGGAAAGCACAATGCTACTGGCTTTACAAAGGAATTTGACAAGTAACGTCAAAAACTTCTTCAATCTCATTCTAACTTGCTTTGGACATAACATACCACTAAAATGGTCTGAATATAGCTCTCAAAATTCATGAGTTGGAAACTTAATTCCCAACACAACAGTGTTGGCAGATAGGGCCTAATTAAAAGCATTTGAAGTCCTAACAAATGGATTAATGCCACTACTGAAAGTTTTTTGCTCCTCTGTCATGGGAGGAAACAGCAAGAAGGTCCTCATCCAATGCTGGTGTCTTGTCCTTGGACTTCCCAGTTTCCAGAACTCTAAGCATTAATTTCTGTTCTTCTGTTCTTTACCCAGTCTCCAACATTTTTATAGCAGCACTAAACAGGTACAGTCTAAATACTTTATTTATCTTTTTATTTCTAGAATAGAAATTCCATGCAAGAGATGTCATGTAAACACCATGTATATATTGTATACAAACAGTGCATCACAGTAAAAGTAAAGCAATAGTTATTGGAGAAAAGGCAAGCAGAAAATGGCTATAGTACACTCATGATCCCATATGCCTCATCAGCCCAGAGACCAGCATGTTTAGACAAAGTTGGAATGGAAGCACTGGACTAAATAGTACACTGTGTTTTTGCCATTTTATGTACTCCAAGAAGTGGCAGTGGGAACAGGGAACATCTAGATGGCTCTGTAACAATGAGAGTTTCCTGGCCAGAGAACAGCCTTGCTAGAAATGAGCAGCTTCCTTCCTGCTGATCTATTGAAAAGGAGTAGTCTCCTGTACAACCCAAATCCAAATTTTCTCAGTTCACCCTGGATCTATAGGTGTCATTGGATATGCCTGTTAATTATTTGTGACTAAAACTTCTGTTCTTTAGGAGTTGGGCATTAATAAGTGTCCCCTATATCTGGGTTAGGTAAAGAATGACAAAATCTTGTATTATAATTAGTTCATATTAAGAGCCATTGCTTGGGGCTAGCTTTCAAAGCCATTTGAGGCTGCCTGTCCACATCCACAATAGAAATGGGTAATGCTAAGTGAAGTTAGCCACGCCCCCCCCCAAATAAAACAAATGCCGAATGTTTTCTCTGATATAAGGAGACTGATTCATAGTGGGGTATGGAGGGAGCATGGGAGGATTAGATAACTTCTAGATAGGGCAAAAGGATAGGAGGGGATATTGGGTTAGAAATGATGGTGGAATATGGAGCACAAGTATGAAGACACAAATTGGTGTGAATATACTTTGTATACCACCAGAGGTATGAAAAATTGTGCTCTATATGTGTACTAAAAATTGTAATGCATTCTGTTGTCATATATAAGTAAAATAATAGTAAAAAAGAAAGAAAGAAATGTGTTATTCAAACTGTTCCATTCACATGGGATCTTCATCTGCTTCTTGAGTTTGTACAAGTTTGCATCAATCAAATGAGGACTAATACCATGCCATGGGAAGAGAGAAGGGTTTTTATTTTCTTCCTTTGCTATTGTGCTCAGGTCCTTAGAATGGTGCCTGGCACAGAGTAGCATTCAATAAATTATGAACAAATTAATGAAAAACTGACAATTGACAGTGTCCTGTGCTTGGTTGTTTCTCTCATGTCTATATCATCAGTAAAGATAGAAAAGTTATATAGTTCAATGCAAGAGTTTATCACATGATAGAAAGCTTGCCTAGAATATACGAGGCTCTGGGTTCCATCCTCAGCTCTGCACAAAGAAGTGTTTATTGAAAATTCATCCAGTTATGTAATGCTAGCCATGAGAATGATTTGATAATAATAGCAAAATGCCTTATAATAACCAACTTTCAAAACTCCTTTTTATGGATCATAATATGAATAATGTTACCATGCGAACGCTCCATTACTTTCCTGCTGCATATTCAGAGTGGGTAGCTACTGCACATGCTGGGCTAGCTAGATGCTGGTCTTCATATTGCTGGGCTCTACCTGACCTTGTGTAACCCCATTTATAATCATATGAGTCCATTACTTCATCTGGAGCTTGTCCTTCACTTCTTGTTATCTCAAAAGCACTCTGCCACTATGAGAAAGATGCCACTCATCTGTCCTCTGATGACCTCTTTCTGACCCTCATCAACAGGCTTTCACCCAGCAGATCTTTTGGATGTTTCCTTTTTCCTCTTATTGCATAACATTACACTTTTCTAAACCATGTCTCTCTTACCTTGCCAAATACAATAATACCAAATGGCCCCTCAATGTTCCTCAAGATTACCTTCTGAGAATATTTTTCAGACATTGTATTATTTCCTTGCTTTGTTTTCTTTGACATTCCCTTAACACAATTTTATCTTTTAATTATAGTATTATTATTTATAAATGTAATACATTTTATTAAACTGGTCAATTGCAATGTTCATCATTGTCCTGACAACCATGCAAGGTCTATTAGAAATCTTTTTTTTCTTGTTTAATGAATTTACTTTTTAAATTTGTTCTGGTTAGTTATACATAACAGTAGAATGTGTTTTACACATCATACATAAATGGAGTATAATTTCTCATTCATCTGTTTGTACATGATGTATAATCACACTGGTCAGTAGTTATGTAGTGTATGTAGGGTGATAATGTCAGATTCATTCTACTTTCCCCATACCCCCTGCCTTCCATTCACTCCCCTCTGCCTAATCCAAAGTAACTCTATTCTTCCCTAGCTGCCCTACCACCGATGCCTTATTGTAAATTAGCAACCACATATCACAGAAAACATTTGGCCTTTGTTTCTTGGGGGATTGGCTTATTTCACTTAGCATGATATTCTCCAATTTGAGCCATTTACAAATGGCTGATTTCATTCTTCTTTAAGGCTGAGTAATATTTCATTTTGTATATATACCACATTTTCTTTATCTATTCATCTGTTGAAGGACACCTGTGGGGAAAAATACAGTTAAAATCTTATACAGATAACTGATTCTGCAACATTTCTCATTATAAATACCTTTGACTAAGGCATCTTGAATTCTGGAGACACAGAAATAGGAAGGCAAAATGTGTATCCAAATGTGCAGATACAAATCTCCCAATTTCAATTTCCAGGTCTTTCAACTTCTCGTTTTCCTCTCTTTCTCTCCCCATCCCATTCCTCTTTTCTTACCTCCCATTTCCCCCTTCCATCCCACTCCTTCCTATCTCTGTTTTCATGTGAAGAATCATCATGCATTCTGTATATAATAGTTCATAACTTACGTTAGTAACTTATTAATTTACTAGCTGATATAGCAAAATAACATAGAATGGCTGATTTGAACAAAAGATGTCTATTTTCTCATAGTTCTGGAGGCCAGTAGTCCAAGATCAAGATATTGGCAGATTCTGTTTCTTCTGAGATCGATTGTTGATTTGTGAATGGCCATCTCCTGGGTGTAGTCATATTGCTGTCTCTTTGTCCAAATTTCTTCCTCTTATTGGGGATCTGTCAGATTGGACAAGCCCACTGGGTGGACCTCTGTTCAACTTGACCACGTCCTTAAAGGCCCTGACCGTAAAGCCAGTCACATTCTAAGGCATTGGGGTTTTAGGTTTCAACATATGAATTTGAGGAGCAGGGACACAATCATTTTATAATAAAGCTCATGGGAAAGAAAAATATAGTCATAAAAGTACATAATTTAAAGTAAGTCATGACAAAATTCTAAAGATTAGTCTATCATAAATATGGTGCATTTTTCCTTTAGTTGCTTATTGGTGTATGAAAGAAATATGATGTGAGCTAAACCACAGGAGGGTAAAAGTTAAGGACTTGTGCAATAAATTGGGAGAAAAAGGTGAAGGGAATAAGTTGCCTACATCCCTAATGGAATGAAAATAAAGGACTGAACACCAGAGAATTGAGTTGACTGGAAATTTAACTACTGGAGAATGGTGGTTTGCAAGAGCAGGAGTACTTGTGCCCCTTGGATGAGAAGCACAGAGGGATTTGAGACTAGAAAAGCTGACTAGGCCTGCATTATAAGATTGAGGAGTTTGAACTTTACTCTGTCAGTTATAAGAAAGAATGAAAGTCAAAGTGTGCTTGATGGTTCTATTCTTTACACATACTGTTCTTTTTTTTTTTTTTTTGAAACATGGATAAAACTGGAGCACATTATGTTAAGTGAAATAAGCTAGACACAGATCTGGTTTATATGTGGAATCTAAAAAAGTTAAACCTATAGATGCCGAGAGTAAAACAGTGGTTACCAGGCTGGGGCTGAGGGAAGCAAAACTCAGGTCACATTTTCAGTTAGGCAGGAGAAAAATGTTCATGGGATCTACTGTGTAGCATGATGACTATAGTTAACAACAAAGTATTGTATGTTGATAATTGCTAAGAGAAGATTTTTAAATGTTCTTACCACACACAAAATAAGTATGTGAGGCAAAGGGTTTGTTAGCATTTCTCAAAGCATTTCAAAACATCAAGTTGCACACCATTAACACATGCAACTTTATTTTTCAGTTAAAAATAATGACAATAAAGATGACTGTGTTAATAGCAGTCTGAATTATAAAGCATTTGGCATCTCTCAAATGTTTGAACATTTCCTATTTCAAACTCAGTTACACTCTTTATATACTAATCCTGATGTGCCCAAACCAAAGAGTTCCTTGGATCTCACTATCACCCTTCACAAACTCTAACACCCCTGGAAACTTTATGTCTGTCTTTCTGAAAGTATGGTCTGTTTCTCGAGATGTCCTTGGATTTATTCTCAGGAGTTTAAAAAATAGTTTTCTTTTACTTCTAAGTTCTTTTGTATGTTTAATTAACTTATTAGTATTTATTTTTTCTTAATTAACTCTTTGAATTTTCATTAATTTTTAATTAACAAACAATAATGATCTACATTAGTGGGGTACAGTGTTCATTATACATAGATTAAATCAAAGTAATTAATACATCCATCACCTCACCAACTTGTTTTTTGTGGTGAGCATATTATATGTAATACGTTTTATTAATTGCAGTTACCATGCAGTACATAGTTGCACACCTGAAACACTCCTCTAGTCTAAGAAAAACTTTGCACACTTTGATAAAAATCTGCGCTTTCCCTATCCCTCTCTCTCCCTTCTCAGCCTCTGATAACCTCTCTTCTCACCTTTGCTTCCATGAGTTTGATGTTTTTAGTTTCCACATATAAGTGATATTATATAGCATTCGTCTTTCTGGGGCTAGTTTACTTCACGTAACTGTCAAAAGTGAGAGTAGTTCCTGAAGGCTGCAGAGCCCTCCGTGTATGCATATCACGTCTCTTTTATTCATTCATCCCTTGATGAACACTTATCTTGGCTAGTGTAAATGATGCTGAAATAAGCATGAAAGTACAAATATCTCAACATATTGATTTCAATTCCTTTGGATATATACCCAGAAGTGAAATTACTGGGTCATGTGGTAATTCTATTTTTAGTTTTATGAGGAAACACCAAGCTATTTTTCATAATGGCTATACTAATTCACATTCCCACCAACAATGCCCAAAGGCTCTCTTTCCTCTACATCCACGATACTTGTTCCTGATAATAGCCTTTCTAATAGACATGAAGTGATCTCCTTGTGATTTAAATTTGTATTTCCCTGATCCTTGAAGTTGTTGAGCACTCCTATACCTCTGTTGGCTCTTTGTGGCTTTTCTTTTAAGAATTGTGTGTTTAGAAGATTTGCATATATTTTAATGGGGTTATTGGTTTTCTTGTGATTGTGTTGTTTAAGAGCCTTACATATATTGGATGCTAGTCTTTATCAAATGCACAGTTGGCAAATGTTTTCCCTCAGCTTCTGGGTTGTCTCTTCCTTTGCTGAGCAGAAGCTCTTTATTTTGATGCAGTTCTAAATTTTTGCTTTTGTTACCTGAGCTTTCAAAATTCTATCAAGAAATTATTGCCCAGACCAATGTTGTAGAGATTTTTCCATTTTCTTTTAGTAACTTTACAGTTCCCAGGCCTTACATTGAAGTCTCTAATCCACTTAGACTTGGTCTTCAAATATGGCATGAGATTATTTAAGTTTCATTTTTCTGCATATGGATATTCAGTTTTCCTTGCACTGCTTATTGAAGAGACTGTTTGTTCCCTGTAGTGTGTTCTTGGTACCTTTGTCAGAAATCAATTGACCATAAATAACTGGGGTTTACTTTTGGAATTTGCATCCTGTTCTGGTCAATGTGTCTGTTTATATGCCAGTAACATGGTGTTTTAATTATAATAGCTTTATAATGCCTCTTGAAACCTGGTAATGTGATGCTCTTGGCTTTGTTCTTTTTGCTTAAGATCACTTTTCCTAATGGGAGCCTTTTCTGGTTTCAGATGAATTTTAGGATTATTTTGTCTATTTTTGCAAAACAACAAAAAAATGCCATTAGAATTTTGATAGAAATCTCAGTGAATTCATTGATTGCTTTGGGATGGTAATGGACATTTTAACAATGTTAATGTTTCCAATCCATGAATATGCAATATCTTTCCATTTATTTGTGACTTCTTCATTTTTTTTTCATCAATATGTTATGGTTTTCAATGTATAGCTTTTTGCACAGTACATTTACTCCTGAATATTTTTATTTTTTATTGATGTTATTATAAATGGGATTATTTCTTAATTTATTTTCAGATAAGTTGTTAGTGTATAGAAATACTACTTATTTTTTTATGTTGATTTTGTATCCTACAACTATACTAAACTTGTTTATCAGCTCTAATGGGCTTTTTGTGGTATCTTTACAATTTCCTATATATTAGGTTGAGTTATCAACAAACATAAATATTATAGTTTGATATGAAATATCCCCCTAAAGACTCATGTATTGAATGCTTGGTCCTCAATTCAACAAAGTACACAGGTGGGGCTTCAGGAATGTGATAAGATTATGAGTACTCTGAATTCATCAATGTGTTAATTCATGGATGGATTTGTGGCTGATTGAACTTTGGGAAGGTGCTGAAAAATGTAGGAGGTTGGGACCTAGTTGAAAGTAGTGGTCCCATAAGGGTAGGCCCTTGGGGACTACATCTTGTTCCCACCCCTCCCTGCACCCTGCTTCCTGGCTTCCATGTGGTTATTGGCAGCCTGGCTCCAACACCACAAGCCCACAGCAATGAAGCCAAGCAACTATGAACTGAAACCTCTGAATCCATGAGTCAAAACAAATCGTTCTTCCCTTAAGTTGATCTTCTCAGGTATTTTGTCACAGCAACAAGAAGCAGAGATACACAGAGATAATTTTACTTCTACCTTTCCTATATATATTTACTCTCTTTTACTTGCCTATTTGTTCTGGCTAAGACTTTTAGTATTATTTTGAATAGAGGTGTCAAGGGTGGGCATTGTCATCTTGCCACTAATTTTAGAGAAAAAGCTTTTAATCTTTCACCATTCAGTAGGATGTAAGCTGTGAGCTTGTTATATATGGCCTTTATTATGTGAAAGTACATTCCTTCTATACTTGTTTTGTGGTGGTGGTGGTTGTTGTTTAGTTTTTTAACATAAACAGATGCTGAATTATGTCCAATGCTTCTTCTGATCATGCAGATTTTTCCCTCTATTTTGTTAAAATTGTTTCATCAGCCATGAATCCATCTTAAAATTGTGTATCACAATATATTGGACCATCCTTGCTTGTGTGGGATTCCTACTTGCTCATGGTGAATGAGCTTTTAATATGATCTTAAATTCAGTTTGTCAGTGTTTTGTTCACAATTTTTTTTATCTGTGTTCATCAGGAAATTTGCCTATAGTTTTCTTGTAGTGTCCTTGTCTGGCTTTGGTATCAGGTTGATGCTGGCCTTCTAAAAATTTTGTAAGTATTACCTTCAATTATTCCTTCAATTTTTTGAAAGAGTGTGAGAAGAATTGGTAAAATTAGTTTGTTTTTAAAAGTTTGGTAGAAGTTAGTACTGAAATCCTTACATCCTGGGCTTCTCTTGAACTTTGAGACTTTTTAATACTGATTCAATTTCCTTACTAATTATTGGTCTGCTCAGATTTCCTGCTTCTTTCTCAATCAGTCCTGATTGGGTGCTTATTTCTAGGAAGTCATCCTTTATTTGTTCTAGGTTATCCAATTTGTTAAACACAAATTTGCAAACACGATGGGGTTTCACTATTCTTTGTATTTCTGTGCTACCAATTTTTGTGCTTTCACTTTTATTTCTGATTTTATTTGACCCCTCTCTCTCAGACATTTGTTATTTTATATTTGTCTTTTCCAAGAATGGAATTTTAGTTTTATCAATTTTTCCTTTTCTTTTCTATTCTATGTTTTATTTCTTCTCTAATCTGTGTTCCTTCTACTAAAATATGACATTTTTGCCTAAAATGAATATTGGCCAAAAAAATAAGTGAAATTTTTACATAGGACATTATAATTATTGTGAAAAATTGAATGTTTATTTTTCTCATCCCTAATTCAAAATTACAGGAGCTGTAAAACCTGGTGCTAAATTTTATCATTTATTGTATTAATAAAATTTATCTCTGCTAATATACTATAATTTTTCAGTGTTTTGGTTACTGTAATTCTGTATAATTATTTGAATTTAGTTTTATGTATTTAAAAAAATGTTATTCTAAGAAGCAGTCCATAAGCTACAAGATAAAGGGGAAAAGAGTCTATGGGACAAAAATGGTTAAGAATCTATGTTTTAGAAGGTATCTCTGTATTACTGTAGTCATGGAGGGGGCAGGGGAGACTCCTTATATTATCACTCTTCCTTGCTGTAAGAAACCTGTTTTTAGGTTTTTACTTTGACTACTAAACCATCTATTTCTGTATTTATCATAGCTCTTTGAGTAAATACCTCTGAGCCTTCCAAGATAGCTTCTTATCACTTGAAAGTTGGCTGAAAATGGATTCTTTTATTTAGGTTGCCCTGGAGTCAGAGCAGGCAGGAGGAAATCAGGTTGAGAGAAGTAAAGCATATGAAAGAAAATTCTATCAATTAAATGTTAATGCATAAGCTTATTTATTCTCTTGATTTGTATTACTTTAAGGTGAAATTCAGTATATTGAATGGATTTATCACCAGGAGGCCTAAATGCTTGCAACTTTTTAGCACATCCTTTAACTAAGTTCCATGAGGGATAAAATTTAAATGTAGTTCTCTCTTAACCAACTTCCAGATCATATTTTTAAAGGTAATGAAATAATGTCTGGGGCCTTCAGATAGAAACTTCCATGTTAAGTACAAACTAAGATCATTATTATTTTCATAAACATTTGAATATCTGAATCTCATGGAAACATATAGCATTCTTTTCAAAGGACCTGCGCATAGGAAAATGCAATCAAAGCATGTTGCAGAGGAAAGACTTGCTCTTCTTTCTTTCAGAGAGAATAGAGTCCCCATGAATAGAAGGCTGACATTCCAATGGCTTTATCACATGAGACCTGGACCCATTTTTCCAACAATATTTAAAGCCTCCCTTAGTGACTTCACTGCATTCACAGGCAGACATCAACAATCCAGAAGGAAATGTGTGTTTTGCTCTTTCTTGGCTCAGTTCAGCGCCTGGTTTTATCAAGCTGCTGCACAGCACTTCTGTCCTGAAAGACGCCTGTGTGACTTGGATACCATTTCACAGAGTCGCACTGAATCCTCTTATGTCTCGCCAATTAAATTATCTTCTCCAGCCTTTATTCCTGCCAAAGAGGTTCAGACGGAGATAAAGTCACACTCCTCTTAAGTTGTTTTTGAAATAGTGTGGAAGACCTCATGGAGAATATGAGCATACAGCAGCACTAATGCCTGTCTTCCCCACCTCCCTGGGAGATTTACGAATTTCCTTGTACAAGTTTCTCCAATTGTGTTCCACCTTCCTGAACCTCTGAAAACTGAAGATTCCTCTTTAATGTCATTACATTACATTATAGCACCACCTGAACCATGTAGTGAATGTAGGATTCTGTTGTCACTATGCCCATTGTACAACATATCTGACAGTATAGGAGCTAAGGGGATTTCTTAAATTGGTCCTGTTAGGGTACTTTGGGGACCAATAATTGACTCTATACTATAGTTTTATAAAATTGTCTTTATCTTGCTATACATCAAAAACAAAATTTAATTTTTGTAAGTTATTTAGACATTTACTGTTTTCATGTTTTGTATCTTAAAGGCTTTGCCTCAGCTTCTTCTTTCCCTATCAGAATGTTTCATTTGACACAAATAAGATAATTGCATTTATTTTAAAGAAAACAAAATTAATTTCATATTGGCACTAATGTTCTAGGTTTTGATAAAAGTCCAGTAAACCTAAGCTCTAATTTTATGGGAAACTATAGAGTGTTCTTAAAACACTGGTTTAAAGTGTCTCTTAGAATGGTGGAGATTGTCAGGATGAGTTGCATTTTGGCAGCTCCCAAAGAGGAAGAGGACTCATGGTTCACTTGTAAGAGCAGGTACAAGAACAAAGAGCTCTGGTGGCATGGCACTCAGTCCCACTCGCAATCCCTTCTGAAACCTAATCATTCTAAGCCACTTGTTCCTCCCACACATTCTCCCCACTGCCCTCTAACAAAATTGTTGCCCTGTGTTGTATGAGAGCCTGCATCATCCCGTGACTTCCAGTTTCTGCTGCAAGAGGCTTTCTAACCCCCTAATACTCCAGGTCCCCTGCAATTGATTTCACACTCAGAGAACACATTGTTCAGATGGGAGAGAGTGCAAAAGCACATGTGGACCTGAACAGGCCGCTGCTTACTTCCATGTTTGCTGACACAATTTCTGGCATGGTAAGATATTAACATGAGCATAAGATAGGGTCTGGATGATGCACTTTTCCAAAACCTGCTCTCTTTATGAAAACTTCTCCATCCAAGGAATCATTTAACAGATTTCACAGAAAGAGGGTTTAAAATTTTGAAGCAAAGAATATGAAATCAGAGATGATGGAGAAGTCTTGTTCATCTTTGGTATCTTTCTTTGAGCTGTCTCTTTAAGATATAGAACACACTTTCAATTCCACATGTCCCAAGCTGTCCCTCATGCCACCTTCCTGTGGTACTTAAGGTTTTAAGGAGGGAGAGGGAATGCAACACTGATCGTTTTCCTGTTTTTGAACAATGCTGTTCCAAAACACTTCTCAGAGTAAACAAAATATTTTGCTTTACAATTTCATAAGGTCTTTTCCACCAATCGCATTCGTAGCAAGAAGGCAGATGAATGCACAGTTGCTTTCCTGGGTAAGGAGCTTTCTACATTCAAATTTCACATGAATATTCTGTTTTGTTTTACTTTTGAATATTTTAGGAGGGATATCTAGGATGTTTCCTGTTCCCCTTTGCCCACTTGCATGCCCTACTCCCCCCCCCACACACACTCACACCACTTGTGTAAGTGCTTCAGTATCTCCCATCCCACCCACTCCTGCCCAGACCCCATCTCTGTTCTTTACCCTCCCTTCTTTGCCTCTTCCATCTTTTCTGTAATTCTAACTAACTAAACAACCTTACAAAATACCTCTTCATATTGTATCAAAGGGAGTAAATTACTAGTTTATTTCATTATACTACATAAAAATAAATTAGGTGAAAATTTATATGTGTTCAGATATGTAAAAATTATATTGTCAATCATTGCAACAACTGATTATTAATGTCCTTCTCTAGAATTAAATTAACATTTTAAGTTCATATTATTCTATAAGTCTTGAGATATATACAGATGTATGGATATATAAAAAATATTTTTTTTTTCTAAATTCCCCACTGGTCGGTGTCTTTAATCCTTACCTCCCATCATCCTACACTGGCTTAAGAAATGCTAACTCCACGCCAGGCTCCCTGGCACATGCCTATAATCCTTGCTGCTAGGGAGGCTGAGGCAGGAAGATTGTGAGTTTAAAGCCAGACTCAGCAAAAGTAAGGTGCTAAGTAACTCAGTGAGATCCTGTCTCTAAATAAAATACAAAAAAGGACTGTGGATGTGGCTCAGTAGTTGAGTACAATTCCTGGTAACAAAGAAACAAAAACAAAACAAAAAAAAGAAACAAAGAAATGCTAACTCCACTGATTTTTTCTCTCTGGTGTCCAAGTAATGTCAGACTTTTCCCTACCTTAGGGACTTTGCACTTACTGGGCGCTGGACCTAGAAACCTCTGTCACCATATTTCACATTTGCATGTTCCTTGTCACCAGTTAGGTCTTGGTTCAAACGCTGCTTCTTCTGGAACATCTTTAATGACACTCCATCCGAATCTAATTTTTCCCATCAGTCAATCTTTATCAGACCACCTTTTATATTTTTCACAATATTTATTACTATATTCTATTTACTTTTTAAATTGAAGTATCATTTTCGTAAAATAAAATGGGCATATCTGGGGCACCCTCTAGTCAATACTAGCTGCCTTGCCACCACCAGAAACAACCACTGATTTTCCCTCCTATCAACAAAACTGAGCTTTCTGATGATAATATTTTTGGAATCACACAACATATACTTTAATGTCTGCTTCTTCCACTCAGCACAATGTTATATTGGCCTTGCTAACTGTGTTTTTAAAGGAATTTGTTCCTTCTAAGTTGTCAAATTTATTAGCATAATATTCCCTTATTAACCTGTCAAAATGTGCTTACCCAATGATGTTTCTTCTATCATTTGTGATATTGGCAGAATTTTTAAAAGTTTGACTTGTGGAGGCTTTTCCTAAGGACACATTAAATCTATAAATAAACACATTGGATTAAGCTTTCTAGCCAACACTTGACTTTCTCAAGTTTCTCTATTTTAAAATATTTTCATCTTCATTAAATATTGGTATTATCCTATTATCAATATTACTTTCTTTGAGATTCATTTGCTCTTCTTTTTGAAAAATTTTAGTGAAAACCTAGATAACTGATTTTAAATCTCTTTTCTTCTACTACCACAAGCTTTCCTTCAATCACAACCTTACTTGCATTCCATAAATTTAATATTTTGTGACTTCATAAACATCCAGTTTGCAATATTTTCTAGTGTACCTTGTGGTTTCTTCTCTAGCCCATGGGCTATTTGGAAGTATAGTGCTTAATTTTTAAAGACTGTGTGATTCTCTGAATTTTTTTTTATTACTAATTCTTAATACAAATATATTGTTGTCAGGGAACATGTTTAATATGATTCTAGTACTAAAGAATTTAACATATATTTTGCTTTTCCAGTTATATAGCCTTTTTAGATATACCATTTTGTATTATTTAGGAGTTATTTTAAATGTTACAATAAACATCCTCTACTTACCAAAACTTAATTAATTAATATTTTAACAATTCACATATAAGAATCTTTAAATATATATAACCCCTTTAAATCATTCCTGTTATGTGTATGCTACTGGCATATATTTTTCTTCTATGTTATTAATTACACAGTACATATTATTTTATTTTTTTTAATTGTAGATAAATACAATATCCTTATTTTTATGTGATGTTGAGAGTTGAACCCAGTGCTTCACATGTGCTAGGCAAGCGCTCTACCAATGAACTACAACCCCAGCCCTCCACAGTATATTTTTATCATATTTAAAATCAATTGCGGGCTGGGGATGTGGCTCAAGCGGTAGCGCGCTCGCCTGGCATGCGTGCGGCCCGGGTTCGATCCTCAGCACCACATACCAACAAAGATGTTGTGTCTGCCGAGAACTAAAAAATAAATATTAAAAATTCTCTCTCTCTCCTCTCTCTCTCTCTCTTCTCTCACTCTCTCTTTAAAAATAAATAAATAAATAAATAAATAAATAAATAAATAAATAAAATCAATTGCCAGGTATGGTGGTGCACGCCAGTAATCTCAGCCACTCAGGAGACTGAGGCAAGAGGATCATGAGTTCAAACCAGCCTCAGCAAAAGTGAAGTACTAAGCAACTCAATAGTGAGGTCCTATCTTTAAATAAAATACAAAATATGGCAGGGGATGTGGCTCAGTGGTCAAGAGGCCCTGGGTTCAATCCCTGGTATTCTTCTCACCGCCTCCCCCCCCAAAATTTACAATACATTTTTTTAAAGGATGAAAGAAAAATAGCATTTTATATCTATTTATGTTTAACATTTCAAATGTCCTTCCTTCTTTACTGCATATAACATTTGAGTATCCGTCTTTCTTTAATGCCTATTTAAACTTCCAGTTAGTATTATTTTCTTCAACTAAAATAATGTCAATTAACATTATTAATAACGCTGATTTTCTAGCAACAATTTTATGTAGCTTCAATTTATCACTTTTTTTAGGGAAAAAGGTAAACATTTTCTCTGAATATAAAATTCTGGGTAGACAGCTTATTTTGTTTTGTTTTGTTTTCTTCAGTAGTTTAAAAATTGTTATTGCCTTCTAACCTCTATTATTTCTGAGAAAAGTCAGTAGATTCACTTATCATTTATCCCAGCCTGCTTTTAAATCTTTTATTTTCAAAAGTTGGACTACAGCATGATTGTGTTTCATTTTGCATTTCTTTGCATTTGTTTAGTATTCGTTGCATCCATTTGATTTGTGAGTCCCTATTGTAAAAATAAAATTTCAAAATATAGAAACAATATTTCTTCAAATTTCATCCTGAAGCATCTTCTATTTCCCATCTTTCTAAAACTCCAAAAATATCCAGGTAAGACAGCTTGGTATTGTCCCAAACATCACTGTGTCTCTCTCAATTCTTTTTCTTTTTTCTTTTTCTCCAGTCTATGCTTCAGTTTTTATAATAAATAAATCAACTTATCTACAAATATAATGATCTTTCTTCTGTTGTTCCATACAAATATTTGGTTTCAAATATTGTACTTTTTGGTTCCAAGGTTTCTATTGGTTCCAGTCACAGATATCCTATAAAATTTCCCATCTCTTCATCTATTGTAGTAATTTTTCTATTGATTCTTTAACACATTACTTTTATGTTTTTTTAATTAAATTTAAATTTTACAAATTATACAACTGGATCATTTTTTAATTGTTTCTATTTTTCTCTTTCTCACCTTTTTTGTTTCTTCCTATGCGTAGTAATTTCTGATCTATACTAGACATTGTGACCAAGATGTTGTGGAATCTTGGGATTTTGTTAATTTCCGCTGAAAGTTGTTAAGTTCTTTCTACCAGGGCTTCAACAACTATCAGATAACCTGGTATTTGTAGAGGTTTGGTTTTGTGCTGTGTAGTTGGGGGAGAGAGCAATTTCAGTTTATCTCCTATTCCTGAGGAAATCACTTAGTCCAAGACACTGACTTTGCTCCTCAGTTGTGGAAAGTCTGAATATTTACTAAGCCCTTTTGATTTGATAGACCTTGAACTCCAAATATTCTTGACAACTCTACTCAACTCTTTTATGACCCCAGTTTTTGTATTTTCTCTGGACACTTTTGAGCCTCATATCCACATATATAATTCAGGGTTCCGCCAAGACTTGTGAGTGTGAGAATTTTTTGGCATAATTTGGTATCCTTAATATTGTTCTTTTCTTCTGACATTCTAATGATCCTGACCCTGTCCTCTGAGCCCTGAGACCAATAAGGCCATTATTTTCTGCTTCATTTAGCTGATTGACACTGTGCTTGCCCATTCATTTATTATCCATTTGCACCTAACTTGTATTATTTTCTGGCTTCTCTTACCAAAGCATAATCTCTAGTAGAGCATAATGTTACCTAACACTGCTGTATTTCCACACATGATGCCTTGCACAGCACTTAGTAGTTTCTAAACAGATAATTACCTGATTATTAATATTTTGCATAAGATCATGTGACAATGGCTTTATTTTAATTAAAATTATAATTTCCTTAGTCCTTGAAACAACCGTAAAAAAAGTGGAATAAATAGAATATTTGTGTCCCCATTATATGGATAGAAAATAACACAAGACTTTTTAAACAAAATGCTAATCATTTAGATCCAACAGGGTATTTTTTAAAAAATGAAGTACATAAAAATATTATTTTTAGATGTTCTATTTGTACAACGTCTGAAAATATTAAAAAAAAACAGATCAGGATGGAGTTAATTAACACTTTATTAGTTTTCTGGATCCAACCTATCACAAAGAAAAGCACGTACGAGCTCAATATTTGTATCAGTGTGGAAACACAATGAATTTCTCCTCTGAGAGTGCTCAACAGCCATTTCAGCTAAGTTCTTTCCTCTAAAGCAAGACATCAATCTAATCTGTCATCTAAGCAGCATTCACTGGCCATCCTGTGAAACATCTTCCTGCTGTTTGAGAGCCCAGATTCCTAGCTCTCATTATCAGGAAAATAACAAATTACACCATCCTGATCCTACAGTGCTTCTTAAGCTAAAAAAGCAATATTATAACCTTCATGCACAACCCTTTTGATGTAGCTTAAATAGATGTCAATCATTGAATGCATCTTCTCAAGCATTTCCTGGATGTAGGAATTTTCTAATTACTCATGCTTCAACATTTTCCCACCTAGAAAAACAGCCTTCTGTTTGATCTTTTCTGCCTACCTGTGCTATTTTAATAATTGGCATGGTAGATGAAATAAAATGTATACTTGGTCTGTTCCTAGGTTTTGCTTTCTCCTAAGGACAGAAATATTGATACAAAATTACATTTAAATACCAATTTTATAGTGTCACATTTACAAAGTTGTTTTGGATCACCACAATTGTTGATAAGCCTCACCCTTCAGAAAATATTTCTTTCTGGTCATAACATCACATTTTTTTTCTCTCATGCAAAAACGAACAATCCATAGTCATATGTTGTTTCTTTCTTTAAGCCACAGTTTCTAAATTGAAAGTCTAGCATTTATAATCAACTGCTTCATTTAATTCAGGTCGATTTTAAATGCTAGGCATTCATTTGGTGGGCTGTGAGCAGTCTGTGGTTTTGTTAGATCTACAGCATAAAGAAACAATTTTTCTTATCCTGATCTTATAGCTGTCTGGGAAAGGTGACACAGGGAGAGACATAATGATAAGAAAGGCTACAGATGCCCTAGGCAGTGGGATACCAAAGCCAGGTGATTAAACCATTCTGTGGCATTCCCCAAAGACAAAGCAGGGGGAAAAAATGTTTTGAATGCTTAGTGCTAAAAAAAAAAAAAAAAAAAAAAAAAAACCTCTCCAGGACAGAACTCACATGCACTGTTTGTGCATGTTTTGTCTCTCCAGCCCTCACTCTGTGCTTCTGTTGTTCCTCCTAATAATGAAGAATTCTGAAAGGGAAAGCTGTCTGTTTACTGGGAATTCTTTTCTTCATCTGCTGGGTGGGAATATTAACTAGATTAACTTTGAAAGATTATAAAATGACTCAGAATTTTCCATGTCTTCCTATCATGAGGATATGTTTCCCCTGTTTCAAACAATGCATCTAGAAGTCAAATTCATTTTACTGATTGTTCTCAATAAGTTGTTCTAATTGAGACATATTAAACAGTAAAGAGATTGAAATGTGTTCAGAACAGTTGAGCCGACTAGATTAATTACCAGTGATTGATGGGTTTGCCTGGCAATTGTAAGACCTATTTGCTTTTCAAAATCAAACCCTTAATCCTAAACCTAACATGAAGATGTGTGACTTGGGAAGCCCCTGCACAGATCCCTGTAGCAGGTTCCACATTGACATTCTTGTTTTAGCTAGAGGAGTGGGGGAAAAGGAAGAACAGTATGGATAGTCCTAAACTTCACCTTCTGGAAATTCAGGAGTTAACTCCTCTCCCTTTATTATCTTCAGCTGGGTTGAAGGCAGGTAGCAGCAGCCTTCCCTAGAGACAGCTCCTGTCAGCCCTTCAATAGCTCCCTCAAATGAGAGCAGTCACATTCAATAGAAGTTGAAGAAAATAGAGTACATATTTGCTTTAATAGTAGAGGAGGAAACCATTAACAAACTAAACATGTGCTTTTAAAATATGAAGGCATTGAGTCTTAAATTTAAAAATGACTGTTACATCTCGCAGTATAATATTTATGCTGCCTGTATATAGGCACAACTCCTGCCCTTCCTCCAGACTTTGCTTCCCTTGGGGCCACACAGTCTTTCCCTTGGGAATTTTCAGTTTCCCGTCTTTTGGTCTCCATTCACAGCCTCGAATTCATTTTAGTCTTTTTGAGAAAGGAGATGTTAAAACTTCACTCATCTCTTAGCAAAATTCTTACAGTGTGTCTGGGAACAATGTGCTCCTAAACCTCTTTAAAACTCATCCCTATTTCCCTACAGAATTTGACCTCCTAGAGAGAGATATTACAGGAGTTGACTTCTATTCTTCAAGAAGACAATATCTTCTTTAACTGGCTCTGCATGCCCTATTTCAGGACTTCATTGCATAATTTATGCATTTTAATTTCCTCTCTTTAAAAAAAAATTCCCCTTTTCTGTTTACTGCCTAAAGCCTGCCTTCTCTTATTAACCATTCTCTGATTCATTATTTTAGCTCTATGATCTGACTGTTCTAAATCCACCAAAGGGTACTTAAAAGACTGTTAAACCTGCAGAGGACTGATTAGCACTTGCCCATTAGCCCAGAGAGTCTCTCTGGCTTCCAATTTGATGCCATAATTAGGGTTTTCTTTCCCAGCATGCACTAAGGCATCCCTATTACTAAAATAATACAAAATACAAATAAGTGAATTGTGGAGAAAAGAGAACAAGAGGAAATCTAGGAAAGGCCATGCTCAGCATTAGTTAACTGCTACTATCAATGCCAAATATGAGTTTCTATTTTTAAAATTTCTTGGATGCTCCCAGACTCCCCTGAAGAGTCTCACCTCATGAGCATCTTGGTCATTCCAAAGGCCTTCGCTCCTAATTTCAACAAGAATGAACATAAAAATATTTATTGTTGAAGGAAGTTTCTTCAGTACAGAAAATATAGAGAATCTGTAGCTTTAAAAAAATTCCAGAAGTGTTATGATGTTTCATTTAATTTAGGCAGTGTTTAAAATATGACTTGCTATTTTTGTAGAAAATAAAATGAAATTTTGCAATTGTGTAAAATTCATTAAAGTATCTATGAGTCAGAAATCCCATTCTGTATAATATATCCCAACAAATTATTTGATAGCTGAAATAATGTGTATATTTCATAGGATAATCTTTAAGAGGAGAACTTTTGAAGCTGCCTAAAACTAGCCGGGAATTGAATGAATCATGTTGCCTCTGTGTGATTGAATGTGCATGTCCATTACAAAATAGAATAATCACTTAGAGTTCTGTTTACTGTCCATGAAAGACAATAGTGTTTTGCTGAAGAGAAAGAGACGATTTATACAGCATTTAATACAATAGCATTTAACACTTTAGCAAAACTGTCTTTATATGTAGAATGTGTCCACATTTTACCAACAGATTAAACAGGAAAGGTGAGAATTATGAATTTGTCTATCTTTCTACTTTTTCTGGAGTGAGCATAAGTTAATTTTGAAATAATGACCCTTAAATCCAAATTTTAAAAATAAGCCTTATCTCTTAGAGTGAAGAAAGCCCAATGAAGACAAAGCAGGGGACTTCTCAGAAACAGGAAGAGCTCAGATGGGTGTCACAGAGCCCGCTCAGGCAACAGTACAGAGAAGGGCTATTGATGGCAGAGGAGTTGTTAGAGAGAATGGCACTCACGATCAGCCAGAAGTATAGTACCGCTACGATGCGCCATGCCATAGAAATCAAGTTGGTGTGACAGGCAGGAGGCAAATTTTGAAATACCACATATGCCAGGTAAAAGAGTTCAACTTTTAGCCTGAAGGAATATGGAGGATTTTTTTTTTTTCAAAAAAGAACTGGTGTGATAGGATTGCATTTTGAGAAGGATCACCCTGGCAGAGCTGTGGGAAATGAAATGACAGCCTATTACACTACACTTTTTAAGAAATGCTGAGGTCCCAGACTATGACAATGGCAATAGGTTGAAAGAAAAAAAAAAGCGAGAACTGAGTTTATATATAGATCATCAGAATGTAGAAATTAGGGGCTTGGCAGCATAGAGGTATCGGTATAGGTGTTGTCAACAACTGGGATTCTGACTAATGTGATAGAATACATATTGGTGCTACTCTCTGAGACGGGAGCAAGAGAAATGGCCAAGGTTGAGAGCAAGGAAGACTCAGCAGTTAATAGGATGAGTTCAAGGTACTCCCATATCACCCATGTAATGATGCCCACTGGACAACTGCACATTAGAGTCTTGCACATTGGAGAGAGATCCTAGCTGCAGATGTGAATTTGAAAATCATATTTCCAGTTGCAATTGGATTTGTGAAGTACTATTCTGCACTGGCTCTTTGTGTACCTTTCATTCCACAACTCAGAGCAATCAGGGCTCCACCTCATCTGTATTGAAACTTCTCACTAAAATGCTATCATTGTTCTTCAGGATGCTAAATCTGTCTAGAGGGACAGTTGCAGAGTGAATACAGAAACATGTGAAGTGAGAACTGGAATCACAATTAGTTAATATTCTATTAAAAGAAGAAAAACCCAAACAGAGACCAAAATTTGTAATTAGAGGAAAAAAAGACCCAAAAAAGACTATTGTTGCTAAAACTCATGTGTTTGAACATTTCAAGATGCTGAGATTTTTTTCAATGCTATTGAAACTAAACCAGCCAAGTGATGTAAGGTCTGAGTCCTTTTTGTGGACTTAGCATCTTGAAAGTCATTGGTTATCATCCTAGAAAGAACAGTTTTAATATAGAAGGGGAAGTGGAAGCCTGATTGCTCTAGATTGTGGAATAAAAGAAACGTGAAGATCAAGTACAGAATAATCCTTAAAAGACCTTCCTGAGAGAGGAAGAGAGACAGAGGGAGAGAGAGGGAGAAAGCTTCTTTTTTTAAGATTTGAATTTTTTTCTCTAAGGGGAAAAGAACCATAAAAATATGACAATTGAAATAATTGATAAAGGAACAGAGGAAATCAGCTCTGGCCTGAGGGTGAAGACTCCACTTGAAAAGGGATCACAGGCCTTTAGGCAGGATAGGGATGGAGGTAATTCATATGAAATTTAGAGGAAATTTCTCTAAGTAGAATACCAAGACCAAATTTCAATATGTATTCAGTTTCCCCAAGAGGAACCAGACCCAGCAATTTCTGTTCAGATTATCAGTGCCAAAATAATTCACATCACCTACACAATTAAGATTAGAAACAGAATAAAAAGGCCTGGTTCATGCATCTGATTAAATTACTATTGAAAAATAATGGAGCAGGGATGGAGGTATTTGAAAGAAAAGTGCAATTTAAAAGTAGGTTGATTGAGGTAAGCCTTACAGAGAAGGAGACATTTGAAAACAGATTGAAATCCAGCACCTAAAAACTGTGTCTACACGGAATATCAAGGAATTTCACAGCTAGAAAAGACTGAGCAAGGGGAACTAGAAGATAAGATCAGGTCAGAGAGGTAATAGCAGGACAGATTATGTCACATTTGGAAGCCATTGTAATGACGTCACCCTTTACTCTGACTAGACTGGAGAGCCAAGCAAGATTCTGAGCAAAGAACATAATCTTACATTTTCAAATGGACAGCCTGGCTATGTGTTGCAAGTAGACTCAGAGGGAGGCAAATGGATTGTAGCATTCAGGTGTGATAAATGGCACCTTGAATCTGGGAGACAGCAGGAGGGATGGTTAAGACTGGTCAGGTTCTGCATATACTCTGAAAGCAATACCTAAGGTATTTCCCCACGGGTTGGTTCTATGGTGTGAGAAAAAGAAGAGTCAAGAATGAGTGTGCAGGCTTGGGATTTTAAATCTGGAAGGATGACATTATTATCATCTAAAGAAGAAAACTTGTGGGTACAGTTGGTACAGTCAGTTAGTATGGAGAAGAGCACGAGTTTAGTTCGGAAACTGAGCTTGAGATGTCAGGTACCATATGGGCAGATGGACACACCATTATGGAGCTCCAACAATCCTATCCAGGAATTTTCTGATTTTTTTTAAATAAACTTTTTAGGGCTGGGGTGGGGGCTCAGTGGTAGAGTGCTTGCCTAACACATGTGAGGCACTGAGTAAAATTCTCAGCACCACACATAAATAAATGAATAAAAAAAAGTCCATCATCAACTAAAAAAAATGTTAAATAAATAAATAATAAACTTTCTAATTCTAAAGATAGCAGAAGAGAAAGGTTTTTATTTCTTCACTCCTCAACACTTTGTGCTCCTATAACATCTGGGAATAGTAATGTATAAGGGGCAGAGTCAATATTCAATAATCAAATAATTCCAGAATATTCTCTACTTCCATAAAGGGAAAATACTCCAACTCTAGAAAAGACAGGCTCTTGGAATATTGAGTAGTCAACAGATTTGAGAATAAAGCAAAAGTAGACATTTGATCAATTTTTTTGCAATAGGCAGAAATGGAACTCAGAAGTGAATTCTACATCTGCCACTTTCCCAGGAGGCTGATGTGGCCAAGCTATTCTGAGTCTTCTTTTGCAGCTGCCTTGAGTGAAGACAGCCTTTAATCTCCTCAGAGGAACTTCTATTTTCACTCATTGGATTAATGGTTTTACCTAAGAAGTTGATATGGGGCCACTTTAAAAAAACAAAAACAGAATCCTACATTACATGTTAAGATGTCCAAATAATATATTCAAATTCTGAGTCATTTAGGAAATTTTCATACCTCCCCCTCCCCAGAACACACCATTATTTTTGCTTGCTTAATTCCTTATCATTTTCCCCTCCCAACTCTTTGAATTGGGTGTCGTTGCACACAGGTAAGACTTTGCAATTTTCATGAAAAATTTATTATTAGCTCATGTAAGGGAAAGGAAACATTATCTGTTAAATGGGAAAATTTCCATCAATCTTGCATTCACTTTGAGCAGTGACCCTACCATCTTAGCTATGATAACCCTCAGAGGAACCAATGTATCAGTCAGGGTTATTGCACTGGGCAACCTCAAAACCCTTTCGACATTGGTTTAATTGAAATAAAAATGTTTTTCTTTTACTATCTCAGACATTTCTGTTCTTTTAGAGAGATCAAGCTTCTGTAAGTAATACTGATATTATCCAAAGAATCAGGACAAAACAGATCAAGAAAAGAAGCTAAAAGTGGTCTAGCATAGGAAGATTCAGGAATGCGAAAATATCCCTCTTCTATGCCACCATTAACACTCTGCTCCTTTTAAGTGAGGCTGGCTTCTTTAGCAGAAAAAGAAAGTCCAACTTTATCCCCCAAAGTCCACTTGCATTTTGGGTTTGGGGGATCTTATGTTCTGAAACAGTAGGCAGAAACCTCTATTTCTTCTCAGTGAGAAATGATTAAACCTAATACATCTTAGTAGCTTGTCAGACCTCCATATGTATTTTTTCTAACTATGGACATCATATTTCTTTTATTAAATTTTTTATTTGTTCTTTTTAGTTATACACGACAGTAGAATTATTTTGACATATCATACATACATAAGTATAGTGTCCCATTTTGGTGATTGTACAGATGTGGGGTTACACTGGTCATGTTTTCATATAAGAACATTGGAAAGTTATGTCTAATTCATTTCATGGTCTTTCCTATCCCTCCCCCCTTCTGTTCATTGCCCTTTGTTTAATCCACTGAACTTCTGTTGTTCCCTTCCCTCTGTTATTGTGGGTTAGCATCTGCATGTCATAGAGAACATTCAGTCTTTGGGGTTAGGGATTGGTTTATTTCACTTAGCATAATAGTCTCCAATTCCATCCATTTACCAGCAAATGCTACATTTTTGCTCTTCCTTATGGATGAGTAATATTTCATTGTGTATAAATGCCACAACTTCTTCATCCATTCATCTGTTGAAGGGCACCTACCTTGAATTGAGCAGCTATAAACATTGATGTGCAGGCATCACTTTAGTATACTTACTTTAAATCCTTTGGCTATATACTGAAGAGTGGAATGACTGGGTCAAATGGTATATCCATTCCAAGTGTTCTGAGGAATTGCCATACCACTTTCCAAAGCAGTTGCACAAATTTGCAGTCCCACCAGTAATATATAAGTGCACCTTTCCCCCCACATCTTTGCCAACATTTATTGTTACTTGTGTTATTGATAATTGCCATTCTGACTAGAGGGAGATGGAATCTCAGTGTAGTTTTAATTTTGCATTTATCAATCAGCAGAATTTCTCCAATTAATAAAGATGATGAACCTTTTTTCATATATTTGTTGCCCATTCATATTTTTTCAGAGAAGTTTCTGTTCAGTTCTTTTGCCTATTTATTGATTGGGTTATTTGTGGGGGTTTTGGTGTTAAGTTTTTTTTTAGTTCTTTATATATCCTGGAAATTAGTGCTATATTTGAGGTGCAGGTGGCAAAGATTTTCTCCCATTCTCCAGGCTCTCTCTCTTTACGTTTTTGATTGTTTCCTTTCCTTTGCTGTGAAGAAGCTTTTTAACTTCTTTAACCCCCCATTTCCACACCTCTAAGGAGGATATAATAACAATGCCCTCTCATAAGGTAACTGTGAGGCCTTGGATTAACAGAATGAGTATTACATAAATGTTAATTATTCACCAATACTCTCAGATTGGAAACAGTCATCAGAGCAGCAAAGTGTTCCTGCTTTTTGTGAAACTGCTAAGGCTAAACATGGCCTAGACAGGGTAAAGTGATGTTATAAGTAGCCGGGAATCGTAGCAGCTCCCTGAAGGAAGTGATCTAGAAGGAATCACACTTAGTCACAAATTCTAAATGTGGACTTTTGGAGTGAAGGGGAAAAGTGAGATATATAAAAAAAATATCTCTTAAACTGTCTGATTTTAGAAAATTGATCTGCAGAAGCAGACAGGGACTAATTTTAGAAGATCTCAGCCATCCTTCATAAAAATCATGAAAATCAGCAGAATTTCATTTTCCCCAGTATTTTTTGCTTTATTAAAACACACACACACACACACCCAGAGCAATGACATTCAGTAATGAAGTTTCAACAATTCTGAAGTCATTAAGGTAAAGTGAGCAGCTAGATTGTCATCAAGACACACTTTTCTGGGAGAACAACTAATAATGACAGCATCTTCAAAAGCAAGAAAAAATGCAGACAGCTCTCTGTCCCTGATCCTGTGGTTATAAAGAGCTTGTTCCTTTGTATCGTTTCAAATGTAATTAGAAACATAATGGAACGTAAAACATGCTTTCCTGGAATTCGTAGAGGAAAACCATAAGTCAGCGTAGATACTAATAAGCTACATTAAAAGAATGAAAACATGGTCTTACGGCATCTTGACTGTAATTTTTAAATATTGTTTTTTAAATCCCTGCACAGGGATCATTCGCAGCAGTGTCAGTGTCTCTGTCTCTCATATCTCTACAAATTATCAGGTCCTTTTCTTTCTGGTTTGCTCTCCTCTTTTCTTTCTTTAATGGAATTGGTCAATATGTACTCTCCCTGATATTTCTGACTAGTATATCATGAGAAAACTTTAGTGATATTATAAATAGGAGGGGAAAAATAGAAATGATCATCTAGATGGAATTAGTCTGAAATAAACATAGGAAAAAAATAGGGCTTGAACATATGAACACTACATTCTAGTGAAGAATAGGTAAATATTTTTAAAGGACTTTTAAAATTGGAGGAGGTAAGAGAAACAATTCCAATGCTTACATTTAAACTTCTCTTTTAGAAAGTGTTTTTTTTTTTTAAAAAAATGCTAAATGAACTAGCATTTCTCAACTTCTGTATAGTTAATGAAAAACAGCAACAGAAACTGTCTGAACCAATCAATACACACTGGGGATAAAAATCTATCTACCTTTCTTCTTGAGGGGAGAGCTGAACAGAGTAAGAATGTGACAAACATTTAGAGATGAGGCGAAGGAGTACCTGGTGATTTTTCCTAGGAGCTTAAAGTGCCTATATAGTTTTGATTGTATTTATCTTCACTCTAGGACTACATGAGACCTATCTTTCCATCACAATTTAATCATGAAATCCTAAAGCATAATGATTTAAATTAGAGAGTCCAGGATACATTATTGGAACTAACTGGACTTAGGAACTAATTCATCCTTGAAAGCCTAACCCATAAATTCCACTAGTAGGTATTCAAGAGCGTGAAAAATATAATTTCACAAAAATATCCATAAAATACTTTTTAGAGCTACTTTATTCATTGTAGCTCAAACATATCTTAATGTCTTTCAACAAAGAATAGTGAGATAAATAAATAAATAAATAAACAAACTATGGCATCATGGGAGATTTTTGCTAAAACAGTCCCCAATTGATTTTGACATTGGGATGATAGCAAACATAATTCAGAGACTTGAAAAGTGCAGCCTATACTATTGCTGTTCCTTGAACCTGCCACATCAAGGTGAGCAAATGCAGATTGTGCTGATGGAGGATTAATGTCTGAGATGACAAAGTTGTGGTTCACTTAGCCTCATAACCTTACCTAACGATCCACCAACCCCTAGAAAAAGTGCTGCCTAGCTGATTCATTGTCAACCAACAAAGGCTATCAAAAGAACTCTCCAACTGAACTCAGCCCACAGGACAATGAGAAAAAAAAAAAAAAAACCGAATGACTATTGTTTCAAATGACTAGGTTTTAGTGTGGTGTGGTATGTAGAAAAAGTTCATTGATACATTTATATTCATAATATGGAATGCCAGTTGAAATAAAGCAATGCATTACTGATATAGGCACTCTTGTGGATTAATTTCAAAAATATATGCCAGGTGAAAGATGCCAGACACAGAGAAATAATATTTATTTGTATATACTTCAAGAGCCAATGAAGTTATTCCATGGTTATCAAAGTGGAAGTGGATGCCTGGTGACTGGTGTGGGAATTGGGGGAATGGTGGCAAGAGGGCGTCAACAGGGAATTTTATGAGATAAAAGAAATATTTGGGGGTAGGTACTCAAGCATGCTTATGGCCCAATTAAAGAATTAATATATAAAAATGAATTTCAATAAAATGAATTAAGTTGTATGAGAATGGGGTACTATGTGAGCACAGAGTGGGTAGTACAAATCTATATACCTTTTGGCATTTAGGAGGTGCCTCCTTGATAAGTAGCTTGCAAATAGCCCATATTTCATGGAGGGACTCACTGAGTGACAGGAAAACACCACATTAAAACTTGGGTAGGAAAACACCATATTAAAAAGTATGGCATGTTAATTGAGAAAACTGCTAAAGATTCAATATGGAATAGCAAAGGGGACCCACCAGTGTTGGGACTTAAAGGGTAGTATTGAGCTCAATTATGTGTGTCCTTGAGTACTTCGTTATCAGTTCTTTATATTACTAGCAAAGACAGCAATCTATAAGATTTTCAGGCTCTTCAAACCATACCACCATATGACTACCGACCTGAGGGGAGGCTCACTTTGCTCACCAGCAGTAAGCTGGATGTAATTTGTGGCTCACCAATATATTTCTAGCATAAGAAGCCCACTCTGGTGCACAGAAGCATGTGTAAAAATTCAGAGGAGGGCTATAAAATCATAATGAGTCAGAACCACGGAAAGAGTTCTGAAATGGTAATTAAACGAGTGGGAGGATCACTCTAGTCCTCCTATATTCCCAGGTTTCCCACAAGTGGCATTAAACGCCTCTGTGGTTTGTCTGGTCACGGACCAAGTTGTTTCTTACGGGTTTCTTTTGTAATTTTTATTATTATTATTTACAAACACTGGGTGTAAAGATTAATGGGATTCACTGTGATATTTCCATTTCCATTTACCCTTCTTCTACCTTCTTCCTCCTTCCCCTCTCTCCCACCTCTCTCAGACCCCTTTCTCAATCACTAATATCCTAACAGTCCCTCTTCTACTTTCAGATCATCTTTTTTATTTTTTCTTCTTGGTTTCCACATATCAAAGAAAGCATGCAATATTGTTTCCAGGTCCGGTATATTTTGCTTAATATGATGTCCTTCAGTTTTATCCATAATTCCTACAAATAACAGGGATTACATTCCTCTTTATGACTGAACAATACTCTGTTGTGTATATGTACCATATTTTCTTTATCCATTGTCTGTTGATGGGCACATAGTCTGATTTTGTATCTTAGCTATGGGAACAATGCTGCAATAAACATCTGTATTCAGGTTTCTCTTTTGTATGCTGACTTCATTTCCTTCAGATATATATACAGCAGTGGCATTGCTGGATCATATGGTAGTTTCAATTTTTTTTTTTTTTTTTTGAGGAACCACCCAGATGGCTTCCTAGTGGCTGTTCTAATTTACATTCCCACCAACAGTTTTATAAGGGTGTCATTTTTCTACATACTCATAAGCATTTGTTATTTTTTTTTTTTTGAAATAGCCATTCTAACTGGGGTGAGATGGAATCTCCTTGCTGTTTTCATTTACATTTCCCTGATGGCTAACTAAAGTAAACATTTTTTCATATGCTTACTGGCCACTTGTATTTCTTCTTTTGAAAAGTGTCTATTCAGATCATTTGCTCTTTTCTACTGGATTGCTTTTTATTAATTTCTTGAGCTATTTATATATTCTGCATATTTGTTCTCTTAGATATTTTCTGCCATTCTGTAGATTGTATCTTAACCCTGCTGTATTCTTGCTGTGTGGAAGCTTTTTAATTCTTTTGATCCATGTTGAGCCTATTTTAATATCAAGTGAGAGACAGGTGTCCAGTTTTTTACCTTCTACATGTGGATATCCAGTTTTCCCAGAATCATTTGTTGAAGAGGCGATCCTTTCTCCAATGTATATTTGTGGCACATTTTTTTGAGAATCAGTTGATTGAGAATGCAGGAGCTTATTTTTGGCTCTTCTATTCTGTTCCATTAGTCATTTATGTATTTTTAATGCCAATACTCTGCTGTTTTTGATACTATGGGTCTGTAGTATATTTTGAAATCAGAATCATGGTGTTTCCAGTATTGTTCTTTTTTGTTCAGGTTGTTTTGGGTATTCAGGTATTTTGTTCTTCCATATGAACTTTAAGATTGTTCTATTTCTGTAAAGAATGTCATAGGTACTTTGGTGAGGACTACATTGAATTTATAGTTTGTTTTGGAAAATACAACCATTTTAACCATGAACACAGACACTCTTCCCATCTTTTAGTTTTCTGCAATTTCTTTTCAGTGCTTTGTAATTTTCATTGCACAGGACTTTCCCATACTTGGTTGGGTTTATTCTTTGAGAGTTTATTCTTTTAGCAGCTACTATGAATGGGATTGCATTTCTGATTTTGCTCAGTCATTATTAGTGGATAGAAAAATTGTTGGGTTTGTATCCTACTACAAATTTTTCTGGTTTTTCTAAACTCTGCTAATTCAAAGATCAACACTAATTTCAATATTCAAGTTTCCAAGATGGAAAACTAGGAAAATGTGTTTTTAAAGACTCTAATGTTTTTAAAGACTCTAATGTGAATTCACTTTGATTTTTATAATCTTATGTACCCTTTCCTTGAGTGTACCATCAGTTTCACCTGTTGGATAAGTTAACAATACTGTGTAAGAGTGAAAAACATAGTGTTTTGGATCTGTAGACATGGGTTCGAGTCTTCTTATTATCTTGAGACAGTACATCATTTTTCTGTGCCTCAGATTTATTATTCATAAATCATGAATAATGACAGGTGCTCTCTTTTTAGTTTTAGAATGAATTCATGAGCCAGTAGCTGTAAAGATATTATTAGTACATCCCAGAATACATTGAGCATTTCAATAATGGCAGCTTTTTTTTTAGTTTTATTTATTTTTTTTAAATGCACAACAGTGGAATGCATTACAATTATTATTACACAGACAGAGTACAATTTTTCATATCTTTGTATATAGAGTATGTTCACACCAATTCATGGCTTTATACATGTACTTTGGTTTTTGCATTACAATTCTTATTACAGATATATACCATAATTATCTCTGTTTGTATATAAATTATGTTGACACCCGATTCGAGTTCTTCATACATGCACATTGGATAATGATGTCCAGCAATAGTAATCATTTTCCTATTGCTTTCTACCTTCCATCTGTAACCAGGATATGAATGATTGACTACATGATTGGCTGGCTTTGAAATTTAAGCATAAAACACATGATGGTAAAACACTTTCCAAGCATGCTCAATATCCTGGTTCAATCACCAGCACTACTAACTAGATGAATAAATAAGTGTGAAACACACAAATAATTTGCAGCTTTTTGCAGTTTGTACTTTCCTAAATGATATTAGTCATGTCTTATGTCACCAGCAATTATTGAAATACTTTTATAATGAGGTATTTTGCCCAATTTCTTTCACCCTCATATTGGCAATAGTTTATAAAGAAGATGTATATGACGGGGGAGGAAACTCAGATGAGAAAGAGACAGTGAAGAAAACCAATCGTAGCCAAGCTCCAACTCCAAAATTATTCAGTCCAACTAGATTATACTGCTACACATGGGCGATGTTGACAGGGTTTGTAAGTGGTCCTCTGATTCAGTATTGTGCCTCTTAAAATTTCTTTGGGAAAATAAAACTGGTCTTGAAATATATGTGTTCCCAAATTCACATCTTATTCCCTCTGGGAGTTCTTACTTCTGTTACCACCTTCACTCCCGTTCATCTTCCATGGCCACAAATTGCAGCAAGTGGTTTGCTTCAGAAGCAAGTTTCATTGAGTGCCACATAAAATACCTGTTCATAGCTCAAAAAGCTTATTCCCACAGATGTCATGGCAAAGGGACCAATTGCTCTAAGATTGCTACTTAACTGTATTTCCAAAACCCTAATAATATTGTAACATTTTAAAGCAACTTTTCTCTCTAGCTAATTTCTTTGGTATTTCCTTTTTACTTCATGTTTTGTTCAGTGAGAGCATTATTCATATTGGCACCATTTTCATATAATTAATAATGTACATTTTTAACTGACAAATTATTTTTTATAAACCATAAACAATAGCTACTGTCCTATAGAATTCCTGGAAAAATCAGTACATAACTCCTTTGAGTTATGATGTGCTGTCTCAAGACAATAAGAAGACTGGAACCCATGTCTACAGATCCAAAGAACTGTTTTTCACTCTTACACAGTATTGTTAACTTATCCAACAGGTGAAACTGGTGGAATACTCAAGGGAAGGGTACATAAGATTATAAAAATCAAATTCATATATCATTTAACACCTCTTATGACACTCATTATATTGCCAAAAGAAGAAATACCTTATGAAGATTCACTCAGGTGGGATAACAGTGTTTTCTTACATTCCACCATAAATCCAATCAGCCTAGGGCAAGAATACTGGGCTATGAGAGGTTGGAATGAGCTTCCAAGCCACAGGAACATCCTAGCTGACCATGCCCAAGCAACAACAGAGTCAGCAAGAATGTCTGAGGTCAGATGTATAGTTTGCCTTATAAAATTTCTAATTTGCAAGCTCATTTCTTGACTTAGCTCCTGTTTTGTTTTGTGTTTTGAACAAACACTTAAATGGAAGTCAACTTCTAGTCTGGAAGATAACAACAGAACAACAGGACTATTCCAAGGATAGGTTTCTAGGGGTTTGTAGCCTCCTTGGTGTTCTTGGATCAAATTGGAAGGAACAACTTGTGCTTACACATAGCCTTATAGCCACATATATGCATCTGTCTTATTCTAGGAATACCAGATGGTTCCCAGAGGTGTTGGATCTCAGAGACAAAGTCAATGTCCTATTTATCATCACTCAAATATAAAATAAGCTACTATATTTTATCACAGTTACTTTAACATGGACAAATGGAAGTATATTTAATTATCATGGAAGGATGTTCACTTTTTCCTTTTAAAAACATTAGTCTAACATTTTATTTGCATAGAAAATATCTGAACAGACTTGTGATTTCCAAATTTTTATTACTCAACAATGATAATTTACTCCTATTATTAAAATCTCTACGAGGAAGTGCACAGAGCAGTAATGTGGTTTTTAATCTTGTTCCCAAGAAGCAGTCAACCAAAAACTGGCACTGGAAAATCCACTACCCAGTGTTTGTTGAGAACACTCTGTGAGCCAGAAACTACACTCATAACAGCATGTTCCCCTAGCTCCTTTCATAGTGTGGTCACAATTCTGTTTAGTGTCTCTTCAGTTGCAGTACCAGGATTGAGCACATTTCTGCCAGCTAAGACTGGCAAGTCTGGAATTCAGTGAGGCAATTCACCTCCCATCTTCTAAATAAAGTAATTATTTTTTTCAGGACTACATTGCTTGTTTAGAATCCTTCATACTATTACAAAATTTTATCATCAGATCATTGTAGTTCTTCAGGAATTTTTAAATGTCATAAAGGACAGGACATAAGGTGAGATACCTAAGCATTCCTGTGGAAACCGCCTTCCCCTTTCTGCATTAGTGCTCTTTTCAGAGCCTCTGTATTTAATCAGGTAGAGATCCAGTATATGGTCTCTGCACTATATTCTCATGAAGTCATCTCGTTTAGTTTCTTGAAATATACCTGTGTAATACATGTTGAAATCCCAAGTGCATTATGTATTCTACATTTTCCTTATGTCCAACTCTCGCATCTCTAAAAAAAATTAAATTTTTTTTTAAAAAGTTGATTTATTTTAGTATCTTTCGCCTATCCAAGGAACATACTTAATGCATTATTTCTGTAACTTGAATTATAATACAAATAATCTACTCTCCTGATCCCTCCTGATTCCTTAGGAGTAATTTGGCCTAATACCCCAATTGTCATCACTAGAACAGCACACTCATGCCAATGAAATATTCTGATCATTTTTAGCCTTATCTATTAATGTTAGCATAGCAACTTGTGCTAATGTATTTTTGTAAATGTCTTACTTTTCATCCAACTAATTTTGCTATAGTTTTGTTGTTAACTGTGAGAAAAAATATAATGTTTCTTGTACCATTTGCTTCTAAAGGAGTTATGTACTGATTTTGTCCAGGAATTCTACAGGACAGTATTGATTGTTTTACATTTCATAGAAGATTTTGAAATTGTGCTTTCTGTTTCAAATGATTCATCATAAGTAAATCAGGATTCCCTTTGCATATTACTGAAATAAAATAAAAACTTAGCTTTACTATTAAAATAAATAGGTGTTGTGACTAGTTGATTTTTATGTTTCCCAATTATTTTCAATTAAAAGTTTTGATCAAGACTCCCTTTTGTTCCCTACCACTAAAACTGAAGGCATATTGTGGCAGAGTCATTTCTTTGACCACCTACCAATGGGCGCATGTATAGAATATTTTAACTACTACTTGATAGTTTTTAAAATTAATTTGATATTTAATATCTGAAAGAAATGATAGCCATGATGACATTTAAATTTTATTAGCCATCATTCGCCTTTCCTGAATATTTTCTGCTCTGCCAACTGTACTAATATGTTAGATTCATTTGAAATTGAGTAACTTTTTGGTAAGTTTGAAGAAATGAAGAAATCTACCAGTCTCCAGAGATCAAGTTATAATGGGAGTGGTTGGTTAAGCCAGTGTTAGCATTTGGTTCAGTCCATTTCCCAATCTTAAGTAGATAGTACAAGTTTGCATGTACGTCTAGTTGTATTTAATCTTTCAAAAGGTGTTGAATACAGTCATGCTTGGTGATGCAACACAATACCTAAAGGCTGGTATTGAGATATGTTTCTTATCCTCTGAAAAGCTTTTCTGACCCAGTAGGCTGTGAACATTAACAATAGCCCTAAAGGCAATCTGCCATGAGTTATTGTAAGTTGATAGCTGCACCTGGATTATTTGTAGCAAAGAAAATTTGCAACATGCTCCACAGTAGTCCAGCCTGTGGAATAGAATGGGATAAGAATCATTTGATGGACAACCAAGATGATATACAAGTCTCATAATAAAATATTTCATAAAAAAGAATTTTATTAATAACACTGATATGATCACAATAAAATCCCCTTGCTGAAGCAATCTCAAATTATGTAAATGGAATAAGATGAAAAAGAGCAAGTAAAAATTATCTGCAACTTAAAAGTGTACTTTGTGAGTGCATAATATCCTTCTGTTCAAATTCCTTCTACAAAAAGCATGGACTCAGAGCAGATGAATTATGAATTTAGAACAAAAATGGATTATTTAATTTAAATGAAACATAGAACTAATTTATTTAGAATATGAGATAAGTGTAGAAAAAGAAGTAGTGTTTGCCAGGTCCTCTCTCCAGCCTCACTCAAAAAAGAAAGTTGAATAATGATTCCATACTGTAACAACATCAAAATTATTATAGACCTCAACACTGGTTTAAAGGTTCAAACTTAAAATAAGTCTTTGTACTTAAAAAAAGTATATCTACTCTATTTAAATATATTTATAATTTAGAAATTATGTTACTGAAAATTTTAACAAAAATAATCATACCCTAAAATATAGTATTTTCTATTACGTCTTTTTTTATGTGAGATAATTGTATATCACGTGCAACCATATGAAATAATACAAGGTATCTTGTGTACCCTTTACCTGGTTTTCCCAAATAGTAACAAACTGCAAAACAAAATACTATCACTATTGGGATATTGATATTGATATGATTCAGTTAAGATACAGAACAGTTCTATCAGTGCAAGGATCCTGCATCTTGCTCTTTTATGGCCATATCTACTCCCTTCTAACTCTTATCTCTCCATAGTCCCTAGCAACCATTAATCATGTTCTCCATATCTATAATTTTATAATATCAAGAATATCATATAATTGAAATTAAATGATATAAAAAACTTTAGGACTGTGTTTTTCCAATTACTACAACTCTATGAAAAGTCATTCAAGTTGTTACCTATATCAGAAGTCCCTTCCATATTATTGCTAAGTAGTTTTTTATGGTACAGATGTACCACAGTTTTTTAAATTACTTACACATGGGTTGTGTTCAGTTCTATCTATTGTTAATAAAGCTGTTATAAACATTAGTGTACAAATTTTATGTGCACGTCTTTATTTCTCTCAGATGAATGCCCAGGACTGCAATTATTGGATCATGTGGTAGTTATGTTTAGTTTCTTAAGAAAATTTCTGTTTTGCAGAATGGCTATACAAAAATGTTTCCATTTCTGCTTTCAAGAGTTTTATCCTTGGTTTTCCAAAGTTTGACTATAATGTATCTTGGTGTAAATTTCTTTAGGTTTTTCCTGTTTGGAATCACTCAGTGTCTTGAATTCATGAGCTTATCTCTTTTTCAAATAAGGAAATGTTTAGACACTATTTCGTAGAGCACCTTTTTTAAGCATCAGAATCTGTTTTTTATTTTTTATTCTAATTTGTTATATATGACAGCAAAATGCATTACAATTCTTATTACACATATAGAGCACAATTTTTCATATCTCTGGTTGTATGCAAAGTATATTCATACCATTCATGTCTCCATACATGTACTTAGGGTAATGATGTCCATCTCATTCCACTGTCTTTTCTACCCTCATGGCCCTTCCCTTTCATTCCAACCCCTTTGCCCTATTTAGAATTTGTCTAATTCTCCCATGCTCCCCCTCAGAACCCCACTATGAATCAGCCTACTTATACCAGAGAAAATATTTGGCATTTGGTTTTCTGAATTTGCCTATCTTCACTTAGCATTATATTCTCCAACTCCATCCATTTACCTGCAAATGCCATCATTTTATTCTTCATAGAGCACTCTTTCAGAGCTATTCTCTTTATTTCCTTTTGGAACTCAAGTTACAAATGGTAGATCTTCCATTATTATCTGCTGTCTCCTAAGTTCCCTATATGTTTTCTCTGTTGCCCAGGTTAGGTCATTTCTATTGTTTTATCTTCAGATTTGCAGATTCTTTCCTCTATCTCCCCCATTTATTAGTGGAATTTTTAAATTTTGATCATTATTTTTTATTTTTTTAGAGAGAGAGAGAGAGACAGACAGAGAGAGAGAAAAATTTTTAATATTTATTGTTTAGTTTTCAGCAGACACAGCATCTTTATTTTATTTGTATGTGGTGCTGAGGATTGAACCCAGGGCCTTGCACATGCCAGGCAAGCGCACAACCGCTTGAGCCACATCCCCAGCCCCCATTATAATTTTTTGTTCTTCCTTATACATTCTATTTATTTGCTGAGACAGTTTTTTCATTCATTTCAAGTGTCTTTATAATTACTTGTTGAAGCATTTTTATGATAGCCAATTTAAAATATTTGTCTTATAATTCTAATATCTCTGTCACCACTATGTTAGTTTCTATTGATTATATTTTCATTCACTTTGAGATTCTTCTTATTCTCATATTGGTGGGTAATTTTTCTTTGAGACATGGAAATTTGGGGCAGAATGTTATGAGACTTTTGATCTCAATTAAACCTTCTGCTTTAGATGATTTCTCTGCTACTGCTTTGGCAGGAGAAGGAGAGATATTGACTCCTTCTTGACAAGTAGGGAGAGAAGTTGAGGCTCCTCAATTAGCCTCCATTGAGTCTCAAGGCGGGAAATTCTTTTCATTAAGGCTGAGAAACAATGATGTTCCTCCTTTACACAAACCCCTCACTGATATCACCATGGCTGGATGGGATAAGAGTACCTTGTTATTGTTTCCAGGTGGATTTCACTGATGCTACAGGGAAAGAAGATTGGTCTCATTACAGCATTGGTCTCATTATGGAATTGGTGAAAGTTGTGACTCTTTACCAAGCTCCACTGACACCACCTAGGTAGGGACAAGAAGGATGCCTCATCACTCCTGGGTGAAGCTAGAAGTCTAGATCCCCTATGGGTTTTTGCTTACCCTGGGGTGTGGAGATGAGGAGGTGACTAAATTTGGAGTATCTATTCCTACTCAGTACTGTTCATAAATAACCAAGAAGTTCTGGGTGCAAGCAGGAAATTTGATTCACTGGACGATAAGTGGAGATGGGAAGTTCATGCTGTAAATACACCTTCTCTCTGAGCAGGTCTAGGATCTGTGTTTGTACTAGAACTGGGTTATAAAGGGATGAAAAGTATATACAAGCTGTCCTCAGAGCTTTTCACAGGAAGGAAAAGAGATTTTCAGTGACCAGGTGCTGCCTCTTCCCTGATTTGGGCATGGCTGAATATGTCACAGCACTGGTGGGCATGTTTGATTTGCCATTATAATGAGCTAAAGGTCATTTGGTAATATGGCATCTGCACCAGATGGAGCCAGTCTGGACTCCCTCACCCTTCAGATATTGGGAATATATAATAAATGGATTCGAGAGCTGGGAGCATGAGGTCGTCCACAAACAGCCACACATTGCTTACTACAGCAAGCAATGCAGCTAGCAGAACAACAGACTATTGGTAATTTGGGGATTCAGGCTGGTGAAAGGGGGATCTTCCTGCTCCCTAACTGGAATGAAAGTCCAAGATTCCTGTGTGAGTTCACAGAAACCACAAAATCCTGACCAAGAAGGATGTTTGAGTGCCCTACTCTTCATTGTAGCTGAGCAAAGGGACCATAATTTTGCTTGGTTTTCCAGTGGTACTGGCTAAAGAAGAGGTAAAGTTTCTTTGTTTGTTTGTTTGTTGCTTTGTTTGTTTTGTTTTTAATTTTCTATCTTTCTAGGCTGCCTCTTTCCTGATATTTTGGATAGACAGAACAGGCTTTGGTTGAAACTTAAAAAAGCTCTGCCAAGGAATAATACCAGTGGAATATTTTGTTTTTCATTTATTGAATAATTATTTGTTTGCATAGTATTAAGCCACGTGTACCTTCCATAATTTTTCTAGTTATGTTTTAAAATAAAAGCAAAATTAAAACCATTTCACTTTAATTGTAGGAGTTCAGACCTCCCAATGACCATACTATTACATTCTCTCAATAATTACTATTCTCTGCCTCGTACCCATTACTTTCTTAAATAGCCTTACCTAAACAAATCTATATCTTCCAGCTCTTTCTGGAGCTCTTCTTAGACAATATCCTGTCCACCTCCCCTTTGCCCTCTCTGTTCCATCTCAAAGACTTACAGTCTCTTTGGATCCATCTCAGAAGTACCAACTTACAATCTACTCTGTGAAAGGATTGCTGGTTCTTGGAGAGAACAACACTCAAATTCATTAATTCATTAAAGATTGACTTAGTATTACTCAAGATACTAGCCTGAGAGGGGCCAGGAAGGAGGAAGTGCAGGGGACTAGCATCCTTTGTTGGCAGCAAGAGGAAATGAGTGAAGAAACAGGGGAGAGAAACCACCTTGTATTTGTCAACAAACTACCAACATCTCATTACTGGCACCAGTTCTGACTAGGAGTGGTGGGAAATGGGGAATGAAAAGAAGCTGAGCATCACTTCAGGAAGAATTTGTATTCTGTGAAAAATACGCTTTTTTTCAGGGAGTGCTCATTGAAAATATTATGGAGGAAAATGGCATACTTAGATTTGCAATTCAATACACACTCAGAGCTCACTGATGATGGGCCTAATCTGCTTTCCTAGGTTCAATTTCCAGTTTTCTAACATGAAGTCCACAAACTTTCATTAGAAAGTTTCATCAGAAACTTTCATTCTTTCCTGAACATAGCCCACATCTTTCCTGCTTGATGATCTTACTCTGGAAAAGCAAGTTCCAGTTTACCTCATCTGAAAAAACACACATGACATTCTTCCAAGGGCAGTGATGGGATTAATGAACTGACTCCTGAACCCATCCAGTTTATCTTTTCTCACTTGGTAGACATACAATATTTTCCTTCCCTCTTGATGATTTACCTAATTATGTGTGGCCCTGAATTATGTGTGGCCCTGATGCAAGATGGCAAACTCCTTAAGACTAGGACTGAATCTAAAGCAGTACTCTAGTGGGGGGGGCATTTTTGTCCATTAAGGGACATATGGTGATACGTGGAGATATTTTTTATCATCTCTGTCTTGATCATATGGTGTTACTGGCTATACATACTAAAACACAGCAGCCTCTTCAAAGAACTGCCCAACCCAAAGTGCCAATGGTGCCAAGGTTTAGAAATCTTCGTTTATTTCATCTTTGTCACTCAGCTAACCATTAGCATTGCACATGACAGAAAGCATTCAAATTTGTTAGAAATGAAATACCTTTGTATTGGTAAATTTATAAGTTACTGTTGGAAAGTTGAAACTAAATTAGAAATGCACATGGTGTAGGAAAAAACATAAGACAGAAGAGTTTATGAATCTTGATTAATTTGGGGAGCACAAATTTCCACTTCTATTTAGAGGTGACCAATTTAAAAGCTAAAGTTCTCTTAATCAGCAAGCTTTTGTAATGAAATGCAGCGGGACTTACTTTTATATCAAAGGAGCTCCCCTGGTAGTTAAAGAATGCAACTGAATACAATTAAAAGATCACTGATAAGCAGAGTGCAGTTCCTTAGCTGTATTCAGGGAGAGAACACTTAATAATCTAGAGACTAGCGACACTTTAATGAGGAGTTTAAACTTATTGGCCCTGCATCTCAGAATTTATCAATACTTATTACCTAGATTGTCATTACAAAGTAATGAGTAAGAATCAAAAGAAAAGTTTGTGATTAGGGAAAAATTACAAATAATCCAACAAGTACTTAAAACTGAAAAGAAGAAAGAACCTATTGATTAACTGGTAACATTAAGCCACATATAGTAAGAATTTAATGTGGAGAAAGGAGCAGAGTTACAGGTAGTACTCAAGGGATTCAACCAAATCCATAGCCTGTTTACCAAACCACAGCCAGATCCAAGACCCAATGACAAAGTACCCATGAGACTGTTCCACTGAATGTATTGGGCAGTGGTAGATAAAAGATTAAGAAATATTCCTGTAGTCTCTATGAAAATGCTCAAAAATCACTGGGCAGTTTTGATTAGCGCAACTAAATCTTTACTAAAGCAAAATAGAAGACCCTACTTTCAGCTAGTATCCTGTATTCTAAAAATATTTTTGACCATAAAAATGAAGATTCTGATTATTCTATTATATAAAGGAGTAGTTCTTGCCTTTACCATGTTATTGCCAATAGCAACACATAATTTACAAAGCAACATGCAAATGTGATAAACTTTCTAATGTATTTTTCAAAAAGAAAGCTAATTCTGTTCATATAGCATCATTGGTTCTCTTCTTTAGATCACTATTTTGTGTGCTGGTTCTGACATCCCATGAGGGGTATCAGGACAGGAAGCATACATGTCCTCTCTTCCAAAATCCAAAAAAAAAGGGAAAGACATGTTGTAGGCCTTTTTCTCCAGCTATTTCTCCCAAGTCCAGTCAAAGCTGCTTCCTCTTCTCTCCCAGGATGACCACCTCTATTTTATCCCACACCAGTTCCCTTCGGTAGACAGTAATAATCTTCCAAAACATGCTTTCTCTCTCAAATCCAAATTGAAGATTTTTCTAACATACTTTTAATGACCCTCTTTGGCTCCAAATATTTCTAAACACTTGCTTCAAATGTTCTTCTCACATCCTGCAGATCATCTCTGTCAGCTAATGTAAAACATCTTCATTAAGCTTATCATGACAGCTACTTTTCCCCCTGTGCTTGAACTCCCTGATTGAAGACTACAGCCTTTCCTAATGTCCTATTCTCCAACTAAATATGATGATGTGGGGTCAGTACTCAGCAGATAATACCTAGCTAAAATGTCATCATAAGTAATCATCACCTCTGAAGATATTTCTTTAAGAATTTGCCCTTGGGCTGGGGATGTGGCTCAAGCAGTAGCGCGCTCGCCTTGCATGCGTGCTGCCCGGTTTCGATCCTCAGCGCCACATACAAACAAAGATGTTGTGTCCGCCAAAAGCTAAAAAATAAATATTAAAATATTCTCTCTCTCTCTCTCTCTCTCTCTCTCTCTCTCTCTCTCTCTCTTTAAAAAAATTTCCCAAACTGAATCACTTTTCTTTAAAACTGTTTTCTTCCTTTCTTTCTTTTTACTTATTAGAAAATTATATCATTAGTTTATTTCTATTGGAGCTCAGAATTAGATTAAAGATATTCCTCATATGATAGAATATGTGTTTTAGTCAGCTTTCTCACTGCTGCAACTAAAGGTCCTGGCTAGAACTATTTTAGGGAAGAAAAATTTATTTGGGGGCTCATGGTTTCAGAGGTCTTAGTCCATAGAAGGCTAGCTCCATTCCTCAGGGCTCAGGTTGAGACAGAACAACATGATGGAAGAGTGTGGCAGAGGGAGTGGCTCACATGATGGTTAGAAAGCAGAGACAGAGGTCTTCACTTGCTAGACATACCTGATAGCCATGGACCTAATGAAGCACTTCTTCCAGCCACACCCCACCTGCCTCCAGTCACCATCCAGTTAATCCCATCAAGGATTGATTTGCTGACTGGGTTAAGGCTATAACTCAATCATTTCTCCTTCAAACCTTGAATTGTCTCACATTTAAGCTTTCAGGGGCACCTCACATCCAAACCATAATATATCTGTCCCTTACCCCCAAAACCTCACACTCATCTGACAATGAAAAATATATTTAGCCCATTCCCAAGAGTCCTCATAGTATCAAAAGTTCTGAGAGTGCTTAAAGTTTAAGTACAAAGTCCTTTCTGAGGCTCAAGGCAATCTCATATTGTAAGCTATTATAAAATTAAAAGCAGTTCATAAGTGTCCAATATATAATGGTAAAGAGTAAACATTTCCATTGACAAACTTAGAGGCATAGAAAAAAGGGGATAGGACCAAAGCAAGACCAAAATCCAACTGGGTAAACAAGTCCTGTAGCTCCATATCCAGCATCTGAGGCACATGGCATCCTAATGTTCCCTCCAAAGGACTTGTGGAGCTCCTCCCCTGTGGGCTTGTTTGTTACAGCCCAAGTGGCCTTTCTGTTGGCGTCTCTCTGCTTGACTTCTACAGCTTTCCTAAGACCATGTCCCAAATAACTGGCATTTCTTACTCTTCAGGGTCTCCACTGCTGCTTCAGCTTCCTCCTCACATCTTCACACCTTGACTTCCCAGGGGGTGCCTACACAAACTCTGACCCTGCTGCACTTTGCCTGGCCTCTCAGGCCTTCCTTTGAAATCTTGGTGGAAGCTTCCATGGGCCCCTAAATCCAGCATCCTGCATTTCTGCAGAACTAGCACCATGTGGTTGATGCCAAGGTCTGCTGCTATCTTGAGCAGTAGCCAAACCTCCAGGAGCCCTGGATGTAGCAGCCTCTGAGTATCTGGGTGGCTGAGCATGTTGAAAAAACTTTTTAGGCCCCCTTGTGCAAGAAGCATGTCCCACTGGTCTCAAGAGAATTTTCACCTTTACTCCCTTGAGCTTGAGATAGATGTGGCCTTGCCCTCAAGCCATCTTTCTTATTGTCTTCAGGAAAAATCTTCAGGATTTCTTTAGTGGCAGTAATGTCTTTAACAATGGCAACTTCCCTAGGCCCAATTTTACTCCTGGCTTTCAAGTCCAAGTTTCTCAAATCTTTCTGCTCTGCTCTGTGCTTCTTAATATCACAATAAACTTTGCCAAAAGCTTCCAGCAATACCCATGGCACTTCCTGAATGTTATGCTTCCTATACATTTCTTCTACCAGATTAAAATCAGCTCCACAGAAAGTCTCAGGACAAGAGCAAAATTCAGACAACATCTCAATCAGTATACAACATAAATGGCCTTTAGTCCAAATTCCAATAGAGTCCTCCTTTTCTGAACCCTCTCTAGTCCTGTCTTCACTGTCCACAGTCCCATTGGCATTCTGGTCTTCTGAGCTCCTGCCAGAATTGGCCATTAAGCTCTCCTTACAACAATCTAAAGCATTTCTAGCTTGTAATGCAAAGCATCTCAAAATTCCTCCCACCAATTCCAAAATGCTCCAAAAGTTTCTGAACCACATGTTCAAGTCAGTCAGAGCAACAACCCCACTCCTTGTACCAATTTCTGTTTTAGTTAGCTTTTCTCGCTGCTATGACAAAAGAACCTGACTAGAACAATTTAGGGAAGAATAGTTTATGTAGGGGCTCATGGTTTCAGAGATCTTTGTCCATAGAAGGCTGTCTCCATTCCTTAGGGCTCTGGTGAGACAGAACATCATGGCTGAAAAGTGTGGCAGAGGGATATAGCTCGATATATGATCAGGTAGCAGAGGGAGAGGTCTTCATTTGCCAGATACAAATATACATACCCCATAGCCATGCAACCCATGAACTACTTCCTCCTGCCACACCCCACCAGACTCCAGTTACCAGTTAATTCTATCAGAGATTAATTTGATGATTAGGTTAAGGATATAACTCAATCTTTTCTTCCCTAAACCTTCCTATATTGTCTCACATGTGAGCTTTCTTTTTGGGGAGGGGACACCAATTCAAACCATAATAATATGAAACAACTCTATTTTATGGGATAGATACCAAATGACATTGCTGCACTCCCTTAAGGCACCAATATCAGTAAGCAAGGGCTTTTCTGACAACTGGGGTCTTTTTACAACATATTTTGGAAGGGATTATAACATACATGCAATCCCAAATTCAGTGCACTGTTATGATACTCATTCCTTACAGGTGTCCATCTCATCCCTTTAACATATCATCTTCATATGTTCAATATGCCCTGGTTCCTGTTACAGGTCTAAATAAGAGTTTTTCTTGCTTACAAAAAGTATATGCAACATACCATGGAATCTCCTTAATATTTTTCTCTTAAGTATTTTTCTGGTGGTCAAGAGGAAAGATCAGTTTCAGAATCTTGGGCCCTGACCTAAAGAAAAGTAAAGCAGAAACTGACTGGCACAAATGTACATGTTAAATCAATTAATGAATGGACATATTTTTTTTTACTTGAAGCTTTAGATTGCCTGGAAATGAACAAATCTTATACATAAACACCAGTGGAAAAATAGAGCAATATATTTATTTGTAAGGCAGATAGACATCCCTGAAATCAAGAATTCACACTGCAGTCAAGATTCAGTCTGATGAACCATTTTGGAACCCTGAATGTGGTTGTTAATTGCTGGTCTTTAAACCATTACCTTGAGTGCTTTGGTCCTGTCTGATGCTTTTGCCTGATGTCTAAAGCATGTCTGTTTTGTTTCAGCTGGCAGGGTTCATCTACGCCTGCTATGTTGTGAAATGTATAACTGAAGAGGAGCACAGCTGTAAGTACTAAAGCTCTATTCTGTTTCTTTCAAGTTCAAAGCTTCTTTACTGCTTCTGACCTAACCTTCCTGGTCTTGAGATAATACCCCTCAACACACCATTAGAAAAGGGAATGAGCTTTTGCTGCCTATCAGGCTAAAATATTTTTATAAAGAAATCAGCATATTGAACAAATGGAGAATCTCTTATTTTGCAAACATAAGTTTTTCTTTTCATTGAAAGGTATTTTAAAAATCTATTCTTGGGCTGGGGTTGTGACTCAGTGGTAGAGAACTTGCCTAGCATGTATGAGGCACTGGATTTGATTCTCAGCGCAATAGATAGATAGATAAATAGATAGATAGATAGATAGATAGATAGATAGATAGATAGATAGAAAGATAGGTAGATAGATAGATGATAGATAAAATAAAGTCCAACAACAACTACAAAATATTTTTTTTAAATCTACTCTTATAACAATTCTAGAGAGAGTATAGAAGGGAGAGTGGGAATGGAAGTGAATTTTAATGTGGTTAATTTGACTGTCTTCTGTTTAATAAACCACTTATTAGATATTAATAACTTGTTAGTTTCACCCAGGACTACAATTCTCAACAATCAACAATTTTCAATAGTTACTAAGATTCTTAGAAGAATTGACTTCAGATTAATTTAGAGAATTGTCTCTGGGAATTCTAATGTTCAAATATCATTTTCATTTCTACAATTTGATACAAATGACTAGAACTTTATGTCAGAATCTCATCATTGAACCTGATTGCTTAATCCTGAGTTAAGGTAGTAGTCTGCTCACACAAACCTCATAGTGGCTCCACTGTTCTCTCCTCTTCAAAACATGGTAAGTGGTAAGTAACCCTAAGGATTTGAATTAGAAGGACCTGAGAAAGGTATTTCTAGGCTCTCTGGGTCCTATCATGGGTAATTGCTAATGCCGCCATATGCATTCTGAGGAAAAATCAGAGTTGGGAGTAGGAAAGGTAGGGGGGTGGGAAGATGAGAATCCACTTCTTTCTTAAATGATGATTTGAGGGGAAACATCCAAAGAGAATTTACTTCTTCTTCACTTTCCAATCATACTGAAAGGAAGAGGGAGTATGAGATGATTAACTTACGGGAGGGAATTTTCAATCATTCTCAGGTAGGATTCTTATACTGTACATAGTTTATAATATTTTGTGTGCAAAAGGAAATGATGATCCTTTCATTAAATAAGCACTTGTAAAATTATCCTTGATGTAAGAAGTGTTACCTAAAATCTTAGGAGATTTTAAGATGGGTAACAAACTCTTACCTCTAAGAACTTGTCATTTAGTGGGAAAAGCAAACCTATGAACAAATAAATATAATAAAACTCCCGATTGGTAGGGGAAGAAAGGAAAGATACCAAGATTTTTTTTTCCATAAATGAGGAACACTCTTGAACTTCAACTTGAAAGAGAGTTATATGTTGGGTAGTGATGTATAAATAAGGTTGCCCAGGAAAACAGTAGAAAAACACTTAGTACATCACAGAGAAAATAATGTGAACAAATTGTATCCTGTGCTAGATGTGGACACCAGAGAAAATTAGAAAGCAAACATGGATGGGATAATAGAAAAGCAATTATGAAAGATTAAGGAATTTGAACTTTGCTTCATATAGTACAATGGCAAATCTATCAGCATGGATAAGAGACTGGGAGGGAGAAATGTTAAGAAAAGGAAAACTTCTTAAGACATAATTAATTTGATTGATATGTGAGATGATGATGATCTGAACTAAAACAAATATTGAAGATGGAGAGGAACTACATCATGATACAAATGACACAAGCTAAGATGATGTGATTGGTAGGGTATGGTAGGGGACTATGGTACAGGAAAAGAAGGAGAGTGGTAGATTCTTAGATGGGTGTCTGGTGTGAATGAATGGGTAGATGGAAATGTCACTTGCAGGAAGTTGAGTGGGGATAAGATAATTAGTTCAACGTGGGCAGGTTGTATTTGCAGTGCCTAAGAGAAGCCATTTAGTTTTCTTAAAGATTAGAAAGTAAAAGATACATGGATTTTAAAATATATGGGCTCCACAAACTATGTTAAGTTCATTCAGATTTTACTCTTCAGTGTCTATATACTAAATCCTAAGAGAGGAAAAGTCTGCAGGTCAGTGTTCAGCTGGAAATTGAGCTTTCCCTGGACTATAATGTTTAACTACATTTCACAATGATGTGGTTCATTTCTTTGGAAAACAATTACTGACTCACCATGTTCCCCCCATACAGATAATCAGCATCTCTCCAGAATTCCTAAACAGCACCTCTCAAAGGGGATCCCAGAAATTCCAGTTGCACAAGATATATTCCCCCACCAAAAAAAAAAAAAAAAATTCCAAAGCCAAGAAAGATCAACACTAAAAATTTAGAAGGTTCTTTTATTTCATTTATTTATATACATTTGTGAGAGTAGTGCATTAAAGATATCTTCCAGGGTCTGGGGTTATGGCTCAGCGGTAAAATGCTCACCTAGCATGTGTGAGGCACTGGGTTCAATCCTCAGTACCACATAAAAATAAATAAATAAAATAAAGGTATGTGTTCAACTACAACATATATATATTTTTAAAAAAGAGAGAGAGAGAGAGAGAAGAAGTCTTCCAGTTGGGCCTGGTAGAACATACCTGTAATCCCAGAGACTGGAGGCTGAAGGAGGAGGATCATAAGTTCAAAGCCAGCCTCAGCAATTTAGCAAGGTCGGTCCTAAGTAACTTGTGAGACCTTGTCTCAAAATAAAAAAATAAAAATGGTTGGAATGTTGCTCATTGGTTAAGCAACCCTGGGTTCAATCCCTAGTACTAAAAGAAAAAAAAAGTTAAACTATTTTCTAATTAAGTTTTGTTTTTACTGTTCGTTATTACTTTAGGTGAGGCAGAGGAGTAAGGATAGACACAGATAAAAGAGAGAAACCAGAAGGAGTTTCATAGTTTTATTATACCTACAGTTACCTGGAGAGAACACAGATAGGGCCACCCAGGGGAAGCAGCAAGGTCAGCCCCCACTCAGAGAGTGAGAGTAGAACTTTTATCTTGGTTCCTGCATGAAGGGATGGGCACAGCATGGTAGGCAGATGAAGGATCCACCAACTGTTATTGAAAGTGGTGGCCCTGTGAAACTCATGTTCCCTGTGACTATTAAAGCATAGAGTTTAGATTTGTCTAAAGTCTCCAGATGATTTAGAGCAAGCCAGGGATACTTGGAAATAGTTATCTTTTGGTAGATGTTACAGCTTCAATTTACAGAAATTAAAAGCCTGGTGAATACAAGTCTCCCCCGTATTTAAACATAGAGCTCTTTCATTAAAAATCTTAATATTCCACAAAATTAGAATTCCTGGGAATGCATCTTAGAGGATTTCTCCCTAAGTCAAATTTTAGCCAAAACCATGTAAATCCAGGGAGATAAGACACCATCAATATTCTTTGTAATATCAATTTTATTGCTCAAGTACCTAAGAAACTTTGCAAAAATTTCCAAAAAAGTAATCTGTATGTCTTTTTACATATTTTGGCAACAATTGCTTATCTCTCTTTACTAATCAAAAAAAAAAAAAAAAAAAAAAACTTCACATAGACAAGTTTCCCAATGTTAGTCTTACTGATTTGCAGGCAAGATATGAAGTCATTTTGTTGTTTATTTGTTTGGGTTTTTTTAATTTTTATATCCAAGTAGACTAACACACATTTTCAATGTTCATGGGACTAGTGAACAACCTGGAAGAGATGCTCAATTAGGGCTGTTCTATGTCCTCTAACTTTTGATGACTAATAGTATGTTAATTTACTTGTAGTCATTCATAAAGAGACAGACAATCAGGAGTATTTGTTGAGTACCCTGCTTTAGGTTATATTTACCATATATTGTTCTGGTCAAGTTCTCTATTCTGTGTTCACCTCCAGACATTGCCTAGACATCTGACTTCTGATGCTCTAAAAAAATTTGAAATTTCTTTCTAACTTTTGGTAGTTACACTACCTTGACCCATAAAATTCTTAGTGAAAGTAAAAATAAAATAGTGCTCTCAGAAAGCAACTCCTGCAGTATGAGAGATGTTTCATATATTTGTAAATGCTCAGGGACCTTATTCTCTGTGTCTACTCTTATCTGCTGTGCTTTTGCAATGAGGCATCCTGATAGGAGTGTACTGGCAAGAGTAGGTGCCAGCTACCTGCTCTCTAAAGGAGTTAAGTTTCCCTTCCTAAGCACCTCATGAGGAGCAGAGGGTAGCTTGGGTTCTGTGCCTTGTGCTGAGAGTGGGCTGCAGAGATAAGGGCCAGTTATGACAGCTGTATAAATAATAGCCTTGAAGCCAGTCTGAGGCTAACCTGCTTTGTCCTTAGTTCTGATATCCAGGCTCACAGCAGCAAATGCACCCAGGAAGCCTCAGAGAAAGAGAAAACTTCAAGGAGCCATGGAGCAAAGATTCAAGTTTAGACTTGAAATAGCAATAAATCACTGTTGAAATTGGAGACAGAGTTAGACCACAGACACACAGATGCCTGAGAATACTTTCTTCTCCTTTTAAACAGTGTCTCATTTAATTTCCTAGATCCCAGTTTAATTTCTGTTTATGTAGATACCATCTTAGTCCACATCGGCTACTATAATAAAACACCGTGAACAAGATGGCTAATAAACAAAAGAAACTTTTTGCTCACAGTTCTGGAGACTGAAGTCCAAGATCAAGGTGCCTGCACATTTGGTGGGGTCTGGTGAGGTCTTGTTTTCTGGATCACAGATCATACTTCCTTGCCATGTCCTCACATTTTGGAAGGGGAGCTCTCTGGGGCCTCTTTTCTGAGGACACTAAACCTATTCATGAACCCTTATGACTTAATCACCTCCCAAAGCACCATCATGTTGCTGATTAGGTTTCAACATACGAATCTTAGGGAAATGCAAACATTTAGTAGACACTTTAAGGTAATTTCTTTTTCCCATGAAAAGGACTGGACCTTGATATTTTCGTCTTTGACCCTTGTGTTATCTAAACTAGAGCTGTAGCCTGGCAAGCTAGTTGAGTGTGCAAAATCACGGAACACCACTGCCATCTGCTGTGCCTGCCAGAATACCACACCCACCCTCAAAGCACAGATTCCAAATAGAAAGATAGGGATATCACCTCCACCACTGCCTGGCTAGTGATCAGTAGAGCTGCCATAACTGCACACTCCAGTCTGAGGAATTTGAACAACAGCAACTCAGTTTTAGCCTTGTGAAATTATGTAATTTTAATCACCTCTCCAAAATTGTTTCAATCTTTAAATACAGTCATACCAGGAACTAGGTCTCCAATTTATGAATTGAGGCAGGGGATACATATTGCAGTTCATAAAACCACATCCAAGCACACAGCCTACCCCCCACACACACACATACCATGTGCTTCCTGGACATTTGAAAATATCTGTAGAGCTAGCCTCCCCTTGCTGATGTATCAAATGCCAATGGGTCAGGGCTTCAGAGCTGTAATGCTGTCTCAGTGCCTGCATGCCCACTGCCCACTGAGAATAGTTACTTACAGGAGCCCCCAGCTAACACCTCCTGCTATGGGATGCTCTGCCTTCAGATGAGTAGTTACTCACCAGAAAGAGACCCCTGCTCTGGCAGGGGTGCTGTAACCAGTGAACCTTATTTGAGCAGGGCAACCCTGCAACACACTTTTATAAATTTGTTCATGACAAGACAGCAATCGATCTTGGGAGGAAAAGCTTACTCCAGGACACCAGGCAGCCATGCTGTACTGTGTTTGTGGCAGAGATCTTCACTGCACCAATCTGTCACTAGGCGTGATGAGTTTTCTTTGCAGCTCCCAGTCTTTTCTATTCCTCTATACTTATTCTCTTTTATTACAGTATTTGAAAAAAAGAAATTTTCAGAGATTCCTGGTCTGGTATGTTTTTTAATCATATATGTAATTCTTCTGTCTCACTTCATCCCCAGCTCTTCTGTGCACCAGTGGGATATCCACTTCAGTGACAGAATTGAGAATTTTTCTTTATGCTTTGTTAGCATTGTTAACAATTAAAAAAAAATCCATACAGCAATGGAAAATGTCCCTAATTCATGAAAGGAAAAAAATTCTTTGTCATATTATTTCTCGACTTTTGTTATGTTTCCTTAGCAAATTTTTTCTTAATAGTTAAACTCAAGATTGGTCCTCTTGCAAATGAATTCAGTTTTCTAAGTACAGTCTGTCTTCCATACACATGGTTGCAACCAACCAGAGATCAGAAATATTTGGCAAAATTTTTCCATCTATGCTGCATTCCCCAAATAACACAGAATAAAAAGCATTTATGTAGTATTTACGTTTTATTAGATATTATAAGTAATCTAGAGATGACAAAGTATACAGGAGGTTATTGTAGATTATATACAAATACTGTCACACTTTATCTAAGGGACTTGAGCATCCATGGATTTTGGCATCCACAGGAGGGTCCTGGAGCCAATGTTCTAGAGCTACTGAGAGGGGACTGTAATCACTATCTTTTCTAAAAAAGATTCAACATATTTGCAAATGTTACTAACTATTGAAATCATCTAGGAAAAGACATGAAATTTCATTTAAAAATATATACTCGGGAAATAGTTTTCAAAGCAATATTTTAAAAAAAAATGAATTCCGGATGTTTAGACTTAGAATTAGACAGGTACATGTAACCACACACCAAGCACAAATAAATGAAAACCTGTCTTGGGGTTATCTGAAATCAAGTGGCCTAGGGATCAAAGTCAAAGGCAATTTATAGAATCTCTCATTTGGAAAAAAAAAAGCACAGAAAATTACTCACTTCTCTTGGGATAAGAATTTTATGTTACTTTTGTCTGATTTTTCTTCTGAAACCTGCTGGCCAACACATCTACTTATTGAACTATGTTCTGTATGTTTTGATCATTTCTCCAGTTTCAGAATCACTAAATTTGAATGCTGTTCTTTGAACAGTCACTCACCACTGCCTAGGGAAAGGGTGAACAGGAGATCAAGGATATCTGTACCTCCCTGTAAAAATAACCTTTCTTCCTGGTTACAGAGTAATGTAGGTTTAATGCAGAAAGTACGGAAAATAAAGATAGAACAAGGGGGAGAAAAGAAAATGAAGATGATCCAGTTCAGTCCTGATTCTCAGTTAACACATTAGCGTATGTCTCCTGGTTTTGATTAGCTGCCTTCCTTGTTGCCTCCCTATTTATCACCTGTCATTCCTCCTATCAGGCTGTTAGGACTACTACATTCTGTTTGGTAACCCGAGCTTGCTTTCTGGTTATTTATAAATCACTCTTCATTCTCATGGCCCTGTCAACAGGTAGATTGTAAAAATAATGTGTTTATTTCACTTATTGAGTCTCATACTAGTCTTATACTCAAACAACCAAATGAAGGAGTAACATGTATTGTTTTATGTTATTGTTTTATATCTCTTTAAAACAACTATTTTAGGAATTTCAAGGTGACTGAGTGAAACAGTTTCATCCATATCCACTAGTTTCCCATCAAACTCAAACTTGCCTTTTCTTTCCTCATCTCTGAACAAGATCACATATTGGTCCAGACTTTGAATGCCACTAACCTCTAGCTACTCTCTGCAGAAACCTAGTGGGATCACAATGCAAGGAGATGTCACCTTTTCCACTCCCCTATCACAAGGATTGAAGTTCTGCATTTAATTTTATATCCTTTGGTTCTGCATAACATTTCTTTTGAACTACGAATTCTTCAGGGTTTAAAATGATAGAAAACTATGGCCTTCTACTCTTGTTTCAAAGCCTTAATTTTATAGACCCATAAAGATTAAGTCACTTTCCCAAAGTCACTGAGCTTATTTGTGAACTTCTGACATCCCATAGTACATCTGACTCCTCAGAATAAATAAGTATTAGAGGTGCCATTAGGATCCACACATGTCATTCTCTGCTGTATCTTCAGTAATGAGCACATCTCAACCTGGAGGAAGACACAGTAAGATTCTGGGCCACATGTGAATTAATCACTTGGCTCTCCACAAACATTTCTTGGACTGTATGGAAACTGACAAGAAAATGTGACTTCTCCTTAGATCTCAGCTTATTCTAAACTAAATGAACAACCTATTAGAGCAAAGCATCTTTTTTTTTCATTTTCTGCATAAATGGAAGAAAAGAGGGAGAAATATGTGCTGTAGATGGCTACACATGCATATCCCTGCTGCCAATCACACGCAAGTTCCTATCAGTGATAATGGTGTTCTCTAAAGAGAAACATCATTTTTATATTGTCTCCAAAATTAGCTAGCACTGGTCTCTTTTTCAGCCTTCTATCAAATTGCTCCCTCTTGTGGTCCCTTAAAACACATGAGTTCTATGTCTAAATTTGTCCATTCAATTTGAGGATGGTTCTTCAACAATCATTTCTTTTTTCTCTTTTCTCATAATATCTCCTCCATGATACCATATTGCTTTCACTCACACAAACACACACATAAACATATGCATGCATACCATGTTCATCTTTAAATAAATCTAATCTTTCCAAGTCAAAAATATTAAGGAAAAGAAACTGATTTATTCTCTGTTGATTTAGAATAATCAGGGCTTGGCTTCTAAAGCACTGGTACCGAAGTGACACTATTCAGATAAGCAAAGGGGGACTCTTAACTGAGCTGTATAAAAGAGGTATTTTATGCAGAAGATACCTGTCAGGGTGAACTGAAATTATCCTGTAGATGCGAAATATTCACGACGTTTTGATCAGCCTCAATAGAAAAGAAAGCCAGAGTCTGTGATGGAAAGAGAAGGGGTGCCATTTACAGGAATGATTGATAGAAAAATCTTCCATTTTGATCATTTCACTTCTTCCAGTTGTGCAGACACCACCCACCCGTGGTGGCTGTTCTGTGCTTGTCACCTCACCAACTCCCTCTACACTCACAGAGATAACGACACAAAGAAGAAAGTAGCCAAGCTACAGAAAAATGGGATTTTTTTTTAGCACCATAATGTTGATAAACATGCTCACAAAATAAAGTCACTAAGATCTCCTCTTAAAAGAAAAAAAAATGCAAACAAGACAAAGGTAGCCCAGGAAATAGAATGCTCTCTAAAAGCCCTCCAGATAAGAAACAGGCTGAGAAGATGACCTCAGTTTTTGATGAATGATGTTGGTGGGTGTCCACTTCGTTACACCAGGTGTGTTTAGTTTGGGATTTGGCATCTAAGAGAAAAGAAAGCTGGGCTTGGCTATCTCCTTCTTAATATCTGGAGGACAGAGAAACACAATCTCCAAATACTGTCCTCAGGCAGGCAGAATGAAAACACCTTAGCCTTACATGCAGGAGCTGAAAGGGAGATTTGTCAACAGCAAGCCAGTGCAAACCCTCAATCCTGTGTGACATTTAAGTGAGGTCACTCCAGCAGAGGATACACAGAAAGGCCTCTGCGATGATTGGTTGGCATCGTGTGGCAGGGAATGAAAGAGAAACAAACTTAAAACTCACAGGAGGTGTGATTTGTTTAAATAATAGAAAGTAATTAGGCTGAAGACAAAAATCAGTGATGGCATTTTATAATTACGATTAATTTAAAGGTTAATTTCCTTTGGTGCAAAAATCTTATTTAAAACATTTACCAGGAAAAGAAATTAGGATGTTACTATCAAGAGGCATACAACACTTCTGGGAATCCATGCCTATTATCACATGAAAATTAGGTTAGGTCCAGTGTAGGAATTTCAATTCATTTTTATGTATCATAGGTGGTAGCCAGACCTCAGAGCCAGCAGGGTTGGCTAGGGCAGGCAGTGTAAAATTTGCATTTGTTTGTTTGTTTGTTTATAGGATTAATTGCAAATGTTCCCAACAAAGGAGCCTAGTTTATACATGAACAATCCTGACACAAGAAGAAAATTGGATATGGATTGCTGCCTTTGTAACTAATGAAGTTGATGTCAAAGAAATCCCCAAGAGTGGGGCTGCAAAGGGAAGCACCCAGGCCCACATTCATACTCCATCATCACTGAGTTAAATTGGATGGGGGACAGTACTTCTGAGGGCCCCAACCCTGTCAAATCCTACTCTCCCTTCCCAGTCTGACATTTTTTTCAATTACTCTTTTCCCACTGGGAATTGTCATGCCTCAGGTTCCAAATGTCATATGCACTCATTCATGTGTATCCATGCAGGATTGCTTTCAGAACACCCCTGGCCCCAGGGCTACCAAAGTCTATGGATGTTCAAGTCCCTTATATAAAATGGCATAGCATTTGCCTATAACCTACACAATCCTCTAGTATATTTTAAATAATCTTTAGAATACTTATAATACCTAATAAAATGTAAATGCTATGTAAATAGTTGCTGTATTATATTATTTAGCAAATAATGACAAAAATAAACAAATCTTGGGGGCTGGAATTGGGGCTCAGTGCTAGAGTGCTCGCCTAGCATGCATGAGGCACTGGGTTCGATCCTCAGCACCACATAAAAACAAAATAATGTGTCCACCTAAAACTAAAGATACATAAATAAATAAATATTTTGAAAAATCTCTACATGTTCAGTAGAGACACAACTTTTTCTCCCCAAGTTTTCATTCCATGATTGGTAATATCCATGAATGTAGAACTCTTGGATTTGGAGAACTGACTGTATACATATCTTCTATTCAGCAGCTCAACTCCCAGAAAATTTGCATAGTAAAATCAATGCATGATAGTAACAGCCAGATGGCAATAACTCCTTTGCACGATTTTTCCCCATTCACTATGTTTTTACAGATATGCTCATTTTAAACAGTTTATTGCTACCATTGATATGTAAACCAATCCTAGAAATATAGAATTTGCAGAATCATAGATCTATGAACAATCTTAGCAATCTCTTACTTTTTTTGTTGATGATCAGGAAACTTGAGTTGTCTTGCAGAAAGTCAAACAACCATTAGAGGCAGAAGTGGCCTGAATTATTATAAGCCTCCCAATTATTAGTATATTTTCCTATGTACTTTGCTTGAATATCCAGATAGATTCTTCCAACAAATATTTATTGAGCAGCTACTCTGTGGCAGTCATCAGGGATGAAGCAGAGAACCACATAGATACACTCTTTGCCTTAATAATGACTGTGGTGTAGCACACAATTCCAATAGAAAGAGGAATGAAAAAAAAAAGAAACCACAGAAATGCAGACAAAGAAAGTAGGGTACCATAAGAATGCACTGCAAGAGAATCTCATGTAGTTTAGAAGAAGAGGACATTCCTTCCTGAGGAAGTGACACTTCAGATAAAACTGAAGGACAAGTCAGAAAGATATATAGGTTTTTAATAAACTAGGCACATCTTTTTAAGAGAAAACTACATTTTTACTGTTTGTGCCCATGTTGACTAGATGTACACCATATTTCACACAAGTACAATTTTAAATGTTTTTAATGAGTTCAAAATAACAAATCTAGTTTCAATCCGCTCATGTATCAATAAAATGCTAAGAGTAATCATAGGACATTCTCATTCCTGAAACTGCTACTCTTGTTCTACTAAGATGATTATGATTCATTTAGGCTCAGGCGTTTTGTGATTTTTCTACTCTGGAGGCTGAAAAAAATGATAAAAAGATAATGTCAGCAAAAATTACAAGGTGAGGAATATTTCTCTAATGAGTGATTATAGCATGCATGTTTATTTTTTTATTCCCCTAAATATACATATGTTAATGCGTCCATGATCTTAACTAAAACTGCTACATTTAAATGGTTTGTGCATTCTAAATATATCCTGGATGTCAGCTGAGAAGACATGCCAAGTCCTGTCTAACTAGCTCACCTATAACTGTAATAACTGCTGTTCCCTCCAATTTTGTCTGAAAGGCATGTCATATATAATTGGAAGCAATTCTACCAGGGTAGAGCAATACAGAGAATCCAATCCATCCCAGTGGTGTGACACAAAGTGAGCCCAGACATATTGAAGGTGAACTTGACTTAGTTGCTTCATCCTGTTCTGCATGCTTCTCCACATTTATGGAAAGTATCAAAGATATCTGGATATGCAATCTTCCAACTCTTGCTTTACAATTTCTTCAGCTTCTCAGCTCTACCCCACCTCATACCACTCACTTCATCCACCCGCTTCAAGTTCTTCATCATGGAAGGATATACTGGGATCACCTTCAGTATGGTGGTAGAAGGTTTATCTAAGACCACCTGTTCTTGAAATTCTCCAACCAGCTGTAGACTCCCATCTTTTCCTTTCATTCTTCTGCCTCCTTCCTGAAAGAGGTGTCTTCACCGCTATTTGGGAGCTTCCTTGCACCAGAACCCTGGGCTTTCTCCTGCCTCCCATCTTCCTACCCTTCATCTGTCCCCAGGGTTGGCAAAAGTGGTGGTACTCCCATAACCCTACCTCCATGCTTGGCTTTTCAACATCCATGCCTGAGGAGGCTCAGATTCCATTTCTCCACTTCTCATCCTGGGTAGTTTCCCAATGCTGGAAAGTCACTATGCCCCACTGCCTATGTGTACTTGCTTCACCCAGCTGGACGCTGGTCCTACTTAACAGTGCTTTCTACTCTTTGGCCCACAGTGTGCCACACTCTCCATGGGACCTGTTCCTAACCTTTCCAGCCTCCATAAAGCAAATACTCAAATCTGAGAAAGTCAGTGCTATCAAACAAAAACTCTTTCAATTTCTCCTCCAGAACTCAATACTTCTCTACATTGATGATTATTCTTTTGCCTCTTTAAAACTGTGCCCAAATCTGAGAAGAACAGGTAAGATTTTCCCCTGCAAAGTAATTCATCCACTGAACTTGACCTTCTGCCTGCCTAATCCAGGATGCAGGTCTTTCCGTGTCCTTATTCTCAACTACTCCTTTGGACAGCTTCCTTTGCTGATATATTTGTTAGGCTTCAAGGACCCAAACACCAGATTGGTCCTCCCTCTCTGTGTCCTTTCTGATAATGTGCAAGGTGATTTCCAAAAATATTTGAAATATGGAAACTCAGTTCTATGTATTTGGGTTTTAGTATAAAATATCTTTCTGTTTTTTTGTTTGTTTTTGTTTTTACATTAGGCCACATGGGGTATTTTATTGCTTGTCAGACTATATAGTTAACCAACTAAGTAGTGTCTAAAGGATCTCCATAGACCTGCTCAGTTCTCCTCAGCTTCTGTTGATGGCTTCCTCTCTTACATTCCTAGCAGTACAGAGTTCTTACATTTAATTTTTTTTTCTCCATCTAGTCTCCTGGACTACATAATTCTAATCACATTAGTAAATAGCCTAAATATACATTTTAAAGCATAATTCCAACCAACCCTCTTGTATAAATCCTTTTTCCAAAAAAGATGGGACCCTGAATCTAAACATAATGTTTTTTTAATATTTTTTAGTTGTTGCTAGACCTTTATTTTATTTATACCTGGTGCTGAGAATTAAACTCAGTGCCTCACCCATGCCAGGCAAGTGCGCTACCACTGAGCCACAGCTTCAGCCCCCATAATATGTTTTTATTAGTTCTTTTTATATACATATGACAATAGAGTTTAATTTGATTTATTATACATATATGGAGTATAACTTATTCTAATTAGAATTCCATTCTTCCAGTTGTACATGATGGGGAATTTCCCTGGTTGTGTATTCATATATGAGCATTGAACATAGTTATGTCTGATTCACTCTACTGTCTTTCCTATTCCCATCCCTCCTCCCTTCCCTTCATTCCCCTTTGTCTAATTCAATGAACTTCTATTCTTCCCTCCCAACTCCTTATTGTGTGTTAGCACCCATATATCAGAGAGAACATTCGGCCTTTGGCTTTGGGGGATTGGCTTATTTCACTTATCATGATAGTCTTCAGATCCATTGATTTACCAGCAAATGACATAATTTTATTTTTCATTTATAGATGAGTGATATTTCTTTGCGCATATATACCACATTTTCTCTATTCATTTAGTGGCTCCATAGCTTAGCTATTGTGAGTTGAGCTGCTACAAATACTGATGGCTGTATCACTGTAATATGCTGATTTTAAGTCCTTTAGGTTTAAACCAAAGAGCGGGATAGCTGAGTCAAATGGTGCTTCATTCCAAGTTTTCTGAGGAATCTCCATACTGCTTTCCATAATGGTTTCACCAATTTGCAGTCCCACCAATAATGTATGAGTGAAGTTTTTCCCCACGTTCTCGCCAACATTTATTGTTACATATATTCTTGATAACTGACTCCAAAGCCTCCAATTTTTTGCTACCTCATAGCTTCCCTGTGATATATCCAATGATAGCATTCTATTATTAGAAGACAATCTAATATTAAGATTCTGTCCTCAACAAAAAACTCTCATGTATTTCTTACAATCCCTAGGTATTGCTTTTCCTGAGAATTGGCAGAGACAAGAACAACCTGACAAAATCTTTTTTTTTTCTAGTGGAAATTATATTTCCTTTTTACTAGGTCTTTGGAACTAAAAGCTTAAAGCGTTTTTTCAAAGATATTTTAACTAAATAAATATTTTATTTACTATGACACCTTGGTACTGCTTTGGGCCTTCATTTTTTTCAACATGTGCATATGTATTACCAAGTTTACAATAATAAGGATCTGATTCTGAGACAACTAAGAGGGAAACATGGAAAATAAGATCCTAAGACCTTGAAAAACATATCTGACAAGATGGTTAGGAAGTGAAGCTTCTGCCGGATTTAGCTAATCAGACTCATTTCATTCAACGTGTACTTTATCTGCTAGAAACCCTTAGTAGCCTCACACTTTAGTGATCTTTCAGACCACTACAAGATTAAGTGCTCCTACAAAGGACTGTGTTTTCCTAATGGTGGGGGTAGGGAGAACTCACTCTCCAGTAGGAGATTTTAGTCCAGGCTGAAAACCCCAAGCTCACCCAGTCAGCTTTAGCTGCTGCCACCACGTCTGTGTGGGAAGAAGGCTATTTTTTTCCATTTGGCCTACGGTTAGTTGTATTTTAAATTCCTTTTGTGCAAGTTGAGTAAGTACCATTAAAATTCATACCTGCAGAGGTAATGGATAGGCACTCTATTTTCATAGGCCCACACAAATTCTTTAACGTCCTTCAATGAGTTCTTCTAAATATTTAGGCTTAGTTTTCTGTGAACTGCCTTTTCAATTTTTCCCTCTTGGTTTTTTTCAGCCCTGTCTCTAAAAGAGTGTTGACTAGTGGCTTTGTCATTAGTAACCAAGGGACAATTTTATATTACAATACCTCGCTGCCAACATGTATTTAAAAAGGCAGCTTTAGGTTTGCTGAATTCTGTGTTCATGATTTAAAGGTTTAAATAAAACAGAGATTCACCACAGGGAATATATTTTATTAAAGAATATTTATTCATGAAACATTTTTCTCTTATTCTATTATTTCTGAATTCTACGATTACTAACATGATTAAGTTGTAGCAATTTAACTGATATGGCATTTTACTAATTTAAAATAATTGGATTTCCCTGTGCCTCCATAGGTCAGTAGATATGAACATACCCAGATTGCAGATAGGAAAACTAAGGCTAAGAGAAAACCCTGTAGCCACACTTGCAAAGAAAATGATAACATTCCTGAGTTGTCTTTTGTAAATGATTGATATGTCTGATACCTTGATTGTGGTGATGGTTTCATAGGTATGCAAATACCAAACTCCTCAAACTGTATATATAAAGTATGTGTGGATTTTGTATATCAACTACAACTCAAAAAAGCTATTTTTTTAAAATCCTGAGTTGTCTTTGAAGGGTCAAAGATAAACTCCTCCAATGAGGCAATGATTGAACAAATGCAAGCTCTATTACCTTGTCACTCTCTGCCTAGTTGTGAGTCTCTGCTTAGGATGCCACAAACTATCCAGAAAGAGAATCATGTATTTCCTACCAATGATTAACATTTGTGATGCTGTATGGCATTCATTAATGAATGACCCTCTCAACCTAGCCATGTTAATGCTAAAGCACATCCTAGCCTCTTTTCTTCCACCATCCTTGACCAGAAAAGTTGCAGAGGTGGCTTCTTACCATTGATATCCAAAAAGATTCTATTGTTTATCTCAAAGCACTTAACTGACAACTAACACTCCAAATCTTCTATGAAATATTTTCGCTTTTCTTACATCATTCAAGACCTTGTGGAAGAAAGGATAAAAACACTCAATCCAATTTCATCTGGAAATTTTGCTAGCATCTTCCATGCACTGATCAAGTGCCTTATTTTCCTTTGCAGCATAAAGGGTCTATGGAGTTCATTCAGTAAATATGAATTGAGTGTCATCCATGAGCCAAATATTGTTCTGAGTTCCCAGGCTATTGTCATAAACAATAAACAACAAAGAACAGTAAATCACGTGCAGCTTACATCATAGTGGCAGAGGCAATCGACAAACAAATAGATTTATAATATGTCAGGTAGAGATAGGTTGCAATGAAGCAAATAAAGCTAAGTGAGAAAACAGAAATTCATCTCTAAAATCTCAGCAAGTCCCCAATTCACCTTGCACCAATTACATTTATTTTTTCCCTTTTCCTGGACTTTGCCAATTGGGTGCCACTTATAACTTAAAAACTGCATTTCCAAAAGGAAGCCAGACACCAGCTTCTTCCTGACATTCTTTTTTGTTCTGTTGAAAGAGGCAACATTACCCTAACAAAAAAACCTTCTGAGAATCAACCTTGACTCTTTCCTTCCCCTCCCCTTCTTCATGTTCAAACACTATATGTTTCATGTGTTCTACCTCGTTGTCTATTTATTTTGCATTCATTGACATCTTTCCTTTCTCATCCTCCTAATTCTAACTCAGGACTTCAACAACTCCCCTTTCACATTTTCTATTGAGCCTTGAAGTGTAACACAGACAATATGACACATTGAAATAAAGAAAACATCCCTTATTACTTTGCAAAAACCTCACTGTAATAAGAGTGATGCAAGATGGTGCTGATAATAAACAAACAATTTTCAGAAGGAAGGACTACTTGAGTGCTTATGTGGTGGCTTGCATCATTTATTAGACAAAAGCCAATGAACTAAGCCTTTAGTTGCACCTGCCTCATCGCCTTGCGAGACATATTGCAGAACTCACAACACGTCATTGGTAACTGTCACTGGTGGATACACCCCAGTGGCAACTGGGCCAGTCACTGTTCACATCACAATATTTCTAGAATATTAGATTGGAGATAAGGAGGAGACAAAAAGAGCAAAAAATTCCAGGAACACAAAAAATGATGCTGGAGAATAAATAATAAAAGAAGACCCTATAATCTGTAGAGAACACAAAAGAAATACTCAAAACTTTTGGCAAATAATGTGGAAAGAAAATAAAATTCTAAAGATTTTATATTTAATCCAATGCGTGACTTGAAACCTTGGATCATCTTTGAAAACGTTCCAGGAATTTACTAGAATGGCAAGAGTGAAAGCAGAATATACTTGGAAGGAAAGAAAATACCTGACTTCTAGTCCTGTCCTCTGCTGTTTACTACCTCCAGCAATAAACCTGTATTCATTTGTAAAATGAAGATAATTATTCCTACCCACCTGACAGTAATATTGTAAAGATAAATGATATCTCTTGAAAGAGCTTTAGGCACTATTAAACACTTCACAATTGTTGGGAATGTATTTTATTTTTCTTTTCAGAAATTAAAGAGATCTTTATTGATAAAAGATACTCTTTTTCAAAATAATGCAGAGGTGGGCTATGACCCCACATGTAACTCTTTTCATAATTACCTGGAGAAGGATCTATCAGCTGTTTCATAATCCCTATTGCTCAGAAAAATTTTACAGTAAGCAGTAGCTCCTATAAAGCCTGAAGAAACATTTAAAATAAATTGAGAACAGATCAAAGTGGTATTAAAGATATCTTTAAAACGTAAGCCAACCCCAGTATTTCAATTTTTTGAGAGTAATAAGGCCATTTCATCCACCTCTGCTCACCACCCATGTGGCATCCTAAAGCATTCCATAAGGCACTGAAAGACCCTTTGTAAAAGGGTTCAGAGATCAGGTTTACCTAGCTGATTCACTTTGGTCTTAATGGTGGTCAACTGGTTACAGCTGATTTCTATTCCTCCCTAAAGTCACTTAGAAAGACATCCAAACAATTACTGCGAACCAAATGCACATGGAAATTGGTCATGCACAATTTCCTAGGCTGTTAACTCTGGCATGTATTTCATGTAAACTATAGAAAATATGCCCTGTGCTACTGGCTTAAATTTGAATGTCCCCTCCAGGGTTAAATAGTGAAAATCACCCTGGTTATATTCAGAGCCTCTTCTTTTTCTCATCTTCATGGTGGATCTCTGACTGTTGGAACATTTTCCATGATCCAGTCCAACTGAACACTCAGAAGAATCTGGAAAATTGGGCTCCTTCCTTTGGAGTTTGTGTTCTCCTCCCCAACTGGGTAGCTATGAGCCAGTTCTACCCACATTCCCAACATACAGATCATGGCAAATAAAGAGCAAGCCCCAGAGGATTCAAACTACATTAAAGTTTAGGCACTATTAGTGTTCAGGATATTCATGTTCAGGACACACCCTAAGTCCTTCCTGGCCTCCCCCTGTGTCTTAGGGAGGTCTGCATTGTGTCTTACTCAGCTTTAGTCCCCACTTTTGGTCCTACTTCCATCTTTTGAACTTGAAGATTTATCTTATTTCCTCAGGTACTCCATCCCTAGGGGTACTCCAAAATCTTTGGTTCATAATCACCGTCTGGCTTATCTGCAGTCTCTGGGAACAAGCTAATGAAATATCTCAAAACAACAACAATAACAATAATACAATAAATCTGGATCTCAATTTCATTGAGACCTTATTGCTTATTTCTGTCCTTCATCTACTGTGGCCCACTCTATTTTCTAGCACCAAAGTCATGAAGCTTTAACCCTGGGAATAATTCTCAGGAATCTTGTTCATAATGAAGTCCGTTGTTTGGCAAGAGCTCACCCTAAAAATGGGAATTCAAGCAATAAAGCACTAGTCTTAAAAAAAAATTCTCAAAGTACAAACTGTCAATAGTGTTGCCATTTAATTATTGTACAGCTCTTCTGATATTGTCTATATAAGCTAAAATTCAAGTGCGAACAATGTATAAAACAATAGAAATTCACTTTTAAAATTTTTCTTCTATAAAATTAAATACATGGTAAAGTTCCAAAGCTGTCACCAATTTAGAATTTGTAACCTGCCTAAGATAACACAACCATCAGGTAGACCAAATAGTACTTAAACTCATATCCTCCTAATATCAGGATCTCTCCACTTCTGATAAGGAAAAAGAGGCTATCTACTTCACAAAAAGTGTTTCTCACCACTTCCTCACCAACACTTATTGTTGCTTATATTCTTAATAGCTTCCACTCTGACTGGAGTGGTAGGACTGCAAATTGGTGCAGATAATCTGGAAAGCAGTATGGAAATTCCTTGGAAAACTGGGAATGGAACCTCCATTTGACCCAGCTATCCCACTCTTCAGTCTATACCCAAAGGACTTAAAAACAGCATACTACAGGGACACAGCCACATCAATGTTTATAGCAGCATAATTCACCATAGCTAAATTATGGAACCAACCCAGATGCCCTTCAGTAGATGAATGGATAGGGAAACTTTGGTATATATACACAATGGAACATTACTCAGCACTAAAGGAGAGTAAAATCATGCATGTGCAGGTAAATGGATGAAGTTGGAGAATATAATGCTAAGTGAAGCAAGCCAACCCCAGAAAAACAAAGGCCAAATGTTTTCTTTGATATGTAGATGCATAATGGCAATTGTGTGTGGGGAGGTCAAGGGATGAATGGAGGAACTTCAGGTAGAACAAAGGGAAGAAGGAAAAGAGGGGACAAGGGGGTAGGAATGATGGTGGAATGAGTTAGATATCATTACCCTAAGTACATGTATAAGACAATAATGGTGTGAAAATACTTTGTATACAATCAGTGTCTTGAAAAATTGGGCTCTATATGTGTAATATGAAATGAATTGCATTCTGCCATTGTGTATAACAAATCAGAATAAATTTTTTAAAAAAGTATTTCTCATGATTAAAAGAAACCAACAAGTAGTAAGGTACAGTGGTTCATGCCTATAATCCCAACAACTCAGGAGGCTGAGGCAAGAGAATTCCAAGTTTGAGGTCAGTCTCAGCAACTTAGTGAGGCCCTCAGCAACTTTGAGAGACTCTGTCTCAAAAGTTAAAAAAAAAAAAAAAGGCTAGGGATATGGCTCAGTGGTAAAAAAAAAAAAAAAAAAAAAAAAACCACCTCTGGGTTCAATCACCAGTACCAAAAAAATATAGAAATAAATAAAAAACTTAGAGGAAACTTAAATGTATATTATCCTGTGAGATATATATATATATATATATATATATATATATATATATGATTTCAACTCTATGACACTTGTGATAGATAAAATTATGGAGACAGTGAAAAATAGTGATTACCAAAGGATGATGGGGAGGGAGACATGGTTAGATAGAACACAGAGTATTTTTTTCTTTTGTTTTCTTTTTAAAGAGAGAGAGAGAGAGAGAGAGAGAGAGAATTTTTAATTTTTTTAGTTCTCGGCAGACACAACATCTTTGTATGTGGTGCTGAGGATCGAACCCGGGGACGCACGCATGCCAGTCAAGCATGCTTCCGCTTGAGCCACATCCCCAGCCCCAACACAGAGTATTTTTAAGACAAGAAGTCTATTTTGATAGTATAATAGTGGATACATGCCACACACTTGCCAAAACCAATAGAATTTGCAACACCAAGAGTAAAGACCAATGTCAACGATGGGCTTGGGGTGATAATCATGTGTCAACATAGATTCATCACTTGTAACTCCATCTCTGATAGATATGTTGATAGTAACAGAGGCCATGCATATATAAGGCAGGACCTTGAGGAATCTCTGTATTTTTGCTAAATTTTGCAAAAGCACAAATTAAATTAACCTAAAATGCTCTAAAAAATATGATCTTTTTTTTTTTAATGGGAAAAGGCTTCCTCAAAGCACAGATATCACAGACTTTATGTTACATTGCCCCTTGCTTTAGTTTCCATATGGAGCACCCTAGGATATTGACAAGAGAACACAAACTAGACAAAGTAAGCCAATAGGATACAATACTAGAAAAAGTCGAGGTGTCTTAGTGCATCCTTATTCAACCTCTATTTCCCTGTGCCTTTCTTTCCTGTAATCTAGCTCATCAGCCTCCTGTTGTTTTGCCTTTTATCTTCACACACAACCTCTATATCCAGAAATAAAAATGAAAAAATTATAAACTTTTTCATGTCACTGTTACTATTTACTGTCTCCATTACCATTTCTGTCAAAATTTTGAGGTATAAGACAATCATTTATTATGCTCATAGATTCTGTATGTTAATAACTCAGGCCCAGAGGAATGGATTATGTCTCTTCGCTGATGTCAGGAACCTGAGCTGGGAAGACTTCAAAACAGAACTGACTCAACATTTGGGGTCTGGAATCACTTAGAGGCATTTTCTCTCCTATGTCCGGATGTTGATGCTGGCTATAGGTTGGAACCTCACTAGCCTGTCGGCTTCAGCACCTATCGATGGTTCTGCATTGCTCTGTCCATGTGGGCTAGTTTGCCTTTCCTCATGCAATGGTGGCTGTGTTGCCCAAAAGAGCGAGAGGAGTGTATGACACCTTTATGATCTGCCACTGGAAGTCACATAGTATCATTTCTACTATTTTCAAATGACCACAAAGGTGTGCCCATGTTCAAGAGGAAAGGACCACAAGCTCCAACCACTGGATGGGATGGGTTTAAAGATCAGGCTGTGAAAACATGTGGGATAGGAGATACTGTTGCAGCCATTTTGTAAAACATCATGTCCCACAGTAACTCTGGTTATATCTCATTGTATCTTAAATATCTGGGTCTGTATGGCCTTTGAATACTTCACTCTTATTGTTTCAGATGGTAAAACACATGATGGCAGGGAAATCCGTGTTGAGTTAACTTCCATGGACTCCACCACAGCACCTTGTACTCAACAATCAGAGTACATATTACTGCTCGTGTGCAACTAATGTTAGATACATGCCCTTGGGCAATCATTATTTTTATGACATAACATTTATAACATAATACATAAAATATCCATATTAGCCAAAAAGGCATATGTCATTTTAAAATTGCTGGAAAAAAAGTTCATAATTTCTTCTCCCAAGTGAATACAGTCTTATAAGGCAATAATTGCATTTCACACCATTCGAGGAGTGGAAATGACTACCTTGAAGAATTTTTTATTTTTACTTTTTGTCCACAATTATTTTTAGTTTAACAGATTATTAAAAGTCTTATGTTGTAATCTGTGTGAACCTTAACCAGGAGAGGGTTCTTCTGTGAAATTAACTAATGAAGGAAATTGTTCCTTTTCAGTTGATTTCATAGGTGGCTTTGACTCTTATGGCTACCAAGGGCCCCAGAAGATGTCTCACTTACAACTTCAGCCTATGTACATGTAAGTACCTTGCTTTGGAGGTATTTTTCTGGGATACCAAAAAATGATCAAGAAAATGTATCATGGCACAAAACAGATGGCATGAAGCTCTTCTTCAGTTATATATTTTCACTATTAATATTGTTTTGAATGGAATAATTCTGATACTTTATTTATAATTTTTTTTAAATTTACCTTAACAGAAATGACATCTCTGCCATTAGTCCTACATAAATATCACCTACATGACTCAAAATCTTGTATATTATATTCCAAGAATTGAATTACCACAAAGTTATATATTCTGAAAATGATATAACATTGTACACTATTGCATAAAAACTATATATAAATCATATTTTCTGCTTTTCCGAGGTTAGTCCCAGTTTACGTTGGTTGTCCTGGTATAATTATCAGCTTTCCATATTACTCTCAAAAGAGTTCTCATTTAAATGCTTAATTATAATTCACCATGGTTATACATAGTATTCAAAAGGAAATTTTAAAAACAGAGCAATGCTCCTTCTCTATCATTTTTCTAATGTGAAAGTGCAAATGAAACTAGGACAATAACACTGAAACTTATCAAACCCTGAACTCTAGCACTCAAAAGAGCAGACAGATAATCAGGGCCTGATTTTTATATCTGTGTTTAGGCAAATTCCCTTGGATAACAACTGATAACAAATTCTATATATCAGCATCAAGTGATATGCTGAATTGCAAGCGAAGATCAAAATAGAAAGTAAGATTCCAATTCATTTTAAAATGTGAACTTCTCTCTTTGAAGATATGTGTTTGTTGTCCTTGTCCTCCACCATTAAATCATTTACCTTTTAATATCTTTAGTGTATAGGATAATCAATGGATTTGGGAGGTATTTCTCCTCCAAAGAGATTAATCTGTAGACAATCCTTTTAAGCTTCTCTTTAAAAAGAGAATGATCCATGCATTGTGCCTGCCTTTTTTATTTGTGTCCTGGTAGCTCTCTGCAAGCATTTGCTATCATCACTTATAGAAGAGACTTTATTGATTCAGAAGTTAGAGGATACTATATGTCATTCAAAGCATTGCGTCTCTAAGCCTTTCTTTACATGCCCACCACCACTGCCCTAACTCCAGCTTCTTCCTTATTTCAGAACCTCCATCCCATCCTCCACATGGCTGCCAAATTAATCTTCCCAAAGTACTATTCTGAGAATTTCACCTCTCTGCCCAAAAGCCATCAGTTACTCCCTGTTACCTACTGAACAGAATCCAAACTTCTTGCCATAGCCTGCAAGTCTAACCTGACCTGGCCTCAATATTTTATTTAAATATCTTCTCTTCAAGTGCTAATAATGTCTGAGTCCCAACCACCTGCAGATGATGCTGGGAGTTGGTAGGGTAAATGTAATGGTGAATGAAAACTGGCCTAGCCTCCTTATGCTTTGAATCTAGTGAATTCATAAATAGACTGGTATCTTCCTTCAAGTCATTTTATTCCCAACCAAATTCAACTCTTGCCTTCTCCAAAAAAAGAACACAGTTATTTCCAATTGTCCTGCTGTTCTTTTGACACCAGATATTATATTTTTCCCAAATTTTGCTCTTTGAAACCTCGCTGTCTTTAAATTTTATTTTAAAATATACTTTCTATATAAAATATTTCTTAACATTATTTTCCTCTAATACTCTCTTTTTTTATTTTTTTGCAATATACTCTTTATACTGTATCTACCCAAACCTCTCAGAAAAATCTGATAGCTACAACAAAAAATAAAATTAGGCCAGGTGAGGTTGTGTATACCTGTGATCCCAGAAACTTGAAAGGCTGAAACAAGAGTACTGTAAATTCAAGGCCAGCCTTGAAATCTTAGAGAGACCCTGTCTCAAAATAAAAAATAAAATGGACTAGGGATGTTGCCCCATGGTAAAGTAACCCTCCATGAAATTCCAAGAACAAAAATACAAAATTATACATCTTTTGAATTCTTTGCCATTCTTCTCAATATTTTAGAGTAAACATCTGTAAGGTGTGCTATTTTAAAAGGGCAAAGCAATTAGGAGTAGTATACTGCCTGAGATTAAATTCATTATAATCTTGATCATATAACTTTGTTTGAAAAACTTTAATCTCACCAAGCCTAAGTTTCCTCACCTGAAAAATAGAAATGACAACACATGTACTTCATTTAATTGTTTGGAAATTATATGAAAAAATCCAGGTAAAACATAGGAGACATAGGATATGTCTCATAGTAAGTGCTTAATAAACAGTATTTATTAACAGTGAAAATAATTCTTATGTCAACCAACATCATCATGAAAAGCCTTGTCAAATCAGATATCTCATTTCCCAAAGGATATCCTCTGTATATGACATATGACATATAATATTAGCTCATGTAACAAATAACAGTGTATTTGAACTTAAAAGAGTAGATCAAATATCTACAAGGCATGCATTGCTTGATATTGACTATATTATATAACATTGCATTGTGTTGGTCAATATAAATGATCAGTAAAGATCACCAAGCCATAATAAATTAGATGTAACTCATCTAACTTTAAGCTATCTATAATAATAACATGAGAAGGCTAATTATATATAATGCTAATTATACATAATCAGCATATTGTTTCAAACCAGGCATTTATAATTCTAATGTTGATATTTAAACAGGGACTTTATAAAAATGAATATCTTTGTCAATGATTAAATTCCTTGAAGACAAAATTTCTCATGATTTTGTTAAATAAAATAGTTTAAAAGCCAAGTGGATTGACTAGCTTCACTAAGCATAATCTGCTCTAGTGCCATCCATTTCCCTGCAAATTCTATGATTTTGTCATTTTTTATTGCTGCATAGTACTCCATTGTGTATAGATGCCACATTTTTTTTATCCATTCATCTATTGAAGGGCATCTGGGTTGGTTCCACAGTCTAGCTATTGTGAATTGTGCTGCTATGAACATCGATATGGCAGCATCCCTGTAGCATGCTCTTTTAAGGTCTTCAGGGAATAGTCCGAGAAGGGCAATAGCAGGGTCAAATGGTGGTTCCATTCCCAGCTTTCCCAGGAATCTCCAAACTGCTTTCCAATTTGCAGTCCCACCAGCCTAAAAAACAAATACCAAATGTCTTCTTTGATATAATGAGAGCAACTATGAACAGAGAAAGGAGGAAGAGCAGGAAGAAAAGACTAACATTAAACAGAGTCATGAGATGGGAGGGAAAGGAAGAGTAAAGGGAAATTGCATGGAAACGAAGGGAGACCCTCATTGCTATACAAAATTACATATAAGAGGTTGTGAGGGGAATGGGAAAATAAACAAGGAGAGTAATGAATTACAGTAGATGGGGTAGAGAGAGAAGATGGGAGGGGAGGGGAGGGGGGATAGTAGGGGATAGGAAAGGTAGCAGAATACAACAGTTACTAATTGGGCATTATGTAAAATTGTGGATGTGTAACCGACGTGATTCTGCAATCTGCATTTGGGGTAAAATTGGGAGTTCATAACCCACTTCAATCTAATGTATGAAATATGATATGTCAAGAGCTTTGTAATGTTGTGAACAACCAATAAAAAAAAAAAAAGCCAAGTGGAAGTAATAAAAATACTGCCCATGAATAGTAAAATTATATGAGACCCTTCAAATTTTGTTGCTTAGGAACTAATTTACATGTTTAATGGAATTCAAATTTAAGAAGTCAGGAATACTTAAGGTACATAAAATATTAAAGTCAAAATCCTACTATCACCTCTTCCACAAAGCATCCCATAGGAAACCTTGGATCCTAGAATGCAAAGATTTTATTTTATAGATGAGGAAACTGATCAAGAGAAAGGAAAACAACCATCACACAACTTGTTGGTGGTACAGCCAGGATTATCAACCTCTTTTCCTATCCCCTTAATTCAGTCCTCAACAAATTTTAAGGTGGGCTGTGAATTCGACTTCATGTTACATTCCCTGATTTTATTTTCTTGTTGGTGTAGCTTACACTGACTTAATGGCCCTATTTCCATAAAAGTCTGCACCTTCCCCTTTCTGTACATTCCCTCTATTCCCTTTTGATTTTACACTATGCTATGTTGAATGAAGGGCCTTTTAAACTTTGTAACCCTCAAAACCATTCATCTGAGAGCAACTGCTTATTCAAATCCTGTGAAAAATCAAAACTGATTCACCTACAAACCTTGTTCCCTGTTGAGAGGCAGAGACCTGAGTATCTCCTCTGTCTTTGTCATTTGGAGTGTGCCTTCTCCTGTCAACTTGCCATAAATATGTCTTGTAAAGTAAGAGTAATTTAACATCATGGGCCAGTTCATGCACCCTAACAATATTATAGAGCAACTGGAAATAAAAGCTGTCCTTTTGAAAGAAAGCAAATGCTAAAAAGTAATGTGAAGTTTTAGCTGTGGGATTTTCATTCTACCCCACAAACCTTCTGTGGCCAGGACCCTGGACAAAGCTGTGAAGTCACTGCCAATACTGCCTGCTGGTCACAGCCCTGTTTCAGTGCCCATAGCCAAAGAATGCACAGTCCTTGTTATTTTTAGTTAGGTTTTGTGAATGTTCTTGCTTTGCAATTTTTCAGATTATCTATAATCCATCTAAAAGGAAAGGTTTTTATGTTTTCTCTTACACTTTGATAAACCTCTTTAAAACCAACTGGTAACTATGAAATTACAGCAAAAAGAATTTCCATGTCCACAGATCAATTTTCTAGCAATGTAACTGCATGGACTGCCACAGTAGCAAGCATAGATCTGATCCTGCTCCCGCCCAGTGAGATAATCCTGTGGAGTATTAGGCAGCATGTGAAAACAGTGCATTATATTGGGCAGCCCAATTGTACAGTAATACATCTTCATTTCATTCGTCCCCAGAAATAGATTTTTGAATGACCACAAGTGGGTCTCTCTATCCAGGCAGTTGCACTAAGGAAAAAGAAAAGGAGAAGAAATTTATCTAGCTAAAACCCAATTGGGGATTCTTCTCTTTTCTTTCCTTCTTTTTTGTTTGCACTTGTGCTTGGAGAGGTGAGAAAAGGTGGTAAGGGACAGGCACCTAGCACTCTCCCCTTTGATTAAAAACATCTTTTCTCTCTCTCAGGTCAAAATAATACAGATGACTTCAGTTTGTCAGCCCATGGACCTCTCAAAGAACTTGTTTCGCAATGGCCTCCTGCATTTGATGAAGAGCAAGAAGCAGATGAATTTAAATATATATGCATATTAACAGGACACACACACACACACACACACACACACACACACACACACACACACACCACAACCACGCACAAACCAATTCCACTTGACCTCCTTTCTAAATGAAACAGACAAATATGCAGAACACGCCCATCCTGGATTTCCTGAAAGCAGGCTCCTTTCTCGCAGGCCTTTAAAGTTCAAAAGGAGACGCGTTGGTGCCCCCTGCTGGCCATTACTAACTCCTCGGCAGCCCAGCCAGTCAACCTCTGTGAGCTGCGAAGTCATGGGGCACATTAGTTTGAGAGCCCCCTTTTCTGCACTCCATACATCTTGATAGCACCACAGCTACTTAGGCAATGTAATTGCAAAAAAGACAAACAAAAACATGCCACGATGACCTTGTAACCGAAGTTTGAAATGGCAGGTCGTTTGCCCTAAAGGCTGTACCGTACATACTTGCCTTAACCCACCTGCGTTGTGTGCCTGAGAATCTCAGTGCAGACATCCCTGAGTCAATTCCGTTAGGCTAACACACTGCTATTCATTCCGAATGAGTTCGAGTCTGTGTGTTTCGTGTCGAGAAACAAGACTGAATAACTCAGCAGCTCCAGTGTGTCTGTGTAAGAAAACTGCCAGCTGTCAGCAAAGTGCATTATGTAACGTTGAGCCTCCCTGATGGCCAAAAAGAGACAAGTACCAATAACAACAACAATAATAGTCATCTTTATAATTATTAGGTATGGTCTTCTGATGGTGTTGGGGGTGGGACAAAGTAAAATTTATTAATCTACTAACTCATTAATCTATTGGGAGCAGAAAGCAAAAATGGCTTAACTCACTGATTTTATTTATTGCACTCTAGGTGCTTTTATAAGTATCTACAAATGTCTTTTACTAACACAGAAAACAGCTGTGGATTTCTATCAACCGAGGCCAACTGACTATATATTAGCTATGTTTACTCTTTTATATCTAATTCAAACGGAAGACCCGATGTAGGTGAACTTTCTTTTCTAACTTCGGCATACAAGATTATTTTTTGGGTGGGTGGGGGGGAACAATAGTTACCTTGGTGAAATATTTGAGATCTCTTTGTGGTATTTGGGGGATCTGTTGTGTGTTAGAGTGTATTTCAATCCTCCTGTATTATCGTGGCAGAAAAACTGTGCTGTTACGTAGTTGGCAAACAAGATGCCTTTTGAAACTTAATAGTAGGTCAATGTGTCTATGGAATATTCTGAACTCCTAGGAAATTTTGTTTTATATTATCAAGCATTATTTGGTTTTCATTAGTGGAAAACATAATTAGCTCAGGCTTATCAGTAACTCAGATGAGTCATGATTTTCTCGGATCCACTTGAGACACTAAAATCAAATTTTGTTGAACTAACACCATCTTTAATTATGGTGAAATCCAGACTGGAAATTTATAAATTGTCATGGAGCAACTTTTCTCTTTGATTTTTATGAAGTTTCAGTTATTGGGTAAACCTCCTTTGGACCTTAGCTCATTCAGATATAAATGGTCCCATAACTGTGTTGCATGAATGTTTGTAATGTACACAGGCATATACATTTGAAAATAATAAAGGAACAAAAGTTTACCATTGGAACATAAACCACAAACATACATTCCAGCACATGTGCTTGGATTTTTCTCAGTGGCTTGCATATGTTTGTCCATATGTACATGTATAAAATATACAATTGCAAACATGTCAGTGAAACCTCATATGATGCTTTTATAGTGACATGCATGTTTAATGTACAAGAAAAATATTTACCAATGTACTGTCTTTTGACTCCTAAAATATACATACTATACATGCCAGAAACTATTCTAATGTGACTATTGATGTAACTATTAAAATGAGGTTTCACTGTACATTCATGCTGTGAATAGATTCAACCTTATAGTACATGTATATGGATACAGACAATGAGCCCTCATATTCCCGTTTTAAGTTACAGCCAGCTTACCACAAAATCACTACTATCACCACCACCAAAATTTTCAAAAACAGTTGTTGACTACTAAAAAGTAATCAGTGGACAGGCCTTTTTTAGGAGCAGTAAGCACAGTGGTGTGATTCTATCTGGGAAAACATCTAAGTTGTACAGCTGTATCCTCCTCAAATATCCGGTGAAGAATGCTATTTTTCTAGGCTGAGCTTTTGTTATAAACCTAATATTCTGAAGGCAAGAGTTACAATCCTGATGTGTCTTTTTTTTTCATTTGTTAATTCTGAATGTATTTTTAACAGAGTGATTTTTTTGACTTACTAGTGTAATTTGCATTTTAAAAATAAATGGAAAAACAATTCAGTTTCTGAGCCATCCCTGAAAACCCCTGTTACTTCTCACAGTGTATTTGATTATGTCATTGACAGGGGAAACCCTATCAAATTTACATGAAGGCACTGTCATCTCTGCAGTGCACGGATGTGTCAGCAATGAAAAGAAACTGCCTGGTTGGGGCACCATCCAGCTCAGTCACAGGTGACACGTACTTGCATTACCTCCTGACACTGAGGCCTTGACTTTGAAAGACGGTCTGCAATGGACCTACTGTCTTTTGGAAACCTTCCAGATTTAGAGTTGGTATCAAACTAATAATTGATGAAGGTGTTAAGACCCTGTGTTAAAAAATATATATATATGATTAAATTATAGGTAGAGTTTTTGGGGGTTTTTCATTAAATATATTTTATTTTCAATAAAATAATTTCAACTACTTATTTATTGTCCCTTCAATGACATAATCAACTGTGTTATTAGAAAATTGATATTCCCCTCAACAGAAGACAAATGTAATGCCATGCTATGGGGTAGGAGAGACAAATAGAAAGGATGAAGCCCTGGCAACTGATTTTGTAGCCCTTCATCTCAGCCAAGGTTCACAATAGGCACTAAGAGGAGAGAGAGCCACTGGCTCACCTGCTTCAGGCTTAGGGGCCACTGAGGCTGTGGGCGTCCCCCTCCGCTGCATGCAGACACATTGCAGCCCCTACAAGTCAAAGTACTCAAGTGGGTTCAAAACAAGGACAGCTTTGAGGCAGTATATCAAGGAGCTGAAAATCAACTCTCAATCCTTGATTTGTCAGTTGCATGGGGAGAGCCTTGTAAATGATCAAGCCTGATCTTACTTTTGTTCCCTGTGTGAAAAGTCTGCTGTGACGGTGTTCATTGAAGTTGACGTGGATGACCGCCATGCCGTCAAAGGCACACAACATCTCAGTTGCCTAGAAAAAGACAAAATCAATGGGTCAATCATAAATATACATATGTATTTACCTTAAAGAAAAGATTCCTTCTTCTGCAGGTCTCAGTTAAATAAATCATGAGCGTGGTTCATAACAGGCAGAACTAAGGTATGCATTTGGTAAGTACTGAAAAAAAAAAGAAAGAAAGAAAGACCCTCTGATACAGTGAAGCCCATCCACTTTGTTTCACTGTGATATCATGAATGAATGGCTCCTTTTCTTTCAGAAATATAAACCCATTTTTAAAATAGGCCATGTTTAGAATAAACCTTTGAGGATCCAAAATCTATTCATTATACATACAGTAAGATAAGGCCTGGAGACATTAAGAAATTACACAAGGTGAGCATGTATTTTAAAAATGCAAAATTAACTCACATTCCACAGCAAATTCTTGTGTGCAATCTGATCAGAAAAGAATAAATCAAATCTCAGGCATTATCAATTGACCCTGGACTTTGTAAATTGAAACAAACCATGAAAAGGAAGACCTTAAGACATTTTTAAATCATAAAATGCTTTTGAATTATTATGTGTTATGTTCAATATAGTTTCAATATTAAAATATATTTTATTATATGTTCTTTTGGAAACCATCAATCTCTACCCACATGTAAACATGTGGATATATGATTTTATGTATTTATCAATTCTATTTAGTTACAGAGAAGATTTTCTGTTAATTTCTTTTATAGTACATTTACAAATAACTAATATTAGGATTATTTAAACAGTTTCATCTTGGATGCTTTCTCTGTTTGTCAAGAAAATTCTTCCTTCAGACATTTTATCTATCTTTCCTAAAATTTCAACACTCAAGACATATCCTCAAGAAGCCTTGGCATTAAGATTCTTACATTTCAAAATATAAACCCCAAAATTATTTTCATCTCATGTAAATCTTTGCTTAGGATTTTTGTCCAATTCTCTTTTCATTTTATTACATCTACCTTTCACCCACAACCAAAAAAAAAAAAAAAGAACAAAATCCATAATCGACCTTATATGTAATTTACAACAAATTAGAATATTGAAACAATCGTTCTTTTGATAGCGACGGGAGAAAAATATCAGAAACATCAATTCTACGCCTTTTTATTCAGCAAAAATTTAAACCAGATTAATACTTTCAAGGATTATATTTGCAACTGAAATCTGCGTTAAGTATTATGAGTTATGGTTGCCAGTGACAACACAGAAAATAAAGGTGAGTCTGTATTAAAATGGATGAAAGCAGGTATTTTTATATTCTCTAGAATGAGAACAAAGATCATTTTAAAAAATCTTTAAACATTATGGAATTTAGAAGCAATGAGAAAATTTTGATGGGGGATAATGAAAAGTGATATTGGTAAGTTAAATTCATAGAGGAAAGAAATCCCTTTACAAGCCACAGGTTGATGATCTTGCACAGGCTAAATTGTTACTAAAATTAATGTCAAGCTTTTCTTTGAGAGTGCCTTAATAATGTGGCACCTTAATAATGAAACAGTTATATTTTTAACTACTTCTTCTACCCTCATATGAATTTAAGCTATAACAACAAAGGAATTAAACAACTCCCAGAAAAAGATGGCAAATTGGTGCTGTCACCCCAAGAATGATGGATTGATTCAATTAATCAGTAAGTCATTCCTAAGAGTCCTTCAGGGAGTTATTTACCAGAGGCATACCCCGTTTATTCCTTTCCAGGCGCCTGTCATTTTTCTTCATTACTCTTCTAGCTTTACTCATTATATCATTGGGGGATATGCTGATCTCCATGTGCAGAAGGTTTTGCACACAGCTGTCCAGACATAGATCTTCCAAACTTCAAAATAGAGGCCACCAAAACACCTGAGCCTCTTGTCATTGTTATTTCAAGCTGACCAAGACCATCTCAGGTTGGAGTCAGACAAATGGACACTGACTTACAAGTAGTCATCGATGGGGAAGTATCAAATTGACTAAAGGCTGAAAAAAAGAATCTTTCATTCATAAAGATGTCACCACCTTGTGTTCCATTCTGTGGGACCAGCCTTACTATGGATGACCTCCCATCTCCAAAAACAGACAGGTACAGATGGACCACTCTGAGAAGCTGGGACCTATGCTCACAGCTCATGGTAAAACAGGACACATTCAGGGATCATGTATTTTAGATACCAACAAAAATTCTTCAACGTGAAATGTTTCTGCTTGTAATGGGCCAAATCATCTGTCAGTTTAGTTCATAGACACAAAGGATTCTACCACACACCTGCTAGAATGACTATTATCAAAAAAAAAGAAAGAAAGAAAGAAAGAAAAAGAAAACAAGATTGGTGAGGTATGTGCCAAAATATGGAAACCTTGTACACTAGTGGTGGGAATGTAGATGATGAGTACAACCATTGTGGGAACATTTTTAAATCAAAAATAGAACTAATAATATGTGTCCAGTGATCCCACTTGTGGGTACATATGCACAGGAAAAGAAATCAGTGTGTTAAACTGTACTCTCATTTGTAATATAGATTAGATGTGGAATCAAAGTGTCCATCAAACAGAAAGAAGTATGAAGAAAATGTGATAGGTAGATAAATATAGATATATGAATAATATTGAGCTTTAAAAGAAAAGGAAATCCTGTCATTTATGACAACACAGACAAACCTGAAGGACATTATGTTAAATGAAATAAGCCAGGCAAAGCAAAGATAAATACTGCAAAATCTCACTTACGTGTAGAACCTAAAAAAGAAGTTATAAAATCAGAGAGTGGAATGGAGGTTATCAGGGTCTGGGAGGTAGGGAGAATTTACAGATATTGGTTAAAGTATACAAAATTCCAGTTAGGAAAAATACGTTCAGGAGACTGTGACACAACATGGTGACTGCAGTCAGCTAATAATTATAATATCAATGACTATAATAACAACGTGCTCTATACTTAAAAATTGGTAAGAAAATAAATTTTAAATGTTCTTACTGCATAAATATAATAAGTATGTGTGCTAATGGATATATTAATTGTTTTGAATTAGCCATTGAATAATACATACCTACAGCTAAAAAATTATATTGCTGTATACCATAAATATACACAATTCTTGTCAATTAAAAGACCTCACTCTGCACAAAAATCAACTCAAAGTGGATCAAGGACTTAGGCACTAGAACAGAGACCTTGCACTTATTAGAAGAAAAAGTAGGCCTAAATCCTCACCATGCCAGCTTAGGAACTGACTTCCTTAACAAACTCCTAAAGCACAAAATGTGAATTCAAGGATCAATAAATAGGATGGAATCAAACTGAAAAGCTTTTTCACAGCAATAACATGAAACAATCAATAACATGAAGAGAGAGCTTACATAATGGAAGAAAATCATAAATAGAGCATTAATCTCCAAGATGTATAAAGAACTCAAAGAACTTAACACACACAAAAGAAACCCAAATAACCCAATCAATAAATGGGCTAAGGATCTGAAGAGACACTTCACGGAAGAAAAAATATGATTGATTAACAAATATATGAAAAAATGTTCAATATATCTAGCAATTAGATAAATGCAAATCAAAATTACACTGATATTCCACCTCACTCTAGTAAAAATGACAATTATCACAAATACAAGAATGAAATTATAGCTCTGCTGGTAAATGGAGGGATCTGGAGAATATCATGTTAAGTAAATTAAGCTGATCCCAAAGAACCAAAGGCCAGATGTTTTCTATGACATGCAAATGCCAATTCACAATAAGGGCTGGGGTTTGGGGGGATAAATAGAGGTACTATGGATTAGACAGAGTGGAGTGAAGGGAGGGGAGGGGTTATGGGGGTAGGAATGATAATAGAATGAATTAGAAATAATTACCCTATGTGCATATATGATTACATGACCTGTGTAACTCTACATCCTGTACAACTGGAAGAATGAGAAGTTATTCTCCATTTATGTATGATGCATTCTACTTTCATGTATAACTATTTAGAACAAATACAAAATTAAAATCAATTAATTTTAAATAATAATATCCAAGAAGAAAAAAACTGGAGAGGAAATTCATGCTAAATCTTGCTATCAAGGATGGTTACAGAGTTTACATGACCCAGGGAAAATTAAAAATGTGAGTTTCCCTCATTCAAAAATTAAGAAAAAAGTACTGATAAAGGTGGTCAAATACAACACATTTCTCTTTAACAATATTTTATTACTTATAAAGTATAATTATGGTATAATACTAATACATGAATCACAACACAGAATTATAAATTATAAAAAGAATGTTGAAGTGTAATAATTTTATTAATAGTATTAATTTAATTAATACTTTATTAATAGAATATCTTGATTGATCATAAGAATTTTTTCTGATTTATTTTTCTAAAACTTTATTAATAAGTCATCAAAATGTATACTTTTAGCAAGTTAATTTTCAATCAGTGTAACAGAAGTTGATTTAAATCACTCCTGGCAAATGCACCTCAATTAATTTTTTTTATTATTTTGACTTTTGAGAAGTATCTTTCTGTGGATGTAACTATTACTGGAGTTGTTAAAATGTTTTATAGACTTTGACAATATTGGGACATATTTCTAGTAAATTATTTTGAAAATAATTATGTAGATAATTTTGAATATAAATTTTAGTCATCTATACCTGAAGATTCATGGCACAATTCTCCTAAAAGGATTTAATTTTTCATAAATATTAGTCATTAAAATTCAGATTTAAAAATTGCTTTTTAATTGTCACTACTTTGTATTTGTATTAAGTCACTTAAAATTAAAGTTAAAATTTTAATTTTTAATATTTAAATTATTTTTAAGTTTTTAATCATCTGTATTTTAATGAAATTTCATTAGAATTCTGATTTTGAATTTAAATTTAATTTCAAATAAAACCCTTTTCTGTGGTATATTAGTGTTTTTCCTGAGATTTCTCATAATTTGTTGACTCACTGAAAGTGGCTTCATGATTTTTTTATAATTCAAAATACTTGTTTATATATTCTATCAATGATTCTTCAATTACAAGAAAAATCATTTGAATCTGAAAACCTGAGTAGCTGGAGAATATGCTGGCTGCTGAGGAATAGGGGTCGGGGAGGCAGTCAGCGTGCTCTAACGGACCATGTGCTGCTATGTATGCCTGAAGTACCTGAAATGCATATTTAGGATGACTTTGCCCTCTGAATGCTTGTCTGGATTACGCATCTGATGAGAATGGTTTTCAACAAGTTGGAGTAAGCATGCAATCAGTGCTTTGGTCTGAAAAACCATATGAGTTCATCTGGAAGTATCATAAGGAAAATTGTTACTAACTTATCTCTAATTCAGTGTCTTGGAGTTCAATTTCAACTTAAAGCCATGCAACAGAATGGAGTCTCAACCATCCAGGAAAGGAGGCAATGTTGTCTTTTGCTGATATTGCATGGGTAGCCACAGAAGAAGGAGAGTAGAGTACTCAGTAAGACTAAGGACAGAGGTAAAATCAAAGCCACCCCTTCAAAATGACCTTCCTTTCTTTGAGAAGCCCCCAAGTAGGCATATTTTCTTACCAAACTTGTGTCCAGAAGAGCCTCCACCGAAGACTGCAACCCTAACCAATGAGGAAGCCCTGCAGAGAAGATCCATGCACTTGACAATGAACTTGCTATATTCAGACCTCGGATTAGCAAAAAGTGACCCTGCAAGAGCAACAGAATCTCACTGCAGTAGGTGACTTGGATTCTACCACATCTATTATCACAGCCCCAGCACCACCACCACCTCCCATCCACCACTCCACTAGAGCTCCAGCAAAGTAAATCTGATATTGATCTGATTAAAGAGTGAAGAGAGCAAAAAGCCAATGCTGGAAAGATTTTGTCTAAGAATAATCCCAAGAAATCAGATGTGCCAAATATGCTAGAGATCCTTAAAAAGATGGATAGTGTAAAACTTCAGTCAGTCAAGAGTCAGAGGAAGATGTATAGCCCAAGCCAGTGGGTGCTACTGGCCCTGCTGCCCACATAGCAGAAGCTCTGAAAAAGAAGTGTACTTATGGATATTGAAGCAAGGTGAATTTGAAAATGGAGCTACAAGGTCTGAATCAGAGGCCACCTCAGAGACAGCAGTGTTGGGACCACACATGTTGAAGGCTAAAGGAAAAGTAAAGGTTTTAGTTGAAATGTTTCAAACTCCTACTAGACAATGAACTGAGAAAGACTCCTGTTTCAACTGGTGGGTGAGGGCTGAATTTGGCTAGTAGACATCAACACTCTTTAGTAAATACCTGACTTTAGTAGTCCATGGTCTCCCTTTTAACCTTGGGATTAAGCAATAATAGAAGCACCATAACTTTGTTTTTGCTTTTATGAGATGGTCAGTTCTGGATCTTTCCATAACCTACTGAATTCTCACATGTTTTTCACATCTAGCCAAGATGTGGAGGTTTCCAATCTCAAAAACATTTGTAAGATTTCAAAACATAGAAAGGACATTTTTTAATTTTACTATGCCTTTTAAAATTTCTTAACACTAATTTATCTGTATAAATGTTTTATATACAGATATTTGGATCTAAAACAGTTTAAAAATTGTTACTGAAAGACAAAAAAGAAAGAAAAATAATTTAATAATAATAATTTGTTTTCCTCATTAATAACTTATTTACTTATACATTATTTAATAATAATAATATTTTGTCTTCCTCACGAATAAGTTGTTTATCTGAAGTTTCATATGATGATGGAATTTTTTCTATCACTATAACTACATTGTGTAGGTTTAATTTCTATTTGTAAGGCTGTGGATATTTGTATTGCAGTGTTGCAGTAGTTTTTAGAACTAGAGACTCTGAACTCTTTCACCAATTCTAGTAACTCTCTGATATGCTTTATTGCCACATGCATGAGTTTGCTTTTACTTTGTAATAATTTACTGACGTAGTCTATTGCCTGAGCACCAGAGAATAATTGAGCAGGAGCTGCAGGACTTACTCTCCTGCGAAACTGACAGTCTTCTCATGTTTTCAAACAGTTTGGGTCCCTTTTCTTCCCTGGATTCAGCTGCTGCTTGTGTTGTTGTTGTTTCTGTCCCCACTGCCAGTCTGGTCTCCAGTTCCTCCCCAGTCACCTGCTCAGCCCACTGGCTCCCTGGACTGCCCAGAGGCCCATGTGTTCATGCCTGGTGACAAGGCCAATTGGTCTGCATACTGTATATACCCAGGACCCTGAGCAATGTCACTGGGATCACAAACATTTGCCTGTATATCCTCTCTGCTCATTTCATGCTCAAAATAATATTGCATGAACAGGTCTATGAAGTACCAAATCTTCTGAGAATGGGGACCACGTGCAACTGCACATCATAGGTCCATGAAGCCAGTCCTGCTTGCTGGAGAGGCCAAGAGCAAATCTTTCCACACCTACTGGCACTTCATCCTTGTCCCCAATTTTTTACTAACATATTACACTTGTTAGTGAAAATAGTTCTGGGATGCTTTCCTAAGAATGATGAATGATTATGTTTCCAAAACGTCCAATATACTGGGTGCAGTGGCACATGCCTGTAATCCTACCTACTCCAGAGGCTGAGGCAGGAGGATTGCAAGTTCAAGATCATCCTGGGCAATTTAATAAAACTCTGCCTCAATACATATATACACATACAATACACACACACACACACACATACACACACACACACACACACACACATTAATGTGTTCAATCTCCAGTGCTGCCATCCCCATCTCAGAAGAAAAAAAAAATATATATATATATATATATATATATATATAGAATACCTTGTATACTAAGGCTCAAAACTTTCAACTCTGGTTACATGAAAAATCAGTCATGTTTTTATTACACTTCTATTAAAGAGATTTTATTTGGATACCTGAAATTCATTATATTGCGTAGATATTAACATTTCATACTTACAATATTTTTTTTGGAGGGGAAGTACTGAGGATTGAATTCAGAGACATTCAACCACTGAGCCACATCCCTGGTCCTATTGTATTTTATTTAGAGACAGAGTCTCACTGAGCTGCTTAGCCCCTTGCTTTTGCTGAGGCTGGCTTTGAACTTGCCATCCTCTTTCCTCAGGCTTCCAAGCCACTGAGATTAGAGGTGTGCACCACCATGTGGCCATGTTTAAAATTTAACAAAGCAATTCTGGGTATGTAAATCTATGTAAATTGAAGAAAGAATTTAAAACAAACAAGGGTTATTCCTTAATAAAATTATACAATAAGACGTGTTAAGTTAATCATAGTATGTGCCCAATGCATTTGAAATAAGATGGATTTGTTTTTTAAAAGCATGAAGAAAAAAGTACAACTAATTATAAGGACTTGAATTGAGATGTCAAATGACTAAATTGATATTTGTGTAACTGAAGATTGCACTCCTTTCTTCATATTTTCTTTGTGGATATACTTTGGAAACATTAATGTGCAAAAGCCCCCTTATGTTTTTTCTCTTTTTTAATTTCCTGCAACGTAAGATAATACTATTAAGTATAAAATAAGTCCCATACAATATTCTGCATGGTTGCTACATCTAAATGGAAGACCCAAATTCTAAACCTAGTTACTCTGTCACCAACTCTTCAGTTCCAATCTCTGATGAAATGTCCAGAAAGTAGTTCGTCATGCACATATAAGTAGCTACATTTTTCTTTAGAATGTGAGACCCTATCTCTTTGAATAATGTCAATCTCACTCACTCAGAATTGATAATTCTACCCTATTCAAGGAATAACATCTGCTCATTCTACTCCCACTCTCTCCTCCCACAGAAACACTCAATTTGAACAAGAAATGGAATTTCTTGATAACAAGGGCCATTATGCAGAGAGTAATACAAAAAGAGACTAGAATGATCCCTCCTCTGGCTTCACTGTGGTCCTACCATGACCACAAAACTCCCTCACAAACACCATTTCCCTGTCTGTTCAGAGAGAAATAAAAGCACAGTTAATTCTGGGGAAAACATGGTACTTATAATATACCATGTTTATAAATTATCTTCTCCATCAGTTCTACTTGTGCTTGACATTTAAACTTGAAACTAGCAGAGAAGTGCTGAGCTGTAACAGAAAGACACCTGGAGAAGAGCAAGCCAGTTCTTGTAAAGTATTTGTTTCCAGTGTCATTTATTCTTTTTTTAACATATTTTTTTAGTTGTTGATGGACACAATATCTTTATTTTATTTTTTTTTATTTTTTATTTTCTTTTTTTTATTGGTTGTTCAAAACATTACAAAGCTTTTGACATATCATGTTTCATACATTAGATTCAAGTTGGTTATGAACTCCCATTTTTACCCCAAATACAGATTGCAGAATCACATCTGTTACATATCCACATTTTTACATAATGCCCTATTAGTAACTGTTGTATTCTGCTACCTTTCCTATCGAAGCCAGAACCTCACACATGATAAGTGAGCACTCTATGCTGAGCCACAAACCAGCCCCCACTTCTTTCTTTTGACACAGGACAGTGCTGAGTTTAGGCTGAAGATAAGTAGAAGTGCCACCGTGAGGCCCTCAGGCCACTGTTATTTCCACTGCATCATACGGTTGCTAATGATGTCATATCCAGTCCATTTCCAGTAATTTACCCCTGAAGACTGGATGTGACAAAAAGAAGAAAGTTTCTAAAATTGATCAGCTTCTGTCTATCTATCTACTTCTAAAATGTTTATGAGAGTTTGCTGTAATATTTGCATAATCCATCCATTGGGATTCACATCAGTTTAGAAAAATATAGATTTTTTTATAACACTGAATATTTGTCAGAGAATCATAACCTAATTGACTTTTAAAGAATTCACTATAATACAAACACATGTTTAAAATGTAAGTACTACAGAAATGTATAAAATGATAAACAGGTCTTTCCCCTGCACTCATGCCTCGTTTTATGTACATTTTCCATGTACTTAGTTCTTTGTGTGGTACTTAAAAGTGACAGAAATGAAACCTGGCACATGCTATTCTTTGCTTTTGTTCACTTACTAAGTTACCTATACCCTTCTCCCTCACTTTAAAAAAAAAAACAGATGCAGCGTATATTCCATTGCAAGGAGCACCATAATTTATCTAATTATTCTTCTATTGATAAACCTTAGGTAGATTCAAGGAGGGGGGTATCTAATTATTCTTCTATTGAAAAACCTTAGGTAGATTCAAGGAGGGGAGTGTTTTGTTTTGTTAGTAACAGAACTTTTTTGGAACATTTTTATCATAATTACTAACACATTAATTATACAAATTGACACTATGATTTTCTGTTCATGCATAAATCCTGCATGTAACATATCTATCCAACCTCCTCTATTTTTTTTTGAACCAGGGATTTAACCCAAAAGTGATTAACCACTAACCCACATCCCCACCCCTTTTTATTATTTTTTATTTTGAGACAGGGTCTTGTTAAGTTGCTTAAGGTCTCACTAAGTTTCTGAGGCTGGCTTTGAACTTGTGGTCCTCCTGACTCAGCCTCCTGTGTTGCTGGGATTACAGGTGTGAACCCCAGCATCTGGGTCCTCTTTACTCTTAACCTCACCTTCCCCCCAGCACACTGTCCAGTCCCTGTAAGTTCTTCTTAATTATATTCTGTCCCCCATCCTTTTCCCCATCTTTAGTGACCACTATTCTGTTCTGTACTTCTTCAAGGTTGACTTATTGATTGCCTTAAATAAAGGAGAACATGGTATTAGTCTTTCAATGTCTGGCTTGTTTCACTCAACATACTGTTTCACAGTTACATCTATGCTTCTGGAAATAGGAGGATTTTATTCTTCTATGACTGATTAGTACTCCATTATGTCAATATACCACATTTTCTTTATTCTTCATCTGAGAAAAAACATCTGGGTTGATTCCACATTTTGGCTATCATGAATAGTCCTGCAATAAACATGGAAGTACAAATATCCTTTTGGCACAAAGATTTTAACTCCTTTGGGTATATACCCAATAGTGAAATTGCTGAGTCATATAGTAGTTCTATTTTTAATTTTTTGATGAATTGCCATTTTATTTTTTACAATGGCCATACTAACGTACCTTCCTACTAGCAGTGAATAAAATTTCCTTTAACATCCTCACCACCATTTGTGTTTCGTTTTGTCTTGTCTTGTTTTTTTATGATGGCCATTCTAACTGGGGTAAGATGGTATCTCATTGTGGTTTTGATTTGCAGTTCTCTGATCGCTATTGACATTGAGACATTTCTCAAAAGAAGGTACATAAAGGGCAAAAAAATACATGGAAAATGCTCAGTAACACAGAATTTTTTAAATTTGTCACATTTATGAATACTGACTGTTTTAGTCAGCTTTTTGATGCTATGACTAAAGAACCCAACCAGAACAATTGTAGGGGATGAAGAAAAAGTTTATTTGAGGGCTCACAGTTTCGGAGGTCTTAGTCCACAGAAGGCCAGCTCCATTCCTTGGGGCTCATGGTGAGGCTGAACATGATGGCGGGAAAGTGTGGCAAAGGGAGGGAGCTCACACCAGGATCAGGAAGCAGAGATAGTCTCTACTCTCCAGATATAAAATATATTACCCAACGCCATGCCCCAATTCCCACCTTCTCCAGCCACACCCTACCACTTCAATTACCACTTAGTATGTCCCTATTGAAGGACTAAATCACTGATTGGGTTAAGACTATTATAACCCAACCATTTCCCCTCTGAACCTTCTTGCCTTGTCTCACATGTGAGCTTTTGGGAGACACCTCACATCCAAACTGTAACATTCACATTAAATAATATATGCACGAAGTTCAAAATCAAAAATGTCCTTTACCCCTGGGCCTTAACACCTGGTTTCTCTTCTTCAGGTAAATTATAGTTATACATTGCATGGGTATCTATCTTCAGAATGTCTATGAATTTATAGGTACTTATTTCATAACCATAATAGGCCATTGTTCTGCACCTGGCTTTTCTTCACTTCACAAAATACACTGAAGATCTTTTGGTGGCAATGTTCACAGTCTTCAATGAGATCTATTTCATATCCTTTGATTATCACCAGCTCTCATTTTTAATGAGAATTTCTGGTTTTGCTTCTTATTTCTAAAATGAGAATTATATATTTGTCCATGATAATTTGAGTCATAAGTAAGATGACCAAAATTTATTAATAAGAAAAATCTATTCTGCAAACCACATTTGTCACCCATTCGGAGACTTTAACATATCCTCGTTCATGCCTGCTTGAAGTGCACTTTATAGCAATTTGAGCTTATTGACATTTATTTTATATTCAGTGAAGACTTAAATGGCTGTGTATTGCCCCCTATAAAATGGTAATAAACATTTCTTATTTTTAAAAATCCCCATCACATAGGATTTCATTTGTTTCTTGATGTTTCACAACAACTCTAATGTTTGATATAATATATCAGAATGGGAAGCATTTACATCTGATCAAAAAGCAAAGAGAACCACAAATAGTTCTATTCCAGGATGGAGCACACAGAAGAGAAAACGAATTATGACACGTGCAGTAAACTGCAGGCAAGAAAAGAGTCAGGAGTCACTGTCTCCATCAATAAGAAGAAATTGATGACTAAGGGTCTGTGCAGAGTTTTTATGTTCAGTTACAATAGAATTTGTACATAAAAATCATGTTTAACACTCAAATGAATCTGTGATATATATTTTCCTCTAACTTTGAAAATGCAAAGTTAGAAGATAAGCTTTGAAATATATCATCATTTTTGTAAATGTCTCATTGCTTAAATAAATGCCCAATTCTCAAAAATAGGTATTTTTTTTTGCTGAAATATTATCACATTATCCACCAGATATTTCGGTTGTAAATGTCCATTATCATTCGTGTGCAATGGATCTCAAATTTTCCAATTGAGATTATCAATGAATTTGAACATATCCTATCTTTCATAGCTATATAAATCAACTCTTACACATTAAAGACCTACAAGTACTATAAACTCTGATGAAATATGAAAGAATTTTAAGATTGAGATTTCTGCCTCACTAAACATAAGAAAAAAATTAATATATGGTAAGTATGCACTAAGCACTGTAGATATCATTGCCAATTGAAACCGTTTATAGCTAACAACAAACAGTCTAAGTTTCGATGATTTATTTCTTGTGCAGTTACTGAGATTCTACTAAGCAAATAAGAATGAATGTTCTTAGTGATTCAAAAAACAAAATACATCTAATGACAGGCACTTACATTATGAAAAACTTACAAAATTCATAATCTGGTATTGTTGAGTGGTAGGAAGAATGAAGTAGTCCACTGCATAAAATGTAAAGTCTGTTTTGTCCTCATTCTTCTTTCCATCCTGTCTTGCCTCTAAGCCAACTGCAGAGAGAGAGAAAGAGAGAGGGACTTTCATTATGCAACAGTTTTCCATCTTTTCTATTGTATTGTCTCAATTTTGAAATAGTTGAAGAATCATAAACCCCTATTCTAGTCCTATTTGTATAAAGCCAGAGGTTTTTCCCCCAAGTGTGTGTTTATTCACACACACCAAAGGATCAAAATTTTAAATTAAATGAAATGTTCCTCATTTTAAGTAATGAGAAAAAAAACACATTAGTTTTCATGTTGGATACACTTGAAAGTTAAAGCTCTGAGAGACTAAGTGGAATGTTTGGTTCATGTAGTAAAAGCAGTAACTTCAATTTTGTGTCACTGCCATTAGACCTGAGTGGGAGGCAGTAGATCGACGATGAAGGCTGGATCTTCAATAAATCGTGCTTCTCAGAGCTAAGTGCAGTTTTACACTCATCTGATTTAATGCAGGCATGTCACCTCTCAGGGTTGTTACTGAGATTCTCTTCGGAAGTCTTCACACACAAAGGCTGCCTGTCACCCATACCTCATGTTTTGGGGACATTCTGGCTGATGTAGAATTCTTTCTCACCAATTTCACCTCCATACCTTCCCTTCCTTTATCCTTCTTATTTCAAAAACCCCAAATAGTCTGAAGTGTCCATTAATCAGACCTTACCACCTTCCACCCATCCTTGTTGCTATGATCTGCGGTACTGTAGACCCCCTTCTTCTTTTCTTAGTGGGGATGCCAGCATCTCTCTTAATCCCATCTCTATCCTGATTCTTTTTTATTTATTGTTTGTTAATTATCTGACTTTGATTTTTTATATATATATGACAGAGGAATGCATTACAATTTTATTTCACATATACAGCACAATTTTTCGTATCTCTGGTTGTATACATAGTATATTCACATCCATTCATCTCTTCATACCTGTACTTTGGATATTAATCATCATCACATTCCACCATCATTGATAAATTCAGTATCCACGTACATGATGCATCTGTCACCATGATTCCTTCCTTCAGTGACTTCAAGACCCTTAGTTCCCCTGTTCTGCACTACTGAGGTCATGTCCTACTTGTTTCTTTGGAACCCAGTGGCTCTTCATCTCTAATGTCCAGTCAAACTCACAGGCTCTGTCATTCGGCAGAGACTAGCTCTCAGACTCTGTAGCCTGGGCCATTTTTACTACAGCTCAGCCTTCATTTCCGGTGTTCCTTCTGGCCCCCTTCTAGAACTGCTTCCCCAAATCAATCTTCTTTTGCTTCCATCCAGGTACTTGATGCTTATATTGTCTCCCTTCCATTCTTTGCTAAGGTGTAACTATGACACGTTTCAGAGTGCAGGATGACTGTAGGGATGTCCTAGAATGTACACTGGACACACAAGATAAATTTATTAATATGCTATGTGAAAATAGGTAAGTCTCTACTCTTTGCATCAGTTTTCATATTTATAAAAAAAGAGGGGGAAAATTTTCTTCAATATTGTTTCAAGTTCCAACTATAAGTTACCTGGCACTTATACAAAAATATAAAAGGCGAATGAAGCTTCAAGCCCACAATCTATAATTCAAAGAAGAAGGCAAATCAGCAATCATTTGTAAAGAATTTTAAATCATATTAAATGAAATTAAAGGGGCTGGGGATGTGGCTCAAGCGGTAGCACGCTCACCTGGCATGCGTGCGGCCCGGGTTCGATCCTCAGCACCACATACAAAACAAAGATGTTGTGTCCGCTGATAACTAAAAAAATAAATATTAAAGTTCTCTCTCTCTCTCTCACCCTCTCTTTAAAAAAAATTCTAATAAAGAATGCACTGCAAGACTCCTCAATTTAAAAAAAATAATAATAAATAAATAAATAAATGAAATTAAAGGTTTTACTGAAAGTGTTTAGACAAGTAAAGAGGCAAGAGAGCAAAGAAACAGTCAGCATTAAGTGATGTCATCAGTATTACTGTCTTAGAAAGGAAGAAAAGGTAATAAATGAATTGTATTTACCTTTTCTGAAGGTATTATTGTATTACCTTTTCTTCAGAAAGAATTGGTAGGCTGGGGGAAAATAGAATTCTTTTCTTCAGAAAAGGCAACACATGGATTGGTAGAAGTACATTAGGAACAAGGCCTTTAGATTAACCAGTTCACTTCTCTAAACTTCACGACACCATAAAATTGACCCAGAAGACTCAGACCAATTGTCCCTGGAAGATTAAAGTCAATTCTAAAAACTATATATATATACACACACACACATACATACACATATATGTGTATACAAATACACACACACACATATATATAGTATATGCCAAAATTGTATTAAAATCAACAAAAATTACCATATTTTTGTGGCTCTGTTGCATATTATCCCTGGGGTTTACCTTTATCAAAATCACCAGAGAAATTTTTTAAATTCTTTGAACATAAAAGCAAAATTTTCTGCCATCCAGCAGTGTACTGTCTGAAGGACGATAAAAATGGAATTACAAGAAACAGTTTTAAAACATCTCAGGAGTGTATATAATTAAATGCCAAACTGAACCTATATAAAAATTTCAAGTGTTGTTTAAAAAAAACAAACAAACATCAAGTTAACAGTCTTTTGGAAGAATTCACTTCTTGAAAGATTAAGAGGAATTTGATTTGGAGACTAGTGAATGTGTTTCCTTAGGAGAGAGACTTCTCACACTCAATGACACTCTTTCTCCTCCACCAGTCTTAAGGAAGTCCTGACAGCAGTCAGAGCCCTTTCAACCTATCCAAATGCTGACTGAGGATCCCCTCCCAGAGTAGGGCTCTCACGTCCATTCCCACTCCAGCTCTTCTCAGGAGACCTCCTAGATGTTGTCAAGACTAGCATCTGTCCATTAAAGAAATGTGAAATTCCAGTTGTCCACTCTGATCATACTCTTGTCATTAGCGCCCTCTCATGATCCAAGACTGCCTCCCAGTGTGTGATTTCAGAGAGAAATCTTGATCATTCCATGTGCCCCCAGCGTACAAATTCTTTCTCCCTAATTTCTCAAATATCATAGGCTCCCAGAATATTCCCACACTTTGAATTATTTAGCGTCCTTGGTTCCAGTTACTCTCATACAGCAAAACCTTTCCTCTACCTTGTGTGTGTGTGTGTGTGTGTGTCTATCTGTGTGTGTGTAGCACTGTGAATTCAACCTAAAAGTGCTCTACCACCGAACTACATACCAGCCCTCTTTCTTTCTTTCTTTCTTTCTTTCTTTCTTTCTTTCTTTCTTTCTTTCTTTCTTTCTTTCTTTCTTTCTTTCTTTCAGATAGGTTCTTCTAAAATTGTCACACCTGGCATCAAACTTGAGATCCTCATGCCTCAGCCTTCCAAGCTCCTGGGATAATAGGAATGTGCCACCAAACTCGGGTTTTCATTTATTTATATTAAATCATGCTACAGGTTTAAAAATAAAAAAAATCTAAGATCTTGCTAATTTATACCACTGAAAGCACATTCTTCAATTTCAGATGGCTTGCAATATTTTCCACCAATTGTTAAAATTGAATGCTTTTCTCATTCTTGCATTCTTTTGGCTATGGGAACATGAGTGTTGAAGTGCAGCAGGGTAGAGAAGTAAGTCATCCAAAAATCTAAGCTGCCAGGTTTTTTGATGGTTCATTCACATGGAGTTTACAACCTGAGGACTTGGTGCAGGAAGATCATGGCCCAAAGGCCAGCAATTAACAAGATGATCAGTGATGAGGAAGAGTTTGAATGAGCCTCGCAGCTTCACATAAATCTAGAGCTGAGCAACCCAAAATTATCTACAGATTTAATATAATCCCTGGCAAAATAGCAATGGCATTCCTCACATAACTAGAAAAAAACAATCCAGAAGTTCATATGGATCCACAAGGGAAAAAAAAATCAAATAGCCAAAGCTGTTAGAGCAAAAACAACAAAGCAGGAAGGATTATATTACCTAATTTCAAAAACACACTACAAAGATATGGTGATTTAAAAACCATAGTATTGGGATGAAAATGGACACACAGAACAGTGAGACCAAATTGAGAGCTGTTTTTTTTTTTTCTTCTGTGCCCGAAAGTCCTAACAAGAACAATTAGTGAAGGAAAAGTTTATTTGGGGGCTCACAGCTTCAGAGATCCAGTCCAGAGATGACCAACTCCATTGCTCTGGGCCTGAGTGAGGCAGAACATCATAGCAGAAGGGTGTGGTAGAGAACAATCAGCTTGTGACACAGCACCTGGAAGCAGAGGAAGGGACTCCACTCACCAAGAACAATATATAAACTCCAAATGCCTCTATCCCAATGACCCACCTTCTCCAGCCATACCCTACCTGCCAATAGTTACCACCCAGCTAATCCCTACTAGAGGATCAAGGCACTGATTAGGTTAAGGTTCTCATAATCTGATCATCTCACCTCTAAACTTTCCTGCATTGTCTCGCACGAGCTTTTGAGGGACACTCATGTCTAAACCATAACAAGAGCTTAAAAGTAAACCGATATATCTACTGCTGGTGGATCTTCGACAAAGGTGGTAAGAAAGTTCACTGGTGAAAGAGAAGTTTTTTAATAAATGTGCAGGGAAAATTGGATATCCACATGCAGAAGACTGAAAAAAGACCCCTACCTCTCACCAAATATAAAAATCAACTCAGAATATGTTCAAGAACTATATGATTAGACACCAATTACTCTCAGACCAAAGAATTTTCTCTACCTGAAACTATGAAACTACTTGGAAAAAACATGAACATCAATCACTTCAGGACATGGACTGGGCTAGGATCTTCTATATGACACCTCAAAAGTACAAAAAGCAAAAGTAAACGTAGACAAATGAAGCTTCAACAACTAAAGCCTTATGCATAGTGAAGGATATCATCAATAGGAGTGAAGAACAATCTACATTGAAGAAAATATTTACAAAAACACCTGACTGGTGTTTATATCCTAAATATATAAAGAATTCCAAAAACCTAATAACTATAAAAAATAAATAAGCCAGCTAAAAATGGGCATTAGTCCTAAGTAGATATTTCTCCAAAACATACAAATGGCCACCAGGTCTATGAAAAGCTGCTTAGTGTCATTAATTATCAAGGAAAAGCAAATCAACACCATAGTGATACATTACCTTGCCCCAGTAAGAAAGGCTAGTATCAAAGAAACTAAAGATAGTAAGTACTGGTGAGTGTAGGAAAGAGGAATCCTTATATAATGTTGTTAAGAATTAGATTAGTATAACCATGGGAAGCAGTTTAGAGATTCCTCAAAAAATTAAAAATAGAACTACTATACAATCCAGCAACCCCACTTCTGGGTTTAGAGACAAAGGAAATAAAATCAGCTGCATCCCCTTGTTCAATGCAGCACGTTTTATGGGAACTGAGAAAGGGAAACAAATTATGTTTGATGATGAGTGGAGAAAGAAAATGCAGTGGGTATACACAGTTGAATACTGTGCAGCTACAAAAAAAAAAAAAGAATGGATAAAATCCTGTCATTTGTGAAAACATGGATGTGAAGTAAACCAGACACACAAAGAAACAAGCACTACATGATCTCACTCACATGTGGAATATAAAAGAGTTGATGTCACAGATGTTGAGATTAGAATGGTGGTTACTAGAGGCCAGTGGGACTAGAGAGAAGAAAGAGGTTAGGAAAGATTGATTAATAGGTACAAAGTTCTAGTCAGATGGTAGAAAGAGGTTCTGGTATTCTATTATGCAATGTATTGACCACAGATAATGTACTGTTTACTTTTTTAAAAAGCTACAAGAAAGGATTTTGAATGTTTTTGTCATAAAGAAACGATAAATAATGGGGATATAGGTAAGTTTACTCTGATTTGTGCATTGTGCAGTGTATACATGTGTCTGAACATAATATGGTACTCCATAAATATGTACAGTTTTTAGGCATCCGTCAAAGTTAAATTAAAAGAATAAACTAGAGGGCTGGGGTTATGTCTCAGTGAAATAGCCCTTGCCTAGCATATGTGAGGCCCTCAGCACCACATAAAAATAAATTAAAAAAATAGAAGAATTGTGTCTATCTAGAATGAAAATTTTTTTTTTCAAAAAAAGAATAAACTACAGCTGAAGTTGGTAAAATCAAGGTCCATTAAATGCACTTCTGGGGAAAAAAAAACAAAGAGTGTTTTAACCACATCACAATTTAAGGCAAAGGCGATATGGGAGAATCATAAGCACCTTCAAGGCAGGAGCTTGCCACCCAGCTCTCAGTCTTCCTCCAGACTCTGCCTTTCCCTGGTGGCATCTTTCATGATGTAAACATCTATGTGAATAACCTCTCCCACCCACCATCCTCTTGGTTCTCAGATAGCTTCACCTTTCACTTCTTTTTAGCCATTCAGGCCATGGACAACCCTGGAACCTACCTGAGGTAAACACAGGTGAACCACCTAGGTTTCCTTTCTCAGGACTTTCTGAAACAGTCGTTTGTCCAGCTCCTGAAAGTGTTGGTGACTGACAGCTCTTGACTAAGACCATCCCTGGGACATCTTTTTGGCTCAAGTGAGCCAGCTCATCCAAGATCACACCACCCTCTTATCACCCAAGCCCACATCCAACAACTACTCAATATCAGAACAAAATACCCCAGACCCCTGGTCTCAGTGTGGAAGGACCATCCAACCCCAACTGCCTATACATAAACTGAGTCTTTAGTTTTGATTCTAACATAGTTACACTTCTCTCTCTGCATAATCATGCCTCCTTCACTATCCCTCAGGTATTATTTCCCAGAGTTCTCCCAAATATGTGGTCTATACTCCAATATCTTTTTCAGATACTGCATCTCAGAGGATCTCACCTAAAACAATATCAACAGCAAACAGTTGCAGAGCTGAAATGCAATTTTGGTCAGAGTCCTTCTAACTACAGACCTCTACCCACTGACTGCTCCCAGATGTTCACCTGCACTGGTATTTACACTAATCACTTGTTATTTGGCTATGCTTCCTCACTGACCATCATATTCTTTCTATCTCCATTATCCCAGTGAAAGTCCAAGTTCCAGAATTTCATTCCTCTTTTTGCAAATATCTGATATTTACTCCATATTGTTTTTCTACTAAATCTATTTGAGATTCAAGCATGTACCTTCTCTAGGCTCATACCAAAGCTATTGACAGGACTACTGTAAAATCCTATGGTCATCAATTGCACTGAGCTCCAATGCCCTTTTGCTTAGGCTAGATTTTTCTTTTCATGCTCCACAATAACCATTTCAAATATACTGCATATGTCTCAAAAAAGCTTCTACCTTGCTACTCCCTTCTCATTCTCAGAAAATGTTCTCTTTCTACCATTTTAAAATGAAGTATAGTTAACGTGCACCATACAAATAGTCTATAGCTCAACTATTTATACATTGATCATGCCTGTGTGATAGGCATCTAAATCAAGATATACTTTGTCAGCACACATAGGCTCCCTCAGGTACCACACTGTTACCATATCCCTTCCTCATCCCCTCAAATAAACTGCTCTAATCTCTAATCAGCATAAATTCATGTCGCCTGGGATTAGACTTCATGTAAATAAAATCACATAGTGTATACTTTTATATGGGCATTGTTTTACTCTGATTATTGCCAGGGGTGGTATTAGGTTCTTTTTCTTACTATTTAAGACACCATTATGTGAATATACCACAATATACTCATCCATTCTTCTACAGAAGATATTTGGATAATTTCCTGATTTAAACTGACATTTGTGGATATATTTTGAGGAGTTGATTGCTCAGTTATTGAAAATAGATTATAGATGGATGATAGATGATAGATAATAGAATGTGATTGATAGACTGACAAATATTGGAGATATAAACCCAAATGTAAATAAGTTTTTTCAAAAACTTTTTGGCAATATCTATCCATCTTTTCATCTATCTGTCTCTTTAAAAGATGCTGACAAATGGTTTTCAACTTTTGTACTCATTTACCCTCCACTCAGCAAAGGTGCTCCATATCCTCCCAGCAGCTATGATTGTCCATAAATTCTATTTATTATAGCCATTGTGATGGACATGGTGCTGTGTCTTATTATGGTTGTTTTAGCATTTTCCTGATGACTAGTGTTATATGGGTCCATTTTCATGAGCATAATGGCAATTTGGATATATATGTGAAGTCTTTTCTTCATTTTTATTGAGCTTTTATCTTGGAAAATATCTTGCCCCAGTCTGTCTTCTTGTCCTATACATACTGTCTTGTGATGAAAAAATTCTTAATTTAAATGAAGTCCAATTTTATCAACCTTCCCTTTCACGATAGTTGCCTTTTAATCTAACCCAATATCATACAAATACTGTCTTAAATTTTCTTCCACAACTTTCTTTTTTCTTTAACATTTATGAAGCATTTTGAATTTATTTTTTGCTATCTATTGTGAGGAAAGAGTTAGAATATTTTTTTCAAATTAATATTCAATTGATACCATTCAAAGTATTGAAAATGCCTTTTTCTACTAATTTTGGTTTGCAATTTTTTTTAAAATCTGGTGACTATATTTTAAATTTTTTTTTAGTTGTTGATACATCTTTATTTTATTTATTCATATGTGGTGCTGAGAATCCAACCCAGTGCTTCACACATGCCAGGCAAGTGTGTTACTGCTAAGTCACAGCCCCAGCCCCTGGTGACTATTTTTGTGTGGGTCTGTTGAGACTCTTTCATCTCCTCCATTGGTCGATTTGTGTATCCTTGTAACAATTCTATATTATTCTAAATGTCACAGGTTTGAAATACAACTTGATATTTGATAGTATGTATTTTATAGCTCTGTTGTTAATGTAAGGTACCTAAGCTAACCCAGGTCCTTTCCATTTTCATATAAAATTTAAAGGCAGCATATCAGTTCCTAAGAAAAGATAAAAACAAAACTGTTTTAGTCAGTTTTTTCACTGCTATGACTAAAGGACCCAACCAGAACAATTATAGAGGAGGAACAGATTATTTGGGGTCTCGTGGTTTCAGAGGTCTCTGCTCATAAACAGTTGGCTCCATTCTTTGGGGCTCAAGATGAAACAGGACATCATAGCAAAAGAGCACGGCAGAGGGAAGCAGCTCACTTGGTGATCAGGAAGCAGAGAGAGAGAGACATCTCCACTTGCCAGACACAAATGTACACCCCAAAGCCAAGCCCTCAATTCCCACCTCCTCTAGATACACCCTACAACTTCAATTACCCACTCAGTTAATTCCTATCAGATGATTAATCACTGATTGAGTTAAGACTCTCACAACCCAATCATTTCTTTTCTGAACCTTCTTGCATTGTCTCACATGTGAGCTTTGAGAGGACTCCATATCTAAATCATAACACCCACTTATTTATTAGCTGGGATTATGTTCAATTTATACATAAACAATACTCCATAATTCCTGCTCAATTTGATTATTAATCTATTTATAGATTATTATTTTTCTATTCATACAACCATATCTTCTGCAATGTAAGGATCTTATTAATTTTTTCAATAAGAATGTATTTTACTAACTTTTAAAATAAACTCTATTATAATATTGAATAGAAATTTTGATAGTGGACATTTTTGTGTTTTAATTTCAAGGGAAAAGCTATGGAAATTTCAACATTGAATAAGATGTCGTCTGTACCATTTTTGTAGGGTTTCTTCATCATATTTAATTATTTTGTTTCAATTATGATTATCTGAAAGTTCATATCATCAAATACTGAACTTTACCAAACTGTTTGAACTTCATCCAGTATAAATGACCTTTACTGTGGTTCCATATGAAAATAACCTAGAGAATTAGTATGAGTCTGGGTCCAATCAGGAGACAGAAATCACACAGTAAAATAGACAGGCAACATTCAGTATAAAATGTTAACAGAGCTGGGCACAGTGGTGCATGCCTGTAATCCCAGCAGCTCAGGATGCTGAGGCAGGAGGATCTCCAAGTTCAAAGCCAGCCTCAGCAAAAGTGAAGTGTTAAGCAACTCAGTGAGACCCCGTATCTAAATAAAATACAAAATAGGGATGAGGATGTGGCTCAGTGGCTAAGTGCCTCTGAGTTCAATCACAGTACCCCCAACCCCCTCCCCCCAAAAAAAAGTTAACAGTGGCTTGAATAGTGACAGATTGGGTATGTTATAGGAAAAAGAGCAGATATGGGAGGCAGCCACTATTCTTAGAACTAAAGAAGGAAGAAGAGACTACTTCTTCCCAAGTTTGATGCACAGACCTCATTGGAGAGGGCATGACTGGCTCACTAGATGGCCAAGAAGTTCCCACCACATGAACAGAATTCACTGAAGAACTCCTTCTGAAGGGCCTAAGGAAGCTGCAGTCGTCATGTTTCAGAACTGACTGTAAAACTTCCCTGCAGGCAATCATAGAAACCATCCAAGAGAATAATGTACCCCCCCACACACACACATGCTCTCCTCCACAAAGCCACCTGATGATGGCATACTGGGAGAAACCAGTCATGGAGACTCCACAGGGGCACCCCTCTCTTTAACAATGTCACTTCACCAGGAAGCCATTTGAGAATTCTATCAGCAGCTACTATCCACAAGAAGCCAGGCTATGTTGTTGTGCACCAAGAAGTCAGAAAAAGGAAACGTGTTGCTACAGGAACATAATGATAGGAGCACAGTATAATCAGCAAGAGAACCTTCCTTTTTCTTCCAGGTCCCTTGAGCACTCTCTACTGCAAAACTTAATATACTACTTAAAGGTCCCAATTTCTTAAGGCAAGGCGATTAATAAAGGCTGGATTTGGAGACAAGAGGAAATAAATTGATTAATAGCCAGAGCTCACAGCTTTTAACCACATGTTTACCAGCTTCTTTCCTTCTCTGTACTCCACACCTTGCTCTCTCCACTTCTGTTTGATGAAATCATCTTCCAAATAAACCACCCACACTTTAGCCCTTACTTCAGGGATACTTCCAGAGAAAGCCACAGTAAGAAAATGGTCTATATGTGTTCTTGTGGCAATAGCCATATTATTTATTCAAATATAATTATATAGTTTTTACTTCAGCATCAACAAATCACTCTCTTGTGCATCATTCTTCCCTTCTCTGCTATATTATGTTCATTAATATATAAACATTATACCTTTTATTTACATAATTAATGTTCTCTTTTCCTACTTTTCCCTCTACTTAATGAATGATTTTATTCCTCCCCTTTGGAGAAAAAGTCCTTGAGAGACATATTAGTCAGGGTTCTCTAGAAGAGTAGACCCAACAGGATGGATGATTATAAAAAGAGGATTTATTAGATTAGCTTATACAACCAGAAGCTGGATAGTCCACAGTGGTCATCTGTAGGCTGAGAGTGGAGGAACCAGTAGCTGCACAATCCAAGGGGGATCAAATGTGCTATACCAGTAGGAGACTGATGGCTTCTAGAAACTCCCTGGAGAATCACTGGCAGAATCCTCTTTGGAAGAGTGAAGGAGCGAGAGTCTGATGTTCTAAGGTGATCACAGCAGCAATCAAAAACATGTTCAAGAAGGACTGAGCTTGCATCTGCATCTGTTCCCTTTCTCTTTCAACTTGTATTCCATCCAAGCCTTCAATCTATTGGATGATGCTGCCCACACTTAGGCAAGGCCTCTACTTCACTTCATCTTGCTATACCACATGCCAGTCATTCCTAGAAACACCCTCACTGACACACTCAGAAGCCTCTTAATCTTTGGCATCTCTTAATCCAATCAAGTCGACAATTCAAATTAACCATTAGAAGTCCATACCTTGTCAACTTGATATCCAAACATGACTCTTTATATATTTAATCTTCAAATAAAAACAATAACAAGGTCATAATTCTTTCGACCTAACGCAACAGAACTATCCTTGATACAAGTGAAAAATATTAATTCTTCCTCCAGAATAGAAGGGAAAACAAAAATATCACTTAAAGTACTGATATTAAGTCAGTTTGATGAATGATGAATAACAGGAGGGTAACAAACATGTCTTCTTAGTGCATGTGTAAATATGCATAAACATATTCTTAAGAGAATAGGGAAGAAGTATTAATGGCAATCACAATGCTCATTGCTATAACTGGTCATGTGGCCATAGTTGGTATTTTTGGCTTCTTTCTACTACCCATTCTGTATTTCCTCTACCTTCAACAAGCACCTCAGCAGGTCTTGGCTCTTTGCCTGGAGCTGTGTCCCACACCTACATTCTTGAAGAGTCTGAGACATTTATCATCCTGCCTGGATTGGGTTGCTGTAGTTTCCCATCATTTATAATAACAGGACAGGGTAATACCAAGAGACACCCTTAGGATCTCCTGCACTCCAAGAGTATGCTTTCTTACTTCCATTGTGGAATAATAGTCCAATATCCCCTTAGTAATCTGAATCGCTCACCCCCACCAGCACCATAACTCCCTTCTTAGCCTATTGACTTAGAGATATGAGAAGACCAAAGTGAACAGGGGAAAGTCTTAACTTCCAGTTTAATAAAACCATTGTTATACCTCCTGGCAGAAGAATTCCTCCTCTGAAACTAAGACTCCTAGGCGAGCAAAGCATAAGGTTTCAGGACAGGAAGTAAAAACTTCTATGAGTAACTAGGGGTATTGGTAAGGGGTACTATTCCTGTTTCTACCCCCTGATTCCTGGAGCCATGAATTCTAGCACTAGGAGAGAGAGTAACATATAGTGGATGCTAATTTAGAGTAGAGACAGCCTTCTGAAGAACCTTGCCCCAGCCCTGGAAGGTATTGCCACCTAGCTGGCTCTGTAACTGCATCTTCAAAAGTCCATTTTATCGTCCTAGGAAAACAGCTGCTTCAGGATGCTGGTGAACACAGTATGACCAGTGAAGCCCATAAGCATGATCCCACTGCCTCACTTATTTGGCTGTGGAGTTTCCTGGCCAGAAGCAATGCTGTATGGAATAACATGATGATGGATGCAGCATTCAGTAAGTTCATGAATGGTGACTTTGGCTGAAGCATTACATGCAGGAAAGGCAAATCCATACCCAGAAGTATCTATTCAGGTAAAGACAAACCTCTGCACTTTCCATGATGGAAATGGTCCAATATAATTGCTTGCCACCAGGCTGCAGGCTGATCTCCCCAGGAATAATGCCATATCAGGGGCTTAGGGTTGGTCTCTGCCACTGGCAAATTTGGCACTCAACAGTGACCTTAGCTAGATTACCCTTGGTGAGTGGAAGTCTATGCTGTTGAGCCTATCCACAACTACCACTCCTGCCATCATGACCACTTTGTTCATGAGGCCATTGGGCAATGACAGGAGTGGCTGGGGAAAGAGACTGACTTCTATCCACACATGAAGTCATCCTATCTACTTGATTATTAAAGTCCTCTGCTGAGTTCACCTTTTGCTGAGCAATTACCTGAGATATAAATATCTTCAAAAATCCTTTGCCCATTCCATATACCTCTTTCCCAGATGTCCTTGTCACCAATTTTCTAATTATGTTCTTTTCAGGTCCCTGGCCAGTCAGCCAAACCGTTGGCTATAACCCATGAATTAGTATACAGTCACAAGTATGGCCATTTTCCTTCCAGGCAAAATGCACAACCAGATGCACTGCCCAAAGTTCTGCCCATTGCAAAGATTTCCCTTCACCACTCTCCTTCAGGGTTCTTCCAGAAAAAGGCAGTAGTGCTATAGCTGTCCACTTTCATGTATTGTGCAGAACCATCTGCAAACCAGGCCCTAGTTTTCTCTTTCTCTGTTAATTGACCATAAGGTACACCCCAGGAAGCCATAGGGTCATGCTGAAGGACAGTAGGTATTGTAACAGGAGTAGGAACCATGGGCATTTGGGCCAATTCTTCAGGTAACCTATTTCTGCCTTCAGGTCCTTCCAAGGTGCCGCAGTCCGGCTGCAGCAAAATAACCCGGGGGGTGGGGGTGACGAACAACTTGTGTAGATTGATACAGCAGGAGTAGGAGCCATTTATTGTAGGACAGGAGGGGTATATATACATTCCACACAGCTTATCTTAATTAGCATAAACTAGATAAATTAGTCAACCAATAAGGAATCTCCACACTCAATGGCTCGCTGGCGTCACTTCACAAACCACTCCTTCTGGCAATATGCCAGGCGCCCTCCAGACTTGTTTACAGACTCTAACATTTGCTAGGCACCATCCTGACTTGTTTACAGACTCTAACACTAAGGCCCCATTACATATGAACCACTTCCATTTGATGATAGAGTGCTGCTGTGTAAGTCCAACTTTATGGATTGGTGGGTCAGTTAGCACGCAGTTCATGATGGGCAGTTCAGGTAACATAGTAACTTGGTGGCCCATGGTCAAGCTTTCAATTTTCACTAAGGCCCAGGAGCAGTAGACACTTCCTCAAAGGGACAGTAGTTTTCTGAAGATGATGGCAGGGCCTCGCTTCAAAATCCCAATGTCCTTCTCTGTGATTGACCTATGGGAGCCTTCCAAAGGCTCCAGACAGCATCCCTATCTGCCACTGACATCTCAAACACTATTGGGTCTGCTGGATCATGTGGCCCAAATGGCAGAGCAACCTGCACAGCACCTGAATCTGCTGCAGAGTCTTCTCATGTTCTGGACACCATGCAAAACAAGAAGCTTTTCTAGTCACTCAGTAGACGAGCAGAGGTTACATCCAAATGAGGAATGTGCTTCCTCCAAAATCCAAACGGGCCCACCAAGCATTCTGCTTCTTTGTTGTTTTTAGGAAAGGCCAGATGCAACAACTTATCCTTTACCTTAGAAGGGATATCTCAGCAGGCTCCATACAACTGGACTTCTAAAAACTTTCCTGAAGTTGAAGACCCTTGAATTTTAGTGGTATTTATTTCCCATCACAAATGCTCCACTAGCAAGCCCGGGGTGGTTGCTGCCTCTTGTTTAGTTAGTCCAATAAACATACTGTCATCAAATTAATGGACCAGTGTAATACCTTGTGGAGGAGAAAGGTGATCAAGATCTCTGTGAACTAAATTGTGACACAGGGATGGAGAGTTGACAAACCCCTGAGGAAGGACAGTCAAGGTATATTGCTGACCTTGCAAGCTGAAAGCAAATTCCTTCTGGTGATCCTTATGGACAGGGATGGAGGAAAAAAAGCATTTGCAGATCAATAGCTGCATACCAGTTATCAGATGTATTAATATGCTCAAGTAAAGAAACCACATCTGCTGCAGCAGTTGCAATTGGGCTCACTACCTGATTCAGCTTATTACCATAACCATTGTACTTCAAGACCCAACCGTCTTCTGCACAGGCTAAATAGGAGAGTTGATTAATAGGGGGATGTTCTGGGAACATCACTACCCCTATATCCTTCAAGTCCTTGATGGTGGCCCTAATCTCTGCAATTCATCTAGGAATGCAGTATTGCTTTTGATTTACCATTTTCCCAGGTAGAGGCAACTCCAGAGGCTTCTATTCGGTCTTTCCCACAATAATAGCCCTCACTTGATGGGTTAGAGAACCAAAGTGGGAGTTTTGCCAAATGCTAAGTATATTTATCCTGATTATACATTCTAGGACTGGGGAAATAACCATAGGATGAGGTTGGGGAGCCGCTGGAACCACTATGAGTCAGAACTTGGCCCAACTCCATTGATCACCTCCATAAGCCCCTACTTTTACTAGTGGGCCACAGTGACATTTTGTATCTCTCAGAATCAATGTCAATTTAAAGCCTGGGTCTGGTAGTCCCCAAAAGTTCTGATCATTGCCTTTTACCCAATGCACAGTTACCCTGATAGAAGGCCTTGGGTCCCTTTGAAGAAGAATGAGAGAAAGATTAACAGTAAAGCTTTTTGGTACTGTATGTGGGTCCTTCCACAAGGGAACAAAGCCGCCCCTTCATTCAAGGGGTTCTGGATCTGTAAACTGACTCAAATCTGGGAAGTGGTTGAGGGACCGTGGTTCTGTTATGTTCTAAGGCAGACTTTTGTACATTTGCCCTAGAATTTTTCTGCTTATATAAATAAGTATTTTGTGGGTTTCCCATCTATTTGGCTTCTAGAAACACTGTGATTGATTAGCCAACACCAGAGATCTGCACGAGTCAGAACATTTTGTTCATTTCTTCCCCTTTGCTGTCCATTATGGGAACTATGACTACCCTCTCTTTGGGGATTGAGTGCTGCCTCTTGGCTCCTCTCTCCCTGGGTTCCAATTATTCCCGTTGCATTTAAGTCTCCCAAGTGATTAATTGTAGTTTGCATGGTAAGGTCTGGCACATAGAGAAGAGCAATGACAAAGTTCCGCAAGGATGCTGATCCTCCCCTCACAAATTTGTTTCTTATGGTTTTGGTGAAGGAAACATCTTCTGGATCCTCCCAGAATGGAGGAGAAGGTCAGACATAACAGATCTACTCTAGCATTCCAGTCTCTCTGAGCCTCTGAATTCCTTCATCCTAGTAAACCAAAGGAGATCAGGCATTTCCAGCTCACTCACCCTAGGCCATCTTTGGACCCATACTTGAGCCAACCATCCAAACAAACTATTAGTACCTTATTTTTTTTAACACTGCAAACTACTATATTATATCTAGAATCAGTTTAATGGGCCCATATCAATAAATTCAGCCTGATCTAATTTTATATTCTTTCCACCATTATCCCACACCCTTAAAATCCATCCCCACACATGTTCCCCAAATCTCTGTTTGTATAAATTAGAAAACTCAAAAAGTTCCTTTGGAGTATAATATATTTCCTTGTGGATCATCTCACCTCTAGGAGCCTGCTTAGACTTGAATCTAGATATAGGCATAGAAGCAAAAATGGGTAGTAAGGGTGGGTCCTGTGTAGTATCAACATTTTAATGCTGATCAATAAATCATGAAATGTCATTGCTATTTCCACAGCCAAAGCAGGATTTGTTCCCTCCAACGGAGGTGGAGAAGCCAATGTGACAGAGAATGGGGATAGGAATGCATCAGCCATAGATAAGGATGAGGACTCAACAACTTCTGGCAAAATAAATGCATCATAATGTAGGAGTTTAATGTCCCCAGCCCCCTCAGGCTCCTCCCATACACCATCATCCCAATTAACAGGATCCCATTATTTTCCAAGCAGCGGCCTCCCTTTAACCACAGATACCTTTTGAGACTGAGAGCTAAGATTGCATCCTAATTCAGTCAATTGCAAGTTGAGGGTTTGTGTTTGGTTTTCAGCAACCTCAGCCCTATGACTACAAGAGGGAAGATTCTCCTTCACAACACACTGATCAGCTTTCAGATCAGTTATGAGCATCTGCAGCTGAGAAACTAAATTTCTGAGCTCATCCTTCTCCTTTGTTACTTTGTCTATGGAAGCCAGAAGCAACCAACCAATATTGTCGTATTTCTTAGACTTCCAGAAGTATTCAAAAGTATCATGTATAGAGTCATTAAACTCCTTGATTTTTACAAGTGCCATACTGGGAGCATCATCAAATGTATCATTTTATAAAGTTTTAAAAAGTTTAAAGTTCACACCATAGATTACCAGTGTTCTCCATAGTACCAGTAGGAAAGACTTTAGCAACTTTAGGCCTAACCAATTTAGACAGCCAACTCCAGAAACCAAAAAACAAACTAAGGAAATTCATCCTTAAAATTCTGTTTCTCCAGAACCACTCCTGGTACCAATTTCTGTAGTAGTCAGAGTTCTATAGAAAAACAGAACCAATAGGAGGTAAAATTATAAAAAGGAGATATAATAGATTATCTTATGCAACCAGAAGCTGGATAGTTCACAATGGCTGTCTGCAGGTTGGAAAGCTGAGAAACCAGTAGCTGCACAATCTAAGATGCTAAAGCCTCAGAACAAGAGGGATCAACTCTCCGACCCAGTCTGAGACTGAAGGCTTCTGGAAACTCCCTGGAGAATCACTGGCAGAGTCTCTGATCCAAGCCATCAATACCTCTGGATAGGTACAAAGGATGCTATCTTATACCATCTAGATTTTCCTTTAGGATATAAGGAAGAATATCCCCAGATTCTGGGAATACTTCCAGCAAACAGAAACTCAACTGCCAGCCCTCTCTGGGAATTTCATTCTTGGGGTACTGTCCATATTGAGAGAGAACCACAATTTTTATAAACATGCAAGAAAACATACTTTTTCTTTTTTTCCAAGAGTCTTTGATTGTTACAGATTTTATTTTAAATATAAGACCAATACATTAAATAAATAAGCAGAGAAAACCATGCTGTGGCCACCAGGTAAAACAACTTTCATGTATCCTTTAATTTAATTCACACATTTTTATGGGTTGCCTATGACGAATAATGAACTGTGCTAGGTACTATAAGGGACAAAAGGTGGGTAGGGTTTAGGCCTTCATCAGCAAGTTAAGAGACCAAGAAGAGAAATAACAGATGCATAAATATATTTAATGTGTAATAGAAATATGTCACAAAAGAAATAAAGATATGTTTTTGTAAATGAGGGAGAAATTATTCTTGGCCGGCTTGAAGTAACATGGAGGTTTAAAGGAGAATTCAGAGCCCTTTTCTTGGGAGAACATGTATGAACTGTGTCTTGTGCCAAGGCCAATGTCTCGGCTTGGCACCAGAATCACGAGGCACTCACAGCTTTGTAGGTTCAAACAGCAATTCTTTATTCCAGCTCTCACACCGCCTCCACACAGGTCCAGGGGCAAACACGTTCTGCTGTCTCCCGCACAAACCACCTACTCCACGAGGCTCTCTCCAAATCCCATTTCAATCTCACGAGAACTCAACGGGAACAAGCAGCAGGAACACCCTAATCCCAGCAATAATCTTCAACTTCCAACTTCCCTAAAACCCATTATCTTAAACTGGCAACGCCTTAAACTCAAGGAGCCGGTTACTTCCTCAAACCTGATCAGCTCTAAACCCGGATCTGCCTAGGTCCTTGAGCAAGGTCACCTCATTAAAGCATGCATGCAATGTCCCATAAATGTCCTCTAAGCAGCATGGGGTACGCTTGGCAAGGAAATTTCGATGCGTCATTCCTACTTGGTAATGGCCCTCAGCATCTCCCCCCTTCTGATTAATTAAACAACAAGCAATGCGGCTTAGGACCGTGCCTGGTAGGTTGTCCAATTCAACATATGGTTCTTACCCGTCATCGGATGAACTGACCTCTAGGCGTCAGTCCCCTGTCTTAGGTTGAATCCACTGCAATCAGATCAACCCGTCGCTGACTACCGGTCCAGCATTCAGCCATGCTTGTGGATAGGCCTAAACACCAGTGGGGGGGTGAGGTTCTTGCCTCACCTCTGTTGGCCCCCAAATTTAACCTTGGTGCTAGTGGGGGGGTGAGGTTCTTGCCTCACCTCTGTTGGCCCCCAAATTTTAGACCATCACTAGTAGAAGGGAGGAAGATACAGAAATGCCACGACACCAAGCCAATTGACGGCTCCTTTGGAAAAATTGCATCACTGGTGACACCATCAGCAAAGATGTCAGCATTACCACAATTAACATGGGGTGCGCTGGCAAGGAAATTGCATCACTGGTGACACCATCAGCAAAAATATGCCAGCAGTACCACAATTCGCTGCACCAGACGATAGTTCACAATGCATGCAACTGATATATAGTTCAGGCAAGTTCTGCAGGCAGTTCAAATCGGAGGAGTCTATCAATATGTCCATTTCCTCCCAAAGTAAATCAAGTCCTTGATTGAGCATTACTTGTTGAGTTATATTCATTGATGCATCAGTTTATACAGTTTACTGTGGTAGCTATCATAGAAGCTGTAGTTTGGTTTTCTTTGTCTTCACCGGCACTGGGATGGAGATGGGAATTCTGGCAATGATGTTAAAGAGACATTATCCTGAACAGAATTATTAAATATGATGAAAAGGAAAAGTGAAAGTAAACAAACAGATCTGTTAATCACCTTTAAAAACAATAGTAAGCAAACAGATCTGTTAATCACCTTTGAAAGCAATCATTAACAGCTGTTTAACTAATTTAAATTAAACCACTTAAATCACGTGAATAAAAAAAAAAAATTCGGATCCATTTTTTCATGAGCGCTCCTCATATAAAAATATGGACATACACACATACTGACATGCAACACAAAACAGGGCACACATAACATACAACATACAAGACAATAATAACGGCCTTGTAGCTTTACCTAGGTAAAATCTCCATTGCAATGTTTAAAAACTCCACAGTCAAAAAATAAAACACAGTCAAAAAACAAAACTGATCAGAAAAACATTAACCTAGGTTTGTATGAGCTCAAAAAATAAAATAGAACTTTACGATGTGGGAAAAATACAATAATAAAATAGATATTGAAAAAAAGCACCATGGTTAATCACTGTCGCAGATGTAAGAATAGCCAAGCTGGAGCTCTGGATTTCAGCTGTTATGGATTTCAGTCAAATCATCTTCTTTTTCTGTAGAAATTGTTTTGGTTAACCTCTCTGGAATCCAAATCGGCTGCTGTTCTCCCTGTGGGAACACACAAACGGAACCCCGACTCCAGACAATAACTGGGTCGGGACCTTTCCATTGTCCTGTTAGAATATCTTTCCAAAGTACCTTAGGCTTATGTACATTTTTCGGATACATATGTCTTTCTGCAGCACTAAGTCCTGATGAATCCAAATTTAGAAAGTTTAGAGTAAAAAGAGTTATTTTAAGTTTATCTTTGGGGGATATATACCCCTTTCCAATTCCCTCTTTTTGCTTTAATAGGTACGTTTTAATAGTTTGATGAGCTCTTTCAACTATGCCTTGTCCCTGTGGATTGTATGGGATTCCTGTTATATGAGTAATACCAAATGATGAGCAAAATTGTTTAAAAGATTTAGACGTATAACCAGGACCGTTATCAGTTTTTAACTGTTTAGGAACACCCACAGTGGCAAAATTTTGTAAGCAATGAGCTATAACATCTTTAGTTTTTTCTCCGGCATGAAGGGAGCCCATCAAAAATCCGGAAGAAGTATCAACTGTAACATGTAAATATTTTAATTTTCCAAATTCTGGCAAGTGTGTGACGTCCATCTGCCAAATATGGTTAGGTATCAGTCCTCTAGGATTGACTCCAAGATTAACTTGTGGTAAAAAGGTCACACAATTTTGACATTGTTTTATTATATGCCTGGCTTGTTCCTTAGTTATTTTAAAACGCTTTTGTAAAGTATTAGCGTTAACATGAAACCTTTTATGAAAATTTGTAGCTTCTTCTACAGTAGAAAAAATATGTATATCATGTGTAGTTTTATCTGCTAAATCATTGCCCAAACTAAGGGCTCCAGGCAATCCTGTATGTGCCCTGATATGTCCTATGAAGAATGGATCTTTTCTATCCCAGATTAGACTTTGTATAGTGGAAAACAAAGAGAAAACAGTAGAGGAAGGGGAAATCCTACCAGCATCTTCAAGGGATGTTATAGCATTAACTACATACTGGCTATCAGAGAATAAATTAAATACAGAATCTTTGAACATCACAAAAGCTTGTAGAACTGCATTAAGCTCTACCTTTTGAGCTGACTGTTTGGGAACTAAAAATGTAAAAGTTTGATCAGGGGTAACTACTGCAGCTGTACCATTATTAGACCCATCAGTGAATATATTTGGAGCATTCATGATAGGTGTTTTTCTTGTCATTTTAGGAAAAACTACAGGATGCTTAGACCAAAAAGACAACAAAGGATTAGATGGTAAATGATTATCAAATGAAACATTCGATTTACACATGATTATTGCCCAAGTATTTAATTCATTAGCTAACTCATCAATTTGCTCCATAGTATATGGAGTAATAATTTTATTGGGAGAAATTCCAAACACTGTCTTTGCTGCTCTTATACCTTTGAGTATTAATTGTCCTACAGCCTCAGGATACCTAGTAAGAATAGTGTTAGGAGAATAAGATAAATGTATCCACAATAATGGACCTTCCTGCCAAAATACTCCTGTAGGAATATTTCTTGTTGGTAGTACAATAAATAATAAAGGCAAACTTATATCAATTCTATCTAAATGCATATTTTCCATATATGTCTCAATAATTTTTAATGCCTTTCTAGCTTTAGGAGTTAACATTCGGGGTGAATTTGGATCTGATGGACCTTTTAGAATATCAAATAAAGGTCCCAACTCTCCTGTTGGTATGCCTAGATAAGGCCTTATCCAATTTATATCTCCCAACAACTTTTGAAAGTCATTAAGTGATTTGAGTTGATCTACTCGTATTTGAATTTTAGGTGGACGGACCATGGTTGAGGATAATAGAACTCCTAAATAATTAATTGGAAAATTTAATTGTACTTTGTCTATTCCTATCTCTAGATTATAATTTTTTAATAAGTTTGTAAGTGTGGCATAACATTCCAGCAATGTGTTTTTATCTTTATGTGCCAATAATACATCATCCATATAGTGAAATATTTTTAGTTCAGGATTTTGATTTCTAAGTGGCTGGATTGCTTTATTAACATATATTTGACACATAGTTGGACTGTTAGCCATTCCTTGAGGGAGTACTTTCCATTCATATCTTTCATCAGGACCTTCATGATTTAATGCAGGGATAGTAAATGCAAAACGTGGACTATCCTCCGGATGAATTGGAATCGAAAAAAAGCAATCTTTAATGTCTATAGCTAAAACATGCCACGTTTTTGGTAAAGCAGACAACTGAGGAATCCCTGATTGAGCAGGTCCCATAATGACCATTTCATTATTAATTGCTCTTAAATCTTGTAATAATCTCCATTTACCCGATTTCTTTTTGATAACAAAAATGGGAGTATTATGGGGAGATACGGAAGGTTGTAAATGTCCTTCCGCTAATTGTTGTTTGACCAGATCATGGGCTACTTGTATCTTTTCTTTAGTCAGGGGCCACTGAGGAACCCACACTGGTCTTTCTGATTTCCAAGTAATTTTGATTGTCTCAGTGGCCCTTTCTGAAAATCCAACCCATGTCTGTCTGTTCCTTGATCTATTTGAATTGGCGCTGCTATACCTTGTTCTTGTTTTCCTAATCTTTTTTCTTTCCTGATACCTTGTCTAGCCCTAGTAGTGGGCACATTAGGATTGATGTTATTTGTTAACATCAAACCTAGTTGATCTAGGACATCTCGTCCCCATAAATTAATAGGAAGGTGATCCAAAACATATGGCTGTATAGTTCCTTCACATCCTTCAGGATCCTTCCAATCTAATACCATAGCACTTCTATGGGGATTAGTCGCCACTCCTAGGCCTCGAAGCGTTTGAGTGGCTTGTTGTAATGGCCAATGTTTTGGCCATTCTTGAAGAGATATGATGCTAAGGTCAGCACCTGTGTCCAGCAGTCCATTAAAGTCACGACCCTGAATATTTAGTTTTAACATTGGGCGAGAATCTAAATTTAAAGACAACATAGCCCAATCTACACCTGTGGAGCCTAATCCCTTGGAACCTCTTTCTACATTAAGACTAGAGAACTTATTATGTAGGCTGGGTAGTATTAACAACTGTGCTATTCTATCTCCAGGTGAAATTACTGATATACCTCCTGGAGAACTAGCTATAATTTTTATTTCACCTACATAATCGGGATCAATTACCCCAGGACTTATCATAAGTCCTTTTAATGTAGATGAACTACGTCCCAACAATAAGCCTACTGTTCCTTGGGGAAGAGGTCCTTTTACTCCTGTGGGAATGATTTGAACTCCCATCTCTGGAGTTAATACTGCTCTGGCAGAGGCGCAGATGTCCAACCCTGCGCTCCCTCGGGTTTGTCTGATGAGGGATTTAATGGACAATGTGTCCTGGGCACCACCCTGATGGGGTTTCTGGGTTCCTCCACTGCCCCGTATATTTGTGGTTGTGGGCCCCGGAGCATTGGGCCCCCCAGTCCGTTTTTTGGCAATGAAGCCTGGTGCCTTTCTCCACGATATCGTGGGTAAATACCTGATCCTTGTCCGTTTTTTGATAAGGGAGTACCTTCTATGGTGGTTTGAGAACGGCATTCATTAGCCCAGTGTCTCCCTCTACGGCATCGTGGGCAAATACCCGGTATTCTATTCCTTTGATTTCTAGTTTTGTTAAACCCTCCTCTTATGGGGCAACTCCTTTTAAAATGTCCTGTTTGTTCACAATTATAGCATGTTTCTAGCCTGGCATCTAAAGCCTGTTGTACTGCAGCTGCCAAGACTTGCCCTTGTTCATTAACATCTCTACATAATTTAATATATGTGTTTAAATCTTCATGTCTCCATGGTCTAATAACCTCTCTGCAGCAACGATTTGCTTGGTCATAAGCCAGTTGTTTTATTAATGGCATTGCTTGTTCTGTGTCACCAAAAATTTTGGCAGCCGTTTGAATAAGCCTATCTACAAAGTCAGCGTAAGGTTCATTAGGTCTCTGTATTACCTTAGATAGCTGACCTTGTAAATCTCCATGTCCTTGTAAAGTCTTCCATGCCCTAACTGCGTCTGCAGCAATCTGTACATATACAGCAGGATCATATTCCATTTGTTGCCGCTGACCCTCATAAGGTCCCCTTCCTAATAACATTTCAAGATTTCTTTGAGGGTAACCGGCTGCTGCATTTCGCCTAGCTGTCTCCATGCAAAATTCCTCATTGGCAACCTTCCATAACAAATATTGTCCTCCATTTAGCACAGATTTACACATGCTAGCCCAATCTGCTGGCGTCATGTCCAAGTTAGTAATGGACTCCACCATGCTTACCGTGAAGGGGGCTTGAGGACCATAGGTTGTTACAGCCTCCTTTAACTGCTTCACTGTGTTAAATTCTAAAATACGGTGAATTCGCCGCCCTCCTGCCTGTTCAAATACAGGGCATGCTAATCTTTGAGGTCCTGTCTCAGGATCCCATCTATCAACTACGGGGTTTGAGGGCCACTCAGCTGTCTCCATCGGTGGGGCTGTTGGTTGAATTACACCCTCTGGTAAAACGGAGTTAGTGACAGCCTCTGGTTGTGGCCTTTTTCCTAATAACCCCTTTTCCTTTAAATTTTCTCCCTTTCTCTGACTAGCTCGAGAGACCTTCTCTTTTGCTTGACCTAAAATGTCTTCCTCCATGGTCTGAATCTCTAACAATTTACTTAACACTTTTTCGGCTTCTTTTTTAATAATTTCTAATCTTCTATAAAGATAACGCAACCCAATAAGATAACACAAAACAAAACCACAACTGAATGAAACAAAAACTGAATAAAAATTCACTGTATCAATTTTCTCTTTCTCGGGGCTAACAAACTTCAAACCTTGAGCCAACCATTTTTCCCAGTTTGCCTGAGAAATTTCTAGGGATAGGCAGCTTGAAACAAAAACGAAATAAATCAAAACAAGAACACATTGTTTTTTGAAATGGTCACCCATTCTCTCGCCTTCCCTCAGGGGCGAGCTATTTTACTCACCTCCAAATTCAGACGTTCCGCGTACGGGCCACCAAAATGCCAAGGCCAATGTCTCGGCTTGGCACCAGAATCACGAGGCACTCACAGCTTTGTAGGTTCAAACAGCAATTCTTTATTCCAGCTCTCACACCGCCTCCACACAGGTCCAGGGGCAAACACGTTCTGCTGTCTCCCGCACAAACCACCTACTCCACGAGGCTCTCTCCAAATCCCATTTCAATCTCACGAGAACTCAACGGGAACAAGCAGCAGGAACACCCTAATCCCAGCAATAATCTTCAACTTCCAACTTCCCTAAAACCCATTATCTTAAACTGGCAACGCCTTAAACTCAAGGAGCCGGTTACTTCCTCAAACCTGATCAGCTCTAAACCCGGATCTGCCTAGGTCCTTGAGCAAGGTCACCTCATTAAAGCATGCATGCAATGTCCCATAAATGTCCTCTAAGCAGCATGGGGTACGCTTGGCAAGGAAATTTCGATGCGTCATTCCTACTTGGTAATGGCCCTCAGCAGTCTTGTAGATCCATCTAAGTAGAAATCATAAAGGCAATTCCAAAAGAATGGAAAATGCATTAAAAGTAAAGAGAGAAAGAGAGAGCACAACATAAACAGAAGCCTAGTAGTAAAAAAAAATAAAAATAAATAAATAAAAATAAAAAGCTGCTTGTAATATGAAAAACTCCTTTTTAATAGAGATACAAGGTAAAAGACTGAATGTAGATAAGACCAGAAAGTTAAATAACCAGACATTAGCAGGAACTAAAAGGAGTTGGAATAGAATGGATTCATATGTGTACAGATGGGAGCTTACATAGTTTTTAAAGCCCCTATCAAAGTAAAAGAATCCAAAGTTAAATATTTTTAAAAAATGGAAATGTATTTTGAAGGAGAAAAAAAGTCACAACAAATCAAAATCTTTTAACATCAGACAAATATTACAAAAATCACAAGAAACTATTGTAATGCTCAGAATACTTTTATCATCTGACACACTCCATCTACTAACTAGTATGTTCAATCGTGTCTCCATATGACAAAAAAAAAAATTAACTCAGTTTTTCCTCGGGTGCAGCTGATCCAAATTTGTTAGTATTGATAGCATATAAAAGTTTCTATCAGCTTCACAAGAATCATAATTGATGGTCGTAAAATTTTTGGAATACTGTCAAATTTAGGAAAGCCTTAAAATTGTGAGATTTGGGGGAATTTCCAATTATCCTGTGCAGTGACTAACTGTACATATCACTTGGATTGACAAAAGACTTGTCACTGATGTTCTCTTGTAGTGCTATACTGTTAGTTTTATGTTATCTTTGTTAAAAGAAGTATTGTTTGTCAAAAACTTAAATATTTTCCCAGTGTGCTTTATGATTTATTTCTCATAATTTATCAGACTATCCAAAAATTCAAGACCTATTCATTATTTTTATTTGCAGTGTATTTCTTCTTCTTATGGAATTCTGAAGAAGCAAACTCATGTGATAAAAACAATTAATATATGGTGCTATCTTAAACCAACAAAGTAACACTTTGAATAATCCCTAACTAAATATTGTGTACTTCTACAGTTTTGGTAATATTATTTCAATAATCAATGCCACTAGTAGAACATCCTTAAATTTTTTATTTTTAAAAACACAACTAAAGAAAGCACCATCGTAAGTGTTCAACAAATCATTAATATGATCTCATGATGAGTAACAGAATGTATCATGATGTGTTTTAGTGCCATCTAGTGTTTAAAAAGTATAAGTGAACTTTTAATTTAAAAACTTCTGATAAAATAAACAATTTAATTTTTATTTTTGTCAATATTTTTCTTGGGTTCTACATTTCAGTGATTCTAAGACTTTATATGAAAACTTAGCAATGAAATAACTGTACAGCCATAAGGGCTTCTAGGAATTTCTAAATTATCAGGCAATAAGAAGAATTCAGCCATTCCCTTACAATTCTGACAGGAAATTTCAGTCCAGACTTAAAGATACCACTAAGACAAAAAGCTCAGTTCTGACTGAAATGTCCAACCAGATATTTTTCACAGCATCTTAAGTCTAGAAATATAGATTTGATTCAAATCAAGTTCAATCTAAGCTATACATGATATTTTTTAAAATAATGATTTATTTTATGACTAACTTTACAGCTCTGTTAAAAGAAAAAAAGTCTTATTTAAAAGATCAGTTGATTTATTATTATCCTTACCAAGGTAGACAGTTAAGTTCTTTTATTTTATCAAAATAATATAACTTGGGGCTGGGATTGTGGCTCAGTGGTAGAGCACTCGCCTAGCACAGGAGGGACCAGAGTTCGATCCTCAGCACCACATAAAAATAAAGGCATTGTGTTGTGTCCATCTACACCTAAATATAATCTAACTTATTTTGTTTTACTTTTTTAGTTCTATAAAACAATGCTACATGAGCAAAAACAAAAACTTATTTAAGCTATTTTAGTGTAATGTGTGAAGCATAAAACTAAAAATGAGAAAAAATTTCTATAAAGTCAACATGAAAAAATAACAAGAGAGACTTGTTTTTTATCTTTCTACTATTAATTTATTGACAGTATAAAACAACTGAACTTATTATATTAAACTCATATTGCCCTTTTATCGGAGACTTTCGAGTGAGAAACAAGTTTAGATTTTTTCAAAACCTGATTCTAACTACAAATATCACAAGATCCAGAAAATATTATAAAGTAGAATGATTTTTTTTAAACTCAGAGTAGCAGACTACACTCCAATCACTCACAAAGATGTTTTGAAAACCCAGCAGTGTCACACAGTGATGGTTATCATGGTACACTGGCACAATGGTTTATTTTATTTATCAACTTGACTAGGCTAAAAGATACCCAGATAGCCAGTAAAAAACATTTGTGGGTGTGTCTATAAGGATGTTTCCAGAAGAGATAAGCATTTGTGTAAACTGGGTTTAAAAAAAAAATCACTCTCACCAGTGTGGTTTGGCACCATGCAACCATTAAGGGCCCAAATGGTACAAACATGAGTAGGTTTGCTCTTTATTTGGAGTTGGGACATCTATGGTCTCTCTTCTGGGACATCAGAAGATTTTATTGAGACTTTAGGCTTGAACCAGGGTTACACGACTAGCTTTCTCAGGCTTCTAGTTTGCAATGATGTAGTTTATGGCATTTCTTAGCCTCTGTATTGATGTGAACCAGTGCTTCATGATACAGTTCTTTCTATGTATCTATGCATATCCTATGGGCTCTGTTTCTGCGGAGACGCCCAGCTAATACAACTAGTGCTTCTAATATAGGTGGAAGCTTGCTGTTCGGTCATTTGCAGATTCATCCAAATAATTCATCACCTCTCAGTTTGCCACCCTAGATTAATCAATCTTTTCCAGATCTACACTATGCTAGGCATTGTAGGACTAAATATTCATGGCCCACCAGAAAGTCATGGAAATATGAAATTAGTTATTTCCACTAAATTATCTATCAATCAATAGATTGGCAGTACTGAAACCCAGTCAAACCCAGGTGGAAAGAAGGGAACATAGGCAGGTGAGTAGTTCCTGGCTGGAAAGCCCCTTGATTAAACTGAAAATTGGGTAACAAGAGTAGCAGTGGTGGGCTGGGGATGTGGCTCAAGCGGTAGCATGCTCGCCTGGCGTGCGTGCGGCCCGGGTTTGACCTCAGCACCACATACAAACAAAGATGTTGTGTCCGCCAAAAACCAAAAAGAATAAATAAATATTAAAAATTCTCTCTCTCTCTCTCTCTCTCTCTCTCTCTCTCTCTCTCTCTCTTAAAAAAAAGAGTAGCAGTGGTGTGTGTGGGTGTATGTGAGAATCCATGTACATTAAGTGACAAGCAACACCAAGAAGCCTCTCTGACTAATAATCCAGTAGAATACGTTTTTCTGTGAATTCATCTCTGGTCCATAACTGTAACTGATATTTCACATGGCAGGCTCTCTATTACTCCGCTATACCCTGGAGCTACTTGATAAAAGCCGATGAATGATTTCTCCCTTTAAAAAGAGTCAGTGCAAATGAGAAAAAATTTTTATGTATCTAGAGAGGAAGCAATTTTTTACCTTATTAGTTTCTGATTAATCCAGGTGCTATTAAATTCCACCTGCTGATTAGAGTTGCAATGTTGAAAAAAAAAGCTCTGAGAAATATTTCCTGAATTATTCATCTTTAATCTGAAATTTATTCTGGTTACAATAGTGCATGGTTGAATCTTGGCTGATAATTCCTGTTTATAATCTATTAGAATATTAGTTCTCCAGCTGAATATAGAGACAATAAATAAACAAAAAATGAGTCATAAATTGTCATAAATTTCACTTGCTGCTTGGTTTTGCTCATAATTTTTTACTCTAAACACCACATTAAAGACTGATGCAAATAGGATATAATGCTATTTATTACATAATAAAAAGGTTAGAACATTTTAATTGCACATTATATTGTTTTCAAAAATAAATTTATGGGAAAGTCAAATATTAGTTGTACCTTTTATTTGTAAAATATTATTTTTATTTAACCATTTATTCTATCCTGTCCACATAGAATCACAAATAAGTGGTCTCAGACAGAGGAAATCAAGTTATTTTAAAGAATCGCCTAAGTCTAAATTACAACTACTGTCATTGATCTCTTCCAACATGTCACAATTTTATCTTCATAGAAATTCTTTCTAATAAATACCTATCATATTCTCCATATTTCTAGTAAATAATTCAAGCTTACTTTCTAAGCCCCTGTGTTTGAAGAATATCAATATTAAAGCTCTACTCCCTTTCATATACATGAAAAGTAAGCTTTAAAATGTTTCATGAAAAGCTGGGAATGGAACCACCATTGACCTAGCTATTCCTCTTCTCGGACTATACCCAAAGGATCTTAAAACAGCATACTACATGGACACAGTCACATCAATGTTTATAGCAGTACAATTCGCAATAGCTAAACTGTGGAGATAACCTAGAGGTCCTTCGGTGGATGAATGTATTAAAAAAGTGTGGCATTTATACACAATGGAATATAACTCAGCACTAAAAAAGAATAAGATCGTGGCACTTGCAGGGAAACGGATGGCATTAGAGCAGATTATGCTAAGTGAAGTCAGCCAATCCCTAAAAAACAAATGCCGAATGTCTTCTCCAATATAAGGGGGGGTGACTCAAAGTGGGTTAGGGAGGGAGAGCATGGGAGGAAGATAACCTCTAGATAGGGAATAGGGGTGGGAGGGAAAGGGAGAGAGAAGGGGAATAGAAAGGATGGTGGAAGGAGAAGGTCATCATTATACAAAATACATGTATGAAGATGTGAATTTCGTGTCAACATACCTTATATACAAACAGAGATATGATAAAATGTGGTATAAAGGTGTATTAAGAATTGTAATGCAAAAAAATAATAATAATAAGAGCTCATGTATAATGGCATAATTTGGCATAAACATACTTTATATACAGAGTTACAAAAATTGTGCTGTGAATGGACAATTATGAATGTAATGCATTCCACTGTTGTCATGTATGTAAGAAATAATAATAATAAAAAACCCTCACAAATCAGGTCACAATACACCCCTGCTAAATTTCTTACAATATCTTTTCACTCTACAGACTATTGAAGCCATTCTTCTCATTAGCTTCTGCCTATGTTCTGTCTTCCTTCAGAAACTTCTTCCTCATCCTATGTCAGTAAGATGTAGTAGCAAATGCCTTCAGATAAGAGGCAGGTTAATCTTCTGTTGTGTAATTCAGGATAAACCAGTTTCCTTTTTCTCTTTCCTAAACTCATTTTTTTTAATTTATTTTATTTTTAGAGCCTTTGCAAGTGCTTCAGTATCTTCCAGCCTTAATTATACTTGGTGAACTCAAATGTCACCTTCTCAGGTCTTTCTTAACTCCCCTCTGTCTATTGCTGGTCACATCTCTTCCACTTGTTCCATATCCTGGGAGCATATATCAATTAGTTTTCAGAATATAATAGTCTAATGTGTTTATTATGAATCATCCACACAAAAGTTTTGCCCCTTATAGCATAAAACTTATCTCTCTTATTTACTACTGTTTTTCCAGAACTTTAGCGGTACTTGAAATATAGTATGTAGTTTTTTTAAGCATGCGTTTAATAAAGAAATATGTTTATTGGTCAAAAAATAAATAAAAATAAAAAGGAAATGTTTTATGAAGCCCTCCTCTGTAAGATAAGTAATCCTTCCCCAACCTGGTCTTCACTATAAACCTTCTAAGGCGTCCAAGGCCAGCCTCTTCAACTTAGCAAGGCCCTAAGCAACTTTGCAAGACCCAGTCTCAAAATAAAAAATAAAAAGGGCTGAAGTGACACTCCATAATAAAGTGACCTGAGTTCAATCCCCTGTGCAAACACAATAAAATAAAGTAAAATAAACCTTCTAAGTACTTTATTTATGTAAACGGCACATGTTAATTTGCTTGTTCATTCATTTGATATTGAAATCCTTTCTTGATTTCAAAATAGCTGGAAGTATTTTACAGATTTAAAGGACTTTTTTTTTTTTTGCCAGAATAAAGCATAAAGAAAAGCAAGTACAAGTGAAACGAAGAGTACCATAAGCAGAAGAGCAAATGCCTTCGGATAAGAGGCAGGTTAATCTTCTGTTGTGTAATCCAGGATAAACCAGTTTCCTTTCTTCAAGTTGTAAGATTCCCACAATGGTGAGAATCGTTAACCATGCCTGAAACATAACACTAAGCAGCCCACACAAATCCTCCACGTACTTGTGCCCACACCAGCTCAGCCAACTCTCCAGGAGCAGACTCTTATTCTCTAGTACCTCCATCACCAAGGTGAGTTCACCCAGGCCTGCTGGCTCAAGAGACCAAAGAACACATTGGGGAGGATTCTATAAAGAAACAGAGAATCATCAAGGCTTGAGTAATGGGTCCAAGCCCCACAGGTCAGTGTCAGAGGGCAAGAAGTGTGTTATTTTCACTTTGGAGAAACAGCATATATGTGACAGATGACATTTTATGAATCCAGTGAGCAGCAAGAGATGAGCACGGAAGCCTGGTTAGCAAATCAGACTGGCTTATTTGGAGTGGTGAACCACCCTCTGGTCTGTAGGCTCCACCTTAAAATTGTGCCCCAAATATGGCAATTCTTCGCATCTCTGCCTCCATCACCCTAGAGCAAGCAGCTAGATTCCCTCTCCTAGATCACTTTCCTAACCTTCTTCTCACTAGCTTTACAAGCTTCCTGTCTTGGCCCCTATCGAATTCTCCACTTAGTAAGTAGAAGGATGCATTTACAATATAAATTGGATCATGTCACTTCTTCTACCTTAAATCTCTTTAATAACTTCCTCATATGCTTGGAATGAAATCAACTTACCTGACCACGACTTGAAACCTGACCATGACTTGAAAGACAGTCTCAAGGCTAGCCGCAGGATACATATCTAGCCTCATTTCCTACCACCATCTCTCCAGTTCATAGCATCCCCCTTTTTCTTTCTCAAATACATTAAAATACTCCCACCTCAGCCTCTTATGGTTGCTGCATAGGAGAAATAAGCACTCTGAGAAAAGCAGAAGCAGAATATGTCTCTGAAAAGAGAATAGGGCTTCTCCTTCTCTCACTCCCTCTGATTCCATATGTGTTTGTAACACACACAAAAGGAACCTAAGGATACTGATAGGGGAAAGGAGAGCAAAGATGAAGCAGTACATCAGGAATAGAGAAAGGAAGAAAAAGAAAAGATGGGCCTTGGTCATGACTTCGTATTCATATTAATTTGCTATTTCTGTCATAACAAAGTACCACTTACTGAGCTGCGTAAAACAACACTATTTTATCATCTCATAGGCCGTAAGTCGGAATGCCTCTAGACTTAGGTAGTTCTCTGAGACCTACCAAGTTCAAATCAAAGTGTTGTCAAGACTTCATTTGCTTCTGAAGCTCTGGAGATGAATCTGTAGATATTCGCTCCATGCAATTGTTGGACGCGGGTACCCGTTTCATGGCTAGCTGTTGGCCACGGGTTGTTCTTAGCTTCTGGAGGCTGCCCCCATTCTTTGGCTCATGGCAACATTGGATCACATTTTATTCATGGTTCAGATGTCTCTGACTTCTCCTTTGGCCGTCTCTCTCTGAGTGATACTTCTGTGGCTTTCACGGACTCCTACAATGAAAGTGGACCAATCTAGATAATTAAAGGTAATCTCTGTTTTAGGGTCAGCTGATATGTAACGTTAACCACTTTTAGAAAGCTCCTTTCAGGATAGAATCCAGATTAGTGTTTGGTTTAATAATGAGAGATTAGGAAACTTGGGCAGACATCTTCAGAAATCTGCCTACTATGACATCAAATGCCAGCTGAGTGTTTTTCATACATTAGGAAGTTTAATTTTCCTAAAACTAATATAACCAGGCAATAGGTCCTGTTATCACTAAAAACAATAGGAGCAAAAAAAAAATTTAATATTTTTTTTATTTTCAAACCAAATGAGTATACCTATCAGACTATTTTAATATACTTGTAACTGGATTTTACTGTGTAAAGTTTATACACACACACACACACACACACACACACACACACACACACACACTAAACTCCATGGAATACGTCTATTGCATATGCAAGGGACAAGTATAACAGAGGTTACTTTGGATCTCCTGTTATCTAAAATCTCAACTTGCCTTCCCTCTATGCTCATTTGAATAGTGTGGCCAAAAATTCTAATGCTAAATCAGTGATCATGGCATTGCCATGGCAACCCAGTGGGGGTCTCCAGCAGGAAGCCACCTTCACTTAACTGCAGCATAAACAATTCACCTGATTATGGGCTATTAAGAGGCAACACACAAGAGCATGTGAATAGAAAAAGAAAAGAAGGGTTTTGGTAATGTACTTTGAAATACATTCTGGTAATCTCTAATAAGCCAAGATGAAAAAAGAAGATGCTGAGAAAAATGGCAAAGAATCCTTCCCGTAGATTTTGCAAAAAATTGGACAGGTTCACAGCTAGCTGACTTTGTGGAAGTGCTTCTGTGAGATTTCAGGATAGTTTTTTCACCGAATTTTGCAATATTTCTCTCTCCTTTTCCCTCATTTCACACACACACACACATCCACACATACATAATCCTTTTCTCACCACATTAAAAAAAACACGAAAGTGAGAAAGTTTATGTTATTTTAAGCTGGGGAAGAAGAATATATATATATATATACACACACACATACACACACACATACACACACACACACACACACACACACACACACTATTTCTGATATTGGGTTCCTGATACAGGAACAAAGCCCAGGAAGAGAATGACTTTTACAAAACAAAACTCACAAATATTTCTTTAAGCCCATAAATTTATAACACTGTCCTGAGAGATGCCCTGCTAAATGTCAGAGCAGATAGCCCCTCACATCTGACTTGAGACTTTCTAGGCAGACCCCTCACGGAATATCTGCCCTTGCCTAAGCTATCAACTAATGCAGACATTTCTGCCTAGAAGAAATGTGTTAAGTCACATTAAAGTTAATGAGTTTTATCTAGCATAGTTTCTTGCTACCAAAATGTTTATAGCTTACCGCCTTCCTTTTTAAAAAGGAGGGAGAACTCTTTCTTCAGGCACACACACTTCCCACATATCTCCTAGGCTGCCTTTTCTTAAATTCTTCTCCCAAGGGTAACTGTGCAGCCCCCACCTCAACTTTATCCCACCCCAACCCTCCACTAATCACCCTGTGTTCATACACCTGTGCACAGCTTTCCTGAGGATGAATTTCAACCATCTATACATGACCCCATCATTAAAGTTTTAATACAAAGGATACTTTGTTCTCTGACAATGACACCATTTTACCAGGAACTCATCAGTAAAATTATTATTCAACAAGGTCAACACTTTGATCTGATAGAGCCTTACAGAAAGGACAGAATATTAAGCAAAGACAATACAGCCTTTCAATATGAGCCTTTGATATGACCCAGCAAAGCACTCTGTGGTGATCAATCTACAAAGTAACCAAATGCAGCCATTTAAAGAGCTGTTAGCATTCATGAGTAGTTGCATCAGGGAGACCTATGTTTCATTTTGAAAAAGGAATTATATTTTATGGAGAACGCTTAACTGCAGTTATGACTTAGCCTATAAAGTCTGCAAGATAAGCAATAAATCATATCTCTCAAAGAGTAAAGGAAGGTAAAGAATGTCCTGAAGAAATTCTGAAGATGTTACAGATGGATACCATCTTCTCAGCTTTAGGGTCAGGCACAATTTTCTTCTAGTTGCAGTACTGGACAATTTAGAAACTGGTTACCTTGGAAAAGTTGTTTAACTTCTCTGGCCATGGTTCCCACCAGTGTGATATACAGGTGATTAGAAAAACATAGACTAGATTAGTCAAATTGAGATACTTTGAACAGTGAAACAGGGGTCATTATTAATAACTACACCCGGACAACAGGAGTGACCCAAGACCACTGGGGCAGGCCAAATACATATGATTTTCCTGTCAAGATAATGAAAAATCAATGCCTCCACAACAACATTAAATGCTGACACAGATGGGGAGCAACAGGAATTTGTATTTGTTGCTGAAGGGGATGCTAAAAGGGTATGACTACTTCAAAAGGCCGTTTGGGAGTTTCTTTAAAAATCAAACACATGAAAGGCAATATGTCAATCAATGGAAGGGTAACTGTTGTGATACAACAATCTGTATATGGTGTAAAGTTGGGAGTTCATAACCCGCTTGAATCAAACTGTGAAATATGATGTATTAAGAACTGTGTAATGTTTTGAACGACCAACAATAAAAAAAAAAAATCAAACACATGCAGGGTTGCAGCCAGAACACAAGTGTTTCGGAAACCATCACTAAATCAAAGCCAAAATGGAAAAGGAAAAAAAAATTGTATTGTCATTGTTGTCTTTTTTTTTTATATAAACAACCATAGCCATGTATTTATTACTGTTGTAATTCACAAAGCACTTTATAGAAATAATTTCTATAAAAGGAAAGAACAAAATAAAATTAAAATAGTGTTAACATCTTAAATTTCTTTTAGTAATTTTATCAGCTACTCAAATGTACAAATATTATATAGAATTTTCTAAAAGTACGTCATTGGACATGTTGAATCAGGCAAGTCCACAACTACTGGCCATCTGATCTACAAATGTGGTGGGATCAACAACAACAACAACAACAACAAAAAACATTGACAAAATTGAACAGGAGTTTGCTAAGGTGGTAAAGGGCACCTCAGTATGCCTAAGTGTTGCAGAAACTGAAAGCTGAACATGAGCATGGTATCACCGTTGACATATCCCTGTGGGAATTTGAGACCAGTAAGTATAATGTGACTAGAACTCATGCCCACAGCCATGGAGATTTCACCAGAAACCTGATTACAGACACATCTCAGGACAATTGCGCTGCCCTGATGGTCACTGCTGGTGTTGGTAAATTTGAAGCTGGTATCCCCAAGAATGGGCAGATCCCTGAACATGCCTTTCTGACTTACACACTGAGTGTGAAAAAACTTATTGTTGGTGTTAATAAAATTAATTCCACTGAGTGACCCTAGAGTCAAAAGAAATATGAAGAAATGGTTAAGGAAGTCAGCATCCACGTTAAGAAAACTGGCTACAATTCTGACACAGTGCAGTTTGTGCCAATTTCTGGTTGGAATGGTGACAGTATGCTGGAGCCAAGGCTAATATGCCTTGGTTCAAGGGATGGAAAGTCACCCATAAAGAGGGCAGTGCCAGGGGAATCATGGTGCTTGAAGCTTTGGATTCATCCTACCATCAATCCATCCAACTCACAAGCCTTTGCATATGTCCTTCCAGGATGTCTACAAAATCAATGAAATTACTAATGTGCCTGTGGGCCCAGTGGAACCTTTGCTCCACTCCATGTCACAACTGAAGTCAAGTCAGTTGAAAGGCACCATGAGGCTTTGAGTGAAGCTCTTCCTGGGGTCAATGTGGGCTTTAATGTCAAGAACGTGACTATCAAATATGCTGATCATGGCAATGTTGCTGGTGACATCAAAAATGACCCACCAATGGAAGCAGCTAGTCTTCATTGCTCGGTGATTATCCTGAACCTGCCAAGCCATCAGTGCCCCGTCCTGGATTGTTAAACAGCTCATAATGCTTGCAAGTTGCAGAGCTGAAAGAAAAAAATTGATCATCATTCTGGTCAGAAGCTGGAAGATGGTTCTAAATTCTTGAATTCATGTGAAACTGACATTGTTGATTTGATTCCAGGCAGGTTATGACAGTCCAGAAAGCTCAGAAAGCTAAAGAAATATTACCCCCAATGCCTGCCACCCCAGACTTAATCCATTATGAAAGAACAATCTCAAAACTTGTTGTCCCAATTGGCCATTCAGGTTTAATAGTAAAAGACTGGTAACAATGCATCATGAAAACTTCAGAGGAAAGGAGAATGTTTTATGGACCACTGGGGCATTTTTGGTGTGTGTGTGTATGTGGCAGTTTTCAGTTTTTTTAAATCAGTACTTTTTAATGGAAACAAATTGACTGAAAATCTGTCACAGAATTTTGAGAGCCATTAAAACTAAAGTTTAGAGAAAAAAAAAAAAAGCTAAACCTACTCTTACCATACTATCCAGCATTGTGCCACTTGTTATTTACTCAAAAGTGGTGGAAACTTATGTCCACACAAAAATCTGCACATGAGTGTTTCTGACAGCTTTATTTAAAATGGCCTAAACTTGGAAGCAACTAAGATGTTCTCTGGAACTGATAAACTCTTATATCCAGGCAATGGAATATTATTCAACATTTAAAGAAATGAGATATCAAGCAATGAAAATACATGAGGCCAATTTAAATGCACACTATTAAGTGGGAAAGAAAACATTCTGAAGAGGCTACATACTGTAGGAGTTCAAATATAGAAATTTCTGGAAAATGCAAAACTATGAAGACAATAAAAAGATTGGTAGCTGCCAGGAATTAAGGATGAAGGTAAGATGGATACATGGAGTACATTTTTTTTTAGTGCTGTGAAACTACTCTGTATCACATAATAATGATGGTTACAATCATATATTTGTCTAAATCCACAAAGCACCAGGAGTGAAGCCTAATGTAGGGGACTATTATATTAACCCTATATATAACCCTATTATACCCATGGACTGGTATAATGCTGTGTCCATGTAGCTTCATCAGTTGAAACAGGTTTGTGGATAAGAAGGAAGTTGTGGATGGGGGCAGGGCAGTGGTACATGGGGATCCTCTATCCCAAATTTTGCTGTTAATCTGAAACTTCTCTTATAATTAAGACTGCTATATATCCAGAGGACTTAAAATCAGCATACTTTAATGACGCAGCCATATCAATGTTTATAGTAGCTCAATTCACAATAGCAAAGCTATGGAACCAACCAAGGTTCCCTTCAACAGATGAATGGATAAAGATAATGTGAAATAAATACACATGAAATATTATTCAGCCATGAAGAAGAATGAAATTATGGTATTTGCCAGTAAATGAATAGAACTGGAGACTGTTAGGCTAAGTGAAATAAGCCAGTCCCAAAAAGCCAAAGGCCAAATGTTCTCTCTGATATGTGAATGCTAACCCACTATAAGTGGGGGAAGGGATGGAAGTTCATTGGATTAGACAAAGGGGGATAATGGAAAAGGAGAGGGAATCAGAATAGAAAAGACAGTAGAATGAATTGGACATAACCCTTCTATGTTCATATATACATGTATATACAGTGAAACTCCACATGGTATACAACCAAAAGAATGGGATCCTAACTAGAATAAATTATATTCGATGTATGTATAATATGTCAAAATACACTTTATTGTCATGTATACCTAAAAAAAACAAGTTTTTTTTAAGAGAGAGGGAGAGAGAGAGGGGGAGAGAGAGAGAGAGAGAGAGAGAGAGAGAGAGAGAGAGAGAGAGAGAATTTTTTAACATTTATTTTTTAGTTTTCAGTGGACACAACATCTTTATTTTATTTTTATGTGGTGCTGAGGATCGAACCCAGTGCCTCACATATGCCAGGCAAGCGTGTTACTGCTTGAGCCTCATCCCCAGCCCCAAAAAAGAGCAAGTTTGAAATTGTCAAAAATAAATAAAATATTCTTTGGTCTTTTATTTTAATACAATCTATCAGCCTATGTCTTTTGATTGGTAAGTTTAGGCCATTAACATTTAAGGTTATTATTGAGACATGAAAAATTGTATTACCGGTCATTTTTGTTTATTTTTGGTATTTAGTTTGACTTAGTTTCTCCTCTAATTAGCTTTTACTTTATTGTAGTTCTTCCCTTTGCAGATATTTATCATTTTTCATTTCCTCTTTGTGAAATATTTTGCCAAGAATGTTCTGTAGTGCAGGCTTTCTTGCTGTAAATTCTTTTAGCTTTTGTTTATCATGGAAGGTTTTTATTTCATTTTCAAATTTGAAGCTTAATTTTGCTGGATATAAGACTCTTGGTTGGCATCCACTATCTTTCAGAGCTTGGTATATGTTGTTTCAGGATCTCCTGGCTTTGAGAGTCTGGGTTGAAAAATCTGCTGAGATCTGAATTGGTCTTCCTTTATAGGTAATCTGATTTTTCTCTCTTGCAGCCTTTAAAATTATATACTTATTCTGTAAGATATGCATTTTCATTATAATGTATCTTGGTGTAGATCTGTTGTAATTCTGTACATTTGGTGTCCTATAGGCCTCTTGAATTTGATTTTCCAATTCATTCTTCATGCTTGGGAAATTTTCTCATATTATTTCATTGAGGAGATTGAGCATTCCTTTGGTTTAATTTTCTGAACCTTCTTCTATCCCAATGAATCTTAAATTTGGTCTTTTCACGGTATGCCATAATTCTTGGATATTTTGTTCATGGTTTCTTACCATCTTTACTGTGAGGTCAACTTTATTTTCAAAATTGTATATTTTGTCTTCATTGTCTGAGGTCCTGTTTCCAAGTGATCTAGTCTGTTGGTGATGCTATCTATTGAGTTTTTTATAATTGTCTTATTGTTTCTTTTGTTTCAAGGATTTTTGGCTTTTTTTTTCAGTATCTCTATCTCTTTCATGAAGTAATCTCTTGCAATCTATATTTGGTCTCTTACCTTTTTGTTGGTTTGATTGATGGTCACTAGTATTTGTTCTCTTATCTCTTTGTTGGAGTGATTGATTTTTGCCTGAATCTGCTCATTTAGGTCATTCTTTAATTCCCAAAACATTTTAGTTATGTATATTCTGAACTCCTTCTCTGACATTTCACCTACTGCACTATCTATGGATTCTGTTGTTGTAGTATCTTGGTTTGTTTGGGACACTTTCCTCCCTTGTTAATTTATGATATCTTTGTGTCTTCATCTCTTTCAGTGTAGATCTGAGGTATTACAGTTTCTGCTCTATTGTCTTATAGTGTCCCTATAGGTTACCAATACCTCACTTTTAAGGGAGAGATTAATATTCCAGCACTCAATGTACCCACGTGCAGCCATATATCAGTTAGCTTCTATTTTTACATTTACAGTTTTGTCACTATAATCAGAAATGATGAGTTCAGTTATCTTCTTACCATCTTCAATAGGTGAGAAGATACCATATAGTCAATAAGCTTGCCTAATGATTTTATAGTTTCTAATGTTATAACATGGGCCTGGGGGTGTTGGCTGAGATGTTTAGGAGGTAGGATGTGAGAATAGGGAGGTATTTGATTTTATGACTAGTGAGAGGGTAATCATAAGAAGTTGACTGTTAGTAGAAACAAGAGATAGGCAACCCCATGCAAGACTCCCTGTTACCTCAGCAACAGGATAAATGTTAGCACCCCTAGTAGAGAAACTTTTGGAGCAGCCAGGCCAAAAGGGACTTTAGTTATGTCCTACCAGTTTCTTATTGTTGTCCCTTGATAGAAGTGGTGATATCTGTTTCATGTTTGTGTCAGCCTCCAGCCTGTACCCTGATGTTAGTTTACGAAGCCATGCTTGGATAAATAAGGAACCCCAGTTCAGGGTGGCTCTCTGTGCAGGCATCTTATAGGAAAAGGCATCCACAAAATGAAGGTGAAAGTTTGGGATAACATATACCATTCACATGGTCTACATAAACAAGACGGGGTTTCCATCCTCATATCAAGTAAAGTAGACTTCAAGCCAACATTAATCAAAAAGGATAAAGATAGACATTTCATACTGGTAAAGGGAACCATACATCAACAAGACACATAACAGTTATAAATATATATGCCCCAAACAATGGAGCATCTACATTCGAAGAGCAATAGTAACAAAAACAGCATGGTATTGGCACCAAAACAGACTGGTGGACAGAATAGAGGACACAGAGACTAACCCATATAACTACAGTTATCTTATATTAGAGAAAAGATGGCCTCTTCAACAAATGATGCTGGGAAAACTGGAAATCCACATGTAACAAAATGAAATTACACCTCTATCTCTCAAAATGCACAAAACTCAAAGTGAATCAAGGACCTAGGATTTAAACCAGAGACCTTGTGCCTAATGGAAGAAAATGTAGGCCCAAAATCTCCATCATGTCAGATTCGGCCCCAACTTCTTTATTAAGACCCCTATAGTGCAAGAATTAAAACCAAGAATCAATAAATGGGATGAATTCAAACTAAAAAGCTTCTTCTCAAAAAAAGAAACAATCAGTGAGGTGAATAAAGAGCCTACAGAATGGGAGCAAATCTTTACCACAAGCACATCAGAAACAGCACTAATCTCTAGGATATATAAAGCACTCAAAAAACATTAACATCAAAAAAACACAAATAATCCAATCAATAAATGGGTCAAGGAACTGAACGGACATGTCTCAGAAGAGGGTATACAATCGATCAACAACATATGAAAAAATGTTCAACATCTCTAGCAATTAGAGAAATGCAAATCAAAACTACTCTATGATTTCATCTCACTCCAGTCAGAATAACAGCTACTATGAAGACAAACAACTATAAGTGTTGGCATGGATGTGGGGGAAAAGGCACACTCATATATTGCTGTTGGAACTGCAGATTGGTGCAGCCAATATGGAAAGCAGTATGGAGATTCCTTGGAAAACTTAGAATGGAACCACCATTTGACCCAGCTATCCCACTTCTCAGTTTATACCCAAAGGACTTAAAAACAGCATACTACAGGGACACAGCCATATTAATGTGTATAGCAGCACAATTCATAATAGCTAAATTGTGGAACCAACCCAAATGCCCTTCAGTAAATGAATGGACAGGGAAATTTTGGTATATATACATGATGCAACATTACTCTGCATTAAAAGAGAATAAAATCATGGCATTTGCAGGAAAATGGATGGAGGTGGAGAATATAAGTGGAGTAAGCCAATCCCAAAAAAAAAACAAAGGCTGTATATTTTCTTTGATATGAGGATGCTGGCTCATAATGGCAATGGGCAGGGAGCATGGGAGAAATGGAGGAATTTTAAATATGGCAAATGGGAGGGAGGTTAAAGGAGGGGACATGGGGTAGGAATGATGGCAGAATGAGATAGACATCATTACCCTAAGTACATGTATGAAGACACAAATGGTGTGAAAATACTTTGTGTACAATCAGTGACTTGAAAATTTGTGCTCTATATGTGTAATATGAAATGGATTGCATTCTGCCATCAGATATAATAAATTAGAATAAATAAATAATTTAATAAAAAAGAAAGTAAATAAATAAACAAATAGATAAAATAAAGACTGCTAATTGTTTTTAAAAGGAAGAAAACAGTGATGCCTAACCGGTTGTTGTGGCAATTAATAAAAATAAAATACATAAAACACTTAGCATGTAGCTGGCATTGTGTAAAACCTAACATCTATCTTCTTCTCCTATGACTTTTGAAAAAGGATAAGAGCACAAGTTTTAGTAAACATAACTATGTCGTGAAGAGATTATCTAACAGTATTATAACTGTCTCCCAATTAGGATATTAGAAATTAGATCATATTTAAATTAGTTTTGAAATGCATACAATTCACAAATCTCACCTTCCTTGTTAGATGAGTAATTGAATAAATGAGTCAAAAACTCTTCTCTGTCTCTTTTGTCACTCTTCTGCTTGTCTCTATCATTTTTCATGTAGGGGAGGACAGACTTTGGGATTTGGAAGACTGGATGCCTGGCTCTACCAATTATGTAACTTTGAGAAAATAATGGTGCTTCAGATTTTTCATCTGTCAAACCAGCAACCATTGAGATCTTTGAGAAGATGGCCAAGGGGTTCCTAGCACTTCAAATGACATATGATTTTGACTCCTACACATAAGCATTTTAGAAGCTTCTGCTACACCCAATGGTTCCTAGTCAACCACACTGTACTTCAGATAAACTGTTAATTACTAGCTATTAAAATTAGATAGATTTCAAAAAATTAATAACGGATATAGGAATTCTGACCCAATCTTCAAATCTGGGGATAGGAATAAGAATTTCTCATACCTACTGGTAAACAGAAGAGGGAGCTCTAAGACTGGAATTCAAACTCATGTTTTCATGCTAAACTTATCATATTTCACTATAAGCAAACTCTAAACCAAAAACATCTAAGGTACATAATAAATCCAGAAAGACAGCAAAAATATAAATTCTGAACCATTATCCAAGGATTTAAATATGGGGTAATTTATTTTTTTTCCAAATGAAATACAAACTTTAATGATATTAACATAAAATGCTTTCTTTCAATACACGTTTATTTTAAAATATCCATTTATATGTCAAAATACACACAAAATTGTACAAAGTTTCCTAATGTATGACAACATGAAATATCTATTTTTTGGCACCGGAGAGTGAATGAACCCAGAGGTACTTTTCCACTAAGCTACATCACCTGTCTTTTTTTTTAAATTTTAAGACAGGGTTTTCCTAAGGTGCTTAGGGCCTTGCAAAGTTGCTGAAGCTGGCCACAAACTTGCAATCCTCCTGCCTCAATCTCCCAAATCACTGGGATTACAGGCATGCTCCTCCATGCCCACCTAATAATGTGTACTTTTTGGTGTTCAAAAAAAAATGGGGGGAAGGGTATCGGGGATTGAACTCAGAGGCACTCGACTACTGAATAACATCCCCAGCCCTATTTTGTATTTTACTTCGAGACAGGGTCTCACTGAGTTGCTTAGCACCTCGCTTTTGCTGAGGCTGGCTTTGAACATGTGAACCCCCTGCCTCAGGCTCCTGAGTCACTGGGATTACAGGCATGTGCTACCAGGCCCGGCTAACAATTTTTGATAATTTGTAGAGGATGGAGTTGTTTTTCCTTTTGTTACATCCTTCTTCTAGCCTGATTTCTCCTTATTGCTAAAATTTAGGGGCACAAAAAATTTCTAAGGCCACCAAGTGGCCAAGTTCTATGATTCTCAGTCTTTTATCCACTAATGGTCAGGCTCTGACTCCTGCTGTTTGTTTCTAATAGCATCTATCATCTAACTATAATTTCATCAGTTCAGACCGCATAGCCTAAGTGGTCGTAATTTATCAGAGATCAAACAGGAACTATGCAAAACATAATTATTTTGTGACTCATTTTTAACATTGTTACATATACAACAGAAAGAGTAAAAGGAGATTAGTGCACAGATAGCTTCAAACCACCTGAAGTATCAAAAGAAGAAAAAAATCAGACTTCATTCAATCAATAACAGGGCTTAATCACATTTTTCTACAATAAAGTAAAAAAAAATGGGGAATTGGGGTTTTTAAAATGGCTCTGCCACTAATAATCTCTCTGACACAGATTTTACTTATCTCAACTCTGAAATGAGAATAGCCACTGTTTCACAAGGCTCTGAGGCAGGTTGAATGAGAGAACATATGTGTAAGTTCCTTTCTCAGTGCCTGTGACACAGCTGCTAAATATAAGTGACTTTCTTCCTTTCTAATTTTACAGGACCTCTATCGTTGAAGGCTGTGCTTTGACACCAACTGCGTACAGAAAACTAACAGTCAAAATACTCCATATTAAAGCTTTCTCATTAATAGACTTGATGGTTGATTATAAAATGACAGCAGCAAGAAAACGTCAACTTCTAATGAAACCTAACTTTTTTTTTAACACTGTCTACTAGGCATTGAATGTTACATTATCGTGAGCATGCTGTCATTAACATATATCAAACACTATTGTGTCTCTCCACAATGTCAGCATTTATTGAAAAACAATACATTCACAGGTTATACCACTTTCATCAATGGCAATTCACTGAATACGTGTGGGTCACCTGTTAGTCATCAGCCAGGAGATAGAGAGAGATATAAGACAGAAAGGCTAAAAAAGGGTTGAGGCAGCCACAGGGTTTCAGGAGGGTGAACTGAGTGCAAAGGCAGAGAGCAGATAGACACAGAGAGTCACTACAGAGCGTCAGATAAGATTATGAGCTCCCCAAGGAATTGTTCAGGGCACGAAGCTATCAATATACAAGTACTGGTTCTAGGCCAAGGTCTGGAAGGTGGTAGCTTCTCAGTGTATGTCACTGTGGTGATTTTCCTAGGAAAGGCTCCTGACAAGTGACCAGGTAAGGGGGTCAGGGTGCTGCTCTGTCCAGTCTCAGGGTGTCTCTCCTTTTATGGGTCTCTAACGAGAGTTTGCAGAATTTGGAGATCTGGAGTGCTTGATAAGCTCATGGGCCTGATTTTCCAATATGAGTTTGTTATGCTTAATTCAATAAGTTCACAGTCCTCATTCTTATTAGGAGGATTAACTTATTTATCAGTTTATGCCTTATGATTGTGACAGACAGAGGATGGTTGATTATTTGTTCAAACAGGATGTGGCGACACACCACCTCGGCCCTTAAACTGAAAATGAAGTAGCTTATGGCAAGCTACTGCCTCACAAAATGGAGGAACTCAGATTTAGACAGCCTGAATGCACTGTTCTATGCATCATGAGCAACTCAGCAGAGCCCAGAATGCTGTCCTTACACAGGCTAGAGTTAGGCAATCTTCATTCTTTTGAGGTGGGTCATTTTATGGTCACCTTTCATTCATGAAAGCAAGGAGACACTTCTTAACTACCTCAAAACCAAGGAATTAGTGGTCCACAAAGCAGGTGTCTTTGACCATGAAAGTGAGGATTCTGAATTATTTCCCTTCACTGCTCAAGTATCTTCTGAAATAGAAAATTTTCCAAATTGTTATTTGCAGTATGGTTTAAATACTCGGTAAACAAATTGATTGAACCTGTTGTGATTATACTGGCTTGTATAATCTAAGCATCACAGTCTCCATCTCTTTGATTTGAATCAGAGATTACAATAGTATTATTATAATGTTGTCCTAGGAAATAGAAAACGTAGTAAATAAAACAAATTAAGAATAGTTGTAAATTTATTGACTTGGACACAATATATTAATAAATAAATAAATTGGGGCATCCCCTTAATTCACTATTGATTAAAGCTCAACGGATACTATCTGTGCAAATACACCTCCTTTGAACTATATTTAAATGGAAATTATGTTGAGTGGTTCTCACCTTCCTAAAATCAATAATTAACTCTAGTGATGAGCCCTTTGTTCTATCTATAACAGTGACTTCCCTAGAGAAGCTAACTTAGTTCATTTATCCTTGAGCAAAATTTCTCTTTAGTGAGCTATGTGTCAGGGTAAAATGTTCACTTGTTGCAGTATATATACAGAGTTTTATGTAACTGAACCATTAGGCTACTACTCTTTATCACATGGCCTACTAAGAATTTGTACAAAACAAAAGCTTTTAATATCAGTCTATTTGCATTAGTTATCTGTCAATCAATCTTTCTGACCTGTAGGTGTGAATTTTGCTTTTCCACAGGATGAAAGTTTATACCATTTTCAGGCTTCGGTTTGCTTTTCTGAAAAACAATTCCCCTTCAAAGTGTTGCTTTTGCCTGAGGCCTGGGATCATAAACACAATTGAACAGGACACACTTAAGTATTCAGCAGATACCTCAAACTCCCCTTTCTCCTAAGATAGAAACCTCAGACTCATTACCAAACCCCACCTCCACAAATCCCTCACACCTTCCATAACTGAATCCAGAGGATTCCATCAGTCTCTTGAGTATGGTTTTCTTCCTGTTCTTTAATTTAAGCCTTTATCATCTCTTTACTGATAATTTATATTTTCTATCTCCTCATCTTTCCATACTACATCCAGGTCAATTTTCTCATACCTTTCTGGTCAATTCTCTCCTGAGCTATGCCTAATCTGCTATTTTAATCCACTCATGGAATTCATTTTATTCAATATACTTTTATGTCTATACTTTTCAACAGTTTGTCTATTCAATCCTTCTTTTATTTTCCAATGTTCTGGATTATTTTATTGTCCTCTTAGCATTTCCTTGAAAATTTTGAACATCCTAAGTTAAAAGTTTTTCAATGTGTTCTATATCAAATTGTTAGATATAAATCTCTTAATTATTGCATCTGCTGACATTATTTTGTAGTCCTTCATTTTCTCATGTGGCTTGAAATTCTTGATCATGAGCTTCTTTTTAGTAGTATTTGCAGAGATCCAATGAATAGGATTAGTACCCCCATGAAAGAGAGAGCTAGTTCCTCTCTTCCAGCATGAGGAGAAAGTGCTAGAAAAGTTACCATCTGAACCAGTCAACAGGAGCACACATCAAATCTGCCAGCATGTTGACTTTGGACTTCCCTTGCTCCCAAACTGTGAGAAATAAACATCTTTTGTTTATAAGCATCCAGTATAAGACATTTTGTTATAGCATTTCATAAGTGCTAACAGTGTTATTTTCATAAACTAAGAGTTTCAAGGAGATCTGTATTGTAGAAGCATTTCTACAGAGTAGTTTCTCACTTTTCTTTGGTTTGTTTGGTACTACAGGTTTCACCAGCTCAAGATCAATTTTTTAATTGAAAACTTTATTGAGAAAATTGTAGATTCACATACAGTTGCAAGAAATAATAGTGAGATATCCTGTGTACTGTTTGCTCAGTTTCTCTTAAAATTGGCATCTTGCAAAATGATAGAACAGTATCATAATAACAAAGATACTGACATTTCTAATTTACTTAGTTAAGATTTTCCCTATTATTATATTCATTTCTGAATGTGTTTTATATATCATTTGCATATATGTCCAAATTTAGTTTTACAGTTTTAGCTTTGATGTTTGTTTTCATTTTGAGTTGTTAAGTAATATAAGATTTAGGTATCATTAGCCTATGAATATTCAATTTTTCAGAATACTGTTTCTACCATTGTTGAAAAAGCTATCCTTCTGCCACTGAATTGTTTTCGTGCCTTTGTCAAAAATAGTTGAGCCTATTTGTGTGAGTCAATTTCTGGTTTTTACTCTATTAATCCATGTTCATCTCCTAGCCAACTTCACTGTCTTGCATAATATAAATGGTAAAACTTTTCATTAAGTTGGGTTATTCCCCCCACATTTTTCTTTTAAAGGTTTATTTCGGCTGTTCTAGGTCTTGTGCCTTTCCATATAAATTTTAGAATAAACTTGTCTATGTCTAAAAATTATGTCACAAAGATTTTTATAATAAATCTGTACCTCAATTTGAGTATATTGGCATTTTTACTCTGTTAAGCCTTTCAATTCATTAACAAGATAGGTCTATTTGTTTAGGTTTTCCTTGATTGCTTTCATAAGCATTTTTTAAAACAGATGCTATACACATTTCATTCAGTACATACTTAAGTTTTTAATTTTCTTTTTAATGTTTATAAATATTGTATTTTTAATTTCTGCTACTGAGTCTTTCTTGTTCATATAAAGAAATACCATTGATTTTTGTGTGGTGTTCTTGTATCCTACAACCTTGCTAAACTCATTAATTGTAGAGGTATTTTTTTTAAGATTCCTTGACATTTTTTAATGTAGACAATCTTTTTTTTTTAAATAGAGTGTTTATTTTCTCATTTCTAATCTATATGTATTTTATTTCTTTTTCTTGTCTTATTGCTATGTCTAGAATTCTAGTATTTTGTTGAGTTAAGGGGAAAGATAACAGAATCTTTGCCTTATTCTATATCTTATTCAGTATTTCAGATTAAGTATAAAATTAGTTGTGGGTTTATTTATTTATTCATTCTTTAACAAGTTGAGGTGATTTCCTTCTACTCCTAATGAGCTAAATTGTTTATTTTTTTAATCCTAAGTAGATGTTAGATGTGAACAAATTATTTTCTCTAAGAATTGATATGATCATATGAATTCTTCTCAACTAGCCTATTAATATCATTGATTATGTTAAATGTGAGTGAAATATTGAAATAACCTTGTGTACCTCAACAAATGCCACCTAATCATGCTATACAATTGGTTTATGTATTGTTAGATTCAGTTTGCTGACATTTTACTGAAGATTTCTGCATCTAAGTTGATGAGAGATGTTGGTCTGTAGTTTTTTTTTCTTTCTTTCTTTTTTAAAAACTATTTTTGACAGGTTTTTATATCAGAATAATACTGATTATGTAAAATGATTTGGAAACTGTATTCTTGTCTTCTGAAAGATGTTGTAAGAAATTGATGCTAATACTTCTCTAAATGTGTTACACGATTCACCAGTGAAGCCATCTGGGTTTGGAGATTTTTTTTTCTTTTGTTCCTTTTTTTAAGAGCTTTATAACTGTGAATTCAATTTCTCAACCGATTGCAAGTCTGCTTAACTTTTTTCTTGTTGTAGTTGTGGTAATTTGAGATTTTCAAAGAGTTAGTCAACTTTACTCCAACTATAAAATTCATGATTGTAAGGTTCCTTTCTTATTCTCTTATCAGCTACAATATAAGTAGTGAAATCTTCTGTTTCATTCCTGATATTGGTGATTTCTAGTTTTCACTTCTTATTTTTATCAATCTTGTTTTAATTAGTCTTGTTAGTGGTTTATCATTTTCATATACTTTTTTACAAACCAGCTTTTTTTCATTAATTTTCTGTATTTTTATCTTATTTTCAATTAAAATGATTTCTGCTTCTTATTTTATTTCCTTTATTCTGTTTGCTTTGGGTTTATTTTGCTATTCATCTTATAGTTTCTTGCAGTAAAAATTAAATTACTGATTTGAAAACTTTATTTTCATGCAAACATTTAATACTACATTCCACTTATCTGATATACTGTATTTTCATTTTGCCTGTATCTATCATTTCTTTTTTACCTCTTAATTCATTAATATTTATAAGTGTATTATTTAATTTATAAGTATTTTAAAATGTTCCCGTTGTCTTTCTGGTATTAATGTCTAGTTTGACTTCATCAGGACTAAAAGGACTATATGATTTCAGTTTTTGTTTGTTTGTTTTTTAGTCCAGAATATGATATATCTTGATTACTTTTCCACAGATACTTTTAAAAATATAGATTCTGCTTTTGTAAAGTGCAGTGTTCTTGCACGTTCATAGATCTCTTGTATTTGTTCAAGTCTTCTTCAGTCTTGATATTCAAACTTTGAATTTGTCAACTTCCCTTTCTAACTCTACTAATTTTTGCTTTGTGGTTTTATTTTTTTAAAATGAATATTGTTGGACTATATGAAGTTAGGTTTGTTTCATCTTCCTGATGGCTGAGTCCTTTTGTGATTACATAATACTCCCACTTTGGTAATTTTCAGTGCTCTGAAGCCAACTTTATCCAGTATTAATAGGCCACTTCTTTCTTTTTAATTAATATTGGCATGGTGTACTTTTTCTCATCTTTTTTTTTCTATTGATTTTTCCCTGTGAGTGTGTTTCTCATACATAGTCTGAATGTGGGTTGTTTGGGAACAGCTAATGCTTATTTCATCAACTTAAAAATCTGAACATTGTGGCAAATATTAATTATGACTGATCCAGGGCTGTTTTGCCTACTTTCTTTTTGAAGGTGACACTTTGACCTGCGAAAACGTATCAAAGAAAAATGTTCTGGTCACACCTGATACAACAGTGAGTAGAGATTTTCTGGCCCCATTTTCATAGATTGAGCAACATTTCACTGCTTCTAGAATTTCAGGAAGAACTTAATTTCAGCTTTCTCATGTACACATCTTGAAGATGACATCTCCATCTCTTGGACATCCTGACCCTCAGCCATAGGCTCCAGATCTGATTTGGATACCCTGTGTGTCTTTGTGCACATTTCAAGCTCACCTATATTAAAAAAAAATGTAGTTGTAGAAGGACAGAAGGCCTTTATTTTATTTGTTTATTTTTATGTGGTGCTGAGGATGGAACCCAGTGCCTCACACATGCTAAGCAAGCAGGCTGCCATTGAGCTACAGCCCCAGTCCCAGGCTCACCTACATTTTAAGCACTACTGTCACTTTATTCAGACTTCTCTATAACTTTTTACCAAATAAATTTCCAAAGTCAAAAGAAAAAGGAAGAATTACGGTCTTTAAAACCTTGCTTTCTGTGATCTAATCTTAAATTCTCATGCTCACACTTTCTAAAGTGTCAAAAACAGCAAACTTGGAAACAGCTGGAAGAAAATAGAGGATCAAGAGGATGCAGCCTCTGCCTCCTCTAGAAAGAAAGGAAATTTGAGAGTAACTCACATTTGAAAACCAATAACCACTACAGACAAAGACATATAATATAAAAGCCCTCATTTTCTGACCCTAAACTACAACAGCACTTCTTCCAAACAAGATTCAGGGCAGAGGGTGGAGTTGTAGCTCAGCGGTTGAGCACTTGAGGCATTGCATTCCCATTCCCAGCACCACATATAAATAAGTAAATAAAATAAAGGTCCATCAACAACTTTAAAAAATTTTTTAAAAAATGATTCAGAGCAACTTATTTAAGTTGCTAGTTCTTCATAGCCAGGTATTAACAAATAGCCCCCATTGTGCCTGAGGATAGAATATTTTATGAGGAGAAAAATAAATGGATAAAAGTTATTGGAGAATAGATGTGCCGACAGATTACCATTTATAGAACTGACTCACCATGTACCCTTAGACACCCTGGGTAGTTTCCCTATTTATAACATGGGGTTCATAGAACTTGTCGGCAAGAATGTGTGAACCCTCAAGTAAAATTTAGCACGTGGCGCCTAGCGCTCAAAGAGTTATCATATTATTACCCAAATTGGAATTGGCTTTGTGACAGATTTCAAATACCAGAGTCCTGCAAAGCAACTGTGACAAGTCTGTACATTCCTAGGAAACCTGAATGCGCATTGGAAACATGGGTGCATCTGGTTTCCCCTGAGGCAGCAGCTGCAGCTGCTCAAGTTGCTGTGGAATCCGAAGTGACAGTCCCCTCCTGGCTGGCAGCGTCACTGTCATTCAGGAGAGAGATCACAGAGCCTGTTCATTTCTGCCTTTTTTTTTTTTTTTTTTTTTTTTAAGAGAAAGTGAGAGAGGGGGACAGAGAGAGAGAGAATTTTAACATTTATTTATTTTTTTCTTAGTTCTCGGCGGACACAACATCTTTGTTGGTATGTGGTGCTGCTGAGGATCGAACCCGGGCCGCACGCATGCTAGGCAAGTGCAGCTCACAGACATCAGCAGGAGACCAAAAGGCCTGTGGGGCATGAGGTTAAAAACCTGCAAAACAATAATGCCTTCTCCTCGCATGGAAATTCCACCATTCCTCTGTGGGTCCTGGGGAAATCCGGGACTGCGAGAAAAATGCATCTGAAATCCTTTCCTTAGGGTTTCAACAACATGAGACAAGCAAATCCAAATGCAGGAACCTGGGTGGTGAAATTTGTTTAAAAAAAAAAAAAAGTGAGACATTATGTTCAATGGCTCCCTGAGTGGGGCAGGAGTTTAAGAAAACATAAGCAGGCTACATTTTTTCCCCCTCCTTTTTCAATGACTTTTTTTCTACACAGGATATCCTGGTCACATCATGAGGAACTAGGTAAATATGCCCCCTTCGACTGAGTGGCAAGAATCATTTCCTGTCTGTTCTTTCAAGGAAGAAAGAAAAAGACCCCCAGCCACCCCAAAATAGAAAAGTACAAACTGTCATTTGAAATTTGATCAGGAAATTTTGTTAACACAGGCAAGTATTATCCTGTAATTTGTTTTTAACTTGGTTGTCTTTGTTTTGCTTTGTTTTGGTATTTTTTTTTGGTCAAATACACGGCCTACATTGTGAGATTCACTGCTGTTTCTATCTCGTGATCATTGCTCAAATATGTGTCATTTCTTGAAATGTTTGGGCCTACGTCAAGCACTAATTCATTCTGAAAAACACTCCTCTTTCTCTCCAACCTCATTCCCACCTTGTTTTATTTATTGTGAAAATAGGAAATCTTCAGCTGACACAGAGGCAGAAGGATCCCAAGTTTGAGGCCAGCCTTAGCAACTTAGAGAGACCCACAGTAACCTAGCAAGATCCTGTCTCAAAATCAAAATTTAAAATAAAAGTGACTGGGGGTGTATCTCAGTGGTAAGGTTCTATCGCCAGGACCAATAAAATAGAATAAACAAATAAATAGATATCCTTCGAATCATATTCAGTCTCAGGCTGGCAAGCAGAAGTGTGAGGACAAAATGTTACTACTGGTGTAAACATGTGGTGTTTTGTGGGGAACTAAGTTCTTATGGAACTCTTTATGTAAAACATTTCTCAAAGTGTTTCATTAAAAGAGAAGACCCCTGCATTAATATTAAGAAAGAGAAAAAAGACTGTGGTCTCGGGAAAATGTAAACTACTCTATGCCACATATGTCTCTTGGAGATGTATAATGCACCATCAAATCTTAAAGATCCCACTTTGATTCTTTAAAAACCAATATTTTAAAAAGTTTACACTGAAGCTTTTTAAAAACACAATGCTTATTAATACTCTATAGAGTATATGTTCTTTAAAATGCTTCTTAAGAATAACAAAAAAAGTATCTAAACTGCCTCTGAAGAAAAATTCTAATCATTTTTGAAGGATTTGACATTCATTTTCAAGATTATAAATTATGTATCATTTTCCCCAATTAGCTCACTCCATTGGCTTACTATGCCACTTGCTGCCACTTTAAATATTCCAAGTTCAACCCAAGAGGCTTCATTGTCCTCCCATTCCTGTTATTCCACAGAAGAACTAAATGTTTCCACCATGACAAGGTGCCTTCTTCAAGTGATCCAAAATACAAGTTCTATGCTGTGACAGAGAATGGGACACCAAGAAGAGTCCCCTTGAGGTTGAACTATTTATTAAGTCAGTGATACATAAAGTGGTTAAAAATGGAAATGCTAGCGTAAATATTCCAGAGACAGAAATGTTTACTCCTTTTTAATCAGAATTCACACCTCAGCTCTTTTCTCTTCCACTAAACTCTATGGCACAGTCACATCCCTCCTCAGCAAACACCTGGTTCGTAAACTGATGTTTGACATTAAAATATTATGGGCTATGTGTGGTGGTGCATGACTGAAATCCCAGCCAGGGAGGCTGACACAGAAAGATGGCAAATTCAAGGCCAGCCTCAGCAACTTATCGAGGCCTTAAGCAACTTAGCAAGATTCTCAAAATAAAAACTAAAAGGACTGGCCATGTGGCTCAGTGCTTAAGCACCTCTGGGTTCCCCAAAACAAACAAAAGAAATTTTGAAATTTTTTGTTACCCAATCACAGAGATCATTAGGCAGGATCCTTAACCCACATGCTTTCAAAATCTATAGATGGAGAAGATGTATAAACAAGTAGTAACTAAACACAGTTATAAACATCATACTAGAGGCTTGTAGAGCTGTACACAGAGGCATAAAACATGATTGTATATTGGGGACTTTCTATGTGGATGAGATGGTAGGTTGTATTAAAATTGTCAGAAGAAACTAGAAAGCTAAATGGGGGTCCTTGAAGATGTCAAGAGCATCAGCACGCTGATAATCAGAGAACTGATATGAAGGGATTGCTCTTTTTCTTATTTCAACTGTTCATTAAATCAGACTTACTGTCTCTTCACATTCTTACATACACAGCAGAAACCAAAATAAGACCAAGTTGCTAATCCATGTCTCCAGACAGAAAACTTGATTAAAGTTCTCAAATAAGAATCGTGGCTCCCTTTTGCCTGTAAAAAAAAAAAAAATACACTTCTTTCAACAATTTTTTTTTGATGGTGGGGGAGGTGGCTACTAGTAAGGTACAGCTTTAGTCTACATACAGTTTTACTTTCTTAGTGCAAAGTCTGTTGCTAAGTAGAGGATGGATCTCTTCATCCCCTGAGACAAAGCAGACTTGTTAATATCAGAAAGACACAAGGTCTTTATTAGATAATTCCAATTGGTTTGAGACAAAATACAGACATGAGCACATAACTAGTCTAGTACCTTCAAAATCTCTCTCTTCTTTTTTGGCCAAGGTTGAACCTTAGAGCCTTAAACAGTCCTAAAGCAATTAAGACTCTACTGAGCAAAATTTGATGGTGTGTTCAAAAAAACCAGACAGTTACAGCCTGGTTATTATTGCAAACATACCGTAAAATCTCAAATGTAGCATATGGAATGTAGGAAGAAAAACTGGAGGAGACAACTAAAGTAGAGTTGATTTTCCTGGCTTGTTTTTAGCTCCTTACTGCTATACCCAAACAAACAAACCTCTTCTTATCTGTCAGTTCATCAGTCATGTGTGAAATGGGAGAGGAGTAGGGCCTTCCTACAGGATGCATGCCAGGGCTCAAATGAGACAGAGTGCTGAAGAAAAGTACTCTGGAACACCAACTGCCTTGCAAGCTTAGGTTGTTCGTACTGAGTAACTGTGTCTGTGTGCCTCTGACCTTTTAAACACTGGCCTACAGAACCATTTCCCTTCTGCCGTCATCCCACCAACAGCTCCTTGGAATGAAATGTACTGATTCCAGAACTTCCTGTCTGATTCATCATGACCTAAGGCCAAGGTATTTCTGGCCTCCATAGTCAGGGACTATGAGAAAGGTTTAGTGATAGAGGACTTACAGGTCTATCGTTCTCTATTCTGAAGATCTTTTCTACACCCATGCTGTTGCCTTTCCCTGAGATCTATCTCTTCTGGACTTTGGGCATCCTACTGACCCTTTCTTTTGCATTCCTTTAGGCAATGTCTTATCTTCCTCACTGGGCAGAGCCTCCCTCAAACAAGGATTCTGGTTATTTTCTTCCTTCCTGAGAAAGCCCATCTGTTTAGGTCTCTGAGCCTTCGTTTTTTTGTGAATGATTTACCTACTGACCCCTAACCCCACCCAATCCCACATTTCTTCCTGTTTTTCAGATGGGTGACACCTTCTGACCACCCTGTCAATGGAAAAAAAGATAAACACCAAAGTCTGTTTTCTCCCAAGGCTGTCCCAGTCTCACAACCTGGACTGTTCTCAATGGCTCCAAGTCTGTGGAATCATCTCCTTTCCTCTGCTGTCTCCCAAGAGCTTCTTTTCCCTCATCACACTTAATAATCAGTGGCCAGATTTGCTGCTCTTTCCTCTGTGTTATCTTGGAGATCTGCTTCTTCCTCTGGATGCAACAGACAGATCCCTGCATCTGATTCTCTCATCTTGGACTAAATTGTCTCTCATTTTCCTGTAAGGAGCGAGTCCTAATTTTCAAAGTTTTCAATTAAAAAGAAAATCGGTTCAATCAGCTGTTATACACACTTCCTTGGTTGTGTTTTACTCCAAGCTCTATTTTCACTCTGTACTCAGTTCTTTGTTATAGGTACTTTGTTAGGAGATCTACCTCCAAAGCAGTCTGCAAACATGATCTGTCTTCTTCACACCCCTCTTCTTTACATTCTGTTTGGGGAAAGCTTTCTCTCTCAATACTTCACAACTAACTTGATCTGGAGTCTACAAACAGTATCACTCTCTGAAATTTCATGGCTGAAAGTGGCCTTGATCAGTGCTATTCAATACAACTTTGCCTGATGATGCCAATGTTCTCTATTTCTGCCCTTCAGTATGGCAGCTACTACACACCCATGGCTATTGGGTCCCAGAAATGTGGCTGGTGCATGAAAAGAACTGAACTTTTTTTTTTTAAAGAGAGAGTGAGAGAGGAGAGAGAGAGAGAGAGAGAGAGAGAGAGAGAGAGAGAGAGAGAGAGAGAATTTTTAATATTTATTTTTTAGTTCTCGGTGGACACAACATCTTTGTTGGTATGTGGTGCTGAGGATCGAACCCGGGCCGCACGCATGCCAGGCGAGCACGCTACCGCTTGAGCCACATCCCCAGCCCCTGAACTTTTAACTTTACTTAATATTAATTAATTTGAATGTAACTCACCACATCTGGCTAGTAGCTACTGTACCAAACAATACAGTCTCAATCTAGGACCTAACGTATCAAACCGTACTATGAAAATCAAATTCATTAAATATAATGTTAAGCTTTTCAGGGGCAAAAGGAAATACATGAGACCTGAAAAAAAAACTAGTTTTACAAAATAAAACTCATAATCAAAATTAAAGAACATTTTGATTTAGCATAATTAAATATTAACATGTCATTTTTGTCAACTTAAAAATATTCAAATAAAAACTCAAGAAAGTTGCTTTATTTTTCCAAATAATTTGTCGGTTATGTCTTTCTTCTTCACAAGAATTTCCAAATACACATAATAATTGCCACAAAATCGAATCATGGCCAATTGTAAATTAAACAAGTTTCTCGTGGCCCAATTCTATCAGAAACAAAAGTATAAAAAATTCTTAATATTTTGAAGCAAAAAAAAATAAGTACTTAATGTGGTACACTTTTCATGTTTTACATGGTGTTGGGTGAGACCTCTACAAGAGTGCCTAGTCTATGCCCAATTTAATATCACATATTTTATACTTGCAATAGTATGTAAATAAAATTAATTCACCTGCCATACACCCAGTCTCTCCTACCCCTTTACTCAAGTCCACTCTTAGCATGGACAGGATAAGACAAAGGTGTAAATGGAGGCGCCTGCCCCATGTCCACCTTCCTTTCCACTTTGTTTCGTTCTGGGCCAAGTAAGACCTCACATTCAAGCCTAAGAACAGCTTAGTCTGGACTTCCTGCTTCATCTAACAGTTCTAGAAATGTGCACATCTGTAGCTCACTCTTTTTTTAAAATACAAACCCTGCCCTGGGAGCAGGGAGTTCTGAGACTGCTGTTTTGGAGAGTGCCTGACTCCTAACCCCAGGGACATTTTGCTTCGTGGGCAAGAGTGTAAGAAGAAGGTCCTTACTGATCTTTAAGGCATGTGGACTGGTTAGTATTATTATTACCTTTCTATATTTATATCACAGAATTTAGCACTATCTGAAATGTCATTGTTTTGTTTCATTGACTTATTATTATTATTATTATTTGGTGCTGAGGATCATACCCAGGGCCTTGTGCATGCAAGGCTGAGCTATAGCCCCAGCCCTAGTTATCAATTTTTTAAAAAAATATTGCAACTAAGAGACTACAAATAAACTCTGGTTATCATAATACCTGGAATCACAATGCTCCTGATGCTAGAATAGCATCTGGTTTATAGCAGATAGTAAATAAATGTTTACTGAGAAAATAATTATTTTTCTCATGATTTTCCTAGAAATTGATAGTATTCCTATTGAAAAGATTATAGGCTTTGAAACTGCACAAATTAAAATTGAATTCCCTCGCATCTTATTATTAGCCATGATCTTGGTTAGTGGGCATAAAAACAAATCTAGCTCAGTGACGTTGCTTTAATTTCTTGTACCTTTCCTTCTTTTTCTGTTTTGTTTTTGTTTTTCTTCCTTATTATATTCTCTTTGTAAAACCCAGGTCTGTCACCTGTTGGTGGGTTATCAAACCAACTTAAGTGTTACAGTTCCCAAAGTGTAGACTATAAAGCCCTGGGGATCCAAACACTTTCAAGGAGATCTATGAGGTTCAAGTTACTCACAGTGGTACTAACACATCATTTACTTTTGCCATGGTGTTGACATTTGCACTATAATACAAAAGGAACCATGTGTAAAATTGTTGTACCATTAAGGCCCATGATAAAGTTCAAGAGGTCAAGCAGAAATTAGAACTTTGGAAAACTTGTATCCATCACTGTGAGCCTGAGAGCTTCCCAATAACTTAATGACTTTTTTCACATGGTAACATGGTAACCATGGTAACACTAAGACATGTGACTTTTTGATATTAGAAGTTTGAAACATTTGGAAAATAATTCAAGGGATAAATATTTCCCAAATGACCAACTCAGGGTATTCTCAAATCACATGTGGTTAAAAGATCCATTAGACATCTAGCCCGGTGTACAAGGCAGGTAGGTAGGTACACATGCATTGTCCCAGCCACTTGGGAGGTGAGGCAGAAGGATCAACTGAGCCCTGGAATTTGAGACTAGCCTGGGCAACTTAGTGACTCCATATCAAAAACAAAGAAATGAAGTCCAAGATAAGCCAACGAATTATAATGAAAATACGCTAATGTAGACAGCCATCCTCCATGGGCTGTGTGTGGACTGTCATACATCACAACCCAGTGAATAGGAGAACTGGTGTCTGGGATCTTCCAGTTGATATTTCCTCTGGTTGACTACCCAGACACACTGTGAGTCCTATTCAGTTTGATCCAGGTCCCACAAAGCACTGGAAATGGAGTGACCTGCTGTAGCTGCACAGCCACTCCGAGATAGATGTGACCTGCCAAGATGCCATCCACCTGCTGCCTGTAAGAATCCACCCCTGTAACCTTACCCCTGCCTCTGATGTACCCCCTTAAATAAACCACAGGAGACGTTTTATAACAGTCTGGTTCCAGCTTCTGTGTGGATTGGACCTATCAGGTGCTCCAATCCTTTAAATCTAATTCTGACTTCTCTCTTGTTCTTCACTGATTATTGTTGGCTTTAATTTCTCAGGTGGCTTATGCCTTCCTTGGCAGGAAGAAGAACCCCCCCTAACAAGGCTCTGGAAGCCTCCCCGTACACTAAAAGTTCATCGGCACAGTTTCAGATTCTATGAGGCAGAGAATATCAACAATTACCTTCAAAAAGCCTATTAAAATTCTCTTCCTTTTAAACTACAGACAGTCCTTGAGTAACAACGGTTTGATTTACAATGTTTTAACTTTTAGTTGGTACAAATAGGATCTCACTCGTGTGAAATCTAAGAGTTGATTTCACAGAATTTGAGTGTAGAGGAGTGGTTCCCAGAGGCCAGGGAGCACAGAGGGAAAGGAGGGCTGGGGAAGATGGATCAACGGGTGCTAAGATGTAGTTAGATATGAGACCTAAGTTCTGGTGTGCTATTGCGCAATAGGGTAACTGGATAGCAACAATGTACTCTACACTTGGAAGAAGTTAGAAGAAAAAAATATTGAGTGTTTTCATTACAAAGAAATAAATGTTTGAGGAAATAGACTTTCTTACCCATGTTTGAACATGACACAATCTATACATATATTGAGATTCTAGAAGGTACCCCAGGCCCATGGATAATATTTATGGGTCAATTAAAAAATGCTTTGAAATTTAAAGATAGAAGTTTCAAAATGTAACAAAAAATGGTGACAAAGCCATCTGTACCCAGGAGAAGTCATACTTCTAATATTGAATTTTTATCTTTTCCCAGGCTAGTGATAGGCAGCATGACTCTCTTGCAAAGTGGGACAGCAGCATCAGGCTTCAGCTCCCAGGCAATCACATCTCAAGAGGAAAGACGTGGTGCTTTCCAGTGTACTCTGAATCTAAACTACCATGCTTGGAGGGTTAGGTGTGTAAGAGGCATTTTCAAGCTCCAATATGATCAATTTACAATGAGTTTATCTGAATAAAACCTTATTGTAAGTAAAGTCCATCTGTAGTAGTTCTATAAGGTCAAATTTTCTTGGTATACTTCAATTAAAATAGCATATCTCAACAGACTTAAAGTCAGAAGGTATGGGAATCTAGCTATATTATACATTAGAGGAATTTGAAAAATATATATATAAAACAATATATATTTGTATTAACTTCTTTTAGGTTTTCTTTAGAATATTTTCATTAAGATAGATATTTTACTGGCAAATGCCATAATTTCATTCTTCTTTATAGCTGAGTAATATTCCATCTGTACCACATGTTCCTCATCCATTTATCTGTTGAAGGGCAACTAGGTTCGTTCCATAATTTAGCTATTGTGAATTATGCTGCTATAAACATTGATGTGGCTGTGTCACTGTTATATATTGTTTTTAAATCCTTTGGGTATAGAGCAAGGAGTGGGATAACTGGTCCAAATGGTGGTTCCATTCTAAGTTTTCTAAGGAATCTTCATACTGCTTTCCAATGTGGTTGCACCAATTTTCAGTCCCACCATCAATGTATGTGTGTACCCTTTCTCCCCACATTCTCTCCAACATTTATTGTTACTTTTATTCTTGATAATTGCATTTGTTGGTAAATGGATGGGACTGGAGACTATCATGCTATGTGAAATAAGCCAATCCCCCCAAACCAAAGACTGAATATTCTCTTTGATATGTAGATGCTAACACACATCAGGGAAGAACAGAAGTTCATTGGATTAGACAAAGGGAATGAAGCCAGGGAGTCAACTTGGGAGTAGGAAAGACAGTAGAATGAATTGGACATAACTTTCTTATGTTCATATGTAAATACATGACCAGTGTAACTCCACATCGTGTACAACCACAAAAAATGGGAAGTTATACTCTCTGTATGTATGATATGTCAAAATACATTCTACTGTCATGTCTAACTAAAAATAAAAAATTAAAATAGAAAAAATAGGTATTTTAACGTAATGAGCACATGATTGTTGTTTTAGATGAATTAAATAAACATTTTAATTATCCATTTTAATTTATAACATAGTAAATCTTGATAGGTATAACCCACATAAACAAAAACTCTTTACTCCATTCCTCAAATAACTTTTAAGAAAGAAAAAATTTGTGAGACCAAAATGTATGAGAACCACTGATTTAATGTATTGTGACCAGCATTTTTAAAATGAAATAGAATATATTTCTACTACATTTTAGTATTACTAAAGTCACATTTCATATTAACTTTATACTTTATATTAATACACATTATTTAGGGAAGTATGTAATCTCTTGAAATCTTTCTTTCAATCATGCAGATACAAATAGACGTCTGCAGGTAACGGGTCACAGGATCAAATGTATTTTTTATTTGTGCAGTCAAAAGTCTGGAAGAAAAAAAATAAGAGAGATGTACTAGATCATTTGCTCCTTAGGAGCAGGAACTGTGCTTTTTTATCTTTCTAGGCCAAGGTATTTAGCACAATGTCTAACACGTATACCAACTCAATAAATATAGAAGGAACCTTGTGTGTCTCTTAGTTTCCGCATCCTATGTATCAGCACATCCTGACAGCTCTGCCTTCAAAACCAGTCCAGAACCTGCTGACACACCTCAAAACCCAGGCCCTGTCTTTTCTGCCCTGGATTGCTGTGGTGGCCTCCTAACTGTTCCCTGTGAATTCAGCTCCTCTTGTTATAATCCATTCTTGATATATATGCTGGGGTCTTCCTATGTTTAGAAATTTCCCCATCTCTAAGAGCAGCCCCTGTTTTCTTCCCTCTGCTCCTTCCCCTCCCTCTTGTTCCCAGAACATGCAGGCTGTGTTAGCCAGATTTGGGTGCCGTGAATGAAATATCTGACCAGAACAACTTAGAGGAGGAAAAGTTTATTTGGGCTCACAATTTCAGAGGTCTCCGTCCATGGTTGGCCCACTCCACTGCTCTGGGCTGAAGGTGAAGCAGAATATCATGGCAGCCAGGAAAGAGAGGGCACCAGGAATAATATACCCCAAAGGCATAGCCCAGTGACCTACTTCCTCTAGCCCTATCCTACTTGCCTAAGTCAACACCCATTGCAGTGGTCCTTTCAAATTACTTACCCCTCAAATGGATCAATCCACTAATTAGGTTTCAGCTTTCCTGATCACTTCACCTCTGAACATTCCTGAATTGTCTCACAAAAGAGCTCTCATGGCGACCTCATATCTAAACCGTAACACAGCCTGTGGGTTGGGCTCAGATTTCACCATCATCCATGTTCCATTTACAGACTCACAGTCGGAACTCCCTTCTCTTGTCACCCCTGGCTGCCTGCTTCCCCACACCACAGTTTTCATCAGGGGTCTCATGTCCTTTGTCGAATTCCTCCACTATTCCCTCAAATCCTACATTCCCACCTGTACTCGTCTTTTCAGAACTGAGATAATGGTGATGGCCAACCTTGTCATTGGATCAACTCACCTGAGATGAGTAGTTGAGAAATGAGCAGCCCTCACATCTGTATGTTGTCTGTAAATCAGCTCCCAACATGCACTAAAATAGAAATTTAGCTGGGGTAATGTGAAATACAGTAATAATGCAAAATTGTTTTCTGGAATAAATAAAAAGCAAAATTCTTTGGACACCCCAGTTCTAAAACAGAAAACAGGAAAGTTAAAACACCGAAATTCAAACCAATAATCTTCTGCAGGTAGATATCCAGTGTTCCCAGTACCATTTATTTGAAGAGTATGCATACTACAGTGACACAGCCACATCAATGTTCATAGCTGCTCAATTCACAATAGCTAAGCTATGGAACCAATCTAGGTGACCTTCAACAGATGAATGGATAAAGAAAATATGGTAGATACACACATTGGAATATTACTGAGCCATAAAGAAGAATGAAATTATGGCACTTGCCAGTGAATGAATGGAATTGGAGAACATCTTGCTAAGCGAAATAAGCCAATTCTAAAAAAACTGAAAGAATGTTTTCTCTGATATGTAGAAGTTAACATACAAATAAGTGGAGGATGGGGAAGATAGAAGTTCATTGGATTAGATAAAGGGGGATGAAGGGAAGGGAGGGAGGATGGAAATAGGAAAGACAGAAGAATGAATTGGAATAACTTTCCTATGTTTATATATGAATACACCATGGTAACTTCACATCATGTTCAACCACAAGAATGAGATCCTAATTAGAATAAATTATACTCCATTGAAGTATAATATGTCAAAATATACTCTACTTGTATATCCAAAGAGAACAAATAGAAAATGAAAAAAATGCATTCCTTATTTTTTAAACAATGTTCCTTATTGAAATTTTTAAATTCCAGAATTAGATCAAAGATTATGCACTGTATTTGGTTGATATTTAGTTATAGCCATAAGGTCATTTTAAAATAAATGATAATGTTATTAATGAATAAAATTTCAGGTCTGAGTTTCTTGAGGTGGCTATGCCTCTACTACCTAGTCATAGGACAGCGTTCTCTGTCTTTCAAAACTTGATTCACGTATTAGTAAGCTCAGAAGTTTAATATCATCAGTCATCAAAATTATCATAGTTGAGGCTGGGGACGTAGTTCAGTAGAAGAACGGAAGATCACTTACCTGGTATACATAGGGCCCTGAGTTCAGTCCCAGACACTAAAAAAAAAAAAAATGTGTATACATATGTCATCTACTTGTCAACCTACCATCTTATTTTGTACTGCATCAAGATACCATCTTCTACAAGGCAATTCAGTTCTGTTGATAAAGTGGCTCTGGACTAGTCTCTCTATTCTCTTTTCTCAAATCGTTCTATAATATAACATTAGGAACTCAAGTTTTTCAATCACCAGTGAAGAGTGCTGTATCCATACTGTGTGGCATTCATCCTCCACGAGTTCACTAAGAGAATGGCTCTAGTGCAGTACAATGACATTGTAACATATCTGTCACCTAGCCCTAAAAGTGGAAGCATTTTGGAATCAGGAATGGTATGGGGCTGTCACCCCAATGACAGGTTTTTTTCTTAGCGTCTAAATGGCAGACTCTAACCTCACGGCAGTACAACAATCACTTCAGAAGACTTGAAGCAGGACATTAGAAGTGTGGGATCCTCCTCGTCTTGCCCATGGAATCTTTGGTAGAAAATTGTACTTTTCTTGACCTGGAAGGTAGAGTGTGTTTCCTCCCTTAGAGCAGTTTGAATCATTATCAGCTTTACTGAATTCTATACAAAATATAACAAGGGAGAAGAGTTAGCTACAAAGCTAGTTTCAACACACAGATTCCAGTATTAAGATCTTTTTTAACATCTCAATCAACATGTAATTCAACATGTAAAGTGTGCAATTAATTGGGTTTTACTATATTCACCAGCAACCACAATTTTAAAACATTTTCATCATCCTGAAAAACAATCCTATACTCATTAGGAGTACATTTCCTCCCAGTCTTCCCTGTCTGGCCTTGACAACCTCTAATCTACTTTCTGTCCAATTTTCCTGTTCTAGACATATAAACATAGATGACAATATACAGTAAATAGGCTTTTGTGAGTGGCTCTAAAAGTTAACATAATGTTTTCAGTGTTCATCCAAATTCCATGTTGTTGATGTGTATTTTCAGACAATAATATTCTTTCATGTAGATATATTTTGTTTAGACATTAATTAGTTGAGAGACATGTGAGTTGTTTCTACTTTTTAGCTATTATGAATGATGCTACTATGGACATTTTGCAAATGTTTTGGGTGAGCATGATTTCATTTCTCTTGAATATACCGAGGAATGGAATTGTTAGGCCATGGTTACTCTATTCTAAATACTGGAAGGAAGCACTAAGCTATTTTCCAATGGGGCTGCCCCAGTTGACCTTCCTACCAGCAGCATATTAGCATTCTAATTTTTCCATCCTTGCCATCACTTGTTATTATTTGTTTCCATCTTACAACCATCTAAGTAAATATAAATCAGTATCATATTATGGTTTTAATTTTTACTTTCCTAATAACTAATAATGTTGAACATCTTTTTGTGGACTTTTGGTCACTTACCTATTTTCTTTGGGAACATGTCTATTCATATTCTTTCCTTATTTTTTAATTAGTTGACTTTTTGTTGTTGAAGTGTAAGAATTTTATATATTCAAACTGTAAGTTCCTTTTTAGATGTATGACTTACTAATATTTTTTCCCATTCTTTTTTTTTCTTCTCAATTGAGCCTTTCAATTCATGAATATAATTTACCTTTTTAGATCTTCTTTAATTGTTTTCACCATCAACACTTCTTTTTCAAATTTATTCCTGGAGATGGGGTGTATCTTAGTGGTAGAACACTTGCCCAGCTTGTGTAAGCCCTGAATTCGATCCCTTGGCACTGAAAAAAATAATAATAAATAATAATAAATAAATGACTTTATTCCTAAGTGTACTATGCTTTTGGATGCTATTGTAAATGAATTGCTTTTCTTAACTTCATTTTTACATTGTTCCTTGCTAATGTGTAGAAATACTATTGATTGTTATATATTAATCTTGTATCTTGCTGAACTTATTCATGATTATTCCAATTTTTATGAAATTGAAGCAGTATGTTTGGATGTGAAAATCTGCACTCTAATATTTCAAAAGCTGCTGATGACCCGGACTGCATCAAGGACACCAACTTCGTACTTAGTGTGTACTTTGCTCAGTTTTAAAATGCAAACTGACGTTTTTACCAAACAAAATAATTTTCATGTAAGGGATTACATTAATCCTCAACTAATCTTTTAATGAAAGAACTTAATCAAAATAATAGTACATAAAGGATAAAGCTCCCTGGCACATAGTAAATACTCAATCTTAAAATATTAATTCAATATTAACTAAACATAATTATCATTTTTCTCACAACAGTTTTACTCCAGGAGGTTTCGTTGTTGTTGTTGTTTTTAAAATATTTTCTTAGTTGTCGATGGACTCTATTTATTTGTGGTGCTGAGAATGGAACCCAGTGCCTCACACATGCTAGGCAAGTGCTCTATCACTGAGCCCCAGCCCCAGCCCAAGTTGTTGTTTTAAACTCACCTTTATGGTCTATTTCTACCCATACTCCAGATTAGATCTTAAAAAAAAAGAGGAAATGAATTTTTAAAACATGATTAGTGGGCAATTCCATTAGCAAAGACCATTCAGTTTAATATTACTTCTCTAGTTCATTCTTTTATTTATTTGACCATTTCATAATCATCTATTGTGTGCCTACAACTATGGTTGCAGAAGCAGAGATGAGAAAAAGTTGTTTTCCTTGAAGATCCCCCAGTCTCCTCTCTGGCTGTACCTGCAAACATCAAGATACTATAGCTAATAAGTTTCTAACGTGCATAAATAATCATGAATGTTTGTTGTTTAATATCTCTTAATATTTTAAATAATGTACAGAATATCTAATAATAATATCTCAGCACAATTCCCTAGACATTTGAACTAGAAATTTGGTAAACACAATCCACAAATAAGAAAAAAAAAAGAGTTCATAGAACAATCACATAGCTTTGGAATTGTAATATCATGGGCATTCTCTAGAATTGTTTAAATGAAAGAAACAGAAATGACAAGAGGGTCATTCCACCAGGCCATCTAGCAGTAGAAATGGACTTCGAAGAAGGCAGATCTGATTCCATCTGTAGTTTGGCATAATCCAGACAGTAGGACTAAAAGATCCTTTTGAGATTTCCTAAACCTTTGTTTTTCCTCTACATACTATTTTTGTGTATTTTCCTATAGTGAATAGTAATAAAACCCCTAAGTGATGAGAATCATGGAGGAAGAGGAGTACTTTGTCGAGGCTGACCCAAGGGATGTGGTACAATGAAGTGGGTTGAGGAGAAGAAGCCAGAGAAAATGTTCTGTGGTTTGCCAGAAAAAAAGAAGGGCAAGGAGGGGATTTAAAGAACCCTAAGACTGTACTCCACTTCCTGAGCTCCTGCCTATTTCCCTTGCATATGTTCCCTTCTCCCAGAGGAAAAATATTTTGGCTTTTCAAGAATGTATTTCCATTACACCCCTTCTCATATATTATGATAAATATATTCTGATAAATTTATGAAAAGCAAGCAAACCCCTTTTTTCCTTATGGAATAGATAACACTGGATTACATACCAAAGGTAAACTCTGATAGAGTGCATATCCTGTACCACTCTGTGTGCCCTCATTTAATCTAAGAGGAACTCTATAACACACACCTTGCAATTAACCTTAAATCACACTTCCGTGCTAGCAGTTTACTCTCCCTATCCTGTAGCCACTCAGTGCTGTGACTGGGAATCACAGGCTCCAAAGTCTTAGATCCTGTACCTGCTTCTTTCACCCTTGACCTAATCCTGTTTTCCTAATGACTGTGCTGTTTACTGAATGCTCAGTACTGCACTTTGTCTTGCTGGTTAATGTGATTTGCACCACAAGTGTTCTCAGCCATAAACCTCCTGGCTTCTGGTAAAGCATTCATGCCAGGGGACCCATCCGACCCATCGCATCACCAGGCAGCTGTGTTATCTGCTCAGGTCACGAAATCCACGCCACCCCCATCCCCCCCCAGGCCTCTGGGAAACTCAGGAGATAGATTTGATTATCTTTGAGCTCCAGGCCTCTGTTGTTGATTTTCCATTCTGGTATAAATTATAGACATCACAGATGCTTCCAGAGTCTAATTGATTTAATCTCACTAGATCATTTTGTTCGTGAGGAAGGTCCAGAAAGATGGTAATGAATGTAAGTTAAAGAAGGGAAAATATGTCTTCTTTACAAATTTACTCTGAGGCAGCTAAGAAAATAAAGACATGAGGCTGAAGAGCAAACATCAATTTTTATGGTTAAAAAAAAAAAACATGTAAGATGTAAAATGTACGTTTTGACCACGGAAGGGTACAGATCTATGACATTCAATGCACTCAGACTGCCCTGTGGCCACCACCACCACCATCCTTTTTCCTTTATCTTCTCCACTGAGTTAAGCAGTCATTCCCCAATCCTCCCTTCTCCAGCACCTGGCATCCATATTCTACTTTTTGTCCCCATAAATTTGACTAATTTAGGCATCTCATAGGAATCATACAGTCTTTGTCCTTTTGTGACTGATGTACTTCATTTAGCATAAGATCTTCAAGGTTCATCCATGTTGTAGCATGTATTAAAAATCTCCTTCCCTTTTTAGACTGAATAATATTGTGTGTCTATGCATATGTTGTATGTCTATATATATATGCCATATTTTGTTTGTTTATTTTTCTGTTGATAAAAACATGCATTTCTCTCTATTTTGGCTATTATAAATAATCCTACTATGAACATGGGAGAGAAACATCTTTTCAAGTTCTTGCTTTTCATTCTTTTTTTTTTCTTTTTTGGTACTGGGGATTGAATCCCTCTGAGCTGCATCCCAAGTCCTTTATTTTTGAGACAGGGTTTTGCTAAGTGGCTAAAGTTCTTGTTGGTTTGCTGAGGCTGGCCTCAAACTTGTGATCCTCTTGCCACAGCATCCCAAGTTGCTGGAGTTGCTAGTGTGTGCCAAGAGAGTCCTTGCTTTTCAATTCTTTGAGGAATATACTAAGTGCAACTGATAATTCTATGTTTAATTTGTTGAGGAACTGCTGTAATATTTTCCACAATGATGGCCATTTTACTTTCACACCAACAACACCCAAGGTTCTTGGTTTCTCCGTGTTTGCCAAGACTTGTTATTTTCTGGGGTTGTTTGTTTGTTTCCCTTTGTTTGAGTAATAGGTATCCTTATGGCTGTCAAGTAGTATCTCTTTGTGGTTTGCATTTCCTTAAGGAATGGTATGTTGAACATCTTTTCGTGGGTTGGTGACAATTTGTAAATCTTCTTTATTATATCAAGTCCTTTACATGTTTTTAAATCATAATCTTATTTTTTTGAATTGTAGAAATTCTTTATATACTTTAGATATTGTTCCCTTAGAAAATATATGACTTGCAAATTTTTTTTCCATTCAATGTGTGTGTTTTAACTCTGTTGATAAGGTCATTGATATACAAAAAAAAAATTAATTATAATGAAATTCATTGTGATTGGACATCCAAAAGTAAGAAAAAAACTTTTTTACTCACTTTCTGTTTATTTGGTGTCACATCCAAAACATCATTGCCAAATTTAATGTCACTAAGGTTTTTCTTTTTCTAAGGTTTGTCATTGGTAGCTGTGAAATTTAGATCTTTGGTCCATTTTGAGTTAATTTTTGTTTATGGTGTAAGGATCTAATCCAAATTATTCTTTATTTTTATTGTTCACTTATTTTTTTGCATGTAGATTTCCAGTTTTTTTAACATTATTTGTTGAAATGATTATCCTTTTCCCATTGAATGTTCTTGACACAATTTTAAAAAATCTTTGACCATGTAAGAATTTATTTGTGGACTCTATTCTGTTCCAATGGTATATTATCTGTCTTTATGCCAGTACCACACCATATTGATTAGGGTAGCTGTATAGCAAATCTTAAAATCAAGAATTATGAGATATTCAGCTTTCTTTTTCTTTTTCAAGATTTTTCGGGCTATTCAGGAAATGGTAATTTTTAGTGAGGAAATAAACAGACTTACAAGTATTACTAAGATAAACATTGTATCAGATGTAATATAAAATAGTTTATATTAAACTGTCTTATCCCTGAATTAATAAATATTCATTGTCAAAGAACTATTTCTTTGGTAGAAGAATGAATTCTTAATGAGACTCAAAGTAAAAGAATAATAAAAGAAGCTAATAAATAAGCAAATTTCAGGGAATGAGGAATTATTTCTGGTGAAATTAATAAAGAAGTTAATGGAGGAGGTACAATTTGAAATGAGTCTTTTTTGAAAGGCTAAGATGGGAAGGTTATATTTGTCATTGATTGGCTCTTCTACCTTATACTTCTACCTTGATTCCATAGACCATGTTGGATGGTTCTAATGTGCTTTTACATTATTTTTAAAGCTGTAGTTAAAAACGAAAACTCAAACTGGGCAAGGTGGTATGAGGTAATAATCCCAGCAACTCGGGACACTGAGGCAGGAGGATTGCAAGTCTGAGGCAGCCAGCCTGGAAAATTTAGCAAGACCCTGTCCTAAAATTTTAAAAAAGACAAAGGTCAGGGATGTAGCTCAGTGGTAGACCTACTCTGAGTGCAGTCTTGTTATTCCAATATGGGGGTGGGGGAGAAAACTCAACCACTACTTAAGCAATATACTATCATTTGTTCCATTATATACTTTCCACCCTTCAAGGAAGGGCTTCACGAATGTTTCAACATGCTTTTAGAACTAATGATTTTAAAGGTCTTATTTTAAAAGGCCTTATTTGAATTTCTGTTTGGGATGATGGAAAAATTCTAGAAATATATAGCAGTAGTGCTTACTCACCTTGTGAATGTATTTAATACCACTGAATTGCACACTTAAAAATGGTTAAAATTATATTTTACCACTGTTTTTCATAAAAGAGAACTTTTTAATGTCTCAGATATAATAAATGTTTACTAGAGAAAACTCTTATAGATTTTTTCCAGAATACACACACACACACACACACACACACACACACACACACACACACACATCTACATCAACTACCTGCATGGATGTGTGGGAAGTGTGAAACCTATGATAAATGGCATAGAAATGTTGGGTGTATGGTATCAAACTAAAAAGCTTCTTCATAGTAAAGGAAACAATCAAGAGCAAGAAGAGAGAGCCTACAGAAATGGTAGAAAATTTTTGCCACCTGCGCCTCAGATTGAGCATTAATCTCCAGGATATACAAAAAATTCAAAACTCTTAACACCAATAAATCAAATAAACCATTCAATAAATGGACAAAGGAACTGAACAGGCACTTCACAAAAGAAATACAATTGGTCAACAAATATATGAAAAAAAATGTTCAATATCAGTAGTAATTAGAGAAATGTAAATTAAAACTACCCTGAGATTCTCTCTTTCTCTCTCCAGTGATAATGGCATTATCAGGAATATAACTAACAATAAATACTGGTGAGAATGTGTGTGGGGGGGAGTTTCCTTCATACATTGCTGGTTAGATTGCAAATTGGTGCAACCACTATGAAAATCAGTATGGAGATTCCTCAGAAAACTTGGAATGGAACCACCATTTGAATTAGTTATTGCACTCCTTGGTATATACCCAAAGATCTTAGAATCAGCATACTACAATGACACAACCACATCAATGTTTATAGCAGCTCAATTCACAATAGCTAAGCTATGGAACCAACCTAGGTGCCCTTCAACAGATGAATGGATAAAGAATCTGTGATGTATATACACAATGGAATATACACAAATATACACAAATCTCAGCCATAAAGAAGAATGAAATTATTGCATAGGCTGGTAAATGGATGGAACAAGAGACTATCGTGCTAAGTGAAACAAGCTAGTCCCCAAAAGACAAAGGACAAATGTTCTCTCTAATATGTGGATACTAACACACAGTAAGGGGGGTAGGAGAATAGAAGTTCATTGGATTAGACAAACGGGGATGAAGGGAAGAGAGAGGGATAAGAATAGGAAAGACAGTATTATTAACAAATAACCAGTGTAACTCCACATAATGTACAACCACAAGAATGGGACCCTAATTAGAATAAGTAATACTGCATGTATGTATAATAAGTCAAAATACACTCTATTGTCATGTACATCTAAAAAGAACAAACAAGAAGAAATGTTGGCCATTGTATGGGCTGATTTAAATTCCATGGTAGGTAAACATGTGGTCTTTCAAAGAAACAATAGGGCTGCCAGAAAATTCTGGTAAGTAAAGTGGATGAATTTTTAATTTTAGCACTAAGTTTAAGAGAGAAATGCTCATCTAATTTCTCAGGATAAATTCCAGATGATATACACGAAAGTTGGAAAGTCAAATAGTCCAGGTATATTTAAAGTAAAAATAAAGAAAGAGCACCTAATAGTGCCCTTTCAATTTTTTTTTTCTCTAGAAATCCAGAGGATTAGATAGGAAAGCTCAATTCAGTTCTGGGAGTCCAACCAGAAAGCACCACGGAAATCTGCAGCATCTTCTCACTGGTCAATGTGTCTTCTCTCCCTCATGGCTCCTCTCAAAGAAGAGTGATGGGCCTGTGCAACACATCGCCCTTCTGTAGCAGGCCTCCAAACAAGCATTCTAGATCAAGCATTTTAGATCAAGCAATCTAAATCAAACATGTCACAAGAAGCGAGGAAGATACTTGGGTACTTTAAAACAATGCCAGGCTGCTGGAGAGGTTGGAGGCTGGGGCCTCTCATTCCACTCCATGATGGGCCTTCGGAATTTGCTCCTTCACACTCCTTACCGCTGAGGTCCTGATGTGCTCTGGGCTTGACAATATTAAGAGTATACTTATATTTACCAAATATTGGTTACCCTATTTTATGGGATGAAGGGAAGAAAATGCCACTAAAGGTCTTTCAGCCTAAAAAGGAAAACTGACATAATCAATCTCTGCAACACAGCTCAATGTTAGACTTACGGTATGTTCATTCAATCAGTGATCTCTGACTAAGCACTGCCCGTGACCTCTGATGGTTACAGGATACCAGATGATCTAGATAATATTGGGCACGTGAGCAATGGAGGAACACTGGAGGATGGTTGTGATCATAGAACATAACAGAAGCAAGGGCTCTGGATAACATTTAGCATTTGTTGGACTTCCTCATCCATATTCTAGTCACTTTACCAAAAATTTTGCTTTTAACTCATCTAATCCTAATCAAACTTCTTTGAACAGAATTAATAGCCTCATTTTACAATTGCAAGCACTAACGTGTAAAGAGGTTAAGTAATTCACCCTTATAAGTTCATAATTTTCAGTCACAGTATTCCTGTCAAATAAATGTGACCCTTGGGGCTAGGGCGGTAGCTCAGTGGCAGAGTATTTGCCTGGTACATGCGAGGCACTGGGTTCTAGCACATTAAAATAAATAAATAAATATAATAAAGACATTCTGTCAATCTAAAACTGCAAAAAAAAATTGTTAAATAAAATAAATGCAACCCTTTTAAAAAAAATCATCCACCTGATGAAAAATTATTTTATATGAAAAAAGTCAGTATGGTCATTTTTGTAAATATGGTTTCTTCAGGACCACAAGATAAAAGGTAATTTTTACTCTTTATTTCTTATATGTGATTTTACTATTTTTATTACAACTATCAGGCATTATTTTGTAATAAAAATGTTTTGTTGGAGGCAGAGTTCAAACCCTGAGTTATCTAACTGCAAATATTATACTCAGGCACCACTTTGTTTTGCAACCCATGTTCAGTATAAAGAGAATTCTTTACCCCTCACAGCCAACCTCGTGGGACAATTCTGCCTTCTCTCTCATGTGTACTTGTTTGTTTGTTTGTGGTGCTTGGGATCCAACCCATAGCCTCACACTTGCTAAGCAAGTGCTTTACCTCTGAGCTATATCCCCAGCCCTTCTTAATTTTTATTTTGAGACAGGGTCTCACCAAGTTTGCCCAGGCTGACTCCCGGCTTGCTATGCTCCTGCCTCAGCTTCCCAAATAGCTGGGATTATGGGTATGCGCCACTGCGCCTGACTCTCTTTTGTAGTTCTTAAGAAGAGTAGTTGAACCTGCTGGGAAAGCAACACCCTGAAGTGCAGGAGAGCTGGCTGGAACACCTGGCCTCTGATCCAGCCCCGGAGAATGGTTGGTCCAGGTAGCTTTCCTCACAGTGAATTCTGGCCTTCCATTGTTCCTTGGGGCTCCTCTGTGAGCAACAAACCAGATTCAGGTAACTTGCATGAGTGGGTGTTCTAGCTCATCAAACTCAAGACACGTTACATAGGCTTAGTGAATCTGCTTGACACCCCTTTTGGAATAATTCATCAGAGAAACGCCTCAGGCCCCTATTTGACCACAAAGAAACCCTGTTTGTTGAAAACAAAGGAGAAAGTTCTTAGTCATGTTCAACCATGTCCAAATGCGCCCACTGAGCCTCCAAGACCTCTGGTTGTGGAAAAGATTCTACCTTTTAAGAGACAGTGTGGACATTATGGTCTGAGTGACATCACGCACGGTGTCTCTTTTGTTGTTTATGGTTTGGTTTGGTTTTCTTGACATTAGGAAACAATCTACATAATTCTCAGGGAATTATTTGCAATCACTTCAGAAATAAGAGAGACCTAGAAAAGAAGAAAACAAACATAGCAAGAAACTTTACATTTGCAGAATTATGCCCTCTGTACAAAAACAGATGGCTGTTTCTTTTGTCTCCTCCATCTAAGCTAGGTTAGAATCATCTTCCCTTAGAAGTTAAAATAATGGGGGAAATCAAACAATTAGCATACGATTGCAGAGAAAAAAATAAATATATGAGAAATCCTTTCGTTGGTGCTACCATAAAGTCATTCTTTTTCTCTCTTCAGTTGCTGAAGAAGGATTTTCATTGGACACAAAGAAACTATCCAGAGAAAAAGGTTTATTAATGGTAAAAGCCAAGCTAGAGGATTCAGGGTTCAGGATGTGACTCAAAAACAGTCATAATATCGTTCTTTCATGGTAAACTTTTTAATGCATTGATAAGCTTAGAATTATAATATTGTAGCCTAACTTCTATTCAGTGTCCTTTCTCGGCTCAAGTAAAAGCGATCAGTACATCCATTTTCTCTTTCCCTTGAGCTTGCCTTCCCTAATTAAGGGAGATAGTAATGGCACTTGGATTTCATCTCATCTGGCTTTAGGTAATTATGGTTCATTGCAGCAATTACAAGTTACATTTATAATGAACAGTAAAGGGAAAACCTTTCAAGTGCTGTTTATCGGGCTTTGAAAACCCGCAACAGAATGGACACTCCAAATATATTTACTGGGCAATCAAATTCTTTAGTGAAAATGTTGAATCCTGTCTAAGAATTCACATCCGTAGTTCTCTTTACACTGTAACTCCCAAACCATTTCCTCCTCAATCCTCCACTAATTAACCCTAAAATAGCACAGCCATTCTCATGCTTCCCAGGCATTCCACATGGACAATCTACAATATTAATTTGTATAATACGGTCCTTTTAAATATTTCATGCTTTTTTTTGGAATAGTCTTTCCACTTATATGTAAGTTCTGTGAGGGCAGAAATTACCACCTTTAATTTTTTTTTTCTTTTTGCAGATCTGTGCCATCTTTCTTGTCCCTTTACTTTTCCTCACTGGGACCCTTGGTCATCTCAGAATCCAACTAGGACCCTATTCCTTTCCTCCTGACCATTCTAAGACCAGCAATTTCTTCTACTAATTACCCACATGTCTTAATCTACCGCTTATTTTATCTTATAATATACTGTCTAGTGTTATTAAAAGTTGTAGTTACTTAAAAAGAAAAATATTTTTCTTTCGCTTATCTGCCCTGTCATGAATTATCCAACCTTGCCCATCCATTAAAAGAGCATTAAATTTGTATGCCAATCTTGGACCCCAATCTTTTCATTCTAGACTTTGTATCTGGCATAATCTTATATAATTTAAATCTTTATCTACCATCTATAGGCCATCACCTTCCAATGACCTCTGTTCGGATCTTTCTTAAAAGATACACACACACACACACACACACACACACACACACACACATATACACATATACATATATATTACATATATACACATAGGTATGTAGTTTACTCTCAGTATTTTCAGTTGAATATTCCATGAACATATGAAATTTAACCAATCAAAAACTGAAGTAATCATCTCTTCCTGCTCTATACATCCATCTCATTGTTCAAGTTAGAAACTCAAGATTCAACTATCACTTCATCTGTCCTGTTGTTTGACCAAACATATCCAAATCTGACTAACCTGTCCCAGAATTTCCCTTTTTTTTTCTTTACATCTGCTACTGCTTTAACCCAGGGAATCAATATCTCAGACAAACTACTGTCATAGATCCCTAACTCTTCTACCTCAGAAATATATAAAGATCAGCATCCTTAAAAGACCCTATAGCTGGGCAGAGTGGCACATGCCTATAATCCCAGCAACTCAGGAGGCTGAGGCAGGAGGATTGTGAGTTTAAAGCCAGCCTCATTAATTTAGTGAGGCACTAAGCAACTCAGTGAGAACCTGTCTCTAAATAAAATACAAATTGTGGCTAAGTGCTCTGAGTTCAATCCCCAGTACCTCCTGCCCCCCCACCAAAAAAATGCCCTATAAAAAACCTCAGGTGACCACACCCTTTCCTACCTTTCTAACCCAGTTTTTGTCACTCTCTCCTTTTATAATTGTTGTCTAGCCTCCTTGGACTCTAATAAGCTTGGTCCTTCCCAGCCCAGAGTTTTCCACATGCTAGTTCCATACCTGGAAAGTTCTTCTTCCCCTCTGCTCACTGAGCTGGCTCTGTGAATGTATTCAGCTCAACATTCTCCCACACTAGGTTATTCCCTCATTGGACACTTGCTAATGCTTCATGGTACCTATCATATTTGATATTATATATTTGTCTATTTCTCTCTTCTTCACTGAGGACCAAAAAGCATGGCTATGTAGCTCACTGCCATATCCCCAAGCCTCAAAAAGTGCCCAGCAAGTAAGAAGGGTTTTATAAGCATTTTCTGAGTCATTAGTTAATAAGTTAACCAACTATTTGATAATTTAATACTATATCTGCTATTTTCTGTGTTCCCCAAAAGTTGTATGTTGAGACTTAGTAATTGGTGTTATAGTCATCAGAGGCAGGGCCTGTACAAGACAATGGATTAGTAATGGTACAACCTCATGAACTGGATAAAGGGCCTTAAAAATGAAGTGTGCCAATCTGCCCCCCCAAAAAACAAATTCTGAGTGTTTTCTTTGATTTAAGGAGGTTGACTCATAGTGAGGTAGGGAGGGAGAGCATGGGAGGAACAGATGAATTCTAGATAGGGCAGAGGGGTGGGAGGGAAAGAGTAGGGAAGGGGATTAGCAAGGATGGTGGAAAGTGATGGACATCACTATACAAAGGACAGCTATGAAGACTTGAATTGGGTGTCAACATACTTTATATACAAATATAGATGCAAAAATTGTGGTATATATGTGTATTAAGAATTGTAATGCAAAAAAATGTACATGTATAAAGGCATAAATTGATGTCATCATACCTTATACAGAGATACAAAAAAAAATTGTGCTCTATTTGTGTAATAAGAATTGTAATGCATTCCACTGTTGTTGTATATTTTTAAAAAATAATAAAAATCAATAAAAAAGAATCTTAATGCAAAAAAAAGTACACGTATAAAGGCAAAAATTTAAAAAAAAAAAGAGTAGCATAATCTTAGATTACCTTAGATTAGGTAGAGGGAAGTGAAAGGAGGGGAAGGCAGGGGATGTGGAGATAAGGAAGATAGAAGAATGAAATAGACATTATTACTTTATGTAGGTAGGTGACTGTATAAGCAATGTGATTCTACAATATGTATAATCAGAAAAATGAGAAATTATATCACATCTATGTATGATATATCAAAGTATATAAGTGCATTCTACTGTCATGTATAACTAATTAAAACATAAAAATTTTAAAAATAAAATTACTCACTTAAAAAAATAATGAAGTACGAGGGTGCCCTTCTTCCCTTTGCCTAGCCATCCTTTCCACCCTACATGATGCCATCTGTAAGGAGTGGACCTTCACCAGACACCAGACTTACTGGTACCTTGATCTTGAACTTCTCAACTTGTGGAACTGTGAGGTATACTTTTCTTTTTTGGGGGGAAGGGAGACTGGGGATTGAATTCTGGGGCACTCAACCACTGAGCCACATCCCCAGCCCTATTTTGTATTTTATTTAGGGACAGGATCTCACTGAGTTGCTTAGCACCTCGCTTTTGCTGAGGTTGGCTTTGAACTTGTGATCCTCCTGCCTCAGCCTCCTGAGTTGCTTGGATTACAGGTCTGTGCCACCACACCCCGCAAAAGATACTTTTATATTGTTTTTAAATAGCCCATGTATCCCAGACTTGGTTTCAGCAGTATAAATGAACATTGATAATACCCTTTAATTCTTTTTATCAACCTCATCAACAAAATGCAGCCAAAAATAGTTGCTAATGCAGGGTGTTATAGTGAACAATACCTGCCCCATATAAGCACTGTGTGTCAGCTCATGTTTACTACTAATGTTTATTTTATATATATTAAAAAAAGAACAAGAGTTGTTTTGAGTATTTTAATCTAAACTTGGCCACTTTTTAGACACCTAACTTAGGCAGATATTCAATTTTTCTATTCATAGATGGATGATTGATTGCACATGGTAACTCTTTATAAAATTATGTCTGAGTCCTACTATTTTCAATATTTTTTGTGCTCAGTACTCTTAGCATGAGTTCTACCCCTTTTACAACGTTTAAGGAAATAATACAGTACAGCCAGCCACAGAAACAATGTTATACAGAAGAATTCCAAAATTAACCATCTTGCATAACTGAAAGTTTATATTCATTGTTAAAAGATCAGATTTGGCATATTAAATTTTAAAAACGTTTACTTGAGCCGACAAGACTCATGAATTGGAAAGCTCCAAAGTGATAGTGTTCAGGGGGTCTGCCAGTGAGGCAGGAGGGGAGGTCTTTTATAGTGTGAACACAGTAGCAAGACAAAGAAAGCATTTGATTCATCTGCTGATGCTGAGTTGGGTTTCCACTGTAGGAATCCAGGGCATTGGAGTTAGCTAATTGTCTCTCAGGTATTTGAACACCACTTAACAGCAATTCCTTGTGTTCCTCTGCTCCTGTCTCTGGTAAGTACCATTCTACCCTGTTTCTATGAGCTTGACCACTTTAGAGAACTCAACAGTATTCCATGGTTTGCATGCACCACATTTTCTTTATCCAAAATTTTACATAAATTCCTGAATCATAAATTTAAGCTCTGAGTGAAGCATTAATACTAGGAATCTCTTCAGCACTTTGCCTATTATTTTGCAAATATCTCAAAATTGATGAGTAAACTTCTGAAATTGTTCTAGTAAAATTTTTCTGCAGTATATTTAAATCATTACTGTGCTATCCACAAGAAAGTATAGTTTAGTATTTTCTGTCTCTACTATATGTTCTCCTGCCAAAATATTGTTTTTCATTTTTTATATTAAACATAGTTTAAGGAACAATGTGTTAGATGCCATCTGTTTGGGGCAAAATTTGGCTCTGGTTTTGAAATTTGCAACTAAGATATTTATCTTTTCCTACCCTTACATGCCAAGAACTCACCAAAATCTTATATCTTGGTACAAAGCTATCCCTATTTTTCAAAGATTAACATCTTTGTTAATTAAGAGATATAGCTTTATTATGGCAGCTGGTTATTGATTGAATGAAATGAGAATATGCCACCCTGTAACATGCCACTTTGGCAAAAGATTACATTAAGCTGTAGGCAACTGGGAATCAACAAATACTGAAAAGAAACCTTCTGCTTCCCTTATCTGACCAAAAGCTGCAAGCGCTAGAAAATAAATTCCTACAGATTCCCTCTTCAAGGTGGATCTAATTACAGAAGGAATGAAGTGAATAAAATCTATCCCAAACCCCTTTCTTGAAAGAGGTCTATATCCCTAGAGAGGGAAAGACTACTCATACATGTATAGACAAATGTTATTGCAAATGTTTTTATTTCTAGTTTGTTCTCCTAAAATCCATTTGTCTTTCAAAAAAAAAAACCCTTTTGTGTTCTCATGAGTGTACTTTCTTCCCCCACCTTCCCACCTTTCACCTACTAAACTAGGTATACAAGTCTCTAACCTTAATCATTTTGTGAGCTGACTACTTCTTTGATGGCTCCTTTCTGCCTACTAATAACTCTCACCTTCCTGTTAATCTGTCTTTTGTCAGTTTGATTCATGGACCCCCAGGAAACAAGCATAATAGTATAGAGAAAAAAAATTGTTTTCTTTTCCTGTAAAAAAAAATATTGTTACATTGTCAAATAATAAAGCCAGAGACTTGTAGTCGTGCTGACCTCTTAAGCCTTACCAAGTGACCTTCTTTTAGGAGAAATCACTTAAGAAATCACTTAAAAACTAAATCCTTCTATCTGACCCATCAACAGATGTATTAACAAAGTACTCCTGGATAAGGCCCGACATTAATCAGTGAGATCAAAGTCTGTTCTGTGCAGGAAATGTTAACACGGCCGTCCTGATATCTCTTTTAGAAATGTGGTGCTGAGGTAGGAAGGTCTGTGTGATGGCCTCGCTCAAGGCTGTTCCTGGGAGATGTGTCTGGCAAGTGCTCCCTCTTTTTAAAGCAGACCATGCTCTGCCTACCCTCCCTCACCAAGTTTCTGCTGTTTCTTTAGCCACCATCCTCACCCACCTTCAAACATGCACTCAGTCTTGTCAACCTATTTCCTTTTACATGTTTAATGCCCCCAGAGATCTAATAAATGACAAGTATCCTTTGAACATATTTGACTTTTAACTCGTTTGGCCTCTCAAGCGAGTTAATAGCATGACAGATTTTGCAGATCAATTAGGGAAAATTTGTTTTTTTACAGTTCTAGGTAGCATTTCCCTCTTTCTTCCTGTCTGAGAAGGGAAATTTTACAATAAACAGTGTTAACTTACTCCTGTTAATTAGGTCTTTTTTTGTATTCTATGAAATTAGTGCTTCAAACACCAAATATTTGGGCTTGAATGTGCTCTGTTTTGTAATATTAAAGAGGCAGAAACAAAATTAAATGTGAAAAAGAACTCCTGAAAAGCATCATGAAGAAGTCTTATTTCATTATTTTTTTGGGCACAGGAGCGGGCGGGGTTTGGCATTAAACCCAGGAGTGCTCTACCACTGAGCCATATCCCCAGCCTTTTTTATTTTTTTGAGACAGGGCCTTGCTAAGTTGTTTAGGTTCTTTCAAAGTGCTGAGGGTGGTCTTGAACTTACAATCCTCCTGCTTCAGTCTCACAAGTTGCTGGACTTATAGCCTTGGGCACCATGACTGGCTTCTGTTAAATTCCAACAGCACAATCATTTTGGCGATGGTTTGGGACTGCTTATATGATATGACTTCAGTAGGATTTACCTACGAGGCAAATTGTCAAATGACGAAAATAAATGACTTTAATAAATAAAGCATCCTTAAACCTGTAAGATATTTTTGAAATTTTAGTCTTGCAAATGTAAAATTTTTCATCTTTTATTGACTTTATTCTTTTTAATGCATGACAGCAGTGGAATGCATTACAATTTTTATTACACATATAGAGCACAATTTTTCTCGTATCTCTGTATATAAAGTATGTTCATGCCAATTTATGCCTTTATACATGTACTGTTTTTTTTGCATTACAATTCTTAATACACATATATATACCACAATTTTTCACATATCTGTTTTTATATAAAGTATGTTGACACCAAATTCAAGTCTTCATACATGTACTTTGTAAAATAAATTGAAATTTTTCTTACCCTTCTACTTTCAAAGAAATAAAAGGACTTATATCAACCTATGTCATACAACAAAATTGTTCATCACTTTTCTATCAAGAATCCTTTGATTTTCAGTTAATAAGAAGATATTTCTTCAATCACTATTATTTTACTCACAGCATAGCTAGTCATGCAGAGAATCATTCCTTGGGGCCCCAAATTCCAGTCCTCCTGATAGGATACTATGATTTGAAAGTTGGTGTCCCCTTCAAACTCCATATTGAAACTTAATCCCCGATACAACAGTATGAAAAGATGTGAGGCTTAGAAGTTTATTAGTCCATGAGGGCTTTGCTCTCGTGGATGGAATTAGTCCTCATAAGAAAAATGGAGGAAGTTGGGCCTTTTGCCCTAGCTTGTACAAGAATATAGCAGGAAGGTCCTCATCAGACACTGAATGCTGGTGCCTTGATCTTGGATGCCCCAGTATTCAGAACTGTAAAAAAAGAATTTCTATTCTTTGTCAATTAGCCTCGGGTATTTTGTTTTAGTAACACCAACAGAGTAAGATAAAGGCGCACTAAATTGCAGTCTGACTCAATCTTGGCCTTTCATTCTCTTTCCTTGCTTTGTTTTGTTTTGTTTTGTTTGTTTTGTTTTTTAATTCCTCATGAATTAAGATTCCTAGAAGTAGTCACTGGTCATCCTATGAGCTCACATGCACCTTGCTGGACATCGGTGTGCATGTCCCTCAGGAAGAGAGTCTAGTTTCTATAAAATTTCATTATATCTAACCTAGGACACATTTATATAATACACTGACATTTGTACTTATATCCGCTGGTTTTATAATTCCATTCAAAAACAAGAGCTGAGAACTTTTGTACAAAGTGTGCTTGCAGTAAATGCTTTAGAAGTAAAATAAACGGGTCCCACACTCAATTGCCTGTGTCCTGCCAGTGTAGAACAGAGAAGGAGAGCATGCCTGGCGGTGCTGAGGTACAGCAAACCTCACAACGGGGGTTTCTTTTGAAATGTGGGGGGGCTGCGTTTTGCTCTGCACTCTTAAATACCCTGCAGAAGGTCAGGCTCTCATTTGCCAGCCTTTCATATGAGGGTAATTTGAAGCATGCCTCTCCCAGTCCTCCCTTCCCCCCATGCAATGACTTTTAGCCCACAGAGCAGATTTCCCTGAGACAGGGACGTCTGTAGCTCTGCCATTACCCAGGCGTCACCTCAGCATTCCTTTCTACCTACCAAAAACTTTTTGAAAAAGGAATTCATTTAATCCCTTCTTAATGTGACCCAATATGTTTTCACAAATGGGAGATTTTCTCAAAAGTGGCTTTCATAACCGTCTGCGTGGTTTTATGTGGCATGAGTAAATCAAACAGGGACCTCACCATTTTGACAGTATGATTTAACTGGACCATTTTTAACGCACTGTGAGTGGCAAGAGCAAACAGACACAACGACCAAGGAATTTTTAAGCTGGCCCAGTTGAACCACATATTTGTTCACACAGACAACCTTGATCACCTGAAAAACTCTGAATTTAATTATATTCCATGATTTTAGGGATTTCATTAGAGATTTTAAAGACAAGATTTTACTCTGTGCCCTACCAAAAGAAATATTGTGGTTAGCATGTGCCTGCATGGTCTAGATCCATGGCTCCTACTGCATCATCTTTTCAAAATGCTCCAGAGAACATGTTTGGGCCAATACTATTCATAACTGTTTGGGTAATTCCATACAAAGCTTGATTGAATTTAATTTGAGCCAGTCAACAGGATTGATTTTCTTTTGTCTTAATTGTTTGATTTTAGTTATACATAATAGCATAGTCTATCTTGATATGTTTATACAAGTATAGAATATACCTTATTCTAATTAGAATCCTACCCCTGTAGATGTACACGATGTGGAGATTTACTGTGGTGTATTCATATAAGTACATAGGAAATTATGTCAGATTCATTTCATTGTTTTTTCTATTCCTATTGCTCCTCCCTTCCCTTCATTCTCCTTTGTCTAATCTAATGAACTTCCTGCCCACTCTTATTGTGGGTTAGCATCTGCATATTAGAGAAAACATTCAACTTTTGGTTTTGAGGAACTGGATTATTTCACTTAGCATGATAGTCTCTATGTCCATCCATTTATTAGCAGATGTCATAAAAACATTCTTCTTTATGGCAAAGTAATATTCATATGTATATATACACTACAATTTGTTTATCTGTTCATCTGTTGAAGGGCACCTAGGTTGGTTCCATAACTCAGCTATTATGAATTGTGCTGCAATAATAATTGAGATGGCTGAGTCACTGTAGTATGCTGATTTTTTTTTTATTGGTTGTTCACAACATTACAAAGCTCTTGACATCTCATATTTCATACATTAGAATCAAGTGGGTTATGAACTCCCATTTTTACCCCAAATACTCCTTTGGATACCGAGGAGTAGGATGACTAGTTAAATGGTGGTTTCATTTCCAGTTTTTTGAGGAATCTCCATACCCATACTGCTTTTCAGAGTGGTTGCACTAATTTACAACCACTCATACACCAGTGAGTGTACCTTTTCCCCTACATCCTCACCAGCATTTATTGTTACTTGTATTCTTGCCACCTGTACCTCAGACAGGACATTAATTTCCAGGATATACACTATTGGTTTTCTATGTAAGCACCAAGAGGAAAATAATTCAGTTGTGTTTTATGTAGAAAAACTAGTTCATACTTTGCTCATTTAAACAGAAGACTGACTTAGACCAGCTTTACCAGGTTGATTCAACCCAAGTGTGTGCAACCTCCATGCCAGTCCTACAGTTTGATGACTTTGTATTTGAGGCTACAATTTGTATTGCCAGGACCTAATCCTGTGAAGATGTACTTGGGTCTACTTGAGGACCCCAGAGAGATAATCAAGAACACATGTTCCCTCCAGAAGCCAGTGAGCAATCTTCTGGTTACTTAAGAGAGAGGAGAAATTTTCTAGACCTTCCAGTCAGCTCTTAAAACTTTGTGGTTTATGAAAAGGGAGGAATTAGTTACTGAGAAATCAGTCTTTTTACTGCGGCTATGTGTGCAATAAGGAAATCTATAGATAAATTATGATGAGAAAATGTAGACCTTTCAACTCCATAAAAATACTAAACAAAAAAAAGGAAACTTTGTTGTTTCATTTTGGGGGGGGGGGGTGTACCAAGGATTGAACTTAGGGGTACTCAGCCACTGAGCCACATCCCCAGCCCTCTTTTGTATTTTATTTAGAGACAGGGTCTCACTCAATTACTTAGCATCTCCACCTTTGCTGAAGCTGGCTTTGAACTCATGATTGTCCTGCCTCAGCTTCCCAAGCCACTGCATTTATAGGCATGCACCACCATGCCCTGCAAAGGAAGGAAACCTTGGACAGAAAAATTAAAAATTACATAGAGGTTAAAAGAAGGATGAACATATTTGACCAAAGGGAAGAAAAGAAAAATCCACTCCAGAAATATTTGATATAGAAGAGAATTCATTTCTTTTACATGTTAGAAATTAGCTTAACGGGAAGCCACAGCAAGAAGTTTTTAAACATTGTCCCCTTTTGAGAATTCAGGCCTTTATATTTAAGCATGATATGATTGACTCAATAATAGTTTGGACAATTTTTGCACCAATTAAATATATGTTTTGAAAGGGATTACTATGTGCTCAGTTCTGCTTATCTTTAACAATATATTACATTTTTTCTTTTTTTTCTTTATTCTTTTTAAATATACATGACAGTAGAGTGTATTTTTTTGACCTATGATACATACATGGAGTATAACTCGTTCTAATTAGGATTCCATTCTTGTGGTTGTACATGATGTGGAGTTTCACCCGTCATGTATTCATATATGAACATAGGAAAGTTATGTCCAATTCATTCTACCGTCTCTATTTCCATCTCCCCTCCTTTGCCTTCATTTCCCCTTATCTAATACAATGAACTTCTATTTTTGAAAGTGAAAGTTCTTGTTATCCTATTCTCTGAGAGTTATTATACCTACCTTATGCTTTAGTCCACTTTATACCTATGAGTAGTTATGTCACTTATTTGCCTTGAAATTCTATTTCCTTTATACTGTTTTGGGCTCAGGACCTAAAGCCAATAATACCCAAATTTGAACCCTGTTCTAGATATTTAATACCTCTGTAACTTAAGGCATAATTTTTAATGTTGATAAGTTTCAGTTTCCCCAGCAGCAAATGATGATAATACAATAGTATTTTTTTTTTCTTATACGAAGATTAAATGAAGCAATCCTGGAAAGCCTTTATAAGGTGGAATAAATGCAGTAATGCAAAAGAAATTTTTTGATTCTTATATACAACTAAAAACATATATGTTTTCATAAAGCTTAGGTTCTGTCCTCAGAGAAGTTATATTTTCATGGACCAATCAGTGGATCACATAATTCCAGGTAGTGAAAAGTCCTGGGAAGAGAAGTAAAACAGGATAACGACATGAGAGTGATGTCAACCTACAGGGTAACAAGTCAGAGTCCTAAGTGGGGTGCAATGTTAGCTATGCTTATATCTGGGAGGAGCCATGGAAAAGCTGAAAGGGCAGGATATAGACTTCAAAGAGGAAATGATCTTGGGGGAAAAGTCCCAGAGTCCACGGTGGAGGAGGAAAGGACTTCGTAGAGGGGTCAGGTGACCTCACAGCCATGGAGGCTTGTTTTACTCAACCTTACAAAGCCATTCTCCTGCTGAGAAAGAACAGGACCTGATCTAAGATGGCTCTGATGACTTCCTTCCTTCCTTAGATTATAAAAGATTATAAAAGACGACTGTACATTTTGGGGTGTTATTTCTTTCATTCTTGTACCTTAATATGTCTTTTCCCAAGCACCTATTTTGTCTCCAAAAAGACCTCTGATTCTGTTCCCAAAACACTATAAAACAAACAAACAAACAAAAAAAAAAAACCCATATTTCTGACTGGGCTATCATGGTCTCAATTCAGTGTGTCTTTAGATGAAATGGTAACTTCTTAGATGAAATATACAAAACTAATGTTTTAAAATGAAACCTGTAATTTTAGTTATGCGAATAAAATCTTTTTCTAAGTTTTCCCCATAGTATCAACAGTATTTACAATCTTTATGAAACTCACATGAATGTATTGATCAGGGTGCTACTGGAAGTAAATTACTATAACTGTGTATGTAAAAATTATGTGTTTTCAAATTAAGATGTTGCAAATTTATAATTGTTTTAACATTAATGCTTAAAGAATCCATTTTTAATGCATACTTTAATACTGTTCAGTTTACTGAGCCTAGATCTAGAGCCAAGAAGTCACTTCAACCATGCTAGCCAGCTATGTGACAGAAAGCAAATGTCTTACCCAAATATGACCTTGATTGCCTCATCTACAAAATGAAGACACGAGATAGATAATGGTAGGTTTTTACCCCATGAATGTTTTTCTTAGTAAGTTGTAAACATTTGACTTAGCAATTATTCAGCATGTTTTTTATCCGTTTACTTGGTATCTTAGTTCATTTTTTGCTTCAATAACAGAATACCTGAAGTTGAGAGATTTACTCTGACCTATTCAGAGTCTCACCTTAAGTTTGCAACACATGAACTTGAGGGACACAACGCATTGCACTCCTTTAGTCTTCTCATTTAGTCTAACTTTCCAATGTGTCAGTTAAACTATTCATTATTAAATTTTTATATAGGTTCTTATTTCTTAAGTAATACCTGACTAATTCCATGTCAAGTAAAAATATTTTTTAAAATTAGTATTATTCATTTATGAGTTTTTCTTATATTTCCCCAAAATTAGCTTTCTTGATTTTCCTACATGATAATATATTTCTTATAAATTCTCAATGGAAACTCATGTTGAGCAAATTCTTGAGAAATGATATAATGGTATTCTATCCTCATTGAACTTTTTCTTTTTTGCCTGAACTTAAAAATGTCTTATATGCTATGTTATAAACCCTAAGCAAAGTGACCCATACTTCAAAATACAAAAGAACTAGTATTTTTAAAGTTAAACCTATTTTAATTACTTATATTACAAATCATATATTGAACATCTTAATAGTATATCTTCAAATCTTGTGCCTGGAAGATTTTTACTGCTGAATTTCTTCTCCTGGAAAGCTGGTCTTAATTTGCATTGAATTTCAATGACTTCCTTAAGCAAACACCTGGAGGTCTTCCAGTCTAATGGAAATGCATGTCCACACAGACAATTCTGCAAACACAGTGAGCTCTTTGGCAGTTTTAGAAAGGTTGAGGGTTGGCCATCTTCCAGACCTCAAGCTGTCCACACTGTTATTCCCAGACAGAAAGGGCTAGCAAGGTACAATATGCCTCTCTTGAGCAAAAGGATTAGAGCCCAGATACTGCTAAAAACAGGTATTTGTACTACAGAGTAGTTCCATTGTTGTGATGGGTAGTGTTCATGTCTTGGGAGGCTCCTAAGCACTAAGCACTGTGCCTCTGGGCCTCTGCCAAGTCTCCCCTGAAATGCCACACCTTCCAGAGGTATTTGGGTGGTCTGACTGAAGGACTGTTTAAAGAATGGAAGAACAGAGCACACCCCAAATGCTCTGTTTTTCTGCTCCTATTTAAAAAGCCTAGGTCTAAGGCTATCTAATTTCCTTTCTTCTTCTATAACAGACCAATTCCAAAAGTTAGAGTGCATCCAGAGAAAAACAAGCATTGGTAGTGGATTTAGAAAAAGGAGAATTAATAAGGTTAACTGCTCAATTGCAACCCAAAGGTGAAATAGAGTAATGCTCCAAATGGAGAATGTTCACTGCATGCCTGAAAAATATTAAATGATGCAGAACAATGAAAAGTTTAGATCAAGTTGAAAAAAAAATAAAAGCATAAATCTGGAGAAAAGAAATGGACATAATCAGACTAGATTTTAGATGAACATTTCTCAGTTATAACATTCTGTGTCCCATCATGTTACTGAGAATATTCTGGGAACTTCAAAGTACTTTGTGGAGTTCTTTCAAACTTTATAGTGTGTAAAATCATTTCTCTTATAAACACACCTATATAATATTACAATGTGAACACAAGTGAGTAACTTGACAAAATGAGATAAAGTTGGTTCTAAGGAAAATATCAATATATTGTCAAGTACAAAGGATGTTAAAGAAAAGTCATGTGTTTACAGGGATAGGCAATACATTTGCTTGGTAAGCATAAGACAGAGATTCGAGCAGTGAAGATTTTTTCCTCAAAGGCCCAGTTCAGCAAAGGAATCAAATTAACAATGTGGTGGCTACAGATATTTCTAAACTGTGTATTGTTATAAGCATGAATGTTTTTATTGTAAATTTTCCTTATTTGTTTGGAGGCTTTCAATTGTTCAAAAATTCCAGCAATATTTTTGTTTCAAAAGGGTGTCCCAAGTACAAAACGGTTGTGAACTAATGACCTTGATTTTTATTATTGAATAGGGCAAAGAAGTACCACTCTAGCCCATTTCTGACTCAGCCACCAAGGGACCAGGCTACCAAGACCTTTTGCAAAAGAGTTTACACAGGCTAGAGGAAAAGAACAATTTTTAATTGAAAAAGTCTTTTCTGAAAAATGCTTCTAATTTGTGACCAATTTGATTGTGATTACCTGTCCAGTCTTTTAACACATCAAGGAATTGTGTAAAATGAAACTTACGGGATCTCTATACTATATGTTATGGGTATCAAGTTAATAAAAAATAGAAGCCAGTTGTGGTGGTGCATGCCTGTAATCCCAGCAACTCAGGAGGTTGAGGCAAGAGGACAACAAGTTCGAGGCCAGCATCAGCAACTTAGTGAGGCCCTAAGCAATGTAGTGAAACACTACCTTAAAATAAAAATTAAAAAGGGATAAAGATGTGGGATGTGTTTCAGTAGTAAAGCACCCCAGATTCAATCCCTAGTACCAAAAAGAAAAAGAAATAGAAAAAAAGAAATGAGTATATAAACTATAACTTTTTCCATAATATTGAAAGATAATTTATTTTTGGATTTAATTTTGTTATTTTAGGAGTTACAAAGTTATTAAAATTTATATCAGAGCATTCATTATTTTAAGTTTTGTACTATAATTAACAGATAAGCTTTGTAGAATGAAGTGAATTTCTTTGGGAAGCAAACACATTATCTGGAATCAGGTGATAAAGGAAGTTTTATTTCAACCAATTTATACTGGGTCTTCTATTTTAAAAAAATTAATTCTGAAAGAGAATTTTTCATGAGAAAAAAGAGAAATGTATTAAAATTGCAAATTTGAACATCCCATGTATCCATACAGATTTATCATCTTTAATTGCTTAATTTGATTATATTCTAGAATACTTTTAAATTATTAACATTGTGAAACTCTCATATTCTGAATGATGAAATGGTATTTTAAAATATTGCCATTCTAAATGAATCTTTTACAAATGTTCAGTGCTTAATAAGGTTTCAAGTAAAGGAAAAACTATACAAGGGGAATGATTATAAGAATGGCTGTTCTGTTAAGAAGTATACATGATCCAATTTAGATAATACAGTGAGTTAGTCTTAATTTGTTCCAACATTCACTTGTATATTAGAATGAACAGCTGGTTAATTTAATAATTTCTGCTATAATTATTTGCTTTTTGGTTATGATTTGCATCTTCCTATTGTTTGTCAGTTAGTACTATGGAAATGTTTAATTCAAAAAAGATTGCCCAAATATTCCCTCTTTTGACAAAAAAAAGGTGGTTCCTAATATATGGATTCTTCTCATGTGTTTGCAACTCTAAATTAGATCATAATTTTAGATTTCTCAAACAGCTCTGCTAAAAAATACAAAATCGGGAAAAGTCCATTCGATTTGTTTCTACAATTTGAGTTCTAAAACTATGTGCTCATTTTATTTTGTCATTTTGGTAGTGACAAATGTCAAGACAACCCTTTTAAGAAAGCCTCTTCTATTTCTCTGCTGAAACAAGCTCATAATAGTTCTTCTCTTTCCTTTACTCTTTTCAGGTACCTGTTGAAATTCTGACTCTTTCAACACTGAATTCTTGAAGGATGAAGTCCTGCATGCTGGAAAGCATACACAAAGTGTGACACATCAAACATGATTGTTTGGAAAAGAACCATGATGAACTTAGACATAGAGGCACAGAGAAAACACTGCTGTAATCCTGGTGGTCCACATAAGTAATGGGAAACTTAGAAAGTCAGAGCTTGTTAGAAAATGCATATGAGCCCTTTAGAGATATTTCCTGTGGCTACCGCTCTATAGGTTTGCATCTAACTTGTTGAATCAGTAAAATCATGGGTGCCTCTAAGGAAAATCGTTTTTAAAAAAAAATGATTGGCTAACATGAGCTTGCTCATCTACAGTGCAAATTAATATATCTATAATAGATAACAGGTTAATTTTTTAATGTAAATAAACCAATAAGTAGAAGAATGGCCAAAGATTACCATCAGACTATTAAAATGAGAGTTAAAAATAGTGAATAAGCATGCAAAAATATTCAATGCCACTAGTAATTGGAGAATCGTAAGCCACTTGGAAAAGAGAACAAGTTAGTAAATTAAAAGGGCAGGACATTCTCTATTGATTTTGTGAAAAAATGTGTCTATCCTATGTTATGTGGAAATTCTTTTGTCTCCTATCTTTATAGGAATTAAAATCATTGCTTCAAACTCTCTGTTTTGACTGTTACATTTTGGTCTTTAACAATAAATATAACAGGGATAAAATGAATTGGGAAAGTTTTATTTTGGATTTACTTTCTACTTTAGTTTTTGAAAATTCTACTAAATATGCTGTGTGTTTCATTTATTAGGCAGTAAAAGAAAAAAAATATATAAACATTTCCAGTGAAAATAATTAAGAAATTAGGAAATGATTAAAGGATCTGGCACAGTGGAATGTTTTAAAAAGAAAAGACTGTTAAGCAGACTACGTATCTTAATAGAAAAACTAATTTATTGCTTACATGTTTACATTCAGACTTTCTTCTCCAAGAAATCACAGAATGTTAACTCTCAGTGAGATCATAGAGATCTCAAAGGTTTACTCTTCATCACTTAAACATAAAAACTGAAATCGTGAAGGCTAAGTAATTTGTGCAAATTTTACAACCAATTCCCCGTCAATTTGGCACTAAAATATCATGGTCTTTTCACAACCCCAACTTGATTGGGTTGATTAATTAATTTATTTAAAAAGAGGTGCAATTCTGTTTTTTTTTTTTTCACTCGTCCCCATGTTCCAATTTTCCAGGAAACCTTGCTTTCCTCCCAGTAAGTCACTCAGGATACCTAGGGTAGGTTTCAATAAACTATGCCTCTCTTCCTTCTTATGCTGGAATGAGACTGTCATGAGCTCTGTCTCAGCTCCTTACCTATAAGCATGACATCTCTTCTCTGAGATCTCTTCGGTATCTCCCAGTGAAATATTGCACAACATTCTGGAATGGGAAAAGCAGGGACTCTATGAAAAGGCAAGATAGTGAAAAGTCTCAAGAAAAGAAAATGAATGAAGTGCAAATAAATGGAGAATATCCAGATGCAATTACACTTGAGACCAATAAATATAAGGCAACATAAATACATTTGTGTGGATGTTCCTTCTGGAAAATCAGGTCAGACAACTTAGTCCATTAAATCACAGTAATTTATTCAATATTTTGCTTGCTAAGGAAGTAAAAGGAATTTTTAATACCAAACACTCAAGCTCTTCCAGAATACTTCGTAATCATGGTTTCAGTAAAACTGATTCTTCTATCCAAATCCTCTGCTCTTACCATTTTTAAAATTCTACCTTCCTTTTTATCCCACTTCCCCACTCCCATACCAAGGGAACATTCTCTTGGTTTTTTTGTTTGTTTGTTTTTATTTTTTTTACCTCTCCTGCTTCCCTTCACAATTCTTTGCCAGAATTCTCCACTCTTTTTCTCCATGCTCAGTGTCAGTGAGGGGTTTGCACCATAATTTCATCCCTGGGTTAACAAGTGCCCATACGTCGTGATCCTTACTGCAGAATAATCCCACAATTTTAGGTGTATCGTGAGCCTCTCCTTACATGAATCACCATTAAACAAACAAAATGGAGCTGGGGATGAAGAAGAACAGAGAAGAGCTCTAACCCCAAAGTACTTAAGATGAGCTAGAGATCATAACAAATAGACTGGCAAAGGATGAGAAAACTATAGAAGACATTGGTAGATGATAAATCTTATTTTACTTTATTTTAATTAGAGCATTATATTTGCACATAGTCATTGGGTTCATTTTGACGAAATCATGCAAGCTGGAGTGAGGTTTCAATCCTGTTCTCCACCCCTTTTCTTCTCCTCTCCCCTCCCCTTATTTTCCTTCCTCTAATCTACTAAATTTCCTTTCTCTCATTTACTTATTTATTTTGGATTGGCACTTTCTATATATACACAAAGGTGAAATTTCCTGTGGCATGTGTGTGTATAATGTGATTTTATTAAATTCATTCAACATTTCCTCCCCTTTCCCATTCCTTCTCTTTCCCTCTTAATCTCCTTCTAGTCCACTGATCTCATATCCTTATGATATCCAATCCCCCCAACACTGCCTTTTTTTCCCTTATTTTGCTCTAGCTTCCACCTCTGTGTGAAAACATTTGATCCTTGATTTTCTGAACCTGGCTTATTTCACTTAGCATGGTGTTATCCATTTCCATCTACTTACTAACAAATGCCATGATTTCATTCTTTATAGCTGAATAAAACTCTACATTTTCTTGATCCATTAATTTATTGGTGGGCATCTGGACTGATTCCATAATTTGGGTATCAGGAGTTGTGCTACTATAAATATCAATATGCCCATATCTATAATATGCTGATTTTAGTTTAGTTTAGAAGTGGGATGGCTGGGTCTTATGGTGGTTCAATTCTAGGTTTTCAAGGAATCTCCATACTGCTTTCCAGAGTAGTTGTACTAACTTTCAGTCCCACCAACTATGAATCAGAGTACCTTTTCCCCACATTCTTGCCAATATTTACTTTTTTTTGTATTTGGATGATAAAATTTGAAAGGTGAGGTCATAAGGCTGAACATGTTCCCAGGACTCTAAATATCAGTGTACGTATAAAGAGGCGATAGAAACAGAATACTGCCTTCTGTCCTTAGTCATTCGTTAAACAAATATATTTAAGGCCTACTATACGTGAGACATCTTCTAAGCACCAAGGCTGAATTTATAACAGTAAAGAAAATACAAGCAGTGAAACTTGCATTCAAATGGAAAAGTCAACAAATAAACATACATAAGATTAAAAAGAGAGAGAGCATCCTTGTCAGTAAGCGCTAGAAATAAAATGACTCTGGCTGACCTGATAGAGGATGACTGAGGAGATTATATTTGGGCTGAGACCTGAATGTGGAGAAGGAAACAGCCATTCATAAATGGGGAGAGGAGAGTGCATTCTAGGAGAAATCAGCAAGTTCAAAGGCCCCAAGGTCGGGATAACCTTGGCATATTGGGGGGAAGAGAAGGCATCTAGAAGTGGAACACAGTGTAGAAGAGAAAGTTGTAAAGTTGAAACAAAATCCAGATCATTTGGTTCTTTGTCCAAATAAGAAAATTGAATATTGATTCAGTGATGACAGTAACTCGATAATACTTTATAACACAGCTACTGAATATGTCAGAAATGAGATAATCAGATAACTAGAGGGGGGATAACAGAGAGGGAGAGAGAGAGAGAGAGAGAGAGAGAGAGAGAGAGAGAGAGAGAGAGAAATAGAGATAGAAATTCAGAGAAGCACAACATCTATTAATGTTTAACCAGTATTGTTTAAGGTTCAGAAACATGAAGATAGTCATTAGAGAAATGTGTTCTTTACAGACAGGGATACTTCAGCAGAGGTTACGAAAGTAAAATCCAAAGCATCTTTTGATTGAAGCTTCAGTTTTCCAGGGATCTTGATACCAGGAAGGGAGTTTTCTTTGAAAGGGACTATAGCAGTTTGGGGCCTTAGATAGAATCTCCTGGAATTGGGTTCTTTGGATCAAATTACAAATTAATAAGTTGATATTGACTTTTTATTTTTTGCTACTCTGAATTTTCTTATCTACATTTCTTCATGTACTAGGCCAGTTTAAATCGTAGTGAATTAACAGAATTTATTCATTTATTCTACAAACGTTTATGGCATTTTTTATATGTGACTGTGGCTATGCTACAGACTTGGATTACAAGACATAAGTGATGACCCTCCTTCAAAGAGATTATGGTCTGATGAGGAAGTGAGATGAGCAAACTATAGTGTCAGAGGTAAGCAGTGAGCACTGAGCGTGGGAATACTGATATAGCTCAAGAACAACTTGAGATCAAGCCAGAAAGAAAAGGGAATATGAGGGAATATTTGCTTAAAGAAACGAATATTTCAACTCCATAAGAAATGTCATTTATTTTCTTAAAACTAAGAACATGTTGCTATTGATAAGCAAAAATAAGTTGTACTAGTCATCTTTGTCACTGTGGCAAAAATACCTGACCAGAATGACTTAGGGTGGATTTTGACTCATGGTTTCAGAAGACTCTAAGGCCACTGAAGAAACACCATGGAAGAAAGGCATGGCAGAAGAAAGCTTCTCAGCTCATGGCTGCCAGTAAACAGAAAAAAAAAAGTGAGGACCAGGGAAAAGAGGGACCCTTCCAGGTTCTGCCTCTCCTAACCTACTTCTTTCAATTAAGTCCTGCCTCCCAGTAGCCCATTCAGCTATCACCAGATTAATTCATCAAAGGGGTTAATCCACTTGATGAGATCAGAGCCCCATCCATTGCCTAAAAACCCCACCTCTGAACCTTGCTGCACTGGGGACCGGTCTCTCAACAAATGTACTTTTGGTGGAACATTCCAGATCCAAAACAAAACATAAATGATATCATGTAATTAAAATTTATATTAGCAAATACACATTTGCAGAAGAAGTTATCCTAAAATCAGTGACATCATAGTGAATGTTAGAGTCACTAACCTAAAAGTACTCCACAAGAAAGGCTCTACATCCTCTTTGCTGACTAGTACAATACATGTCATAGGCCTGTGCCATCTGTTCAGAAGATTATTTATTGCCTCCTGGATCAGTTGTCAGATGGTGTAGTCATACGTGAAAAATTCCCTTTCAAAACCATCATCAGGAGTTGCAAAGGTGTAACAATTGACAAAGATTTATATATTGAAAAACAGAATTTATCTCATGCTTTTATGTCTACATTTTTATAGAGAGCCAGGCAGAAGAGGGAGACATGTGTTTCTGGACAATGCCTTTGAGGGGTTCCAAGGTTCTTCTTCGTATGAGAACCTGTTTGGCTACATTTCTCCCAGGCCTGTCTTCTCAAGTTTTGACATTGCATTAAGACTGAACTTCTATAGATATAAAAAATTAGATCTAGTTTGTACTTTCCTCATCCTTTTTCCATAAAAAAATTATTTTGTCTTTATCTGTAAGTTATTAAAGAATTTGTTGATAATTTTACAGTGATATTAGAATTAGCTTCAAGATTCTAACAATTAATATAAAACTGAATCTTCCCCCAAGCTAAAGTAGTTGCACTGGGTACAAAGAGGCTTCTAAAATACCTTTAAGTAAACTCAACAAGAATTAAAAATAAGCTGAACTTTTAGTTGTGTATATAACATAATTACTAATTAATAATAATCCTAGTTTTGATTTCCCCCTCAATATTTTATTATAAAAGATTTTAAAGAAAATTAAAAAATAATAATAAATCCTCATATACCCACCACCTAGATTCTACCATTAACATTTTACTATCTTTGACTTACTATTCATTTATCTTTCCAACCAGTAACCCATCTTACACTGTTGACACAATTCAAAGTAAATTGCAAATACTTCAGCATGCATATTTAGGGTTCATTTTTGTTTGTTTCTGAGCTTTGATAAATGTGCATCTTAGTATAACCTAAACCGCACTAAGACATTATTATCTCACCAAAATGTTCTTTGTAATTCTTTTTTCAAGGAATCCTCCATTCACCCCCAAAGGCAAGTATAGTTTCTGCTATGTATGTCAATGTGTATATCATTATTTTTTATTTCTGGGTGGTATTCCATTGCACAAATATGCCATGAGTTCTAAAATATATTCCTGTATACCTTCTGTTTGGGGCTAATATGAATTACATTCTCCTGACCACACTTCTACTAGTATTTTTGTAGACATGTTTTTGTTTTACTTGGATAAATACCTAGGATTGGAATCCTTGGGTCCTATGATACGACAATGAATTATACATGTTTACTTTTATAGTCATCTGTTATCATATGATTTTACATTACCATGCAAGTTTGAGAATTTCATTTGTTCCACTTGTTTGCCAACATTTGTTATCATTATTCAACTTAGAAGTTTTGATTCTATCTATTCTGGTGGATGTGTAGTGATAGCCCCTGGGGTTTCAATCACATTCCCCTAATGACTAATGATGTTTATACTTTTGTGTGTGTGCACATTCATGATTATTATGTCCCTTTTTTTGCATAAAGTTTTCCCTTCAGATTATTTATCCATTTTTATTTGATTGTTTTGATTTTTTTAAATTATTGAGTCATAGGAGTTATTTGTATGGGCAGAATACCAGTCTTTTATTATCATATATGTTTTTAAAATATTTTCTCCTTTATACCTCATTTTTATGATTTGGGTATGTCTTTTGATGAATAGGTTTGAAATTTGTGAATTGATTTTATTCTATAGTTTGCCTTTTATCATTTAAAAAACCTTTTCTATGCCCAAGTCACAAAGATATTCTCCTTTGGTTTCCTTAAAATCCCAATGAATTAAGCTCTTGCATTTAGGCCTAAAATATTTCAAATTATTTATTGTCTTTATCATATTACTCAAGGATTTTTGTTAAAAATAAATGACAATATAAAGCATGTGATTATTTGAGGGCATTTACCTTCTCTGTTGCCCTCTTGTTGGACCCTATGCCAATAACACAATGTCTTGATTAGTGTAGATTTGCAGTGAGACATGAAGTCAGGTCATACATGTCCTTCAGCTTTGTTCATCTTCAAGATTGCATTTCAATACAAATTTTTGAATTATCTTGTCAATTCTTAAGAAAAACACAATTGTCTCTGGGGTAATGATTGGTATTTTTATTTTTATTATTTTTTTAGATGTAGATAGACACAATACTTTTTTTTGTTTATTTATTTTTATGTGGTACTGAGGATCAAACCCAATGCTTCACATGTATGACGCAAGCGCTCTACTGCTGATCCACAACCCCATCCCCATGACTAGTATTTAATGATGTTAAATTTGATGTAGTACTCGTTGACATCTTTTGTCAAATGTATTGCCATTTATTTTATGTTTCTGACATTATTTAAAAATGATTGTTAATTTCATTATCTAATTGTTGCTAATACATAAAAATACAAAGGATTTTTCATTTTTACTTGTATCTCATGAGATATCCATTACTTCTAAAAGTTTTTAATAGATTTTGTAGGATTTATAGGATTTTCTTTGTAAATAAAAACATCAGTTTTTGTAACTAATAAGAGCATCTTCTTCCTTTTCTGTTATCATCTTCTTTTCCTTACTATACTGGAAAGAACTTCCAATGTAATGTTGAATAGAGATGTGAAGGTGAACCCCTGACTTGTAAGATAGGACATTTCAAAACTGATAAAACAAAAAAGGGAGCAAGGGCCAAGAGCAGAAGAAGGGTGAATGGACCTGTCAATGTGTGATGGATTCATGAGGGAAATAGCACAATAAATCACACTAATGTGCACAGTTAATATGTATTAATAATTATTATTATAATAAAAAGAAAATGGAATAACCTCAGACTAGAAATATATTTCCCAGAAAACAATATCATAATTTTTGCTTTAAACACTTACATGTAGCTTAAAGAATTTAAAGAAATATTTTATACTTACAGTACACAATACCTTTTTTTATGTTTTATTTTTAAGACAGGATTTCTCTAAATTGCTGGGGCTGGTCTTGAACTTATGATCCTTCTACCTCAGCCTCCAGAGTTGCTGGGATGTCAGGTTCCTGACAAGGTGTCAGGTCTCATTTTTATTTTTAAAGGATATTGTTTTTATTGGTTATATAATTCTGAGTTGAAATTTTTAAAACTGTTTTAAATTGTTGTTTTAACACTTTCAAGAAGTTCTTCCAGTGTCTTTCTGCCTTCATGGTTTCAGATGTCAATAGTTGTTTGAAGCAGTGTTAACCTAATATAATGTGTCCTTTTTTTTTCTTTAAAAAATATTACCTTATATTTATGGTTTCCAGCAACTTGACTATGATAAGCAGAGGTTAATTTTTCTATACATTCATCCTGCTTGAGGTTTGTTGAAATCTTTTGATTATAAAACTAGGAAGAATTTTGAATATTATTTCCCTAAGTATGTTTCACCTCATGATTTCTCACCTCTCCTTCTGCAAATCTAGTTACTTGCATATCAGATATTTTATTGTTGTATCATAGTTGCCATTTAAAAATATTTCACTCTTTTTCAGATTAAATAATTTGTATTTATCTATCTTCAAGTTTTACCGACTCTTTCCATTCTTTGTCCATATGGTGAATATTTAAATTTCAAGTTTTATGTCTTTCTACTAGGTTCTGTTTTGTAATATCTGTACTTTTGCTGAAATTTTAAAAATTCAGCAACAACAACAAAAAGTACATGTATGAAGACATGAATTGGCATGAACATACTTTATATACAAAGATATGAAAAATTGTGTTCTATATATGTAATAAGAATTGTAATGCATTCCACTATTGTGTATTTAAAAAATAAAATTAAAAGTTTTTTAAAAAAACTAGATAAAAAAAGAGAAAGAGAGAAGATATTTCACTGACCATAAGTATAATGTCTGCTAATTCCAACTTCTGGGTTGTATTGCAGATGCTCTCTGTTGTTTTGTCTTCTGAAAATGGATCACATTTTTCTCGTTGTTTACACCAAGCAGTTTTGTATTAAATTCCAGTATAGAAAATAATATGTTGTAGAAACTCTCAATTCTGTACAGTTTTTCCAAATTGTTAATTTATTTTTCTTATCAACTGATTAACCTAACTGGGCTCAAACTATGAATGCTGTCTCTGTGTAGGATTTTTCATCTCATTTTAACTATTATCTCATTAGTGGAGGTGCTTGCAGTCTGCCTTGTGCACATGTGTTTTAAGGTCAGCCAGAGATTTTAGAAGAATCAATACATAGAATTTGTGGCTTACCCTTCTATTAGGATTTCTTCTTCCCTGTGCAACATAGACCATGCCCTGCCCTCAGGTTAAGCCAATATAAATAGGAGGCAAATTAACAGCTAGTTACATCTTCCAGTGTCAATCCTCTCCTCTCAAGAATTGTATATGTCTGCGTTTTTTCATTGTCTAGAGCTTTCAGATAGTTGGTATGTGTATGTGTGGGGGGGTGTTATTTGGGGTTTTGAATGAGAGTTTATAGCTGTTATATGAGAGAACTTACATGGCCATAGAATTAGAAAAAAATCAATGTAATGCCTTAAATGTCAAGAAAAGTAAACATGTATTTAGAAAAGTTGTATTTTCTATTGAATTAGATCCTAAGTTATTTTCATTAGTTTGGGGAGAGGCATAAAATTTCCTTGCAAAAAATTATTGTAACAGAATATTTCAGACCTCAAAGGTAATTATCTGCAATTTGGCTAGTGTTGACATTTAAAGGTATATGGCTTTATAAATTAGGACAGATTCAAGTGATCTAGGTAAACACTCCAATTTTACATAGAAGAAAATAAAGACCAAATGATTATGTGGTTAAAACATTAAAATACATTACCCTAAGTTTATTAATGGTTCATATCCAGTATGAAGTATTTGGAACATATCCTTGCGATTTTACTCAGAAATGTATCACTCCATATAACTTCTACTTTCTTTCTATTGGGTGTAGTTAGGACCATATGATTTTGTGATCTATGAAGAATCACAGGGTATTCTTCAATACTACACAAAGGTTCATATAACAGGCAATACAGATATTTATTGAGCATCTCAAAATTCTTAATATCTGCATACAAAAGTACACCTGAGAACAATTGATACAAAGGAAATATCTACTAAATACTTGTTCTTCATCTCCTTTTAACTCCTCATTCTTACTATTAATTTTTCATGTCTCAGAAAAAAAATACTAGTACTCTTACCCTTTATTTAGGGGGATGGATCTTTTAATTAGTCTTTAAAGAAAAATTTAAAGTGAAAGGTTTTTAGCTTTTCATTTATATGTAGCTTTGCCTTTTTTTTTTTAATCTGGTAGTAAAGATTATGATACTTGCCTAAGATGGGAAACTTTATCTGTAAAGTGACATGTAATAGATATTTTAGACTTTCTTGGACAAGACTTTGTTGTCTATTCTTGGTTTTTTTTTGTTGTTGTTGTTTGTTTGTTTGTTTTTGACAGGTCCTTTAAAATATGCCAATCTTAGCTTAAAGGCCTATACAAAAACAGGCAATGGACTGTAAATTGCCAACTCTATACAGTAGCCATTCCTATTGTGTAATGTGTTGAAAATCCAGATGGGAGAATGCAAGTAAAAACATATTGGAAATCATTCTACAGATATGCAAGATATTTATTATTAATGGAACTAATTAGTCATTGTTATTAGAAGAAGGACACAAAGGCCTGAGGGAATTGAACAAAGCTAATGTAAGTTTATATGGGGGAAGAATGCAGGAAAATCCTGGATCTTGCCAGACTAATATGGCGAGAGAGAGAATTTTTCATATAGAAAAGTGTGATCCTAGCATGTATACCATGAGCAAAGTAAACACTACTGCACACATTATTTCACATGATTTCTCTAAAGCCAGCTTTTATCAAAAAGAATTTGGTTGCTTTGGGACTAGAGGGGGAAAAAAGCCAAAATCAACCAACCATCTTTATCATCTCTAGCTAGGTATACACTATAATTTTTCTTTCTTACAATTGGATCTTAATGTGTAATTTTTCAGTGATTAAAATTCTCCTTCATTTCCTGTTTTTAACTTTTATTTCATAGTCTTTCAAATGAGTATTGTAAATTTAAAAGTAAAGACTCTTATCTAGAGGCTTTCAGTGCTAATTTTTAATAGACAAAAAAATAAGAATAACTTTTATGTCTGAATTTTAAAATATTATTAACAATGATTCTCTAGGAGGAATACAGAAGCCAGTTTTCTCAAGAATCTGGTCTTATTTAACTTAATTTTACTGACACTAGCTTACCATTGATAACTTTCAAAATCACCCTAATTTTATTCACTCTTCCTATGAATTTAAAATGATTCTTAAAATAATAACATAGCTGCCGCAGTCTGGCTGGGCACAAAATCACGAGCTCCTCAAGCAGGAACAAACTTTATTTTCAAAACTCCCGCTAATGCCATGCACTCGGCCTTCTCCCAGGACACACCACACCAACAGGAAATCCCTCCTCCGGAATTCCCTCCTACCGCACTTCCCCAACCAATGGGAACTCTCCGGGAGTCCCATGAGAGCTCCAAAGAAGCAGGCCTAGGCAGACAGCAGGGGTCTAATCTCCAATTGAATGCACATCTTAACATAATCATTATCATCTCAATGGCTTGCTGGGGTCATCTTTCAACCAAAAATGCCATAGTGATTCCTACTTGGCTATGGCTGAGCACATAGCATAATCTCTAGAGCAAGAGACTGAGAGGCCTTGCATATTTGTGACTCACTATGACTGTCAGAGATCAGCAGATTCTGTCTTTAATGTGTAGTGGAAGATCTTGCAGCTGCCACTATGAGGAACAAGGAATGCAGGCACCATGCTGGCCGGAGTGTTAGGTGCGGGAAAGCCTATGCTGGTGAAGTTGCAATTTCACAATATCTTTTAGTCATGCCTAAAGTTGGAAGCAAAAAATTAAATAAAAAAATCATGCATCATAGAAAAAGCTGGATAATCATGTTAAATACACTGACTAATTTTCTAACTTAACTATTTGATGAAAAGATGGGAAAATTAAGTCAACTGATGATGCATAGGCATAATAAGTACATGAAATTAAGAGAAAGGGGGGAAATGCCCTGGAACTTCTAGCTGTGACCTATAGTCAGAATAGTATCAATAGAATGTGTCAGTAGAATAACGATGTACAGATCAGAAGCACAATCTTAAAACAGTGTTTTATGAGTCACACAACCTACTAACATTTTTTCTCATGGGAACCTAATTTTTATGACTAACATTAGGATTTTAGAATGACATTGGAAATGAAAGAAACTACTTTTCAATTTATAAATCTCAAAAATAACTAAACTGGTTTAGCAAATCTTGCTTTGTAAAACAGGCATTAAAAATTACTTTTATGAGGGCTGGGGTTGTGGCTCAGTGCTAGAGGGCTTGCCTAGCATGAGTGAGGCACTGGGTTTGATCCTCAGCACCGCGTAAAAATAAATAAATTAAATCAAGGTATAAAAGATACAATGACATTAGAAAAAATTTACTTGTATGACATCAGGACTATTCAAGAGAGAGAGGAAATAACCTTGGAATCAGGTTTAATTTCTTCCCTGTCACTCATGACTATATTATATCTATTAGCATACCTTGTAGATTCTATATCTAATGGTGACTGCAATTTAATAAATGTGTATTGAGTACCTACTGTATGTCAGGCACATTTTTAACACTTGAAGTTAGAATAGCAATAAAGAGAAAGAGCCCTCGTTTTCATGGAGTTTAAAAATCTAAAAATGGATTAATAACTAATAAATATAAAAATACAAACTTATTGAGTTTGTTGGGTTAGTACTCTAAAGAATAAAACAGAGGAAAGGGAGAGAGGTGATGGTGGATAAGGTGTTGGAGGACAGGTGCTGTTTAGGGAAGATCCCTCTGACAAAGGGAGTTGGGGGACAGGGATGGTCAGCATGTAGGACAGAGAGCAAGGGCACACCAGACAGAGGGAACACAGTCTGTGGAATGACTGGGGAGAAAGCAGGCAAAGGGCTGCCAGAGAGAGTGCCATCAGGTGAAAGGACTTAAGGAGACTGAATTTGACTATGGGCCACTGTCAGCCACTGGTGCCACTGGTGCCCCCTCCTACTTCCCACTTCCATCATATCTCAACATAAAAATGTGACATAATAGTGGGTTATCACCTCATATCTTTTTTCCTGAGGCCTCTTTCTCTAATGCCTATTTTTACTTTGCCATAATACCTATTTTTTCTTAAATCCAGAATGGATCTTGATTTTTCTGTTAAAATTATCCTACTGTCCAAAACAAAAGCCGGCCAAATAATTTTAAAGGCAATCAAATCTGTACTGTTAAAATCTCTGAAGAAAACAAACTCCATTTAGAAAAGCTTATTAATGGGACCAATTACAAAGTCTGAACAGGGCTTTGGTTTTGCATATGCCATAGTGCAGTACCCTAGGATTAGAAAACATGGGGAACAGTTATGTCCTGACAAGATGAATTGTTTGTGTCTGTTATCTCAAAAGATATGTAAGTCTTAACTCTAAGGACTTCAGAATGTGGATTCATTTGGAATCAGGAATGTTGCAAGTAGAATTTATTCAGATAAGATCTTACTGTTGTAAGATGGGCTCTTAGTCTGATGTGATGGTATCCTTACAAAAATAGGTGAAGAGCAGGGCTTGGTGGGACACATCTGTAATCGCAGCGGCTCCAGGGGTTGAGACAGGAGATCACAAGTTCAAAACCAGCCTTAGTAATAATGAGGCCCTATGCAACTTGGTGAGACACTGTCTCAAAAAATAAAAAAGGACTAGGGATGTTGCTCAGTGGTTAAGAGCCCCTGGTTCAATCCCTGGTACTAGAAAAAAAAAAAATAGAAGAACAGACACAGAGACAGATACTCTGGAAAAGGATGCCACGTGATGATAGAGGCGGAGATTCAAGTGCTCCATCAACAAGGCAAGGAATGCCTTAGAAAACACCCAAGACTAGAAGAGACACGGAAATATTTCTTCCAACAGGTTTCCAAGGGGCACAGCCCAGTCAACATCTTGATTTCAGACTTGGAGGCCCCCAAACTACTATGAGGCAACAAATTCTTCTTGTTTTAAGGCATCCAATTTATTTTAACACTTTCAGGCTGTTACTATTTACAATAACCCTAGGAAACAAATACATTTCCCTTTAGCCCAAAGAAAGAAACTCTCAGAACACAGAAATGGTAATACCCATGGCTTTCAATAGAGGACAGAGATAGCCCACAGTGGCCTGGAAGATGAAAAGCTGGAAAAATAAACACCCCAGTCTCTGATCACCCACTCGGGAGGTTCACTGGTTGAAGTGACTTGGAGGATAGCAGGGTATTGAAGCTCTGGATGTGTGTCTCTGTGGGTCAGCTTCCAGGAGCACAGAGGGTAGACCAGTGGAGAGATAGGATCTAGAAGGGCAAATGAAATTCTGCTGCACAAAGTTCCTAAACAAGTGTGTGTGTGTCAGCTTCTCTTTCCTGTCTTCACAAGGGACTAGGACCTGCCATTTCAGGCAGCTGTCACCACGTGTTCTGTCACCACATATTTGCTGACATAGTCACTTCTAAATAATGTCTTTAACACCTTCTTCAACTATAAAAATTGAAGTCCCCTGCCAGGCCCTGCGTGAAACTTAATATGACTAACCTAAGTAGAAATCAGCCTTGGGCTGCCACTCTCATAGTGCTAAGTTTATAGTTCTAGATTGCACCCACAAAATCTGTCTGGTTAGGATAAAATTATGGTTAGAGATCTGTTGTCTTGACGTGATTGAAGGATTCTTCAAAGCTTGGAATAAGTTACAGTCCTATGTATTTCAAAACCATAGTGCACAAAATAGGGATTAATATGTATTCATTAAATTGAAAATGATAATTTTAGTATTAAAATGAACCCTAAAGTCATCCAGTTTGAGATACCCATTTTACAGAAGTAAAAACCAGGGCCCGGAAAAGTGCAGGTGAATGGATACTCGATGGCAAGACAAGGCTAGAACACAGATGTCCATCTGCTCAATCTGGCACTTTTCCCATAATTATGGAACAAATATAATTCTCATGATGCTAATAGTTGTAAAATATAACTCCAAAATTATATAAATATTAAAAAATACAATGTGAATGAGTTAGAAATATGTGAATAAAAAGCTTTTTAAGATATTTGCATGTTGAGAACATTTTTTAAAGTATTTGAGAAAAATATTTTGAGTTTTATCGATTTCACAGTGTTTAAGAAACAGCTTGTGGTATTCATCATCCCCCAAAGGCAGCTTGGATCTCCCATTCCAACTTGGTAGCAGTATGTTAAAAGATAAATATATAAAATTATTTGCCTTAATTCTAAAATAAATATTACTGAATGGCTTATGCTGGTGGCTTAAAAACTTTCAGAATCTGATCATCTTGCTAGATTTTGTCACATAAAATGTCATCACTAATTTCAAGTAGACCTCAAATTGAAATGTTCAGTTTCTGATCTGTGTTATCTGAAAAAAAAAATCAACTTTATTTTGTGACAAGAAAAAGGAAATTTGTACTACAGTAACACAGGCATATCAATGTTCATAGCAGCACAATTCACAGTAGCCAAACTATGGAACCAACCTAGATGCCCTACAATAGATAAATGGATAAAGAAATTGTGAGATATAGTGATACACACACACACACACACACACACACACACACACACACACAATGAAGTATTACTCAGCAATAAAAGAGAATAAAATCATGACATTTGCAGGTAAATGGATAGAGTTAGAGAATATCATGCTAAGCAAAGTAAGCCAATCCCCCCAAACCAAAAGCCAAATGTTTTCTCTGATAAGTGGATGCTAATCCGTAATGAGGCAGGAAGGGGATGAGTGGAGAACCTTTGGATGGGGCAAAGGGGAAGGAGGAATGGGGCATGGGGGTAGGAAAGATGGTGAAATGAGATGGACAACATCATCCTATGTACATGTATGATTGCATGAAGGTGTGACCCTACTTTGTGTACAACCAGAGAAGTAAAAAATTGTGTTTTACTTGTGTATAATGAATTGAAGATCATTCTGCTGTAATGTATAACTTAACTGATTAGAACAAATAAATAAATTTTAAAAAATAAAAAGATAATTCATTTTCTGTTTCATACTGAATTGTCTTACTCTTGAATTACCAGAAGCCAAACCTTCTCCATGACATCTTACCACTTGGGATAATCAGGCAAATAGAAACTATGAAGGTAATGGACTTGGCTTTCCAAGTGCTATAATTTGGGAAATTCCCAAGACCGCCCTCAATTTCAATTGCTCTCTGGAAGAACTCACAGAACTCAGCAAAGTGGCTTATTTACAGTTATGGTGTATTACAGTGAAAGGACATAGATTAAAATCGACAATAGGAAAAGGTACATAGGGCAGGCTGAGTCCAGGGAGTGCCAGGCACAGAGTCACTGGTTGTCCTTTGCCAGTGAATCTGAGCAGTCCATGCTTATTTCTCTCTGCAATGGTGTGTGACCGTATGCACAGAGTATTGGCAATAAGAAAATTCACCCAAGCCTTGGCGTCCAGGGTTTTTACTGGGAGTCAATAACATAGACATAGCTGACCACCCACATAGTTGACCTCAGTTTCTGACCCTTCCTGAAGTCAAGCTGATATCACATGACTCAAAGCCCCAACCATAAATCACATTGTTAGCACAGAGTAGATGGCACGGCCAGAAGACCCCAGGTAATACTCACCCAACAGGCCATTCTAATGGCTTAAAGGTTACCTCCCGGGAATTTGAGGCAATGGTCAAAACTTTGTTTGGTCAAGGTTAAAGCTTTATTACACATGTGTCTCCTAAATTTAAATTTTAAGTTTCTAGAAATCAGGGTCTCTACCTCATAGTTTCTACCCTATGCTTGAGATTTTCAACCAGAAACCAACCAAACTTTCTTGGCTTATGATGCCTTGATGTCTCAAGTTATTTTTCACAGAGCTCTTTAAGCCAAAAGAATTTTCTCATAGTAATCAGGTCCAAAGAGCTTAGCAGTATATTTGTATAGTATTTGAAAGGATGATGTGATTCCTTCAAGAATTTTGAATATCCCATAGTAATCCTACGAGTTTACTACATTTCAGACTACTTTGGTACACAATTTGGAAACTACAGTTCTATATAATGTTTGAGTTATTATAGAATATTTTTTTTGTTTCCTTTAAAAATATTTTCTTGGGATCTAAATATATGCAGAACGCTAGGTACTGGGCTTACATATATAGATCACACCTGCTCTGGATAGTTTGAAGTGTTTTATAGATGTTAACATAGTTAACAATAAGGAAAAAACTGGGAGTACAATTATTTTCTCCTTTGAAAAAAATTAAGAAACTCAATTTTCCAGAGCTTGACACAGAATCTAATAGATATTTGAGAAAAGTTTGAATGGAAGTATAACAAGGAAGGAGGACTTATGTACCTTAATTTGTCATGAACATGCATGCAAATAACCATCTTTAATAATTAACCTATTTTTTTGTTCATTGAGTTAAAACTATTTTACTCTTTTAAAAAATCTTCTTTGGGGGCTAGGGTTGTAGCTCAGTAGAGCACTTGCATGAGGCACTGGGTTTGATCCTTAGCACCATATAAAAATAAAATAAAGGTATTGTGTCCACCTACAACTAAAATATTTTTAAAAATCTTTTTTTGTTCATGTCCATTATTATAGCAGAAATGGATAATTTGCATTGGGTGCTTAAAAGTATTAAATGATGATTAAGTTTAATTGATTACAACACAATTGTAATTAGAAGAGATAAAGAAGAAATTCAAAAGAGATGAGAAAGGGATGCTATCAGAATCCTAACCTTAGTAACAGAGAACCATTTACATACATGTTAAATTGTAAATAGAGGAGGATTGAGAGTTAATATTAGATTTATCCTTTTTTATTTTAAAAAAGTATCCACTGATTAAAATTGTCATATCATGCATAAAACAAATCTCCTTAGAATGATTCAAGTGCTATCTTATATCCACACTATTGATGGGAAAACTCATGATAAGTTTCTGGGATGATATGTATCAAAAGCCTTCCATGTCGTCCACCGTTTTCTGCAGCAATTTAATTGTTAGGACTTTTTTCCTATTGTATATTAAGAATGTGCACAAAGGTTATGTTAGGTTAATATAAAAGATTTAAATGACATGAATGTTAAACATTTTATTAAAATTATAAGTGATCTATTTTTAGAACAGTAGAATTGGTTAAATAAGTTACCACAATAGTGAATATAGTCAGTGTTATATGGTCACAATTCAGGATCATGTATGGGGATATTTGTAGTATGAAAGGGTTCAGGATATAGCACTAAGTAAGAAAAGACAGAAAAGCAGAAGAAAAAGTATTAAAATTTCATATACATTTTATACATACAGATGCAAACATAAGAATGAAACACATCAATGTATTAAGTGGTTTAAACAGTTATTTAGAGTACTGGAGAATAGGTAAAATCCTTCCCCACTCCCAACCTCCCCTTCTCCCTCCCTTCTCTTGCTGCCTCCTCTTCTTCCTCCCTCTTAGTTTCTTCTGTTTCATGAGCATTTGAACATTTGTTACTTTTAGATTCTGAACAAATTACACTTCTTTGTCAGAGTAACTTTTCCATAAATTTTGCTGTTTGGATTTTTCTTCGTGATTTGGGTGGAAAATAAAGTGAAATGGTATGTTCTCTTTTCCACTTCTTTTGGGATTCCAGGTTTTCTTCTTCCTCAGAAGAAGCCGGGGGAAAAGGAGAGGAGGACTTTTCAGAAGTAGGCTCAGAAGCCATTCTGCTCCTTTATTCCTCTTCAGAACACAGATTTCTTTTAATTAAAGCATTTCTGTTTCTTTTTGCATGTTCTGATAATTGAGGGACTGTTGTGGACAAATAAGTCAGATATTTTCTATACAATGTTTCATGGTCTTAAAATGTTGAGTATTCCTTCTCCTCAACAGTTAATAAGAAATTCATTTTAGCTTTAACATGAAAAAGTAAAATGATTCATAGCTTCTCATACGTCATATCATTTTTCTAAAAGTTAATAAAAATCTAGGCTTTTTAATTGTCTAGTTAATTTTTGCATAAAAAAATATTAAGGGGCCAAAACCAAGCTATGTTTAAAAGCCAAGATAAGAAAGGTGGCAGCAGAAAAAATAGCATTCAATAATGATCAAAAGCAATTGCCTGTCACTTCTAAAACTGACAATTCTAGATCTGAGGTAGTCTTCTGATATTGAAGTCTACATAGTTCATTGCAGATTAGGACGTGCTGAGAAACTGGTAGGGGCAGAACGTTATTGAGAGTTGCTATACTAACATTTTATAGAGCCTGCCATCAAACACATTGTTCAAGTTTTGAGAACATTAAGTTTGTGGGAGGTAAGTGGAGTTTTTACTACAGTAACTCTATCTTCAGTCAATCCTTTTTGTTTGTTTGGTATCAGGGATTGAACCCAGGGGTACTTAGCCACCGAGCAACATTCCCAGCCCTTTATTATTTTTATTTTGAGATAGGGCTTTGCTGAGGCTAGCCTCCAACTTGAGATCCTCCTGCATTGGCATTCTGGGTTGCTGGGATTACGGGTGTGCACCACAGATCCCATAAATGCAATCATCACTGGCGCTTTGTGCATTCTAAGGAAACTGATGTTAGAACCACCTTTTTGACCTTATGTCTTTCAACTAATTTCTCCACTTTTGGGATTCTGCATGGCCCAAACTGGATGTCAGGGGTGCTGGGTTCTAAATTCAGTGCTGGGTCTACTTGAAGGGTGAAGATAGGGAACAGCATGGTTTTATTTTCACAAAGGGCAGCTAAATCCTGTAGGAGAGAAGTCATGGCAATGAAAAGGGGAGTCCATTGAAACTGAAGTTATTGGCAGCATTCAGGAATCCCAACAATGACTTATAGTTGGTTACGTGTCAAGAGAAGCCACTTCCAGAGAGCTGAAACCTATGGGATAAAGAACAAAGTGGATACTGGAAGATCAAGTTCTCAGAACTCCAGTGACAAGTGTGTGTGGGAGGGAGACACAAAATTATGGGATTTTGAGCGGTTTGATTTTTACAGATGTTGGGAAACATACATTTTTGTATCTATTATTGTTACTCTGGCCTTATTCTCAGCCTGTTCTCATCTGGAAAACGGATTTTTAAAAAAATGTCCATTTGGAAAGAGCAGGGAGAAACGTTTATGACATAGCACATACAAAAGGTACACCATGTAAGTGGGCTTCTTATCTCTATGTTATGGTTTAAATGTGAGGTATCCCCCTAAAATTCATGTGGGAAATAATGCAAGAAGCTTAGATGTGAAAGGATTGGGTTATAAGAACCTAAAACTAATTAGTGCATTAACTCTCTGATAGAGATTTACTGGGTTTTAACTGCAGACAGGTAGGGTGTGGCTGAAAAAGGTAGGTCATTGGGGGCATACCCCAGGAATCTCTCGGCTTCCTGGTGCCATGTTCTGAATTGCTTCCCTTTGCCACACTCTTCTGCCCTAATGTTCTGCCTCACCTGTGGCCTAGAGTGATGGAGTCAGCCATGTATGGACTGAGGCCATTGAAATGGTGAGCCCCCAAATAACCTTTTTTTTTTTTTGTCTCTAAAGTTGTTCTTTTCAGGTCTTTTGGTCACAGCAATGAAAAAGTTTACAAAAATAAACAATAAGCACTGGGGACTAAGGGCATGTTTCAGAGAAACACAACAGTTATGAGGAAATCATTGACCAAAGATGGAAAAAAAATTTTCATCTTCAAAATAAGAATTCGCCATTCATGTTTCAGACCGATAAATGACATGGCACTTGGAGTGATCAAATTTATCCCTTCCAGGTGCACCTGAGCATTGGATACATATGATGGAAATGTTCTTTGTACTGTACATTGCTTTATTAGTACTGTACAGCTAGTCACCTTGATGACATCTGCATCTAATTTGGAAAATATTTTTTAAAAAACCAATAACAGCTTCAAGATAGAATAAAAAATTCTACACACCTAACAGCTCCTTCCTGTGTAAATTGAATTCCTTCCCAAGACAAAGTTAAAAAAAAAAAAAAAAACAAGACAAAACAAAAAAACTCCCAAAGATTGGTTTCCCAAAAATGTTTTCATTGGCTTTAGGGAACTAAAATACACCAGTGTATGGGTGACTAATACTTCCTGTATAATAAAGATAGATCAACACATAATTAAGTTCTGGCTCAAATATAATTGTTGTCCTGGAAACAGTTTTGGGGATGAATATGGTTATGTTAATGAAACTCCTCACGATTTCCACCAATGATCCAATTTATTAATTAGGCCAGATCATATAGTTACCTTGTGCTGCCCATTTAAAAAAGGTTTAGGAAAAAAAATCAAAGAAACACACATACAAAATTTCCTGAGAGAACACTGGGGAGAGAGAGAGGAAAAAAAAAGGAATAAATCGCTGATCAGTTATTAGCCCTTGTCCTTACTTGCAGCTGAAGTAGATTGAAAGTGCTTCTTGGATTTCTTGTGGGTTTCAAAGATCCTTCTTGCCTCACTGGGCAGAAAACAGTAGTATATAACAGCATTTTGAATAATCCTTAGCATTGTGTCTTCCAACCTAACATCCTTAAACAGTCAGGGTTTTCTAGTTCCAGCTTGCAATATTGAGTAGTTTGGTAGGAAGTTCTACTTTATGTGTAGCCCAAAGGGGAGTCTGCCTGACCTGAAGGGTTTTGTTGAGACCGAGTGTGAACGCTGGGCGCCAAAGCGCATCTCAGCTCTTTAGATCACACCCACTCGGGTGTGTGAGTGTGTGCGCGGGTGCTTACGCGCGTGTGTACGTGTGGGGAGGTGTGCGCCAGAGGGGTGGGGTGAGGGGTGGCGAGCAGGGCTCTAGGTGAATGAAGCTCGAGGAGAGGGAGGTCGCCCTCTCCGGCCTCTCCCCCGGGGGCCCTGGCGGCAGGCTCGAGCTCCAGCACCTACTGGTGCGCGCAGCCGAGAAGGAGGAGCGGCGGGCCGGGCCGGGCCGGGCTCCCCACGCACCGCGGCCCGGGAGCACGGGCTCCCTGGAGGGAGCTTGGGGCGTCCCAGCCCCGGAGGAGGGACCCGGAAGCAGAAGCGGAGCCGCGAGTGGAGCCGAGCCGCTGCCCCCGCTGCCCGCCGGCGCCGGGTGGGGGTCCCGGCGGCTGGATGGGCAGCGGCGGCGCGGGCCGCGGGCGGCGATGGGCGAGGAGCAGAGCACGGTGAGCGGCGGCGGCGGGCCCCAGGAGGCGCGGGGCCCTGACGGGGGCTCCGCGGGCCATCCTGAGTCCCCGAGGCCGCGGGGGGACAGCGCCGGGGCTCCCGGGCCGCGCGGCGACTCCTCTGAGTCGAGCGGCGGCGGCTGCGGAAGCGACTCAAGCTGTGCGGACACCAGCGCCCCGGAGCCCATGAGGAGCCCGGGAGCGCCCTAGTGGAGGAAGAGCCAAGCACTGGGGCAGCCCGCGGGACTGGCACTCACCGGGCCCCTCAATCCCCAGACTTTGCAACTGCAGCTGGAGCGGGAGGAGGAGGAGGAGGAAGCTGGGGACAGAAAAGAGAGAGGGGATGAACAGCAGGAGGCGTCCCCCAGGGAGGAGACGGAGCCCAAGACCCACGCCTTGGCTCCCGATGGAGTGGTCTTGGACGTGCTGGGTCAGCGGCGCCTGCCCCCAGCCAAGAGACAAGTCTTTTGCTCTGTGTACTGCGTGGAGAGCGACACCTCCAACCCCCAGTCCTCCTTCCCCAGCCCCAGGCTGTCACTCCCAGCTGACCCCCTTCCCCCCCCCCCTTCCCCCGATGGCGGCAGCATAGAGCTGGAGTTCTACCTGGCGCCTGAGCCATTCTCTGAGCCATTCTCTGTGCCGGGCCTGTTAGGAGCTCCACCCTACTCTGGCCTGGGCGGGGTAGGGGATCCCTATGCGCCCCTCACGGTGCTGATGTGCCGGGTGTGCCTGGAAGACAAGCCCATCAAGCCCCTGCCCTGCTGCAAGAAGGCCGTGTGTGATGAGTGCCTCAAAGTCTACCTGAGCTCCCAGGTAATGTCACCTTTTTTGTACTCTCTCGGATTCCCTTTCATCATTTCAAATCTCTGGCAAGGAGGTCCCCTTTCAAGCTACCTACTAAGGGAAAAGCTGACAGGACACATTAATGAAGACTGTAAGATCAGGCGAGGCAGGTAGCCACCAAAGGAAGCAGACTTTAAAAGGCCACCGAAGGAGGCTTTATTGAGATATCACTCCATCAGACCACAGAGTGGTCAGGAGAAGGGTCTGAGGAGAAACCTGGTGGGAGCTCTACTGGAATGGGTATGTAGGAAACATACCTTCTCACAAAGATTAACTTCTAGTTGTCTTTCAGGTTTGTGTCTTATAAACTCAGACATGCTGATAAATTCTGTTTTCTATCATTTTTTTAATCAAAACATAATTTTTCTTTTTCTTTCTTTCTTTGGCTTGGTATGTTTTTAATTGTTAATTGTTAAACTGACAGAAGTGAACTTCTGTTTTGACCAGTCATGGAGAAGCAGAGCCTCTTCCTAATTTGTTTTGTGTTGATGACGATTGGAAGGGTTTTTCTACACACAAGTTTTTGGCTGGGTTTCAGACCTTGTTTCTCTTTCAGTGTTCAGAAGCTTCCCACGTGAGCTCTGTGGGACTCATCATGATACAGTCCTTGTACCTTAAGTCGTGACTCCAGACGAGTCAGTACAGAAGGGTACAAGGTATTCCTGGAGCTTATTCTCCCTAGGGCTCTGCCAGTTACTTCACTACATCAAAGTGACCTTAAATCACATAGATCCTCAAAACTCAGAGTTAAGACATCCCCACCTCAAATTCTGCTTAGGCAAACCTGAATAATGCTTCCTCACAGCTGCAGTAATGGCAACCAACACACTGCGGAGGGGAAGTCAGAGCAGAAAATGACCGAGTTTTTGACCAGTTGCAGCTATAACATCTTGCTTCTTAGAAGCCCTCAATGAACACATCCCCAAGTCCCTGGAGAAGCCTATGCAAATGACAGACTCTGCTCCCTCTGAAGCCCTGAAGCACTGCTGTCTTTTTTTGTTTTCTGTACATTCTCTTCATTTTTACTTTCTGTCTTTCCAGAAAGGCCTCTCTTAACCCCGTCTTCTCTGTTAATTTATTTCTCCAGTGTCTGTTTTTTGCTTTAATTTTTCTGCCCTGTAAGTACACCTTTCTTTAACTTCATTGATTCCTATCACTTTAGCTGCCCTTATGTGGAGATGATGCCAGAATTTCAATATTTAGCTCTGATGTGTCTCCCAAACTCCAGCAACCTTTTTTTTTTTTTTTTTTGGTGGTGACCAGACATCTCCTAATACACATTCTTCCTTAGATACCTCAGCTATGTTCAAAAGGAAAGCTTTTCTGTTTTCTCCAGGTCTCTCCTCTCTGCCTCCTTTTCTGTTCCTGTCTCAGTTCCCGCCATTTCCATTCTCCCTGCCTCTTCCATCTGTCTTGGTTATCTGTGTTGATTCACCATTCCCCATTTTTCTGTGGATTCTACCTTATGTTTCACTCATACCTGCCTTTTCCCCTCACCTCTTTCCCCCCATTTCAGGCTTCAAGGGACAAACTGCTGTGGGATATGGACAAGAAGAGTGAGGACCAGTTCAATTGGTTTTCTCAAATACTAGTGTAAACCCAAAGTTTAGCTAGATTTTCACTTTGCTCACCACCCCCTAATTCAGAATTCCTTCAAGTACCATTTCCTCCTATACATTGTTCTTACATCAGTCATAACCCTTATCAAATTTGAACTAACCATTTGTCAACATAACAAGACAATGCCTATAAATTTGAAGTGGAAAAGGAATCTATATGCTTATTTTGGTGAAAAACAGTGCCTGACATATAATAGGCACTGAATAAATAGATGATGAATCCATTCCTTCAAAATTGTTTTTTGCTGCTATTTTTTGTTTTCAAATACAGGTTGTGAGCACCCCTAATTTGAAAATCCCAAACTCAAAATACTTCAAAATCCAAAACTTTTTGAGTGCTGACCTGATGTTCAGAAAGTTTTGGGTTTGGGGGCATTTCACATCTCACATTTTCAAATTAGGGATGTTTAAGGTTTATGTAAATACTCTAAAATCCAAAACAAACAAACAAACAAACAAACCTCTGACATCTGAAATACTTCTAGTCCCAAGCATTTAAGACAAGGGATATTCAGTCTCTACGGATATGTCTGTTTATACCTTCCTGTATATTCTAGAGCCTGTAGTTGACTAATGGCAGTATTTGACGTCAAACACAATTTAATCTTTCAAGGTGACTTAGTGCTTCCAATAAATAAGGAATAAATAGTCTTTACTTCGGTGAGGACAAGCAAGGCCTGCCAGGTCTTGTTAGCTCTGGTTCAAAGTCTCCCATTCAAGTTCAGAGAATTGTTGGTCTTGGGATATTTTATTTTAAATTTCCTCTTGCAGGAACATCATTCCCATTTTAGCCTGCTTGTGACATCAGTGGTTAACCACAGGTGCACGAGGAAGTTGGCACTTGGAGCTGGCAGGGATTCATTTCTTCCTCAGCTGACGCCCCAGCAGATCTCATCTCCAATTTCACTGGATGCTTTCTGTCTTGTGAATACCTTTTAAGTGTATCTCTTCTCTCATTTCTTCTACTTCTTTTTTAGAAAAAGAGCAAAAACTAATGGTCTTTTTTTTATCTGTTATTTTTCTAAACTTTTAAAATTGTAGTTCAAATTCATTGTTATGTGTAGTGTGATATTATGGGAAAAGCATTATACTTTAGGTTTACAAATTGCCATTCTGTCAATGCTTAAAGTGTAATTAGAGACCAGTGAGGTAACCCACCTCTGCTCCATTTGCCTAAGCTTGGAAATGCGGTTGAGCCTTATTGGACTCCTCTGGGTAGCAGATAAATGATAAAGACTCCTTTGAAAAGTTTTATGCAGTATTTTTTTTTTTAATATTGAGAAATGTTCAGACCATCTTTAAAGGGAAAAAAACATACAGATTATCTGGTTTTGACTTAACACTCTAATATACACTAAACATATTTATACTTTTCACATACCTTATGCATATTTCTCTTAAACTGTTATATAGTTATAAAACTGAAACATTTACAAAATATGATAGATCCTAATTATACCACCAACAAATTATCTGCAAATTAACAAGATCAGAGTAATGATGTTTTCTTTTTCCTTTTGAACGTAAATCAGTGCATCAGAGTGTGTCATTGATTGCTGTCATTGATCATGTGATGATTCCTTTGCTCTGAAGTCTCATGTCTGTTTAAGCTACCAAGAACACTTAGTGTATGTAATGGGGTTCATCATTCAGTACTCCCACTCTCCATTTATATCTCTATTCCTTCCTCTTTATTGATTGGCAAAATATAAAACCTTGCCACATTGTGCCAATATCTTGATCTTAAATAAGTATTTTAATATATTTGAGAATCTAAATGCCAAATATACATTCTATTTAAATGGTGATAAAAAATGAATAATCACCTGAAAAGTTTCATGTAACTAACTGGTTGAAACAAAAAAACAAACGAAAATGCCTTTGTGACCACAGCTAATTGTCATTATACATTAGAATCTATTTTGAGAAACATGAACCCTTAATGTTATATGATGTGTTATATATAACCCAACATATATAAACACAAGAGCATATGTAACAGATGTCAGATGACAGCTCTGATTTGTTCATCATTCTTTTTATATGAATATAAAATGATGTAAGGAAAAATTTATTAAGTGTTTGAAAATCACAACTGTTCATTCTTTCATTCTTAAATATATAATCTTTCATAATATCCTAAGGAAATTTTGGTCCTTAAGTTAATTAGGTATTCTAGGAAAATGGAATAAATTTCATATTTGTATGCATATTAGAGAAATTGACACTCTAGAATATAATTTATCTAAATTTGTTGCCTGAGATATGTGAGTGTCCGAATGCGTGCATTCTAAGGAAGCTTTTTCTGTCTCTGACTGAGTATTCACACCAGCAGTACACTACATTAATGGAAGGGGGGATAATTCTAAATTGATTACATTAGCAAAAAGATATTTTCAGAATTGAATAAACTCCTTAGTTTTAAAAATTATATACTTATCTTAAGCATCTTTTGTTTTTTATGTTTTATGCCATAAGGTGTTTTCAGGACACCTATACTTAATAGAAGTATAATGTCTAAAAAAATATCTTTGAATTGCATGTTATGAATACAATCTAAAATGAGCTTGGAACATAGAATCTCAATTTTCCAGTGATCAACTCAGAGATTACCTTTTACTTATTGATTTGGCATTTTGCAGAATACTGATTTTTAAATTGGCCTTTTATTTTTTTATTGATTAATATTCACTGACCCCTTATGAGATTTTTTTCATAAGGAAAATAAATGAAGGCAAAAGTATTCTAGGGATTAGAGGTCTATTAGGGAATGGTGACTTCAGTATAATATTAAATTCCATGTAAATTTCCTCATTTTCTTCCTGTTTTTTTTTTTCTTATCATTCTTGTTGTACCCATATTCCACCACCTTGCCACCATTTATTTTTTAGAGGATACACGTTTGAGGTCAGTGGTGAAGGGAGTTGTGCTTTCAGGCTTGTTGGTCTTAATTTGAGAACTGTAGAATAAAGGGTCCAGTAAAACCTGTGGTGAAGAGTATCCCATATTAATGTTACCCCCATCCGTATCTTATAACTTGGCAGATAAAGATGCAACAGTCAGATTTCTCAACTACTGATTAAAATGTGATAACAAATAAATGGAAATAATTGAGTGGGTTTCTTCCATATAATTCTCAGAAATGTGTCCTTTTCAAGTCTACAATTTTGAACAAAGTGTAAGATTTCTCCCCTATGTGATACAAGTACATGGTAATGGAATCCTGCATGCACCACTGCATAGATTTTGTATTATTTGTGCTGAGAGAGGGAAACAGATGATTATGTTCTAATGCTGAGTGGTGTGATTCAAACCAATGATAAGTGAAAAAAATGCACAGCAGCTGAAGAACAAGTGTGACTCCCATCAATTATCCCTGACAGATGGGAGAGCGTGCCAAGGCAGACCTCTAGAATTACTGTTTCCATCCAGGCAGGGTGTGCTCAAGTAGTTTTTAATGTGTAGGTTTGGGTGCTGTTGTATTCTCCATAGGAGACAGGATCTTTAGTTATCGAAACTCTTATAAAGCCCAACTTCCTAATGGATGACACACATTGAATTATTTGGTTTTGTTAAAAGCAAAATACCGGAGAGGCTGCTAATCCCCCCAGTGGCCTACTTTGGTTATCCTCACTGGGACATCTTTCTCTTCTTGTTAAAAGTGTCTTTCTTTCTCGTCTGTTGCTACCAAGTGTTGGGAAGCTTGTTTGGCTGCTGAGGAATTTAGCTTCCACTTTCCAGGCACTGGAACAATGTGCTCATTGGTGGATTAAGTAAACCATGACCTCAACCTTCTAATCCTCCCCATCACAAGTCTCATGGTCTCTAACCGGCCCAAGTCCTTTGAATTACTGTCCTACTTTTGCTTCCATTTCTGAATCTAAATGCTGTCATCGCTTCCCCTTTTCTCCCCTTGAGACTTACAGGAATTGTTTGCTTTTCTGTGCTTTATTTTGGTTTCATTCCTCATTTACTTCCTTTCTTGATTTTCATCCCAAAGGTTATTATTTATCATCGTCCTCGTTGTTGTTATGACCATGTTATCTACTACGGCTGCCACCCTGTTTTCCTCTGCTTGCTTTTGGTTGTCTGCCTGGGTCTGGCCCTTTACTTTCTTGTTTGAAGCTTTGCTGATCCCTCCCTCCTCTCCTTTTTCTGCCAGCGTGCACATGACTTTTGTGCCAAAAAAAAAAAAAAAAGTAGCTTAGGAGAAAGTTCATATTCCGTGTTAGAGTGGAACTTTCCCCATGGCATTATTTTTGTAACTAAGTACTAAATGAGTAGTGTGGAATCCGTTTGGTTCTCTTATATCTAGGTGAAGGAGAAAGTCCTGTAGTCAAGTGAGAGGAGGCAGGTTGGTATATTTTAATGATTCTGGGTCCACAGTAAAAGGCAGAAATAGAAACCAGAAGAGCCAGGAAGCTGTGGAGTCAGGAAACTTTGATGTAGGAGAAGGGGGAAGTTTTTTAAAAAATTGTAGATGAGATTTAAAGTTGTGATTTTCAACACAAAGCATATGATGTAGTGATTAGCATTGGCTTTTAGTTTACAGTACATTGATTTGAATGAAACTGAATTCTCATGATATATTGTTTTCTTCTCATTTGATTTTTTTTTCTGTTTTTGTCACCAAAATGTCCCTTGAGGCACTTAAATACATACCTGTGATTGGCAATTTATGATTTATATTTCTTAAGTGAATTTAAAATGCATAGTTATATGTGATTGAAGTTCAGATCTGTAAGAAGCAGAATGAAGAGGAAACATGTTTCTATAATCTCTGATAAGAAAAGGAGCAAGCATATCATAGTGAAAAACAACATTGGCTCTGGAGTCAGACTGATATGAATTATACACCCAGTACTGCTTCTTGGTGGCTTTGGGAAAAGTTTTTGACTTTTCTAAGCCTCAGAGTCCTCTTGTTCCAATGGAGGGACAGTAACTAGTAGACAACAAAAACTCAGAACTTCTTAGCAACATCACCATTATCATCATCACCCAAGGTGCTAGGGGAATCAGTTTTCAGAATCTACTGCACAGCATGGTTTTAAATTCCAAAATTGCTAAAAGTATAGATTTTAAATATTTTCACCATAAAACATAAGTATATGAAATAATGAATATGTTAATTTTCTTGATTTAATCACTCCATAATATATACATATTTCAAAACATCTCCTTGTTCCCATAATTATATACAGTTAATTTTTTTTTGTCAAAGGAAACTAAATATAATTGTAGTAAAGGAAAAGGCAAAAAAGTTTTGAATGTCTGTAGCTGTTATCAGATATTGTAGCATGCAGTTTCACTTTTACTGTGTCCTTCAGTCCTTAACATCTCCTTGTGAGGCATGTGGTTTTTGGAAGAGAAACAGGTTCAGAGAATTTACAAAAGGCCTGCAATGGGAACTCAAAATGAATTGATTCTAACATCTACGTTTAATTCCATAGCAGCCAAGTGAACCAAGCTCTGCAAAAACAAAACAAACAAAAAAAATCTGCATTTGAAATACCTGTTTTTAAATTAAATTTTTACTCTGATTTCTCTTTTTTAGGATGGTGAATTAAAAGTGTTTTTTAAATTATTATTATTATTATTTAAAATTCAGTAATCCAATAAGTTTATCTTTCGCAGGCAATTCTGAAAAATAAAATGTAGTCAGAATGTTAGACAGTTTCTGGGGCATGCCAGTTATATTCTGCCTTTGACTTGGAGCATGTGTCTAATTTCTAACCTTGTTATAGAGGTACGGTTCAGTTGTGTCCCCAAGGGTCAGCAGACAGCTGGCCCAGGAATGGCTGTCATAGGGTGGTGGCTCCCTCCCTCCCAAGCATTAGCCTTCCAGCTCTAATTGAGTGCCTTTACCTCTGCCCTCCACTGCCGCCTCACCCACTGGCTTCCAATCCGGATAGTTTTGCTGTGGCTGAGGAGTCCCCTGGTTAGGAGGAATGAGGGTGGTTGTTGAGGGGAGATAAGCAGAACAGAGAAAACCTCCCCCTGGGGAGAATAAATGTCTGGCAAATTCAAGATAACCAGAATGATTGTCTTGCCTGGCTAGGGAATTGTCCCCAAAGGCAAGTACAGAAGTGTTCTGAGTCATGATAGCATCATTGGAAGAAGGCAAGGCTCTTAGCCAGGTTCTGGAAAGGCCTAGATCTTTATAAATGGTTGTTCATTGTGTTAACCACTAATCTTTTGTGGAAAGGGAGCAGTAAAATTACAAAGGCAGAAATGTATGCACAAAGGGCAAGGGCCACAGCTCATGGTGAGTCTGATTTGTTTCTTAATTAATCTTCTTACTCTGTAGTCATACAGAAGCTTAGGTTTTGTTTGTTTGTTTGTTTGTTTTTTTTTATAGTTGACTTAAGGAGTTAAAAAAACTACTTTCTAAAGGCCTATATTGGGATTTATAGCTGCAATAGGACCAATTTTGTGAACTCAGACACAAAGCTTGTGCCTGAAGTCACTTGAGGAAGTCTGAAGCATCTTGACAGTGAAATATCAGCATAGTGAGACTCAAGGGATAAAAAAAAAATTGTGTGAACATGTTGACTCTGCAATTTGAAGACAGATACATCTTGCATAAGATAAGGGTTCAAGGTGAAACTTCTTAATGCTGATGAGAAAGCAGAAAGACATTCTGTTTTTCAGGCAACAGAATAAACTTGATCTCTGCAGGAATGTCACGATGAAAGCAGATAAATCTAGATTGGATTTTTGGTCACCAAGTGCTCTTGCCTTAAACTTCCTGAAACAGATCTTCAACTATTCATTTGAACCATTTGAGAAATTTTTTCTCTTAAAACTAAATTTTTGAAATTTTGAAGGAACTCTTAATATTTAAGAATTCTTAAGGTATAATGCTAGAAATTTATATGCCACATTACATTCTAAATATAAATGCATTTTTGTTTTTGTTTTTAATTTTTTTAGTCCTCAATGCGCCTTTGTTTTATTTATTTACATGCAGTGCTGAGAATCAAACCCAGTGCCACACACATGCTAGGCAAGTGCTCTGCCACTGAGCCCCAGCTCCAGCCCTATTTATTGTTTTTGATTGAACTATATTCATTAAAAAGTTTCAAAGTATAAGTCATAAAGTAACTAAATATGTTTTTCTATACAAAATTAGGCATTAGAGCTTAGTTAGGCATTACTAGAAATTATTCTTATTTTTATGGGAGATTTGGGCTTGATTTATATCACTCTTTATAGAAATAGCATTTAAAATTCAGGTGAACATCATTTATATCATGTCCTAAAATCTTGAGGAATAGGTTAAAAGTGTGGTCTGTTTGGAAGGACCCAGTAATGGGTTATTAATTCAGTGGTATTGTTTGAAGTGCTGTGCCATCTCTGACAGCTCCTGCAAGTGACAAAGACCTGAGACTGCATATCAAGAGCTCCTACTTTGTCTGAAATGGTTTTGCCCTTAGTGGTGTCATTTAAAGTGTGAATGAAGAGTAGAGCACCACTTGTGTTGGAGATGTTTATGTCAATAAAGAGAAAAGAGCTCAGAAATTTTCACTTAAGATTCCAAGATTCACATTAAAACTGTGATTCAAGAGTTGAAAAATTTCAATTGAAGGTGTTATCTAATGCAGATGATTTAATTAATTCTCTTAACTTCAGTGTAACAGAAAGGACAAGATTTTATAACCTCACTCCCTTAGCATAGTCTCTAGCATCATGTTATTTTGCTTCTAGTTACTTATGTTTTTCTGTGCGTTTTATATAGTTATTATTATTAAACAGAAATTTCCAGCATGCTTTTTCACTTAGATTTATTTCATATACATTTTCTAATGTGCTTTACAGTCTTTCCTTTTCATCAAAGCTTACTATTCAACTAAGTGAATTCATAACAATTTAATAGTCTACTATCAATGGACATTAACATGAGTTCTCAGTTTTGAATATATTATTAAAATGGTGATGAACATCTTTTACATATACCTTTATCGGTATTTTGCATTTGTTCTGTTATGGTACACTGACTTCCCTCATGTTCCAGGTGAGAGAACCATACTGACAAAGAAGCTAAGTGTTAACCAGTCCTGGACAGGTGTAATGCATTGTCATATCTTCCTGGGGTTACAGTGGGGAGTCTCAGGCATCATGAGTATGGACATCTTAGCCATCAGCACTGTCCAGGCTTCTACTTCTTTACCATTGGTCAGGGCTGACACTCTTAATGGGGTATTGTAGTCTGTATCTTGAATGTACCCCCAAAGGTTCATGTGGTGGAACACTTGGTAGGTAACACCAGCCTATGGTGGGACCTTTAAGAGGTGGAGCCTAATCAGGGGAAGTTAGGTCATTGGGGTGTGCCCTTGAAGGAGATATAGGACCCTGGACCCTTCTTATCTCTCCTTGCTTCCCAGCTGCCATGAGGTGAGTAGGCCTCTGTTGCCATCCACTCCTTGGCTGTGAAGTGTCCCCCAAAAGCTCCAGTGTTAGTATAGAAGGTGAAGTGACAATATTTTATGAGAGCCGTAACCTCATTAGTAAATTAAGCCATTTGATGGATTAATAATTTGAATGGGTTACTGGGTGGTAGCTATAGGTAGGTGGGGCATGGCTGGGGGAAGTAGGTCCCTGGGGGAAACCCTTGGGGATTATGTGTTTTTTCTCTGGCTCATCATGTTCACTGCTTCCTGGCTATCATGAGCTGTGCAGCTTTCTTCTACCATGCCCTGTGCCATGATGTTCTTCCTCACCTCAAACTCAGAGCAATGGAGCCAGCCAACCATAGATCAAACCTCTGAGCCATGAGCTAAAATACATTTTTCCTCCTCTAACTTGCTCAGATATTTTGGTCACAACAACAAAAAGCTTACTAACACATCTATCATGATTCACTGTGCTGCCACAGGCCCAAAGCAACAGGGTCAACCAACCATGGACTGAAACCCCTGAAACCCTGAGCCAAAAAATATTTCCTCCTTTTTAAATTGATTTTATCAGATATTTTGTCACTGTAATGGAAAGTTGACTAACACAATAGGGTTTTATTTAATCTTGAGAAATGGAGCAACACTTTGTGGCTTTGAGCATTTAACTCAGGTCAAGCCTTCTCTGCCTTGCAGCTGGCCACCTCCTCGCCATGACTTTTTTTTTTTTTTTTGGAGACTTTTCTCTCTTGGTTTCAAGCCTAATTAGGTAGTAAAAAATGTTTTATCTTATTCAGTACTTTGTTTGTGGCTAATGGAGAGATTTTCCTCTAAAATTCAATTCACCATACTGAACTGAAGTTACTAAATACTTTCTCAAAAGGTTTATATTATACTATCAGTAACATATGACAGTATTAATTTTTCTGTATGACATTAGCATTGATTGTTGTAATTTAAAATGGTTCTTTCCCTCTGATTTAATGGTTGAAGATGATACTTTATAATATACATTTCTATATCTAATTATATGCAAGTTGATATCACTCATTCCCAGAGAATAAGGGAGTAGATAGAATGGACCTCCCTGAACAGACACATCAGAAATGTACATGCATACAAGGGGTTTGTTCTTTGATTTGAAACCATTTTTTTATAACTCATATGTGTGAACCTGTTGCTGGTACTTGGGTCAAGGTACAGAATTGGAGAATCAAGACTGTAGTAGAACTGACTTTCTTCTTACCCATCCCCATAAGTCAGTTCCTGAAAGGGATAAGGGCAGGTTTTGCAGAAGGACACACTCACTAGGCTGCAGGAGCCCTTGTGGTTTCTTCAAGACACCTCATAGACATCAAGCCTGGAAAAGCAACTTTTTTTTTTTCTTCTTACTTTTCTTTTCTGGAAGTAGAAGTGATTTTCTTTCAATTGTTGTGATCTCTTTCTAGGAAGAATATAAAAAAGGAGAGGGAGAGAGAAGGAGGAAATAAGAGAATGAAATTTTGCGGTGGATCATGCAGCAGTGTATCATGATGTCTAGGACATCACTGCAGGGCAGCTGATTACTTGTAGTATAATTAGGTATAGGCTTACTTTTCACTCCCTGCTGCCCCCCCTTGCCCTTCCCTTTTTATTTTTCCTTCTATTGTGCAATCCCTCTGAAAGACATGGAGAAATATCAAAGCCTTTGCTTTCTAACTAGTATCAGAGATAAACTGCTGACAAGCTGCATTCCATTCCCATGCACACACAGGGAGAGATTTCTGCAAAAACCGTTTAAAGCCTTGCAGTTTTATTTCCAATTGACCTTACCCATGTTCTGTTATAGAATCTTTAAAAAAAAATATTTAGATTCCCATGTTTATCTCCCTATATTAGACTAGTTTCATTTAATAGTTTTTTGGTTCATGCTGGTCTTCTTCCACCCCCTTTTGATAATGTGAAGCCAGCTCAGCATTCTTTTTGGCTAAACCTGAGGGTCAGACAAATTTTCAGACTGGCAGGTTTGGCCTTCACAGAGAAAAGAGGAAGAGTAGATGGAGTTGGCAGGCACCCTCCGGGAGTACTGTCTGTTCTCTGCATCTCATCCATTTCACATAATTGAAATTAGCAACATTTTCTTAAGGTATTCTGCTGGAGCATTTGCTGTGAAGGAATGAGGATGGAGTTATTAAGTAGCAGATACACTCTGTTTATTGGGACTAGAAATTGTTTCTTCTTAAGATGGGAACAGCCAGGGCATAATGATTTATAATGATTTTATTTATTCCAGCTTATTAGTATTAAATAAGTCCAACTTTGGTTTCGGTTGAAACTTCTCATTGTATGGTGCTAATCAGCCATAATGCATGAACTGACTTAATTAAGAAGTTATAATAAAACTTTAGATATCTGCATTACTATAATTGTCTTCCAAATAAACGGTTCATGAAATAGCTCAAGGGAACACTGTTTTTTGCAGATTTGAGTGACTGAACCAATTTCTGTTATTGGGATGGAAACTATTTCACATTGAATCTCCAGGAATTGTTGTTCAAAAGTTCTTCAATTAAATTTATTTTAGTCAATAAAAATAGTTCAGGGCTGGGATATAACTAAGTGGTAAAGCGTTTTGACTTGTATACGCAAAGCCCTGGGTTCAATCCCCAGTTTCAAATAAGAAAAGAAAAGAAAAAAAAAGATCAATAAAAATAGTTTGTTATGTAAAAAAAAAAAAAAAGTAGACTTTGAGAATTCAAGAAAAAGTACCTGCTTTTGTTTAATATATGTACTTTGACCTAGGCTACTCATTTCTATAAGCAAAATTTAAAGAAAGGGTACTTTGTGTGTTTGGTCCTGACCATCCTTACTTCACAGGTTAGACCAGGGACTTGGAATTCAGTTTCCTTAGTAGTATCCCTGATAAGGCTGTGTCTGATTGCAGTGCAGTGGTTGAGGAACTCAGCAGTGATCTAAATCAGCCAGCTTCAATGACCAGCTCTGCCTAAGGTTCCTAAAACTCTTATATTCAAAATTTCTATATAAGATGTACCTCCAAAAAGATGAAGGGTGAAATTCACCTATAACCTGAACAGGTTAACACACTAAGCCATTGATTGGCTTATCTGACACATTAGCAAACTCTTTAGATTTGATAAATCACTTTAGAAAATGGTAATTTTGAAGGTGGTGTGGTATTGGTATAGGTAACAAAAAACTCAAGAAGTGAAATAAGGATGTTAAAAGGGAAGGAAGCAAAACACCTAAGATAAAATTTTCTTATTTTTAAATTTTGTCTATGACTAACTCCGCAAAAGTGGATCTTCAGGGACAGTAGAAAGCTAAAGACTGAAGTAAATACTGAGTTAACCGGATTGTCACTTTGAATAATATAGATAATAATAACCACCATTTGCTGAGGCTATGTGTCAGGTGTCATCACATTCTCTTACCTTGTGCGAGCATGACAATTTAGGCAATATTATGTTCACCTGAGAAGTCATAAGCCAAAGGCTCCGAAGCTTAATCACTTTCTGGACCAGAATAAGTATTGAGCTGATTTGCAGACCTGGCAAGGTCTGACTTCAGAGCCCCTGGCTTTGCTCCTCTCATTCCATGTATTTCAGTTCTTGATTCATTGTTCTAGTGTGGTTATTGATTTTCATTATGTAATTACTCAAAAGAAAATCACTTGGTTTACAATGTCTTAAAGTTTGTACCAACATTAGTGTGGATGCATCTTCTGTTTAAATAGGTTCAGTAGTTTTACATGAAGAGCAAGGAAGAGTTGGTTCTGAAAAGTTAACTTTAATTTAAAAAAAAACTTAATAGAAATCAAGTATGGTTTCTTTCATGGCATTTGTCTATCTAGTCCTTTACATTTTGTTTTACTTTCCTTTATTCCTTTTCTGTGTATCCACTTCCATCAGTGCTGGCGTTTAAAGACATTCTTTTTGGTAGGATATTAACTGCCAGCCATAGTTTTTAGTGCTGAGTCCTTGACTTTTTCCTTTGTCTTAATAAGCATTTTAGTGTGAGTCAAAAGGTTTACATCAGGAGGTGCTGGCCAAATGCCATTTTTAAATAAAAAACCACTTTCTCCTTTTAAGAGAACAGTCATTGAACAAATATATATTGAATTTAACATGAAGGCCTCATTAAATAAAAGAAGTAGGGAGAGGTGGTTTGGTATCTAGTCATCAAGAGATATAATTAAAAAGAAGCAATAAACTATGAAGGAATAAGAAGGAATTGGGGCATTTTAGATAAGTTCAAATATTTAAAATATAGTAGACATGATACTAAAATAGACCACTTTTCTAAGAGTTACCCTTGTCAGAATAACAATATTTTTCAGTTTGAGTAGCTTACCTGTCAGAATATGAGAAGGGTTTTTGCAAATTAATATTCACTGATAAATATGAGGCAACTACAATGAATATAAGATTTTAAATGTACTCTATAATTTCTTCAGCACATTTTTATTTATCAAGTGTTTTAAAGTTGCATATCCCCATTATGGGTAATGGTTCAAATTGTTTATAAAACTTTTAGTTTTCTATTTAAAATATGTTTTCATAATGATTTTAATTTTACATGGCCCTTATTAATAAAGGTGGATTTACAACTAGGGTATAGTACATATTCCAAATCTTAGTTTTGTATTTTACAGAGATTTATTGTACTCAGATTTTTCATGAATTTGTTTCTTTTTTTCCCTCGGTGATACTTAGCACAATACAGTAGCCCATGGCCTGTGCAATTACTTTCACAGTGTGATGATGTCCTTATAATTGAAATAAATTGCATGTGATGATTTACCTTAATTTGATTTTTGGTTTTATTGGCAATTTTATGACCATAGTTGAATTTCTTATGCATGTACATTATGTTTGTTGATTGTATTCCACTTTCTTTTTAAATCATCTTTCATAAATCCTTAAATTGGAGGTATCATTTCAGTGCCTGAATTAAAATATCTTTGAACCACACAGTGTTTGTCAAGGGTAGTTTTTCAGATAAAAAATATTAGTTTTTTTCTGAAAATTATAATTTCTACCTTGATTTTTCTTAAAGAAACATTAAAAAGGGAATTAAAAATATTTGAAATATTTAATTTTGGTTTATTTCATTTAGTCTTACTTATTTATGGAGCATCTACTGTGTACAGTATAGACTGTTCATTGTTCTGGGGCCATAGCAAGTAACCAGAATGAGCCCCTACTTTTCAAAGCTTATATTATAGTGGAAAAGAAACAGATAATAAGCAAATATATGTAGCAAGACAGTAAAAATAATGGTTATTACTAACAGAAGAACAAAACCAAGAGGAAGAAATACTCCTTATTTATTCATCGTATTTCAGCACCATGCACAAGTCATACCATCTGTCTCTGTTTACAGAAGGAGTTCATTTTATTTAAGATTTCTGCTTGTCTGCTTGTTGCTAAATAGGAATGGTTTCTGGACTAAACTCGGGACTAATATGTGCAGAACTTCAGAGGGCACTGTCACCCAGACAGCCCCAGGGAGTTCCATTGGGTTCCCTGGAGTCAGGGGGCAGGGGGTGAAATGGCTGGTCCTAAGTAAAATAAGTGGCTCTTCTCTGCTGTTATCAAAATACTACTGCAGAGAAGGTAGGAAGAGATTGTGAATAACGATTATAGCAGTGACTTACTGAGCTGTGTTGCCTGTACTCAGAGTGCCTTGTATGGTTTGGTTCACTGAATCCTTTGGAAAGCACTGTGAGGTGCCTGCAGGTAAGGAAACTGAGGTACAAAAGACAAAAATAAAATTATAATTGAGGCAAAGCCCTGATTTCTCCCATATTTAATAATATAATTAAGTTATTTGGTATAGCTATTAATTAAACAATTTTGATGCAGGAACTAGCACAGGAATCCAACTCTGTGCTGATTATCTCTAATGGCAAATGGAATAATTAGCTTCAAGAGGTAACTGAATCTTAGTTATGATCAGAAGCAGTCCAAACTCAAAACACATCAAAGCCCAAGTTTCATTCTTCCAGTGACTCATTCATTTACTGGGGTTACAAGTTTCTGAAAAACCTATTTTGTGGTAAAGGAAAGTTACTTTCTAAATTAAAAATTAATACCATTTTGTGCCAAGTTCATTTCCTACATACTTCATATAGTAATGTTGTTGGGAACTTAGTCTTGTGCTAGATTGAATTTTTGAGCAAATTCAAAGCTGCTTCTTAAGCCATCCTGCTCACAATCTTACTGTTTTAGACCACTGTGAACTGAGATGAAAGGGCTGTGACTATGTGAATATACTAACCACATGTTTTTATTTTCCAAAAAACCCACCATTGTGCCTTTTAGATACTTACCATCTGAAGCATTGCAAACTTTCACCCAACTCATGATAGCCACTTAGTAGTTTTCTTCTCCTCCTTCTTCTTCCTTTATTATTTCAATTTTGTTGGTATCAGTGTGTACACTGTGTAGCTTTTTATTAGAAGATCACCTAAAATTGTTGATATTCTAGAAAGGAAGCAAAGGGACCTATTACTTAAATAGTCCTAAATCACATCTTCATAAAGCTGTAAACCTAGGCTGTGTTGCTTTATTTTCCAAAAAGGAAAAAAAAAAAAAGCCCTCTTCATAAAATTAGTGTTGATTTTTAAACTAGCCTTTAAAAATACTTATATAACCAGCAACTTTATACTTTTAAGAAAATAATATTATATAATAGGCAAAATGTGGATAGCTGAAATGTTGAATGACAGATTAAATATAGACTGGAACTCATGGGCATTTTAAAATATTTTATAAAAGAAAATTATTGTGATATAATAAATGTAAGTCTCAAGTTCGTACATTTATAGTATGATTCTTGTTTTTCTTACTTTTGTACATAAATGCACTAATCATGTAGAATTATAAATATGGACATTATAAAAGAGTTATAAATATGAATATTGCCATACGTTGTGACATTTTCTTTGTTCTTCAGATTTTCACATGCTCTGAAATAATAATAGTGTCAGAAAGGACATAAGACCTCCAAAAATCATTTATAGAGATGATATTTGGAAACAACCTTACAATGCACCAATAAGAGAATGTATTAACACAATATGGTTTGATAGAATATAATGTAACATGACCACTTGAAAAATTAAACTTTTGCATGTCAGTATTACTAGGTCTCAAAATATAATACAGAACCAGGTATGTCAGTTTTATGTGTGAGTGAATCTTTTGTATAGGAAAGGAAAAGGAGGCTGGCCAAGCTGATGCAGGGGAAGAAGAAATAAGGAGTGAGCAGAAATGGGGCTGGCCAAAGGAGTCTTCAACAGGTAGATTATTAGATGAATAGAAATCTGTAAGCAAATATAGCAACTTGATAGTAGTTAGAGGAATATGCTTCTTTTGTTGTATTCTTTCATTATTTGTGCTTGTGTAGATCTTAAGAAATGTTTCCAAAAACATTGGAATTGAGAAAATAAAGATGAAATAGAGAACATTCTTATGAAATTTTATAGTAAAGAAGAGCAGAGGGGGAAAAAAAAACCCAGAAGCTTGAGGGGAATAGAGTGTCCATTGAGGGATTTTTTTTTCTTTTAAAATGGGAGTATAGTAGCTTTATTTTCAAAATGAGTTATGACTCATCAATGGGCTGGCAAATCAACTTAGTGTGTCATTGATACATTTGTTTTTAATGGAATTCATGCAGAAAAATAATTGAGGGGTTGAGACTAGCTATCCTTAGAAAGTCAGACTTGCAGGTTTGACCCTCAGTCGACATGGAAATATGGCTGGTAAACTTACAGTAATGTAGTTTTCCCTAAATGGTATGAGTGGTTTGCTGTCTAACTTGTTTGTGTACATGGTATAGTTTATAAGGAAAACTCACCTTTGGGAATCTGGGATTTTGGTGCTTTTTAGGTACAGGAAACTTTTGTGCCCCCCAAAACTTGGCTTGCTCTTTTCTCTCTCTCTCTCTCTCTCTCTCTCTCTCTCTATATATATATATATATATATATATATATATATATATATATATATATATATATATATATATATATATATTTTAACATAGGGTTTCGCTAAGTTGCTTAGGGCTTCATTAAGTTGATGAGGCTGGCTTCAAACTTGGGATCCTTCTACCTCAACCTCCAGTCTCTGGTACATGCTAAGCGAACTAAACCAGACCCAGAAAGTCAAGGATCAAATGTTTTCTCTCATATGTGAAAGCTAAACCAAAATGAGAGGGGGAAAAAAAGAAAGAAAAAAAGTATATGTGGACATGGGAGGTTGGGTGTGGGGTGGAGTTCCATGAAAATAGAAGAGAGATCAGTGGAGTAAAGAAAGTAGATTGAAGGGGAAAGAGGAGGGACAGGAAAAGGAAAGAGTGGAATGAATCCTATCAAACTTTCCTATGTACATATATTAATAAACCACAGTGAATTTTACCTTTCTGTATGTATATTCATAATACACTCATTTTTGAAAGTGATAAATAAATAGAAGAAACATCAGTAGAGAAAAGGAATGGGCAGTAGGGAGGGAAGAGGAGAAAGAAAAGGGAAATACTGGGGACTGAACTGGAAAAAATTATTTCCCATGCTTGTATAATTATGTTAAAATGAAGCCCAAAGTTATGTTTATCTATAATGAGCTAATAATAATAATAATAATAAACCCCTTGGGTTCTGCTTCTCCACTGACAACTGTCCTTGGTAGACAGCTCTTCATAGGGCTGTTGCTGGGGGTGTCATGCACATTCTCTGTGCCTCCACTGGGAGAGGACTCCTGGAAACTGGAGCCTGGCTTGACTCCACCCCATGCCCCTTTCCCTTTGCTTATTTTCCCATTTGCAGATCAGTCTTAGATCTGAGTAAGTATAAAATGAAAAAAATAAAAAAGACTTGGTCATATGAAAATATGTTTTATAAACTACTTTTTACAACATTGCCTTTCAGGGTATTCAGAGTGTTTTGTATGAAGCATTATGACATTTTCTTTTGAATTTCATGAAGAAAAAAAAAGTTTCGCTTTCCCAGTGAACTAATGTCCTCTTTGGGACCCAAATGACCACATGACATTGTGTTTTCTATTTGCCTTGGCCCTGGCAGACTGTTAAATGTGGGAATTAATTGGAGTTGTTATCCTTTGCAAGTTTTTTATTCAATAGTATTAGCTCTTTGATGAACTAGCAAGTGTTCTTTTACCTCTGTGTTGCAGCTTTATTATATTTGTCTCTCTTATCATAAGCTGCTATAAGGTTGTTCTGTGGAATTATAAAGTAGGTATAAAAAATGAGCTATACGAACACATAAAATAACAAGGATAACCTATTTCAGGGAAAAAAAGACTTTGTGTATAGGAAATGTTATTATGGGAAGTGTACACATTTCTTTCTCCTTGGTACTAGGATCATATGTTGTATAGGCCTTTAAGCTCAAGTGTATAATCCTGTAATTAAAATAGAGGTTGAATTCCTTCCTTAATTATGTATACTTAAATATCAGTGACTTTGGAGGAAATAATTACATCTTAACTGAGTATATATTTTTACAGTGTGGGCAATAGTCACTTTAATCCTTCTGTCAAATTGCATTCAGTAGTTATTTTGGCACAAAGATAGTATTATAAGTGCATTAACACATTTGGTGGCAAAGGTTAAAATGAAACCTGTAGAAGTACAAAGCCAGTGTTACAGGAAAGCATTTTTTTTTTTTTACTTTACAAGTTACCAGATATTTTATTCACTTTACAAAAGAGGTTACTATTTATTTCCATTAATCAGATTTTTTCTCAGGTGCCTTTAAAACATTCTTGGTTACATTCACCCCTCTATTAGTACATAATTGTTTAAATTAGAATTGTTCCAAGTATAACCACTAGCCATTTTTAAGACTGGCTATTCAAAAGTTTGAGCTAAGGTAACATGGAGTTATTCAGATTTATAGAGTTATGGTATGAAGGTGCCTTACTTTGGCATCAACAGAGATTGAAGACGGTATGGAAACATGTAGTGATACTGCTTTACATCTGTATTTTGTACAGCATTTTAATATTTCTTAATCAAACCTCCCACTTTAAATTTCAGGAAAATAATGCTTATCTTTATTTTAATCAGATCAAGTGACATTAAGATCAAATGAAATCCAAGGGGCACTGGTTGAGTGTTTGTTTACAATAATTTCTTTCCAGAATTTGCCTTAATTCAACTCTCATTTTGATACAACGGAATGAGCTCATTTTATTTAAGGGCAGATCTTCTTGAGCATAAGGATTTTCATTGAAAATATAACATCTTGTTTGTTTTTGTTGAAGGCTTTCCAAATACATTAGCATTCATGGAACTTGAATTTAACTTACAGAGACTGTGAAAAAAAGGGAGAAGACAACAGTAGACCAGAAATCCAGACTTATAATAGGAGAGAAGTAGTTGTAGTGGGATGACTGACTTAACAGAGATATTTAAAACTTACATGATTAAAAATGGAAAACCAAGAAGAAAGGTGTTAGTTCACACCACTGAAGCTCAGAAAGTCTTTGGTATAGATGGTAACAGAATATTTAGGTGAGAGTGGTGAGTTGTGGGGCTAAAAGCAGTAGGATTAGTTGAAAACCTAAATACAGAAAAGGAATGCCATCCCCCATACCTCTCCCTACCTTGCAGAGCTGGGAAGATTACCTCTTTCCCAGAGTAATGAAGACTTGAGGTCTAGCAGGTGGGCTCAGGTACACTGTAATAAGGCATTCTGTAATGAAAATCGGAATTTACAGGAAGTCAATGTAAAGTTGGTAAATTCCCCAAACTCCTTGTGACACTTGTTCTGGCACCAGCCGATGTACCATTTTATCACAACCATCTGATCAGCCAGTGAGACCAGCTCCCAGATCTTCCAATGACCTTCTTATTACTTCACTCTTAAATAATGGATTTCATGAAAACTCTTCAAGGTTCTCCACCAAAAAAGGGGAAATCAATGAAGAGAGTGGAAACATGGAATCCAAGAAGCAGAGGGAAAGTAGCAGGTCTAGCATCAGTCTGAAGACAGAGGCTTCAGAAGGTGTGCTTCAAGAAAGAAAAAGTAGGACTTGATTGACTAATTCATCTAATTTTGTGGGGAAAAAAATCATTTTTAGGGAAATCTTAATTCAATTGGAGGGTCTTAACAAGCATTAGTGATTGGAATATATAAGCTAAAAAGATGGATTAAAAAGTAAATGTTTAACTACTAATAATGAAATTATAGTAATATAATAAATGTAATGATGATACATTCTCAAGGTAAATAGTTAATATTGCTTATTTAGTCGTTTAATGACCTAGATGTGGATTATTAAGGTATTGGACTATAACTATTAGGAAAATGGATACAAGTAAATAAAATGGCAAGATATGTAAAAGAGATCTAAATTCTAACCTCTAAGAATAAAAATCTAACAGGGGGCTGGGGATGTGGCTCAAGCAGTAGCGCGCTCGCCTGGCATGCACGGGCCACTGGGTTCCAGCCTCAGCACCACATAAAAATAAAAAAAAATAAAGATGTTGTGTCCACGGAAAACTAACTAACCAACTAAATAAATAAATAAATAAATAAATAAATAAATCTCTCAAAAAAAATCCAACAGATAATCTCTAATCTAGGAGCATAAGCACATATGGGAATGAGAAGGTAATACCAAAAGAAGTAGCTAAAAGTTGAAAGTTTTTTTGCCTCTGGGAATAGATGTTAGGATTGGGTCTCTTTTTTATTATCTACTTCTTAAGAAATATTTTGACTTTTAAAAATAATGTACATGTTTAATATCGATAAAAACAGAGTATACAATCACATGTGAATGACCTAAGTTTTAAGTTTCTTAGACACAATTGAATTACTCTGTGACTTTGCTACTTACCTTCTTAAAATCCTTAGTTGTATCATTTGCAAGATGGAGATAATTACAGTAATTATCATAATAAAATAATCCCTAACTAATATTATAAAGAGAAAGCAAAGTGATACATCTAAATCTCTTAGTATAGTGTTTGGTACATCTTACCAGTGTTGGGTATTATTAATATTATTTTGATATTTTTCTTTAAATATATTTGGCACTCTAATGCATTGAATTTTTGTTAGGCTAAGAGAAGTCAAATTATATCTGAATAACACTTATTATCTGTAAAGTAAAAAATATGTCTTAATATTTAATAAAATTTCCATTAATGGTCCTATCATTACTGCATTTTAATTACAGATTGGTGGATTTAATTGTGACATATTCTCATGTACATAAAAACACCACTTGATAATTTCACCCTCCTATACATTTCCCACCATCCGTCGTTCCCTCCCTCTACACTAATGGGATAACTCTTCTACTTTCATGACATCCCCTTTCCCACCTTTTCTTCTGTCTAACTTCCACCTATGAAGGAAAATGTATAATACCTTTCTCTAAGAGCCTGTCTTATTTCACTCATAATTATGTTTTCTAGTTCTATCCATTTTTCTAAAAATGACAGTTTTGTGCTCATGGCTGAATAAAGCTTCATTGCATACATATACCACATTTCCTTTATCCATTCATCAGTTGATGGATACTTAGGTTGATTCCATGACTTACCTATTGTGAACTGTACTGTGATAAACATGGGTAAGCATGTGTCTCTAAAGTATGCTGACACTAATTCTTTGGGATAAAATAGAAAGGGGTAGTATAGTTGGGTCATACGATAGTTCTATATTTAGTTTTTGAGGAACTTCTATATTGATTTTTATAGTGGCTATACTAATTTACATTCCCATCAACAATATTGTGTTAGCTTTTCATCACTGTGACCAAATACCTGACAAGAATAACTTAGGAGGTAAAGTTTATTTGGGGCTCAGGATTTCTGAGGTCTCAGTTCATGGTTCAGAAGGCTTCAGAAGGTGACTGATCTCATAGCTCTGGGCTGAGGTAAGACAGAAGGATATGGAGGCAGAAAGCTGCTTGGCTTATGGCAGCCAGGAAACACAGAAAGAGAGCAGGTGAGCAAGGAGCCAGGGCCAAGATATTGTCCCCAAGAGCATGTCCCCAGTGACCTGTTTCTTCTAACCATGACCCACCTGCCTATAGTTACCATCCAGTAGTTCATTCAGCTATCAGTGAATTAATCCAGAAAATGGATTAATCCATTGATAGGGTCAGAGCCCTAATCATTGTCTAAAAGCCCCACCTCTGCACATTGCTGCATTGGGGATTATGCTGTCAAAATATGAGGGTTTTTTTGGGGAAATTCTAGATCCAGATCATAACAAGTGTACAAGAAAAACTCTTCATTGCAAATTTTTTATTTTAAATTGGAGTTAGTTGTATTGCATACTATTTTAAAGTGAGCTTTTAGCTTATGTTTACTTAATAGAATTTCAAAAACTTAATTCTAAGGCAATTTTTAATAATTTCCAGTGTCTTGTGATTTTTTCTTTTTAATCCTGCTTCCTTTTTATCTAGTGCATGGCACAGTGTTTATGCTCATTTGATAGTTAAGAATAGGTGTGCACAGTTACTGCAGTTTCTTTAGCATTGAAAATTCTATTCAGGAGAGGGGTTGTGGCTCAGTGGTAGAGTGCTCGCATAGCATATGCGAGGCCCTGGGTTTGATATTCAGCACCACATAAAAATAAATCAATAAATAAAAGTGTAAAAAATTGTTTAAAAAGAAAAAGAAAATTCTATTCAATTAGCAAAGAGTTTCTTTGTGTTATATATTTGGTAATGCAAAACTTTGGATTATTATGGCTTTTTAGATTGAGTGTGTCGTTAATATGATTGTCAAAATCTGTCTCTGAACACTTCTTATGGATATACTAAAGAAAACCACAAGAACATTTAGTGGTAATGTATCTATTTTCTGTAATACTTTTGCTACCTATACTCTGCCTTACATTCCTCAGCTAACTTTTTAGGTGGAATTCTTTATTTCTTCAAGTAAATTAAGAGTATATTGGGGAAAAACAAACAAAATAAACAAAATAAGAATACTTGCTGATTTCTGCAAAGAGAAACCTAGGAATGATAAACTAGAAACAATGAAATGGTTAACCAATAGAAGTGTGTGGGATTGAGGTGGAAGGATTGTCTGTATAAATATTGAGTGAACTACATTGAGAAAACTCTGGGTATTCTTTTCATACAGATTTTTTTAGGGGGAGGGGTACCCAGGGGCACTCAGCCACTGAGCCACATCTCCAGCACTATTTTGTATTTTATTTAGAGACAGGGTCTCACTGAGTTGCTTAGCGCCTTGTTTTTGCTGAGGCTGGCTTTGAACTTGGGATCCTCCTGCCTCAGCCTCCCAAGCTGCTAGGATTACAGATGTGTGCCGCTGCACCCTGCTTATTTTTCATATAGTTTTGATTTTTGAATCATATTAATGTTTTACTTACAGAAATAAAATGAAATCCAAGTGGAATTTTAAAAAAGGCAAGCCTGAAAATAGAATAAGAACAAACAAAGGAACTAAACTCTTTCTCAAATAGATTGCATAATCAATGAATGAGTTAATTGGGACAACTTTTAGATGTAATGCTTTAACTATGTACTTAGGGAGGTATGTTCTGAGCAGAAAAATAATTTCAAATTTTTATTTTTATGTAATAGTTTTGTTTTGCAAGTTTTCTCATGTGGTAATTATAAAACTTTTATACATATTGGAAAATAAAACAAATAAATAATGTGTTCATATCAGTTTTCTGACTTTTGGAGGAGAGAATTACAAATATATAATGATGGGAAGTTAAAAATTATACTATTGGGTTAGAATTGGAGGCATATGCCTGAAATTATGATTGAAAATACAGGAAAGTATATAGTTATGTGGACAGGCAGGTAGATAGGTAAGTTCACAAATAGGTAAAATAGCTGTGATCACTGAAAAGCCCTAGGGCCATTGTACTCCAGCACAAATAAGTGCATTTCTAAAGCTTTCATCTTGGTTTCAAAATTAAATTTTCCACTTCGATAAATAGGGTTCTATGGAGAATCAGCTGATTATAGCTGTCGGGCAAGGAATTACTCAAGACTAATGCAGACCTGTCAAAAGATGCTAACTTAAAGAGGTCTCCACTGGCCATACTTTGGGGCATAATAAATACCAAAAAAAAGGAAATTTAGAGTCTCTAGTAATATTTTTAAAAGTAGCATGAAAAATTTTGCCTTGTGCAAAAGAGTGCCAGTTAATGCAGAAGAAATAGCAGAACCATAAAAACCACCATTATGGATCTGCAGTGCAATATCTGATGCAGGAAAGACCAGAAATGGATGGTACCGCCACTGGGTAAAGTGTCATTAGTAAACAAGATATGATCCCATCATCAGGTACCAACTGCAGAAACACATGTAATTACAATAGAGACCTGGCAGACCTCACCATGAGAAGTGATCAAGCTTGTCTTGTGCAACAATGAGAGAAAGGAAACATGTGTGCTTCTTGATTGGATATGTGAGAAGGAAACTCATCTCAAAGTGTAACTCGAATTTCATCATGGGGACATAATCAACAAATCCAGATTGTGGGACATTCTACAAAACAACTGGCCTAAACTTTTCAAATTTTTAGTGACAGAATACTTCCTTAAAAGCTGAAGGACTAAAACAGCTGAAAGAGAAATGACAAATGCACTATATGATTCTTGATTGGATTCTAAGTGATTTAAAAAAAATCAGCTATAAAGAACATTTTGGAGAACACTGGAGAAATATGAATATGGAATTTATAGAAGGTAAAAATATTTTATCTGTACATAGTTTCCTGATCAGATGATTATATTGTGATTAAATAAAGCAGTCCTACTTTAAATGGCTAGGCAAAAAAGAAAAGAAAAGGTCTTGTGTGTGTATGAGAGAGGGAGATGAAATGTTTCAAAATCGAAAGATGGGAGTAATTTCATAGATTATGGAATCATGACCTTGGCTATGTTGTTGTTCTTTTTTTTTCTAAATTCTTTACCAATACAGGGACTTTGTGAAGACTTTTAATTTTGCAAAACAGATATAACTTGGAACTGAAATCAATCAGCGTTTTTCCTAAAGTGTGATCTTAGCTAAGTGTTTTGAAAATACACCATTAAATTATTTTGAGAGATTAAAATGAAAATCTAAGTTGTTACTTGTACACTGAAAACTTTGAAACTTTCTTTCTCTTTGGAAATTACCTGTAACTATTTTTTGTGTGTGTGTGTGTGGGAGGAGGATGCTAAAATAATATATCTTAAAATAATGTATTGCCATTTTCACATATCAAATTGAAGTTGCAGTTCACCTTATGGCTCCTTCAGCTTACACAGAACAGCCCCACAGGCCTGGGCAAAGGACTATAAGTGGTGTGAAGGCATCCCATCTGCCTTGGAGGACAAGTGCTGTTCTCTCTTCATGGTGTTCTTCTCATGCAGTGCTACTGGTGAGAGTTTGAGACAGAACTATTTATCCTGATGATAAACAGCTCCCAGTACAATTTAGAGACACCCTCTGGCTTGGGGTCAGATGTCTGCCAAGATCTGGATTATTCTATTCCAATTTATTTCAACAAATAAATTCTAAGTGCTGACTGTATGCAGGACAGAATCCTAGTGCTCCCTAGGATACCAAGAAAAATAAAATGTGGTATGTGCCTATGAGAAGCATATAGCCCAGGGAAAGAATGCTGAGACCACTAAATCAATATCTGTTATTAAAAGGTAGAGAATGGAAGTGATTTAAGAGGCAGATAAACAATATGCTGTAAGCACTTGGTATTCAGAGGACTCTTGTCTTTAGTACTATCATGCAGGTCTTTCTCAAAATGGAGGGTTATTTCCCAGTCTTCCAGATGGTTTACAGAACCATGATTCATGGATGTGAGATTTGGCTGTATATTTTTTAAATTGCCCTGATTTCTGATGTTAATTATTACAGCTCAGCTGCCAAATAAACATCTGTTCAGGGTCAGATTCTGGATAAAGACTTGCTGTTTTGGCTTGTCTTGCAGGAAACTCTTCTGACTTTACATAGAATATTATATAATCTCCATGAATACTTCATAGTGTATTTGAAGCATCAGACTGACAGGTCAACACATGCTAAAAAATTCACAGAGCAGGGGAAAATACCAAATATACTGATCTATATTGAAGCCTATAATTAGAGAAGTAAACATAAAATAAAATAGTAATATTGCCATTTTTTGCTTGCCAAATTAAAGGCAAATTTTTTGAAGGTTTTCTTATGTTGTTTTTGCTTAGACAGTTGCCTTTTAATGGTAGTTCTTTGCAGAGCAAGATGTGGTAAAATGATCATTGTTATGGAGTATAAGTAAATATGACATTTAGAAAGCATTTTGGCAATACGTGTTAAGAGTCTTGTAATGATCACATACTTTGGCCTAATAATTCCAATTCTGGGAATATATCCTAGGGAAATAATATGAAGTACAGAAAAAGTTTTATAACCAAGTTATTTATTGCATATTATGTAAAATAGTGTTAAATTAGAAGCAGTGTTCATGAAGTTAACTGTGGGTCGTCTACTTTTTGAATATTACACAACATTCAGAAACAGTGACCACACATGGCAATAACATGGAAAAGGGTCACATTGTGTTCCATAGAAAGGCAAGGTAATGAATACAATTTAGAGTACATGCATGATATATTTTGTAAGGAAATACATGAAAATATTCATCTTAATAGTATTTGGATGATAATACAAAGTATGATTTTTCCCCCTTTTCTATTTTCCAAATTTCTTTTATAAAACCATATATCAGCTGTGCAAATAAAAGTTCCCAAATTTTCTCTGTATAACTGAAAAATATGACTAGGAAGATAAAACATTGTGCTGTTGAGTAAATAAGTCTACCTGCCCCCAGGATTGTCATTAAACACTTCCCAATTCTCCAGTCCTCCAATATGCTGGGAATATTTTTTATTTCTAGAGAATGAGACACAAACCAGAACTTTTTGATTTTGACAGGGGCCAGGGAGGGTGTGTTTCTGTTCTCATAAAATGATGAGATTACTCAATAGTTAGATAAAATTTACATAGTTCCATTATGTATGATAGGAATCCAGTAAGGCAGTAAAGGTGAAATTAGTGCAGTGATTAAAAAAATATTATAACGATCATTTTATTTTCATCTAAGCAGCCTAAAAACACTTCAGGGGAGTTGGACTGGGAAAGACGGCAGACCAATAAAGAGTACTCTTTTCTGTATCTCATCTTTTCCTTTCAGTTAGCATAGTGCATGTGATGGCTGAAGCCGTATTTAGCCAAGAGTGTAGCCATTCCTCTGGGGGCCAAACTTCCAGCATGAGTGAGGTCTTTGTCCTGGTAGCTATGGCTGATTATTTTGTCTTCTTCACAATTACTGATCAAGACCATTTTGACTGTCATCTCTCCCTCCAGAACCCCTTAAAATAGTCTAGAACCCAACACTGACCATTTAATTTACAAGGCCAATGTGTATACAAGGCAAATTCACAAAATCATGTTTTCTCCACTTTAATTGATTTTGTACTTGGACTAGTGGCCTGGTCTCTATTATTCCCATATCTGCCCTCTGTTTGACCTTCACCTTCTCTGGCTAAAGACATATTACCCAGTCATTATGTAGAAAACCTCACACAGGCTATATTAACCTCTTTTTTGAATTTCCACAAATATTAAGAACCTACTCTGCACCATGGGATGAGCAAGGGATTAGAGATGTCATAGTAAGTGGTTCCATGCTCAAAGAGCTCACTGGATAATGGGAAAATCAAACAATTATTGAGAACAGAATAGATAAAATGATAGGACTAAGCATGCATTGCTACAAGAGCACTTATTATTAAGGATCACCTGTTGCAATTTTGAGAGTTTAGGAAAGACCCCCCAAAAGGATTTAACATCTAAGCTAGGACCCAAAGGATTTAGGCAAGAAGAATGTGTGTGAAAGAAGTATGTCCTGGGGCTGGGGTTGTGGCTCAGCAGTGGAGTGCTCACCTAGCATGTGCAGAGCCCTGCATTCAATCATCAGCACCACATAAAAATAAATAAATAAAATAAAAGATATTGTGTCCAACTACAACTAAAAAAATAAATAAATATATATAGGTTCAGATATTCAGTTCATGCTTGGCCAATTCCATAGCTTTTGGGCATGAGGTGAGACAGAACATCACGGCAGAGGAATGTATAGCTCAGGACAGGACAGAAGGTGCACAGAGAGAGTGAGTTCCACTTATGAGGAACAAAATATAAACCCTATAGGCATACACTGAGTGACCTCTTTCCTCTGCCCACACCTTGCCTGCCTCCAGTTACCACACAGTTAACCCATTTTAGTGGATCAAGCCACTGATTAGGTTACAGCTCTCATAATCGAATCATTTCACTTCTGATCATTCTTGCACTGTCTCACACTTGAGCTTTTGCGAAACATGCATATCCAAACTGTAACATTCCACCTCTGTCCCCCCAAACTCATAGTCACCTCACAGTGCAAAATATATTTATTTCATTCCCAAGAGACCATAATCTTAACAGTTCTATCGTTTGCCTAAAGTCCAAATACAACAGTCTCATCTGAGTCGGAAGGCAAACTTAGATTTGAGTCCCTATAAAGATCAAAGCAAGTTACATATATCCAATATATAATAGCACAAGGTAAACATTTCCATTCTACAAAGGAGAAATAGGGGCATAGAAAGAAGGGACAGTACCAAAGCAAGACCAAAATCCAGCTGGGCAAAGAAATCCTGTGGCTCCATATCCAGCCTGGGCTACATGGCATCGGGATGTTCTCTTGGAAAGTTTTGTTTGCTGGTTTCAGGCCACAGGGCCTCTCTCTTTGCTTGTTTCTGCTTGATTTCTGTAGCTTTCCTTGGCAGATGTTCCACATGACTGGCATCTCTTAATCTTGGGAGTCTCCACTTCATCTTTGGCTTTCTTCTCCCATATTCATGAATCACCATCTTAGAAACTGCCTTCAGGGTTGCCAACACTGCTACTCTATTTCTTACCTTCCAGGCTTTCCTTTGAAATCTCAGTGGAAGCCCCCATGACCTCTCAACTTCGGTATCCTGCATTCCTGCAAATCCAACATCATGTTGTTGATTCCAAGGTCTGCTGCAATTTTCAGCCTTAGCCAAGCCTCCTGGGACCATGGCTGCAGCAGCCCTGGAGTGCTTGAGTGGCTCAGCCTAACTTCCTAGGCCCCCCTTTGCAAGCAGAGTGCCCTCATGGTCTCTTCTCAAAGGATGGTTTGTTTTTTCAGCCTTGAGCCTGAGATGGGTTTGGTCTTGCCAATTCCTGAATTATCCTCAAGCAAGCTTTCTTATTGTTTTTAGGTAAAGAACTTCCTTTTAGTGGCTGTAATCTCTTTAACAGCCACACCCTCCTTAACCCCAGTTTTACACTTACTTTTCAGGACAAACTGTTAAATTTTTTAAATCCTTCAGCTCTGTTTTCTGCTCCTGCTTCTCACAGTAACCTCGCTGAAAGCTTCCAGCAATATCCATGTCATTTCCTCAATGATGTGCTGCCTTGAACTTTCCTCCACTGAATTAAATAGTCCATTGCCTTCAAATTCAGCCTTACAGAAAGTCTCAGGACATGCACAAAATATGGACGATTTCATTGCCAGAATCTTATAAGAACATCCTATAGTCCAGTTTTCAACAGAATCCTCCTCCTCTGGAACCTCACAAGCCCAGTGTTTATTGCCTGAAATCCTATCGGCATTCTGTTCTTCCAAGCTCTCACCAGAATTGTCCATTAAGCTCTGCTTACAACATTCTAAGACTTCTCCAGCCTGCATCTCTTAACCTTTCCAAATTCCTCTCTCAAACCAGTTTGAAAAGTTTCTGAACCACATGGTCAATTAGTCACAACAATGCACCCTCTTTCCAGTACTAATTTCTGTTTTAGTAAGCTTTGCATCACTGTGATCAAAATACCTAACAAGAACAACTTAGAGAAGGAGAAGTTTATTTTGGCTCACAGTTTCAGAGGATCAGTGCATGGTTGGCTGACTCCATAGCTCCGGACCTAGGGTGAAGCAGAACATTATGGCAGATGGGTGTGTCAGAGAAACGCAACTTAGAGCACTGATAAAGCAGAGGGAGAAAGCTCTGCTCACCAGTGACAACATATAAACACCCAAACATGTATCTCCAGAGACCTATTTCCTCCAGCCACACCCTACCTGCCTATATTACCACCCAGTTATTCCTTTTGTGGATCAATCCATTGATTAGGTTACACCTCTCTTTTGTTTTGGTGGTGGTAGTGGCGGGGGTTGATCCGAGGAATTGAACTCAGGGGCACTTGACCACTAAAACATATCCCCAGCCATTTTTGTATTTTATTTAGAGACAGAATCTCACTAGTTGCTTAGTGCCTGGACATGGCTGAGACTGGCTTGGAACTCACAATCCTCCTGCCTTAACCTTCCAAGTCACTGGGATTACAGGCATGCAACACTCTGCCAGGTGAGGTTACACTTCTCAATCAAATCATTTTACCTCTGAACATTTTTGCATTGTCTGACACATGAGCTATTAGAAGATATCACATATCCAAACTATAATACACTGCTTATGCTTATCAAAGTATCATACACAAAAATCTGCCTTTAAAGCATATAAGAATTCTTTGTGGCTGCTAGCAATATGTCATTGTTAGTCCAGGTGGCTAATTTTACAGAGTCTGGGTAGGAATCTGCAGTGGCATAATAGCAATGTGTTCAGGTTCTGGCAGTGACTAGTATGAATTAAGCTTCAGTATGTTCTTTCTAGTAACTGGGGAAGTTAATTGTTATATCCAGGTAGGTCTTGGTCAGGATTAAATGAGATAATTGATGGAAAGTGCTTAGAATAGTGCTTGGTACATATTAAACATTCAGTAAATGTTAGCTGCAGTTACTGTCTTTCAATTCATTGTGACAGTGGCAGAAGTTCTTTTTTTTTTTTTTAAAGAGAGAGAGAGAGAATTTTTTAATATTTATTTTTCAGTTTTCAGTGGACACAACATCTTTGTTTGTATGTGGTGCTGAGGATCGAACCCGGGCTGCACGCATGGCAGGCGAGCGCGCTACCACTTGAGCCACATCCTCAGCCCATGGCAGAAGTTCTTGACAGGTGTATGATTGAACTCTTTAGAGCACTGGAAGCCCAAGGAGATCATCAGATCTGTGGTAGAAAAATGAAAAGTTAAAACTGAAACAAATAGTGAGAAACCTTTCTCTGAGAAAAAGGTATCTGTTATTAATTTTTTTTCAGTATATGAGGTTTCAGGTTTAGACCCTTCATTCTCCAGAAATCACTCTACTTACCTGTGGCCTCATGGAAGCCAACATGGATGTATGAATGATGTTTCTGCCTGAATATTTCTCCTTTGCTGAGTGAAAAAAAAATGAAAGCAAATGAAATACAACAATGATAAAATCATAGTATGATACTATTATATTTATCATGTAAAGAGTAATAGTGTCTATGACTTAGTGAATATTTATTAAATGGATTTGTTGAATGAACATGCCATCAGCTATCCTATTCTTGGATAGGATAGACTATCCAAGACTAAGTTCATCTATTTATCTTAATCTTCCTTTTTTTGGTTCAGTATCCTTTTAGATATATGATGAAACCTAAGGTTATCTGCCCCCAACAATACAGAGGTGAAGAGCACACAGAGATGATTTGAGGACTATAGTTTATGATGTCCTGATATACATACCTGCATTTCTGCGCGTGCGCACACACACACACACACCCACTCACACACATACACCTCTTGTTAGTTTTTTATAACGGACCAAAACATCAACATAAACAACTGAAAGGAGAAAAAGTTTATTTTGGCTCATGGTTTTAGACCTTGGTGTACTAGCTTCGTTGCTTTGGGCCTAAGGTAAGGCACAACATCAAGGTGGAAGGCTGTGGTAAAGGAGAGCTGCTCTAGCTCATGGTGGCCAGCAAGCTGAGAGGGTGGGAGAAAGGGGCTGAAGACAAGATCAACCCTTCCAGAGCACTCCCCCAGTGTCCTACTTCCTCCCTAGGTCTCACCTCTCCAAAACCCATGTAAATTATTAAACCATTAAATGGATTAATACACTGATGTTGTTTGAGCCCTCATGAGGCAATCTTCTTCCAAACCCTCACCTCTGGACTTTGGAGACCAAGACTTTAAGTACATGAGTCTTTAGGGGACATTTCAGGTCCAAACTATAACACAGATGTGCACACATGTGCACACACATACAGCATGCTATGCAGTTCCAAAAGGATTTACTTTGTAAGATATGTGTTAAGGAAAACACAACTCAGTATGATAAATGTGGTAAGAGCATAAAATAAAACTGGAAATAACTAATACAAAATTGTAGTATATAAAACACTTAGATTATGTCCTTGTTCTGTCTTTACACTTGTACCTATGTTCACTTACCAGAAAAGGTATGAATTTTTTTAAAAACAACTTAATATTTAGTTTTATTCTCTTGAAATATCAGGTTTCACTGTTCTTTTCCTGTTCATGTAAGTCTAATTATGTTTCTGTTTTATGATGTCCTATATATTTATCTTAGCTATTTTGTTAAGTGAATTGTTATTTCAGTGAAGAACCCCACATTTCATCTATCTCAGTTCTAATTCATGAGCAAATATTTATCTTGTTGACCCATAGCAAAGTCAAGAGGTTTTAATTGTATTAGGATCATCCAAAGAAATTACAAAGTTCAGTTACAACAGGGATTTCTAAAATGTATTTACAGTGAATCAGGACATTTTATCCTGAATTTTCTAGTCTGTTTTCCATCTAATCACAGCTTTTCATTTATAGTGTATTCATTCACTACCTATATCTTATTGACACCTTCCTATTACATTCATATTTTGAAGACATTGCTGTACTTCTAGGTTTTCTCCTTACTTTGAAGGCATTAAATTCTCGCATCAAAAGAGAAGCCAGTTTAAAAAAAAAAAAACTTTTCTTTTCATGTTTAAGTACACTTTTATTTTGTTCCTGACAGATATTAAGGAAATTTGGTCCTGACCCTCCACTAAACAGTATTTTGTATCTGGAAATAATGAGTAGAAGCCAGGAAGAAGGAAAGTCTGTCATTCTTTATTAAATCTAAAAACTCCAGGTAATGAACAGACTATTCCTAGAACTGGGTGGATGGTGCACAAAAATACTTTGTTTTGGCATGAAAGGCTCTGTTGAAACTGCTGTTTTAAAGTTTAAAAACTATGTTAACTTGGTTTAACGTCTAGGAAAGCATTGATACTTGCCAATTTTTAAAGACCAAAATCTTTAGAGGGAAAAAAAATTGAATAGTTCAGAGTTAAAATATAAAACATGTCTTTTTAAACGTGTCAAACTTGGATTACCTCCAACTTTACAAGTATTATCATAAGGAAAAATTTTGTTGCTCTATTTGTTAAACAAATTGGAAGGACAGTTTTAAGATTTTTTTTTAATTAAAAAATTATGTTGAAATCAGTTACATAAAAGGCACATTGCTTGCTGTGAATTAGCTGAGATGATGGCATCATTGGGTGGTATTCCCATGGGGGTAAGTCTACTTATGACAGCTGCTTTCTCAGCTGCACCCTAACAAAGGTGGGGACATGGCCCAAAATCCATTGGTACAGAGTCATAGGATATAAACTGAGACCACTGCATATATTTAGAAACAAACTTAAATAATGGTCATAACTTAATTTTAATAAGTGTAATCTGATGATTACTAGTATCTTGTCTTATTTTCAAGATAAATTCAAAGATTTGGTTGCTGGTTTTGCCATCAGTTCTGGATCTATCATAGACTGAGGCCCAGTCTATGATGCCCTTAACACTTAGGCAAAAAGTAAATTGTGCAATCAAAATTTTAACAAAAATGTCAGAACATTAAATAAGAAAAAAATTTTCACATTCTAGAATCAATTTTGAGAGGTTCTTTCTCTCTCAGCTCATGTTTTCTCATATTCTTTTACACTCTTGAAAATATAGCTTTATTATGTTTTCTCATCTAACATTTTTATATTTTTTTTCAAATTTTTTCCACTTAAGACATAAAATTGCCAGATGTTCTCATCAAAATCCTTTTCATTCTTCATGATTTAACTAAAAGCCCTCTTCTTACATGAGCAGTTGTAACGAGTTCTCCTGTGTGTATGCCCAGCCTATGTTATTAATGCCCATATCTGTCTCTCCTGATTAATGGGAAATAACTACAGGGTAGCAGATTAATCATCCTAATATTCCCCATTGTAACTAGTTGGGTGCTTCGCCTTTGGGTATTGAATTGAAACTGATCATTTACAGCAAAGTGACTTAGTAAGAAGTTGAAGTAAGAAGTGAGCAAAGTCATAGGAGTAAAATGTCAGTGAAAAGAGGGTAGAAGTGGCAGCATTAGTTTCTGATGAAGTAGAAAAATAATTTAAGTGTAAAAACAGCAAATAGGGAGTAGACAATGAAATATGAGTGATAAGCTTGCACGCACTAAACACTGTTGTAATCAAATATATAAACCAAAAATGACTAGAAGTGCAAAGATAATTTGAAAAAGTTACAGTAGTAAATTTTAATACTTTTCATTCAGAATCAGATTAAGTCTACAATTTATAAGTGCATAGCAGAATAGACTGAAATAAAAAGTGTGATTTTAAAAACCATCTATATAGCGTCTTACACCTCTTTGTTAGAGCTAAAATTTGTAACGTCCGGTAAAAAAATTGTTAAAAGGTCATATAATTGGCCAAAAGTAAAGCCTTTTATTTTTTTGGAAATTAAGATTTTATATTATGGTTACCCAATTCATAATCAAATGAAGTTGAAAAAAAGACAATGGAAAAAAAGTTAAAAATAAAAAACTTTACCTGCATAGAAATTAACAAACACCTAAGGAGAAAATGAAGACATATTATGAACTTCCCAGAACATAATGAAGAAATGATATTTTATACCCCAGTTTTTTTTTGAACACAGCACAAACTATTCATTGCTAACAAGTAAAAGCAGAAATGAAAGAGACTAAAAAACTATCTAATAAAATGAGAAAAGAATAGAAAAATGAATCAACTGAAAATAGGAAGAGAAATATTTAAGGGTAAAAAAAAAGGAAAACAGAAAGAAAAAAGCAATAATACCATGGATAAGCTAGTTCAAAAGCTGGTTACGTGAAGAAATAATCACCCTTAAGAATGAGATTCAATGATTAAAGAAAATAAAAACAGACAAGATGAGTTGAAAAAAGAGAAAACACCAGAGAGAAAAATGGAGGACATCATATTCCATTACAATCATGGTGAAAACTGAGAAAGCAGAAGCTTTCCTTGGAAAAAGATGGGCTCTAATATCTTTGTAGTACTTTGATCACTCAAGTTTTCCACCTCTTCTTGGACTAATTTTGGTAACTTACAATTCCAAGGACCTGTCTTTTCTTTTTCTTTCCATTTTTACCAAGGTTAAAACAGAAAACTTATTTTCCCTCCACTAGTCAGACCACACCTGCACAATGGCTTTGGTTTCTAGTTGTCACATGTATAGAAACCAACTAATCTGAGAAGAAAGACTTAAAATGATATCTAAGAAAAAGTGGGGCTTCACTTTAGTTTGAATTTGAAGTGTCTCCAAAAGACTCATGCTAAAAAGGGATCATCCCTGGCTGTGGCAATGTTGGGAAGTGGTGGACCTTTTTGTATATGGAACCCAGGGGAAGGAAGTTAGGTCATTTGTGGCATGACCTTGAAGAGATATGGAGGCCCTAACCCCTCCTTTCTTTCTCTTTGCTTCTTGGCTGCATATCAGGTATTTTGTCATAGGAAGAAAAAGCTGACTAACACAGGATGTTTACTTTGAAAAGACTGAAGTGGTGTGATAGCTGTTTTCAAGTACTTGAAGCTCCATTACCAAGAAGATGGGGTAAAAACATCTTAGAACACCAAAGAGAGAAATTTTAAAAACACCCTGTCATGGGGCTACGGTTGTGGCTCAGTGGTAGAGTGCTTGCCTTCCAAGTGTGAGGCACTGGGTTTGATCCTCAGCACCACATAAAATAAATAAAATAAAATAAAGGTCCATCAACATCTTACAAACATTTAAAAAAACAACAACAAAAAACCACCCTGTCATGAACAGAAAGAGATTTAGAGGAGCTGCTAGATTACTGGCCCAACATGTCTTGTTTTATAATAATTTCCCCTTAATCTGTTACCATCAATGTGCCCATGCTTGAGTCAGTGGTTCTAGTGTGCCTACTTACAAATCCTTGAAACTGCTCTGTATTTACAGAGTTCAATCTCATATTTCATTGTTCAGAGTTGTTAAGAGAATTTTCTATGACTTTTTCAAAGGTACAGTTATGTTCCATGACTAAACCAATGACTTTCTTTTTTTACACATTGGTGCATTATAATTGTGAATAATGATGGGATTTGTTGTTACGTCTTTGTACGTGCACACAATTTAACAATATAATTTGGCCCATATCATTCCCCAACACTTACTCTATCCCCCCTCCTCCCACTCCCCTGATCCCTTTCCTCTACTGATCTCTCTTTCATTTTCATGAGATCCCTGCCTTTCTTTTCCTTTTTCCTCTGTAGCTTCCACAAATGAGAGAAAACATACAACCCTGGACCTCCTGAGTTTGGCTTATTTTGCTTAACATAATGGTCTCAAGTTCTATCCATTTCCCTGCAAATGAAATAATTTTGGGTTTTTTTATGGCTGAATAAAACTCCATTATTTATATGTACCACATTTCCTTTATCCATTTATCTGTTGATGGACACCTAGGCTGATTCTATAGTTTGGCTGTACTGAATTGTGCTGCTGTAAACATATAAATCAAGGACTTTTACTTTGGGCATTTATAGGATATTTAAACCTATCATAAGGGCCGAGAGAAAGAAACTAATGAAGAAGGAGAGAGAGAGAGAGAGATGAGTTGCAGTTTCTTGTGGGTCTATGGAGTCTTTTAAAACTTAAAAGTTGTTTCATGAACTAGTACCTAGCATTTTCATGTGTTCCTATTCACCAAGATTGAACATGTGGGCAAGATGTTTTGTTAAAGCTTCCTTTTCCCACTGAAATGATGTTAATTATTGTTCTGTGGTACTGGTTCAGCTGAAAATATTTCCTACGGTGTACCGTGCTTATTACTGTGCACTATGTAGTTTGTACTTTTGTTTATATGCCTTTAATAATATGCTTTTGGAGGGAGAACACTGAATTATGAATGAGTACTGAATTATGAATGATTGCAGAATTTAAAATGTTCTCCTAAAATGAGTAATAAGCACAAAAGTGTTTTTAATATCTAAAATTAATTTTGTGAAATACTTTGTGTAAAATGCCAAGAAAGACAAATCTTTATTTTTACTAAGTATTCCCTATCTACCAGGCACTGTTTTAGGCATTTTACATACATTAGCTCAAGACAGCTCTAATCCTCCCAATTTGGCTGTTTTATTTCCATCCCAGTTTACAAATGCAGATTCTAGTGAAGGAAAGATTAAGGACAGAAGAAGATTAAAAGAGGGTCAGTGCTAGTTTGACTCTGGAATCTATTCTTGTGATTAGATCTTGTGATCTACCTGCAACAGCTTTTTAAGCTAGAGCTAAAGCTTTAGAAGGCTTAAATGCAGTTTTGATTTTGTACTGGACATCTCAAAATTCTTTGATTTTTGAGCTAGAAGGGATGTGTAATAATGAACTAGTCCATCTCTAAGAAAGTTGATTTTTGTGACCCTGGTTATCCAGCACACACAGAACAAAGGCAGCACCAGGACTTTGTGGCTGATTCCCATGTCAGGGTTCTATGAAGAAATGACCTGTATCATGTCTTTATTTTCAGGTTCTGAGAAATTGGAGTATCTCATTTAGATTAGTGATGCAAAAAAGTATGTAACATTTCAACAAAATGAACTCAAATTTCTTCTTTAAGAAATTTCACCACTCTAAAATGTAACCAAATATCTAGTCTCTTTTTCAAATTCTGCCTTTCAGAAAGTTCATTTTAATCATGGTTGATTATGTACTCATTCCATTTAATCTGAGCACATGCCACACATTCTTGTGTCAGTCTATTTATTTAGTAATTTGCATGAAAATACCCATCATAGTAATATTCTTCATCAATTGCTTAGAATTAGGGAGTTGCCTTCTCAAAGACCCAGTATTTACTCCTAAAAAACAGATTGCTTACCATCTGATAATATATATCATTGTGTTTTCCCCAGAGAAAATTGGATTCTAGTTATGATTCTTTCTAATAATTAAGGAAGAAATGTTTATTGCCCTTTCAATTCTGAATATTAACTTTTTACTCACCTATTAAACAAAACTTTGTAATTTACCTTAAATTATTCTTATCATGCCTCTTTACTGTGAGATTTCCAGTTGTTTTTCTTTTTTTTTTAAGAGAGAGTGAGGAGAGAGAGAGGAGAGAGAGAGAGAGAGAGAGAATTTTTAATATTTATTTTTCAGTTTTCGGTGGACACAACATCTTTGTTGGTATGTGGTGCTGAGGATCGAACCCGGGTCGCACGCATGCCAGGCGAGCACGCTACCGCTTGAGCCACAACCCCAGCCCCTTTCCAGTTGTTTTAACTGTGCAATGGAGAGCAAGTTAGACCCATTCATTAAAAATACAAACATGATCCTTTGGATCTAGCAATTATGATCTAGAGCAATTCATCTTGTAAAGGTTAAATTTAAGTTTTTCTCTCCTGTTAAGTTTTGCTTTTCTGTAAGTTTAAGTTCTGTCTTCCTGGAACCCGAAACTTATGTTAAAAACAGTTACTTATGTCAAAATGTACCCTGACCCAAAACCCCCTGGCAAAACGCATGATTATTCTGTAATGGTTATTTTGTAACAATCCCACTCTCTCGCACCCTAACTGCCATATGAACTTCCCTGTTTAAACACTGTATAAAAACTCTGCTTAAGCTGTACTCGGGGCTCCAGTTTCTCTCAGGAGAACTCTGAGCCCCAGCATACTGGTTCCCCCCCCCCAATAAACCCTTTGCTTTTGCATGAGACAAGTCTCTTGGTGGTCTCTTCCTCCAACGTTTGCCCGACCCTAACAATCTTACTGAAATACTTGTACACATGTGAATAATATATGTATAAATTTATGCATTGCAACATTGTTTGACACAGCAAAATATTGGAACAATCAAAATGTTCATCAAGATAGAAAGGAAGACAGACTGGTTACAGTAAAGTAAAATACTGTAGTAGGCAGTTATTAAAAACAAAAGACAGGAAAACTCATTGTAGGCTGGTATGAAAAATCTCTAAAATATTTTATCAGATAAAGAAAGCAAGGAAAATAATATTTTCAAACTTTATTTTTAGTTTTAGATAGACACAATATCTTTATTTTGTTTTATTTGTTTTTATGTAGTGCTGAAGATCGAACCCAGTGCCTCATATGGGCAAGGCAAATGCTCTACCACTGAGCCCCAACTCCAGCACATCATTTGGGTTTTAAAAAGGACAGAATATATATATATATATACATGTATATGTGTATGTATGTATGTGTGTATATATATATATATATATATATATATATATATATATATATATATATACATACATTTGCATTTCTCATATATGCCTTAAAAGTTTCTGGAAGAAAACCCCAATCATTTGTCATGAGTGGGGAAAAGAGAACACTTATAAGACAGACTCACTAATTGTGTATCTACTTTGTACTCTTTGGTATTTGAACTCTGAGAATTTATGATCTTATAAAAAACTGAATTAAAAATTTTAAATGTACATAAGTGTATAAATATTTGAAGCATGATAATTCAGGGTGAGGAAGGGGGAAAGTAAGTTGAACAAAAAGGTATGACTGTATGTAGGAAAATACATTTGGACTGGTTGTAGAAAACATTAATACCACATTAATTCTATAGTTATGAACTATTTAAACATTGTTTTGATGAATCTTTAAGTTCTAGGAGAGCTCAATTAATTCATTCCAAATAACATGTCATTGCAGTTTTAATGTGTTTTTGCAGATAAGTCCTGAAGTTGAACACTCTTTCGTGTGTTTACTAGTTTTTTGGGTATTAAAATGCATGTTCAGTCTTGACTGTTTTCCTATCAGGTTAGTTGTCTTCCTTTTTCTTAATATTTTAAAGTTCTTTACATATTCTAGATATGAAAGACTTAGAAGGTATATCAAATACCTTCCCATGCTTTGTATGGGAAGGTATTTTTCACACTCTTGATAGTGTTTGTTGGTGAACAGAGGTTTAAACTCTATTTAGTCTTATTTATCAGTTTGTTATGGTTAGTGTTTTGGTATCATCTTTAAGAAATCTTTTTCTTTCCCAAAGTTTTGAAGATAATTATCTTCATATTCTTCTTGATCATTGCAGAAGTCTTCCTTTTTTCACCTTTAATTCACTTGTACACCTGGTTTGAGGTAGGAATCATGACTGATATTTTTTATGAATATCTAAGTAACCCAGAACAATTTATTAAAAAAAAAAAGGATCTTCCCCATTGCTCTATAATGTCAATATATCTAATGTCCAAATGTAGGTGGTTTTGTTCTGTACTCTTTTCTGATCCAATGTTGCTTTTTTTTTTTTTAATAATCTAACCTTGTGCCAGGGTCAAACTATTATAATTATTGTAGCTTTATAATTAGTTGTTTATCTTGTAGAACAAGTTTTACTACTTTTGTTTTTCTAAATCAAGAATGTTATCCTAGTTTATTCAGGCTCCTGCAGCAGAATACTATAAACTGAGTAGCTGCTGTAGTTTGATCTTGAATGTCTCCCAAAGGCCCCTGTGTTGAAAGCTTGGTCCCCACCTTTGGCACTATTTGGGAGTGGTAGAACCTTTAGTAGGTGAAGCCTAATGGAAGAAAGTTAGGGGCATACCCTTTAAGGGGATGTTGGCACTGTAGCCCCTTTCCTTTCCTTTTTTTTTTCTCCTGCTGGTTTTTTTTTGTTGTTGTTTTGTGTTTTTTTTTTTTTGCTGTCATGAAGTAGACAGACCCCTTTTGCCATGTGCCTCAGCCATAATGTACTGCACAGTCCCAAAGCAACAGGGCCAACCTCCTCTCCTCTGTGCACTGAAACCATAAGCCAAAACACACCTTTTATTAAGTTGATTATCTCAGATATTTTGTAAAAGCAATGGAAAGTTAATGAACACAGTAGCATATAGACAACAAATTTGCTTTTGATAGTTCTGGAGGCTGAGATCAAGACACCAAGAGACTGAGTATCTGGTGAGGATCTCTTCCTCATACACAGCATCTGTATAATGTGTCTTCACATGGTAGAAGGGGTGAGGCAGATCTCCAGGGCCTCTTTTGTAAGGGCACTAATCCATTTATAGGGACTCTAACTTCCTGACATAATCATGTTCCAAAGGCCCAACCTCTAAATACCATTGCATTGGTAATTAGGTTTCAATATAAGAACTTTGGGGAACACATTTAGTCCATAGCAAGAATCATGTCTATCCACGCATATTTTAGAACTGACTTGTAATTTTGAACCAAATTTTCCTCAAAAATAAAAAAGAGAGGGAGGGAGGGAGGAAGAGAGAGAGAGAGAGAGAGAGAGAGAGAGAGAGAGAGAGAGAGAGAGAGGAGAAGGGGGGAAGAATAGTTGGGTTTACATCTTAGTATAGAATCTACTAATTAAAAAAACAAAGAATATCTCTCCATTTATCTGCTGCTTTAATTTCCTCAAAAATATTTCAAGTATTTATATGTGGAGTTATTGAACATCTTGTGTTAGATTTATTCATATTTGATGTGTTTAATATTGCTGTTGACATATTTCTTGTTACTGGTATATAGAAGTACATTTGATGTTTTTATCTTGATCTATTCAACAAATTGGTAAACCTACTTTTAAAAATTCCGATACTTTATCTGTAGATTATTTTGAATTTTCTGCAGATACAATCATGAAGTCTATAAACAATGAGGGATTTTAAATCCTTGCTTCTAATTGTTTTATTTTCATGTCCTCTTGTCTGCTTGCATTGGCTATGAGCTCTCATCATTGCTGATAATAATGGCAGTTGGCATGATGACCCCATATTTAAGAATTATGATGTTTATTATAGATTTTCTTGTAGAGCCATTTATCCAATGAAGGAAATTTTAATTTGTTCCTATTGTGCTAAAATTTTATCATGAGTTAATTTTAAACATATCAAAAAATTTTCCTGTCTGCTGGGATAATCATGTGGTTTTTCCTTTTATTTTATTAATATATGAGTTATACCAATAGATTTGTAATGTTAAACCAGTCTTGCATTCTTTGTATATAGCCAGCTTTATTGTGATATGTTACCTTTTTATGTATTGTTGGCTTTAGATGCTAATATTTTGTTTAGCATTTTTTAGGATTTTTGCATCTGTTTTTATTAAAGAGATTGGTCAGTAATTGTCTTTCATTGTCCTGTGCAGGTTTGCTTACCTTATATAGCAGCTAGTGCAATGGTTTCCTCCTTTGCCTCTTTTTGTCTTTTCTATAAAAGAACTCATGTAATATTGATGTTATTTCATCTTCAAAACTTGGTAGAATTTACCAGCAATATACCTGGAGCTGAAGTTTTCTATTTATAATATGCCTTTTTCTTCTGATTGCTTGTGAATAAGTTTCTGTGTTTGGTATTTGGCACTTTCATGTGGTGCATCTATGTGTAGCTGTCCCTGTGTTTATCATGCTTAAAATTGACAAAACTTCTGGCCTGATGTTTTTCATCATTCTTTTTTTTTTTTAATCAAGGTATATATCACAGGGACCTGTAGTATCTGCTGAGTAGAAAAAAAGCACATATATCAGTAGAACATCCACCTCCCAATAATCACTGCTGATAAAGTTACAGGGAAAGCTGAACTTGAAAACAAATTTGGCCCTTTGGTGCTTGGCAGAACAATTAGTATGCACTAAGAGCTTGGAGCTGTGCTCTGCATGGGGTAGATGCCATGTGTGTTTCATGTTCATGTTTTTATTGTGGTATTCTCTTTTCCTCTGCCATATGTATATGTTCCATATCTAAGGACAAGAAATCTGAAATCCCTTGGTATTGAGTGAGCAAAAGGCCAAGGCACTATACCTTCTCTTAACCAACCTTATAACCCTGATAAATGTCATACATTATACATTCCACAAAGTGAGTCTTGAGGCCTCAGGTTTATACTTTTCTCTGTCCTTTTCTTTGGAGGATTTAATTAATTAATCTTCCACTTCAGAGGTCCTCTTTACCTGAGTCACTAAATTACTTTGGAGCACTCCCAAGTTCCAAATTAGCGTTCTACCTCAGGTGTTAAGTGGATAATAATGTCTCTTACTGATACCTTGGAGATTGTTTTAGAGTTAAGTAATTTATTCTTACAAGAATGGACATGATTTTGTTCAGCAACTCAGCGTATTTTGCCATAATATAAATAGTGGAATTGATTGGTGAGTGTTCAATCATCAGTTAGCCTTGACCACAACAAAAGTGCAAAATAACTTGGTTTTCAGTATGTTAAGTATGTAAAATTCCTGTAAAAAAGTTAAATAACATGTTTGAAATGTTAATATGGTATTAAAACATTTTGGGAGATATATAGATAGCTTTTTAAAAGACATCTAATTTTTTAAGCCCACATGGAAATACTTATGAATGTGGCGTCATGATATCGGGTACCTGCTTCAAAATAGTATGATAGGACCAGATGAGTGAGGGCACAGAAAAAATAAGAATGGCTATATATTGACAATTATTAATCTGGAGTATGACTACTTAAGGATTTTAATACTAAACTGCCAACTCTTACATATGTTTATAATTATTTCTAATGAAAGTTTTTTAAAAAAATATTAGATAAATATCAAGTAAATTAGTGCCATCAAGTCCCAAGTTGCTAGAAGAGACTACCAAGGCTAATTTAGTTGCTGCATTCTGAGATTCCATGAAGACAAGATTTATGGCATAATATACTTTATATCATGGACTTCTTATATTAACTATCATATTGTAGAAACTCAGTATTTCTTAATACATCAATAATCTTTGTTTCTATTACTATAAAATTGGTTCTGAATCATTTCCAGCAAATATATCCTTGTAAACTGTATTTTATTAGAAGTTTCTCAGTAAGTACCACCTACCAGTCCACAGGCTATTCAAGTCAAAAACCTAAAATTGATTCCTCCCTTTACTTGATTTCTAAATATATATATATATACACATATATATACATACATACACACAATATAGTATATATGTGTGTGTTCATGTATATGTATATATAGTATATATATATATATATACTATATATATGTGTGTATATATATATATATATATATATATATATACACACTACCATATAGCATATGTATGTGTAGTATATACGGTATACCGTGTATATATATACATGTGTATATATAGATGTATATATATACACACACACACAGGAAATAAAATCAATGTGTAGAAGAGAGATTTGCACTTCCGTATTCAGTGCACCATTGTTCACAATAGCTAAAATATGAAATTGACCTAAGTGTCCATCATTTAGGATAATAGAAAAAAAATGAGTTATTTATGCACAATAGAATAGTAGTCTTTAAAAAGAAGGAAATCCTGTCATTTGTGACAATATGGATGAACCTGGAGGCCATTATGTTGAATAACATAAGCAGAATGATGTCAGAACCATAATTATATTGGAATCTAAAAACATTGAACTCATAAAAACAGGAAGTAAAGTGTTAATTACCAGGGGTTTGTTGGGGTGGGGTGGGGAAGATTGGGAGAGGTTGGTCAAAGGATTCATACTTTTACTTAGAAAAAATAAACTTGACAGATCTGTTATACAACATAGTGATTAGTTAATAACAATGTGTTATAAGCTCCCAAGGGTTTTAGTGTTCTCACTAAAAAAGAAAAAAGAAAAGAAAAATAGTGAGATAATGCATATGTTAATTAGCTTAATTTAACCATTTCAACTTCACAATATATACATATTTTAAAACAACTTGTTACATACCATAAATATACAATTTTTATTTGTCAATTTTAAAACATCCCAGTTGGTTCTCTGGGCACCTCTTGCTACCAAGTTCAGTCATCCATTATCTACTACTTGGACAACTGGTGGTAAGAGAGTTAAAATCCAAGAGCCACTATTCTTCCAACCTGCACTTCTGCTCCTGCACAATGCATCCTCCTAGAAGAGCCTGATTCTTTTTTTTTTTTTAATGTAAATCAAGACATTACTCCTCCCCTTAAAACCTTTGATGATTTATATTGAACTTAGAATACAGTGTAAACTTAATCATTGCCAACCAGGCCTGTGTGATCAGTCTCCGGCCTGACACTCCAGTATCATCTCATGCTGTTCCCTGTCTCACTTAATATGTTTTAGTCACTCTGTTCTTTGCTTTGAGCACAGATATATCAGGCACATTCGGCACCTTCTTCCCTGGGGCCATTGTCTTGGTTTGCTTTGCAGGCAGTGTCTTCCTCTGCATGTCAGGCCCAGACACTTTCCCAGACTCTCTCCCTATGTGTATGTAGTTCATGGTAACACTGGTTACAATCTTTTTGTTTGTTTGTTTACTTATAATGCATTTTCTCCAATGTGATGTTTCTCTCTCCTGCCATCTCACCAGAAGTTCATATCAATGCCTGATCCATAAAAATCACACTTCATTGAAACTTAAAAGATATGATCAATTGTAGGATGCAGTATCATGTTATGTACCACTAAGAAAGTAAAAACAGTGCAAATTAAACTGTGACTAATGACTATTGATTCTGAAACAGTCTTGACTTTTCAGATGTCAAATGATTATTTTAAAGTGCATCTTGAATTAATGGAACACTTATTTGTTGACTAAATAAATGAATGCACTTTGCTTAGTCAAGATTTTTTTGTTTGGCAGTAATCTTTTAAGAAAATTATTTTCTAAAAAAAATACACATATAGAAACGAAGAGATCAGACAGATCATGAATAATACTATGCATGAAAAAGGCATTAGTATGAAGAAATATGAGAGATTGAAAATATTATGAGAGTGATTTTTCAGACTGCCAATTATTGGCTTACTGGCAAGAATTCCAACTCTGAAAATGAAATTGTCATTTGTAGGGAAATGGATGGAACTACAGACCATGTTAAAAAAATAATAAGTCAAACTCAGAAGGTCAAGGATTGTATGTTTCTTTCATATGTGGAAGCTAGAGAGAAAGAAGGAAATGGGAGTGGGGGCCAGGGATCTCATAAAAATCAAATTGAGATCAGTAGAGGAAAGGGACCACAGCTGAGAAGTCTGGAGGGTAGGGAGAAGTGCTGGCGATTGACATGGGCCAAATTATTTTCTTATATTGTGTGCATATATGAATATGTAACAAAAAAATTCCATCATATGTACAACTATAATGTACCAGTAAAAAAAAAAAAGTGGAAAGGAAAAAATACTTAAAAAACCCAAAATACAATAATTTCAACCTTGAATATGTAAGGTCTTGAGTCGGCCAAGAAACTTGAATTCTCAACAAACATTTCAAGCAATTTGTATGCAGTTGTCCTGGAAGTAGATTTAGCCTTCCACTATACAAGGTAACAAGGAAGAAAAGATGGGGTCAGAGTTGATACACTGATAAAGCTGGCAGTGGGAAGACAGGAGAATATGCATCTGATTTTTGCATGTTCAATAAAATACTGTATAAGGCTATTGGGTCAATAAGGTAGGATAGGGATTTTGAAAGGAAGAGAAGGTTTGGAATAGTCAATAGGAGAGTATGTAAGTAAAGAGGAATTTTCTATGGGAAATAAAATGAGTTTACAGACAAATTTGAGAAACATCAAAATAGAAGACAAGGTGCTTGTTGGATGTTGAGTGTTAGGTAGCCCAGTGTGGTTGACGAGCACCCACTGCTGAACGAGTGACAAGGTGGCCTGGTCTTTTGAGCTGCAGAAGATGGTAGTCCCTAAACTACATTCCATTTCCCTAAGACATGACTATTCCCAGATGGCTGTGAAATTGCTGCATCAATGGTTATAATGTATTTAGATAAAATAAATAAACTTATAAGTTGAGGGAGTCAGGATTCAAACCCTGACCTGGGAATTGAGAACTCGTTCTCCAAAACCAATAAAGTATGCTGCTCCCCAATAAAAAGGAGCCCTTAAAGTGACTGAAATGAGCAGTGTGTGTGTGTTTGTGTGTGTGTGTGTGGTGTGTAATGAAAAGAAACTCTCATGTGCTACAAATGGAATAGTTTTCTAGTTTTATAGGACAAAATGCAGATTTCCAAGGTAGCGATTCTACTCTCATCCTCTGGTCCAAGTTCATCTGCCCAGCCTCAGCTTTCCGTACTCACACACTCGAGCCATTCTTATTACACATCTTTAATCCCCCTGCTAAGGTGATGATCTCTAAATTCAGATGCATGCCCATGTGCTGTTTAAGTTGATGGGGTTCAGGGATGGGAACAATATGACCATCCCTGTTCTGTGTGCTCTGCTGTATTCCCCAGGCCTCCTTTGTGCTGTTTTTTCGGTCTGCTTGAATGCCTTCATCCTTGCTTGCCAAATCTTACAGATCTTAAGATCTTATCTGGAGCCTCCCTTCTACCCAGAAGCCTCCTCTGAGCCTCCCCAGGTGAGGTTCCCATGCTTCCCCATGCTGCACTCTGACACCTGCACTCATCATGCCAGGTGTTGACACTCACTCTGTCCTCACTGCCTCTTGATCAATGGGCACCTGTGAAGCTTCAGTCCCTAACCCAGTAGGAGGCTCAGGATTGGCCTTCAAAAATGTCAACAGAATGTTGAAGGGGGAAATATTTCATCATTTTTGAATATTTAAGTTATATACTTCACCGAGCCAGACTTCTTGTTTTGTAGTTTTGTCTACATGAACTCTCTTGAGGACTGCTGTCTTAAAATAATTTAATAAATCATAAATAGAGGCCAGGTGTGGTGGTGCACACCTGTAATCCCAGCAGCTCAAGTGACTGAGGCAGGAGGATCATGAGTTCAAAGCCAGCCTCAGCAACTTAACAAGGACTTAAGCAACTTAGCGAGACCCTGTCTCTAAATAAAATCCAAAACAGGGCTGGGGATTGGGGATGTGGCTCAGTGGTTAATCACCTGTGAGTTCAATACCCAGTACCAAAAAAAAAAAAAAAAAATAGAATCAGTATACCATGAAAGCACCACAATGTAAATAGAAAAATTTGAGTCTGTAAACAAACTCATCAAAAAGAATAAAAAAACTGGGTAACTATTTTAAAAACAAAGCTCTTTGGACCACATTTTATACAGTAGTAGCATCAAATAAGTATCATTTTGTACTTTCATCAGATCCGTAATGGTTCAGGGGTTTAATCAAAGTCAGACTCTCTTCCTCAGACCCTTCCATTTTGTATCATTTTTTGCTCATATCCGTCACGGTATTAATTAAAGGTGTCATTCTCGTGCACCCTTCACCCTCCAACTTTGTAACTACTTTCCTCAAGTTCGTGCAGTATAAACAGTAAAGTTCAAAGTTACTGTGAATGTAGGCTTTTCAAAGTTTCATTGCTCTTTGTGACGATTTTCTCCCATAGAGCCTGTGGCTTCCTCCCCTTCCTGCCTCGGCCTTTAGGGTTTGCGTTTCTCATTCAGGTGGATGTGTTTTTATTTCTCAGAATGTCAGTCACACAAGGGAGAATCATCATTTTCCATGTGGAGTTTTCAGTGCCTGCCTTTGCTATATTAGGAAGGGCAAAGAAGATTATTATGCCATAGAGGAGTTCCTATTCACTAATAAAGGAGAGATTCTAGCCCTTCTTATTTGAAAGTTGTTTATTTCCTTCAGCTTTCAAAAATCAGTTGTGTTCACATTTTTGTGCTTTAATATTTTACTGTTATTTTCTACTTTAGCCATATCTAGAATCCTGTACAAAATGCTAAATACATGAGTTCCTCTGAATAAATTCATTTTGTGAATTTCATCAGTAATAGCCGATTTTTAAATTTTATTTTGCACCTTTGTGTTTGATTTACTTTTCTTCCTTGCTCCTGAGCTTCTGGAGACATAGGAGCAAACGTAAAATTAAAATCATAAGTGGAGGCCAGGTGGAAGGATCAGAAAAAAATGTTATTTTTTTGGCAATGATTTTCAAACTACAAGATATATTGCATAATATACTTTACAAAATATCTTCTGTCCTTTTAAAGTAAAATATGCCTAAAGTTTAGTGCCGAAATATTCTACAGTAATGACATCTGAAACACCTTGTAGTTGGCACATGGTCTGAATGTGGCTCACCCTGCTGTTCCTATCATTGGCACAAGGTGTGAATGCTGGCTCATCATGATGTTTCTAGGATGGGGTTGAAGTTTGTTTTGTTGGCAAGCCTGTGGCTTAGGTTCACCAATATGATCAGAGAAAACTAAACATCCAATAATAAATCAGTATGGAAACATAGTGATTATTTTGGAACTGCCTAATACAGGTATCAAAGTGATTGCCCCTCATTTTTAAAAATAATAGACAACCCTTTACTGTAATCAAGATATAACAATATTTAATGCAAGAAAGAGAAAGAAATTTAATAACCAATACCACCTGTTCTTTCACACAGGTACAACTTGGCCAAGTAGAAATCAAATGCCCTATCACAGAGTGCTTTGAATTCCTAGAAGAAACAACTGTTGTCTACAACTTAACACACGAAGACTCCATCAAGTATAAGTACTTCTTGGAACTTGGCCGCATTGATTCCAGCACCAAGCCGTGTCCTCAGTGCAAGCACTTTACAACCTTTAAGAAAAAAGGACATATTCCCACCCCTTCAAGATCAGAAAGCAAATATAAAGTAAGCATGTTCACCAGAGTTGTGGGTTAGAATGTCACATGATGGGAGCAGCCCTATTGGGCCAACTTGTGGTGGGCATTAAGTGGGCTTCCTTCCCTTCCCGGAGCTGAAGGTGAGCATACATTGCCTGTGATTCTGAAAATGTGTGGTCTGGGGAGAATGATGCTAAGATGGCACTCTTGAGGATTTAATTAAAGATTTTTTTTATTGACTTTAATCATGTTGAAAATTTATCTGGTAATACAGTTGGAAAGATTGAAAGACCCCCGTCCAATGAAAGACCCCCGTATCCCTGTCCAAGGAGAATCACACGAAACACTGGCTGCAAAAGCAAGAGGTTGGTTTATTGGGACACAGGCGCCTGCGGGTGCCCAGCAGAACCTCAGCCGGAGCTTTGGTGAACTGGCACACCGGACTTGGGGATACAGAGATTTTTATAGGGTTTGGGACAGGTTTTGCGCGCGCGGGAAGCAACAGGTTTCTTATTGGTTTGTTTAAATCTAGCATATAGGCCACCTAGGGGGTACAGGTCTGCATTCCAAAAACCACAGGTCTGCATTCTATTCTTTCTGTTCCTGCTTATCTGTTCCGGTTTATTCATTCATGCCTCAGGATGCGGGTGCTCTGTTCTTCAACCGGTTGTCCGGAGAGCATTCCTGGCGCCTGAACCTGTTTATGGCCTGCCTGGTATCTTGGTTTCATATCTTGGCCTTAGGTAACTAGGCCAACTGGGCTAGGGTCTTTCAACATATACACAGTTGACATCACAGCTGGCTTCCCTGCTGATGGAGTCTCCCACAGCACCAGCAGCCAGCTCTGCACTTTGGGTTGTGTCTTGCAGGGCTGGCTGGGAGCACCATATCATCAGACTGCAGGCCACTGTGCACAGTCACCTCAGCTGCAGCTGAGGGTCGTGTAACCGGAAGGTGAGAATCAGGATTCCAGCCCTTGTCTGAATGTGAAACCTGGCCCTTGCCCTAAGGCCCTGGCCAAGGCTGCTCTCCTTGCTCAAAGTCACAGTCTGCCTCTCCCGAAAGTGCCCAGCTCTGATCACAGGCACTTGTGAAGAAATAGTGAACCTGGACGTGGTCCAGAGAAGAGCAATTAAAACACTGGAGGGGAGGGGAGACTTCTGTTTGAGGACAGACTTAAAACTACCAGCAGCCGATCTGGAAGAGGCCTTCAGAAAGGATGTGATGGAGGGGGGACAGGAGTGGGAGGGACGGTGTGCCTGCCAACAGGATACCCACTGGAGCCAAGAAGCAGTCGTTTCAGGAAAATGAGGAGAAAGTTCTACTTACCATGTCCCACAAGTTTGCCACCTGCTGTGTGATTCCAGGTGGGGCACAGCCAGGAAACATAAATAGACTCACCACTGCAGAGCGACTGGCCTCTTGCTGCCTAACCCAAGCTCCTAGATTCTAACCATCATCACCTGGAGCCAGCACACCTTTTCTGTAAAAGATCAGAGGGTGAATGCTTGGGTTTGTGGGCCAAGTCTGTTGGCACAACTCAACTTTGCTACTGCAGCACAGTCACATTCATGGGCAATATATATGAATGGGCAGGCTGTGTTTCAATAAAACTTTATTCACAAAAACAGATGGGGGCCGTATTTGACCAGTGAGGCATAGCTTGTTAATGCTTGGTCTACACCAATGCAGGGTGGGCTCAGTGGTCTGATTCCAAACTGAGAGGTATCTTGGTGGTTCTACCCTAATTTTATAGAGCATGACTGTGACATTCAGATACATCAAATAAACACCCCAAGGTCATCCAGTGGACTGTTGAGGTTGCCTAGGGGATATTCAGAAATGGATAGCAGGATGGTAACAAAGTGTGCTTGGGCTGGACATTTCTGACTTTTAAATAAATTCTCATGGTCAGAGCCTGCCTGTTCTTAGAGAATATCTCAGGGGGAGGATATGGAAGTATAGCTTGCTTCAAGAAAACTGAGGGATACTTTAAAATTCCTGGATATCAGCTGAGCCTGCTGGCCCATGCCTATAATCCCAGTGGCTATACAGGCTGAGACAGGAGGATTACAAGTTCAAGGACACGCTCAGCAATTTAGCTAAGCCTTAAGAAATTTAGCAAGACCCTGTCTCAAAACAAAATTTTTGAAAAGGAGCTGAGGAAGTGGCTCAGAGGTAAAACACCCTGGATTCAATCCCCAGTAACACACACACACACACACACACAAATCAGAAAATAAGGAACAGAGCATTCCTCAAGCTTCTTCAACTGACCCCTAGTTCTGAGATGGGGGGAAACTGTATTTCCTGACAGTCCCTAAAAGTAATGCTGGCCCTGAGGCCGAGTCCCTGGACTATCTGGGGACTATGGGGGCAGGTTGAACCTCCACTGCCCACAGGAGGGAGCTGCTCCTGGGCCCGTCCACTGAGACCCCACCTCTTCCGCATCTGGGCAACATGTTCCTGAAAACCAGAAAACCTGCTTTCTGTACTCTGCTGGATAGACCAGGAAGGCCCAAGTCAGTCGGTGCTCAGAGGAAGATGTGTGTGGTTGCTTGGAGTGTGTGTGTGTGTGTGTGTGTGTGTGTGTGTGTGTGTGTGGTGTATGTGTTGTGTGTGGTTGTATGGTGTGTGTGTGTGTGTGGTGTATGTGTTGTGTGTGGTTGTATGGTGTGTGTGTGTGCGTGGTATATGTGCTATGTGTGATTGTTTGGTGTGTGTGTGTGGTATATGTGCTATGTGTGGTTGTCTGGTGTGTATGTATATGTGTGGTGTATGTGTTGTGTGTGGTTGTCTAGTGTGTGTGTGTTGTGTATGTATTGTGTGGGGTTGTCTGGTGTGTGTGTGCACATGGTGGTATGTGCTATATGTGGTTGTTTGGTGTGTGTGTGTGTGGTGTATGTGTTGTGTGTGGTTGTCTGGTGTGTGTTTGTATATGTGTAGTGTATGTGTTGTGTGTGGTTGTTTGGTGTGTGTGCGTGGTGTATGTCTTGTGTGTGGTTGGTGTATGTGTGTGTGTGGTGTATGTGTTGTGTGTGGTTGTCTGGTGTGTGTGTCTGCATGGTGTATGTGTTGTGTGTGGTTGTCTGGTGTGTGTGTCTGCATGGTGTATGTGTTGTGTGTGGTTGTCTGGTATATGTGTATGTGGTGTATGTGTTGTGTGTGGTTGTCTGGTGTGTGTGTGGTGTATATGTTGTGTGTGGTTGTCTGGTGTGTGTGTGCTGTATGTGTTGTGTGTGTATGTCTGGTGTGTGTGTCTGCATGGTACATGTGTTGTGTGTGGTTGTCTGGTGTGTGTGTGAGTGGTGTATGTGTTGTGTGGTTGTTTGGTGTGTGTGTGTGGGTATGTGTTGTGTGTGGTTGGTGTGTGTGTGTGTGTATGTGTGTGGTGTATGTGTTGCGTGTGGTTGTCTGGTGTATGTGTTGTGTGTGGTTGTCTGGTGTGTGTGTGTGAGTGTGGTATATGTGTTGTGTGTGGTTGTCTAGTATGTGTGTGTGAGTGGTGTATGTGTTGTGTGTGGTTGTCTGGTGTATGTGTTGTGTGTGATTGTCTGGTGTGTGTGTGTGTGCTGTATGTGTTGTGTGTGTATGTCTGGTGTGTGTGTCTGCATTGGTGCATGTGTTGTGTGTGATTGTCTGGTGTGTGTGTGTGAGTGGTGTATGTGTTGTGTGTGGTTGTTTGGTGTGTGTGCGTGGGTATGTGTTGTGTGTGGTTGGTGTGTGTTGTGTATGTGTGTGGTGTATGTGTTGTGTGTGGTTGTCTGGTGTGTGTGTGTGTGTGTTGTATGTGCTGTGTGTGGTTGTCTGGTGTGTGTGCTGTATTGTGTGTGTGGCTGGTGGCCAGGGCTGAGGAATGCACAGGTGGAAGCAATACTCCAAACACTACTAATCCAGGACTTGCTGTTTTGGTGTCCACAGAAGATCCCTCCTGAAATGTGGCGCTCCCTCACTCAAGTCACCCTTTGAAAGTCAGACAGCCCTTGGGAAACCGCTATCCCAGGTGTGACCTGTGGGCTCTCTGTAGCATGCCAGGTTCATCTGGGGCACTGGGCCTCCTTGGTGGATAGTGTTTTCATCTGTGAAAGGAATCCAGCTGTCCTGAGACAGCCCCTCCGTTGCAGGCCAGGACGATGCCCAAGGTGAGGCAGGCTGTTTTGAACAGGGACAGCTGATTTGCCCTGGATGGAGCTTCCTGCATCAGGGACAGAAGGGACTTAGGAAGGAGTCCATCCCCTGGGGCTTTCATCCACATGAGGACGCTGAAGAGGCTTGGCCACAGGACCCCGGAGTCTGGGCTGCATGTCTCCTGCCACTCCCAGAGGCCAGAGGAACCTTCCAGGAACACTCTTCACCAGCCTTTCCGGACGTCCTGTCTCTGTCTTGATCCCAACAGGCCATGCAGGCCGAGGCACATGTGGGCAGAAGAGATTGCTTCCAAGGTGAGCTGAAGATGCAGAGTCCTGGATTCAGATCCCACTAGCCGTAGATCACCGAGGAGCTGCCTGACTCTGAAGCCCACCTTTGGAACACAGCAACTAGCCCACAGCAGGTGCTCATGAACGCTCTTTCCCCTTTTCATCCAACCAACCCCTGGAAACGCTCTTGTTCCACTTCCGCCCAATGCAGACCTGGGTCCCCAATGAGGAACACACTCAAGGAGAAGCTGCGCTGAGCAGCTCCAGCTACAAGAGCTCAGGATCCACCACCTATTCTGCATATGACTGCTCTCAGAACATTATCAGTAGCTAGTACACATTTTTCTAAATTATAAAGATGATGTCTATGCATTGCAGTAGATTTTTTAAATATATAGGAAAATCAATGTGGAAGAAATCACTGATAAATGCAGCTTGTGGTGATGAGCGCACTGTCAGCTGGTTGGCGTATTTATTCACATTTGGGGTGTGGCAGGCATGCGTGTTACAGAATTTGAATCACATGGACTGTGGATTTTGTGTGCACCTTGTTCTCTTCACTGAGGCCGTGAGCTTAAATACTATGATGTGTGAAACAAATCCATAGTATTGGATGCTGAGGTTGTTTCAAACTTTTCCATGTTATACTGCAGGAACTTGAGGGAAATATGTGCTACATTGGATCACTTCTCTGAGAGCAATTCCTAGCAGCAGGAGTCCTGGCCCAAGGATGTCAGGACTTTGGGGGCCTTGACCTGCAGGAGCATGCTTTCTCTAGAGAGCTTAGGTCCATCTCCATGGTGAGGAGTGTTTCTCAGCACCCCCTGGTAACACCCAGGTGGAAGCAAGCACACTGTGTATAGCCCATCAAATACTGGAAGGTAGTTCTCAGACTTCCCAGCTTCCCACACTCACTGGCTAAACAGCCATTTCTTTAAAATCCTGCACAGTCTACTCTCCAAGCTCCTCACTGTATCAGTCTGGGGATTATGGAATATTCTGGTTTGTAATTATGGTTTTAAAAAGGCGCCACCTAGACAGAACACAGTACACCTAGTGTGCCCTCACCCATTGTTGCGTCCTTTGCTTTGAACCCTGTTCTATTGTTGGTTTTTGTCTCAGCAGCTCACGTGAGGCTCACAGGAGCCTGTGGTGTGGGGACATTCAGAGTCCTCAATGCTCTGGTTAATTAGAGTTTCTTTCATTTGTTGCTTGTTTGGCTGGTTTTTGGAGCCCAGACCCAGTACTTCTATTTGGTGTGTGACAGTTCAATGCCGCAGCTTGTTTAAATGCCAGTGAGGCCCCTGAAAGCCAGTCCTTGGTGCCTCCAGTGAGACCACATCACATGACCCTGTGGGCCCAACCTGTCCCTGTGCAGAGGTCAGGAGGAGGCCATGGGTTGTTGAGGCCTGGGCTGCCTGGCGCCACCTCGGCCGGCTGTCCACTTACAGAGGTTCTCAAGAGCAACCAGGACCTTGGCTTGAAACAACTCTGGTGGAGGGTGTAGCTGACTCCCTGAGAAGGGCTCTCAGGTAACGTTGGACAATCTGCCAGCAGGTGGGGGGTGGTGCGCTATTGGCTGGCTCCTCCGGCCAGACACAGAGGAGAGTCTGGGGGCTGCCAGGACTCCAGCCCCCTCTGCCTCCCTTTGGCCTCTTTCCCTGTGCAAATAGAATGCAATTCCTCTGTGAAGCTGGCATTTAACCTTAGTGTTATAGGCAGGCTGAGGGTTGGCAGGACCTGTGGCCAAAGGTCTATCGTACCCCCTGCTCCAGCTCTGACCTGATCCCCAAAGGCTTCCTATACAGCTATGTGGCTGTCTCGGCCCCTTCACATTTCTTCTGAAATAGTCAAGCCTTGGCCACTCCCAGGTGCAGATGTGTCTACAGGAGCCTATCCAGATGTTGAGGGGCTCCAGGTGGGCTTGGCCCCTTGTTCACCAGACTCCTCACCTTCTGGAAAGACTCATGGCTGAGCAGAGCCCTCAAAGGCACATGGCCTGCTGCAGAAACCCTGGCTGCTCCAGGGTCTGAGGTGACATTGCTCATGGAAAACTCTGAAATCAGCCTTTAGCCTCTAGATCTATAAGCTTCTGTATGGGGCAGGGAGGGGCAAATGTAGATGTTGGGACGGAGAAGCTGAGTTGCATAGACAGATAGCCTGTGTCCCAGGGCCTGGGACAGTTCTAAGTGCTCTGCTGTACTTACAAATACAGGCAGAGACCTTGGCACTATGAAAAGTGTGGAGATGGAGGGACAGACGTTGGCCAGGGCTGGGGAGCGCAGACTGTAACAGTGAGACCTGGCCACTGAATGCTCTGACCCAAGGTGTTTGGGCAGCTGGAGTCCAGGGTCACAGGTAGGAAGGAACACACCTCCACGTGGCTCCCAGGGTACCCACAGTCATTATGCACCGGTTGCTGTTGGTGCCTACTTCCCACCCGAGGGAGATGGTCTTTAGTGTCTCTGGAGCCCAGGCAAGAGACCTTGACATGGTGAAGTGTTATCCTGGCTTTCCCTCCACGTTTCAGTGTTTGGATACTATAAAGGATAATGAGACTCTTATTTAATTCAAGTCAATTCAATTCCACCCCACTCAACCGTCTCCCATCAACGACGTCTGTGTCTTTTATCTCAATCATCATTTTTTTTTTTGGAGGAGATAAAGCAGAAAATATAAACATACGTTAAAAATAAACCCCCTGCCTTGCTCTTCATATTTTCAACGTGTTTTCACATAACGTATTTCATTACAGACTCAAGCAGATGCTGTCATAAAAATGGTCTCAGATATGGGATCCATGAAAACCAACTAAAAAGAACCCCTGAGAGCCGAGGGAGGAGAGCCATCCCGTTAGGCCCTGGCCCCACAGCTGCTGGGCCCTGGCAGTAGCGAGGCATTACTGGTTGTCACGATTAATCAAAGTGTTTGGAAACTTCTCTTGCTTCTTCTAAAATTCCTTTTCCCACCTTAATTTCTTCTTCCCATATTATGCTGCTTCTCAAAGAGAAAATCCATACATTTCAGGGCTGGAAGAAGCCCCGGTCATCAGTTTGGCCAGTGGTTCTCAAAGTGTGGTCCCTAGGTGGATGGTCCCATCCAGGAACTTGTTAGAATGACTCAGGCCTCACCTGATCTGCTGAGCGTGAAGCTCGGGGAAAGCATCCATGTTCTAACAGGCTCTCCAGGTGCTTCCAATGTGCACCTGTTTGAGGGCCAGTGATTTGAGTCAATTCCCTAATTTCAGACTAAGGTCCTGCAGGCAGAGGGTCAAGGTACACACATGGTGAGCAGCAGACTCCAATGTAAAGCCAGTTCCCAGGCTCCTGTCCTGGGCACTTCCTCCTGCCACCACCCTGCCCCTGCTGACCCCCCACAGAACAGTTCCAATCTCTGCTTCTGAGGGTGCAGAGGCCAGGCGGCTGATGGCCAGTGTCTCATAGCAACATCTCCCTGCTTGTGGGAGGCCATGTTGCCTGCAACTTAGTGGGCAGCACCAGACTTCAGAAGTTTCAATCTGGGAGGAAATGTAAGTGCTAAAACTCAGAACACAGTAGGAGGCCACTGTCCCTGGGCCTCCTTCTGGACATGTCTGTGGGACTGGGAAAGCAGCCTCCCCTGCACCACACAGACAGCGGCCTCACCAAGGTGTCAGGGTCGTCTCTGGCCTGCCGATGTGTTTTAGGATGGGGGACGTCTGCCCTTCTTCCACTGCTGCTCAAGCACAGGGTCCACAGGGGAAGGCTGCAGAAGGGGCCACTGGATCCTCGATGCCCACATTCTTGGGATGGTTTTGAAAACAATAAAAATCACATATTCCATGTCAGCATGAGCCTGAGCAACTGCATGTTTACCGGGTAGTTATGAGGTGCCAGGCTCAGGGCCCTGTGATCAATGAGTCACCAGGGCCTCTCTCAGGCACATTTCCACTCATGTGACGTCAGGCGTCCATCCCGGCCTCGCCCTTCCCGTCTCTCCTCCACTCTCTGTTGCCCCACAGATGGCCCATGTGGAGGGTTCCTTCTCCCCAAGGAGGAACAGAGGTTCAGCCACTGGTTCAAAAGGAAGGTGAGGGTAGAACCAGGCGCCCCAGAGAACTGGAGCTGCTCTCAAACAACTGGAGAGAGAAGGAGTTCAAGATGGACATGGGAGGGACATCACAGGCAGGATCTCCGGGTTTTGCAACTGTGCCACAGACTGGATGGGACTTTGGGAGGCAAGGGCTGCAGCAGGTCAGGGAGGATGGTAGAGGGGGCCAGATGCCAGGATCTAGTCTGGACGAGACTCACGTCCAGTTCACTGGGCTCTGGGAGGCCCTGGAGGTGAGGGAGCCTGGTGAGGGTAAAAGGGCAGTGGGTGGTCATGGGGTAGCCAGGGAGGAGTGGCCAGGGGGAGAGCCTCTGGTGTGAGGGTGCAGACAGATACTGCCCCAGGGATTAGCCCTGGCCAGAGCCAGTTACTGCAGCTGCAGTATCTGTGGGTCTGGCCTAACCATAACTGCGGGGAATGCATTTTCTCTTTATCTCTCATAATTTTTCTAGCACCAGATAACCGAAGACCTTTCCCATTTCCATTTCATTTAATCCACGTCTCCACAGCCTGGAGAACAGGTGTGGGGAACGAGGAACAGAAATGTTTTGTGACTTGCCAGGGACCCATTGCCAGCGGAGAGCCCAGATCTCCTGTTCAAAAGCCATCACTCTCGAAAATGCCTCAGCCGGTTCTTGGTGTTCGGAGAAGCCAGAGAGTAACAGCCGGGGGAGCAGCCCAGGAGGAGCCCAAATGGCCGGCTCCCCAAAGCCAGTGCAGGAGAACGGGGAGAAAGAAGCAGAGAGTTGGCCCCTATCTCAGAGCATGCAGGCAGCTGCCCACCTTCCAGGGCAGCATCAGGGGTCTTTTGTGGGGTCTTTGCTCAGAAACCTCAGTGCTGATGCTTACGGTTGAGAGGTCTGGAGGAGCCTCATGTGGATGGGTGGACAGGAAGGCCCGCAGAGGTCAACCCTCAGAGCTGCTGGGAGGACCAGACAGAGTGCTGCCAGAGGGCACCACAAGCTCCCTTCAATGATAATGACTCCTGTTTGTTCTTCCAACAGGTGTCTATGGAGCACCTGCCATGCCATGGTATAGGTGCCTGGACCTCTGCAAAGACAAGTCAAAGGTGAGCTCCCAGCAACCAGAGGACAATAACCACAGCGCAGTTGGTGCCCTAGCCTGTAAATCCCCAGGCCATTTGTTACTCTTGGGGTCACTCCTCCTTTTAGTCCTAACACTGACCCAGTTCCTGACCTCTGGCCTGAGTTGGTGGGTGGTAAATGCTGCTTTTGAGTGGGCTCCCCCTGGAGTAGAACAATGGCCCACGGGGCCTAGACAGGTGGCATGTTCTGTGGCCCAGGCAAGGCTGAGCCTCCTGCCTTTGCTGCTGGGAGTCACTGGTGTGGGTGGGGCTCCTCTAGGAGACCCCTCCCGCCCGCTGCTTGCAGCCAGTTAAATGTCAGGCACGGGGCGGGGCTGGTGGTGAGCTCTGCTGGGCTGGCGTGTCTGGGCAGCAGAGCAACCTTCCTAACAGTTGATGCCATTACCTCCTGGTTCCGAGAAAGGGTCTGGAGTCCCTGGGTGTTTCACCTGGCTGTTCAGCTCAGCTTGGTTTGGGTTTGGATCTTCCTGAGTCACTGATTCTCTGGGAAGACTGCCATTCTGGGCCCAGCTCCTCCTTCTTAGGGCACCTGAAACAGAGTGAAACCGGAATTAGGTCTGCCATGGACCCATGCCGTGACCTTGAGCAAGGCACTTCGCATCTTGAACTGTGAAGTGGGGGTAGAAATATCCATTGGGCCTGTGTCAGCATCAACTACCGTCCACACTGCCATCACCACCAACAACCCCCTCAGCCAAGTGGGAATCTGCCGTGTGTGGTGCTGGGCAAGCTCTTCTGGAAGTAGCCATTAATCCTCCTCGAATTCTATGGTGCCCATGTGAGCGGTACTCTTCATTGAGCCATGAAATTCGGTGGGGATGGGCAGAAATTTGGATCCTGCAGGCTGACTCCAGGTTGAAACTCTTCCTCAGCCTCCTTGCTGCTACCTGGGAAACTGGATTCCCTTTCAGTTAACGTATCTGGAGAAGCACAGAGACATCTCTTCCAGTTGCCAACTCCAACTCTTTCCAGGCAAGCCCGGGAACGGCCACAGGATCGCGTCCAACTTAGGCCCATACCTGGCTCTCTGTGTATCAAATAGCACGGAGGGTCATGACTGGGCCTGAGAACAGGAGACAGCAGCTTGTGGAATGAGCTCAATTTGTGCACTTTCCCAGGGCCTGGGGGAGGCAAGGACAGCAACCGTGGCCTGGGAATTGCTGATGGTGGCCTGGTATCTTGGGAATGTACTCAGACGACCAGGGGATGTTTTTCTAGCCTCTCCTCCTCCTCCCCATTCCTGGGATGGTACTTTGGACCCCACCACTATTCCCAGGCACAAAGAGAAGCCTGAACCTGTTGTTTTTGAGTGGTTTTGGTGCTGATCTTATCTCACAAAGCTTTACCTCTGTGGCGGTGTGTGCCTGAATCAATGCTGCTCTTCCACACGACGATAGGCCCCAGCACTCTTATGAGGGAGCTATGATGACATTTATTTTATAAATAAGGGGACTGACATTCAGAGAGGTGAAGAAATGTCCCCAGGACTGTACAGGTGGAAGGGAAATCATGAAACCGGGATCCAGATACAAGATCTGGATTCTTACCGTGTTACAGGACCGTGCTCACAGAGAATGCCATCTTGGTGGGCCCACCTTGCTTCTTCTGGACTGCACAAGGCTCTGTGCATGCTTCTGTCACCTTGGTGCATGACTCAGGCCAAGTCGCTAGGCCTCTTGTGTCCCTTTACAGCACCGTGCTCATTCCAGCCAGGGCCACTGTGAGAACAAATCAAAGCAAGTGGAGAAATCCACTTTCAACTCACCAGAAATGTGTACAGCTCCAACCATTGCTGGTGCTTAGTACTGAAGGGGACCACAACTCAGACCCAGAACTCCAGGGACTGCAGGCTCAGGGAACCAGCAGTGTGAGCTTAGTGGCCCAGAGCTGAGGGCTTGCATCTTGAATACAGACAGGCAGGAGAGGTCAAGGAGGAAATAATCCAACACTGGCAAATATTTGGAGAAGGTGGGCTTTGAAAGACCTTGAGAGGCTATTGGCAGGGTGATGAGGTACTTCTAGAAGATTGCACTGTGGGAATAACCTGGTTCCAGAGCAGGAGTGGGGATGTGAAGAGGCTGGGCCTGTTCAGGTGGGGCATCTGTCTTTCTGGGGTTGCATTTGAGGAGGGGGTGGCCAGTGTCTTAGTCTGCTTGGGACACTTTAACTTTAATATACAGGGCAGCTTATAAACAGCATGGTTATTTCTCACTGTTCTAGAGGCTTTGGAAGGAACTACTTTCTGGATAACACCTTCTTGCTGTGTCCTCGAGTGATGGAAGGGCGAGGGTCCTGTGGGGCCTCTTTATGGGGCACTCATGCCAATCACAGAGCCTCTACCCTCAGGACCTAATCACCTCCCCAGAGGTGCCATCTTTCAAGGCCTTGGGGGTTAGGATATCAACATGTAAATTTGGGGGTGCACATTCAGATGATGGCACCTGTCTTTGAAGGTTTTTCAAGCCACGGGGAAGACTTTGTCATATCTTCTCTGAGCAAGGAGAAGCTCCTGCTGATTTTGAACAGGGAAATGACTGGACACCTGGTGCTAGAGAGGGTCCTCACAGGGCTGGACTAGAGGGGCTGGGGGAACCCAGAAGAGGGCAATGAGGGGGTAAAGATACAGGCAACAGGTGATGAGGGGCTGGCCTGGGGCTCTCACAGAGCGGGTGAGGAGGATGTGGGGCGTACCAGGGACAATAAGGAAGGTCATTGCACATGTCTCCAGTGGAGGAGACAGAGAGGACTTCCTCCCACTGCAGTACAGCTGCCCCACAACCTGGACACATGCTGCTTCCCCACATACCTGGGGGAGCCTGGCAGAAGGCACGCTGATGCCTCTATTTGCTGGCTGTCTAGCTTGGCCCAGAGACACAGAGGCCTCGCTTCCTCTGCCTTCATGCATTTGGGTGATCTTCCTCCCAATGACTGTCATAGTCATAACTATAATAATCATAGTGGCAATAACATCATTCTGAATGGATTGAGACTCTTTTTTCTGAGGATGCTAATATGTGTGAGGTGGGGATGGGAGGGGTCCTGCAGATGCAGGATGAGGCCCAACTGGCTGGAAAACCACTCCTGACCGTGCAGAGAGGACCTAGCCCAGAGGGATGTGTTTCCACGCTCTGGAGCACAGAATCAGGCCCAGATTAGGGCACAAGTCCCCCTCAGATGACGGAGGGCACAGTGGCCCCTGCTGCCTGGTACACGTCCACCGGACTCAGCCTGGCTGGTAGTGATGGAGAAAGATGCTTCAGAGCTTCAAACCCTTCTCACCTCTAAGGAGCCTTGCCAGGGTCTCAGTGGACAGTGACCCTCCCTTCCTGCTCCAGGCTCCCTTCTGGCTGACTAACACAACTAGCCTATAACAATACACACCATCTCGCAGCATTTTATGAAGAAAATGCCTGCCTGTGTTTATTATCTCATTCAGTCCTCCCCACCACACTGATAGCATTAATGTTATCATTCAAGCTTGTTCTTCAAACTTACATGGAGCAGATAGTATTAAATACTGTGAAAATAAGGTCTGCTTGGGGTCAGTTGGGCACCCAAACAAGGGACTCAGGGGTTAAGTGGCTAGGTCTCTATGCTGCACTCAAACTCAGGTCTTCCCCAAGTTGTGTACCTTTCCCCGATCCACAAGGCACTGTATTATTATTATTATTATTATTATTATTATTATTATTATTATTATTGCTGGGGATGGAACCAGGGCCTCGTGCATTCTAGATAAACACTCTACCACTGAAATATGTCCCAGCTCCCTGCCACCTTATTTTTTTTTAACATGCAAATACCAAATTTCAGCACATTACTTCTGCAGGTTATGAATATTCATTTTTCTCATCCCCCAGGAAAAATCTATGAAAGGACTCTACACTTACAATTTATTACTATTAGTACCCATTTATGGCAAGTTGTGTGAAAGTTGTTTTAAAAAACCCCGTTAGGCTTAGCAACATGGTTAGGCATACAGTATTGTAGCTAATCAAAAAATATCTGTAAATGAGGTCTTGACTCCCAGCCTTAGCTGACTTCCTCTCAAAACAAGAGTATCTAAGCTCATCTTTAAAAGTCTTCTATACCCTTCACTTCTCAAACATTTGGAATTAAAAAAAATGTTTTGCAACTGTTTTTTAAATGATGTCCAATATTTAGGGAGATTACTGATGAGTCTGTTATAAAGAGGCAACACCTGGGCCCAGTAGGGACAATTTAAAAGCTTACCCTCCTTTCCAGTGGTGTGAAGGGGGACTTCATTGCATTTAGATTCTTTAGGTAGATATGGAAGGATGAGAAGCCGGAAATGCCTCCAGGCTGACAGTTCCTCTGCATGTTCTTTGGTGGGGACCCAGACAGAGGAACTCTCTTTTGACTGTGCACATGCTGCCACCTTCCGGTGAAACTTGGCATCTTCTGTTCTTTTTATTATTATTATTATTATTATTATTATTATTTTATTCTAATTTGTTATATATGACAGCAGAATGCATTACAATTCATATTACACATATACAGCACAATTTTTCATACCTCTGGTTGCACACAAATTAGAGTCACACCATTCATGACTTCATACATGTAGTTAGGATAATGATGTCCATCTCATTCTACCATCTTTCCTATTTCATTTCCCTGTCCCTCCCTCCCTCCCTTTTCCCTACCTAAAGTTTGTCTAATCCTCCCAAGCTACTCACCCAACCCCATTATAAATCAGCATCCTTATATCAGAGAAATCCTTATGTCAGAGAAAACATTCAGCATTTGTTTTTTGGGGACTGGCTAACTTTACTTACCATTATATTCTCAACTCCATCCATTTACCTGCAAATGCCATGATTTTATTCTCTTTTAATGCTGAATAGTATGTGTGTGTGTGTGTGTGTGTGTGTGTGTATGTATCACAGTTTCTTTAACTGTTCATCAATTGAAGGACATCTATGTTGGTCCTACAGTTTAGCTATTGTAAATTGTGCTGCTATAAACGTTGATATAGCTGTGTCCCTGTAGTATGCTGTTTTTAAGTCCTTTGGGTATAGACCGAGGAGAGGGATAGCTGGGTCAAATAGTGGTTCCATTCCAAGTTTTCCAAAGAATCTCCATGCTGCTTTCCATTTTGGCTGCACCAATTTGCAAGTCCCACCAGCAATGTATGAGTGTACTTTTTTCCTCACATCCTTGCCAACACTTATTGTTATATCTTCATAATAGCTGCCATTCTGACTGGAGTGAGATGAACTCTTAGAGTAGTTGTGATTTGCATTTCTCTAATTGCTAGAGATGTTGAACATTTTTTCATATATTTGTTGATTAATTGTATATCATCTTCTAAGAAGAGTCAGTTCAATTTCTTGGCCCATTTATTGATTGGGTTATTTGTTTTTTTGGTGTTAATATTTTTGAGTTCTTAATATATCCTAGAGATTAGTGCTTTATCTGATGTGCATGTGGGAAAAATTTGCTCCCCAAATCTAGGTGGCATCACTATACCATCACTTCACTGATTGTTTCTTTGAAGAAGCTTTTTAGTTTGAATCCATCACATTTATTGATTCTGGATTTTAATTCTTGTGCTATAGAAGTCTTATTAAGGAAGTTGGGGCCTAATCAGACATGATGGAGATTTGGGCCTACTTTTTATTCTAAAAGGCACAGTGTCTCTAGTTTAATTCCTAGGTCCTTGATCCATTTTGAGTTGAGTTTTGTGCATGGTGAGAGATAGGGGTTTAATTTCATTTTGTTGCATATGGATTTCCAGTTCTCCCAGCACTATTTGTTGAAGAGGCTATCTTTTCTCCAAAGCATGTTTTTGGCCCCTTTGTCTAATATAAGATAACTGTAGTTATGTGTAGCTTGTTTCTGTGTCCTCTATTCTGTACCATTGTTTTACCAGTCTGTTTTGGTGCCAATACCATTTTGTTTTTGTTGCTATTGCTCTATAGCATAGTTTAAGGTCTGGTATAGTGATGCCACCTACTTCACTCTTCTTCCTAAAGATTGCTTTAGCTATTCTGGGTCTCTTATTTTTCTAGATGAGAAATAGATCTTCTGGTCTTTTCTATTCACTTAGTGAACACAGGTTCTACTTCCGGATCCCCTATGCTGGGGATACAAGTGAAATTCTGGGGGTGGGTGGGTGGGAAGTGATATGAAAAATAAGTACCTACACACAGAAAAAGGCAAGATAACTTCCTTACCTAGTGCTAAATGTTATGAAAATAAAGCATGAAGCACAATTAAGCAAAATAATTCACTGGAGCAACTGCTGAGGAAACACTTCAGCCAGGTGTCACTGAAGGCCTCCTGAGAAGGGTGTTTAATCCCAGAACTGACCAGGAGTGGGAATCAGGCCCCAGATAGGAGGTCCCCAGGAGCAGGGGGGATGGGAGGGAGCCCCTAGGCTACAATAGGAGAGACGTTCAAGGCATGCAGAGCCTTCTAGAACATTCCATGTACAGTGGAATCCACTGGAAGATTTTAGTCTTAAACGTTCTTTGAGACTTTTTGTCTGGACTTTTCACTAAATTCTTCATGCAGGTGCAAGGAGCCATGATGACAGAGCCCCAGAAACTAAACACTCACACTGCGGAGCTGCACGTTTGGGTCACCTGGGGAATTTATGAAATCCTGGTGCCTGAGCAACTCAATCCTAATTGTGGATGGGGTCCAGAACTAGTATTTGGTCCAATATTTGTGAGTGATTTAGTGCACCACCAGAGCTGAGGACTGCCAAGCGTGTGGGAAACGTGGCCTCAGCTGAGGGTGGTCAGCGACAGCCTGACTCTCAGGGCGAGGGTTCCAGAAATCCCGGGGTAGTAGGAAAGCGCTAATTTGGGGGTGGGCGGGCTGACTTTTGCTCTAGTGGGCTGTGAAGGGAGAAGGAGAAAGCAGACTGCAAAGTGCTGGGTATTATGAGAAAGAGCTGGCTGGGTTTGAAAAGCGACACACGGGAAGGAACACAGAACTGTTTTTATTACTTTGGAGGAAAAGATGGTACAGAAAAGGTGCAGAGGGGAGTCAGGGTGGAGGCCTGATCTGCGGAGGCGGATCTGGAGCTTTGGGAGGCTCACTCTGGTGGCCCCTCATGGACCTGTCCTGCCTTCAGGCATCCCACTCTACCTGGCCTCTTAGCTACCTCTCTTCCAGAAGCTTCCAGGAGAAGCAGCTGCCTACACCCCGAGGCCAAGGGACAGGCTCCTGCGTCTTGCCAGCTGCCTTCCATGGGCACACCCTGGCAGGTGCTAGGCTTCCTGTGGGTGAATCTGCACCGCAAATCCAACCCCAAACCGCTCAGGCCGGAGGGAATTTATAGGCTCAAATGACAGAAGAGTTTAGGGGTGTGGTTTCTGGTGGTCTAGTTCCTGAAGCCAATCGCTGTGGGAGGGGAATACAGGGCTCTGATTGGTCGAACCAGAGTCACATTGGACCAATGGGAGCAGTGGCTGGTGTGGTGGGGGTGTCATACAAAGAGAAGAGCTCAACCCAGAGACAGCAGCAGTTCACCTGAAGACAGTCATCACGGACTGTAACACCCAAGTGAGGGCCAAGGGTGCTGGCGTGATCCAAGCAAGCCAACATGCCCTGCGAGGTCTCGTCATACCCAGGAAGAGCGCAGAGCTGACCATCTTCCTTGTCCCATTGGTGGATTTGAGTAGCTGTGGGTTGAGCTTGAAGATTTCGAGGAGCACCGTGGCCACCGCCTCAGGTTGGTTGAGGGACGGCCAACGATGCTTGTTGTAGGGTGCAGGTGACCCAACTTCTCCAGTGACACGCATACTAGAAAATGCCTGGCTGTCTCGCTTGCTTCCCCCCATGAAGCCTCCTCCTCCAGGTGAGTCCTTGCTCCAAGGTAGGCCCATCTTAGTGACAAGGAGTAAAAGGTGATTTGTAGACATTTCTTTTTTCCCCTTCAACATGGATTTTCTTTTCCAGAGCAGTTTTACATTCAGCAAATTTGAGCAAAGAGTACAGACTTCCCACAGGATCCCTGCCCCACCAACTCCCCCACAGGAGGTTACGTGTGTTAGGATTGATGAACCTACAGCGACGCACCTTTACCACCCAAAGTTCATGGTTCGCATTACGGTCCATGACGGTGGGCACTCTGAGGGCTTGGGTAGACCCAGGATGGCAGGCATCACCATTATAGTATCACAGAAGAGTGGTTTCCACTGCCCTCAAAATCCTCTGTGCCCTCTTTACCCTGTCTGTTCCTCCAGAGGGCTCTCCCCTTTCCCTCTGGCAACCATTGGAACTTTTTTTTTTTTAAACTGTCTCCACAGTTTTGCCTTTTAGTTGAAATGCAGTATATAGTCTTAAGATTTGCTTCATTCACTTAACAATGTGCACTTAAACTTCATCCACCTCTTTTTGTGGCCTCTTTTTAGTACTAAGGAATATTTTATTGTCTAGATGAACCACAGTTTATTTATCCTGAGGACATCTTGTTAGCTTTCAAGTTTTGGCAATTATGAATAAAGTTGCGAACATCATTTTCAGGTTTTTATGTAGATACACATTTTTAACCCCTCTAGGTCAATACCAAAGAGTGCAATTGCTGGATTGTACAGTAAGAATATGTTTAGTTTTGTAAGAAACTGCCCAACCGCCTGTCTACTAGTTTGCAGTTTGCCCCAGGAATTAATACAAGAGAGTTCTGGCTGCTCCACAGCTCCATCAGTACTTTGTACTGTCAGCGTTCTGGGTTTTGACCATTCTAATAGGTGCGCAGTGATGTCTCTTTATTGTTTTAATTTGTAATTCTCTGATGACATCTGATGTGGAGCATCTTTTAATATGCTTGTTTGCCATTTTTAGTGAGTTATCTGATCAGGCCTTTGACCCACAGGCTGCACCAAAAGGTTTGTTTTCTTACCAAGTTCATTTTAAGAATTCTCTGTATATTCTGAGTAGCAATCCTTTATTAAAATGTCTTTTGCAAAGTTTTCTCAATCTGTGGCTTGTCTTCATTCTCTTGAAGCAGACAGTTGAGCTAGTGCCTTTCTCTTGGTCCTAAACAGTAGAAATCTTTGTCTCCAGGGCTAGAGTGATGGCCATGTGGTGCGAACACCAATGGAGAGCCCCGGCACTGGACTGGCTAATGGTGGGTTTTTATTGAGCTAGCAAGAAGAGGAAGCAAGGCTCAGCAACTAGAATCACCAGATGAGAGTGCACTCAAGGTCGTGAGCAGGGAGCAGCTTCTGGAGGTGACAGCACCACGGACATGGGCCGGGCAGGTCTGGATGGCTGTAAGAATGTCCAGTCGGGGCTGATCATTAAGGGCTCAAGCTGTCATTATTGATAAAGCCCTTACTGCTGGAATCTCTCTGATTGGAATCAATGGGCTCAGATTGGAAAGAAAAATGCTGAATTCTTTTTTTTTTTTCTGCTAATATTTGTGAATCCAGACCTGTGATCAAATATCAAGAAAAAATTGAAAGATTTCAACTTGGATCAGACAGCATCATGAACAAGCCGCCTTATTGAGCCTCCTCAGTTCTGAGTTTCAAGCCAAATGTAAAAGGAAGAGAGGGGGGAAAGACAGTGACAGAAAGAAGGATGGGAAGAGAATAAAAAGAGAAAGGCGAGAAGGGGAAATCAAGCAAGCAGGGAAGCAGGAAACGAGGAAAGTTTGCTATTATGGGCTTTCCAGATGGCTTAAAATTGAAGACATGCTGGGGTGGAGCTCAGCAGCAGAGCACTTGCCTACCATGCTTGGGGCCCTGGATTCCACCCCAAGGCCTGCAAAAGAAAAAAAAATGAAGAAGGCAATCACAGCAGGAAAACTTAGCTGGCTCCTTTTCACCTCCTACCTGCCTGCTTGGCTCGAAGTCATGCCCCACCTCATTACCTGAGGAAGAGCAAGAGGCCCGGGCAGCCGGGACCTTGTCCAGGATCACACGGTGAGCTCAGGACATTGTGCCTCTTCTACCTAAAAGCTTACAGAATTGGCTTCTTGGACGTGATATAATTAGAACCTCATATAGAAAGCAAAAGTCATTAACAGCAGAACGAAGATGACTGCAAATTGACCTACAGAATCGGGGAAAGAGGTAGCTGGAAGCAGGTGACTTCATTTCCACAATGCAGGCAACAGGGCAGTTTCACAACCACCCTGACATCCTGGAAGGCTTGTGGAGGAGAACTAACCCTCAAGGCACAGGAGCTCCCAAGGGAAAGAAAAAAACAGAATGAATGAGAATATAATCTTACGTTTATAAAAAGCAGTACCTTTTTCAAAACAATCATGGGTGTAAAGCTACTGTCCTTGCCAATTTGTCTCAGGTTGGGAAAGACGTACAGGACACAAGTAGAGCTGGCAGAGGGGCTGATGGACCCTAGCCCTTGCCCAGTGCCCTCCTCATGCTGTCTGTCCCTTCAGAAGGGCCTCCACAGACATCTTTCCCCACTGTTTATTCTCCACTGGTGCCGGCCCTGCCTCTCTCATGGCCCTCAGCATCAGGAAGGATCCCTTTCTCCAGCAACTGTACCTTCTAAGTCAACATTTTTCATGCCTGACTTGTTGGCCCCCACCCTTGCTGCTGGGAAGAGCCATCTGAAAACCTGGCCCTGGATCCCTGTGCTCACTGGGGGCACCCAGGTGGTGAACTTTAAAAAGTCACAAGGTCATTCTGATGTGCGCTGAGGGCTGAGAACTTTCCTGGCCCTGTGAGAGGGCCTATTCTATAATTCACAGTTGCCAGAGTTCAAGAATATTGAGGTTTCCTCAGGACTTTGTATGAAGAGGTACTTAAAAAAAGTTAAATACATTTTTATTTGATACATAATCATTGTACATATTTATGGGGTACTTCAATACATGCATACAAATATGCACAGAACAGATCAGGGTACTTGGCGTATCTATTACCTCAGACATTTACTTTTCCTAGGACCATTCAAACTCTCCTTTACTAGCTGTTTTTCCCCCCCAGACTCATGCACATATTTAGCTCAGTCACTTTGCAGCAGGTGTGGGGGTACGCACCTGTAATCCTAGAAACTCACAGGCAGCCTGAGAAAATTAGCACAATCCTATCCCAAAATTTAAAAACTGAAAAAGCCCTAAAGATGCAGCTTGGTAGGAGAATGCCACTGGACTCCAGTACCACAAAAAGGGAACAAAACAAAGCCAGAGAGAAATTTGTCACATTGCCAAGAGAGTGGATTAATATGATTGTCAATTCTTGAGTTTTAGCTATTTAAGAATGTATTTGCATCTGAGAGTCTAGGAAAGAAAACAGTGTCAGAGGGTGAATTCAATTTATAATAGTCAACATTTGTTAGATAAGCAAAAGACAATGCTGGATGATAGCTTGACCACATACTCTGAATTTCATTATGGTATATTTGAATTGGAGTAGTAAAATTCATACATTGAAAGTATATGACTTGATGTTTTAAAATAAACATAGGAAGGATTTGTAGGAAAAAATTATATAAAATATCTTCATCATCGCGTAACATTTTTACAATGTAGGTTCAGTTCTCTTTCCTCGTTCTTGACCTCAGGCAACCACTAATTGAACTGCTAGATTTTCATACAAATGTTAACTTACAATGTAAACTCTTTTGTCAATTAACATGCTTTTGCGATTTTTTGATGTTATATTCACCTGTAGTTTGTCCTCTCTTATTGGCAAGTAGTATTCCACTGAGTGTATAGACCATATTAATTTATCCATTTACTAGTTTATGGTCACTTAGGTTATTTCCATTTTTTTTTCTACTGCAAAAAATCTATGACTAAAATATTCACACACACAAAGTTTTATGAGAGTATATTTTTGTTCGCTTGGGAAAATACATAACAGTGTGATTCCTGGGTCACTAGCTGTTTTGAAATATTCGGTTTGTTGTTGCCAACCATAGTTACCCCACTGTGCTGCAAACACTGGAATTATTCCTCCTACCCGTGCGTATTCCAGAAGAACCCCGTGGCCATCAGCCCCCTGTCTCCATCCCCTTCTCACCCAGGCTCTGGTGACCACTCTCCCACTCTTCTCTTCTCCAAGACCAATGTTTCAGCTTCCATATGTGAAGGAGATGTGCGGTATGTGTATTGCATACTTTACTTATGTCACCTAATGTCCTCCAGTTCGTCCACTCTGCTGCAAATGAGAGGACTTTCTTTTTGTGGCTAATATTGTGTATGTACAACATGCTTTCCTGACTTGTCCATCTGCCAGTGAGCGCCTAGGTTGATTCCACATCTTGGCTGTGGTGAAGAGTTCTGCAGTAAACACAGGATGCCTTCTTGAGTTACACCCCAGGGTCTCATGCGGATGGGCTGAGGACTCCCTGCCTCTCACTGGGAGTCCTACCAAGAGCTCCTGGAGGTGGAAGCTGGGCATTGCTTTTGGTGGTTTCCTCGTCTTTTGCAGATGTGGTCAGAGTGCAGTATCAAGTTCTGCCACACACACACAAATGAACCTGCAAACAAAGAAAATGCGTTGTTAAATAACTTCATCATCACAAATTAAAGGAACAAGGCATCAAACTCTCCGGCGATGATAGATAGACCAGAAATAAAACTAGCAACCAGAGAGCATGCAGGAAAGGCTAAAATAGGTAGCATTAATAAAGAAAAAGAAAAATACAATCCTACATGGAACACCTAACCAAGTAATTAAAATGGTTAGAAAATCAACAAATCAGTCAGCCCTTGCAAAAAAATAATAATAATTGTACCAGTAAAAAAAAAAAAGAGAGTAAAAAAAATGGAAACAGAAAGAAATATGAGCCCAAGAATGGAAACCAAGATTTGATTCTTTATTTAAAAGCATGACTGAAATAGTCTGGCTTGACCAACCAACAAAAGAGAAAGAGTATTATGAGAATATTAACTTGTTTTAAAAAGGCAATTATCATCATTTAAAAAGGCAGTCACCACATAGAAAAAACATTTTTTTCTTAATGTTATCTACAAGTTCGTGTAGCTGTAACTGCTAAGAATGATTGTGCAAATTAAATAAGCCACTTGAGAATCCAGACTGTTGGGAAGTCTGGCCTTGTGTCATCAAAGGCACACTCTCCAGACCTCGAGGAGGTGTGGGAGCAGGGAGACCAGAGCCTGGGACCCTGGTGCCACTGCCACTCCCCTCCTGCTGGCTACTCTCCGGCTTCCTGTCCAGTGGCTGCTGTGGCCTAGGGCCCCATGCTCTGAAAGAAGGTGGCCCAGTTGTGACCATGCCCATACAGTGCTGCTTCCAACAGTGGGCCCAGAGGACCAAGCCTCAACTTGTGGGCCTTTGGAGTGGACACCTACTCAAGCCAGAGCACTCGTCAGGGGAGTCCAGATTTCATTGTCTTCTTTTAGAGAGTAGTGGGCTTTATTAATTTACTGGTGTGTAGACTGGATCTCACTGTAGACTTCAGGGCAGGTCTGGAATTTTTCTTAGTCTCTAGTTGGAGAAAACCTTACTCTTAAAATCATGGCCTTTTGGGGGGGATCTAAATTAAATGCCCAGGATGATTAGCAAGATCTCTTCCTTCTAAATGGTCAGAATATCAAACTCTCCCAAAATGTGTGATCTCTGGGATCTCTGGCCAGCTCACAATGCTGTCCTCATCCCCGGTAGCTATTCTCTACCAGGATTTTAGAATTTGGCCAAGATTCAAGGTGAATTAAAATGCAGTTTTCTGGGGATATTTCTCGGTCAGTTCCATCTGTCATATCTGCTTCCTCCTTTCAAATAGAGCACTATGCCCTGGGCTGAACTCCTAGAGCTGCATTTTGGAAAACGACCCTAAGCAGGAACATGGGGTGGATGGAAGACTTATATTGAGTGTTTTTTTTTTCTTTCTTTCTAGGATCACATTCCTCTATTGTCTGCTGCCCGGTGCCTGAAGAAGAGTTGCTTTAGCATCTTGTTCAATTTTATCGTTGATCAGAGAAGTAAGGTATGCTTGGCACCTTTCACCCCACTCTAGCAGGAACCAGAGAACTTGCTCCCAAGTCTCTTTATCACACATGTACAGTTATGCTCTCATAGAGATGGTAATTTTATCTGTTGGATGAGAATTCTGCCTGTTTACCTCTTTCTACAGAGGCTGGGTAAGGGATAGAAATTAGGAAAGAGGCTTGGATGGGGATTTTGTATGGGAAGGCATGTGCCTGGGCCAAGCACTACCTGGTTGTCCGCCCTATGGAAATGCTACCGTACTAGTTAGGCACCAGGTGCTGCATTGCCAGCTCCCACTCTATACACATAATTCCCAAATAGCAGTGCCTCCTGTCTTGAGATTCCCCTGAGGTCTGTTTCCTTCGTGGACCCAGATATACAGTGATCACCATTGGCTTATACCAATTGGAGATGAGGACTCTCCAGGGCTGTACACTACCATCTAGTGGTCTGACAGTAACTGGGAAACAGCATTCCTCCCGGGGCTGCCCTTTGCTCTTTTAGGGAGACATAGGCCATGCATGGCTCATGCAGAAGAGCACAGCTCTGACCTGTGGGAGCGCCACTTCATTGTGGATCAGCAATAGCACTGAGGCTATTTAGACTGATTCCTTAGCCTTAGTCCTTGTTTTCTGAGTTCAATGTGATCGTCACCCATGTGTTAATGCTGCCAGCATTTTTTTTAGTGATGACCATTCTCTTCCTTGCTGTTTCTAATTTCTACATTGATTACGTGGGCTCTCAAGTTCCCCCCTTAGAATGGCATATTTGCATATTCTTTTTTATGTGCTTATCTTTGAGCTCCTGTCTCTGTGAACTAAGTTCTTATTCATTTACCTTAGCACCTAAGCTGGTTCTGAAGGCATTCCTTCAGTTGTTTGTGGCATTATCATCAGGGATGATTCGTCCCTGGAGCACTCTGCCTTGACCCACAGGACCGACAGGAGCCCAGAAAAGAAATGTTTTTATTTCTTTCAAAGTCAGAAAAATAAATAATACCAAAAATATGACATTGAATCTACACTGGTGTTATATTAATATTTGTGCCAATGAGATCATAAAGTATACTTTGAACACCATTTTTATGGAGGAAGGACATTTTTATGTAGGAAGGAGTTCAAAAAGACAAAAATTCCCTGTGACCACAAAAGTCATAATGTGACCCTGATTATTTTACTTAACAAATTAACATGAATTCCTTGGTATCACTTATCACCTGGATCCTAACTGAATGTCCCTGGCTGTGTTGGAGTTATCGTTTCTAGCTGGTTTGTGGGGTTAACACCTTGTGCTTGGCTGGCAAGACTGTTGAGTCTCTAGGGTGCCCCTTCTTCCCCTGAGCCCCACGCTGACGCTGATGACCTTTTGCAGAAACGTTAGTTGCCTAGCCACTCTGGTTGTCTATAGCTACCTGTTTGATTCTTTGTAGTGGCATTTATCTTCTTTCTCCATTTTCTACGTTGCTTGTTAGGGAAGTTAGTTGTTCAGGCTTCGTATCTACATGTTGAATGTTCAGGGTAAGGATGCGTCAAAGGCAGGGTCATATTGCTTCGTGTCTTGTTATTACAGAGGTGCCTAACGGCTGATGTCCCAACTATAGTGACGCTAAGATCAGCAAAGACATTCAGGTGGTGATGGATGATAATTAAATGCTTCAACTTTGCTGCTGGAGAATGCTCTTGTCTGGTCTTGAAAACCGTGATTTTCCTACTTTGTTCATTCTTGTAGCAGTATCCTCAACACTTGGAAAGATTTGTTCAGATGCTTCATACAGAAAAATCAGGATAAATGCTTATTTTTTCCTTTAAACTGCTGATTTTCATATTAAGCAGTTGGTAAACTGGTTGCTTTTATTGCTGTTCAATGAACCTGAGTGTTTTCCTCTTTCTGCTGAAAACAGAAGCAATACAACCCAACAGCCATGCCTGTGCCGGAACCCAGGCACCCTGAGCAATCATCTCCAGGAGAGGAGCCGAGATTCCTTAAAGGGATGGTTCCAGGACTGGGGCAGGAAGTACACAGGACAATGCCCAGACAACTTTCATGCCAGAAAGCTGAAAGTTATCAAAGAGTAAAGACTTGAGTTGAAAGGACATAGGGTCTTACCACAGCAGACAGAAAGAACATCAGAAAAGACCTATGTAAAATGTTTTTCTGTGTAGCAGAGATTGAACCCAGGGGCGCTTAACTACTGAGCTACATCTCCGGAACTTTGGGTTTTTATTTTATGACAGGGTCTTGCTAAGTTGCTTAGGGCCTTGCTAAGTGGCTGAGGATGATCTCACATTGCCTCAGCCTCAGCCTCCTGATTTGCTGGAATTACAGACAAAATGAAGTATTGATTAAAATAAACCAACCATATGAAATCTATGTGCTCACTATAGGGAGGGAGGGAGAGAGAGAGTAGAGGGAGTATAAAAAGTGCATATGCAACATTTTAGTTGTCGCCAAACTTCCTCTGCAGAAGCTTCTATATCACTTCCAGAATTGTGCAAGCAGTGTTGTTTTCAAACGGATTCCCAACAGAATACACCAGTGAACTTGGAGGAAAGTGATGCCATTATGGTGTAGTTTTTATTTTTACTTGTCTCATTTTGAGCCCTATTGAAAAATTTTTCTCAATTCAAAGTTTTTTTTCAATTATTTTCCTATGAACTTTCTGTGCATATATCTTTTAAATTTACTCAATGGCTACTTGGCCTGTTTCCTCCTAAATTTCTAAGAGTTATTTGTATATTAGGGACAGTTGTCCTTTTCTGTAATATAGGTTGCAAATACACTTTCCCACTTTCTCATTTTTTGATTGATTGTAGTCATTTTTGTTTGTTTGCCATGAAAATTTTTTTATTTTGTTTTTCATTAATGCAATTGAATGTATTCGTCTTTTAAAATTGCTTCTGGATGTTGTGTCATTAAATGGGTGATGTCTTGGATTTTTTTTTCAATACATAGAATATTGTATTTACATAGAGTACAGTAAATATAAAAGATTGGAATATGAGCTGGGTGTGGTGGCAGTCGCCTGTATTCCCAGCCCCTCAGCAGGCTGAGGCAGGAGAACAGCAAGTTCAAAGCCAGCCTCAGAAACTTAGGCCTAAGCTACTCAGCCAGACCCTGTCTCAAAATAAACTATAAAAAGGGCTGGGGATGTGGCTTAGTGGTTGGGTGTCCCTGAGTTCAATCCGAGGTACCAAAAAAAAAAAAAAAAGAAGATAAAATTAAACTATTTCCCCTTTTTATTGGTTCTTTTTAGTTACACATCACATTAAGGTTCATTTTGACGTAACTATAAAAGCTCAGAAGGTAGTTTGCTATAACTCAGTCCCTGCTTCTCCCCTCTCCCCCATCCTCTCCCCGCTCCCCCCTCCTGTCCCCCTCCCCCCTCCGCTCCCCCTCCCTCCTCCCCCTCCTCTCTCCTCTTCCCCCTTCCCCTCCCCTCCCCTCCCCCCTCTTCCCTTTCCTCTGCTCCACTGATCTATTTACTTTTAGCTTTTTGCTAGTAGTCCCAAAGCTAAAAGTAAATAGACTTTTCTGTTTACATTTGGACTTCTTGATTCCCTGCCCCGACACACCAGTGCATCTGTTGAGCCACCTGATGAAGACCAGGCATTTTGTGATCCCAGAGAAACAGGCAGCTGATGGCTGAGCTGGTCTGGCCTTGGGCTGCCTGGAGCCCACCCGGGGCCTGCGAGTCCTCCTGCCGGACAGACAATTCCCCAGAACATCTACAATGGAGGAGACCGCTTTGTGCCCAGACCTAAGACCAAGGAAGACCACTCCGTGGTGGCTGCGGGGGGCCGAGAAAGCAGGCCCAGCTCAGATCTCAGGAGTGACCACCACACGGGCTCCGCCTCCGACTGCAGCTCCTCGCCTTTCACACGCCCCCGCCCCAATCAGGTTATGAGGATGCCGGATCGAGGATCACCTGCTTCCCACACTCTCATAGGCCCCCAGTACTGAGGCTCCTGTCCTTTCCGGCTCTTAGTGAGACCCCGGGTTCCCCTGCCCACTCCACTTGCACTGCCCTGTTCTGGTAGCCCAGGGGGCCGGGGAGTCCCAGGGGAAGGAGCAGGGCTGGGGTGCGAGTGCAGGTTCCAGGCTGCCAGGTGTGAGCCGAGGCACCGGGGCTTTGGTGCACCTTCCTAAATCCAGGTGTGGCTCTGACTCTGGCAGAGAAGGTCCACCCCAAAGCCTCTCCGATCTGTTCCCACTCATCCCTAGTGTCCCTTTCCACCAGGCATCAGCCAGGAGAGGACCCCAGGGAGGCCTGCAGGGCCCATTTGCTCTGCCCACGTCCGGTGCCCTAGGGAAAATCCTCCAGACTTGGGGTGGGCGTGGAGGGGGTTCTGCCAGCCGGTGGTCGCCTAGCACCGCTGCCCCTCTGTTTGTTCCACTTGGAGTCCCCAGTTTCTAGACGTTTTTGTGTATTTATGTCCCTTTCCCTTTTTGATTGCTGTGAGTCAAGTTTTTATTGGTTTTAAATGTTGGCTCTCTAATTTTGTCAGCGCTGGGGAGGGGAATTCTGCAGTCTTGCCGCTTTCTGGTAAAGAAGGTGTCTCCGTCCCCCACCAGCTTCCTCCCTTAAAACACTTGGTGAGTAATTCTCTTCTTCACCTTTTCTGTAGATCCTGCAAGCTCTCCTTTCTTTTCAGGTGATCATTTTGGCAACAAACGTCATTTTTCCCCCTGCTAATGTATACTTCCTCCAGGTATTAAAACAGAATCAGGCTCTTGGTTGAATAAAGGAAATAAAAAATACCAGAAATTCATGGCAAAGGCATCTTCCTTTCACCTAGTGTGTAAGTTGGGGCTTACTGCAGTGGTGACCTGTGGTCATTCCTCAGAGTTTATGTCCATGCTACTCAATGTCCCATGTCAATGGGGACCTTTGCTCAGTGAATGGGCAGCCCTATTTATAAAGGATTTTGTCATTGTCTTGAACAAAATTGTTTCCCCAGTGTCTTAGTCTGCTTTGTGCTGCTATAACAGAATACCACAGGCTGGGTGATTTATAAAGGAGAAATTTATGTTCTCACAGTTCTGAAGGCTGGGAGTTCAAGGTCAAGGGGCCACAGGTTCCGAGTCAGGTAAGGGCCCCCTATTTGCTTCCAAGGTGGCGTCCTGATGCTGTGTCTTCACAGAACAGTGGGCAGGTGAACCCACTCCCACAAGCCTTTTGCACAGGGCATGAATTCATTCACAAAGACACATGACCTGGATGCCACAGAGGCCCTGCCTCCCAATGTGGCTGCAGTAGGGATTAAGTTTCCCACAGGTGGATCTGGGGACACATTCAAACCACAGGACCAGTCAGTTCTCCTCTGAACTGTTCTCCACCACCATGTTAGGTATGTCTGTGCACCTTCTCCAACGGCCCCCAGCTGGCTGTCTCAGCTTAGGCTTCTCTTGGTTAAGCACTTGCAGCGACTCTCGCTGGCCTCTCCATAGCAAGAAAAACACTCTATGTGGAGACCCGTGGTTCATAGTGTGCCACTCAGAACTGCAGTGACCAGGGACGTCAGGGGCATGAGTTTAGGAATTCTGCTCACCACCAGCCAACTGTTGGCCGTAGTTAAAATACGGACCTGATTCTCCTTATTTATGCTGGTACATTTAAATTTTTTTATATCCAATGTCGGATACTTCCAATTAGCCTAGTTCACTGGGTGGTAAGTTCTGGGAGGATCCGTACTGGATGATCATGGCAGAACTTGGCCCTGTGATCAAATAAGAAATAACTCTGCAGACACTTTCTGTATTGTTTCCACGCCCACCCCCTACCCCTTCTCCTGGGCAGCTGAACAGAGTGGTCCTGGGGGGAGTGGCCTTGACCATGCTGAGCTCAGGAGCAGAACACTCAGGCCCATAAGTCTCAGGCCCTTTCTGTCTCTCTTACAGCCCTGAGAAAGGAACCAGGGTGAGCGCTGACCACCCTCCTCTCCTACTTGTCTCTTCCCTTCTGAGCCCTCTGTCTCTGCTGAACTCAGGGCTGGGAACACCCTGTGCGCTCAGAACCCACAGCTGGGCAGTCCCTTCAGGAAGTTGGAACTCTGGTGGGGCACGCCTGCCCCCTGCTGCCGTGTAGGAGGAAGCGCAGCCTGCGCTGGGGAGGGCTCCGAGTTCTCCAGAGGATGCTGTCTCAGCACATGTGTGCTGCTATGGCAGACAGCCACATGCTAATAACTTTGTAAAGAAGAAGGATTCTTTTCTTATGGTCTTGGAGCCTGGGAAGTCCAAGATCAGCAGGCTTGATGTCTGGGGACAGTCCCATCTGCGTTTCCAAGACAGCCTTGAACTCTGCAGACTCCAGAGTTCTGTGTCCTCCTATGACAGAAGGTGGGAAGCAGAGGGCGAAGCTCTACCTGTCAGGCCCTTGGGTGAGGGCACTTCATCCCACTCATGAAGGCAGAGTCCTCATGGCCAGTCGTCCACCTCTTCACACCATGAACAACACACTCAACCAAAGCAGCTGCTCCTGAAACCACAAACTGTGGCTAATGCCAGCGAGAGAGGAGCTGGGGGTCTGGGAGGCTTGAGGATGTACGGGTCGTGTTCCTTTCCTCGGGGCAAAGGCATTCATTACTTGGAATGGAAGAAGAGAAAAATGAAAAATTGCATCATGAGCCAAGGGCTTCAATGATGTCACAATGCATAAAAACATCTGTATGTATAAGCACCTCGAGGATGGAAGAGGTCACCAGTCTTGGCTCTTGGTTAGAAACGAACTTCAACTGTGGGCTGAGCTTTTTTACCCAGTGCTCATCACATTGCACAAGTGTTATCCTGCTCAGGGGTTCACTCATAAGCAAAAATCTATTATGGTTAACTGTGCTCCATGTACTGGGGAGGTGTTTAGGGCGGATGAAGGGAGGAAATAGAAACTTTAGTAACACAGTCTCTGTCCTAAGCAGCTCACAGGATGGAGGGACCTGACAAGGCAGAGTTCACAGAGGGTCAGACCATGGAAAGCGTTCACTCAAGGCCAGCTCTCTCCCATCCCTCTCTGGTCCCCCGAGTGTCCCCCTGTACGGTACCACCTGTACTGCTTTCCTACCTTGCTTCTCTTGATTCTCAGCTTAGGGGCTATTTCTCTGGGCAGTCTTCAGCTTTCAAGTTCACTGAAATATATTTCTGGGTTACTGTGTCCTCACCACACTGGGTTTCCAAATGCCTGGTCCACACGTTTGTTCCTTCAGCAGATCCTCAGCTCTGCTCATTGATGAAATTCAGGGCTTCATACAAGATGTAGACCATAAATAGCCACTGAAGGGATTGTGGCTACTCAGCTTGGAGAAGAGAGCCAACAGGACAGAGATGATCAGACTTGTGAAGGTCTTTCCTGGGCTCTGTGTCAGAGGCAGAACTGACTGATTGATAGAAGAAAAAGACTGTGGCTTCAAATCAGTAATGTTGCCCAAACCAGAGCCAACCCAAAGTAGGATGCCCTGCTTTTGGATCCTTGGTTACTAATTTTTCCTTTATGTAAGTGTGAAGGCTCACGTGTGACACAATTCAAGAAAGTTCAGAGGAGAAAAGATTGGGTTGTGAGAGTCTTAACCCCATCAGTGAATTCATCCCCTGATACCATCAACTGAGTGGTAACTGAAGTGGTGGGTGTGGCTGGAGGAGGGGGGAATTAGGGCTTGGTGTGTGTGTGTGTGTGTGTGTGTGTGTGTGTGTATGCTTCTTGATCACCATGATGTGAGCTGCTTCCCTCTGCCACACACTCTGCCATGATGTTCAGCCTCATCTTGAGCCCCAAGAAATGGAGCCAATCTTCTATGGCCTAGGACTTCTGAAAATATGAGCACTCAAACTTTTCCTCCTCTAAAGTAGTTCTGGTTGAATCCTTTAGTCACAGCTGCAAAAAAAAAAAAAAAAAAAAAAAAAAAAAAGCTGACTGAAACAGTAAGTAATGCTGAGATGAAAAGATTCTGTCAGCTTCTAATCATTTTTGAATAAATATTATATAAGTAACCCTATCAGAAAATGTTGCAGTCATAATTAGCTAATGCAAAGTTTCAAGAGATTTTAGTTCTACTTACAGCATTCGTTCTGAAGTACTTTCTATAGGAGGTAGGCAGTCAGCATTCGTTACTCCTTAGTTTTTGATTAATTGACTTTCTCTGACTTTGACAGGAGAAAGGGGAAATCTAGGATTCCTTTGCACGGCATGGTCAGATGCAAGTGCAGGGTAGGAGTGCCCTCTAGCTGCCACATTTAAATCAAGAGAAATAAATTACAATCGCAGCCATGTAACGATCGCACGTCCCCCTCTAGTGGCTGAAGTGGATACATGCAGCGTTTCCAGTCCCAAAGAGACTAGTGCTGCTCACTATGCCCTTGAGGTCTCAGGAAATGAAGAAATAGGTGGAGCCTCAGAGATGGCGAGGTTCAGTTTCTTCATTTGCAAAAGAAAGGGAAAAAACCCCTACGTTCAGAATAGGGAAGTGACTTGCCCAAAGCCAGGCGTTGCAAACAGCCTAGAATAGATCCTTGGCTTCCTGATGCTGGATGAATGTTTCCTGCGGGCCAGGTCTAGCCTGGATGCTGCAACTCTTGGTTTCCTGCCCACACATGCTCCCCTGACCGCGGGCATGTGTGGGCAGGAAGGTGGGCACCAGGAGTCCTTCCTCTTGGATAGTCTGAGCTCCATACGAACAAGCTGCTACCCTCAGATGGCACCACAGGTTTCCCTTCCTCAACCCGCCCCAGCGTGAGCCTGGCTCAGTATCCCTCCCGCTGTACTGGCGCCATGAAACCTAGCCTGCAAGCGAGTGTTGCACAGCCTGAGAGTCTGTCCCTGGAGGCTGACCTGGAGCGCCCTGGGCGAGCAGATGGGGGCTCTTTGTATTGCCTCTCTTTACCGGGGCTGGGAGGGGCTGCTCCGGGCAGGTCTCTCAGGGCTAGGCCAGCGGTCCACCACTGCTCCTTCCCGGTCAGCCTCAAACCTCAAGGGAGGTGCGGCTCAGCCCAGTCATTCTCAACAGAGATGGATTCTGCCCCACAGACAATGCTCTCGAATGACAGGTTTTAAACTTTGTGGTGGTGTGAACGAACATGAATTTAATGCATCTGCTTCCAATTTTGACTTTTGATCTTTCCCCGGCTTCGGCGGGATACTCTCCAGGGCCAGCATCAGCGGGTCCCCGCTAGGGAGTCACCTGGGGAGACTCCCTAACTGCCTGGCCAGTATTTTTTGGCGATTGCGTTTTCTCATCTCATCATGTCTATACAACTCCCCTTCGCGTGTAGACGAGCCATCCAGTGCTTCTGTATGGACTGTCCCCTGTCGTGGTTGTGCCCTACTGCGCAGACCAGGAAGGCTCTCAGCGCACTGGAGCAGGTGGGGCTCAGCCGCGGTGCCTGCAGGTCAGGCGTATTCTGTTCACCTCCTCTCCCGGTATGGTCAGCCCGGGAGGGGTTATGATCATGATGACATTATGATAATAATGATCCTCTGAGGAGGGAGCTTCTATTAAATGACAATAAGTCGTATCGGGGGCCTTTGCCCAGGTCGGTTTTCTCGGAGAATGGCAGAGCTGAGGTTAATTCCGGGATCCCTGGTGGGTTCCTGTACAGGTAGACCCAGCTCAGGACCACCCCTGACGGTCATAGTGACATAGGTCACACATGTCAGCTATAGGGACAAAGAAAACTGAGAGGGACTGAAGAGGGATTCCGGGTCTCTAATATTTAAGGGGCAGTAAGAACACAATGCACACAGTAAAAGAGAGGAAGAGAAAGGAGGTAGTCGGAGGAGAATTGAGAGAGGAGACACGCAGGAGGGGCAGCGTTCTCAGAAGGAAGTGGGCAGCAGTGTCCACCCCCGGAAGAGACCCGAGATAGAGTCAGGATGCCGCTGGCAATGGCTGGCCATGCTGATTTGCTGATGCTGGTTTTGCAGCTTCGGTGAGTGATGAGGACTGAAGTCAGGTCTTAACTGACTAAGGAGGAAGAGGGTACCAAGAAGGGGAGTCCTGGGCGTGGGCAGCTCTTCCAAAGCCAAATACAAAGGGAGGGAGAGAGAGAAGTGTGGTGGCCAAAGGGAACTAGAAGCTGGAGGCCAGGCCATGATGATGATGATGATGATGATGACGAAGACTGCAGGAAGCTCAGAGATGGTAGGTTGTGGTCATTGGAAACCACGAAGTAAAGCAGCATTCAGGAGCGCACATGTGGCCCACAGTTAACAGAGTCCCTGCAGCCACTTGAACCTGGAAGCTGAGAAGAGACACCTGTGTCACTTCATCAGAGGGGTGACTGCCAGCACCTGTGGAGTGGCTTGTCCTGTGATCACGCAGCCACTCAAACTCATGCTTCTCTGTCTGAAGGGAAGCACAGGAATCGCCCCAGGCTGAGCTCTGGGCATGTCACTCGCAGACCTATGATTTCCCCAGATCCTTCTCTGGCCAATCAGCATCATCAGCAATATCCCTGTCCCTGCTCCAATCCCATCAGTGTCCCTAGGATTTGTAGTGATGTCCTCTCCTTCATCTGATGTTAGCAGTTAGTGTCTGGTCTCTCTCTCTCTCTCTCTTTAGTGATCCTGGCTATAGGCTAATCAATTTTATTGATATTTTAAATATTTATTGATATTTTAATCAGTTTTTTGTCTTGTTGATATTTTCTATTGATTACCTGTTTTAAATTTCACTGATGTCTAATTCTTTAAATTATTTTCATTATATCTGGCTTACTTTAGATATAAGTTGTTTTTTCCCCCCAGTTTTTCTACTGTGGAATATTAATGACTTTAGATGTTTCCTTATTTGTCATATATGCAATCAGTTATTCAGATGTGCTTTATGACCCAGGATATGGTATATGTTGGTGGATGTCCCATGTGCATTTAAGAAGAACTTATAATCTCTGATTATTGCATGAAGCAGTATACAGATGCCAATCATATGCAATTGGTGGATTGTGATATTGAGTTCAATTATGTCTACTCATTTTCCTACGTACCTGCTAAATCTCTCCATCTCTCATAGAGGACTGTTGGAGTCTACAGCTCTAAGAGTAGATTCATTTACTTGACCTTGCATTTCCTATGTTTTTTGCCTTGTTCTGACTCTCTGCTATTAGGTGCATACACATACATGCATACACATACATCGAGAATTATTTTTTCTTTGAGAGTTGACTCCTGTGTAATTATGTAATGATTCATTATCCCTGGCCATTTTTCTTTCTCTGAAGTGTGCTCTGTTTGGAATTAATGTAATCCTTACAACTTTGTTTTTTAGCTAGCAAGGTCTGTCTTTCTCTATCCATTTACTTTTAGTCTATATCTTCTTACATTTAGGTTGGGTTTCTAATAGACAACACACGGTTGAGCCTTGTTCCTTGAATCATTTTGACAGTCTGTTTTTTAATTGATAAATTTAGATATTTGACACCTAAAGTGATTATTGATGTAGTGGAATGCATTTTTATGATATTTGTCATTGTTTTCAATTTGTGCTCTTAGCTTTTGCTCATTTATTTTCTGTCATATTTCTTCCTTTTGTAATATTAATTAAACTTTTTATATGATTGTCTTTTCTTTCCCTTATTAGCATATAACATATTTTTATTTACTTCTTTTAGTGGTTTCCCTAAATTTGCATCTACTTCTAAGTCCATTTTCAATAAAATTATACTGCTTCAGGGATAATAAGGAATGTGTAATAAAATTAGTTCTAAATTCTTCTTCCTGCCCTTCATATTATTGCGGTCATCCATTTCACTTAAGTAAAAGAATACACAAACCATGTTCCCCTATGTGACAGTTTCCCTATTACATCACTTGCAGGCTAATCCTAGTTTTCTAAAATTCTTGGTCTTATAATTCCAAATGTCTTTCCCTATCTGACTTCAGTTCTTATACATGTTTTGTGTCTTTAAACTATGTGTGTGTGTGTGGGGAGGGGCGGTGTAAGATTGTTTAATATTTTTCTTGAAAATGGACATGATGTCCTAGTTAAAAGGAAACCCCATAAACTGGCCTTGGATAATGCAGTGGAGGGGTGTGGAGATGGTGCATTCTTTGTCCACATGATTAGTTCTCAGTCCACCCTGAGTCTGCGCCTGTGGACCGTGATGCTTACTGGCTGCCTCTCAGGAGCCCCTTCCCTGTCGGTACAGAAGATGGAGAGATGGAGCTTGAGGAGAGCACCTCCCTTTCTTATTGAAAGACCTGGGATGAGTGTTTTCTTCCCTCAGACAGGAGAGTGAAGAAATCCTGGAGGGTAAGGTCATGGTGAAATCGCCTGTTGCCCGAGGACAGGCCTTGTTAACAGGAACAGAATGCTCTGAACAAGTTAGAATGGTTAACTTTCCCGTTTCCTGCTAGAAGCAAAATGGGACATATTCTGTCAGGATCTGCTGGGACTCCTAGAGTGAAACCCACAGACTGGGCCCCTGGACTCGGTTCTCCTGGGTTTGACTCTCACACTGGGTCACGCTGAACCACCAGCAAGTTGCCAGGTACAGTTTGTTTTTCTCACCTTGAACTGATCCTCACAGACGTGTCTGCTCAGGGATTCTGCCCTGTGACTTGTGTGTTTGTACAATCCCATCTGTCTGTCCAAGCTTGGAGGTGGCAGTTTCTCTGTGGCCTTGCTTCTCTGACAGGTTGAAGAGTTGCTGAAGCCCCAGGCTGCTCATCTCTCCATGTGCTGAGGTACAGTGTGACCTCGAAGCTCCTAGTATTCTGCACCACCAAGGTCCTGAGCTCTAATTTTAACATTGATATCATGTTCTTGGTGACAAAGTTTTGACTAAGTCTCCTTCTCCCCTTTCTGCTTCTCTCCTTGGGAGACCATTACCATCATCAGCAGAATGTAAAGAAAAACAAAAAGAGAGACAGACAGAAAAGCGAGCATCATGTAGGGGCAAAGTAAAAGGGGCTTCTCATCTAAGCTGCCAGCTTTATTTATATCCATAAGTTACATTAGGTCATTGACATGATTGGTGCATATTGCTCATTGTATAAAGTTACTGTTACGTGGGCAGGTTTAGGCACAGTGACACATTGGTGTTGTCTAAGAGAATTCCTTTATTTCCAGAACTGAGTGTCTGAGATTAAGGCCGAGGCTGGTAAGACACTAGCATAGAGCCTCCTCTTGAAGGACATTACCATAGCAGCTAGGCATTGAGCATGTATTAGTCATCTTACTAGTTCCAGAGATTAACTGTAGAATATTCCAAATGTGGATAACAGGGTGGCTGTTACCCTCCAGGAACTTGCTCACCAGAGGAACACTGCCTTATACATATCAACAGTCAGAATCATTACAGCAGAACCTGCGGGACAGAGACTGGTGACAGAGTCCGCAATCCCCTGACATGCTGCCAAGAGAAACCAGGCTACCCATCCATGCCCTAGTGTGTGGGTCAACTCTGCATCTCAATGGTGCCCACTTGGTGTTGGCAGTTAAATGTCTAGACCACAGATTGTACTTTCCAGCCAAGAGTGTGCAGGTAATGACATGGTTAATTATTAACCCCAACAGGTTAGTAAAGCCACCATTCCAGGACCCTCTTTAGAGACTAGAAACTCCCAACTGTACCCTTAAGGAAGGGGTCTTGGTTCAGTTCCTTGCTCCTAAAGACCCTATGCAGCCCTGTAGGGACAGACAGGAAGAAGAAGGGGGCAGGTGAAAGAAGTTATCTCTCATTCAGACAAAATTTTGATAATTGTTATGATAATTATGATAATTATCATAGCAAGCTATTAAGAACAAGTTGACTCTGAAAGTTACATGAAAATTTCATGAACAAATAAATTAGAAATATCTAACAAGGGGCTGGGGTGGTGGCTCAGTTGTAGAGCGCCTGCCTACCATGTGCGAGGCACTGGGTTCAATTCTTAGCACAGCATATAAATAAATAATAAAGGTCCATTGACGACTAACAATTCTAAAATATATATATTTAACAAAAAATGTATAGAACTGCAATAGCACAAAGGGAGTGAAAATATATTTCATATTCCTTGATACAGTTTTTTTTACTATAACAGTATATTACAGAAGAATAAGAATATTTTGTATTGCATAAATTGGTTTTAAAAACATGAACTGAATCATCATGTGGGTTTTTTGTTTTAGACCAGATCATGCGGTGAGAATTATCTTTCCTTTTTTTAAAATTTATTTTTTATTCTAATTTGTTATATGTGACTGCAGAATACATTACATTCATATTACACATATAGAGAACAATTGTTCATATCTCTGGTTGTACATAAAGTGTATTCACACTATTCATGTCTTCATACATGTACTTAGGGTAATGATGTCCATCTCATTCCACCATCTTTTTGACCCCCATGCTCCCTCATGTCCCCTCTCACCCCTTCCCCTATCTAGAGTTTATCTAATCCTCCCATGCTCCCTCTATCAAACCCACTATGAATCAGCCTCCTTATATCAGAGAAGTCATTCAGCATTTTGTTTTTGGGGGATTGGCTAACTTCACTTATCTTCTCTAACTCCATCCATTTACCTGCAAATGCCTTGATTTTATTCTCTTTATAGCTCAGTAATATCTCATTGTGTATATATACCACATTTTCTTTTTATCCATTCATCTACTGAAGGGCATCTAGGTTGGTTCCACAGTTTAGCTATTGTGAATTGTACTGCTATAAACATCGATATGGCTGTGTCCCTGTTGTATAGTGTTTTAAGTCCTTTGGGTATAGACTAAGGAGAGGATAGCTGGGTTAAATGGTGGATCCATTCCCAGCTTTCCAAGGAATCTCCATACTACTTTCCATATTGTTTGCTCCATTTTGCATTCCCACCAGCAATGTATGAGTATACCTTTTCCTCTACATCCTTGCCAACATTTATTGTTGTTTGTGTTCTCAATACAAACAACAAACTGACTGGAGTGAGATGAATCAGAGTAGTTTTTATTTGCATTTCTCTAATTGCTAGAGATGTTGAACAGTTTTTCATTATTTGTTTGAATGTATATCCTCTTCTGAGAAGTGTCTTTCACGTCTTGGCCCATTTATTGATTGGGCTATTTGTTTTTTTGGTGTTTAGCTTTTTGATTCTTTATATACCCTAGAGATTAGTGCTCTATCTGATGTGTGAGGGGTACAAATTTCCTCCCAGGATGTATGCTCTCTGTTCACCTCACAGATTGTTTCTTTTGCTGAGAAGAAACTTTTTAGTTTGAATCCATCCAATTTATTAATTCTTGGTTTTAATTCTTGTGCTATAGGAGTCTTATTAAGGAAGTTGGGGCTAATCCACATGATGAAGATTAGGGCCTACTTTTTCTTCTATTAGACACAGTGTCTCTGATTTAATTCCTAGGTCCTTGATTCACTTTGAGTTGAGTTTTGTGCATGGTGAGAGATAGGGGTTTAACTTCAATTTTTATTAATTTTTTAGTTTTCAGCAGACACAACATCTTTGTTGGTATGTGGTGCTGAGGATCGAACCCGGGCTGCACACATGCCAAGCGAGCGCGCTACCGCTTGAGCCACATCCCCAGCCCCATAACTTCATTTTGTTGTATATGGATTTCCAGTTTTCCCAGCACCATTTGTTGAAGAGGCTATCTTTTCTCCAATGCATGTTTTTGTACCATTGGTCTCCCAGTCTGTTTTTGGTGCCAATACCATGCTGTTTTTGTTATTATTGCTCTGTAGTAAAGTTTAGTCTGGTATAGTGATGCCACCTGCTTCACTTTGCATGCTAAGGATTGCTTTAGCTATTCTGGGTCTCTTATTCTTCCAGATGAATTTTATGACTCTTTTTTGTCTTACTATGAGGAATGCCATAATTTCATTTTATTGGAATTACATTAAATCTGTATAGTACTTTTGGTAGTATGGTCATTTTGACAATATTAATTTTGCCTATCCAAGAACAAGGGAGAGCATTCTATCTTCTAAGTTCTTCTTTAAATTATCTCTTTAGCATTTTGAACTTTTCTTTTTTAAAAAATTTATTTAAAAAAATAAATGACTGTTGAATGCATTGCAGTTTTTATTACACGTATACAGCTCAAATTTTTCATATCTCTTTTGTATATAAAGTATGTTGTGTCTTCATACATGTACTTTGGATAATGATATCTATCACATTCCATCATCCTTGCTAATCCCCTGCCCCCTCCCTTTCCCTCCCACCCCTCTGCCCTATCTAGAATTCATCTATTCCTCCCATGATCTATACAATGAAACCCATAAAGAAAGAAATCAAAGAAGACCTTAGAAGATGGAAAGATCTACCTTGCTTTTGGATGGGCAAAATTAATATTATACAAATGACCATACTTCCAAAAGTGCTATACAGATTTAATGCAATTCTAATCAAAATCCCAATGGCATTCCTCATAGAAATAGAAAAAGCAATCATGAAATTCATCTGGAAAAATAAGAGACCCAGAATAGCGAAAGCAATCCTTAGCAGGAAGAGTGAAGCAAGTGGCATCACTAAACCAGACCTTAAACTGTACCAGTGTTACAGAATAGAGGACACAGAATTACAATTATCTCATTTTACAGAATTACAATTATCTCATATTAGAAAAAGGTGCCAAAAACATGCATTGGAGAAAAGATAGCCTCTTCAACAAATGGTGCTGGGAAAACTGGAAATCCATAAGCAACAAAATTAAATTAAACCCCTCTCTCTCACCATGAGCAAAACTCAACTTGAAGTGGATCAAGGGCCTAGGAATTAAACCAGATACTCTGCATCTAATAGAAGAAAAAGTAGGCCCTAATCTTCATCCTGTGGGATTAGGCCCCAGCTTCCTTAATAAGACTCCTATAGTGCAAGAATTAAAACCAAGAATCAATAAATGGGATGGAATCAAACTAAAAAGTTTCTTCTCAGCAAATGAAAAAAAAATCTGTGAAGTGAACAGACAGCGTACATCCTGGGAGGAAATTTTTACCCCTCACACATCAGATAGAGCACTAATGTCTAGGGTATATAAAGAACTCAAAAAGCTAAGCACACACACACACACACACACACACACACACACACACACAAATAAAAACAATCAACAAATGGGCCAAGGATCTGAATAGTCACTTCTCAAAAGAGGATATACAATCAGTCAAGAAATATATGAAAAAATGTTTATCGTCTTTAGCAATTAGAGAAATGCAAATCAAAACTACTCTAAAATATCATCTCACTCCAGTCAGAATGGCAGCTATTATGAAGACAAACAACAATAAGTGTTAGCGAGGATGTGGGGGAAAATATACACTCATACACTGCTAGTGGGACTGTAAATTGGTGCAGCCAATATGGAAAGCAATATGAAGATTCCTTGGAAAGCTGGGAATGCAACGGCCATTTGACCCAGCTATCACTCTCCTCGTTCTATACCCAAAAGACTTAAAAACAGCATACTGAAGGGACATAGCCTCATCAATTTTTATAGCAGCACAATTCACAGTAGCTAAACTGTGGAGCCAAACTAGGTGCACTTCAGTGGATGAATGGATAAAAAAAATTTGGCATATATACACAATGGAATTTTATTCAGCAATAAAATAGAACAAAATCATAGCATTTGCAGGTGAATGGATGACATTGGAGAAGATAATGCTAAGTTAGCCAATTCCCTCCCCCCAAAAACAAATACCAAATGTTTTTTTTCTGATATAAGGAGGCTGACTTATAGAAATCTGTACTTTTCATCGTAGAGGTCTTTTACATCTCTTGTTAGGTTGATTCTCAAGTATTTTATTTTATTTTTTTAAGGTTATTGCAGATAGGGAAAGTTTTCCTCATTTCCCTTTTAGAGGATTTGTCACTAATATACAGACATGCCTTTGATTTATTGATGTTGATTTTGTATCCTGCTACTTTGCTGAATTCATTTACTAGTTCTAGAAGTTTTCGGGTGAAATTTTTTGGGTCTTCTAGGTGTAGAATCAAATCATCAGCAAATAGTGCTAATTTGAGTTCTTCTTTTCCTATCCATATCCCTTTAATTTCTTTAGTTTGTCTAATTGCTCTGGCCACTATTTAGTCTTGTTTCAGTTTTTAGAGGGAATGCTTTCAATTTTTCTCCATTTATAATGATTTTGGCCTGGGGCTTAGCATAGATAGCTTTTATGATGTTGAGATATGTTCCTGTTATCCCTAGTTTTTCTAGTGTTTTGAACATGTGTGGGTGCTGTATTTTGTTGAATACTTTTTCTGCATATATTGAGATGATCATATGATTCTTATCTTTAAGTCTATTGATGTGGGCTGGGGTTGTGGCTCAGTGATAGAGGGCTTGCCTTGCACACATGAAGCACTGGGTTTAATCCCCACACCACATAAAAATTAATAAATAAAATAAGATGTGGTGTCCATCTGAAACTAAAAAAAAAAAAAAATAAAAAATAAAATAAAAAAGAGTCTACTGATGTGATGAATTGTGGGGAGCCACTCTGAATGACCCATGCCTTCCAGTCCTGAAGCAAGAAGCTGTGACCAATTAACTACATTTTGTGGTGATGTGGGCATTGTCCCAGCTCTAGAAGTATAAGACGTGTCTTCAGATGTAGGTGTCAGCCTGAGGTTGAATTACACTCATCTATCCCTTGTAACCCTGCCCCTTCTGGCCTTTTTTGGATAGAACTTTCTAAAGAACAAGAGTTTCCCCAATAAAAGCCCACTTCTGAATGTGCTTGCTTGCTCTTTCCAGACTCTCGTGACTTTCTCTTGCTCTCCCTTTTGGAGAGCCTGAGGCTGAGAGCGGAGGAGCCCTCCTGAAGCTTGCTCAAAGGTAAAGTGTGTCTGTGTTTTATTTGGTGTCCCTGGAAATTCACACAAGCGACCTTAAGTTCAGCTGCCCACGCAGGTCGGGGGCGGCAATGAATTACATTTTTTGATTTCCATATGTTGAATTAACCTTGCCTTCCTAGCATGAACCCATTTGATTGTGGTGCACTATATTTTTGATATTTTTTTTAAATTTGATTTGCCAGAATTTTATTGAGAACTTTTGCATCTGTGTTCATTAGCGATATTGGTCTGAAGCTGTATTTCTCTGATGTGTCTTTGCCTGGTTTTGGAATCAAGGTGATATTAGCCTCATAGAATGAGTTTGGAAGTGCTCCATTTTTTTTACTATTTAATGAAATAATTTGAAGAGTATGAGCATTAGTTCTTATTTATAGGTCTTGTAGAACTCAGCGGTGTATCCATCTGGTCTTGAGTTTTTCCTGGTTGGTAGGATTCTGACGCCTTCTTTTATTTCCTTGCTTGAAATTAATCTATATAAATTGTGTATATCATCCTGATTCAATTTGTGTGAATCATATAAATCTAGAAATTTGTTGATATCTTCAGTATTCTCTATTTTATTGCAATACAAGTTTTCAAAATAATTTCTGGTTATCTTCTGTATTTCTGTAGTGTCTATTTTGATATTTCCTTTTCATCATGTATGCTAGTCATTTAAGTTTTATCACTCCTTGTTAGCATGGCTAAGGGTTTATCAATTTTATTTATTTATTTGAAGAGCCAACTTTTTGTTTTGTCAATTTTCCCAATTGTTTTAATTTCATTGATTTCAGCTCTGATTTTAATTATTTCCTCTCGTACTGCTTTTAATTGTTGATTTGTTCTTCTTTTTCTAGGGCTTTGAGATGTAATGTTAGGTCATTTTTTGTTGACTTTTTATTCTTTTAATGAATAAACTCCATGCAATGAACTTTCCTCTTAGTACTGCTTCATAGTGTCCCAGAGCTTTTGTTCTCATTTACCTCTAAGAATTTTTTAATCACCTCCTTGATGTCTTTTGCAACTCCATTGTTCATTCAGTAGAATATTATTTAGTCTCCAGGTATTGTAGTAGTTTTTATTTTTTATTTTATCCTTGATCTCTAATTTCAAATTAGAGATCTGGTAGAATGCAGGGTAATATATCTACTTTTTTGTATTTGTTAAGAGTTGATTTGTGGCATAATATATGGTCTACTTTAGAGAAAGTTTCATGTGCTGCTGAGAAGAAAGTGTATTCACTTGTTGAAGAATAAAATATTCTATTTATGTCAATTCAGTCTAAGTTGTTGATTGTATTGAGTTCTATAGTTTCTTGGTTCAATTTTGTTTGGAAGATCTATCCAGTGGTGAAAGAGCCATGTTAAAGTCACCCAGCATTATTGTGTTATGGTCAATTTGACACTTGAACTTGAGAAGAGTTTGTTTGATGAATATAGATGCTCCATTGTTTGGGGCTTATATATTTATAATTGTTCTGTCTTTTGATGAATGGTTCCCTTAAGCAGTATGAAATGTCCTTCTTTATTCCTTTTGATTAACTTTATCTTAAATTTTACTTTATCTGATACAAGAATGGAAACCCCTTCTTGCTTCTGCAGTCCATGTGAATGGTATGATTTTCCCTAACCTTTCACTTTCAATCTGTGGATGTCTTTTTCTATGAGATGAGTCTCTTGGAGGCAGCATATTGTTGGTTTTTTTTTTTTTTTGATCCAATCAGTAAGTTTATGTCTTTTAATTGGTGAGTTTAGGCCATTAACATTCAGAGTTATTATTGAGACATAATTTGTATTCCATCCATTTTTGTTGTTTAACTTGACTTGATTTCTCCTTTGATTAGTTTTTTTCTTTAGTAAAATACCTCCCTCCGTTGATTTTCATTGTTATTTTTCATTTCCTCTTCATGGAATATTATGCTGAGGATGTTCTACAGTGTAGGTTTTTTTTTTTTAGCTGTAAATTATTTTAACTTTTGTTTATCATGGAAGGCTTTTATTTCATCATCAAATCTAAAGCTTAATTTTGCTGGATACAAGATTCTTGGTTGGCATCCATTTTCTTTCAGAGCTTGATATATATTGTTCCAGGATCTTCTAGATTTCAGGGTCTGGGTTGAAAATCTGCACAGAATCTAATTTCTTTTCCCCTATATGTAATCTTCTCTTGTGGCTTTTAAAATTCTCTCCTTATGCTGTAGGCTAGCCATTTTCATTATAATGTGCTTTGGTGTGGATCTGTTATGATTTTGTACATTTGGTAAACTGTAAGCCTCTTGAATTTGGTTTTCCATTTGTTCTTCATGTTTGGAAAATTTTCTAATATTATTTCATTGAAGAGATTGTTCACTCCTTTGGTTTGGAACTCTGTGCTTTCTTCTATCCCAATAACTCTTAAATTTGGTCTTTTGGGGCTGGGGATGTGGCTCAAGTGGTAGCGCGCTCGCCTGGCATACGTGTGGCTCGGATTCGATCCTCAGCACCACATACAAACAAAGATGTTGTGTCCGCTGAAAAAAACTGAAAAATAAATATTAAAAAATTCTCTCTCTCTCTCTCTCTCTCTCTCTCAAAAAAAAAATTTAGTCTTTTTATGCTATCCCACATTTCTTGAATGTTCTTATTGCTTATGGTTTCTTATCATTTTCACTGTGTGGTCTATATTTTTTTCAAGATTATATATTTTGTCTTCATTGTCCAAGGTCCTGTATTCCAAGTGGTCTAACCTATTAGTGATGCTTTCAATTTGGTTTATTGTTTCTTTCATTTCAAGGATTTCTGTTTGGTTTTTCTTTAGAACCTCTAGCTCCCTATTGAAGTAATCTTTTGCTTCCTGTATTTGCTTATGTATCTCTTTGTCAAAATGATTTTTAGCTGCCTATATTTGCTCTCTTATGTCATCCTTTAATCATTTTATCTGCTGTGCTGGCCATGGATTCTAATAATGTGATATCTTGATTTGTTTGGGGCACTTTCTTCCTTTGTTTTTTCATGTTGCTTGTGTGTCTTCCTTTCTAGCTCTGTGGATCCAAGGCATTATCATTATACCCTATAGACTTATAGAGCCCCTGTAGGATTCCAATACCTCTCCTTTGAGGGGAAGGACAATGTTAATAGATCCCAATATAAAAATATTGGGATCTATTTATCTAAAAATAAATAGTTGCTATTAAGATTTTTACAGTTTGGTCACAATGTGCAGAAATGGTGAATTCAATTATTATCTACAATACAATCAGTAGGTTTATAAAAGGATCTACAGTTTCTGATGGTGGACAAAGAACGGGAATGAGGTGTAGGAAGGTATGATGAGGAGGTACTAGATGAGGACATAATGTTATTATATCTTAGGAAGTGTGAAAGAGAAACCTAAAGAAGAAAGTTAGTAGCAGGAGAATAGAGAGGTAGTAATTTTGGGTAGATAAGTAAGAGGGAAGACAGTAGAGTACATAAAACAAACACACATATATATTAAGAAAAATAAAAATGTTAAAATAGTAAAAATTGGAGATAAAAAAGAAAACAGAGAAAAAAAGAATATACAATGCAGCTATAATATACTATTCATTCATCTCAGTCCTAAATATCCTAATTTATGCAAAGCACTTGGTTACATATATTGGCGATGGGAGGGTGGGAGAATAAAGAGGGAGAAGAAAGAAAAAAATCTTGAAGGAAGAAACATGAATTGTTTTGGTTGGAGATCAGTGTCTTTCCGCTTCTCTTCTTCTCCTATAGGTGGGGTTGTCTGTTCTTAGTTGGTATCTCCGCCCTCAGGATGGTGGGGCTTACCAGGGTATGAGGGTTGGTCTTGGGTGCAGGACACTTGGAAGTGTGGTATGGCACCCCTGGTCCTGATGGGAGACCGCACCTCAAGGATCTCCTTTGGGGTCTGCTTCTGTGTTGTGGGCACCTGATCTTATCTCCTCATCTTGCCTGTAGACCTCACAGTTCCTGGCCTCTGCATTAGTCTGTAAAGTGTGTCTCCCTCACTCTCTCCTTTTCTCCTTCCTAATCAGGAACCTTGCTCTCTGGGGGTCTTGTGTGCTGCACTCTGGTGGTTGCACACCTGTCCCAGAGGGCTGTTTTGATTTGAGCAGTTATTCTGGCGAGTTAGCAGCTGCTGGGGATTAGGAGGAATTAGAAAACTATGGGTACCTGGCTATCTGGTGCTCCAAACTGGTCTTTGCCCCGACTAAAGATGATGATAGATGTGACCCAAGATGGAGGCAGCTGCTTTCAGCAATGGGGTGTCAGGTCAGGTGGGGGGAGCTGGGCGATGGCCTTGTGCCATGCGTTCAGAGATGAGCTCTGTAGCATGCAGTGTTGCGGCTCTCAGCTGTGTTCAGAGCCTGAGATGACCCAGGTGCAGGCAAGCTACTGTGAGTAGGGGACTCTGGCAGTGGCTGCCAAAATGATGGTAGATGGAGGTTCACATGAGAGTGGTGGCCGGGGTTTCTGAGTATGGGTAGCCGCTGAGAACCCTGCGTGGGAGCAGCATCTGGAAATTCTGCACCAGTGCTGATGCCAGTGGTCCCTTAAGGCACCTGCGAGACCTGCGTGGATGAGTAGTTGGGAGTCCTTTCCTAAAGCTGAGGCCTGGGGCCCTGTGTGGGCATGGCAGCCCATGACTTCTGTGAGGGAGCAGCTGCTGAGGGGTCCTCTATCATTCTCAGAAAAGCAGTATTCCCACTTGTTGAGACCCAGGTCACAGAGTAACACAGAATTCTGCCTCCCTCTTGGATCCACTCCCCTCCATCTTGGATCCACTCCCCTCCCACCCCAGAATCATCTTTCTATATCTTTATAAAAGTTCATTAACTTTAATATTAAGATATGAAAAAATAGCATAAAAGGAAAATGCAAACCATTTCATTCAGAACTATAAATGCATAAACAGAAAGTGCATGTTAAGATTTCTTCCATATATTAAAGTATGATGTGACAATATATTTTAATATAGTAAATTGCAGCAATATTAAGAACTTGCAAGAATGCAAAAACACATCAGTACTAAGAAGTTTATATATAGTAAATAAAAGTGCTTTCTGTTTGATACAATATGACATGAAATTGGAGATAGAGTGTGGTGAGCCGTTTCTGCGGACCATTACAATATGGCGCTGGCTGCCACTGTGGTCAGTGATAAACAACTCCTTATTAGGGAGAGTTGGCGCATTTTGAGATAACACCCCATGAGAAAGATCCACGTGGCAGCTTTGCATTGGGGCTTAGGATGCTTTATTAAGGCTAGGAGGCACGGGTGGAGGAGGAGAAGCTTGAAGATACATTTTGAATAAAGGCCTGAATAAACTGCTGAAAGAAGAATCCTGTGTTGCGTCTCCTTTGCCGGCCGGGGGTGGCAACAATAGAGTATTGGGAACTGTGCAGGGGGTGCTTTGGGAAGGCTGAGATCCATACATAGTCCTCATCACTTATGCAAAATGTAATTACAGGAACTTCTCATAGGCTGGTCCTATGAGAATACTATTGCAGTGTAGTGTGATTAAAATTCCTCTGAAGACTGTGGCTGGACCTCAGGAAGACTGACAGCCACCTGCTTGGAAATTGCAGGGAACAAAGGAGCATCCCAGGAGATTTCCAAAAGGAGGGGAGACACATGAAGGTCTAGATGTTAAGAAAAAACAGGAAAGGTTGAGCACTTGCCTAGTGTGTGTGAAGCATTGGGTTTGATTCTCAGAACCACATAAAAGTAAATTAAATAAAAGTCCATCAACAACTCAAAAAGATTTTAAAAAGACAAAGACAAAACAGGAAAAATGCACTCCTCACAGACATACCCACAAACCAGGTTTTACAAAGCAAGACTCAAATTAATTATTACTGTGTCTTGTACTAGCAGTGGAGGGTGGTTTGAAATTCAGCTGCTTCCTGGGTGAGATACTCTTTTAAGGAGCTACTGGAAATTGCATTTTTACCCATAGTAATGATGATGCCCAGGAACTCTAGTGAGTCCAGGATGTTTATTAATGTCACCAAATATAATGATAGGTAACAGAAGAAGATGAAAATCAGTCATATTAATAGATGATAAAATATTTGTTAATTTTACATGTAAGACTTTCAGTTAAGAAATATCTCAGTGTACTTGGAAGAAGGAGAATCAGAATATATAGTGGTCACAAAATTTTATGTGAGGATAGAAAGGCAGAGCTGTTAATAATTACACTGGAACCCTCTCAGGCAAAGAAGACAGTCTTACCCCAAGACAGTGTAGTAAGAGAAAGTGAGAGAAATAGGAGAAATAATATAGAAAATGAGAAAAAGTTAAGAAGCAAAATGCATGATATCCAAAGTAAAGGATCACACTGGCTATGGGAAGATGTTCCATAATCTGAGTCTCTTCTGGTGCACAGCGCCCCCAATTGGTATGCCATGGACTTGCTCCAGGACATCTTCTCTCCAGGGCACCTAGCATCTCCTCTACACTACGGAGCCATTTTTTTTCATAGCCACCTATATAAGAGGATATTCCATGGAATTCTAGAAGGACAATTACATGTTCATATTAAGAATTAAGTTATGGGATCAGATAGCTTCCCCCACCCTCTGTCTTAGAAGGAAGAGGCCCTATTCTAATTACAAACTCTCATACCCTGAGGACAAATAAGGACCACAAAAATTAGAGGTGTTTTCATTTCACTGGCCAAGAAGAAACTCCTCCGGGACTGTATGTGGAAGTCAGCTGGAACTGACCCCCAGGCTGTCGGCCCTGCAGCTGCCAGACCAGGCCTGCTCCACCCTTGCTGATTTGCATGTTTCCCCAGAGCCAATTTCTGCTTCTCAGAGTCCTCGTGAAAAGGCTGCTTGGTGAGCCTGGGCAGCAGGAGCCTCAGGCAGGGCCAGACTGAGCATGGGTGACCTGGCTGCACTCATCTGCCTTCTGCTGCTCTGGAGTCCAGGTGAGGAGGGAGCACAGGGGACAGCCTGAGGAATAGCCTCTTCTAATATGAGGGCTCTGTGCGTCAATGGCCCACAGTGCTCTCAGGTTACAGGACCAGGACAGCCAGGTCTGCTGGGGGAAATGGAGTTAAAACAGGAATGCTGTCTCTTTCTTCCCAGGTGCCAGTGGGAGCCCAGGGCTGACACAGTCACCAGACTCCCTGGGTGTGTCTCAAGAACAGAGCACCTCCATCACCTGCACTGCCAATAAGAGCATCAGTGACACTCTCACCTGGTACCAGCAGAGACCAGGCCAGGCTCCCAAGATTGTCATCTATGAAGCTGATAAGTGATAATCTGGCATCCCAGATGGGTTTGCTGGGGTATAGTCTCAGACTAAATTCACTCTCAAAATCAGCAGGGTAGACGCTGAGGTTGCTGCCAGCTCTAACTACCAGCAGAACTCTGCTTTCCCTCCCACATAGTCAACGCCCCATGCACAAACCCTCCTCCCAGGGATGGTACGGGGGGTCACATGGTGTCACCAACTGCCCTCTGCCAGGGGGCATGCTTAGAGGCACTGGGTTTGGTTGAAAGCACTGGCTGGGTTCATGGTAAAGGCCTGAAAGGGACATCAGACTTCTGAAAGCAGGCTGTTCCACTACCACCACCACGAGGGACACTGACCAGCAGCGCACACTCCACAGCCAGTGGCCAGGGACTGAGATTTGGAGATTGCTGGGTGTTGAAACCACACTAAGGGCTCAGGTGTCTGGTGTGACTGGCCTCTAGTAATCCTGTACAGATGTGGCTTTGGAGGTTCTCAGAGCTCAGCTTGCTTCCTGTGTCTGCAGGAGGAGATGGAAACTGACTCTGAGGCTCTGGCTACATAACTCCCACTCATGCCTTCATTTAAAGCCAGATGCAATTAAATCCAGAAAAGCACACGTGTTCCAGTAAGTGAATGTAAAGTGACCAGCTGGGCGAACATGAACTTCCTACACCCCTTAGCCACTGCCCCGTGGGGGATACAGGTGTTCCAGCCCCTCACAGGCCCTCCTGCTCCTCCCACTCACCCACCACCTCCGCTTCCCATCAACATAGGTCAGATCTCCTGGAACTTTCTGTCAGTGGACCTCCTGGACACTGCATTTGGCATCTTGCTCTTTTTAAAAAGTTAATTCATTTATTTGTTTCAATTAGTTATACATGACACTAGAATGTATTTATGCACTTTGCTACATATAGATGGGATATAATTTCTCATTTTTCTGAATGTGCACTTTGTAGAATCATATTGGATGCAGTTATATATATATATAAACATAGCACATTTTCTTTATCCATTTATCTATGGAAGGACACCTAGTTTGGTTCCATAGTTTAGCCATTGTGAATTGAGCTACTATAAACATTGATGTGGCTGCATCACTGCAGTATGCTGATTTTAAGTCCTTTGTATATAAATCGAGGAGTGGGATAGCTGGGTCAAATGGTAGTTCCACTCCAAGTTTTCTGAGGAACCTCCATACTGCTTTCCATAGTGGTTGCACCAGTTTGCAGTCCCATCAGCAATTTATGAGTGAACCTTTCTCCCCACATCCTCGCCAACATTTATTATGGCCTATATTCTTGATGATTGCCATTCTGACAGGAGTGAGATGAAATATTAGAGTAGTTCTGATTTGCATTTCTGTAATTGCTAGAGATGTTGAATACTTTTTCATATATTAGTTGATTGATTGTATTTCTTCTTCTGTGAAGTGTCTGTTCAATTCCTTAGCCCATTTATCTATTGGGTTATTTGTTTTTTGAGGTTAAGTTTTTTGAGTACTATATATATCCTAGAGATTAATGCTTTATCAGAAGTGCATATGGTAAAGATTTTCTCCCAACCTGTAGTCTCTCTCCTCACATTATTAATTATTTCCTTTGCTGAGAAGTTGTTTTCTAATTTGAATCAATATCATTTATTGATTCTTGATTTTACTTCTTGCACTTTAGGAGTCTTGTTAAGGAAGTCAGACCCTAGAGTGACATAGTGAAGATTTGGGCCTATTTCTCTTCCATTAGGCACAGGGTCTCTGTTCTAGTGTCTGTAAATTTGATCCACTTTGAGTTGATTTTTGTGCAGGGTGAGAGATAGAGGTTTAATTTCATATTGCTACATATGGATTTCCAGTTTTGCCAGTACCATTTGGTAAATAGGCCATTTTTCTCCAGTGAATGTTTTTGGCACTTTTGTCTAGTATAACATAACCGTTTTATGTGGGTTTGTCTCTGGGTCCTCTATTCTGTACCATTGCTCTACAAGTGTATTTTGATGCCAATAACATGCCATTTTTGTTACTGTAAATGTGTAGTATAGTTTAAGGTCTGGTATTGTGATACCTCCTGCTTCCCTTTTTTTTTGCTAAGGATTGCTTTAGCTATTCTGAGGCTCTTATTTTTCCAAATAAATTTAATGATTGCTTTTTCTATTTCTATGAAGAATGCCATTCAAATTTAATAGGAATTGCATGAAATCTGTATAACATTTTTGGTAATATGGGCATTTTGACAATATTAATTCTGCCTATCCAGGAGCAGGGGAGATCTTTCCATCTTCTGAGGTTTTCTTCAGTTACTTTCTTTAGTGTTTTGTAGTTTTTGTTGTAGAAGTCTTTCACCTCTTTTGTTAGATCGATTCCCAATTTTTTTAGGCTATTTTGAATGAGATAGTTTTCCTAATTTCTCTTTCAGTGGATTCATTGCTGATGTATAGGAATGCATTTGATTAATAGGTGTTGATTTTATATCCAGCTAGTTTGCTGAATTTATTTTTTAGTTCTAGAAGTTTTTTGGTGGAATTTTTTATATCTTCAGATATAGAATCAGGTCACCAGAAAATAGTGATAGTTTGAGTTCTTCTTTACCTATCTGTACACCTTTAATTTCTTTCTTTTGTCTAATTGCTGTGGCTGGAGTTTCAAGGAGGGAATGCTTTCAATTTTTCTCCATTTTGAATAATGCTGGCCTTGGGTTTAGCATAGATAGCTTTTACAATGCTGAGCTATGTTCCTACTATCACTAGTTTTTCAAGTGTTTTGAACATGAAGTTGTGCTGTATTTTTTCAAATGCTTTTTCTGAATCTGTTGAGATGATCATAAGATCCTTGTTTCTAAGTCTATTAATATGATGAATTACATTTATTCATTTCCATATGTTGAACCAACCCTGCATCCCTGGGATGAAGCCCATTTGATCATGGTGCACTATCTTTTTAATATGTTTTTGTATGTGATTTGCCAGAATTTTATTGAGAATTTTTGCATCTATGTTTATGAGGGATATTGATCTCAATTTTTCTTTCCTTGATGTGTCTTTGTCTGGTTTTGGTATCAGGGTCATATTAGCTTCATAGAATGAGTTTGGAAGAGTTCCCTCCTTTTCTATTTCATGGAATACTTTGAGAAGTATAGATGTTAATTCTACTTTAAAAGTATTGTAGAACTCAGCTGAGAATCCAACTGGTCCTGGGTTTTTCTTGGTTGGTAGGCTTTTCATGGCATTTTCTATTTCATTACTTAAAATTGATCTGTTTAAATCATGTATGACTCCTCATTCAGTTTGGGTAGGTCGTATGTCTCTAGAAATTTGTCAATGTCTTCAATATGTTTTATTTTATTGGAATATAAATTTTCAAAATAGTTTCTAAATATCTTCTGTATTTCAGACATGTTCATTGTGATATTTCCTTTTTAATTTTGTATTTTCATAATTTGAATTTTCTCTTCATTAGAATGGTGAGGGGTTTACCTATTTTATATATATATTTTTCAAAGAACCATTTTTTTTGCCAATTTTTTTCAATTATTTCTTTTGTTTCAATTTCAGCTCTGATTTAATTATTTTCTGTCTTCTACTGCTTTTGGGGTTGATTTGTTCTTCTTTTTTTAGGGCTTTTTTCTTTTAAAGAATGAACTTCATGCAATGAACTTTCCTCTTAGTGTCTCAGAGATTTTGATATACTGTATCAGTGTTCTCTTTTACCTCTAAGAATTTTTTATTTCATCCTTGATTTCTTCTACCATCCATTTATCATTCAATAGTGTATTATTTAGTCTCCATTTGTTACAATAGCTTGTATTTTTTATTTTATTATTTATTTCTAATTTCATTCCATTGTGTTCTAATAGAATGCAGGGTATTATCTCTGTTGTTTTGTATTTACCAAGAGTTATTTTGTGACATAATATATGGCCTATTTTAGAAAAGGAGCCATTTGCTGCTGTAAAGAAAGTATATTTGCTGGTTGATGGATAAAATATTCTATATATGTCTGTTAAGTCTAAATTATTGATTGTATCATTTAGTTTTATAATTTCCTTATTTAGTTTTTGTTTGGGAGATCTGTCCAGTAGTGAGAGAACTGTGTTAAAGTCACCCAGTATTATTGTATTGTGGTTTATTTGGTTCTTGAAATTGAGAAGGGTTTGTTTGATGTACATAGATGTTCCATTGTTTAGGGCATAAATATCCATAACTTTTATGTTCTGCTTATATACTTTCCTTAAGAAGTATGAAATGTCCTCCTTTATCTCTTCTGATTAACTTTGGTTTGAAGTCTACTTTATCTGATATGAAGATGGAAACCTCTGCTTGTTGACATAATCCATATAAATGATAAGTTTTCCACATCCTTTCACCTTCAGCCTGTGGATGTCTTTGCCATGAGGTGAGTCTCTTGAAGACAGGATATTGCTGGGTCTAGCTATTTAATCCAATCTACTAGTCTATGTCTTTTGATTGATGAGTTTAGGCTGTTAACATTCAAGGTTATTACTGAGATATGGTTTGTATGCTTTGTCATTTTGATTTATTTCTGGTTTTTGATTTGTCTTAGTTTCTCATTTCTTTGGATGTCCCTTTAGTGTAGATCCTCCCTTTGTTGGTTTTCACTTTTTTTCTTCACTTCATCCTCATTGAATATTTTGTTGAGAATGCTCTCTAGGGTAGGCTTTCTTATTGTGAATTCTTTTAATATATATATTTTTATCATGGAAGGTTTTCATTTCATCTTCAAACCTGAAACTTAATTTTGCTGGCCACAAATGCTGCTGCCATACCCGGAGGTCTCTTCTCTGGGCACCTTCTTGGCTACCTTAGATGCTACTCTGTGGTCACTGTCGCTGAACCCAAGGTATCCTGTCAATAAACTCCACCTGCACAGCTATTCCATCACTGCTGCCTTTGATTCTACTGCTGCTAGCCTGAGGTCACCTGGATATCTTCTTTCTGGGTGATGCTGCCCTTACAGCTGCAACCCTCTGTTGCTGCCCCAGATTCACCTGAAGCTGACACTGCTTCTGACCCCAGAGATTGCCTGGTGATGCTGACCCCAAAGCTTCAGTTGCAGCTACCACTGATGCTGACAACAACTACCACCCTACTGCTGCTACAATGGCCTAGAGGACTGTTATAGGGAGACTCCAGGTTTGGTTGCACATGGCTACAGTGATTTTGGGACACCAGCCAGGGCCTGGGATCTGGGTGTTACCAGCACAAGAGCCTCTGTCTTGGGACTCCAGTTGGGACTGCAGGTCCAATGTGGGGGTGCCTGTGGGTTTGGAGGAGCCTGGGGTCTTCCTGCTAAGAGTGGTGGTGGCCCTTACTTGCTGCTGCATCTCAGGGTTGCTCTTTTTCATGAGTGTATCCCTGGTGGCCTCTCTGCAAAAAGGAGCAGCACTGAGATCTTGGGCAAGCAGGTGACTGAGCCTGAGGTATCTGAAGCCCAGATTGGTGGAATAGTGACTGGGTTTTCAATGGCTGATGTGGTTTGGTGATTTTGAGAGATGTCAGAGACAGGGCTGAGACATTGTTGAACACTGACAGAGACAGGTCGACTTTCCAGCAAAATTTATTTTATTTTTTGATTCATTAATATCTCTACCATATTTAGAACAGATTTTTTAAGCACCAGTGTGTGGAGGACAATGATATATGAAAGGTGTTTTGTATTTTCATTGTATTCTTATGTCTTTAATTTTTTGTCTTTGTTCCTATTCTTCTACTCTCTTGTCTGTTTTCTTTCTAACTTTTCTCCAACCAATAGCCAATCTCTATCAACTCCTCTTCCTTTCTTTCTGTGAATTTTTACTTCTAGATTCTCTCTTCCTTTCTCTCAAATATTGTGTACTACACTACCTCTGTTCTCTCATTCACCATTTGAAATTGTAAACCATTTTAACAAATTTCCTATTTATACTATAGATAGTTATTGAACTCATCATTTTGGTTTAATGCTAGAAAGCAGTAGACACCTTAGTGGGAGTATTAGGTTTAAGGATATATATTATCTACATTGGGGGTGCTGTTGATATTGGTCTCATCATTAAAAGTGAGGCACTAGAAACTTTCAGGATCACTACAGGTCTACAGGGTAGAAATTTATGCTGCCTTAAATCCATACTTCTAGATGGCAAAACACACTAACAACATATAAAAATAAAAGGGGGAATAAAGTGTCCCAAACAAACCAAGATGCTTCAACAACAGATGCCACTGATAAAACAGTAGAATAATGTCTAAGAAGGAGTTCAGATTGTACACAGTTAAATTGACATGTGAAGTAAAGAATAGTATAAGGAGTGAAATCAAAGCAAATATACAGGAAGTGAAAAATCAATAAAGAGTTAGAGATTGTGGGGAAAAAATCAGAAATCCTCAAAATGAAGGAATCAGTAAACCAAATTATAAATTCAATAGAAAGCATCACCAACAGACTAGACCACTTGGAACACAGAACCACAGACAATGAAGACAAAATATATAATCTTGAAAGTAGGGTTGACTGTGCAGAAAAGTTGGTAAGAAGCCATGAAAAGAACATCCAAGAATTATGGGATAACATGAAAAGACTAAATTTAAGAGAGGTATCAGAATAGATGAAAGAGCAGAGATACAAACCAAAGGAATGCACAATCTTTTCAAAGATATAATAGCAGAAAATTTCCCATACCTAAATAATAGAATGGAAAATCAAATACAAGAGGCTTACAGGACCCAAACTATACAAAATTATAGCAGACCCACACCAAGACACATTACAATGAGAGTGACTAACACAGAATAAAGATAAAATCTTAAAGGCTGTGAGAGGAAAATTAAAATTTCATATAGGGAGAAACTAATTTGGATTTCAACTGATTTCTCAAACCAGATCCTCAAAGCTAGGCAGTCCTGGAATGATATATTTCAAGCTCTGAAAGAAAATTAATGCCATCCAAGAATTTTATATCTGACATCTTGCTCTTTTTGATAAACATGTTCTTCAAAATTCACCTGTGTGGTGGGTATGGTAGAAGTTTGTTCCCTTTAACTAAGGATAATTTCCTATTATATGAACATGTCAGTCAATCTTCATGTTAACAAGTTGGCATAGGTTTGAGACTGTTGTTAATGTTTTAGGGACATTCTTGCAACATCCTTTATAGACGTGTGCATTCACTTGTCTTGAGTATATTCCTAGGTATGAAAGTGGTGAGTCAGAGTTTTCCTGTGCAGTTTAGCTTCAGTGAACACTAAAATAATAGAGTGATGTTTTCTAAAATAGTGAGCATGTTTGCAGTCTACCAACCTGTACCATACAGAAAGGTACTAGTTGCTATAAAACTTCCTGAATAATATTTGATATTGTTAATTTTGTGAAATTGTATCCATATTGGTACATCTTAAAATGGTATTTATTTGATGAGCAATGAAATTGAGCATTTTGATATTTTCCCTTAGGAACAGCTAGTGATCAAATCAAATCATTCTCACCTTTATGCTTTCCTCCATTTTGATATTTTCCCTTAGGAACACAGCACACTTCTGGGTGTGACTGTGAAGGTATTTCAAGAAATTATTGGCAAGTTGAGGGAAGTGAGTCAAAGACTCAGCCTGAATGTGAGCAAAATAGTAGGAGAGACCACCATCTCTTCTCTCTCCACTTCCCCACTTGACCAAGTGCGCTGACCCACTTGACCACTGTTCCCTGTGAGTGCCAAATACTAGGTTTCTTAGATTTTGAATGTGAACTTGCACCAGTGAACCTTCAGGGACTTTCAGACCTAAGGATACAAACAGGGAGCATATGGTGCATTTTCTACCCCACAACCCCCACCTTCTTGTACTGAGTAACTACCAGTTTCCTTGGTTCTCCTGAGTGAAAATAGTCATTGGTGAACATTTCAGCCTATGTGACCTTGTGACTGAATCTATTTTTCTACTATACCTAAATATTAGAGATATGTATATAGACATGTACTTGTGTGCATGTATATATGTATGTGTTCTGTTTCTCTGGAGAACTTGTACACTGATAAAAAATTCTTTCTAAGATATATATAAAACCCAAAGAACTTAAAAACATCATACCACAGGGACACAGCCACATCAATGTTTATAGAAGCACAATTCATAATAGCTAAATTGTGGAACCAATCTTGATGCCCTTCAGTAGATAAATGGATAAAGAAAATGTGGTGTGTATACACAATGGAATATTACTCAGAAATAAAAGAGAATTAACATTCTTTAGTCCAGTCCAGGTGACAGCAAAATTGACTATCACAGCTAGAAATATGCATTGGAATATCTTCTCTAAGTTGATATCTTGCCAGTTTGCTTTCTGTTTTTGAATTTTAATATATTTTTTGAAAAACAAATCAAACATTTGCATTCATGAGTTCTGCATCTTTGGATTCAATCAATAATAAATTGAACATATTTCAGAAAAAAATGTATCTGTACTGAATATAACAGACTCTTTCCATGACATTATTCTCTAAATAATATAGTAGAACAAAACCACATAAAGAGATGATTTAAAGCATATGAGGGATGGAATTTTCTACATCAGACTAATTAGTCCATCAGCTTTAAATTCACTGTCATAGAAAGTCTCAATTCACATACCACATGCCTGTAATCCCAGCAGCTCAGGAGGTTGAGGCAGGAGGATGGAGTTCAAAGACAGCCTCAGCAAAAGTGAGGCGCTAAGCAACTCATGAGACCCTGTCTCTAAATAAAATCAAAATAGGAGTGGGGATGTGGCTCTGTGGTTAAGTGCCCCTGAATTCAATCCCTGGAATAGAGACTTCCTCCTCTGAAAACTCATGAGCCCAGTCTTTACTGTCCACAGTTCCATCGGCATTCTGGTCTGTGAGTTTTCATCAGAATCACCCATTAAACTCTGCTCACAACAACCTAAAGATTTTCCAACTTGCATTCCTAATCTTTTCAAAATTGTGCCCACAAGTTCCAGAAAGAATCTGAAACATGTGGTTAGGTTAGTTACAGCAACCACGGTACTTCTTGGTATGAATTTTTGTTTTAGTCAAATTTTTAAAATACCAGAGAAGAAAACACAGAGGAGGAAAAGTATATTTTGGCTCATGGATTCAGATGTCTCTGACTACAGATGGCTGACTCCATAGCACTGAGGACATCATGGTGGAAAGACATAGAGGAGGAAAGCAGCTCAGGACATGGCAACAAGCAAGCAGAGAGAGTTCCTCCAACCAGGGACAAAATGTAAACCCAAAGAGACACCCTCAGTGACCTACCTCCTTCAGTTACACCTTGTCTACCTACAGTTGCCACCATTTAATCTGCATTGGTGGATTCATTCACTGACTAGGATAAAACTTTCATAATCCCATCATTTCACCTGGAATATCCTGGAACAACATTTTTCAAACACTGAAAGATAATGGGTGCCAACCAAGAATATTGTATCCAGCAAAACTAAGCTTCAGGTTTGACAATGAAATAAAAATCTTCCATGATAAACAAAAGTTAAAAGAATTCACAGCCAGAAAACCAACACTGCAAAGCATTTTGAGCAAAACACTACACGAAGAGGAAATGAAAAACAACAACAAAAACTAACAATGGGAAGTACCTCAGTAAAGAGGTGGGGGATAAAAAACTAATCAAAGAGAAAAAACAAGCCAAAATTTTTAAAAAATAATTAAATAAATAAACAAACATTATTGGAAGTACAAAGCGTATTCAATAGTAACCCTAAAAGTTAATGGCTTAAACTCACCAATTAAGCAACATAGGCTAGTAACCTGGAATAAAAAAGCAGATCCAACAATATGCTGCCTTCAGGAGACTCATCTGATAGGAAAAGACATACACAGGCTGAAGGTGAAGGGTTGGGAAAAATCATACAACACACATGGACCTTGGAAGCAAGCAGGTGTGGCTATACTCATATCAAATAAAATCGACTTCAAGTCTAAATTAATCAAAAGGGATAAAGAAGGACACTATATATTGCTAAAGGGAACCATTCACCAATAAGACATAACAATTATCAATTTATATGCCCCAAACAATGGTGCTGCTGTGTTCATAAAACAAACTCTCCTCAAGTTCAAGGGACAAATTGACTACAACACAATAATTATGGGTGACTTCAACACACCTCTCTCACCACTGGACAGATATTCCAAACAAAAGTTGAATAAAGAAACTATAGAACTCAATTACACAATTAATAACCTAGACTTAACTGACTTATATAGAATATATCAACCATTAGCAAGCAGATATACTTTTTTCTCAGCAGCACATGGATACTTCTCAAAAATAGACCATATATTATGCCATAGGGTAACTCTTAGCAATTATAAAGGAGTAGAGATAATACCATGCATCTTTTCTGATCATAATGGAATGAAATTGAAAATCAACAATAAAAGAAGGAGGGAAAAATCCTTCATCCCTTGGAGATTGAACAATATGTTACTGAATGATCAATGGGTTACAGTAGACATCAAGGAGGAAATTAAAAAATTCATAGAGACAAATGAAAACACAGACACAACATATCAGAATCTATGGGACACAATGAAAGCAGTTGTAAGAGGAAAATTCATTGCTTGTAGTTCATTCCTCAGAAAAAGGAAAAACCAACAAATAAATTATCTCACACTTCATCTCAAAGCCCTTGAAAACGAAGAGCAAAGTAACAGCAAATGTAGTAGAAGGCAAGAAATAATTAAAATCACAGCTGAAATCAATGCAATTGAAACAAAAGAAACAACTGAAAAAATTGACAAAACTAAAAGTTATTTTTTCAAAAATAAATAAGATTGACAGACCCTTAGCCATGCTAACAAAGAGAAGAAGAGAGGGAACTCAAATTACTAGCATACAGGATCAAAAAGGCAATATCACAATATACAGATAATAACTAGAAATTATTTTAAAATCTTATATGCCAATAAAATAAAATATAGTGAAGGCATCAATAAATTTCTTAAGTCATATGATTTGCCCAGATTGAGTCAGGAGGATATACACAAGTTAAACAGAATAATATCAATTGAGGAAATAGAAGAAGCTATCAAAAGATTACCAATCAAGAAAAGCCCAGGACTGGATGGGTATACAGCAGAGTTTTACAAAACCTTTAAAGAAGAACTAATACCAATACTTTTAAAGCTATTTCACAAAACAGAAAAAGAGGGAGTACTTCCAAATTCATTCTACTAGGCCAACATCACCCTGATTCCTAAACCAGATAAACACACTTCAAAGAAAGAAAACTACAGACCAATATCTCTAATGAACATAGATGCAAAAATCCTCAATAAAATTCTGGCAAATCGGATACAAAAACATCAAAAAGATTGTGCACCATGATCAAGTAGGATTCATACCTGGGATGCAAGGCTGGTTCAATATACGGAAATCAATAAATGTAATCCACCACATTAATAGACTTAAAGATAAGAACCATATGAACATCTCAAGAGATGCTGAAAAAGCATTCAACAAAATACAGCATCCCTTTATGTTCAAAACATTAGAAAAACTAGAGATAACAGGAACTTACCTCAACATTGTAAAAGCTATTTATGCTAAGGCTCAGGCTAGCATCATTCTAAATGGAGAAAAAATGAAGACATTCCCTCTAAAATCTGGAACAAGACAGGGATGCCCTCTCTCACACTCCTATTCAACATAGTTCTCGAAACACTGGCCAGAGCAATTAGACAGATGAAAGAAATTAAAGGCATAAAAACAGGAGAAGAAGAACTGAAATTAGCACCATTTGTGGATGACATGATCCTATACCTAATGGACCCAAAATGTTCTACCAAGAAACTTCTAGAACTAGTAAATGAATTTAGCAAAGTGGCAGGATATAAAATCAACACTCAAGTCTAAGGCATTCCTGTATATCAGTGACAAACCCTCTGAAAGGGAAATCAGACAACCACCCCCTTCACAATATCCTCAAAAAAAAAAAATACTTAGGAATCAACCTAACAAAAGAGGTGAAAGACCTTTACAATGAAAACTACAGAACCCTAAAGAGAGAAATAGAAGAAGACCTTAGAAGATGGAAAGACATACCTTGTTCATGGATAGACAGAATTAATATCATTAAAATGGTCACATTACCAAAAGTACCCTATAGGTTTAATGCAATGCCAATCAAAAGACCACAGCATTCCTCACAGAAATAGAAAAAGCAATCATGAAATTCATATGGAGAAATAAAAGACCCAGAATAGCTAAAGCAATTCTAAGCAGGAAGTGTGAATCAGGAGGTATAGCAACACCAGATTTCAAACTGTACTACAGAGCAATAGTAACAAAAACAGCATGGTACTGGTACCAAAACAGGCAGGTGGACCAATGGTACAGAATAGAGGACACAGAGACCAATCAACAAAATTACAACCATCTTATATTTGATAAAGGGGCTAAAAGCATGCAATGGAGGGAGGATAGCATCTTCAACAAATGGTACAGGGAAAACTGGAAATCCATATGCAACAAAATGAAATTGAATCCCTTTCTCTCACCATGCACAAAAATTAACTCAAAATGGATCAAGGAGCTAGGAATGAAACAAGAGACTCTGCATCTAACAGAAGAAAAAGTTGGCCCTAGTCTCCATCTTGTGGGGACGGGCTCCAAATCTTTCATAGGACACCTGTAGCACAAGAGTTAAAATTAAGAATCAACAAATGGGATGTATTCAAACTAAAAAGCTTTTTTCTCAGCAAGAGAATAAGTGAGGTAAATAGGGAGCCTATACCTGGGAACAAATTTTTACCCCTCACACTTCAGATAGAGCACTAATCTCCAGAATATACAAAGAACTCAAAAAGTTATAAAACAAACAAACAAACAAAAAACATAACCCAATCAACAAATGGGCCAATGATCTAAACAGACACTTCTCAGAGGAGGACATACAATCAATAAACAAATACACAAAAAAGTGGTCACCATCTCTAGCAGTCAGAGAAATGCAAATTAAAATCACTCTAAGATACCATCTCACTCCAGTCAGAATGGCAGCCATTATGAAGTTAAACAACAACAAGTGCTGGCGAGGATGTGGGGAAAAGGGTACAATTGTACATTACCGGTGGGACTGCAAATTGGTGCAGCCAATTTGGAGGGCAGTATGGAGTTTCCCTGGAAAGCTGGGAATGGAACCACCATTTGACCCAGCTATTCCCCTTCTCGGACTATACCCAAAAGACCTAAAAAGAGCATACTACAGGGACATAGGTACATCAATGTTCATAGCAGCACAATTCACAATAGATAGATTGTGGAACCAACCTAGATGCCCTTCAACAGATGAATGGATAAAAAATGTGGCATTTATACACAATGGAATATTACTCAGCACTAAAAAATAACAAATCGTGGAATTTGCAGGGAAATGGATGGCATTAGAGCAGATTATGTTAAGCAAAGTTAGCCAATCCCTAAAAAAAATGCCAAATATCTTCTCTGATATAAGGGAGGTGGCTCAAAACAGAGTAGGGAGGAAGACCATGAGAAGAAGATTACCATGAAATAAGGAAAAGAGATGGTAGGGAATGGGAGGGAGAAGGGGAATTGCATGGAAGATGGAAGGAGACCCTCATGGTTACACAAAATACATATACGCTAGTGTGAGGGGGAAGGGAAGAAAATAAAAAGAAAGAGATAAGTGTCACAGCAGAATGGGTAGAGAAAGGTGATGGGAGGGGAGGGGAGGGGGGATAGGGAGGACAGCAGAATACAACTGACACTAAGATTGCTGTATGTATACACATGGATGTATAACCAGTGTGATCCTGCAATTTGTATATGTGGAAAATTGAGAATTCATAACTTATTTGAATCAAATGTATGATATGTCAAGATCATTGTAATGTCTTGAACAACTAATGATATAAAAAGAATATTTGGAGTTCCAGAAAGAGAGAGCAGAAAAAAATGGGCAGAAAGAACATTCAAACACATGTTGTTTGAAAAACCAAAATAATTAGTAATCATCAGAAGGGTTTAAAATAAATAGAATGTAATCCTGGATAGAAATATGAAGCTGGAAAGAGGACACATATGTATAAATGAGGATTAGCCTTGGCTGCATGTAAGAGCCAGAGCAATATCATGTAATTTGAGGTGCATACATAAGAGCAATGTGAGAGAAATTAACAAAAAGGGGATGTGATTGGAATTAAAGGACCTAGTAGTTTTAGAAAACAGGCATCATGTGATGTTAGGTAGGTAAGGAAATCTCTTGTAAGTGAATCCGTAATTACCTATTTAATGTAACAGAAGTTTGACACCATGAATGTACAGTGCACAGCATAATTTAAATCTGTGAAGATTTAAATCTGATGTGCTCATAAATTGCATGTGGTTGTGTACATTGGAAAAAAAATATCATGAAAAGTGTTTGCTATGCCCAAGTTTTATAAGAGCATCAGTAAATTCCAAGGATTATAACCAAGATATACAAGTGAATATGTCCACAAAGAGATACGTAGATGACTGTGCATAAAAAATCTAACTTTATGGCCGATTTTTGGATACAATCTAACTGACTTAACTACAAATGTATAGATTGTGGAATATTCACAGAACAACTGTATAAAACAACTATAACATTTACTATTTTGCAGCAGGAATCCACTGTATCTCAAACAGAAAGATAAGGGAAAGATGCTAGAAACGAAAGTATGCTTACTTCAGTGTACATGATGTTCCAATCCAGGAACAAGAAAACTATTCGACAATCTGCAGAGTAACAATTTCCTTGCTAGAGGTTAGAGACAAATGTTGACTTGGAAGACATACAAAGGAAGTTTGGAGAGCTCTATATCTTGATCTGAAAGATGAATATACAAAAAATGCTTGTTTGTACAATTCATATTTCTTCAATTTATACAGTGTGCCTTTTCTGTGTTTGAAGACCAAACTATGCCCTTATGTTATATGAACATCTACTAAAGGTGGCATATTTACAGACATACTACTTTTAAAGAAGTATAAAATGTACCCAGAAAAATGCTAAAAGCCTTGAAAACTGGGAGAGGAAATAGTTCAGTAAAACTATATTTCAAATAATTAGAAGTATAAATATAAGATGTGTGTATAAATTATATGTATAAATATAAGAGACTATAACAGGAGACATGCAATGTTTGAAATATCTGTTGAAGAAGACACAACAGTTGCTCTAAATAGTGGAAGACTGTTTAGCTGGAGCAGAAAGCTGGAGACCTATCAGAATGAGGTGAAATACAACATGAAAAAAATCATTAGAAAGTTCAAGACTTGATAGAATTATGAAAATTCTACAAGGTATGAGATTGACATATGGAGAGGATATTGAGAATGCTAAGGAGAAATGAGTCAAAAGGAACAAAAAGAATTAGCAATTTCATACATGTGACTTACAAATACTTTCTCCCATTCAGTGGGTTGCCTTTTCACTCTGTTGATAAGAGTTTTTGAGACTCTCTGATGCACGTATGTTTTTAACTAATTTTTACTCTTAATGATGCTGGTTTTAGTGTCAATCCAAGAAATAACTGCCAAATCCAATGTCATGAAACATTTCCCTGTATTTTCTTTTTCAGTTTTTGCTCTTACTCTTAGGTCAATGATTTTTTTGTATGATTTTGAGTTATTTGTTTATTCATGGATCAAGTTAAGTATTCAACTTAATTCATTTTTAGTATCTGATTTTCCCTACACACTTTACTGAAAAGATTGTCCTCTCTCCCATTCAACTGTGTCCCTGGCTGAGCATCATTAAACCTTAAATGTGAAGTTTTCTTTGTGAACTCTGGATCTTACAGCTGGGTGTCTGTGTTTTGCCAATACTGTGAAGATGGAATCTTTTAATTTTTAATTTGTTTTATTGATGTATAATTCACAAGTATATTTTTTGGTCATTTTCATAATTTTCAGTTGGATTAATGATTTTTGTTTTGCTTTCTTTTTTGTTGTCTATGTAGTTGTGTTAGATCCTCATATATTTTGGATATTAACCCATTATTAGTTATATGGTTTACAAATATTTTCTACCATTCCATGGGCTGTCCTTTTATTCTGTCAATAGCTTCTTTTCTGTGATGAAGCATCCTAGGTTGCTGCAGTCCCATTTGGTTATATTTTGGAGAGAGAGAGAGACAGAGAGAGAGAGAGAGAATTTTTTAATATTTATTTTTTTAGTTTTCGGCAGACACATCTTTGTTTGTGTGTGGTGCTGAGGATCGAACCCAGGCCGAACGCATGCCAGGCGAGCGCACTACCACTTGAGCCACATCCCCAGCCCCTCATTTGCTTATTTTTGATTTTGTTATTTTACCTTTTGATGTGACATAAAAAACAATTATTACTAATGCCAACATGAAGGAGACTTCCCACATGCTTTCTCTAGGAGCATGCCTGCTTATGTTATTTTATATGTATTGCTGATTCTTCATAATTATTTTGCTTGGAGGTGTTTTGATGAGCCAGCGTTCAAATATCTAGATCCTCTGAAGGTTGAAGGTAGTTGACACTTTGAAATGCATTTCAACACTGGGTTATTCTTAGCTCTTGAACAGAAAACACAAGGGAAAGTGAAGTTCACTACTGTGAGGTCTGCTTCCTTAAGGCGGAGGGCTACCCTCCAGCAGTTGTGCTGCATTGATTGTTGTCATAAGACAAAAATTAGGCACTAAATAATTCATTCATTTCTTGTATCTTTCTTGCTCTTAATTTTTGTTTTTTTCTTACTATGGAAAAAAAGGAAGGAAACATTTGATTGACAAATAATATTAAATGGATGAATTTTATCTTAAGTTTTCTGAGTATCTTGAATTTCCCTTATTGAAAATTCATACAACTCTTTTGTAGATTCTTGGACTTCAGTATGAAAGGAGAAGGAATAAGTATGAAACTGTTCATGTTACAGTCTCAATGTCTTATCTAAAATAAAAAAGCAAAACCTTTTTCTTTTATCTTCTTGGTATATTCTATAAATTTTTATGAGGAAAACTTAAAAGAAGCTTTAAGTACAGTTTAAAACATTGAAATTCACAGTCTTCAAAATCTTTTTGGGTTCTCTATTCCTCATCTCACAAGTGAACCATATTTATAGACACCTTCTTTGGAGGACAGAGGCCTGTGTCCTCAAAAATGTAAACTGACATGGAATCTTAGGAGACCAGGAAGAGAACTTGTAAGACACTGAATAATTAGGTAGTAAATGGAATATTGCTTCACTGCAGTTTGGTGTGGGTGAGCTAGGCTTAGCAGAGAGATTAATATCTACAGAAGAAAATCCATATTCTTTCCATGATGTCTAACCTTAAAGGTAAATATTATTTTTTGTCAATTATCTGTTCGAGCCTTGTTAAAGAGTCTTTGTTTGGTACATTTTCCCAAAATATATTAAAAACAATCTTCATTTTTGTGAAATCATGTGTACAATTTCATTTGTTTGTTTGTTTTAGCGATTGAATATAACTTTGGGTTAAATTATCTAAGATTACTTTGTGGTTCTAACTCATCTTTCCATTTCCCAGGATTTGTTTTTTTCTTCCAGGATTGTGACTCTCCTTTTTATGTAGAAGCCATTTTCCATGACCTGTTGAATTCAATATTAAGTGTATCGATAACAAATGATAAAAGGTGAAGTTGCTTCACTATTGAGGTGACTAGCCACATGGTAGAATGATCCCTGAGCAGGCACCGTTTTTAAATGAAGGCCTAGGAAAATGTCAGTGCTGGCACAGGGTGCCCCAAGACACTACTGCCTAGGATGCAATTGTTGTTCTTTTCTTACAGGGAATCTCCCTTGCATCTTGATTTAAGGCTGTTGCTCCCCAGACAGGCCAGAGGAGAGATGAGTGACCTCACACAGTGACAAGGAGCAGAATCCTGAAGGACCTGGTTCTGCAGGATCAGATAGAATGTAAGACTGTTACCAGAGTTTTTCTTAACACCACTTATTTAAAAAACTTTTTTTCTTTGATTTTTCATTCTGTACCAGTAAATTGAGAAGTTCTTTTACTAATAAACACCTGTGGGTTATCTGGTATTTGTTAAGGAAGTTATGATGGGAAATACATCAAATCGTAACAACTCACCACAAGGAATTTCATATCTATTACCTAAGGCATGGAATTATATCTTCTTTTCCTCTTACTTAAATGGGGCTTTCAGCTTTCGATGTGCAAGAGACAGACTCATGCTTTTATCCTTTTCATGACCTTCAAAAGAATGCTTTTGTGGATTTTAGGTCCCATGGAAAGCAGCTTCCAAAACCTGCATCTAACATTCTCCAGCACTGTAGCTGGGATGCAGATGAAAGAATCTTCAACTGGCTCAAGACCACCTTTGCATCTGGAGGCTTCCCCCATCAGACTTGTGGGTATGAGAGCTGTGTCCTTTTCCACATTACCTGGGAACAAAACAAGCTGGACAGCATTCAGCTCTCAGATTAATCCTAGACACCCTGCACTGTCTGGGACTTGCTGTCTTAGAGTGGCAGCTCCAAAATCATGTGACCATGTTCTAATCAGGTTCTGTCACATGGTTCTTCCATATTTCCACAAACAAACTGATCTTAATCTGTATCTATGTACCAGCAAGAGATGTTTTATGTCACCTTGTACACAGAGGAGGGCCTGTCCTGCTGTCTCCTCCCACTTCATCCAGCAGGTTGTCTCACCCCACTGCACCCACCATGGGATTTGCATACTGTCCCACAGGAAGGCTCTTTCTTACAAATCTGAGAAAACGCTCAGCTCTAATCTGGCCTTGGCTCACCAGGGCTGCTCAACTTAACCTTCTGCTGTGCCCTGCTCAGCTCCTGGGGCTGCTGATGCTCTGGGTCCCTGCTGAGGCCGAGGGATTTAGGAAAGGAGAATGGGGTAGAAGGGTCCCATTTCTTGTCATATTTATTCTTTCCTTGCAGTAGAGGCAAGTATTTTGTGTTCCATGGAATGGTATTTCATACTTTTCCTGTTAGAATTAGGATCCACTTAACAATGACCAATGCCCTAATGGAGATCTTGGATAACACAGAACACATTGTGACTTATATATAAAATAGCAAATTATTTCTTACAGGTTTATGTTTTCTTGGTATGAATCAGAAAATTATTTGATATTTTTAGCATTAGCATCCACTCAACAATAACCAGTGTTCTAATGAAAATCATGAATAACAAATAGCACTTTGTGACTTATATATAAAATAGCAAATTATTTTTGTAGGTTTATTTTTTCCTGGCATGCATCAGAAAATATTGAAATAAGTAGCAGACTGAAAATAATGAATATTGATCACAGTATTGGTATGTAACCTTGCTTTTCTGTCATCATTTCAGGATCCAGTGGCAATGTTGTTATGACCCAGACTCCTGTCTCCAAGCCTGTCACCCCTGGAAAGCCCCCTGCCATCTCCTACATAGTAATGGAAACACCTATTTGTGTTAGTTTCTTCAGAAGCCAGGCAAGTCTCCAAAGCTTCTCATCTACAAAGTTTCCAACCAATTCTCTAGGGTCCCAGATGAGTTCAGCGTTAGTGGGTCAGGGACAGATTTTGCACTGAGAATCAGCAGGGAGGAGGCTGAGGATGCTGGAGTGTATTACTGCAGGCAAGGTACACAAGCTCCTCCCACAGTGTGCAGCCCCAAACAAAAATCTCTTTGCTATGGTGACTCAGCAAATATACTTTATGTCCCCAACAGGAAGCAGGATCTGAGGTTTCTATTACTGCGTTCTTTCTATCACACTGTGTTCTGACATGTGACTGATATGGCCCCGTATTATATCAGATGCAAATTTGGAACACTACTTTAAACAGATCTGTTGAAAGCTATATGTGCTGCTTGTCTAACAACAGTTTTTTTTTTTTTTTTTGAGTCTGCGTGAGAGGAAGATGCTGAGGAACTCAGGGAACAGGCTGACAGCTCATGATTCACATATTCAGGCTTCTTCCTCATTTGCCCACATTTGTTGAGAAATTACTCCACATGACAAGCAGGTCATTGGTGCAGATCAATGGAACAGGAGTCCAGTACCTGCTGGAAATGAATGGTGGGCTGTTATTTTTCACATATTTAGTAATATTCAGAAATTCCATTTTCTCACTGACCTAATTTCCCACATCCACTTTACCATCTACCCTTTTGATGAACATGTTTAGGAAATCATATGATATACCAACCCTTAGAGAAGGAAGAAGTGGATTATTTATAGCAATGTTTGCCTTTTGAGCACAATCAAGGCAGATATAGATCCTAATCCAACATATTTTATTTGCCCCAGTTACTGTTCACTGATTGAAAAGGCAGTTCACCCCATTCTTATTGTGAGTTTTGAAAATAAAGGGCAGAAACTGAATAATGAAGAACAAGTATACACCATGTAGCACAGGAAAGATAGAGGTTTTTATTTTTTACCTCAAATTTTAGGAATTTTATAAATATCTTCAACAGTTTTCAAGATGAGAATTTTAATCTTTTGCTAAAAGAAAATATAAAAGTGGATTATTTTCATGACATCATCATTACATGGAATTGAATTTGATTTTATTTTACTTGTAAATGGATACAGATGGTTTGCTTTCAACAGGTCTATTTGAAGAAGTGCTCCAAATTTACATCTGATGTAACAATGGGTCATTTCAGTCACATGTCAGAACACAGTGTGATACACACAATGCAGCGATAGAAACCTAAGATCCTGCTTCCCATTGGGGAACAGAAAGTATATTTGAAATGATTTTATATCAAGAGTTTGGATCATGGCAAGTCCATTTAAAATCCTAATGGTTCATATCCATTAGGTTTAAAAATTGTGTAAGGGTATCTGTATGAATTTCTTGTGAAATGTTAGTCTTCTCTCCTTAACTTGTTCCACAAATCATTTGCATTTCCTACAGAATCATGCCCAGTGACAGATGGAAGAAGATCAGCTTCAAGAATGTGAAAGAGAGCTGGGGATGTGGCTCAAAGGAAGAACGCTCACCTTGAATGTGGAAGGCACTGAGTTCGATCCTCAGCACCACATAAAGATAAAATAAAGATATCGTGTCTAGCTACAAATAAAAGTATTTTTAAAAATGTGAAAGAATGAATCCACAGTCAAGACACTGGGTCCACAGACCCAAAATCCCACACGTTGTTGTGACATCTACCTGCCATGAGAATGCGAACAAACTTGACTTTTAAAATAAAGCCCAGAGGCCAGATCTCAGAAGTCCTGAGGAAGTATCTATGTCCTGCCCAGGAGGGACCCTAAATCTTGGGAGCTGTGCCCAGCTCAGGCCCAGGACTGCTGGGGCTCTGTACTCACTGGGCCAAGTCTCCCCATCAGCAATTTATGAGCATTTTTAAATTTCACTTTGTGATCTGCAATGACCACAACCTGGCAATGATGACAGTTCCCTGAGGACTCATGGAGTGGGGTCAGAACTAAGGGTCAGCAGTGGGCCAGAATGTGTGAGAGGGCAAGGCCACAGCTCTGAGGACTGTGCAGCCCTGTGTGCAGTGAGGGTGACTTGCCTCGTGAATTCAGAGGAGGCGCCACTGAGTGATGTGCCCTCACATGGGGTCCTGTGAGTCCCAACCCTACTTCCAATACAAAATACCAAGAAACCCAAGCACATAGACAAGAGTCTCCTCCTTGCTCAAGTGCTGTGGGTTCCCCTTTAGTGTAATCAAGGGGCTTTGCCCATGAGATTGTCTTCCTAAGAAAAACTCTGGGGATAGCTCTTCTTCAGTGAAACTGTATCTGTCTCTTGTCAAAACCAACACCAGGTGACAAAAACATGGAGACACTGGGAGCAGAGAGGACAGCCACCCACTCAGGGATGGCAAGCCCTCTCTCTCCTCCTGAGTTGCCTGCAGCTGTTGCAACATATCCCAGGACCTCTCGGGCTCCACACAGCACACATGGAGCCCACGGTTCTGGAGGTCACAGGCTCTCTCAGACGGTGTTCCATCTGGAGGCTTCCGAGGAGAGAATCTTAGTCTGCCTTTCCTCCTCCAAGATGATCCCAATCCCTGATCCTTGCCCCTTCCTCCATCACGGCACCATCCTCCTCATTGTCACTTCCCCTTCTGAGTTGACTGTCACAAGGCCAATCTATAAAGAGACTAGAATAAAATGTGACTCGGGGTCCTCTGGCTTGAGGATTTAAAAGCTGGTGATTTGATTACACTGGCCCTCATGTTGCACAGATATTTGATAAAGGCTGCCTTGATCTTGGACAAACAGAAAGGAATCACTCCATAAATCCAATCTAGGAGACATTGGCAAAGGAAAATAAATATTTCTGGAATTTTCTTTATAATAGAGGAGGAGAGGTGAGATCTCGGACCAGGGATGCCCTGCAGGAATAGGATCTGTTTCTCTCCTAGGTTGAGTCCCAGGACAGAGAGGACTATGCAGTCACTCCATTACAAGCCACACTGCTGAGGATGGTGGCAGCTCAAGCCCACATGGAAACAGAGAAAATGCCCCTGGTGACTCCAGCTGAGCTGAGGGGCTGGGATGTGTGCCTCTCCTGCCATTTCCCTCTGGAACGGTCCTGGGAATGGTCAGCCCAGGCCCTGTGTCTGCCTTGTGTGCAGCACAGCTGCCTCCTGAGCCTCAGAGAGCAGACTGAGCATAGGTGTCTCTAGGGAATCAGCACAAACACAGTGTGGCATCAAAGGACAATGCACCAGCAAGGACTGCCAATAAAGTCAGAAAAATGGGGAAAGACTTTCAAACTTGAACAGAGCTTGTTGGAATTGGCTCTGCCTGGGCTGCTTTCTAGCAAGGCTCCCTGTAGTTCAGGCCCCTGGAAAGGCAGCAGGTGTGTGCTCAGCCCATGGTACTGCAGCCAGACCCCTCAGCCTGTATTCAGCAGGGAGATCCCTGGTCCCCAGCTGCCAGGGTGTGGATGCTGAAGACACAGCTGGCTCCACTTCCCCTGCTGCTGAGCTGGGATGGACGTCTAAAGCAAAGGCACAGAGGTGACACAGGAGCTGTTTGAATCTGTGCCCAAGTTCACCTGGGTCTAATTTCTCCTCCATGGGCATCTGTGCTTGCTGCACAGGAGGCTGAGAATCTCCTGGAGAGGCCCACAGGAGGTGGAGCCTGGGTCAGGATGAGCTGCCCCTCACTGCTGCAGGGAAGAGCAGAAGGGGGCATCCATGGTGCATATCAGGGAAATGCACTGGGTAGCAGTGGCTGTCACTTCGTTACCAGGCCTGGCCTCAATAACCAGCCCTTTGTGATGGTGATCTCTGGGAAGCAATGCCACATGTCAGAAAGGGACAGAATAGGGGAGAGCCCAAGTCAAGGATGAGCTGCAGCCATTCAGCCCCTGAGCTCCAAAGAGATCTTCAGCTACAGGTGACAGGGACGGCGAGTGACACACTCACCAAGAGTCATGTTTGAGCATCTGCTGGACTTTTCACTGGCCCTCATAATGAATGACAGCTATTTCAAATAGCTTTTAATGCACTGAACATGTTTCTGAAAAATTATCTAATTTAAAGAGAAGAAACCACTTTAAAGTCACAGATATGCACAGACAACACAGAGTTCTTACCAATCAGGGTCATTTTGGAGTAAGTTAAAGCCCCACCAGCTCTCTGCCAAGACTGTACTGTGTGTTCTCTACAAAAAAATAAATTCTCCATCACCATTTAAAAACCACCATGAAATGCTTAATTTATAGAAACCTTTCCGTGCATTTCTCATTTTGAAAATAGTCTCTAAAATATCTTTTGTTACAAAATGACCCCAGGGAGAAACAAGCTCTCTGCATACCCATTTGTGCTGTACTGGTCTCAGCTGAGATCACTGGGGATGCTCGGCCAGTGATGAGTGACTGAGAAAAGCCAGCCCTGCAGCTGTGCCCAGCCCTGCCCAGCCCTGCCCAGCCCTGCGGATTTGCATGTGCCCACAGCACAGCCCACTGCCCTGAGGACTTCTTAAGAGGCTGCTCACACCCTGTGCAGGAGTCAGTCTCAGTCAGGACACAGCATGGCCATGAGGGCCCCTGCTCAGCTCCTGGGGCTCCTGCTGCTCTGCCTCCCAGGTAAGGAGGGTCAACTCTGGGGGGTGTGCTCAGCCCAGTGGTCAGTGCTGCCTGGCTCTTCAGGGAAGTCCTCCTGAAACATGATTAATTAAGGATAATTATTTTTATGTTTCCAATGTCAGGGGCCAGATGTGACATCATGATGACCCAGTCTCCATCCTCCCTGTCTGCATCTCCAGGAGACAGAGTCACCATCACCTGCAGGGCCAGTCAGAATATTAACAGTTGGTTAGCTTGGCATCAACAGAAGCCAGGGCAAGCTCCTAAACCCCTGATATATAAGGCATCCAATCTGCAACCTGGGGTCCCCTCGAGGTTCAGTGGCAGTGGATCTGGGACAGATTACACTCTCACCATCAGCAGCCTGGAGCCTGAAGATACTGCCACTTATTACTGTGTACAAGGCTACAGTTTCCCTCCCACAGTGACACGGGCCATGACAAAAACCTCCCAGGGAGCAGAAGTGTGAGGCTGGGCTGCCCCAGCTGCTCCTCCTGCTGCCTCCACCTGCTGAGGGCACTGCTCAGGGGCACCAGGCTCTGGAGGTCTCTAGTAGACTGTGGTAGGAAGGGCCAGGGAGGCTCCTCTGCACCCCACCCTCTTTCCTTCTCAGCCCCAACAGGTGAGACATGACCATTTCCTCCAGGTTTAGTGAGTGACTGTCACTTTACGGGAGGATCCAGCTCTCTGTGTCAGTTTGGATTCCTTCCTCAGATTTGAAATACATGGAATTACAGTCTAAGTCACAACTTTCAAAAACCACAGCTCCTCTGAGGGAAGGTGGAGCCTGTGGATTCCGGCACTAGCCCAGGAGCTCCTCAGGGACACTCACCCAAACTACAGCACAGACAATAATGTGCACACAGCTGTTGTGATTCCCACATGCAGCATAGAAAACAGAAAAGGTGCTGGCTGGGGTGTGGATCAGTGGTTAAGTGCCCCTGGGACCAATCTCTGGTGCCTACAGCAACAGCAATATCAGCTCACTGTGCTGGTTTATCCTTGAACCCTCCTCTTCCCCAGGCATCCCATAGCAGGTGCCAGTGCCTCTTCTCTGTGGTACCTTGGCCTGGGCAGGACCCACAACAGTTCTACCTACTCATCCTCTGAGGGCTCCCAATCTTACCTTACCTTCTCTGGTGGCAACTTATCATCTGCTTTTGACACGTGTCCATCAAGTTTCCTGGGTCCTGATACACTCCCAGGTGAACTTCTATGAGCCATTTAGTAAGAAGCAGGAGACCGTCACTGCAATAGTTTTGAAACTGGAGTTTCCTGGCTTCTGCAGGCAGGTGGGTTTAGCACAAGCTGCAGCCTCTGGAGCTCTGGAGTATTGTTGCTCTTAACAGGGGCCATGCTCACCAGCCTTGCACAGACCCCAGAAAACAATGCTCACATTTTGGGCTCAGATCACTCCTCTGTCCACATCAAGGTTATGACCATGTGCTCTGCTCAGACATCTGCTAACCTCAAGTAATAAGTCAGTTGTCCCCATTACCATGGCTGCACCGGGAAGGCAGTGCACCTTCTTTGTGCTATTTGAATACAGTCTAGCTTCTTTCCCTCTGGCATAAACATATGTGTAACATCAATGAGGTCACAGGGGTCAAGTTATGCTATAAGGAAAGGGAAGGCTCTTGGGACCCTGGGACACTGTGTGTGTGTTAAGTGGAGCCTCTGCATCTCCTCAAGTCCAATCTCAATGTACCACTTCCATCTTAATGTAAGCAGAGCTGGGCCCAGTTGGTGCTGCCCTGTGCTGAGTCCCACACTCCCCTGTGGTGAACAGCTCAGTCACTCAGTGCCCAGGGCATGGTGCCAGGGCTCAGGGATGCCTTGGAGCTGCTTTTAGAACAGTCAGTAGTCATTCTTCCTCCCTCCCTTTTTCCTTCCTTCCTTCCTTCCTTCCTTCTTTCCTTCCTTCCTTCCTTCCTTCCTTTTTTTCTTTCCTTCTATTTTATTTCTTGGGATTGGCCTGCTCTTCTCTAGTGCTCTGCAGGTCTCTGCTGTAACTCTTATTGGGGACTTGTCAGAGACACACACACTGTCCTCATCTAGTACAAACACCCCTACCCCTAGCAATGTGCTGGGCCCCATGGCCACACAGCAGGGCTCCTGGGTCACAGCACAAGCCTGCTACAGAGTGTCCTGCTCTGGACCCCTCAGCACAGACAGGCTTCCCAGGTAGCTGATGAGTGGTTGGTGCAGCTCACCCAGCACGGAGGGTGCCATCTCAGCTCTGCACAGAGCCCAGCCAGCACTGATCTTTCTTCTCAGTGATTAGAGGAGCAAGGAGCAATGCCTTGTCCTTCTTCTGAAGGAGAGGAAGCAGCAGCCATAAGATATCTGGGCCCCAACATCTTTTCAATGTGACAGGCCCGTCAGTTGCTGTAGGTCTGCAGCCAACCTCTGAAGAGCATGGTTTTCTCTGGACACCAGAGTTCTTGCCATTTCCTGCTCATCATGTCCAAGCAACATGAGGCCATCCATGCAGAGTCACATGGGGCAGTGCTGCCTGGTGTCCACATGACCACAGTTACTTCAGGCTAGAACAAGAGAGTTATTTGACCTAGAACAAGAGAGTTATCTTTGCCTGAGCTCAGGTCTGAGGCCTGAGCTTCTGTGGATTCCAGAACACTACAAGTTCAGCCAGAGATCTGTGGCAGGTAGTGTCAGCTCTGTGACTGGGCCATGTAGCTGGTCCCTGTATCTGTCCTGACAGAGACACTTGGTTACACCATTCTCTGTTTCTGAGCTTTGAAGGCACAGCTGGTACTTGAAGCCTCTCCCACCCCAGCAGAGTTGAACCAGGTCACTTCATGACATTGTCATCTGGGCCATCTGTCACTTTTCAAATTGGAAAAACATTTTCACAGATACACTCCCCTTTTCTTTCAATAGATGTACATATAGTGTCCTTTACAAGTTTTCCCTGGTGGCTAAAGTTGCTCATTTAGTAAATCTCAGGAACGTGGATGACTTCATGTTGCTGGGACATGGTGACCAGGGCTCTGGGAAGTTTTGCCTCCGATGGGACCCAGAGGGAGCCATGGCAGCCCCCAGTCAGCTCCTCTGCCTCCTGTTACTCTGGCTCCCAGGTGAGGGATCATGGGATGGTTCTACACACCTGTGAAAACTCTTTCATTGTGCTTGGGTCCTGTGTCCTGGCACCTCTGTGTAGCAAGCCCATTGATTCAAGCTCTGGTTGCTGCAGGGTCCTGGCTCTACTGTGGAGACTGGGGTATGACCTAGACTGCACAGGTGACCTTTCTGTTCTCTTTACATCTCAGGGACCACAGGAGAAACTGTGCTGACACAGACTACACGCTCATGGCTTTGTTTCCAGGGGAAAGAGCCACCCTCACCTGCAGGGCCAGTCAGATTGTTGGCAGCTCCTTTTTCTGGTACCAGCAGAGGCCTGGGCAGGCTCCCAGATGCCTCATCTAGGGTGCATCCAGCAGGGCCAGTGGCATCCCAGTCCAGTTCAGTGGCAGTGGGTCAGGGACAGTCTTCACCCTCCCATCACAGCCAGGAGCCTGGGGAGGCTGCAGTGTGGGACTGTCTGCAAGGCCATGCAGGTTACCACAGTGGTTCCATCCCTGTCAGAAACCTCACAGTCCCTCTGCCACTCTCCCCCTGGAGTACAGCAGCTTCCCCCAGAGGCCGCCAGTCAGATCGTTTGCATTTTTCTCTTCCCACTGCTCCTGGAAAGGTTGTGTGAGTGGAAACCAAGGTTCATTCAGGTCTGAAAGATGCATGGTCTCCTGGGCCCTCTTTGCTTTCCTGGAAAAAATGTGAGTGATTACAAAAAATGGGGACACTTGGTGTTATTTTCCTATTTACCAGATGAGGATGGAGTCTCTGGAAGAGCCATGAGATCCCAAGCACAGGCAGTTAAAGGTGAATCCCTCAGTGAAGTTTGATTCCCAGACATTTATATCCTCCTCATTTTGACCTCAACAGTATGGGGTTAGATCTGTCCAAGCACAGACACTGTCAAATGGTTCCAGAAATTGCTCCCAGGTCCTGTTCACATTGAAGCCAGGGTAAGAGGGAGGATCTCCCACATTCTGACCCTGGGATGTGGATGCAACCACAGCTTTTTTGCTTTGTGTGCAGCACAAGGAGGCTCTTTCTGCCGTTCCTGCTTCTCCACAGATGGAGGGTCCAGGGTTCCCAGGAGGTGGGGATTTGTGGAAGGCGGCTTTCCCAGGACCATTCCATGGAGCTGACATCTGAGTGACCTGTCCTAACTTTCAAAAGAAAAAAATCTTGTCACATTCCTGCCTCCTGGTGTCTGACCCTGAATGGGAAAGAGTGTGAATCCAGTTCTAGCTCAACACACCTGGACATGACTTTCTTTAATAGCCAAACACTGAGGAAGTTGTCTGGTAAAACCTCCAGAGTCCATTCAAGGACACTTTGCTATGGTTTTTTCATCATTGAAAATGCAAGACAATGCCAGCTGTCCTGGCCAAGGAACTTTAGAAGCCACAAGCTCAGTATCTCACATGCAGAACAAGATACCTGCCCCCAAAGGACCATGTTCCTATGAAGAGACACCATGACCTCCTCCACCTGCATGAAGGGCATAAGACTCCCCTCTCACCTCCCAGTCCATGGACAGACTCTGGGTGTTTCCACTTTGTGTTGATTGTATGGATGTCACCTACACATGCCCTGTGGGTGCCCTGGAGCTGCCACCCACTCTCCTGAGCAGGATGCTCACCAGGTTCTGCAGGTGCAGCACCACAGCACCAGCCCCCAGGGAGGGCAGACATCCTTCTAAATATCAGTGGAAGCCTCCACAAACCCTGAACTTCAGCACCCTGCATTCCTGTAGAAGCAGCATGACATGCTGACCCCAAGGACTGTCACCATCTTGATAAGCAGCCAAGACTCCAGGAACCATGTCCCTATCTGCAGCAGCCTCTGAGTGTGTGGGCAGCTGAGCATGGTGAAACTCCTTCCTAGACCTCTGACTCAGAGGTGGAGAACTGTGCAGCATGCACATGGCCTTAGTTTCAGTCATCAGCACCGAAGGGGAAAATTAAAGGAAAAGAAAGAAAGAAAGAGAAAAGTAAAAATAGAAAGAAAAGAAAAGAAAAAAAGATTGTGGACAGTTATTTAGAAGGTTTTTTGATAACTCTTAGAAGAGCAGGGGTGAAGAACTTTGTCCTGCTTTATTTCTGAAAAATTTACAAGAGGACCTGAAGGAGGACATTGATGTTTAGAAACACTGCAGCCCTCTTGAGGTCATGAGGTATTACTAAGACTTAAAAACACATGTGGTAATACTGGTAAAGCAGAATTATATATGGAATCTGGATCTTTACTGAGTTTACTAAGATGCTAAACATGACCTATATTCTCCAATCTTCAATCTCTAAAGTACTTTCACTAGTTTGTAAAATTATTCTTACTTCTCCTAAGATATAGTTAAGAGGAAGAGCCTGACTGGCCTTAGACCTGCTGGTCTGGGGAAGATGGGCACCATGATGGGTGTGAGTGTACTCTGTGGGGCTCTGAGGCAGAGAGGGCTGGGTCCATGGGTGAGTCCCTCCTCCCTGCCTCTTACCCATGCTGTGCCAATGTCCAGAAACCCCAAACACCTCAGTGAGTTTACACATCTTCCTCTCTTTCTGTCTTTATTTCTGTTTTTACCTCCAAAGCATAAACTATCCCCTTGCTTCTGTAATGTCCCCTCCTCCTCCAAGGGTCACCAACACAGAACTGTGCTTAAGGCACAAGGACAGCCTGTCCTCAACCAGAAAGTGACTACAGATCACCACTCACAGCTCAGGGGGCTGACTGTGTCCTGTGGCCCCAGGGAACTATGTTCCCCCCAAGCAAATCTGAGCTGCCCTGGTCTGACCTGGGACACCTGGACACACTGAGCCTGTGTTGATTGACCAGGAGGAGCCCGCCCTGCAGCTGTGCCCAGCCTGCCCAGCCCTGCTGATTTGCATGTGCCCACAGCACAGCCCACTGCCCTGAGGACTTCTTAAGAGGCTGCTCACACCCTGTGCAGGAGTCAGTCCCAGTCAGGACACAGCATGGACATGAGGGCCCCTGCTCAGCTCCTGGGGCTCCTGCTGCTCTGCCTCCCAGGTAAGGAGGGACAGTACTGGGGATTTACTAATCACAGTGTGGTCAGTGCTGCCTGGCTACTCAGGAAAGTCCTCTTGCAACATCACTACTTGCAAAGATATTTCTTTTTATGTTTTTAATGGCAGGTGTTAGATGTGACATCATGATGACCCAGTCTCCATCCTCCTTGCCTGTGTCTCCTGGAGACAGCGTCACCATCACCTGCAGGGCCAGTCAGGGCATTAGCAATTATTTATACTGGTACCAGCAGAAACCAGTCTGAGCTCCTAAGCTCCTCATCTATTATGCAACCAGTTTGGAATCTGGGGTCTCCTCGAGGTTCAGTGGCAGTGGATCTGGGACAGATTTCACTCACACCATCAGCAGCCTGGAACCTGAAGATGTTGCCACTTATTACTGTCAACAAGGTAACAGTTATCCTCCCACAGTGACACAGGCCATGACAAAAACCTCCCAGGGAGCAGAAGTGTGAGGCTGGGCTGCCCCAGCTGCTCCTCCTGTTGCCTCAGAGGCAGCCAGGTTCCCAGGGCCATGGGGAGGGTTTGTGGAAGGATCCAGGGGGCTCCTCTGCACCCTGACTCTTTCCTTCAGCTCAGCCCCAGCAGGTGACCATGATAACAGCCTCAATGATATGGGCAGAATTTAGACTCTAATGGCAATAGTTGGTGTCGTGCAGCAAAGACAGGCCTCTCCACATATTCCACACGGGAATATTTTAAGACTTTGATTTTTAGTGTAGTTTAAGTTCCCAGCAAGTACAGGGTACTCCTGTGTCCCCCTTGCTTCCACAGCCCCTCTGTCACCACCCCAAGACTCTGTTGCTATTGTTACAATAGCTATCACTGAACTGCTGACAGAACTTGCCTCGACTATGTATCACATTTATGCATTATGAACTATCTGTTGGTGCAGCAACTTGTGGTAGTGCTGGGGTATTTTTGCTGATGGTGTTATTGGTGGTACAATTTTTCCAAAAGGAGCTGGTGTATCCTCCTCCCTGTGATGGTCGTTTAGCTAAAATTTGGGGGCCAACAGAGGTGAGGCAAAGAACCTCACCCCCCCCCACTAGTACAAAGGCCTATCTACAGGTGTGGCTATATGTTGGACTGGTAGTTAATGATGGGTCACTTAAAGTGGCACCTCTGCTGTACCCGGGACCCACCACGTTTCATTTGCTTTTCTGGGGCAGAACTGCTTAGCCCTAAGCGGGGATACTGGCCTTGTTCCTTTCAGGGGCTTGCATGTGCTTATAATTTGACTCGTTCAGATGTTGTTTCTCAGACTTGTTTTATTTCCTAGTCAACGGGTGAGAGAGGAGAGTTGAGTTGCGGCTGGGTGTTTCTCAGGCTCTTCGATGCCAGTGGCGTTCCAATACCAGCAAAGTAAGTGCTCTGCGAATTCCTAGCAGTTGTGTGATTTTGTAGAAGTTCTTTTTTTAGGATCAAGGAACTCAGGTTTGTTCTGTTGGCATGTCAACAGCTTTTGGGGCGAGGGCTTTTAATGTTGATTTTAGTGTTGTATAAAGTAGTGTATGAAAGCAACACACACACCCTCACCCAGAGAGGGAGAAGGACACATAGGACATGTTCTAGAATATGCTTGCACTGTCTGCCTGCTGGGACTGTTCCCTGAAGTACTGGCACATTCCACCATGCTGAAAACAGTGCAAAAGCTAAGTCCAGGGTCCCCAGGTCCTCTGTGAATCTGTGTAGGACATTGAAATTATAGCAGTTTTTTTAATATTTATTTTTTAGTTGTAGTTGGACACAATACCTTTATTTATTTATTTTTATGTGGTACTGAGGACTGAACCCAGGGCCCCGCACTTGCTAGGCAAGTGCTCTACCTCAGCCCCAGCCCTCCTGTAAGCAAATTTAAACTTTAAAAGCACAGTGCAAGCTAGAAGCAAATATCCTCATGCATACCACAAAGTTGGAATGTTGTTAGCCCTAACGTAAAAAGAGCCCTTGAAAACTAATAAGTAAAAGATCATCTGAATTTGTATTTATTTATTTATTGGTTCCAGTGATTGAACCCAGGGGTGCTTAACCACTGAGCCACATCTCCAGTCCTTTTTATTTGTTATTTTGAGACAGAGTCTCGCTGAGTTAGTTAGGACCTCACTAAGTTACTGAGGCTGTCTTTGACTTGTGATCCATCTGCCTCAGCCTCCCAAGTCACTGGGATCATAGGCATGTGCCTCCTCACCCAGCTCATCTGAATTTTTAAATGGGGAAAATAAAGATCTAAGTCTAGGATATAAACAGGACATTCACAGAGGGCTACAGATGGACAAGCAGTAGGGAGGATGGTGATCAAGATTCTAAATTTGTCATTACGGAAACTCAGGGTGCTGGGTCCCACACTGCCTGTATAACAGGAGGTATGCGCCATAGTGTCCAAATTCCCCCACCTTTAATCTGGGGAAATAATTTCTACCCCACAAGCTCCTGGTGAGGATTAACTTGGATAACATGCCCTGCACAGCCTCCTTACCACTGAACCCTAGTTTCTAATTTCATCCTAGCCGGAGCAGGAGGGGCGCCCCATTATCAGGAGTGAATACAGAAACTCAAGTTTCTTATGATTCTTTAAAAAATATGTTCAGGGTTTTCACTTATACTTAGAAGAAAAAAATAAGGAAACATCCAAAATTCCACCTTGGCAAAGTGAGGTCCCAGTTATTTCCTAGAAGGTGGAGCTCGGTCGATAGGGAAGCATTCTGATGTGTATTGTGAGGCACAGGGAGTCACAGGGTGGGTGACAGTCAGGGCAGGAGACTTACTGAAGTAGGGGGAAGGACAGAGGAATTTTTCACTTTTTACATGTCCTGTCTATGCCATTCCAACATTTTTCTTAAATATTTATTTTCTAGTTATCGGTAGACACAATATTTTTATTTTTTATTTTATGTGGTGCTGAGGATCGAACCCAGTGCCTCACGCATGCTACGCAAAGTGTTCTACCTCCAAGCCACAACCCCAGCCCCCATTCCAACATTTTACAACGATCTATGTTACTGTTTTATTTTAAAAATCATATAAATTCATAATGGGTTAATTTCAAATATTGATTCAACACATTTAAAAACAGTAATTACTTGCTATTAACAAGTCATTCAAGTCAAAACATCTTTATTTTTATTTGTTTATTTTTATGTGGTGCTGAGGACCGAACCCAGTGCCTCACGTGTGCAAGGCAAGTGCTCTACCACTGAGCTACAGCCTCAGGCCCATCTTAATAACAGAAATCTTTCTCATTTTCATATAAGTACATTTCCTGTGTTGATGCTTGGGACAGAGTCTCTTTGCTGAGATGACACCCCATGGAAGGGTCAACACTGTCATTCTCACTCATCAATGAGACATAATTAGAATGAATACATTTGTGCTAAAAATGTTTCACTTCTGGTTCAGGTGTCTCCGGAATGCCCGCCATGCGCAGCCATCATAGTATGTTATTCCTTCACAGGACTTACGAGCTCTTCTTGAATGGTGGCACTCCTTATGAAAAAGGTGTTGAAGTGGACCCTTCAGTGACCAGAAGAGGTACTGCAGTGGTGCGCTGCCTTCTGTCAGCTTTCCGTCACTGTGACAACGTACCTGAGATAATCAACTTCAGAAGAAAGAGGTTTATTTTGCTTCACGGGTTTCCGTCCATGATTGCTTGGCCGTTTCTTTGAGCCTGTGACATCAAGGTGGGAGCACATGGCAGAGGAGGCCTGTTCATCTCATGGTTGCCAGGACTCAGAGGAAGGGTTGGGGTCCAGTATCTTCAACTGACCAGTGTCCTAGCCTCCTCCCATAAGGCCCCATCTCTTAAAGGTCCCACACCTTCTCCCTCAGTGCCACAGGCTGGTGACCAGGCCTTTAATTTGTGGGCCTTTGGGGAACACCTCAGATCCAAACCGTGGCACCTCCTTTTCCTTAAAGATGAAACAAATGGCAGAGGCTTCAGAGAAGGCAGCCATATTCCAGTAAGCATGACAGTTTCTACTTGGATTCCCATGTTTTAAGATGTGCCATTTGGTGATGTGATCTTAGTCATTTTTATCTCAGTGATTGTTATTTTGGTAGCACATGTAAGACTATAATGTTGAAAATCGTGAGAAATGGGGCCCTGCATTAGTTCTGTCGCTGAACGCTGAGCTGATGCTGTGGCAGGTACAGAGTGAGTGAAGCCGGCTTCCTCAGAGATGGCCCATTTCAGGGTCAGGGCGTGTAGGCATTGAAATCGTGACATGCATGCCAGGAAGATGGAGCACCCGTCAGTATGTCTGTTGGCCAGGGGACACCAGGGAAGGGAGTGGAGGGCAGCACAGATGGGCCCTCCCTCGGGAAGCTGTGGGCTGACGGCTGGAGCCCCCTCGCACGCCTCAGCCCTCCCGTCCTTGTGTGGTCCAGGACACCAACCCTGGCTGCTGCCCCAGTGGCAGGCTCTCTCCTCCTTGGAACAGGAAGGAGTTGGGGTTTGGGGTGTAGGTGCTTCTTCCTGGGGCCGCATGTGCCCTTCCCCCTTTCCCTGCGTGCTGCTGCGGCCATCTGCCCTAGTGGCCAGGGGTGCTGTAGGGAGGCCGCAGGGGTCTGTCACCGCCAGGTCTCTTCTGACAGCCGGAGGGATGTGGGCGCCTCCTGCCTGCTGTAACCACCAGTTGTGCTGACCTGTCACTTAATAGTCTTAACAAATAGTCTTACCCGTTCCGAGCGCTGACAGCTGTGGGTCTGTTTCTGTTTGACAGCGCAAGGCAGTGTTTTCCAGCAGATGATGACCATGCGGAGGCAGCCTCAACTCCTGGTGAAACTGAGGTCTCTCACCCAAAGGTCACGGAGCATGCTCAGGTGCGTCCCGCTTCCCGGGCAGTGACCGCGGGGCACTCGGCCCCAGGTCGCATCTGCCTTGGGTCCCCCCTGCTTGGCTGTCTCTTGTCATTTACTTTTTACCTAATTAATTATTTTTGCCAAAGAGCAGAAGAGAAATAGAAAAATAATAAAGCTTAGCATCATTTACTATTCTTTACCACTTAGCTCAAGTGACAGACTTGGTAATAAATCCTTCAGCTACTTTTGAACAAATGAGACTTACCAATGCCTGGGCCTATCTTCAGGGAAATCTTTTTTTACTTGTTCTTTTTCGTTTTATAGGACAGGAGAATGTATTTTGACATATCCTACATACATGGTGTGGGACTTCCCATTCTTGTGGTTGTACATAGTGTGGAGTTCCACTGGTCGTGGGTTCATATGTGAACACAGGAAAGTGACGTCCCACTCATTCTGCTGTCTTTCCTATTTCCAGCCCCTCTCCCTCCCCCTCACACTCTTTGTCTAATCCAATGAACTTTTCTTCTTCTCTCCCCTCCTCTTCCCTTATTGTGCGTTTGCATCTGCATATCAGAGAGAACATTTGGCCTTTGGTTTTTGGGGACTGACTAGCATATTTTACTTAGCATGATAATCTCCAGTTTCATCCATTTATTGGCAAATGCTAGTTTCCTTCTTCTTTAGGCTAAGTAATGCTCTCTTGTGTGTATAGATACCACATTTTCTTCATCCATTCATCTGTTGAAGGGCACCTAGGTTGGTTCTGTAGCTTGGCTACTGTGAATTGAGCTGCTATAAACACTGATGTGGCCAAGTTACTACAGTATGAACTTTTTTTTTTTATGTTAGGTTTATTTAGGTTTGACTTGCATGCAGTAAAATTTATGATTTGGGGGTTGCAGTTTCTGGAGTTTTGACAAATGTACCGATCACGTGACAATCACCACAATCCAAAGAATATTCCCTTTGCTCTCAAAGGTTCTTTTGTGTCCCTCTGTTGTCAGCTCCCAGCTCTGGACTTGGGGAAGCACTCCTCAGTTTTTTTCCCCAGCACTCTGGCCTTTCCCAGATGCCGTAGGTGGATTCATGTGGCCTGCGGCCTGCAGCCTCTGAGTCTGGCGTCTTGGACCATCATACATCTGAGGCTCGTCCACGCTGTTGCCTTTGTTAGTGATTTGTTCCTGTTCATTCTGTATGGTAACTGCTGCATTTGATGGACATGCCACCATGTGTTTATCATCCTCTAGTTGGTGGTCATTTGGGTTTTTCTAGGTTTGGGTAACTATAAATAAACCTGCTCTAAATATTTGCATACACGTTTCTGCGTGTGTGGACGTGAGGCTCCCTACATCTCAAGTAGGACTGCCTAGCAGAGGGTTTGTTGTTACATCTGGTGTTGGTCTGGCTGCTTCCCTGAACGCCTGTGCCATTGACCCTCTCCCCCTCTCTGTGCACGGGTTTCAGTGATTCCGTGTTCTTGGCAGCATATGATATGATTTTTCTGTTTAGACCAGTTTAAAAAGGGAACAGCAGTTTCTCACCATGGTTTCATTTGCCTTTTCCTGGGGAGATCCCAGAGCTTCCAGTTCTCACTGGATCCCCTGTAGTCATGTAACCTTCTCTCAGGGTTTCAGTGGCTGCCTCTTTAAAATGGGGATAATAGCAATGTCAATTCCCTCCAGCTCTAATGAGGTTTAATTGAAAGCAAGTATATAAAACACTTAGTCCATATTTATAGTCCGTGGCTATAGGGAAACACAATGGTGTTGGCTATAATTGTCTATATCATAATTATTTTATATCCAAATAAATGTCAGTGCACATCAGGTAGATACATGCTGCCATTTCCTGAAATTTGTTCAAATGAAGAGGATTGAGGAATTTAAAACAGATGTTAACCGATTGGAGGGATGAGAGGGCCTTCCTCCAGGTCACACAGGGGACAGGAGACGGTGAGCCTGATGCAGGTTGGGGAGCAGCAGGGGAAGCAGACTGAGTGGTGGCTTCGCCCCTGGGTCAGGGCCTTGCTTTAAATATCCCCTGTTCCTTCTCCAGAGCTGACAGGTGCTTGTCATCACACACGGGTGTTGAGTCTTTCAGTAACTGTTAATAACGTGCTCCTGGGGATTAATCTCTCTTTACCTGCCCCGCCTCTTTTTTCTTTCCTGGATGTTCGTGGCCCTTTTTTGGCAAATCTTTTCTCAGAAAAATTGTGTTTTTTTCCCAGTGTGAGGAGAAGCAGCACAGTAGCGGTCTTTGTCAGGGGCCAGCCGGACCCATGGGGCCTAGTTCTCCCTCTTGCTGCTGCTGCCAGCCGCTCCTCCGGGAGCCCAGGGCACCCCCGCTGCCCTGTCAGCACAGCGCTTCCGGCAGTTTCTGTGGCTCCAGATACTAGCTTTTAAGTCCCTTCACCATCTCAAGGTCAGGTTTGACTGTGGTGCAGGGGGTGGATGAAACTAGGAGCACTCTTCTGTGTGTTGGCTTACTAAGAAGGGCCCTGGGTCCTTGTCCCCAACCTCAGGGACTGAGGCTCTCGCTTGAGTGTAGTGCACACGGGCACCCAGACCTTTGGTATCAGAGCATGCCTCTCAGGCGCCCTGCTGCTGCCGCCCCTGCCCCTTACCCAGACTTGGGCTGTCCTGGCATTGCCTCTGCACATGGCGGGATCCTGCCGTGTGCGTCCCTGGTGATGCTAAGGGTGGGTTTGGGCACCCTGCTGTTGTGACCCAGGGACAGGCTGGCTCACCGACAGCAGGCCATGGCAGTGAAACCAGAGGCCCTAGGCCTTTCCAAAGCCGTGGACCATGGGCTGCGGTGTACATAGGTCAAGGTCAGGGGCCAGATGTGAACTTTAGGATGTTGCTGCCCTGCCTGAGCACCTGGAGGGGCAAAGGCAGGACTGACCCAACTGGGCATCCTCGCCACCCATCCTGCTACCTACAGAGAGAAGGGAGCGAGTGTGGCACCTGCAGCCCTCTCCTCTCTTTCCAAGGAGCATCCACCTCCAGCCCCACCTGCCCTGCCTACCAGCTCCACCTTGGCTCAGCCATGTCTCTGCTCCCAGGAGACACGAGGGGTCTTTCCAGGACGCCAGCGAGCACAGAACAGTGGAGCAGCAGCGCCAAGAGCAGGAAGCCCAGTATTTGTCTCAGAGCCCTTTGTCCCCTAGGGCCCTAACTGCCCCAGCCCACAGCCTTACATGAGTGTAGCCTGTGGGTGTCAAGAGACCTTGAAAATGCGGATGAAGCTGGGCAGACCCCTGCTCCCTGGAGAGAGCTCCAGGGTCCTGCACAGGGGCCCAGCAGACTGTTCAGCGAGCTGGCTGGGCTGGGACAGGCTAGGGGGCGCTGTCATCGTGGCAGGGAGCACACAGGTGTCTCAGGCTCCCCAAGGCTTGGCTTTCTGACTCTGGAGCTGTTTCAGATCTAACTTAGTGCTCTATATTGTTTAGCCTTCTCTCAGGGTTAAATAGGAATTACCTCTCTCGTTCTGGAGCTCTTGTACAAAGGGTTCAATTTGCAGTGATCAGGTTCTCAGCCCCTTAGGGGAGGGGAAGCTCCGAATTTTAACTCTGAGTTCTGAGCACCAAGAAGCGCTGGCCTGTAGAAGGAAGCTACGTGCACGTGTGTGTGGCGGTGCTAGAAATGGACTTCCCTTTGCCTTTTTGATGCATTCTTTTTTCTTTTTTTTATTTTTATTGTTGGTTGTTCAAAACATTACATAGTTCTTGATATATCATATTTCACACTTTGATTCAAGTGGGTTATGAACTCCCATTTTTACCCCGTATACAGATTGCAGAATCACATCAGTTACACTTCCATTGATTTACATATTGCCATACTCGTGTCTGTTGTATTCTGCTGCCTTTCCTATCCTCTACTATCCCCCCTCCCCTCCCCTCCCCTCCCCTCCCCTCTTCTCTCTCTACCCCCTCTACTGTAATTCATTTCTCCCCCTTGTATTATTTTTCCCTTTCCCCTCACTTCCTCTTGTATGTAATTTTGTATAACCCTGAGGGTCTCCTTCCATTTCCATGCAATTTCCCTTCTCTCTCCCTTTCCCTCCCACCTCTCATCCCTGTTTAATGTTAATCTTCTTCTCATGCTCTTTGTCCCTACTATGTTCTTAGTTACTCTCCTTGATGCATTCTTTTCCTCTCTTTTAATGCTGTTATATTATTGCTAAAAATAAAAAGGATATGGCCTACCTGAGGCCCATTCACCCCAATCACAGCACCTCTGCCACCAGAGACTGCTGGTCCCCGTGTGAGGTCAAGAGGATATGTTCTTACTACTTCAACTCAGCTAACCTTTGGTGACACAGAACTTTCTGGCCATCTTAGGTTTGGAAAAGTCAGGAGGTTTCTCTAAAGGAATTTAAAAAAAAAAAAAAACAGGTAAGCAGCATTGCCTCATGGAGTGGGAAGGTGCCAGAAGGAAAGGCGTGCCCACTGTGGGAGTGCCCAGCCTGCCAGACAGATGAACAGGGAGGTGGGCAGCAAACAGCAAAGGAGGGGGTGAGAAGGAAGGAAGGAAGGAGGGCTCAGCCTTCCCCTGCGCAGCACAGCGACCACTGTTACTCAGCAGCAGCTGGAACACAGGCCATGGGGGCCTGGGGCAGAACAGCCTCTGGAGTCGCAGCATGACTGCTGGGTGCACATGGGGCACTGAGGCTGCCAGTCTTCGGCTCCTAGGTCAGGAGTAGACATGGGAACCTGAGTGGCTTCAAAGAGGGCTGAGGCTGCTCCCGCCTGGAAGTGGGGGAAACTGGCCTGCACCATGCCTTGATGCTTCTGGACAGTGGGCAAGGTGCTGCTCCAGTTCCCAGGAAGCTCAGGAACGGGGATCCCCTCGCTCAGGCCAGCCCAGGGTCAGGATCACCGTTTCCTTCCAGCCAGCTGGAAGCCTGAATGTGGCCCCTAGGATAATTGTTCTAAAACTCTGGAGTTAATTAAGATAGAGGATTAATTTATAAAATTAAGATTTCTTTTATAACTTCTGAGTGTAAAAGTGAGTCTCTTATAGGAAAGCATATAGTTGGATCTCGTTTTTGCAGCCACAGGCCTCACTCCTAGGAAGCTGGGGACAGGTGAGGACTCTAGTTAGTTGCTGTCCCGCCTTAGCTCACCAGCTGAGGTGACAGCTCCTCTGGCAGGGCTCCAAGGGCCCCACCTTCCCCAGGGAGACGGGGGCGGGGCCTATGCCAGGGCGGGAACTTGGAGCCTGGTCCCCCACAGCTCAGTGTGGGAGGAGCCCGGAAGTAGTGCCCTGGAGGCGGGGCTGCAGCTCCGGGTGTGGTGGGTCCAGCTCCTGGGATCCAGGAGCGGAGAAGGTGAGCTGGCCCGGAGCGGCCAAGTCTAGACGCCCACAGGAGGTTGGGACCCCAGGAGGACTCTGACGCCGCCCTGGAACCTCGGCCCCGGGTTGCCTGTCCCCTGGAGCCCAGGGCGGTCCCCACAGCGCCCACCGCCCGACCCCGCTGTCCTGGTTCTCACCTAAGGGCTTTCCTCAGCGGAGCTGCTGGTCACAGCTGGAGGGTTTTGATTTGCAGGGTCCTGTTCAGGATGCGGTGGCCTCAGCAGTGTGGCCTGCGCCTTGGACCTCAGAGGAGAAGAGGTGGCCTGATCCATCCGCAGGCCCCCTGGAGAGGGGAGGGCCAATGGAGGAGCCCAGTGTGACCTGGGGGCAGGAGGCAGGTTAAAAGACAGACCTGCCCAGGTATTTCAGGTCTCACTGACTCTGTGTCCTTTTGTTTTCCTGTCGCACCTGTGGATTTTGTTTTAAGTCCTCGCTTTAAAAACCCTCTCCTGTTCCTTCTGTGTACCTGACCCATCATTTTAAACCATGTTCCAAGGTCACTTTTTGGTGTATGTGTGGTTCTGGGGATTGAACCCAGGTCCTTGAGCCTGTTCGCAAGTGACCTACCTGAGCTACACCCTCAGAGACCCCTGTAAACTTTTTCCCCTCTGCCACGGGGTCAAGTTGCCAAGGCTGACCTCGAAGGTTCCTCTTCCTCAGCCTCCCTGGTGGCTGGCATGACAGGCATGCACCTGGGACTGTCACTCTAGCCTGTGATGGGAACTCATGTGCATCTGTCCAGGGCTAGGCATGGTTCTGCAGAGCTGTGCTCCAGGCTCCCTGTAGGGCTGTGGAGGCTTCTGCTGCCCAGCAGCCCTGGTGCCATGGCCAGGGCTCCTCCCACCCTGGGGCAGGCAGCTGCCCATTGCTGTAGGCTGACCTTATTTTCTTATGGCACCCTTACATACCCTGGAGTATGTTGGATTGTTTGTCCATTACGAGTCTAACAGGTCCTCTAGAACCTTCAAATAATTAGTAAAATTCCTAAAGAGTAAGTGAGCATGCAGAGAAATTGGGCTAATGGGAAGAATGATGTTGGATGATATTTTCATGACTTGAATATATTATCCAACATGAAGTTACATTTTATTACTTACAAAATAATAAAATAATGAAGCAATACCATGGGCTGAGCCAAAATAAATCCTCAGGATCTTAGGCATTCTGTAATAAATTTGCATCATTTGAAGTATAGAGTTGATCATCTCTGGGTAATGAAATGGAAGTAAAGGTATCAAAGCCAATGATCATCTGTTTCCAATTTTCTGTGATTTGCTTCAAGTGATAAAGTGGTGATATTTATTAATAATGGATCAAATAGGTTCATAATTGTTTTAGATAACAATTAGATGCCTTTACACTTTAGGCTATATGGGCACATTTGAGAACGGTTCCAGCCATTCTCTCATCCTTTGGGTCATTCCCCTCAGATGTCCTGTGAGACATTTTCTATGTGAGGCTTTAAGAGGAAGAAGAGAATATTCTGTAAAGAAAGCCTTGTGATCTGTGCATTATAAAATTAAATGGGTTCATTCAGAAATCAGAATTTCTATTGAAAGCTATTTGCATGAGCCAAATAAAACCTATTTCTAGGCGTCCTGGTGAAGACAAGGTTTTATCTTTATATGTCTCATTGTTTCTGCCTTGCGACCAGCTCGAGCTTCATGAAAGAAGGTTCAGTTCATAAGAAATTGCTAGTGAGTTTTAAATTAAAGACACAAGACTCTCATTACCTTTCACACAGCTCTGAGACGGCTTCTTCTAGCTCCCACTTCTAGCCACCTAATGTGGTGGCGAGGTTTACACAAGAGACTAGGGAGAGAGGGAGAGCATGCAGGGAGTAAGCTTTTATTGGGGAATAAAAAATTCAAGGGAAAATCCCATCCAGTGAACGTTAAGGGGGGCAGCATCCCAAGGTCAAGGGCAACGATTGGGTCTTCAGGTCAGTGGCCAGGCACGCCTCTGCATGGACAAGCCCTCGGACCTGGGAAAGGGTGGGGAATGGCTCTGACACAACTATGTTTGAGCGCCTCTCACCCAGCCAGGGAAGTAAGTCAAATCACGTGCGAGGATGGCCTCCCACAATTGTCTGGTTTTTTTTTTCTTGTTGTTGTTAAAATGAAATTCATAAGTTGGCAGACCATTTTTTCAGATGTGTAACTAGATGCCATTTAAATTACCCACCTTTAAATGGTAGACATTTTGTACATGAACACTGCCTGTCTGCACCTTTTTTAACAACCAGTCTGGGCTCAGGAGCCCAAATACCATTGTTAGCTGGAACATGTTCTTCAATTTGGCCTACTTGCCAGTATCCCCTGAGGTCATCTGTTCAATGAGCTTCCTTACTCCTGCTCCCTCACTGGCTTTCATAGAAACCACATACTGTCTATGAATCAGGGACACCAATCCCACAACATTGTGTTCTTTGAGCATCCAAAGTCCCACTTTTCACTTCACCATGCCTGACATAAGCAGTAATATTTATCAGCAAATGTGAGGTTTTCAAAGATCCAATTCTATGTGCTCCTTTCTCAAAGAGCATTAGGCAGGGCTATAGCATACATAAATATTAAGTAAAGGCCATAGTTTTAAAATGTCATCCATTGAATAGTTGACACATGTCTGAGATACTTTTTATTTTGGAGGAAGTATTTTTTAATAGGGAATTCCAACAGCTACGTAATAGTGAAATGAGAAATCTTGCATCCATTTTATTCTTTGTTTCTTATGATTTTTATCAGTAAGGATAAGATACTTTCTTGTTCCAATGCAGATGTTGCCCACTTCTGTAAATGGATGTGGGGTGTCACCTGCTACTTGCATGTCTGCATGTTGTGCTTGACACTAATATCGTACTTGGTAGGTGGCAGAAAGTCAATACTGAAGTTAAGGTCTTGTGTTGTAGCAGCAGAGCTGAAGATCCTTGGTGTGCCACCTTCTGCAACCCATGCTGCTCTGTTCGAGTCCTTTAATGACTTCCTGGTGATGAGCATCATGGTCTCCTGGTCTTTGAGAATGGCCAAGCATTGCTCTGTGAATGTGGAAGATGGGCGTGTGGAAGGCTCCAGGGAGGATGGATCATTGAACATGTACTCTAATCCATATGCCTCTTTAATGACCTGTTTTTCTTCTTGGGTTTTAAGGGAGACAGTGCCCTCAGACACTTCTGTGCAGCTGGGAATGCAGGCTTCTGCTTCACCTTGAAGGAAGCATTAATGATTCATTTCCAGAAGACATCAGAAGAGAGAAGTGAGCCTCTGGTATCATGCAGGTTCCTTGCATTGCCCATGGGCTAGAAGGGAGAAGAGTTGCTTCATGAGATTTGATCCCCTTTTTCCTGAAGAGTTTCACACAGAGGTGAGTCCCCAGCATGTTTAGACACCATTTCAGACCCCTTTGTTGACGGAAATGAATCGCACCCCCTGATGATGTGGAAGAGCTAAAGATGTGTTTGCTATGAATTTTCTATTTTATTTCTCAGGGCCTGAGTCAAGCCAGCCATTGTGCTGTCAGCGCATGAGCTGCTGGTCAAATGTGAGGAAGTGGTCTTGCTTTATGAAAATACCACCCTGATTCAGTGAGCCAGAGGCAGCCTGCAGTCCCTGTTTTCCTATAAAGGCAGATTGCTGTGGATGGCCTCTGGCCTCGTCATGCAGCCCTGCTCAGAGTAGGGGATTGAGGGTCCAGGCAGATCCCTAGTTCCTTTTGACCTTTATTGCCATTGGGCCACCCCAGGGTCCTTGGACTCTACCTGGTCTTCTGGCCTGGGTCAGGGGATGTGAGGTTTGGAATCCCCCTCTGTGGCAGGATCCCAGGTCCCCCAGCCACTTGAGGGCAGCACATCCTTCCCTAATTGTGTTAGAGGGGGAGGATTCTCCCACCCATCCTCATCCATGCTCATCCCACATTTTGTCGCTTGACACCTGAGGACCTTTATTCATTGACTTAGTGGTTAGTGATGATGGTTACTAAGACTAAATGACTCTTTCAAGTCACATCACGTGCATGGTAGGGCTAGAGCATGGATCTTCCCAATTGATTTCATGGGACTCTCTCATGGAAACTGTGACTGCTTCCTAAACACACACTCTACATTTGCAGTGTCAAAATTCTTGGCACTGCCTCCTTGGCAAGTGTATCTTCTCTTCTATGTGGGAATTTCACAAATATTTTCCTTTGGTTTGTGGAGGTCATGCAGAAGGGATTTCATTTGAAATAGCCCCAACAAGAAATACCAGTTGTCTTTTTCACACATGGATGTGTGTAGTGAACACCTCTCTCTGTGTGCTTGCATGAGTTGCTCCTTTGAATTTGTTGAAGAATGGTTGGCTGGGGAACAAGGTAACGAGAGATGGATATCAATGGTTGTCAAGTATTCTGAAGTGAAGAATGTATTGAGGATGTCAAGGCTTTTCTAGCCAGTTCCTATGGCTCAGTCAGGGATCAGTCAGAGGATTCTGTCTGGTAGACTCTTTGGGACAGATGTCAAAGTGGCCTGGTCTTACCCTGTCCAGGACTAAATGCTGAGCTTGAGTGGGAGCTTCTTGTCATTTCAAGCATTTCCATGAGTCTGTCCTCTGTTCTCTTGTATCCATGTGGTTTCTAAGAGGAAAGCGGAACAAAAATTGAAAGTATGGTGATTATTTATACCAATGTTATTTCAATCAACTTTGTATAATACGAAATTAACTTTCTCCTAGTAAGATTTCATATGTAAGGAAATAATGAAAATATTGGGGTTAGGGGATGAGAATATGCAAATCAAACATTTTTGAGCACCAAGACCCGTTTTTTGTTTTTGTTTTTGTGTTTTTAACTTAAATAATAAAGTGCCAGAGGACCATACCTGCCATTCAGCCTCAACAACCTCCAGGTCCAGCTTCCAGGCGGCCCATTTCACCAGGGTGTGTGGGACCACACTGTCCTGGGATGAGAGAGCAGTACCCATGGATGTTGTCATCTCACAGAGTAGATATTGCCAGAGACAGTAGGGAGCTAGTGGCACATGAGGAAGGGAAGAGCTCTCAGGATGGGAAGAGGGGGCCGCTTCGAGACTCACTGGGTATGGCACGAGGCTGCTGGGTGTGGTGTTGGCCTGGGCCCACTGAGTGGGGCAGATCCGTGGTCTGTGTCCCTGTACCCTCCTCTGTAGCCTGTGTTGGCAGCAGATCAGGGAATTGGGATCAGAAGTGCTCCCAGTAACACAGGCACCAGCCCCCAGAGTGTGTGCCTCACCGTTTCCCCACCTGGCCTGACTTGGTGCTTGTCTTGCCTCAGGGCTGAGACCCTACAGTCTCTGATGAGGGTGTCTGTGGTCCAGATCCAACCTGCATGGCCAACAACTCAGACCTTCAGCTGGGTCCTAGGCTGCTGCAACCAAACTCTGTCAACTGGGTGGCCGACAACAGAGGATGTGTCTTCCGTTGAGCTCCAGAGGCTCATCACAGTAGGTGTTGGGCTGTCCCAGTTCCATAACCCCTCCCAAGTTTCAAGGGGACTGTCCCCCCAACTCTCCCAGCCCTTCCCACTCTCCTACTGCTGCCCACGATCTGTGGTTCCCATATGGGCATCCCCTCCTGACTCCATCCTCACTTAGGCTGTATCCCCAAGTCTACCTGGTCTCTGGGTCCAGACTCTCCTCTTCCTACAAGAATATCAGAAATTGGATTTGGTCCCAGTTGATGCCGTGTTCCATCATGTGAGCTCTTAGCTTCATCACTGTGCAAAGACTCTTTTTCCACACAAGTTCGCACGACTTTTGGCTGGCTAAGAATTTTCAGGGCACACTTTTCTAATGAGTACACTTTCCTTCCTTCAGATCTCCCCCCAGTGAGCATTCCTTGCACCCTTGTGCTAGTTCCTTTATGGCAGGTTCCCTCCTTATGGCTGAGAGGACCTAGTGACCCCTGGATTCACACATTCTCCTTAATCACCAACACACTGCAGAATTCTCCATGGGACTGCGGTGTTTTGCATTGGAACCCACCCCCTGACCTCTAAAAGTGGTCTAGACAATTGGGTTGGCTCCCTCCCTCCTGAACCTCTTTGATGTCCTTTAAAGTAAGTTATTCTTTTGGATTCCTTCCACAGTAGGCAAGTCCTTGGATCCCCTGCTAGAAAGTCTTCCAGCCTGAAGGTCAGATGTGTCCAGATGTTGAATTGAAGGATATCAGCTCCTAGAAGCCCTCATTCTGGCTGCAGTGTTTCCTCCCCTCAATGCAAAGCAAGAAAGTGCAGTTGGCCCTGCACCCATTCTTCTGCATCCATGATCCCCACCAGCTGGAAATCCAAACTATTAGGAAAGGAGTTGTGTCTCTCTGGACAGATACTTCTCTCCTCATTGTTTCCTGGATCTTACAGTGTTACAGAGAATCACACTGCCCTTTCATTGTATTAGGTGTCAGAAGTCATCTGGAGATAATGGAAGTGCTACAGGAAGAAGATATGCAGGGTTTAAATGCAAATACTCGGGCACTTTTGTAAGGGACTTGAGCCTGTGTGGACAGGTGTTTTGGGCTGACTTTGAACAAATCTCCCTTGGATTTCTTGTAACATTTCTGGTTTCTGGGCTTGGGAGTGTTCAGGACTTGTGTGTGAGTCAGCCTCATGGGGATGTGATGGGGGGCAGTCGGAGCTGTTGTGCAGAACCTCAGTGATGGCTTGTAAGGCCACCTGCAACACTGCAAGCAGCAGACGAGAAGGGAGCCCGCTCCCCTTGTGTTCAGCTTAACTCTTGTCTTATCCAAAATCATGACTTGTGAAATGTTGCAGAAATGGACTCATGCCAAAAGTTGGGATGTTCTGGGGAGCATGGGCTGTCATTCTATGCTCTCTCTGCATTATGATGTGTTAGTGGGTGGGAACTTGAAGACGTGCTTAGGCCATGGATTCTCCTTCCCTGGGAAAGGGCTTCTCAAATCAGCCCTTGTCCCTCTTTCACCTGCTTGCCCAGGAGGACACAACAAGAACGTTCTTACAAGTTGGCCCCCGGTCTTGGTCTTCCAGCCTCCCAAATTTGAGAAATAAAATCTGTGCTATGAATTACCCAGTGCCAATACAACACAAACTATGCTAAGATAAGTCAATCAGCAGTCTCCCAAGTGTTTACATTGTGGTAATTGACACCAAACATCCGTTTTGTAATTAAACCATTTTGGAGTACACAGTTGAGTGGCATTAAGCATGTTCATGTTGGTGTATAGGCGTCACCACCATGCATCTCCAGAACTCACGTGGACATACTCTTGCCATCAATGCTGAATTCTAGTGCCCTTGAGGCCTAGGAAAAGAACATGGTATTTACTTTTTATGAACCTGATAATTGAGAATCTGAGATAAGTGAAATCCTACAAAATTTGCCTTTCTCTGGACACGATCATTTTCAAGAAATGCAGATCACCCTCACTCGTGGGCATACCAGGTCCACTGCTAACTCTGCGGGTGTTTCAGTTGCACTCTCAGTGACAGTGGTGACTGCGCACATGACCTGTGTGTCCAGCTCAGATCTCAGGATCTAGGGTCTTTGGTTCCATGCAGCCTATAGGTTGCCTGCTCCTCCAGATCTCTGCAGGCCAGTGGCACGAAGGCCCTGGGCCTGGTGGTTTCTTTAGTGAGTGCAATACGTGTCCACAGTGTCGTGGGTCATGATGGACTATAAATAGAAGCAATGCCTGGATACTCCTGGGATCTCAGTAGGCTCAGCCTGTGTGCTGAGAATTGTTGTGACCTCCTAATTAATGGGCCCCCAGAATCCCAGAGAAAAGGTCAAATCCAGAGCCAGTTGAACTTCAGTGTCTCTGAGAGAACTTTTGGGGTGGGGGGCCTGGATACATTGATGTGATGACTCTGATGCAGAGTCACGTGCTTCGAATCCAGGTAGAGGTGCTCAGGAGCAGCCTGGGCTGGCACGTGGGTTCCCCACCTCCACACCTGTGGAACATCTTGGGGCTCTGAGAAGCACAGCAGCCTGACCACGTGAGGGCATCTGCTGTCTCTGCATATAGTGAGCTGGGTTTTCGTCACATCTCTCAACAATTCCACATAACACCAGCTCTGAACCCAGAGTCCTGGGCACTTAGTTGAGGCTCCATCAGCTCCCACCTCTCTACCTGACAGAGCCCTCCTGGCTCCCTCTGCACTCATTACCTTGAAGATGAAAACCTGGAGGGTGGGACTTCCCTTCATCCAGAAGTTCGCAAACACATTCCACTGTGGCATTTGTTCCTGGAACCCAAATGGTTGGGGGTCCACAAGCACCCTGGCATCCATGTGTGGGAACCATGGTAGTATAATCAAGAAACAGGAAGGAGAGGGGTTGGACTGATCAGTACAGATGGCAGGGCCTAGTACAGAGTGGAACGGAGAGTTCTCACCCGGGGTGATTGTTGTGATGTGCACAAATGCTCTGCTGGTGCTGGGGTGCCCGCATGGTTTCTGGGGTCTTGAAAGGCTACAGATGCCCACAGAGTGTTCTCAGATGCACAGTGGGAGGCCCGTTGCAATATATACATGTGGAAGAAGTAGGAGACCCCCTTAGTGTGGAGGTGCCATCTAGAAGGCAGCCTCACTTCTCTGAAAAACTTGATTGGAAAAAAAGGGTCCGTACCTGTGCCCAAAGGGCCATATATGCTCCTGGAAGTTGGTGGTGGAAATAGTTCTCCATCCATTAATCACTCCCTCACTCACTAATGTCCTTGTGTCCTTGAGAAAGGCTCTCCCTTTCCTGGTTTTCCTGAATAGAAATCCTCTTGCCTCTTGGGTGAATAGGGTTATGGGTTGTGCAGAGGGTGGTGGTTTACTGAGCATCTTAGAGACTGTCCTTTATGGAGTCTAATGATCCCAACTGGGGAATGAGGCCAGGGTCCTAACTGTGGTTAGTGTGAGGACGCCATGGGTTCAGAGAGGGAAAGAAGGACAAGGAAAACTCAGATGTCCCTTCATGGCCCCTGGAGTTAGAGGACTTACCCCTTTGCACCTGGGATCAGGAGACCTCATTTTTTCGAGGACACGCACACTCGGACGTTAATCTTGAGTGTGGGTTCCTTTCTGGGGTCCAGGGCTGTTGTTAGCCACCAGGAATGACAGTGCTCTCCATGCTGATTGGAGCCATTTTTGCCAGGAAAGAGAGCCCATGGTCACGCCTTGTGCAAAGCATCCCACGCCAGGGGCTCCCATCCCTACATTCCTGTCCTGAAAGGAAGCCACTCAGAGGCAAGGTGGGTCCAACCACCTCCCATGTGTTCACTCATCACTGTGTTCCAGCATCACCCCAGTTAACAGTCCTGATGGAATTGGATGTGTCTCAGAATGTCACCCTCATGAGCTCTACCCTGCTACAGCTGCAGTTCTGCAGTGGGAGAAACTCAAAACCTCAAAACACATGCACATGAAAGAAAAGAGCAAGAGCCAGAGCCCAAACAGGCCAGGTGTGGCAAAGACAGCTGGAGTGCCTAGGTTGGGACTCAGAATTATGTCAGTGGGGTGGCATTGCTGCTGGCACCAGCATGATAACAGAGAGCCAGCCCTGCTCATTTTGGGGAGCAGTGTGTTGGCGAAGGCAGCAGAAATTGAGAGGCAGGATTGAGTTTGGCCCTAGGAGGAGGTTGGGTAAAAGGCCAGTGTGAGTTGGAGGGCTTGGGCAGATAGAGAGGTCAGGGTACACCCCAAAGCCTGGAGACTGCACTTGATGTCCAGTGTTGTGAAACACCACCTCCCCTCTTACTCACACCTGAGAGCAAGGGGCATTGATGAGTTCAGTTTGTGTGCGGCTGCATCCAAGGTGGCTTGGCTAGGCACCTCTGTTTCCTTGACTCAGGAGGCTGGGAGTCCAGGCTCCACTGAGGCTCGGCTGGGAGGATCGGACTCTGAGTTTATGCCTGTGTTCCTGGTAGGATCCATGTTGGCTGAACCTCAGTGTTTTTGTAATGAGAGGATGTGTGACCGTCATGTCTTTATCACAGGACACACTTGCTAAATGGATTTGTTTGCTCTGAGGAGGAAAGAGAGAGAGGGGAGTGGTGCTGGAGACAGGGATGCAGACAGGGGTCATGGACTTGGCATAACTCAGTCTTGGAGGTGATATCCCATCACCTGTACCCACTTCAATTCCCATGAATCCAGAGGCTGAGCCCCCTTGAGGTGAGGGGTGAACCGGTTCTGGGCAGCAGGATGATGTGGTAACTCGGAGTCTCTGTGAGACCCCAACACTAGACACACTTGGCCCTTTTGAAATCTTAGGAGAAGCCTTGGGAAGTTGTATGGCAGAGGGGAGCAGCCTCTGCATCTCAGTCCCCTCCAACTTGCCATGGTGTAGAGAGGGAACTGCAGCCACGATGGGACGGACATTGGCCACATTCCTGTGTGGGACACAGGCCTGATTGAGTTGGGGTGCATTCTTTGTCTCTGCCCTTCTTGTGATTGTCCCATCTCTACATTTGTGCTTTAGCCACCTGTGAGTCCCATCTCTGGTTTCAGAGAGAATAGAGGGTGTTATGGGTCAATAGACACAATAAACCCTAGAGATTAGATGCTACCCTACTTTCCAGAAAAGACTGGGCACAGCATGAGTTGCACATTAATGGGACCAGGGTCCAAAAGCTGCTGAGAGGGAAGGACTAGTTGTGAATGCATTTTTGAAGGCTCCAAGCTGGAACTCTAGTGGCACCAAGCAGGGCAGATTTTGGTGGGGATGTTTGGGTAGTTGTTGGCGAACACCTGGGCACCTGAGATGGGTAGGCATGGAGGAGAAATCAGCAGCCCATAGGGCTTTGAAAGTGGTCTTATGTGAAAAGAGGCTCAGGTATGGACACAGGAAATGACATCATTGCCTTGACAATGGATCAAACAGAACATGGAACCCTGGTATCCAGGCACCCACTTCACTGACCAAGCCATCCGAGCTCATTTGGTTGGAGAAACTGGAGTGAGAAGGATGTTCTCCTGTGGTTGCAAACAATGCCGAGCCTCAGGCTCCCAGGAATCTCAGGGGGGCCAACTAGCCCTTTTGTGGATGCACTGGGTGAGGCTTCATCTTAGACGCCAGAGCCTCTGGAGATTGTCGCAGAGGAGCTCAAGAGTAACTGTAAGTAGCACAGGGCAGGTGAGCCCAGCAGGCCCTCTAGTCTAATCCCTGATGAATGGCCCAGGACTCCTATTCTGACTCTGTGTGTGTGTGTGTGTGTGTGTGTGTGTGTGTGTGTGTGTGTGTGTGTTTGTACTGATAGGAACTGTCCCATTGTGCTTTGACTCTAGTGTATTGGCACAAGTCATTTTTCTGTTTGTCACCATTTCCATTTTGAACCCACCATTCTTGGTCCCAACCCAGGGTGAAAATGATGAGAACACGGAGGAGCCCTTCAGGGTACAGAGCCTTGAACCTTATAGGCAGGACCAGCTTAGGAATGAGCTCCTGCCTGTCATTTGTGGGAGAAACCTACATTTCAGCAGCAACATGGGGTTAATCTCCTGGGATTTCATCCCCACCCAGCAGGTGCTGGATCTCTTGTTCCCAAGGTAAGCACCAGACCACCAAGCCCAAGTGTGTAGCCCCCTCATGCCTGGGTTCTGGGGCTGCCATGTACCTCTCAGGGACCCAAAGGTTTGTGATACCTAATGAGATAGAGGACCACACTCATAGTGGAATGTCAGCCCCGAATGGGACGAGTCCTGGAGGTGCCTGCCACAGCCTTGCAAGGGGAGTGAACTTCCCCTCTCAGGCAGAGAAACCATTCTGACTCCAGCTGATCCACAGAGGTCCGTGGAGCAGTCCCCACACACTGGGCACCACAGCTCAATGGTGTGCACTGAGCTCATTCCCAGGTGGACTCAGCAAGGCCAGGTGGTCTTTCTGGTGTGATGTTGGCTTTGTGAAGAACGTAGATCTGTGCCAGAGGCGTCTCAAAACTCGGGCCTTGGAAAAGCACTTTGGGGTTAATAAAGACATGTTAGTTTCCATAGTGGGACAGAGCATCCTAGCTGGGACATAGCTGGACAGGGGCTTTGGACATGGCAGCTCCCACACCCAGAGATATGTGGGAATCAGCAGTTTGGGCTCATTCACTGATGAACATGGAGAAAGCACCCACTGTGTGAAGACACGTTTCCAGTCACGTGTTTCATAATTCAGTGAAAAATGGGGTGCAAATGACTGCCATTGTGTCCCTTTTCATGGGGGTCAGCCTCAAACCGCAGGTGCCATGAGTACATATCCTACATGTGACTGCATCCCTGACTCCATGGGGCATAACTGCACGTTGTCCTCTTCAGTGACTATGGTGGACCCTTGGACCAACTTCAACATGGAATGGGCTTGGGGTCAAGAGGGTGGGCTCCTGTTTCTAGAGTAGGGACCTGCAAGGTGATTTGACTTGGGAAGGCTGAGGAAAGACTGCTCTCCCCAATTCAGTTTTCTGCCTGCAGTGTAAGGTGTGGGGCTTCAACAGTAGGAGGGGTAAGGCAGGGAGTTGTAGGTAGTCATGGTCCTCTGGGGAAGGCCCTGGGATAATGGATCCCCTACTCTACACCTCCCTGTCCTCCCTCAGGGCCACAGAGATGTGGTCTGCATTCATGGGAAAAGAGAGGTCCACCGCTACTCAGGGGGACTCAGTGAGAGCTCACAGAGAATGAGGTAGCATTGCAGCCCTCGCCAGGGGAGGAGGTGTCTCTTGAGCCCTGAGAAGAGTGGGCAGGAGGAGAGACACTCCTGGAAGGTGCATTCCAGGTTGGAGAGCAGGTAGCCAAGAGGAAGAAGAGTGTCGGGCCTGCCCAGAGGAGGGGAGAGCTGGTCATACCATGAATCTAACGCTCCTTCGTTGAAGGTTCTTTGCCTAGCGACCTGTCCTGTCCCTGCCTGTACAGCCACTGTGTCTTTCCTGAGGTGGACTGGTGTGTTCAGAACCAGGGACGGTTCAGGAGGGTAGGGTCAGAGGTTTGCTCTGGAGGCCATGGCGAAGGCAAGGCCAGGGTTTTGCTGACTCCACACCTGCCTCCCCACAGTGCCTCACCTTCCTTCCTGGGGACCTGGGTGAACTTCCACACCGAGGCTTCCCATCAGCCTCCAGGCTCTCTGAGTCTGCAGCAGCTGCTGCCATATGTGTGGCTCCTCCTGAGTGGCTTTAACTTGGAGCACCAAGCACACCACCTGCTGGCCCCTACTGAAGATGGCATATCAAGCCAGGCAGAGCCTGAGAGCCAGGCGGACTGTGGTGAGTACCTAAGGGTATATGAGGAAAGGTCCGACTGTTGTTCCACTGCAGGGAGTCTGTATGCCTGGTGTTGGGTTGGAAATTAGGATAAGCCTTTGTCCATTCAGGAAGTGACCCCAGTCTGCAAAGAGGTCCTGTGTGGGCTAAGGTTCTGAGTTCTTCCTGGCAGCAGGGGTATTGTCTGTCTGTGGGAAGGTCAGGGCAAGGCAGTCATGTTGGCATCTTTTCTCCTCTAGCTACAAGCTCAGTTCCTGTCACGGCTCCTAAGCCAACCCCAGAGCCAGAGCCTTCTCCCAGGGAAGGGGCAGAGCCGGAGTCCAGGACATCAGGGGTCTCCACTCAGTACTCCCCACGGCCCAAATATACCAATCCGATGAGAGGCAGGTGCGTCATTCGCATCTACCTGGAAAATGAAAGGACAACACAGTATAGGAGCATCCTGGTGAGTCTTCGAGCAGGGGAGTCTCCTGGGAGCCCACAGTGGGGAAGACCGAGTCCATAGCAAACACTTTGGACTAGGCCTCTCTTCTTGAACTGGAGCTTCTGGAAGGTCAGGAAGGAGAGCAGAAAGTGAGGAAGAGAGAGGCGGGAGAGCAGCAACATGCCAGGTCTGGGTGCGAGTGGGCCTGCGTGTTTGGGGGTGTGCAGGTCAGAAGTGCAGGAGTGAGTGCTGGGTTCAGAGGAGGTCAGAGAAATATCAAGGGTACAGGCCATCCTCTACTGACCTTGGTATTGAGGAGGAGTATATTGAACCGTGGTATTGAGGAGGAGTATATTGAAGCAGAGGAGTTGGCAGTCATTTTCTTGTGTGTGGGAGGGGATATGTTGCTGGTTGAAGGGAAGGGAGCCATTGTAGAATGATTAGGGTGGGTAGGTGTGGGTCACAGACAACTGGGGGCCTTGGAGGGGCCCATTAGTGTCCTAGTTTGCATGTATGTGAATAGAGATTTAGCGGGTCTCTCTGCAGGATCTTCCTGGGTGTGGAGTATCCATCATGAGACTCTGGTGACCACCTCCAGGGGAGCCATGTTGAACCACTGCACCTGCTGGGTCCAAAACTCCTGACACCCCAGCAAGCACTGAAACTCTCGAGCCCAGCAGCTTCCATGCCTATCATTAAAGAGTCCGTGTGTGTGTTGTGCCTGGGTGTCAAGACCAAAGCACCTAGGTTTTGTGCCTTGTCCACACAAAAATGCAGCTGCATCCCAGACCAGAGCAGGGATATGGAAGTCCACTGGACCATTCCTCCCATCTGTGGGGACTAGAGTGTGCCTTTTGGTCCTTATTCCCTTGTCCCTGTAGGGCATAGCAGGTTGAAGCAAACTCTTGTACCAAGATTGGACTAGAGGCTCATAGGAAGACCCCACATGTTCACATGAAGGCCTCAGGTAGCAGGGTATCAAGATGGTGCCCTTGTGTTGAGAGCTCTCTTGTCTCTGATTGTCCTCGAGCACTGTCCTCTGGGTAGCTACTCCCAAATTCCCTCTCTGATGAGCTTTCTTCAACCCTGCTCAGGTGACCTCCCAGGACAGGACTCCAGTCGTAATCCGCAAGGCCTTAGATGTACACTTGCTCCAGCAGAAGGATCCAAAAAACTATGAGCTTCTGCATATTGTCGAGAACCATCAGAGTAAGTGGAACCATCAGAGGGTAGGGAGCAGTGAGTCACAGTGGGCTCACGATAACTGGGAGCCAAAACACAGTGTGCATTGACCCAATGCCCAGGAAGAGTATGGTGGGACTTGTGCACAAAACAAAGTGTAATGATGGGGCATAAATCTGCAGGTTCTTCATGTTCCCCAGGGGCTGTGGGCCTGCCTATCGTGTTCTTTCCTTGGCCTGAGGAGGCATTGCAAAGCTATTATCCACAAAGGGCCAAGAAGAGAGGCTTCTTTGTCTTGTGTCAAAGAAGACAGACAACCACAGGGTGCCTACTTTGGCAGCCTTTCCTGACCTAGATGAGTACATGAGAAAAGCAGTTCAATGAAGAATCATTTCTGGCTTCCAATCTTTTTATTCATTGCAAACTGAGTCCACTTAGGACCAGAGGCCATTTCTAGAGAGAAGTGTGTAGTAGAATAGAACCCTTCACAGCTTGTAGACTGTTCTTGGAGAGAGAGAGGGAGGGAGGGAGGGAGGGAGAGAGAGAGAGAGAGAGAGAGAGAGAAGAGAGAGAGAGAGAGAGAGAGAGAGAGAGAGAGAGAAGAAGGAGAAGGAGGAGGAGGAGGAGGAGGAGGAGGAGGAGGAGGAGGAGAAGGAGAAGGAGGAGTAGAAAAATGAAAATAAGTTGAAGGAGAAGACCATGAATAAGAAGTTCAAGATGACTATAAGAAGAAGCATGAGGAGAAGATGAAGAAGAACAAGAACAAGAAGGAGAAACACAAGGTGAACAAGAAGTATAACAATACATTGATTAAAAATGTGAATGAGAATTATACTCATGAGCAGGAAATGCAGTAGTGGGGAATTCAAGAGAAATATATTGCTCTGGATGGCACAGCCCTGCTGTGGACATCCTCCACCCATGCTCAACACACCTCCAAACCATACCCCTCCAATTAGTGTAGCCCTGTATGAGTGTATGAATCCACTGGCAAGGTGGAGGCACCCACCATCAAATGCTTTTCCCCAAACCCACCTGTGATCATTGCTGCAGTGGGGAGAAAACCTTCAACACATGAGTCTTTGGTGACCAATCCAGATACAAAGTCTAGCTGTTTCTCTTTGTTGGGTCCAACGTGAACTAAGAGAGTCTGGGGTACAAGGGGCTATTTCCTTGAAAGGTGTTCCTGTACTGGACCTCCTGTGCATAGAGGGTCCTCAGGGAGGAATCAGTGGGGAGTCTTTGGTGGAACAGTAGCTGGATTCGGGGGCTCTCAGGTCTGTGTGTGAGACCTGAGCTGGCAGAGGCTCTCAGTTGTGGGGGATGTTGGGTAGTGTATTTTTTGAGTGTCACCTACCACGCCTCTGCCCCTGCCTCTCCAGAGCTGAGGGTCCCTGCTGATGGGAAAGTATATTACGACCTGATTGGAGGAGTGCATTATGACTTTCTTCTTCGGGAAACAGATGCCAGCAAGTCGTTGAAGGTCAAGCCAAAGGAGGTAAACAGTCACCTTCTTCACTCTTTACTCCTGGTGCCACTCCACATCCTCCAAGGGGACAAGAACCTCAGGTTCTGGATGGATGTTGTAGAATGCCCACAGAGCCAACTGCCAGGCTGTGTGGGGTGCAGGTGCTGGGCTTTGCTGATGTTGTCATCCCCCACAGTTCTTGGAGCCTTCTGTGGCAGTGGCATCCAGGACCCCAGCAGCTGTGAGCAGCAGCTCTGCAGTGGCTGCAGGATCATTGCCCCAGGCCACCCAAAGCAATGAGTGCTGCATGAGAAAAGTCACCAGTAGCAGCTCCTCACTGCTTCACTCCAGCGAGCAGGTGGAAGACAACCGCTTTATTTATATCCTCCTAGAGGGACAGAGCGAGAGAGAGGCAAAGCGCATCCTGGTAAGCCCGACAGTAGGGCTGCCTCCTGGGTGTCCACACAGTGGAAGGCAGGAGACACAGCCAACCCCGGGGCTGTGGTGGGAAATAAAGAAGAGAGAGGTCCATCTTAAGGGCTTGACCTGAGGAGGGAGAGCATCAGCATGCCCAGCTCCAGTGGTGAGTGGGTGTTGTAGTGTGGGTTTTGCAGGCCAGAAGTGCAGACGGAAGTTCTGTGGACAGATGAAGTCAGAGATATGTCCAGGGTGCAGGCTGCAGTGCCTAGAACTTGGTATTCTCAATGAGTGAGGTTGGAGCAGAGGAGGTGGCAGTGACTTGTCACATGTGTAGGATGGGATGTGTTCCTTGTAGCAGGGAAGAGAACCTCCTTAGCATGACTAGGTGTGGGAATTTGGGGTCGGGATCACCTGGGGGGTCATGCCAAAGCTTCGGAATGTTAGCCTTTGCATGTATGTAAATGCGGAGCTAAAGGGGTTCTTGGCAGAATTTCTATGGATGTGCAGTAGACACGCTAATGCTGCAGGTGTCCAGCTGCAGAGAAGACACGTTCAGTGACTGCCAGTGCTGAGTCAAGTACATCATTACAACCAGACCCGCACCGAGCTTCCAGAGGCCAGGGCCTCTCAAGGCTATCATGAAGCACTCAAGTACACACTCTTGTATCTGAGTCTGTTTTGTGTAGTGGCAGTCAGGACCAAAATTTTCAGTGCGTCTGCCTCTTCCACGCACAAAGGCAGCCTGCACCCCAGAGCACACTTGGTGCACAGATCCCTGGCCCATTGCTCTCGTCTCAGTGAGATGAGAGTATGTCTGTGCATAGGCAGTTTGGTCCTTTGACCTGAGTGGAATGTGGCTCCCCAGGGGGAGGGGAGATGGCAGGTACAGGCAGATATTTGTACCAAGATTGTTCTAGTAGCACGTTGCAAGAACCCAGGGGTTATATGGAGGCTACACTCAGGTAGCAGGATAACAAGATTGTGCCCTTGTATATGTAGCTGAGATTTCTCCTGAATGTTTGACCACAGTCTTCTGGGTAGCTCCTCTAAAAGCCATTCTCTGATGACATTTATTCCACCCTGATCCAGGTGACCAGTGTGGATACAGTGAAGAGCCTCATCCGCAGGGCCTTGGACCAAAATTTGTTGCAGCATGAGGATGTGGACAACTTTGAGCTGCTGAGAATGATTCCTCTGCATGAGAGTAAGTAGGACAATCAGACAGTGGGGAGACATGATCCACAGTGGGCTCAGGATAACTCACAGCCAAGAGAAAGTGGGCCTTGGCCACAAAATACCAAAGTGTGGTGGGCCTGGTGCAGGAGACCAAGTGCAGTGATGGGCGTGTCCAATGTGGAGGTGCTCAATGAGGCCCAAGGGGGCTGCTGAACCACCCTAAATGTGTTCTCCCCTGGACCTGGTCTGGCAATGTGAAGCTAATATCCATGAGGGCAAGGCAGAGAGAGGCTCAATCCATCATCAGTTTGGTTTATGGCTCACTGATAAGGATGCCTTCAAATGAAGAGGAGGAGAACATGGGTCCTGATTGGATCAGCATTGCTATGGACGGAAGCAGCACAGGTCCCAATCCATGGCCAGGATATGAGAAGTCCTGCCTACTCACAGGAATGTCAGGATTGCAGCAACTGGGAACAGGACTCAGTGAAGAGGAAGTCAAGGCTAGGGGACAGCCTGTTTGGGTTCTTTTGGGAACAATTCCACGTTCTCTGTGCTTGGGTGCCCATCTCCTGGAGATATCAGAATGGCCAGGTTATTATTCCTTCCAGCAACAAAGAAGGGCTCTGAAGAACAGAGGCCACAATGCTGAGCTGTCCACAATGCCAGTGATCTTTCCTTTCTTGTGAGCCAAACACTCCTAGCCTTCACCATCCCAGCCTGTCCACAATAGAACCCACCATCTGTCGGGCACGTAAGTGAGTTTTCCAATTTTCCCACACCACCTCATTTGGGTTGGCTCTGTCTCACACATGAGGAAGACTGAGGTGCAAGGAGCTGGGCAAGGGGCAGTGTCTGCGAATCTCAGGGACTTGGGAGGCAGTGCAGGGGGATGGGGATTTCCAAACAACCTCAGAAACTTAGGGAGACCCTGTACCCAAGTAAAAAGGCCTGGGAATGGTCTCAGTGCTTAATTGCCTCTGGTTTTATCCCTAGTACAAAAATAAGCCAGTCAATAAGGAATTACCAAACTGAGAATCTACGAAGATGATTTCAGAAACAGACTTTCAACCCAAGCATCAGTTGAGAGCAGGCTCCAGACCAGGGGAGGTTTGTGTGTAACAGACGTCAAAAGGGAGGACTACGGGGGGCCTGGAACCCACTAGGTGTGATGGCATCTATGCCTTATGGCAGGAGGGTGGCAGTGATGCTGGCCCTCTCCTAGATTTTGGAAACCTTGTTTTCATTGGGGAAACTTTATGGAGGTGGAATCTATTTTAGCAATCCTGGTCCAGATGAGGTGCGGACTTCCACAGGTAGAAGCCTATCCAGAATACGATGTCTGTTAGGAAGTCTTTCCTGACTGTGACAATGACAAAGAAAGGAAGTCACTTGTCTTTGGTCTTGGTTTCACTCCTGGCCATTGATTGAGAACTGATTTCATCTTGGACTACTGAACAGAGGCTGCATCTGGGCAGAAGAGTGTGATAGATTTGAACTCCTCAGGATGCCCCACCATTGCCAGAGATATAAGGAGAAGGAGGAGGAGAAAGAGGACACAACTGAGTGGGGAGAGGATCACACGATGAAGAGCAGGAGGAAGAAGAAGAAAAAGAAGGAAGTGAACAGAAGGAAGGGTGGAGGGAGATACACAAGAAGAAGAACAAGAAGGAACCATGTAAGAACAAGAAAAAGACCCAGAAAGAACTACAAGAAGATGCAGGACAGAAAGAAGAGCCAGAAGTAGAACAAAAACCAGAATAAAAGTACCAAGCAGACAGCTCCTGATGAGAAACAAGGGGAAGGAGAGCGATCCTAGAAAACAATAGAGTTCTCCAGGGCACCACCCTGCTCAAGTCCTCCCATGTCCATGCCCAACACACCTCTGATGGATACCACCTCCCCTCCACGTAGTCATCCATGAGTGGATTCATCCAGGGCAAGGGGATGAATTCGCCCACCATCCAACGCTTCCCTGAATGCCCATGTGTGAGCATGGCTGCCCTGGGGAGAAAGGCCTAAGCACAGGAGCCTTTGCCAATCCTGATGCAGAGCCTAGCAGTGTCCCTTTGGCAGATCCAACCTGCACTGAGAAGTTCTGGGCCCAAGGTGCTGTTTCCATTGCCTGGTGCTCTTTTGGTTTAGAATCCTGTACATCATCTTCTCCAGGGAAGAATCACTGAGGGAGTCTTTGGTGGCACTGTAGCTGGATAGGAGGGCTCTCAATTCTGGTGCAGGCTCACCCTGGCGGAGACTCTTAGGGGTTGTGTGTGTTTTGTGGTAAAATCCTTGAGTGCCATCTAACAATTCTCTCCACTTTGCTCTGCAGAAATCAAGGCCCCTGACCACTCACCCATGTATCAGTCTAGGACCCCGCGGATAAAATATTTCATCGTGAGGAAACGCCGCGAGGTCAAGAGAAAGGAGGTAAACACCTACCTTATTCAAGCTGTACTTGTGTTGCCATTCCACTCCCACCTGGGGAAATAAGAAGCCTCAGCACCTGGACATATGTGCTAGAAGCCCATAGAGCCAACTGACAGGCTGGGGTGGCTTTCTGTTTCTGGGTTTGCTGATGTTCCATCCCCCACAGTTCTCAGAATCAACCTGCAAGTCCTCCAGGCCACATTCCCACAAGCAGGTGGGAGACACCTGCTTAATTCGTGTCCACTTAGAAATACAAAGTCCAAAGTCGGCCAAGAAGGTCCTGGTAAGCCTGGGAGCAGGGGTGTCCCCTGGTGCTTACACCTGGGTGGGGAGCAGACACTGGTCCAATACCATGGACTACTCATGCCCTCTTGAATTTGGAGCTTCTGGATGATCAGGAGGATAGATGGGAATCAAGAAGGGAGAGGTCAGTGTGAAGGGCTGGAGCTGAGATGAGGGAGAGCAGAAGCTTGTCCACCACCATGTCTGAGGGAGTCTGTGTGTCAGGTGGCAGCATGCAGTCCAGAAGGGCAGAGGCAGGTATAGGTGACAGATGAGAACAGGCCAGGACCTAGATTGCAGGTTCCACTCTATGGGATGCTGACGTCTATGGAGGAGGACAGCAGTGTGAGGTTCTGCATGTTCCTTGAACAAGGAGCTGAGAGGGTCTCTCTGCAGAGTCAGTATGGATGTGGAACAAGCACACTAAATGTCCAGGTAACCCAATGACCACCCTTGCTGGATGAGGTGCCCTCCTACACCCCAGCCAGCACTGAGCCTCTGGAGGCCAGGAGCTCTCATGGCTATGTTTCAGCACTCCTGTGTGTGGTCATGTTCCTGGGTCTGATTTGGGCCCTGGCAATCCAGACCAAAGCCTGTAGGTTTTGTGCCTAGGCCATTCCCAATGCCGCCTGCATCCTCGGGCTGACCTGGGATCTTGGAGGCTATTGTCCAATTCCTCTCAACTTGTGGGATGAGATTGCATCTGTATGCAGGTAGTGGGGTCCTTTCACTTGGAGAGAAATGCAGCTGCACAAAGAGCAATGGCAGGTCCAGGAAGTTATGTACAAGGATTGGGCTAGTAGCCTATGGGAAGAGCCCACGCGATGAGCAGGAGGTCAGCCTCAGGTAGTAGGGTCATGGATGTTGCCCTTGTATTTAGAGTGGAGGTGCCTCCAGAATGCCCCTGCCCACTGTCCTTGAGTAGTCACTTCAAGGCCCATTTCCTGAAGGCCTGTCTCCCATGCTGCTCCAGGTGACCTGCCAAGATCGGGCTCCTGTCGTCATCCGCAGGGCCCTCGACCGACACTTGCTTACTCAGGAGAAGCCGGAGGATTATGAGCTGGGCCAAATCATCTCTCACCGTCAGAGTAAGTGGGACAATCAGATGACAGAGAGCAAGGGTCAGGATGTGGACTCAGGTCAACTCTTAGCACCAAAGTGTAGTCTCTGACCCCCAAGAACACTCCAATAGGTGTGTTGGGTTCGTGCACAAAGCCAACTGCACTTCTGCTGGTGGAAGGTCTCGAGGTCCAATGGTATACCCCAGTGGATATTGTGGCTCCCCACCAGGTGCCTCCCCTGTACATGAACAGGCATCCAAAGCTGACATCTTTGAGTAGTGAGGAGGAAAGCCTCTTTCCAGGAGCAGTATGCTTTCATGGTCTGGGATAGGAGTGGTTTCAGAGGAACATGGAATGCATGGGCTAAAGAGGGAACTGGCATTTTGTGGACTGAAGCAGTAGGATTGAAAGCCTTCTGTGTGACCAGAAAACCTCTGCCTTGGCAGAGCATTGCCAGGATTCTAGCAAGCAGTAACAGGATGAAATTGGGAAGAAAACACAGCCTGGGAGACAGCTTGAATCATCTGTCTTTGCATAAATTCCATGGTCTTCTGTACCTGAGTTCACCTGCCAAGGAGTGATCCCAATAGCCAGGTTATGATCCCTAACTAGAGTCAGATGAGGGCTTCCTGAGCACGTAGCCACAAAGCTCATCTGATAATAATGCCAGCACTTTTTCGTTGGTTGGTTGGTTGGTTTTTGTGAGCCAAACACCACAGCAGCCATTATCCCAGCCTATGTATGCTGAAGACCACCATCCCAATGAGTTCTAGGATCACTTGTCTCCTATCTTAACCTACTGTTAGGTTAGTAGAATCAATGGAAGAGGAAGTCTGTCTGGGGCCTTGGTAGCCTTAGAAATTCATAGCAGAGATCTTGACATCCAACCCAGAAGGGATGGAGAACAGGCTCTAGGTTAGAGGAGGGTGACAGGAAACACGTGTTCAGAGGAAGGAGAAGTGGGCTGTTGTATTCTCCCACTTGGGGTCATGGCACCACTGGACCATACACCATGTTGGAGGGAAGCATTCCCTTTGCTGGCCTTTGGAACCATTGTTCTCAATAGAGCAGCATTTGGAATGTGGCCTCCATTCTCAGAAGCCTGGTTCACATGGAGGTGGGCTCCACCAATGCAGAAGCATGGCTCTAATGTGGTATTTGTGCTGGTCAGCCTGTCCTCACTGTGGCCATACTTGAGGAATCCTAGGCCTTTTCTCTGGCTTTCACAACTTTCTCTTTGGTTGTGTACTGAGGCTGTCTATAAAGCTCTAGTGTGTGGCAGTGGAGAGCTTCTCAGCCCTTGCCAAACAGGCATAGACTGGGAGAGAGAGAACAAGGCTGGGAGAGAGGGAGAGAGAGAAAGATGGAGAAGGAGGACCTCTACTTGGAGAATGAGGATTCAGTGGATCCTACAGGAACAAGGTATTATTGCCCAGGGCACACCCCTGTTTAGGTCTTCCTCCAACCACGCTCAACCTTTCTTCCAGTCCCTCCCACCTCCCAGTAGTGTATTCATCTTGAATGAGAATTTTATGTTGACACCAGAGCACTCACCATCCAATGCTTCCCTCCAAACCCACTCATGAAGATGGCTCATGTGGGGACTGAATCTTCGGCACAGGAGCCTTTTGTGGGAGATTTCAGATGCAAACCCTAGTGGTGTACTTTGGCAGATGTAAGAGGACCTGGGATGTTCTGGAGTCCAAAGCTTTTGGTAGGAACCGACATTAGGTCTGTGGAAGTGCTCTGCCTAGTTCTTCCTCAGGGAGGACTGTGGAGGCTGTCTTGTTGGTATTGGTGCTGAATTGGAGAGCTCTCAGGTGTGTGGCTCTGGCCTTTTCTGGCACAGGCTCTCAGATGTTGGGGTGTCCCAGAGAGCACCTCCTGAGCCACCTTATTTTGTATACCCCTCTCTTTCCAGAGCTGAGGATTCCAGCGCAGGCCAACGTATTTTACGCAAAGAACCCTCACAGAAAACCCATCTTCGTGCTGAGGAAAAGGAGCCACCCCCAAAATAATGATGAGTGGATCCAGCCTCAACCTCCCTCTCATCCTACAAAGAAGGCTCCAGCCCTCCTGAGGATGCTTGCAAAACCATTCTGCTGCTGTGTGCCTGGGCAGGGCTGAGGCAGCCCAGGAATATTTACATTGATAATTATTTTCTTCAAAGTTTGTATCTATAGTTTGCCATTGTCCTTGACCTTGTTTAGTAACACAGTTGTTACTCTATCCTGTATTTGTTGTTTCCATTAATATATTATTATTTTAAAATATATATGTTTTTGTTTCCTGATCTACTGTGATGATTTGAGTATACTAAATGTAGCAGTGATTCCTAAAGGACACATCCAAACCAACAGGAAGGAATGTTTCCTTGTATTAGCAAGAAGTTTGGTTTTTAGGAGTTTGGCAGATGGCATTATCTGAGTCAGTTTTCCAATGGGGGCAATGAAGTATCGGCTATCTTGGTACAAATACAAACAAAGACACACTAGAGCGCACACACACACACACACACACACACACTAGAGCACACACACTGACTGAGCGATAGATACACAGATGGAGTTGGTCTCTTATGAAATACTTTGGAGATGTGGTTCTGATTTCTCCCATTTTGGAGTATTTTCCATTGATAAGGTGTCTTGCAAATGAATCCCATGTCTGAAGAAGACATGCATGTGTACTTCACATGCCACTTTCTACATAACCAGAAGGTCATGTCATGTAATATTTTTCATGCAGCTGTGTTTTCACTGTGTACCATCCCATGAGGTCAGCTGTGGAATTTTCCACTGGTAGCATCACAAAGGAGATCCACTCTTTGGATTTGGGGATATTTCTGATTTTCTTGATTCAGATTGGAAATATATATATATACATACATATATATATATATGGTTTTTGATGAAAATTCTGCATTTGATGATAATGAATGCCATGCATCTAGGAATCTGTAGACTGCAGACAATGAATGGATGCCTACTGTTGTCTGGACTGGTCTGCAAAGTCCTGTAGCATCTGAGCATGTGTGAGGGCTGTACAGGTCTTGCCAAAAGTCCAGGTCTGATGATCCTGCACAAAGCTGAGCTAGTGGTCTCCAAAACAGCATAAGGGCCAAGGAGAAACACAGTTCCACACAGAAGTTGGGAAGCTACCTTATTAAGGTAATCATATGTATGGGATCCTCTTGCTAGGTCCCTTTTTCCATTGGGCCAGAACTGTTTTCTGAATGTGCTTGCTGAGAAGAGCTTGGAATTTTCTATCTGAAGCAGTTTATGCAAGCTGATTCCACTTGCAGGAACAAAGTGTGTTCTCATTGACCACTTTGGGCTTTCCCTGGTTCAACTAGAGTGTGTCAGAAGCACTTGTAATGATTGGCATTCACGGTTTCACATTGAAGCCTCTGTGCCATCTGTCAACCACTGATGGCTGCAAGTGGGGAATGGAAGCCATTTGCTGCAAGCAGTTTCAACTTGCAAGACTAACTTTGTTGTAAGTAGGCACATGGTGTTTTCTTCTGTGTGAGCTAGAAGAAAGAAAAATTGCTCCTTACAGGTGACAGGCATGCTTTCACATTGAAGCCTCTGTGCCATTGATCAAAAACAGTTCACTCATTTGGGTACCTGCACTTCAAGTGTATATTGTAAACAAATGTGATAAGTGGATGTCAGTGAGACTTTGGAGAACTGATCTTCTCAGCTGGTCCTCTTTCCTCCTGCAAGTTGGTGATCTCTTTCTGGTGCACTTTGTGTTTCATGCCTGAACTGTGCTCTGAATGTGCTTGATGAGAACAGCTTAGAAGTGCAGAAGTAAAACTGTTTGTGGAAGCAGCTTCAAGTAGCACAAGCTAACTTGTTCTCAGTGAGCACATGGGGATTTTTCCCAGGTTGAAGAAGTGTGAATGAGAATGGCTTCTCAGAGCTGGTAGGCATGTTTGCATTTGGCAAACTTTGCCATCTGTCACACACAGTTCCTTGCATGCAGAAACCTGCATTTCAAGTGTTCTCAGAAAGGTCCGATGAGTGGGTTTCCATGGAATTTTGTGGAGTTCATCTTTTCAGCAGTCCTCGTTGCCTTCTCAAAATTGGTGATCCTGGGTGCAAGGCCTCTCTTGTCAGCCAACATTGTATTTTGGGCCTGACCTCGGTTTTGAATGTGCTTGCTGAGAGTAGTTTGGGAGTGCAAAAGTAAAGCAGTCTCTCAGCAGCTTCAACATTCAGGAGCTCATTTTATTCTCAGTGAGCACATTGGGGTTTGTCACTACTTAAACTAGCATGAAGAACCACCGATTCTCAGAGGTGGCAGTTTCCCTTTGAAGTGTTTGTACAATTGGTCAGTGCGAGTTCAATGCAGGCAGGCACTTGGATTTCAAGTGAATTCTGTGACAAACAATTGAGCAATGGATTTCAATCCACCTTGGGGAATTGCTCTTCCCAGTGGGCCCACAGTTCTCCAAGTTGCTGACCTAGGTCCAAGGGCACTCTTGCTAGCACTCTTTGCATATGGGCTGAAACTGTGCTCTGAGTGTGCTTCCTGAAAATATTTTGGAAGTGCAGCACAGAAGAATTTTGGCAAGCAGCTTCCACATTAGGAAATGACATTTTTCTCATCGTGCCCATTGAGCTTTGATCCTGGCTGAAGTAGCCTTAAATCCAATGGCTTCTGAGAGCTAACAGGCACAGTTTTCATTGGAAACAACTGTGCTCTTGGTCAATGGTAAGTTGGTTGCTGTCAGGCACCTGCAGTTTCAATGAGTTTTTAGAAAAAGGAGACCAAGGGAATACAATGAAACCTGTGCAATTCATTTCCTAATCAATGTTGGTGATGCTAGACCAGAGTGGACTTTTGCAAGGATACTTTCTCATGTTTTTTGCAGGAAATGTGTTCTGAATGTGCATCCTGAGATGCATATGTAGGGGGCAAACAGAAAAATTTTGTGCACAAGTAGCTTTGTTCTCAGTGAACACGTGGCGATTTTTCCCTGGTTGAACATGTAGGAAGCAGAACCTCTTGTCAGAGATGATGGTACCATTTCACTTGGAACCATCTATGCACTCAATAAAGCAGAGGTCATTGTAGTCAGACTCATGCAATTTCAAGATAGTTTTTAGAATCCATTTGAGGAATGGATTCCAAAGAATCATGGAGGAATTGAACCACCCATCAGACCTATCTGAGCAACTGCTCCAAGGTACAAGGGCTCTCCAGCTAGTGCACTTTGGATATTGAGCCTGCACTGTTCTCTGAATGTGCTCAGTGAGAAGAGTGTGAAGTGCAGAAGAGAACCAGGGTGTGCAAACAGCTCTAGAGTGTGAAGTGCAGAAGAGAAGCAGGGTATGCAAACAGCTTCAATTGCAAGATGTAAAAGTGTTCCTAGAGAGCACATTGGGATTTGGGCTTGGTTGAACTAGTAGGATTTGGAACCCCTTCTTAGAGCCAGCAGTCCCGGGCTTTACTTAGAAGTTTCTGTGTCTTGTATAAAGCAGAGTTTGTTGCTTGTGGGCCTTTCATTTCCAGTGAGTTTTCAAAAAAAATTGAGAAAAAGATTTCAATGAAATTCTGGGCCATTGATCTTGTCAACCGTCCAACTTTCCATGTGAATACTGGTGATGATGTTAGGTCCAAGGGCTCTCTGGGTAGCACAATTTGCACTTTGGGTGTAAAGTGTTGACTGAACGTGCTGGCTGAGAAAAGCTTGGAAGTGCAGAATGGAAGCATTTTGTGCAGGCAGCTTCCAATTGAAGGAACGGTCTTGTTCTCTGTAAGCACATTGGGTTTTGTTTCTGGTTGAAGCTGCATGAAGTCTTTGGGGACCAATCCAGATACAAAGTCTAGCTGTTTCTCTTTGGTGGGTCCAACGTGAACTAAGAGGTTCTGGGGTACAAGGGGCTATTTCCTTGAAAGGTGTTCCTGTACTGGACCTCCTGTGCATAGACGGTCCTCAGGGAGGAATCAGTGGGGAGTCTTTGGTGGAACAGTAGCTGGATTCGGGGGCTCTCAGGTCTGTGTCTGAGACCTGACCTGGCAGAGGCTCTCAGTTGTGGGGGATGTTGGGTAGTGTATTTTTTGAGTGTCACCTACCACGCCTCTGCCCCTGCCTCTCCAGAGCTGAGGGTCCCTGCTGATGGGAAAGTATATTACGCCCTGGATGGAGGAGTGGATTATAACTTTCTTCTTCGGGAAACAGCTGCCAGCAAGTCGTTGAAGGTCAAGCCAAAGGAGGTAAACAGCCACCTTCTTCAGTCTTTACTCCTGGTGCCACTCCACATCCTCCAAGGGGACAAGAACCTCAGGTTCTGGATGGATGTTGTAGAATGCCCACAGAGCCAATGCCAGGCTGGGTGGGGTGCAGGTGCTGGGCTTTGCTGATGTTGTCATCCCCCACAGTTCTTGGAGCCTTCTGTGGCAGTGGCATCCAGGACCCCAGCAGCTGTGAGCAGCAGCTCTGCAGTGGCTGCAGGATCATTGCCCCAGGCCACCCAAAGCAATGAGTGCTGCATGAGAAAAGTCACCAGTAGCAGCTCCTCACTGCTTCACTCCAGCGAGCAGGTGGAAGACAACCGCTTTATTTATATCCTCCTAGAGGGACAGAGCGAGAGAGAGTCAAAGCGCATCCTGGTAAGCCCGACAGTAGGGCTGCCTCCTGGGTGTCCACACAGTGGAAGGCAGGAGACACAGCCAACCCTGGGGCTATGGTGGGAAATAAAGAAGAGAGAGGTCTGTCTTAAGGGCTTGACCTGAGGAGGGAGAGCATCAGCATGCCCAGCTCCAGTGGCGAGTGGGCCTGTGCATTGTGGGTTTTGCAGGCCAGAAGTGCAGACGGAAGTGCTGTGGACAGATGAAGGCAGAGATATGTCCAGGGTGTAGGCTGCAGTGCCTAGAACTTGGTATTCTCAATGAGTGAGGTTGGAGCAGAGGAGGTGGCAGTGATTTGTCACATGTGTAGGATGGGATGTGTTCCTGGTGGCAGGGAAGAGAACCTCCTTAGCATGACTAGGTGTAGGAATTTGGGGTCGGGATCACCTGGGGGGTCATGCCAAAGCTTCGGAATGTTAGCCTTTGCATGTATGTAAATGCGGAGCTAAAGGGGTTCTTGGCAGAATTTCTATGGATGTGCAGTAGACACGCTAATGCTGCAGGTGTCCAGCTGCAGAGGAGACATGTTCAGTGACTGCCAGTGCTGAGTCAAGTACATCATTACAACCAGACCCGCACCGAGCTTCCAGAGCCCAGGGCCTCTCAAAGCTGTCATGAAGCACTCAGGTGCACACTCTTGTATCTGAGTCTGTTTTGTGTAGTGGCAGTCAGGACCAAAATTTTCAGTGCATCTGCCTCTTCCACCCACAAAGGCAGCCTGCATCCCAGAGCACACTTGGTGCGCAGATCCCTGGCCCATTGCTCTCATCTCAGTGTGATGAGAGTGTGTCTGTGCACAGGCAGTTTGGTCCTTTGACCTGAGTGGAATGTGGCTCCCCAGGGGGAGGGGAGATGGCAGGTACAGGCAGATATTTGTACCAGGATTGTTCTAGTAGCACATTGCAAGAACCCAGGGGGTATATGGAGGATACACTCGGGTAGCAGGATAACAAGATTGTGCCCTTTTATATGTAGCTGATATTTCTCCTGAATGTTTGACCACAGTCTTCTGGGTAGCTCCTCTAAAAGCCATTCTCTGATGACATTTATTCCACCCTGATCCAGGTGACCAGTGTGGATACAGTGAAGAGCCTCATCCGCAGGGCCTTGGACCAAAATTTGTTGCAGCATGAGGATGTGGACAACTTTGAGCTGCTGAGTATGATGTCTGAGGATGAGAGTAAGTAGGACAATCAGACAGTGGGGAGACATGATCCACAGTGGGCTCAGGATAACTCACAGCCAAGAGAAAGTGGGCCTTGGCCTTAAAATACCATAGTGTGGTGGGCCTGGCAGAGACTCTCAGGGGTTGTGGGTGTTTTGTGGTATAATCCTTGAGTGCCACCTAACAGTTCTCTCCACTTCGCTCTGCAGAAATCAAGGTCCCTGACCACTCACTCATGTATCTGTCCATGAATCCACAAATAAAATATTATTTCATTGTGAGGAAACGCCGCGAGGTCAAGGGAAAGGAGGTAAACACCTACCTTATTCAAGCTGTACTTGTGCTGCCATTCCACTCCCACCTGGGGAAATAAGAAGCCTGAGCACCTGGACATATGTGCTAGAAGCCCATAGAGCCAACTGACAGGCTGGGGTGGCTTTCTGTTTCTGGGTTTGCTGATGTTCCATCCCCCACAGTTCTCAGAATCAACCTGCAAGTCCTCCAGGCCGCTTTCCCACAAGCAGGTGGGAGACACCTGCTTAATTCGTGTCCACTTAGAAACACAAAGTCCAAAGATGGCCAAGACTGTTTTGGTAAGCCTGGGAGCAGGGGTGTCCCCTGGTGCTTACACCTGGGTGGGGAGCAGACACTGGTCCAATACCATGGACTACTCATGCCCTCTTGAATTTGGAGCTTCTGGATGATCAGGAGGATAGAGGGGAATCAAGAAGGGAGAGGTCAGTGTGAAGGGCTGGAGCTGAGATGAAGGAGAGCAGCAGCTTGTCCACTGCCATGTCTGAGGGAGTCTGTGTGTCAGGTGGCAGCATGCAGTCCAGAAGGGCAGGGGCAGGTATGGGTGACAGATGAGAATAGGATAGGACCTAGGTTGCAGATTCCCTTGTATGGGATGCTGACGTCTATGGAAGAGGACAGCAGTGTGAGGTTCTGCATGTTCCTTGAACAAGGAGCTGAGAGAGTCTCTCTGCAGAGTCGATATGGATGTGGAGCAAGCACACTAAATGTCCAGGTAACCCAATGACCACCCTTGCTGGATGAGGTGCCCTCCTACACCCCAGCCAGCACTGAGCCTCTGGAGGCCAGGAGCTCTCGTGGCTATGTTTCAGCACTCCTGTGTGTGGTCATGTTCCTGGGTCTGATTTGGGCCCTGGCAATCCAGACCAAAGCCTGTAGGTTTTGTGCCTAGGCCATTCCCAATGCCGCCTGCATCCTCGGGCAGACCTAGGATCTTGGAGGCTATTGTCCCATTCCTTCCAACTTGTGGGATGAGATTGCATCTGTATGCAGGTAGTTGAGTCCTTTCACTTCGAGAGGAGTGCAGCTCCACAAAGAGCAATGGCAAGCCCAGGAAGTCCTATGTACAAGGATTGGGCTAGTAGCCTATGGGAAGAGCCTACACAATGAGCAGGAGGTCACCCTCAGGTAGTAGGGTCATGGATGTTGCCCTTGTATTTAGAGTGGAGGTGCCTCCAGAATGCCCCTGCCCACTGTCCTTGAGTAGTCACTTCAAGGCCCATTTCCTGAAGGCCTGTCTCCCATGCTGCTCCAGGTGACCTGCCAGGATAGGGCTCCTGTCGTCATCCGCAGCGCTCTCGACCTACACTTGCTTACTCAGGAGAAACCGGAGGATTATGAGCTGGGCCAAATCATCTCTCACCGTCAGAGTAAGTGAGACAATCAGATGGCAGAGAGCAAGGGTCAGGATGTGGACTCACGTCAACTCTTAGCACCAAAGAGTAGTCTCTGAGCCCCAAGAACACTCCAACAGGTGTGTTGGGTTTGTGCACAAAGACAACTGCACTTCTGCTGGTGGAAGGTCTTGAGGTCCAATAGTGTACCCCAGTGGATATTGCGGCTCCCCACCAGGTACCCTCCCCTGGACATGGACAGGCATACAAAGCTGACATCATTGAGGAGTGAGGAGGAAAGCCTCTTTCCAGGAGCAGTATGCTTTCATGGTCTGGGATAGGAGTGGTTTCAAAGGAACATGGGAATGCATGGGCTAAAGATGGAACTGGCATTTTGTCTGAGGGAGTCTGTGTGTCAGGTGGCAGCATGCAGTCCAGAAGGGCAGGGGCAAAGTCCAAAGATGAAGCAGTACTATTGAAATCCTTCTGTGTGACCAGAAATCCACTTCCTGGGCAGAGCATTGCCAGGATTCTAGCAAGCAGTAACAGGATGAAATTGGGAAGAAAACACAGCCTGGGAGACAGCCTGAATCATTTGTTTTTGCATAAATTCCATGGTCTTCCGCACCTGAGTCCACTTGCCAAGGAGTGATCACAATAGCCAGGTTGTGATCCCTAACTAAAGTCAGATGAGGGCTTCCTGAGCACGTAGCCACAAAGCTCATCTGATAATAATGCCAGTGCTTTTTCATTGGTTGGTTGGTTGGTTTTTGTGAGCCAAATACCACAGCAGCCATTATCCCAGCCTATGTACACTGAAGACCACCATCCCTATGAGTTCTAGGATCACTTGTCTCCTATCTTAACCTTCTGTTAGGTTAGTAGAGTCTATGGAAGAGGAAGTCTGTGTGGGGCCTTGGTAGCCTAAGAAATTCATAGCAGAGATCCCCACATCCAACCCAGAAGGGATGGAGAACAGGCTCTAGGTTAGAGGAGGTTGACAGGAAACAGGTTTTCAGAGGAAGGAGAAGTGGGCTGTTGTATTCTCCCACTCGGGGTCATGGTACCACTGGGTCATACACCATGTTGGAGGGAAGCAGTCCCTTTGCTGGTCTTTGGAACCATTGTTCTCAGTAGGGCAGCATTTGGAATGTGGCCTCCATTCTCAGAAGCCTGGTTCACATGGAGGCAGGCTCCACCAACACAGAAGCATGGCTCTAATGTGGTATCCGTGCTGGTCAGCCTGTCCTCACTGTGGCCATACTTGAGGAAAATAACTCAGAGGAGGAATCCTAGGCCTTTTCTCTAGGTTTCATAGCATTCTCTTTGGTTGTGCACTGAGGCTGTCCATAAAGCTCTAGTGTGTGGCAGTGGAGAGCTCCTCAGCCCTTGCCACACAGGCATAGACTGGGAGAGAGAGAACGAGGGTGGCAGAGAGGGAGAGACAGAAAGATGGAGAGGAGAAGGAGGACCTCTACTTGGAGAATGAGGATTCAGTGGAGCCTACAGGAACAAGGTACTGTTGCCCAGGGCGCACCCCTGTTTAGGTCTTCCTCCAACCGTGCTCAACCTTTCTTCCAGTCCCTCCCACCTCCCAGTAGTGTATTCATCTTGAATGAGAATTTCATGTTGACATTAGAGCACTCACCATCCAATGCTTCCCTCCAAACCCACTCATGAAGATGGCTCATGTGGGGACTGAATCTTCGGCACAGGAGCCTTTTGTGGGAGATTTCAGATGTAAATGTAGTGGTGTGCTTTGGCAGATGCAAGAGGACCTGAGATGTTCTGGAGTCCAAAGCCTTTGGTAGGAACCGACATTAGGTGTGTTGAAGTGCTCTGCCTAGTTCTTCCTCAGGGAGGACTGTGGAGGCTGTCTTTGTTGGTATTGGTGCTGAATTGGAGAGCTCTCAGGTGTGTGGCTCTGGCCTTTTCTGGCACAGGCTCTCAGATGTTGGGGTGTCCTAGGGAGCACCTCCTGAGTGCCACCTTCTTTTTGTACAACCCTCTCTCCCCAGAGCTGAGGATTCCAGCGCAGGCCAACATATTTTATGCCAAGAATCCCCTCAAAAAATCCAGCTTCGTGCTGAGGAAAAGGAGCCTCTCCCAAAAGAATGATGAATGGATCCAGCCTCAACCTCCCTCTCGTTCTGCAAAGAAGGCTCCAGCCCTCCTGAGGATGCTTGCAAAACCATTCTGCTGCTGTGTGTCTGGGCGGGGCTGAGGCAGCCCAGAAATATTTACATTGATTACTATTTGCTTCAAAGTTTGAATCTATAGTTTGCCATTGTCTTTGACCTTGTTTAGTAACACAGTTGTTACTCTATCCTGTATTTGTTGTTTCCATTAATATATTATTATTTTAAAATATATATGTTTTTGTTACCTGATCTACTCTGATGATTTGAGTATACTAAATGTAGCAGTGTTTCCTAACGGACACATCCGAACCAACAGGAAGGAATGTTTCATTCTATCAGCAAGAACTTTGGTTTTTAGGAGTTTGGCAGATGGCATTATCTGAGTCAGTTTTCCAATGGGGGCAATGAAGTATCAGCTATCATGGTACAAACACAAACAAAGACACACAAACACACACAAGAGCACACACACTCACTGAGAGATAGACAGCTGGAGTTGGTCTCTGCTGAAATACTTTGGAGACGTGGTTCTGATTTCTCCCATTTTGGAGTATTTTCAATTGCACAAGGTGTCTTGCAAATGAACCCATGTCTGAGGAAGACATGCATGTGTACTTCACATGCCACTTTTCACATAGCAGGAAGGTCATGTCATGTAGTATTTTTCAAGCAGCTGTGTTTTCACTGTGAACCATCCCATGAGGTCAGCTGTGGAATTTTCCACTGGTAGCATCACAATGGGGATCCATTCTTTGGATTTGGGGATATTTCCGATTTTCTTGATTCAGATTGGAATGATATATATATATATATATATATATATATATATATATATATATATATATATATATATATATATTAGTTTTTGATGAAAATTCTGCATTTGATGGTAATGAATGCCATGCATCTAGGAATCTGTAGACTGCAGACAATGAATGGATGCCTACTGTTGCCTGGACTGGTCTGAAAAGTCCTGTAGCATCTGAGCAAGTGTGAGGGCTGTACAGGTCTTGCAAAAAGTCCAGGTCACATGACCCTGCACAAAGCTGAACTCCTAGTGGTCTCCACAACAGTGTAAGGGCCAAGGAGAAACACACTTCCACACAGAAGTTGGGAAGCTACCTTATGAAGGTGATCATAGGTACGGGATCCTCTTGGTAGGACCCATTTTCTATTGGGCCAGAACTGTGCTCTGAATGTGGTTGCTGAGAACTTGGAATTTTCTAACTGAAGCAGTTCGTGCAAGCTGCTTCCACTTGCAGGAACAAAGTGTGTTCTCGTTGAGCACTTTAGGCTGTCCCAGGTTGAACTAGAGTGTCAGAAGCACTTGTAATGATTGGCATTCACAGTTTCACATTGAAGCCTCTGTGCCATCTCTCAACCACTGATGGCTGCAAGTGGGGAATGGAAGCCATTTGCTGCAAGCAGTTTCAACTTGCAGGACTAACTTTGTTGTAAGTGGGCACATGGTGTTTTTCCTGTGTGAGCTAGAAGAAAGCAAAACTGCTTCTTACAGGTGACAGGCATACGTTCACATTGAAGCTTTTGTGCCGTTGATCCAAAACAGTTCACTCATGTTGGCACCTGCACTTCAACTGTATGTGGTAAACAAGTGTGACAAATGGATGTCAGTGAGACTTTGGAGAACGGACCTTCTCAGCTAGTCCTCTTTCCTCCTGCAAGTTGGTGATCTCTTTCTGTCACACTTTATGTTTCATGCCTGAACTGTGCTCTGAATGTGCTTGATGAGAACAGTTTAGAAGTGCAGAAGTGAAGCTGTTTGCAGAAGCAGCTTCAAGTAGCACAAGCTAACTTGTTCTCAGTGAGCACATGGAGATTTTTCCCTGGTTGAAGCAGTGTGAATGAGAATGGCTTCTCAGAGCTGGTAGGCATGTTTGCATTTGGCAAACATTGCCATCTATCTCCAAGAGTTCCTTGCATGCAGAAACCTTCTTTTTAAGTGTTCTCAGAAAGGTCTGATGAGTGGATTTCCATGGAATTTCGTGGAATTGATCTTTTCTGCAGTCCTCATTGGCTTCTTAAAATTGGTGATCCTGGGCGCAAGGACTCTCTTGCCAGCCAACATTGTATTTTGGGCCTGACCTCGGCTCTGAATGTGCTTGCTGAGAGTAGTTTGGGAGTGCAAAAGTAAAGCAGTCTCTCAGCAGCTTCAACATTCATGAGCTCATTTTGTTCTCAGTGAGCACATTGGGGTTTGTCACTACTTAAACTAGCGTGAAGAACCACCGCTTCTCAGAGGTGGCAGTTTCCCTCTGAACCATCTGTACAATTGGTCAATGCGAGTTCAATGCAGGCAGGCACTTGGATTTCAAGTGAATTCTGTGACAAACAATTGAGCAATGGATTTCAATCAACCTTGGGGAATTGCTCTTCCCAGTGGGCCCACAGTTCTCCTCCAGTTGCTGAACCTAGGTTTAAGGGCTCTCTTGCTAGCACTCTTTGCATATGGGCTGAAACTGTGCTCTGAGTGTGCTTCCTGAAAATATTTTGGAAGTGCAAAACAGAAGAATTTTGGCAAGCAGCTTTCATATTAGGAAACGACTTTTTTCTCATCATGCCCATTGAGGTTTGTACCTGGCTGGAGTAGCCTTAAATCCAATGGCTTCTGAGAGCTGGCAGGCCCAGTTTCCATTGGAAGCAACTGTGCTCTTGGTCAATGGCAAGTTGGTTACTGTCAGGTACCTGCAGTTTCAATGAGTTTTTAGAAGAAGGAGACCAAGGGGATAAGATGAAACTTGTGCAATTCATTTCCTAATCAATGTTGGTGATGCTAGACCAGAGTGGACTTTTGCAATGATACTTTCTCATGTTTTTTGCAGGAAATATGTTCTGAATGTGCATCCTGAGATGCATTTGTAGGGGGCAAACAGAAAAAGTTTGTGCACAAAGTAGATTTGTTCTCAGTGAACACGTGGTGGGTTTTCCTTGGTTGAACATGCAGGAAGCAGAACCTCTTGTCAGAGCTGATGGCACCATTTCACTTGGAACCATCTATGCACTCAATAAAGCAGAGGTCATTGCAGACAGGCTCATGCAACTTCAAGATAGTTTTCAGAATCCGTTTGAGGAATGGATTCCAAAGAATCTTTGAGGTATTGACCCACCCATCAGTCCTATCACTTCCTCTCTGAGCAAGTGCTCCAAGGTACAAGGGCTCTCCTGCTAGCACACTTTGGATATTGAGCCTGAACTGTTCTCTGAATGTGCTCAATGAGAAGAGTGTGAAGTGCAGAAGAGAAGCAGGGTATACAAACAGCTTCAATTGCAGGATGTAAATGTGTTTCTAGAGAGCATATTGGGGTTTGGGCTTGGTTGAACTAGTAGGAATTGGAATCCTTCTTAGAGCCAGCAGTTACGGGCTTTACTTAGAAGTTTCTGCGTCTTGAATAAAGCAGAGTTTGTTGCTCGTGGGCACCTTCGTTTCCAGTGAGTTTTCAAAAAATTTGAGAAAAATATTTCAATGAAACTCTGGGCCATTAATCTTGTCAACCGTCCAATGTTCCACGTGAATATTGGTGATGTCCCAAGGGATCTCTGGGTAGCACAATTTGCACTTTCACGTCGTCTGAACGTGCTGGCTGAGAAAAGCTTGGAAGTGCAGAACAGAAGCATTTTGTGCAGGCAGCTTCCAATTGAAGGAACCGTCTTGTTCTCTATAAGCACATTGAAGTTTGTTTCTGGTTGAAGCTGCATGAAGTGGAACCGCTTCTCAGAGCCTGCACTCTCAGTTTCTCTCTGAAGCATCTGTTCCATTGGAAATGTAGATTCCCTTCAATAGGGCCTCATCTAGGGAGTCTGCCCATGTGCCTCCCACTTGATTCAAACTTCTCCAGTGCACTTGTTGTCAAAGCAGGGACTCCGAGGGGAGAGGGGCTCTCCATTCTCCACACTGAAATCTTTCAGCAGGGAAGACTCCTCCATGCTTGGATGGCAGGGCTGTGATCACCTGGAAGGTGGAAATAGGAGGCTTCTAAGGGGCTGGTGGTGTTCCTAGCCAGGGTGCTGGTCACTGCAGTGCATTTAATCTATGGATCTCAAGGAGACTTATGCTGCAGATTTGTGTAATTCTGCATCTGTTTGCACATAGATCTTCATGTGGGGAAAAAGCAGTGTTCTCAAAGTTTGCTTTATATTATACTCAACTGGTAATTTACAAACCCCAGTGTCCCATCTTAGCCCAGAGCCATTCCATCAGCCCAGGGCCAGTGGGTAGTCCAGTGGTCAGTACTATGCACAGCTCCCAGGTGGCTCCAGTGTGTAGCTGAATTTGAGAGCCAGTGTACTGTAGGATTTGCCCTTGAGGTTAGAATTCATTGACTTCCTCTTATGTCATTTGACTAGTCAGGATGTCTCATTAACTATCTGTGAAATCTTCAAGTTAGCAATCTCTGGTCATTTCTACCCTCTGAGGCACTGGTTCAACAGTTGGTCATGGTCATGGGTAGTCCTGGGTCACAATGAGGGAAAAGAAGACAATAATGTAGAATGGTGGTGTAGAGAGTCAGGGTGGGGCCAGAGCCCACACTGTGGTTAGGGTAGGGAAGGAATCTGAAGAGACTACCTTGACAGCGAGCTCTGGCTGCAGTTAACCAGGAATCAGGGCCTGGAACTGGAAGCCATGACAGGGCTTCTGACTAGAAAGGACACATCCTTCTGGGCTGAGTTGGAGGTCCATCCAGGCAGAGGCAAACAGAGAGGATGCAGGAGAGGGGGATGGTCTAGATCACAGAGCAGCTCCGTCATCATATCTTAGAGAATGGATTTTTTTTCTTCCAGTTGTTGGTAAATGCTGATTTATTCATGTGATACATTCACATCTACCTTGTCCTTTGGAAAGGCCGCTCAACCACCACAGGCAGTGGTATCTTGGTGGATGTGTGCATTCTAAAAGGAGGTGAGGTTGGCGCCAATAGAGTGTGTGGGCACTCAGGCATTGGCAAGCTTGCTTTGGAGAGTGAATCCTCTAAATGTTATTGGGATGGCTTTTGAGAGCTCCTGTGGTTTGGCTAGACATAGAATTCTTCCACACAATTTAGCATAGTGTATATTTTAGAGAGCATGATCACTGAGGGGCAGCTTGCCGGTTTGAAGCTGTGAGCATTAACATCTATCAAGTTTCTCACCTGGAGTTGGCTACCTACAACTGGTGACAGTGTTTTGCTACTGCTGAGCAATACTGAACAAGTCTCTGGGCCAGTAATCCATTGCTGAATGACATCACCAACAAAAAGACACTGAGTGAAGGTGAGGACCAGAAGAGCCCGGGAACCACCAGACAGCAGCCCTGAAGTCCTGAGCTCTGGCACATCATATGCCAACTCAACTGGGTATCAACCTTGTCTTCCTGGGCTCATTAGAACTGTGTGCTTCAACTTTCAGAAGCAAATGCAGAATGATAGAATCTTCTCTGAGGACACTTTTCTAAGTCTTGTTTGCAGCACATCTTCTAAGTCTTATTTGCAGCATGTCTTCACTGGAATGAGTAGGCATTTGGCATTCTGTTGTACTTAAAATTCATTCTACCCCTACTTGGTAGGTTGTGTGAAAGTGACTCGGCCTGAATGCATTTTACATGCCAAAATATGGCTTGTCTTTTCTCCTAAACTTATCAGGGCAGTCAGAGCAGCCAAGGAGTACTATAAATTCAGGCATAAAATGGCCAGATAGACTTGGATCACTGTACATCTTTCTAGAACCTTCTTTCATGTTCTGGCTTCCCTGAGTGTGGGGACTCTGTGATCCAGATTTGTTAGCAAGTAGTTTTCTTGGAAGGCGATGCTAGAAAACTCCAGGTGGGAACAGGAAGTGATTAGGAACTAGAAGACAGGGTGTACCAGCCAGTTGTTGTCATTAAGTGAGTAACCACAGTTCTGATAAGGAGTGCTGGGGGTTCATGTAAATCATGTTATTAATAGAAGCCTTCCTACAGGGTTAGAGAGCTGGGGGTTCTCCACCCACTCCTGCCAGCCATGGCAGGATTCTGCTGCTGGCCTTCACTGTAGGCAAATGGGCCATGGTGCTGGGGTCTCTAGGTCAGCTGGGGTGTGAAGAAATGGCATAGTGCTGGACAGTATCATCCAGCTTTAAATCCCCAGACTGGGATCTTTAGCAGGGCAAGGTCAGAGACTGTACTCAATGCAGCATCTACTTCTCAGCATAATGCCAGGCACACAGCAGAACTTCATCAATACCCATGGAATGCGCTGGCTCGCCCCAGCCCTTCTCTAGGCCTCTCAGCTGGGCTCTCTCTGCTGGTCCTGTCTGTTCTAGTATATTCAGCTCTTGCTTCTTTGTATTTCACTTTCCTGAATTATGTCCTCTTTTTCCACACTCCTGTGGTCACTCTTTCTCCACACTCCTGTGGTCCCAAATGGCTGTCTGGCGGGGCTGTGGCAGAGAGATCTCATTACTACCAGAGATGGAGTTTTTAAACCAAATAAGACACGTGCTCTGCTGCTTAGGATTGTCTTCAGCATAATGTGAGGTAGAAAGTTTGAAATTAGGATTGTCCTCCCAATCTTAAGGCATGTCATCCCTGTGTGCAGATCAGAAAGAGCCCTGGGAAGAAAGGCAGGTGTGGGTTTGGAATCAGAGACCAGCATGAGAAGAACACTTTCACTGCTTACTAGACAATGAGCTTGGGCTTGTTCTGTAACCTCTTGGGACCTCAGTGTTTGCATATCTGAAATGGGGATAGTTGTATGACTGACTTCAGGAGGTGGGTAGAGAGCATCCTAGAAGTAGAGGAAGAAAACACACAGCATTTGTGAAGCACCCTGCCCCCATCTTTAGCCTTTCCATGATTCTCTAAGCATGTGTTGATTGACTGTTGGTTACAGCATGCCTGCAGATCTACCTGAGGTCCCGTCTAATCCACACGGATGGAGAAGCTCACTTTTGCTCAGTTGCCACATTTGCAAGGACACCTTCTAATAGAATCAGATCTAGGAAGCTGGGGTCCCTTTCCAGAACATACAGGATCCACAGCAAAGTTCAAGCCCCTGAGACAGAGGGCTTCTGCTGGTGTCCTCATGTCCTCATGGGCACTGCAATGCCTTTCTCCACCGATGTTCATTGAGAGCCTGGTCCAGGCCAGGCCAGGGCTCCCTGCTGAGGATGTGGCAGAGAATGAAGCACATGCCTGGCTGGCTTGTAGGGGAACAGTCGGGGGCAAGACAGGCCAGTGATGGTGAAGACAAGACCAGTTAGTTGACTTGTCCAAAGGTCTTGGAGCCAAGCACTCTTCTAAGCACCTCATCATAAAAGCTTCCTCATCCCTGAATAGTTGCAAGAGGAACAGTGCTTTGGTTGTCCCCATTTTCCATAGGTGACAACTGAGGCACTGACAGATCAAGTCACTTGGCCAAGGTCATGGAGATAGCACAGGAGGAAGTGTTGGCTGCAAAACCCTCCCAGGTGGCTACAGCTTTGGGCTCTTTATCACCCACGGCCTGCAACCTCTTTGTCATGGTGTGGCCCCTGTGACTGGTCTGTCACCAAATAGTGATTCACTGCAGGGCCTTTCCCAAGTCCTCTTCCATCTCAGAGTGCCTGTGTCTCACAGAGAGTTAACCAATTTCCTGGGCCCCACTGGAGTTCCTGGTTTTGCCAATCTGGTGCGGAGTCTGAGAATGTGTGTTTGTAACAAGGTCTCAGGTGACCCTGAAGGTGATGGGTCTCAACACAGGTGACTTTCCCCCTCCCCTTGGGTCATTTGACAATGCCTGGAGACCTTTTATGTTATCACAAGTCAGGGGTGCTGGTGCACAACTCAGGTAGAGGCCATGGGTGCTGCTGAATGTCTACACTGCATGAGGAGGACCTCTACAGACTAAGAAGGATATGGCCTGATGGGCCAAGGGCACCAAGGTGAGGAACTCAGTGTGGAGTACAAGCACATGAACTTGGGTGTGTGAAGGTATGGCCTTGGGGCTTGTTTCAAATGTGGCTTCTGTCAGTGCAAAACTCCAGCACCTCTGAGTGGCAGTGTTTCTGACAAGCTCTGAGCAGGGATGCTGGTGCTACTGGCCAAGCAACCCCACTTTGAGTAGCCAGAGTGAAGTGGAGTTCTTAGGACACCATGAACTTCTCAGAAACGCAAAGTGGACATCTCCTGTATTAGATCAGAAGAAAAGAAACTCTGAATTGGAATAAACCCTTTCAACTCACCAAGTTGCAAGTTTGCCCTTAAAGCAGCGCTGAGACAGTGGGGCCAGGTGGGGGACAGAGCTCCACTCCTCTCTTAGCTGCAGGCAGAGGCCTGCTGAAAATGAGGAGGGAGAAGAGGTGGGTGAGAACTGCCTTGCTTCAGTCCCCAAGCATCCAGTCAAGTCTATTGTCACCTGGAGTGGTGGCTTCTTTTCCAGGGCCCACGCTAGCATTGGGGTTTGCATCTGCCTGACTTTCAGTTCTGCGAATGGAAGGTGGGAACTGGCTGCTTGAGATATGGTTGCTCTCTTGGGAGAGGGTGTGGGAGAAATGACAGGACGCCCAGCCCTCCAGAGCCCGCACCCCTGCCCCTGTGATAGATGGCAGCATTAACAAGGTTTGGTTGAGAGGGTCCCCCAGATTTGTGACTTCCCATGTCCGCCAGCAGATGTCACTATGGCTGGCAGAACAGAAGGCCTTTCAAGAGTGAGCTGGGGGGAGCAGAGAGGGGAAAATATCATCAAATAGAAGGCAGAAGCCAAAAGTACCCTTGGCCTGGCGGGATATGGTCCATCCTATCATTTTAGGAATGGGGGACATTCTGCAATAAACCCACTATCAGATCGTGTCATTGAGGTTTAGCTTCTGAGATTTAGGCAGAAACTCTCCAATGAAACACAAAGTTCCTGGCTTCTCTCAACTGAGAAAGTCTCCAGGTTTTGGCTCCTGGCCTATATGTATCAGGAAACATTTTCTTGAAGGAAACAAACACGTAGCACTGAATAAACATATATTTGATGTACCTTACCCAGAGACATCATATTGATGGATTTTAAAAATTGATTCATTTTACAAATTCAGCAGCTTATTCTGAAGTCCCATTGCCCTCAAAATCCCTTATGACTGGCACATTAGCCAACAAGCAGAATTCTCTGAAGCCCCAGCCAGAAAAAAATAAAGTCAAATTCCTATTTGCTGACATTTGAGGAAAACAAGGGAGAAGCAAGGGGCCGCAGTCACTGGTGACAAGGTCTGGTTGAACATCTTTTATCTAATGCTTACCAAGAATGGTAGCAGAAACAGCACTGGTTCCTCAAACAGGGCAAGAGAGAGGTTGACACAGATGAAGAAGTACGCGGCCATCCGCATGGCCCAGTGATTATGAAAATGGTAAAGTCTGGAGAGGAAAAACAGTAAAGGTGGTTCTAACCACTGAGCAGGAGTTATATAACACTCAAACTTCTGTGCTAAGATGAACAGGGGCCGGGGCTGGGACAGCAGCTCAGTGGTAGAGCAGTACCCAGCATGCACCAGGTCCTGGGTTCCATCCCCAGCACTGCCAAATAAATGGGTAAATAAACAAATAAATAAATAAGACTCGTGATGGGTCACATGCCCTTTAGGTTCTCAGGAGCAGGGTGATATTACTTGAGCTCAAACTATAAAACACTAACAGAAAACATCAAGACGATGATCATATCTCAAAGCACACTTGGTGGACAGTCTCGAGCCAGCTTTAGCACCTTCTTCACGGAGTTGTTGTGACAGTAATAAGAGAACACTCTGAACCAGAGACTGACAAGGTGAACCCTCAGTTACAGTGACCTAATGCCATGTGGGCGTGGCTGAGTCCAATGTGAAAATGTGCACAGCCCGTCTCAACGCGGTATACTCAGGACAGATGTGGCTGCCACACGCCAGATCCCTGCAGGGTGGGACAGTCCCCCACTCCTGCTTGGCAGTCTGGGCACATGAGGTGTTTGTTGCTTTTGGAGACCCTGACACCGAGCGCTGATGTAAGAGAGGGTTTTTCCTTACTCTAGCCAAGGGCTTGGTCTTAGTTGAAACTTTAGGGGGAGATAGAAAAGGCTGGATTCCCAGGAAAGGAGTGAATGTGTGGGTAGCATTAGGAGGTGACAGAAGGGAAAAAGAGAAGCCCTCCATGCACTCCAGGTGACGCTGGCTAGGAAGAAAGGTGGCCATGTGCGTCCAGCTTGGGCACTCCATCTCCTGGCCCTGGTGGTGTCCATTACCCCTGATCTGCTCTTAACTGACCGGATGCTCCCTGCACATGGGACACTGTGCTCTTAGAACTTAACCCAAACCACCAGGCTCAGGGGCTGGGCTGCAGCTCCGTGGTGGAGCGCTTGCCTAGCACAGGCTCGTCTCTGGGTCGGCTCCCAGCACCTCAGAACAAAACACTCTTGGGTTTTACCCAAATTATGTGCCGTACCTAGACCCCTCTGAAAAGTTTCTGTAGAAAGAATGCCTCCAGGTTTGTCTCAACCTCTAGAACTTAAGGTGGACAAGTGGGACAGCTAGATGATTAAATTACCTGATAGCCTGAGGGGAAGTTTGGAATAGAACGTTCCTGTTGTACTGGGCATCAGAAACATAGGCAGCTCCAAGAGAAGGTTCTGGAAGGGAGAAAACGTCAGCACAGGAACTAAACTGCTTTTTCCTTGTTGGAATGCATCAGGCATAAAGGGGAGCCCTGCCCCTCCACCTGCAGCCCGGCTCCCTAGAGGTTGCCACCATGAGCAGAGCCATAGGTGCCTTTCCTGGTGGGTCCCCTGGGACCAAGGATCCTGCAGCAGAGCTGGCCACGTGCACACTGCATTTTCTAGAACTCAAATACAGGTTCTCATTTGAGGAAGGAAAATAAGAAAGCACTGAACAGAATATGTACATGGCTTACGTGGCATATTTACACATCAATAAAGGTTGCATCTGTCCAAATATACATATGAGTATATGCACACAAACCCAAGTATAGAAACCCCAAATTATATTTAAGCCACTTGGTGGGTGATTGAAGGGATTTTTTTTTTAATATTTATTTTTTAGTTCTCGGTGGACACAACATCTTTGTTGGTATGTGGTGCTGAGGATCGAACCCGGGCCGCACGCATGCCAGGCGAGCGCGCTACCGCCTGAGCCACATCCCCAGCCCAATTGAAGGGATTTTTGAGGCGAAATCTGACAAGTGAATTATCCATGTCTTCCAAATCTACTTAAGGTAGATCTCTATACATACATGGAACTGAAAACCAGTCACAAGGCTTTCATGTAACTCATGGTGGGCACATTTCAGCCAATATATTCTGGACTTTACCCCCTGTCAGGACACAGAGTTGCATTCTTCTTAACACGCAACTTATCATTCTGATAGTACTCATTTTTTTTTCTATTCAAACATAGTTGCATTACATATTCTTATGGAGGTGGGTACGACGGAACTCAGGGAGCTTAACCACTCAGCAACATCCCCAGTCCCCCCTCCCCCCACCCCCCCACCCCCCGCCTTGAGACAGGGGCTTGCTAAGTTGCTGAGGCTGGCTTTGAACTTGCAATCCTCCTACCCCAGCCTCCAAGTGTTGGGATTACAGGCGTGTGCCAATGTGCTCAGCTCAACATTCTTTTGTATATTATACACACACACACACACACACACACACACACACAAGAATATCACACGTGCACACATAAATATCTTGGGGCCCTATGAGTGTTTTTGTAGGATTAAAAAAGTGCATTACTTCTTGATGAAAGAAGACATAGATATCCCACAGGCTTCCAAATGGTATGGGAAAGAAGACTTGTGCAGGTAAGCATGCGCGCGCGCCCAAACACATACACACGTGCGTGCATGTTCTCCTGCTTGTCACTAAGGGTGATGTGATTTTAAACAGTGTCTAATACTGACCAGCCAAAGGGGCTTCTAGAGACTTTGTTTGCCTTTCCTTAGGACCAGGACTGCTGCCTCCCTGTGTGATGATTCACATTCTGATTCTGCATCGATGAGATAAGAACATACACACACTGACCAGCTATTTAGCCCTTTCCATAGACTTCAGAAAGAAAAATAGTCTGATAAGCTAATTGACTGCCTGAGCTATCCACTGTAAACAGAAGCCATCTTCCTGCCTGTTTTGAATGGGTGTCTCTTACTGGTCAGGCAAGTTAATCTTAAAAATGCATCACGTATTCATAGGGTCAAAAGATTGCCAACTGTATGCAGATGGTCAATCATAGTTCTATAAAGCTGTTAAAAATTATCCAAACAGAAAAGAAATGCTTGAATTAAAAGTTGATGCAGAACCATATCCTTAGAGATGGCTTCACTGCTGTAAGAATGGATCGCTTTGGGAGTCTCACGCATTCCAGGGCAGGAGGACACTTCACCAGGGCACATTACCAAAACCTAAGATGCACTATCTATGTTTTTGACACATTATACATTTTTCTTTAACATATCTAATAAAATATTAATAGAAAAACTATTAATATCAATTATTTTTCCATCAAGCATCTTTAATATTGAGCAATAAATAGTTTCCCAGTATACTCTTAGAATTCTGTTTTAGGTGAAAACATCTTGTATCAATAAGAGTTGATTTGTTTCTAGCTTTTTCAGTGCATGCACATCAACTTTAAGAAAATTCTTTACCTTATATAAATGTTAAAATAGATTCTACTGTCTTTTATGCCTAAAGAAGAAAAAGAAAAAAATAAATATATGTTTAAAAAAATAAAGTCCTATTAAACCTCAGAAAGATCATACTGGGGCAGCAAAGAATTCTGACTTTTTAAAAAAGTATTCACAGCAATATCTTTTTAAAGTTCTGCTGTTCCTGGTTTGAGAAGATGACGCAGGGTTTGGTGTAGAGTGTGTGCTCAGCGTGTACAAAGCCTGGATTTGATTGACACCCAGGAAAAGAAATTTAAAAAATGAAACTATTAACATCTTTATGACTGGACCCTGAGACAGGAGCCCTTTGACACTCACAAGCTTGAGGTAGACCATTCACAGGCCCTCCAGAGGGAGGATGGGGAAAACCACTCCCACCAACCCTGGGAGCCAGGCCAGGGGGTTATCTCCCTGAGACATCACCCAGACACAGACCTTAATGAGACCAGCACAGGTTTCCCTCCAGTGCCCCTGGCCATGCGGACACCCCTGGTTGTCAAGATTTGCTCAGGCTCTGTAACACCAAGCCTGCTCCAGGACAGCCCACAGAAGTGCTTTCGAGGCTTTCCCTGCCTTAAGAGGAGGTACATTTCTGACATCTGTCTCCACTTGCAGTCTCCTCTACTCTGCCTTCTGGGCCTACTTCCCTCCTTCCCGTTACTGTGCAACTTCTTTCTCCTGCCCATTTCACTTGGGAGATGTTGTTCTCAGCAGATGAACTGTAGTAAGCATGCTTACTTGTACTAAAGCCATTTGTGTCTTCCCAGAAAACCAATTCTTTTCATCCAACCCAAGAATGTGACCTATCTTAGACACCCCATTCCAACACTTTATACTTTTCAAGTTCATATGGTGTATTAGTTGGCTTTTTGCCACTCTAAGACCTGAGGTTGCTCATTTATAAAGAGAAAAAAGTTTATTTGGCTCACAGTTTCTATATCCAGTTCACATTTGATTGACCCTGTTGCTTTAGACCTGTAGTGAGGCAGCACAATATGGCAGGCAGTGCATGGCAGAGCTACCCACTCACCTCACGGCAGCTGGGAAGCAGAAAGAGAAAGCCAGGAAGGGACCAGGGTCCCAACATGCCCTTCAGAGGCACACCCTTAATGACCTAAGATCCCCCAATGGACCCCACCTCTTAAACATTCCACTACCTCCCAGGAGAGTCACAGGCTGAGGATGGAGCCTTTAATATATGGGACTTTGGGGAACATTCTAGATCCAAATGATAGCCTTTGGGAACCACTGTCAGTATCTACCATGAAAATGGCAACCACCAAATACAGATGCTCCCCTGGAGGCACCTCCTACAGGCTGCACCAGCCCACAGAGGGCCCTGGTGGACACAGGGGTTCTCAGTCCCCACGGCAGGGGTCCACTCCCTGGGGAGCTCTCAAAGACCCTGGTGCCAAGAACACCCCACACCGGCCATGTCAGACCCCACAGGAGGCGGGACCTGGGATCCGCTTTTTAAAGTTCAAATGTGACTTGACGGTCCAGTGACAGTGGGAAGCAGGGTCTACACTGGCCTTTCCCTGCAGCTTCCCTCCTGAGGTCGGTTCTCACTGCACCGTGAGGGATGCACCTCCCCGACTCCCTTGTCTCCTCTTCTCATAGCTGTGACGTTTCCTCTTCTCGAGATTGAAAACTGGATTTTGAACAGTTGTGTTTTCTCCCTCCCCTCCTGTCCCAACTTTGTAAGCCTTAGAAGGGAGGGGAGAGCACAGAAAGGAGGCACAGATGATTCCAGAGGTTCTCAGGGGAGAGCAAGGACGTTCCTTCCAAACGCCCAGCAGACACCCTCTTCCGTCTCCCCTGCCCTAGGGTCTCCCCTGCCCTAGGAGTGACCACCGCCAGCCCCAGATTCCGTCAGGCAGGCAGGCGACAGGAGCCAGGAATCTGAAGCTGCTGATGGAAGCACTTTGAAAACACACTAACATGTCTTGATGATATAGATAAGAAAATCAGCAAAACTAGCCCTATCTCAAGGTCAAGAGAAGTCCCCACATGTCTTAACTTACATTCTTCCACTCGGGTTTTTCCTCCCAATGCCAATGCTCCGTCTGTCACTACAAACAGTCTTGCCCCCGTCTTGCCTGACTCCAGTTCTGCCATAAACTCATCCTGCACGTGGATAAACAGAGCAGGCCCCTGTTTCCCAGGGCCCCCTGTGCAAAGCTGCCAGTGACTTCTCTTCCCTTAGAGCTACTCTCCTTTGCCCAGATAACCAAGTGGGAAATCCTTGCCTTGGCCTTTAGGGGCCCCACAATCTCCTCTCTCCAACTTTCTCTTCCTGGCTTTCCCTCCAGGAACAACATTCTCTGGAAAAAACAGATGGGATTCCTTGTCCACTGCCCTCCATGGGCTCCCCCTCCACGCCTGATCTCATGCTCAGGCGCTACCCTCGCACTGTCCTTCCTTGGACTCCATCTCACACTGCAGTCTCTCTAGGAGGACGAGCGATCCCACATTTCCACATGGAGAGACCACCCGGAGAAACTGGGGAAGTGCCCGTGCAGTGCGCATCCCGTACAGACAGCAGCCACAGGTGGAGGGCACCGGCCACTCTGGCAAGAAGGGTGAGTGAGTGAGTGACGGCAAACAGGCATTAGGACAAACACCTTGTGTCCCTCAGCATAGCCACTTGCAAACCAACAACCCACAGGCCAAGTGCAGTCTAAAGGTATGTTTTGTTTGGCCTGTAGAATGTGTTTACAATGTTGGCTACTAATTCAATTTTTTTTTAAAAAACCTGGAACTTACACAAAAATTTGAAATTATGATTTCTATTTAAAAGATTGATAACATCTGGCAAAGTGGGGCTGTGTTATGGTTAGTTATTGCCGTTCGCCCCAATACTTCATCACCTGAACTTCATATTTTCCCGGGTTCTGCAGGTCAGCTGGGCAGTCCTTTTGGAGTCCACTTAGCTGATCCTGAAGGTCATGAGCACTGGGTGTTCTAGGAGGATCTTGCTCACATCTCTTGGCCGTGTGCGTCCAGAGCATCCAGAGAGCAAGCACCAACACTCATGGGCTTCCCACACCTCTGCTTGTGGACATCTGCTAATGTCCCATTGGCCAAAGCAAGTCCCATGGCCAACTGCAGGTTCAAGGGCTGCAGAAATGGACCCTAACTGTATGAAAAGGAATGGCAAAGTCACCTTGCAAAGGGGCCTGCATTCAAGGATCAAAAGACTTGGTGAGCATTTTTGCAATCTATGATCAACCCCATGACACAGCTGGAGGTGGGTGACTGTGCTTTTCTTAGGGCAAGGGACATGCCCTCCTGATCATCACAAGCCCTGTCCCCTCTGTCACTGAATTATTCCCACCTAGCTGGCTGGTTTTATGGTGCTCTTGAGGGCACTGCAGATTAAACCCACACTGCTCTCTGGTGAGCCCAGGGAGCCCTGGCCAGCCCTCTGCAGGCTTCTGGAAACTGCCATCTTCCCCTGACACGAACTTCTCTGCAAATGGCTATAAGGTAAGACCAGGGACCCAAGAGCTTGAAGACAGAGTAATCACAGACTTGCATGAAAAAGTTGAAGAGTGAGAACATTTAAATAGAAGCACACAAAATATCAAGAGGTGACCACAGAGGACAGTTGACAAGAAACAGCTGGGGCACAGGCTCTCAGCCCTGGCTCACCTCAGAATCCCCTAGCAGCCTTAAAGTTACTGGTGGCATGAGCCACATCCTGACCAGTAAAATCAGAATCTCAGGGGCAAAGCTGAACAAAGTACCTTCCTAAAAACTTCCCAATGAGTCTGACCAACAGTGAGGTTGGGAATCTGTAGCGTTGGGATATTTCTATTTCAACTCTGAAAGTGAGGGATGCTGATGCATTTTTCAGGAACTATGCAGTTTCCTGTTCTGTGACCCAAAGCTAACTTACAAAAGATTAACCCAGTCAACTGGCCACCCACCTCCCCAGATCTAGATGTTCTGCCGCCTCAGAAAATATGGGGCTCTGCTGAGGACTGTCTGTTGGTACCAGGTGCATTACCCTTAGTGCCTGCTGCCTGGAGGAGGTCTCTGAAAGACCTGGAGTCGCAAAATCTCTGGCTTCTGTAGACATGCATTAAACAAAACGGCTCACACTGGAGTCAGCCAGGACTCTGACTTATTTTCTGTTCTTCTATTTGCTAAGTTGCTGAGGCTGGCTTTGAACTTGAGATCCTCCTGCCTCAGCCTCCCTAGCTACTGTGATTTCAGGCCAGTGCCACCATGCCCAGCTGTATTTCTTGATCTCTCAAAGTATTAGTCATTTGCATGTGTCTCTTATTTAGACAAAGAAATATGAAACACACAGAGGAAGGGCATCGAGCATCTCTGGCTAAAATGATTTTCTCTCCACTGAAGTCTCTCATGATCACAACGAAGCCTGTCATTTTGTAGATGCTGGGACCAAGGGCAAGACTGGGAACCAAGAAACCATCTCCTCCTCCTGTCCTTTGCCTGATCACTCATTCATTCACCCACTCACTCACAGAGAGGACTTAGTAGAATCCACCTTTTGGAAGGGGCCTGACTTCTGTGGGAGAACAGCAGGCCAGATGAAAAGCCCAATGTTCCACCCCACACATAAGGGCGCTGTGGACTCTCTCCAGCAGGCTACTAGCCCACTGGGAAGCAAGGGAGCAGGGGATGCCATTCAGCCCAGAGTTGAATGACAGGGCCAGTCCAGGAAAGATGGGAAGCAGGACTAAAATACTCTGACCTCCTACACACTTGCATGGCCTGAAGGAAATGCCCAGCGTCACTGTGTGCCAGACACTGGGCTGGACCCAACCTGCGTGGTCATCCCACAAAGTGACTGTGATTTACCAATCCCACCTTACAGAGGCTCAAGGAGGAGACCAGCCCGTGATCTGAAAACTGCTCCATCAGAACAGGGGTTCTTGCCTCTCTCTCCACCCTCTATTTCTTATCCCTCCAAAGGACGCAGCCTAAGAGCAGCTGCTTGGAAGCTCCAAGTCATCCAGAAGAGCCTGTCTGTCACAGCAAACACACAGAGCCCACTGTGGAGCTGGGTCCCATAGGCCCAGGAAAAGCCAGGGCTGCAAACCCCATCCTGCGCTGGGACCCTTGGTTGTTTTCCTTGTGGTACACAGCGCAGTGTGAGGCTCTGGAGCCAGGCCAGCAAGACCTGGAATCAGGTCTCCATGCATTCCAGCTCAGTCCCCGCAGATGGGAGGCCTCTCCTGTGGCACAGGCTTGACAGCTCCAAGTGACCCCAACTCAAAGGGCTGCCCTCCAGCCCACTGTGCGCTTCTTGGCTTTGGAGCTCTCCAGAGCAGTCAGGGCTCTCTGGGCGCAGAGGGGCTCCCTGCCTCATGTCCCCACAGAGGCCCTGGTTCGCAGCAGCCGGTGCTGGCTTTTAGCTGGTTCGTTTTCTTCTGGGGCTTTTCTCTGGGGAGGCCTCTGGCTCGGGGAGGGCGACTGGACGCGCTGGGATCCGGGCGCCATCGGGCACCAGGGACAGCGTCCCTCACCTTTTGGGCGAGAGGCTAATCGCGGGGCTCCAGACATAAGCGAGTCACTCCCGCGGCTGGGCCGGTCAGGGCATCCCGGCTGCGGTGCACCAGATGCTCCAGTGTCTGGGCCGCGCCAGGGGACTCTGCCCCAGCAGGCTGGCAGAAGGCCCCAGTTGCGCTGGGCTGTCCACGTGACACAGCGAATTGGCCCAGGGGCGAAGGACCTGCTGTGGCAGGAGGATCTGAGGCGGGTTTAATTAAAGGATGACTTATAAAAGGACAGGGGCTCTAGAATAATCTTTAGGGCTAGCCAGGCTGATCTGGCACCCTCCTAAGCCCCTCCCCAGGTCAAAGGGAGAGGGAGACGCTGCTGTTTCCGCAAGGAGGAGCAGGGAGGATGGAGACATGTCTGTGTTCAGAGGGGCCAGAGCAGAGTAAGAAGGCAAAGCCCTCTGTCCAGAAGGAACGGTCACCTGAGAGGTATTACAGTGTCTTCAGGGGTTCCTCCTCCTCCCCTCTTCCTCTCTCGCGTTTTCCGTTCTCCTTCTCTCTCTCTGTCATGTTGCTTTTCATTGACTATTTAGAGTCGCACTCCCTCCAGAGAGGTTACAGACCCTCGCAGGCATCTGCTCTGGATCTTAGCAGACCCTTCCTCCCCACTGCAGGGTTCTGCTGCCTCCAGCCACAGGACTGGGTGAATGTGTCACACCCCAGCAGGAGGCGAGCAAGTGGAGCCAGGCATCCTCCATTCCCAAGAGCTGCCACCCCAGCCAACATGGCAGGAAAAGCAACCCCCCAGGAATTAAAACCTTCACCCCAGGATGCACCAGGCACCCGCAGGAGCTGGGGAAAAGGCTCAACCCTTCAAGAGGTGCCTATGGAAATGGCCAGGGTGCTGCCGACTTGTGGGATGGTGGAGAACGGCCACAGCCATGCCCCAGGTGTAGACACCCTACCCTAACCCCCCATGCACCCACACCTTACCTGGGGGGTAGCATGGCAGCAGTTGCTGCACCAGGGGAGAAGGGAAGGCCATGTGAGGCCGGGGCACTCAGTGGGAAAGCAGGTGACTGAGAGCCCACCTTGGGAGATGGGCCTCTCCTGAGGCAAGGCTCCAGGTCCTGGCACATGCTCTGCTATCCCGATTGAACTTCCTTTAAAATGCAAACTCAAGGCAAATTATTAAGAATTTCAGGATGGCCACTGCAGAGCCAGGGCCATTCTGAATGTGGGACCCTGTGTAGCTGTGCCAGTCCTACACCTATGAAGCCATCCCTGAGAGGAGAGGGACAAGACCAGCTGGAGATGACACCCTAGAAAGGCAGTCAGGGAATAAGACCCCACCTTCGCTTTCCTCCCCATTTCTGGGTGGGTCTCTTCAATGGGAGAACCCAGATGCCAGCCAGAAGGCAAGATTGCCAGTGGAACAGAATCCACAGAGGTCAGCCTCCTGGGGCCGATGGAAGGACCAACGATGTGGAGAGTCTAATCCCACCCAGTCTGCACCTTCACGCCTCAATATTCACTCTTTAATATGGGTGGGAAAAAGCTACCATATCACTGGAAGCTAATGTCAGCTTGGTCATTGGTATGGTCTGAATGATTGTGTCCCCCAGATTCATGTGTGGATCCCTAACCCCCCATATGATGGTCTTAAGAGGTGAAGCCTCAGTGACATGAGGGTGGGGCTTTCAGGAATGCAACTGGTGTCCTTATAAATTTCCATTGTTTATAAGCTACCCTACCTATGGTAGTTTGTTACAGTCACACTCCCACCTGAAACAGAAAGGGAGCCACCAGCGACATCCTCTATATAAAGTAGTGGGACTGCAGGCAACAATGAAGTAACAGCAGCATGACTGCAGAAACCCTGCTTCTGTAGCTGGTCCCAGGACCCACGGGGTAATGACATCCCTTCACCTGCTCCATGATCCCCTCAGCCTTTGCTAAACAGGGATCTTTAGCTGGCAGAGTGATCCCACCTTCCTCTCCTATGGGAACTCCACTGGCAGTCCTGTCTTACTTGGGTTGCTATAGTTTTTTCCATAAACTTGTACAGTGGGACATGGAAATATAATAAGAGATGCCCAATGCACCTCCAAGACTCCAGACCTGGCTCTCCCTGCCCCACTGTAGAGCAGATCTTCCCTTGGCCATTGGGACTGCTAGCATAGGCAACATAGCACCCCTCCCCGTGCATGTGGTTTGGCAGCACGAGGAGCCCAGAATAGGCAGGGATATTCCACTTGCAGTGCTTTGGTACCTGGTAGAGAGAGTCTCCCTTAAGTTCCAACACTGCTTTGGTTTGGAAGAGTGTATCCCTCAGGTCCATGAGTTGGAAGCTGGGTCTGCAGGGTGATGCTATGGGGAGGTCCTACGGGCCTTTAGGAAGTAGGGCCTAGGTCACTGAAAAAGCACCCCAAGGTACATTCTGGGACCTCATGCCCATCCTCTCTTTTTCTTTGCTTCCTAGCTCATGATGTCAGCAGTTTGTTCCATTGTGCAATCCAAAGCCCCAAAGTAGTGGGGGAGTCACAAGGTCTAGGGATAGATCCCCCAGAACCATGAGCCCAAATAAGCCTTTGGGCTATTATTACCTTCTATCCCTGGCTAAAGGACCACCTTGCACAGCTCCGTGTGGGAGGAGCCCGGAAGTAGCGCCCTGGAGGCGGGGCTGCAGCTCCTGGTGTGGTGGGTCCGGCTCCGGGATCCAGGAGCTGAGAAGGTGAGCTGACCCGGAGCGGCCCCGATCTAGGCGCCCACACGAGGGTGGGACCCGGGGGGACTCTGCCGCCACCCTGGAGCCTCGGTCCCGGGCTGCCTGTCCCCTGGAGCCGCCGGGGGGGTCCCCACAGCGCCCACCGCCCGACCCCGCTGTCCTGGTTCTCACCTGAGGGCTCTCCTCAGCGGAGCTGCTGGTCACAGCGGGTGGGTTTTGATTTGCAGGGTCCTGTTCAGGATGCGGTGGCCTCAGCAGTGTGGCCTGCGCCGTGGACCTCAGAGAAGAGGTGGCCTGACCCGCAGGCCCCTTGGAGAGGGGAGGGCGACGGAGGAGCCCAGGTGACCTGGGGGCAGGAGGCGGCTTAAAAGACAGACCCGCCCAGGTATTTCAGGTGTCACTGACTCTGTGTCCTTTTGTTTTCCTGTCGCACCTGTGGATTCTGGGGTTTAAGTCCTCGCTTTAAAAACCCTCTCCTGGTTCCTTCTGTGTACCTGACCCATCATTTTAAACTATGTTCCAAGGTCACTTTTTGGTGTATGTGTGGTTCTGGGGATTGAACCCAGGTCCTTGAGCCTGTTAGGCAAGTGACCTACCTGAGCTACACCCTCAGAGACCCTTGTAATTTTTTCCCCCTTGGCCACAAGGTCTAATTGCCAAGGCTGACCTCAAAGGTTCCTCTTCCTCAGCCTCCCTGGTGGCTGGCATGACAGGCATGCACCTGGGACTGCCACACTCTAGCCTGTGATGGGAACTCATGTGCCTCTGTCCAGGGCTGAGCATGGTTCCGCAGAGCTGTGCTCCAGGCTCCCTGCAGGGCTGTGGAGGCTTCTGCTGCCCAGCAGCCCTGGTGCCATGGCCAGTGCTCCTCCCAGCCTGGGGCATCAGCTGCCCATTGCTGTAGGCTAACCGTATTTTCTTCTTATGGCACTCGTACATTCTCTGGAGTATGTTGGATGGTTTGTCCATTAGGAGTCTAAAGTTTAACAGTGCACTGTTTTAATGAGTGTCTAGTGGGAGTATAGTTACATTGCTGGTAAGAGAATTAAATGGATTTAACACATAAGAAGGTTAGTTTGGTAACACTGATTAGTAATGCAAACACACTGACCCAACAATTCTGATTCTGGATATTTACCCTCCAGTATCCTGCAAATATGTATTCATAAGCTGTGGCATGCACTAGATAATCTTTGTGCATACATAATTAGACATAAAAATGTTAGATGATGAAACACTGTCATGAGAACGAGATAAGCCATAGACTGGGAAAAAATATTTGCAAAAGAAATGTGATGTGTCAATATTGGTTCATTGATTTCAACAAGTGCAAGACTCTGATGTGTGCGATATTGATGGCAAGGGGGTTTTGTGTATGTGAAAGGGTCTATGTCAGTGTGGTAGCCATCTTGGGATGCCATAGCAAAATGCCACAGACTGGACGGCTTAACCAACAAACTTTTTCTTCCCAGGTTTGAAGGCTTGGGGGACTAAGATCAAAGTGCTGGCCAATTCAGTTCCTGATGAAGGCCCTTTTTTCAAATGGGTATCTTCTTGCTGTGTCCTCACACAGGAGAGAGAAAATGGAGGAGGAGGACATTCATTCAGTCCATGGCAGGGAACCCTGTTTACATTCCATTTAGTTTTGCTCTGACCCTAAAACTTCCCTACAAAATTAAAAAAAAATGGTGATGACAATGAAGAGACCATCAGGGTGACAAGGTAGAGTGTGCTGATGGAATGAGTGGGCTTCTTGTCTAGTATGAGATAACTGTCTTGATGTGGATTTGTCTCTGTGTCTTCTATTCTATACCATTGCCCTACATGTCTGTTTTGGTGCTAATATCATGCCATTTTTTGTTACTATAGCTTTGTAGTATAGTTTAAGGCCCGGTATTGTGTTGTCTCCTACTTCACTCTTCTTTCTAAGGATTGCTTTAGCTATTCTGGGTCTTTTATTTTTTTAAATGAATGTCATGATTGCTTTTTCTATTTCTATAAGGAATGATGGGATTTTAATTGGAATCACATTGAATCTGAATAGCACTTTGGGTAGTATGGCCATTTTGACAATATTAATTTTGCCTTTCAAAGAGCATGGAGATTGTTCCATCTTCTAAGGTGTTCTTCAATTTCTTTTTTTAGTGTTCTGTAGTTTTCATTGTACAGGTCTTTCACCTCTTTTGTTGATTCCCAAGGTTTTTTTTTTTTTTTTGAGGTTATTGTGAATGGAGTAGTTTTTCTAATTTCTTTTTCAGAAGATTCATCACTGATGTATAGAAATGCATTTGATTTATGGGTATTGATTTTATATCCTGCTACTTTGCTGAATTCATTTATTAATTCTAGAAGTTTTCTGGTGGAGTTTCTTGGTTCCTCTATAGAATCATGTTGTCAGCAAATAATGATAGTTTGAGTTCTTCTTTTCCTATTTCCTATTTTCATATTTCTTTAATTTCTTTCATCTGTCTAATTGCTCTGGCTAGAATTTAATTTAATTTTAGAGGGAGTGCTTCCAATTTTTATTATAATTCTTGGAATTGAGTAGATTAGTTCCTCTGCTTTATTTGCAAAATTATTTTAGTTTGGGTTAGTTAGCTGCTCAGCACATGCTGAGTGTGTGTGTATATACACACACACACACACACACAGAGAAGAAAAAGTAGTTTTGGTTATTCTAATTCTTTTGCCTTTTAAAATAAAATTTACAAAAACAATCTTGACAGGCCTTTGATAGAATTGTGTGAAACCTGTGTGTCAGTTTGGAGGAGAATTGCCATCTGAACTATTTTGAATATTCCAATCCGTGAACATGATATGTCTCTCCATTTATTTAAGTCTTTTTTAGTTTTTCAAATCAACATTGAAAACTTTTCTCCATATCAATCCTGATATATTTTGTTGGATTTGCATTCATGCATTTCATTGTTTTTTTGAGTGATTGTAGTTTTAATTTCTATGTGTAAATCTTCATTGCTAATCTATGGAAATATGATTAATTTTTGTTTATCTTATGTCTTTCGAACTTACTTGGAATATCAAGAATTGTTTTTGTTCTTATTTTATTCCATGGGATTTTCTACATATGCTATTATATCATCTGTAAATTGAGGGAGTTTTACTCCTTCCTTTCTAATCTGTATTTTTTTATTCTTTTGCATTCCTTAATACAGTGACTAGAATTTCTAGTATTCTGTTGAATAAGAGTGGTGAGAGTGGAAATCCTTGCCTATTCTTGTTCTTAGTGGGGAAGAATTCAGTCTCTTACTATGTTGCTAAAATCATAGCTGTAGACTTTCTGTGGATGGTCTTTCTCAAGTTCACATAAACTCTTTGCTCTTTTTAATTGAAGAGAGACTTTGTTTTGTTTTAATCATGTATGAGTGTTAGGTTTTATAAATACTTTTTCTGTGTCAACTGAAAAGATGTGGTTTTTCTTCTTTAGTTTATTGACATGGTGGATTGCACTAGTTGATTTTTAAATGTTGAACCACCCTTGCATACCTGGAAAAAATCCTACTTGGTCATAATTTTTATACATTATTAGATTTGGATTACTAATATTTTATTGATTTTTTTGCACCTAAGTTTGTAAAAACACTTATGCCAGTTATTTTTGTTTGGGTTGGGGCTGTATCTCAGTGGTAGAGAATTTGCCTAGCACATACAAGACTCTGTGTTCAATCTCCAGCATTGTAAACAAACAAACAAAATATAAATTATCTTTGTCTGGTTTTGCCATCAGGGTAATACTAGCCTCATAAAATAAGTTGGAAAGTTTTCTTTCCTCTTCTATGTATTGAAATAGTGTGTGTAAAGTTTGTGTTAATTTTTCTGTAAATGTTTGGTAGCATTCTCTAGTGAAACCATCTGGGTCTGAAGACTTAATTTTTGAGGACTTTTAAAGTATATAATTGAAGTATATTAATGAATAAATTATATTAATACATAATTTTTATTATATGAAATGTAGCCTTACATTTATACAGCTTCATATTTCCAAAATAGTTTTTTTTTAAATTTTCCCAGAGGAAGGATGTCAGAGGAGACCATGCTTCACCCTCCTGTCCCACCCCCACCCCCACATGGCCTTTTTCCTTTCCATCTCTTTGATGATTTCAAAGTGAGGAATTGGGAGGTCAGGAAGCCTCCTTGTGGGTGCCCCAGGTGTTTCCTCATAGGGCTGACTGTGGCTAGTACGTGTGAGATGAAGGTGTATCACCAGTGTCCTACATTAGAGAAGAGGCAAGGGAATCAGATGGGGTGTCCCCAGAAGCCCCCTGGCCCCATTTCTTTGTGGTAAGAGGGCTTGATAACAAACAGCAGGTGCCAATATGGAGATAGGCACAGAGGGCCCCAGCTGTCCTCTCACTCCACTGTGCTGTTGATGTTATCACTGTGATTATAACAGCAAAGAGAGGCAGGTGTTGGGCATTAAAATAGGAACATGTAAAATGGAGGAGAGAGGATTTCAGTAGAGGGTCAAGATCACTCTGGGGTTACCTGCAAGGTTACACTTTGGGCTACCCAAAGTCCTTATGACAGTAGATTCAGCTTCACAGGCTTCTTTCATTCTGAGCAAACCATTCTGGGTGTACCGCACACATCTATGTGAGCAGATACTTATGTCCCAGATTGGCTCATGGCCTTGCAATTTCTCTGGGGTGGAGTCTCTAGGCTGGCTTAGCACCTCTTATGACTGGACTCACTTCATAGCTGACCCGAGCCTGCACTCCCCACCTGGAAGCTGATGGCCCATTTTGCACTGTTAGAGGTCATGAAGGGATGTGATTTCATACCAAATGTTGGCATGAGCAGGAGAGGAATATGACAAGAAGCTGGCAAGAGCCTGCATGGGTTTGCCACAAAGGAGTGGGAGGCTCAGGTTAATTCAAGTTGCTTAAGGTGACATAGCACATGACTGCTTCAAAGCCTGGAATAAGGGCCTGTCATAAGCAATGTCCTTCAGGGTTAATGTCCAGAATATATAAGGAATTCAAATAGCAAAACAAACAAAACACCCAAATAATCTGATTGAAAAAATGGATAATAGATCTAAATAGACATTTATTTTTAAAAAGACACACAAATGGCTAACAAGTATATGAAAAATGTTCAATATCATTAATCATAAGGTAAATGCAAATCAAAACCACAATGATTTAACACCTCACCCCAGTAAGAGTGACTTATCAGGGTTGGGTTGTAGCTCAATGGCAGAATGCTTGCCTAGCATGTTTAAGACTCTGGGTTTAATTTCCAGGACAGACCAAAAACAAATGTCTATTATCAAAGAGATTAAAGATAACAAGTACTGACAAGTATGGGAATATTTGCACACTATTATTAGGAATATAAATTAATATAGTGACTATTGAAAACTGTGTGGAGCTTTCTCAAAAAATTAAAAAATAAGACTACCATATGATCCAGCAATCATACTACTGGGTATATATCCAAAGGAAATGAAATCAGTATGTTGAAGAGATATCTACATCCCTGTGTTCATTGCAGCACTATTCACAATAGACAAGGGATGGAAATAACCTAAATGATTAATTTATAAAAAGACAAAACTGTGGTACATGTACAGTGGAATACTGTTTGTCCATAAAAAGGATGAAATTATTTCATTTGCAACATCGTGGATGTAACTGGAGGCATTTACTTTAAATGAAACCAGGCAGAATCAGAGATATTACGTGATCTCATTCAGATGTGGGATCCCAAAACGTGGATCTCATAGAGATTTAGAACAGAGTGGTGATTACCAGAGCTTGGGGGGAGTAGGAGAGAGGGAGGGAAGAGGAAACAGTTTGGCCAACAGGTACTAAATTATATTTAGATTTGAGAAATCCTTATATTTTGAATGGCAGCTATTATGAAGATAACAACCATAAGTGTAGGGGAGGATGTGGGGGAAAAGGCACACTCATACATTGCTGGTGGGACTGCAAATTGGTGCAGCCAATATGGAAAGCAGTATGGAGATTCCTTGGAAATCTGGGAATGGAACCACCATTTGACCCAGCTATCTCTCTCCTCGGGCTATACCCAAAGGACTTAAAAACAGCATACTACAGGGACACAGCCACATCAATGTTTATAGCAGCACAATTCATAATAGCTAAACTGTGCAGCCAACCTAGATGTCCTTCAGTGGATGAATGAATATAAAAAAAATGTGGCATATATACTCAATGGAATTTTACTCAGCAATATGAAAGAATAAAATCATGGTATTTGCAGGTAAATGGATGGTGTTGGAGAAGATGATACTAAGTGAAATTAGCCAATTCCCCCCCAAAAAATGCCGAATGTTTTCTCTGATATAAGGAGGTTGACTCATAATGGGGTAGGGAGGAGGAGCATGGGAGGAATAGATAAATTCTAGATAGAAAAGAGGGGTGAAAAGGAAAGAGAGGGGGCAGGGGATTAGCAAGGATGGTGGAAATGATGGACATCATTAACCAAAGTACATGTATGAAGACACAAATTGGGTGTCAATATACTTTATATACAGAGATATGAAAAATTGTGATATATATGTGTAATAAGAATTGTACTATATAAAGACATGAATTGGTGTGAAAAAAATTCTGATATTGCACAGTAGAGTGAGTATAGATAATGTATTAGATATTTCTAAAAGGTTGGAAGAAAGGACTTTGGATGTTTTTTCCCCACAAAGCAATAATACATGATATTATTGAGGAGATAGATACTGATTTGAACATTACACAATATGTGTGTGTATCAAAGCACCATGTGGTAGGTGTACCATAAATATGTACAATTTTTATATGTTTGTTAAAATAAGTACATACATATCATGCCTATATAATAGGGTTTGGTTTTCTCATTTGTATAGTGGATGAACCAATGGTCCTTAGTCCCAGTAGGGTAATGAGGATTAAAGGAACAATCTAGCACATAGCTTAATAGAATATAAGATCTTGCTTAAGATTACCCATTATTATTGTTAATATGCCTTTTTATCACAAAGGCAGAATTATAACTATGGTAGCCAAAACTTAGCATTAACACAAGTATGATAAAATTGGAGTTGTCATCATTCATAAACCTGTGTGGCCTTTCACTGGACGCTACCAGTCTGAAGCTGTGGCATTCCCCCATGTCAGCCACCCCTCAGCCTTCCTCTCTGCCTTCACTCAGATGGAGTGGCCAGTCTGCCTGCCCCTCAGATCCTCTCTGTGAACTCAACCAACATGAAGCATCTCTTGACATGGAGCCCAGTGATCCTGGCTGGAGAAACAGTACACTGTCCTGTTGAGTATCAGGGGTGAGTGATTGGTTTTTGTTTGAATAATTTTTCCTCCCTCAGACAGCAATTAGTTCCTGGAGACACAGCCCCTTCCTTCTTGGCTCAAGGAGGCCTTGTGAGCCCAAGGATGGATTATCTCCAATGATCTGCCCCCTCTGTGTGAGTGGGCATTGAAAGAGTCAAGGAAGCAAGGAACTGCCCTTTGGTTTTGACAGTGAACTCTCTAGAAGCATGAATGTGTAGACATACATTTTGTTGTGGCTTCTTTTCAACAGTGAGTCAGCTGTCCAAAGAGTTTGACCCTGACTTGAGATGGACAAATCATTGGAGACCCAGATCCTTTGGGAGGAGAGAGAGATCTCAGTTTTCTTGACTATATATAGTCTTGTACTTAGAAGCCAAAACAAATATTCACCCTAAAGATCAGCTGGCCCTGGGGCCTACCAGGCTCTAGTCTTCTCCAGGAATTTGCAACTGTTGAGTAGTGACAGCAGCAGAGAAAGTGCTCAATGTATTTCATTGGCAGTAAATACAAACTGATCACATTATTTAGAAGTGTGTAAGTATTGTAGGCTCAAGACACAGCTGACAACATTTCTGGATATAGGGAACTTAATATATGAAGGAGGAGATGGGCAGAAAATATACTAGGTCCATTCTTTTTCAATATGGTATCCTTTAGCTACAGGGAGTTATTTAAGTTTAAATTAATTTAAATTAAACTCAAATATCTGCTTCCCAGTCACACCGGTCACATTTTGGATGCTCCAGGGCCATACGTGGCTAGTGGCTGCCATATTGAGCACTACCAGTACTGAACATTTCCATCAATTCAGAAAGTTCTACTGGGTAGCAATGCTTGAGGCAATTTCAGAGAGTTATTTGTGCTAGAACAACTGTAAGGCTGAGGCAAAAGGGCTGACTCTGCACCTGCTTTATAATAGGTGGTTGGAAAGGCCTCTCTGAGGTGGTGATCCTTACATCAGATCTGCAAGGAACCATCCCTGTGAACAGCAGGGACAGATCATTTGAGAGAGTGAACAGCTGGTCAAAGGTCCTTTGGAATTAAGAGATCAGCATTCTGAGAGAAATGGCCAGGAGGTCAGTGTGGCAAGAATATCTCTCTTCTGAGCAGGGTGAGAGAGAAGGCCAGAATCTTATAGCAATGGGGATGAGTTTGGATTCCATTCTAAGTGCTGTAAAAAGCCATGGAAGACAGAAATGTCATGGTATGCTGAGGGTGGTGAATGGCTTGAAGAACAGCAAGAGCGGAGGCTGGGAGACCTCAGCAAGGCAGGACATGAGGGTGGCTGAGATAAGGGTGCTGATTGTGGACATGGAGAGAAATACACAGATTGGGGTTCATGCCTAGGTTTCCCTTGGCTGGTGACAAAAGGAGTGAAGAATGGATGGTTGGTGAGGAAAGAGAGTGGAGGAGCTGGGGGTGGGGAGCAAATGCTGACTATGAAGAGTGGGAGAATGGAGACAGTTCCCATCACCTTTGCGCCTGGGTCAAGGGGTTGGTGTGACACTGCATCTTTTTTTCTTTGGCCAGAGAGTACGAGAGCCTGTACATAAGCTGGATCTGGATCCCCACCAGCTGGTGCACAGTCATTGAAGAACCCAAGTGTGACGTCACGGATGACATCACTGCCACAGTCCCTTACAAACTCCGCGTCAGGGCCACATTGGGCTCCCAGACTTCTGCCTGGAGCACCCTGAAGCACCCCTTTAATCAAAACTCAAGTAAGGCACTTTTTTTCCTTACTCTCTGCTCTACCATGCTCCCCTTCTCATGTTCACCAAGACTTTCAGGATCCTTTTTATCATCAAAATAATCTTGCAAAGCCAGAGTATGGTGGATGTAAACCACTCTTACTGATACATTTTTGAAAAATATTTTTAGTTATAGATGGACATGATACCTTTGTTTTTATTTGTTTGTTGATTTATTTAATGAGGTGCTGAGGATCAAACCCAGTGCCTCACATGGGCTAGGCAAGCGTGCGACCACTGAGCTAAACCCCCAGCTCGCTGATATATTTTTAAAATTGCTGATCACTTCTCTCTCTTTGGTTCTTTGACTTTGGATGTCGTTGCTGACTGTCTTGGTCAGGGTTTGTGGATGGTGGAGACCCTGGCATTGGGAACCTGGCTATTCCAGAAATAGAGAGATAGCTCTAAGATTGCCTCTGACTACACCACTCGTACCTCCATAAATCTTATACTGCCTCCCTTCTGGTGCCTCCTGAATTCCATATGTACTGACTGTCATCAACTTTGTTGTTTAAAAAGATCTATTTCTTTAATGGCCATGAGAAATAGTACCCTTCTGTGGTTGCTGGGAAATGACTCTTCTAATTGCTATAGTACCTGGAAAATGATTGAAAAAGAAGACAAGAATCCGGGTAGGTGTTTACATATAGCTGAGTGCAAGCAATGGCCAGAGCATGACAGGATGTGCAGAGGTGGAAAACAGTAGAAGCCAGGACTTGATGGATGGCAGGGGGTAGAGAAGCAGCTATCCATGTGGCTTTGATATGAAGCTTGTCAAGTCAACAGAAGGTAGCCATGGAAGAGAGAGTGTCTAGGCAAGGTCTGTCTCACAGCACAATCCTTCTGGCTGCTGTGTGGAAAGTGACCTGGAATGGGCAAGCCTGTCCAGAGCAGAGGAAGAGTGAGGAGAGGGTTGTAACACTCCAGCTGATTCAAGATGGAGTCCAATCCCAAGCGTGGAGGAGAAGGAGGAGGAGGAAAGGATGAATTCAGGAGACATGATGAGTTAGAAAGGACGGGGCTTGGAGACCAGTTATTAGGGGATAGGGCTGGGAGAGATGGTGATGGTGTCCAGCTTCTGATTAGAGTCAGAGAGAATGCCATCCAAAGCAGAGACACTGGGAGAGCAACTGGTCTTGAGCAATGAGAGACATCTGTGTTTCTGTGCCCTTTGTGATGGAGGTTCCAGCAGAATAACATGCCATGGATGCCTGACTGGCAGCTGGACATCAGGATCTGGGCCTCAGAGAGTTCAAAGCCAGAGACACACAACACAGAGTTGGTAGCTAAAGATTTGGGAGAGTATAAGATTATCCAGGGAGAAGATATGGGAGACAAAGAGATCCTGGGGTCTTGGGGAACCTCAGGGTTTAACATGTCTATGGAGAGAAGATGGATGGGCTGGAAGGTCATGGAGGGAGAAAAGGCTGAAGGAGGCCCCTGCACGGGTCCTCAAGAAAGTGACCTCATGGAATGGAGGGGATGACAGTGTGGTTGCCGGGGTGGAAGACTGATGGAGGTGGGAAGCAACAGGGCAGCTCTTCCCCTAAGCAGGTGTGGGTGAGAATGCAGACGGTTGGGAGCTGTAGGAAGAACAAGGGCAAGGGCCTTTGGTAGCCTTTTATTCAGAGGTGGCAGAAGATTCTCTGCTGTGAGTGAGGGCAGAGGAAGTAATGGGACAAGGTCAGGGTGGTTAAGGAGCTTGTGACATTGGGTGGACCTTAGAAGGTGGGGGCTTAGAAGGTGGGGGCGCCCAAGCAAGAGGCTGAGGAAGATGAAGACAGCTTTGAAAGGGAAGTTGGCTCAATGGAACTTGAGGGATGTGGTTCAAATCCCAGTTCAGTCACTTGATGCTTGGGTCCCTGCCTTTTCCTCTGTAAAAGGGGCAACAGGTTGCTTCACTGGATAGTTGTAGGGACCACATGAGAAGAAATGTGTAAATTACTCAGCGGAGTGCTATCCTACCATAGCACTCAACTGTGGGTAGGTGTTATCACTTTTTGCTCTAGGGATGCCTGGAGTCGAGAGTCAGAGAACAGAGGAGTGGAGGGGTGGGGCAGGAACAGGATTGTTGGAATGAAATACCAGTAGGAATTGTGGTGCCAAAAATGGATTCCTCCCTCTGGCCTCCTTCCCAGGCAATGGGAGGACTTAGTGGAAATGGCAGGATCCTAGGCACTGGGGGAGGGCACTGCAGCTCTGCCTCTGCCTGCAGTACCCAGGTAGCACCCAGCACCACCTCCCTCTGGCACCTGGGAGATGCCAAGACTATTGCTGGGGATTGGCAGCTGTTGGAAGGAAGACTGGGGTCAAATAGATAAGGGAGTGCCTTCCAAACTATGTGGGCAGGGCTGTGCTGTCAAACATGGGTTGAGAAGGCCAGAATAAACAGGAAAAGGTCTTGTTGCAGGGGAAGCTGAAGAAAGGAGCCCGTACTTGCATCAGAAGGTTGAAGATGTGTTCTTGAGCTATCCCTGCACAGTAGAATCAGCAACTGGGCTGGGTGGCTTGGTGATCTCTTAAAGGCATTCCATCTGTCCTTTTCTGTATGTAAAAGGCCACTCTGACTTTTCCCCAGGAATGTGAAAGATCCTTCTTTAAGGCTCCCCTATAGAGGATCTTATGCCCTTAACCTTGTTGGGAGCAGAGGTTCTTAGCCTCAACTGCATGCTGGAGTCGAGGAGGAGCTTGAGAACCACACTCCTGGGGTCCATTCCTGGAGGGTCTGATTTGACTGATTTGTGTGCATCCTGTTCATTGGGAGTTCAAAATTCTTCCTAGTTATTTTAATTATAGCTGGACTTGGGATTGCCTGGTACAAAGAATAAACACCCCTCATGGGGGAGCTAGAAACATAGACATGGGCTCAAATTCTGGTCATTAACTGTGATTCTGGGAAAGTCCCTTAACATTTCCATACAAACAGAATAATATTTACCCTCTTAGGTTTCCTGGGTGGATTAAATGAGACAAGTATGCAGAATGCTTAGGACAAAGGTTCCTGGCCCAACACTGCCAAAAAATTCTTCTCTGAACTTCGGGTCATTTTCTCTAATAATATCTATCCTCCATAAAGATGGAGGTCAGAGGACCTGGGTCTGCAAGGCACATATGGATTCATCATCAGTAGCGAGGGGGTGGGAGCTGCCTCTGTGACCCCTTCTGTTCTTGGCCTGCTGGTGGGGATTCCTCTCTCTTTGGGATCCAAGTAATGTAAAAGATGATATTTATATTTAAATTGTAATTTCTAGAGTCAATGTTAAAATTTGCAAAAAGCCTTTGACTTGCCAATAATATCTCTCTGTCAGGATGTGAGATGAGGCCTAGAACAGAATAGCTAACCTATCCACAGGCCTCTGGTGGTTTGCAGATGTCTGAAAGTATTCAGATGCCTGTACATGCCACTGTCTATGAGAACTATAGGGATGCACATGCCCTGCTAGATATGTTCATTCCTAAGGGGAAAAGATGGGGCCCAACTATGCTCCACATAGATCCAAGTTCAGGCAGGTGTTTGGCAAGCATTAAGAAACGGCATCTGCTCATTAGATGAGCCAAGGTGAAGAGCAATGTCTACTAAAATATTAGGTTAGTGGAACCTGGAGCACACAATTTTAGAAGGGAGAGTAATAATGTCTACTTGAGTATGTAATCCCTTTTCCTCTTTTCTTGAGTATATATATTTCTGGAAAAGAATAGAAGACTTTATCGAAGTTAAGAGGCCAAAAAAAAAAAAAAACAGAATCATAGTAAATCTTTGCCATTTGGGTTTCATTCATTCATCATTAAAAAAGTGGTCCTGCCTGGGACTGGCTTTGATTCTGCCCTTGTCTTGCCAACAGCCATCCTCACCCCACCCAGGATGGAGGTTTCCAAGGATGGCTTCCACCTGGTCATTGAACTGGAAGACCTGGGGCCACAGTTTGAGTTCCTCGTGGCCTACTGGAGGAGGGAGCCTGGAGCCAAGGTGAGTTGGGCTTTGCGGGGAGATGGCACAGCTCTCTGAGGGTGGGTGAGGAGAGCCAGGTCCTGCAGTGCTCACTGTCTGGGCAGCATGAGAATGAGCAGCTCTGGGTGAAGCCTGTGGAGGGAGAGATGACTAGATGCTGACCATTCCGTGGGCCTCTTTAAAAAATAAAAATGCTTTAGTCCACTTTGGTCTTGGCTGGGAACATTTTCAGGCAGATCTGCTGAAGTTTGGGGGACAGCCTCATGCCCCAAACTAAGCTAGATTGACCTGGAACATCTTTTGAATGGACTTTTCCCCTCTCTCATCAGCTGATCTCCTCAGCCAGTTAAGGGAAGCAGGCCAGGGTGTTCCAGATCAACTGGATGATTTCAAGAGCCTACGAGGCTGGCACAAGCCTCTTGAGGGTGTGGATCTTGGCAGGGAACAGAAGGGGGAAGCCAGCCAGGAGCTGGCTTATGAATAAGCCCATTTAATTAGGAGCAGGTAGGCCATGCAGAAAGCCCGGGAGGGAGCTGCCCCTCCCCGTGGGAAGGCTGCTGTAGTCCAGGTGAGTGAAGTCCAGCCCTCACAAAACAGCAGCAGCAGAAGGGGTTGGGCACCAATGGAAAGTGAGGGGACACTCAAATCCATGGAGCCCCTGTCCAAGCTGAGAGGGAGACAGGGCCTAGAGGCCCGCTCCCATCAGCACCAGGAAGTAATGGGCTTTCTCAGAGTATTAATATGGGCTCTCACAGAATCCCTGAGGAGAGCTGGCAGAGTCTCCTTTCTCCAGGGACCCCTACCTGTGGTGGCCTTGCTTCCTTCCGCTGAGTCCTCTTCCTGTGGCTCCCTGCCCAGCTTACTCCCAGGCCCTGCCCTTCATCACACCTTCCAACATACGCCTATGATGGTGCCTTCCCAGCCACTCAAGGCCTCTGAGCCTGAGGCCTCTCACAGTATCCTCTCCCCTTTATCCCTACTTCCAGATCTAGGTATTTAGTTTCCCAAGACCAAAGTCTTTGGAGAGGAATCCCATTGTTCATGCTCATCGGGCCAAGCTTAGTGGTTGCAGGGAGCTAGTTGGTCTCTGATAGGACCCTTCTCAGACCGGAGGTATCCCAGATCACTTAGTGGTGTCTGAGGGCAGTGCATATGCCCTGCCACACACTCAATAGGGGCTTTAGGTTGGGAAGTGTCCCCTGGAAGGTGGGTGAGGGCAGGTAGGGCAGGCAATAATACCAGCCCTTATCCCCATGAGGTCAGAGCCAACTGATAGGACATGGCATTGCCAACCAGACAGGTGGAGTGGTGCTGGGGACAGGGTCAGCACCTGGCAGGAGGCAGCACACAGCTCCCTCAGATTCTTTGGGACAGAGTGGCTCCCCACCCTTGTAACTGGCAGGGCCAGTGCTGAAAGAGAAGTATGTGCCCTGAGTCACCTAGGCTCAGCCTACACAAGCCTCTGCAGGCTCAGATGCAGAGCACAGGCCCAGGGCAGGCGGTGGATGTGGAAAGGTGGACAGCGTGCATAGACAGAGGGATGGATGGGCAAGTGGGGAGGCATGGCCCACCAGCTCTCTGATTTTATGCACTGATCTCTGTGGCAGCAGTGACCATGCCAAATCCTTGCCCAGTCAGATTTCCAAATTTCCAGTCTCTGCTCAAGTATCATCCTTTCAGAAAGGTTTCCGCTAACCACATTGTCTAAACTAGTGCATCCCTGTCACTCTCTAGCCCCTTGCCTTTTCTCTGCACAGCTTTTATGGCCACCTGACATGTATGTATATAGTGTTGGTCTTCCCCACGAAAGCTCTACAACAGCAGAGACTTTGCCTCCTTCGTTATATGCTCTTTCCCTGTTCCTGGAACAGTGCCTGATACTTATTAGGTGCCTAATAAACATGAGTGGATAAACGAGCAAGTGAGTGCAAACATGTGTGAGTAACAGGGAACATTCTGTATGTACCCCAGATAGGAAATTTCTGCAGTGTTCCCTTCCTGGCTCTCCTCAACCTTTCCAGTCCTGCTACCCTCAGAGAATAACTGTGTTTTCTATTCTCCCAAAGGAACAGACCAAAGTGGTGAGGAGTAGGGGTGTTCTTGTGCACCTGGAAACCATGGACCCAGGAGCCACATACTGTGTGAAGGCCCAGTCTCTGGTGAAGGTCATCGGGAGGCACAGTGCCTTCAACCAGAGGTGCAAGGTAAAGAAGATCTGCCTGTCCCTTGGGCCCCCGCAGAGGTGACAGCCCCTCTTGGTGCATGCTCAGGTGCCTTTGATTCTGAGCCTTCCCTTGATTTCACAGACCTGGGTGGGTTCCAGTGGTGAATGTGTGCAGGAGGCCATCCTAGTGCTGGGTGGGAATCTTTAAGCAGCTGTCACTCTCCCCGTGAGAGCTTCCTCCTCCCTGGGCCAGATGTGTCAAGGCTGATGAATACTGCCTGTGATTAGAGGTGGCTGCAGGAGAGGCCACCAGGTTTCTTGGCGAGCCTGGGAAGGAGGTCATACACCATACAATGCCACAGTTTCTTTTATTGGAAGGGGCTTTATGGAGTGTCTCCAGAAGCCTATTCCCCCCCCCTTGACATTAAAAAAAATTTTTTTTTTTTAGTTGTAGATGGACACAATACCTTTAATTAATTAATTAATTTTCTTATATGGTGCTAAGGATTGAACTCATTGCCTCACAGGTGCGAGGCAAGTTTTCTACCACTGAGCTACACCTCCAGACCCCCCTTGAAATGTTATGGTCTAAAAACTTGAATAACTTAAAAACTCTTTTGGAAAAAATAAACCCAACAAAATTCTACATCCTATGATCCTACCATTCAAATATCACCACTTGTGTGTGTGTGTGAGTCATCTTTTAGCCTTGAATATATAGTACATTCATATGATGCAAAAAATATAAGAGACACATGGAAATTTTATTTTCCATATCCATTTTCTCCACCCATAAAATTCCTATACCCTCTACCATAGATACGGACTTCTTGCATATACTTCTGAAGACTTTTTAATGCATATACAAGTAAATGAGAATATGTTTACATATATTGCCTTTCCTTTTCTTTGTGGGGTGGGTACTAGGGATTGAACTCAGGGGCACTTGACCCCTGAGCCACATCCCTAGCCCTATTTTGTATTTTATTTAGAGTCAGGGGTCTGTCTGAGTTGCTTAGCATCTCTCTGTTGCTGAGGCTAGAAAAAATGGTGGCATGTTCTATACATTTTTCTGGATCTTGTCTTTTTCATTTTATGTATCTTATAGATTTTACCGTATTAATAAAGTAGTTCCTTTATCCTTCATTATTGCTACATACTATTTCATTATATGTATATGAAATAACTGATTTAACTAGTCCCCTATTAATGGGCACTTAGTTTTTCCCAAAATATTTTGCTATTACAGCCAATGCTCTAATTAATTTCCGCTAATACATTGATTATTTTGCCAGGGATGGGTGTGTAGCTCAGTGGTAGAGGGCTTGTCTAGCATGCACAAGACCTTAAGTTTGACCCTCCCAACATTGTGAGAAAAAAAAAGATAATTTTTCTGGTATACATTTATTTGAAGAATAAATTATTCGAGGTAGATTGACTTGGTTGAAGATATAGACCTTTAATTTTGATTGCTGTTTTCAAATTGCTCTCCAAAGGAGCGTAGCCCTCAGTCATTACCTACACGTCGGAGTTCTATAGCATATAAAAACTGTGCCTATTTTTCTGTTTTTCCCCAATAACTAACATATCTATAACTGTTCCCATGTAAATTTTCTGATTATTATTTTATTCACTTTCAAAAAAAAAATCATGTCTTGTTTAAAAAAATCCAATCAACACAGAAATTTTAAAAAGGGTCAGAGTTAAATATTGTCCACTCTTCCCCATATACCACTCAGGAGGTTTCCTTTGGTGAGTCTGGCATTTAATCCTCCCAGTACTGTCTGTGTGATCCCAGTGCTCACACACACAAAGGGGCCTATCCCATACCTAGTGTTCTGTGCCTGGCTCGTCTTCACTTGGCAATATATCATGAGCATCATTTTATGTCGGTATCTTTGGGTCCACCTCAGTTTTTTTAAATGCTGCATAGTAAACCAGTATATTTACTATCTCCTTATTAATGAGAATATTTTGTGTTTTCTAGTCCTTTGCCACTATAAACCATGCTGTAGTAACCAAGTGTGTATCTGTCCCAATTCTCATTTTAATCGCTAAATGACTAGCCTACCATTTTGGTGAATCCCCTTTATTGGGTATTTGAATCACTTCTGTTTGTTTTTTGGGGGAGGGGAGGTACCAGGGATTGAACTTAGGGTCACTCAACCACTGAGTCATGTCTCCAGTCCTATTTTACATTTTACTTAGAGACAGGGTCTTACTGAGTTGCTTAGCACCTTGCTTTTACTGAGGCTGGCTTTGAACTTGTGATTCTCCTGCATCAGCCTCCCAATCTGCTGGGATTACAGGCAGGCGCCACCACACCCAGCTTTCATTTGCTTTTGAAGATGATATTCATTCTTTTATTAAATGAATATTTACTGAGTATTCACTGTGTGCCAAATCCTGGCCTGTGCACTTGGATACAGCAGGGAAATCCCTGCTCTCAAGAACCTCCCCTCTAGTGGAGACAGATTCCCAACAAGCAAAAGATGGGATGGTATCAGTGGGTTCCATGAGGAAAATGTACCAGAACATGCCTGGAGGGGTGGGAGGGGCAGGGACAACTCTGGGCAGAGAAGGGGGTTCTGTTGCTGTATTCCAGAAGTTTCCATGAACAGACCGGTGCATATAAATGTTTCCTTTCATGGAATTATTTTTTTGGAATTGAAATCATAGGAGTGGATTGAAAGGGTATGAACATTTGTGTATCTCTCAATGTACACTGCTAAAATAATTTTCAAAATCTTTGAAACAATATGCATGGCCCCAGCCACTTGTGTGACTACCAGCTTCTCCACAACCTCCCTGGCTAAGTTACCCTTCACATTGTGAGCTGACTACCCAACCGGGGGGGCTTAAATGAGCCCAGGTTACACAGAACAGAGATGGGAAAATACTGCATTCCCCTTCTGCATCTCCAGATGCCCAGGTCTGGTCCTTTCTGCTACATTTACAATTACAATAATTATGGGCTTTGGAGCTAACCCTATCTGTGTGACCTGGGATAAATTGCCTAACCATTCTGAGCATAGAATCATCTTATAAAAGCAGAGAAACTCATGCCCATTGCAAAGAACAGGGGTTTACCACCCAGCCCCCAGAATAGAGATGGAAGGAGGAGCCACATAACAGGGGCTTGATATATCATAGTTATTATGTGACTGTTTTCCGGACTTAATATTCTCCTCCATAAGATGGATCAGTGCCAAGAGCAAATTGCGAAACACTTTGTTTTCGGTTACCACCAGCCAGTTCTGGGGCCTGGCCGGGTGACTTCCTCTGGCAGCTGTGCCAGGTATGTGCTAACACCACTCTTGCCTTCACACACAATGCTCCTCCCTTCCCCTTCCTGAGAAAGAGATTTTAATCTTCTCTGGAGCTTTCTAGAAAGCATACCTTAATCTTGATTTTCTAGATTAAATCTAAAATTTAGATTTTAGAAAAATGGCGGCAATTTTGGTCACCAGGGCACATTATCAAATCTCAGGTTTCTGGCTTCTGCCGTCTTGATTGACATTTGGCGTCAACTCCAGGGGTCAGGGGAGGCCTGGGTTTGGAGGCTTCCCCTTCATTGTGGTTTCTAAGCGTCTTCTTGTCTTTCTGTCTCCAGAAGAGGCTCTCCCGTTGGCCCTGGCCCTGTTTGCCTTCCTTGGCTTCATGCTGATCCTCGTGGTTGTGCCGTGCTCCATCTGAAAAATGGGTCAGCTGCTCCAGTACTCCTGCTGCCCCGTGGTGGTCCTCCCAGACACCTTGGTAAATAAGCTTCCTCTTTCCTTGCAGCATGACGCTGATCAGAGGGCTGTACCTTAGGCCTTAGGTGGGCATGGCATGCTTTTTGTGGGGTTTTTGGTTTTTAGAGAAGAGCACCTGTCTCAGTCTGTATTGCTAGAATAGAATATCACAGATTGGGTAATTCAAAAACAATAGAAGTTCATTTGGTTCTGAGGAAAATATGACCTTTGGATTTGACTTATTTTGCTTAACATAATATTCTTAAGTTCCATTCTTTATGACTGGCTGAAACTCCATTGTGTATATATACCACATTTTCTTTATCCATTCATCCATCAATGGACACCTAGGCTGGTTCCACAGTTTGGCTATTGTGAATTGTGCTGCTATAAGCATGGGTGTTCATGGATCACTACAGTATAACAACTAATTCTTCAGGATAAATACTGAGGAGTGGTATAGCTGGGTCATATGGTGGTTTCATTCTTAGTCTTTTGAGGAATCTCCATGCTGATTTCCTTAGTGGCTGTAGTAATATACAATCCTACTAACAGTATAGAAGTGTTCCTTTCTCTCCATGTCCTCTTCAGCATTTATTATTGTTTGTGTGCTTGATGTTGCCATTCTAACCGGAGTGAGATGAAATCTCATTTTAGTTTTGGTTTGCATTTCTCCAATTGCTAATTATGTTGAACATTTTTTTTAATGTATTTGTTGGCCATTTGCATTTCTTCTTTTGAGACATCTGTTTAATTCATTTGCTCATTAATAAATTGAGGGTTTTTTTTTTGGGGGGGGAATACCAGGGATTGAACTCAGGGACACTCAACCACTGAGCCACATCCCCAGCCCTGTTTTGCATTTTATTTAGAGACAGGGTCTCACTGAGTTGCTTCACACCACACTTTTGCTGAGCTGGCTTTAAACTTGGGATCCTTCTGCCTCAGCATTCCCAGCTGCTGGGATTACAGGCGTGCACCACAGAGCCTGGCTGAGTTTTTTTGATGCTGAATTTTTTGAGTTCTTTATATATTCTGGCTATTAATCCTCTGTCAGAAGAAGCAGCACAGTTTTTCTCCTATTCTGTAGGTTCTTTTTCCCATTCTCAAGTCCTTTTACGATCTACATCAATCCATTGTTGAAAGTAGAGCCCTCAGCTAATCATCTCTCAAAGGTCCCACCTTAAGGCTATTGCCTTGGGAATTCAGTTTGCAATACATGCTTTTGGGAGAACATATTCAAACCACAGCAATTTCTAAGCAGAGGGTCTAGGAGAGATCTCCCTTCTCCAGGGTATAGGCACCTCCCTGAGGTCACCTCTGCTTTCTCCCAGGACCTGGCATGAACACAACCTGGTGTTTGCCCAGCCCAGGATGCTTGCCATTTCAGGAGTCATACACAGTTTTTCTCTTCTGAACTGTCCTGCTGAACCTTCTTGGTCCCTTTCTACAGTTCCAACAGTGGCTACATTCAATAACATACTCCAACTCAATATATTCAACTGATCCGCCAAGGGCATCAGGGTAAAGAGCATGTGTGGGAACATGGGAAGTCTGGACTATGCTTTGTCTTTGGTGGGGATGGCGTGGGGACATGGGGGGCAATTTGGACTTCATAGTGACTCCCAAAGACTAGGGGTCCCTGCCGGTGTTCCTAGCTCTGCACTAGCCTAGGATTCTTATTCTACTCCAGGGAACACAGAGCACAGGAGTGAGTGTGCCCGGGGCCATGGTGGGGAGAAGCAGAAGCCAGCAGCTCCCACACGGTGCATCTGGCCACCTCTCTAGATGCCTCCCTGGATATTCCAACTTCTATTCTGTTTTCTCCCCTGGATTTCTAAAGTGGACAAATTCTCTGAGTCAATGCATTTCCCCACGGTGCTGTGTGAGAGATAGATCATTAGTGTCCATTAAATCCCAAACACATTCTGGAGCCGGGCGTCACTACCACCATCCCCCTTCTCTCAGCAGAGCCTAGCTTCTCCGACAGTTGCACTGTTTATACATAATCCTCCAAACTGTTAAAAAAAAAAAGCCATTTCCAGCCAGCCTTGCAAAATCCACTCATCTTGCCAATTAAACTGTAGAAAATTACCAATCGGAAATCCTTGGCAATTCTCCAAAATGTCCTTCCAGGGTTGTGCTTATTTTATCTGTGTGGGTGAAATGTTACATGTCTATATCTACAATTTTACAATTGGGATGGCTGCACTCTGAAATGTGCCATGAAGAATTCCTTTTCATTAAAGTTTATATCACCATGTAACAGTCAAAGCAAAAGTACCCATGCAAGGACAATCATGTTAATTCGGTCTAGTGTATATTCTCTATTTAAAAATATAATTTTTCCCCATGTCTTTCATCCATAGTTGCTTCCCAGGGATGGGGCTTTGGTGCTAAAGGGTCTTTCTTTCCTTTCTGTGACTGACTTCATTCTTTCTTTTCTTGCTGTCATATTCTACTATAAGGTGGGTGGCAAGCATAGAGATGGCCTCAAGTTAGTAACAATGGACCACCCCAAATGTGGCCTTGTGTGCTTCACAGAAAGTGGCATTTGTGAGTTCAGATGCTTTTGGGGATCAAATAGGTACTGGAAAAAAATGTCAATGCAGTACAATGACCATCACTCAATAAGAAGAGGTGATGGACCCAGGGAAAATCATTCCATCTAAAGAAAGCAGCTGCTTTTTAGCTCCAGAAGGTTGCCACAAAGGTCTGAGCCAGTGCTGCCAGACCTCCAAGATTCATTTATTTATTTTTTGCAGTGCTGGCGATCAAACCCAACTAGACATGCATTTTCCCACCAAGCTACACCCCAGCCTGAGATCTCCAAGATGTAAATAGGAAACCTCGAAGTCCAGATCCTTATGAGAAATCTCATGATTTTTAAATATTGAAAACATATTTTGGGGGGCCTGGATTGTGGCTCAGTGGTAGAGCACTCGCCTAGCATACATGAGGCACTGGGTTTGATCTGGCACCACATAAAAATAAAAACAAATAAAATAAATAAACTACAACTAAATTAAAAAAAATGATAACACATATTTTTAAAATATCATTGGAACCTTGCTTGAAAGTTAGTTCTAATTGTGCAACAATGTTTAATTTTTTTTTTGAGGGGTACCGGAGACTGAACTCAGTGGCACTTGACCACTGAGCCACATCCCCAGCCCTATTTTGAATTTTATTTAGAGTCAGATTCTCCCTGAGTTGCTTATCACACTGCTTTTGCTGAGGCTGGCCTTGAACTCGCAATCCTCCTGCTTCAGCCTTCTGAGCTGCTGGGATTATTTAATTTAAATGTTTTAGAATTGTGCTGTCCTTTAAAGTCATGTGTGATAGATTAGGAGGACAGTACAAAAGATTTAAAAAATTTTAGTAATTTTTTACTGCATGTTAAATGACAATATTTTGGTGTATCTGTTAAATAAAGTATATCACTAACAATAACTCCACCCATTTCTTTTTACTTTTTAAAATGTGCTGCTAGATTTTAAAAATTGCATATGCGGCTCTCATTGCTTTCACTGGACAGCACTGCTCTAGGATTTAAAAATAATCAAGCAAACCACTACAGGTTTGGCAGTCAGGGTCCTGAGAATCTGACTAGGACCAGCAGCAGTGAATTGATGGCCGCTCCAGGCTAACACTCCTGCTCAGAGAGCCCTTCTTGTGTGATATCTTTTCTTATTGTCGGTTGGACATCAAGAGTAAACCCCTGAAGCTGCCTCTTTAGAAACAGGATCAAAGGTGATTGGCTGGATGATGCTGATGTCTAGGAGACCAAGGTGGTGGAAACCATCATGCCTGTTCATTTGTGTGCATGTACTTTAGGAGTGATGACCAGGAGGTCAATGGGAGGTAACTATAGAAGAACACAGAGAATTTGTGGAGGTGAGCATACTAGCAATGAAGTCCCTTTGAATAAATGGGTATCTGCATGTTTGCAACTAGCAATGATTATGCACCAGGGTCTCAGGAAAAAAAAATATGAGTAAGAAAGAGACTGCATTTATGAGCACCTTCTCTGGACTTGGCACTGTGATAGTTGCTGTTCATGAAGCATCTTAGACTAGTTCATTGTTCTTCAGCTCTTGTTGGAAAATGGTTAGTTCCCCCCACCCCCGCCCCCCGAATTCTGGAATTTTGGAGCACTGATGCATCAGGGCCTGGAGGGAATAGCTTGGCAGTGAACTGGGAGATGACCTCAGCAAATGCTGGAAGTCACTGATCTAGGGGTTGGAATTGTCTTTGGGATTTTTTTAACAGCTTGAAATTTCATCAAATAATTGGGATTTTTTTGACACTCTTTACTCTCACTACTTTCTACTAGTGACATCTAATAATCATCGATGAAAATTAATTTTCAGAAAGTAACCAATTCACCCGAGAAGTTAATCAGCTGCAGAAGGGAAGAGGTGGATGTCTGTGCCACAACTGTGCTGTCTTCTGAGGAACTCTTCAAGGCCTGGATCTAGACCTGAGGAAGGGCCCACAGACTGGCCTGCAGGACACAGGACTCGTGAGGGGTGAGGCTGTGTTCCTGTTTTCCTCCACGTATGAAGGACAAGAGAAGTCTGAAGAGCCTGCCGTGTCCATGTGCGGGAGCAACTGTCAGAGGCTGAGTGTCGTGCCAATGGCACTGGTGAGAGTTCAGGAGATGTGACTTCCAGACCCAGAGCTGACATTTGCTAGCTGAGTGACCCTGGGGAAAGTGACTTCATCCCCTGGTTCTCAGGTTTCTCTTTTGCAATGGGGATTAACTACGCACCTGTCTCTGCTCTCTGTCTCTCTTTCTATGTATGTAAATACATTCAGCCCTTGTAGGTCTGCGGGTGGCATTCATGCCGGGAAAGGCCAGTGCTCCTGGAGAGCAGGATATAAATGTGGAGTAAGAAGGACCAAAGGCCATACGTGAGTTGGCTTGGGCTCCCCGCTTTCCCAGAGGAAATGGAAGAGGAAAGGAAGGATGGGAGCAAGTGTTGATCTCACTTCAAGCCAAATGCTTATGCAGAGGTGGAGGGCTCAGCAAGCCATGGTGGGTGACCTGGAAGGCCACAGCCCCCCTACGTAGGCAGTGCACCAGTGCAGGGGATCCACAGAACACCATCAAGTGTGGACTGAGTGCACATCTTGAGGACGGCCGGTAAAATGTGTGTGTGGTGTGATGAGAGGGCAGGAGGTGGTTGGTTCCAAGTGTAACATTTGCAGCGTCTGTTTTTCCTGTGGCATTGTCAAAGTGCAGAAGTAAAAATCAAAAGGGGTGGTCTTTTTGGTTCCTGCAAAAAAAGTGGGCTTTGGGGTTTTATTTACATCACCAGCCTTGGGTCCAGAGAAGTGTAAAATACACACAGTTCTGGCTTCATGCTTCAGCCCATAGTCACAGGCTGCCTGCTTTGGGGACAGCTTCTGCTGCACAAGAGCTCCAACTGACTCAGGTGGCAACAAGATCACCTGACCAGGACGCTCTTGGTTTTTCCCAGAGGCCCCTTTCCATGGGATTTATGTGGGGACTTCCTTTTCCTTTAGGCATTCCACTCAGAGATCCAGACTCTGCCTCTTCTACTCTGCTTTTCCTGTTCTCAACTCTGGAAGCCACTACTCTCTCCTCTCCCCAACCAGGTGAGAGAGCCTAAGACTAGAGAAGGAGTGGAGGGAGGAAGTTTCTTGAGGAGTGAAGGATTGATTGTTGGTCAAGACCTGTACCTTTTTATTCCCCACTCCCTCCCAGGTCTGGAGCCTCTGAGTGGGTTCCTCTCTACCCCCACTTCCTGGCCCTTCCAGCCAACCTGTGGTGGGGACAGTCTAACTGCCTCAACTAGTTGTCTTCCCCTTTGTAACACCACCACCCCACCATCCTCTCTCCACCTGGCAGGGTCTCAAGTAGATTGGGGAGGGCTGTGTCCAAGAGTGAGATATCCTAAGTGCTTTGCCTTGATGTTCTTCTTGTTGGTTCGACTCCTTTATGGAGAGTATGTGTGAATTTTATACTGTGCCTGAACTGGAATCATGTTCATTTTATAAAAAATAAAGACCACATGACTACATGGGTCATACTTGATCCTTCCTCTTCCCTGTCTCTTTAATCTGTATCGTCCCTCCATCACCTGACCAAGCCCAGAACCAAGAAATGACCCCTGACCTCCTCTGCTTGAATCTCTCACAGGATTCCATCCATTTTTGCTAGTCTGTATAGGTACATGGAAATTTCTCTCAATTCTTTGTTGTCTCCCCATGTCCCCAACACATGTGTTTATTGAGCCCCAACCATGCACCAGGCAGTTAACTAGTTCTTGATCATAGAGGGGCTGCCTCCTCTGTAGCTGAAGATTTCCTCCCTCCTGGAGCCTCTCCCTTCAACTAATTTATCCCTGTCACTTGGTCCTTTAAGTTAGGACGTTCTAATAAGTGGATGTGGGGTGCATTTAATGATAACAGGACAAGAGCTATCAACTGACAGAATAAATCTAGATGTTTAAGAATATCACTGAATTTTGGACCCTTGGGGACACCCACATCACCTAAACCCCTCCTTTAGAGATTATTTTTCTGTTCACAATCCCAGAGGAGTGAACAGCAGGCCACCTGGCCCCACATCAGTCACATCTGGCAGGTGTTAGGGTCTGCTCCATTCCTAAGGGAGCTCACTGAGAAGCTGGGCTGGCTCAGATGAGACGTGTTGGGCTGATCAGATCCCTATTCTGAGGATTCTATTAAGTGATCAAGATTTCCGGTTCATGGTTGGCACTGGAGCAGGAAGGCTGTGGTAGAGTCATGTCTGGAGTGGCAATCGAGGCTTACTGAAGTTAGAGAGAAGGGGACATTCAGAGCTGGCTGACGGGGAGGGTGGACAGGAACAGAGGGAACTGAAGAAGCTGAGGAGCCACTCAAGGGTGAAGAGGTGACAGTCTGTACTTTTATAGTGTGGGTTTTGTCTTCTCCTGGGCCCAGAGTTTTCTGTAAGTGGCTAAGATGGTTTAAGACCTCATAAAACCTTTGTCTGTTTGCATGCATTTCTGTTGCTTGCAATCCAAAATTCCTGACTAGAATCTCTGTTTGTCCGTTGATGAAGCCAGAAACCTGGGGGTGGGGAGGGAGATTTGGCTTTGACTCTCCTTCCCTTCTCTCTTGTTCTGGGGGCTGAATACAGGAGAAGGGGGAGAACCCTAGGAGGTCCTAGGCCAAGTGGCTTTTGTTTCTATGTCAATAATAGTTTGGAGTGATTCGAGACATTAACTTTTTTTTTTTTTTAAGTTGGTAACTCAAAATAGGGAACCTAATGAGCATTTGGATAAAGGACACATAAGTCACCCTCCAGTGGAAGGCACGGAGATTCTTTATTAACACCAACTGCAAAATACATTCTTAACCATGATTTAAAAAAAAAAAAAAGATGATGTGGGATTTAAAGTAGGTCTGGCCTAGATAGAGCTCCTCAGGGCAGAGTATGCAACTTATCCACCACCTACTTGTGGTACTTAGTTCAGCACCTGGAATCTATTCATTCTTTTTTTGCGGAGGGAGGAAGGTACCAGAGATTGAATTCAAGGGCACTCAATCTCTGAGCCACATCCTCAGCCCTATTTTCTATTTTATTTAGAGACAGGGTGTCACTGAGTTGCTTAGCACCTTGCTGTTGCTGGGGCTGGCTTTGAACTTGTGATCCTCCTGCCTCAGCCTCCTGAGCCATTGGCATTATAGGTGTGTACCACGGCACCTGCCTCTATTCATTCCTTCTACAATCTTTGTTGCATGCTGATGCACTAAGCACATAAGCAGGCATTCAGTGTATACATATTGGATGAATTAAGCTCTCTATACATCATGTTCTGAAAATTGTTCATCTAAAAAGCTCCAGATTCGCTTGCCTGACAATTTTAGCTTGGGAAGAAGAGACAGTTTATTTAGAAGTACCACCATTTTCTATTTGCCCATGAAGGAATTCAGATTTTGAGCAAGTCTTGAATTATGATAGTGATAATACTTAATAAAATTATTAATCTTAATAAAAACTCATAAAAATACTTAATAAAAATTGTTGTTATTGGATGGATCCATACAAATAAAATTGTCATCCTTGAGCAATTAAAAAAGGGATGTCCCTTAATCAATTTTTTTTTTTGCACTGCTGTGGATGGAACCCAGGGCCTTGCACATGCTAGGTAAGTGTTCTGCCACTGAGCTACATCCCCAGTACCACCCCCCCCACTTTTTAAAAAAATTATATATGCTAGGCAAATACTCGACCACTGAGCTAAATCCCCAGCCCTCCTTAATCAAAATTTTAAGGATAAGTGCCATTTTAGTGTTGGGTTGTATGTGTTCCTTAGTGAAGGTGCTACCCTGAATCTTCCCTATGGATTCCTTTGTCCTATGAGATGAGACTCAGTGGGGTCCTGGATCTTTGATTATGGGAAATAAACTCTCTCCTCTTTTTTGGCTCATTTTGGAAAAAAAAGAAGAGGAAATCTATGGTAAAATTGCTCCTTCTGAAGATTCTGGGAGCAGCGGGGTAGAAACCTTGCAGGTAGCCTGCTTGGGTTAGCACACAGCGGAGCATGCTGTCCATGGGATGCCCTCAGGTTGGCCGCAGCCTGGCTCTGTGAGAGCTGATTAGGATGTGGAGCGGAAATGCAGGCTTGTTCATAGAGCTTGTCTCACCTCTGCCCCTCAACTCTGCCTAGGCCCATTCCTAAGTGTGGAAGTTCCGATTGTTTTCTCGGTAACAGAATCCCATTCCTTGTCTGTTTTATTTTGCCCTTATCCTCACATTTCTTTGAATGTCCTTTCATGGGACGTCTTGATCTGCTCCCAAAGAAATGCAATTATCAGAAATCAACCTCTCTCACCCATTTCTGCCCTAAGCAGCTTTTGCCCACTGGTGAATTTCACATTGTACTGAGAAAGTCAGCAACTAATACTAATAACAATAAAATATGTTTGTATTTTTAGATGACTTTTTCCACTGGGGACTCCCTGGTGAGAGCCAGGCGCTGAGCAGAGTGAGGGTGTATATGAGCTGGAAATAGAGAGCTGAAGCCTTTTCTTGACAGATAATTTCCATTTTTTTGTATCAAGGGGTGTGTGCCAGTAATTGGCATGCAGATTGTGTCTGATGGGCCTGTTATACAGAATAAAGGAATCTGCTCCTTAGAATAAGCCAACCCCAGGCTGATGGATGGGGCATAAGGAGGTCATTGCGAAAGAGAAATTGTGTGTGTGTGTCCCTGTGCGTGTGTGTGTTTCACAAGAATTCCTACCCCCTCCTCTTTCCCTCTTTATCCAGCAAACTCTAATCTTTCAAATTGCATTGAGACAAATGTTGCTCCGTTTCTCTCCCTCTCTCTGTTTTTTTCCTTGAAGAGAAATTTGATGGAACCCACTCTAGGTTTTAATAAAGTGTGGGGGCAAAGGAGAAATTAAAGCAGTGTCATGGTTTGTTAGCAGCCCAGGATCGTCCAGGATGGGCCCAGGCTACAAATTATACTCTGGAATTAATTGGCAGAAGGTAGCTCTCCTGTCCATCATCCTTAATCCAGCAGCCATGGGACAGCAACAGGAAAATGTGGCTGTTATCCATCTCTTTTTTTGCTTTGTCTAAGTCATTGGTCTGATTAGTTGGTTTTCCTTGGTCCCCACCTCACCCATCCATTAGCAGGTAACAGCTATCTGCTGTTACCTCTTAATGCTAGGCATCCTCTTAAGGGAGGCTGCTCCCAGTTCATCTGTCCACCTTGGGAGACAGGGGTCAGCAAGAAGGCTTCCCAGGGGCTGGGGTTGTGGCTCAGTGGTAGAGCACTCACCTAGCACATGCGAGGCCCTGGGTTCCATCCTCAGCAACACAAAAGAATAAATAAGTAAAATAAAGGTATTGTGTCCAACTACTACAATATATATATATATATATATATATATATATATTTTATTTATGTATATATATATATATATTTTTTTTTAAAGAAGGCTTCCTATACCTATGGGAAGCTGCAAGAGAATTTAACTTTCTTTTTCATAGCTATGTTGAAATTGAAACCACTGCAGAGTTAACTCTTTAAAATTTTTGTTGTTGTTGTAGTTGGACACAATACCTTTATTTAATTAATTCATTTATTTTTATGTGGTGCTGAGGATTGAACCTAGCTCCTCGCACGTGCTAGGTGAGGGCTTCACCACTGAGCCACAACCCCAGCCCCAGAGTTATCTCTTATCAACACAACATATGTGGGTTAGACTACTATCTCTAGGATGAGTTTTAAAGAAATATAAAGAAGAAAATGGGAGAACCAGCCAGCTTGCCTGTCCATGGTTCCTACTCCCAGATGATAGTAGAGAATGTTGGCACTTTCTTGCTTGTTTGGGATGTGCCAGAACCTTGGTCTCAATGACATTTAGACAGTTTGGGGAGTTTCTTACTGTCAGCCCACACTTAGCTTCCCCCAAGAGCTCAGACCCCTGCCTCTTTGTACAAAGGAGAAGATGTGTTTGTATTCAGTAGATCTGACTCTGTCTTTCTTAAGCATTCTTGCATGTCTGACCCCAGAAATCTTTAGGATTGTACCGTTTCAAGTTAGAAAGGAGTAATCTTTTCCTGCCTGGTTCTTTTCTCTCTGAATACAAAAATTGAGTTTACCTTGATTATTAAGATGAAGTTTTGCATCTCACTCCAGTAAGATTGGCAGCCATTCTGAAGTCAAACAACAACAAGTGCTGGTGAGGATGTGGGGAAAAGAGTACACTTGTACATTGCTGGTGGGACTACAAATTGGTGCGGCCAATTTGGAAAGCAGTATGGAGATTCCTGGGAAAGCTGGAAATGGAACCACCATTTGACCCAGCTATTGCCCTTCTCGGACTATTCCCTGAAGACCTTAAAAGAGTGTACTACAGGGATACTGCCACATCGATGTTCATAGCAGCACAATTCACAATAGCTAGACTGTGGAACCAACCCAGATGCCCTTCAATAGATGAATGGATTAAAAAAATGTGGCATTTATACACAATGGAGTATTACTCAGCACTAAAAAATGACAAAATCATGGAATTTGCAGGGAAATGGATAGCATTAGAGCAGATTATGCTAAGTGAAGCTAGCCAATCCCTAAAAAACAAATGCCAAATGTCTTCTTTGATATAAGGAGAGCAACTAAAAACAGAGCAGGGAGGAAGAGCATGACAAAAAGATTAATATTAAACAGGGACGAGAGGTGGGAGGGAAAGGGAGAGAGAAGGGAAATTGCATGGAAATGGAAGGACACCCTCATTGTTATGCAAAATTACATATAAGAGGATGTGAGGGGAAAGGGAAAAAATCAAGGGAGAGAAATGAATTACAGTAGATGGGGTAGAGAGAGAAGATGGGAGGGGAGGGGAGGGAGGATAGTAGAGGATAGGAAAGATAGCAGAATACAACAGTCACTAGTATGGCAATATGTAAAAACGTGGATGTGTAACCAATGTGATTCTGCAATCTGTATTTGGGGTAAAAATGGGAGTTCATAACCCACTTGAATCAAATGTATGAAATATGATGTCAAGAGCTTTGTAATGTTTTGAACAACCAATAAAAAAAGATGAAGTTTTGAACTTTTATTTACAGTATTTGTGGCCCTCCCAAAGCTTTATGACCTTGTGTATGATAGGACTTTTGACAATAAGGTGTGGGAAGCTTTTATAAGGACCTTTCTTTAAAAATATTTGAACAGAATATTATAATATTTAAAAAATTATGGTAACTGATGCATAAAACATAAGAATCGTTCATATTAATGGGATACCATATACCATTTTGACACATGGATTCATTGCATAATGTTTAGATCAGGTTAAAATTTTAAAAGAAAATAGATGAGTCTCTCATAGAAATTCTTTGCTTTCTTATATTCCATTAGATAATTCAATGTGTCATTGAGGTTCTAAAACCATCCTTTTGTCTTTTGATCCAGAAGGAGTTATCTCTTCAGGCAATCTTCCCCTAAGGATGCCATAGGTGGTAATAGATGGATACAGAGGGCTCAAAGTCATCTTTGGCTCAGTCCTACTGCATTGCTTGGCTCTGCCATTACTTCTTGTATCGCTCACTCTCTGAGGTGTGGCCAGAGTCTGCTATTTCTTTTTTCACCTCCAACAGCATGTAGGAGAGATACTGCCCACAGTGGTTCTGGAGAGCAAGGAAGTAAGAGGGAGGTGGAGAAGAGCAAGGAATTGGAGGCTTAGGAATGGGAAGGAGAGGAGGTGAAATGAAGAGAAAGGGATGGAGATAGGACATGGAGAGGAAGAGGGGAACAGAAAGATAAGGGAGCTGCTCAGCCACCTGCTCCAGAGAGAGCTGGCCCCTCTCCAGACTCTCTGGGGAGTCCCTGCTGTCCTAGGATGTTGCTGCTGAGCCACCTTTGGGGGTCTGGAGATCCATCAGAAGGAAATAGTTGCCTCTGCCATGATTTCTTTTCACTCTGCCAGCCATCTGCTTTGCCTTTGCCTGCTGAGGAGAGCCACTTTCCTTTCTGCCAAGTACACCAGACAGTGCATCGTCGGATACTGAGTTCTCTCTGTTTCTCTCATTCAGACATACCAGCATCTGGGAGTGTTTGCTTTACCATCGGAAAAGCATAGAAATATTATTTTTTTTGTGAGAGGAGGAGGTAAAAGAAGAAGAGGAGGAGAACAGATGGGTACAGTTGTGTCTACCCAGGTCATTGTCCAGTTAGCTCAGGGGACTGGGAGTGAGGCCTCGTGGCTGGACTGGGGGTTCTGCAAGACAAGGGGATCCCTTCTGAAGCCTGGGTCTCTCTAGGCTGCTAGGCCCAGGGCTGAGGGGTGGAGTGGTCCATGAGTTTATGGAGATGCTCAATGAGGCTCTGGGTACCATCTAAGCTGCTTTGGGGACCTAGATGAGGAGGAGCATCACAGAGTTGGAAAGGAGAATCACTTCTCCACTTCTACAAGGACCCCAGAACCTGGAGGGCATCTGAGGAAATTTGTCACCATTCTGAGGGATGGAAAGCCCAAGATCAAAGTTCTGGTGGATTTGGCCTATGACAAGACCTATCTCTTGGTTCACAGATGGCACCTTCTTGCTGTGTCCTCCCACGGTGGAAGTGGTGAGAAGCTCCCTTAGGCCTCTTTTATAAGAGCACTAATCTCATTCATGGAAGCTTCTCCCTCATCATGTGATCATCTCCCCAAGCTCTCACCTTCTAACGCCATTCCCTTAGGGGTTAGGATTTCAACATAATAATTTTGGAGCGACACAAACATTCAGATTACATTATCTAAGGAACAGGACACTTGTCAAAAGCATGGGGTCCCTTTCTAATTAGACCTCTTCCAGTGGACTACCATAGGCTTCTCAGAGGACAGACTCTGTGTTTGATGTTCAAACCCTGCTTCTGGATGGGGAGACAACTTCTTCTCCTTCTCCTTCTCCTTCTCCTTCTCCTTCTCCTTCTCCTTCTCCTTCTCCTCCTTCTTCTCCTCCTCCTCCTCCTCCTCCTCCTCCTCCTCCTCCTCCTCCTCCTCTTCTTCTTCTTTTTGAGCCTCCTTCTTAAACATACTTTCCCCTGTGTTCCTGGGTAATAAAAAATCTTGAACAAAGCTCTTCAGGGTTCAGGTTGGCAGCATTTTAGGCTCTGTTGTTATTTCATGTTCCTTTTCATCTTCCTCCTGGCTGCCATGACTATTGGAAACTCTGGATGGAGCCAAGACTAGCTCAAGGCTAGCCTGTGGGAATTCGAGGCAACTTTGAGGAATCTTTGGGCATGTAATAAAAGGAGCCTTTTCCTTGGGGGAATAGCCCCACACAGGGTGCAAAGAAAAGTGAGGGGAACACAGGCTGAAATGACCCCCTCAATCCCCTGCCCAGGGGCCTTGTATAGAACCAACTTAAAGGGATGCCACCCTCTTCCACTTTCTTATTGTTAAGGGGACTGCCATTGTCGCATGATCACTATGTCTTATTTTCAATATGATCTTATTAACTACTTTGCATTGAAAATTTTCTACCTTTGTGTTTGCCATAAGCATGTGCTTTAAAACCTAACTTACTAAGGGTATGAATTTGTTATTGCTTTAGCCATATGGCAGTTGGGTTTTAACTGAGAAAAAAATACTTCAATTATTACAATAGAAGGACTTCAGTATAGGAAATTGTGTAAGCCAATGATAGAGGAGCAGAAAAGAAAAGCAGTGGATGAGGAGACCAGAAATTAACACCCCTAGTTTGGAGGAGAAAAACGGGCAAGAGATGGTGTAACCAGCGACCATCATCATGCAAATGTGAGGCTGCAAATGTAAGAACCAAGAGCAACCACCCAGGATAGGAGCGTGGATGGAGAAAACTCTTGGTTCTCCTATAGCATAATTAGGCTGCATACTGACTCTAAAATCACCTTTTTCTTATCTTCTTATTTCCAAATCATAAATGTCTGCATATTTTGAACCTGTTAGTGATATTTTATGTTACTTAGAGACAAATACATCTGATGCAATATTTATCCAAGTCCTAGAAAAGTCTATTTACAATAATATTTGCATTACAATAAGTATCTGCCCTTACAGTCAACCAACCCTTTGAAAGCTGAGGCCACAGTGACCTCTGGCCTGGCCTGTGAGTGCAGCTTCTGTTCCCAGGCCTGCAGGGGAAAACTAGAAATGCTGGTCAGTGAGAGAAGCTGCTATGTGGGGTGGAACACACTGGGATTCAGTTCCAGGGTCTCTGCTGGACACCTTGATTGGAAGGCTCATTCAGCAAACCTAGCCTCTATATTCCTGCCAGGGGTCCCCAGGGAAGTCACTTCCATTTTCTCTTGGCCTGCGTGCATGCAGGGCTCCCTGATTGACCCGCACAATATAAACACACAATTATAGTATTTATCCTGGAAACTCCCCTGAGCCTTAAATTGAACAGTGCATTCAAAGATCTCCTCTCCTTTGTCTCTGGTTCTGTGATCTAAGAGAACCAGTTAATGAAAAGAGAGGTTCCTTGAGGCAAAGCCCCATGTCCTGTCTTTGCTGAGATTTGCCAACGGTGGTTGATTTTGCTTGTTTATTGGGAGCTCCCATGTGGTATCTGTGGGAAGTGTGTCTTGCAGATGTGATAGACATTCGTTAAAAGAATTATTTAAAGGTAAGTTCATTTTGCCCACCTCTTCAGTTTTGCTTTGCATAAAGTAGGCTGAAATGATTCTTACACTTGTGGAAATTGGTCTGGCAATAACCAGAGAGTAAACACTTTTGGATGGATTCTGTATTCTCTTTCACCTTGTGTGTGTGTGTGTGTGTGTGTGTGTGTGTGTGTGTGTGTGTGTTTTGGAGGGTACTAGGGATTGAATTCAGTGGCACTGAGCCACATCCCCAGCCCTATTCTGTGTTTATTTAGAGACAGGGGCTCAACAAGTTACTTAGTGCCTTGCTTTTGCTGAGGCTGGCTTTGAACTTGCCATCCTCCTGCCTCAGCCTCCCGAACCACTGAGATGACAGGTTTGTGCCACCGTACCCAGTCCCCTTTTGTGTTTTATGAAGTTTTTTTTTATACTTTGTCTCACAGTCACTTAGTGATCACTCTTACTTTATTTTTATTTTTAAGTATAGGACATGAAAGTTAAGAAGTTTACATAATTGTCATCATTATCATTATAGAAAAATCTTTCCTATTTGCCTGGTACTGATCTAAACACTTTATAAGAACTAACTCATTTTAATCCACATAATAACCTTATGGGCAAGTGTGAGGGGTTGATTGTATTCCTAGTCCTAACCCTTAGAAAGTGACCCTGTTAGGAAGTAGGGTCTTCACAGAGGCTATCAAGTTAAAGTGAGGTTATTAGGGTGGGCCCTAACCCAATATGAATGGTGTCCTTGTAAAAACGGAAACTGTAGTTATGAAGATATACACTCAGGGAAGATGATGTGAAGGGACACAGGGAGAAGGCAGCTATCTATACACCAAGGAGAGGGTTCTGGAAGAGCCTTCCCTCATGGCCCTTCAAAGGAACTGATGCTGCTAACACCTTGATTTAAACTGTCTGGAACCCTGAGACAATAACTCTCTGTTGTTAAAGGCACTCAGCTTTAGTACTTTGTAATGGCAGCTGTAGCAAATTAACATAGTAAATACACTATTATCACAATATTTAAATCTCATTTTAAGTCAAGGAAACCGAGGCAGAGAGGAGAAGCTATGGATCTAAATGTACAAAACCAAGTAGAAGACTGTGATTCCAGCCCTCTGGGTGGTAGTGGGGGGCAGGCTCTAGCTTCCCAGGCACCCAGATGTGTGGGAAGTAGTTAAATGGAGAAGCTGCCTGGCCACCAGAATTCCTTTATCCCAGGACTCTTCTCTTACTTAAGACTTTGGTTCATGTGTCAGTGGACTCTGTGTGGAGATGGAGCTGATGTTTGCTCAACTGAGCAACGGGGCTGTGTTTATGGTGAAATGTCATCCCATTGTGATCCAGGACCCTTGGAAACGTGTGGGCTCTGGGTTGTGGGGGTTTTCAGATGCTTCAAGCTACCTCTTCCCTTGACCGCCCCCAGTGGGAGAGCAAGACACAGGTGTGAACATGTGTACACACACGACCACTTCCTCCCCCGCACCCTCCCCCCACACTTACACCTGCATTTGCAGACAGAAACTCATACATCTGGACATGCACACAAATGCAGGCAAACTCACAGCAAACCTACACACGTCCACACCTACACACAAACATGCCTGTTCTTATACTCCTTTCCACACAAATATGCGTGTGCATGTGCATATACATGGCCAACAACACATATGTGGTGAACTGACCAACCCTCTGTCTCATCAGAGTGTAACAAGTAAGTGTGGTGCCTTAGATCAGGTTACCCAGGGGCAGACCTGAGATGGGGGGAGCAGGTGAGTGAAGGCAGTGCTCCTGGGGAGGCCAGGGAGGGAGTAGGGTGACCCCAGAGGAGAGAGAGAATGTGGCTTCGGGTGGAGCTGCAGACCTGCTGGATTATTGGTGCATTCAGGAGCCCAAGTCACCCCCATTTTGTTCCTCATCAAGGCGATGGAGCTGGTTTTGAGACCCTTGCCCCTGTCATGCATGGGCTTCAGGCAGCGCTGGGACTTACCCTCCGAGGTTCTTCTGTGTGTCAGTGTAGTTGGGAAAGGGCTCCAGAAGCCCAGGCATCATCCTGAGAAGACTGCAGGGTGAGAGCGCTCAGAAGCAAAGCACACTGGGGAAGAGGGACCCCGGGGACAAACACTCTGACCTGGCAAAGGGGGTCTGGGCAGAGATCAGTGTCTGTGTGTTGAGGAAGGTAGGACTGGAGGTGTGGGGAGATTTCTTTAAAGGAGCAGAGGGATGATGCAGGGGCGTGGGGAGAAGAAGAGCCCTGGGTTTTGGTTCTGGCCCAAGAAGACCAACTGAGCAGAAGCTTGAACAGGTAGATCAATGACAGTGGCCCACTGGGCAGAGGCTACTGCCCTCCAGGGTCTTCATGTTCTTTGCTAGATGTGAGGAGACCAAGGTCAGCCTTGGTGCCAACTGCTACTCTATGTGCCGGGTGGGGGAAGAGGGACAGAGTGTGGGAAGATCTTCTCTATAATCTGTGAGGCGACATGCAAGCTGAGGATCTTGGCTCAGAGTCCCTGTCACCACCCTGTACCCCGGGCAGAGTTCCAGGCTGTCCCCACACTTGTTAAATCTCACTGCCTACTAAGAACAGATTCTGCTGGTTGTCCGTTGGAAGGATGGGCAGGAATTTCTCTACTTCTAGCAGCTTAAAATATTAATTTTCCATATTTCAAGTCATTTACTTGAAGCTGGTGCCCCAGTTTCCAGGAAGTCTTCCAAGGACGACACCTGGGCTGCTGGAGCCTTTGCCCAGCCCTCTGATAGCCTGGAGGGCAGCTTGTATGTACAGGATGGCAAACTCTCCAATCCAGGGCAGGGGCCAGGGAAAGAGAATAACTTTTGCCTGGCACCCCTCTAGCAAGTAACATTCCCCACCGCCTGTTTGCAGATGAGGAAACTTGAGACAGGAGAGGTAAAGTGAATTTCTCAAGGTCACACAGCTGCACCCTGGTGGAATTGAGGTTCAAATCTACATTTATTCTATTTGGATTGTTTCAGGGCCTGGGACTGCTGGGATGGAGGCAGAAATAGCAGAAGGGGCAGCGCCTCAAGTGTGGGGTCCCAGCTGGATAGGCCAAGGGAGCACTTGCTGAGCACAGCCCAGGTTCTGTCTCTGCATTGTGCCAAGGTAATTAGGGCTTATGTTTCACCTGGCCAGGGCTGGTCTGGTAACCTTCTGGGAATAAGCATTGGTGACTTAAAAAAAAAAAAAGGAATTCTCTCATAAATAAGCAATGATTTTCATGGACCAGGACATTTAAATTCACATTTTAAAACAACTGATTTGTGAGGGCAGTCCTGTTGAGATATAAGCCAAATTTTCATGAGCGAAGAGAATACTTAACAATCTTTGTCCAAAGCACTGGCTGGTTCTGGGCTGTTCTCAGGAAAAAGAAGGAAGAAATTGCTTTATCAAGCTGCATGGCTGAAAAGGTCAGCGGAGTAGGCCCTGACAGCAGAAAGGAAACCCGACCAAGGACAAATTCCTGCTGAAACTCAAGGATGCAAACCCCACTTGGTTACCCCAGTGACAGCTACACAGCTTCAAAAATTAAACTTCACCTGCAGCAACGGGAAGGGGCTGTTGGTTAGCAGCTTAAAAAATATTAATTTTCCCTGTTCCAAGTTGTTTACTTGACAGCTGGTGCCCCACTTTCAAGCAAGATTGCTTGTGCTCTTTAATAAATATCTGGTAATTTGATTAAAACTAGCATTTTGAAACCTGCCTTTGGCATTAACATTGCAGCGTTGGAAGACAGATTCCTTAAATAATGGGAGGTTGAGGATAAAGACTTCACAACCTGGTGTCCCTTGCCTTGAGTGTCAGGCCTTTTATTGAGAGTCAGGGTATACTTTTGGAAATTTATATATTTAAGAGAAAACACTTTGCTAAATGTTCACATTAGCAAAATGTGTTTTTTTCTCAAAATTTTCATTTTGAGGCAATTATAGATTCTCATGCAGTTGTAAGAAATAGTTCAGAAAGATATACAAAGTATGTGTGTGTGTGTGTGTGCGCGTGTGTGTGTGGTGTGCATTTATTTTTTAATCTTAGGATGCTTAAGTACCCCTCTACTTAGTCTTTCTGGTTACTAAGCACATTATCAACTCTTTGTCACTGTGATCAAAATACCTGACAAGAACAACTTAGAAGAGGAAAGATTGATCTTGTCTCTCGGTTTCAGAGGTTCCGTTCATGATCTGCTGCTCCAGGGTAGAAACATCATGGCAGAAGAATGTGGTGGAAGAAAGGTGCTCAGCACATGCAGCCAAGAATCAAAAAGAGGAGAGGAACAGGAAGGGGCCAGCGACAGATACAGTCCCCATGGCCACTTCTCCAGGGGCCTACATCCTCCAGCCATGTCCCCATCTGCCTGCAGCGGATACCCAGTAGTCCACTTAAATTATTAATCCTTCAAATGGATTAATTCATTACTGAGGTTACGTCCCCCATGATCCAATCATTTCCTAAAAGTTCTACCTTTGAACCTTTTCACATGGTGGCCATGCTTATAACCCATGAGCTTTTGGAGGGACCCTCAAGATCTGGACCACAACACTAAGGAATCATGCATATGGTACCACAGCATCCTGGACCCAGAGCTGCTCTGCACCAGCCTTCTCAGGGCAGAAATAAATGGCTGCATGCTCTTATTTGCAGGTTAATGTTATAAGGGAAAGGCTTAGCGATGCATTTCAGAAGTCCAGGAAGTAATGAAGTTTACCTCAGGTTTGCCCTTACAAATGACCGTAACATAAACCATAAAAAAATCAAAAGAGGATGAAATAGAATAGTTATATCTACAGCGAAAGAGAAATATATTTGTGTTATTCAAGGTAATAGAAGATATCATCAGAAACAAGGTGAGTCGAATAAATCATTAAAAATTTTGACTTTTGAGAGTTAAAAAAAGAGAAAGGACTGAGTGAAATGAAGAAATTAGAAAATTATTATAACTATTATGAATAAGGCTTACAGCCCAACATAGATAAAGAATTATATAGTCTTATAGTTAAGACCTGAATTTGGAATGATGACTTATCAAAGCTATGAAGACATTGCTTACATATAAAGAAATGCAGATGATATCTTTCACCTTTATAAGTTATAATGTCACCAGATCATATAATAGATAGATTTGCTTTCTGGGCATGTGTTTTTTATTTTATTGTTTTATAAATAGTAAATGAGCATGAAGAAATGTTCAGCCTAAATAAGAATGAAAGAAATAGGGATTTGAACAGCTATGGAGCATCAATGTTAAATTGGTATAAACTAAATAAGATGGATAAAATCCACCATATTAGACTCTGTGACAAAGACTACCCACATACATTGTTGGCCACCCTGCAAGGTGTCCCCATTTTTCTGGAGTGCAAGCTGGCAATTTGTAATAAGAACTATAAAAGCATTCATACCCTTTGACTTGGTAATCCTACTTCTGGGAATATGCCCTAAGGCAATAATCCAAATTGAAAAAAAAAGTCATCTGTACAAAGATATTTATGGCAGCATATTCATTCTAGGGGAAGATGGAAAGTGACCAAAATTCCCAGTGAATGGGAATGGTTAGGTGAACCATCATGTATCAGAATTCTGTGTGATCACTAAAATTGACAAGTCCGTGAACCGTGCTCCTGGGTGAAAGTCTGTGTTCATCACCAGGCAAAGTGCAGAACAAGACACCTACTTCTACAGCTTCAAGGAAATGGTGTCTGTGCTTTCATGAGTCTTGGGGAAAAATGTAGGTGAATGTAAAAATCTGGGAGTTTTAAATTCATGGGGGGTACTTTTCCCTATAAATTTTATTTATTTAAACATTTATTGAACATCAATTAGATAAAGATGATAGGTTAGGGAAGAATAGACAAGTTCTTATATTTTCTAGCACCTTGGTGTTTCCGGCTTCCTGTAGGGAACTGACCTCACTATCTCTATAGCTGGGTCATCCCTGTAGTAGAGCCTGTGGCTTGTTCAGGAAGCCATTTCAGGGATGCTGCAAATACCTGGGATCTCCCTTCCTTCTCTGCTACACACATTATTTCCTCATTTTTCCTAAAGTTAACATATCCTTTGAGCGCTGGGGAAGACTGATGTAATATTCGGCTGGGAAGCTAAGGGCCTGACCCTTGCTTCTGGTCTAGCAAACTTCTTGTCTTGCATGTACCTTATAGGACATGACTCTTAGGTACGTTTTGGCTGCAGGTTCCATAAATTCTTCTTCGTTGACTCAAAAATAGAAAAAAATGTTCTCTCATCACAAGAAGCCCTGCACTCTAGACTGGTTTATTCCAGGGCTCTGGGTCCTATTGTTTTTTTTTTTCCCCCATTCACTCTGTGTTGGTGTTAGCTTTGTCCTCTGCGGGCTCAGATGGTGGCTGCACATGGCTGCTGGGGTCCCAGTCCACAGTGTGATCCACAGGACTGTCTTGTTCTCTTTCCTCATAAGAGCAAAGAAAATTTTACCAAAATCTGCCTTCTCTCCCTGCTTCTCAGAGCCTCTTTTCATTTCTCATTGGCCAGAACTGCATTCTAGGTTCATGCCTAAACCAATCCCAAGGTCCTCTGCTTCTGATCTTTTGGCTAGAAAGCTCAGCTTTTAGTTTCCCCACTCTGCTACCTACTTACTGTGACCCTGTCTGCATCTGGAGCCATGGCGTGAGTGAACATCACCGGTCATTGCATTTAGTAAGGCTCTCTCAAAAAGCGTATCTAGAAAACAGTTTGTGTTAGTGATTCATAAGCCTTCAGATATAAGCCTGGAGTATTCTCCCAGATAATTAAGTATATATTATGGGGTAGAATATAAGGATTGCATTACTTTCAGGCTTAAAGCATAAAAAAGGTTGAACGTGAGGTAGGAAGGATGCTCCTGAGACCATCAAGTTTCCTGACTCCAGACCAGGCTCCAAGTATCAGCAATAATCATGGTAAAGGACTGACTTATTGAGGAATGTCAGGTGAATCATGGCTCTGCAGTTAGTGTCCTTGTGCCTGAATTGAGGAGTTTGAATGGGAACCTTCTGGAAGCACTGATGTCACTGCTATTCCTCGCTGGACAGCTTTGCTTGCCTTCTATCCCATACACTGCTGCCATTTTCAGAGCCATCAACTTCATAAAGAGCGCAGTACTTACTTCAGTGGCTGAGATTTCCACAGGAGACACCTCTAAGTAGGTGGCCCTTCACCTGCATTTGGTGTCATCTTGAATGCAGGGAAAGAAAGTTGAGTTGGTTCTTGTGATGGGTTGAATGGTGACTTCAGAAAAGGTAGATGGAAACTCTGATCAACCATTGAATGTGACCTTATTTTGGAAATAGGATCTTTACAGAAGTGATCAAGTTCAAATGAGATCACTAGCATGGAGCCTAACCCAATATGACTGGTGTCCTGATAGAAAGGGGACGTTTGGCTACACAGGGACAGACATGGACAGAGAGAAGACAATGAAGGAGAAAATGGCGTAGGGTGAATAGCAGGTGAAGATGGAGGCAGGGATGGGAGGGACGCATCACTGAACCAAAGATTCCCTGGAAACCACCAGAAACTAGGAGAGAGGCCCGCAGAGACCACCCCCCTCCCAGCCTGAGGAAGACACCAACTCTGCCAACACCTTGACTTTGGCCTTCCAGCCCCTCAGCTGTGAGAAGATATATTTACGTTATTTTAAGCCACCTAGTTGTTGGTGCTTTGTTATGACGGTCCTAGGAAACTAATGTAGCTCGTAAAGGCTCAGGAGAAGGAGGGCTTCTCAGATCCACACAGCGCAGAGTATTAAAATGCATGGAGGACTCCCCGTGAGAGAGGGTAGATTGAGGGAAAAGACACATATTTACCCCTGCTGCTTCCTGTAATCCCACTGACCAAAAAGTGATTCTTTTTTTGTTTTGAAATTCATAAATTCAACAAACACAAAGAAAAGAGAGTCAATCAGTTCATCCAACCAACCGAGCTTGGAAAGCAGATGGGCCAGTGATAGTGACTTTGTCAGACCCGAGGAAGCTGAATCTTAACCTAGTAATCGAGAAATCCAAGGAGCCACTTAACCCATAGTACAGGCCTCACCGCTCCTGTAGGAAACAGGAAGAAACTTCTCTGAGAAGTTTGATCAGGCTAAGGGGAAAGACTTAGGATCCTAATATCTGGGATCTCCTAATGAACAGTCCTCATCACCTGACTGTGAAGGGAACTGTTGAACTCCAGCCGCACATCCTTAGGACTTCTAGGGACCTTTTGAAAGTTACACTCTTAGGATAGCATAGGATCCCTATATTATTATTTTTTTTTCTAAACCTTTATCTATCTATCTATCTATTTATTTTTATGTGATGCTGAGAATTGAACCCAGGGCCTCACACATGCTAGGTGAGCGCTCTACTGCTGAGCTACAACCCCGGCCCAGGCTCTCTATATTATAAAGACATTTTCTTACATGTGTGAGAGAGACCAAAACAACAGATACAAAGACTTTTGCAATAAACAGTCTGCAGTAGGAAAAAGTGTGAAAACCAGCTATTTATAATATTCTCAGAGGTAAAAGAAGACATTTCATTAATGAGACAAGAAAAACGCTATGAATCCAAAACTATTGGAAATTTAAAAAGAGAGACAAAATTAAAAGCTCAATAGAAAGGGTAGGAGAAAAATTTGATAAATTTTCTCAAAAGGTAGAAGAGAAGGTCTGGTGATAGATGATAGGAGGATCTATATAAGAAAGTTATAGAACCAGTGCAGGAGGTCTAATACCCAAATAGTAAAAGTCAAAGAAAGAGAGAACAAGGACAATAAAGAAGACTACATCATTTAAGAAACAATTTGAAACTTTTTCAGAATTAAAAACTCAAGTATCCGAACTGAGAAGTCCCATCGAGTGTCAAACATGACACACCATGAAATTTCAGAACACTGGGGATGAGGAAAGATTTAAAAAGCTTTTAGAGACAAAATCCAGGCTCTTATTTCCCAATCATTTCACCTCTAAACTTTCTTGCATTGTCTCACACATGAGCTTTGAGGGGGACACCTCATAACCAAACAATAACAATGGTAAAGGGAAATTTCAAGATCACAGTTGCACTGGATTTAGGCAGTAATTCAGACCATTGGAGAAGATCAGAAGACTAGGAGAGAAATATTCAAGAATGTAAAAATGATACACTGCCTAATGATTCTGAACATATTGAGAAGAGATTTCTGTATATAGTTGAATTAATGATAAGAATATAGAAAACTAAGCAGATGAAAGACCAAGACCATGTTAAAACTCCACGGAAAAGAAAATGTATTAGAAAATACAAGTAATCATAGCCTACAAACCTAAGGAATAAGTTGTGGATAGTATTTATATGATCATAATTATGTAAACATTGAGTTTATTGAATTTAACTAAAAATGAATGAACTTCATTGGGAGGTTGGGAATAGGAAGTAGCTGTGTGTGGAGGGGTTGGAAAGAATGGTGGAAAAGTCCAAGTAACACACAGTGTCAGTGTATTACTTACAGATAGGGACGAAAGCCCAAGACCAAAGTATCTTAAAGTTGAAAGTAGTTTTCTCTGCATGGTGAAATGGGGCCGCGGGTACAACTCTTCTTTTTCATACCAGTCTTATAAGTTGCTTGGATTCTTGAAACTATACATATAAAGAAAGTCTTAAAGCCAAGGATGCAAGAAACAAGAAGAAATGCAAGGCCATTTGGATATATTAGTTTATGTCTTCTCTCTCTCCAGTAGAAACCCAGTAGAGAACAATGCTAGCAAGAACACCTTGATCTTCAGGCTTTAGGAATAAAGAATCTTAGAACCTTAAAAAGCCTAACTCATGGAGCCATAAAAATTTGAAATCTTTTATTCATAGAATCTGTTTTCTTCTTCACTGTGCTGGGGAACAAACACCTGCTAGGTAAGTGCTCCACCAGTGACCTACATCCCTAGTCCTTAACTCCTTCTTTAAACCTCAACTCAGGTGTCATTTCCTCCAGGAAACATTTACCAGCTCCTCCCCACATCCCAAGATACCTGCATTTCCAGCTATTCAAGCCCTCAGAAGCCTACAGTTCAGGATGTTTGGTTGTCCTCCTCCTCTATTGGTGGCAAAACATGCAACTTAAGCATTTCCAAGTAAAGACGTTCAGCTCAGGTTTGAACATGATTGTTCAGGATCATCCCCTCAACTCCCACCGTCTCCCTGGAGTGGCATCAAGGCAGAGGAGTTGTAGATCCCTTGGCTTCATGGTAAGCTCTTGATCTCTGGTCACAAGTCTATGCTAGCATCTGAGAGGTGTGCCTTTGACCTCTAGTTCAGTTTCTGGTATTGATCCTAGTGGCACCTGCTGAGATGTCTGTGTCATTGGTCCAGGACGTCCTTGTCTTGACCACAGACCCTTCTTATCTTCTGTCCCTCCTCAGATATGCCCTTTAGCTCTTTGGATGTACTCCTGAGCCTTGGCAAGGCTGACACAGACTTGGGGAAGTGATGTAGATACTATGGGCTCAAACATCTCCAACTGCCATTTTTCTTTCACTGTCCTATGTTGGACCTCACTTACCTTGCTGAATCTTAGCTGGAAGTGAAAGACATCCCATCTCCCACACATTTCTAAAACTAATCTGTATAATTTTCTATTTTTGCCTAATGACGTTACCACCAACATAGAGGCTCTCTTATCTCATGGTTTCCACAGGTTAGGAGTCTGGTCACTGCTTAGCTGGGTCTATTATAAGGCTGCAGTCAAGATTTCAGCCAGGACTGAGTTCTCATCTGGGCCTCAACTGAGGAGAGATCTTCCAAGCTCATACTGTGGTGACTGGCATTTAGTTCCTTGGAGGCTGCCAGATGGAGGTCCTCCTGTTGTCAGTTGGGGACTGCTCTCAGTTCCTTGCCACAAAAACTCACAATATGGCAGCTGGCTTTTTGTAGCCAACAAGATATTTTTTTTCCTTGTCAATGGACACTACAATCATAGCAGCATATAATCACATATGATTAGATGCTGCTATGATTTAATCATGCATTAATCATGTTCTGTTGGAAAGTCTAAGAGTCCATCCATACTCAAGAGGAGGGGATTATGTGACAGCATGGACACCAGGAAGAGGGAGGCCTTAGAGTCTGTCTCCTGGACCTAGTGCACCCACCTGGGGTAGGGGGCAAAACCTCCACTTTTATATCCCCTTTTTTAATTTCTCTGATTCCTCATGGCCAATGAAGTCTTCTTTAGGGGGAAATGACTTGCTCTTCCTCCAGTTATGTTCTACTGTTTGTACAATGCTGCCTTTTTTGTACTTAGAAACCAGGGTTTTGAGATTTTACAATATATATATTTTTTTCTGCCAGAAGTTCCAAAATTTAAAAGCTTGAAATTAACTTTTTCATGTTTTAGTTTTTCCTTCCTTTCCAATGCAGTAATCAGGCAGTTGGATTGGGAGTTCAGCCGCCAGCTTCTGTTTTTGGTTGGAGTGAAACAGTAGTTGTGGGTGTGAAGGAAACAGAAAGAAGGTGGGTAGGGGGTTTACAGTGATTTCCCCAGGAAAAAATTCTAGTCACATTTTCTAAACCAATTTCATTACAGGATCTGTCATGAGGTTGGCACCTATATGGAATAAATAAATGGAGATTTAAATGGAATATACAGAAAAATATCTGGAAGGTAATATAACCAACTCCCAATAACAGTTATAACTGGGGAACAAGAGTGTGGGAAGGGAGAAACAGGAGGCTTTAGTTATTATTTACATGCCTCAGTTTTATTTTTTAAAAACTTCTAATCATATACAAATGTAGGATAAAATAATAGAAACAAAATAGAACCCATTCTTAGTCCCAGGTTCAACAGTGATCAATTCATGGATAAACTTGTTTCATTTGAACAGAACATCCCTCCTCCCAGTTCGCCCTCAACCTTCCAGTTTATTTTAAAGAAGCTCTCCAACACTATGGCCCTTTACCACTAATGTATCAAATTAGAAAAGAAAAATAATGTTCTAATATGAAAAAGAGAGAGAAACTAATTTGGCATCCATGATAATTCCAATAGGGTCGGAGTTTCCATGGTTTATTTAATTTTGTTTTCTAATGCATTGATTCTCATACCTGGCTAATCACTGGAATTTCCCAGGAAGGTTTTAAAACATGTAGACCCCAGAGCCAACCAGGACTCAGGGAATCAGAAATCTCCATGGTGAGTCCAGGTATCTCTGATTATAAAGTTCTCCATATGTTTCTGATGATGAGCCACGTTTGAGAATACTTGGTCTACTTAAGATAAACTGTTTCAAGAACCTTCCAGCACTTTGGAAAGACTTAATTCCATATAAGCAGTTGATACACTAATTACAAATTTGCCTTATCTAGTCATTAAATTAGGTTCCCTAAGGACTACTCTGAGTCTTTTGGATTAAAGGAGTAGTTGAATGTAGTTAACCTAGTTCTGATTAGTGTATAGCTATAACATAAAAACACCCTTCATTTTTAAAAATAGTCTATAATTCATGCATATTACCAATGTAATACTAGTCTTTGCTATAATTAGTGCAAAAATATGCCTTATGTTTATCAGTAGATTCCCTTATTTTAACATGAGAAAATGGAATCTCAAGGCAATTAAAAAAATTTGCCTAAGGCTGTGCAGCTGGTTAATGACTGATTCAGGACACCTTGCAAAACCCACACTGTGGTAGGCACTTATTGACCTGTGGCAAATAATATAGGGTTCCAATATTCCAGGAACTTAGGGCACAGTGAAAAAGCCTGACAGATGGTGTGGCCGTAACTCTCAGTCAATAGAGTTGAGAGATCTGTACCCTAGGGTGAATGACAACAGAAATTACACAAATTCAGGTGCCCAGAAGTGAAACCAATTTCTTGTCTCTAGAATGGAAATAAATTTCTATTTTGAGCTCTTATTCTTACGGGAAGTGAATGTTTTCAAACAATATAGATGGTCAGTTCAGATTTCCTGCCCCCTCCCCTTCCATGGGAATGCAATTGAGTTCTGGGGGTGGGGTGGGTATCCAAATGCCAAGACATCAGGGAATGGAGAGATTGTCTTCCATCTGGCCTCCACTGAGCACTTCATGTTCATCTGGTCCCTAAGGGATGATCCATGTAGAATGCAGCTGTGTCTGTCCTAACCACAAGGCTTGTCCCAGACAGTTGGCTGTTCTGTGCACTGTGCTCAGAAGCTTGAGAACTCTGGGAGGAAGCTTTGGGCCTTCCTCTGGGAACTCCTGGTGGCTATTTTTGACTTTGCTTTTTAAAAAACTTTTTTTCTTTGAATATTTTTAAAGTTGTCAATGGACCTTTTTTATTTCTTTATATGCGGTGCTGAAAACCAAACCCAGGGCCTCACACATGCTAGGAAAGTGCTCTACCACTGAGCCACAACCCCAGCCCTCAACTTTGCTTCCTTACACATTACTGGGCTTAGGGAGATTCCATGGTTTGGCCCAGTGCTGAGCACCACCTAGGAGTTGATTACAGATGCTCTTTACCTCTCAGCCTCACACCTATACGGGAATTCTCTTACATATCCTACTTCCAAAAGACTCTGAATGCATGAGGGTGGGTGGAGGTAGATGGGGTAGATGGGAATGTAAATGGCAGGGCTACTCTTTCAGGGAACCATCAGGGTTCAAATTTCTTCCTTCATACTCACTGTAATACTGTCTTATATCAACCTGTCAACCCAATATTCTTGTAGGGTGTACTTATTTTTCAGTAGCATAATGCCAGTGTATTTTTCTTTTATCTCCTATTCCCTTTGTCTCAATTTCCTGAACTGTAGAATATTCAAAATATTATATGATCTACTGTGTTTGGGAATTGGAATAAAATTAACTTTGCATGACCACATAAATTCTTTAAATTTTTTTTTTGTTCTGGGGTTTGAACCCAGGGGTAGTTTACCACTGAACCACATCTTCAGTTATCTTTCAAAAAAATATTTTGAGACAGGGTCTTGTTAAGTTGCTGAGGGCCTCACTACATTTTTGAGGCTGGCCTTGAATTTATGATTCTCCTGCCTCATGTTCCCAAGCCTACCTGAGATTACAGGTGTGCACCACTGACCCTCCTTTACATCTTTTTATTTTTAGCATAAACTGTGCCTTGACATCTTCACGGTTCAGAATGTCAATCCACCCCACCCCCCACAGATAAGACCAAGGGGAATGCATTTGTAGTTGAACTAATTGGGTTTGTAACTCATTGCAGTGAGTAGGAGCATATACCACAGGGAATTGGGATATTGTTAGTAAGAGTTAGAAAGAACCTACAGGATTTGGGCTTGTGTTAAGAGGTTTTGGAAAGGGTTTAAGGAAATGGGGTATTGCTCTAGATTGTTACTGTCGGGAAGTAGGGTAATTCTGTGATTATCTTGCATCTTTGATCTAGAAGGAGGAATGAGTAGGTAGAGGCTAAAACAATAGTTGGTAAATAAGCAGCAGTTACTGGTATTACCTTGGAGAGGGAGATGTTGGGTATTTTTGTGGTTTTGGCAACAATCATGTTCTTTGTTCAGACGTGCCTATGAAGTGGTCTCGTGTTTGTCTGATCATCATGATCCATCACAGATCATCTACTGTTTATGTTCTGTGAAACTAGTTATGTTTAACAGGCTGCCTTCTTATAAGTGCCAGGCCACATCCTCCAAAACCAGGGCCAGGCTGGTAGCATTCATTTCCAAACATCAGGGGCAGTTTTTCTTTCTCCATACATATAAGCAAACTCTGAAATCTAGGTTTGTCTTCCCCAAATGGATTTTAGAAATACAAGAGCCAAGAATAAGGCACTTAGGATTTCCCATGTTCTCAAAGTATAGCTTCTCAAAATGGGGGGAGCTTTGAGGTATTGGGAAATCCTGCAGAAATTGCATCAATTAAAATACTGAAACATTGCCCCATCTGCACAGTGATGACACCAGATGGTTGGTGCTTCGACAGAGGAAGCACTGTGAAGGGGGAATGTAACACTCTCTTCCTGGAAGAGATGACTTTTGAGGTGGCCCTTTTCAGCAGAGAAAGGGAGAGGAAAGACAAGGATCTCTAGGCAGAAAGAAAAACATGCATTTTTTTTTTTTTTTGTACTGGAAGAAACAAGCCAGATGTAGAGGTTTTTTTTTTGTTGTTTTTTTGTTTTTTTTTTTTTTCTCACAGCCCCTTCTTGGAAAATAAAAATCAAGAATTCTCCTTGTAGTTCACTCAATAGAAAGTGCTTACTAATCTCAGGGCAGCCAAGTGGTGGGTCCTCAGCAACCTGGGAGGTTGCCCTGCCCACAAAGAGGAGCTGGGCCAATCAGAGTCTTTCTCAGGACCTTGGCCTAGGAAATACCAAGACAAAGAGGCTGTGAGGAGCCAGGAGGGGAGCTGAACAACTGTGTAAAGAAGAACCCCGAGGAAGAGTGGGAGCCAAGAGGGGCCCTGGGTTGGTGAAGTTCTGAGGAGGCAGGGACCAGAGGCAGAGAGATGGCATGGGGTTGCTGTGACAGACAGAAGCTACCTGACCGGAGCCGAGTGCTGTGATTGTGGAGTGGCAGAGTGGAAAACACTTTCTCCGGTGGTCCCCCCTTAATGCCGTTGGGACCTGACTTGACTGTTATTAGATATGGAAAATGACACCCCCCCAAAAAAAATGTGAGGCCTGGGAAAAGGGGAGTGAGAAAGAAAGCCACACCTTGGTGGCACTGATCCTTTCCCAGTACATTCTTTGCTGGGGATAAGACAAACCCAGGGGAGGAGGTTTCCATCAAATCTAGAAAGGCAGTCTCTGAGAAGAGGCCAAAGCATTGATCCTTCCCTAAATAAATCCTTTCCAGATACCAACCACTGACCCCAGGCCCTCCATCTGGTCCAGTGAGAAAAATCCCAGATATTGACCAGTGACCCCAGACCCCCTCCCATTTTGCCCAGTAAAGCAGACCCCAAATTCCTGAGTGTGCAAGCTGACACGCTCATTAGTTAAGTCACCTCTCGGTATATAAGCCCAGTCCCCTCTATTGTTCAGTGGCTTATTTTGCAACAGGAGAGTGGATCCATTCCCATGAGTGCAATCCTATTCCTAAATAAAAGGCCAAGATGATTCATGAAGTTTGCATTTGGCCTGGTCTTTTGTGCTAACAACCAGACTCTCTGGTCCTGGGCTCCTGGTCCTTTCCTCTTCCTCACCACTCCACATACATCCTTTCAACCCCCATCCCCCTAACTTATTTGAATTCTTTGAAAGAAACTAATTAAAGCAAGAACAGGGGGAATCAGGACCAGACCAGTGAGTGCTGTCTGCTAAGACCTGGGGTTTATAAATGTTTCCAAAGAGCTCATTCAGTTTTAAGGGACAGAAAACCCAACTCAACTTGACTCAGGACCAAACATCCGTGTATGATCTCACAGAACTGATAGGCCTGGGGGTAGTTAGCTTCAGGTATGCTGGATTCAGGGGCTCAGAGATGTCAGTGAACTCAGTCTCTCTCTATTTCTGCACATTTTTTTCTCTGCGTTGTCTTCCTTTGGGCAGACTGTCCTGTAGATTTTCATTCTGTGGCTACACATGAAAACAGCTGGCTGGAAGTCTCTGCAAGGGAGCCTAACTGTTCAGCTGGGGTCTGCCCTACAGTCATTTATTGATTCATTGCACTCTGTCTTCTTCTTGGAAATGGACGCTTCCTTGAGTAAGAGTAGAAACCACCGAGGGATTGGAATATAGATGTATCCCCAAAACTCAGCTGACATTCAGTATAATTGGTTATAGAGTTCTAAGATGGAAAACACGTTGTTTCTGATGAAGGGAAGCATATTAGCACATTGGGAGACAGATACTATCTTGTGATAATTTCTATAAGTAATTGCTAAACGAATGTGTTAAGTTCCTCTAGTTCACTGGTTTCTTAAGTTTGGTGCCTGGACCAGCAATATCAGCAGCATCCAGGAGCTTGTTGGAAATGCAGACTCTTAGCCCCTCCCCAAACCTATGAATCTGATACTCTGAGCAGGGGGCCCAGACATCTCGGCTTCCTCAGGCCTACCAGGTGACTGATGGATGCTCACGTGTGAGCGTCTCTGCTCTGCAGGTTGTGCCCAAGTTCTTTTTATTGCACTGAAGCCCACCTGCCTTCTTCAGCAACCTGTGAATGCATGTGACCCATTTCTTGGTTTTCCCTAGGCCTCTGGTCCTTGTATTACTCTGCAATAGGGATGCCAGAATTGTCTTCCACCAGTTAAATTCAAGTCCCATTTGTTTTTAGGAAGTTGATGGTTGTTTTTGGAGGGTAAATTCTACCAGAGGTCTTTTCACCTTCAGACTTGTAGTAATTAAAGATGAATGCTCTTCTTATTTTAAAATATTTTTTAAAATTTTTATTGATTGATTGATTTTCTATGTTTATCGTATCATGTAATCTTGTGGAACTCATTTATTAGTTCTTAAAATTTTTTTTGAGATTCCTTGGGATTTTCTATGCAGATACCAGGGATTGAACTCAGGGACACTCAACCACTGAGCCACATCCCCAGCCCTATTTTGTATTTTATTTAGAGACAGGGTCTCACTCAGTTGCTTAGTGCCTTGTCATTGCTGAGGCTGGATTTGAACTCATGATCCTCTTGTCTCAGCTTTCCGAGCTGCTGGGATTACAGCTTGTGCCATCGCGCCTGGCTTCTTCTGCATTTTTTTAAAAACTGTAAATCTTTGCCAGTGTTGTCAGGGAAAAACATATAAAATACGACTAGTACAATTTATTCTCAGTTTCTTGCTTACTATGTAGTTTACCATCTTATTAGGAGTAGAAATTTCAGTTCTATCTAGTAAATCTAAACAAAATTTCTAATTCTAATTGTTTTTGTCTTTTCTCTTAAAATCAGCACATTAATTCGTTTGGATATTTTCAGAACATCTAGCTTTTCCATTTCTATGGCATTTTATGTGTTCTATTTTTTTCCCCTAAAACCAAACACAGTGAATCATTTTATTAAGAGAAAATGCAAAACCAGACAGTTGACTTCAGATTAAAAGACAACTTCAGATTCAAAACACTGAGAGACTCAGTGTTTTGATTTTTATTTAGGTTTATCATATTACATAGACTTACCTAAAGCTTATTACAATGTTGAAACACCTTTGGGGATTCTATACTTACAGTATTTAAAAATGTTGGCCAATTCCAAGTAGAATATCATGTGTGTGATCTTTCTTCTTTAATTCACCATACCAAGAACAATGCCATTTATGTTCTCTCTGGGTACAGTCTTGATTAGTGCAGTTATGTAATAAATTTTGAACTTAGACCAGTTCCTCTCACTTTTTTTTCTTACAAATATTTTTAGTTATTTTAATTTCTTTGTGTTCTATATAAATTTTAGCATAAATTCTTATTGGAACTTTGGTAGGAATTGCATTAAAGTATAGGTAAATTTAGAGAGAATTGACATATTTACTACACTGAGTTTCTCAATCCTTAAACATGGTATGTTTCCCCATCTATTTAGATCTTCGTTGATGTCATTTGTCTGCCTGGTGGAGTTTTCAGTATATAAATCCTATTCATATTTCTTTAGATTTATACCTATTTAATTTACTTGAGAGATTAGAAATGGTATTTTATATATATATATATTTCAAAATACCTTTATTCAATTTATTTATTTTTATGTGGTGCTGAGGATCAAACCTAGAAAAATGGTATTATATTTTTTAATTTGAGTTCCAAACATTCATTGGTGGAATATAGAATGTACAATTAAAATTTTCTATGTTTATCATATCGTGTAATCTTGTGGAACTCATTTATTAGTTCTTAAAATTTTTTTTGAGATTCCTTGGGATTTTCTATGCAGATCATCATATCATCTGAAAACAGGAAGAGATTTATTTCTTCTTTTCTAATTATTTGTATTTTCTCCGTTTTCTTGCTTTATAGGTCTGGATAGAACTTTTATCATTCTGTTTACTAAGAGTGGAAAGAACAGAAATCAGTGCCCTGTTACTCCTTTTATGGGGAAAGCATTTGTATCTTACCATTAACTGTGCTGTGAGCTGGAGGTTTTTGGGTGTGTATGTTCTTTATGAAGTTTAGAAAGTTCTCCTGTATTACTATTTTTTTTAGTGTATCTTGTTTCCTTTTTTAATTTGTTGTTTTTAGACATACATGACAGGAGTTATTTTGACATATAATACATGGAGTACAACCCATTCCAATTAGGATCCCATTCTTGTGGTTGTACATAATGTGGAGTTACACTGGTTATGTATTCATTTATGAGCAAAGAAAAGTTATGTCTGATGCATTTTACTGTCTTTTCTATTCCTATCCCCCCTTTCTTCCCTTCATTCCCCCTTTGTTTAATCCAATAAACTTCTATAATTCTCCTCCTTATCCCCCTTGTTGTGGGTTAGCATTCATGTAGCAGAGAGAACATTCTGTCTTTGGTTTTTTGGGACTGGCTTATTTCACTTAGTATGATAGTCTCCAGTTCCATCCATTTACAGGCAAATGCCATAATTTATTTCTTTATGGCTGAGTAATATTCCACTGTGTATGCTTTAGTCAGATTTTTCACTGCTGTTGCTAAAGGATCCAACAAGAACAACTGTAAAGGAGGAAAGGTTTTTTTAGGGGCTCAAGGTTTCAGAGGTCTTAGTCCATAGAAGGCCAGCTCCATTCTTTGGGGCTTGTGGTGAGGCAGAACACCATGGTAGAAGAGTGTGGCAGGGGGAAGCAGCTCATGTGATGATCAGGAAGGTGGGAGAGAGAGACAGACAGACTCCCCTGTCCAGATACAAAATATATACCCCATAGCCCTGCCATCAGTGAACAACTTCCTCCAGCCAAACCCCACCTGCCTCCAGTTACCTCTCAGTTAATCTCCTCAGGGATCAAGTCACTGATTAGGTTAATGCTATAACCCAATGATTTCTCCTCCAATCCTTCTTGCAGTGTCTCACACTTGAGTTTTGGGGGAGCACCTCACATCCAAACCATAACGTGTATATGTACCACATTTTATTTATCCATTCATCTGTTGAAGGGCATCTAGGTTGATTCCATAGCTTGGTTATTATGAATTGAGCTGCTATCAACATTGATGTGGCTGCATCACTGTAATATGCTGATTTTCAGTCCTTTGGGTACAAACCGAGGAGAGGGATAATTGGGTCAAATGGTGGTTCCATTCCAAGTTTTCTAAGGAATCTCCATATGGCTTTCCATAGTGGTTGAGCCAGTTTGTATTCCCACCAGCAGTCCTTTTCTCCACATCCTCGCCAACATTTATTGTTGCTTGCATTCCTCTTTCCCCCTATGTATTTAATATTCTGTGTACAGTCTAAATTAGAACTCATTTAAAGAACTTCATAGAATCATTTATGGGATCACCAAAACTTTTTTTTTTAGAGAGAGAGAGAGAGAGAGAGAGAATTTTAATATTTATTTTTTAGTTTTCGGCGGACAAAACATCTTTGTATGTGGTGCTGAGGATCAAACCCGGGCCGCACGCATGCCAGGCAAGCACACTACCACTTGAGCCACATACCCAGCCCGAAACTTTTTTACTTAACTTCAAATGAGTGAGTCAAGCATATAACTTAGCAGCTTTTCACTTAGAATGAACTCCTGAGGTTGTCAGATTGAACATATAAATAAGAATAGTTACTATTCTGACTTACTGACTATAGCTGAAGTATAAGGCACTTTCAAGAAGAATAGATTATTTTCATTTTACTTATATAAGACAAAAATTTGCAAGTGAGATATAGTCATTCAGGTCCCTCTGCAAATATTTTATATCTAACATAAAATTTAGATGGAACACTGATCTTGGGTTATATTTATTTTTACACAAATATTTTGAACTCAATAGTTTGCAGAATGAGTATTTCTTTACATTTAACAAATAACTAAAACTGAACAGCAAATAGTTTATTAGTAAGTACATGGTTTCAATTGCAGGAATAAATTCACTTGAACAGGAAACAATAATCAAGTTAAAAGTAATAATGCTTGCTAATCATCAGAAAATCTGTGGCCATTTGGGCTATCACATAGAAATCCAAAATCACTTAGAGGCCAGATCTTAAAGAAGATTCATCCTCTTATTAGTCCATATGGAATCGGTCCATAATACCTGGAATCTGTAGAATTCTGTAAATTGTCACCTTCTAACCAAACATGACCTGTTGGCACATAAATATGGCTTTTAAAGAAATCTGATGGACTAGTGGTGAGGATTTTGTCTCCTTCTAAACCAATTACTTTTTTACAAATATTTGATTTTGGATCACTTGGGCTTTTTGAAATCACAATGTCACCTTTTTGGATACCAAAAAATGTTGGCTAAGCTTTTCTTCAAAGAAAATATCTGAATTTTGAATTGTTGGCTCCATTGATGGTCCAGAATACATAGGTCTGTTCTGCAATCCATTCAATTTTAGGGTAGTTGCAGGGCTTCCAGGAAGAAATCTAGAAAATGTCTCAAAGCTTATGTGGGTGATTCATGGTTTCAGGATTCCTTTGGCCCCAAAGAACCCCAGGAGACCCTCACCCAAGACTCAGGTAGGCCTTTCTCACCAGGGTTCGGCAGAAGTCCTCCCGTTACTTGTATTCTTGATAATTGCCATTCTGACTATAGTGTGATAAAATCTAAGTATAGTTTTAATTTGCATTTATCTAATTGCTAGAGATTTGGACATTTTTTCATATATTTATTGACCATTCATATTTCTTCTTCTGTAAAGTTCCAGTTCAGTGCCTTTGCCCATTTATTGATTGGGTTATTTAATTTTTTGGTGTTAAGTATTTGAGTTTTTTGTATATCCTGGAGATTAATGCTCTACCTGAGATACAGGTGGAAAAGGTTTTCTCCCATTCTGTAGGTTCTTTCTTTACAGTCTTGATTATTTCCTTTGCTGTGAAGAAGCTTTGATACCATCTCATTTAACAGTTCTTGATTTTACTTATTGCACACTCCTATATACTAATGACGAATTAGCCAAAAGAGAAATCAGAAAAACTATACAATTTAAAATTCTTGTTAATTCCTTATAGCTGAGTAATATTCCACTGTTTATGCTTTAGTCAGACAAACAAAAAACTTGAGAATCAATTTAACAAAAGCAGTGAAAGACCTCTACATTTGTAAACTATAGAACACTAAAAAAAAAAAAATCGAAGACCTTAGAAAATGGAAATATCTCCCATTCTGGGATAGGCAGAATTAATATTATCAAAATAGCCATACTGTCAAAAGTGCTATACAGATTTAATGCAATTCCTACTAAAATCCCAATGATGTTCTTCATAAAAATAGAAAATGCTGTCATGAAATTCATTTGGAAAAATAAGAGGCCCAGAATAGCCAAAATAATCCTTAGTGAGAAAAGACTGATGTAGGTAGCATCACAATATCAGATCTAAACTCCTAGTACAGAGTTATAGTAACAAAACTGCTTGGTGTTGGCAGCAAAACAGACATGAAGATGAATGGAATAGAAGACACAGAGACACACTCACATAAATACAGTTATTTCATACAAGTGTATGTTTAATACACGGGAGGAAAAGACAGTCTCTTCAACAAATGGTGCTGGTAAAACTGGAAATTCATATGTAGTGGAAATTTAAATTGAACCCTAGATTGAAATTGAACCCTATTTCTCACCTTGCACAAAACTTAACTCAAAGTGGATCAAGGACCCAGATGTTAGACCAGAGACTCTGCACCTACTAGAAGAAAAAGTAGGCCCAACTTTCCATTATACTGGCTCAGAAACTCACTTCCTCAGTAAGACTCCTAAAGCATAAGAAGTGAAACTGAGTGTTTTTCTTTTAATTCATGAGTGGGTATTGGATTTGCACTGATTAATATGATTATGTGATTTTTCTTCTTTAACTTGATACTGTAGTGGATTACACTGATTGACTTTGAATATTGAAATAGCCTTGTATCCCTCATTTGGTCATGGTATATAATTCCTTTTATATACTACTTAATTTTATTTGCCAATATTATGTTAAGAATTTTTGCATCTATTCTAATGAGGGATATGCTTAGATGTATACTACAGTTTGATATGTTGTACTTTAATTTTCAATCAATTCAATTGTCTTTTGATTTCCCTAAATACTTCATCTTTGATTCATGCATTATTTGGAAGTGTTTCTTTGAAGACTTTTCTGTTATCTGTTATTAAATTTTAGTTGATTACATTGTGGTTGTAGACACACTCTCTGATTTATTTTATGTTTGATGAAGTCCCATCTCAAAATAAAAAGGGATAGGGATATACTTCAGTGGTAAGAACAAAGTCTAATTTTGTATATACTCCACAAACAATAATAATAGTCAAATAGCATTATTAAACTCCTGGTCCCAAATTCCCATTGAACTTAGCATCCCATCCTGCCTGCATTGAGCAGTTTGATGGGCTTCACTGCCCTCCATCTATCCAATTATACCAGGATAATTTAGTCATTTTATAATGAGATGAGAATCTTGATCAAGAATCTACTCCAAAGGCAAATAAATAATCTCAAGTGAAATTAAATGCAAACACTCAACTTTTCTGAAAATACTTTAAAAATGTAAAATTTTCTGAATTATAACTGCATTACTTGAAAGAGAAATGAGTCATTTGTAAAATGTTGGTCATAATTTTTTTTTAAAACAATGGCTTTTCTTTTTCCAACCTGAAATTTCCCTTCAATTGATTCATAAATCAATTAATTACCATTGAGAGACCCGAGGGCAGCAGAAAATCGGGTCCAAATTAAAAAGAAAAAGAAGGCAATTTGTTTTAAGTCTGAAAGTTTAATGTTCAATCGAAGTTTAATCAGAAGTGACCCATTGTTAGAAAAGGAGAACGTCAATGTCTTTTTAATTTCACTATCATTAAATGAGGACATTCGGGAACATGGAGATAACTGATTATTTTCAAGTGAAAATTAAGGAAAGATAGTATCAGAAGTCAACTAAAAGCATATTTTCTTTCTTTATATCTTAATTCACAGAGGAAATAGTCTGTTCTATTGGAGGTTGGCTTGCTCTTCCAAGTGGAGCTACATAGAGTCCTTAGAGACAAATGTAACCATATGTGCTTTGTCTACGGGGACGAAGATAGCAGTGCGTTTCTTTAATACCTATTTATTCAATTAAGTGGGATTTTTGCTTTAGTGAATTGCAGAATTAATTTGGTGTCTTCATTGATTTCCAAACAAGTAAATGGAATGAATGACTAAAATGAATGCATTTAGCCAAAGGAAAACATTGCCCCAAACTCAAGATATTCAAGAAATCATTCTTAGTCTTTAAAATTAAATCTACCTGTCGTCCCTGAGATACAAAGAAAAATAAAGACTTTCACTTAGCTTTTAATTAGTAATAGCTATAATAGAAATACATAATTTTTCCAGGGATATCTGACAGCATTAATATGAAGTCATTCATAGGTAGCTAAATGAAATAACAGTCAGGGTCGGCTCCATGAGAAGGGGAAGGAGGGTTAAGAGGGATTTCAGTAACCAGTCATTTCCAGAATCATTTCTCTGAATTCCCCACAGCTAGTATCTATACTGAATTTAGTATTTGACAAAAAATTTTAAGATGATGCTAATAATAATAGGATGAATGGTAAAATTTTGATAGACTACTGTTTCAGCTTTAATTTCCCTGGTTGTTTTCACCCAGATTATGTAAAAGGAGGTCAATCCTATAAAGCTAATGTCTTCCTATTTCTAGCCAAAGGACTTTGAAAAGCTAAATATGTCTTCCAGGATTTGAATAATGCATTTGTTTCTTCTTAAACTGATGTTTAGATTCTTTTGCCCTTAACTTTAAGACCTTCAAATCCCTCAATTTTTTCACAGTTGATTAAGTACAGCCCTGAGAAAAGCACTGCCTGACTGTTCTATAGAAAGCTTTTCAGGAGGCTAACAGGCTCTGACCTCAGAGAAATGCTGCAGTTAAATTGACTTGAGACCTTACCAGAGACCAGATTGTTCAAAAGACCACAATAAGTATGGAGTCTTCATTATTGAGAAAACTTCTGCCCCCCATAAGATCTGAGAACAACAGTTTTTCTTTTCCTACCTTGCAACTTATTTGTGTAACTTCTACATTTTAAGTGATACATAATGCTGCAGTCTGGCTGGGCACAAATCACAAGCCACTGAAGCAGGAACAAACTTTATTTCTGAACTTCACCAGCACACTCCACACACGCTCCGGGGAACTCTCCCCAACGCCACGTGGCTCCTCCTGGAACCACACATCGGAAATCCCTCCTCCAGCCCTTCCCCAGCCAATGCGAACTCTTCAGGAATCCCCGTTGAGCTCAACTGGAACTCAAGGGGAACTCAGGGAGAACTCGCTGGCATCACCTCTCAACCCCTACTTCTGGCAAAAATGTCATGTGTCATCCCAACTTGGCTATGGCCCTCAACAACATAAAATGCTAATTGTGTCACTATGCCATGGGGTGCAGTGCCTCGAACCTGTATGTAACAAATATCTAGCAGTAGAGTTGAACCCATTATAATAAAATGCATTACTAAAAATGGTAAGTAGCTGCTGCTCTGAGACCCTACAGGCCTTTCTCTCATCTACTCTGGGTCTGACCTCCAGGATCCTCCAGGAACCAGCTGATTGATGGTTAAATAATCCTAGAATCATCTATTAGTGTATCTGATACTTAGGAGAACATCTTTCTCCCTCCCAAAAGGAGACAAGTTGACGAAAAGAGTACTCAACTAACCATTTAATGACTTGGAGTTATGGGACTACCTCCTTCACTTCACAGTCATTGAAACTTCATTTGAAAATAGAGATAGAATCATTATTGCTTTAACTCAGCCTTTACTGCAAGAGTCTGCAATATTTTGAGGAATTTTAGTTTCATACATTCTGTTTTTCAAACTGAAATATGATAAAATACTGCATGGATTTAAAGTTAGGAAAGAAGAGATAAGTTTCAAGGCTAAGATAAAACAAGGGCAAGAAAAGATTTTTAAATGACAGTATTATACAGTTGTGATTTTTATTCATATAAGAAAATTATAGGAAGTGAATGTAGATTTCATTTTTTTCTCACCTACCATCATTCTTGAAAGCATATAAGTAAATATTTACAGTATTATGATCTATATGCTGCATTTTCTAGACAATGTATTTTATAATGGTTAAGAGCACCGATACTATCTGGATTCTTTCTCCATATTTAATGCTTAGGCAAGATATATAAAATGAATGTGCCTCAAATTCTTTATTCATAAAGTGAGTATAATAATGTATTTACTTATTAAGGATTTTATACAGATTGAGCTATATTTGCAATGTGTTTCATTAATATTAGATACTATTCATGATGCATAAAGTATGTTTTATCTATAGATAGTTCCTTATTTCATGGACTATCTATAGACAGGTATATTTCTTTTGCACATCAGTGATTTTCAATTGGCATATAATACCCCTACCTTCCCCCCAATATTCTACTAACACAAAATTGGCTTGCAGAATCTCTGAAACAATCAAGACAATTAATACTTATTTTAAAATGGTACTTGGCTTACATATGTTTATAAACTCAAGCTTAAATTATAAGACATCTTTCACAATAAATTATATTTAAACATTGGGAGTGCTTATGACCTCCTGCTAAGTAGTATTTAGCATATATATTGAAAACTCTGTTAAGCCTTCCTACCAATCAGAAAGTCTATATTATCTTGACATTTTGCCATGTAGCTATTACTTCTGTAGAAAAGTGTTCCCGTTAAGTGTTTTGTTTATTTTTAATGTTATGGAGTCATGAAATTGCCTACTAACCTTCTAAAGCCATCTCCTACTGAAGGTGTAGAATTGTGTAGTTGGATGTAGGGTTGTAAGTGTAAGGACCTCTGTAAGACTCAAATGACCAAGGTTAAAGTTTCAGTCCTGACCCAAGGTATGCAACCATGAAAACATTGAATAAATTCACCAAAAAGCAATTTTTTTAACCTGTAAAACTGGCATGATGCAAGATACTAAAGGATTTAAAAGTGCTTCTCAGATTTTCATCTTTCAGGAAAATTGAATTAGAAAATCAAAATGCTCAGACTGACCTAAAGTATTAAATCTAAATTTACCATGTAAAGGCATTAAGAGAAAACAAATAAAAAACAAAGACTGCAATCTACTCTCAAGTTTTTTTAGAAGAGAAAAAATAAATATTTTAATATCAAAAGATGAAAATACAACTTCAGGAAAATGGCAGCTCTTTGATTTAATATATTTAGTTTTATGAAAAAAATTAATTTTCTGCATTTCTTGTTTTGTCTTGGACTAGACTACAACACTAACTTTTTCCACTAGCATTTGACTTAAATGAGAGTGAGTGAATCCTGATGGATCAATAAATGTAGTTCCTTAAGCAAACACCGACATCCTTCTTAGCCTGTTACCTTCCTTTGCAAATTGGAGAAAATAGTACCTTAATGTTAAAGCTATTATATGGATTGGCAGTTCTAGACATGATTTTAAAAGTTTTATGTGTATTAGCACATTAAGTTTGTATGATGATATCCTGGGAGGTAAAATTATTTTATTAATTCTACAGATGAGAGAACTGACGCACAGAGAATTTAAGTCACTTGCCACATGCCAAATATTCAATAAGTATTGGTAAACATTCAATAATATTCATTAATATTAAATATTTGTTATTTATTATAGTATATAACATACAGTATATATAGTATAATATATCATATTATATATTGTTATTAATTTATCATGGAAGGGTTATTGTATATTTATTATAAATATGATGCATTGTACATTTATTGCTTAAATAATAATATTTCATTATAAGCAAATATAAATTTAAAACAAACATTTGATTAAACTTGTATTTTAAAGTCTCATATTTACTCAATATTTATATACTTATTTATTTGTTCATGTTCATTAACATTCACTTTATTGTTATTGTTATTAAAACATTTAGTGCTGATGTGGGTTATAATCTCTCTCTATATATTATCCCAAATTTTAACATGAATTCTATACAACAATATTTAAAATTATTACTTATAGCAACCATATTGGTTTCTTTTTTTCCCATTCTTTTCCCCATTCTGGGATGAGGCAGTAAGAGACAGACAAATTTGCATGCCGTATGTAACACAGTATAGGAACCCTAAAAATATGAAAATGAGAATTTTTATGCACGTCACCTTCTCCCTTCCTGAAAGAAGGAGATGAACAAGGGAAAGAAGGAAAAGTTCTAAACTTCTTACCCTCTGGATATAGTGGAAGTCATGAGTGTTATGTATGGGATGGAATGCTGTGTTTGTTCTGGGTTTTAGCCCCTTTGAAATGGAAACACATACCTACAGGGAGGTAAATCTCTCTGGTTTTCTATCACTATTCAGTCATCATTTAACTTCTAAAGCTTATCCTTTAATCCAGGTTTTAATAAAGTTTTCTCAGAAAATCCTTACCATGCAGAATATAGAAGTATTCACTGCCTGACAGTGCAGTTCATATTAGACATTTAGTAAGTGAGAGCTGTATAATCACTATTTTTGATCTCATTCTCTTAAAAGAAACTTCTTGATGTTGCTATAGTCTCCTACTATTAATGGTAGATGCCAAACTTTAAGGCTTTCATTTTAATTTGTTGTTTCAAGAGAATTAATAAATGTATTATATATGAATATATGAGTTTTTATAGATGCTTGAAATTTTTTGATATTACATGTTAATACTTGTACAAATTAAGAACATGTTATTTATTTGGACTGAACACCCCCCCCCCCGCCACCCCATTCTTGTGGATAGTAAGATGGCAGTGATTTCAATAGTAAAACATCATTTAAATCTAATGCCCACTTAGCTAAGTCTTAAAAATATCAAGAAATCCTTAAAGGGACTTTAATACTTTGTCTCCAACTCTGATCATTCAGAGAACATAGCCCAAAAATCTCTCATTGATGTGGAGAACTTTATCATGGATCTTTACATCTTAAAAGGAACTTTGTTGCGTCTAGCTTAGTTTAAAAAGCCTGAGCTCTTTATTTTTCTTTTGATTTCTGTAATATCATCAGGATTATCTAGTAATCATTGCCAATTTGGCTTCATTTAGGCATTTGAGATACAGGGATGTGAAATTTGAGTAGCATCTGATGAGAGTTGGAGATTCAGAATCCACCAATGACCAGCAAAATCTGGGAAAAAAATATCTCTGAATCTCAGTCTATTCACCTAGAAAATGACAGTAGTCACAGAACTTTACTAATCTTAAATGGTTGTGCTATCAAAAAGTAAATATTAAAGGAACATGGAAGGCTTTAAAACACTGAACGCATTCATAAGAAATTATAGGATTAACAGAAGAACAGCCAAGATTTCAGTTAACTTAAATAGTTGATAGGAGAGAGGGAAAAAATTACCCATAGTAGAATGAAATGGGGATGCAAACTAGATCTTATGAAATGGGTAGTAAGAGGATATTAAGGACAATTTTATAACAAAATATAACAACATATTAGATAATTTATATGAAAGGGTAAGAAAGATTTTTTGACATGATAGCTCCATAGAAAGATTATTTTCCTTTGAGATATAATTTATACATAATAAAATGCACAAATCTTAAATATGCTTTGACATTGTATTACTCATGTGACCATGATTCAAATCTAGAATTTTAAAAAAATTTGTAGATATTCCATAACTACTTGAAACAGTAGATCGGAATTACCTCAAAGAAGATTACCTCTTCTTTGGCTGAAACAAGAAAATAAAAATTAATTTCGCCTTATCTCCAGGATTTTTAGAAATTTACAAGTCTTCTATTTTATATCTATTCCCAAAAAGAGAAGCAAGAAAATGTCTGGATTGGAATTGAAATCTTGCAGTTTGCTGTTAGAAAGAACTTTCCCATGCTCTAATACATTGAAGATGTGGGATTGTACTGCTGATCCCAAGAATCTGTACCCAGAAACCTGTGAATGTGACCATATTTGTTAAAAGACTCTGAGCAGGTGAAATTAAATTAGGGATCTTGAGATAAGATAATCTTGAACTACTTGAGTGGGCCCCTATCCAGTGACAAGTGTTCTATTAGAAGAGAAGACAGATGGTGGAAAAGGAAACATGATCACCAAGGCAGAACCATGAGTTACTCAAGCACAAAGAAGGAATGCTTGAAGCCATCAGAATCTGGAAGGGCCAGAAAAGTTTGTCTTCTCAAACCTCCAGGTGTTGAATGCGGGAATGTGGGGCCCTTGGTGGTAGGTAGACAGCAAGGATATTACAGGCAGTCAAGGAGTGATTGACAGTAGAAAAAGCCTGCTGATTTCTCAAACTTTATTCTATCTTATACACTGGTGGAGATTTTGTTTGTTTTCGAGGCATAAACTAAAGAATATAGCTCCAAAGAATCCTTAGTAAAGTCATATAGGACTTTAATAGCAAAAATAGGGAAAAAACAACAATGAATATTAACATAATTTTCTTTTTTCCTGATGTGAACACATACACAGTGTCAAGTGCCCACTTTGGCTGAAACAAGAAAATAAAAATTACAGGAGTGTTCTCAAGAAAGTTTCCAGGTTAGGATATTGGAAGAGATGAGTTATCCCTTTAGGATTGATTTATAGAGCTAATAATTCTTCATTGAGTTAATATTATGAGATCTTCGAAGTTGTGAGTCTGGTAAAGAGGACTTTGAACATATTCTACATCTGTTCTTTTGTTATTATGGGTTCACTTTTCCAGAGTGTCTCCTCATCTGCCTTATCTTTATGCCAGGTCCAGTCTTCCATTTATAAAAGCAGAACAGACATGGCAACATTAAAAAATATCAGACAATTTGTTTTTTTAATGTATATGAAATAATAAATACTTGTTAAGAAAACATAATGGTTTGACAATATCTGCTCAATCTTAAATTATTTACCATTAAAATACTAACCTGAAGGTATTTATTAGAAAATGTTTCTGAGAGCATCTTTAATGTTTTCCTTGTAGTTATCCCTTAGCTTTCCCAACATCTCATCTGCCTAGAAAGTATACTGTTAAAAAATATTATAATAACAACACATGATATGTGTAATGGCTAAGATAATGATTAAGATATGAAACAAGGCAATAAATATAAGGGATATTAGTTTGAAAGTAGTCTAAAATAAGAAGACTGTATCCTAAGGAAATATTTGGTAAGCATATGGGACTTTAATACCAAAAATACATGTGGGTTCATTGGAATGATTCACATTGTAAGGCTTACATTTGTTTTCCCCATCTCAAGTTACCTTAAAAGAAATGGCAAAATATTTTAGAAAAGCATAAACATACCAACACACACACACACACACACACACACACACACACATATACTTTAGCCAAATTTTAGTGTTCACTTTCCTACAACAGTTTCATGACTTCATAAAATCATTCAATTATTTGAATATTCCATGCTTTACTGTGTATATTTGGTCGAATTAAAAGTTTTAATGTCTTTCTAGGTCTGAAATTAGGACACTAAATCAATATGAATAGAACTATAAAGGTACTTTGACTATTTTCCATAAAGCCTGTAGAACAGAGTTTCTTAGAACCTGAAAAAAATAATTGAAATATAAAAATGAGTGTGTTCAGAAAATAATGTGCTAATATTGTTCCTCATTTGACCCTTGGATGGTTACACTTCTATTTAAATTCCACATTATCTCAGGTCTTTTTTTTTACTTTTAATAGTGATGAGAATGTTATGTTTCAAAAATTATGACTGTAATTACCTTCCTCTCAGTCTAGCACATTATGACTGTCAGTGCCATTCAAAGGCTGCAAGTGCTTTAATTTCACATATTAAAGTTAAGTATTGATGCGTATGTTCTCTGATTTCAGAGAGAAGACTATTGCAATGAGGGACCCACACTTGGGGCTTTTTGGATAACAATTTTATTTAGAATAAGCAGGGAGTCTTTGATCATATTTTTTAAATTGTACCTTCTGCTTATGCTGCTTATGGAGAATAGATGAAGGTTTTAAGGAAATAAGAACAGAAGGCAGGCAAATCTTCTCTGTTAACTAAATACACAGAATCATTGTCTATGAGAAACTTGGGCAGTAGGGAGGGTGTTGGTGTGGGGATGTAAGGGTGAGCTATGAGGTCAGATAAACTGGCTTTGTTACTGATTTATGGTATCATCTTGGGCAAGTGCCTGAAACATGTTTGTTCTCATTTGTAAAAGTGTGTGTGTTGGGGGGGGGTAATAATAGCTCCTACCTAAAAGTATGCATGTAGATTAAATTAGGTGATGCATGTGGAACACATGACCTGGGGCTGTGATATAGAAGCAATACAATTATCCTGTTCATCTCAAGCTGTACCTACTGAGGGTTGACCAAAGACTAGGGATGTTTAGAATGGTTTTGCCTAGTGTCTCGGAGACTCAGCCTATGTGAACAAACAATGTTAAGTGATCATTTCTGAAAAATATGCAAAATAATATATTTATTTTTTAATGGCGAGTTGATGTTTATCTGTCTCAATTGAGGCTAAAACTTAATTAAAAATAACTTCAAGTTTTTCTATTCTTTTCTTCTGTGTATGTACTAATACTGTCTCCTATTATATTTAAATCCTACAATGTATTTGTTCTCCATTCATCATATACTTACAATTCTGTTTTCTAGGTAACATTATTTTCTTTCCTCAAGTTCATTATCTATGAATTCCCTCAAATTTTCTTCTTTAAAAAAATCTCTACTTGTCTTTTGGGTACTTTCTATTACATTACAAATACACCCATGCTGGTTCTATCTAAAATACAATGAATACACTTTTCCTACCTTGATTCTTTAACTCTTTTAATTTAGCCAATGATTTATTTTTCTAACTTCTCAAGATGATCTGTTTTTTTTTTTTTTTAGAGAAATGTGATTTGGTGTTGATGTCTACTTCTCCTTACATTTTGTCTGCAACAAATTGCCTTCTGTCTCTTTCACCTATTAGAACTCCTCAGAGACCTCTCTGACAGAAGTCCAGGGACCTCTGAAATTCCACCTCCAACACATATTTTTCTTCTTCATCTTAATTTACTTCCTCTACTGTATCAGTTTTTCATTCAGAGACATTATCTACTTGTCTACCTTCCATGACATCAAATATGCATGTTCTCTATACACTTCTCTGATATTTCATCCATAATATTTTCAACAAATTATACTTTATCTCCTACCTCTTAAACATTGGTGTTATTCAGAGTATTTTTTTCTAATTACTCAAAACGTGTTCTACGCTGTTACATTTTAGCTACCATGTACATATTTCAAAAGTTATCTTTATGTCTCAAATCCAGAATTTGGTCTGAACTTCAGACCAATATTGTTATTCACATTTAGATGACTTCTTTGGAATATCTCACAAACATCTTACCTTCAATGTTTAAAATTAGATGACTTTTCTACCCCAACCCCTCAGGCATTTCTATAATTTCTAAATAAACAAATTTCTAACTACTCAAACTATCAAATCTAGAAACACTTGAAATTTTGACTTATTTTTAAGATTTCTGCATCCAATTATTTTCCAATATTGCTAATTTCAGTTATTAAACATTTACCAAACCCATCTCCTCATCTCTTTCTCTAACATCACTCTTTGGTTTTAGTCTCATGTTATTTCTCACTATATTAATGCAATATCCTTCTTTCTAAATTTTTTGTTTCCCAGCATATATCTTAAATTTATCCACCATATATGCATTGGTAAATGCTATTGTCAATGCAACCTGAAAAAAAAAATCACTGTTTCACTCAACAAATACTTTACCCCTAATTCCTGTCACCTGCCACAATTAAAAAGCAAAATTTCACATAGAATGCAATATGTAGAGGCTTATTTTTAGTAATTGAAATTTTTTAACCAACTATAATTCTTGGCTACATAGAAAAGTAATTCTTGATCAGAATGGTAAATATCAAACACATTCACCATTAGAGTCACTTCTTCCTCCTTACAGAATAATTTTGTATGGGTTTTTTGTTTGTTTGCTTGATCTTGAGGATCAGGGAAAAAAATCTGGTGAAGTCTGGTAAACAGATGAGAGATGAAAGACTATTCTAGGCAGAATAAGAAATAGCATAAATAAAAAAAGCAGAGATATTAAAAGTATGGGTAGAGCTGGTGAATACCCTGTTGCAGAAGAAGCAGAAACAATGTAAAAATGGTACAAAAAGAGTTTTGAGAAAAAGAAATGATTAAAGTCTAAAGAAGAAAAATAGGGTTGGGACTTGGTTGTGAAATGACATACTGATGAATTTGGTACACATCTAGATAACAGGAAGCATAGTTTGCTGTAAGTTACATATAACTGGGTTATGACCAGAGGTAAGAACTTGTAAATGATTGTTCAACCGTAGTGTAATTCTATGGTTCTGATGGTAAAGGAAATTGGAGTCAAGAATGATATAGATTTTCATATTTTGAAAAATATGTGTGCTCATTCAAGATAAGAAATGAAGGCTACAATGAAGGAACACATGATCGTGGTTCAGAACATTATATATTTATGCATTTGAAGGGTCTTGTGGATAAACAGAAATGATAAACTGAGAACAGGGATCAGGCATAGAGATAAAGATTTGGGAGTTATCAATTTGAAGTTGATAGGTGAATCCAGACAAGCAGACAGTTCCACCCAGGGAGTTTATGTAAACAAAATGATTGAGTAATACTAAGAACAACATAAAGACTCAAAAGAACAAAGAAAATGTAGTTACAGGAAGGTAACAATATGCAAAAGAAGAATCAGGAAAGTCAAATCATAGAGTACAGGCAAGAGAATTGGTAAATACTGATAAATGTTACAGAAAGGAGACATAATTAGGGGATATGGGAGGCAAATTGGATTTTACCCCACATCTCAGAAAAAGTTTTATTGTCAATGTTTATTCTTGTGCAGTATTCCTAATATGATCTCCAAGTGGCATTCAGTCCATATTTGTTCAAGAATTGCTTAAGTTCAGTCCATGAAGGAATTATTCTAAATAAAACACTTTCTTAGTGGTTAGTATTGCTTTACTGCCCTGTCTCTGTGAATATAAAATACTATTTAAATAGTAATCATGTACAGTTAATATAATAACAGTAGAAAATTTTCATAAAGTGTATTTTTTTCTTTTAAATCATTGCATTATTTTTGTAAGGCTATATAAATACTTATTTACTAAACAGAATTGTTATCTTCACATGTGTATGAAGTAGTGGTTTTGTCTTATTGTTTTGAACAAAGTAAAGTTTGATCTTTTTTATGTACAGATCTCAGTAGATTAAACATCATAAGATTAAGGACTATGGACTGCATTTAGCAAAGTCCCTGGCACATAGTAAGTGTTAAATGAATATTTTTTTAAATGATTATATAAGTGAGGTAGTAAACACAAAGAAGAGTAATCTATTAAAAGATAAATGAAGGAGCAAGACAAATAAAGGAACTGCATTAGAGAATAAGAACCATATTTATAATTTAAATTAATAGGGTTTGCCACTGAATAATTGAAAGTTCAATAAAAATGGCGGTAATTATAATTCCCAGCGTACATCTTTATGGGATCATTCAATTTGAGGCTGGCTGATATTTTACCTATGTAATATTTATGAAGTGTTATTTTTTTAAGTAAGCTAATAAGATAAAAACACTTCAAGAAGTTCATTTAAAACTATTTGTGTGGCAAACTTTTAAAGATATCAAAGATGAATTATAAAGTGAAAATGAATGCAACAGATTATCCATGTTATGCATACACTAATCTAGTTTCAAAATGATCTCCATTTAGAAAATAAATATAATTAAACACGAGTTGCTTACTGTCCCTCATAAGATCATGGATTCCCTCTAATTCAACCATCCTACCATAATAAGAAATCCTCTGTATAATGTCCATGACAAGCTAGTAATGCTCATATTGCCATCAATCTCCACCTCCCTTTCCTTATTGTGGTGTCTATGGGTTTTAGCACATCAACAATGCCACAAATGTGGTGTTTCCATGGGCCAGGCACCCAAGAACTTACATATTTCTGAACTATATAATATTTTCCATGTTTCTTATATGAGGTAACTTATCCTTTAGAGAATAAGACACCCAACTAATGAAGTAGAAAAATTAAACTTTTATCCAACGTTTAGGTTGACTACCCAGAATATCTCTAAAAATATGTTGATAAGCAAAATTAAGTTTATTAAGCCTATCGCTTATTGAAGAATGAATGTGACGTGGTAGTTTGATAGGTCTACTGTAATAAAATCCCACAAACAGGGTAAATTAATAGAAATTCATTGTCTACTGTTGTGGCTGTTGTCAGGGTTGATTCCTTCTAAGAGATGTGAGAGAGAACCAGTTCCCCTGCCTCCTGAATGGATTTTGTGAGTTTTCTTGCAACACCTTTGGTATTCCTTGACATGTAGATACATGATCCCAGTCTCTGACTTCATGTACACATTACATTCTCTCTGTGTGTAATTCTGCCCCCAAATATCTATTTTTTAAAAAGACAATAGTCATATTGCATCAGGGACAATTACCATTTTTATATGACCTACTGTAACTTAACAGGTTACAGTTACATCTGCAGTGAGCTATTTTCTAAGTGTGGTCATGTTCTTAGTCGGACTTTAAAATGTACATTTTTAATGGATTCAATTCAACCCATAATACTGTGTCTTAGCACGCTTTCTGAATGAGGAAATTAGGAAGGATTATTTATTAAATTTTAGGCATGGGTCATATGAATTTTATGGTAAGTCTTTACAAAGTGGAGTACTGGTTGGGACTGAGCAGATGTCCTGACAGTTTTTAGATTAGTGGGCAAATGAAAAGAGGAACATGAAACATGTTTTTGTTAAACTGTTAATCCTGATAGGTACTAACACCATTGGTTGATTCATGGTCTTATTTAAAATTGGGAATATGTTGGACCAGTCAGATTAATTTTGCCTGATTTCAGTGTTTTTGTAAATAGGGACTAAAGCATATATCTTGTCACAGAATTGATTAATACATAAGAACTTGGGATTCAGTTGATTTCAGTCCTCATCTATATTAACTTCAATTACATAATCCTAACTTTCCACCATTGATTGGTATAACCCAAAGTAATCTGTTCTGCTGCTGGAAAGCTCCATGAATAATAAAATTTAGCCTAAGTTTGTAACTCTGCTGTAACTGTTGTTGTAGATTGCTTTGAATCTTTCTCCTCCATGATTGTCTCCAGAAAGATTATTAATTCATTGGTCTCTAAATCTGTTTGTCTATCTAGCTTAATTTATCAAGTCCCATGTATTCTATTTTCTAGCCAAATAATCTAGTTCCTTCAGGTTTTCAAGTAAAAGCTATTACTGTAAATAATAATAATTTTATAGGATGATGATTTTGTTGATATGTCTAATAGCATTGATTTGGGTAGTAATATCATCATCATTACATATATTTTTGCTTCCTAAAACCTGGTTACACATGTAACCACAAAATGAATTAGAGTTTGTCTGATTCATTTCAATCATCTTAACACTAAACTTCTAACACTAAGTGTTACCATTTTAATGGCAGCACAAATAACCATATGGGATTTCTACCCCAAATTCATCTTCCTATTATTTTGAAGTTAATTTGAAAATATTTGAAATACTATATACACTTTGTCTAAGATATTATAGGTGATCATATTTGTCAAAACTATTCTGTTCCACCTGTCTTAAAACAGAAAATTCTAAATTTAAAACAGAATTTCAAATAGGTCTTTTGTAATCAAAGCAGATACATAAATATCTGCATTTCAGGGGAAAGGGGTGACAGATGTTAAGATTAATCTCTCTTGCTAAGAAAACATTATTTTGTAAATACAAACAATGTCAAGGTTTATAGAATTCTACTCATTTTAATTTACAAATATTCAGTGATGGATAATTAGATCAGTACAATGAAGTTCAACAATCAACAGGAACCTTAAAGCAATTTAGAGTCACTTTGAATCTTTAAAGAAAATCCAATAAGCACTTGAAAAACAAAATCAATGGTGAGTTTTAAATGTTTCCTTTTTGATTTGCCACAGGGTCCAAGTTTTCTCTCTGAGGCCGTTTTTCCTAAACATGCAACAAAAATTGAAGAAATGGATCCTTTTTTCAACCTTCATGAAACCATAAGCAAGGTAGGGGAAGAGTCCATCCTGAACTCATAAATGGAATTGGAAAGGTTTTTTTGTGACTTATTGTTTTATTTATTTCAAAGCTTTTACCTTTATTTCAGAAGAATTATGTCAAGAGTATGAATAACATTAAATTCCATTGGAAATAAATTTGATAATATTAGAGAGTTAGATTATTAAAATATTTTACCCCATCATTTTATACTTCCATGTAGATACTCTGATAGAAATTATAGCTACTTTAAGTGTTGTTTGGATCAAAAATTTAAGATGTGGGCTAAAAACCTTGAGTAAAATACCCAAATTGGAGTCATGGCTGTGTTATTTAATGCAGTTTTACTAAGTGACCACAAAACTCTGGAGACACACACACACACACACACACACACACACACACACACATTTTTAAAAAAAGGAGTCTTGCAGGTGTCAGTGCTCTCCTGGTGAAAACAAAAAATGTTTAAAAATATATTGTTTTTTGACAACTAACATTTGTCAAAGCAAGCTAATGTTAGGGTAGTCATTTCTCCTCTAAAGCATGAAGTCTTGAGTGTACTACATTGATTCTCCCAAGCCAGGTTTATCACAAGCCTAACAACTAAGATAAACCCAGTATCAGAGGAATTATCAGCCCAGTTATACAAGAAGTTGAAAGAAGAATGAACACCAATTTTTCTAAAATTATTTTATGAAATAGAAAATAGCAAAACCTTCTAACCTCTTTCTATGAAACGATTATTAACCTGATGCAAAAACCAGATAAAGACAAATCAAGGAAAGAATATTTCAGACCAGTATTCCTGATAAACAAAGATGTAATAATTCTCATTAAAATTATGGCAAGCAACATACAAAATCATATTAAAAAGATATTACAACATGATTAGTAGGGTTTGTCCAAGTGATGCAGGGTTGGTTAAACACATGGAAATACATAAACATTTTTTAACTAAATAGATGTAAAGGCAAGAATCAGAAAATTATCTCAATAATAGCAGGAAAAGCATTTGACTAAATACATGGTCAAAACACTAGAAAACTATGTATAGTAGAGATATATCTTAACACTATAAAAGCTGTCTATCCTAAACACAAGGGAAACTTATTTTGAAAACAGAAAACTGGGAGAACAAAGGATTACAAACAGGAATGTGGACCCACAGCAAAACTAAAACAAAAACAAAAGAACAAAAGGGCAGGGGGCAAGGGTGTCAGAAGGACAGAAGGGGGTAGCCAGAGCAAGGAAAAGGCATAATATTTTTTCTTCTTCTTCACATTTCTTTCAAAAACATACACAACACACATGCACACACAACTGTTTCTTCCTTATTAGAAACATAAATAAATAAAATAAAAGGCAGGCTGGAGGCTGCTCCCCAAGAGCCTGCTTACACAGGAGCAGCCAGGGCGCTCAGGTTTGTGCAACACAGGGAAGCATGGGCAACAGAGGTAGCTGGAGAAGAAACAGAGGCAGCATGAAGGGGGCATCATTTGCTCAACCCCTAAAGAGCAGGGGGTCCTCTTCAAGTTCTGGGAACCCCAGGAGATATCCCTGGGGACCATGATCTCTCCATGTCCTGTGTCTTGGGCATCCTCAGGGAGGGGGTCGGCAGGGCTACATCCTCTCCAAGTACTGGAAGCCCAAGCCCCCCGCCACTAACCCGCCCCTCAAGTAGAGGGTCAAACACACATCAAATAGAGCAGTAATCTCCAAGACATATGAAGACCTCAACAATCTTAATGCCAAAAAAGAGACATAACCCATCAATAAATGGACTAAGGAACTGAACAGACACTTCATACAAGAAGAAATACAATTGATCAAAAAACATATTAAAAAAACCATCATTTTTAGCAATTAGAGAAATTAAAATCAAAACTATTTCAATACTTCATTTCACTAGAATGTAGTCATAATGGCAATTATCAAGAATACAAGCAATAATAATGTTAATGAGGATATAGGAGAAAAAGTACACTCATACATTGCTGGTGGTCACATCAATGTAGAGTAGGTCATTTCACAATGTCTAAACTAGTGAACCAACCTAGCTCCCTTTAACAGAAGAATACATAAATAAAATGTGAGATATATATATATACACACACACATATACATACACGCACACACACATACACACACATATGTGTGTGGGGGGTTTTGTGTGTATGGAATATTACTCAACCCTAAAAAGAATGAAATTATGCCACTTGCCAGCAAATGAATGGAAATTGAGGGTACCATGCTAAGCTAAAAAACCAACAGAAAAGTTCCAAGCACTGAATATTTTATCTGGTGTGCAGATGCTAATTCACAATCAAAGGGACTAGGGAAGATTAAATGCACTTTGGATTAGAAAGAGAAAAGAGTAGGGAGGAAAAGAGGTATGATGTTTTGAAGGATAATGAAATAGATCAGATATTATTACCCTGCATACTTATATAATTACAAGACTGGTGTAATTCAACATCATGTACAACAAGAAAAACGAGAAGTTATACTCCATTTATGCATGCTGTGCCAATGCATTATACTATTATGTATAGATAATTGTAACAAATGCCAAAAAGATAGAATCAAACAAATTGCAAACTATAAAAATTAAAACACTCTTGTACTGAAATAGAAGGCAACGTACAGACCAATGCACAGAAAAAAGAACAAGAATAAACCCAGAAATTCACTTCACAATCATCTTTGAGGAGGGGGTCAATAATACAGAATGGAAAAGGATGGTCTCTTTAACAAATGGTGCTGAGGACACTCTATGTCCACATGGGGAAGAAAGAAAACCAAGACTTTTCTTACACCATATCAAAACATCAAGTCAGAGGAAAAAAAAATATATATATATATATAACAGTGAGATGTGAGTCTGTAAAATTCCTGGAAGAAAATGCTTGGGTTCCATTTACTAATCTCTTCCCATCCTACTAAGGTGACAAATATGAACTTTACTCTGATTTGATCACTACACAGTGTTGCATGAATCAAAATATCATGCTATACCACACAAGCAAATGAAGTTGCTATTTTTCAATCTAAATTTAAAAAAAAGACAGAAAGAAGAGCATAAGTTTGTGAGCAAAATATAAAAGAAAACACAGAAGACACACTTTACAACATTGCTTTAGGAAATGGTGCTTTGGCTATGACAGTAAAGCAACAGAGGACAGAACCATAAACAGACTAGTATAATTTTATTAAACCAAAAGCTTCTGCACAGCAAACAAATGCATGGACATGGAAAAGATTTAACTGTTAGAATGATAGAAATTACTTACACATCACCTGAGAAGAGTATAAAGTCTAAAACACACACACAAAAATCCCTATGAAAACCAGTACACGAGCTGGGCACATTGGGACATACCTTGAATACCAGTGGTTTGAGAAGCTAAGGTGGCAAGATCACAAGTTAAAAATCAGCCTCATCAAGTTAGCCAGGCACTAAGCAAGCAACTGTGTGAGACTGTGTCTCGAAATTAAAAATAAATAAATAAATAAAAACTCTGGGGATGTGGCTCAGTGGTTAAGTGCTGTGGATTCAATCCCTAGTGGCAAAAACAAAAGGAAACAGAGTAATATGTTGTTTCCAAAGGAAGGTGGTTAAGGTAAAATGGGTGCTAATCTTCAATGGATATAAAAGTTTAATTGTATAAGATAAACAACTTCTAGGTATTTGCAGAATACTTCTTTACTTACACTTTACAATACTATAATGTTCACTTATATATGTTTTCAGAGTACATATATCCTACTTAGTGTTCTTACTATTGTGCAAGAGAGGAATGAAGGAAGCAAGTGATGGAGGGAGGGAAGAATGATGGAGAGAGAGGAGGAGGCAGAAGACAGAGAAAGGAGGCCTAGCCCCATGATGCTCTTCTACACAGTCAGGATTCCTGCTCAAAGTGGACCTGTCCTTTATTGAATATTGTGCTATTGCTATCATAATTTTTATTGATTATATCGTACTACTTACTTTTCATAAGTAAATTCCAAGAAGACAATGGACCACAGGTATGAACACAGCACACAAATGTAACCTGCAGGTATATCGCATTTGGCCACCTCATGCATACTAAGATTTTATTCCCATCAACATAGAAGTCCAGTGGGCCAATGAAATATGGGAGCTAAGAGAAACTTGGGTACAATGTGACCATGTCCTATCCACACATAAGTAAAAAAAGGGAGGATGATAGAACCCAGGGAGACCAACCAGAATTAGACTTAAATATAGAAAGAAGACATCTTTGTTACTCAAGATACTTCACTGTGTCAGCCCATCTCTCCAGCGGAGGATAAGGGAAAATAGGGTGATCCACAGTCACTTTTTTTCCAGTTATTTCAAACTCATTAACAAACCAGGTGAACAAACTTTCAGTTATCAAGGTGTAGTAAAAACAGTTGCACTGGTTCTGTGTAACATATTCACTTTTTTGGTATTAATGAATCCAACATGTATGTACAAGCTCTACAATGTGACTTGTTAGTAAGTTTGCATTTAGAATTGATGTGGTATACTTAAAGATGAATGTTAGAAGTCTTACTAATAATTAAAAATGTTATAATAAAAAGGACAATTAAAAGACAGACAAACTGTACCATGATATATGAGGAGATCACAGAAGAAAGAAATAGATTTCTGTGGCATGATGTCAATGGCACAGGTCACCTGCTTTTAGACAGGGAGTCTAAGTTTTCATTTTGCATTGGACCTGAAAAATTACACGTTTCCCTAAAAATACCAGTAAAAAGGTGTATATTTCCCTGGAGCAAGTGCTGATTCTAGCATCTGGTAAGATAAATTAAAAATGAGCTTTAACATATGAAGGAGGAAGAGAAGAAAGAGTAGGAGGAGAGTCTCCCAAGGTGTCCCATATGTGGATTTCTGAAAAGTGACATAAGAACTAAGGTAAAAGATCCTGAAATAGTGAAAGTTGGAAAAATATGAGCAATAAAACAAAAACCTTTTACAGTAAATTATAAGTGAAAGCAGCAAATGAGTATATATTTACTGATAAAACATAATAGACTTCATTGATAAAAAGTGATGGAAACAGACAACTCTTTTATATAGAAGAGTTCACAACAATGCAGGATAATAGCATCCCCTCCTACATGTGGAGCTTAGAATCTTTCTCATTTTATAGATGGGCAGATTCAGTGACTTGATTGCAACAAATAATGAAGGAATAAAGAAAAAGTATTACATTCCCAAAGAATGAACAAGGCACAAATGACTTTTGACAATGGATGGACTGTAGCACTTTAAATATTTCAGTGACCATCAGGTAATAACCTCATCATGCTTTTACAACAAGGAATTGCAAATCCATACTATTCTTTCCAAAATTATTATTACTTTTTAACAAATAACATAATTTTATTTTCTCAAAGTTCTGGAGACAGAGATGCACAAGATGAAGATGCTAGCAGGTCCAGCTGTCTGGTGAAAACTTGAATACACATTCTTCTCATCAGTGCATGAAACAGTCTCCAAGACAAATCATAAGATAGGCCCCAAAATAAGTCTCAACACATGTTAAAACATCGAATTAATATCATGTAATTTTTCAGTAAAATGTAATAAAATTAGAAATTGATAACAAAAAATTATTTGGTTTATTTTTCATATATTTGTAGTTTCCAGTGTTTCACCTGCATTTGACTTCATTTTTTGCTTCCTGCAATTCTGTTGAAAGTAAGTTGACATCATTAATATAAGACTTTGATTATTTGTGCCACTGTTGCCTTGAAAACATTTAAAATGGTTTAAAGATGAGCTATTCTTCCCCCACTGGTGAGAATTAACTCACCCAGTTCAAGGAAATAAAGATTTGACCTGGAATACAAACTGATATGTATAGCTTTACTTAAGATTAAATTTTATTTTATTTTTTTATTAATTGCTCAAGACAATACAATGATCTTGACATATCAAACATTTGATTTAAATAGGGTATTAATTCTCATTTTTTCAACGTGTACAGATTGCAGGATCACATTGGTTATACATCCATGTGTATACATACAGCAATTTTAGTGTCAGTTGTATTCTTCTGCCCTCCCTATGCCCCTCCCTTTCCCTCTCCTCCCATCACATCTCTCTACCCATTCTACTGGGATGCTTATCTCTCTTTTTTTTTTCTTCCCTTCCCCCTCAAACCATTGTATATGTTCATATATGTATTTTGTGAAACCATTCGGATCTCCCTCCATCTTCCATGCAATTGCCCTTCTCCCTCCCATTCCCTTCCACCTCTTTTCCTTCTTTTGTGGTAATCTTCTTCTCATGCTCTTCCTCCCTACTCTGTTTTGAGTCACCTCCCGTATATCAGAGAAGACATTCAGCATTTGTTTTTTAGGGATTGGCTAACTTCGCTTAGCACAATCTGCTCTAATGCCATCCATTTCCCTGCAAATGCAATGATTTTGTTATTTATTAGCTCTTAGTAATATTCCATTGTGTATAAATGCCACATTTTTTTATCCATTCATCTGTTGAAGGGCATCTAGGTTGGTTCCACAATCTAGCTATTGTGAATTGTGCTGCTATGAACATTGATGTAGCTGTGTCCCTGTAGTATGTTCTTTTTAGGTCTGTTGGGTATAGTCAGAGAAGGGGAATAGCAGGGTCAAATGGTGGTTCCATTCCCAGCTTTCCAAGGAATCTCCACTTATTTAATTAGTTCTCTTTACAGGTGATTGACAGTGACCATTTTCACAAGCAGGAAACAAACCATAAAAATACACTCTCCCTCAGTGTTGAGTGTCTACCTTTCAGTGATCAAATAGAATAATTAGTTTTAATTTGTTTTTAATTAACAAATATTTATTGCATATGTTAATGGAATTGAGCATAATAATTCCAAATGCATGGTACACAGTGATCATATCTAATTATCTATCTTCTACTTTCATCCCTTGCCCTGCCCCATCACCCTTTCTACTATCCAGAAATTACTATGTGGCTTCCATATTCCTTTTAAAAAATCAACTTCAGGGTGTAGGTAGCAGACATGGTAATAGAAATAAGATTTCTGCAGCCACAAATAAGCAATTGCAGGAATTATCTCTTTCCACATCTCAGAGATCATAAATGTTAACATCTGACTAAGTCTCCCTTTATCTCATTGTGCACAATTAGAAAAACAATCTCCAGCTACTGCCTTCACTAAGCTGACCTTAATTTTTCCATAAATTATCCAATTGCCCTCAGTTCCCACAACCTAATAACAGGGATTTTACTGAGATCATCATAAACCACTATGGTGCCAAATCTCAAGGTCTCTCCTTTGCCACCCTCTAGTTCACTTTCAGTGGTTTTCAGAACACAAGGTTCTGCCTTTCTTTTTAAATTCATCTCTTCTAGAAATCCATGTCATTACATTTCCCTGGTTTTCTATCTCCTTAACTGGATGCTCTCGCTTTCTGCCTTTTTCATAGACTTTTTTTCTCCATTGATAAATATAGGTTTCTCTGAGCCCTAGCTCAGAGAAATGGTCCCTGTACTTCTATATATTCACCCACGCCCAGGGTCATGCTCAGTCTCATGGCAGTATTTTCCAAATTCCTCTGCCTCCCAAATATTCATTTTCTTCCCAGTCCTCTCCTGTCACCTTCAGACATGTTCAATTGGATATCTAGGAGAAATCACAACATCAAGACAAAAGCCTTCTTCAAGACTAGCACTCTTTTCCTTGCCTCATGTGGTCTTTCTTCCCCATACAGGATTGGGTAACAGCAACTACCCTAGAGTGCTCAAGTAAAAAATTCAGCAATTGTCTTTGGTCTTTTCAGCATTACACTCACCCCAAACCATCCCCAAACCTTGCTTATCTTAAAGACAATATTATAAACATATATGTTTGTGAAACAGAGAGATTCATATATTCAAAATTATAAATATATAAGTATATAATTATATGTATATTAAATATGTATAAAATATATAATTATAAATAAATAAATCAGGTTAAACTAATTTTATTCCTATTACCAAGTCATGCCATCATATTATATCATACATATTCTATTGGTAGTCATACCCATGGGGACAAGTTCTGCTAAATGGTCACAAATTCTCATATCAAGAAACTTAAAATCTGCTTTTGCCAAAAAAAAAAAACAAAACACTGATTATTCACTTAGGCCTACAGATGGCCAATAAGTGAGATAAAACTTGACATCTCTGAGATATATTTATTCTATTTATTGGCTTATAATAATCACAGCATGGAAAGAGAAAGAAATACCTACAATATTAGTAAGAACTCCTGAAACATCCCAGGCACAATAGGTGTAGGAAGAGGCCATGACTGAATTGAAACCCTTACCTCACTTCTGAATAAAATTTTTTAAAAAATACACATGCACAAATACATAGACACACACACACACACACATACACAGCACAAAAACCTACATATATACACTGAGTAGTAAGTGTAATACTCCCTTCCTTAGATGGATGATTAATTTCATACATGCAATTAATGAAGATTTGTACGAAAAAAATGAAAAAGCTGCTTGTAAAACAAGTAGTGAAGGGCTTTCTAAATGTTTCATAACCAAGCCAGCCAATAAGTAGGCAGACACTCTGGTGGACACTAGAAACCTAAATGGCTTTGCAGATGTGTAAATATTCATAATCAGTCTCATTTCATCTCTTTGTACAACAACAACAACAAAAACAAAACTACCACCACAATGTTCTACCATTTGTTTGATGGTACATGAAGCTAAAGCCTTAACAGTATTTTTACTTCATTAGATCATTCGAAATTAAGCACTCTTTGGAGTTAATCTTCAAATTAAAAAAAAAATAACCTCATAAAACTAATTTTTTTTTGCATTTTATATTTTTTCACACTTTTTGAATAAATATTATATTAAAAATGAAGCTAGATCACAAGTTAATAAGTGTATAGATATTTATTTGCTATCAAGTTAGAATGATTATTTCTCCATGAATTATGCTGTAATTGATAAAAATTAAGAAGAAGCTTAATTTAATCTACCTCCCCATCCCTAGTACAAATTTCTCTCTAGCATTTCTGACAACTTTACCTATCATACTGTGTTCAATATTGCAAATTTCTGGAACATTTATGTAAAATGCTCCAAAAGGTTGGAACATTTTCTTAGTGGTATCTTCCAGAATGGTTCTATGAAACTCTGCACTACCATTTGCTCAGCCTAACAATTTCTTAAGACGATGAAATATTGATTCTTCATTTTTTTTTGTTTCACCCAAACTTGAAAAGCATCTGTTATGATTAAAATCAATATAAAGTGAATATATAAATTACTTTTCATAAATTACTAATGAAAAGTGATAGCAGCTGTCACATTTTCTAAGGTCATTAGTAATTTTAGAATTTTAAAACATGACTTTTACATATATTTCAGGTTTGTATTCCTGTTTCAATAACAAAAGTAGAAATACATGCTAAATAAGCTTAAAAATAGTTTGCATTAAAACACTGTTTTTGTAGACCTAGTTGGACAAATAAAAAACTGGGCTTAAAAAGGAGACTCCATAGGATTTAAGTTAGGGGAGAAAAAAAGTGTATGCCACAATTACTTACATAATTTCAATTAAAATCTATTTAGCAAATTGTCTTAGATATATCTCTTTTGAACATCAAAACAAAAAAGCTTCTTCTTATACTTACAAAAAAATTCTTCATAAATCTTTACATAAGTGCAGCCACTTGGCAGCAAAAATATATTTTACTCCAAGATTACATCATTTCATGATTTTTTTGAAATTATCATCCTTGACACCTTTGTATTCAGAATGTTGTCTTTAGATAAAACACAACTAGTTTTTAAAAATACCAAATATTCTTGATAGCCACTTAAATATCCAAACAAAGAAAACCTGTCTACCATTATACAAATATATTGAATGTAAGATAGGCAAGAACACCTAATCACAAAGTGACGATTTTGTAATAGATTGCTACTATTAAACAAAAGTAAATAAAACTGTCATGATAAGATAAAAGAATAAATAAAAATAAGCTGTGATTACTGTTTTGTCATTAGAGAAAAGAATATTCATCATAGTTTAATAAAAATTGGAGGGAAAGCCCACAGATTCACAAGTAAAGAACAGGCCTGATCAAATCACTACCTAAACATCTATCAAAGAATAGAAAAATGGGCTGCAAAGAGAAGGCAAGTGTTTTTTTTAAGTTCAGGGTATGCAACATACTGAAGAATAATATTACATGGGCACTGGGAAAAAATAATTAAGCTATTCTCAAAACAGCTCTTTATTAAAGACTGAATTAGGACTATTAAGTGAGGATATTATTTTCAAATCATTGGTAGTCTTAATTTGGTCACTTAATATGCAAATGGTCCCAGCAAGTATAATCAAGTGTGTCTCAAACTTTAATGTTTAGAGCAAATTAAATTTTAAAGACACAGAGAAACCCAGGAAAATGTTATGCAAACATGGAGACAGAAGATGGTAATCTACATGTCAAAGAGTGCACCTCAAAGGAAATCATTCCAGCAATTACCTTGATATACAAATTCTAAAATTAGAACAAATAAATTTTTATGTAACCCCATCAGTGCATTGTCTTACATCAGCCCTGTGAAACTAATGCAGCCCATTTAGACACACATACACTGTCCCTCCCCCTGGCTGAATGAATGTACAACTGGATCACATCACCTTTAAACAGCATTGAAAGGCTGACCTACTGCAAGAAAAGACATTTCTTACTAGAATATTCTTCATGTATGAAAAAACACAGCTCCTTACCTGATGGGGATATAGAGATTTGTGGTATGGCACACTAATACAAAATATATACTATTTTACCTCCTTAATTAATGTAACTCTTACTTCTCTTTGTGTCAAAACATTCCTGGTGAGTATGTTTGTATATAATTTTCATAAAAGAACTAGGAGGCCAATGGAATTTACTTGTACATGGGCTACCTAGGGCAGATGGCTAAAACAAAAACAGTAACATTACAAAAGAAATATTCAGAGCCCAAAAAATACTGACATTGATGTGAATGTTATTTTTCTGTTATTTCTACTTGTTTGTAATCTGAATATCACACCTACTATGTTGTCAGGAGAAATAATACAGTCCAGATTATTTTGGAAATGGCATGTAGGTCATTAAAGTGGTAAAGTTCTAAAAGTTTAGAGGATTCCCAATCATGAGTATTTTTTCTGGCATATTCTGACCAACTCCAGGTTTTTTCTGTGGAGACAATTCTCCAGAAGGCTCAGCTAACCTCAGACCACAGATATCATTGTGGGTTTTGTGGTGCACTTGCTCTTTCCACAGGAGACAGAATTAAAATGTAGCTTCTTGATTGTCTACAAGAAGCTCTGCAAAGAGTTTGTCTTACATGTAGGACAGCAGTTAACCCTAACCATCATAGCTGTTTCCCACTGAAAATTTTTATACAAAGATTAGAAATAGATGAATATATGCATATGCCTCCATACATTGAATTACAGAATAAGGTCTTTGGATAATTATTTCAGAAGAAAAACTAGAATCCAATATTTACATATCCACCCTACCACACATGTCCCAATATGACCTAATTCTGCCATTGCAGGTGCCTGCAATTACTGCCTACCACTACACACACAGAGAGAGAAGCGGAAGGTCAAAAGACATTCCAGCTGTGATCCAAGATGAAGATGTGCCTGGATTGCTCTTCTCTGGATTTCTCTCTTTTACCTGAAAATTCCTCCTTATACCCTGGTGTGAAGGCTGAGACAACATGTAAATATGCTCAGGACATTTTAGTGCCTAGAACCATGGAAGGTTTGCATACATCATAAAAACATATTTTTCTCTTGTGCATCTCCATTTAAATGAGAGGAATAATGCACCCTCTCTGGAATGTGTGTGGTTGGTTACAGAGTTCTAAGTTCTATTTGGTTCTAATGCTGAATAATTGAGTTTGATTCTTCATAGTTTTATCACCTAGGCCACTTCCTATACTAAGACCACAACAAAAGAGTGCTGAATTTTTGTTTTTTTATCTCTGTAAAAATACATAAATGGATATGGTCTTTTAGTCTCTTGGGAAGTTGTCAATACATATTGTAAAAGAACTATAAGCCCAGTGGAGTTGACTGGTACATGGGCTACCTGGGGGTGGGAGCTAAAACAAAAACAGTAGCAACAGAAAAGAAATATTAAGTCCCCAATAAACCCTGACAATGATTAGTGCGCCCATTGGTGAAGGCTTCCAGCAGGCTCGGCAGGTTCCCTAGAGGAGACTTGGACCTGGATGGCAACATTAGAGCTTGATTTTTTTCTGAGTTTCATCTGGAGGCAGAATGAAAAAATCAGAACAGAAGAGACATCAGAGAGCACAGACATGTGTACAAGCCAGCTGTCTCTGGGCTTCCTTGCTCTCTTGTGAGGCATTTTTTAAGAGAAATACCTGTGGTTGTCACATGAGGGCAGCATTGCACAGACCTAGGCAAACCTGTGCACTTTGTCTGGCTTCCCCCCCCACCCTCACCTGGAACTTGGGCCCTGGGCACTCACCTGACTTTCCTCAAAAGTAAAAAAGAATCTGCCCAGGGGTGCATCCATAATTAGAGCTGGACACTCTGCACTTTACAAAGAAAAAAAAATAGCATTATTAAATGCTCACCTCTGCCTGCTTGTTTTGATGCAAACAGAGCAGATCTGATTGAAAGCAGAGTTCTGTATCTTACTCCCCAAATATCAGGGTTGCAAAAAATTCACATATTACAGACAAGACTAATTGTAAAGAGAGGGTCAAGGGTCTCTCTCTTCAAAGAGAAAAAATATATATACTTGTCTTTCATTGTGAATTCAGGAAAACTAATTCCAGATTTTTCTAATTCTATGAATAACTCCATATATGTGCCAATAAATAAATAGCTGAACTTAATGCTAGCACAGACCCTTGATCATGGCACCCTGATCCTCTCTGCCCTAGTTAAACCATGGGCTTCCTTGAGATTACCTGCGTCCTTGGATTCCTTCACCTGCATATCAATGCAACAGGGGTGCAGTCCCTTCTGCTCCTCTTTGCAGCATTCTGAACTTCTACCTCATTTTCAGGACTGAACACCTTTGCATACTCCACTTGGGGAGAGACTCAAAAAATTCTGGAATAAACCTAAAGACATTTCATTATCAGACAATAATGCTATCAATTTATTCCTATGTTCCTATTCGTTATTTTTAAATTTACGTTATTTAAGTTGTTCTTCTTAAGTAAATATGTCATAGAATTTATTTTGGTAAAATTAAACAATCACAGGAATTCCTATTTATGATTCATAATTTCCAGACACATGTGAAGAACTGCATTCGATCCTCAGCACCACAAAAAAAAAATAAAGAAAATAAATAAAGGTATTGTGTTCATTTATAATTATACTAATTTTGAATCTCATTGTTGTGGGTGGATATGATGGTGGAATTTATTTATATATTTATATATGCATACAACCTAATGTATGTTACATTCATTCTTCTGTCATTTCTATTTCTATCTCTTCTATCTTTCTTGAATGCTTCTTTGGATAATCTACTGAACTTCTCCTCTTTCCCTCCCTCATTTATTGTGAATAAATGCTTTGAATCATTAGCCTGGACATGCCAGCAAAAACATTTCACCTATGGTTTTTTTTTTGGATTCTCTTTTTTCACTTAGCATATAATTCTCCATATCCATTTATTTACTGGCAATGTCATAGAGTCATTCTTCTTAATGGCTGAGTAATATTTTATTGTGTGTATATATACAACAATTTCTCTATTCATTGTCTGTTGATGGGCATCTAGCTTGGTCCCATAGCTTAGCTATTGTGAATTGGGTTGCTATAAACATTGGTGTGGCTGTGTCACTGTAGTATGCTGATATTAATTCCTTTGTATATATGCCAAAGAATGTAATAATTGGTTCAAAAATCCTAATGTTTTTTTTTTAATTTGCATACTGCATTCTACAGAGGTTACACAAATTTGAAGTCTCACCACAAGTTTTGAGTGTTTTCTTTCCCCCACATCCTCACCGAAATTTGCTTTTACTTATATTCTTGATAATTGACATCATAGTTAGTATGAGATGGTATTTAGTTTTAATTTGCATTTTTCTAATTTCTAGAGATGTTGGCTTCTCAATGTTTTTCACTTTTGCTTCTCAGTAACAACATCCATTGTATTCTGGGAACCAGTTTTGCTTTATTTATAAAGTGGGGACAAGATTTCACTTGAAAGATTGACTGGGAAGTTTAAGGCACATGACCATGAGTCCCGGAATGACTTGTACACAGTTGTCTTGCCCATGATTATGAGAAAAAAATACATATGGGGAGAGAAGGGAAAAGGAAGAAGGGAGCAAAAAAGAAATGAAACATATTGGGGCCAAAACCCACACCTTTCCCAATGAAGTGTAGGTGAATGGAAACCAGGCCTGGTCCTCAGATCTTGGGGAGAGAGATGGGTTATTTTCCCAAAGACCAGTTCCTTAGCTAAGCCAAGCTTAGACTGGTAGCAATGTGCCCAAGATGCCCCCAGGTATGGTGTGCCATGTATCTCTGGAAGTAAAAACTTGAGGTAAGTATCTTCTTGAATTTTCAAGGTTAAATTAATGCAGCAAGCCTTTTGAGGCAATTTGGTCCAGGAGCTGAGTGTAATGCTGGCACAGACTCTTGGTCATGGCAGACGTGACCCACACTACCCTTGTATTTTCTGGCCTGTAGAGGTAGCAGTCCCAACAAGGAAGGGGACCACAGCTCTAGTTTTATCCCAGTGTTAACAAGCAGCATGTCAAACTATGGCCTTACACAGAGCTGATGAAGGAACTCCCTGTGTGATTCTGCTGGCAAAGTGAGCAGCAAGAAGAGAGACAGAAAAACAGACACAGAAAACTGTGGCTGTGGAACATGGCAGATACTAGTGACCTTGAGTTCTCTTACAATACTGAAGAAGGAGCAAGATGTAATTGTATACCCCCTGAGGTCAGGGTCAGAGCTCAACCCCCAAGACACACAATTTCATTCTCATTGGAATATCTATTCTAAGCCTTAAAATTAAAAAAAATTCTCAAGACCACATGTACTCTGCAAAATACAGTGTCATTCTTCTTGGTGTGGCACCTGCTATGAAGCAGGAGAGGTTAGGCACCTGGATGAGCTTCCTAGCATAAATTCTTAGGGACAGACGTTAAGGGCATGCACTCCAGAGTTGGGTATTCCAGGCCACTCTGAGGCACTGAGTGGAAACAGGGATTAGACTTGGGTCATATCTTTTTATATTTGAATGCACTAGTCCAGAAGTTTACTAGGTGCACTATAGTTGTACATGGGTTGAAACATTTTGCTCAATAAATGTAGCATCACCTAGCACAGTAGTAATCTCATCACACATGCAATTAACTATTTTTTTTACATATGAACATTATCTGAATTAAACCATCCATATTTTTAAACCATCATTCTTAGGTCTGCATAAGAGCCTTTAGAAGAGTTGCACCATAGATACTCAGCCATATTGCTATCTTGTAAGATTAGGTTCCTTATAATTTTTAGCTATTCTAAAAATAATCTGTAAAATATAAACATTTTACTCCAAATAATAGAACAAGAAGTGAGTGTAAAGAAAGTATTCTTGGTTGGGGAATGATTTCTGTTCTCTCCCATCCCTTTACAACAAGATCACACTTTCTTGGTATTCTAGGTGTTTGGGAGAATATCTGTCCTTAAATTGTTTGGACCTCTGCTCCTTAGACTCTTTGTGTGTCTCACCCATACTCAGCTGTCTTTCTGGTGTAGTTGTACTGAGTTTGAATAGGTGGGATGCATTAACGCCCTAAGGATGACCCTTAGCAAACTGAGAGAGGAGCCAGACTTAAACCCAGTTGTGAAACGGGGCTTAGCAGAAGGGAGCTAAGTGGCCAACTGTGAAAGAAAAGCTACAACCTGCCTTCTTGAAGTCAAAATGACTTCATATTGATTTCTGAGACAGAGGAAATGTTCTTTATGTGCAGCCTTCTGGTTTAAGCAGTCACATGAAGCATTCTCCACCCACAGGATAAAAAGTCTTGGAGTCTTCAGGATGAGGGCAAGGTGTGGTGGGATTCTCTAGATCCTTTTGTTTTTCCAAGTTTTTTTTTAATTTCTATTTTTATAGGATCATTAGCTACTAGGATGTCATGTGGTTCATCTGCTAGGTGAGAGAAAGTCATTATGACTACATGGCTATTCTACAGAGACTAAACAATTTTAGAAGGAGAAGTTTTCACATTCTATCCTTAGAGAAAAGAGATCAATGTCATTTGTGTTTGAAATAATCACAGTTGAATAAAAGATAACATTGTGCAAGGAATCAGGGGATATTGATCAAATACAGCTCTATCACAGCTGTTTGTGCAAGATAGTTAGACCAGGTCCCTGAGGAATGACTTTTTTCTCTTCACAGTGACTGGTATTTGTTCTTACTCTCAAAGGCCCTCCTTGATTTTGGGGTCGGTGGCCTCTGTGTCTTCCCCTGAAATTTGGTCTAAGACAGACATTTGTGCAGCAGGTAGGCAGAAGAAAAATGGGCAAATATGTGTATGGCCTAGCACTGCCTGGCTTCCTGGATACACTGTGCAAACCTGGTGACTTCTTCCCAGGGCACTTAAAGCAATAATCACACTAAAGGTAAAATGGGAATTATAACATGATACAATGTTCAGGCAAAATAGTGCTAGAAGAAACCAAGGCCCCAGAATAAATTTATACACCTATAAAACTATGTGTTAAGAAACTAGGGTTGCAGTGGCCAGGACCTAGACCCTGAGGATAAGGTGTAGAGACTTGGCCACATTTTTGGTAGGATAACATGGCATCCTGGTTTAGAGTAGCTGGTACTTCCTTAGACTTGCTCTTAGAGTGCAGAGGTAATTGCAAGAATGGAAAACTGCATGTGGAGGAGGAGCATAGGGGTCATTTGTGTTCTGGTGTGACCTGGTAACTCTAATCTTCCAAGTTGATTCTGAAGACCCTACCTCAGTTCTGGGATGATATTAAATGGTAAACAGATGGCTAGCCTTTCATTTAATACTTCTATCTAATTTTAAAACTATTTTTTATTTGAGGCAAGCATTACTCATTTTGATTTAAAACTTCCACAAACACTTAAGGTTTTGAGGACATTTCTGTAAGTATAACAGGCAAGTTAACTTAAGAAAAATAAGTGAACAAAAAAACAATACTAATGCCAAAACTGCAAAGGTGATGTGGGAATATATATGTGTATCAATCACTAGAAGGTATTAGTAGGCAGGAAGCCTCCCAAACTCAGGAACAAACTTACCAGTACAGGGCCTATGTGAAGTTCTATCAGGGAATCTTTATCTTTCCTGCTACCCCTCTTCCTCCTCTATGTCAATGAGAAGCTTCTTGTACTTGATAGAGACTAGCCTTGAGCTGGGAGGTCAAGACTGATTCAAAACAGTCTTGATTTGTCTTTATATTCAGGTCTACCACTTTCAAGGCCAGTGGCCTTCAACAGGAATTTTAACCCCCTCTGAGTTCTGTTTTCCTCATCTATTAAGTGGGAATGTCCTGAGCCCTGAGTGCTTGAACAGTGTCATGAACTAACAGACTTCTCAGCTCCACAGTATAGACAATCGCTTCCCTGAGGATCAGAAGGGAGTCTAATGTGTTATTTGTCTCCAGTGTCTGTTTTCTTTTCTTCCAGAAATTGCTTGTGTTTTTTCCTGGGAATTCTTTTCTGAATTCCACTCCATGTGGGGTGAGTCAGACAGGTTACCCAGACCAGGAAGTCTTAGCATAAAGACCCCTGAACAAGCGGCTCTTAACCTGCCAAGTTGGTTTTAGCTGGTCTGGACATACTGTTCCAGAGACCATAAATAACTGTAGAAAGTGAGCATGGAAACCTTATTGCCCTGTAATGAAATGGGAAAATGAAATGGGAAGTGAGAGATGAAAGGACACTGATTCCTGAAATCAGCTGTGCCAAAGTCAGAACTACCTACAGATATTTTACTTGTAAAAAAAAAAACAAATTTGGGGCCAGGTGCAGTAGCACATGCCTGTAATCCAAGTGGCCCTGGAGCCTGTGGAAGGAGCATCCTGAGTTCAAAGCCAGCCTCAGCAATACCACGGTATTAAGCAACTCTCTCTCTAAAAAAAATTAAAAATAGGGCTGGGGATGTTGCTCAGTGGAGAAATTAACTCTGAAAGTGTTTGTTTGTTTCTTTTACTGTATTAAACTCACATTTATAAGTGGGCATACATTTATAGCCAATAATTTTTTTTTAGTTTCAGGCAAATTCTTTACTAGTTCTGCAATGCATATTAAAACCACATCAACTGAGATACTTTTCTTGAGTGAGTAGAACAGGTAAAGCAAGGTTATTGTTTCCAGTTTCTTGAGTGTCCCATGAGCAGGGATAACTTCTGAGTGGCTGTATGTACTAGTGGTTTGAATAGGCTGAACAGAATTTGTGGGTGGAGATCAGATCATTGCTTATTTCTAAACTAAGTGTCGTTTATTGAGCCAAGCATTTACCAGAGCCCGCTATGCTGGAGATACTGATCCTCTGATGGAATACTTCTGGTTATCCAGTGCATAGCCTTACCATTTGTTTTGATGATTTTCTAGCATAAAACACCTCACCTGCAAATCTTTATTTGAAAGTGATGAAAATGTGCATGTATCTTGTGGAGACATCTCATTCCTGCTCTCAAATACTGTGGATGATGACCATCCTAACCTCATTGGTTATTTGAACACAGAAGTGGGAACCAAAGATCTTTGCTGCACAGTAACTGGACTCAACCTTATCTCCTGGTGGTCCTAACTACTAGAGTATGAGGAAAAAAACAGCCACACCATTTAGCTTTATCTTAGCTGATCTTAGGTCTATCTTTTGGCTTTTCCTGAAAGAGCTGGAGACTACAACTCTGTAAATCTTGAAAGTGTAGCTGGAGCAAGTTTAATGTAGATCATGAGAACTTTTTAAATGTTTAGTGATATAAGGTTGGTGACTTCATATAAACTGAGACAGTAAGAAGGCCCCCCTTCAAACTCTAATTCTTGTAACTAAGTAAGAAAGATTTCAAATATTTCACTCAGAAAAGCAGGCATTAGTTTATTGAAGGGATAAACAGGGAAAGGGGACACTCTCATAGTAGATAATGGGTCTTCTGAAAGGGGAGAGAGACAGTGTGCCTTTCATGCAATCCACTTTTGTTGGGTATCCCAGAGAAGTTTCCAAAAAGTACCATCCAGGCCTACTACTTGACTTTGAACTGACAGCTGGATGACATCCAATTGTCAAGTCCCCACTGCTATGATAACTTTAGGTCACCTTGGCCAATGCAACTGATTCTCATTGGATTCTAAACCATAAATTCTTGAAAATTTTAGAGCTAGGAAAAAATATTTCTATCTCTCTGAGTTTAAGAATGTGGTACATGGAAAGAGTCACAAATGTTCCCTTCTTAAGGGTAACACAGCTTCCTCTTATGGACATTATTTTATACCTGAATTTCTCCCGCAGATAACAGTTAACTGAGGAATGTGATATACCCTGACCACTTACGTCAGGCCGGGTTGCAGGTTAATTTCTTCATGATAGAAAAGCATGTGAGGGTCAGCACAGTGACCCCCACTTTTATAGAATTATTCCCTGAATCTCATGCTCTTCCCACGCAAATCTATCCTCTATCATTTAGCAAGAAGTAGTTTACCCTAAGTCATACTATGGTTGATCCTGCATCCCAAAGACTGGGTCCCAGACAAACATCAGTTTTACCAGAGAACTGGATAGAAATGTGAATTCTCAGGTTGCAGTTCAGCCTTATTATATGAGACTCAGACTGGCTCAAAAATTTTAATTTTAATTATCCATTCTGTTGCATGGTTGGGGCTTAGAATCTGTGCCCTGATTTAGTCTCTCCTTCAAAAACAATTTTTTTCAACACTTTACAAAATAAAAAAGTTATTATGACCTCACTAACTTACAGCTTAATGACTTGCATCCAAAATTGTATAGTTTCAGCCCTGATGAACAGACCCTGAGATTTAAGGGGCTGGGTGCATGGATCTCTACTGCTGAGATGATCAGGGAATCCTGTTGCAATGACCCCATTAAGACCTTCAACCACAACACCCACAGCTAAGAATCAAATCCCTGTAAACATTTTAACTGTTACTTCTCTTCCAGAAATTGAAGCAATACCCAATCTCTTGTTTAAAAACTCTAAAGGGGGCTGGATTTGTGACTCAGTGGAAGTGTGTTCTCATAGCATGCATGAGGCACTGGGTTTGATCCTCAGCACCACATAGAAATAAAATTTAAATAAATTGCATCCACTTTAAACTAAAAACAAAATATTTTAAAAAATAAAAAAAAAGAATCTCTAAAGGCCGTGTTACTGCACTATAACCATGATTGGATGGACCATGGTTTTCTTAAATAACGATTCTGGATCATGATGTACAGATACCCACAGTTGCCTGATAAGACCACTAGATGATGAGCATGTTTTTTTGTTTTGTTTTGTTTTTCATTTTTGCCAAAGGATGGTGCTCTGCCGGTGACTGGGGGCTTCTGTTGGTTGCTTCCATCATAGTCCCTGAAGTGTCCTGTGCTGAGGCAGGTTTTACTTCAGATTCTAAGAAGTTATATGAAGCTAGGGTCTTTGAATACAGTATTACTATAGTACTGTAGCTGGAAATTTATTTAGAATGGTACAGGTCCTCCTCCCCATACAGGACAGGCAGACTATTTCCCCACAGACTGAAGTCCTGGTGGTGGCAGAGATATGGTCATAGGCGCTAATAATACCAATCTGCAGGAGAAAAGTAGAGACAATGTTTTCTTCTCCTGAAAAGTATAATCTGGTTTTATGAACACCCAGAACATATGCCCTGCCTTTTTTGATGCTTTAACATGTTTATAAGGAAGGTAACTAAGAAGGTGAGAAGATATCTTGAATTTGAATCTTGGCGTACAAGCCTAGCTCTACTCCAAACTATTGTGGACTTTATCTGCTAATGTACCTCTTCTGCAACCCAAGTTTACAACAATGGTGCAACAGGAAAAGTGCCTGCACAATTCCCACAATCCAGGTGCAGTGCCCCTCCTTTCCACTCACCTCTGGCAGCCATTTGTTCTCCCCAACTCTAAGAGGGGGAAGGCCTAACAGAAAGAAGGGGCTTCAGTGCCTCCTCATGAAAAAGATCAAGTAGTACAGGTTACAGATGTAGTTGCTCTGGCCCTTTTTTAGATTTATAGATTTTCCATTGCCCTAAGAGTGCCTTGAGTTTGTTTTAAACATATAAAGAAGATGCACATAAACACATGCACTGTCACAGAGAACAGTTTTCTACAAGCAGTACTGAATAGGCATTTAGGAAGCTCCAGGGTTGGTCAGGAGATGAGGGTGTGGGAGATGATAGATAAAATGGGAAAGAGACTTCCTTGTATTTGTGCAGGAAGAAAAGATAAGACAGCATAAGTGGATTTAGGGGTAGTATGTTATAATTTCAGTGAGCTTTAGGGGGCATGAGCCATCTCTGGTATTCTGGTTTCTGGACATGTCATGATTAGATCAGACAAAGCTGACTTTGGATGCTGGGAGCATAATAGAAAGGATATTGGTAGTATGAAAATAATATTAGTTAATTTTCACATAAACAACTTGGGAAGATGGCTATTTCTAAGAATTAACTCTCTACAGAAGGTCATGACTGGGTGAAGTAGAGCATGCCTGGGTTTGGTGGTCCATGCCTATAAATAAAGGGATTCAGGGGACTGAAGCTGGTGGATTTTAAGTTCAGGGTCAGCTGGAACGATTTAGTGAGACCCTGGCTCACAGTGAAATTTACAAAAACACATCTAGGTATCTTCTTCCGGTATAGTAGAAAAGCTGTAGAATGCTCTTGAGTTAAATCTCCAGTACCTTCCTCTGCCCCCAACATACACACACCCACCAACACACATACACACAGTCAAAGAATTTATCCCCTTCATGGTCAGCAAAGCCCCATTTTCAAAGAAAGAGAGTCCAGGCTGTAAAAGGCTGTGGTAACACAAGTACATTCTATTTCCAGAAAAAAAAAATGGAAATGACTCTGTAGGTCCCTCTAGAGGCTTGCTCTCTACTCCATCAGGCAAGAACCTGTGTTTGTGATCATTTTTTTTTGCTTCTCTTACCCTATAGACCCTTGTGGGTGATTGCAGAGTAGCAGAACTTTTTGTTTTAATAGAGTATCTTCCAGTGAGGCATAAAGCTTGGCCAGCAGAGCAGAGAAATCTAATGCCTGTCAACAGTCTCTCCTCTGTCCTTTGATCCTCAATTTATCATCAGGTGATACCTGCCTGGGGCAAGCTCAGGATGTTTGGGACAAGGCAAACTACTAAGGTAGAGAGATGAGGGCAGGGGCCTGGCTTTGAATCTCACTGGACCTTTTTTTTTCCCCTCTGGTATAGCACCTTGGAAGGGGAAAGTGAAACACTGCACAGAAAATGGTGTAATGTGCAGGATCAGAAATCAAATGTTTTTCTTGTAGATGACAAGATAATGTCCCAGGCCACCAGCTTCAGCATGGGGTTGCAGTTTCTGATCGCCTGAATATGTGTGTGTGTGTGTGTGTGTGTGTGTGTGTGTGCGTGCGCACATGTGTGCACAGCTGGAAAGACTACATCCTCAATGGGGTTTCTGCTAAGGAAGAATCTTGTCTGATGTTCAAGTACAGGCATCTGGCTCAATATTGACAACTGACTTGAGACTGGTAAGGTTTGGGAAGGATGGTAGAACTCTTGGTCAGAATGTTAGTAGCACCACAATCAGGGCCAAATTAATAATTTTCCTGCCTTCAGGATTTAGGTTTCTTCTGATAATATTCTGTGTTTCTCCTTTTGCTCCTTCTTTTATTTCCTCTTTCCTCACTACTTGGAGACAATCATTGTGCTTAAAGCACTAGGGAGAAAATAATAAATTAGAAAAATACCATTTTTTTTCCAGCATGTATGATCTAACCCAGAGTTCCTGAGCCTAAGCATGGTTAAAATTAGAGACCAAAGACTTATTTTTGGCAAGGGGATTGCCAACCATGATGGTGTTTAGTAATCCTATTCCCTACCTTGAAAATAAAAAATGCCTCTAAAAGGCTCAATGTCCACTGGGTGTAACCACTGCCATGGCTGAGAACTTCTGAGCAGTGAGGTATAAAGCTAAGTTCACACCTGCAGTGGAGTTTGCAAGAATGTCTCTGTGTCTTCTTGGGGTCTCTTTTATTTAGAGTTATGATCTTCCTAACTTCCTTAGCTTTGCCACATTATTGATATTTGTATGGTTTTTTTTCAGTATGAATTCTCTGGTGTTGTTCTTTTATTAAAAGCTTTGTCACCTTCTTTACATTTCTATGGGTTTTCTCCAGTGTGAATTCTCTGGTGTTGATTAAGTCATGATTTTTTAGTCTGAATTGTGATCACTAAGTAACTATAGCTATTATCATTTTTTTAAAAAAAAAAAGGTTTTTAAATGTTGCAATTGTTCAGACTTATGTACAGAAAAAACCTGAGTCTGATGACCAAAAAAACTGAGTCTCTTTGTCTTTTTTTTTTTTTTTTTTTTGTACTTGGGATCAAACCAAAGTGCTCTTCAGCACTGAGCCACATCCCCAAATTTTTTATTTAGAGTTAAGATCTTCCTAAGTAGCTTAGATTCATGTGAAATTGCTGAGGCTGGTTTTGAAACTGTGATCCTCCTTCCTCAGCCTCTCCTGCTGCTTGGATGAAAAGTGTGTAGCACAGTGCCCAGGTGAAGACCGAGTCTTCCAGAATCCAGACAGAACCTGATGTACTGCAGTGGAAAAGATTTCCTCATACATTATTGACTGTTAAAAACATCGTTCCCTGGAAACAAGCACCTTGAGGAGCCGAGGATGGATTCTGGGAAAGATGTAACTATCTGAGCTTTCACAATGTGGCTTGGGACAGACATTTTTCATGGGTGAAACAACTGTACCCCTGTAAGTGTTACTGGCAGGAGGTTACTGGCTTTTCATTGACACCATTTTTAACAATTCTAATTTTTTTTTTCAAATATAACACAATAATTGATTTAAAAAGTGTGCAGGTTTGTGGTTTTCTTTTAAGAGAAAAAAGGGCAACTATGTTTCATCAGGAACTGGCTCAATGTTCTCAAAAACAGATGTCAGATATATGCAAGCAGAGCCACACATTGGTACAAAGACACACAGTGCTACCCCGGGTCTGCTACTAACTGCTATAGTATGTTTCCAGGTGGGAAATGGTAGTATGCTTTTTTCTCATATGTACAAACTCTCTGGAGGATCAGGGGCTTAAAGTCATGGATGGAGTCTCAGGGCTTTCAGGGTCATAGACAGGCCTCCTGCTGTCTATTCAGTGTGAGAATTCACACCCACAATGATGTCTGAAGGGTGACAAAAATATCTTTTTCATGCTTTTTATGCCCATAAAATCCTGAGTAAAATTTAACTAACCTCAGAGCAAAAGACATTGACTTGCATGCTTGTCATCCAAGCAGCACAGGAGGCTGAGGCAATAGAACCACTAGTTCAAACCAAGCCTGAGTACTAAAAGTGAGGCCTTAACAACTCAGTGAAATTGTGCCTATAAATAAATACAAACCAGGGCTAGGATGTGGCTTAGTGTTTGAGTGCCCCTGAATTAAATCTTCAGTATACCCCCAAAATAAAATAAATAAGACATTGACAAAGAAAAATGCTGTCCATCTGAGTTTATGGGAAAAACATTGATGTTATCATAGACTTCAGGCATAAGATGGTTTTATTAATATGTCAGTTTGACACAAGAGGCCTTTAAGTACAGAGATAGCTTTGGAAAAAAATATGATTTGAATTTAATCAATTAAAACAGAGAAACTGATGAAAGGACAAGTGAACCTGGTGAGCTCCACAGAAGGAAAGAGGGCCAAGGATACAACCATGCTGCGTGCCCACTTCCATGGGCTCCTGTGTAATGGCCAGTTGGGCAAGGGTTGGGGTTTAATGGAGTGAGCACTGCAGAGCTATCTCTGGACAATTGTAAGTTTTCTTTCCAGTATGACATTTCTGGTGACCAATGAGGTGTGATCTTACAACAAATGACTTTTACAGTCTATAGATTTGGAAAATTTTCTCAAGTATGAATGACCTATTTCTTGTTAACTCTGGAAGCACACTTAAATCTTTGCCACATTCTTAACATTGACATGGCTCTTATCCAGTATGAATATTTGGTGAATAATAATACTTTTCCTAGTAAAATAGCTTTGCCACATTCTTTGCATTTGTATGGTTTCTCCCCAGTATGAATTCTCTGGTGTTGATAAATGTGTGATCTTTGATAAAGAGCTTTGCCATATTCTTTACAATAGTATGGCTTTTCCCCAGTATTAATTCTCTGGTGTCAAATAATGTATGATCTTTGGTTAAAAACTTTGCCACATTCTTTTCATTTGTATGGCTTTTCTTTTATATGAAGTCTCTGGTGTTGACTAAGGAATGACTTTCAATGAGAAGCTTTGCGACATTATTGATATTTGTATGGTGTCTCCCCAGTATGAATTCTCTGGTGTTGAATTAGGTATAATCTTTTATTAAAAGCTTTGCCACATTCTTTACATTTGTATGGTTTTTCCAGTATGAATTTTCTGGCATCCAGTAAGATGTGATTTTTGAATAAAAGCCTTGCCACATTATTTACATTTGTATGGCTTTTCTAGAGTATGAATTCTCTGGTGTAGAGTAAGGCTTAGTCTATAATTAAAAGCTTTGCCACATTCTTTACATTTGTATGGCATTACTCCAGTATGGATTCTCTGGTGATCACTAAGGCGAGATTTTCGATTAAAAGCTTTGCCACATTCTGTACATTTGTATGGCTTTTCTCCAGTATGAATTCTCTGGTGTTGACTAAGGCTTACTCTATAATTAAAAGCTTTGCCACATTCTGTACATTTGTATGGCTTTTCTCCAGTATGGATTCTCTGGTGTTCCCTAAGGTGAGATTTTGAATTAAAAGCTTTGCCACATTCTGTACATTTGTATGGCTTTTCCCCAGTATGGATTCTCTGGTGTTGAGTAAAGCTTGGTCTATAATTAAAAGCTTTGCCACATTCTGTACATTTGTATGGCTTTTCTCCAGTATGAATTCTCTGGTGTTGACTAAGGCTTACTCTATAATTAAAAGCTTTGCCACATTCTTTACATTTATATGGCATTTCTCCAGTATGGATTCTCTGGTGTTCACTAAGGTTATATTTTGAATTAAAAGCTTTGCCACATTCTGTACATTTGTATGGCTTTTCTCCAGTATGGATTCTCTGGTGTTGAGTAAAGCTTGGTCTATAATTAAAAGCTTTGCCACATCCTGTACATTTGTATGGCTTTTCTCCAGTATGGATTCTCTGGTGTTGAGTAAGGCTTAGTCTATAATTAAAAGCTTTGCCACATTCTGCACATTTGTATGGCTTTTCTCCAGTATGAATTCTCTGGTGTTGAGTAAGGCCTGATTTTAGATTAAAATCTTTGCCACATTCTGTACATTTGTATGGCTTTTCTCCAGTATGAATTCTCTGGTGTTGAGTAAAGCATGATTTTCGATTAAAATCCTTGCCACACTCTTTACATTTGTATGGCATTTCTCCAGTATGGATTCTCTGGTGTTCACTAAGGTGATATTTTGAATTAAAAGCTTTGCCACATTCTTTACATTTGTATGGCTTTTCTCCAGTATGAATTCTCTGGTGTTGAGTAAGGCGTGGTTTTCGATTAAAAGCTTTGCCACATTCTGTACATTTGTATGGTTTTTCTCCAGTATGAATTCTCTGGTGTTGAGTAAGGCTTACTCTATAATTAAAAGCTTTGCCACATTCTTTACATTTGTATGGCTTTTCTCCAGTATGAATTCTCTGGTGTTGAGTAAGGCATGGTTTTCGAATAAAAGCTTTGCCACATTCTGTACATTTGTATGGCTTTTCTCCAGTATGAATTCTCTGGTGTAGAGTAAGGCACGATTTTCGATTAAAAGCCTTGCCACATTCATTACATTTGTATGACATTTCTCCAGTATGAAGTCTCTGGTGTTCAGTAAGTTGTGATTTTCGATTAAAAGCTTTGGCACATTCTGTACATTTGTATGGCTTTTCTCCAGTATAAATTTTCTGGTGTTCAGTAAGGTGTGATTTTTGATTAAAACATTTCCCGATTTTCTCTCCAGTATGATTACTGTAGTGTTTAAAGATGTTTGAGCAACACTTAAAGACATTTTCACATTTCTTCAATTCGTAGGGTATATCTTCATTGTAAAGCCTATGGTTTTTAGTAATGGATGGAATTTGAGTAAAGTATTTTTCACATTCTTTACTTATGGAGGATTTATCACTGCTCTTATAAACAATTGAGGGATCTTTAAATGCTTTTACATATTTTTTAAACTTGTAGGGCTTCCCACCAAAATTAATTCTCTGGAGTTCAGGAATTCTTTTAGTTGTATTAAAAATGCTTTCAAATACCTTATATCTGTAATTTGTCTCTTGATTATGAAAGCTTGGATAAATAAATTTGGGGCATAGATTAAAAACTTTTTCACTTTTATCATTGTAAAGCTCTTTTAACTGATCACATGGGTGTTTTCTAGGATTTAAAAAAGAGTGAAATTTTAATGACTTTCACAGAATTTACATTGTTTTACACAAAATCTAATATACCACTAATTACTTGGGGTAGAGATTGTCTCCAGGTCCTGAACAGAAATATTTGTGGATATTTACAAAATGGTGCATTTCAAATTATTCCACTTACTAACTAAAGAATGAAATTGATTACATAGAAAATTTTGTATCATTTAAAGGAAGGGTATAATTACAAAATGCTGTGCAATTATATTTAAAAGCACACATGAGTCCTCAAATATGGCTGCCATATGTGTTGTTGTCTCTTTCCAGCTTAGCCAATCACCCATATCCCTACAGTTCCAACTTGCCTCAAACACACTATTGTTTGGTTTTAATTTGCGGGGAATCCTGCAGGCACTGGAACATAAACATGGCGCTTATGTGCCAGAGCATTTCCATTAAGCCAAAGACCAAACTGCATCTGAGCTGGGCTGCTCAATTTTCCAGCAAAAATATATATCACTGAGGATGTTGTTAAAATTCTTTCTATGTAACTAGCTCACTGAAATCAGTTAGAAAATACTTTGGATTTGTTGAAAACATATTCCTTGAGATGCACAGATGAGTAGTGCTAAGACCTGAGATTTAGTTCACTGGGGACATGTATAGGATCCAGGAAGTCTCTGGTTCTTATACTTGGAAAGTTTTTCTCATTGCATCCACAACCACAGAATGCATAGATATTTTGGGTATTCACTTGGAGTCAGGTCAAAATCTTTGTTGATATGAAAGATGAAGCAATGCATGTCAGATGGATCTACTGAAGGATATCTATAAACTCTGCATGAAATTTTTTTTTAAAAAGCATGGAATTCATTAGGAGAGAAAGACTGGTATCTGGGAACTCACAGTTGAAATCCAGCTAGTTTGAGACTATCCAATACATGTTATATACTACCTAGTTTTTTCTAAATTCAGCATGGCACTGGAGATGGTATCATCCATTAGAGCCACATAGCCACAGCATCACAGAGGTGGGTGAGATTTGCCAGAATGCAAATCTACATGTCTAAAGAAAGAATTTTACTGTTGAAATTTTATTTCTACCTTTGATGTACACTCCCTTAAATAAAGAGTGGAAAATTATCTAGTCATCTTTTTTTAGATCCTATGTGGTCTAGAGAATCTATAAGGTGCTTTACCTCTTTTATCATAAGTTATGGCCCTGTGTCATACTCCTTTATTATTTATTTCAGATATTCATTTTTTTTTTCAGGTGGCTCATCACTTTCCAAGAAGGAAGTGACTCAGGTGGAATGCTTGAGGTCTCATGACATGGAATGATTATGATAACTTGTGAGTCATAAACAGATAGTTAACTACACAAAGACTACTTCAAGTTGAATTAAAATTATAAATTTAGAAAGCAATGCCTACAATACTTACACCTTAAACATATTTAATTAATCAATAGTTCTTCTCAACAGAAAGTCCTAGTGAGGCTTATTACATCATTTCCATTTCTCCTTAATCTGAATATTTTTCTTGTCTCTAAGTAAAAATACTAAAATGATGAGACAATTTGTCTATATTGTGTAGAAAATCACCTTGTTATAACTTCATAAAACACATTAGAATATTGCAATTTTGTATTAGTGATCTGTAGACTTTTATCTAATGTGCAATCACATAGACATTATTAAAAGTTAAAGCATAACTGATTAATAAGCATTTTATTACTGTTTAGATTTTTTTCACTAAAATGCCCATTTCTATTCTAGTTTTATTTCTAAAGCTTCCAAAACTGGTTGAGTCTTTATTTTCCTGAAGGTATTTTAAAAACTCATCTTTATAATGCCCTGTAAACATTGAATGTATTTGTAGGTTGATACATGATTTTGCATTTGAAAATACTGTGCATTATAGTGGTTTTATACAAAATATTTTAAAATTACAATAATATACTTAAAAATTCGAACCAAACAAAAAGTGGCTGCCACAAGTTGAGGAGTCAGTCTTCTGAAATGTTTCTAATAATGTAACCTGATTAATTTGTAATTTTGTGTATAAATAATTTTCATTATTTTTTTCTCTTTATTAAAAATTTTCTGAACTTTCCTCTTTTTTAATTTATATTTCTTGTTCAAAATTAAGTATATAACTCTCTTGGTATCCATACCTGCTCTTTATCAAGTTTTGCAAAAAATATTTTATTTCTTCTTCTTCTGAAAATTCTTGGTTTGGATTAGAAGTCATACCTGAAATAAATTAAAATAGCAAGTTATTCCACTTGTAACACTGTGGGGAATAGACTCTGAAAATATATAAAAACTTATCAAGGTGGGGGAGGGGAATAGCCCCAGAACAGGATAATTTAAAGCGATTATTACTCAAGAAATATATAGAATTTACTATAATATGCTGACAAAAGCTGAGAGAACTTTGAAAATCATCTTTAAAGAATTTGTAGCACCACAGATGAGGACAACATTCAAACTGAGTGATATCACAATCACAGCCCTTTACTTCAACATATTTGAACTCCACCTGTGACTCAAATGTTGCAGAAAATAAATCTCTTATTTAGTTTTTTTTCTTTTTATCTTTTTGGGAAGTATTTTTTAGGATTAAACACAGTGATATTCTATCACTAAACTACATTCATAGACCTTTCAATGTTTATACTTTTTTTGAGACAGTTTATTACAACAACGCTAAAATTTATTTCAACCTGGCATTCCACTGCCGTAGATTCCCAATTATATGGAATTACATTTATATATCATTGCACATGACCTGTTTTTGTTTACATTGTGACTTCCAAATATTTTCCAAAATGACTATGATGATTTAGTTTAACATATTTTAAATAGAAAAATCTCAATGAAAATAATAGCTCACACAATAAAGAGTATAATCTACTCAAACAAACCAAAAGTTGAGAGTTGGAAATTTGATGTTGTTAATTATCTAAGCAATGCCCAATAACCTCTTGAACGATATTTATTAAACTAAATAAAAAATGTAAAAAATTGAAAAGAAATTCAGAAAAATAGGAACAGAAAAAGTAGAAATTATATACTAGAAATATTCATTTAAAAATGTCTCAGGCTGGGGATACATTTTAGATGGTAGATTGCTTGACTCACATGAAAAAGGCTGGGCTTGATTCCCAACCCCCCCACTCCTCCCCAAACACAGTCTCATGAATTAACAATTTGAGAAATAAAATATATCAAATGCTAAAATTAATTAAAAGATACAGGTAGTGTTGGACACAATCATGCATAACTTTAATCCCACCATCTTGGGAGGCTGAGACAGGAGGATCAGGAGTTCAAAGACTCAGGAATGATGAGGCACTAAGCACCTCAGTGAGAACCTGTCTCTAAGTGAAATACACAATACTGATGGTGTTGTAACTCAATGGTTGAGTGCCTCTGAGTTGAATTCTAAATAAATAAATAAATGAAAAAAGTTAATAAATTTATAATCAACTTTTAAAACTCTTCAAAAATAATTGACATCAAAAGATATAAAAAGAGAAATTTTATTTACTAAGATATTCTTTTATGATTAACAGTTGATTTCTTTGCAGAAGACGTCCAGAAAGGAATTGGGATATACAAGTATGTATGTTGAAAGAAAAAGAAAATATGAACCTACAATACTTTATCTACCAATACCATTTTTTTGAACTTTATGAAAAATACATCTTTAAAGATATGAAAATATTCAAAAATAGCTTTACTTCTTCACCAGCTGTAAGAGAAATAATCAGTGGAATATTTGCAATAAAATATTCTGCACAACAGAAATCATATAAAATTTGAAAGCTCTTGTGGAAAAGAAAAATATATACAAATACATATTTTATTACACTTTCATTGTTGTATGTAAAACATTTCATTCTACAATAGAATGTGGAAAACTAAAGCATAAAAATTATCATAAATATTTGCTAATTAGTATAAATTAGAAAAGCAGGTGTGACATCAATTACAACTCATGGCAACACATATAAAAAAACTGATTGTTTTAGAAAATCAATAAATTCAGATTAAAATGTAGTGCAAACTAAGTACTTTATTTTTTTCTTTAATTTTCCTTTAGTTATACATGACAGTAGAATGTATCTTCATATATCATACATTCACAAACTATAAAAATCTATTCTTTTGGTGATAAATTATGTGGAGTTACACTGTTTGTATATTCATTTAAGAATATAAGAATGTAATTTCCAATTTATTCTACTGTTTTTAGGCACTTAAATAATTACAAAGTAATGACAAAATAAACATCAAGGATAAAAAAATAGAAAAAAGTAAATTATCACCATAAAAATGTATGAGCTACGCATTAAAGCATATTTTAATAGTAGAAAAAAATATAAGAAATCAACAAAACTTGAAAACTATAGAAGTTTTTCCTCATCACTAATTTCAATATCAATAAACAATTTGGAAAAAAAAACTAATCAAAACACAATATAACCAACAAGATTAAACTTAAAAATATGTTAACTATGTCAGATTTAAATCTACAAAAATTCTTTTTAGATATAAGGTCACAAGAAGATTAAAAACAAAAGGATAAAACAAATATTACTTTCAAAATTGTTGATAATATTTATATAAATAAGAGACAAAGTAGAATATTATATAAAAATAAATATGCCAAATCCTTAGAATACAATCATATGGAATATATATATAACTCAAATAATGATTTTCATCTACAGAAAGAAAAGACAAAATTCAACATCATAGAAATCAAAAACATAATAATAGGAGACATTAATCCCCAATTAATGCAAAGAATAAAAAATAGAATTGCATTATTACCCAAGGAATAAAAAAAAACCCTTCAAATAACATTAAAAACCATTTTGGTTTACAGAGGCAATATTCTCTGTAGTCTCTGGAATATTATTCCAAAGAAATCAGGTTAAACGCACAAAACAATTACAATATTGAAGTTGCATTCTAACATAACATAAAAACACAGAAATCAAAAGCAAAAGTGATATTTAAAATTTATGAATATGAGTTTAAAACCAAATTCAGCAATTAAGCAAGGCCCTAAGCAACTTATCTAGACAATGTAACAAAATTATATATAAAACAGCTGCCAGCCAGGCATGATAATACACACTTTTAATTCAAGAAGCTTGGGAGTCTGAGACAGCAGGATTGTGAGCTCAAATCCAGCCTCATCAAAACAAGGTGGTAAGCAACTGAAGGAGACCATGTTTCTAAATAAAATACAAAATGGGGCATGGGATGTAGCTCAGTGGGCAAGTGCCCCTAAGGTCAATCCCCAGTACCCTTCCCAAAAAAGGGGTGTAGATGTGGCTCAGAGGGTAAACACTTCTGATACAGAAAAAAAGCCTAAAGCACCCAAAGAAATCTATGAAGTCCATGTAATACCAATCAAAAAATCAATATTATTTTTGCATGTACAAAATAAGTTATTTAAACAATTATATGGAATATTCTGTGTACATACATAACTACAAATATTAAAATAAAAAAATACTTCCCTATATAAATACAATAAAAGTTACAATATTTAATAGAGCATTTTAACTTGAGGTTAAATGAAGAAGACATGAGTAATAAAACTAACTTCACATCAATTAGCCCTCAACTTGATCGTCAAATAAAAATATATTTACAGATCTACTCTCATTAAAACAACATTCAATAGAGACCAATGTGGCAAACCAATCAAATTACATTTTACATGACTACATGTAGGCAATTTGGAATAAAATATGAAAACTTTTAAAATTTTACAAAGATAAGAAATTGTATAATATTTATAATAATCAACTTTTAAGATAGTATATTAAGTGAAATAGTAATACCAATTAAAAAAAAATACCAGGTAACTCTATGTATGAGAGAGATCTACTGTAGCCAAATATAGAAACCAAAAAGAATGTCATCAGGGATGAAAAGGTGAGACAAAGGATCACTTGTTTGGAGGAAAAAAAAACATACTTTTTATGTGACACACACATTCTAGAAAAAAAAAATCTTACAAAACAATTTATTTGAACACTACTGAGCAGTAAATTCAAAATATGTAAGACAGTAAGTTCAGAAAAGTTATACAGTGTACAGTTTTTATCAAAATTAAAAATTTGACAAATACATAAAAGATAAACAGAATTGGAAACATCTTTATGATACCTTTAAAATACTAAAGTCTTACTCCTAGACAAAAGAACAGATTCATATATAGAGAGATAATGAATATGCCATTAATTCTAGCAACTTGGAAGAAAGGCTGAGGCATGGAAATAGAATTTAAGCTTCAGCCACTTAACAAGAGTCTATTGTAAACTGAAAGTCAAAAGGGCATGATGATGTAGCTCAGTATTATAAGAGTTCAATCCACTGTGTGTGTGTGTGTGTGTGTGTGTGTGTGTGTATGTATAAATATATAAACTTAAATACATTATATAATTAAGAACAAGAACTGAGTATAAACAATGTACTATATAAAATCATATATAAAAAGGGTTAATATTTATACATGTAAAAAAAATCATAGAAAACTTGATTGAAAATTGGAACATGGTTCACGTGCAGTTTAACTTCAACTAATGTTTACCTAAAGTGATAAATCATCATAATTTCTGTTCAATTATAACATATAGATATAGAAATAAAAACAATATCACGGATGTGAAAAAACCTAATGAACAATACTAAAGTTCTCTATAGAGTGAAACTCAAAAAAAAAAAAAAAAAAAAACCAAAAGAATTAGAAAAATGTAACCCAAAAAATTCTGGATAATTGTATTACAATAGAAATATTTCTTTTTACTTTTTTTTTTTGTAGTGATAGGTGGACAGAATGCATTTATTATATCTGTTTATTTTTATGTAGTCCTAATCATCAAACACAGTACCGCACACATGTGAGGAAAGCCCTCTGCCAGTAAACTACAGCCCCGGCTCTGAAAATTCTTCTTTAAACCACATTGATCAGCTATACTTACATAACCATTAGGAGCAGGTATTATGAAATGCTGCTATTTATTACATGGCAGAAAAATAATAATAAAATACATGTGCAATGTCAAGCTGCTATGTCAATTCCCTGCTTGAAAATGCTCTTCACCAGAGTGTTATCAGCCTCAAATATGATCTCTGGCACACAGCACCTGAGAATAAAAGAACTCTCTTTATAGATAAGCACAATGTTTCACTGAGCCTAAAACTGTCTACATAACAGTAGGTTTATACAATGGACTTTCTTGAGAGCTACACAAAACTCCTAACATTGCACATTACAACTTAGTATATAACTGAGAAATAAGGTGCATAATGTTGCTAAGTTGGTAACCTGCCTAGTAATAAAATGAACAATATGTAGTAGTGATGCCAATGAATTAAATTAACCTATTGATATGAGGCAGCTCGGCCTTCTTGCCATTATCCCACCTTTCCTGCCTCTTGAATCTTTTTTTTTTTTAAACAATGCTTTGTGTATTTGAATGTAGGGAGATCACTGGAGAACAAAAAAGAGCTTAAATAATTCATATGCATGATAAACACAGAGCATGCAATGCTCTTTAATTATTGCAACAGAAATAAACCTAGGCTTGAAAAAATTAATTTTTGTGTCAGATTTTAGCTTATCAATTAACATTTTTAAATGTGAATTCCTCTTTGACATTTGAACCTCTTATGTGTACTCTTTGCTTCATTGATTTCTACCCACTTTGATATATGTCTGCTGTCAATTTTCTCTTAAAATTTCAAGGTTATTTCTTTGGGGGAAGGAAAGGTGACCAAGGATAACTTACAGAGAGCAAGATGTTTTTGATGGAAAATGGAGTATGTCACATTTTGTTATTTTCTTCATAACTACAGAAGGCTTTTTAATATTTTCCTCCATATAAAAAAATAAAGAGAAAATACCCTTAAGATTCTACACAATTATTTTCCAAATCATTTTTTCGGACAAAAACACTAAAATACTTTGAAACCATTTTTATTCTCTACATTGTGAGCACTAATTAGAAATGATGTTAAAGATAAAGAAAAATATTTAACACTTTCTTTTCTACAAAAACAAATGCCCAATCTTTGTCCTAAAAAACAAGAAACTAAAACGTTTTCATGCAAAATAGAAGCTGGCATAAGATACACTATACAGTTAAAAAATTAAATATTGGTTTTGAATTAGAAGTTCTGAATAAAATTTAGGCTCACCAATAAAGAGTAGGTGTCTACAGATCTCTAACATCACATCTCCATATAAAGTCTTCTGAGAAGGGTCCAGGCATTTCCATTCCTCTTCTGCAAAATCAATGACCACATCCCTTAATGTCAATGGTTCCTGAAGTAAAAATGAATAAATACACATCACATAAACCATATGATTCATGACAAAGTATTTAACTTCACAAAAATTTTAATGAGTTAAAAGAGAAGGTTTTCACATATGGTAGTGATGTCAACCGTTCAATAAGATACTTTTTTTATGGTGCTGGGGATTGAACCCAGGGCCTTGTGCATAAAATGGAAGCACTCTACCAACTGAGCTATAACCCCAGTGCCAATAATTTGTTATAAGCAGTAAAATTGGTGGATAAATTTGGTATAATGAAACCCAGGGAGCAGTGCATGAGAAGCAAAACACTGAAGCAAAAAAGTGGAGAAAATCCAACATAATTTCAAAGGATAAATAATAGTTGCAATTAGTTATTGAATATTCAAAAGAAGCACAACAAACAAAGCAATGATACTTGAAACATACATAGAAAAAACATAAGTAATAACTATACTTATACAACAGTGGTCACCTTAGCGTGTTGAAGACATAAGAGATCATTAAAGACACACCAAAACTTTCAACAGTCCACATATTTATTTGAATGGTTATCTCCAAAGTTGTCTATCTTCTCATTATTTAAACATACCATAAATCTATACTATATTTAAAAAAAATTATTTTTACTTCTGCAGACCACAATATCACAACTCACTTCTAAAACAATAAAATTTTTAACTATCAAACTATTACAAAACACTTAGGTACTTGGGTCAACTTGAACTACATGGAACAAAGTTATATAACAAAAAATAAAAATAAAAAAAAACACATTAAGTGAACAGACTGTTAATCTCTCAGTTCATAAGGAAACTGACACATCAGGTTTAAAATTCCCAGATTTGTAAAACCACTCTCACTGTAAAACTGTATCCTCACCTGGCTCATTTCAAAGTAGAAAGTGAGAGAATACTAAGCAGTTAAGAACAAAAATTCTGAAAGGTGCTGGCACCCTAAATGCCTCCCTGACTACATAGAAATACATCTTTTTCCAGAGTCTCACTTATCACTAGTGAACCAACACATACATGAAGTTAGTTTAACATTCTGTGTGATGTCTTTCTTCTAAAAAAGCATTATTTTTTTTTTAATTAGAGATTTAACCCAGGAGCTCTCAACCCCTGAAATGCATTTCAAGAAGTTTTTATTTTTTTTTAATTGTGATAAATGGGCTTACAAAGTTGCTTAGGGTCTCTATATTACTGAGATTGGACTCAAATTTACTTTCTTCCTATCTCATTTTTTCACATCACTGTGATTACAGGTGTGTTCCATGACTCCTGACTCTGCAACCACTTTTGATACCAAATGTGTGAAAAACAACCAATATTTCAACAATTAATAGTCTCATAATTCAATTCTGATAACATCTAGTACATATCCCACAAGGCTGGTGTTATGCCTATAAAATTTTCTTAAATGAAGTGCCAGTTTCAAGTCCCAGAATAGAATAATATTTATATTTATGATTCATTTCCTATAAATTAGGGGTCTCTACATCTACACAAACAAGTTACTTATTCTGATAAAAAAGAACACACTTATGTATACCCGCTTCTTATAAATTATATAAATAGGGAAGTTGACAATTGAAACCTTGCATATAATATAAAAAATGACAGAGGAAAATGGGACACCTTATAGGCCATTTTAGGAAATAACTGGTTGAAGATATTACCTCCCATTTTTCTGTTCTACTACAGAAGAGCTCCCTTCCCAATATGATTTAGAAGATCCTCACTATTTAAAATATGATGGTTTAGAAACTCAATCAGAATAGTCATATTGTTGTCCATAAAAAAAAATTAATTGAACACTTTTATATTCAGGGGTAACAACAAAATATTTGTTTAAAAAAAAGTGAAACTTAAGTCTCTCCTTTATGTGAAACCCTTAGAATATTAAGCCATCTCATGTCAGCCCAAAACAAATACACACAATTTTCTTAAAACTCCTAAGTATTTGTTGGCTTCAGGGTAAAGGAATCTTCATCTGGAATTTTGATTTATTTTTTGGTAAGGGGTCATTCTACAACTAAGATATATTCTAGGCATTTTATTTATTTATTTATTTTTTATTTTTTGATACAGTATCTCACTAAGTTGCTACACTAAGCTTCAGGTTTGATCTTTCTTTCTCAACCTCCAGGTTGTTGTGATTACTGGCATGGCCTAATGTGCCCAGAATTTTATAAATTTTCTAACCTCCTTTTGTCCATTTTACTTTCACCTTACTTATTTGCTAATTTTCTATTAAAAAAAAAAAAACCTTGACAGCCTAAGATTTTGGATGCATTCATATCTTATGTTTGATGAATTCGAAGTACTGCAATGTAGATTTAGAAAAAGAAAAGCTGCTTATTGCCTATCTCTGAATTTTTCTAACCTGACATTCTAGAAATAGCTCCACAGCAAGAAAAATTATAGCCATAGATACAACTAAGATCTTACTTAACCTTCAATGATGTTCTTTTACAGGCTCAAAAAATTACCATAGTTTGAATACAATTTGATTTGAAATTTAACTCTAACTTTTCTCTTTGGAAACTTTTTTTTAAACCTTTCAAATATTAGTGACAAATAACATTTTATATGTAATAAAAATATCAGAATAAGTGAGAGATGCTCAATTCATATAAAATTTATTTAAATATTTAGTGACCACCCCAAACATGAAGCACTACATTATATCTTCCAATTGGCATATTGGGAGTTTTTCCTTGAAGACATCTGCACAAACACAGTAGGATTTTTTTTTTCTAAATCCTTGCTACAGTTTATTCTCCTTTCAAATTTTGGCACATTATAAAAAATCTTCCCTAGGTGAGTAAGAAAATGGAAGTAAAAAATCATATTTGCCTTTTTTTTCAGTTACAAAATCAATGTATCTGAGCAGCAATGTATTTCTGTGGAGCTGAACCTAACATTTGGGGAAAATAATACTAGTATTCCAATATTTGATGTTTACATGAATCCTATAAAAGATATCTCTACAATCTCTAGAGTATCTAGAGTATTCATCTAGTTAAACAAGGTGCCCCATTCCCTGACCACAAAGTAGTCTGTATGAAAAGAGGATTACACCCAGGTTGGTATTCTCTAGGTAATTCAACATGGGAGCTGTGGGCACCTTGGGTTAGCTTCATGTAATTTTTACACCATGGACACTCAAAGACATGGCAGACACTTAAGAGACATCATACTCTAAAGTTTCTTAAGGGGACCCCAAACTTGCTATCTATGCTTATGAAATACAAATAAACAAAAGGTTCAAAGATGTTTTTAATTTTAATACTAAAGATTAAACTCAGCAGTGTCTACACACTGAGAGACTTCCCCCTTCCCTTTTTATTTTTTATTCTCAATATATTGATCCTCTTGCTTCAGCCTCCTAAAATGCTGAGACTATGAACATGCATCTTCACACACAGAATTAGGTACAAATACTCTTTAAAGTGTTTCATGTTATAACTCCATGTTCCTTTCATGTAAAAGTACAACCATACACATGCACATACACACTCGATTCACTTTTAAAAATTCCATCCGAAACCAAGGAAAAGATGAATTAAAACTATGTGCTATTTGAAATGTTCCAGGAACCATACTTCATAATATAGTGAATTATCTGAGAAAAGATGACATTTAGGAAAATCATGCTTACCACACATTTGGAAAATGCACTTTAAAAAGTGGGTGCCACCTGGTAAGAAAAGAGAAACTGAAAATTCCTTGGACCACAGCTCCTCCCAAATATGAATTATTTACATGAGTCAAAATTCTCATGTCCTGATCCTGTCTATAACATCCACTCTAAAGGGGTGTAGGCAAGAAAACACAGTTACTTTCAGGCCAGGAAGAGGTCACCAATCTGGAACAGGACAAAAAAGTAGAATCCTCACAGTCAACCCCATTCTTAGGGCCAGAGGTGGCAGTATATAGAGCTTTATCAAATTTATAGTAGAGTTAAAAGATTAAAAAGGTGACGTCAGGAAAGCCTAGGTTCTCACAATTAGTTTGGACTACTTTTACTCAACCCCTTTCTTCTGCTTCATAATGTCGAGCCCTGCAGACTTATCATTTTTAAAAATACTCGAGGGCCTGTTGTGGTGGCTCTGGTAGACTGCTTGCGTAGCATGCATGTGGCAATGGGTTCGATCCTCGGCCCCACATAAAAACAAATTAATGTATCCACCTACAACTAAAGATACATAAATAAATAAATATTTTTTTTTAAAAAAAATACCCTGAGAGTCAGAGGGAAAAGGCTTGTGACAGACACACCCAGGCATCACAAAACCTGGAGATGGATCAAGAGATCTGCCTGAGACACAGATGAATTTTCTGCCAGATTTTGAAGCCTACCCTTTATTATTTGGTTGTTGCTCTGATTCAATAATTATTACCCCCAATCACTTCTGATTGAATAATTTTTACCTGAATAGAGAAAATAACAACATCAGACTCCTCTGCCTCTGAGTGCCAGGTGAAACTATTTCAACTAAGGCTTTAGGACCCCCAAAATAATGAACTATTAATTATATTTCCTCTCAGACAAAGCCTTTTATGTACTAGAAGACCTGGCCATAGAATGGGACATAAATATTTAATGTTGAATATAAGGTCATATCAATTACGATGAACAATAATACCAATAATAGATTGACAAATGCAAATAATATAGTGAGAATTATTTTACATATTTGGGTTTCAAAACCTTCATACTCTGGCTAAATGAGGCTTGTTTGGTTGTTTGGTTGGTTGGTTCCAGGGATAGACCGAGTGATGCATCACCGAGGATATCTCCAGTTGTTTTCACTTTTTCATTTTTTTTCCCCAAAAACTCACTAAGTCTTTGAGGCTGACCCTAAGCTTGTGATTAACTTTCGTTAGTTTTCTGAATCACCAGCATTACAAGTATGCACTCATCTCTTGTTCAGGAATTTTGATGCAGCTAGAGTTTAGAAAAAGTAGATAATCTTCTATAGAATCATACATAGTTTAAAAAATAAAATGATAAATATGTATAACTGAGCTTTTAGATTTCATAAGTAAAACAAATAAATAATTATAATAATAAATGTCTATAAATTCTTATAATTTATGTTACAACAAATAATTTGTACTATACAATAATTTAAGATATAAAATAATTTAAAATTTTATTACATAAAATTATGATTATAATTTCTAGGAAAATTATTTATATTTTAATCCAATATTATTCATAACTTTATTATTCTAATGGAGAAACAAGGAAAATTGTTAGCTAACTACATGTGTTTTTCATTAAACTTTCAAATCTCACACTTCTTTCCACTTCTAATACTTCTCAAGGTAGACCAGCCATATTCCAAGAACTCATTAGCCACATATGGCAAATGGCTGCGACATCAAAAGTATATATTAAGTGCTGTGGTTTCCTACACTGCAAAAAATTTTAATGACTGAAACCCTCCTTTCTTATCAAAGTTGAGAAAACATGTTTTCCTTAACAATATTTCTCCTTTAAACCAAATGAAAAAGAAATAATATTTTTAGACCCAGGAGGCTACTATGAGAGTTGCCTAAAGCCAGCCATTCTTTCAAACTTATAACTGTTATAGTAACTTTTCATATATTAAAGAACAAACAACTAATGATGCAAATCCAGGGGGAAGTGTCCTTATATATCTTCATGTCTGTATATACTTTTTAGTTGTGAACAAAAAGATTATATATTTTTTTTTTAATTTTTCCATTGGGCCTTCATCCTAGTGATCCAGCTATGGTTGTCTGGCTTATCTTTTGTTGTAGAGTATGCTGTCATTAAAGTACTAATAACATTTTCATGTCTATATGCATTTTGGCATTACTCAAAATTATTTTACAGATCTTTTAACATTAAATCAAGAAAAATAAATTCAGTGCTTCTTCCATGCCTAAATCTATGCAGTTAATTTGAAATTATTATGTTTTGAATTCTGGCTTCCTGTTTCTATTAAATGTATTTTAAGCTATCAAGTATTACAAACTACCAGAAAACTTACTAATTCATGATTCAAATGAACAGTTTTTGAGTAGGCCAAAATTATATTGATTTATCTGAGCTATTCTGTTTCCAGCAGAAATTTTACATGTGTATGTTCCACTATTTGACATGGTTACCCTGTTCCTGGAAGAGAGATGACTGTCCATTTTGGTCTTTTCATTCTCATCCACGTGGTCTCTTCTCTTTTATAATCCTAATATGAGCTTCTTTTTCTTCTTCTTAAGATGATGAAGTTTACAAAGATAAAAACTGGAAAAATTCAACATACTTTAGGTCTAAGCAAAATACCAGTAGGTTTCCATATTTACCCTCTTCTACTGCATGTAATATAATAGCCATACTTTTTATTCAAATATTGGCAAAGATATACTACCTCTTGATAAGGAGAGCTATAACAGAGAATTGCCAATTTGTTGGGATACAGTGAAGTATATGGAACTGGAGATATTTTTGCATTGTATACTCTTTTTTTTTCTTTTCTTTTAGAGAATATTTGTATGTCTATTGTAAATTAATACAATTTTACAATACCACAGATAGTAAGAGGCTATTCAGGTTTTGAACTCAGAATCACAACTGTCTGTCTCAAAAACTCAAAGATTTTTTTAGATTATATAATCATGCTACATTTCTATGGCTCTTAATATAGTTCAATTGATAATGCTTGCATTGAATGCGAAAGACCCTGGGATAAATTCCAAACTAAATAAAACTTTTTGAGGATTCTATGAACTAAAAAATTACACCTCTGCTATAGAAGCACATTCTTTAGCTTCACATATTTAACTACTTTTTACTATTCAAATACTTTCAAGAACACTCAAGTATTTTTTTAATAGGGTATAACTTGGGTAAATCAATTTGGACTGTGCTTTGAAAATTAAGCTAAATGATTCATTTTTATTTCTCAACATGAGATAATAGTAAAAATGTGCATAACATACAGTATATATTCAACGTAGTTTATTTATTTATTTTTTATTTTTTGGTATTCGTAGTCTATTGTAATTTTGAACCTAGTCTAAACCTAAACATTCTTTTTATGAAATAGCTTCTTGATATGAAAGCAAGGGAACAAGATAGATCTACTGAAAAAAATACTTTCTCACCAAACAGTTTGTGTAAATACCTGAAAATTTAAGAAAATCATCTTAAAATAAATAAAATCACCTTTTATTATTGTCAACATGGCAAATCTGTTTACTATAAACCCCCACATGAAAGGGTGAAGTGGACAAATCCAAACAGCACACAAGGGAAACACAGAGACTTAAAGCATTTTTAACTGGAAACCAGTGGTTTCCAATTCTGTGTACAGGTACTTGAAGGGCTCTTTAATTTTAAAAAGAAAAAAAATGCATTAAAATAATATAATTCATAACCCGGGATTTCATATGCCTGGAGAAAAACCTAGAAAGATTGGGAAAAAATTACCATGTATAGTAAAACTAAAAAACACTACTTTAAATTAACATCTTTTAAAAAATGAGTTTCAAAGACACATAAGATATATGCGAATGAATTTAGCTAAACAATTTTTCAGTTTTTTGTTTTGTTCTGTTTTTAGCTATGAAAAGTACTTGTGATAATCAACTAACAAATAGAAAAAAATTGTATTTTAAATAAAAATTCTGGAGATTCTTGTTAATATGGTACTGGTATTACAGCTTTACGTTTGAAGTGAGTAAGCACATTATGGCAGGAACACATGGCATAAAATTGCACCAGGTGTCAACAATTTTTTCCAAATACATACACTACAAAGAACTAAAAAATTCCCAATAGGCGTTACCTTCTAATGTTTTGACTAAATAAAAACACCTTAGGAACAGACCCCTAATACATGGACCATTATGAGGCAGTTATTTAAACCAAAGAACCTGTATTGTATTATTAATGTCCTTTGCATACACTGATCTTTGATAGTCATTTTTTCCCATTCAACTCAGTTAAAAATTACTGGTAATTCACCAGGCACAGGACACAGTTATAAGTGTCTTGATCATGAAACACATCATTTTATCAAAGAATTTAATAGGAGACAATTATTAAAGAAAATTTCTTAAGCCATGGGTTGTGTTGCATGCCAATAATTCTACAATGAAGGTGTCTGGTACTGGTGGATTGCAAGTTCAATGACAGGCTTGGGAACATAGCAAGGTGTCATTTATGGATGTACTTTAAATTGTTCATTTAAACATTCAAGAACATTTGAGTTATCTCTTATATTGGACCATTAGGAATAGTGGGGCCATCAATAATTTTAAATAAATAATTATTCCATTCAGCTTATTCTTTCCTAGTATTTCAATGACACTATATTTTATTTTTACTGTTTGCTATGAAAATCATAATTTCCATTTTATCATTTCAACGTAATTAGAGTAAATATTATATCTGTTTACTAAATACAAACTAAAAACCTTACCACAGACTGTTTAATTTTCTTGAACCTTTTGTGCAATTACTATAAACATTAATGTACACATTGTATATCCCAAAATACACCATATAATTTTTGTTCCAAAAAATGATAGATTATTATAAAACAAAGAGAAACAAGTATCAATCATAAGACTAATAATGTATGCTATCCATGGTGGTACACACCTATAATTCCAGTGACTTGAAAGGATGAGGCAGGAAGATCAAAAGGACAAATATTGCCTCTGTTACTTAGCAAGGCTCTAAGTCATTCAGCAAAACGCTATCTCTAATAAAAATATTAAAAAGGTGTGGGAGCTCGAGATACAGCTCAGTGCTTAAGTATACCTAGGTTCAATCAATGGGACCAAAATAAAGATTTCTAATATATTATAAAACTTAGGCTGTACGGTAAAACTAACAGGATATATTATTCTTTTTACTGATTTTTTTTATGTTCTACAAGATACTTTGCTCTCAGCTTTCTAAAGTTTTTAGGAAAGTGAATTCAAGAATTCCAAAGTCACTAAACACTACACAATTAGGAATATAGAGATCCTTTAATACCCCTGGTGAAAACTCTAAAACACATTAGAGATGAAAAACAGTTCTATTTGACCATTGTTAATTTAAGTCTTCACTCTCAAAATTGTATCTACACAATGAAAACACACTTTAGATAACATTCAGACAGAAATTAACCACATAATACACATTAATCAGAAGCCCAAGTGCATTTGCTTTGTTGACTTTTTCATTTTCTCTAAAGAATCTTATTTTTACACACTTCATTTATGAGGACCTTGAAAATATCTACTTTTTAAGTTCTGTCATTACTCATTTGAGGAAAGAACAAAATTAATATAGCAAGAGATAAAAAGATCTTACTTTACCATATTAAAAACATTGGTGAGCATCCCACAAACCTACAATTCAGAAACAAACAAACAAACAAAAAAGACCACTAAAGAGACACAAATACATCCACTCAGAGAAAGAAGTGAAAGAAACATGAAACAGTAAATTTCCTGTTCTCAATTAAGTAGATGACAAAAGCAATAAAGAATTCCTCCAATCTTTAAAACTAAAAACAAATATTTTCAAAAAGTTTGTCAGAATCAGCCCTACACATGAACACTGCAAAATATAAAATATACTCAAAAGTATTTTATAACAAAATACTTTATAAAGAATAAGTAATGAGAAGTTATATAAAATATAGAATACTTCCTAAAGTCACATCTACAGTAAGCAGAAGTTAAGAAATTAAAGGAAAAAAGTTTAAATACTGAAAAATTTGAAGAATTTTCTTTACCAAGCTGCTGTTTCTGTTTCTGAAAATATGATTGGCAGCTTTCAATTATAATTTGCAAATATATGCACAACCTGAACAACAACTATTTATATTTGATACTTACCACTTTAGCATAATTCTGTTTGGTCACATCATCAATTAAACTTGCAAAAAATCCCTAGATTCTCATTGCTACAAAAGGAAATAATCACAAATATAACAGTTTAAAATAATAGAAAGTCATTCTTTTATAGACATGGATGTTTTTATTATCACAACAGAGAATTAATATCAAAGTATTAGCAAAGTCACACTCTTTCCACAAACTCTGGAAGAGAATAATTTTAGGTTCTAATGGCTATTGGTCTCTTTTCTGTGGTTACATGTTTCCCTTCTTTATGTAGTGATGCAGCCTTCAAAAGAGTAAAGAGAGACAAACTCTCTGTATCTATATCTATCTATCTATCTATCTATCTATCTATCTATCTATCTATCTAAACATTTGTAACCACAGAAAAGAGACCAGTAGCCATTAGAATCTAAAATGATTTTAGATAGATAGATATACATATGGATAGATATAGAAATAGATAATAGAGTGTGAGAGAGAGCACATGGTGCTGTCACAGTAAGTTATGACATTCAAACTTCATAGAATCTGAGAACTGTAGAAATATAGAATGCAGAGGCTGCATTGAGTTAGTTTATTCTTGCAGAGAATAATTGAAAGAATCACACAAAAGGATATTTTATGCACAGTGGATGAAAAAAGAGAGGGAACACAGAGCCAGGAGAATGTAGCAAAAACAGGTTAATTATTCACAAAAGTGAGTGTAATTGGTGAAAAATGTGACATTATACACTGTCTCTAGATGCAGAGCAGAGGACAGCACCATGTCCAGAATGCCGGTCTTATTTGTTTTTTCTTGGAACCCTGGAAACTCTCTCAATCCCATGGGGCATTGAATTATTCCAACTAATACTCTATTTATACTTTCTGTCTGTCCTTGGTCATCCTCTTACAATAAGCATGCATGATACTTATTTGAAAACTGGTAAAGGAAGAACTACATCAGTGAGTTCTTTTACTTAATTTTAAAAAATTTCCCCCGTATATTTCCATGGATTTATGAACCTAAATGGCATTTTTTAATATTTTAGAATGAGGAACACTCAGTGATCAAAGCTAAAATATAAATTGGGAGAAAATACTTGCAAAGTACATATGTAGCAAAAAAATGATATGACAGAATGAAAGTGGAGTTATATTTGTGAATAAAAAAAAGACATACCAAAAGAGTATGTTACAGGAAAAAAAATTTATAAATCCACTTAATAAAAGAAGAAATATTCAACCATCACATAAATTTTTTTTAAAAAAAAAAGAGTATAAATCACTACAACTGAGACAAGTTCACACTAAAGCAAATTCACTATTGCATACCAATCAGGAAGGAAAACATGAAAAAGAAGGGGAAAAAGAGATTGAAATTACAAACATGCTAATTTATTAGAATTGTCAAATCCTTTTCTTTGCCATGCAAAAATTAGAGCCTTGTTGAAAAATTTATTTGGTACTGCCTAAATAGGTAAACATTAATGAGTCATCAGTTCTATTCTTGGGCAACAAAATATTCTGAATGTTTAAACAGGTAATTGCCACTGCAGTTTTCATCATGAAAATAGACTGCATCTGCCATGACCTTCTACATTCCAGATTCCCTAACTCAAGGCCCTGGTTACCAAGATTCCCATAAGCCTATGCCCAGTACAACAACAATGTCAGAGTAAAGCATAAGGAATTTGGCATAGTTGAGAATCAAGGATCTGAACCTAGACACAATGGAAGAAAATGCAAACTAGAGAGAGTATAAGAAAAAGTTGTGAGTGAGTAAAAAAATGGATCTGAGGAGGAAGAAGAAACTGTGAACTGTGTATTAGATGAGAAAAACCTTCATCCCAAGTGAGAGAAAACAAGACATATTGTGGCAGCATAATATTTACCCCAGTGGCCTTATATTTAGAAATTCCTAAAAACTAGAACTTAAAGGTATAACAGTGTAATCAAACAAGTATGCAACACATCTGGCCTCCTGCCCCTACCAGAGATGTCACACTCTTTTTTTTAAAGACTACTAATTTCTTCCTCTCCAGGCACTGCTCATCCAACTTAAATCTGTTGTTGCTCCACTTCTGGGCCTGATCCATTTAAGCTCCCTCAGATATTCTCCAGTAACTCATACCGATTTTTTTTTCTTTAAACAATCCCACCAAATTCTTATACTCTTGTAATGTCTCATACCTGAACTCTTAATGCACTATCCCTGAAATTTTGAGCTACCCCTCTTTTATTCTGACTCCTTAATCACCCTCCAATTAGTTCCACCAACAAAGCTTTAAGCATATTTGGTGTAAGATTGTGTTTCCTACACAATGCATTACATATTTTAGTCATTTTTATATAATTAAATAAATAAATAGTCTCACTCCTGTATATATTAATTATTTTAAAGAATAATACATTAAAAAAAGTTGGAATGGAAAAGATGAAGTTAACACTAGGGTGACTGGAGGGTATATTAAAAGCAATAGGAAATGAAGCTTTTCTCTGTAGCATCATTAATGTTCTATTTATTAATAGAAATAGTAGTTCCATAGTAGGTTCCACTTTTAATAATTCATTGATCTGTAGAGTTTTGGTTGCATCATTAAATAAGATCAAATTATTTCACAAAAGGTGGTGGAAAAGAGACTAAAAAAAGGGCACTAGAAAATACTTTGGGGTAATGAATGAATTAATTCATTAATTAATTCACTCATTATTGAGTTGAAATGTGGTAAAGTGCTTGCCTCACATGCATAAGTCCCTGGATTCTATTACCAGGACCAAAGAAAAAAATTTGTAAACTTTTTGAAAATTTGTTAATTTGTAAATGTTTTTGGAAATTAGAAACATTTTGAAAAATATGTCTGAGTTATGGTTAAAAAGTAATTACACTATTAAATTATGAATTAAATATAAAACTAAGAATTCATTAGCTGTATATCAGTCTCAATATTTTGGGAAAGGATATTTTTATAGGTAGAGAGTAGAGAAAAAATACTAACAAAGAAGTAATATTTAAAGATATTAACAGTGAATATAGCATAGAAATTAGCAGTAATTCCAAAAGTTGCATTGAGAATACAACTAAAATTAAAAGAATTCTGGTAAATTTTACAAGTAAAATTTTATGTATTAGTAAAATTTTAAAGTATTATTTATGTATTATATACTTTTAAAATGTATGGTGTGTATAATGATGCCTCATTTAATGATGCGGATGCATTCTGGAAAATGCACCATAAGATGATTTTGTTATTTTGCTCTTGATGCAGGGTACTTACATAATTCTAGATGATATACACCACTATATACCTAGGTTATTATTTAGCAATTAGAGTACATAAAACATTGTGCCACACATGACTGTAGGATTTAAAATGAGCTACATATTTAACTCATTATTCTGTATAATTACATAAATAAATCATAAATATAGATATCATAATGAGGTGAAAAATTAGCCCTGTGGAACTAAAGATATAATATTTAAAAAGACTCTTGCAATTTACACAATGATAACACACAGAAATTGAACTACAATAAAGCAGAAAAAATGACGTTTCCAAAGAAATTTGCATAAAAATGGAGTATCTGAATAAAAAAAATGCCATTGTATCATTTCTTGGTATGACTTAATAAAGCATTCACAGGTAAAAATAATAATAATAATTTAATATAAAAGAAAAATATAAAATATGCAAAGTTTTTATAAGAAAGAAATTTATACAGTATATCTTGTGGTGGTGACTGTAAAACCAGCTATTTAGAAGGAAAATGAAGAAAAATTTCAAAATCAAAATTAGCTTAAGCATCTTAGTGAGATGCTTACTCAAAATAAACTTGACATACGACTGTCAATGTGCCTGAGTAATATGGTACACCTTTCTTTTATTATCTAAAATAATAAAATAATAATATTAACAGACATAGGTATGGTTGTTTGTTTCCAAAGTTAAATGTTACCTTTATAGCAAAACAGATTGTCACATTCATAGAACTAAGAATACAGAAAAAATGATACTTATCTATGTTCATGCAGGGGCATCCATGGGCTTAAAACCCTGAGATAGGGACAGAGAAGTTAAAATACAAATAATTCGGTTTATGCATTTATGGGTGTTCAGCACACAAAGAGCTCCAGTCTCGAGCTTGTCTGTCTAAAAATTTTATGACAGCCAACTTTTCCCAGCAGGAAATTTTTTCTTCACTGACTGATGTAATCTCTTAACATCTTCCATTCAATGGAAGAAAAAGTCCAGAGTTCTGAATTTGAGGTCCTGCTTATCAGACATATAGAAAGCACAGGAGAAAAAAGCAACTCAGTCAATCACCTATATACCAGCAACACTTTTATGCAGAGAAAAAAAATACATCTGGATTTGGGATTCTCTCTTGATGATCATACCAATCAGTACCACAAAATCTGAAGAGATCCCATGCATCCAGAACAAAGCTGTCCACATATGCTCCAATTCATGGCTGAAGATACCATGATTGGATAGGACAGAATGTTCAGAATTTGAGCTGCTGATGTTTTTCCCACTGAATTGGCCAAAGGAGACTAAGAATGAACTTCTCTATATGATGATTCATTTTTGCATGAAGTCTGCTGGGCAGTTCCCATCTACTAAAACCACTTCCAGCCATAGGAATTGCTGTTTGAAATGTCTTTCAAAAAGAGTCTCCCTTTCCAGTATACAAATACAGTCTCAAAACCGTGCACAGTCATTATTGCCTGGCTTTCAGGGTGATTGCATTCTCTCCATAGATTATTTTTATTATCTGGGTAGAAGCACAATCTGGTTTTCCTGAGCATTGAGAAGGAAGTCTAGAAATGAATCTGAAAGAATGACAGCTCCAGAAATTAAAACTCAAGTAGATAGTGTAAGGCATACCTTTTGTACTTATCATATGTTGGATTGAACAATTATAACCCAAGAGCAACTGAATATAAACTGCTGCCCCTTAGTCTGAATCCACTGAGCCTACTATCCAAATGACAGGAGATGACACCACCTCCAGGAATGAATGAGGTCAGAAGGAGTCAAGATAGGCAGATTCTTGGGTACATTTACTTCACTTTTCTTTTAAGGTGATTAGAATTGTGTACAGATAACAGCTTCTTTAAAAGGCAAGTTTTTTCCAAAAGTGATGGAGTCTAGCAATGCAGTAGTATATTTAAATTAAGCCTTTTATATAGGATAATATCAATGTATGAATTATATGCATACTTATTGTAAATTATTGGAAACCATATAATGGGCAATAACTTTTTTGTATTTAACTTTTCTGATCTATTTTCTAAAAAGGCAGTTAGAACTCTCAACTGGGAAGTAACCCCCTAATGTCCAATACAAATAGTGTTAGGCACAGGTGTAGTTTTTAAGTATTTTAATATATACAATTAAAAACGACATAGTTGAAAATTATTTTAAACACAAAATTGAATATATCAAGAGTAGTATTATTATGTGACAAATATATAATTACTAATTAAAAAGATATATGTATTTAGAACTAAATTCTCACAACTCCCTCTATTTTAAGGCTCTAGAACATCTTAATTCATAGTGGTTACATTCAGTTTTGAGAATATGGCTACTCTGGCCTTGGCGAATCAAAGAGCCTGAGCCCCTTCATACTATGAAAGAGGTGGGAGAATACACTGTTTAATCAATACTTTTCCACAAAAACCAAATAGCAAAAGTGGCACTACTCTAAAAAAGAGAAGGAAGACAAAACAGTCAGGGTCCAAAAGAGAATGATGTTATTTCAATTTGATGCTGAACACAAACTTATTCCCATTTCAGATGTCAGGCAGCATAAAAGAGAATAGAGAGTTCCAAGAGTTGGATGTCTCATTTTGGTATATCTATTCACAGCCTTGACTCTAAAACTTAAATATATTAAAGACAAACATCTTATTTTGCAATTTAGCCTTTCACCTAATGCCTAGGATGTGATAATGTTTCCTCATTTGATATGAAGTACAATGAGAGTTTTAGCATCAATGTGATGTATACATGTCTGCATAAGCTAATAGCACCTCAATAATGGTCCGGACTTAAATTAGGGAAAAAGAAAAACAGTACCAATAAGGCAACTGCTGTTTTCCACAGAATTTTCTCAAAGTATGACAGAATCCTGGTTTCCAATTATAATTGATAGATGAGTCAGCCTAGAGATTATTAGATGATAATTAGTCTTCAATTAATTCATGCTGGCCTTATCTGATTTTTCATGGTAGAAACAGTTAGCTGATGACTGCTTAACTTCAGAGGGTAAGCTATCATCCTCACCAGAAGCACCTTAATTCTCTGCTTTGATAATTCCTCCTCTAATGTGGGCTTGTTATTTTGTACACAACAGGATTTGAAAAGCAAAATCAAAAGAAATAAAGACCTTTTGATTGTAGGTACCATACTATTCACTTTCATCTTTATTGGTTTCTATGAGCCACAATAAATTGAAAAAAAAAAGCCAGGCACAGTGGTGCATGACCAAAATCCAAGTAGCTTAGGAGACTGAAGCAGGAGGATTGTTAAAAAAAAGTTTAAACTGTGCCTCAGAAATGTCAAGGAACTAAAAAACTCAGTAAGACCCTGTCTAAAATAAAATACAAAATAGGGCTGGGGATGTGGCTCCGTAGCCTAGTGCTGCTGAGGGGGATGTGGCTCCATAGCCTAGTGCTGCTGAGGTCAATTTCTAGTACTCCATACCCCCACAAAAAAAAAGAAAGAAAAAGGAAGGAAGAAATAAAGGAAGGAAGGAAGAAAGAAAAGAAGGAAGAAAGGAAGGAAGGAGAAAAGAAAGAAGGAAAAAAAGAAAAGAAAGAATGAAGGAGATAGGGAGGAAAGAAAAGAAAGGAAAGAAATATTAGATCTTGGACTTGAAAACAGATTCTGCATTTTAACAGGTCAAGATGAAAAACACAATACATAGTTTATAAGTACAGAAAAGAAGAAATAATTGCTTATATCATGCACTCTATAGCATACTACCCTATTTTATACATGAAGCTTATATAATGATTTGAAGAAAATAAATGTGTTCAAGTATCCACAGCTATTAAGCAGACTAGGTAGAATTCAGAATCAACTATGCATGTGACTCTAAATCCCCCAAATTTCCACTAGACCACACACCACATTCAAATTCTCTTACTCTTTGAGGTTTGGAATAAAGACATACCAGAAAAACAGGATCTTTGTCCATATTATGTATATTACTGATGGAAATAATATACTCAAGAGTGTTCTTCTGAAGCTTCTAGAAAGGACTTGGAATAATTTTGAGTAATGGCTGAAGTCTCAATTTAGAAAATCAATAATCAACAATACATTTTCATGAAAATACTACAATGCATTTCACAGGAATGGTGATAAAATATTCTTTAGAAATTCTAGAAAGAATACTTCATCTGTTTCCCAAAAGTGCTAAAAATAAAAATTTGAAAACCCATAAAAGAGAGTGTAGCAGAACCCAGTGCTTCTAAATAAGATACCAAAGAATGCACTAGAACTCTCTGATGAGATTATTATCTGGGTCTTTTTGTATAAGAACATGAAGCTACATGGAACTTGTGTCAATACAAAATGATTTTTAAATGACATAAATTGGAAGTAAATTCCATGATTATGATATATATGCATTGATAGGATAACATCTTAAATTTAATTGCAAGAATAATTCTAAATATTTAATGAAAAGAAATCCAAATATTAGTTTTAGTTAAAAAATATGAATACAAATTAATGGAAAACAAATAATAATTTAAATAAAAATCAATTCTACAACACTCATGATGTAAGTGAAGCCACCCCTGTCACAAGAGTGGATCCTGGTATAGAGATGAAAATTCAGTGTCAGCTATTAACTAAAGAGGCCACATTTATCCTAAAGTTTTTTGATTACTAACACTTCTGTTAATAAGTGAGAATAATTTCCAATAATACAGGTGAAAAATATTGCATCACTGTGAAATACTTAAACTAACCAAGAATGGTAGCACAAACCTAATATTCCAGTGGCTCAAGAGGCTGAGATAGAAAAACAATAAGTTCAAAGATAGTATCAGGAACCTAGTGAGGCTCTAAACAACTTTGAGAAATTCTGTCTCTTAAAAAAAATAAAAAGGTAGGGCTGGGGATGTGGCTCAGGCGGTGGCGCGCTCGCCTGGTCGCCTGGCATGTGTGCGGCCTGGGTTCGATCCTCAGCACCACATACCAAGAAAGATGTTGTGTCCACCAAGAACTAAACTCTCTCTTTAAAAAAAATAAAATAAATAAATAAATAAAAAGGTATAGGAATGTGGATCAGTGGTGCAGTGCCCCTGGGTTCAACCCCAGGTACAAAACAAACAAAAAAAAATTTTTTTTGAAGTATTATGCTTCAATTTTTCTCACTAGTTGTTCTTTTTTATGTCTCATAAAATTAAGTAAAAATTATCTATTGTTACATAATATATCTTATTGACATTGATATATCCTATCACCTTAAGCATCATAATTATTTGAATATTCAGGTAGTACATATATGAACAAGATCGGACAATACAACAATGAAAAAAAAAACTGAAAGCCTATAAGTAAACTTCACACTTCTAGTCAATTTAATTTTGAAAATTTTGTTAGAAATATTAAGTGGAGAATAAGTAGTCTATGCCTTAAGCAAGATTGATATAAATGCATATTTATGTTTCAAGTTATGTTATTGGATTTTAGATGACATTATGTACAATATTTAATATGAAATGTATCTTACACAAGAATATGAGTTAAAATTATAAAACTTAAGAAAATAACAATTACATATTTCTAAATCAGATTTAACTGTTAGTTATGCTTCCAAAGTAAAAATAAGAAATAATAAATTGGACTTGAAACAATTTCTGTACAAAAAATCACCTCAACATGAAAATGAAGACATAATTATGAAGTTTTCCTTTTTGTTTTCAAAGAAGTATTTGTTCCAGTTTTTCACATTGGCTAGAGGGCAGTCAATCCTCCTTATTAAGAAGCTTATTGAGCCCACAGCCTATATATATATATATATATATATATATATATATATATATATATATATACACACACACACACACACACACACACACACACACACATACATATATATAATTTTTAGGATCTCACACTCCAATGCCAAAATTCACCCTTCATAATTACCCCACAATAAGAGACTCAACCATTGAAAGATGTTAAACATCCCAGAGACCCTCAAAATTTTTAAGCTGTTAAATCAATAATAAGTCCTAAGATCTAGATGACTTCATAGCACTTGACATGTACAAATTTCTGACACAGTTCTAATTTGTTTTTGTGAGACTGTTGAATAAACCACTGTGTGTTTATTTTCCACAGCGTTCTGTTGTTCCTTTTGCCTATCCAAATACAACTATTTTACATTTACATAAAAAAAAATTAACATTTGCAAAAAATACCCTAAAATGGATCAATATGGAAAAGAAAAATAGGTCATTATGCAGAAAATTGAAAATCTCATTCCTCTTTGATATAAAAGTAAAATTACCTTGGTGATGTTTTGGTACAATAAAGAATTGCTAGATGAACAAGCATTTACCTCTGAAATATACCAAAAGTAATTAGAAATGTGTTGACTGTCATTCATATAGGAATATTTATTGCTAGACTATTCATAAGAACCAAAATGTAAAATCAATGCAAAGTAAATAGATAAATGGAAACATGTAAATCCTTACAGTAGAATATTACTCAGCAATATTATCTTTCTGTTACTAGGAATTGAACTCTGGGCCTCACACAGGCTAGAAAAGCACTCTACCTCTGAGCTATTATCCCAGCAATATTGAGCAAGTATGTTTCACGAGAGCACTAAATGTTACAATAAATGTGTACATGGAAACCTTAAGCTAATTGAAAGTAAGCAGAAAAACTGTAATGAGTTTAACAATTAATATTATATGTAATTTCCTGAGCAAGTAAATTCAAGAATCAAAAACACATATTAGTCATTGCCAAGAGCTTTCTGAAAAAAAAAAAAAAGAAAAGAAAAATCTGCTAGTGGGCACTAATTTCTTTTCATCTAAAATAGTTTCTGAAACTAAATTTTGGAATGGTATACATGTGAATATGCTAAATGATAAAGAATTACATCCTGGAAATATTTATAAAGTTAATTTTATGTTCACATGTTCTTTGCAGGAATTAAAAGATAAATAATTTATGGAATGTATAAAGCAGTCAAAATTCTAGCCAGTAGAATAGAAAAATAAAAATGTAACTGATTATTTTTCAAAAAAGAAACTGAGTTTTCATTATGAGATCCCTTACATTTATGTGAATATACTGTGGCTTTTTTAATTTTCATTTTTACTTTATAATTTTTAGTAAGTATATAAGAAAACTATGTCTATACATCAACCACTATTGTAAAGTTGTCTTGTTTTTAATATTCTTATGTTAATAAATATTTATTTATTTATTTATTATTTTTGTGTGTGTGTGTGTGTGTGCATGCACTGATGGAGATCAAACCCAAGATCTTGCACAAGCATGGCAGGTGTTTCACTGTTTTGCCACAACCCATATACAAATGTATGTTTTTAATCATGGTGTTCTTTCTCTCTCTCTCTCTCTCTCTCTCTCTCTCTCTCTCTCTCTCTCTCTCTCTCTCTCCAAAACCCATGTACAAACATATATTTTTAATCTTGGTTGCCTATCTCTCTCTCTCTTTCTCTCTATCCTTTTTTCTCTCTCTCCATTTCTGTCTTTGTCTCTCTCTCTCTCTCTCTCTCTCTCTCTCTCTCTCTCTCTCTCTCTCTCCCTTAATTTCTAGATTTCTCTCACTCTCTCTGTTTTGAATTTTTAGAAACAGAGGGCACGTTGTGGTCATATACCAATGAATTACATCCCTAATCCTTTTGATTATTTTTTATAATGGCAGACAGTTTTTCTAAGTGTATTAGGCTGGCCTCCAATTTATAATCCTCCTGCCTCAGCCCTCAGTCTTGGGATTACAGGTATGTCTTGCAATATCTGTCTCTTTTTGAAAGGATATCTAATTCCAATTGTTAACTTTGTATTATAAACATTTCTTATTGCTAAAATTAACATTTATTATGTTCTAATGAACATTCTGCTAATAATCTATTGATTGTTGTTGCTGTTTTATGAGTGAATAAGTATTTTACATGATTAATTACTGTCTTCTAATACTTCACACATATGCTTTCTTGTATTGCCTATTTATTTTATATAGAATATAAACTTGATCTCCCTGCTGATTAGTGTTCTCAGTCTCACACACTCCTCAGTTCTCTGGGTTCCTCAGACTCCTCAATCCTGCTTTAAGTTAAGTGTCAGCAATCTTCTTATCTATGCTTGTGCATATGTTCTGGGTCTTATTCTAACATAGCAAGGCACAGGTCTGTGTTAAATCAAACAAAAATCATCTATATCTCATGGCCATGTTTTCAGACAGAAGAAACTATGCATAGGGACAGTCAGATTTATGAAAAAGGAGTCACAAGGCATTTACTAAAAGACAAAATGAAAACTGAAAAATAAGTTCCTGAGAATAAAGTTCCCTGATGTTATTTACACATATATGAGTAATACACAATTTATCATACATCTGTAAAACTGGCAATTTTGGAAGCTGAGGCCAGAGGATTACAAATATAAAGCCAGCTAAGCAAGGTCATTCTCTTTCCAATTGTGCTCTTTTAAAATCTAATAACTGTAGGGGGGCAGTGGAACACTATTGTAATTAAAGAAATGTTGAAGGTTGAGTCAGAAGGATTGCAAGTTGGAGTCTAACTTCAACAACTTAGTGATGTCCTATGCAACATAGAGAGACCATGTCTTAAAATTGAAAATACTCAGGCTGTGACTCATTGGTAAAGTGTAAATGGGGTCAATCACCAAAACCCCTAAAATAACTAATACCTGAAATTTATTAAAAATGAATTAATTTTCTAATAGTTCTTTAAATTACAAAATTAGCACTTAGTTCTTAGGTGAAAAAAAATCTGCACTAAACGTTGGTTAGCCTCAATTTTAATTTCTACTTGAAAGAGATAAATTAAATTTGCAAATGAAAGGTACATGATATATATTGTAAATAACTGAAGAATTATAATCCCCTGAGACCAGGATATATACATTACTTTTAGTTCATTATCCAGATTAATGAAGCCTAATTATTATAATAGTATGGGTTTAATAACCAGTGTGTATGTGTGTATATATATATATATATATATATATATATATATATATATATATACATGCTTTGTGGATGGACTTTTATTCATTTATTTATGTATATGTGATGCTGAGAATTGAACCCAGTACCTCACTTGCTCAGCAAACACCAGGCATGATGGTGTACATCTATAATTTTAGTAAGTTGTGATGGTGAGGCCAACCAATAAGAACAAGACTCCTTGTTATGATGGTGAATTTCTGTAATAAGAAGTAACTCAGAAGGCAAAAGCAGGTAATTCTCAAGGTTAAAGGCAACCACAGAAATTTAACAACAAAAAAAAGTTTTTGAACTAACTCAGTGGTTAAGTTTCTCTGGGTTTAATTACTGATACTAATGAAAGTACAAAACAAATTGGACAACATAAGCAGACATGATTTTGCTCAATCATAAAGCACTGCTAGATTTGATCCCCATTACAAAGAAAAATAAAAATAAGAAGAATAAAATAAAGAGCCACATATTTACTTATGTCAACTCCAGAATACAATTAAAAAATAACCAATTAATCAAATAATTAATTAATCAATCAGTGCCTTAGTTAAGTTGGTGGGCTTACAGAATTCAGAACAGAGCATTGCTCCTACATATTCACTAAGAGAAAACCTGGATTAAATGAAATTGAATGATAGTTTCTCCTCAGCCCATATGAGGGCTGATTTCCACTGGTGAATAACTAATGTGGCACTAAGTACATGCCAGACTAGAAGATACACATCCTGAGGCCTTTAAAAAAAAGTGTAAATTAGTAGAATTAAACCAGGATTTTTATACAAAGCCAAATGTGTATGTGTGTGTGTGTGGTGAATAAAAATATTAAACACTAACGTCTGAGACACTCTCTATTTTTCACATGTTTTTCTTTAGAAACCTCAAAATATGTGTCAAATAATATAAAGAAGAATACTTAGAATGCTTTCCACATAGTGTGAGTTTTTTTTTTAATTTTTGAGGTACTAGAGACATATTCTAAATATGCAGTTTTATACGTTGCTTTCAATATCCATTAAGAAAGTAGAAAATGTTTATTTTTATTGCCTTTTATACTTTTCTTTGTACCTTTATTTGTCTATTTTCTTGAGCTACATTTCTGGACCAGAAATTATAAATAGATTTTTTTTTCCTGTTCATTAGTTCTGCTGGGCAAAACGTTCATGTATATCATCATGCTTTCATGCTAAAGGTCTCTCAAAAGATCATATTTTAAAGAATGTACACTGAATAAATTATGAGCTGTTTCTAATGGACACATTGTGGTAACATATTAATTACTAAAACAACTCAAAATCGCCTATGAAGTTGGCACACTACTATGTTTTTTATAGGCTTATCAGATGTGATGATAACCTGAATAAATACAATTAAATGATTCTATTTTGAATGAATCTAAACTTTGTCTTTGGCTTACTGATCATAAAATGACAAATTTGAGTACAAACACTAAAATGTCTGTCTGAAACTAGCTACATTGGGGTCATATAAGATTGAAGAAATATAAGCTTATTTATTTTTAGTTACAAGATAGCTATAAAAATATTAAATGCTGAAAAAAATATTAAATTTTTGTAGTTACAAGATAGCTACAAAAATATTAAATTATATATTATGTTAGTACCAATAATATGACACTAACATGTATATATATATATATATATATTTAATTTAGTAAGTATAACAGAAAAATTAAAGAGAAAAATTACCCCCATAAAAAAATTACTACTACTATAATAGTTTAATATAATGAATGTAAATATATTTCTGTAAGTGCAATATAGTTGTATTTGCAAGTTTAAAATGACATCAAATTAAAACATACAAGATCTAGCTGGGTAAAATGGCTTAAGCCTATAATCCCAGTAGCTCTGGAGACTGAGGATGGAGGATTTCAATTTCAAAGCTATGCTCAGCAACAAGGCACTAAGCAAATCTGTGAGGCCCTGACACTGAATAAAATACAAAATAGGTCAGGGTAAGAGGCTCAGTACTCCAGTACCACTGAGTTTAGTTTCTAGTTATCCCCACCACCAGTCAGAGACTTTGATGGGAAACTTTGAAGAAATTAATATCAGTGAGGTAGAAAATTAGAGAATGGGACCATAAAATTAAACAAATTACATTCACTTGATGAAACAAATGATAGGAAACTAGCCAACAAATTGACCAAGTTTAAATTGAATAGGTTAAAAAGGTGAAAATGTAACAGCCAATCTCCAAAACATAAAATAAGAATGATCAGAATATATATAACAGTAGAAAACCTCGTTTTGTGAAAATCAGTGTTTTTAGTTCCAAATAATACAATGTATCCTTATTAGACTCATAAGAAAATAATAGTTAAGACAGAAGTTATCAGAAGTAACTAAAAGCAAAGAGAACATGTGAGTGTCTAACATGAAAAGAATAGTTTATTAAAGAACACCAATAAGATACATCACAAAGTAACTGGCATTTCTCCCTCTCCCTCTTCCTCTCCTAGTGCTAGGGATTGAACCCAGGAATTGTGCATGCAAGGCAAGCACTCTACCAACTGAGCTATACCCAGCCCTGGAAACTGGTACTGAAAAATGAATCACAAATACACTTACATACTATTCAGAAATTTAATGCTGCTTCTTCAACCTGTTTCTGACACTCTTAAAAGGCAGGGAGGATTCAATCATGTTTTATAGCAACTTTGTTCAATGTTCTCTTAATTACTACTTAATGCTGATCACATTATCATGATGGAAATTTGAATACATATATTTAATTTGCAGTAATTCCTGATTTTAGTATGGCTAAAAAAAGAATTAAGTCAATTATTGAAATGAAATTACCAGAAATTATTTTTATAATTATAGATTATTTAAATATAAGACTTTCACAGTGTGAGTGATGGTGAGTATATGAATTTTTATCAAAGTGATGAAATAGCCATACTTCCTATAAAAGTCTAAGAGAAAACTATTCCTTGCATTTTCTCAAATCTCGTAGCTTCTAGTATTCTTTAGCTTGTGACCACAAATTCTTCTCTTCTGAGTTGTTGTAGTACTCAAAACACAAAAGTTAGGCAAGCTTTCTCACAGGGAAGATGATAGTAACGTAGCAGGTAAATACCCTCAATTCCCACAGGGTCTGAGAACCATATTATATGATATGGAAGACCCTCCAATAGACTTACTATTCCAAACATTGTTTGCAAAGATAGAAAAAAGTCAGTTCATTGAACAAAATGAGTGAAGTGGGTTTGTGCCTCTGCAGATGAGAATAGTTGTAAAAGAGCAACAAAAGTAAGTTCAGAACTGGGCATTACAAGACATAGCTGACAAAATCCTGAAAACAAAACAAAACAAAACAAAAACAACAAAAATTCAGAAAGCACTTTACCCAGCTAAGCTTATTTGAGAGAATCAAATTCAGATGAACAGCAGAGGAAAGAGGCATATCCAAAGGGATATAACAGTATCTATTTTTATTAAATTTTATTATTATTCCCCACAATTATAGAGTTCTGTATCACCTCAATTACTACTTTCTTCATCTTTTATGTGTTATCATTACCTTGTACATCCAACTCATGTACACTGAATTTACCTCTGCATTTATGAGCTCATCATTTACCTTTTTCTCTGTTTAACTGTATATGTATGTTTATATTTTTATCCCACATTTCCAGGATTCTGCCATTAAAATTTCTTTGATTCCACCTCCATGAAATTCATTTTTGTCATTTCAGTTCAGTACATCTAAATGTTCTATTCCATGTAGTTGGGAATGATGGGGCTATTGAAGGTCTTTCTTAATTTACTAATTATCAACTAGAGTTAAAGATCAACCTTGGTGCGGCCAGAGGATTTAATTCTCATTCACCTTTCTTATACATAGTGTTTTATTTTTTATGCAAGCAGCAGTAACTGTATTTAAAAGGTGAGTAGAAGATTATAATATGGACATGGTGCTTTAGAGGTCCCCAAATCTCTAGGGTGGTGGTTCTGACACCACCTTACCAATGAAGCCTCTTGATTGCATTCCACATCGGACACTGGTACTATGCTTCCACTGAAAGTGATTCATTAGTTATGAATATTGTTCTTTTTCTGTTCTCAATACTCTTGAAATGTGGGGATTTGTGATTGCTTTAGAATCATATTTTTCAACACACTTATCATAGACCCATTTGATAACAAGAAACACACATATCTAAGAAGAAGAAAGAAGAGAAAGAAGACCATTTATCAATCCTAAAGAGGTAACAGAATAAACTCTGGGAATAAAATAGTAGTCATCTTATAAATTTGTTTCAAAAAATATTTTAGATGGTAATATATTTCTGCATTAGAAAAGAGTGATGTAAATGCAATTTCAATTATTAGAGTTGTGACTGATTTTTTAAAGAGAATATCAAAAGCTGTATGCAGTGGTGCATCCCTATAATTCTGGAGTCTTCTGAGGCTATGGGTGAAAGATCACTAGTTCAAAGGCAGCAACCTCAGCAATTTAGTGAGGCTCTAAGAAACTCCCGAAAACCTTTTTTTCCATATAAAATGTTTTATAGAGGGCTGAGGATGTTTCTTAGCAGAAAAGCATTTTTGGGTTCAATCTGTAATATTAAAGAGAGAAAGAGAGAGAGAGAGAGAGAGAGAGAGAGAGAGAGAGAGAGAGAGAGAGAGAGAGAGAGAGAGAGATAGGTGGGGGGATAATCAGTGAAACTTTCAGGGTAAAGGATTTAAACAATTTTTAAAAAATAGTGAGATTGTTGATGAAAACCCATCTACATTTATTAAATGTTGAATTCAGAAATTAGTATGCTCTCAAATATATACAAGTGAGACAGGAGTCCTATTTTAGGTGTAAATAGGAACAAAGAGGAGATTTGACACAGCTTTTAATTGACCCAGATGCCCACTTTAGTTTGTGATTGGAATTATGCTCATGAGATAGATCCTTAAGCTGTTTAAAATAATGTATTTTATCAAGTATTTATAAAACAAGATTAAGATCTAATATAAATCAGGCTTGCAAGGGGGAAATTGTTCAAATAATAAGTATATACATAAACACATAAACCAATATTAGGTAAGTTAAAATTCAGGATATTTATGCCATTATATAATCACTAGGAATGTAAAAACGATGACAAGAAAAAAGTGAGTAAATAAAGAAACAAATAAATAATTGAATGAATGAATGAATAACTAAAAAGTACAAAGATGTAAAGTGACTGAAATTGTAAAAGAGAGCTTGTAACCTTGAAAAAGTGTAAAGGTACTTCGATATGGTATTCTACTACTTACTGAGGCATAACTTATGAACTGTCAATCCCACTTCTAGAAGAGAAAAGTTAAAAACAGAACCCACTCACCTGACTCTCTTACTTGGGAATAGTGCAACAGTTACCTTTTTCTTTCTCCCCAAATTTTATTGCTGCTTCCAAGAACACTACCCCTGTAACCTCATAATGCCATTGTAGACTTGTTGCATCTGAACCCTTCTGCTGCTCAAGTTTTTTTTTTATTGATCTTTTTCTCCCTACCCTCATATATTACACAATTTTTAATGTGTTTATTTTCAGTTGTAGTTGAACACAATATCTTTATTTTATTTATTTATTTTTATGTGGTGCTGATGATCAAACACAGGGCCTCTTATGTGCTAGGTCAAAAATGTAGAGCTGAGCCAAAAACACAGCCCCTCCACCAATACTTTAAAAAAAAATAATGTCACCTACATACTTAGCATCCACCAGTCTTTTATTCTGCTCCATTTATTTTCTGCTTTGTGAATGAATAATTTTGATATTTTTTTCCATTCAGACATCAATAGTCCAGAGGGCTCAGAATTGGGGGTACATTTTACAGAATATTAGAGGTCAATTACACAACATTAAAACTTTATATAGTGGAATGCACCTATCTGAGGATAAAAAGAAAATCTACAGACTTCACTAGTTAAAATAAAACATCTAAAATTCATGAAAATGAATAATTTTGAAAAGACAATTTCATAAAAAGGAGAGTAAATGGCAGAACATACTAAGAAAAAGCAAAATTTTCACAACACAAAAAATGTACATCTGTGTAGAGTGACATGTGTGGGTGCTTCCAAAAGACAAATTAAATTGAAAGAGATATGATTAATTTGAGATGTAGCAATAAAATATTAATTGTATATAAAAGTAATATATATGTACCTGTACCAAATATGCCTCATTTAATAATAGGTATACATTGCAAAAAAAGAACTTTAAAATTTTAACTTTTTTAATTTATTTTATTTATTTTTATATGTCATAGAGAATACTGACATCTAGAATTTTGTATTGCCAAATGTTCAGGCTACATATTATATTTACTTCAAGCACATCACTGAACAAGATGAATTTTACCACACATTGTTGTACAATATGAACTTATAGAAATAATTAGATACCTTATAATAAAATGAATAAATAGATGTGTGTAAGTAACACAGAACATTTATTAAGAAAAAGAAAATGAAACAAAACAAAACAAACAACAAGAAACTTGGAATTTAGAGAAAGTTTGCAGTGCATTGCAGAAATAGAAATATGACATTCTTTCCAAAAAAATCATTGGGACAAAGAATTATTTGGGGGAAAAACTATATTATATGCTTTATTAATACCAGAAGAAACTCATTTTCATAAGTATAATATACTTTAATATAAAAATAAAATATATCTGTGGATGGTATTACACAAATAATCTCAATGACTTGGGAGGTGGAAGCTGAAGAACCAAAAGTTCAAAGAAAGCCTCGTCAACACAGGAAGGCCATGACCACCATGAGGAAGTTTCTGTCTCAAAATAAAATATTGAATGGCCTGGGTATGTGGCTGTGGCTTAAGGGTATACCACCCCTAGATTCAATAACCCATATATATCTGCAAAAGTTACTATAACAAGGAATTTATGCTAGGTGTGGTGGCACATGCCTGCAATCCCAAAACTCTGAAGACTGAGGCAGGAGGATTGTGAGTTCAATGTCAGCCACAACAAAAATAGTCACTAAATAGCCCAGTGAGACTGTCACTATATAAAATTTTAAATAATCCTAGGAATATGATTCATTTGTCAGTTGCCCCTGCATTCAATCCCCAGCATGAATAAAAGGGATTTATATTGAAATTGTCATAGTACTTGCCTCTAATGCCATCTATTTGGAAGACTAAGGCAGAAAGGTTAAAATTTCAAGGTTACCTTGGCCACTTGCCAAAAACCTGTCTCTATATAAATAGATTTTTAATTTTTTGAGTTCTTTGTATACTCAGATATTAGGGCTCTATCTGAAGTGTGAGGAGTAAAAATTTGTTCCCATGATGTAGGCTCCCTATTTTTACCTCTCTTATTGTTTCTCTTGCTGAGAGAAAAAAAAATTAAACAATAAGATAACAAATAACCCAATCAACAAATGGGCCAAGGACCTGAACAGACACTTCTCAGAGGAGGATATACAATCAATCAACAAGTACATGAAAAAATGCTCACCATCTCTAGCAGTCAGAGAAATGCAAATCAAAACCACCCTAAGATACCATCTCACTCCAGTACGATTGACAGCCATTATGAAGACAAACAAAAACAAGTGCTGGCAAGGATGTGGGTAAAAGGGTAGTCTTCTACATTGCTGGTTGGACTGCAAATTGGTGCGGCCAATTGGAAAGCAGCATGGAGATTCCTGGGAAAGCTGGGAATGGAACCACCATTTAACCCAGCTATTGCCCTTCTCAGACTATTCCCTGAAGACCTTAAAAGAGCGTACTACAAAAATACTGCCACATCCATGTTCATAGCAACACAATTCACAATAGCTAGACTTTGGAACCAACCGAGATGCCCTTCAATAGACGAATGGATAAAAAAAAATGTGCCATTTATAAACAATGGAGTATTACGCAGCACTAAAAAAAGACAAAATCATGGAATTTGCAGGGAAATGGATGGCATTAGAGCAGATTATGCTATGTGAAGCAAGCCAATCTCTAAAAAACAAATGCCAAATGTCTTCTTTAATATAATGAGAGAAACTAAGAACAGAGCAGGGAGGAAGAGCAGGAGGATAAGATTAACATTAAACAGAGACAATGAGGTGGAAGGGAAAGGGAGAGAAAAGGGAAATTTCATGGAAAAAGAAGGAGACCCTCATGTTTATACAAAATTACATATAAGAGGTTGTGTGGAGAATGGAAAAAAAAATAAGGAGAGAAATGAATTACAGTAGATGGGGTAGAGAGAGAAGATGGAAGGGGAGGGGAGGGGGATAGTAGAGGATAGGAAAGGTAGCAGAATACAACAGTTACTAATATGGCATTATATAAAAATGTGGATGTGTAACCGATGTGATTCTGCAATCTTTATTTGGGGTAAAAATGGGAGTTCATAACCCACTTGAATCTAATGTATGAAATATGATATGTCAAGAGCTTTGTAATGTTTTGAACAACCAATAAAAAAAAGAAAAATAAAAAAATATAAAAATAAAGGAATTTCTAAAAAATGCCTGGGGATGTTGATGAGTGTAATGGCAACTTTGGTTTAAATCTTAAGAACCACAAAACAGAGCAGTTATTTATTTTCAGAAAGTTACATAAATATGTTAAAAATTATAAATTGGGCAATATTAAGAAATAAACTTTTTTTGTTCAGTGGTACAAAGATGGGCTGGAGTTCTGGATCAGTGGCAGATCACTCACCTGGCACATATGAGACCCTCGGTTCCATCCTCAGCACCACATAAAAATAAATAGCATAAGGGTATTTTTTCCAGCCACAACTAAGAGTCTCTACAAAAGAGTTCAATGTAGATAAATTTTCAATTTCAATGTTGCCCTGTTTTAATTGGCCAATGGCTGGGATGAAATCAGCACTCCAGGTACTTTACACCCACTTTCTAGTTTCTCACAAACATGTATCCAGTAGAGTAGTTTGTAAAAAAAAAAAAAAAAAAAAAAAAAAAAAAACATGTAAACAAGGCCTCTTTGCCTGGAGCTGGTGCTTCACACATCTGTTTACATTTCTAAGATAAGAGAAGTTACCAATTTGGCTCCCTAGTAATAGCAGGCAGGAGAAGAAAAGAAAGGGGAGAAGAATCCCTCCCCTTCTCAGGTGCAATCCTTAAACGGTTAACTTGCTGAGAAAAGTGAAAGAAAAAAAAAACTGCTTTTATGTGAACTTCTGCAGACTGTGAGCTTCTGAGCACTCCACTTATATGCTGGGTATAGAACTTTGAAGCTACCCAAACTTGGAGTTAAGGTGTTTGATTGAGTATACGAAAAGCTATGCCCTCTGAACCTGGCTGCTGCCAAAGAAAACTGTTTCCTGTTATCTTCCATGACTTGCATCATTTGTCCCCACAACATAATTTTATTCAGTTTAATTGACAGAACAAAATATTGCATAAGTATTATATACAGGTGATATCTGTGTAACACATTATATAGAGAGAGGCTTTTAAAGAAAATTTGTGCAATTTATCACAAAACAAAAATTTACAGAGGACATAAAATGTTCCACTGTATACACCATGTGTGTCAATAAAACTCATAATTACAAAGAAAACCATTTATCTCAGTTTAATGTATAATATTTTCCCATTAAAATTTTAGTATGCATTAATTGTTCTTTTGAAATTTATGTAGAAATAAATATGTAAAATAGCCAAAAACCTTCTATTTTTAAGACCAAATAAAGTTGCTATTGTTTTGTGACATTAATGTGTACTATGAAACTGTATTGCAATAATACAAACAAATGAATCATAAATTATCCAAATCTGAATCCACAAATATGTCATTTTTTGGCATTGTTAAGAGCAATAGGAAGACCTAAATAAAAACTATCAATATGAAAAATAATATTAGACATGAATAGTAAAATTATCCAATATGAAGTTGGAATTTGGGACAAGTAGCACAATTTACAAGTAGAGTGTGTGTGTGCAGAATGTGCAAGGTACTTGGTTCCAAACTTAGAAACACAATTTATAAAAGGCATATGTTAATGGGGGATGATGTTAAAAATAAGGCAGAATATTAAAATTCTAGAGTTTTCCTCCATCTAAAAATATAATTAATAAAAAGCTACTCATGTTCTGAGTGTCTCTTTCACAAAGTTATAAATGAATAGAGAGACTGAAATACATTCAGCAATTTAGAAAATATTTACCTTAAATCAGAATGAAAATCTGGGGTACACTGAGTATTAGCCCAGTCTTGAGCAAATTAACCGCATATGAGAACAAATCCCCAATGGCCACTATCACCCACAGTAAACAAAAGTGTGGAAATAGTGATACAGAAGTGTCTAAGCCACAGAATGTATGGTGATTTCTAGGGGCAATGAAAGCCTCTGCAGTGTTTTAGCAACTGGGATCAAGGCCAAATATCAAAGTTGTTGTTTATCTCAAGAAAACATTTGCCAACATATTTTCCCAATTGCTGTTGCTTTCAGATAATATTCTCCCTAGATTTTATTGTGGATATAATAGGAGAAAATACAATAAACCCCCTGGTGCCCTGAGTAAAATTCTAGCAGTTCATGAGCCCAGCCCCAACCCTGCTAACTCCAGTAATAAAGCCTGAACTACCAATTGCTCCTAGGAGGAGTTTGCTTGTATACTAAATTTCTAAACTTAAACATCTTTTGTTCAAGTTACTATGTTTTGAACTTCTAAGCACTGGAAGCAAAAGAGACTGAGAATGTGCAAGTCTACATAGACTGAAAACCAATAAATTACATTGTATTTCTCTCACCTTTATGGACTATGATAACAAATATGAGAAATTAGAAACCACAAATCTGTTTATTCAAATAAATTTTTACAGAACACTCCTACACTGGCTACTTCACATAAACTTGCCTCAGGAATTTAATGTATGAATTCAATCAATTTTCTGTGCCCTCTGCAATGCTCCTAAAATGTCTTTAGGTAAAATCTGAGAGCCAAGGGAGGTGGCAGAGGACTGTAATCCCAGAGGTTTATAATTGTGACTTGAAAGACACTCTCGGCTTCTTAGCAAGCCTCTGAAAGATTACAATTATGCCAGTGTACATATACATGTAAAAATATTAGTGAAAATTAATATAGTTTTTGAAAACAGTGTTCAAAAGCTCAAGATAAAAATGACATATAATCCACTAATAATAATTTTGGGTAGAAAAGCAAGGCTGCATATGCCTATACTCCAGTGGCTCAGGAGTACAGCAAGGGAGAATCTCAAGCTTAAGAACAGTCTCAGCAATTTGGCAAGGTTGTAACCAAATGAGATGCTGTCTCAAAAAAAGGGAAACAGGTTAGTGTATAGCACAGTGACAAAGTGCCCATGGGTTAATCTATAGTGACCAAACTAATAATAATAATAATAATAAATAATAATAATAGTAATAATATTAAAAAATCTGGCTAAAAAATGCCATATAATCCAGTAATAATATTTCTGGGTATACATCTAAATGAATTGGAAAACTTATCTCAAAGAAATAACAGCAATTCCATTTTTATTGTAGCTTTATTAACAGTATCTAATCAAAAATAAATAAAATGCCAGCCAGGCATGGTGGGAAATACCTCTAATCCCAGGGGCTTGGGAGTTTGAGGCAGAGGATGGAGAGTTCAAAGCAGCCTCAGCAATGGTAAGGCACTAAGCAACTCTTTCCAAAGAAAATGTAAAATAGGGCTGGAGATGTGGTTAAGTGGTGGAGTGCCTCTGAGTTTAATTTCTAGTATGCACCCCCCCAAAAAAATATCTTTTTAGATGAAAGGAACATCAAAAGATTCATTCCAGCTTCATAGCACTGAACTACTCCCCTTAGATGCTACACTTATAGTTCAAACTGATCTCTAGAAGACAAGACTCAGATAATGATATTTTCTAAATAGGCTAAGAGACATTGATATCTGTGGACACCTTATGTCAGACTGTTCTAAAACTAAGGACTTGGCAAATATGGGAGGTTTGAATGAGAACACAACACAGAGTTAAGTTCTTTAAAGGGGAATCTTAACTCACACACTGTGATATCTGAAACCACAGTTGGAGATAAAATTAGATTCTTTGCTTTACTGATTTCTGGGTTATTAATTCAATCCAAACAGATATGGAAAAAGTATTAAAGCTACTGGTTAATGTCTATGTAAAACAGGTTATTAAAAATGTATCAGGTTAGGACTGGGGTTTCAGCTCAGTAACAGAGTGCTTGCCTAGCATGTTGAGTCACTGGGTTCAATCCTCAGATCCACATATCAATAAGTAAAATCAAAGTCCATTGATAACTATTTTTTTTAAATGTACCAGGTTTCTCACATGGCTTTTGATGTTCAGATTCACTATGTACTCTAGCCCTTGTGATTAAACTTCCTTATAGTTTAAATCAAGCCCAGTCCCATCTTTATTTTCCTCCACACTAGGACAAAGATGTTTGCTGTAAATGTTTGGAATGCTTCTACAGGTCATTTTAATAAAGTGGTCTTACATATATGGAGTAAAAAACATCAATTAAGGTCCCATTACATTTTTTAAAAGTCTTTAATTGGGACTGTGAGGATGGCCTTAGCCCTGAGCTTAAACAACTCCATTTTAAAAACTCCAGTTTGAAACATGCAGTCACACCAGGCACACCCAAAGAGTCCTCTAGTATGGCCTAAAAAAAAAAAGTTACTTCCCCTTAACCTGATAAAGAGAGTGAAATATCTGGCAGGCTATATTTGCCTGATAACAGAGAAAGACAAGAAAATCAGAGTGGAGACCACAAGACCACAAGTTTCTGACCCCAGGGTAAATAATGTCATGGAGAAATCCCATGATAGATAATAAGAATTGAAAGAGAGGTTAAAAGCCCCCAAATTTAGTATAAATAATAGAGCTAATGAGCAGGGATTTAGCCAGCAGAAATTAGGATGCACTCAAGCTGAAGAGCCTGATGAGGACCTGACATACCATCACTTGTCATTGTTCTTCTGATCCTCTGCATGATTTTCTCATCTCTCAAACTCTACCACTTCATCTGAATTTTGGTGAAAGCCACAACTTCTCCAAAGGTTCTCTCCTCAACATGCTGTCCACTCCAAGCCAGGAGAAGCCTGCCTTGGTTCTGGATCTGGTCACCATGGTCTGAGTGAGTGTGCATCTGCTGGACTAAAAGCCTAAGGCTTAATAATTTTATTATGACATTTAAACTTAGTACACAGAGGGAATGTCTATCACTAGCCTGTCATGATTAAGTGACTTTTGCAGTGTTTAGAATTAATCTAGAATTCTTAGCAGTAAATTAATCAACCTATTTTTTTTTTTTGCTGGGAATGGATTATGTCTACTGCAGGGCCAAGCATTCAGGATCGTTATTTTCTTGAATAAGAACCTATAGAGTATAAATACATTTGTAAAGGTCTGGCGAATCGTCAGAGGGATTGTCAAGAGACTGACTCCATGCAATTGGCAAAAGGGGATATTTATTGGGGATCCATTCCAGCTGGCTGGGACTCTGTGCTCACTCAAGGAGGGAGAGCAGCTCAGAGCCCAGAGCAAAGGTCAAGCAGAGCTTAAGTACACTTTTTGGAGAAGGCAGGTGGGCTTTGCATACATCAGAACAAATCATCATGAGGCGTGGGGAAACTGAACAACAACTCTGAGACGTGATTGGCAAATTCATTGGTGAGAACAGCTCGGGCAGGGGTGATTGGTCATTCCTGGGGGGGCTGTACACATTCAAACTTATTGGTTCAGGCCCTGTGACAAACTGCACAGGGCCCTAGGCTAAATTGCTAGTAGGGTGTTGTCTTAACTATCTCAGGAATCTGGGTGTAACAGAGGAACTCAATAATACCTAATCTTTTACATTTTAATTCAAGCCTTCCAGCTTAGAAACTTTACCCTTTCACATTGAGCAATTTGAGTGAATAAAGCATTTAAAAGGGCAGAAGAATTTGGACATTTTTTATTTCTCTCCTTTACTGCATATGTTGCAATTTTGCCCCTGGCGACCGGGACATATTGACTATATTATTTTATTAAGAAAAATGTCATCATTTTTAATGTCATCTTATTTTTTTCTGCTTTTTTCTTATGTGAAAGTCCCACAAGGATAAAGCAAAATCTTTTATAATTGCCATCCAGTTTCTGGAGAAATAAAAATACAAATAAAGCATCCCTTTAAAACAAAACATGGGAAAAAATAATTATGTTGAAACTAAAGTTTTGAGATGAAACAAAATTTCCCATTTAACCAATTTTCTCTGGGATCTTGTCTCACAAGTTTTGAAGAATAAAATCTATGGACACTCCGTGAAGGTAATAGTAAAAAGAATAGGATTTATTTTAGCAAGAAGAAATACAATTCCCAAAATGTGGAAGAGGGCATGATAGCAGAAGAACCCATTTTTTCTGTGTCAGGTTCGAAGTTTAAATATGTTTTTTGGCAGAGTATTGGTTAAAATCTATTTAAAATGAGTATTGAAAAAGACATTCTTATTACCAACTAGGCTGAAGTTTGTCCTTTTGGTATCCCATCCTCCTTCCAGTGACTTCCAACTGGGTTCACCCCAAGGACAAAGAATTTGGTTGAAGGTATTCCCACAAGTGAATCTCAAAAGTTCTTTCAATTTTAATAGGCCTTAATGGTGCTCATTAACATATCTATCCATTAACCTTCAGGTGTGGTTAAATAAGATGTCCATTGTCATTTACTATCTATTTTATTTTATTTTATTTTTTCTCAATCAAGTTGAGCAAGAAACCTGCTTTTGAGAATTTAAAGAGAGCTGGAAATTTTGGATTTAATCTCAGACCTATAAATAGCTAAACTATCAGATAGCCATTCAGGATTTGAGTTACTTCTTAGTCTACATTTAAAAAGCTCAGCAGGCATGAGGATGCTGAGTTCAAAACCAGCTTGAGCAAGTTAGTGAGGTTCTAAGAAACTAAGTGAGACCTTGTCTCTACATAAATATATAGAAAAAGGTTGAGAATGTGGGTCAGTAGAAAAACACCCCTGGGAGTAATTCATGGTCTAAAATAAATAAACATGTATACAGCAACAATAAACACTTAGGAGGAACAAGAACAGGGGTCCCTAAAAAAGCCACAGCTTCTCTCACACAGGAACACAACTAATGAAGTTGGGGTCTTCTTCTGATGATTATCCCAGTCTTCACCACATATTCTGGGGACATGCTGAGATAATGGCACACAGATGCCCACATAGGAATTCAGGAAGGCCCTGAAAATACCATACAATTATGGAACAAAAGACTTGAGGTCTCAAATACTGATCTAAGCTCCACTATACTAGTCAGATAAAACTAAAGGCCAAGCTGCCAAGGAGAGACCTTCTACCCACCAGACTCTGGAGACAATTATGAGGAGTTTCCAGCCACCATTGCCAATCCCACTGGCTTAAAACAGCCTCCCTACCCAGTCTCAAAATAAGAACACACACTTACCATTTCCTGGATTTCAGGATGCTTAGTGTTCCCCTTATATTTTTTTCAGCTCCAGTGTAGCACAGAAACCTGAAAGCATAGAAATGGATTCAATGAATGGCAGACTCCAAAATAAAAGGAATAGAACACTGTGGAAGTCTGCCCCCTCATCACTGGCTGTGTCTTGATTGGACAGTTCTCACCCAAGAGACAGATTGGAAAGGGCTTCAGGAACTTTCTCCAAAATTGAGGCTGGTAGTGACACCACTGGTAAGTAATGACAAGTTTTACTTTTCCACATGTTGAAGTTTGAACATTAGAGAAGCATGTTCAGGGAAGAATACAAAGCAGGGTTTATTTAGAAAAGAGTAACATAGACTTCTCCCACAAGGGAGAAGTGGGATGGAAAGGGTAAAGTTTCTAAGCTGGAAAGCTTGAATTAAAATGTAAAAGATTAGGTATTATTAAATTCCTGTTACACCCAAATTCCTGAGATAGTTAAGACAATGCCCTACTGGCCATTTAGCCTAGGGCCCTCTGCAGTTTGTCACAGGGTCTGAACCAATCAGTTTGAATGACCGATCACCCCTGCCCGACCTGTTCCCACCAATGAATGTGCCATCACATCTCAGAGTTGTTGTTCAATATTCCCACGCCTCATGATGATTTGTTCTGATGTATGCAAAGCCTCCTGCCCTCCTCAAAAAGTGTACTTAAGCTCTGCTTAAACCTCTCCTCAGGGCTCTGGGCCGCTCTCTCTTCCTGAGTGAGCCTTGAGCCTCAGTGCGCTGAATTAGGATCCTCTTCAATAAACTCACTCCTGCCCATTGCATGAAGCTGGTCTCTTGTGGTCTCTTTCTCCAAGGATTTGCCAGATCCTTACAGGACATAGCTGGTATCAGGGTATCTCAAGAAGCAAGGTGTTCTGCCCTTTTTATATGTCCTAGGCTTCCTTTGTTCTCTTGCCTTTGCCCCCTTATCTTTCTCCTTCCTGAGGACATGTCTAGGCCTCAAAATGCTTGATGGGATGGCCTAAAGTTGGGAAATAGGTGGGTTTAAGGGGGGAGGGCAGGATGGAGTACAAGGACACATTAAAAATCTTATAGCTCTCTGTAGGGAGGGGAAATTCCTGGGGCAGGTTACCTTGGCAACATGTTGGAGCAGGGGCAGTTTCCTGATAATATCCCTCAGGGGATAGTCTCCAACTTTCCAAATTCACTCAAAATTGGCTTTCTAAATTTAACCTGATTTGATTTACATATCTACACTTTCTGTTTAATACAGTAGGCCTACTGTTTGAGTGATAGTGAATTTCATCCAGATCAGAATCAAATAAGGACACAAAGACAGGTTTTTGTTTGCTCTGTTTTTGTAGATCAAACACTGGGGATCCACAACATGAAGGGGTGCATGCCTGTAATCCAAGCAACTGGAGAGGCTGAGGCAGGAGGACAGTGAGTAAAAAGCAAGTCTCAGCAATGGCAAGGCACTAAGAACCTCACTGAGATTGTAAGGATCCAGCGAAGCGTTGGAGGAAGAGACCACACAAGAGACTGACTTCATGCAATTGGCAAAGGGAATTTATTAATTCAGTATGCTGAGGTTCCAGGCTCACTCAGGAAGATAGTGCAGCACAGAGCCCAGAGCAGAGGTCAAGCAGAGCTTAAGTACACTTTTTGGAGAGGGGGGGGGGCTTTGCATACATCAGAACAAATCATCATGAGTCGCAGGAAAATTGAACAACAACTCTGAGACATGATTAGTACATTCAGTGGCATTAATGGGCTAGGCATGGGTGATTGGTAACTTCTAAGCGGGGTACATATTCAAACTGATTGGATTTGGGGCCTGGTTGCCTACGTGCCGAGCTACTCAGAGCCCTTAGCTATTAAACAACCAGAGGATCAGGAGGAACATTTACTGGGCAGTTCGCATATTGTCCTAACAGCTACAGGGATTATAGGTTCTAGGGGTACCAGTTTGGATATTGTCCTAACATCTACAGGGATTATAGGTTCTGGGGGTAGCAGAGGAATTTTAACAATACCTAGTCTTTCACTTTTTTAAAGTTCTGCAGCTTGGAAACTTTACAATGCCGGGTCTTTTACACTTTAACTCAGGCTTTGCAGCTTAGAATCAGCTTAGAAATTTTCCTTCACAAGATGACATTTTTAAATAAAATAGAAATAGGGCTGTGAATGTGGTCTCAGTGGTCATGTGCCCCTGAGTTCAATTGTCATTAGAAAAAAAAAAAAAAACTGGAGATCAGATCTATGGGTATTATTCACTACAAAGTCCCAGGACCACAGATGAAGAGACTGAAGGATTAATAGGAACATAGATAGAGTCCTGGAGAAGGGTCTCAAATTCTTCTCTGATGGCTTTTCAAGTAACTGATATTACAATATTAGAGGCATGCCTCACAGCCTTGGAATCTTTTTATTTATTTATTTATTTGTTTGTTTGTTTGTTTGTTTGTTTTGCTGTGAATTGCATTAAATGCCTTAGGATAAAATTATTTCATGGCAGAGTTTCCTCTCAATATTTAGATCTAGCCCAGACAGAAGTGCATTTATATAAAAATTAAGTATCACAATTACTTTAAAATTTTATTTAATATTTCTGTTCTCTGGCCTTATGAGAAAGAGCTTGAGACTTCAACTCATAAGTAATTCCCTGAGGCAGCATTGTTCCTACTCCTCTACAAAAAAATGGGGCAAAAATAAAATTTCAAAGTTTCTAGTTTAATAAAATAAACAAGAGGTGAACAGTGCCATGTCTCTAGATCTCTCAGTATTACAGAACCTAGAGGATAAGGAATTAAAAATAAATTATTTGCAATTTTGCCTTGAGCATAATAATAGAATTATGATGTCTGTTTTTTCTTTGGTATGGGGTACTATTAGAATATTAGCACAAATCACAGGCATTATGTCTATATAGATTTTTTTTCTACAATTCAATACAGTCCATCAACAGAGTCAACTTCAAATTTAAATGAAGAATACTTTAATTATTATTTCCAGTGTCCAGCCCTAGCAGGAATCCAGGGGTCCTGAAGTACGAATGGCATTGGGTACTGAAGGATATGTGGCCTCAGCAAAAGAAGAGGAGACAGGATGACAGGTTGAAAGTTACAAGCAGCCTTCAGAAGGATCTGAGGCCCATAGAGGGGACTTTATTTTTATACTTTTTTTACAGGTATTTATTCATGTAGTTAAAATAGCATCAAAGCCCAAAACTTATTTCATTTACATAATTTTCAAGAGTTGCAATCTTTTCTGACATATATTAACTTCATAAGATATTGAACACATTGTTTAAAATATGTTCCTGTAACCTTTGCCAATCATGATTAAGCTTTTACATTTTCACTTCAATCACTAAGTACTAGACTATGCAACTTGACTACCTGTATCATGACCTATTATTAACTTTTAACTTTAAAGCATACCTATGATTATTGGTAAACTTTTTTGCTTCTGAACTAAAGTCCTAGTAATAAACACTTAAAAAGAGTGAAAGCCTATTACTTAAAAGCCTACTACTCTGAACTGACTTTAAAATATATCTATATAAAATTTTACATAATTCTGTTTTTCTTTTTTTTACATGACCTATTTAACTGCTTTTTGAAAAAGTTTCTTTGGCCCTTCATCAAATTATGAATTCTTATCTCCTTATAATTTTTAATTAAAGAGCAGGCTCTGCACTTCAACTCATTTGCTATTACTATTAACTATGTGTTTCCTATTTTCATCATGAATTCCTGTGTAGGGCAAAGGAGGCTCTGTTAGTAAAAGGAATGTATGTTGGATAGGTTGTGGCTTTAGAATGAGGGGCTTAGTGTAAATTGTTAAGCTTTTCTCAGGAACCTTGATTTGCTATCTTTTCCCTGTGAATATCTTAAGAAATAACAGTATTGTTTGTATTGTCAGAGATACTAAAATACATCTAAAGACATATCTTATTTGTATCCTTAATCTCATTCTGGGAATTTTCCTGCAATCTCAGGACACATGTACTTTTATTATTGACTGTTGTATGCCCTATTATCTATCTCATGAGTATCATAAACAAAACACTAAAAATTACCCATGGTGGTGCAGCCCTGCCACAGAATCCACCACACTGTGACCCAGTCAGACAGGAGGTGCAGGAACATCTTCACCACACTGTCTATAAGATACCAGGTATTTTCCACATAGAAACTAGCTGGTATCTTGTGATTGAATTGTGGCATCCAGTCAATAGTGAGTGGATTATTTATCTGTCATTGGATAACAAGTCATACTAAATGTATTCACTCACTGGACCCCTGAGCCAAATCTCAAGCCCTATTTTGTATTTTATTTTGATAAAAATTCTCACTGAGTTGCTTAACACCTCATCTTTGTTGAAGCTAAAATTGAACTCATTATCCTCCTGCTTCAGCCTTCTAAGATACTGGGATCACAGGAGTGCATCATTGCACCAGCTCTGTTCACATATTTAATGCCAGCATTCCCTCTTTGCCTTATCAACTGTTTCTTTCTTTCTATTGTTCATTTCAAATAAATGTAGTATTCTCCAAGAACTGGATGTCAGATTAAAGATTTTGGTTTCTCTTTGTGAGGATTTCACATGAGAGAAAAGCAGACAAGTGTAACTTGACAGTTTGAAAAATAAGAACAATTTGTCTCTGCTCTTTGTTTTCCTAGGTACAGAAACCTTATCACAATATCTGATTTGAAATTCTTCCTTTAAGAATTTCTGGTGTGATTTGTCCTCATTCTAACCTCCTATATTGTCCTATTTGTGGGTTTCATAACTGCTTAACTAAAGGTTTGAACAGCCACCATGTCTAAATTTTTTTGGAGGGCCTAGTGAATATCATCCCCTGTGTCTTTTCCCTCTAGAGAGCAGTATAAACTATGAAGTGAAGGTACTCCAGGGAGTCTCTGATAGCCCTTAGGGTGGCAAGGATCTTTTAGTGATACAGGGCTGGGGCACTCTGAAAAACTGAGAGAGAATGAAGACCACCCCCTTCAAATGCAGACTTTTTTTTTAAATCAAGATATATGTTTCCAAACTTATCAATCAGAGTGGCAGGCAATGAGTTTATTAGAAGTGATGTGAAGGAGGAAAAGAAAAAAGTGTGTTCTCTCTAAAAAGATAATAGCATGGATCTCTTGAACTTCAGTTTTTTTGAAGATCTAAAAAAAGATCGCAAAAAATCTTGACTTTGAACTGACAGTAGGATAACATAAAACTCTCAAGTATCCTCTGCCATGACAACTTTAGGTTAATTAGGCTCATGTTCACCATTTCTAATTGAATTATTAAGCACTAATTCCAGGAAACCCCTTTGAAATAAAAAATTTTATTTACATTTCAGTCCTCAGTGGGTCATGTTCTTCTCCTGTAGATCCTCAGCATCACATAAAAATAAGTAAATAAATTAAAGGTATTGTGTCCATCTAAAAAAAACTAACACCGGAAAACTGGGCACACAGGTGCAAGCCTATAATCCCAGATGCCCAGGAGACAGAGGCAGTAGAGTGAGAAGTTCAAGGCAAACTTCAGCAACTGAGACCCTGCCCCAAAATAAAAAGGACTGGGGATGTAGTTCAGTAGCAGAGCATCCCTGAGTTAAATCCCTGCCACTGCAAAAAAGCAAAAGAAAGTACCAAAAAAAAATAACACTTAGGATTTGCTCTCAGAAATTATTCCACAGATTTCAACAAAGTAAGGTACCCCAAACATTAGTTTCTGCTAGTTCCTCTTTTTTAAATCTTTATTTATTTATTTTTATCTGGTGCTAAGGATTGAACCTCGTGCCTCACATGTGAGGGAAACACTCTACCAATGAGCTACAGCACACTTCTCTGTGCCTCAATATTGTTATGTCTCAGGGAGGAAATAATTTAAATCACAATCTTCAAAGAAGCATATTTTATGTATAAAATTTTTTAAATATGGTAAAATAAATAATTAAATCACATGCAGAGAGTAAATGAGAAAAAGAAGTAATGAATAAAGAGAGGAAAGATCAATATATAAACAACAGAAAAAAGTAGAGAAAATAGAGAAAAAATAAACTAATTAAATGCTGGTTCTTGGGCTGGGGTATAACTCAGTAGTACGGTGTGTCTTTACCATGTGTAAGGCCCTGGCTTGATCCCAAGCACACACACACACATTAAAAATAAATAAAAAATTTTAAAAAATAAATAAATAAAACACTGGTTCTTTGAGAAGACAGAAAAAAAAGTGGAAACCTCCAGTTGGGCTAATGAGGGAAAAAAGAGAGAATATACATATTACTAATATCAGGAAAGAAAACATGATATCACTACAGTTTGTAGAGATATGAAAAGGACATATGCCAATAAATCCATCAACCTAAATAAAAACAACATATTTCTAAAAAGATACCACCAAACTCACCTACAATGAAAACCTGAATTGAGTAGTCACAGGTCTATATTTAAGAGAATTGGTAGCTTGAAAATCTTCCCTTAAATTTTATTTCAGATCCAGATAGCTTCACTGGAAAATTCCAACAAACATGTAGGGAAAAAAAATTATACCAATTCTATAAAAAAACTGAAAAGGAGGAAATACTTCCTAACGTATTCTGAGGCCAACAATAACCTGCTATCAAAGCCAGACAATGACATTACAAGAGGTTCTGATACCTCTCATGAACACAGGTGCAAAATCCTATACAAAATTGTGGGGACAGTGAGGGGTTGTAAAAAGGGATAGAACCCAGGGCTTCACACATGCTAAGATAATGCTCTAATGTGGCTAGGCTAATGCCACATCCTCAGTCTTTTTTATTTTGATACAGGGTCTCACTTAGTTACCTATCGTAGCCTTGAACTTGTGAACCTCCTGCCTCAGAGTAGCTGGGGTTATAAGTGTATGTCACCACATCCAGTTCCCAAACAAAATTTAAATGAATTAAATACAATAATATATAAAATGAATAATACCTCATGACTAAATGAGATTCATGGTAATATTTCAAAACTGGTTTGCCATTCAAAACATATTGCACATCATTATATTAGCAAACAAATAATAACAATCCAATACCCATTCTTAGTTCAAAAACAACAACAATAAAAACCTTAGGAATACAACAGTCTCATTCTGATAAAAAGAATCCACAAAATAAACCTATATTTAACAGCACACATAATTTTAAAAAGATTGAATGTTTTTCTTTTAATATAAGGAACAAGATAAGGATGACTACTCCCATCATTTCTATCCAACAATATACCAGAGATTCTGCTTACTTTAATAAGGCAAAAAAAAAATTGACATTCAAGTGAGAAAGGAAGAATTCAAGCTATATTTTTAAATGATGAGATTATCTATATAGGAAAATTCAATGAAATATGCCCCCCCAAAAAAAACTATTGCTAGAAGGTGAGTTTGGCAAAGCTGCATGATACAAGACCTAGATACAGAACTGAATTGTTCTGTTGGTAATGAAAAATTTTATATTGAATTTTTTAAACATACTATAATAATATCAAAAATGTCAAATATTTAAGACAAATTTGAAAGGGATATGCAAGACTTCTACTTTAAAAGATTGCTGAGAGAAATTAAAGAAAATCTAAACAAATGGGAAGAAATAACATGTTCATTTGTTGGAAGACTCAATGATGTTAAGAAGTCAATTCTCTCTAAGTTGATTCATAGATCCAATATCTCAGAATCCCAGCAGGCTGTTTTGTATGAACAGGTAAGCTGATTATAAACTTCCAATGCATATGCAAAGGACCCAGAACAGTCCAAAGAACTTTGCAAATAAAAAAAAAAATCATAAGACAAACACTATTACAAAGATAAAGTAATTCAGAAAATGTGGTACTGATATAAAGATAAACAAGTAGATCATGGTACAAAATAGAGGCCTAAATAGATCCATGTACACAGAAAACTTCCTTTGTCAATAGTACAAAGGCAATTCAGCAAAGAGACAATGTTTATTTTTAACAAATGTTGCTTGAAAACTAAAAACCCATATATAATAACTGATGAATTTTTACTCCTGCCTTGTACCACATACAGAAATTAACTCAAAATGGGTCATATTCCTAAGTGTAAAACCTAAATCAATAAACCTCCTCAAGGAAACAGGAGCTAACTTCTGTGACTTGGGGTTAGGCAAAGAGTTCTTAGATATGATACCAAAAGTGCATTAAAGAACAATTAGTAAATTGAATTTCATCAAAATTAAGAACATCTGTTTTTTGAAAGAGACTGCTAGGGGAATGTAAAACATGTCAGACTGGGACAAAATATCATAAGTCTGATAAAGAATTTGTATCCAGTATATAAAAAGAACTTTTAAAACAATAAATAAGAAAACCAAATACCCCAATAAATAATAGCATACAAGATTTGATACTTTACCAAAGAATAGCAAATAAGCAAGTGAAAATATGCTCAACATCATCATCAGCCAATAGGAAAATACAAATTAATATGACAATGAGGGGCTGGGGTTGTGACTCAGTGGCACAGCACTTGCCTTGCACATATGAGGCACTCAGTTCAATCTTCAAGACTGCATAAAAATAAATTAAAAAAATAAAGGTATTGTGTACATCTGCAACTAAAAAAATATTTTAAAAATCACAATGAGGTAATACTATGTATCTATTAGAGGAATAAAATTTAAAAAGACTACCACAGTAAGTATTTAAGATGGAGACTTGGGGCAACTGATTCTTCACTCACTGCTGGTAGGAATGTAAAAGGAAACGACAACTTGAAAACAGTTTTGCAGTTTTAAAAATTAAAAATACCCTACCACATCGTCTATTTATATCACTTCTGGGTATTTTCCAAAGAGAAAAGCGAGCATAAATCCACACAAAGATCTGTAATACAGTTGTTCAGATATATTTAGTTCTAAGAGCCAAAAGCTGGAAACACCCAAATGGCTCTCAATGTTGAACAGATACATGCATACAATAAAATACTTTGAGCACTCAAAAGAATAAACAACTGGTATAATCAGAAACAGAGACAAATCTCAAAATAATTACACTGAGTGAAAGAGCCAAAAAAAAAAAGAGTACATGTGATATAATTTAATTTACATAACACACTAGAATAAGTAAACTAACCTATAGTGACAGCAGATCAGTAGGTTGCCTGGAGAAAGGGACAGAGGACCATGAGGAGAGAAAAACATAGAAATTTGGGGTGGTGATGGATCTTTTCATTCTCCTCATTGTTATGATGGTTTCTTGGGTGTAAATATGTGTCAAAAGTGATTAAATCATACACTTTAAACATGAAGTTTATTGGATGTCAATTATATCTCAATAAAACTGTCTTTTAAAAGAGCTACCTGAATTATATAATATCAATTTTACATTGTCCCTTTTCTGTTAGCATACCGAAAATTTTCACTGTAGCAAACTTACTCATGTAACTGCTTCAAATACACCTTTTCCTTTGATATTTACTCTATATAAACACGACTGTAAAAGTAAATTACTGGATTATGGATGTGGCTCAAGTGGTAACGTGCATGCGTGCGGTGCTGGCTTTGATCCTCAGGACCACATAAAAATGAAATAAAGATATTGTATTCACCAAAACCTATAAAATAAATATTAAAAAATTTTCTTCCTCCCTCCCTCCCTCTTTCTTTCTCTCTCTCTCTCTTTCTCTCTCTCTCTGTCTCTGTCTCTCTCTCTCTCTCTCTCTCTCTCTCTCTCTCTCTCTTAAAAAAAAACCTAAATTACTATTGGATAGAAAAGTTAACAAATTGATCTCCCTGGATTGCACAGTTGTCTGTTTACTGGCTTAAAATGAAGTCTGAATGTTTAGCTAAACTCTCAGTACTGAAGGCTCAGTCACTGAATACTGAAAACACTGTGTTGGAAAGCAGCCCTGAAGCAATTCATTAATTCAAATAAATGTTTACTGCACATGTGCTCTCTGTATGTTATGGTTAAAAGGGCTGGATTTTATGCAGAATGGACAGTACCAAATTACAAAGTTATTCCATGTCTTTTTTGGAATAATTTGTAATGTTTAGCAACACTTAAATCACATAATGAAAGAAGAGCAATGGAAGCAGACCACAGACAGCCAAGAACAGTGACTCTACTAATTAAAGGTTAAAATAATAAATTTCAATAACATGACTGAAGAACTGTATACTAACAGCTTAGAATTCCAAAATGACAAGTATCTCTCATATCTTAAGTGAACTCAGAACAAAGATTAAAAATTACTTCCACACACAGCAAGTATGGAGTCTGCCAGCTCTAAGTAGTCATTCTGGCTTAGAAATATAAAAAGATATGAAAAGACAGACCCCAAATTATTATTTTTTTAAATACCAATGACAAATAGAAAGTTTTAAGTAAATTCTCTAAGAGTTGGTATCAAAAATAATATTCTCTAACAGCATATTCTTCATTACTGAACTCAGCTAACTGGACTAAGAATGGAAATTACTATATTTTATAGAAGATACAAGTTAATTATTCACCACAAATAGAACCATCCATATCTCTGCCATAATATACAAGACCTTTTACAGCATAGCAAGGGAAGCCATTTGAAAACCTTACACTATCTTTTTCCCTTGCAATGATACTGCCCTTTAAGGTTGTTTATCTAAAAGAACCCAACATCTCCTTCATTTGTGTACAATGAAATGAGGCATTTTCTTCTGTCATGTATAACTGATTATAACTAATGAATAATTTTAAAAAAGAACCCAGGAACTCATGCCAGGTACCCAAAAAATCTATAAAAATCACTTGTTAGTGGTAACTGTGGATGGTATGTGCTTCAGATTTTCTTAAAAATTTACTCTTCTTCTAAATTTGTTCAGATTCTTCAAAACTGTCATGTTTTGTGTTCTCAAAGGTATAATTTTGCTAAACAATGAGCTTTTAATGAATTTTGACTGACATGATTTCTCTACATGTCTTTCAAACACATCATACCCAAATTCATATCTACATTAAACATTACTAATCCTAAGTGTTCAGTAACCATGGAATCTAGACATGAGTTCTGCAAGCACAATATCCAAGTATTCTTATCTTCACTGAGAAGTAATATGCACTAAACAAAAGATGAAGAAGACAACCATAGTATTCAGTTATTGCATCTTCTATTTATTGATTTTTTGTAGTTTTACAAATGAAAATGGTTTGCTTTAGGTAAATTGGTAAAAAACAAGGAAAGACATTTAACCACTTATAATTAAAATTATGAAACATTACATCTCATCTCTGATACTGATTGTAATTAATATTGTGAAATAACAATACAGCTTAAGTTCCACTGAAGCTAAGAGCCAAATTGTGGTTCCTCGACACCTCCACTGTCAATTACTGCCCTCCTGTAGCATTTTAATTTGAAAAAAACCACTGTATCTTAGAGTAATTTAAAAAGCTGAGATGCTATAACTTAATTTGAATTCTTAGAAATGTCAATTACAACTTGCTAAAAGACACTGCTGCATCTGAAAATTTTTTGGCAAAAAAAGTAAATTTTAAAAGGCTCACATATACTGCAGGGAATAGAAAGATTTGAGACAATAAACATAATTGTTTAAAACACATTGGTAGGCTGGGGTTGTGGCTCAGCAATAGAGCACTCACGCAGCACATGAGAGGCCCTGGGTTCAGTCCTCATCACCATATAAAAATAAATAAAGGTATTGTGTCCAACTACAACTACAAAAAGAAATAAATATTTTAAAAATTGGTCTTCAATATTCCAGGGTTCTACATGCATGGATTTGACCAACTGCAGATAAAAAATATTTGGGAAAAAAAATGCTTTTGTTCTGAACACGTACAGACTTTTTGGAGGGTCATTATTCTCTAAATAATAAAACATCACAATTATTTACACCATATTAATACTATATTAGATATTATAAATAATCTAGAGATGATAGAGAGTACTTGGAACAATGGGTATAATTTACATGCAAATTTTATATCATTTTATATAAGAGTTTAGCATCTGCAGATTTTGGTGTCCAAGGAGGGTTCTGAAGCCAATTTTCCACATACACCAAGGGACAAACAAATATGCAACTGACTATGATATTGTGTTATATGATAGGGTGGTAGGACAAAAATATTTAGCCTCTAAGTTAATAATACTATATTTTTGCCTTAATTTTTAAAAAGAAACAAACAGCCTCTCCCAAGTAGGAGAGTAATATTACTAATTTATATAAACACAATTATGATTTTATGAAATTTAAATAATAAAAATTATGGCATACTTAAGCTAAAAATAATTTGGCTTTACTGAATATGGAGTGAAGACAGAATTAGAAGCACAGTCATCTTAAAATTAAAGAGTAAAAATATCAAAGTTGAATTCCATTCTAGACTGGCATTCCAATAACTATTAAGAGATAAGAATCAGGAGTCAGATTTCAAGATGCCAAAATATGAAATCAGTAATCATTTTATTTTTGAATAAAAAATAGAACTACATTAACTTCTGCTACTCAGAATACACAATCTTGACATCAACTGAATTCTTACTTTTAAGGTGAACTTTCAGTCCTTTCCATTCACAAATAAGACCTGATTTATTAAGTTCCCTGATTTGTATCTCTAGAGTAGATCACAGCACATTTTCATAGTACAATATATATTGTTCCAAGTGTTTTATAAACATCTTTTGTGAGAATTTACAGAAGTGATCTGAAATCACTTCCAAGATTTCATCCTATAACTCAGTTATTCTTAAAAAAAAAATAGAGTTTCTCTGCCTTATTACTTTCATTTCCCTATTTATCAAAAGTCTGATTCTAATCTGCCCGTCACACACACACAAAATCACTGGCAGGATTATCAACAGATAATTACTGGCATTAAATTCTAGGCAGGGCAAAAAGGCACAATTTGGTTACTTAGACATGAAAATTACAGGTCCACACCACAACTGAACTTTCATAAAAGTCTTTTAGCCAATAAGAATAAATCTCATGACTTATCAATCACTTAGCTCTACATGGGGCTCCTTAATCTATATTTCTTGATCAAATGATCCATCCCGTGCCTGCTATGCATGGCCACCTATATGCATTCATTCACAGATGTTCCAAGTACAGTAATGCTAGGCTCTGGAAATCATAGCAAAGAAAATAGCTAGTTCCTAGAGAGGCTTCTATTAGTGAATAGAGTAAAGTGAATAGTCACAGGAACATAATATCTGGACAAGCACATCCCAACTAAGCTGGTCTAAAAGTGAACTCGGTTTACTTCATGAATTCTAGTCTACTCACTTGTGAACCTTGATCTTGCACAGAAATGCTAGCATCACAGGCTACTCAGGCCACAAACTTCTGACGTATTCTCAACCTTCTGCTTTAAATCTTAATAACTGCCCAAGCCAGATTGAATTTAAAAAAAAAAAAAAAACAGATGGCTCTGCTCCACAATGCTTCCCAAATTCTGGGAATGCTAGTGATGATAGCAAGGAGTTCCCAGTAAAGCTTCTGCCTTAGCAGAAGGCAATAAAATCAAGCCTACAAGTAATCTTGGGAGCTGGGGTTGTGGCTCAGTGATAGAGAACATGTCTAGCATATGTAAACCACCAGGTTTAATTCTCAAAACCACATAAAAATAAACAAAATAAAGTTCATCAACAACTAAAAATTATATATATATATTAAAAAAAAGAGTGCTCTTGGGATTTTAAAAAGCACAGCTGGGAGGAGACCCTCTTTTCTCCCTCTTGTTGGAGAGCCTGAGGATGACCCCTGCTCTGTCACTTTTAACCCCAAGGGCCTAAAATCTTGCTGGCTTCTGTGGCATTTCATTCCTTTGAAACTTTCTTCAGAAATCTTTCTTCTTTAGTAATCTTCCTTTTAACTTATGATGGTTGATTGCAGCCAAGCATCCAGATTTACATGTTCAAAAATTTCCAGTCTGTGTATTCACCTCAACCATCAGTACACTAGCTCAGGTCCTCATTGGCACTTATCTGAACTAGTCAAACATCCCCACAATTCTCTTAGTTCTAGTCCTCACAACCACCATCTGTGATACAATAACAGGAAAAACCATGTTCCCCACACACACTCATACTCATCAATAGCTCTGCATTATTAAAGAAAGATCTAAAATCTTTAATACGGCTCACCCCACTCTCTATACACAATCTTCTCTCCAGCCAAACAGCTGTTCCTCCTTGACTCACATTTTAGCTCTGACTACCCAGAACTGCTTGGCTTTGGGCTGGATCTCAGAAATCCTCACCCACCACCACACTGAATTAATTAGTAAGTAGGAAGTTCCCATTCTTGAAAACCTGAAGAAATCAAAGAAAAGTGGCTCAGGTTTGTTCCTGTGTATCAAAGTCATCACAATGATGTCTACATTTCATTACATCGATATCCATAAATATTGCTGTTACAGATAACTGGTACCAATGTACACAACACACACAACAGCAAGTATCTGAAAAGAAGAATCAAAGATTATAACAAAAGGTTCTGATCATCCATGCATCTCTGCAGACAGAGCACCAGCACTGACTTGCTGTGAGGATTTCTCACCCAGACAGTGCCCCTTATCCTCCACTGGCACCACAACCCTCTGTAGAAATCCGTAGCCTGGCACATGACCTCTTGTTTCTAAAGGACAGGACCATGTCCCCAGCATTCCTGGATCTCCAAGCCCAGTAAAGTCCTCAGAATACATTAGACACCTATAAATATTTACAGAATAATATGTGCATTCTGAATAAGCAGAACACTCAAAGTCATTTTCTGATTTTAAAGAGGGCACTAGATATCAGGTTTGAAATCTTGGTCTTCTCCAATTTATTTCATGAAAATATTTGAAAACACATTATTTTTAATATCTCTAACCCATTGTGTAGTTAATGAAATTACCATTATTTCTGTAGAAAAAATTTAATGGGAGATTTGAGAAATAAAATTTTAGGTTTTTTAACTTATAGAAAATTTCAGAGAAACTGCATAAGGAGACAAAAAAACTGGTAAATTAGACTCCAATAAAAAATCTACATGCTTCATAAGAAGTGAAAAGACTATAGAATAAGAAAAATTTTATACTTCACATATCTGATAAGAGTACATTTGTGTATATCCAAAATACATAAGAACTATTACAACTGAACAAGAAAAGAACAGCTCAATTTTAAAATGGGCAAAGGATCTGAATAGTCATTTGTCTAAGAAAGATAAACAATGGCAAACAATTACATGAAAATATTCAATTTCATTAGTTATCAGGGAAATCCAAATCAAAACCACAATGAGATGCCACTTCATACCCATTAGGATGACTACTATGGAAAAATATCATGGCAAAGTGTTGGCAAGTATATGGAGAAATGGAATCTTCAAACATTGCTGATGGGAATGTAAAATGGTAGAGTCACTTTATAAAACAGTCTGGCAGAGTTACTTATGGCCAATAAATTTCACTCCTCAGTATCTACCCAAAAGAAAACATAAGTCAACTCAAAAACAAAAATATTCACAGCAGCATGATCATAAGAACCATAAAGTGCAATCACCCAAATATCCATCAAATAATAAATGGATAAACAAACTGCAGTGTATCCATATAACAGGACACTATTTAGCAATAAAAAAGAAATAAAGTTCTGTTATGTGCTACCTCAAAAACAGGCTAAGAAGCCAGACACAAAGGGCCATATATTGAATGATTACATTTATATAACATGTCCAGAAAAAGTAAATCCAAAAAAAGGAAAAGGAGATTCATAGCTACATGGAGCAAGAGTGAGTGGAATGAGATGACTAAAGGGTATGGGTCTTCTTTGGAGGTGATAAAAGTGTTTCAGAATTAGACAGAAGGATAGGCACACAACTATGTGAATATACTAAAACTCAGTGAATTGCACATTTCAGGAGTGACCTTGATGATAATGTGAATTATATATCAATAAAGCTGTTATTTTTTAAAATGGCTACACAAAGTCATATAGTAACACCTCTGCACAAGGCTCTGGTGAATCACTCTGCCTGTGACAGAATAATCTGTCATAAAAACATACAATCTGTTAAAATGAGAAAATAATCTATGTTCCTACAAATAAATCTCTATTGCAACCAATCATAAAACCATATATAAAGTAAAAAGAGCAAAGAACAAAATAGAATGCAATTCACAATTAGCTGGCAGGTTACAGAATGAAACTAACCAAGGACTACAAAAAGAAAAATGTTTATTAAGACTATCCAGTTCTTATCAATTACATGGATATAAACAAGTCAAAATCCTGTATACTCATAAAAAAAATCTGGCAGCTTTTTTATTGGCACATAGCAAGGAAAAACAAGCATTCTCTCCTATAACCAAATTAACATCCCACAGAAGGTCTGTTTGTACTTGGCAGCATGAACCTTTCATTTCAGAGTGCTGCTAAATTAAACAAGCCTATGTTGTATTGAACATAATGAGCCAGACACCTGGCATGCTCCTAGACTTCATTAGTTGATGCTGAGAAACATTAAAAATAAAAAGGATAGTATGAATTAGGGCAAGGGTGGCAAGAGAATAGAGTTATTGTCAGTCTTTTCAACATTTCCATTATCTAGAATACAACAATGAAAACAGTCTAACAACTTTCTTCTTTTTTTTTTCTTTTTTAGTGGAACTGAGGATTGAATGAAACATGGATGTACTATAAAGGGGCTAAACCCCCAGACCTTTTTATTTTAATACATGGTCTCACTAAGTTGCTGAAGCTGGCCTTATACTATTGATCTTCCTGTTGCAGCCTCTGAAGTCCAATACAATTTTCTAAGATTCTACCAATATGCTTCTCTGTATGCATTACCCTTCTCTGTATGCATAAGAAAGCACTGGAACTTAGATAGAGAAATCTGAATTCAAGTGATAATTTTTTGTTTGTTTGTTTTTATTTTTTTAAACCTGCTAGCTACATACCCAAGGACAAATTTCACAATTTTACTGAGTCCTTGTTGTTTTGAGAACAAAATGAAGTAAAAATGCACACAAAAAGCACAGTGTAATGCTCAATCCAAGCCCACCACAAAAATCCTCACTGTTCACAACTCTGCACAGCAAATACTCATTTCAGAACTTATACCAGAGTAGGAGTGATTAATATTGGCCATCCTTCTAACTTGTAAACATCTAAAGATCTATGAAGATTTAATACTGAATGAATAATCTTCCTCCTCCATTCCCCTCCCACATAGGTTTTTAAAAAGCTATCAATAAAGTCTCTAAAAATATTAAATCACAGCATGACACAAAGCATTCATTCACCTAAATGGTATTTAAAAGTACTGAACTGAGAGAAAAACATGGAGAGGAACACTCTATTAAAAAGAAATGCCTATTTTGCAGTGCAATAATTGGTAATCTTTCCATAGAGATTTCTGCAATATGATTATAATTTCCAAGTGTCAGTAATCTGTTTTTAAGGTAAAAGAAAAAAGAAGTGGGATAGTTTCAACCACCAAGAAAAGATGTGAGAAGATATTTTTTCTCATTGACAGCAATTAATATTTGAGTGATGGCTGCTAGAATGTTCAGACTGAAAAACTTTGTTATATTAGAACAGACTGAAATATATCTAAAACAAAACACAGGGGGTTTAACATATACAAACACAATCTGCACCTAGGTGTCCTCTCTAAACAAACCAAAGAAGGAAAAGCTTGCGTGAAATTCCAATTGCACTGCTATAGATAAGGTGTGGGGAGGGGGATAGTGGTTTTCAGCCATATTCCCATGCTGGATATCCAATTAAAGACAGCATCTAGACTCTGTAGTAATAGACTTCCTCTGCCTAGCTCCACACAAATTTGCATTATGTCACACACTGGACAAAACTTTCAGGGTTAGCAGGAAAAAAATTTCTCAGGGGGATAGGATGTTCAGAACATTGGGAGTTTCACTAAGCTCTGAAATCATTATGGACCTTGTGCCCCAAAGCTATTGTTATTCCCTCCTCTTTCTAAAACTCCACTCATAAGACTTTGAGTTACCAGTGCCCCTTGGGGAGATCTGGTCAGTTGCAGAGTCCACAGAAGGAAACTCTAAGTGGCTCTCATCTACACTGTACACCAGCACTTGGCATCTCTCCTCCCACTGCAGCTCAGTACTACCACCTTGATTGCAAAGCTGTTTTATCTCAAAGAGTACAAAGTCTCAAATTCTTCACAGGAAGACTAAACTTCTCTGTCTACCCAACTTTCCAATCAAATGATCACTTACTATGCCAGTCTAAATTAAGCTTTATGCCTAATATAGAAAGAAACTATTTCAAATGCACAAAATCCAACCCATGTAATATGTAATGAAGTCTTTTTTTTTGATAGTTGTAGAAGAACATAATTAATTGATTGATTGATTTTTGTGCTGAGGATCAAACCCAATGCTTCACACATGCCAGGAAGGCACTCTACCACTGAGCCACAAACCAAGAACTGTAATAAAGTCTTAATATCTATTTAAATGTAGTATAAAAATTTTAACAAATGCAGCTAACAGGAGAAATAAAGGATAAAGCCTTCATTTTAATTACAACTTCTATTTAATCCCTCACTTTTCAGGAATATTTTTAGTAGGCATTAGGGCACAAATTAAAGAAATGAACTCATCAGTATAATAAAAGGCACTGTATAAACAAATTCCTCTACTGCCACAGAAAAGAGATTCAAGAACCTCAAACTTCAAGATTTTAGGAAACAAATAAGATTACATCATTAGCCACAATAAGATCCCAGAAGGAAAACCTCAGAAAAAACTCATTAATCTTGCCCAATAATGAAGACTCAATAATTTCAAGTCTGCCTTGATTTAATTTTGGACTATGTATTAAGAAATAATGGCTCAAAAAATAAAATACTTGGGAATCAACCTAACAAAAGAGGTGAAAGATTTATACAATGAAAACTACAGAACCCTAAAAAGAGAAGTAGAAAAAGATCTTAGAAGATGGAAAAATATACCCTGTTCATGGATAGGCAGAACTAACATTATCAAAATGGCGATATTACCAAAAGTTCTCTATAGGTTTAATGCAATGCCAATCAAAATCCCAATGGCATTTCTTGTAGAAATAGATAAAGCAATCATGAAATTCATATGGAAAAATAAAAGACCCAGAATAGCAAAAGCAATTTTAAGCAGGAAGTGTGAATCAGGCGGTATAGCGATACCAGATTTCAAACTATATTACAGAGCAATAGTGACAAAAACAGCATGGTACTGGTACCAAAACAGGCGAGTGGACCAATGGTATAGAATAGAGGACACAGAGACTAATCCACAAAGTTACAACTATCTTATATTTGATAAAGGGGCTAAAAGCATACAATGGAGGAAGGATAGCATCTTCAACAAATGGTGCTGAAAAAACTGGAAATCCATATGCAAAAAAATGAAACTGAATCCCTTCCTCTCGCCATGCACAAAAGTTAACTCTAAATGGATCAAGGAGCTTGATATCAAATCAGAGACTCTGCGTCTGATAGAAGAAAAAGTTGGCTCCGATCTACATATTGTGGGGTCGGGCTCCAAATTCCTTAATAGGACACCCATAGCACAAGAGTTAATAACAAGAATCAACAAATGGGACTTACTTAAACTAAAAAGTTTTTTCTCAGCAAGAGAAACAATAAAAGAGGTAAATAGGGAGCCTACACCCTGGGAACAAATTTTTACTCCTCACACTTCAGATAGAGCCCTAATATCCAGAGTATACAAAGAACTCAAAAAATTAGACAATAAGATAATAAATAACCCAATCAACAAATGGGCCAAGGATCTGAACAGACACTTCTCAGAGGAGGACATACAATCAATCAACAAGTACATGAAAAAATGCTCACCATCTCCAGCAGTCAGAGAAATGCAAATCAAAACCACCCTAAGATACCATCTCACTCCAGTAAGATTGGCAGCCACTATGAAGTCAAACAACAACAAGTGCTGGCGAGGATGTGGAGAAAAGGGTACTCTTGTACATTGCTGGTGGGACTGCAAATTGGTGCGGCCAATTTGGAAAACAGTTTGGAGATTCCTGGGAAAGCTGGGAATGGAACCACCATTTGACCCTGCTATTGCCCTTCTCAGACTATTCCCTGAAGACCTTAAAAGAGCATGCTACAGGGATGCTGCCATATCTATGTTCATAGCAGCACAATTCACAATAGCTAGACTGTGGAACCAACCCAGATGCCCTTCAATAGATGAATGGATAAAAAAAAATGTGGCATCTTTACACAATGGAGTACTATGCAGCAATAAAAAATGACAAAATCATAGAATTTGCAGGGAAATGGATGGCACTAGAGCAGATTATGCTTAGTGAAGCTAGTCAATCCCTAAAAAACAAATACCAAATGTCTTCTTTGATATAATGAGAGCAACTATGAACAGAGCAAGGAGAAAGAGCAGAAAGAAAAGACTAACATTTAACAGAGTCATGAGATGGGAGGGAAAGGGAGAGAAAAGAGAAATTGCATGGAAATGAAGGGAGACCCTCATAGCTATACAAAATTACATATAAGAGGTTGTGAGGGGAATGGGAAAATAAACAAGGAGAGTAATGAATTACAGTAGATGGGGTAGAGAGAGAAGAAGGGAGGGGAGGGGAGGGGGGATAGTACGGGATAGGAAATGTAGCAGAATACAACAATTACTAATTGGGCATTATGTAAAATTGTGGATGTATAACCGACGTGATTCTGCAAACTGCATTTGGGGTAAAATTTGGAGTTCATAACCCACTTCAATCTAATGTATGAAATATGATATGTCAAGAGCTTTGTAATGTTGTGAACAACCAATAAAAAAAAAGAAAAAAAAAGAAATAATGGCTAGGGGCTAGTGTTATGGCTTGTTGTACAGTGCTTGCCTTGCACATGCAGGGCTGTGGGTTCAATACTAAGCATCACATATAAATCAATAAAGGTATTGTGTCCAACTAAAACTAAAAAATGAATATTAAAAAAAACAATTGCTAGGCAAATTAAAGTGCAAATAAAAATTGCTAGGATTATTTGATTTTAAGATTTTCACATGAAAAATTACTTCTGCAATAATACTAATTAAAACTAGTTACATTTATTCTTTAGAATCCTGTATTCCAATAGAAATAAACTATACAAAATACAGAATAAAACACTGGTTAAATCTATTATATCATTAATTTTTCCATCTCTCTGTTTACTTTGGCTGTGCAAAACTGGTTTAGGAGTCAGAAAAACTTCACAGACAGGTCTCAGAAAAAGACTTATTCATTCTACTCAAATACTGGCAATCTAATTCCCTGCTTTTATTTTTAAAAAAATGTAAACCATACAATTATATTTACTTTATTTGTGGGGTGGGCATTTACTTTATCCTTATTTTCAAACAACATATTGTGAAAAATATTGCCATGCCTATACTGGGATACATAAACAGATCTTAAACAAAATCCAGCAGCATACCTAGTTTAAATACTTACTCTGCCCATAATGAAAAAAAAAAGATTTATAATACATGGCTTATGTGATTTAAAAATTGACTAGAATGTAGTACAAATCAAATTTTGAAACATAGTACCATCAAATGAAATAGTAGCAAGTGCCATAGAGTTAATCACATCTAAATTAAATGAAACTATGTTAGTCTTCTCTAAATTAAAATGTATGGGTATTGAATTTCACATCTTTAACCTAATAATAAATACATATCAACCACTGGGAGATTGAGGCTTAGGCAGGAGGATCCTAAGTTCATGGCCAGCCTTAGGAACCTAGTGAGGCCCTAAGCAACTTAGCAAGGCCCTATCTCAAAATAAAAAATTAATATACAAAAGGGCTGGAGATGTGCTTCTGTGGTAAAGTGCCCCTAGATTTAATCCCCAGTACCAAAAAAATTAATCAAAAAAGTAAATAATGATTTGGGTGTCTGTGGAAGCCCACGAGGTAGGTAGGTACTCAGTGATGAATAAAATCTGGTGAATAAATCACCAGTTTGACCATATGGTCCCAACCTTGGGGTACTCTGTAGAAAATGTTAATTGAAGTGAAAACAAAAGCCCCCTCAGGAAAGGCAATCAAGATGTACTTTATATATAGAATACAGTTTAATGTTTTTTTATTAAGCCAAAGAATAAACAGTAGGTCAATGACAAAGTTGTGAATCTGCTTCATGTGAGGCCATCCTTATATGTAACTCTTATTTGATTGAAATAAAATCTAAAGCAAATATAAAATTAAAAATCATATTTACATCAGGACATGATAAAATCTTTTGGACAGAAGAGATACACATAGGTTTAATACACATAGGTTTACACATGAACACACAATCACATAGTTTACATGACTCAAAAACACTATATTATCAACAAATTATGGAAATAATATTCTGTATGCTATTCAGCCATTGGTATCCATGTTTGAAAATTGTTAAAAAATTTATTTTGAAAGTTACTTTAGGCTTCTCTTCAGTGAATAAAACACAAAAATACTGTTCTTTGCAGAGGAAAACATTCTGTATTCAAAACAATTATAGCTTATTAAGTTTTCAATTTTTTTAATATTTACTTTTTATGTGGACACAATGTCTTTATTTTATTTTAATGTGGTGCTGAGGATTGAACCCAGTGCCTCATACATGCCAGGCTAGTACACTACCACTTGAGCCACATCCCAAACCTCAAGTTTTCAAATATTAATATTGATTTAAAATCAAGGCAAAAGACACAAGAAAAAACAACTCAATATATTTAAATATTTGCATCACATTTATGCCTAAGAATATCTGACACATAAGAGTCACAAGTATGTAAATAAGGAGAGAATTCTCTGTTAATAAGAATATTGAATGAAAGAAATCTTTGAATAACACAAGGTTTCCTTCAATAGTTGAATACAGTGGAACACACCTGTTATCCCAGAAACTCAGGAGACTGAGGCAGGAGGATCACAAGTTCAAGGACAGCCTCAGCAACTTAGCGAGGCCCTGTCTCAAAATAATAAAATAAAATATAAATAAAAGGTTCTGGGAATCTAATTTACTGGTGAGGTGCCCCTGGGTTAAATCCCCAATACCAACTAAAAACATGTTATCTCAAAAATGTACTTTTTCTTACCTATTAGATTAGCAAAGATTAAAAAGATTAACAAAACTTGGTATGAGCAAGGGTTTTGAAAATAAGATTCCCATGGTCATTGAAGGGGATAGTTTTTACAGATAACAGCTTAGCCATAGTTATCAATATTTAAAACATATATAATATTTGACCTGGAAGTTATACCTCTAAAAAGATAAATGAATAAGTCTACTATCATCAACATACCATTATTCACAAGAAAGAAAAACAAGTAACAATGTAAATGGTTATCAAAGGAGTAGATAGATAAAGTATGATGCCTCTAAATGATGGAAAACCAGGCAGCAAAGGGCTGGGGTTGTAGCTCAGTGGTATAGCACTGGCCTGGCACCTGTGAATAACATGGTTTGATTCTCAGCACTGCATATATAAATAAAGATCTACTGACAAATAAAAAAAAATAATTAAAAAAAATAAAACTAGGCAGCCAGTTAATTGATCACCCATGATTATGTACATCAGTTTCAACTAACAATTAGAGATATATAAAACATATTAAAAATGACCACATAGCTTCATATAGAGAGAAAATGCTATTTATTGAGTCTTTTATACTGCTATTTATTTAAAGTCTTCTGCATACTTTCATATCCATCAATAAGTTTCCAAACATGAGTTAATGGTGGCCATTTCTTTGTGAAGGAATTGAGGGCTTACTATTGTTATTATGTTTTTTTTATGGGTAGAAATTTTTCTAATTATTATAATAAAAAAAATCACAACAAACTTTTAAGATAAAGAAGTGCCTCTATATCACCAGAATTACTTCAAGTCTTTTCAACCTCCAATTTAAGAGGAAAAAAATTCATTGAATATTGCTAGATGTAATACAGAATCTCCTTCTCAGAACCACACTTTAAAATGACAAGATAATAGAAATTAAAATATTAGAGTTAGATAGGGAAAGACAAACATCATTATTCAGACAGCTCACATTATTGGCATCCACCTTACAACCCACAGGTTCTATGAACTGAAACACTCCTAAAAAAAAAAAATCCCTTTTACAACTTAAAGAAGCAGAATAAATAATAATAATAATTAAAGAATTTTTAAGATGTAAAATCATAAAACACTTATCACAGTGAAAATATTTAATTATTTTCCTGTCTTACATTCTTTCTTAGCACTTGAAAAAAAAAAGTTTGGAGAAGTTAAATAGATTTTAGATGTATACATTTAATCTGATGTTTATTTATTTTAGATTTTTGTTTTTCTGGGACTAGACAAAATAGTTCAAAAGTACTCATGGAAAAATAAGCAAGCAAGAATTCCTAGGAATATGAAAAGCAACAAGGGGAAACTAGTTTTAAAAGATGTTAAAACTTTTATAAAACCAATAATGTGATGCTGGTGTATGAAGAAAAAGACTAATAGAATACAAACCCCAGAGACACCGAAGTACATCCAAAAGTTAACAATACCATAAGACTATTCAAAGAAGGGCTCTAAAATCAACAGGTGAAAATATCAGACTCACAGAAAAAGATAAAGTTGAACCTATGCATCATTCTCAAAACCAAAAAAAATCCTAGTTTGAACATTTAAATATAAAAGTGATACCCTAAAAGTACTTAAATAAACCATGGGCAAATTCTAAATATCTTGGAGGCCTTTCAGGGACTTAAAATCCAGATACCTGGACTGGAGCTGTAGCTCAGTGGTAGAGTGCTTGCCTAGCACTTGTGAGGAACTGGGTTCAATCCTCAGCACCACATAGAAATAAAGAAAAATTTTAAAAAAATATCAAGATACCATAATGAGTAATATAAACTGTAGAATTCAAAGAAAAAAAATGTAAGACTTCTGTATATCAAAATATGTGAAGGTAAATAAAAAATAAGTGAAAATTTGGGGAAAAACTACAATTCATATCACACAGGGCTAATCTCTATAATTTATAAATTTCTAGAAATTGATAAGGGGAAAAAAGCAATTTGAAACAAAAATGTGAAAAAACACATGAATAGAGAGTTTACAGGAAAAGAAGTAAAACTAGTTTTTAAGTATAGGAGCTCAACCTCATTAATAATGATAGCAATGTACATTAAAACAACTCTATATTGATAATTCTCATCCATCAAACTATTAACAAATTCAAGGGTTGTAAAGGCACAGTACATTGGAAAGGCTCCAGAAAAACAGGAACTCTCTCATACACTTAAATCTGCCCTCCTGTATCTGCGGTATTCAGACTGGATTTAAAAAATTTATAAAATTATCATGCATCGGGCTGGGGATGTGGCTCAAGTGGTAGCGTGCTCGCCTGGCATGCGTGCGGCCCGGGTTCGATCCTCAGCACCATATACAGACAAAGATGCTGTGTCTGCCAAATACTGAAAAATAAATAGTAAAAAGTTCTCAAAAAAAAATTATCATGCAGAACACATACTAACTTTTTTCCTTGCCATTAGTCCCTAAATAATACAGTGTGACACCTATTTGCATGGCATTAATATTGTATTAGGTCTCTTAAGCAATCTAAAGATGATTTAAAAGTATGCAGATGTGCATAGGTTATATGAAAATACTATGCTTTTTATATAATAGACTCAAGCATCCTTGAATCTCAGTATCCACAAAGGGGTCCTCAAACCAATCCTCCAAGAATAAGGAGGAGCAACTGTACTTTTGGGAGTTTAAAATGATGCAACACTTAAGAAAAGAAGTATTTAACAAAGCCATAAATGTTCTGCCCACTGGCACAGTAATCCCACTTCTAGGAATGCATCCCACAGATGTACCTGCATATGTAAAATGATATATATAAAAGCTGTTTAACCACAGTATGGGTCTGTGATAAACCTAGAGAAGACCCAAATACCCACAAGAGTGGCTGGTTAAGTAAACAAGGCACTTAATAGATGCTGTTTAAACACAGCTGTTTTTTTTTTAAAGTGTTTTCTATAAACAAAGATTATATTCTTTCTAAATAAATACTAATAGGAAAAGATCTCAAGAGCATATAAAGAAAAAGCCATGGGACAGAATTAGTTACATATTATGGTACAGTTTATATAAAAAGAATATAGTACACTGGCATTTCTCCAACTATAAAAGGAAACAATTGACATCTATGGAAAATAAATTAAAGGAGGTTATCCAAGAAAGAGGGGTGAAGGGGGGGAGGGGCAAAGCAGTTAGAAATCAGATTTTCCCAAGCATGGCTGTGTCATTTTAATTTTTAACAAAAAAAAACATTAAAAAGTTTTTTTAACATTTAAGTTTTTTAAACGTTAAAAAGAATACTTACACAAAGAAGAGAAAGAGACATCTATAGATAAGACTTAAAAACAAGCTTTAAATAGATTTTTATATAGATTTTTTCCTCTGAAATTCGATGCTGAAAAGCAATCTTGGTGCTTGGTGTGGTTATCACAAAAAACATGCTTTTCCCCCCTTCATTCAAGTTAAAGGATATGATAATCTGTTTTAAAAAAGCTATTTGAAGGAGTAAGAAATCAGGAAAGCAGTAGGATCCCAAGTTTGAGACTGCTTCAACAGCTTCAGAAGATCCCATTTCAAGAAGGGAAAAAAAGGGTTATAACTCAGTGGTAGAGCGCCTATGGGTTCAATCCAATTCCTGTAAGTAAACCAGCCTCTAAGTGATGACATGAATGTATATTCTATGCAACTCAGACATGCTATCATACACACTGCTATCACTGCCCAACTCTTTTCTAACATCAAACTTCTAAAATGATTCTAGTGTTGTCAACATTTCTAATTTGAATTCCCATCAAACACAGACAAGATTTTGTGACAGGAAACAACTTTGCCTCCCAAGATTCTAGAATAATTGACAAAAGTGTCACTAACCAAGACCATGTCTATGTTATATGTCAGACACTTCAGAATAAAAAAATTCCTAGAAAAAAGTTGTTTGTCACCCCTTTCTTATTAAAATTAAGTAGATAATGGATATGTTCTTAATAGTATTCTCAAAGAGTCAGAAATGTCCTTTAAAAATTTTTTTAGTTATCAAAGAATTTGGGGGACACCTTGGGGCATTTAGTATTTGGGAGCCAGGATCTAGGCTTCACACAATGCTTGGGTGGGATGGATCTGTATCATCAAGATTCATCCTGGTCACAAGAATTTTGATCTTAAAATGGTTTAATCAAGCCCACTTTAAGTGAGCATTTCTTTAAGACATAAAATTTAAAAATTAAAAAAAAAATAAAAAAAGACATAATATTTAAAGCTTTTATAGGAAACCCCACAGCTTGCCTCTAATTATGTAAGACACAGTAGTAAGGGATGATTCAGCAGAATAAGGAAACTGTCTGAAAATTAGTGCTCATTTCTTTACACTACACATTAACGCAACATAAATTTAATAATGAGTATGCATAGAGTAGTATATATGCTAACAGTATGAGATAGCAGATAAATCTCACCTTAATGAATCCAACAATTTCAATCTTGTTAATACTTTACTGTTATTGCTAGCAACTGAAGGAACACATTACTGTTCCTTCAAGTAGTAGTGCCTCAAAGCACAAGACACAAAGGATGTCCTGTGACATAGTGGGTAAAGGGATCCATGGAAGGGCCATAGTATGACCTGCGGGTAGACTGAGGCACCCTGTAATTGACCTTGACATGTCATCCCTACTTCAATCTAGCTTTTCCTTTTTATTAGCTTAAATAAAGTTATCCCAGCACTAAGTGTTTTCTCCCTAGTTTCCATCTTCATCTCCCTCTTTGATTTTCTTGTTTGAACTAGATCCTAATACTTTTTTTTTTTTTAACTAACTCAAACTTCTTCATTAGCAGCAGGTGCAAGCACTCAAAAGCATGCTGTCTTTCACCACAGCTAAAAGTTCTGGTTATTAGTGAGACAGCACTGCATATCATACATTGTTCTTCCCTTATTTCTCTTTTACATGTAAGTGAAAGTATCATACCCACTTTCACTTATGGGTGTAGGTAGGTTCTCTGATTTAGAAACCTCAACTGCTCAATAGTGAAGTGGGCTCTACAAATGCTGAACACCAAACACAAGGGCCTTGTTTCTGTGGTTGACAACCAACTGTTCAGGCTAGAATCACGTGCTTCAATGGGAATCAAACTTTCTTTTGCCTGAGGCAAGCCTTGGGCTAGTGACCCCACACCTAGTGTTCAAAGGTCACTCTATGCCCACCTCTTCTCTCTCACACAGGACCAAATGACAGATTTGGGGTGGAAAACCTTCCAGGAATTGAACAAAAGGCTTGAAAAAACCCTTTCCCAATGAATTTACATACCATGCTGCATCTAATTTCAGAGTGGGTCTGACACACCATTTTCAGCCCCACCAGGACCCCAGGAAACCAGCTGCAAGCACTGCTTGGAGAAGGACCGGAGGCAAGAAAGGGGCACAGGCCTGTGCAAGTATTGGGAGCCTGATCCCACCACATCTAAGCAGTGCAACTTTGGGCAGGGCGCTGCACCTCTCTGTGCAGCCCTAGCATGGAAGTGAACAAGTTAAGTGCCTGGCAAAGAGCAAAGTGAGCCAGCCATGGCCAGCAGTGCCAAACCCACCACCCTGGGAGACTGAGGTGGGTTCGGGATCCCACCAAGCGCGAGATCTGACTGGCCAGGGGGAACTGGCCCATGGCCCAGCTGCCCCACCCTGCACCTTCAGGTATGGCGCCGACCAGGAGGTACCATACCCGCTTCAGCCCCAGGCCCTGCTGGACTGCCTCAAAAGAGCTGGCCACCTACCCGCCCCGCTCTCCTTGCCAGGGGATGGGTCTCTGCCGCTTTCACCCTCTTCAGCTCCCAATAGCTGCCGCCGCCGCCACCACCACCTCTGCCCATGGCCCGCTGCTCACCTCTCCTGCTGTCTCCTCTGCAATCACTAACGCCAGCGCTGTGAGATCTCGCGAGACTTTGGTTCTCCCCTCACTACTCCGCCCTCACCACTGTGCAAACCCAGCCTGGAACTAGCTTGGCCCCTCCTCTTTACACCGCCCACCGCGCCTGAGGGTCAGTACTAGCCATTCTTGCAACCTTCTTTCCAGGCCCTGTCCCTGCTTGAACCAAGGGCACTGCCTCTTAGCCCCAGTCTTCACTCCCCACCCCATCCCTGGCCCCAATGTTCACCAAAGTAAACAGAGACACGCCTAGGAGGTCATCTGCTAAAATCCCCCAATCTTGATAAAATTGTTATCAATAAAATGTTTCAGCTTCATTGCATGAATTCCCTAAGGCCTCCCTGTGATATTCTTTGTGCAGGATACAGAAAATAATGAGACTGTATTGAATTCTGTAGTCTCCTTGGATAACATTTTGCTGATACAAAGTATGATGGAATGGCATAGAGGAGATAGAATATACATGATTTTAGGGAGAAGACACATGGCATTTTTTCCCAGGGGAAATCGTAATAATTGTTTCTAAAGAAGAGGAGCTAAAATTTATTGAAGGTATATATTCTTCCAGTCCTGGAGATGAAGAAACTTGCATAAGTGTTCATAGTTAGTCATAATTTGAACCTGAGTCTGAGTTTGATCCTGTTCCACAAGCAGCATAGTCTACTTCTATTGGGTCAGGTTCTGTAAAATCATGAGCCTTTAAGGTTCAATTTACCCCTTTGTTGGAGTCTTCCTTACATGATAGTTTTGTCTGTTAGAAAATACAGGCCCACTAACCCTCCAAGATAGTTCACTCTCCAGGAAATAATTCTGCTATATGAGCCAGAGCATATGAGTTCCCTTCTACATATCAACCCAACCCAATCCACCAGCTAAAAGAGTGGGTCAGGAGGCAAAATCACATCAAAGGGGCAGCTACAAGGTGCCTAGCACATCTCCAAGTGCTGGCCACTCTAACACATTTAGTCTGATAATTCTGTATCAGTTAGGATAAGCAGCATTGGGCTGACAGCAGCAGGAGTTGAAGCAAGGGAAGACTCCTGGCACATGGCACTCCAGGGAAACAAGGGAGAAGCCATCCTTAGTTCATCTGGCCAAGCCTCCATGTGGTTTGGGGCATTTTTCTTTGAAGCTTAGCCTCAAGTTCTTTTCTCCAGCCCTACCTGCTGAGGGCCATTGCCAAGTAGGAATGATGCATTGAAATTTCCTTGCCACCATACCCCATGTTAAATGGACTTGCCTTGGAATTTCGCTGTTGACATTGCATGTAAGATGACCCTGCTCAAGGACGAGGGTGGATCCAGATATAGGGTGTATCCTGCAGTTTGAGGAAGTATCCCGCTCCTTGGGTTTAAGGCGTTCCCAGGTTAAGACAAGTTTAGGGCGTTCCCAGATTAATACAATATGGGTTTTAGGGAAGTTGGAGGTTGAAGATTATTGCTGCTGGGAATAGGGTGTTTCTGCTGCTTGAGCTCCTGTTGAGTTCTCTTGAGATTCAGAAAGTATTTGGAAAAAAGCCTCTTGGAGTAGGTGAATTGGGTGGCGGCAGAACTGGGATTTCCCCAGAACCTGTGTAGAGGCCAGTGTAAGTTCGGGAATAAAGAATTGCTGTTTGAATCTACAAAGCTGTGAGTGGCTCCTGATTCTGTGCCCAGCAAAGACTGCGGCACCTACCAATGATTCTTGGGATGCCTAACATCCTCTAGTGCACTAACCTTTCTACGTAAAGCAGCTAGTATTTCTACCCAAGAACACTGGCCTCTCATAAGCCATTAGAGCCCAGGATATTTTGGGGAAGCTTGCTAGAGACAATGGTAATATAAAATTTATCTGCTTTAAGAGAGAGCCCCAGGCAGATGAGGTAGAACATGCTTGTATTCCCAGCTACTTGGAAGGCTGAGCTAGGAGGATGGCAAGTTTAAAGTTAGCCTATGCAACTTAGTGAGACAGTATCTCAATATAAATGCTTTCCAAAAGGTCTGGAGATTTAGCTTAGTAGTAAAGTGCACATGCAAGATCATGGTTCAATCCCCATCCTGCAAAATGAAGTTAGATAGATAGATAAATAGAGAGAGAGAGAGAGAATATGCAGGAAGCCTGTACATCTCCTTTACTTAGCTTATTCATGTGGTTAAACCAACTCCACTTGGCTTCTCTGTCTCTTACAGCCCAAACATTCACACTGGGTCAGGCAGGAAAATAGCAATCGGTGGGGGATAAACATGCATTGTCCCTGCCACCTGGAGCCACCCAAATTTGTGTGCTATCTTCTAAAGTAGCCCTCTCCTCATCAGTCCTACTCAGGTAAGTGCTGTCTGGTTCTAAGTACTCAATTTGAGAAAGAACCTCTTTCCTTGGCCTCTCACATCTTTTGATTGCCTCTTTGATGGGTATAAATGGTTTTTTACTTGCCCAGCTCACACATCTGGTAAGTGGCAGAGCTGAAGGTCTGGATACCATCCAGATTCCAGGCTTTTAACCACCAAGTTTAATGCCATATACCATCTAGCCTCATTAATTTTTTTTTAAAGGCAAAACAAAAAAAATAGGGCCCTGAGCCTAACCAAAAAAACAAAAAAATCTCAAATTCCACTTCATATTTTCTATTTGGCTTTGAACTCACCTCTTAAGTATTGCTGTGAAATAAAGTTGGTGGTGCCAATTTTGTAGAGTCTAGTAGTCATTTGCACTGCTCACCAATGACTTCCGGCTCTCCACCTTCTGGGCACCTGCAGGATTGACTTCCTGGTCACGTGACTAGTCCTGACCAAAGAGTGTACATGGAAGGAGCTTGTGCCATTTCTGGGTGGAGCATTTAATGCTAGTGAGAGAGGAGCCTGAGATATGTCTTTCTGATAGGACAAACAATAATGCCCGTGATGGTGTTTTCTCCATTGAGAAAACTATCAACCAAACCAAACTATCATTGTTGCATAATGTGAGCAAAACACAGATCTTTTTGATTTTAAGCCATTGAAATATGGGGGTTAATAACTATCATAGCCTGCTGTAGTCTATCCTGACTGATTCAGCTGGCCTCCTATATCCATAGTTTCACCAGTTGAGGATCAAAAACTTTCTTTAAAAAAAAACTGCTTTGAGGGCTGGGGCTATAGATCAGTGGCAGAGTGTTTGCCTAGCATGTGTGAGGCACAAGGTTTGACCCTTAAACTGCATAAAATAAACAAACAAAATAAAGGCATGCTGTTCATTGACAACTACAAAAATAATTTTTAAAAAACTGCATTTATGGGATGTGGTGATGGCTCAGTTGTAGAGCACTTGCCTAGCATATGTGAGGAACTGGGTTTGATTCTCAGTCACACATTTAAAAAAATAGACACAACAAAGAAATAAAAAAAGGTATTGTGTCCATATGTAAATAAAAATATTTTAAAAACTGCATTTATACTGAACATGTATAGAAATTTCTTCTTGTCATTATTTCCTAAATAATACAGTATAACAACTATTTTCATATAATTTACATTGTACTATGTTTATAAGTAATTTAGAGGTGATTCAAAATGTACCAAAAAATATGTATAGGTTATACAAATATCCACTTTGTATAAAGTGTAGAACATCCATGGATTTGGGAATCCAGGAGAGGTCCTGAAACCAGTCCCTCAAGGATACCAAGGGACAATTGTACATACAGTATGATTGTTTACTCATTGATTCAAACATTTTTCTGCCCAGCTGGTCAAGAGTATAAGCTCAAGCCACATTCCTGAAGGTCCTAGTTTAATACATCTGGGATGGGGAACAGACCTGTGCAGCTGTCTGGTATGCCCAACCAATTCTAATGGTCTAGCAAGGTTGAGATTCCTGCATGGCTACATCTTGTGATGGTAGATTAAAATATGGTGTCTACCCTTGAGGGATACCTAGACTGGGAGGACAAGGCCAGAGCCAGAAAAATTACACTACTAACAGGGAAAATGACCTGAAATTTGCAAAAGTAAGTAAGAATTTATAAGCAATTGATGAAAAATAAAGTTTTACATGTAATAGAAAGTAGATATGCTTCCTGGCAAATCCATTCATCAACTCTGTGACCACAGACCAGGTACCCAACCTGTCAGCTTAACATGGAGACTATTATCTGTCACTATGCTTTTCAGTTATGAAAAACAAAGCTTAGAAAAGCTCTAAAGATGTGGTCCAGATTCAAAATAGTTAGCACAGGGCTAAATTGGACTCCAGATACAGGCTTTTATCTATCTAGGGCCCAAGGCCTTGGCTGATTCATTTACGTATGGTCCCTGCTTCTCTTCCAGATTTCTTTCTTGTTTCCCCCTTTACCTTTAACCACGTATTGTGACCGCATTAAACTGCCTGTCATTGCAGGCCCATACCATGCCACTTACTGAACACTGCAGTGCTTTGGCTCCAGCTGTCCTGTCTCTCTGGCATGCCTTCCCTCAATCCTCACCACCTTGTTTCTGAACCCCAGCCAGGTTATTGAATACTTGGTTGGCTGGCCCCATCCTTGGTGCTATGACTGCCCCCAACAGCAATTCTTTTACTGGCTGACTGAGCATCTCCATTATTAGGTTGCAGTTTGGTCTCAGTTTCTTTTCTCTGAGTCATGTAACTAGCATTGGGGACACTGTGCTAAAGCGCCAGCCATGACCCCGTGAATGCTTAACTCAGCTAAATCACATTCCTACAACCCACAAGACAAATCTATTGAACAAGACCACACAGTGATATATTTATAAAATGCCTTTGTTTTCTGGTAATTTTGTGACCACTGTGAATCTCAGTTGTCAGAAGTAAAGTAGACTAATGGGAGTAACTGCCTCATGGTTGTGAGAATTTATTAAGATGTAAACTTGAGTGCCTTGCCTGGTTCATAAGGGAGACATGAACTAAATCCCAACCACCTTGGTTGTTATGAGTATCTTCTTATTACAACACTGCTATTATCTCTACTCAGCATACTCCCATAGATGTCATCATTAATATTATCACTCATACTTCCAACCATGTCTAAGTGACTGTGCTAAACATTCCTTCCTAGAATGCATAGTATTCTCAGAATCCTCAAAATGTATTCTTCACAGTCTTGTAATGGTTAGGTGTCCCAATCATAAATTATCTCCCTGGTACCTCCAGGAATCTGCCCAGTGTACCATTGGGAAGTCTGTGGCTGCCAGGCAGTTCCATTCAGGCTTTCTGGATATGGCTAAGGAAACATAGGTTCTCTGTAGCCTCCTACTTTCACTGACATTCTTCTCACTATGGGTGTTTCCAAATCATTTATGGTCAGCCCAGGCCACTGTGGAGGTGGCCCCTATGTCTCCCTATAGGAGGATCAGGGTGGAAGTCAAACAGGCCTGTGGGCTTCTGGAATCATTGATAACTCTAAAAGAAAAAATACCTGCAGAAAGCTTATTTTTTTTTCTAACTAGAAGGAAATCTAATAATGGGGATTTTAGTTGGGAATAATACTGCCCTCAGAGTGATCTAATCTTGTCCCCCTTCCCTCCTCATCTTTCACATATCTGAAGCACAGTAGGCAAAATTAGGGTTTTGGTGAGCATTTCCAGTTGAGATTGCCTGTTTAATGAGTCTGGGCTATTACAAAAGGACAAGAAAACAGATCATTTCCCCACAACCCAAATGTCATCAGAACAGAAAATCTTTGAGGGAAACCAAAGCTTAAGCTACAGAATAAAGAAAAAATGGAATCTTGAATTTTCTGATTGAAAAGATTCTGAAGACCCAAGCTTTGAGTGGTGTTTGCTGAGACCCCACACTGAGATGAACACCCAGAGGGCATGTGGAAAATAAAGGAGAGCCCCATTTGTAGGAAGAAAAGAAAACAGCAGGTATGTTGGCATTGTTGGTATGAGAAGAGACCAGAAATCAATGAACAGATTAAGAGGTGGCCCAAGAGGCAAATTGCCTCCAGGAAGGCCAATGACCAAAGTGAGAAGGCCTCAGATTGGGAATTTTTCCCAGATGGATGGAGTGAGAAAAAGCTTTTTTTTTTTTTTCAAAACCATGTTGACACACAATGGCTTAAATAAATGTTCATTCCCATCTCATCTGACTCATTTTGCTGGAACAATGAGCTTACATTCCACAGCCTGGACTGACCCTCCTGTAGCCCACTACTGATAAAGCATAAAGGGTATGATTAGTGCTTTTTGCATGAAGAAGGACAATGAAATCAGCTGGCTTCTCTTTTGTGTAGCTTCTGACAGCAATATATAACAACCTATCTTGTATTCTTGTGTCAGCTATTTCTAGGGGACAAAAAAGTTGGGGAGGCATGATCGAGGAACATTTTTCACAATTTACAAATATGTAAGCAACAACCTTTCAATGTAAAATAGAAAAGGAAGAACAAATTTCACAGTTACAAATAAGGAAAGAGGACATAAAATGGGTGCAGTAGGTCAGGCCTGTGATTCCAACTACTCAGGAAGCTGAGGCAGCAGGATCGAAAGTTTGAGACCAATCTAAGAAATGTAGTGAGACCCTGTCCCAAAATAAAATAAAAAAGGCTAGAGAGGTAGCCCAGTGGTAGAATGTCCCCGAGTTCAATCCAAGTACAAAAAAAAAAAAAAAAAAAAAAAAGATGGCATTAGGATGAACACTGTGGTAAAGAATTGAAATTAGTAGTATCATTATAAACCAAAGCTTTTTTTTTGTTCAAGAGAGAGTGAAAGAGGAGAGAGAGAGAGAGAGAGAGAGAGAGAGAGAGAGAGAGAGAGAGAGAGAGAGAGAGAATTTTTAATATTTATTATTTTTTAGTTCTCGGCGGACACAACATCTTTTGTTGGTATGTGGTGCTGAGGATCGAACCCAGGCCGCACGCATGCCAGGCGAGCGTGCTACCGCCTGAGCCACATTCCCAGCCCAAACTAAAGCTTTTTAATGAAAGGAAAAAGAAAACAAAGAAAAAGAGATGTATGTGTATACATGCATTTATAGAAAAAACATAGTTCCAAATTCTGAACACTAAGAGGACTTAGAACTCTTGTTCCATAGAAATGAGCAGGACAGATCTCCACCCAGATCTGGATTCTAAATACTATTCTCCAATAATAGAGACTTGAAGAAATTGTTGCTCCCAGAAATGGAGCAGGAAAAATGTAAAATAATCCTGGAACACCTTGTGGTGGCAGAAAATAAAGAGATACTTAATAAGAAATAGGGGCTTAATTTTTTAAAAAAAATGGTACATTATAATTACATATATCAGGAGGATTCCTTGTAACATATATGCAATGATTGCAGCGTAAATTGGTTGATTTGATAGGGACTTATTGAAAAGATACAGGAAACAATATGAAAGAGTTTCCAACAGCCAAAGTTGGAACATTTTGAGCAACTAAATATAGTATTGGACTATAAGTCATGAAATTAAATAGATAACCATAAGTCCATATGAATAGAAAAAAATAAGAAAGAAAATAATAGAGAAAGAGAGAGTTGTTTCCTTAAAGATAATTACAGTTTATAAATAAAGAAAGGATAAGTGAAATAAAAATAAAATAACCTTTAGGAAACCATAATAATAAGTGTTATGGGTAAGATCTATGAATGAATGCCAAAAATGTAAGTGAGCAAAAACATTTTTTTTCTCTAGTATGGGAATTTAATCTAGGGCCTCATGCATGACACACCAGTATTCGACCACTGAGCCACATCCCCTAAATAAGTAGAAATTGAGAGAGAAAATAGATATTTTCAAGGTATCTTTCCCAAGATATTTATTAGTCACAAAGGCAGAAATAGTAAGTTTATAATAAGAAATCCAAGAAGTATCACAAGATTGAAATTAATATCATTCCTAACCAGTCATGTTGATGTATCCCCCTTCCCACCAAATAATCCCATAAGGACCTTTCACTTCTGTGGCATCTCCCGGCCAAATCATAAGTAAACACCAAACCCAAAAGGAGAGACCTTGTACAAAACATCTGACCAGCATCTTTCAAAAGGATCATGGTCATAAAAGACTAGAGACTGAGGCACTGTCAAAGACTTGAAGAGACTAAGGAGTCATTATGACTAAATACAACACAAGAACACAGACAGAAACAAGACCTTAAAGGAAAATTGGTGAAATTCAAATAAAGTCTATAGATTAGTTGATAGTTTTATACCCAGGTTTTTGTCTTTGTTTTCATAGTTATACTATAATTATTTATTTATGTATTTATATTGGGGATTGAAGCCAGGGGTTCTTGGCCACTGAGAGACAACCCTATCCCTTTTTATTTTATTTATTTATTTATTTGAGACAAGGTCTTGCTAAGTTGCTTAGGGCCTTGCTTACTTGCTGAGGCTAGCCTCAAGCTTGATATCCACTTGCTTCAACCCCCTGTGTTTCTGGGATTACAGAAATTCACCCTTGTGCCCAGCCTAGTTAATCTTTTCAAGAGTTAATATGAGAGAAAACTGGGTGAAGGGACTGCAGGAATATTCTGTGATTTTGTAGAGGGCAAAAAATACTTTAAACAACACCAATACAAAACCCTTGGTTAATAATGATAGAATCGAGAGGTGAGCTCCACACCAGCATTTTAGGTTAGGTCTGTGTAAGGGCATGTGACATAGTTCACATCAGTGGGCAAGTAAATCTCTCTCCTGCTCTTTTTTCCTGGCAAAACCTGGTGTGAGGGCAGGAGACCAAATCAGAGGGTGTTTCTCAGCATAGCTAGATCATCAGAAGAGAGAGGTGCAAAGAGAAGTCCAGAGCAGACTTTGAAATTAGGGAGTTTAAAAGAAACAAATTGTTCTGATAAGGGAAACAGTGGAGAAGAATATTGGGAAAGGGCAGGGAATATAAAAGTTGGAAAGGGACAGAAGTTCAGGGAGGTTTGAAGGAAGATTCTTAGCATTCACAACTTATACAAGTTGTTTGCATTAAAAACTCCTTCCATATCCCCAGACCTTTGTAAAGTCTGCTGCACATACAAGCTTGGTGTCTGTGTCCATGGGTTTCTGTGTCTATTAATTTGTATGTGTGTGTGTGTGTGTGTGTCTAACTATGTCAGTGTCTATAAGTATGTTTGTCTATATTTTTATGGGTTTTTTTTTGGTTCTGTGAGGCAGTCCATATCTGTTTGTGTACATTTATTTGTCTTTATTTCTATGTATTTGAGTCCATCCATAAGAGTGTATCTCTGTGTGTATATTTTTGAGCCTGTATGTCTTCTTTTTGTGTGTATGTGTGTGTATTGGAAATCCCAGCAAAGGACTGATTTCTTGTGACAATGGATTTACATACAAAGTCACAGGACTCAGAGGACCAACAAGACATCAGCCAAGACAGAAGGAAATTGAGCCCTAGGTATCATAAGAATTTAAGGTCTTAGGAATTCAATGACATCTTTGCACAGGCATTGGAATTTCCCCCAGGCACTTGAAATGCTGGTGGGGGTGTAGTTTCATGTCAGTAATAGCTAGAGACTTCAGAGGACAAGATGACCCTACTCCAAGTCAGCTTACTCTGTATTATCTCCATTTCACAGGTGGGTAAACTGAGTCTCACAACAGCACTTTGGTGAGACTGAAGAGAAACAGCAAGCTGATGAGCCAGCACAGGCCTCTGGGTGAATTGAACACAGTGAACTGCAGTGAGGAAAATCAGCATCCGATCTATTTTCTTTCAGTCTTTCTGATAATAAAGTCTATTGGGCATAGTCCATCTGCAACACATCTCTCTTACTGCTAGTGTTTCTTTATTATCAGTCAACACATGCTAGGAGCATCACAATCTCAGGATACAACCAAACATATTCTTCCATGAATGTGCAAAATGACAGCTCTGCAGATATGTAATGTGGCAATCATAGCACACCCTGCCCCACCCCTCCTAAAAAAGAACAAGTCTGGATGGATTCTTAGATAACTTGGCTATCTTATCTACATAAACTTAATGACAGGGCAGATACTATTTTTTTTTCCATTTAGGAGACATTTTAATTTTGATAATAATTTTGGTAATAAAACATGAATCATTCAATTCACTAAAAACCATTTAACATCCGAAGGCCTCCTGAGCTCCTAAAAAACTTTAAAATAAATTTTATGTATTTTTTAGTTGTAGATGGACACAATACCTTGTTTTTTTTAATTTAATTTTTATTTTGTGCTTAGGATTGAACTCTGTACCTCACACATGCTCAGCAAGTGCTCTACCAGTTCTCCAAATTTTTTTTTGAGATTTATGCCATGAGAAGTAAATTCAAGAGAGTTTCTGTTTGTTTGTGTAATTTATTTATTTTAGAAATATTCAAGGCTATGAAAGAGTTACAAGAACAGCAAAATAATCTTCTATACACTAGATTTGACAGCTATTATTTCTGACCAATTTACCTTGTAAGCTCTTGTGTGTGCATGCCTCTCTTTCTGTACGTATTTATATGTGTATAGGTATATGTTTATGCACATGCATATTACACACACACACTTTTTTAAAGCATTGAGATTCCAATGTTAGGATCTTTAGTTCTAAATATTTCAAGTATTTCCCAGGGACATTCCTTTGTATAACCACAATATGGTTACCAAATTCAGGAATGTAATGTGGACACCATGATATTATCCAACATACAATCTATAGTCAAATCTTCTGGTTGTCCCAATGAAGTCATTTTCAATAATTGTATTTTTTTCTGATGCACAACCAATTAGGAATAAGATTACACATATTTTTTATTTAACCTGGAATAGTTCCTCAGTCTTTCTTAATCCTTAGGACCTTGATCACAGCCTATTTTTAACAAAGAGAAAGCAAGCTTCAGGTTTGGAGTCTTGAGCTTATCACAATATCCAGCTAGAATGGCATAGATTTTAGTTTTCTGAGTATGTATCTTCTAATTATCATCTATTTATAGAAAGTGACATGAGTTTCTACTTTTGGGGAGTAATTTATGGTGTCTTTTCAAACTCCACTTTAAAAGTAAAATATTTAAAGGAAAATACTAGAGAAATAAAAAAGCAGGCATGTAAGTCAGCCACATTTTCTCAGCCTCAGCACTATTAGCACTTGAGGCCACAGAATTCTGTGTCATGGAGTGTCCTTCATATTGTAGAATATTCTTCAGTGTCCCTGGCCAATACCTACTAGAGGCCAGTAGCATTCCCCCACTCTCTCTCTAGTTATGAAAGCCAAATATGCATGCAGATATTACCAAGTATCACCTTGGAGGCAAACTTACCCAGCTGAGAGCCATTGACCTAGCCAAAAGATGTGAGTGGAGGGTGAGTTGATGCAGGAGCTCACAGATCTTGGAGAAGAATACTCGCTTCTGTCCAGTTCAGTTCAAGCCATGTTGATCAACCATTGTCCAAATGTCTTGCCCTGTGCAAAGACCTGGAGAGACAGATGGGCAAGAAATAAGGAATAGGGGCTTAATTTAGAACTGCCCTGAATTAAGCAGAAGGCAGGGGGTGTGTAAGAGGAAGAAAAAATTAACCAAGAAGAAAGAGCTGTGAAAAACTATAACATAACCTGAAATTAGATTTTCTTATTAAGCCTCCTCACTCTCAAAAGAGCTCTTCTGCCCAAGTAATTATTTTTAAAACATGAATCAGATCATTTCAGTCCTCTGATGAAAAGCTTTCACCTTCCCACTACACTTAGAACCAAATAACTTTCAACTCTTTGTGGGACCTGCACCATCTAGCTCCTTTCTCCCTTTTGGCCTTAATTTTGTTTGCTCTCTTTTGGTCTTGAGCTGCAACTACCTTGGGCCTCTGTCTCCTGAGATCTCCCCATGATCATTTACAAACAAAGATCTTTGCATTGTGATGTTCTCTATGTGGAAAAGTGTCCCAAGTATTTTCAGGGCTGGCTCCTGGTCACAGAGGTTCAAATGTCACTTTCCCTGACTACCTTTTGCACTGAATCCCTCTAAGCAATTACCCCATGTAAATTTCTTCCATGGTACTTTCTGTATCAGGCACTGTTGGAAGTGGACATGACTTCCAATGTAACTGCTCTTCTTTTTTGTGGCCAGCTGGGCAGAGGTGGCCCATGAGAGATGCAGAAATCTGCTTGCCCTACCTGATATAGACACTGTCTCCACCTCTTTACCTCCTGCTGAAGTATAGGAATGAGGACAGGAGGGGAGGTGTTTGAACACTGCAGGACCCCAGGGAGGATGCAAATGTCAGAGCCACCTATTCAATACCAGCATCCTCCTATTTTTTGCTTCTTGGAGAAAATCAAAGCCCTAGGGTGTGAGCCATGATAATCAGGTTATCTTCTACTTGCCTCCAAAAGCATGCCTAACTAAAATACTATTTGAAATTACTGTGAATTTTGTTGCTTCATTTAATATGTGTGTATGCATTTAATAAATATGTGTATATAAATTTTAATTGGCACATAATTGTTCATGTTTTTGGGGTCTAATGTGACATTATGATACATGTATACAATGCATGGTGATCAGGTCAGGAAAATTGACATAGCCATCACCTCAAACATTTATTATTTCTTTCTACTGGGAGCATTACAAGTCTTCTCTAGTGGCTATTTTGAAATATGCAATTGAATGTTGTCAAGCATATTTACCCCACCATGTCCTGAAATATTAGATGTGATTGTTGATGTCCTGCAAGCCTGTACCCATTAACCATCCTCTCCCATTTCTTGCCCCCAGTTGTTTGGCTTTTCTGCATATCTCACCCCTAGGCAGGATGAGGAAGACCGGTCTTACTTATTCACTGCTACATTTTTGGCCCCTGGGCAAAGAGTTAACTCAGGATAGAGTTTCACAGCTACTGACCTACATGTTCTCTAATTCATCTCATATATAAAATAAGAATTATCACAGCACCTTGAAATATTTTGACGACTGAATGAGCAAATCTGCATATAGCACTTAGTGCAGCATGTGGCACCCTGTCATTGCTCAAAGAATTGCTAGTATTTGTTGACTTAATGAACAAATTAATGTATGGAGAAAGGGTTCTTTCTCTGCTTGCTTTTTCAGCCCCATGTCCTTTGGCTCCCTCTTTCTCTTCAAATCAAAGTTGTTTTACTTGGTACTGACAAGTCAGGCTATTGATTAAGAAATATGACCACACAGTGAGAAGAAATTCACACCTCTTACTTTGAGCTGATGGATCAGCACTTGCTGGAGGTTGAGAAGGGACAAGCATTGCAAATAGAAGGACAGGGTCCATGAAGCCCAGGCCAGGAAGTGCTGGAAATGAAATTTAATATGCTGTTTTGCTTTTGCACACCATGGGATGGGTAGAACCCAGCCAATAAGTGCCTGACAAAAATCACTTGGAGGTCAAGTGAAGATTATAGGGACAGAGATTCAAAAATGTAGTGGGGGAGGCTGAAACCCATCTGAACCTGAGAAATATACTTATTCATTAACTCAACAGAGTATTAAGCACCTACTCTATGTGGTATAGACAGGGATCTGGCAGAGAAACAATAAGGGGATTCCCACCGAGATTCCCACGGACTCCGCTGACTTTCTTTCATAATAGCCTTGCCACCAAGTAGACACTAATTCAAAATTTTAGATCCACATTTGGCTTAGTTCATGATCAGTAATACTGCCACTAGCTAATAGTTCCAGTACTTACTCTGTACTAGGCACTCTGCTGAGACCACTTTACCAACTGTGGTTAGGGACACTTGCTAGGAACCTAACCAGCATCTATTTCCTTCTTCCTTACTAGAACAAAAACTCACTTTTATTCAAGGTGGCACCAAATAACACAAATCCCTCCAAAACTGGCACTCAAACTTTGTCACTAGCATCCAAACACATGTGTGAGTGGGACTTAGACATGTTATTTCACCCCAGGAGTCAGTGAGGTGAGGGTTAATGTTATTCTTATTTTACAGCCAAGCATACTAAGGTTTAGAGTTTAAATGAAATGTCATATGTCATACAGCTTCCTGCTGGTGAAGGTCATATGTGAATCCAAGCCATCTGTTTTTCTGGTCTATTCTTATTTGAACAGATAGCATATATATGCACAATGGCATTTAGTCCTCTCAAAAACATCAATAGGCATGGTAACTGGTAAAACTTTCTGATACCCGCCACCATATGTTCTCTGATCATCTGACATCTTCCCTTTGGTCACCTCTCTGGCAGCTTCAAAGGCTAGCCTCTCTCCAGCCCAGTGGAGCCTGGAGTATGGAAGAAGAAGAATAGACAGGTGGGGAAGTGGTCAGATTTTAGATGTTCATCTAGGCAGAACTCCTAGCAGAAGATTGCAGATAGAGGGCATGGAAAAGTCAGAAGCAGAGACGATTTGGCATCATTTCCTATGTGAAATTCTGACTAGAGACAATGTCAAAATATAATCAGCATACAGTGTGATTAGGCAGAATGAGAGTTTGCAGTTTGCATCCAAAAATTTCTAGAAAGTTCCATGTGTCCTGAAGAGGGACACAGAAAGAAACTGATTGTGGTAGTGAGACTAACAGGAGTTGCTGCGGGAGGAGTGAAGTGGCTCTGAGACTGCAAGTTACAAGGTGACCAGAGATGACCAAGGGAAAATGGGAGGAGCAATAAGTTTTCTAGCAGAAAATTAGCACCAGAAAGGTAGGGCTGGTCAACTTGGAGGTGCCAGGAGTGGACTGGGTGGACCATCACTGTCCAGAAGTCCAGCAGCTGTAGGACCTGCAACTGTAGCCTGCTGAACCAGTGACAGAGGGCAAGGAGGTCATTGTCCCAGAGACTGGCAAGGGCTTACAGAGCAGTAGCTTGAGGCATTGGATTCTCTTCCACAGCCCCACACCATCTTGGTGAAACTAGAAAAGAGGAAGGAATTCTGAAACAATGGAGTCTTTTGGTGAAAAGACCTCTTGAACCAAGGGAATATGGGTCACAGAGTAACCATTTCCATTCAAGTTCTAGTTACTCTCAACAGAGGGTTTAGTCTGGGAGGAATACTGGGGGAGTCACAGACCTCCAGAAGTAGCTTAGTTCCACACACTCAAGCTGTGGGGAGAGCGTGCTTATGATGGGTCCTGCCGTGGCAGATACTGCCTTCCTCCAGGTCTCCCAGACAAACAAAGTGGAAGGCACCATGGAAATACACAACTGTCTCTGGGCCTCAGTATTTTCATTTTTCAAATGGGAACCAATGTCAACTCCCAGTGTCAACAGGACTGATGAGGGGCAGAGCCATGGAGCAGGTTGGCAAAGTCACAGGCTAGACAGTGAACCTCTATTTTCATTTTTACTTCCATCCTTTTGGCTTTCTATGGACACTGTCAAAGTTGTGCCTGGAGCCAGCTGGGACCAGGGAGGGGACTCAGTGACTGCAGAAGGATTGACAAGCTTCATTTTAATGCTCATGTTTTATCATATCACCAGGAGGTGTTCATGGATACTTAGTTAACTATTGAATGAATGAATGAATAATTATGGGAGTCATAGACATCAATGATGTCCAGCGAGGCTCTGATGTGCTTTTGGTGGGATTGCCTAAGTAGCAAAGGCAGTCATTTTTCAGCCTCAGTTTGAATATCACCTTCTGCGAGAGGACTCCCCTGATACCCTCGTCAGGTATAAGTGCCCACTTTGCACTCTTCTCTACCCTTCCCCCATATACTAGATGGTTCATTGTGGTTTTCATTTGACCTTGAGTTCTTAGAGACAAGTTTACATCTCATTTAATTTTCCTGCATCCCTAGCACAGGGTCTAGACCAATGAAATAACAAGAACATTTTATTAAGTGTTTTCCAGGTACCCGGCATTGTTCTAAGTGCTTTAGCAATTAATATGCTTGACTACCTGAATATCAGGTTCCAGGGTGACATTCTCATGCCATTGTGCAGGTAAGAACACTGAGGCTCAGAGAAGGTAAGAAGCCTGATATTTCTTCCGGCTTTCTTGATCCTTCTCTATCAAACAGCCTAATTCTTGAGGTTTGAGAACAGTATGAAAATCCCAGTGATGGGAGTGTCTGTCTATCTGACTGGGTAGGTGTATAGAAAGAGAGAACAATGAAGAGACAGCACATGTTAGCAGCTGACAACCCTTCCACATGCCAGACACAATGCATTCTTTGTCATAGAACTACAACACTGAGACCACACCAGGAGCAGTGCCTCTGAATGGGGATTGTTTTTTTGGGCACTACAGGAACCATCTGCTAGTAGATTCAGAACAAATGGGTACACGTATATGCTGTTAGGGGTATGATACTTCTGGCAGGAATACCAGGGAAAACAACATCAAGGTAATGTCTCAAAACCTCATCAACACACATGGAAATGTGCAGAAGTGAGCTCATGTGGAATCGAGACAGTAACACAACAATATCGACACCCACAACCAAGAGTAAAGAAAAGTTCAACACACTGTTGGCACATCCAGTTTCAAAAAATAGAACAAAATAGGGCCACAATCTTGCTTTTTTGAGGGAACTCATGAAATCTCCCAGAGGATCTGTTCTTTCAAAAACCTTTCCTGCCCACACTTCTTGTTACCCATAAATCTTACCCTCTACATGGCAAGGGGGCCTGAAGAGCTTGGAGATTTACTGGAGCAAATAACTTTGCAAAAACAATGTATCCCATAAACAATTCTGGTGGAAAGCATCCAGCCCCATACAATGGAGCTAATCTTCTGGTCACACATTTCCCATCTGGGGTATTAGCATGGAAGCCACTTCCTTCAAGGTGGAGGCAAAAGCCACTTAGCCTGCATGTCAAAAACAACAATGCTTGGCAGATTCTCTACTCATGTGGAGTTCAAAAGGCAGAAATTCAGAAGCATGGAGCAGCTCTTTCTCCCCTACTTTCTTTTCTTAAAGAATTGCTGCAAATTTGAGGGCAGGGTGACATATTGATGCATATAGCTTTGTGGGCCATGATCCTGACTTCTACTTTAGCTCTATCACTGATGAGTTCTATACTCTGAGGCAAGGAATTTAACTTCCCAGAAGTATAATTTTCCATTGTTCAAGAGGGATTTGTATAGATGCCTAAACCCACTGGTGCTTGGTAAGGTATAAAATCAAACAGTTGAGTGGTACTCTTAGCACAACAATGACAAGTGTTGTTGAGAATGTGGAGAAATTAGAAAATTTGTTCCCTGGGTAGTAATGTAGAAAGGTGAGTGCACTTGAAAACAGCATAAAGGTTCATCAAAGAATTAATAACAGAACTGCCATGTTGCCCATCAATGCTATTTCTGGGATATATGTTTGGAAGAACTGAAAAAAAATTATACACCTGTGTATATAGCAACATTTTCCAAAGTAGCCGAGGCATGGAAACAACATAAAATTCCATCTATAGACAAATAAGGAAAAAAAATATGGCATATGCATACAATGAAATATTATGCAAACTTGGAAAGAAGGAAATCCTGTCACATACTGCAATTTAGATATACATAGAGTTCACTATGCTGAGATAAAGCCAGATGCAAAAAATACAAATATGTACTATGTACAAATCTTTATGTATCTTAAGTAGTCAAATTTCTACAACAAAAAGAATTGTAGCATCCAGTGGCTGAAGAAGGCAAATGGAGAGCTATTGAATAAATGTGGGTTTCAGTTTTGCAAGAGGAAGAAGTTCTAGAGATCTGTTCCACTACAATGTGAATATCATTAACACTACTGAACTGGTCACTTTAAAGATGGCTACATTGGGAAATTTGATGTGTTTTTTAACCAAAAATAAAAATAATAAAAATATATTTTTTATGTTTCATATTGGCAAAATTTAAAACGCCTGGCTGCAGGGAGAGTTGGTTATATCAAAGAGAAATGGAAACATTCCTACTCTGTGAATAGCTGTGAAATTCATGTGACTATTCTAAGGGGCAATTGATAATTAGATACACACATTCTACAAGCCAGTAATTTCTCTTCTCATTATTTATCCTAGGGCAGGTACAAAGATTTTCATTGTTATAAGAACAAAAGTTGGAGACTATCTAAATGACCATTAATAGGGAAAAGGATAAAAAAAAATGGCAAATACTCACAAATTAATGAAGGAATCAGATCTATACCAATGTATATCTCAAAAACATATTATTGAGTAAAGAAAAGCAGGTTATACAATAACACAGATAGCATGCCACTCAAAAGAATGCAGAAGATAAAACATATAAATTTCTAGTGTACCAGTCTTGAGATGCTCCAGGTGATCCCTGATAATTATGCCTTTGTGGGGATCTTTCTACAGTGAATAAAGCTCAGCTGTATCTTACTCATTCCACAGAGACCTAATAGGGTTCTATGAAAGTGGCTTCCAAGGCTAAATATAAGAAATGCTGCTGCCATGTTGCTCTCTGGTTTTTCCTATTGCTCATTCTGAAGGAAGTCAGCCACCACACTGTGAAGATGCTCAGGCAGGCTGGGAAGAGGCCTCGAAGATAAAGAACTGAGGGCTCCTGCCAACTGCCAGCACAACTGGGAGCCACCTTAGAGGTGAATGCACAAGTACAAGTGAAGCCTTCAGATGACAGCAACCTTAGGAGAGAGCATGAATCAGAAACACCCACCTAAGTCATTATTGAGTTCCTGAACCTAGAAACTGTAGTATATCAATTGTGCATTTTTTAGTACTTAGAGTTTGAGGGTGATTTGTTACACAGCAATAGGTAACCCATATATTTATGGTTACCACCTAAGGGTCTGTGCCTGCGGCCTGCTTTCCATTTGTACCAGTAAGTGTCAAAAAAAGTTAAAGACACATTACTATCAAGCTTAACACTTCCTTCTTCAAGTACTCAGAAAAATGGATAGTTCTCTAAGTTTGATTTCTCTTTTGACATGAAGTCATCTTCACCAGTAGCAGCAGCTCATGCTTTGGACAATGCTGATCTGGTCTGTTATTGACTGAATTCCATGCCTTTAACATTCAGATGTTGAAGTCATGACCCAAATATCTCATGATTTGGAGACAGGGTCTTTAAAGAGATAATTTATTTAAATTAAGGTCATCAGGATTGGCCCAATACAAGTTATCGGTATAAGAAAAGATTAGGGGGCTGGTGTTATGGCTCAGTGGTAGAGCACTTGTCTCACACGTGAAAGACCCTTGGTTCAATCCTCAGCAACACATAAATAAATAAATAAATAAATAGTAGATAAATAAATAAAAAATAAAGTTTAAAAAGAAAACAAAAGATTAGTACATAGGTACACTGCAAGGGAAAATTATGTGAACACAGGGAAGATGCTTAGAGTACCTATAAGAAGGGTGAGAGGCCTAAGGAGAAACCAAAACTTCTGATCCCTAGGTCTTGGACTTCTGGATTCCAGAACAGTGAGAAAATAAATTTTCTTTGTGTAAGCCACCAAGTCTGTAGTCCTTTGTTTATGACAGCCCAGACAATGAATGCACAATCCAATACCCTTGCTTCATACCTGATGACCTTAGGTCCAGAGGTAGAAGTGACTTAGCTAAAGAAAAAGAAGAAACAGAAAGCAGAAGCACAGAGAGCCCATGTTTTCTTATCTCAAGTGTGGTTTCTCCATTAGGTGAGCCCAAGGCCCCAAATTTGGAAAACATATCTTAGGATACACTGTCAGCACCAATTTAGCTCCTCGTTCGTTCCTATTCTTGATGGCAAAAATTGTTACAAATGTTGAAGCTGTTGGGTCCCCTATGGAGACATAATGTGGACTAACCTTGTTAAACACAGGTTCCCATAGAGAAAATGAAGGGGAAAAGGAGTAGAAAGTCATGGAAGAAGCAGATAAGGAAAAACTGTTTTTCTTCCTTTTTGTGATGAATTATAGCAGCAGAAATGAGAGAAATAAGGAGAGAGAGTGGACACTAACTTCCAGTTGTATAGGTAAGTCTCCACAGGTTCTGAGATTCTCTGAACATAGCAAAACACCCGTGTGCAGAGTCCTGTAACAAATTCTGGTTATATTTTGTGCTTCTTGCAGCTTCCAGTCAGGTCTTCAGGTACAAGACTTCTTGCAGAAATAGCACTGTGTTTGCCCATTTGTCCAGTTGGAGGAGCCAGCCTACACCTCCTCACTTTTTGGGAGAATGGCAATGCTGAAAGATGTCAAAAACATCTCACCACCTTTTTTTTTCTGGCCTGGAAAATGCAACTCCTGGTCTGGTCTGCATGGAATACTAATTAAATAATAATTGTGGACAACAGCCACTCTGGGCAAATAAGGAGGTGTATTTGGAGACTGGGATGAGCAAGTACACACCTGGACTGTTTGATAAAGGCCATTTGTAGCTCCCAGGAGGCTGAACAGTGAGTTTGAAATGAGCAAATGCTCTTCAGTAAGAACCCAGACTCCCTTGCCTGAAGAGGAAGGGAGACAGGCCTCAGAACCCTCCTAGGCCTTGAATACTTGATCATCAGAATACTTGATGAGATGAGTATGAGTTCCAGGCTGAGGTTGAGGATTAGATTCAGCTGGGTGAGCCCCTCCTCTCCCTGGTTCATCACTCTTTAGCCCCTTCTGGAACAGTATGTCATCACCAAAAGCATGATCTTCCCAGAGAATACTTTCCTGTCAAGCACCTAGATGGTGAAGATGGTGAGGGAGCAAAGACTGGGGCAGTGGTTATGCAAATAGAGTGTGGCAAATAAAGTGTTTCTATTGTTGTTTTCTTTTGCCATGCTGAGATTTGTCCTCAGGCTTTGTGTTTGCTATGCAAGTCCTCTACCACTGAGCCTCACCCCCTTACCCTGAAAATATTGTTCTATTGGAATGCCATCAGGCATTCAGTTATTATATATTGCAGATTTGAGGCTATTATCACAGAAAAAATTTGGTTCACAAAGCCTAAAGTTTTCATGATGTGGCCCTCTGAAGAAATATTTACCTGATATAATTTTAATATCACCAAATATATTGGCAGGTTTGTGGAACAGAAAACCCTATGTGAAATTCACCAGCAGCATTCAGGTTAATTTGAGAGTCAAATATTTTGAGTATTTATCAACTGTTAATGAAAATTAAAATTTAATTATGAATACAATTTCTGTAACCAGGTAAAGTGCCAGTGTGGCAGGCAGCTTCTTTCTGCAATTTGGCAAGTTGTTAGAAGTATTAGAACAAAATGAACTTAAGATGTGTTAACAAACTAGAGCTTTAAATATGCTTTGTATTTGAAATAATATATATTCTATAAATCTCACCTTATTTTCAAAAATGATTACATACTACATTATTTTACAGATATAAAAACTGAATGCTTAAAGAGTACTTAGACAATTTCTAAAAAAATTTGTAATAAATATTCTTTACATGTGTATATGTAATTTATCAGTATAAATCTTTTTATAAATGAACATATACAGAAAAAATCAGAATATATGCAGAAGATCCTTCTTCATGTGTTTTTTATATAAAATATACACATTTTGGTCTGGGGTTGTGCCTCAGTGGTAGAGGGCTTACCTAGCATGAGTGAGGCACTGGGCTTTATTCACAGCACCGTGCATCAATAAAGAAAATAAAGGGTCATTGACAACTAAAAATGTATTAAAAAGAGAAAAATACATATTTTTATATTATAGATATGATATGTGTCCTTAACATGAAAACCCCAAAGGTAATAATGAAAACCACCACAAATACTGGTCAGATATTCCTCCTCTAACAGTAAACAGAGCTTCCAGCTAATTCTAGCTCTGGAACAAGAAAATAAATGATGTGCTTGAAACATGTTGTTTTGCAAGAAAGTCAAATGTACTCCAGGATGAATTGGACGCATCAAAAAGATATGTAATCAGCTTGAAATTGCCGTTGCTGTCTACATCTGTCTGGGGTGAGAGAGTACCAAAATGATAAGCTTTTTCTTATTGCCCTCTTTTGGTTGGTTTTTCTATTTTTGGTTATGTAGAATCAATGAAAAAAATCATCATTTGGCTATCCCAATAGTAATAATTTGACACAAGGAGGAATCATCAATGAAATATTAATTCTAGTAGGTGAAATTTTACAGACCAAGGATATATTTATAAACTCCCAAAGTATCTCCACACAAAATATTTATGAAATATAAAGGGTAAATAAATACTATGTTTACCATGGACCAACCTGGCAGATACTACTTAACCAAATAATTAGTCAACAATAACCAGAGATGGAACCAACTGATACTTTATATCTCCATAGTTTCTTGTGCCTGTGTGATTGAGGCCCCATATATTTGCTTACATTTAAGTAGAGGTTGACTCTAGATCCTAGACAATATGTCCAAAATTACTAGAGGCTGATCATAATTTTTTACCATGTCTTTTAGTGCTTCCAGAATATGCTCTAGTGTTAGAACTAGGCATTGCATACATGATGGTCTTCTTCTAATGGCATAACCTGAATCCAATCATGAGAAAACATCATGATTCTAAATTGAAGGAAAATCTACAGAATGACTACTGACATAAACCATTAAAAAATTAATAGGTGTCTTGAATAGCCCATAAATACTCAGAAACCATCCCAGATTGAAAAAAAAAATAGAAGAAAACGACCACTGGACACAGTGAATAATTGATATTCAAATTTCCCCAAACTGGATTTATTTTTTTCAAAGACAATTGTTAAAATAACGTCAAATTTTGAATAAGATTTGTAGAATATTCATAATATAGTTTTCCTATTTTGATCATTGCACCATATTTATAGAAGATAACTTCTCATTTTTAGAAAATGTGAATATTTAGGAATAAAAAGACATTGTGTGCATCTTGCAAATGGCTCACAGATAAAAAACTCTTATGTACCTATACTTATCTAGAAATGGAAAAGAAGATATAAAACCAGTTAACAAAATAGTAATATTTGGGTAATGTTTCTTAGAAATTCTTTTCACTACTATTTTAAATCTTCTATAAATCTGAAATTGTCAAAATAGAACATTTCTGAACGAAAAATAAATTTTTAAAATATTAATAATTAACAGCATACTCAATAAAATAAACCATGAATTTGTATAGGTTTAATAAATGAATAAATTTTATGGTGAATAATTAACAAAGGTATTTATAGTCTCAAACTATCTCCCCACAAAAAATAATTACAAAGTAAAATTCTGCAAATACCACCTTAATGACTAAGATTAACATCAGCAGTAATGATGATATTATAGGTCACATGATGTGATTCAAAAAGAAAATCACAGAATTGATTCTGTGATACTCTTGCCAAAAAACATGTAATCTAGTTCCAATCATAAAAAAAAACAGAGAATCTATCTTAAGCACATTTAATGAGCTTTCTCCCTGAAAAGTTTCAAGGTCATGAAAGTTAAGAAAAGACTAAGGAATATTTAAATCTGAAGGCATCTATAAAATACAACAATTAAGATAATTTTATGACTCTGAATAAAATATTTTTATAAAGGACAATATCAGGCTACTAGAAAAACATGAAAATAATCTGAGGATTAAGTGGTTGAAGGCATTATGATAAAATATATGAGTATTGATTTGAAAAACAGCATTTGCTTAATTTTTTTTTTCTTTTTTCTCTTTATAATATCTTGGAAAATATTCGTGAAGTTGTAGGTTCTACTATAAATTACTTTTGTCCACTGAAGCATTTTAAAGTAAATTACTAATATATGCCATATTTCATGATATTTTTATTATTTCCTACAAGTCAGAACATGCTAGATAACAAAATAACCTTTATAATGAAACTGATATGATTAACAAGTATACTGTTACTTGTTAATATTTGAAAAATTCATTCATCATGAATGAAGATTGTATTGTCTTTATCTAGCATGTTCTGACTTTTAGAAAATACTAAAAATATCATGAATGATAGTATATGTTAGTAATTCAATTTAAAATGCTTCAGCAGACAAAATTACTTTATATTAGAACCTGTAAATTTACTATTATTTCTTAAGTTTGTGTAAACAAAGAGAAATTAAAAAATTAAGCAAATATTGTTTCTTATTAGGAAAAATTCTTAAGTCAGTGTCTCAAATTAAAATTATAAAATATTAAGGATTGTATGTTTGATGGCAGTATAATAATTTTAATACATTTATCCACTAGTGAATATAATAGTAACCAGTATACCAAAATAATGTTGCCTAATTCTCTGGATCCATATTTCGTGATATATTTTTATAATACAAATAATTCATCATTAATGTGATATTTAGATCTATCAAATTAGTGTTGACAATTTGGTTGTTGAATTGAGTGTAAATGCTAGCATTTAGATAGTTTGAAAGCATGTCTTAGTAAAAACTGGGTTTGCAATTGCATTTCAAATTTTCTTATAGATGTAAATAATTTTCATATTTTGAGTATTTCATCATATATATGATACACACATCCATTTCAATAAATTTTTAAATCATACATTTCATAAACAATTTAAATATTATGTCAACAGTCTAAAAACACAATATTAGCTTTTATATATTTTTTCTTAAAATTTTTGTATATCCTTATGATGTTTCCAAAAGTACATCTTTTCTTGGCTTATTAGTAAATTTTAAGGCAGAATCTCCCATGGTCAGGATTCAAATTCTTCAGCAAGTGAAGAGAAAAAGAATTATATTTTTGCCTCAAAGATTTTATAAGTATGAGTCAGTGAAGATGTTGAGAACTTTTCATTGTTTATAAGAATGAAAAAATAGATATGTAGGTCCACAATAAAAAATTGAAAAGCAATATACCCATATTTTCATACACAGTTATCATTATGACCAAGTATTAGAGCTTTTGGTTTTTCACCCTTTATGCATAAATTTGACAACCATATTCTAGGGTATTCAGGCAAGCACTGGAATGACAACATGAAGATGATAATGGACACCCCTCACCAGTCATATACCATAGCTTGAAAAGCAGGCAAGCAGGCAATTTTCATACAGAGTCATTGGCATTATGACAGGGATAATACTGGAACACTTAGAAGGGACTTCTGTCCCAAATTTGTGTCAGTGTTTTAGGTCCTTTAGTGAAAGTTATATGTGACTTAACATCTGAAGGAAAAGGAGAAATTGTTACAGAGAGGTAAGAGGTGCATGCAGACACCAAGATGAGAAATAACACTTATGGAATCACAGTGGAACAGTGTCACTAGAGTCTAGAGTAAAGTGACAGTAAGAAAGTGAGAGGAGACAGGCTTAATAACCTGACAAAAATCCAAGTGATTTGAGTATTTTAATTTTTGACTAAGAAATTTTATACTTTTCTTGAGGGCAACATGTAAACTAACGATGGAGTCAGGACAGGGTATTTTAAATGCATGACTGTTACTAGGTCAGTAACAGTCATACATTTTGGCCAGAAACAACAGAAAATGGGTGATGCCATTTTTTTTCCCACAAAAAAAATTCAGCCCATAGTCTGACAGTTTCATAGTGGGAAAGGAGCAAAAAAAAGGCAGTTTCAAACTTAAGATCTTTGATTTTGATTTTCAGACTTGGAAAAAAATTACGTAGCTCTTTAATTGTAATTGATTTCTTTTCAGAAGTAAATGACCAGCATTTTTTAAGCATTTGGCCCATTTTAGATGTGTACTTTATGAGAAATGTGTGAAAATACTTCCAACTCTTAATATAAATATCACCATGTAGAGTGTTCTTTGTATAAAACCTGTTTTCTTACTAATTCCCTCCAAAGAGTCTAAAATAGATTACTAAACATGGTAAGTATGTTGTTGTGATAACAATAAGGTGACATCCAATTCCTTTACAATTTTGATGTGAAAAAAATTATTTTGACTGACAGAATTCCCATTCCTGTCTTTCTCTTATTCTGTTCTATTTTTCAAGGAAATTATTTTAAACAAAATTTTTACTGGTGCATTTAATTATACATAATAGTGGAATTGATTATGAAATATTCACAGACACACATAAAATAATTTATCACTCTTTCTCTCTAGTATTTTTCGCCTTTCCTCTCTTGTGGCATTATGCAGTGATTAAGGAGACATATCTTTGTATCTTGATAGAAGAATGTTTTTTAAACTCTCTCATTAAGGCTAGCATGATATAGAAAATTAATGTTCGACAAGGAAATGTAGAAGTATTAGATTAATTTTTAAATAAACTAGCTTATGAAGAAGTAAAAAAAAAACATCACTTTCTCCCAGAAATACTATGGAAAAAGAGTTGCCCCCCAAAATCTCCCTTTACATTGTGTCTACATTCACACACAATGTATCATTCTTTTGTAAATGGTAAATTATCTCATTTTTTTTGGTAAGAACTAATAAGAAGAACTTATACTTGCATCATGCATAACAACTAAATTTTATGCTCTTTTTGTACATAGTCATCCAATTTCATGACTCAAGCACTTCAAATCTGATTCTCTCATTTTTTTCAGAAAGGTATTCATGTAAGCTAAGAAACTGAAATATATATATATATATATATATATATATATATATATATATATATATCAGCCATTAAATTACATTATAATTTATATAATACAATTATTTCTGTCACACTATTTAATTTCAGTGTTGTTTTTTTAAAGCTTAGATTTGTTCTCCTGTGATTTTTTTTTTTTTAAAGAGAGAGTGAGAGAGGGGGACAGAGAGAGAGAGAATTTTAACATTTATTTATTTTTTCTTAGTTCTCGGCTGACACAACATCTTTGTTGGTATGTGGTGCTGCTGAGGATCGAACCCGGGCCGCACGCATGCTAGGCGAGCGCGCTACCGCTTGAGCCACATCCCCAGCCCTCTCCTGTGATTTTTTTAGGTCAAATGGCAAATAAAAGAATAAGGGTGAGGCCACATTTCCACAGGTATGCACGACTTTACTGTGTTCTAAGAAGATCATCAAAACACCATGGAAGCAGGGTGTGATGACACATTCTTATAATTGCAGTGGCTTAAGAAGTAGAGACAGGAGGGTCTTGAGTTCAAAGGCAGCCTCAGAAATGGTGAGCCTCTAAGCAACTCAGTGAGACTCTTGAGTTTTGTATTTTATTTCTAAATAAAATACAAAATAGGCCTGGGTATGTGGCTCAATGTTTAAGTGCCCCTGGGTTCAATCACTTTTACAAAAAAAAAAAAAAATGGAAATAGCATGGAATCTCTAAACCAAGGTGCATTAAAATGGATATTCAAACAACAATGACAGACAATGAAAGCAAGATGTTCTCTTTAATTTGTTCATTTTCAAGCAGATATTTCATTGTTACAATATTACCCCTGAATAAATTTTTTCAAATATTATAGAAATATCTTCAAATGGATTCAAAATAGTTGAATATTTTTTCAGCTCTTAAAAATATAGCTCATCATTGCTGGAATAATATTTGACTTGTTCAAATGAAGTCTTAGTATAAAGAAAATCACCTGGTTGTACTGAAGGGCTCCTGTTACATAATGCAACCATAACCCTAACCCTAAAACTAACCCAACCCAACCCAGTTGGGGACAACACTCAGTATAGAATAGCAGAATGAATCTGATAATTTTTTTCTAGGTATGTATATGAACATACCACAGTAAATTTCATCTTCATGTGTATAAATAATGTATAATTTTAAAACATTTAAAAACTACAAATATGTGTAAGATCAGTAGAGCAGAAAAAGAGAACACAGGGATAAAGCAGGGAAGATAAAGTGGAAGTACTGGTAACTTAATTGGAGCACAATATATTTTATGCTTATGTCAAAATTAACCTCAATTTTATCTATATATAAAATCATTTTTCAAATTATCATCAAATAAAAGAATAATTTAAAAAGTTGTCATAAAAGTAAGTGGAGAGATTTTGGCTCAGTGGTAGAGTACTTGCCTACACGTGCTAGGCACTAGGTTCAATTCTCAGCACAATATAAAATGAATAAACAAAATAAAAACATTATGTCCAGGGGCTAGGGTTGTGGCTCAGTGGTAAAGCGCTCACCTAGCACGTGCAAGGCCCTGGGTTCGATCCTCAGCACCACATAAAAATAAATAAAGGTATGGCGTCCAACTACAATTTAAAAAATTAAAAAAATATTAAAAAAAATTATGTCCATCTACAATTAAGTAAAATATTTTTTAAAAAAGAGTAGGTGGAAATTCTAAGTAAGTGGGCACAACACTGAAAAGAATCAGAACAGAGGTAGTGCATGCAATTATGGGTTCTTAATTTATCTAAAGCAGTGTACATATTTCTAGGGGGCTTCAAACTTGCAATTAAAGCAATGTAGATGAAAGAGAGAAAGAAATCAGAGATGTATGGTGTGGCAGGTTACAATGCTGCCTTTTTAAAAGATTCTCTTTGGAAGACTCTTGAGGAAGCCTTTAGAAATATTGGTATTTTAAAGATAAATATAGCAGATGATGTATACATTATTTTAGCTGACTACCAAAGCCATTTTATTGTGTCAGTTTCCTTAAATATATGCAACTAGAAAATCTTACTAAAACTAGAAAGATTCATATTTAGTGAACTAGTTCAAGGACTTCAAGAATATTCCTTGAAGAATTTTTCAAGCATTTTCATGCACATTCTACTTATTACCTAGGTAAATTAAGCATTTGGCACTGAGACAATTCAAAGCAACAACCACTGGTGCAGAATAAGATAGCTGGGTTGGTGATCAAGATATATTAAAACTGCTGCCAAGAAAGTTGGCTCATGAATTTGTTACCAGGGCTTCAAGAGACTCCTTCCCATTTATTCTGTCATTTACAGGCCAAAACACTGACCACGAGAATATTTTTAACCACTTTGCATGTTATACTTCCCTTCATCCCCGTGATTATGTTTCCCTTCAACACAAGTATTACAATGTATAGAGGAAAAACTATATAGAACATTTTTTCTCTATGTATATGTAAGGATAATATCAAAGATTAAAATAAAAAGCAGTTAATATATCAGGAATTAGAATATGCTCAGAGTGTAGTTTATAGCAACACTGGACACTTAAGGTTTAAGTTATAAACTTTCAGAATTGTGAAACTTGTTCATGTTTCCACGTAGAAGCAGTTTTGTCACAATATAACTATCTGAATTTAAAAACTTCAAAAACACTTAACTAAAAGTCTAATAGACCAGACTACATATAGGAGAACAGTAGGGGAAGAAAGCTTGATAGTTTGCTTCCAGATGTAAAATGCAAAGGTGGGTGAAAGATAAACTTTCCTAACATTAATTCCACAAATTATATTATCTAGTTACTTTTGCATGCTACTGATCTCATGAACCTGTCTCAAAGTTATGCAGTTATAGACAAAGTAAGCAGACTAAGTTGCTCTCTTTCATTCTAGGTTTTGACATACTTTTCAAATTTGGATTCTTCTATATAGAAGTGCCTATACTCTTTCAGTTGTATTTCTTAGAATTTTCAGTTCAGACTCCAGATTTCTAATTCTGAGTTCCATCTGACTTCTTATTGAAGCAAAATTATTCTTTTTTAACTGCTCTTAAATTTATGCAGCTACTGATTGTGCCTAAAGAAAATAAAAAGAATATATTTTCTAAAAAACTTAGAACCCAATTATTATGTATTTTTTTCATTTAGTTCTGAGTAAAAAATGCAGACAGCAATTTTAAATGTGAAGAAAAAAGATGCCAGACTTAAATCTTCTCTCATCTCTCTCTCTCAATTACATTAAATAAAAACTAATAATTAAATTCTTCCTCTCCTCCTTTCCTTCAACATTCCCTGCCCTCCTCCTCCTCTCTATCCCCCTCCCCCCTGGTGCCTCCTCCTCCTCCTTTTTATTGCAAATGGAACCCAGGCCCTTGCACAAGAAAGGCTAGCTATCTACCATTGGAAAGTGATCTCAGTCATGAATCATTCTCATGTTAGTACTTAGGTCATATGACAATTTAAAGAATAATAGAATCAATTCAAAATATAAAAGTTGAAAAATTTAACCTAACAATACCAAAGTATGTTATATTTCTGCATCACATTTTTTCTTTTCTCCTCATAGTTTTATTTATGCCCACTATTATCAAGTATCCAACAGTTATCTGATGAAAATCATTACTCAGATCGAATTAGCTATAAGAATGATGTAAACTGAGGTGTTTTAAGGGTTAACAAATGTTTTCTTCTTCTTAGACATCTATACAACAACTTTCCTCAAGAGATATAGAATACACATGTAATGTATATGTCCAAAATAGAATTTACAAAACAAACTGGATCAAAACACACTGCAGATAAATAAGATAGCCTATAAAACCAGAATTATTTATTTTTACTTCTCCTCTAAATTCCATCTTGCTCATTGTTCAGTGTCACATTCCTACCATACTCCTTGGCCTCATTTTACTCCAGTGCTCTGTGTGTGCCTTGGGAAGTATATAACATTTTCTTCCAACTTCTTTTGACTTCTCTCTTTTTTTTCAAATTTATCTTGTATACTTCCCCCCCAAATAAAACAAGTTCTGCATAAAAAAGTCATATTTATTTTCAATTGTAAATATTGTAAATGCTTTGAAGATACATTGTCCATCTTTGTAGTAAGATCATAAATCTGCATGAATAAAATAAGTATGAAATAACACAACATGAAAATAAGGTACTTAAAATATTTGACATAAACTGAAACAACAAATTTTACATAAATTCAATTGCAACAGAACATAATTTATACCAGCATTTTGATGAGTAGATTAAGTTTCTATAATAAGATATATTAGCTTTTCGGTTGGCCAAGAATTACAGATCTATAAATTCCAATTCTGGCATAATAAATGTTGGGGAAATCTATATAGAAGGTTTTTTCAAATACTAACAAAAGTATGAACATTCTACAGATAAATTCACTATTGGATTATGTTAATTTAATTTTATGATTTATCACTGAAATGGAATAAAAGACTTGACAGGTCAATCTACTAACAAAAATTATTGGTTTGATATCAAATAATAATTTTGTTTAAAAAATATTAGTCAGTAATATTTTCCATTCATTCTAGAATAGGTGTGAACATTAAATAGTACTTTAACCTTGAGTGAATTTTTTGCTCAATAAGATAATCACCATGCAAATACTGTTGGTGAAAGAAAAGTCAGAGAAAGTGCATGAAAAGAAAAATTTACTTTTATGTGAGCTCTGAGTAAAAGAGATAAAGTCAACAAAAACAGGCAATACAGAAAGAACAACATAAGTATGACAGAGATATGGTACTGCAAATTGGTGCAAAAACTCTGAAAAGAAGTATGGAGAGTCCTCAGCAATCTTGAAATGTAGGCACCCTTTGACCCACTTATCTAACTCCTTGGTTTACACACAACATCCTTAATATCATCATACTAAATGGACGCAGCAACAACAATGTCTGTAGAAGCTCAAATCACAATAATTAAGCTATTAAACCAAATGAAGTGTCCTTCAATAGAAGAATGGATTTTTAAAAATGTGTCATATATACACAATGAAATATTACTCAGCTGGGAGAAAGAATGAAATTATGGCATTTGCCAATAAATGAATAGAACTGGAGATTAACATGCTAAGTGAAATAAGCCAATCCCCCATATCCAAAGGCTGGAAGTTGTCTCTCACAAGTGGATGCTAACACACAGTAAGGAATGCGGGAGAAAAGAATAGAATTTCATTGGATTAGACAAAAGAGAATGGAGTGAGAATGAATACAGAAAAAACAGTAGAATAAATATGACACGACTTTCCTATGTTCACATATGAATACGTGACCAGTGTAACTCCACATTATGTATAAATAAAATAATGTGAAGTTATACTCCATGTATTTAAATGTGAAAATACAGTCTACTAACATATATATGTATAAATAAAAATTAATAAATAAGTAAATTACTATTGTTTACATTTATAAATAACTAAAAAGTATATTGGTAGTTTTCCAGGACTTTGGAAGTGTAGGGATTAAAAAACTGAAGGCTAAAATGTTTCAGGTTTCTTTTAAAAACATGAAAATGTTCTAAAAATTAACTGTTTAAATGGTTATATAACTCTGTTAATGAACTAAGAGACACTGAATTTTACATGTTAAATGGGTGAATTGGATGTGCATTACATATATCATAAAAATGCCTTTTAAGAGATTAACTAAAAAAAAAAACTTAGCTAACATTTTTTATTTACTTGTTTGGAATATCAGTCCAGAAATAATACAAATATTTATATGGTCTCATAATGTATCTAAAATAAAACAAAAAGAAACAGCCTAAGTTTTTCAATAATTAAACAATAACCTAAAATATACCTGCATTTTGAAAAATGCATAAAACCTTTTTGTACACATTTTTTTAAAAAATTAATTTATCAATTACCTGCAGATTCTGTATAGATGCACACAAATGAAAGTAAAAGTAACAAAATTTTCTGAAACATTCTATTAAAACGTACCTCTGATTTAATTTTTCATATTGTAACATGAAAGTAGAAATAGCATTAAAAGCTTCTGGGTTATAGAAAAAAGTCTCAGCTTTCCTCAGACTAGATATTTTAATAAAAGATGCATGAGTTTGTAAGACAAAAATTCCAAAATAAAATTTTAAGTGTAAGAAATAAATGCAGTATAAAGATCCCCATATATAATAAAATCAATTATAATTAAAATATAAAGAAAGCTGTTCATTGAAATTTCTATCTCAGAACATTTTTTATTACTTAAGTAGATGTAGATTTACAGTTGACATGTTCAATTTAAGACATACTTGTCATTTGTCTTAGTGTCTTCATTAGATCTTGTCTTTGTCTTTTAAATTTATGTGAAAATGTGATAAATCTTTTATTGAAAACTCTGATACAAATGGTAATTTCATGTTATCAGTCTCACAACTATCTGATATTTCTGTTAATGATTTTGTTACTCAGGTCACTTTAAAAGTATATTAATAACATTTTGTAATTATGTTTACTCTGAAAAAATATCATTACATACATGTTTATTCTCTTTTTTTTTACATGTTTGTACACTCCTGTTTATTTCTGAATTCTCTTAGGGAAGGTTGTGTACTCCTGCCTAATAACTATCACATTCCTTAGACAACAAGGTCAAACCCTGTATCTCTACATACTGCCCTTGATAAAGTTGTAATGTTTAACAACCTACTGAATTCTCAATGAGAAATGGTTACAAAGGTCTCATTTGTGGTGGTGAATTCTGCAGAGGTTATTATCTCTCTCTTATTAGAAGCTCAAATTAATACCCCACATCCTCACATCTTTAAACTTTGCTAAAATAATTCCAATATACATTCATGAATCTTTGATACAATAATCCCAATATACTTTCACAAAGAATAAAGGAGACCCTAGGTAACCTGGTTTCCACCTCACTGCCTGTCCATATCTTCTAGAATTCTCACTGGTCCTCACACCACTCCTACTATACATAAACCCTGCCACCCTCATTAGTCTGGACATGGGGGTTCAGTGACAAATTAATGAAATTTAGATAGCTACAATTACCTTTCTACTTAAAGACACTATATAAATTTCAGAATAGAAAATGGGCCATGAAATGAAGAAAACTATTAGCAAGTTATCATGGATATATGCAATAAATTACAGATGAAAAAATTTTGGTTTTGCTACAATTCATCACATTAGTCCCAATTTACTACAATGACATATAGATGCTTTTAAAGAGGTGGACAAGACATGAATGAAAACAAAAAATATCAGGACAGTTATTTTCAGATTTAAGTTGAATTGAAATGACAAAAAATAAATTTACCAATTAGATATATATAAAAATAGCAAAGAAAGTCTATTACAAAATACAGCATCTACATTTCAGTTCAACTGGGAAATTTGGAATGAACTGTCAAAGTAACTAATTTAATTGAAACTAGGTATGAGCATTTCCATTATCTGTTTCATTGTGATCTTAAAGTATGGCAATGAGAACACATTAAAATTGTTATTTAGTGATAGAATGTAGCTCATTGGTAGAATATGTGTAAACTTTGGGTTGAATTAACAGCACCAAAATTAGATATTGTTTCAACATTATTGATACCATATTACTAATGTCAGTGTATACATCTACAAAAAATCTGTAACTCAATCTCTTAAATCTTTATAAGAAACATAATTTCTTAAATTGAGGGATGTGTCAGGGCCAAGGTTCAAAAAAATTTCCTTCTTTTTAAATATTAAAATCCATCTAAGTTTTTTGTGTTAAGTTGGCATATGAGAAACTATAGATATTTTAAAATATGTACACAGAGTGTAAGAATCAGAATAGGGAAATTGGAAGGCTTAGCACTTCAAACACAGATCGGTTGTGCTGTGAATGATGCCTAAATTATATTTGCTGGAAAACAGGTTGTACTCTTTTGATATAGAAAACACAGTTTTAATATCTACACTTTTATATTCTTCAAGATTCAACATTTTAGCCATAAGCAGGTATCACTTTGAATATTCCTTTGAAGACCCTTTATACAGTTAACTTGCTTGATACTTCTTCTGCTTTCTCCTTTCCATATTAATCCAGTTGTTCTTTTAAATGATTAGTTTTATTGATTAATTCCAAATATTTGTTTTCCAGCATAAGATGATATCTTTCATTCTGAGCTTGAAGTTTTTTTTATAACTATTATGTTGTAAATATATTATAATTTGGGTTTGAACATTAATAACTCCATCTTTTTATTGTCACCTTTGTTCTGATAGTCATGCAATTGGTCTTCACACAATGTAGTTTCACTTTGTAGTTTAGGTACCTTCTCTTTAGAAGCTTCCTGCTTTCTGAGGTGTTCATTTTTTTTTTCTTTGTTCATTGTGATACCGGTGTTCCATCCCCTTCAGTTGGCACTGTCTTTGTTTTAGGTGTCTGTTTACCTGTTCTGTAGCCAAAGTAATTACTGTCAGAGTACCTCTTGTCTGACATGGCTTGTTTCCTAGGTCATTTTTTTTCAGACTTTGGAACCTGTTGGGAAGAAATCTCACAAATAACTTTTAGGTTAGATATATTAATATTATTTTCTTTCTGCGAACTAAAGTCTTCATCTCTTGTTTTCTGAAAAGCAAGTTCTAGATTTCTTTTTGGTGTTGGACTTTCACCATGATAGTGTGGATCAGTGCCAGGTCTGGTATGGTGGGATTTGACTTCTGTTTCTGGTATTTCTATGCTTTGTTTTTCCACTCTCCAGTGTACTCTGAGATTTCCAAATATCCAACTGTTTTTTTGTCCTTGAATATTTTCGTGTTTCCTCATTCAATTCTTGTGTCCATGAAAGAGTGCTATTCTTTTCTGTTAAAATTTGAGGATTCTCAAAGCACTTATTTTCCAGGTTCTGATATTTTATTGTGTCCATTCCCAGTCTCTTCATGGAGATTTCATCCTTATTCCTGTAATATTGATGCAATAGCTTGTTCTCTGTCCTATCACTAGTAGAAACCTAAATAAAACCAAGGAAATATTTACTTGCATTTAATAAAATGTTATTTCATATTTTCACTGAAATTAAAGAATAACCTGTACATTTATATGGTGAAAGGGTTTCAATAAATAGATAGCCCACTGAATAAAAGTTAGATGTAAACTTCTGAGCTTATAGAAATATAAATTCCCAAGAGTTCAAAAGTGAATTCAAGAAAATGGGTTTATGAGAGTAAAAGAAAGTTACAATTTAAAGGATGTAAGAACTGACAGGTCCAGAGGCACATGCCCCTAATTCCAATGTCTCTGGAGACTGAGGCAGTAGGATCACAGGTTCAAACAAATCTTTAGCAATTCAGTGAGATCCTAAATCATTCATAAATAAATAAATAAATAAATAAATAAATAAATAGATAAATAAATAAATAAATGGCTGGAAATGCATCTCAGTTGTTGAGCACCCTCATTCAATTCCTGATTATAAAAAAATATTAAGGAATAATAAATCTTCATTACACCAGAATGAAAGAATAGATTAAGTGATTAGTTAGTTTTCCAATGTAAAAAAAATAACTTTGCAGAAACAGAAGAGAAGTCACCAAGAAAACCCACATATATACAGTTATCTAGTACTAGCCAAACACACTATAAAACATGTATTGGGAAAAAGAATAGGTTCTTCAACTAATAGTTCTGGGAAAACTGAAAACCCATGAGTAGTAGGAGAAATTAACCCCTATTTCTAACTCCATGCAAAACTCAACACCAAGTTGATTAAGAACCTAGACATTAGAAAAAATAATCCTAGGCCTATTAAAAGACAAGATGGGCCCAGCACTCCATCATGTTCGTGCAGGAACTGAATTCCTCAAAAAGACCCTTAAAGAACAAGAAGTACAATAAAGAGTCAATAAATGGGATGGTATCTTTACAACAAAGGGAACCTTCAAGAATGTGAGTAGACAGCCTAGAGAGTGGGAGAAAATCTTTGTTACTGACACCTCAGATAGAGCATTAATTCCCAGAATATATAAACAACTCAAAAATATAACATATAGAAACACCCTCCCTCACACAAAACAAACAAACAAATAACCAAATCAATAAATGAACAAAAATCTGAGCAGGCACTTCAAAGAAGAAGATCTGCAAACAGTTCACAAATATATGAAAACAAAATGTTCAACATCTTTAGCAATTAGAAAAATGCAAATTAAAACTATATTGAGATTCCACCTCACACTAGTTGAAATGATAAATATAAAGAATGCAAGTCACAATAAATGTTGGTAAGAATGTGGGGAAAAGATTCACTCATACATTGCACCAAGCAATCACTCAGGAAAGCAGTATAGAATGGAATGACCATTTGACCCAGTTATTCTGCTCCTCAGTATATACTCAAATGATACTATAGTGACACAGCCACATAAATATTTATAGCAGCTTTTCACAAAAGCTAAGCTGTGGAACCAACCTAGGTGACTTTCAACATTTGAATGGGTAAAGAAAATGTTTCATATATAAACAACGGACTCAGCCATGAAAAATGAAATTATGGCATATGTTGGTAAATCGATGGAACTGGAGAGTATCATGTCAAGTGAAATAAGCCAGTTTTCCAAATCCAAAGTCTGAATATTTTCCTTAATATGTGGATGACAACACACCTAAATGTGGGGTAGGAAAGAATAGAAGTTTGTTGGATTAGACAGAAGGGAATATAGGGCTGAGAAGGGAGGGGAAAGAAAGTACAATGTATCTGACATCACATTCCTATGTTCACATATGAATACATGACCAGCAAAACTCTACAACATTTTCAACCACAGGAATGGGATCCTGAATAGAAGAAGTTATATACTATACAAAACCTACTCTACTGTAATTATACCTTTAAAAAGTCAATAAAAAATAAAAATTCACTATTTCTCACATTGATCCACTTTTAGGATCATATGATCTACACGTTAAACAGTTAAAAACCCCAAATATTTTATTATGGACCTATCTTTTGGGATGACTTCAGTAGCAATTAAAAGAACATTTAACTTTAAGAAAAATATGTTCACCGTCTGATACTTTATGTATTCAACCAGCCCATAGTAAAAGCCTTAGCTCTACATCTACCAAGACATACAAAAGTTCCCCAAAGTCTTTTCCTAAAAATATTCCTAGAATATTTTGTTCTCTAACATTTTGTAGCTGTGAATAAAAATTGCATGTATTGATAGATGTAGGAACAGCATTAAACACATTATGTACATCAATGAACAATATATCAAAATTCTAAAAAGGAGCGCAAGGATAAAAACATAGGCAAGTTGCACGATTTATCCAAGTCTTTTGCCTCTGCTTCTAATGCTTATCCACAAAGTCAGTTATTTCTGTCCTGTGAATGGATAAACGCCAAAGAAGGCCTGTGTTTCAAAATAAAATGACAAATAAGGCAAAATGTGTAAGGCTCTACTCAGAAAATCCCAAGATTGCTACACAGTAGCATTTGTTTCATCTCAGTGAAGTTTGAAAGATGAATCAATATAAAATAAGGCAAATAAATGGATCTTATGTATTAAGAACAAATATTTACAAGTAATTTATTTCTAATAACATATTATGGTATGCCATTGTTTCCAAAGGTGTTTTGTGCTGAAGTAGGAGATTACTTGGAGCAAAGTGTTTTCTATTCTCTTCTCAAAAGTGAGAAAAATGATATACAAAATCAGGGTATTTACTGGCCCCACTTTTCCTCCTTACTTAACAGTGGGTGTAGTAAGACACATTAACACAATAAGAGAGTGAAGTTACTTCCCCAAACCAAAAATTTGCTATTAGAAGCAAGAGTTTTGATATCATAGAAAAATCATCTATTCCTGTGGAAAATATGAAAATTTTTTTCTCTTTATAAGGCTACTCTAAAAGTCATCATGGGATTGCTGCAGAGAAATAGAGTTGGATTGAGAACATTACTTAATTCAATGGGACAAAAAATGCCACCCTCACCTCTAAAATATGTACATTCTAGTTATAAATTTATGGATTTAAATCCCTCTATACTTTCCCATGATTTAATAGAGTTACTGTTTAACTATGTTACACACACACACACACACACACACACACACACACTCATTTGAAAACAGAAGAAAAAAATTCAGAAAACATTTTCTTTCTGCATATGTCTATCCCTTTTTGTTTGTAAATATGTATTACTGAAATTTCATATTATAAATTCTCGAATTCTGGTCTCATGTAAATTGTCTGTAGGTTTCATTTTGTCCTGTTAAAATCTACAAATTCATTTCAGCAAGATATTGGCTGTATATCAGCAGGTGATAAAAGTCCAAAAGCTTAATTTAAGAGTGGTACCTTCAAGATTAAAAAATAATACTAAAAGGTAAATTTATTGTTTATGAGTCAGTGTCTTACATTTCAACTGCACAAATGACAGAAAAATTTGGATGAATGAAAACATTTCTTAAATACAGGCAGAAATGTAATTGTGAAACACTTTTAAAAAATGTTTTAACTAGTTGCATAGCTATTTAGTCTGTATCTTAACATAAAAAAAACCTCTAAATTGGTATTTATGTTAGTTATTAAACTAAACTTCTTCATTTAGAAAACAAATGCTGAACATCTACCAGATGCTAAAATTTGCTGTAACTAGTTTTGTCATAAAAGTCATCATTTAATTTTAGAGTCAGATAATAATGTGTTTTAAATCAAAAGAGTAGTTCACACCCCACATACCAAAGATTTGTGAAACAGCAGACTTCATGTAAGTGGAGGTCCTATAAGTCTGTACTTTCTGGCATTATGGGAGATGTCTGAAGTGTGTGGATGTACACACACATGATGACTGCATGTTGGTGAAATTGCCAAACAGCACATTTCTCAGACCACATTGCCATCATTAATTGAAACATGACCACATAAAGTAAGTTAAAGTGACCTTATAAATAATGCAGATGAAATAAAGTAAAAAACTTGAAACTTTACTTAAGGTTCATTTACCTGATTAAAATAATTTCTTGCAGTCTCCAATTCTGTTATCTATTGTACAGAGATTTTAGCTTGCTTTCTCACTTGATCCTCTTTGTTATATTATGTTTCTTTTAATGGGTTCTAATTTTTTTTCATGTAGCATATCATCATTTTTTTCTCTTTGCCTTTTTTTCTTTTAAGGTATATCTGAAGTTTAATATGGTTATGTTTTAATTGATTTTTGCCAAAAAACAAAAATTTCTTTTTATTTTCTGGATCTTTGTATACTGATTTAGTATCCTAATAAAAATTCTATGTTCTCTGAAGTTTTTCTAGTTTAACATTTTTAGTTTCTCCTTTAATCTTGTCTAAAACATACATAATTGAAAGTAGATACTACACAAAAGGAATTTTGAAAGGATTTGGTAAATTGACAAGTTAAAGGTGATTGTTTTTGCACTATCATAGATCCTCCCCAATTAAAAAGATAATTTCAAGCTAAGTAAGTTTTAAAGACTTATTGTTTGTGTAAAAACCTATGAATTCAGCAGTAATATAATTTATCTTCATATAATATGCCAGGTATACCTACAACTTGCTTACAGTGTAACAGCATATTAAGAAATTCTTTTTTCAATATGTATCTTTTGAAGTTGGGAATGTAGCTCAGCGATGCAGTGGTTGCCTAGCATGTGTGAGGTGCTGGGTTCAATCTTTAGCACCACATATAAATAAAATAAAGATATAAAAAAAAATCTTTTCTATTACTACAACCCCAAACTGGGATAAGAAATCCAATACATGTTATTACACTTTTTATGTTTCTTTTATGGTATAACTTTCAAATTTCCTCATTGATCATTATGTATTTTACAAATAAATTAAAATCCACTTTTGAAAAAAAAATGACCTAGTATTTAATCCAATAAGGAAGAGTAATGTCCTTCAACAGATGAATGGATAAAGAAAATATTATATATATATATATATATATATATATATATATATATATATATATATATATATATAACACACACACACACACACACACACACAAACACACAATGGTATATTAGCCATAAAAAATAAATTTATATCAACATATAGTCTAGTGTCATGCATACCTTAAAAAGTTTATGTTTTTTCAATATAGAAATCTGAACAAATTTAATTTCTAATGAGAGTGAATTTGAATAAAATAATTTATAATCAGTTTCCATTTCACTTTTTAATTAATGTCATTGTTAAATGTGTAGCTGAGGGTCTAGCTTAGCACTAGCAGATTATATTAGTCACACAAAACCCTGGGTTTGATCCTAAAAATCAGAATAAAAACTGTAAATGTATAGAAGCATGTTTCAGGGCTGTGAAAAATGCCTCATTGGTGGAATACAAACTTCTTGAGAGCAACTTAAAAATCCTGAAATCTTTTTAAAGTTTCCCAACTTTAACAAAATAACTCTATATTGAAAATTTTTCAAAGTAAAAAGAAATATAGAAAATTATTTTTTCTTTTCTTTTGTTCTCATCCCCATCTTTGGTACCAGGGATTGAACCCAGAGAAGCTAAATCACTTAGCTACATCCCAAGGCCTTTTTCATTTTTTTTTAAATTTGGAAACAGCATATCACTAGTTTGCTATTTTGATGAGGCTTGATTTGAACTTTTCATCCTCCTGTCTCTGTTTCCCAAGCTGCTGGAATTATAGGCAGATGCCATGGTATTTGAGTAGAAAATTATTTTTTTTTCTAAATGATATTTCTTGAAACATTAATTGTAATAAAATTTAAAAATATAAAGAAATAACAATCCCAAATTCTGTTTCTTAAATAAATAGATTTCTAGCTGATGGGGTTCCATGGAGCCATTAAAAATGTGATGAGAAAAAATATGCACTTAGTTTTTAAAAGTAATCACATTTCATAATATACTATCATATTTGTAAGAATTTTATAATTTTTTCAAGTTTTCTCCCTTGCAAAGTGCTAAAAGATAATTCAGCAGTTTAAAAAATTCTCTTTCTTATTTCTACTGGAATAAAGGAAAGGATTCACCTATTCTTTCAATCTAGGATATAATACCTTAAATAATGGAGTTGTTGTTTCAATTGTATATTTCTTGCTTAAACTCTGATACCCTCTTTTTCAGTTAACGAATCTCATTTTCCAGTTGTGCATTTTTTTTTACATGTAGTAAACACTGTGTACAGTGACTTTTTTGGTGATTTATTAGTCTTTGAAGTGAAGAAACTGTGTTCTGGGTTTTTAACAGGCTAACAGAATCTGTCAGAAATATATATATATATATATATATATATATATATATATATATATATAAGTAAAATATGTGACTGATTTACATATATGAATGCTGTATATTTCACATTCATTATTTATATACTAAACCAATGAATGCATAAAATATGTGACACAATATGCTGTACTCTGCACATATAGCAGATGAAATGAGATCCCTTTTGTTCTTTAGCTTAAAGACTAATGGAGAAGACACGTAAAAAGATAATTATAATTTCAGACAGATGATATTAGAAAAGAGGTTTGTGACCTAATAGAGGAATCTGATCTACAAAAAAGATTCCCTGAAGAAAATGAGAATACACTGAGAAATGAATAGACATTAGGTAGAATGTGAAGAACAGTATTCTTTTCAACATAAAAATTCATATTTTCCAACACCCCTGTGGTCTATTCATGTCTTGTATAGAAACAAAGAGGGACATTCACCTGAAGTGATCCTGATTCCATCACATGTCATGACAATAGGAGAAATATCCTGCTTCAGTGTTAGAGGAAGATTTTATGGTGTAAAAAAGGGAAGCTCCTCTCTAGTAACCTGAGGAGAATTCTACCAACCCCATTATTTATTAGAAGAAAAAGTAAACCCTTACTCACCTACATTGTTGGTGAGCCAGAAAATAAGAACTTCAAATTTGGAAATCAGTGTGGAGTTTCCTCAAAATATCTAGGAATACAACCACCTTAACTCCAAGTATAGCACACCTTTATATTTATCACTAGGAACTAAAAATCAGTTTATAAGTAAGACACATCTACATCACTGTTTTTACAAGCGCAATTTACAGTATACAAGTTATACAACCAGCCCAGAGAAATGAATAAACTAAAAAATTTTGCTAGCACATCAGGGTGCTGAACAGAAGCCACATTTACTCAGGGTCATTTTTTCAGTTATTTATCATAGGAGATAAAAATCCAGAATTTAAAAAAAAATATTTTCATTATTTTACTGTGTCATAAATTCAGTTTCTCTGGAGGCATATCCCAACACTATTCTGACTGGATTTTAGAGAGAAAATGAGAGGCAGAGACACTGAGAGCTCTGGGCAGCTACAACATGTCTTGTGGTCTATGGAAGAACTAGAAAAACCCAGGGCACTTTCATTATGATGTAGGTGTTTGCAGTTATGTGAAACATCCAGGAATGAATGCTTCTGGTAGAAGACTCATACCATGCATCACCACATATGTGAGCAAATATCCCAGGTAAAGTCAACCCACCATGACCAGTAGATTTTGGAATATTTGCTTCCATTTCTGCCTCAGAGGTGTTTCTAAGCTCTTCGCTTAAAACAAAAGAGTGATTGCAATAGACCCCTGTGGTCCACCCCCTTTTGGAACTGTCTCTCTGTGTGAAAGATCAAATAGCACTGCCTGTCTTGTTTCACTGAGAGGAAATCCAGTTTAATAAAATGACAAAGTAGGGTGAAGAAATGTTTCTATCATACTGTTAGAAAGCAGCACACAGAATCCGGGTAGAGTAAAGTTCTCCTCAGAGGATGGCAGCTATTCAACCTGATACTATGGGTTTATGACAGAGACTGAAGAGAATGTGCTGAATACTCTCATCAGCAAGAGGTTTGTTGTGCCAACTAGACAATCTATACAGGAGAGGCCAACATGGATTCTGCACATTTCAAATAGGTACTTTGAGAATAGTGGTTGTGAGGGAGAAAAGCTGTGTAGTAATTCAAGAGACAGAAAAATCCAGGAGACCTGGGGCAAGTTCTGGTGAGAAGATTGTTTCTTGAATTTTCCAGAACAAAGCACAGATTCCATCAACTAACCTCATCTACCATGCTAAGAGTGTGCCAGAAAACCCTTCAAGACACTGGGAATCTTGCACACCCCTTAGATCACTGACTGCAGGAGTCTCCAACTGGGGTATGCATTACAGACCAGTCCCCAGACTCCATGGTAAAAGGGTTTATCAGACAGACATACCCCATCCCTGATTGAAAAAAAGAAAAAGAAAAAGAAAAAAAGAAAAACAAAAAACAGAGGATAAGTTTTCATCTGCACTGGAAAACTTCCTTAAGTGCCCTATGCAAGTAATTGGGCATAACTGAGAGAAGCTCAGCTTTTGTACTCCACTATCACATTACTACCAGATTAGGTGTGTTTCAGTGGGAGAGTCCAGAAAAGAGTTGGACTACATCTGCCTTTAAGCAATCACACAGTGGTTTTGGTTTCTATAATTGAAGATTCTGAATAGAAATTCCTTAATTTCATTAACAAGAAAAAATTTTATGCTGTTCTTGCTGCTCTGGGCTTATGTGTAAATTGTTGTGTAAGGGGCTTCCTCATTATTTCACATTCCATCTCATTTTCTAAGATTTTGGCTTCTTTCTTGTATGTTTCCCCCTATATCATCTATTCTTGCCACTTCAAATCCAATACTTTCTCAGTTTTATTATTTTTTCTCCTTGTTTTCTCCTACAGCTATTTTTAGTGACATAAGTTTCATTCTTTTTTCTTATTGAATTGCAGCCAAATAATTTTATGAACACTAATGCCTATTTTTTGTCACCTGGTGTATACTGTTATTTCTCACAACTCTCCAGTTTGTGGATTTATAGAGATCACTTTAAACAAGCATTTTCTTAATAGGTGATATATGTTCTGCTCTAAATTGTCATTTTTACTGGAGGTTATTTTCTACTTTTATAAAAGTCCTGGTGGGCAAAGAAAGCAACTGGGCCATGTCAAATTGGGTACTTGGTGCTGAGATATCACCCCTGCCCAGGGTGCTTTCCAAAGATAAAGCTTTGCACTAAAGGACACACACATATCCTAGGAAGAGAAATTCATCCAAATGCATAAAGCACCTTGGCCTTACTAACATGAAAAAATGCAAAAAAACAGCTCCAATTTTTTAATTATTTAATAACAGAATTCAAAGACTTTTTTCCTTATAATTCACTAAAGAGGTTGGATAAAAGTGTTTAATAATATTAACTGCCTTATGGTATAGAAAGAAAAAAAAAGAGTTTCCCCTTTTACCTCAAAACAATGGTCCATTCTGGGAGGTTTCAATTTCCTAAACAGGCCATTGGGTATCTTTTTTTGAGGCTACTATTTGCATTTATAGAGACACTGATATTTAGGCTATATGAAAATCTTTCACTTTGGCATGAAAACATGTTCATATGCATTTAAAACTGACCCACTGGAAAGAACCATCTTTACCATAAATGCATTCAATGACAATCACTACTATATATGTTCATTAATTAAAATGGGTATTCACAAAACTACTTAATTTTAACTTCTTTATCATTTAAGGGGGTTAGAAAAATGGAAGCCCAAACAATATTCAGAAGAAATTTTGCCTCAATCACAAAGATAATGTTTACCTACATGTTATCCTGAATTTTAATACTATTGTCAGATTCATAAACAGTTAAATTCTTTTAGGCTTGAATATCATCTTTAGACTTCAAAACACTATTATGAAAGATAATTGAATTTGCCTGTATTGACTTTCTTAAAACAAGGAATACAGGAAGAAATCAGAAATTTTTAAAAAATATATGTGTGAACACATCTCTGGCTGCTTATTTTTGGTGTTATCAAGACCTTCCTTCTCTTCTTCAGATGATGAGAATCAAAGGGATTCAGCTGAAAAATGTACACAGATATACTTAAACTTCTTAGAATATTTAGAGAGAATAATAGTCTGCTAAAAATAAAAAGTAATAATAAGCTTGAATTTTAGGTGATATTACCTTTTTAACTGTTTATTGGTGAGGTAAACTTGTGTGTACTCAGTGATTTAACCCCAGAATATTTCAACATTGGCAAGTGCTCTACCAGAGTTGTATATTTATTTATTTTTGGACTGTTACACAAGGTTTCAAATGACATTTTCAAAGTGTTTGTTCTGGCCTGAGACTTGCCATGCTCTTGTCTAAGTCTCCCAAGCAGCTGTGTTTAGAGGTGACCAACTGCACCCAGCAGATACTATTTCAGGGAATGATATTAGTGATATAAAAATTCAACAGTCTACCTGGGGAGACACTATATATTACCAGGTTTAAGACATAAAAATATCTCAAAGGTATATCCACTCAAGATGAATAAAAATTTTCCAGAATTAAATTTTAAAAACACAATGGAAATGTGGGGATTCATACAATTTGCTATTCTCTTTCTCATAACAGTAACTTTTAAAAACAAAAATTTATCAGTAGTCATTTCCACAATGACTTATATATACTATACTGTTATGAATGAACCTCTTGCATATGCAATGTTTTTCTACATTATTCTGAAAAATGTGTTCTTCTATAGAACTCAGTCTGTTTAGTCCTGCATGATTATCAATCTTCTTGTCATAAAATGTTTTTAACCCCCTTGGGGTCTTAGCATTTCAGCGACTGTTCAACTGGATATCTATCAGCTGACTTGTAAATCACTTCTTCCCTTCTGTAGCCCTTTGGCTCCTTGACTTGAGGAGACCTCTTTTACATCACCTTAGCATCAGCAGTTTATTTGAATCCACAATTATTATGTTCCCTGTGAGAATAGAGTAGAAAGATGCCAGAGATAGTGGCTTTCCTGGAGCTAGGACTCTGCAGAGATTAAAGTAATGAGGTTAGCAGCCAGAGGCAGAAAGTGGGGAAAGCTTGAAAGGCTGGAGCTAGACAAAGAGTCAAAAATTAAATGGGTCAGTTTTTGTCTGAAAATATAGAAACTGGTGGGGAGTCATCCAGATGACAGTGAAGTCAAGGGAAACAATAAAGTGTTAGGCTGAACTCATGTTAGGAAAGATTTCTGGGTAATTTTAAAGGCTGGCTTTTTATCTTCTAGAGAGGTTCATGGTCACATTTGCATTGTAGCTGGATGGCTCCAAATGCTGAGGATAGGATAAGTGTGTAGAGCATATGTATGAGCAGAAATAAATAAGAAGGTGGGCAGAAGTACCAAATAGAGGGAAGCAAAAGAGAATGAAAGGAATGTTTCAAGAAACATAGAGGATATATCATTTTCTGGGACCGGTGTAAAATGAAGTTTCATTAAGTAAATAAAGGAGAAAGCTGAGTCTCTGGAATAAGAGGCTCTGCACTGTTACAAAAGGTTTCAAATGACATATAAAATAAAACACAGGAACTGTTTAAGATCTCTGTGGTTACCATGTAGTATTCAAATTTGACATTTTTGTATGTTGAAGGGACTCATTTTGGTGCTTGGGATCAATTTCCCAAATCTTGGATTTACTCAATCCTCCAATGAGTAAGAAAAACAGCTTTGTGGTACAGCCACTTCTTAGCATGCTAAAAGATCTGTGTTCAGTTCCTACCATTAAAAACTAAACCAAAACTAAACCAAAACCAAACCAAAACCAAAACCAAAACCAAAAAAAAACCCAAAACAACAACAAAACAAACAAACAAACAACAACAACAAAAACACCACCACCACCACCAACAACAACAACAAAAGAAAGCATGAAGAGGAAATTTATAAAATGGTTTGTGTAAGTAATTTTGAATTTACAACTCTGGGTTAAAAATAATCAGAAAATAGTAATTTCCTAAAAAATACTTTATTAGTTTTATAGAAAATAAATAATATAAAAATATACAATAATACCTTGTATGGCTTATTACAGAAATAATCATGAGTGATGATGGACATAGGATAAACAGCTGCATAAACTACAACATGGGTTCAATGTATTTAGTCAATAAAGTGTGCATTACACTAGGATTTAAGTTAAATTTTAAGTGGGTCTTGTTTCACACACTATACTTAATTCCTGGGTTCAAACACATATTTTTATGTCCATCTCCCAAGATTTGGAAATTATTGGCAGCTATGCAATGAGTTTTTATAAAATCTCAGAAGTAAATAGAGCCTCATAATTTACCTAACAGATATAAGAATTCTGGGAAATTTAATTTTAAAGAATGAGATAAAGATTTTTTAGAAATCATTTTGTTGTTTCTTTAAAGATATAATTTTAAATTTGTATGCCAATATAGACACTGGTATTTTTTTTTGTCAAATCCTCCTACTACTTAGGAGAAAATCTTCTAGAATTAAAAATATTTCAATATGGTTCTTTCTACAGAATATAGAATGCAAAATTTACCTGATTTGCATGTACTTTCTTCTGTTGTCTTCACTGTATTCTTTTGAAGAAAATACCTCCTGTCTAAGACAGGCTGTATAAGTTTGGAAAGTAGATATTAAATGCATGTTGTACATTTTATACTATTCACAGGTAATAATTCAAGATAAACAAAAAGTTCATTATTACCTTCACAAAAGGATGTGTAAAATCTGGAAATACTGAAAAGCAAAAGGGATATACAATACATAAAACATGAATAAGACAAAACTACCCACACTTTCCTGCTGAATCAATATGGAGTTAAGTTCCATGGGTTAGCTTTGATAAAGAATATTTTAGCTTTTGGGTTTCTATGATTGCTGGTTTCTGTTGAGTACAGCAACATGAATCAAATATACTGGAGAAGAACATCCAATATTAGTTTAATTAAACATGGAGTTAAGTTTTCAAAATTGAGATTACAGTTCCAATTACCACAAATATAATAGGGAATATGCACATACCAAGTAAAGGTGTGGATTGATTGAGGGAATAGGAATATCTAATCAGAGGAGCAAATGAGAACCTTCGGGGCATCAATATATAAAATGAAGAAAATAATTTAACAGTAGGTGTGTATATTGTAGCCAATCATAATCATTTAATTAACTAATTAAGTCCAAAGTTGTGATAATCATTTAATTAACTAATTAAGTGCAAAGTTGTGATAGTAGTCAAGTGGAAAGTAGAATTCATTTGTATTGAGGAAAGTTCTCTGAACTGATCAGTTTAGATATATACTTATTAAAATAATCTATTTTTCCATACTCATGTAGGACAGTGGTGTATCTTCTTTTACTATATCCTCTGGTTTCACACACTCAAGGTTTCTTGATCCATTTATTAGAGTAGATATGGTAACTGTATCTAACAAATAATTTTAAATAAGCATAAAATATTAAAATATGGTAATCCAAAGAGGAAAAGTGAACTGAAATTCGAAAGAATTATCAGATATGAGTAACCTTTTATATTTCAAATTTATTGGCATATCAGTAAAAAAAAATAATAACTATCTCTTAAAGTGCCCTGTGTTTCTTAAATGCTATGTTTCTCATCTCAGCTTCTAATATCAATACTTCCCTATGCTTGGTAGTTAAGTAGCAAAGAAATTAATAGTGGCTGGTTGCGCCAATTCTAATTGTTTCTCCCACTTAAAACCATCTCTGGACCAGTAATTCTCACTTTTGTTTGAAGGTAAATACACTGAAACCAGCTAAAATGCATTCTCTCAGTTTCCTTATTATTACCTTCAAAATTACCTAGCTAATTTTATTCCTTCTTCACTACCCCCTTCCTTTGCTTTTCAAAAGCAACCTCTAGATCTGTGGTCTTGATTTTTTTCTTAATATTTGTTGTTTAGATTATTTTCACTATTTTTTCCTTCCTAATTTAGTAACTATATCTTTAAAATACAATTCCTAGGAGCTGGGTTTTGACCCAGTCGTAAGGTGCTTGTCTAGCACATGTGAAGTACTGGATTTGACCCTTAGCACCACATAAAATAAATAATATAAAGGTATTTTGTCCATTTACAGCAAAAAAAACTTTTAAAAATACAATTTCTATGTCTTCATCCATTTGTTCTTCTTCTTTGCCAACAGACATAATAAAAAACAAAGCAAGATTTATGTCTTTAACTTAATCTGGTTATGCCCTTAACTAAGACACAATGGCTCTTAATTTAGATTTTCTAAAGGACAGTTCATTCAATTGCTCTTGCAACTCAGAATGTGGTCTGTGACTCAAGAAGCATTGGAAGCATCTTTGAATCTATCATGATGTAGAACCAAAGACGTACTGAGTCTAAATATACATTTTGTACATGGTCCCCAATATTATGATTCACTAAAATTTGAGAGTCCTTATGCATGCTTAATCTTTTATAAATTCCTCTAACTTGTCTATTTGATGTTTCTTTTTGCTTTGTTATTTTGTTATTAGTACTGAGAATTGAACCCATGGGTGTCTAACTACTGAGCTACATCCCCATCCCTTTTTATATTTTATTTAGAGACAGGGTTTTGCTGAATTTCTGAGGGCCTCATTAAGTTACTGAGCTGAGTTTAAACTAAAAATTCTTCATCTCAGCCTCCAGAGCCACTGGGAATATAGGTATGCACCATGTGCCTGGCCATTTAATTTACCTATTTAAAATTTTCTCTATTTTGTTCCCCAATTTGTACTTGTATTAGAAGTCATAGTCTTTCCAGGGAATGTTTATCAGGCCATGATCAATGTGCACCTGCTTATTTTTTTTCTTTTGTTGTTTTTCTCTATAGTCTTTTCTCATGCTTTATTCTCAATTCTTCCGAACCCTTCCTTATGTCCCAACTTTCCTCTAATTTAAGAAGGTCTGGAAATGTACCTAATAATTCAGCTCCTCTACTGACAGTCCAACTTATCTTGTGGTTGCAACTTGATAAGATATACTATTTAAATCTTCTTACTATTTATTATTTTCATTTCTTCCACTATTGAATCATCCTAGTGCTAATGGTTTAAACAAGAATTATATCCAATGACTTTAAAAAGAGTGGTTCTTACCTTTTATATGTCCATATACACCTTCTTTTGATCTTTGATGTGCACCACCAAATGAATGACCAACACTATTCTGAGAAAGAATCTGAGAGACACACTGGTAAAAATTAATATCACTAATGAGTTATATGAAGATTGACTAATCAGTATTCTAAGGAGACACCTAATTGTACAAATTTGAAATAAATTAGAGTTAAAAGTACACATTGAAAATTGAAATCTTTTATACCAGAGTGTCATATATCCTCTGCAAATCAGCCAAGTATTATAATCATTTGTCTACTAACTCTATACAACCAGGATAGAAGGACAATAGAGAACTACCAAAATAAGGGTTAGGGTTGTGGCTCAGTGGCAGAGTGCTTGCCATGCATGTGTGAGGCACTGGGTTCAAGTCTCAGCACTGCATGTAAATGAATAAAATAAAGGTCCATTGACAACTAAACGAATAAAAAAGAAGAGAGAGAGAGAAAACTACCAATATCACACTAACTGATGTGCATATTTCTATCAGGAAAGCAACTTCATTACACCTTAACACTACTCATAACTTGCCACTAAAAATAAGAGGACCTTCTACCATATATTAGCATATATAATATATAATATGTACAAAGAGTAAGTTGTATACACACATATGTATATATACACTTGCTACCCATCAGTAAACATTTAACACATTCTAATTATAAGGTTTTAGTGTTGTACTCAGATATTTTGTTAGAGAGACTAAATCATGTCACATCAAGTAGAAAAGAAGCCATGTTCCTACTGTTTTATTCAGGGAAGGAAGGGCTTACAGAATTATAAATTTCTTTTGGTTAAATGTTTACTGATAGGAAAACTAGTTTAATAAAATAATAAACTGGTTTTAAGAAAGTTTTCTTTTTTTAATACATGAGGGTAGAGTATGCATCAGTTTCCACTCAAGAAAAAAATTACAAAATATTATACTATGGTAAAAATCATGTATGTAGATATATACAGTGGTTACTGACTGCACCGTGAATTTCAGTCAAATAAACTGGTGTATTTCTGCACAAACACTGGTAAAGGGCATGCAGTGGAGTGAAATTACAGAGAGGCAATTAAAAGATAAGACCCACAAATATGTTTTTTCGAGTAATAAAAGAGCTCATAAAAGAATTTAACTAATGCAGTTGTCAGGAAAAAACTGGCTAGGTGGAAGCTCTTCTCTGGTAGGCTCACACCCTCTATAGTTTTAAAAAAATCATATTGTAAATTTCAGTAATAAGTTTCAGCCAGTTGGATTCTGCCTGAGATGTCAATGGAGGACAGGTGCACTGCAGATTCTTCTCAGAAAAATCATGAGTTCTTACTCAAGAAACTTATTTATTTGGTGTCATTTTTCTAGACTTTCTTGATGGGAGATCAGAAACCCTTGCCTTCATTTTCTTATATTTTCAGTACCCAACAATGACATAAATTTGGCAGTTCAGGAAGCATTCACAACACAAGTCAGGTTCTATCAACAATAGTAACTGAGACACAGATCTGTAGCAAGCTCTGTAAAGCTGCAGTCATGGTTACATGGTCATCCAAGGGATAGAAACTAAGGTTAGTTTCAATTAAATGTGCCGGTAGGAACTATGTGTAAGAAGAGTTTCAGGATTGCTTCTGGTAAAATCTTGTTGTTACAATCTCCAGAGGGGAGAGCTGATCTCGAGTTTGATCTCCATCTCACTGTGCTCAGAAGCATGTGAAGGAAGAACTAAAGCAATTATTAGTCACTTCTTGTTCATTCACCAAGGGGGTTCCTCCTTTAGAAAGGTCCCATTACTGGAACTCTGTCTTTGAAATATTAACATCTCTTGTATGCTTTATCTCCAAGACAAAGGAACTGCCTCTGTTTACTGGAACTGTGGATACCCACCATCTAGGTCCAGGTTAACAGCGATGTGTTGAAAACTCTGGTCAGCAGAAAGTATGGTGTGCTGCCTTATAGAATAAAGGGCAGTGGGGACATCTCCCTGTTAAAACTTGTGTTTTGAGATTAGTAACAAAAAACATAATGAGTTGTGTGTGATTCCAAGGGGCAGAACATTTTTGAAATGCTTTGAAAGGTCTTGTGAAAAGTTTATTTCCTGCATCTCCCCCAACCAAGCACAGATTCTGCACACAGTCCACCTCTATTATGCTTAGAGAAAATGAAACCAACACCACAGGAGACATGGAGTCTGGCATGACCTTGAGCTCACTAAAAGTCTGGAATTGGGATTTTCAGCACAGACTTACCCATAGGCTTCATGTGTGAGAGTTTTGTTGATAGCTCTTATTATAGCCAGAGTCCCATACCCAGGTACATAAAAAACAATATAAAAATGGTCCTATAGCATTTCCTGGTAGGCACGAATGAAACTTTTCAACATTCAAGACTCCACAACCAATACTGGCCTGTTTTGGCTAGAATTAGAAGAAACAAGTACAACTATAGTTACTCCCCAGAAACACCCCCCCCAAAAAATGGTTAATCTTAAAAGTAGAAGTTGGATAAGAAACTGCTTATATTTGAATTACATCAGATAAAGAAATCATATTTTTCTTGGCACTGCATCTTTAAGTGGCTTTTCTTATCATTTGTTTTTCACTTTCTAACTTACATGATCTTTTAATTGTTTAATTTTCTTTGTACTTGTTTTCTTATTTTTCATTTGTATTTGCATTATTTTCCTTTTTTTTCTTGTTCTTTTTTTCCATCTCACCTTCTGTGTATTTTAGTATTAATTTTAGAATCACTAATGCCTAAGTTTTGGACATTGTTTATTATTATCACTTCTTCATTGGTTACCTGAGTTGTAGAGATCGTTTAAAAAAGGTTTTGCTTTGGTTTTAAGTCAACAAGTGATTATCTTCTAACTTTTTGATATTACTTGTGATTATTCTTTCTTCTTAAAGTGCTTTGAATAAGTAATCCTAGCACTACTGTCAATGAGTTAGGGCTTTGAAAATAGAACATACACTCTGTTTGGGGAATATCTGAAGAGAAATCTGCTGAACAAAATGACCCACATCTGAGAGGGGAATAGAAATCTATTTGAATATCTGCACAAACCTCTGTATATTAAAACAAGAAACATGAGAAATCAAGGCACTAACACACTACCCAAAGTGTTTAAATCCTTAATAACTTACTACACATACATTGATGTGTAGGATATGGTGAGCAAAGAATTCAAAAATTTATTATGAAAATAATTTGAGAAACTAAAGAGTAAAACATGAATTAATTAAAGAAAACCAAGTTTTGAAAGAATATCCCAAAATGAAATAGTTTCTAAAAGAGAAAAGGCAGAAAATTTGGAAATGATAAGCTTATTAACTCAAATAAAAGTCCAAATGAGAAGTACTGAAAATATACTACATCAGGTAGATGGTAGAATGTTAAGTCTTGAAGACAAGGTCAATGATGTAGAACTTTCCTAATATAATATAAAAGAGAGACTTTAAAAAAATATATAGGCATTTTACAACAACCTTAAAAGACCAATTGCAACGAATGTCTTCAGAGAAGGAGTGTAGATACAGACTAAAGGCATAGAAAACATATTCAGTGAACTCACATCAGAAAAAAAAATCCTTAATTGTGGAAATAAGATGAACACAAGGCACAGAAAGCATTTAGAAGGCCAAATACACATGGTCAAAAAGAAACTGTCCACATTATATTTTTTTAAATGACAAAATTCAGAGCAAAGAAAGATTTTTACAGATTCAAGAGAGAAGCACCAAGTCATTGGTAAAAGGTAACACATCTGGGCCAGCAGGACATGCAATATTATATTTCAAGCACTAAAACAGAAATACTAAAGTGGCACCTCCTCATTCACAAATACATCTTCATTAAGCTTCCCCACATACCCTCACCATAATTGTTCTTCTTTAAAATATATCAGCAAAGATCTCTACAAAATGGCTCAAATGTGATTAGACTCCCTATTTCCTTTTGATCTATTTTGACTTGCAGAAACTAAATTTACCCCTGGATTTAATGAATGCACTCTGCTTTTGTGGTATAATCTGTAAAATCCCTGACAGTTATAAGAAATGAGACAATAGGTTACTTATGAGAACTCACAGAAAAAGATAACTTTCATGTAGACCCCTGAAAAATGTATACTTTTAAGCTCCCCTCTCCACACCACTGGGTATAAAGCTCAACAAATGTCTAGACCCAGCATTCAGGGAGAGAATTTGTTTTAGATGAAAGCTCCCTCTGGAGAGGCTGCAGACAATAAACCTGCTTCCCGTTAATTCCTCTGGTGTCCAGTCTCATCTGTCTTACTTCAGTACTGCAAGTCTAAACTGTTTTCTGCATCAAAGTTTTTCTTCAGAAATAAAGACCTTTCAAGACAAGAATAAACTAAAATAAACTATGACAAGTAAGTGTAGAAGATTCATAATGGAATTCTATATACACAAGAAGAAGATTAAAATAAATCATGGAGAATACAAAAGAATGAATGTAACTGATGAGTGGATAAGCAAATGGGAATTAAGAGTGAATCCTCTATTATAAAAAAAAAACACACTTCATTATTTTAACACTGGATTCACATTGTGTTAATTGTCAACTTAAAAGATATAGACTGAAATACTCAATTAACAAAAAAGACCCAAATGTGTGTTGTCTACAAGAAACACACCTGATTTGCAAAGTTGTTCAAAGAATAAAAGTGAAAGAATACATAATTATTCCACGTAAAAAGAATCCAACAAAGTAGTAGCTATTTGCAAATATGATAAAGGTGACTTCAAGCAACAATTACTCAAAGGTATCAAAGAAGGTCACTACATACTGCTAATGTGAAAAATTCCACAAGAAGAAAAATAGCTGTAAATATTTACACGTAAAAGGCAATGCCACCGATTTTATAAAATAATAAATATTCCACCTAAAGGGACAGATAGGGCCCAATAAAAAACTTAAGTGTAAGTGATATTAATACTAATATCACCAGTGACTGGTTAGGTGGTCAAAACACCAATAACTTACCTACATATCACTTTTACTTTATATCATGTCAACCTTATAGTTGTCCACACACATCACAATGGACTGCTATTAGAAAAAAACACATAGAGCCTTATTAACAAGTGGGTCTGGAAAAAAATAGATACACACATGAAGATGAAAAGTCAACTTAAGAGTGGATCAAATATTTAGGAATTACACAAGAAAATCTACAACTGCTGGATAAAATTGTAAGCTGAACTTATCAACATATTATCACAAGCATCAATTACTCTAATAAACCTCCTAAAGCATAAAATATAAATCCAAGAATCAATACCTAGGGTGGCATAAAATTAAAAACTTCTGAACACTAAAGGAAACAAATAAGAACATGAAGACAAAGCCTGCAGAATGGGTGAACTTTGCCACCTGATCTACAAATGTGGGTTAATATCCAGAATATACAAAGAACTAAAAATATTTATTAGAAACAATTAATACCTACAGAATAAATTGAAAGAGAAAACTAAAGGGATCTTTCTTAAAAGAATTACAAATGAATAATAAATATATTTTAAAAATTTCAACATCTCCAGCATTTTGGGAAATACAAATAAAAATTATATTGAGATTTTATCTTACTCTCTTCAGAATGACAATTATCAAAAACACAAGTAATAGTAAATGTTGATGAGATGCAGAAGAAAGGTACACTTGTACATTGTTGGTAAGACTGCAAATTAGCACAAACACCCTGGAAATCAATAAAGAGATTCCTCAAAAACTAGTAATATATTATCCTACTCTTCCAGTCCTTGGTATATAGTCAAAAAATTTAATCTCAGCATATTTTAGGAATGCAGCCACATCAGATTTTATGGCAGCACAATTCAAAATAGAAAGGCTATCAAAAAGAAACCTAGGTGCCAATCAACAGGTTAATGTATAAAGAAAATGTGGCACATATATATAATGGAGCTCTACTCAGGAAATCATCAATAAAAAGAAATAATGGCATTTGTTAGTAAATAAATGGAACTAGATAATGTCCTGCTAAGTGAAAGTAAATGTCCCGCTCAGACTCAGAAAATCAAGGGTGGAATATTTTCCTTATATTAAGAAGGTAGATAAAAATAAATGGAAAATGGGGGATTCCATAAAAATAGAAGAGAGGTCAGTGGAGTAGAGGAAGGAGATTGAGAAGGATGGAGGGAGTGCCAAAGGAAGTGTTGTGAAAAGAATCTGAAGAAATTTTCCTTTGTGAACTTAGTAATATTTCACACTGAATTTGACATTTATGTATGTCAATGATACACTAACTAAAACAACTACAAATAAATACAAGAAAGAATAGTGAAGTATAAGAAAGGTAACAGAGGCAGGAAAGGGAGAGTACTGGGGATCAAACTGGAAAAATATATACCATGCTTGTATGATTATTTCAAAATCAGCTCCAATATTATATGAGAAATAATGATAAAATTAAAAAAAAGATGAAAACAGCAAGTAAAACTACAGAAACTACATGAACACTTGAAGAATGAATAATACAGTTGCATAATCAAAGGGACACTGAGGAAATCAGGGGGAAAAAGTTTTAAATAAGCCTGAGAACCACATGAGAATAAAAACACAACATCCATACATTTATGGTATAAAGTAAAAGCAGTTATTTTTCTGTTGTTTTTTGTTTGTTTGTTTCTTTTATTGAGACATTGTATGTATATATAATAGTGGGGTTCATTATACCACATACAGAAATGCATATAACATATTTTGATAAATCTTGCTGCCCAGTACCTTTTCTTTCCCTTCCAATGTCCCTCCACTAATCCACCAAAAGCAGTTATATGAGGGCAGTTTTTAGCAAGGGCTACATCCATTTAAGAATCTGAGACATTTCAAATTGTAAACCTTATGATGCATCCTCATGTCTAAGAAAAAGTAAATAAATTCTAAAACTGAAAAAGAAAATAATTAATTAATGTTGGATAAAAATTATAGATGAGATATTTTTTTAAAAAACATAGTAATAATAGAACAAATTGTTGATTGCTGGAAAGATAAATAAAATTGGTAAACCCTTGGCCCAGGGACTAATAGAAGGAGAAAGAAGATACAAATGAATAAAGCTAGAAACAAAAACAGAAATATTAAAACAGATACCACTGAAATCCAGAGGATAACTATAGACAATTGGAAGACTTATATTTTAATGAGTGAAAAAAACTCTAGATTATTTTAAAGAATAAAATTGAAACATAAATAAATCTAGAATATACTGATAAAATATGGCCTAAAATTTTTGAATCAAAAGGATAGAGAAAAAAAATAGCTCAATAACAAGAAATTAAGTTGAAGCAATAATAACAAGCCTCCTGGACCAGAGGTTAATGCATGGCTAAATTTTATCAGATATTTTAAAAGAACTGTTATTAATATCCCCATTTCATGTAAGAGAAAAGGAAAGATGCTTCCAAAGCAATTCTGCAAAGAATTACCCTGACTGGAATAGTGAATATTGGACAGAACAAGGAAAAAACTAGAGAACAATATCCTTGAGAACCATAATATATAAATACTTATAAAATATTCACAAACCACATTCAACAACACATTACAAAATAACATACAGTGTCAGGCATGGTGGTATATGTCTATATTCTCAGAAAAGCAGCAGGTTGTTTGAGGAGCACTGTAATTTCAAAACCAGCTTGGAAAATTTAGTGAAATCTGTATCATAGTAAAAAATAAAAGGTGCTGAGGATGTGGCTCAGTGGTACAATCTTTCTGGTTTGAGTCTCTAGTCACATACAAAAAAAAAAAAATCCATAAAAGCTGGTTTTGCTCTAGGATACTTCAATACATGCAAATCAATAAAACTAATACACCACATATAGAATCAAGGGCAAAATTACATGATAATTGAAGCAGCTGTAGGAAAAGCCTTTGACAAATTCAATGGCCCTTCATAAGAGAGCCCCGAGAAACTATAAACAGTAGAATTTTTATTACAAGTAAATAAAGACCAAGTATATCAAACCCAAAGCCAATAGTAAAATGACGAAGAACATTTTCTCTAAAATGAGGAAAAAGACAAGGATGCTCATTGCCATTATCTCACTAATCATAGTACTTAAAATTTTAGACAAGAGAAAGAAGTAAAAGGGATTCAAATAGGAAAGTTAAAATGTTAAATCACTTTTATATGCAAATGATATAGTCCTATTCTTAGAAGAATATAAATGATGTACAATGAAAATTCTACTTCTGATGAATAAATTCATCAGAGTAACAGGATGCAAAGTAAACATATAAAAATAAACTCTTTGTCTATATACCATAGAAAACCTAGTGAGAATTCAGCAAGGGTAACATCTCATTCAAATAGTTTTAAAAATACCTAGGAAAAACCCTAAACAAGGAAGTGAATGACATTTTCAAGAAAAATTACAGATTGATGAAAAAAGAAACTAAAGAAGACAATAGGAAATAAAAGATCTCCTATGTTCATGGAGAGGCAGAATTAATATTGTGAAAATGGCTGTAGTACTATAAATGAATTATAGATTCCATGTATTCCCATTCAAATTCAAATGATATTATTCACAGAAATGGGGGAAAGAAAGAACTACTTCTAAATTTGTATGGAAGAAAAACAAAAAATACTTAGACAAAGTGATAATGATCATAAGAGAAACAATGGATAAACTACAATGCCCAATTTCAAAATAGAAAACAGAGCCACAATAATAAAAACCATGATCCTGGTGTAAAGAAAGACCCAGAGACCAATGGACAGAAGTCAGAAAGCAAACCCACAAAGGTAGAATCATGTGATACTAGGCAAAGACACAAAAAACATATTTTGGAGAAATGGTAAATGACATTTTAGGAATAGTTTTGGAAAAACTAGATACCTATATGTAGAAGAAGAAAACTAGATGCCTATTTTATAACACTGTACAAGAGTTTATTTAAAAAGGACTAAAGACACATGTACCAGACTAGAGGGTTTACAACTTCTAGAAGAAGATATATGGAAAACACTTCAGTATGTAGATAATGACTTCCTGATTAGAGCCCCCTACAGCTCAGAAAATAAGAGCAACAATGGATAAGAGAAGGTGCATCAAACTGAAAAATTCCTGCACAGTGAGTGATACACAAAACAGTAAAAAGTGGTAGCCTCCAGAATTGGAGAAAAGAGTAGCTTTACTAGCTACTCTTCTGAAAGAGGTTAAAAACCTGAAAATATTAATGCAAATATCTTAACACCAGAAATGCAAAAACCTTTTCAATCAATAAGCAAATGCAAAGCTAGTTCTCAAAATAAGAGATACAAATGACCAACACTTCAGTGAAAAAATAACCATACATCTTTATCAATCAGAGAAATGCAAATCAAAACAACATCAGGCTCCCATTTTCCACCATTCAAAGAAGCAATCATCAAGAAAGCAAATAATTCTGGGAAGAACTAAGGAGAAAATCTCTTATATGTGATTGGTAGGAACATAAATTACTATATATCTAAGGAAATCCATATGAAGGCTACTCAAAAAACTGAACATACAGCTACTTTATTAATCAACTATACTACTCAGTACTTAATGGAAAATATTAAAGTCAGCTTACTTTAGAGATATACATATTCCCATCTTTCCCATGACACTATTAATAATAGGCAAGATACAGAATTAGGCTAGATGCTTGTTAATAAAAGAATGGATAAAGAAAATGTTATATATATACATACACACACAAGGAAGATTTCCATGCATAGAGAACAACAAAACTAAGTTACTTTTAGGAAAATAAATGAAACAGGGAAGCATAATGTTAAGTAATACAAGCCAGACTCAGAAAACAAGTATCATATATTGCTCTCATATGGAAAACTAGATGTGGAAATTTTCAACATAAAAATATATGAATTATAAATTTTATCCATCAGCATACATAAAATTGGGAATATGGAGGAAGGAATGTTGAAGATTGAATTGGGGGAGTATATGTATATGTATGTACAAATATGCCACCATGAAAATTCTGTATAATTAATGTGTATCAATTTTTAAAAATTGACAAACTTTTTCTAATTTTTAGAAGTTCATTTATTTTTCATTTATCATGTTCATTACCACTGTTACTGGTTTGTTTAGATTTATATTTTTTGAATAGCAGTACTATTTATATATGTATGCATATATTTATTTTATTGATTTATTTTTAGTTATATGTGACAGTAGTGTCCATTTTAATATAATTTAACAAGCATTGACCATCAATAAATTAAGTCTATATTAAATGTTACTAAATATAAATTTCTTGAAGCTTTAATAAGAACAGAAGCAAAGAAAACATTAATTTCTTAAGCATCTAAAATATGCCACATTTATTTTCTTATTTTTCTATTCATTATAATCACAAAATGATCATGATTATAATCCCACAACCTGATTCCTAGTCATTCAAGGATGTCAAGAGAAAATGATAGAAAAATATGACACAATGTTCTATATGTCCTGCATGTACTTCCCTTAACTTTCCTGTTTTGCCTAATACTGAGTTGCTGCTCTTATTAATTTCAATATTTCTTATTTTAAGTATCAGCCATCTTAAAACTTTTATTCAGTCTGTACACTTAACTTTCCCTCCATAAATTAATTCTTCGTATGCATCTCCTTTTCTCAGCTTCATATTCATAAAGCTGTTCTTTTAGCTTGTTTTCTATTTCTCTCCTTCCATAAGGGCACACCAAAAAACTGTTTATTCCCACCCCATTCTGTCAATGTTAATTCTATACATATACCACACCTGTTGATATTCTTGTTTTTTACTATAACCTTGTAGCCTTATTTCTTTCTAGCATGTTCGTCATCATGGAAGAAGATATGTAAAAAAAAAAAAAATGAAAGAATTTTCTTAAAACACATTACCTTTGAGTCAGGTGATGGAATAGAAGGACAATCATTTCTAATTCTGATTGCCTGCACAAGTGTGGTTTCAATTACTTCCTTCTTTCGACTGGCAGAATTACTGTTGTGATTCTGTAAGTTTCCACTTTTTTGGTTCCCAGTGTCATATTTTACTACTGATGATAAAAACAAAATAAACAGTATATGAAACTTGTGTAATTTAGAGTCAATAAGCAGAAAAATTTCAGTTAGTCTTCAAATAGCTTACCATCCTTTATTGATTGTCTGGAAGCTTCAATTAATTCTCCTCCTTCTTCTGGAATATTCTAGGAAGAAAAAAAAATTATGGTATAATAAGTGCCAAAGTTGACAAAATGACTAACGTTCTCCACTACTGCAGAGTACAACAGAATAAGCATTCTGATGTATACTCAAACTGTAATTCTCTCACTAATGGGGTAAGGATTATGAGCCAAGACAGAAAGATTTCCAAAATGTCACTCCCCTTATCTCCAATTGATTTTTACACAAATACTGAAATCCATTCTACTATTTTCTTAAGCTCAGTGATATAGAATAAAAATCGTATCCATCTTTATTTAGACTATTTTTGAAAAAGACTAATATTAGAAAATATATGTAATATTTTAATGTGTTTATGACATATTGGCATGAATTACCTCTTGAGGGGAAAGTTCATAAGATATGAGCTTTTAGAGTATCTATTAAAAATATTGATTGGATTCCTAAACAGTATAAATTTTGTCTATCTTATGTGTTAAATTGCTAAAGATAAATGATTATACAAATTTTGCTGTTTCCAACAAAAAGAGAAATGAAAAAAAAAACAATATTGTGAGGGTGATATCAATGAATAAAAACCTTTTGGAGTTGCTAAACAAAAACATTAACTCAATAACCAAACAAAAGTGACAGAGATAGCACAATGAATAGACACTGAAGACATGTTTTCTGCAGGGAAATATTAAGTATTAGAGTAGGTCATTGTTTTAGAAAGCGATGCATGTTTTTTTATTCCAGTACCTTCATATAATTAAATTAACAAAACAATAAGATATAAAACAATAAAATATTTCTTAAGAAACCAGATGGTGCTGCCAACCACATCACCATGTTTGCTTAATATAGGTAACAAAAGATAGTGGAAAGTCATTTTTTAATAGATAGGCAAGAAGGAAGAAACTAGCAAATTTTCATCTGAAATCTAAATCTAAACTCAAATTTGGAGCAGGCTTGGAGGATATTCTTGTTCCTACTAACACATTTATGACATTACTCTAACTTGTTTATTCTTCCTTTATTGCACCAATTAGAGATAACTTACTCAAAACTTTCACATACCATATATTAAAAGAGAATGCAAACAAAGAATATTTTTTAATTCAGTAGACTTAATTACTAGTTATCTCATGCACATTATACTATTTAGGATGTTTCAGCAAGTAGACATTTATTTTATCCACATTTACTCATGTTCAACACTGTATATGACACCAGCTTTTAGAAATGGTGCATTTCTCCAGGCCAAATGAGCTCAGTTGAGTTATGAATAACACCATAATAGCATTCTAAAAGGAACACAGTATTATCTCTCTATATTTTTATCCTCAAAATAAAAATTACACTGTTCTAACTCACATAATATTTAGCTCTTCATAACTGAAATAAAATTAAAGTCATTGCAAAAACAGAAGATGTTTACATTTAACCTTATTTTAGCTGCTCAAGGATATTTGAACATACATTTTTTAGAGAAAGAGAGAGAGAGAGAGAGAGAGAGAGAGAATTTTAATATTTATTTTTTTAGTTTTTGGCAGACAAAACATCTTTGTTTGTAAGTGGTGCTGAGGATCAAACCCTGGCTGCATGCATGCCAGGTGAGTGCGCTACCGCTTGAGCCACATCCCCAGCCCAGCACATACATTTTTCACCTGGAATAGTTAATAAAAATAGTAGTGTTTTACAAAATAAACATTTAAGTAAGTAATTTTAGATACATTTAAAATTTGAAATTTCTGAGTTTGACATAGAATTTGGATATTTTAAAAAAGTATAATGAAAAAAAATTCTGAACCTAAAGTATTACCATGCAATTATTGAGAGTTTCTGCTTCCTGTACTGGTTATTACTTTGCACACGCCATCTTTTCTTCAATTAGATGAAGAGTAATTTGTACAAAATTTTATTACCTCACATTTTTTAGATTTTTTATTGGTTCTTCTCAGTTATACAGCAAAATAGAATTTACATGCTAGGATATAATTATAAAAGCATAGAATATAATTTGTTCTAATTCAGGACCTAGTACTTCCTTCTGTTCTACAAATCTTTCTGCTCTTATAGTTTTTAAATTACTGTCACTTTTAGTGGAAAGACTCAAAGTTTGGATATGCAAGCCCTTTTTAATACAAGTATTAAGATACAGATTTTAGATTTCTGGGCTGCCACAATTCCCAATATTACTTTATTATAAACACAGAGCCAAGGAAAGAAATAGAGCATACAGGTCTCTTCAAATGTTATAATACCAAAACATCAAGGGTCCAAGTGAAAAAAAGAAAAGTTATGTACAATGTATATTATATATTAAAAACTAAAGGCACCAGGAAAATTGCATAATTCTATAAAAATTAATTTAGGCATGAGTATTGTAAGTCATGTAAGAATGATTTAAAAACCACAGTAACGTAAACTGATCCAAAAAAATCCTTGAATAAATATTATATTTCCTCTGGAGTTAGAAAGCTGTTTCTAATGATATTTTTCTGTTACTATGTATTTCCTAGCCCATTGTTCCTTTCAGCCCCCAAGATTCCCAAGTACTTGAGAGAACATTGATACAAAAAATATTTTAAAAAATTTAACATAATTCTTTAAAATAGATTCTTAGCAAATTTTCACATAAAATGTAAGAAAAAATATAGCTAAATTTTAAGCATTAACATTTAAAACACAAAATTCAGAACAAGAACACGAGTTTTTTTTTTACAAAAAATCACTTTACCTTAATACTTGCTTCATAGCTGCCCTCAACCATTGCAAAGCAGGAATCAGCTGGATGTGATTTTTTTGTTAGATCTTTAGAGAAAAAAATGTGTAACAAAAATGGTGAAGTACTATTTTTTTTTTTTTTATTGTTGGTCGTTCAAAACATTACACAGTTCTTAATACATCATCTTTCACAGTTTGATTCAAGTGGGTTATGAACTCCCAACTTTACCCCGTATACAGATTGCTGTTTCACATCAGTTACCCTTCCATTGATTGACAAGTTAATGGTGTATCTTTATTGATATAATTAAAATATGACCTCCATTTAAAAAAATAGCTTATATTCACCTCTTTCTGCCTCTACTGCTGTGACTTTATAAAATATTCAATGAAGGCACTCTTAGTTCCAATTCAGAGCAATAGAAAAAACATCAACATAACCTAATAATAATTTATTCTTGGAAATTTTCTATCTTGAAGGCTGAACTTAAAACCCAAGTAATGACTGGCATTTTTTTTACACCTGATTTGAAACAAACCTCTAATAATAGAAGACAAGATAACAAGATGCACAGTTCCCTCTCGTGGATATCCAGGATACAAATACTAAGCAATGTTGTTCTTCAGTATGGAAATCACCAATAATAATACACAATTTATTCCCTCTACCCACAAACAGTGCACAGAGTTCTCTGGAACTTTAAAATATTTTGAAAGTTAAAATTTGACTATATATGTTATTTAGAATACATTTGTTAGACACATTGGAATAAATTATAAAATTGATTTTTCCTGAATAGGTCCGACTTTATTCAGGTGTTTATAAACTAGCATGCACTTTAAAACCTTTATGGACATTCAGACACTCAAGGGGAAAGACTTCCAGAAAAGCAGAGTCTTGATGTTTGTACCTCTGTTTCCCTAATTATTATGTAAATATCCTCCTTGCTGTAGGAATCAACTTCCCAGTTCCTCATCTGCAAAACTCAGTGGCAGTCTTCAAATTTGAAGTCTACATCCCTTGAATATGCAGAGTCCTGATACAAGGTTAAACTAAATGGGGTCTCAAGCACTGGCCTGTCTAAATACCTTACCAACTACACAACTGAAGCTTTGTAATAACTTTGCCTGTCAATCACTCCTGGGCCCAGCAAGGACATCAGCAATTTGGAAAGAAAGTGAAGGTGAATGGAAACCTGCTTTGGGCCACAGATCTATATATTCTAAGAAATTTTACTGCTGTTTCACTAGTCTCTAATCCACTCTTGCAACACAGATGAAAACAAGCAAAATACAAGCTTAGGACTTCCTCTAAATTTTGTATTAATATGCATTTTATAGAGAGCTTTTAATATTCTCTGTCTTTAATTCCTGTTTTGTGCTCATTCAACTGATCATAAACCCCAAGATTTTGGTCTCTTTTTTAAACCCTTATTTCTACCCAACACAGTGTTGTTACTCATAAGAATATCCCTTTGCTTTACTAGTTAAATTTTGATCCTGTATCACAGTGTTCACTTTAAGATTCTAGTCTTGTCCTTTTTTGTTGGGATTCTATAGTCAATCTCAATCTATTATACAAAAAATTAGCCTTAAAAATAATAACCAGAAAATGTACTGAGCTCAGAATTAAGGAACTGGAGTTCAAATTTCATTGCTGTTATTGTTTGTACCCAGAAAAGTCCCTTTAATATATTTAAGTTTCAGGCTCATCCTCAAAACTATCATTTGGCCAGCTTGTCAAACATATGCTAAAAGACTAGATGGTTGCTAAAATTCCCTAAAATTCTGAAATTTCTGAACTTTAGATTGTGTCAACAGAAAAAGAAATAATATTCAATTGACAAAGTAAAAAAGAAACACAAAGAGAACAAAACAGAAAATACAAATAGAAATTAAATAAAAGAGTATAGTCATAGAAAAAAGAAAAAAAAGTATAAAAGTAAAAGTCTCATAAAATGGTTAGGGGTAGTATTTGAAGAGAAACTAACTGGAAAATTGGGAAGTAGAGAAATTTGAATGTCCTCTAAGGATTAATATAATTAATACAACATTTTGTGAATAATATTATTCTTCACTTCCAGAAAAATAATTTCTCTACACCAATTGCTTGATCTTGTTTATTCGAAACCATGTGGCCATAGCTCTGTGAGATTTTCCATAAAAGCTTTGGTATATTAAGAAAAAAAATTGGTTACCAGTGGAACTGTCAATATCAGGACAAAATCTTGGACTATAACCTGGCTTCTCAGGTAAAATATAAATCAGAATTAACACAAAACTGTCTTTTACTTTCTAAATTGATGATATACAATTAGAAAATTAAGAAATGAATATATATGCTATTTAGAGTACATGTCAGACACACTGAAATAAATTGTAAAATTGAGTTTTCCTGTACAGGTTTTACTTGGTATCAACCTGTACAGTGGAACAACACAATGGAGTTGTCAGCCAGGTAAGACTACAGTCTAAACATAGGCCTGAAACTTATTAATTATGCAAATATGTGAAAAATAGTCAACATCTATGAATGACAGTTGCTTTATTAGTAATTAAGAGGTGATAATAGTACAGGTACTTTAAAACTGCTTATAAGACAACTTTAGGAAACAAGTGTTAACAAATGAATGTGGTGTCTATCTCAGACTAGAATACTCAACAAGTCTTTTTACCTTCACTCTCCACTTAGGTAATAGTCATTTTTTTAAAAAAAATCTATAAATTCATACTGTCTTAATGAATCATTTTTAGAACTTTCTTTCACTATTAAATATAACAGTAAAATATATATTTTATCAAAAACGGAAATATAAAATATTAAAAGTTTATGACTCTGATGTTTTGTTATAAAATATTCCTCCAGGCCCATACTTGAACAAATTTTTAGAAATAATATTAATTGTATTTCTGACAGGTAAGTAAAGAATGCATTAACAACTCATATGTCTCCCACTTTGTACTTATCAAATGCAAGGAATAATCATGGAAATTATAAGTTTGATACTTAAAAGTAAATCATTGGTCTCATAACCATAATCCTTACAAAAAGCTGCAAAAATGAAAGAAAACCTTATCATTATAACATAAATTAGCATAAAGATATGAATGTCAAACCAGGAGAGACATGATGGTGGATTAGCAGGAAGTGGCTTTTCCCACAGCTCCACCACATGGGACTCAGAGAGTAAGAAAAGTGTTTCTCTGTGAGGTGGGTGATAAAAGCATGCCACTGATACTCAAAATTTTTTTCTGTTAGCCTTGAAAACTGGGGAATTTTGGGTGCATCAGACAAAGATGAAAAACAGAACTGGAGCTTAGGTTTTGATGTGAGTGGGGGAAATCAGTACACAAGGACAGAAAAGACTGAAAAGTGCTACAGACAAGGGGCTAGGGTTGTGGCTCAGTGGTAGAGTGTCTGTCTAGCATGCATGAGGCACTGGGTTCAATCCTCAGCACCATTTAAAAATAAAATAAAAATACTGTGTCCACCTAAAATTTAAAAATATAATAATAAGAAGAATAAAAGTGCTGCAGACAGTCTTGGAATGAAGAATCTGGAACTAGAGGGTCAAGCCTGCCCTGGGGGGACCGAAGCTACTCTACTCTTTAATCTGTGTCATGAAAGTCACCACGGGTCTGCCTGCTATGTATAGGAAGCTGAAGCTGGAGACATATTTAAACATTTGTAATGTGGTGGTACCAACTCAGACTTGGAACTTAGATTGATGTGTTGAGGCTGAGTCTGATACATAAATCTGCAGACACTAGCCACAAGACTTAAACTGAGCCTAGCAAATCAAGAGAATTAATGCCTTGGACAGTATTTTTTCTGGGGGTATTGCAAGTCAGATTAGCAAAAGAAAGCCTGTCCTCCTCTCTTTCTTTGATACAGCTGTTTCCAAGACCAGTGTCAGTGGCTTCAAAATCTCAATGTCCAGAAGTGATAGAGCTTGGTGTTTGGGGGCAGACCTTAGGAGGTCCGAAAGAACAGTACCCTGGGAAAACAGAACTGGTAAATGACTGGCCTCCCTGTCCCATGAATGTAGCCCTGGGGAAAAAAGTGGGGTATAATCCTAGGTGTGCATTGATTTATTTATGCCCAGTAACTCCCCATGCAAAGACTGGAACTCACTGCCTCCCCTGAGAACATCTTGTAGAACCTAGCATAACTTATACCCTGGGGGTGGAGCTGACAGCACTTCTCACAGTTTCACATACCATCCCATGGAGAAGAGAAACTGAGAGATGGAAAGACACTTTAGAACAGACAACAAGCACATACTCTCAGTAACAATCTTGGTTTTTTTTTCTTTTTAGTTTTTCTGTGTATACTGATGGATACATGATGGACATTTATATACTTGTATATGTACATATTTGTTTATTATTTCTCATTTGAACAATTCTTAAACAGTTATTTTTTCTTACTCTTTTGTTGAGGGTTAAAGTTTTCAATTAGCATATTTTTGATTGACTTTATATTTTGTTTCAAAACTTTTATTTCCTTTTGTTTCTATTTCTCTCTTTTCTCTTCCAGTCAAATTCCATTATTCTCTCTTTACTCTTTATTTCTTTTACTTTTTTCTCCTTCTTCCTCATAAACAATACATCCTGTATCATCTCTGCATCTGCTCTATCTACATCTAGAAACTACTAATCCTTTACTATCACCATTGCTTCTTTCCTCATAATGAACTCTAATTTTAATTTCTCTCAGCACTCCTGGTTTATAAAACTCCACACACCACTTCTAATGTTAAAGCAACAATTAATACCACTGAAGCTATAGAAAACACCTTTTGTTATTTTATAAAAATATAAATAATGATTACTTACTGTCTTTACTGATATAAATTGATCCAGTTTTGTTTATTGTGCCAATTAACTTTGTGTGAAAATAAAAATTAAGTATGCGATTTAGTTTTATATATTTTATGCACAACTGGTTGAAATTATTTGTTCCCCCAATCTCTGAGCCATAGAATACCTATAGGATCACAAGAAATGCACAGACTAGAAGTTCTGTTGCTACATATCCATTTAGATATGTGAGTAGACACACAAACAATATCAACAAGCAAGGAAACAAAGCATTTCAAACACACCAGAATGACTCAACAGCAGATTTCACAAAAACCACAGTGAAGAAAACATCAGAAAAAGAATTTTGAAAGTTTATATTTCAACTGACCTATGAGGTAAGAGATAATGTAAAAAGTAGAATCACAGAGAAGACACAAGAAGTAAAATATCAATAAGAAAATAGAAGTTCTAAAGAAAAATTAATCAGAAGTTCTCAAAATGCAGAAATCAATAAACCAAATTAAAAATGCAATGCAAAGCATCACCAATAGATGACTTTAATCAAATGTTAAGATTTAAGTTAAGTATAAAAATGTCATAAGACAATCAATATATTCAGAAAAGCCTGTTCACAATAATCAGCACACATTCAGGTTTAAAACACCAGAGGGACTAGTGATAGAAGGGCATTTCTTCAAAATTGTAGAAGCTGTAGTTGTGAAACTAAATGCCAACATCAAACTGAATAAAAAATTGAAACATTTTTTTCTAAAAACAGAATCAAAACAAGGAAGTAAACTTTCACCACTCTTTGAATCCCCAGCCAGAGCAAACAAGCAAGAGAGGAAATCTAATAATATATACATAGGAAAGAAGAAGTCCTGTTGCCTCTGTTTACTGATGACATGAAAATTTTACTTACATGATATAAAATGCTCTATCAGAAAATGCATAGTGCTAATAACAACCCTACTAAAGGAGCTTATACAAGAACATAATCCATAAATCAATTTTAATTCTATATTTCAATAGCAAACCTGCTTCAAAACAATTGGAAATAATGTTTCATTCAAAAACCTTAAAAAAAAATACTTGGGAAAATATCTAACCTAGGAGATGAAAAAACTCAACAATGAAAATTATAAAATGTTGAAGAAAAACAAACTGAAGAAAACCTTAAGAAGTGGACATACTTCCAATGTTCTTGAAAAAGCAAAATTATTATTATCTAAATGTTAATACTACCTTAACCAGTGAACAGACTCAGTACATTCCCAACCAAAATATCAATGACATCCTTCACAACGCAGACATTCTTCACAACACACAGACAAAACAGATTTCTTAAATTCATTTTGACACAGAAGTGACATAGAACAGCCAAACATATCCTGAATCAGAAGACTGATGCTGAGAGGTTCACAGTACCAGATATCCAAATATGTTGCAGAGCTTTACTAAAAAGCAGCATTATATTGGCACCAAAACAGACCTGAAGATAAATGAAATAGAAAACACAGACAAATCCACAAAGTGACCTGATAAGCAACAAAGCTGCCAAAAATATATGTTGGAGAAAAGAGAGACTATTTTTGTTATGGCTAATTTTCCAGTGTGTGTGTGTGTGTGTGTGTGTGTACACACACACACACACACACACACACACATATATATATATATATATATATATATATATATATATATATATATATATATTCTTTATTCATTCATCTGTTGAAGGACATTACTCTTCATTATTGGATTAAATATCAGGTCCTTCTTGTTCAAAAGTTAATTTTAAGTTTTTTGTAAAATACATAATGATCAACAAGGTAGGTTGAAAGTGTTACCATAAAAGAGACATAAAAAAGTGTAATAACAGGTATTGGATTTCTTATCCCAGTTTGGGGTTATAATATTAGGAAAGATGCATTTTTTATATCTTTATTTTATTTATATGTGGTGTTAAGGATTGAATCTAATACCTCACTTATGCTAGGCAAGCACTGTACTACTGAGCTATAGCCCCAGCCCCAAAATATACATATTGAAAGAAGAATATTTTATATATATTTTACTGTAAACCAATTGTAAGTATACTTGTCATATTCTATGAAGATAAATCATATTATAAATGAATTCGTAAATTTGAATGTAAACAATATGTCTTTAAAACTTTTTTGACTTGAAATTATCTTTTTAACTGGGGAGGATCTATAATAGTGCAAAAAACTCACCATAAACATGTCAATTTACCAAAGCATTTCAAAAACTTTTTTTCTGTAGTATCTAAAAGATTTTCTAGCAACAGAAACTTACAAATAACAAAATAGTCTTTTATTTTTGACTTTCAATTATGTATGTTTTAGATAAGATTAAAGGAGAAATTAAAAATGTTAAACTAGAAAAATCTTCAGAGAGCATTGAATTTTTAAGGATACTAAATCAGCATAGAAAGAGCCAGAGCATAAAAAGACATTTTTGTTTTCTTTCAAAAATCAATTAAAAGGTAACCATATTTAACTTCAGATATATCTTGAAAGAAGACGAGGTAAAGAGAAAAAAAAATGATGATATGCTACATGAAAAAAAAAATAAGAACCCGTTAAAAGAAAAAGAAACAGAATACAACAAAGAGGATCAAGTGAGAAAGCAAGCTGAAATCTCTGTTTGTACAATAGATACAGAATTTGAGACTTCAAGAAATAATTTTAATCAAGTAAATAGATTTTCAGTAAAGTTTCAAATGTTTACTTTATTTCATCCACATTATTTATAAAATCCCTTTAACTTACTGTATGTGGCCATGTTCACTTAATGATGGCCATGTGGTCTGAGGAATGTGCTGTTTGGCAATTTCACCAACATGCAGTCATCAGGTGTGTGTACATCCACACACTTCAGACATCTCCCACAATGTCAGGAAATACAGACTTACAAGACCTCCATTTACATGCAGTCTGCTGTTTCTCAAAGCATTGGTATGTGGCTTGTGAAGTACTATTTTGATTTAAAACACAATGTTTTCTGATTATAAATTTAAATGATGAAATTTATGACAAAACTAGTTACAGCAAATCCTAGCATCTTGTAGATGTGCAGCATTTGTTTCCTGAATGAAGAAGTTTAGTTTAATCACTGATATAAATTCCAATTTAGGGTTTTTTATGTTAACATACAGACTAAATAGTTATGCAACTAGTTAAAACATTTTTTAGAAAGTGTTTCACAATTACATTTCGGTCTGTATTTAAGAAATGTTTTCTCTTACCCAAATTTATCTGTCATTTCTGCAGTTAAAATATAAGACATTTACTCATAAAGAATAAACACTACATTTTAGAATGATTTTTTAGTCTTGAAGCTACCACTCTTAAACTTAGCTTTTAGACTTCTATCACCTACTGATAAACAGCCAAAATCTTGCTGAAATAAATTTGTAGATTTTAGCAGAGCAAAATGAAACCTACAGACAATATCAATGAGACCAGAATGCCAGAATTTACTATATGAAATTTCAGTAATACATCTTTGCAAACAAAACATAATTGAACAATAACTATTGATCATGGGAAAGTGTAGAGTGTTTTAAATCCATATATTTATAACCATAATGTACATACTTTGGAGGTAAGGGTGGCATTTTTTTCCCATTGAATTAAGTAATGTTCTTAATTTTAACTCTATTTCTCTACAGCAATCCCATGATGACTTTCAGCATAGCCATATAAAGAGAACAGACTTTTAATATTTTCCACAGGAATAGATGATTTTTCAATGATCTCAAAACCGTTGCTTCTAATACTAGATCTTCTATTTTGGGGATGTGACTTCACTCTCTTGTTAAACATGACCTATATTCACATATGAATATCTTACCAATTTTATGTGAACATAGGAATGTAATGTCAGATTCATTCTACTGTCTCCCCCTGCTCTCTCAGCCCTTTATTCCTTTTTGTCTAATCCATCAAACTTCTATTTTTTCCTCCCCCACTGTAATGTGTGTTAGCATCCACATATTAAGGAGAATATTTAGACTTTAGTTTTGGGGGACTGGATTATTTCACTTGGCATGATAGTCTCTAGTTACATCCATTTACTGGCAAATGCTACAGTTTCATTTTTCATGTCTGAGTCCATTTTGTATATATGACACATTTTCTATATCCATTCATCTGTTGAAAGGCACCTAGGTTGGTTCCACAGCTTAGCTTTTGTGAGTAGCTGCTATATATACTAATGTGACTGTGTCACTATAGTATCATTTGAGTATACATTGAGGAGAGAATAACTGGGTCAAATGGATGTTCCATTCCAGGTTTTCTGAGAAATCTCTATACTGCTTTCCTGAGTGATTGCTTGGTGCAATGTATGAGTGAATCTTCCCCACATTCTCACCAATATTTATTGTTATGTGCATTATTTATAGTTATCATTTTAACTAGAGTGAGGTGGAATCTCAGTGTAGTTTTAATTTCCTTTTTTCTAATTGCTAAAGATGTTGAACATTTTTTTTCATATACTTGTTAATTGTTTGCACATCTTTTCTTTGAAGTGCCTGCTCAGTTCTTTTGTTCCTTTATTAATTGGGTTATTTGTTGTTGTTTTTTGTGGGTGTCTTTTTTTGTGTGTGTGTGTTAATTTTCTGAGTTGTTTATATATTCGGGAGATTAATGCTGTATCTGTTGTGAGGAATTGCCTGTGGGAAACCCACCTGAAACTGTCAATTCAGTAATCTTTTACATTTTAAGGCTTGTCTTGGAAAAAAAAAAGAACTCTTGAAACCACAGTTATTCATACTTAAATTGTGAATGGAATAATGTATTTTAACTTGTAAATGTATTAACATTTAAAAAAAACAAAATTCATATATAAGAGAATATCAAATTATAAAAGTTAAGAATAATTTTTAATTTGATGGATTTGTCTAAAAATTAATTAATAGTTTTGAATGCTGAGTCTCCTACATTAAAACAATTATAATTCCTACAGTAAAAAGTCACAAGCCACAGAAATCTGATTGGTGATATCATTGTATGGTTCTAAAATGGGAATTGCCATCAAACATTTATCATTCCGTGTGACTTAAGAATTGTCCAATGTAACTATGTGGTTAAAAGTGTGCCCCACTCCCCCTTAAAAAATACTTGGGACATGTTCAGATGATTGATGAGAAGTGAGGAAACATGATACCTACAGAAAAATGGTCTCCAGAGAATCATTTTGACTTTTGAATTATTTCTCAGTTTTGATCCTTCTGTCCAGGGAGTGGTGACCTTTATTTTTAACAAAGACCTCTTGTTTCTTACAGGACCACATACAGCTCACCCTTGGCATATAATTATAAATTTTTTCTTTCATTCGATTTAAATTGTCACTAACATGTTATAATTTATGAAGTGTCACAAAGAGGTATATAGTCTCAAGACTATATATGTGCGTGTATATGTAGGAAGGTTGCAGGGAGCATAACCCTGTTCATTTTATAATTTCATTGCAGTTCTGCATCTAAACAAGGCAAGTTTTGCATCTAAACAAAGGTTGGAATATAAAGTCCAAAAATGGTGTGAGGTACCTGGATGTCTCTTCCTAACTCTCAGGAGGTTAGGAACTTGGAATAAGTACTATTGAATGTCTGCTATAGTGCTAGATACATAGTAGGCAGTCACTAAACATTTTTTAAAGTAAATCATGGTTGTTTAACAAACTTTTGCAACTGTGGAGACCTCCAAATTTATGTAGGACAAAAATCTCTTTTCCTTTGGACTCTGTGTCTAAGTGTGTCTTGGAGACACTGAGGCAAGAAGGGCACAATCACACTGGATTCCATCCCACCTTGGCCTCTTGGTCCAGCAAAGTCAATGTCTAGAGAAAACTAAACCACATCATAGAGTTTACCAATTCTAACTTATTCCTGCCTTCAGGGCTCTTTTCACATCCTAAGCAAAAAATGTCTCTTTCTCCCTTAATTCCTTCCTGTTCCTAAGGTCAGTAATAAAAAAAAAAAAACTCTATAGGAGACACAAGAAAAGCCTTTCTTGTATCATGAAAAAAGCAATAAGTCACTCCTCACAGGAGAGTATTCTGGTTGTGTCCTTTATGTTTCTGGAAAACTCATATTCTGCTCTGGCCCATCTGTGCTGCTTTCAACTGAACTGGGACAATGGGCACACCTGGCCTGTGATGAGTGACTGAGAGGAGCTTTCCTGCAGCTGTGCCCGGCCTTCCCAGCCCTGCTGATTTGCATGTGCCCACAGCACAGCCCACTGCCCTGAGGACTTCTTAAGTGGCTACTCACATCCTGTGCAGGAGTCAGTCCTCGGCAGGACACAGCATGGCCATGAAGGCCCCTGCTCATCTCTCAGGGGTCGTGTTGCTCTAGCTTCCAGGTAAGAAGGGACAGCACTGAGAACTTGCTCAGGCCAAATTGGTCAGTGGCAAGTCCTGTAATCTGATTGTGTTGATATTTACTTTATTTAATTATTGTTTCTAATGTCAAGTTCCAGATGTGACATCCAGATGACCCAATCTCCTTCATCCCAGTGTGTATCTCAAGGAGACCGATCACCATCAACCGGGGTGGGGGGGGCAGTCAGAGCATTAGCTCTACATTACATTGATATTAGCAGAAACCATGGCAAGCTTTCAAGCTCCTCATAAGATATGCAAACACTTTGGAATCTGGGGTACCCTCAAGGTTCACTGGCAATGGATCTGGGACAGATTTAACTCTCACAATCAGCAGCCTGGAGCCTGAAGATGTTGCCACTTATTTCTGTCAACAAGGTAACAGTTTCTCACCCACAGTGATACAGGCCATGATAAAAAACTCCCAGGGAAGCAAAAGTGTGAGACTGGGCTGCCCCAGCTGCTCCTCCTGCTGCCTCCACCTGCTGAGGGCACTGCTCAGAGGCAGCCAAGGTAACTGGGTGGTTTGTGGAAGGGCCCAGGGAGGCTCCTCTGTGGCATTACTCATTTTATTCCTCCCCAGCTTCAGAAACACAGACGTGACAATGTGCCAACTGATGGAATTAAGTGGACATCAGTGCACCTGCCAGGGGTGGGGGTGGGGTTATGGCATCAGACACAGGGATCAACAGAGCTTGAAGAAAGCATTTGTTTTTTTCCCATATTTATTGGCTTCAACATTCATGATATGCTGGATATGATTAATTTAGAATGGTAGAAGAGGCTGTCCCTTCCTCCACAATCATCTGTGGGCTCAACATGGCCCCATGAAGCTACTGGATGGACTGACCTGTGATGCAGCCAGAACTGAGGACTTCAGGCCAGTTCTCTGTGCGACCATTACCTGCGTGCTCCTGATACATCCCAATGGTTCTGTGATGCCGAGGCGGGGAATAGGGCCATCTCCTGTCAAAGCAAAGCACTGGATACATGAGTTTCTCTGAAATGAAGGGGTGTTTGGAACTTTTACAGTTGTTTCTCTGATCATCACCATCTTCTGGAACAAGTTCCTGCAGGGACCAGTATCGAGGCTCCAGAGCAGCAGGAAACCTTTCCAGGGGACATGGTGTTATTGTAAAGGAATTTGGGGAAGGAAAGTATGGGGGTGCCTTGCTGGAAACTACACTTGAAAGAAGATCCTAATTGTGAAAGAATAGGAATGAGGACTAGGTGCCTGGATTTGGTCTTTTCATTCATGGGTACCAGGATCAAGGTGCTCCACATCCAGGCAGAGGAAGTACAACACCAGCAGGTTCCCCTGTGACCAGGGCTGAAGCTTTGGACACCTGCAGATCAGACTCACATTGCTCAACCACATGTCCTCATGGCTCCAAGACAGAATGGACAGGCTCTAGCTTCCCAGCTCTTCCTGATGGTGGACACCATGACTCAGTGATTGAGGAGTAAAGGAGAAACACTGTATTTGATATTATGAATACTGCTGATGATATTCAGAAACTAAATAGGCAGGAATCCTCTGCCTTTTAGTCACATTTATTGTCTCACAATCAAGAGTTTACTTGAGTTTTTAGATCAGATTTTGGACTAGGACTTTTGCATAAGCAGGAATTGTTAAGATTATGGGGACTCTTGCAGGGAGATTAAATGTATTTTTCATGGTGAGATGGACATGAGTTTCCGGGATACAGGGGCTGAATACTATTGTTTGAACATAAAGTGACCCTGAAACTCAAGTTAGTGCAGAAATTTTCAGATATGAAATGATGAGATTATGAAAATGGTAACCTCAGCAGTGGATTAATCCACTTGGTATATTTTATAATTGGATGGATTAACTGGGTGGTGACTTTGGGCATACTGGAAAATCTTTGAGGAAGTTAGGCCACATGTCCTTGAGATGTCTACCTTGTCCCTGTGGCTTCTTAGAAACCATGAGATGAGCAGCTTCTCTTCTCCATGCCCATCTGCATTGGGCCATTTTGGACCAGAGGAAGGGAATCAAATCAGACAACCATGAATTGAACCAAACCTCAGAAGGTGAGAGCCCAAGCCTCAAAAGAAAGAAAAAAAGTGAAAAATGTTTAACTCTTCCATGAGTATTGTCCAGTCCAAGCCTCAAACCTCATTCAGCTAACTCAGGTTCTGAGCTCCTTCCTATTGCTATGTCCACAGGTTCACATGCTTCTCTCACCCCAGCCCAGGCCTTCTCTTTTGGGTGGCCTCCAAACTCAGCTGCTCCAAGCTCAACAAGTTTCCACACTAATGAGGTTGGAAGTTGCTTTAGTCAGATTTTTCACTTCTGGAACCAGAAACCTGACAAGAACAATAGGCAGACAAGTTTATTTGGCGCTCACTGTTCCGAGGTCTCAGTTAATAGTCAGCCAAGTGCATTGCTCTGGGCCCCAGCTGAGGCAGAACATCCTGGAAGAAAGGTTACAGGGAGAAATACCACTTAGGATGAGGTACCAGGAAGCCAAGAGAGAGGCACTGCACATAAGGGGCAAAATCTATCACTCAAAGGCATGTCCCCAATAATCAACCTCCAGCCACACCTTGCATGCCCACAGTAACCCCCTAGTTAATCTTCAGGGGATTAATGCACTTATTAGAGATTAGGTGACAACTCATAATCTAATTATTTCATCTCTAAACATCCTTGCATTGTCATACACATGAGCTTTTGGGGGGCATCTTATATCCACATCATAACATTGTGCCCTGACCCCACAGGTGGGCTCATGACCACCTCACAATGTGAAATACATTTAGGCCATTGCAGGAGTTTGCATACACTTAACATTCCTGCTTTGCTCAAGTCCAAGTTCAATGAAAACTAAGAGTGTGATCCCCTGTACAAATCAAAATCATGTTAAATATATCTAATATACAAAATCACCAAGTAAGCATTTCCATTCCAAAATAAAAAGGAAGAAAAATTTAAAAAGGAAAAAAATCCCAGGGCATTCAAAGAAGGAATGGGACCAGTATACCAATATCCAGCTGGAAAAATTTATTCTGTATCCCCACATCAAGCACAGGGCACATGGCACACTGATATTCTCTCCAAAGGGCTGTGGATCTCCACAGATGGCTTTGTGGGTGCAACCCACATGCCTTCTCTCTGGTCTTGTTTCTGCTTGATCCTGTAGCTTTTCTCAGCAGATGTTCTGTGTTACTGGCATCTCTCAGTCTGAGGGATCTCCAATGGGCCTTCCATTCCTTTCAGTTTCCCAAACACTGACCTCTCAGAGGCACCCCACAGGGACTCTGATCTTGGCACACTTAGTCTGGCCTCCCAGGATGTCCTTTGAAATCAGGTGGAAGATTCCACTAACCCCCAGCTCATTCCTCCTGCATTCTTGTAAAACCAGCACTGTCATGTCACATGACTAAATCCACCAGGGTCACTCCAAGTGAATTTGGAGAATAAATAAAAACACATACACAGAAAGTATCTTTTCTTTGGGTTCCATGACTGCTCCTCAGCAGCAGCTCCCACAAGGGGGGCAAGTAGGCAAGAAAGAGAGCTGGGAGGAGGTGCTGAACACTTTTATTGGGAGAAGCCATTCAAATAGGGCAAGGAGTTAGGTTTACAAAGGACAGGTGAAGATAACTCAACCCCCGTGGGTGATGCCTATACCTGGAGCCATGCCTCATTATCTGAGTGGGCAACACCGAAGTTACTGCAACCTGGCACTGCCAAGCCAGAATGAAGGAAATAATTGGTCAGAACCTGGTGCATCAGGACTTGAAGGCATCTGCATCCCAGGTAGCTCCGACCCAGCACCACAGGGTTGATGTCAACATCTGCCACCATCTTGAAGAGTAACTAAGTCTCCAGGAGCCATGGCTGAGGCGGTTTCTGAGTGTCTAGGGAGGTGACATGGTGAAACAACTCCCTTCACCATCCCAACCCCTATGCAAATAGTCTGATTTCTATATTCCAAAAAAGTTGTATAGAAAATGTGTTTGACAGATTCTCATTAAAGTAATGATCAAAACCATAATATTTATTCTTTTACTCAATAAAAAATAATGCTGGGCTGGGATTCTGGCTCAGTGGTAGAGCTCTGGCCTAGCAAGTGGAAGGCTCTGGGTTTGATACTTAGCACAACATATAAATAAATAAATAAAAAGAAAGGTATTGTGTCCGACTACAACTAAAAAATAAACATTAAAAAGAATGCTGCTCTGCCACCGTGGTTTGGGTGGCGGCAGGCTCGCCGGGAGTTGAGTTGCATGAGAGAAGTGGGACCCTGACTGTGACAAAAGAAAGAAGAACCAGTTCAGATTTCAGAGCTCACGTAGAATCACAGTGAAGCATTCTGGACTCAAAATATATTATCAAAGACCATTTTCTGCCACAACTAAAATGCCAGAAAAACCAGGGGGCCATAAACACTGTTGGAAGAAAATGCACTCTCACAGCTATGGCTTTCCAGTTATTTTCCAGAAATCTTTATGGGGAACAGGGACAAAATATCTGTAATTGGTCCAGTAGAAGACTTCAGAAGGAAAGCAAAGAACTTTAGGCATCTGGTATGGCATGGGAGACTCACTAGGAAATTCCTTGGGATTATCTTTATGCTTCTTAACCAATGTACTTCATGCCAACTTGACAGCTGCAGAAATCAAAAGGTGATCTTCCTGCCTCATATCTGAGATGAGCACCACCACAATTACTTTGTCCCCCAAGAAACTGCAGAGAAGAGAACAGAAATAACACAAATTGAAGTTGTATCAATTTGCAAGTTTGGATGTGATGTACTATGTTATTGCAAATATTGGTTCTTCTGCAAAAATAAGAAGCAGTATCAAACAAGTTCAGAAGAAAGTTAACACATTTGTGACATATATTGATAATCAGATCTTAAGGATTCTGCCATTTTATTAATTGGTTTGTGTTCTATCCTATTGAAAATTTGCTCAGCAATCAATCATGAGTTAGCTAATTTGTATATGGAATAGCAAACAAAAGTTTCACTGAAGAAGTAGTTGATTGAGGATACATTGATGGTTTCCATTTATATACAAGCAACTACATGTACCACTATCTGACTTAAACAATTCATGAATAGTACAGTTTTACTTCATCTTGTTGCCAATGAAATTTCTGCTTTGTTGAAGGCTTCAGAAAATGTCAAAAACTAATTGGAGGGCTAGGGTTGTGGCTCAAAAGTAGAGTGCTTGCCTACCATGTGTGAGGCACTGGGTTCAATCCTTAGAACCACATAAAAATAAAATAAAGATATTGTGTCAACCTATAACTAAAAATAAATATTTAAAAAATGCTTACACCCAGGACAATATTGTCTTATTGATGGTTAAGGAAACAATCTATTATACACTCTTAGGTTACTCTAAGGTGATGATTTCCATATTTAACATAAACATATTTCACATCTGTAAGTGGATGACAAAGAAAATATAATTTATGAGAAAGTGTTTGTAGCACAAGTCTTCATACTGCACTTGAACCCCTGAGCATAAGTGTGAACCGATATATCCAAAATTCTGTTGTCATTTGCACATGTCCTGTGTCTGTCCTGGAGCTGTCACCCACTATCCTGAGTAGGATGCTCACCAGGCCCTGCAGGTGCAGCAGCCACAGCTCCAGCCCCCATGGAGGGCAGCCTTCAGATGCAGCAGGAACAGCTGCAGAGCCCAGGAGATGCTGGACACCAGGCTGGGCTCAGGGGTACAGTGCAGAGCTTTGGAGGAGGACAGGCAGGCCTGAGCCAAAGCATGGACACTTGTGTGCAAATTCCATTCAGAGCATGATCAGGATGTTCACAGAGACCCTTCTCCCCTCATTGCTGAGGGCTCAGGCCCTATAGGCCCTCAAGGGAGTAGCCACATTGTCCTCCCCAGAAGAGCCACTGAGGTACAATTCTATAAACTTTACTGCCTGAAGCTGGTCAAGACACTCCTGCACCCTGACACCACCTACTGCCATCTCATCCCCTAGGGCAACTTCCTCCTCCCTTTGTCTAGTGAGTCCCTCTCACCAGGCATCAGAAATATGAAGAGAGGTCTTCCCAGCATGTCCTGTGGATTTCTGTCAAGGGAAAACACACAGGGTATCACACATGTTTTTAGTCTTCCTTTTTGTGTGACTGTCCCCTGTTGAATCTGAAAGCAGCATCTAGCGTGGCACCATCAGGACCGAGCCTGGCTGCTGAGCTCCTGCTGCCTCCTGCTGCCCTCTACACACCCTGCCTGCCTGGGAGGGCTGTGGTGCAGGGACACAGACCATTCTGTCCCGCAGCAGCCACACTTCCTTCAAGGCACAAGAATCTCCTTCTCCCACCACTGGGAATGAACATCTCCCCATATGCTCCTCCTGCCCAATTGCGGCTGACAATCTGGGGATTCTCAGGAGAGTTAGTTGGGAACAGCTCTAAAATCAAATCCTCTCTCCCTTTCCAATTTCTTTTTCCTTGTACCTGGGCTCCTCCTTGCATACCTGCCTAGGTCTTCCAATCCTGTCCCCTCCTATCTGAGTTCCCAACTGTCAGTCCTCACTTCCCACATGGCTTTCCTCATGTGGGTCATAACCCTCTTCTCCTGCACATCATGGCCCTTGGCCTGCTTCTGGCTCCACTCCTTGGATTCTCATGGGAGAGTCCAATATGGTGCCTGGTGGTCTTTAGAGACCAGAAAGGAGAGCAGCAGATGTTCAGAAGCTGTTCGTGTGGCCAACATGGTCCACTTTGAACAGAGTAGACAAAGGAGCCATCCAGCTGCCAAAGGTACCTGTGTCCCTCCAGTCAGAGGGAGGCCACCAGCACTTGTGGATGTGTTTGTCCTGCAGCCAGGCAGTCACAGAGCCAGAAGTTCTTCTCTGTGTGGGGCAAGCCAGCAGGGAGGAGCTGCCCATGCCCACCTCTGGAACAGAACTTCTGTCCTCTTAGGGCCCATAACCAATACTTAACTCTGTGACATCTCTGTGTAGCTACAGATTCTGAAGTCACCCAGTGTCCTGAGCAATGGTAAGGCCACTGTTCCAGGCAGCAGAAGCACAGAGTCAGCCCTTGAGCTTCATGATCCTCAGTTCTCTGTAGTGGAGAGGGAGACATAGCTTCTAGTACAGACATGGGTTTTCAATGTTCAAGCTCACTGTAGCCAGCTTAAGGTCAGCAGACTCTGTGGCCCACAACTGTAATCCCAGCTACTTCAGAGTCTGAGGGAGGAGGATCACAGGTTTAAAGGCAGTGTGGGCCACATACGTACTGTCCCAAATTAAAGTTTTCAAATACTTGCAGTTTTATTCTGACACTGCCAAGCCAACATGAGGCTCCAACTGATCACCAAAACTAAGCAAACAAACAAAAACTTTCCATTGTACAAATAGGCAAAGTAGTATGTTCATGGTTAAAATATTTGGATTTCTGATGCACATTGTATTTAGACTTCTCAATATAGTTTATATTTTAAATAGCATGTACACCGCTTATTTAATTCCTTTTATTTCAAAGCACACTTGAACTCTGGCTGAGAGGATTCACTGGGTGGGTCTTTCTGACCCTCCTCTTTGGATCACCAGGGTTTCTGCCCCAGGACCTGTGAGCTCAGCACTGGGCACAGCCTCCCTGAGAGCCAGGTTCTGTCATGACTCCTGGTGCTCCTCACCTGGCTGTGGGCTCTCAGCTTGGCTTAGCCCCAGGGTGTGGAGCTCCTTTCTTTCCTGGATCCCCTGACAGGCAGCTAATAGGCAGGGCCTCTGCTTCCCCAGGTCCTCTGCCCCATTGTCAGGAAAGCCATGTCCTCACAGCCCAGGGCCAGAGCCCATAACTCTTGGGTGGCACCAGCCTGAGCTCAGCCTGTTGAGCCCCTGCCCCAGCCTCTCCCATTTAGTCCAGGCCTGAATGACTGAGCTGGATTTTAATGCACAGACCTCATTTCCACAACTCAAACCAAGGTTGTCACCAGAAAAATTATAAATTACCTCCATTTGCATCCTCAGGTCCTGGCTTGCACCAATCCTCCAGACAAAGATTCCTTGGGTTCCCACTTTCCTTCTGAATTCCACATGAAGCATAGTGAGGCTTACAGGGCAAAGCTCTTCACCCTTGCCCAGCTGCCAGCCCCCTCCTCCAGTTTACTGAGCAGCAGCTCTGTGGTGCTGTGCATGGTGAGGACAGGTGAGCCTCTCCCCAACCCAGGCAGGAACAGGGATAGGGGCACATTTGATCAGCTCAGGGACCTATGAGAGCAGAGAGGGGTGGGTTTTGTTTCTGAGAGGATTATGATTCCTCATGAACAGAATGGAGCTGAAGCCCTTGGACGCTCTTCTCCATGGCTCATACATGTGTCTCCCTTGGCCCAGGAGGAATAAAACCCAGGTTTGAATGTCCAATGTGCTGGGGATGGAAAACAAAGAGGGAACCTGGGTCCTTTCTGCTTTCTCTGAGCTATTTCAAATCCTCACACACTCCAACATTCTTAGTTGATTTATTTCTTAAACCTTCCCTGGAGGGATAAATGAAACTCAAACTTGCTTCTAAAATCATTCTTACTTCTCCAGAAAGGATGCTTAAGTGAAAGACATGTCTGGACTTGAGCCCTGGTGCTCAGGAGGCAGTGTCCTGTGTTAAGTGTCTGGGGAGACTGAGGCAGGCAGGCCTGAAATCAGGTTAGGTCCTTTCCTCCCCTGGCATCTGAGTCAGTCTAAGCCAGTTTCAAGTGAAACCCAAATGTCTCCAAAGACTTAAAATTCCACTCTCTTCTTATGTGTATCGCTCTTACCTTACACATGAAAAATTAATCTTTTTTTGTTTTTTCTTAATCCTGCTGTATTCCAAGGTCTTTTAATAGAATCAACATTAGAAAACAATACAGTCAGGCATGGTGGCACATGCCTTTAACCTCAGCAGCTTAGGAGGCTGAGGCAGAAGGCTCACAAATTTAAAGTCAGCCTCTGCAAACAAGCAATGTTCTAAACAACTTAGCAAGACTCTGTCCTCTCTCTCTCTCTCTCTCTCTCTCTCTCTCTCTCTCAAACACACACACACACACACACACACACACACACACACAAAACAACAATAACAACAAAAAGCTATATGTGTATATATACATATATGTTTGAAGATGTTGATCAGTGGATTGCAACTCTGGGTTAAATCCTGGGTAGCCCACTGGAAAAAAAGGAAGAAAAAAAGAAAGAAAGAAAGAAAGAAAGAAAGAAAGAAAGAAAGAAAGAAAGAAAGAAAGAAAGAAAGAAAGAAAGAAAGAAAGAAAGAAAGAAAGAAAAAAAGAAAGAAAGAAAGAAAGAAAGAAAGAAAGAAAGAAAAAAAGAAAGAAAGAAAGAAAGAATTATAGACCATTCTTTGAAGAATGAAGAGAGCAATAAGTTAAAACTCACAGGACAGTGACCAAATCTATCCTATGGCTTCAGGGTAAGCATGTATTCTGTAGAAAAATTTATGTTGTCCTATTCTGACCTGCGATGCCTGGGGACATGGGCCTGTGCTGAGTGACATATGAGCCAGCCCTGCACAGCCTGCTCGGCCCTGCTGAATTGCATGTTCCCACAGCACAGCCCAGTGCCCTGAGCACTTTGTAAGAGGCTGCTCACACCCTGTGCAGTTAAGTTCCTGTCAGGACACTGCATGGCCATGAGGGCCCCTGCTCAACTCCTGGTGCTCCGGCTGCTCTGCCTCCCAGGAAAGGGGGGACAACACTGAGCATGTACTAAATGCACTATGGTCAGTGCTGACTACCCCTGTCCATAAGTTCTTTAACTGCATGTCTAATTATTTGAAACTTTGTTTGATTTTGTCATTTCAAATATTAGCTGCCAAATGTGACATCCAGATGGCACAGTCTCTATCGTCCCTGTCTAAATCTTGAGGAGAGAAAGTCACCATCACTTGCCAGGCAAGTGAGTACATTAGTGATGATTTATACTGGTACCAATAGAAACCAGGTCAAGCTCCTAAGCTCCTCCTTTATGATGCAACCAGTTTGCAATCTGGGGTCCACTCGAGGTTCACTGGCAGTGGATCTGGGACTGATTTCACTCTCACCATGAGCATCCTGAAGCCTGAAGATGCTGCTAATTATTACTGTCAACAGAGTTGGGATTCCACTCCCACAGTGACACAGGTCATGACAAAAACCTCCCAGGGAGCAGAAGTGTGAGGCTGGGCTGCCCCAGCTGCTGAGGGCACTGCTCAGAGGCAGTCAGGCCCTAAGGGTCACTAGGAAGTTTTCTTTGAAGGAAACTGGGAGCCCCTCTGCACTCTTACTCTCTTTCCCCTGCTAAACACTAGCAGACAGACATGAGAATATTCCTTATTTTAAAATAAAGAACATGCATCAGTGCACCTAGGAGAGGTGCAATGGCATAGATATTGGTTCAAACCACAGTAGAAACCACTGTAGTTATGACAAGCAGGAGTTGCCCCCCACCCCCACATACTTAGTACTGAGATTAAACTCTGGGTATTTAACCACTGAACCACATCCCCAAGTCTATTTTATATTTTATTTATTATTAGAGACTGGATCTCACAGCATGGCTTAGCACCTCACTTTTGCTGAGGCTGGCTCTAAACTTGTGATCATCCTGCCTCAGATGCCCCATCTGCTTTTAGGGCTGCACCACCATGCGTGGCACAAATAGAGGTTTATTAAAAAAAGTGAATGGAAATATGAATGACAGCTTTCTGAATATTTAATGGGATAAATAATTGTATGCATTTGTTTGTTGCAATGTGAAATTTCCAAACCTGCATTTTGTGATCACTAAATCACATAATTAGTACATTCCTCACACTACATATTTATCAAACATTTATGGTGAATCTTTCCATCCCCAGTGACTTTGACAATAAAAGACACAGATCTAGACATGGGGATGCTCTGTTCCTCCCTCAGCAATCAGTGTCATCTGCCACAGAAGGTGGGAACCTCTACCCATGAAGCCCTTGACTCTCTGGGACCCTCTTCTCAATTATCACTTTTGAATCTCTGGTTGTCTGCTAGTCATTTGTCCTCAGCTACAAGAAAAATCAGTGATATGAGCTGGACATCTGTGTTCCTTACAGAATCTGTCCCAGTGATAGATGCAATAGGGTCAGCTCCCTGAGCAATAGTGAAGATTAGCAGTGAAGCCTCATGGGACCCAGAGTCTAAAACCCTAACCATGTTATGCCTAAGATCGACCAGTAGATGGCAGACAAGCCCAGCCAACCAGTCACTTTGTCTTAGAAATATCCGAAATATCCGAAAACAGAGTGGACCACAGCACACAGCATGCTCCTCACACGCAGAGTCCACCTAGCAATGGTCCCCCTAGTCCACAGTCACATCCTCAGTGCTCTGGGTGACTCTATTCTACTGCACCTTATTGTAGAGCAAGCTGAGCCTTTCTAGTCCTAATTTCCCATATCCAAAAAAACTCAGAAGCCTAAAGTTTTGGAATAAATTCCAGTAGATTTTGGATTTTTATATGGGAATGATCAGTTAGTAAATGATAAAAAGTTTCCAGAATCTGAAGAAACACTTCCAGGTTCCCACATTTAGAAAATGGATCTTCAACCTGTGTTCTACTTTGCATCATTTTAATGTTTGACAATGAGCACATGCAAACAGGAACATCATGGACCAAGATTATGTGCAACTATAATGCCTTAAAATATTTAAGATATTCTGAATAAATTTATTAGCCCAAAATTGATTTAAAAATACCCCTATTTTCTAAAACACTGTTTTAGGAAATGTGCCTCTTGTGCATTTCCAGAGACCCTAGAAGGGAAAGCTGAAGGAATTCTAGTGCAGCAGACCCCAAGTGGAGGTGGTGGGCTTTTCTTTTTTGTGAGTCATTTGACAAATATTATAGAGAAGGTTAAAAGACAATACAAGGGTCCCCTGAGCAGGAAGGCTGGTACATGGCCTGTGAGGGTTTTCTGAGGTGATGGTTTGAACGTAACTGGTGAGAAAAGTAAAGTGATAAGCTCTAGTGGCTGTGATGGGCAGTCCAGTAGATATTTTATTGCAGATCAAGGCAAATAAGTAGAATTCAAGAGCTGAGAGAAGGTAGTGAAGATACCACCCAGAGCCCAGTGAGGCTGTGGGGAGAAATGAAGGCTGAATCCTGTTGGTCTCAGAGAAGCTGCTCTTTGACAGTTGTGAGGAGCATTTTCACAATGGAGACAATGATATCATAAAAAGAACAGAGGTGTTGAGTGTCTTTGGTCAAAGGATCATCTTAATTAACTAGAAGTTACACCTGCAAGGAGGGTACTGCTAGTGTCAGAGCTTCACTGATATGGAATGTGAGTTGAGGGCAGCTGCAGAAAACTCCACCCATGTCCCTTGATCTGTGGGACAGCTCTGTCCCCAACCTGATGGCCTAACTCAGGGCCAGCATGAGAGCTAGGCAGAGTACAGAGGATCATGGGAGGCAGAGCTCCTTCCTGCTGGACAGCACCACCATCTGCCTCAGGAACCTGGAGCCAATCACTAAGGAGCTCAGAGCCTGTCCTACTTCTCTCTGCACTTGAAGTTTCCTTGCAGCTACACTCGCATTGCAGGAGAGTGTTGCTCTTCACTAAATCTCACAAGGGTGAGGTTTCTTGCTCCTCCAATTCCTCCCTAGGGTCAGAGCCATATCAGTGCCTTGGCCAGATCCCTGGGGAGCTCTGCCTCAGAGAGACCCACAGGGAGCTCCTCTGCCTCCTGTTCCCCTGGCTCCCAGCTGAAGAGAACATGTGATGGTTCTGCATGTCTGTGAAAACCCCTTCAATGCTTTGGACCCTTTTTCCAGCACGCTGGATCAGCAAGCCCAGTGACCAAAACTGCAGTGATTCAGTTCTATTGTGGAGACTGTGGTTAGACCCTAATTGAACAAGCAATGATTCAGTCTTAGTTCTAATTCAAGTTTCAATTGACAAACTGTGCTGACACAGACTCGGTGAGAATCCTGTCTGTCTCCAGGGGATTAGCAAGGTGGAGTGTGGGCAGTTAGTGACCTTGGCATCAGCAGAAGCCTGGGAAGACCCCTGGAGGCCTCATCTGTGCTGCAACCTGCAGGCCCAGTGGTGTCTCAGCCTAAGGTGCAGTGGGTCATCGAGAGACTTCCCCCTAACCATCAGCATCCTGGAGCTGAGATGGTGCAGTTCATTACCCTCAGGAAGGCCACAGTGGCCTCCAAAGCAACCCAGATGATTCCAGAGGGAAATAATAGCTGCCATCTGCCTTCAATCTCTTTTTGCCAGTGCATAACTGTTCTCTCTAGTGACATAAAAGCAGACTTCTGCAGTTTTATGTTTCTTCTGACCCATGGATGTGAGAATGTAGGAGACAGCAACTTGGCTTCATTCATGTAGGAAAGATGCTTGGTCCCTTATGCCCTCTTTTGCTTCCCAAGGGACATGGCAGAGACAAAACACTATGGGAAGTTCTTGGTGTTATCTGTAGGGTAGTAGGAGGAAATGGAGAGTCAGGAAGATTCATAAACACCCAGGGCTCTGCTCAGGGTTAACAGTGACTACTCAAGCCAAATCATGTGCCAGGGTCCCTGTATACAGGGTCCTGACCTGATGATGGCTTCCTCTGTCATAGACAGAGGAATGATGTTAATGATGGGTGCAGCAATTCTTCTCAGGTCCTGCTAACAGGTCATTTCCTCTGCATTCCAGGATAAGGCCTTGGGACACTTCTCTGTATTGTGATCTGGAATATGAGGGTCCCAGCTCCTTTTGGCTTTGAGTCTGCAGAATTGATCCAGCTATGTCTTCTCCTGAACCCAGAGCAGGACTCAGGGCTTCATGGAAGTGGGAATTTGTGGACACTCAGACTCTTCTGGAGTCAGTGTCCTGTGCCCATTCACAGGACCTTATATCCTAACAATGTGTTTTGTGTCTCTTTTTCCTCTGACACACCAGAATTTTTCTATTTGCTAGGACCCACCAGTGGAAATTTTGAAATCAGATAAAACAAGGACATACCTGAATATAAATTCACTAACAAAATATTTCAGGCATTTTTCAGAAACACCATTCAGAATCCACTCAAGGATGGTTTGAAACAGGCTTTCCCACAATAGACCTGGGCATAAGAGGCAGCTTTTGTTACATTCACAAGCTCATGATCCTTTATATTGACCCTGAAACCCTTCTCAGACAAAGCATGTGACTTGTGAAGATGACAATAACCTTCTACACCCCTGTTAAAGTCCCCCAATATATTTCTTACTATATTACAAATAAGCAGCTTCTCCACTGTCTGCAAACTCTGCTGCTGCACCCTAGTGGGAAAGCCAATCTGAGCTTCCTGCTCCTGACCTCCTTGCCAGTTTACCTCACAGCTTAGACTTTCTTTTTCTAAAAACTGATGTCACACTGCTTTCCAAATTGGCTGCACCAATTTGCAGTCCCACCAACAATGAACAAGTGTACCCTTTTCCCAGCATCCTCTCCAGCACTTGTTGTTGTTGGACTTCATGATGGCTGCCAATCGTACTGGAGTGAGATGGTATCTTACGGTGGTTTTGATTTGCATTTCTTTGACTGCTAGAGATGGTGAGCATTTTTTCATGTACTTATTGATTTATTGTATGTCCTTCTCTGAGAAGTGTCTGTTCAAGTCTTTGGCCCATTTGTTGATTGGGTTATTTGTTATCTTATTGTCTAATTTTTTGAGTTCTTTGTATACTCTGGATATTAGGGCTCTACCTGAAGTGTGTGGAGTAAAGATTTGTTCCAAGGATGTAGGCTTCCTTTTTATCTCTCTTATTGTTTCTTTTGCTGAGAAAAAACTTTTTAGTTTGAGTAAGTCCCATTTGTTGATTCTAGTTGTTAACTCGTGTGCTATGGGTGTCCTATTGAGGAATTTGGAGCCCGACCCCACAGTATGTAGATCATAGCCAACGTTTTCTTCTATCAGATACCATGTCTCTGATTTAATATCAAGATCCTTGATCCATTTTGAGTTGACTTTTGTGCATGGTGAGAGAAAGGGATTCTGTTTCATTTTGATGCAAATAGATTTCCAGTTTTCCCAGCACCATTTGTTAAAGATGCTATCTTTCCTCCATTGCATGCTTTTAGCCCCTTTATCAAATATAAGATAGTTGTAGTTTTGTGGATTGGTTACTCTGTCCTCTATTCTGTACCATTGGTCCATCCGCCTGTTCTGGTACCAGTACCACGCTGTTTTTGTTACTATTGCTCTGTAGTATAATTTAAGCTGGGAATGGAACCACCATTTGACCCAGCTATTCCCCTTCCCGGTCTATTCTCTAAAGACCTAATAAGAGCATGCTACAGGGACACTGCTACATCGATGTTCATAGCAGCACAATTCAGGATAGCAAGATTGTGGAACCAACCTAGATGCCCTTTAATAGATGAATGGATAAAAAATGTGGCATTTATACACAATGGAGTATTACTCTGCATTAAGACATGACAAAATCATAGAATTTGGAGGGAAATTGATGGCATTAGAGCAGATTATGCTAAGTGAAGCTAGCCAATCCTTAAAAAACAAATGCCAAATGACTTCTTTGATATAAGGGGAGTAACTAAGGACAGAATAGAGATGAAGAGAAGGAGAAGAAAATTAACATTAAATAGGGATGAGAGGTGGGAGGGAAAGGGAGAGAGAAGGGAAATTGCAGGGAAAGGGAAGGTGATCCTCAGGGTTATACAAAATTACATACAAGAGGAAGTGAGGGTTAAGGGAAGAATAATACAAGTGGAATAAATGTTCTACAGTAGAGGTGGTCGAGAGAGAAAAGGGAAGGGTAGGGGAGGGGAGGGGGGATAGTAGAGGATAGGATAGAGAGCAGAATTCATCAGACACTAGAATGGCAATGTGTAAATCAATAGAAATGTAACTGATGTAACTGATGTGATTCAGCAATCTGTATACGGGGTAAAAATGGAAGTTCATAACCCTTTTGAATCAAATTGTGAAATATGATATATCAAGAAAGATGTAATGTTTTGAACGACCAACAATAAAAAAAAGAAAAAAAGTCATCTAAATCACACACAAAAAATTAATAAAAAAAATAAAAACTGATGTCACCATATAGACCTCTGTGTGCACCAGGCAGTGAGCCCTTGGTTGGCGTTAATTGCTTTCATAGAAAAGGTTCTGGTTTACAGAACAGGCAGCCTATGGAGTTCAGGTCACTAGAGGAACAAGTCCCAGGAGACCACTCCTCATGAATCTCTGCAAATACTTCCAGGAGGAAATGGACCAACCTAATCCCTGCCCCAAGCACCACAGAGCTTCCCGTCTAGGCTTTTATCTCCTGGGCAATGAGACTCCATTTGCCAAAGTATGAAAGTCAGGCTGCTTCTCTTCAGGGACAGGAAGGGGCCTGAGCTCTTATGCCAGCTCCCCTGGGTCTGAGGATGCTGCACCCAGCACACTATGTGTTCATGAGAACCACAAGTGGGTCACAGGAAGGCCTGGGTCAGTCCAAGGTCACCTGCAGAACTGTTGTGCACACACTTCCCCCAGCCTTTCTTTCTGTGGGCTTCATGGACACAGAGCAATAATGACCAAAGAGGACTCAGGGACTTTGTACATGAGTGGTGGCTGAAATCCTGTCCCCTCTGTCATGTCCTATCCCCACACAGTGCAATCATAGGCAAAAGACCCCACAGGAAAACACACACAAGAATGTGCATGAGCAAGCTGGACTGTCCTGTAGGGAAAACTTGTTCACTAGGTCCCCAAAATTTGGTCTCACATTCACCATTGATGGGCAGCAGGTGGACCAGGATCCATGGCCCCTCATCTAGGTGGGAGAAGGTGCTCGCCCTGCAGGTTCTCCTCAGGTCAGTGGCCCAACCTATGGGGTCTGTGACTCAGACTCATGGTTGCTCACATCCATAGTCCTGGCTCCAGAAATGAGATGAGCATGGTCTAGAGCCCAGCTCTTCAGGAGCTGAGGACTCTACCAGTTAAACAAGAGAAGGTGGAAATCAGTGCTTCGCATAGATTTTGGCTACCAGCTGCTCTCAGGATGGAGAAGTTAGTCCTTCCTTCCTAGGGTAATGTGAGGATGAGGTGAAGACCTGAGGCCACACCCCAAACCTCAGCAGGACTTCGTACAGACAGCTCTCATCCCAAAACTGCAGTGTACCTGTAGCCAGGACATGGACATTAGTGCCCTGTCCCCTCTCATCTCCATGGCATTTCACATGTGCCCAGTCACCGCCTAGTGTCTTCTGTAGCAAATGGTCCAGTGGAGACCCACCAGATGCTGTGGAGCCAGATCTCCTCAGCCTCCTTCAGCCTGGGGTGGCAGCCTCTGCTTCCTTGGATCTCGGGGTCCTGTCTCTGTTGAAGGTGCTGCACAGTGGCCCTATAGAATACCCTCACAGAGTATGCAGTGTCCCTCTGGACTGAATTCTTCTCCTGCATCAAGCATTGTGGTCACTCTGCTGCCATAAATAAGGCCCCCACTGGGAAGCTTCACATAAAAAATGGACTTTTCCATGACTGTAGCATCTCAGGCCAACATCAAGTCACCAGCAGGTCATTCTGCTCCCCCTTGACTCTCAGGTGGCCATTCTCCTGTGCCACATGGCTTCCTGGTGTCTCTGAGACCTTATTTCCCCTTCCTATAGGGACACCAGTAACACTGCATTAGACCTATACACACAATCTCACTTTTATATAATTACCTGTGTCTCACCCTCACCAAGATTGTCACTATTTCATCCGGACACCACACACGTCCTTCAAGGAAAGAAAAATGTTTACACTCAGGACAACATAGTGGTAGTTATGGTTAAGGAAATAACCTATTTTACACTGTTGGGTTACTTCAAGGTGATGATTTCCATTTTAAACACAACAATATTCCATAGCAGAAAGGGGAAAAGTAATTTGTGGGAAGATGTTGGTGGCACAAGCCTTCAGATTGCACTTCTACATGTATGCACACCTATGAACACACACACATCATTGATTCTATGGATGTCACTAACACAGGCCCTGTGTGTGTCCTGGAGCTACTACACCCTTTCCTGAGCAGGATGCTCACCAGGCCCTGCAGGTGCAGCAGTCACAGCACCAGCCCCAAGGAAGGGCAGCCTCCAGGTGCAGCAGGAGCAGCTGCAGAGCCCAGGGATGCTAGACACCAGGCTGGTCTCAGGGCGGGGGACAGAGCAGAGCCTTGGAGGAGGCCAGGAAGGCCTGAGACAAAGCATGGACATTATGTGCATTATGTGCAAAGTCTATACAGGACAGGGCTAGGATGTCCACAGAGACACATTGTTGCTCTTGCTGAGGGCTCAGGCCCAAAAGAACTCCCAGGGAGTGGCCACCTCGTCCTCTGCAAAACAGACACTAAGGTACTGTGCTGCTCTCCTGATTTCCAGAATAGTAGTAAAATCCCTCCCAAACATTCTGCACCTTGACACCACCTACTGCCTCCTGATCCTCCAGGACAATTTCTTCTGCCTTTGTCCAGTGATGTCCCTCTCACTATTCATCAGAAATGTGGAGAGAGCACTGACTTCTAGTAAAGTGAGAACACACAGGTTGTCACTCATGTTCATCTTTCTTTCTGTGTCTCAAGACAGAGGTCACTGTCCCTTACAACTCACCTAGAGCATTAGCATCATCGAGCCTGGCACCCTCAGAACCAGGCCTTGCTACTTAGCTCCTGCTGCCTCCTGCTGCCTTCTGCACATCCTGCCTGCCTGGGAGGGCTGTGGGCAGGGACACAGGTAATGCTGGCCACCAGCAGCCACACTTCCTTCAAAGAACTTGAAATTCTTCCTGTCCCCACTAGGGAACAAACCTCCACTCAGATGCTGCTAGTGCACAGGGCTACTGACAGTCTGAGGACTCTCAGGGGAGAAGATTGGGGACAGCTTTTAAGTTACACCCTCTCTCCCCCTCCCATCCCTTCTCCCTGGATTCTGGGCTTCTCCAGTGTCTCTCCTCTGCCCTCCTGCCTGGGTCTTCTCTGTCCTGTCCCCTCCTACTCTGAGTTCACACCTGTCACTCCTCACTTCCCACATGGCTGTCCTCATATAGGTCACAACCCTGTTCTCCTGCACATCCTGGCCCTTGGTCTGCCTTTGTCTCCACCCCTTGGATTTTCATGAGAGAGTTAATGATGGCTCCTGGTGGTCTTTAGAGACCAGAAATTAGAAGAGCAGGTGTTCGGGGCTGTATGTGTGTATGCCATGATCCTCTGTTAGCAGAGTCCCTGCATCATGTCAGCTGTGACCTGCCAGAGGCACCTCTGTCTGTCCAGTCAGAGAGGTGACCAGCAGCCGCTGTGAATGTGTTGTCCTGTGTCCATGCAGTCATTAAGCCAGCTCTTCTGCCCTGTGTGGAGAAAGCCAACAGAGAGGAGCTGCCCTTGATCAACTCTGGACATAGAAATTCTATTTGGGACACAGAATACCTGCCGGTCTCTATGACACTTGCTTCTCTCTGTTACTGGAGCCTATCATGTGCTTCAGTGTCCTGAGCAATGGGAAGGTCACTGTTCCAGGCAACAGGAGAACCCTATGCAGGTCCTGAACTTCATGGTGCTCATGCTCAGTCCTGAGAGTGGAGAGGCAGCCATGGGTTTAGGCAAGAGATGCCAGCTTTACCTGCCCAGGCTCAGGGTGTCTGCACTTAGAGTCCAATGGGCAGGGTGGCATATGCCTATAGTCCCAGACACCTTTAGACCGAGGGAGGAGGACTGCAGTCTCAAGGCCACCCCAGGAAAACTATAGAAACAATGGGTATGAATAAAATGAAACTGATTTGGGTGTAGTTCATGCTGGCCTAGCATGTAAGAGACTTTGTGAAGATCACCAGAACTGACAAAGTAACAAAGGGAAAAAATAAATATAAAAACTCATTTTTGAAAAGTTAAGAAATATCTGTATGCAGACATATACTCATACTAGAGATGCAGAGGAAACACAGGTATATCCACATAATTTATCTCCTATATATTCTATATGTGGCATATAATATTCCTTTCATTCATTTCTAAGCAATTTGAACTCTGGCTGAGATGAGTCTCTGGTGGGTCTTTGCTGATCCTCCTTTCAGGTCCAGCAGAGTCTCTGTCAAGGACAGTGGGCTTAGCACAGAGTGCAGCCACCCCACAGAGCCAGGCCCAGCACTAACTCCTGGACTCTGAACCTCCCCTGTCTGTGGTCTCTCAGCTTGGCTCAGCTCCCCAGGGTGTGGAGCACCTTTCTTCCCTGGATCTGTTGCCCACAGCCTGAGGGCAGGGCCTCTGCTTCCCCAGGTCCTCAGCCTCACTGCTAAGTGAAGTTAGTCAATCCCTAAAAAACAAATGCCAAATGTCTTCTCTGATATAAGGGGGGGGGCGACTCTAAATGGGTAAGGGAGAAAAAGCATGAGAAGAAGACTACAACTACATAGGTAAGAGAGGTGGGAGAGAATGGGAGGGAGAAGGGAAATTGCACAGAAGATGGAAGGAGACCTTAATCGTTATACAAAATACAGGTATGATGATGTGAGGGAAAAAAAGAAATGTGTCACATAAGATTGGATAGAGAGAAGTGATGGTAGGGGAGGGGAGAGGAAGGGGGATAGGAAGGGCAGCAATAGACACTAGTATTGCTGTATGTATATAAATGTCTTTATAACCAATGTGATTCTGCAATCTGTACACTTGGAAAAATGAAAAACTATACCCATTTGATTCAAATGTATGATATGGAAAGATCATTGTATTGTCATGAGAAACTAATAAGAAAAATATTTCATTGTAGTATCCCTTCCCTAAGAAACTTAGCAAAAGAACAGGGATATTTAAAATAGAGTGAAGCTTTTAAACCTTCTCCTTTCCCTTTAATTTACTGCTCACAAGCTCTGTCCTGCTGTTTGTGGTAGGAACAGGTGAGCCATCCCATACCAGGGCAGGAGGAAGTATCAGGAGACAACTATTGATCCCAGAAATGATGTATAACTGAGGGAGGCAGGGGCTGGGGCTCTGCCTCAGAGGTAGAGAACTGTGCAGTATGCACCAGGCCTTGGGTTCAGTCACCAGATCCAAAGGGAGAAATTAAAGAAAAAAAATGAAACAAAACAAAAGAAAAAGATTGTGAACAGTTATTGGGAAGGTTTTTTATAACTCTTAGAAGAGCAGGAGTTTTATTTCTGGAAAATGTACAAGAGGACCTGATGGAGGACATGATGTTTAGAAAAACTGCAGCCCTCTTTAGATCTTGAGGCATTACTAAGACTTAAAACACATGTGGTAATACTGGTAAAGCAGAATTATACACAGAATCTGGATCTTTACTGTGTTTACTAAGATGCTGACCATGCCCTAATTCTCCAAACTTCAAATTCTAAAGTTTTAAAAATCTCTATTGTTTGTAAAAGGGGCACCTTGTTGGAAACTACACTGAATAAAGATCCTAATTGTTAAAGAAAAGGAATGAGGACTAGGTGCCTGGATTTGGTCTTTTCATTCATGGGAACAAGGGATCAAGGTGCTCCACATTCAGGTAGAGGAAGTACAACACTGGCAGGTTTCCCTATGACAAGGGTTGAAGGTTTGGATACCTGAAGATTAGACTTACATTGCTCCACCACAGTGTCCTCATGGCCCCAAGAAAGGATGGACAGACTCTATTTTCCGAGCTCTTCCCGATGGTGGGCACCATGTCTCACTGACTAAGGAATAAAGGAAAAACACTGCATTTGGTTATATGAATACTGCTGATGATATTCAGAAGCAAATGGGCAGAAATCCTTTGCCTTTTAGCGACATTTATTGTCTCACAATCAAGAGTTTACCTTGAGTCTTAGATCAGAATTTGGACTAGGAGTTTTGCATAAGCAGGAATTGTTAAGATTATGGGGACTCTTGCAAAGAGAGTAAATGTATTTTTCATAGTGACATGATCATGAGTTTCAGGGGTACAGAGCAGAATGCTATTGTTTGAATATAAGGTGGCCCCAAAACTCAAGTTAATGCAGGAATTTTCAGATATGAAATGTTGAGATTATGAAAATGGTAACCTCAGCTGTAGATTAATCCATTTAGTGGTTTTATAATTGGATGGACTAACTGGATGGTGACTCTGGGCATGCTAGGCATTCCTGGAGGAAGTTAGGCCACATGTCCTTGAGAAGTCTACCTTGTCCCTGAGACTTCTTAGGAACCTTGAGAGGAGCAGCTTCTCTTCTCCATGCTTGTCTGTCATGGGCCTCACTTTGGACCAGAGGAATGGAATCAAATCAGACAACCATGAATGAACCGAACCTCTGAAGGTGTGAGCCCAAGCCAACATGTCCTCAAAAGAAAGAAAAAAAAGTGAAAAATGTTTAACTCTTCCATGAGTATTTTCCAGTCCAAGCCTCAACCCTCATTCAGCTAACTCATATCCTGAGCCCCCTCCTATGGCATGTTCACAGGTCCACATGCCCCACTCACCCCAGGCCAGGCCTTCTCTCTCGGGCGACCTCCAAACCCAGCTGCCCCAAGCTCAACAAGCTTCCACCCTAACAATGTTGGAAGTTGCTTTAGTCATTTTTTTTCCCTTCTGGGAAAAGGAACCTGACAAGGACAATAACAGGACAAGTTTATTTAGGGCTCACTATTCTGAGGTCTCAGTTAATAGACAGCCAAGTGCATTGCTCTGGGCCCCAGCTGAGGCAGAACATCCTGGAAGAAAGGTGACAGGGACAAATACCACTTAGGATGAGGTACCAGGAAGCCAAGAGAGAGGCCCTGCACATAAGGGGCAAAAATCTATCACTCAAAGGCATGTCCCCAATGACCAGCCTCCAGCCACACCTTGCATGCCCACAGTAACCCCCTAGTTAATCTTCAGGGGATTAATGCACTGTTTAGGGATTGAATGACAACTCATAATCTGATTATTTCATTGAACCCTTGCATTGTCTCACACATGATCTTTTGGTGAGCATTTTATATCCACATCATAACATTGTGCCCTGACCCCACAGGTGGGCTCATGACCACCTCACAATGTGAAATACATTTAGGCCATTGAAGAAATTTGCATACTCTTAACAGTTCCTGGATTGCTCAAATCCAAGTTCAATGCAGATTCTCAGTGTGATCTCCTGTACAAATCAAAATCATGTTAAACATATCCAATATACAAAATCACCAAGTAAGCATTTCCATTCCAAAATTTAAAAAAAGAAGAAAAATTTTAAAAGGAAGAAAGTCCCAGGGCATACAAAGAAGGAATGGGACCAGTATCCAAATATCCAGCTGGAAAAATTAGTCCTTTAGCCCTACATCCAGCACCTGGGGCACACAGCACTCTGATATTCTCTCCAAAGGGCTGTGGAGCTCCACAGATGGCTTTGTGGGTGCAACCCACATGCCTTCTCTCTGGTCTTGTTTCTGCTTGATCCTGCAGCTTTCCTCAGCAGATGTTCTGTGTTACTGGCATCTCTCAGTCTCAGGGATCTTCAATGGGTCTTCCACTTCTTTCAGTTTCCCAAACATTGCCCTCTCAGAGGCACCCCACATGGACTCTGACCTTGGCATACTTAGTCTGGCCTCCAGGATGTCCTTTGTAATCAGGTGTAAGCTTCCACAAACCCCTTAGCTCATTCCTCCTGCATTCCTGTAGAACCAGCACTGTCATATCACAGGAAAATATCTACCAAGGTCATTCTAAGTGAATTTGGGAAATAAATGAAGACACAGACAGAAAAAATACCTTTTCTTTGGGTTCAGTGACTGGTCTTCAGCAGCAGCTTCCACAAGAGGGGCAATCAGGCAAGGAAGAGAGCTGGGAGGATGGGCTGAACACTTTTATTGGGGAGAAGCCTTTAAAATGAGGCAAAGAGTCAGGTTTTCAAAAGAACAGGTGAATGTAACTCAACCCCTATGTGTGACACCTACACCTGGAGCCATGCCTCATTATCTGGGTGGGCAACATCTTTGTTACTGCAACCTGGCACTGCCAAGCCAGACTGAAGGCAATAATTGGTCGGAACATGTTGCATCAGGATGTGAAGGTGTCTGCATACAGGGAAGCTCCTAACGCAGCATCACAGGGTTGACTCCAATGTCTGCCACCATCTGGAACAGTGGCCAAGTCTTGAACAAGGAGCCTTGGCTGAGGTGGTTTTTGAGTGTCTGGGGAGGTGACATGGTGAAACAACTCCCTCCACCATCCCAAACCCCTATGGAAATTAATCTGATTTCTATATTCCAACAAAAGTTGTATAGAAAATGTGTTTGACAGATTCTCATTAAAATAATGATCAAAAACATAATATTCATTCTTTTACTCATTGAAATAAAAATGCTTATATCCAGGACAACATCGTCTTATTCATGGTTAAGGAAACAGTCTATTTTACACCATTAGGTTACTTGAAGGTAATGATCTCCATATTTAACATAAATATATTCCACATCTGTAAGTGAATAACAAAGTAAATATAATTTATGGGAAGGTGTTTGTAGCACAAGTCTTCAGCCTGCACTCAAACCCTTACACACGAGTGTGAACAGATATATCCAAAATTCTGTTGTCACCTGCACAGGCCCAGTGTGTGTCCTGGAGCTGCCACCAACTCTCATGAGCAGGACGCTCAGCAGGCCCTGCAGGTACAGCAGCCACAGCACCAGCCCCCAGGGAGGGCAGCCTCCAGATGCAGCAGGAGCAGCTTCAGAGCCCAGGGGATGCTGTACATCAGGCTGGGCTCAGGGGGAAGAGCAGAGAACCTTGGAGAAGGCCAGGAAGGTCGGAGCCAAAGCATGGACACTTGTGTGCAAAGTCAGTCCAGGGCATAACCAGGATATCCACAGAGACACTTTGTCACTCTTTGCTGAGTGCTCAGGCCCAAAAAGACTTCTAGGGAGTGGTCACCTGGTCTTCTGCAAAACAGACTCTAAGGTACCATGCTGCCCTCCTGACTGCCAGGATGCTAGTAAGTTTCCTCCTGCACCCAGGCACCTCCTACTGCAACCTGATCCCCCAAGGCACTTCCTCCTGCCTTTGTCCACTGAAGTCCCTCTCACTAATCATCAGAAACATGGAGAGAGGACTCAGTTCTGGTAAAGTGAGAACACACAGCGTCTCATGCATGTTAGTCTTTCTTTCTGTGTTTCAGGAGAGAGGTCACTGCCCCTTACAACTCACCAAGAGTATTAGCAGGGTCCAGCCTCACACCAGCAGGACCAGGCCTGGCTGCTGAGTTTCTGCTGCCTCCTGCTGCCTTCTGCACACCCTGCCTGCCTGGGAGGGCTGTGGGGCAGGGACACAGGTCATTCTGGGAACTGGCAGCCACATTTCTTTCAAGAACTTTAACTTCTTCCTGTCCCCACTAGGGAACAAACCTCCACTCAGATGCTGCTAGTGCACAGGGCTACTGACAGTCTGAGGACTCTCAGGGGAGAAGATTGGGGACAGCTTTTAAGTTACACCCTCTCTCCCCCTCCCATCCCTTCTCCCTGGATTCTGGGCTCCTCCAGTGTCTCTCCTCTGCCCTCCTGCCTGGGTCTTCTCTGTCCTGTCCCCTCCTACTCTGAGTTCACACCTGTCACTCCTCACTTCCCACATGGCTGTCCTCATATAGGTCACAACCCTGTTCTCCTGCACATCCTGGCCCTTGGTCTGCCTTTGTCTCCACCCCTTGGATTTTCATGAGAGAGTCAACGATGGTTCCTGGTGGTCTTTAGAGACCAGAAATTAGAAGAGCAGGTGTTCGGGGCTGTATGTGTGTATGCCATGATCCTCTGTTAGCAGAGTTCCTGCATCATAACAGCTGTGACCTGCCAGAGGCATCTCTGTCTGCCCAGTCAGAGGAGTTAACAGCAGCAACTGTGGGTGGGTTTTTCCTGGGCCATGCAGTCACTGAGCCAGCTGTCCTGTCCTGTGTGGAAGCAGCAGGGAGGAAGCTAACCTTGCCCAGCTCTGGACACAGAACTTCTGTCCCCTTGGGCTCAAGAACAACTGCCAGTCTGTATGACACCTGCTCCTATCTGTAAACATAGCCTCATGGGTCACGTCCTGATCAATGGTAAGGTCACTTTTCCAGCAGCAGTAGGACCTTGTGCAGGTCCTGAACTTCATGGTGCTCATGCTCAGTCCTGAGAGTAAAGAGGCAGCCATGGGTTTAGGCAAGAGATGCCAGCTTTAGCTGCCCAGGCTCAAGGTGTCTGAACTTAGAGTCCCATTCGCAGGGTGGCACACACCTATAGTCCTGGACATCTTGAGACTGAGGGAGGAGGACTGAAGGTTCAAGGGCACCCCAGGAAAATCATAGAATCACTGAATATAAAAAAAATGAAACCTATTTGGATGTAGTTCATGCTGGCCTAGCATATAAGAAACACTGTGTAGATCACCAGAACTGACAAAGCAAAAAAGGAAAAAGAAAAAAAAAATCACACCTTAAACCAAAAGTCAAGACATATCTATGTGCAGACATATACTCAGAGTAAACACAGATATATCCACATAATTTATCTCCTAAATATTATGTATGTGGCATATAATATTCCTTTAATTAATTTCAAAGCATTTTGAACTCTTGCTTAGATGAGCCTCTGGTGGTCTTTGCTGACCATCCTCTCAGGTCCAGCAAGGTTTCTGCCCCAGGACAGTGAGCTCATCACAAAAATCAGCCACCCCACAGGGCCACACCCAACATGGACTCCTGGTCTCTGAACCTCCCCTGGCTGTGGCCTCTCTCCCTGTCTCAGTCCAGGGTGTGGAGCACCTTCCTTCCCTGGACCTGTTGCCCAATAGCCTGGGGGCATGGCCTCTGCTTCCCCAGGTCCTCAGCCCCACTGCCCAGGAGAGCTGTGTCGTAACAGCCCAGGGCCAGAGCCTGCAGCTCTGGGGCAGCCCCACCTGAGCTCAGCCTGGCTGAGCCCCTGCCCAGCTTCTCCCATCTACAGCTATGGGACAGGCTACATGGGCAGTGACCACACAGACTCCATTTTACCCTGAGACTCCACCTCCTGTAAGAAGTGCTTCTCCCATCTGAATCCTGACCTCTGTGCCCATCCACAGGGGCTGGCACAGCAGTTTGGCAACACAAAATGGCAATTCTTATACAATGTAAAGTTGTTCTCTTTGTGGTCCCCACATTTTCTGGGCCATACATTCTGTGAGAGAATAGTCATCTAGATGTTGGTGACCATTATTTAACTTGTGGTCAACTAGCGTGTTTTTGACCCACTTCCCTGCTGCTTATGATTTTAGGTCTTGTGTTGTTTGTTTGTGGTTTTGAATCAGCAACAACCACTTTTGATTAATGTGCTGCCATTCTTTACTTCTGGGTAAAAAAGTGGACTCAAACCCCTGGAAGGGGTCCAAGATTCAGACTTGCAACCTGCCCCTTGGCCCACCAGCTCATGTCCCCCACTTTATGATCGATGGGGTGATTTATTGCAATCTCTCCATGACACTACACAAGCAAAGTCCTTCTTTCCTCTAAAGCTCTGTACACATTCTCACAATTGTCCACTTGCAGGTTGTCACCTTGCTAAGGAAAAACTTGACCTGAATGTACTTTTCCCAGCCCCACAGTAAAGATTTCATTGTAGTCTCTCTTCCCTAAGGAACTTAACACAAGCACAGGGATATTTAAAATAGGGTGAAGCTTTTAAAACTTCTTCTTTTCCTTTAATTTACTGATAACCAGTTCTGTCCTGTTGTTTGTGATAGGAACAGGTGAGCCCTCCCAGATCAGGAGAGAAGGAAGTATCAGGGGACACACCTGATGATCCCAGAAATGATATGTAAATGAGGGAAGGAAGGAGGGGCTGGGGCTCTGACTCAAAGGTAGAGAACTTGCACAGCATGCACCAGGCCTTGGATTCAATCATCAGCACTAAAGAGGGAAATTTAAAAAAAGAAAAAGAAAGAAAATGGGGAAAAAGATTGTGGATAGTTATTGGGAATGCTTTTTGATAACTTTGAGAAGAACAAGGGTGAGAAATTTTACTTGCTTTATTTCTGGAAAAGTTACAATAAGACCTGATGGGGGACATGATGTTTAGAGACACTGCAGCCCTCTTGAGGTCATGAGGCATTACTAGAGCTTAAAAACACATGTGGTAATACTAGTAAAGCAGAAGTATATACAGAGTCTGGATCTTTACTTTGTTTACCAAGATTCTGACCATGCCCTATATTCTCAAAACTTCAATCTTTAAAGTTTTTACAAGCACTCTTGTTTGTAAAGTTATTCTTACTTCTCCTAAAAGATAGTTAATTTGAAGAACATGGCTGGCCTTAGACCTGCTGTTCTGGAGAAGATGGGCATCATTATGGGTATGAGTGTGCTCTGTGGGACTCTGAGGCAGGGAGGGCTGGGTCCATGGGTGGGGCCCTTCTTCCCTGACTGTTACCCATACTGTGCCAATGTCCAGAAACCTCAAACACCTCAGTGAGTTTATACATCTTTCTCTCTTGCTGCCTTAATTTCTGTTTTTACTTCCAAAGCATAAACTAACCCCTTGCTTCTGTAATGTCCCATCCTCCTCCAAGAACCACCAACACAGAACTGTGCTTAAGACACAAGGACAGCCTGTCCTCAACCAGAAAGTGACTACAGATCACGTATCACAGCTTAGGGAGCTGACTGTGTCCTGTGGCCCCAGGGAACCATGTTCACCGCAAGCAAATCTGAGCTCCCCTGGTCTGACCTGGGATGCCTGGACACACTGAGCCTGTGTTGATTGACCAGGAGGAGCCTCCCTTCAGCTCTGCCTAGCCTGCCCAGCCCTGGTGATTTGCATATGCCCATAGCACAGCCCACTGCCTAGAAGACTTCTTAAGAGGCTGCTCATATTATGTGTAGGAGTCAGTCTTTTCAGAACACAGCATGGCAATGAGGGCCCCTGCTCAGATCCTGTGGTTCCTGCTGCTCTGCCTTCCAGGTGAGGGGAAACAGTCTTGGGGATTTACTAATCAGAGTGTAGTCAGTGCTGCCTGGCTACTCAGGAAAGAACTCTTGGAACATCACTATTTACAAGGATATTTATTTTATGTTTCCAATGGCAGCTGTTAGAAGTGACATAACGATTACCCAGTCTTCATCTTCCTTGCCTGTGTCTCAAGGAGACAGAGTCACAATCACATGTAGGGCCAGTGAGGACATTTTTGATTATTTATATTGGTATCAGCAGAAACCAGGTAATCCTCCTAAGCTCCTCATCTATTTTGCAGAGAAGTTACTTTAAAATTTCAGGTGACTTACACCCTGTTCAGCATGAAGAATAACCCCCCAATAAGATGCTTGCTGTCACCCCTGATGAGCCATTATTCTGACTACATTCTGAGAACAAACACCTAACCTGTGCCATTTTTTAATGCTAATCCATTCAAGTCAAGTCTAGGTCCCCCCCACACACCCTTGACATTAACTGTGGGACAATCCCTGTGATTCGTGGAGTGAGCTCATGCAGAGGTGACAGGGTAAGATGGAAACTTGGGAGTGGACATCAGGATGATGTCCATGAATTATAACTTGACAGAAATCTGCTGATTACTGACAATATTATCTTCATCTTAACATAAATTAATCTATCTACTTTTTCACTCTTCCATCAGTGATTTTTGGCATAAAAATATCAGCATCAAAAATATAGATATACAATCTCTATACGGGGTAAAAATGGGAGTTCATAACCCTTTTGAATCAAACTGTGAAATATATCAAGTTAGATGTAATGTTTTGAACGACCAACAATAAAAAAAAACATATATATAGATCTCAGTTAAGGGCATTTCATTAATGACTTTCACTCATTACTATATATATAAATCATTTTTTGAACAATCACTTTTCAGTATAGCACAGATTTAATCCCAAACAGAGCAAAACACATTATTGACGATGATATTTCTGCAGTGTGCCTCCTGCCAGACACACTCATAAATTATCTCCACAAAAACATTTCACATATGGAGTTGTGCACCATGATTGTTGCGACTAAATGTAAAACAGCCTGAGTGAGAGGGGACCTTCTGTGGGGCACTCAGGGCTGCCTGTGTGTGAGTAATATGCGCAGTCTATGAAGATGCTGATTTCAACTTCTGCTCCACTTACTCTAGAAACATGCCCAACCTTCCCCTCTCCTTCTAGGTTCAGAGCTGAGGAGAGACAGTTGTAACTAGCCACCTGGTCCTGATGTCAGATGGCTGCATGAGTCAGTCCTCAGCAACCAACCTCTTTCTCAGGATGGACCCTCCCATCCAGCACCACCCTCCTGGGGTGTCTGAATCCTCCTTTGTGGGGAACAATAAACCTTAGCTGACATTTTACCTACAAGCTGTCTTTATATCATTTCAAAAGATGCTTGTTGCTCTTGTAACTTTCCTTTTCATTGACCAGTTGATCTTTTTCAACTGTGAAAGTTGTACCTGAATTTTAGCGGAGTTCACTATATTTTTGTGCAATATAAAAGGCAGGACATAGTCTTGTGTTTGAGGGTTTCCAGCTGCATGGCAGAGTTTGCAGGAATAAATAACAGCCCTCACACTGACAGGTGCACCTGAGCCAGTGTGTGACCCAGGCACTGCTGTTCTCATGGTCATAGGAACCAAGGCATGCAGGAAAGAGTAACTGCAGGAAGGAAAGAGAGCAGAATCATTTCAATCCCTGTTGAATTCTGTATGGAGTCTTCTGTGATGTGTGTATGTGGTGTGTGTGGCTGTTTCTCTGTGTGGATCAGGGAAGGCCCAGGGACATTGGAAGATGTATCTGAGAGGGAAGAAAGGAGCCCCATGACCAATGGGGAACAGCAACAGCAAGACCAGAAGGGGCACTTGGGAAAAGCAGGGACCTCGAGATCTCAAAAAAACATTGCTCATTGAAACAAAAAAATATGTTTCCGTTTTTTTTTTTTTTACTTCTACAGTCTGCAAAATCAACCAGGCATACAGTGCTTGATAACCTTTTCAAACTAAAAATCACTAGTTAATTGACCACAGTCTACATCCTGGATGAGCCGACTTTCAACAGTGCTGTGAAGACATAACTGTGCATGATTTTCTTTACTTCCAATCCTCTTCTTCCCCCTCACATGGGACTTTCTGATCTGTCTCCAGGATTGAGATACAAACTATTTTCTCTTTTAACTTGACATCCATAGTGTTTGCTGTCTCAAGAGGGTTCCTATGTAGGTGACCTTGGACACCTTCACTTTCCCCTCCTGTCTCCATGTCCTCTGTACCTGTGTTAGTGGCTGGGATGAGTCACAGCTGTGATGTGCTGAACCTCCAAGGCCACAACAGACTCCAGGCCACATCCAGGCCACACCATGCTTCTGACAAATCCTCCTCTGCAGAGCCCCAGGGTCACCATCCTCCTGGTCCACCTCCAAGTGGGTCTATTCTGGATACAAAAATAATGTAAGAGAACTGGATTAAAAAAGAAAAATCAAAGCTTCTCTTGCCTGGGCAGAGGACACACCAGTCACACATGACCCTGGAGCCCCAGCATTCCTACAGAAAAGATGGGGGTCTGAGCAGGGTCCTCAGGAGGCAAGGAGTAGGTCCCTCCCTTGCTCAAAATCTGCAGAGGCTGAGGCCCAGCATCTGGTCTGGTGGCACCTGGAGCTGCAGCACATCTGGGACCTTCCCTGCTACTCCCCTTGGGTATTGTGCACCCCACCCAACTGCTGAGTGCTGTACTGGACCTGAGAGCCCCTGGAAGTTGCCAATGGTCATAAAATTTTCTAATTATCACCCTCCTCACCTTAGACATTTACCATTTATTTCTGGTGAGTCTTTCAAAGCCTCAGCATTTGGCAAGAGAAGGCACAGATTCTAGACATGGAGGTGCTCATGTCCTCCTCAGCCATCAGTGTCATCTGCCACAGAAGGTGTGAACCTCTTCCTATGGAGCCCTTGACACTCTGGGACACCAGGGTTAGGGTGAAGATGCCCTCTGTGCTCACCCCTCCCAGGAGTTCCTCTGTCCCCTCTGTGGGCACAGGTCTTAGCACAGGTGCTGTGGCTGGCACAGGATTCTCTCTCCTTGGTCCCTCTTTAAAAACCTTCCAGGAAAGAAGGACTGGGCAGTGTTAATAGCAGATGTCCTTCAGGAATGACACTGATGAATGGGGTTGACAGCTGGTGGCCCAGGATGGTAGTGAACTTTTCACACTGTGACCAAAAGACCAGAGAAGAACACATTCAGAAGAGGGACATTTACTTGGTGCTCATGGTTTCAGTGTTCAGTCCATGGTCAGCCACTCCACTGCCCTGGGCCTGAGGTGAGGCAGGGCATCATGGTTCCTCCAGGCACTTTGTCTGTTTCTGAGTTATTTCTGGGTTTGGGGTGTCTCTGCCTTGACCTTTGTCAAATGCTTATACTGGAGTATGTCCCTCCATGGCCTGACTCAGGGATTCCCTGGGAGACTGGAGATAGCACTCGGAAAATCCAGGGGTTGCCCCTCACTGTTCCTTTGCAAACAGCAGGGGCACTTCAGTGACACTGAAGGCTTCTTTGACAGAATGTCATACCCAAGACTAAACACGACTAAATGTCTGGAGACAAAATTGTTTTTGGATCTGTTGTGACTGAACCTTTCAAAATGTCCCTGATTGGAAATAATAACATTCCAAATGGATACAAATCAGCTGGTCTCTGCTCAGCAGGGGGCTCCTAGTCACCCACATGGCCCAACACAAGGATCCATCAGCCATCCTCCCATCCTTTCTAGTAATGTTCCTGCAGGTGTCATCCGCCAGGGCTCACAAGGCTCCTGATAATTCTGAGCATCCAGCCACCAGGCAGAATGACCACAGATGGGCCCTCATCTACCCCACAAGGCCACCAGGTCAAGTACTGTGGAGGCGTTTTAGGGTTCCTGCACTGTACTGTGGGGAGCACAGATGCACCCTTCCCAGGCCTCAGAAATTGAATTCAGTGCAGTATTGAAGAAAGCATTTGAATCTTCCTGTCATCATCAGGTTGAAACCTCATAAATACAGGACACACCTGAATTGGAGAGATAGAGATGCTCCCCCGCCACCATCCCTGCAGGCCTGCCATGGTCCTGTGAGGCATTTTAATGGAAGGTGAGATATGAACTGAGGGCTTGAGGACACTTCTCTCTATTCTCACCACCTCTGTCCTCCTGATGTGTGCCAATGACCCTGCAGATGCCCAAGGGAGAGCAAATAGTCACTGTCTGTTGACCCAAACCTCTGTAGACTCTATTTTCTCTAATATGAATTGGACCACCTTTCTCTTCAGAGACTCTTGGTACTGCCATATGCTCCAGATGTGGCCAGTGGCCAGGCTCCTTCCAACCTGGAAACATGTCCACTCACCCTGAAAGCCAAGGACATTTTTGGAATGAAAGTTCAGGGAGGGAAGGCAGTTATACAACAAACATTGTGGATAAAATGGTGAAATCACACAAATAGGAACAATCTTCAGGATAAGTGGGCATTCCTAGGGACACACTTATTGCTAAGGGTTCAGTGGATTTGACAGACAGAAGGTTCACAGTCATTAAGTTTGAATGCCCTCAGAGTTGGTTGTTGTTGTTGTTATTATTATTAAATGACTCCAACTAATACTAAGAGTATAGAGCAGAGTGTTTTGGTTTTGGCCTATGTTAACTGATTAATTTCCATATCTGCAACTCCCCTGCATTCTCCATCCCTTCTAATTAAAATGTGATATTTTGAAACATTTTATTAATTACAAAGCACTGATGGTGACTAGAACTGGTCAACCAAGTTGTCCTTGAACCACAGAAAAACTGCGGAGCTGGAACCCTAGCACCATGAGTCTTGTTCCCTCCATTTCTGTCTAGAGAGTGTTGAGCAGCTGAATACTGTGTGGCTTCGGGTTCCAGACATGGTGGAGGAATCCCAATTCCTGAACTGCTAACATGTAACTGGAAACTGTTTCATTTTATGATGGAACCATGGTTCAGGAGAGTGCCAGAAATCCACTTAGGACAATTAACCTAAGGAAAGAAACAAGCACAACAGCAAAGCATGTTTCACAACGTGCAAGAAAGCCCCTGTTGCTCTAGCAATGACTGTGGACAGGAAACTCCTCAGGGTGTTCCTCTGCATGTGGCAACTAGAGGGGGCCAGCACACAGCATTGAAGGCAGAGAGGGGCCACAAGTCCTTGGAAATCATGTCCAGTGGACACTGATCCTGGGGTGATTGTCACTAGTACTTCATCACCCCCTTTCTTTAATCCCCTAGGTTTTATTAAGGGGCCTGGAGGATGCAGGTGGATAAGGAAGTGGACATACCCAAGATTTCACCCAGGAATGATGCTTTAAGAGTCCAGGTTTTTGGACTTCTCTGGGGAAAGTGTTGCCAGGCAGCCCTGGTGGGTGTGAGCATCTGCCTTCTGCCTGTTGGCTGAGAGGTGTGACGCTCCCAGAGAGAGACCTGGTCATGCTCTCTGCATCTGCAGGTCTCTGGGGCTGTTTCAGTGTGTTTGTTGCAGTGGATCTGACAGCCATGTACCCTGGACACAGCAGCCTGGGGGCTGGGGTGCCACTGTCCATCACACTTATGGTGGCACATGGCAGAGCACATGCTTATAAACCAGCACACCGGGTGTCAGACCCGCTGACAATCTGTAATTCCTGGTACATCAGAGATGATTAAAGAAAGACATACACACACACACACACACACACACACACACACAAACACACACATACATCCAGTAGAAATGAGCACCGTCTTTATTTTTTTTTTCTCTGTTTCTTTTATACAGCACTGTTAATTATAACAAGGGGGAAGAAAAAGCACCCTTTTGTCAGCTTAATCCTTATGAGCATGTATAAATATTCTCAGGAAAACTTTGTTTATGGTCACAGTGCTCCATATTTCTTATCAATTAACTTGTGGTTAGTTATTCCCAGGCACACACACACACACATACACACACACATACACACACACACACACACACACACACACACACACACACATATATAAATTTTAAACTTGGCAGAACATTCTCTTCTTTTCTTAAGACAGCAACATGGACACAGTTCAAAGAGTTCATACTTTCTCACAGAACTCCTTGTTTTGCTAAGCACAGCAAAACTTAACTGTCTGTGTGTGTGAGCTCACAGTTCCCCCTTAAATAACAATAATGGCAATTGTGCCTGTCTTAGGTTGTGAACCATACTGCAACATTCTTACCCATCATGGAGGACTTCCATTGATGGGAAATGAAAGCCTCTGTCTTAGGTTGATATGAGCAGTGATTCATATTAGCTGTCATTGACAACAATCATCCAAACATTAGGGGGGCATATGAAATCATCACAGGAGGATGAGATAAGAGACAAGTGATCATACAATGACCAATGACACAAACAAGTATAGACATGCCAAGTATCAAAATCATACATATCATTAATTTTAACCAGAAAATATTAGGAAGCCAGGATGTTAAACATGAAAATAATTTTTCATTTCTTTCAGATTGTCTGATATTATCAATCATTTCTTTCAAATGATGAATTTCTGTATCAATAGATACACTGTTATCTGTCAGATTAAAGCAACACATATTTTTTACTTGAGTACATTTTTTATGGTGTAACAATAGTAAAAAATATATAGCAGCTCTATTATCCCAAACTCCTTGTCGTAAAACCTGCTGTTCTTTATTCAACAATACTAGAGGAGTAGATGTACGATTAATGTTTTTTGCCATTACACATGCTAATTTCATAGCTGTCTTATAAGCTGCTGCTGTCAATCCAGGGATCACCACAAGGGAACAGGTCAATGTATCAAACTCTGCTTTAGATAATAAGTTTATATCATCCTTACAGTCCTATGTTAGCGTAGCCATTCTTCATAAGCAAGGAGAAGGAAGTTCAGGAAGCAAATCACCAATGGAGGGAAGGAAAACTGTGAGACAACTAAGACAGCAATGTGTTCCATGAGTCACACTTGTCAGTATGTAGTTGAATGTATAAGTTCCACAGGAAAAAAAAGAAACAGCCTCTTGGAAGTGGGACATGTCCATAACTTGAAGGAATCGCAAAGGAATTATTACATGCAAAGGAAGGTCCCATAGATCTACATTTAGTTGCACAATTGTGAAACTCAGCGCAGGTGTCATTATCTGTTACAATAACAGTAGTTGTTATAACTTGAACTGCATTGCTGAGTAGGTGCCCCAATTAGAATAATCAGCATAAGTAATAGTTTTATCAAAATTGGAGAAAAAGTCATATATTTTATTTCTTCTGTTGGATGACAGACAGGTAGTAAACAGAAACACAATACTGCTCCTAGATGGACATCTTGTTTTAGGCAGATATTATCAGTCCCTGCCAATTGAGCCAATCTCAGCCATACATTGGTATGATTGAAAGAGGCAACTTCCACAGCTCCAAAAAGGAGAAAAAAAGGTTAGGGACAGCATCTATAAGATATAAAACAAATCAAAGAGGTAAGAGCATTCATGATGTAGTTTATAGAAGAGTCAAACCATATCAAATGAGAAGGAATCCATCGAGGTCTGGGATCATTTTGTGGAAAAACACAGGCAGCTCTTTTTCCCCACATTAATACAGGATCAGCACCCATCCATTGTCCTGTTAAAACATCTTTGCACCTTACAAGTGGATGGGCTGTTTGTCCCTTAGCATGCCATAAGCGATCTGCAGCTGTCAATTTTGTAGCTGGGTCTACAGTTAAAAAATTTAAAATAAATAATACATGTGCTAAATAAGAGCAGGGACTGCCACTATCTACTCCCCCCTTTTGTTTTTGACAGATATGTTTTAAGAGATGATGAGCTCCTTCTACTATACCCTGTCCTTGAGGGTTATAAGGAATATCTGTCATGTGTTTTACATCATAAGTGTGAAAAAATCTTGTAAATGATGTAGTAGTAATGCTGGTCCATTATCTGTTTTAATATGTTTAGGGAGACCCATAATAGAAAAAGCTTCCATATAGTGAGCAATTACATCTTTGACCCTTTTTCCTGAATGAGGAGAAGCATAAATGAAATGAGAGTAAATATCTATAGACACATGAACATATGCTAATTTGCCAAAAGAAAGATAATGAGTAATATCCATTTGTCATAAATGACCCGGTAAAAGGCCTCTGGAATTAATTTCAAAATTAGGAGAGTGTATCTGTGCAGAGCAGAGGGAACAATCGCAAATAATTTGAGAAGTTGCTTTACAAGAAATTACAATGATGAGCTAAAGAAGAAGCATTAAGGTGAAATTGAGAATGTAGAGTTTGGGGAACCATAGATAGAAAGGCAGACATTTTGGAGGCTAAATCAGTGGCAGCATTTTTTTTACTAAGTGGTCCTGGTAAAGTTGAATGAACTTTGTGCCTAAGAGAGAAAACTTTAATTCTGTTACTCAGGGCTGGATAATCATACTAGCAAACACCAAGACTACCTGTGTAGGTTAGGAATATCTGTAGGCCTTAAACTAAAAACTTTTGTCTCTGGAAGCTCCTCTTAATTTTTTTTTTTTTTTAATACTTGTCAGGCATTTTTGTCTGAGAATCCTTCTTTGTAGCCTTCAGTCTTAACTTATCTTACTTATCTCAGGCTAACATAAGGTGTATACCTCAAATAATAATAATAATAATAACAATAATAATAATAATAATAATAATTATTATTATTATTATTATTAAAAATGTCTAGGAATGGTTGTGTTTTGGTTTTAAATGTCTTTACTGAGTGTTTAAGATGAAGCAGTCAAACTGACTTTTGTTTTTATCTATTATGAATAGTCAGCTGAGTTTTTATGGAAGTCATTTTTGGGGAAACTTTACAGTAGCTTTTTAGTTTTGTTAGTGTCATTTGCGCTAGGATGGGTCCAGGTCTTGCTTGACCATGTGGCTTCCCTCAGAAGCATCAGGGATGTCTTTCTTTTCTAATTACCCTGCTCTTTATAGTAAATGCTCTGATTTGCTTTTTGTTCTCCAGTGGCCTCATTAATCTTCCTGATTGAGATGTCATGTGGCTTAGAGTTGCAAAGCTCTTTACAGAAGTTCTCTATTCTCTGATTTAGACTGACTTAGAGGGCAAGAGCAAAATATTGGTTTTCTTGGCCCTTTTTATTTAACTTTAATTTTAAATCTTTATCTTAAACATCCAGTAAATAAATTTTAAAAGCTTTATATTAAGAGTATTGGGCTTTAATGTCTATAACTTTATAATTATTTATCTTTCTTATTAATTGGGGTCTATATTATCCTATCCATCTTGTAGGTGATGGCTTATTATCTTAAATTAACCCATGTGGTGTGTTTTTAAAGCAGTACCTTTGTAAAAAATTAACAGGCAATCTTTAGGACATTTATAAGAAAATTACAAAATAAAGTTAACAAGAGTGAAAACATATTTAATTTGTGTAATAGCTACCTTGAATTTTGGCTGAGTTATACATTATATCACGTGTTTGAGATCCTAGTAATCTTGATAGAAAAAAAAGAACAACTTTTGAACATAACTTTTAATGAACTAAAATCTGGCCTACTGCTTTTATAGTCATTTTTACATTTAGTAAGATGGGACACAGAGCCTTATCTCAGGTAAGGCAGGGCTCTTCATAAATCTTAAGTACTGTAGTTATGAAGCTGATCTTTGTCTTTTAAGTATCATTTCACAAAGTTTATATAAATTGTTTGAGGTCACATGAACATTAGCTAACACCATATGATATCACATTTATAACATGAATTAAAGAAAGGCTGAAAATTATCAACCATTTGTGGAAAGGTAGTAAAATATTTTGTGTTTTTTAATATTAACCTTTACATAGATTGGGCTGTCTTTAACTTAAAAATACATTTAAAAACTCTGAATAAATTTATTAGCCCCAAATTGATTTTGAAAAAAAAATCCTGTTTTCTAAAGCAATATTTTAGGAAATGAGCCTCTTGTACATTTCCAGAGACCCTAGAAGAGAAAGCTGGAGGAATTCTAGTGCAGCAGACCCCAAGTAGAGGTGGTGGGCTTTTCCTTTTTGTGAGTAACTTGACCAATATTAGAGAGAAGGTTGAAAGACAAAACAAGGGTCCCCTGAGCTGGAAGGCTGGGACATGGCCTGTGAGGGTTTCCTGAGGTGATGGTCTGAAAGTGGATGGTGAGAAGAGCACAGGGGTCAGCTCTGTGGGCTGTGATGGACAGTCCAGTAGATATTTTATTGAAGATCAAGAAAAATAGATAGGATTCAAGAGCTGAGAGCAGGTAGTGAAAAGACCACCCAGAGCCCAGTGAGGCTGTGGAGGGAAATTGAAGGCTGAATCATGTGCATCTCGGTGATGCTACTCTTCTGACAGTTCTGAGGAGCATTTTTCCATGGAGACAATGATATCATGACAAGGACAGAGATGTTGAGTGCCAGTGGTCAAGGGATCATCTTGATTTACCAGAAGTCACACCTGCAAGTAGAGTGCTGCTGTTGTCAGAGCTTCACTGATTTGAAATGTGATGTGAGGGCAGCTGCAGAAAACTCACCCATGTCCCTTGATCTTTGGGACACCTCTTTCCCCAACCTGATGGCCTGACTCAGGATCAGCATGACAGCCAGGCCACTGGGTGGACACTGTGCAGCTGTGGTGAAGATGTCACAGCTGGATGATGGGGACTCCATGGGAACGTGGTGCAGCGCAGTGCAGGAGCTTCCTGGAGACAAGAGGAAGGTCAGGAGAGCAAGAGTTCACCTGCTGGAGGATGTGGCAGATTTACAGGTGAAAGATTGTCCCCCTGCTAAGGAGATAAGGCCTGAGCAGTCTGGCAGTGTGCATGTGCAGGCAGGATGGTAACATAGCACAGAGTATCATGGGAGGCAGAACTCCTGTCTGCTGAACAGTACAACCATCTGCCTCGGGGTTCTGGTGCCACTGCACCAACGGGGACAGAGCCTGGCTCTGCTTCTCTGTGCACTTGAGGTTTACCTGTACCCACTGCCAGAACTAGAGAGTGTTGCTCTTCACTAAGTCTCACAATGGATGAGGTTTCTTGCTCCTCCCATTCTGCTATGGGTTCCAGAGACATATCTGTGCCTGGGACAGATCCCTGGGAAGCTCTGCCTCAGGGACCTAGAGGGAGCCACACAGCCTCATTTGGTTCCTATGCCTCCTATTCTTCCAGCTCCCTGTGGAGGGACTGGTGCTAATTGTTTTCATGAAAAAGATTATGGCTATAAGGTCAGGCAGCCTTTGAGCTCAGTAGAGCACTCCTCATGAATCTCTGCAACTACTTCCAGGAGGAATTACCCCAACCTAATTCCTGCAGCCTGCACATCAGTCATGGTAATTCACAGAACAGCCCATCTTGGCTTTTATCCTCTGAGCAATGAGACTCCATATGTCAAAGCATAGAAGTCCAGCTGCTCCTCTGAGGGGACTGGAAGAGGACTGAAGTCTTCTGCCAGCTCCCCTGGATCTCAGGATGCTGCACCCAGCACACTTGGTATGTATTCATGAGAAGCACTAGTAAGTCAGAGGAGAGCCTGGGTCAGTCCAAGGTCACCTACCATACCTCCCACAGCCCATCTTCCTGTAGACATCATAGACAGAGAGCAAAATAATCAGGGACCTTATAATATTGTGGGTGGATGAAAGTCCCTAATCTCTGACATGTGCTGTCCCCGAACAGTGCAATCATGGGCAAATGAACCCACAGGAAAACACACACAAGCATGTGCTGTGAGCAGACTGGTCTGTTCTGTAGAGGAAATCATTGTGCACTGGGTACCCACAGTGTGGTGACCATTGAAGGACAACAAGTGGACCAGGACCTCTGCAGGGTCTCCCAGGTCAGTGACTGAACCTTTGGGGGTCTGTGGCTCAGATTCTTGGTTGGTCACATTCATAGTCTCCTACTGGCTCTAGAGAGGGGATGGGTGTGGTCTAGAGCCCAGCTCTTCAGGAGCTGAGGACACCCTCTGAAAATTAAGAAAGAGAAGGTGGAAATGAGTGGATTCAGACCTCCAGCTGTGCTCAGGATGGAGAAGTCCGTCCTTCCTTCCCTACAGACAGCTCTCTCCACATAACTGCAGTGCACCTGTGACCAGGACATGGACATTTCTGCCCTGTCCCATCCTGGCATTTCACATGCGCCTAGTCGCCCCCTAGTGTCTTCTGTAGCAAATGGTCCAGTAGAGACTCCCAGCTGCTGTGGAGCCAGCCTGGGTTGGCAGCCTCTGCTTCCTTGGATCTCGTGGTCCTGTCTCTGTTGAAGGTGCTGTGCCAGTGGCCCAATAGAATACCCTCACAGAGCATGCAGTGTCCCTCAGGACTGAATTCTGCTCCTGCATCCAGCATTGTGGTCACTCTGATGCCACAAAGAGGCACCCCACTGGGCAGCTTCACATCAGAAATGGATTTTCCCATGACTGTGGGATCTCAGGCCAACATCGAGGCACCAGCAGGTCATTCTGCTCTCTCTTGGCTCACAGAGGGCTGTCCTCCTGTGTCACATAGCTTTTTCTGGTGTCTCTGAGACCTTATTTTCCCTTCCTATAGGGACACCAGTCACACTGCATTAGACCCATACCTAGAACCTCACTTTTATATAATTACCTGTGTCTCACCCTCACCAAGAATGTCACTATTTCATCCAGACACCACACACATCCTTCAAGGGAGAAAAAAAATGATGAAACTCAGGACAACATAGTGGTAGTTATAGTTAAGGAAATAACGTGTGTTACACTGTTGGGTTACTTCAAGGTGATGTTTTGCATATGGAGCACCTTTCTTCCTAGGACCTGTTGCCCACAGCCTAAGGCCAGGGCCTCTGCTTCCCCAGGTCCTCAGTTCCACTGCCCAGTAGAGCTGAGTCCTTCCTCACAACCCAGGACCAGAGCCTAAAGCTCTGGGGCAGCCCCAACTGAGCTCTGCCAAGCTGAGCCCCTGCCTCACCTCTCCCACATACTTTACTAGTGAACTCCTGTCCTTGATCTAAAGCTCAGGACACATTTCCACAAATGTTTACTCACATTGTCACCTTAGTATGTAAATGTTAGACCTGATTGTTCTTTTTTCAACCCCAACAATTTAAAATTTTATTTCATCCCTATTTAACATAACTTATAAACACAGGGATATTTAAAATAATGTGAAGCTTTTAAAATTACCCCCACCCCCTTTTTGGCAAGGTAAGGTCACATGAGCCTTCTCAGAACAGGGCAGGAGAAAGAATTAGGAGACCCAAGCGATCATCTCACAAATGATATATGAGTAGGGATGAAGGGGATAGGGGCTATCAGTCAGTGGTAGAAAATTTGTAAACAAACATAAGACCTTGAGTTCAGTCACTAGCACCAAATCAAAAAAAGTGATGGCTGTGGACTCATATTGAAATGAGTATTTTTGATTCCACTAAGAAGATTGAAAGTGAATAGCTTTGCTATTCACTCCTGCAACAGTTAAGAAAAAATACAAGGGATTCTATGATGTTTAGAAACATTTTTTTATTGGTTGTTCAAAACATTACAAAGCTCATGACATATCATCTCCCATACATTTGATTCAAGTGGGTTATGAAGACATATCATCTTCCATACATTTGATTCAAGTGGGTTACGAACTCCCATTTTTTACCCCAAATACAAGTTTCAGAATCACATCGGTTACACATCCACATTTTTACATAATACCATAATAATGACTGTTGTATTCTGCTACCTTTCCTATCCCCTACTATCCCCCTCCCCTTCCCTCTCATTTTCCCTCTCTACCCCATTTGCTGTTGTTTAATTCTCTCCCTGTTTTTTTTTCTCTTTCCCCTCAAAAACTTTTATATGTAATTTTGTGTTTCAGCCCTCTTGACACCATGAGGCATATTTAACAATATTAAAAATCACACAAGATAACATAGACAAAGCAGAACCTGGATCATTTCTGTTTTTCCCAAACTGTGGACTCAGACCTATATACTCCAAACTTTAAAATTCTGTTTTTGTTTTGAGCAATTGCTAGAGGACTTTACACTTGTTTCTGAAATTATTCAAACTTCTCCAGAAAAGATACTTAAGATGAAGAATATTGCTGACCTTAGACCTGCTCCACTAGGGAAGATGGGCACCATCATGCATGTCAGTGTGTTTGTGGGACACTGAGGCATGTGGGGACTGGATCCATGATTGGGTCCCTTCTCCTCTGGCATCTCAGCCATGATACACACACTTCTGGAAATGAGTTTTTGAATCCTAATCTCTTTCTGTCTTAACTTTTCTTTACCATCCTAAGCATGGAATGATTCTATTACATCACAGTATCATGGACATGAACACTGAGCAAGGACAGGTGAAGTACCTTCTCCTGCCACAAGTTTTATGGTGATGAAGCTCCACCCAGCCAAGGGCAAGCTTCAGTGCCTGTGCTCGTAACTTCTATAATGCTGAGGACATGATCTTCTGAAGGAAGAAGCTCTAACTTCTGAATGGATAAAGATTCCATTGGGAGCTGATGGAGCATTAATAGCTAATTCCCTTTTGGTTAAAGAAAGACTGGGGAAGTAAAAGCATTGGAGTCCTGTGGGAAAAGCAGACTGTAGGACATGAGGCTCAGAACAGGGAAATGTAGCCTGAAGAGCTGCTCAGCCTGACCAAGGAAAGTTCTGTGTGTGTCAGCAGTATGGCTTGTGGGTGTCAATTACTTTCATGGAAATGTTTGGAATCCCAGACCAGCCCATCTCTAGAGCTCATGTTTGCTAGCAAGACCCCTCCCACTAGACAGCTTCCTCATAAATGTCTGCCACTATCTCCAGGACAAAGTGTCCCTTTGCCACTTCTGCTGTTGTGCTTTTCCCACTCATCACAGGAAGTGGACACTTGTCCCTCTAGTGCTCTTCTCGTATTTGGTGAAGGAAACTGGGATGTTTTTTCACAGACTTTTGTGGTTGAATTTGAATATTTGACAAACCTTCCAGGTGTTTCACCATTTCACAACAGAGTCCTGTTATTTATCATTGCTAGTCTGACTTCACACTAAAATGAGCTGTTTATTACATTCACTTACCTGGAAAATGGAAGAAACACATTTTCCTTTTCTTCTGAGAAGTCAAAAAAATTATGGGTTGGAAGATGTGAAGAGCAGAGCGATGACCAGGAGCACTGACTGCAGAGCTCACTCTGGGCTCCTCCTGGGCACACTTTGTAGAGCCTCAACCTCCTTCTTTGTACAGTAGAGATAAGAAGTTTATTTGCAAAGATTCCTGTTCTGAATGTTACAGAATGATATTAAAGGAGACTGTCAGAAAGTAAATTTATCTTTGCTTGTTTTTGTGTTGAAAGGCCTAATATGAACATAGCAGTCCATCCCAGTGGCTTGCAAGGCTTAGGCAGGAAAATCACAAGTTCAAAGCCACCTTCATCAACAGGAAGGAACTAAGCAACTCAGGGAGACCCTATCTCTAAATAAAACATAAAAGAGAGCTGGGGATGTGGCTCAGTGGTTGAGTGCCCTAGAGATCAATCCATGGAACCCAAAAAATAAATAAATGACAAAAAATAAAAGTAAATTAAATAGAAGTCCATCTCAAATTGTTAAGCAAATTCAATGCAATAATTATCAAAAGCACAATTTCATGTTCTTTATTTATTTATTTATTTTTTGCATAAATGTGAATTATTTATTACAGTTAACAGGATAATGCAGAGAACACAGAGCGAGTAAATAATCTTGCAAAATATAAGTGCGCTCAGGGGACCCAGTTTCTGATTTCCAATGTTTTAAATTTAATTTTCTTGGCTGTTTCTCAGTGGTGATGGGCAGAGACCCCAGGTTTCCCCCATGCTGCCAGTGCTCTCACAGTGACCTGACCCCAGACACTCCCTTCTCCCTACCACAGTGCTGGGGAGTGAGAAGTCACTGTCCCCTGCAGACTCAGCAAGAGTATTAGCAGTGTCCAGCCTGGCACCATCAGGATCAGGCCTGGCTGCTGAGCTCCTGCGGTCTCCTGCTGCCTTCTACAAACCATGCCTGCCTGGGAGGGCTGTATGGCAGGGACACAGGTCATTTTGTCCCCAGCAGCCACACTTTTTTCAAGGGAATTGAATTTCTTCCTGTCCTTACTAGGAGAAAAACCTCCATTCATATGTAGCTTGTGCACTGTGCTGGTGACTGTCTGAGAACCCTCAGGGGAGCAGTTGGGTACAGCTGTGAAGTCACACCCTTCCTCTGCCCCCATACCTTCTGCCTGGATCCTGGGCTCGTCCAGTGTCTCTCCTCTGCACTCCTGCCTGGGTTTTCTCTGTCCCTTCCCCTCCTACTCTGAATTCACACCTGTCACTCCTCACTCCGCACATGGCTGTCCTCATGTGGGTCACAAACCTGTTCTCCTGCACGTCCTGGCCCTTGGCCTGCCTCTAACTCCACCCCTTGGATTCTCAAGGGAGAGTCAAAGATGGTGCCTGGTGGTCTTTAGAGACAAGAAAGAAGAGTAGCGGGTGTTCAAGGCTGTATATGTGGCTGACATGTTCCACTGAGAGCAGAGTCCCTGCATCATGTCAGCTGTGACCTGCCAGAAACACTCCTGTTTCTCCAGACAGAAGGGTGGCCAGCAGCAGCTATGAGTGGGTTTGTCCTGTGGCCATGCAGTCACTGAGCCAGCTGTTCTTTGCCCTGTGTGGGAAAACACAAGGGAGAAGCTGCCCATACCCAGCTCTGCACTAAAAACTTTTGTCCTCTTGGAGCCCAGAAAAACTGCCCATGTGTATGACACCTGCTTCTATGTGTAACCAGAACCTCTCAGGTCACCCAGTGTCCTCAGCAATGGAAAGGTCAATGTTGCCATATCAGCCAAATAGGAGCAGGTCATGAACTCCATGCTTATGCTTATGCTCAGTCCCTCTGAGTGGAGTAGCAGCCATGGTCTAGGCAAGAGATGGCAACTTTAAATATCCAAGCTAACTGCTTCAAAACTTAATGTCAAATTGGTAGGGTGGTTGATGCCTATACTCCCACCTACCTTAGAGGCTTAGCAAAGAGGAATCCAGGTTCAAGGCCACCCCAGGAAAAATATAGGAACACTCTATATAAATAAAATTAAAAGGTGCACTCATACATTGCTGGTGGGAATGCAAATTGGTACAATCCCTATGGAAAGGTGTATGTAGATTCCTCAGAAAACTGTGAGTGGAGCCACCATTTGACCCAGCTATCCCACTCCCTGGTTTATATCTAAAAGACTTAAAATCAGCATGCTGCAGTAATGCAGCTGCATCAATGCTTATAGCAGCTCAATTCACAATAGCTAGACTATGGAACCAACCTATGTGTCCCTCAATAAATGAATGGAAAAATAAAATATAGTATATATACTGAATGGAATTTTACTCAACTTTAAAGAAGAGTAAAATGATGGTATTTGCCAGTAAATAGTTGGAGCTGGAGAATATCATGCTACGTGAAATAAGCCAATCCCCAAAAACAAAGGCTGAATGTTTTCTCTAATCCTAATAGTTCAGGGCCAGAGCCTGCAGCTATCAGAAAGCACCTCCTCAGCTCAGCCTGGCTGAACCCCTGCCCAGCCTCACTCATCTACAGTTATGGGCCAGGCTACATGGGCAGTGACCACACGGACTCCATTTTACCCTGAGACTCCACCTCCTGTAAGAAATGCTTCTTCCATGGGAACTCCTGCTTCTGTGCCCATCCGCAGTGGCTGGCACAGCAGTTTGGCAGCACAAAATGGCAATTCTTTTATAATGTAAAGTTGTTCTCTTTTTGGTCCCCATGTTTCCTGGGCCATGAATCCTGCCAGAGAATGGTTTCCTAGATATTGTTTACCATTCTTTAACCTGTGCTCAACTAGAGTGACTTTGACCCACTTCCCTGTTGCTTATGATTTTAGATCTTGTGATGTTTGTTTGTAGTTTTGAACCAGCAACAGCCACTTGTGATTAATGTAGTGCAATTCTTTACTTATGATAAAACCCTGGGGCAGGGGGTGGTCTAAAGGTGTAGACTTGTAGTCTGCCCTTGGCCTGCTGGCTAGTGAATCCTGACCACTAGCTGGTGAATAAGTGTTTCTTCTTCTGTAAGATCAGGATTTATCTTAAACTGGTTGATTTATTGCAATCTCACCTTAACACTTAAAGCACAAGGACACCCTGTCCTGAACCAGAAAGTGGCTACAGATTACCCTTCACAGCTCTGGGGGCTGACTGTGTACTGTGACCCCAAGGAACCATGTTCACCCCAAACAAACCTGAGCTGCCCTGGTCTGACCTGTGACACCTGGACATACTGAGCTTGTGTTGATTGACCAGGAGGAGCATCCCTGCTGCTCTGCCCAGCCTGCCCAGCCCTGCTGATTTGCATGTGCTCACAGCACAGCCCACTGCCCTGAGGACTTCTTCAGTGGCTGCTCACACCCTGTGCAGGAGTCAGTTCCCCTGAGGGCATAGCATGACAATGAGGGCTCTTGCTCAGCTTCCTGGGCTCCTGCTGCTCTGCCTCCAAGGTAAGGAAGGACACTACTGGGGACCTACTCATCCCTCTCTGGTCAGTGATGCCTGTCCCTTGGAGGGTGGAGTCTTGTATCATAATTAATGATGTGGTAATTTTATTATTTATTTATTTACTTAATGTTTTCAATGTCAGGTTCCAGATGTGACATCCAGATGACCCAGTCTCCATCCTCCTTGTCTGCATCTCAGGGAGACAGAGTTACCATCACTTTCAGGGCCAGTCAGGGAATTAGAAATTATTTACACTGGTATCAGCAGAAACCAGGACAAGCTCCTAAACTCCTTATCAGATATTCAATCAGTTTTCAATCTGGAGTTGAGGGGTTGAGGTTCCATGGCAGTAGATCTGGGAAACATTTCAATCTCACCATCAGCATCCTGGGGCCTGAAGATATTGCCAATTATTACTGTCAACAAGGTAGCAGTTCCCCTCCCAAAGTGACACAGGCCATGACATAAACCTCCCACAGAGCAGAAGTGTGAGGTTGGGCTGCCCCAGCTGCTCCACCTGCTGAGGGCACTGCTCAGAGTCACCAGGCTCTGAGGGCCACAGTGAGGGTTTTCTAGAGGGAAGAGGGAGAATTCTTTTTCCAGAGTTCCATTGCTTTTCTTCAACTCCAGCAACTCAGAGAAGAAAATCCTTTTCCTGGTATAATTTAGGGTAAAGGTTGTTTCCTCTGTGTCGCTCTGTCATGATTCTGTGAAGTGCACTGTGTTGTGTCAGCTGGTCTGGATGGACAGATGCCTGGAGCATGAGCATGTCCAGGAAGGTGGGTGTCATGTTTGGGGGACCAAGTGAGGAAACCCTTCCTGAGTGTAGGAGGCTCAGCTCAATGGCCTGATCTAGGCAGACTGCAGGAGAAGCAGGGGATGCTCATTTTTGATCTTCTCAAGATCTTCCTCCTCCAGAGCATGAGCTTCTCCTGCCACCAGGCTTGGACATTGACCCCAAGTACTTTGGCCTTTGGACTTGAATTGTACCTGCTGCCTCTCATGGAATCATGGACCTGCAGCCCTGGATTAGGGTCCATCATGGACTCTCTCCATCTGGGGCTTCTGCCCTCCTGACTGAGATGCAAACCGAGGAGGGCAAGGCAATGCTGGTGATCACTGGTTCTGACATCATCACTGCTAATGCATGCACACACACACACACACACACACACACACACACACACACACACACACACAGAGTTACAGCACCTTCCTCTACAGGGCACTCCCTGTGCTTTCCAGTCTGTTGTATGTCACTATATTCTTGGTCAAGCTGAGCATCTCCCTTCTGAACATCCAGAGTCCAAAGTGCTCCAATAACTTTTTAATGAGTCCAGTGTGGGTTTTGGTCTCTGAATGGACATGCTCAACTAGTAAAGTTGAATCCAAGTTTCCAAAAATTGAAAAGCAATAAAATTTGTTTTTCCTCCAAACACATATTTTATGTCATTGGTTCAAAGGACATAATCCATGTCCTGCTGGTCCCCTGCACACTACTGCAGCCTGGCATCTGAGAAATTGTCTAAGATAAGAGCTCAACTCTAACCAGGGCCTTGACTCACCAGGACCCCTCACCTCGGCTCCTCAAAATGAGGCTTCCTGCTCAGCAACTGGGGCTGCTGATGCTCTGGCTCCCTGGTGAGGACAGAGGGGATGATGAGGGACATTAGGGAGGACGGAGCTCTTTTTGTATGCTGTATATGCAGGTTTTCTCTCCATGATGGGACATGTCATGTTTTGATTTATACAATGGAGGAATATTTTTAGAAGATAAAGGATTTTTGTACCAGTGGATACTGGGATATTGGAAAAGAGGGGGGTTCTTTGATGACTTCTGAAGGCATCTTTCACCTGGCAAGTCCATAACCCATTAGAATTTGTGTAATTTTGTAACATGAACCAAATCCGGTCTCTCTCTGTCTCTCTCTCTCTCTCTCTCTCTCTCTCTCTCTCTCTCTCTTTGTGTGTCTCTACACACACACACACACACACACACACACACACACACACACTCACACACACACACACACACACACATACACACATACCCCATAGTAGCCTGAGATTAAGGTTGGGAGAGAAATCATGGACATCGCTCATAACGGTAGTATAACCTTCCATTTCTTTCTCATTTGAGGACCCACAGGTGCTACTGTGATGACACAGGGTCCTCCCTCCTGCCCCCTACTCATTCACCTCCTGAAGTTCCACCCAGAGCCTTCTACAGACAGATGGATACATTGATTGTTGCAGATGGCAGGAGAGTCTATGTGGTTTTTGACCTTTTGGGCTTCCAATTATCTCTGGGTCTCAGGCAACTTCAGTGGCAGAGGGTCAGGAAAAGATTCCATGCTGGACCTCAGGAGAGTGGAGGCTGAGGAGGCTGGTGTTATTGCTGTGAGCAAACTATAAAAATTAACTATAAAAAATAAGTATAAAACCCCACAAAACTCCCTGCTGGGTGGCCCAGCTGCCATATGTGCTGCTTGTCAGGTGAGAGGCACGGCAGATTCTCTGTCTGTTAGAGAGAAAGATCCTGGGATCTCAGGGGCACAGAGCATAGTCATGGAATCTGGACCATGTACCTAGCTTAGAGCTCAAGCTCTTTTTAAGACCTTGTCAGAGGGGCAGGGCAGGATCAGGAGGGAGAGTGAAGGATCTTAAAAAGCCTCTCTGGTCAACCCAGTATGATGGAAGGGAGCTGAATGATAGTTCAGGCTGGGGCTCCCTTCCATCAGGTGCCTTCACCAGGACCAGGCACAGAATCAGGTGGTTTGTGGCAACACAAAAGTATGTGTTTTCTTTAGCATTTATATTGGCGTAAACTTCATCTGTACATGGCTGGAATTGAGCAGAGCTGTGATAACCTCCTCTCCCTCACCCTTCTTTGTACTTCTTATGTCTCTGGTCCATGTCCCTCTCCAGCTAAGGGTAAGGGTCAGAATTCTACTCTACTCTTCCAGGGAGGCCTCATGTTGATACCTTTGACCAGATTCAGTCATGGATTCTGAAATAACAAGGGAGTGTTATGAATCCATGGATATATTTTTAAATAATAAGTCAAGTGTGAAAGAATTACAGAATCAAAATAGATACCACATTCCTAAAACTATGGGTGGGTATAAGAATCTGTAAGCCAATACTTGCTCAAATGTAGAAAAATACTGTTTCTCTTAGGGTCATAGCACTGTGGTCCTCATTGGCTGGGATGGGCACAGTGCTGGGGTTGGGCTTTACTGAGAAAGCTAGATGGAATCTCTTCTCTTTCTCAGAGAGAATTTCAAATGTCACAGATCCTGCCTGGACCTCAATGTTGTCCTTGCCCACTGCAAGCCTCATGGAAATGTGGTATGTCTTGCACTCTCCAGAGGCCTAGTGACTCAAGGGTCAAAAATCTCTGTCCTAATGTGCTTCTCTGACATCACACAATTCTAGTCCACCCAGTGGTGCACAGAAGAGTTCCCACCAGGTGACCCTTTCCACAAGATAGACCTGCGGTGAGTCAAGAAATAATGGTCACTCAGGAGGGACCATGAGGACAAGATGGAAAGGAGGTCGACCAAAATGCAAAGCTGAGCTTGGAAGATAAGCAGACACACAAGAGCCCAAGGCCATGTCCCAGACACACGCAGAGATGGTCAGTGCAGGATCACAGGAGAGGAGGCCCCATGAGGACTTTGCATCCTGCCACTTTGGATTACCCTGATCTTAGCAAATGCCCACAGGAGAAACCCAGCCTGCTGTTGAGGACTCAGCTGTCAATCAACCTCACAGCTCAAATCAACTCCCAAAGCCCAGTCAGATCCTCTTCCCCAGGGCAGCCCCTCTGCCAGGGCCACACCGTAGCCCTTGGGTTAGTCAAGATGTTAAAGAGAAAACACAAAAAATGAAGAACCTCAGCTCACCTAAAAGGTCTACTGTAACTCAGAAATTGTAGGTGTCCTTTTCATTTCTTCCAAGGCTTCTGAGTGTTACAAGCTTTGTAAAGTGGTTATTTTCTTCTGTCTTTAGTGCAGTGATTTTGATGGTCTGCTGAGGCCTGCTTCATCCTAAGTGAAGTCGAAGGTCATTTTGTAAACTGAATATAATGTACGGGTTCCAGCTTTGTTACTGAGTTAAACAGTTAGATCTAGAGACAGAAAACCCTGTATCCTACATGGACACAAATGGTGAAAATAAAGAAAAGCCTAAAGAAATGATGATGGTCAAAGCTGAGCTCACATGACTGACAGGGAGGGCTCCATATTCCAGGGTAAGGGTGGGGCCATGATGCTTCATTTCATCTGTTTCAAACTGTGTTCTACTATCTACAGTGATCCATGAAAAGTGTTTTAATATTGTATAACAGAATTTTTAAAAAAATTGAACCAAATGAACAAATTATCCTACTTAGGAAAACATACTGTGCTTAAGGTTAGACTTCCAATGTAACAAATTCCATCAAGAATACAACTAAAGATAAAATAAGTAATTTGTTAGTGTAATGTAAATAAAATATTGCAGAGCAGTTAGAAAATTGGATCCTTCTAATTGAAAATAATGGTCTCATTAAATAATTTTTTATATCTTAAATCAATTTCACAATAAATTTTTTTCTTTAATTGATGACATGGTCAACTAACATTATTCAAGTAAGGATTTCTGGGAATATTTTACCCTATTGAAACATAAAAATGGAAATATAAATATGAAATAGATTAAGAAAACTAAAAATGTTAAAACCTGATAAAAATTCTGATTACACTACAAATTTTTCTGAAACACAAAAGTCTAATTCTGGTCAAGAAAAGACCACTTGAGTTACTGCAGGAATCACCTGGACCTTTGTAAACCTTTCCCTACCCCATCCCTGAGGAAAGAAGTAGAATAGAGAACAAAGTACCCAATTCCCTGATCCTTCCTGTAACCCAGGAGGAACAGAGCTGCACTTACTTGTGGCTTTCTACCTCCTCTGTGGGCTGCCTGGTGGACTGCTGTCTCTATCACATGACTCAGAACTCAGAAAGGGACAAGTGCAGGGCTCAGGTCTCAGATGAGGGAACTGTGGACAGCAGTGGTGGGTGCCACTGTGTGTGACCACTGCATGAAGGAAAATAGATCAGGCAACACACAGCACAGCCAGGCCCTAAAGAAACTTCCATAGAACCCTCTGGATAACCAGCTTATGTCTAAACAGCCATGAATTCTTGGGAAATTGGAAGGGGAAGCACATCTCAGGCATCTGCATGCCCATGAAAGATCAAAGCCTTCACCCAGGCAGACCCCAGTCCTCAGAGCAAGCCCTGATCACCCAGTGAAGGGGTTCCACAGCAGAATTCAAAGACTGGAGAGGTAAATGTTTAATTTAAAGTCTGCATTTCAACTGAAGATAGAAAGGCACACAAAGAGCAGGGGAAAATTAGATATTGAAAGGAACAAAAGCCTTTAGAAATAACCCCAGCAGAAAAAGACATCAGAGTGACAAGACATCACATTTCCAATGTCTGCCTTACAGAGGCTTCAACAGGGAAAGGAAAATGCTGGGGGGTGGGGTGGGGACTGAATAAAATCAGAAAAATGTATGTGGAAAAACTGTACTATCACTGAAGAGATGTACATTATATTAAAAAAGAATCAACTAGAATTCAATATGTAACAAGCATAACACACTTGGCAACACAAAACAGCAATTCTTATATAATGTAAAATAGTTCTCTTTGTTTTTCTTAATTATTGGCAATGTACATTGTCAGAATTTAATTTTCTAGATGTTTTAACCGTTCTCTAAATCGTACTCAACTAGGGTCACTTTTGATCCACTTCTTTTCTGCTTCCTTGCTGCTGTGCCAACCTGGAAAGCCCTGTGGCATATACTAATGTATCCATTACCTTGTCTCATTAACTGTCCAGTTCAGCTTCTGTACTTGCTTGCTTACATTGCCTAAACCTCCAAGTGTCCCTTGTGTAGATATTTGGCTTAAATATGAGGCCAACTGAAGGTGGGCACACCACTCTATCTCATTTTGGAAAGCAGAGTGTCCACCACTGGCCAGTAATAAAGGCTTAATTGGAATAGCAATGTGTGGTCAGAGAGTTATTTGAGCATCTCAGTATGGGTATAGCAGTGTCCATATACAACTAAAAATATTTTTTTTTAAAACTCAGTTTTAATATAGACAGCAATCAATTTATTAAGGGGTTAATAAAAATTTAAAGTAAGCAATAATAATTGAATAAAAGTGTAAAATACATATAAATTTTGGAAATTTTCCTGTGTGCCCATAATATAACTTTTGGTGCAGTCAGTCTTGAGAATCCTGAGAAATAAGAATGTAAACATGCAAGTGTCCCTCGGTGTTTGGGGCACAGCAGTTCCTGGCTTCCTCACCTGGCATGTTCATGAATTGATTCTCCAGTGAATGGTGACAGGCTGTGGCTTAGAGAAGGTGGCCTGCTGCCCTCAGGGGCCTCTGGGCTCAGGATCCACCCTGACACCTGGGTTTGGAGAAGCTCCTCTGGAGGATGGATCTCTAGTCTCACCAGGGACCCAATCTCAGCTCACACTGAAGAGACCTCCCTTTGGGCCCAGGCAGGAGCAGAGGGCTGTGTCTCTCCTCCTGACCACACAGGGGTATGTGTACCACTGGGCTGCAGAGTCCTCAGAGTACATCTTGGTGCTAGAGTGACAGTGCCAACTTTGTACTCAGCACTCTGACCTTACCTCACTCACACAGCTCCAATACACAGGAGCCCCCCAGCTCTCAGCGGTCACATGCAGGCTTGTACCTTTGTGGACCCAGCTGACAGCCCCTGACATCAGAAACAAAACCACAAGGAACCCACGTGCCTAAGTCCCATCTCTTTCAGTTGAGCCTGGTAACCCTGGAGACTCACAGTCCCCTCCCCACCAGGGCCCAGGAAAATTAATCTCACCCACCCTGATAAACCCTGGAAATGTGTGCCCAGAAGAGAGAGACCAGCTATGTCCACTGGTAAGGTTTGATGTCCACACAGAGCATGGTGAGCTGACCACAGGAGCTTGAGAATCTGCCCTGGATTTAGAAATGCTGCCTTTTCTTTTCTTTCTATGGGAAATTTAGGAATATATTTTTGATGAACAAAGAATTTCTAAGATATTTTATTACATCAATAATTTCTGATATAAAAAAAGCAAAAAGGAGGCTTTTAAATATTGCATATTCATGTAAAACTTAGCAGCATTCTCTGAAACTGTGTTCTATTTAAGATTACTTTGTGAAGGCAACTTTTTCTAAACCTGATCTATTACTAATCAGATCCTACAGATTTCTTTCTGCTCCTGGTTTTCCCACAATTCAGGTTTCCACAGTGAGAATGGACACGTGAGTTTCCCAGGCCTGCTCAATAGGCACCTCACACCTGGCCTGACTCAGAGGCATTCACTGCCCATCTCTGGAGGCTCAAGTCTGGAGTCCAGAGGCAGCAGGCCAAGCTCTCTCTGCAATCAAACATGGGCCCCTTCCCTGTCCCTTCCAGGCTCTGCTGGCCCAGGCCTTGCTTGCCTGGTAGCAGCTGAACCCCAGGGTCTTCACAGGGTGCCTGAGTTCTCCTTCCGCCTGTGGGCTTCTGCTTGTGCCCTGTGTCTTTCTGTCATGTCAGTAGTAGCCTTCATTTGTCCCCCATGGTACAAGGTGACCTTTCCTTAACCACCTACCTCCAGCAGCATTACGCCATGTCATGTCACATTGGGAGCTACTGAGTGATAGACTGTCACCATGTTTTAGGGGCAACACAATGAAACCATGAAGTGGAGTCTGCCACAAAACAAGCACTGGCTTCATGAAAGAAGGTTTGATTCATGAGTAAATGCTACGGGGTTTTAAATTAAAGAGACAAGTCTCTTATTACCTTTAAAACCAGCTCTGGGACAGCTTCTCCTTGCTCCTGCCTCCTGCCACCTAATGCAGTAATGAGGTTTACAGAAGAGACTAGCAAGCGAGAGAGAACATGCCAAGGAGTGGGCTTTAACTGGGTACAAAAAATTCAAGGGAAAATCCCATCCAATGAAAGTCAAGGGGGCAGCATCCCAAGGTCAGGGGTGACAATTGGGTCTTCGGGGCAGCGGCCAGACATGCCTCTGAACAGACAAGCCCTTGGACCTGGAAAAGGATGGGGAAGGCTCTAACACAGCTGTGTCTAAGCCTCTCACCCAGCCAGGGAGGTAACTCGAATCCCTGGGAGGATGGCCTCCCACAGTGGAGTCATTCTAATTTCTCACTTGATACCCATTAGGACAGTTCTTTTAAAAAAGCCATGACATTGATAATTGTGCACACTCTCCTTGATGTTGGTTCTCTTCTCCTTTCTTTTCCGTCCATCACCAGCTTAGCTGATTAGGAGGCCAATAATTGGGAGAAGGTCCCAGAATGACATAGTCTCGCATCACATATCAGATAGAACAACACCAAATTTATAGAATGGAGCAAACCATGAGGGTGAATGAAATGTCAGCGAGGTAAAAGTGACATGTTAGAATCACACCCTCCCCAGATATTTGGCAGCCAGTCTTAGTGCTGCAGTGGAAATCAGGGGGAAATTCAAGGTCATTTTACTTTCTCCTCCAACCTGTCTAACAAGTCCTATTGGGGTTTCCCAGAGCTTATACAGATCAAGTTCCAGGTTAAATTTGCTCTATAGTCTATATGCTATTAGATTTCTTGGACTGTTTATTTTGAAACTGAGTGTATATAAATCCAAATTTTGTGGAACAGTGTAACTTATTCTTTCAATAGCTGTAGGATTCTGAGTTCAGGTCAAAAGCAATTTGACACTGGCACCAATCTGCAAGAGGTGTGAAAATCCAGGAGACCTGACAGCCGAGTGTGCTGGTTTTTTGTCACTCATGTACTGTGTGTTTTTCTGAGCTGGGGACTCATGGTGTGGCCACCTCACACAAAGGCCAGGAGAGAGAGACAGTTTATCACCCAAGTCAAGGAAAGAACAGGACCCCTGAGAGGACATGATTGTACACAGTGAGAAGATTACTGTGGGAAGATCTTCCCCCCCCCCAAAAAAAAAAAAAAACATTGGAAATTAAGAGTAAATTATTGATTTTGAATGTGAGAGAAAGATTTCTTTCTCCTGTTAGGTTCTTGTGACTTTTTCAAGGACCCAGGGAGAGACCATTTCCAGCACTTGTTAACATGGTAACAGAAGCCACCACAGGAGTCTTAAAAGAGCTAAAGCAGGTGGGTTTGTGGGGAGAAAACTTCCTCTGTCAGTTCTAGTGGGTGTGGGGTGGGGTGTCTTTCTTCTCCAGGTTACATGGGAGGGAGTCAAACAGCCTGGCCATTCACTCCCCAGACATTGCCCTGGACACACTGTCCACTTTCTCCTGTTGGGTGCTGTATTGGTGCTTCCTATTGAACTCACTGAGACTTTGGCAAAGATTTTCCCTTTTGCCATCAGATCTTATGCCCACAAAGATGGTCTTCATCTCATCACTTTCCCTGCAGTCACAGAAGACATATTTATTCAAAGTCAGTGTACCCTCTCCCATTGGCTCTTTCCACCCAGCTACACCCACCAGGCAATTTGCATGCTGCTCCCTGGGGAGGGCCTTCCTGCAAGGCTGATATAAAAGCTCAGGTCTAACGTGCCCTTGACTCACCAGGACTACAAAGTTCAGCTTCTCAAAATGAGGTTCCCTGCTCAGCTCCTGAGGCTGCTGCTGCTCTGGATTTCTTTTGAGGGCAGAGGGGATGAGGAAAGAGAAGAGAGAGGTGGTGAGCTCAGATGTGTGGGTGTCACTGCATAGCATGGTGCATGTGATGTTCAGATCCATGAAAGCGAGGAAGTTACTCGAAGAAAAAAAAATCATCTACTGGTGAAGACTGGGACATAAAAAGAGGAGAGTGGTGTGGTCAACCTCTAGACAGGCATTGTAGATGTAAAATTCTATGTTATATGACATTGGGTATTTCTGGATAGAAACCCAAACTATATACTCAAGAATGCACAAATAATTTATTTGAGAATGGAACAAAATAGAAATAATTAAAATGTTTCATAATATTATGAATAAACTTTCATTTCTATCATTGTTTCAGGATCCAGTCAGGACACTGTGATGACTCAGAGTTCCCTCTCCCTGTCTGTCACCCCTGGAAAGTCAGCCTCCATCTTCTGCACGTCCAGTCAGAGCCTCATACACAGTGATGGAAACACCTATTTGCGTTGGGTTGTGCACAAGCCAGGCCAGGATCCAAGGGGCCTATTATATGGGGTTTTCAACTGTTTCACTGGGGTCCCAGACAGGTTAAGTGGTAGTGGGTCAGGGACTGATTTCACACTGAGAATCAGCAGAGTGGAGGCTGAGGATGCTGGGGTGTATTACTGCTTGCAAAGTACACATGTTCCTAGCACAGTGGTGCAGCCTCTGACAAAAATCTCCCTGCCTGGGTGGTCCAGCTGCCACCTGAGCTGCTGGTCTGGGCAGCAGCAGAGCAGATTATCTGAGAGAAAGTAGTTGCAGCTGAGGGCCTTGGATCTTGAGTGCTATGGCCACAGCTCAGTCACCACCTATCAAGATCCCACCAGCTACATGAGCCCTGGTGTGGCAACAGCAGAAGGGAGACCCTGTGAAATAGAGTTGGAGTGCTCCATGTTGAAATTAAGTCAGCTGAAGCAGCCCTAAGAGCTATGCAAAAACAGAGTTCTTCTGTCAAAACAAAGATTAGAAATATTTTCATTATAAATCTAATCTTTATTTTCCACAGTATATTTAAGAAATAGGATTGGAAGCACCCATCCTATTGTGTTAATGCATGCACAACAAAAAGATGCAAATGATGACATCAGTAACACCCCGGGGTGCTGAGGGGCAAGGGAGGGGTCCTATATAAATGAGATTCAAGTCAAATTTTCACAAGCTTTTACCAAGGTGTTAGAAATTTTGTATGTTATAATTTACTCTAAATTAACAGAAATAGGGGAAAAAACTATCACATAAACAGAAAAAAATGGGAAATAATTGAAACATTATATCCCAAAATAAACTAAAGAGAAAGGTGGTTGTAGTGGAGTAGATTCAGGGATTAAAAAGGCACCAGGAGGAGAAAAAGCACAGAAGAATGGCAAGAGAAAGTTCCTTCCTGTTTGTAACTCTGCTGAATGTAAATAGGTGAACATCCAGTCAAAATGTGTAGATTGGCAAAATGGATTGAAATTGTGTATGTACATGTTCATTTAGTAATCTCATGTTAGGTCTTAGAACAATCAGAGCTTGATGGTAAAAACATGAAAAATAATCAGAAAAAGTAGTCATGCTATTATCAGAAATATAGAATTTTTTCAAATTTGATTGGAGAGACAAAAAAAAAATTATACAGTGATAATGGGGTCTGTTCTCCTGGGTATAAATGTTACAAACATACATGCACCAAAAATCAAGGCTGCAAAACACATCTAAAAGCAGGGACAGTTGTGAGGGACAAATAGACAACAATACAGTAACAGAGCGTACCCAATTATTGTACTTTCAATAGTCCCTGAAACAACCAGACAGAGGATAAGTCAGGAAACAGAGACCTGCAGCCATGCCACATACCTAACAGACATGTAGGTGAATTCTACCCACAATGGCTTGCTGCATGATTTCTCAAGTGCACATGGAATATTCTCCAAGATCCTGTATGTGTTAGGACACAAACCAAATCTCAATGACATAATAAAGACTTAGAATGTAGAACATGCATATTCTCTCCTCTGATGACAATGGTATGAAGTTACAAGTTAACAGCAGAAAGTGAATGGGAAAATTCACAAATATGAAGAAAGATAATGCACTCTTATAAGAGCTGGCACAAATGAAATGCTGTAGTGAGCTCTTAATTTCTGGGACCCAAAGACCAGACATGAACACTGAGAGAACAAGTTTATTTTGGCTCATGGTTTTGGAGGTTCAATCCATGGTCAACTGGCTCTATAGTCCTAGGGCCAAGGTGAGGCAGAATGTCACAGGAGGGGATGTGGCAGAGAGAAGCAACTCATGTCATGTTAACAGGAGAGAGATGAGGAGAAAGAGGAAGGGACACAGGAAGGTCAACTCATAGAGGACATGCCCCCAGTGGACCACCTCTTCTAGCCCTGCTCCATCTGTTTACAGTTATCCCTGGCACTGTCCATTCAGACTAAGATGGACTGATGATGTCACACTCTCCTAATCTAAATGGTTGACCCCTGAAGACGCCCAGGTTAACAGAGGCTTTTGGGAGACATTTCACATTCAAATCATCACAATCCACTCTTGAACTTTAAAAGCTTATGTCCAAATCACAATGAAAAGTGCATTTAGTCCATTTTTGAGAATCCCACAGTCTTCACAATTCAGCGTTACCTTAAAGTCCAAGTTTAAAGTTTCTGAGACCCAAGGGAAACTCAGGGTGGTAAGCCCCTGTAGAAGTCTACAGCAAGTTACATATGTCCATAGTCCAGGGGCTGAATGTCACCATTCCAATTTCAAAGGGGAGGAATATGAGCACAGCAGAAAGGGATGGTGCCAAAGCTGGACTGTAAAATCGAGTTGGGCAAACCCACCCTGCATCCCCTATCTAGCACCTGGGCATGTGGCACAGTGAAGTTCTGTCCAAAGGGTTAACACAGGGCTCTGCCCCTGTGGACTTGAAGGCTGCAGTCCACATGGCCTCCCTTCCCACTTGTCTCTGCTGGATTCAGAGTTTCCCTCAGCAGATTGTCCCATGCTTTTGGCATCTCTCAGTCTCAGGGTTTCCTCTTCAATGCCACCTCCATTCTCACATCTCCACACCTTGTTTTCTCAGGTTCTGGAATTCTACACTGGAACAGCTCTTAATGAGGCTGATGATGCTGTTCACCCTGAACCTTTTGATTAGGATGTGGGTCTCACTGATTTGCTTAGTGCCTCACTTTTGCTGAGGCTGGCTTTGACATCATGATCCTCCTGACTCAGCATGGACTTAGTTTCATTGGTTTCCCTCCAATCACGGAAGACATTTTATTTATTCAAATTCAGTCCACACCCCACATTGTCTCTTTCCACATAGCTGCACCTACCAGGGAATTTGCATGCTACTTCCTGGGGAAGACCTTTCAGTAAGGCTGACATAAATGTTCAGCTCTAACCTGACCTTGACTCACAAGGACTCTTCAGCTCAGCTTCTCAAAATGAGGCTCCCTGCTCAGCTCCTGGGGCTGCTGCTGCTCTGGATCCCTGGTGAGGACAGAGGGGATGGGGAGAAGTGGGAGGGGGGTAAGCTCAGTGCTTCCTACATCTGAGCTCTGTACATGTCAGTTGTGTGGGTGTCACTGCATAGGATGGGGCATGTGATGTTCAGATCCATGAAAGGGAGGAAGTTTCTCGAGGAAAACCAAATCATCTACTGGTGAAGACAGGGACATAAAAAGAGGAGAGTGGTGTGGTAAACCTCTAGACAGGCATTGTACACATAAAACTCTATCTTATATGACATTGGGTATTTCTGGATAGAAACCCAAACTATGTACTCAAGAATACACAAATAATTTAGTTGAGAAAGGAACAAAATAATTAAAAGGTTTCATAATATTATGAATAAACTTTCATTTCTGTCATTATTTCAGGGTCCAGTGGGGACACTGTGATGACTCAGAGTCCTCTTAAAAGACTGCAGGGCCCCAGACCCAACGTTAAGAATTCTAACCCCCCCCCCCCCGCCCTCTAGAAAGTCCCCATGCACAAGCACTCCCCAGCCGCACAAAGCACTCCCCACAAGCACTCCCCAGCCGCAAGTAGCACTCCCCGACTGCATGTAACACTCCAAACGCTATACAATGCCACCGCCAGATGTTCCATATAGATAATCCTGGGAAAGACAAGCCTGAGGAAATAGGGTAAAAATGGGAACAATGAGGGTAAAAACGGGAACAATAAGTATGGGATGTAATTTATGGGTTTCTTTTCTGAGAACGTAAAGTGGAAAAAAACAAGTTTACCCCCCAGGTGACCCCAGGACTGAATTCAGAGGAACCTATAGAATGGCTGTTGCTGTGCTAAGCTGAAAACTGACCCCCGCTCCCTATAAAAACTCTGTACCCCCGAGCCCGGGTGTGCCAGTCACCGAAGCTCTGGCCGAGGTGTTGCTGTGCCCCCACGGGTACCTGTGTGAGAATAAATCCTCCTGCGGTTTGCATCCAGTGTCTCGCGTGGTCCATTCCGGGTTGGGAAATCTGGGGGTCTTTCACTCTCTCCCTGTCTATCACCGCTGGACAGCCAGCTTCCATCTCCTGCAGGTCCAGTCAGAGCCTCCTAAACAGTGATGGAAACATCTATTTGCGTTGGGTTGTGCACAAGCCAGGCCAGTCTCCACAGAGTCTAATATATAAGGTTTCCAACCGATACACTGGGGTCCCAGACAGGTTCAGTGGCAGTGGGTCTGGGACAGATTTCACACTGAGGATCAGCAGGGTGGAGGCTGAGAATGCTGGGGTGTATTACTGCTTGCAAACCACAGAGAGTCCTCCCACAGTTGTACAGTCCTGAACAAAAATCTCCCTGCCTGAGTGGGCCAGGTGCCACCTGTGCTGCTTTACTGGGCAGCAGCTCTGCAAATTGTCTGAGAAAAAGAAACTGCAACTGGGTCCTCTGGACCTTGAGTGTCATGGCCACAGCTCAGTCACCACATTTCAAGGTGCCACCAACTGCAAAAGCCCTGGCATGGCAACAGCAGAAGGGAGACCCTGAGGAATAGAGTTGGAGTGTTCCATGTTGAAATTAATTCAGCTAAAGAGGCCCTAAGAGCTATGCAAAAATACAAAGTTCTTCTGTCAAAATAAAGATTTCAAATATTTTCAGTATGAATCTATTCTTTATTTTCCAAAGTATTTTTAATAAATAGGTATTGAATGTACTCATCCTGTTGTGTTCACGCATGCACAACAAAATTAGTAACACTCAGGGGTGCTGAGGAGTAAGGGTGGTAGTACACTAATGAGATTGAAGTCAAATTGTCAACACCTTTTGATAAGGTATTAGAAATTAGTATGTTATAATTTACCCCAAATTAACAAAAATAGGGGGGAAAAGGCTATCATATAAACAGAAATAATGAAAAGGGAATTAAAACATTGAACTTTCCAAAAAAACTAAAGAGAATGGTGGTTGTAGTGGAGGAGATTCAGGGATTAAAAAGGCAGGAGGAAGAGAGAAAGCACAGAAGAATGGCCAAGGGAAGCTCCTCCCTGTCTGTAATTTTGCTGAATGTAAATAGGTGAACATCCATTCAAAATGTGTAGATTGGCAAAATGCATTGAAATTGTGTATGTACATGTTCATTTAATAATCTCACCTTAGATCTTCGAACAAGCAGAGCTTGATGGGAAAAACATGAAAAAACATCAGGAAAAGTAGTCATGCTACTTTTATGTATTATGTATCAGAAATACATAATTTTTTTAAATTTGATAGGAGGGAAAAAAATTATACAATGATAATGGTGTCTGTTCTCCAAGGTGATAAATGTTATAAACATACATGCACCAAAAATCAAGGCTCCAAACACATCTAAAAGTGAGAACAGATTTGAGGGACAAATAGACAACAATACAGTAACAGATGGGACCCCACTACTGTAGTTTCAATAGTCCCTGAGACCCAAAGGCAGAGGACAAGTCAGAAAACAGAGACCTGCATCAATGCTACCCACCTAATAGACATGTAGGTGGATTCCACCCACAATGGCTTGCTGCATGATTGCTCAAGTGCACATGGAATGTTCCCCAAGATCCTGCATGTGTTAGGCCACAAAACACATCTCAATGTCATTATAAATATTTAGAACATAGAACATGCATATTTTCTCCTCTAATGACAATGGTATGAAGTTACAAGTTAACAGCCGAAAGTGAACAGGAAAAATCAGAAATATGAGGAAAGATAATGCACTCATATAAGAGTTGGCTCAAATAAAATGTTTTAGTAAGATCTTCATTTCTGGGACCAAGAGAGCAGACATGAACACTGAGAGAAAGACAGGGATTTTTTGGCTCATGCTTTTGGAGGTTCAGTCCATGGTCAACTGGCTTTATAGCCCTAGGGACAAGGTGGGGCATTTTGTCACAGGAAGGGACATGGCAGAGAGAAGAACCTCAGGTAATTTCAACAGGAGAGGGATGGAGAGAGAGAGGAAGAGACACAGGGAGGTCAACTTTCCAGGGCATACTCCGAGGGTCCACCCCCTCTAGCCCTGCTCTACCTGCTTACAGTTATTCCTCACACTGTCCATTCAGACTAAGATGGACTGATGATGTCACACTCTCCTAATCTGAATGGTTGACTCCTGAAGACTCCAAGTTAACAGAGGCTTTGGGGAGACATTTCACATTCAAATCCTAGCAATACACCCCTGACCTCGAAAAGCTTATTTCCATATCACAATGCAAAATGCATTGAGTCCATCTTCAAGAATCCCACAGTCTTCACAATTAAGCATCACCTTAAAGTCCAAGTTCACAGCCTCTGAGACCCAAGGAAAACTCAGGGTGGTGAGCCCCTGTGAAAGTCTAAAGCAAGTTACATATGTACAGTGGCTTATTGTCACCTTTTTCATTTCAAAAAAGAGGAACAGGACAGCAGCAAGAATGGATAGTGCTAAAGCTGGACAGTAAAATACAGTTGGGCAAACCCACCCTGCAGCCCCTGTCCAGCACCTGGGCATGTGGCACAGTGAAGTTCTTTCCAAAGGGTTGACACAGGACTCTGCCCCTGTGGACTTGCTGGCTACAGCCCACATGGCCTCCCTTCCCACTTGTGTCTGCTGGATTTAGAGTTTCTCTTAACCAATCTACCATTCTGTTGTCATCTCTAAGTCTCAGGGTCTCAACTGCAATGCCATCTCCATTCTCACATATCCACAACTTGTCTTCTCAGGGCTGCTGCAGGGATTCAGCCCTGATGCATCCTGCCTGGATTTTAGGGCCTTCTTTGAAATCTCAGTGGAACATCATGACCCCTGACTCCTGCATCCTGCATTCCTGCAGAACCAGCTCCATGTGGGTAAGGCCCATGTCTGCCACCATCTTGAGCTCTCAACAAGCTTTCTGGGACCATAGATATACCTTCTTCTGAACCTGGTTGTTTGAGCACAGGAAACTAGTTCCTAGGAGCCCCGATGCAAGCAGGGTGTCCCATGGTCTCTTTTCAAAGGAAATTTAATTTTTACATCTTTAATGGTGACATTGGTGTGGTCTGTCAATTCCTGATATGTCCCCAAGCCAGTTTTTCCATTTTTCATGGGCATAGCACTTGTCATCTCCTGTGCTGTGCCCCTGCTGTGCAGAGCCAAGACTGGAGCCAGGAACTGAGCTCCTGACTCACCTGATCTCTAGGGCCCCCCCCACCATCCTTCTGCTTCTGTACAAGTTTAGGGTTTTAGATAAAAGGTCATCTCACTTGCTCCCCGAGAGGGTGTCAGGTGTCCTGTGTGCATGTCGTGATCTGGGACTCCTTTAAGGAAAGATGCAGTGTGGGAAGCCGGGCATGCTGGGGTTGCAAGGGCAGGTCCCTTTCCTTCCTCAGCACCCTGCGGAGGCTGGGAGGAAGGGCCAATTGGGGCAGTGGTGATTGGAGCCTGGACTCCTCTTGGACACTCTGGACTGCTCTTCAGCTGCCTCAGCTGCCCTGGCCCAACTGCTGGGCATGGAAGTTCTTCCTGGGAGCCCTGGGAGACGCTCAGCAACTCTGGAAGAGTTTTACATGGAAAGCATGAGGCTGGGTTGGCTTCTGTAGACCAGGAGCCCTCACCCTCCCTTACCTTTAAAACTGACCCCTCAGGGTTTCGCAGGCCCCTTCTTTTCTCTGGCAAAACCCTAGCTTTTGCATATCCTGAGATACATAAATAGACACCAGCTCCCTTAAGACCAGTATATTTTCTGAATCCCTGGGGCAGTGTTGGTCTTCTGAACTCAACTAGTTGAACAACTTACTAAGGAGAGAAATCATTTTGAGTTTCCTTCAGAATCAGCCCTAGTGATAGATGGAGGAGGATCAGTTTTATGAATCTGGGATTTTTGCACCCCCAAATTCCCAAGTTGCTATGCCGTTTCAACTCTGCCACTAGGTGGCAAATAAAACCCACAAAGAACCCAGCCTAGGGTCCTGTCCTCAGAGGCCCTGAGAAAGCAGCAGAGATCTCTTTCCATGTGGAGCCCTCAGGCTTGGGATCTCTGCCTAGTGCCCAGGCTCATGGCTGCTGGGCATCTGTGCACAGTGGACTAAGTCTTTTCCCAAGAAAGTTCCTTAATGTTTTCTATTTTGCTTTACAACCTGTGATCATCACAACCTGAGAAGAATGTCCCTCCTCTGAGAACTCAGGGAGTGAGGTCAGAACTAAGGGTCAGCAGTGAGCCTGGATGAGAGAGAGGACAGGGCCACAGCTCTGATGATGGTGCAGCCATGTGTGCAGTGGGTGAGTTGTCCTCATGAATCACCCTGAGGGGATAGCGCCTACTGCAGGCTCCACTGTAGTGTGGAACAGACACTGGGGACATCACATGAAGATAAGGAAGGGAGGGGGAGAGGAGGAGAGGCAGCAATGTCAGTTCTGCCCTCAGGCTGTCCCCAGGGTGCTAAGCTATGTGTGATCACTGATCACTCCATAGGGGCCCAGGTGGTCTTAGTGCACCTGGAGTCCCCACAAGAAGCAACACTGCTAGAGAGAGAGCCCATCTGAGGAGGAACAGCTGCTCCAGACATGGGAACAGCAGCTCTGAGCCTGTACTCTGGTGAACAGGCCTTCACTCAAGTGCTTCAGGCCCACGGCCCTGCAGAGTTGTTCCAGGTTCTGGAAGATGGGCAGGAACAGAGATCCTCACCAGTAAGGCTGGAGTTCCAGGAAAGGCAAACATGAAGGAGACGGGGACCCCACTCTCTTCACCCTCTGTGTGGGCTGAACCCAGGCCCCTGACTGCAGGACAGGGACTCCACCTCGGAACAGCATACCCAGCCCAGCGTCTGTCATCTAAGGGGATATTTGGATTGTTCCCAGCTATTCAACCACTCAAACATGCCACAGTGGTCAGTATTGAGTGTACAGGTCTCAGCCCTGAACACCTTTGGAGGGTGAGTTTGTGTGCAAATAACCCCTGGATCCAGAAAAATTCCCATTTGAATGCCATCAGCAGAGCATGCAAGACAAAGGCCATTCCACCAGGAACAACTGTCACCACCAGCAAGGGGTCACTCTCCCTAACACTGGTTCATGCCAGATTCTTCTTAAAAATCTGCCCTCAAATTCATGTCAAAAATAACATTATATCTTATTTCTTATTTTTATAATTTATAATGGATTTTCATATATTTATTTTATTTTTTTTTCTTCTGTGATTTGTGCATTCTTGGTCATGACCCCTTATCTTTGATTTTTTTAAAAAAATTTATTATTGATTTAAGGTGCTCTTTGTGAACTATTGATACAGTCCTTTTTCTATATAATGAACTATGTCCTGTTAGGGCACTACTCGTGTTTATCCCATTTTAGTGTATATTAAAATACTAAAATTTAACCTTGTAATATACTCTATTATCTGTATATATATATATATATATATATATATATATATATATATATATATATAGGTACTGAGTATTGAACCCAGGGATGCTTAACTACAGAGCAACATCTGTAGCCCTTTTTATTTATTTATGTATTTATTTATTTATTTATTTATTTTCTTTTGATTTTGAGACAGGGCTTTGCTAAATTGAGGAGGCAGATCTTGAACTTCTGATCCTCCTGTCTCAGGCTTACATGTTGCTAGGATTACAGGTGTACACCACTGCACTTGGCTTATTATCTGCATTTTTCATTGATATTTTTAGTTGTAGGTGGACATAATACCTTTATTTTATTTTATATGATAGTGAAAATCAAACCCAGTGCTCACACATGCTTAGCAAGCACTCTACCACTGAGCCACAACACCAGCATGTGTCATCTATATTTTTTAAAACTGGTTATGCTGTTATTATCTACAGTTAACATAATATGCATTTTACTTGATGCTAGGAATTCCAAATAAAAATATAAGTCAATAATATGTTGATTTATTAATTATATCTTACATGCAAACAGACAATTTATCCATGTGTATGACACTTGCTCCTTATCTTTCTAACCATCATGGACTCAGGCTCTGGTGAGACTTTGAGACAGAAGGTTTGTTCACCTTCCTCTTGGTGTCATTCCCCAGGACCATGGAGCATGTGATGAGCTCAACAGGCCCACAGTGCCAGGCCCAGGGCTGAGCTCTTTGTCTTGGACTCTCACCTCGGCTGTGTGCTCAGAGCTCTGCTCAGCACCTAGAGCTGAGGAGGGATGTCTCCTGTGGCTCCCCTGACTGGCAGCTCATGCTCAGGGATCTGCTTCCCCAGGCCCTAAGCCCCACTTCCCAGGAGAGCTGCTTTCTCCCATACCCAGGCCACAGCCCAGCCCTCAGGCAATGCCAGCCTGAGCTAGCCCTGTGTGAGCCCCTGCTCCAGCCTCTCCCAGGTAGTGCAGGGCCTGAGTCTGCTCTGTGTGTAAATGTAGAGCCCCATTCCCACCATGGTAAACCAAGATGCTCACCAGAAACCAGAGTCTGCAGTCACTGTCATCTTGAGTTCTGATTCACTGAGCACCTGCTCTGTCCTGCTATGCATGGTAAGAATAGGAGAGCCTCTTCCACTGCAGGATGGGAGCAGGGGTTAGAGGGCACCTGCCACCAGCTCAGAGATGAGACACAAGAGGGTAAAGGAACAGGCAGCACTGGCACAATCTTGAACTTTGTGAGGAGAGAATGTGGAGGGATTTACTCTGCGTTCCTCACTGGAGTGGCTGGGGCCACATGAAGGTTAGAGCCACTGCAGGTGCTAGCAGGAGCGGTGCAGCTCACAGCAGGCCCAGGCCATGTGCTCTGTCTACTTTCTTGTGAGCTGGACTCCTCCAGGGCTCAGGCTGTGCTAAGGCAACTGCTGGAGCTGGAGAAACAAGCAGAGGATTGCGAAGTCATCAAGTTGATGCCACTAGTCAGCCACCATGCTGATTGGCCATGGGAATGTGATGAAGTGGCAGCAAAGGGGGCTGATATGGGAGTCCCCAAACCAAACCAGGACCACTGAGTCCCTTGTATGAAAGACATCCAGAGGGATCTCCAAGTGGCACACTTACAAAGTAAACTTTGTATTATCTTTGTTCTTCTGTGGGACCTTGCCCAATATAAGTGTAGTTCTGCTCTAGAGCTGATCCAAATGCTTTTGAATAAAGCCAAGTTCTTCTAATGAGTTTTTTTTAATTATTTCACATCCTCACAATTTCAAATGAAACCCAAGGTATCCTCACACCAGGAACATGTGAGAGCATATTAATGGCCTGATGTTCTCCTCTGTAACACTTCACTACATATTGTCTACAAGAACCTTCTCCTACATAATCCTCATATTAGGTATGAAATAATTTGCTCAATCCAGACCTTAAGTCTTCATCAAGATATGACAGTTGTCCTAAAAAGTCCGTAGTAACAAAATATCACCAGAGAATAACGGACTCTCTTAAAGGTAAATCTGAGCGGCCTTGGTCTGACCTGGAACACATGGGGACACTTGGTCAGTGTTGAGGGACTGAGAGAAACCAGACGTGGAGCTGGGCTCATTCCTGCACAGCCTGCCCAGCCCTGCTGATTTGCATGTTCCCACAGCACAGCCCACTGCCCTGAGGACTTCTTAAGAGGCTGCTCGCACCCTGTGTAGGAGTCAGTCCCTGTGAGGACACAGCATGGCCATGAGGCCCCCTTCTAAGCTCCTGGGACTCCTGCTGCTCTGCCTCCCAGGTAAGGGGAGAAAACATTGCACAAGTTCTCAGCCTTCCAGAAAAGTCTCTTGTGACATTAATAAATGTGTGTATATTTGTGTTTGTTTCCAATGTCAGGTATAAGATGTGATATCCAGATGACCCAGTCTCCATCCACTCTGTCTGTATCTCAAAGAGAAAGAGTCACCATTACTTGCCAGGCAAGTGAGACTATTTACAACAATGTAGCCTGGTATCAGCAAAAACAAGAGCAAGCTCCTAAGCTACTGATCAATGCTGCAACAATTTGCAATCTGGGGTCTCCTTGAGGTTCAGTGGCAGTGGATATGGAACAGATTTCACTCTCACCATCAGTGACCTGGAGCCTGATGATGTTACCACTTATTACTGTCTACAGAATAACAGTTTCCCTCCCCACAGTGATACAGGCCATGACAAAAACCTACCAGGGAGCAGAAATGTGAGGCTGGGCTGCCCCAGCTGCTCCTCCTGCTGCCTCCACCTGCTGTGGGCACTGCTCAGAGGCAGCCAAGCTCTGAAGGTCCTTGGGTGGTTTTGTTGAAGGAGGCCATTGAGGCTTAACAGTTGTTTCTTTGAGCAGCACCAGGTCTGGGGAGAAGCTTCTGCAGTGACCAGTTGCAAGGATTGATTGCAGCAGAAAACATGTCCAGTGGGCATGCTATTGATGTAATGGAAATGTGTGGAAAGACAGCATGAATTTTTGGTCCTCAAACCACATATACTATGAACAAAAGGGGGTGATGCTACACAGGAGGGAAAGTTCTGGGGAATGGTGGCCCTCAGGAGAATTTTTTTTGTGGTTATGGGTTGTGTGGGATTGCCATTCAGAAAGGTTCTTGGTGAGTGAGACACAGTTGGCAGGTAATGTCAACCTAGGTTTTTGTTCATGGTTTAAGAAAACATTGAAGAATGTGGAAGATACTTTTGCTGGTTTTGTCCAGTAGCTGTTAGCTGATGACTTCCCTCATCTTCCCGATTCCTCCTCTAGTCCTTTTAATTAAATTGATGACATCTCACAATTTTCATTCATCACACCTCACAGATCATGATTGGAAGAGGTCAACAAATGTGTCCCTCAACCAAAGAGAAACTGACTTGTTCAAACCCCAAGCATCGTGCATTGCTACCTAGAGTGTTGAGAATCCTAATATCCTTAGGCTTTGGAGTTCCAGGATCCCAACCCCTGGACAGCTAACATTTAAAAGGAAATTATGTATCATTTCTAATATAACCATAATCCTGCCTTAGTTTGAAAATCACTTGTGACTGTTTTGTCTAAACAAGCACAGTAGCAAAATGTGTTTCACATGTGCAAGAAAGTATGTATTACTCTAAAATGGCACTGCCAACAGAAAAATTCTCAGACAGCATCTCCACACTTGGCCAAAAGAGGCTGTCAAAGCACAATAGGGATGGCAAACAGCCCTCCATGTTGTCCCTGGAAATCATGAGCCCAGACTGACCTGGGGTTATTGCTGTCACCACTTCACCACCCCCTGTCAGACTCACACTTTCCATTGAGGAATCACATCACCTCCTCCCACTGCCCATTGTTCCAGCAGACTCCATGTCCTTAGGGCCATGGGCACAAAGGAAAAACTCAGAGTGAGCACTCAGTGGGTAAATTGGTGAAAACCAATACTTCTAACACATTCAGGGAGAAGCAGCAGGTGTGTGGGTCTGAGCAGATGCCTCACTGGGGAACTGCACTTGAAAGAGGGTCCTTGTAGTGAAGGAATAGGAATGAGGATTAGGTCACTGGAATTTGGTCTTGTCCTTGATGGGCATCGGGGTGACAGGATCATGGTGCTCCTCACCCAGCTAGGAGGAAGTGCAACACTTGCAGGCCCCTAAGGCCAGGGTTGAAGCTTTGGAGACCTACAGATGAGACTCACATCGCTCCCAACCACAGTGTCCTTAGAGCTCCAAGAGGGACAGACTCTGGGTTCCCAGCTCCTCAGGATGGTGGGCTGAATGACTTAGTGATTAATGGAACAAAGAGAAAAAGTATATTTAATCAGATCCATATTGATGATGATATTCAGAAAAGAAAAATGGAAAGGTTGTGGTGTTGCACCTGTGATGTCCAGCAACTTGGGAGCCTATGGCAGGAGGATTGCAAGATCAATACCTGCCTCAGCAACCTAGTGAAGATCTAGCAACTTAGCAAGATACTGTCTCAAAATAAAAAATAAATAATAAAACTGATGGGGATTGGCTCAATGTTTAAGTGCCCCTGGGTTCAATCCCTATTGACAAAAAAATAATCAAATTGGCCAAAGTTTTCTTTTTCTTTTCTTTTCTTTTTCTCCTTCACACAACATGGGGATCATAAGAGTTTGGCTTGGATTTTTGGACCAGCTGGAATTGTTAAGACTATGGGGACTCTTGCAGGTGGACTCCATGCATTTTGTCTATTGAGTCACACCTTGAGTTTCAGGGGTCCAGGTGCAGAATGTTATTGTGTGGATGTGAGGTGTCATCACCTGAAAGCTCCCATTACTGCAGGAACGTTCAGAGGTGGAAAGATGAGGGCATGAAAGTTGCAATTAATCCATTCAGTAGATTTATAATTCAATGGACTAACTGGGTGTTGACCAGGCATTCTGGGAATTCCTGGAGAAAGGGTCCAAGGACAGGTTCTTGAGGATTCTATCCTGTCCTCAAGGCACCTCAATTTCTCACTCTGCTTCCTAGGCACCAGGAGGTGAGCAGCTTCTCTCCTTCATGCCCTTCTGCTGTGGGCCTCACTGTGGGAGTAGAGGAAAGCATTCAAAGATCCATGATCTGAAGTGAAGCTCTGAAGCTCTGGGCCCCAACTTGTGTTTTCTTGAGGAGGAGGATGAGGAGAAGGAGGAGCAGGAGGAGGAGGAGGAGGAAAAGGAGGAGGGGAGGATTAGGTAGGAAAGAAAGAAAGAAAGAAAGAAAGAAAGAAAGAAAGAAAGAAAGAAAGAAAGAAAGAAAGAAAGAAAGAAAGAAAGAAAGAAAGAAAATGTAAAAAGGTTTAACTCTTCTGTGAGTATTGTCCAGTCTGAGCCTCAAACCTTATTCAAATAACCCAGGTCCTAAGCCCCCTTCCTATGGGCCATGTCCACAATCTATGTGCCCCACTCACCCCAGCCCAGGCTTCTCTCTCAGGTTTCCTTCAACCATGGCTTCCCCCAAACTCGACCAGCTTCCACCCTAACAAAGTCAGAAGTCCTTTTCTTCCCCTTTTTTCACTGCTGTTACCACAAGACCTGGCAAGAACAATCAGAGGAGGACAAGTATATTTGGGGGCACACTGTTCAGATTTTCAATCAATAGACAGCCTTCAACACTACCCTGGGCCCCTGGTGAGACAGAACTTCATGGTGGAAGGATGAGGTGGAGGAGTGTGGTTTAGGAAGTGGCACCAGGGACCAAGAGAAGGACACTACAGATGAGGGGCAAAATATATCACTCAGAGCCATGCCCCCAAAGTGGCCTTCTCTGTCCACACCCTGCCTGTCTGGAGTAACCACCAAGCTTATTTAAATTGGGTGATTAAAGCACTGATTAGAACAGGTGAAGACTCTCAAAATGCAATTATTTACCTCTAGATAGCCTTGCATTGTCTCACACATGAGTTTTGGGGGACATCTGAATTTCATATCAAAATTTTATTATGTTCCTATCCCCAAAAGATCATGCCCATCTGACAGTGTGAGACATACTTTGTCCATTTCTATCCCTGCAGCTCTCCTCAGCACACGGTCTGTGCTACTGGATTTTCTCAGTTTCGGAAATCGCCACTGCAGCGTCTGCCTCCTTCCACAGTTCCATGCAGTGCCCCCTCTCAGGGGCAATCCTCCAGGGACTCCAACACTGGGGCACTTTGTCTGGCCACCCAGGAATCCCTGTGAAATCTGGGTGGCAGCATCTACGAAACCCTAACTCTAGCATTCTGCATTCCTGCAGAATAGCACCATGTGGTTGACACCAAGATGTGTCAACATCTTGAACAGTAGCCCAGGCTCTAGGGACCACGTCTGCCTCAGCCTCTGAGTGTGTGGGTAGGTGAGCATGGAGAAACTGCTTCCTTAACCCCCAGCCCAGGTCAAATTAATCTGACTTGTATATTCCAGCAAAAGGTTGAACAGAAATTTGTTTGTTAGATTCTCATTAAAATCGGGTTTATTCAATTACCCAAAATGTCATTTAGAAAAAAAAAGAAAAAGGTTTCAATCCAGGACAACAATGCCTTATATATGGAAGTAACCTATTTTACACTGTTAGCTTACTCCAAGTTGAAGATTTCAATTTTTCATCTAACTGTATTTCACAAAGAAAAAAAATATCAAAGGTGGCTATAGCTTATCTTCAGATTGCACTTCTACACCTGTGCACAAGTGTGAACACACATACATCCAAACTTGTATGCATGTCACCTGCACAGTCCCCTGAGTGTGTACTGGAGCTGCCGCCCACTCTCCTGAGCAAGACCCTCACCATGCCCTGCAGGTGCAGAAGTACAAGCACCAGCCCCAAGGGAGGGCAGCCTCCAGCTGCAGAGCCCATGGGATGTTGGACACCAGGCTGGACTCTGGGGGGACAGTGCAGAGCCTTGGAGGAGGCCAGGCAGGCCTAAGGCAAAGCATGGACACTTGTGTGCAAAGTCCATCCAGTGCATGGCCAGGATTTCCACAGAGACACTTTGTTGCTCCTTGCTGAGTGCTCAGGCCCAAGAGGACATCCATGGAAGGGCCACCTTTTCCTCTGCAAAACAGACACTAAGGTACTGTGCTGTCCTCCTGATTGCCAGATGGTAATAAAATCCTTCCCAACCATCCTGCACTCTGACATGACCTATTGCCTCCTGAAACCCCAGGGCAATTCCTTCTGCTTTTGTCCAGTTATGTCCCTCTCACTCTTCATCAGAAATGTGGAGAGAGGACTCACTTCTGGTAAAGTGAGAAAACACAGGGTCTCACTCATGTTAGTCTTTCTTTCTGTGTCCCAGGAGACAATCCCTTACTGACTCAGCAAGAGTATTAGCAGGGTCCAGCCTGGCACCATCAGGACCAGGCCTGGCTGCTTAGCTCCTGCTGCCTCCTGCTGCCCTCTGCACATCCTTCCTGCCTGGAAGGGCTGTGGGGCAGGGACACAGGTCATTCTGGAAACCAGCAGCTTCACTTCTTTCAAGGAATATGAACTTCTTACTGTCCCCACTAGGGGAAAATCCTCCACTCAGATGCTGCTTGTGCACAGGGCTGCTGACAGTCTGAGGACCCTCAGGAGAGAAGATTGGGGAAAGATGTGAAGCCACACCATTCCCTCCACCACCCATGCCTTCTCTCTAGATCCTGGGCTCCTCCAGTGTCTCTCCTCTGCCCTCCTGCCTGGGTCTTCTCTGTTCTGTCTCCTCCTCCTCTGAGTTCACACTGGTCACACCTCACTTCCCACATGGCTGTCCTCATGTGGGTTACAACCCTGTTCTTCTGCACATCCTAGCCTTTGGCCTGCCTCTGACTTCACCCCTTGGATTCTCATAGGAGAGTCAAAGTTGATTCTTTAGAGACCAGAAATGAGACTAGCAGATGTTCAGGGTTATATGTATGTTTGCGATGGTCCACTGAGAGCACAGTCCCTGCATCATGTCAGCTGTGACCTGCCAGAGTCACCTCTGTTTATGCAGTCTGAGGGGTGGCCAGCAGCCACTGTAGATGCGTTTGTGAGCCAACTGAGCCAGCTATTCTGCCCTGTGTGGGGGAAGCCAGCAGGAGGAGCTGCCCTTGCACAACTCTGGACACAGAACTTCTGTCCCCTTGGGAGTCAAGAACAACTGCTCATCTGTATGACATTTGCTCCTATATGAAACCATACTCCCGTGGGTCACCCAGTGTCCTGAGCAATGAGAAGGTCACTGTTCCAGGTAGCAGGGTGACACTGTGCAGGTCTTGAACTCCATGGTGCTCCTGCTCAGTCTTGAGAGTGGAGAGGCAGCCGTGGGTTTAGGCAAGAGATGCTTGCTTTACCTTCCCAGGCTCAGGGTGTTCGCACTTAGAGTCCCATGGGCAGGGTGGCATACACCTATTGTCCCGGACACCTTGTGACTGAGGGAGGAGGATTATAGGTTCAAGGGCACCCCAGAAAAATCATAGAATCACTGAATATAAATAAAATGAAACCGATTTCTGTATAGCTCATTGCTGTGTTAGTATATAAGAGACTCTGTGTTGATCAACAGAACTGACAAAGTAATAAAGAAAAAAGAAAAAAAATAAAATCACACATTAAACCAAAAGTCATGGCATATCTTTGTGCAGACATATACTAGAAATGCAGAGTAAACTCAGGTATATCCACATAATTTATCCCCTAAATATTATATATGTGGCATATAATATTCCTTTCATTCATTTCTAAGAAAATTGGACTCTGCCTGAGATGAGGCTCTGGTGAGTTTTTGCTGACCCTCACAGCTCAGGGCGCTGACTGTGTCCTGTGTCCCCAGGGAACCATGTTCCCCCAAGCAAATCTGAGCTGCCCTGGTCTGACCTGGGGTAGCTGGACACACAGAGCCTGTGTTGATTGACCAGTAGGAGCCCGCCCTACAGCTGTGCCCAGCCTGCCCAGCCCTGCTGATTTGCATGTGCCCACAGCACAGCCCACTGCCCTGAGAACTTCTTAAGAGGCTGCTCACACCCTGTGCAGGAGTCAGTCCCAGTCACGACACAGCATGGCCATGAGGGCCCCTGCTCAGCTCCTGGGTCTCCTGCTGCTCTGCCTCCCAGTTAAGGAAGAACAACACTGGGGGTTTACTAATCACAGTGTGGTCAGTGCTGCCTGGCTACTTAGGAAAGTCCTCTTGCAACATCACTACTTACAACGATATTTCTTTTTATGTTTCCAATGGCAGGTGTCTGATGTGACATCACAATGACTCAGATTCCATCCTCCTAGCCTGTGTCTCATGGAGACAGAGTCACCCTCACCTGCAGGGCCAGTCAGGGTATTGGCAGTAATTTAAACTGGTACCAGCAGAAACCAGGGCAAGCTCCTAAGCTCCTCATCTATCTTTCAACCAGTTTGCAACCTGGGATCACCTCGAGGTTCAGTGGCAGTGGATCTGGGACAGATTTTACTCTCACCATCAGCAGCCTGGAGCCTGAAGATTTTGCCACTTGTTATTGTCAACAAGATAGCAGTTACCCTCCCACAGTGATATAGTCCATGACAAAAACCTCCCAGGAGCAGAAGTGTGAGGCTGGGCTGCCCCAGCTGCTCCTCCTGCTGCCTTTACCTGCTAAGGGCACTGCTCAGAGGCATCAGGGTCTCAGGGGCATAGGGAGGGTTTGTGGAAGGGTCCATAAGGTTCCTCTGAACCCTCTTTCCTTAAGCTTGTTCCCAGCAGATGACCATGATAATAGCCTCAATGATATGTTACAGGACAGAATTTAGACTTCGAGGGACTCTAATGGCAATAGTTAGTGTCGTGCAGAAAAGACAGGCCTCTTCATGTATTCCACAATGGAATATATTAAGACTTTGATTTTCAGTGTAGTTTATGTTGCCAGCAACACTGGGTGAGATACAGACTTCTCCTGTGTCCCCCCTGCTCTCACAGCCTCTCCACCCCCCCCCAGACTCTGTTGCTTCTTTTACAATTCATCCACCTCTGCACAAGTCTACAGATAAGACCAGGGTAACTTTGTGCATTCTGTGGAACTAAACAAGTGGACAGTGACGTGGGTCCAACAGTGTGGCCTGGCACAGTGCAGGTCCTGCCCTCACACTGTCTGAGCTCCAGCTGCTCCTCACCCCCCTCTCTGCTGCAGACCTTCATGATTTCCCATCCCTGTGGTTTCACCCGGCTGGGTGACGCTGCCTGGCACTCATAGGATGACGATGTTCAGACTGGCCTCTCACCCTGAGTGCTGTGCACACAAACTTCTCCAGGGGTTTTTATTACAGCATAGATAGCTGTTTTCTTTCTTTTTTTTTATTTTTTTCAATATTTTATTCAAACTTGGTATTATACCCAGACATGCACTACCACTCAGCTACATTCATGGTCATATTTGTATTTATATCTATCTATCTATCTATTTATTTGATACAGGATCTCTCTAAGTTTTTAGGTCCTTGCTAGGTTGCATGGATATCAACCCAGAGTCTTTTGGCCTGTAAACCTGGAATTGTACCTACTGTCTGTTCTCTCTTGGGCTAAGAGACCTGGAGACCTGAACTAGGAATGCACCATGGTCTCTCTCCTTCTGAGGTTTGTGGCCTCTGGGACTGAGATCCAAACAGAGATGGGCAAGGAAATGCTGTTGACAACCTTTTTTAACTGATTACCAGGCCTTGGAAGAAACAAAGTGGGTGCATTAGAAACAATTCCCTTTGGAACAGGTATGGCCAGATATTTAAAAATGGGTCAGAATTTAAAATAAGTACTTGCCAAATAAATGATCATTTAAAGATCATTACTGAGCAAGGACTGCCAATAATTAGCAAGAACAAAGAAAGATTCTACATAGCCATCTACTCCCCCATTTAGGCTCATGAACCAATGTCATGGAGGTTCCTCCTTGGACTCCTACAGTATCAGTCTCTTTTCACCCAGTTCATGTGACTGCTGGCATTTGAAGGCATCCAACTCACCAAGAGGGCTGGACACTGTTGACCCCCATTATTCTATCCACACCATGAGACCCGACTGACACCCGACATCCATCTTACCACAGTTGACCTGGCCATCACTGGAAAGCTGGGGAGGTTATTGTTTGTGCCTTTGCTTTCAGTCCTGTGTCAGCCAGAAACATGTGGAGAGCTCCTGAGAGTTTTCATGTGTGCTATAATTCTTATATAATACACCATTAAACCAAGCAACTAATTTACAGAAAAATAATCAACCTAGTGCACTTGACCATGATATTATTATAAATGCAGGTGCAGTGGTGTTAACAGAAGACAAACCCACACAAATAAAGCTATAGTGGCCCTGGGCCCCATGGAGTTGATTCCCTGTCCTTCCTGGTATGGAGAAGGCTCAGAGGCACTGACCCTATGTAGTTCTGTTTCTCTCAGACATAGAATATTAGCTCTTCAGAATAACAGGGCCATCCCCACCCTCTCTATTGTGCCCATGGAGCACCTTGGAAACTTGTATCTACTCACTTTGGTCTTCTGGTCAAAGTTCTTGACCCAAAGGATTGTCATGGTCACTCTTCCATTATACTGAGTGAAATGATGAATTCAAGGTCGTCAGATCCCATAGTACAAGGGACTAATTATGAAGAAAGTGTTCCATTTTTGAGGCAAGGACTATAGATCCTGGTGATCTGTGGCTATTAGGAATCTATCTCCACATTTTAAGAAAGTGACTGGAAAAAGTGTCAATTCTGGAAGAGCTTCAGGAATTGTTCTTCTGATGACATTACCACTGGTGAAAGCTGGTCAGTTTAACAGGTGTCAGCATGAAGTTTTAGGTGATGCAGGAGGTGGCCAGCATAGATCCAGGAAGTGTCATGGGGCACAGGAAATGTGACCTGCACAGAGACAGGGAGACGTGACCTCCAGCCACAGCCTCTTGGTCAGCCTGAGGCTGAGCATCATGGGATCCATTCCCATCTTTCCTCACTGTGATGTCATAGTGTCACCTGGATATGACAGAAGCCATCCTGGGTGCTTAAGCCAAGGTCTGATCATGGCCTGGACCAGGATAAGAAGCCGAAAGTAGCAGGTTCAGGCTACTTGCAGCCCCAACACCCTCACCCCCTGGGTTTGTTTGTGCCAAGGTCAGGAGACATAGCCACATGTGAGGCAGGTGTGTCTGTGAAGCTCCAAGCTGCTCTGCCCACCTGCTGTCTTTCCAGCTTCACAACACCAGCCAGGGGTGGGCTCTGAGGCCCTCACCTCAGGATCCTCTTGCGTTGATCTCAGAGAGGTGGAGTTAGGGGAGCCCAGCAGTGAAAGTGCAGCCCCTGCTCATCAGGTGAGAGCAGGCCTGCTGAGAATGGGACCCTTAGGTGTTGATCACCACTGCTGGGGCACGCACACACACACACACAGACTCACACAGACACAGAAACACATACACACACCCAGACATGCACACACTCACACAGAGACACACACAGGCACAGACACAAACACACTTACATACACACATACACACACACAAATACACACACACACAGTCACACTCACACACAGAGAGACAAACACAGACATACACATACCCACAGACACATACTCACACACAGACACACACACACAGTCACACTCACACACATTCACACAGACACACACACTTACACAGGCAGACATACACATATTCATAGACACACACACACTCACATACAGACAAATACACTCACACTCATAGACACACATACTACACATACTAACACATACTCACATACACAGACACACTCACATAGACCCACAGAGACACACACACACACACACACACACACTCACTCACACACACAGAAACACACACACTCACACAAATGTACACATACACTCAAACTCACACTCACACACAGTCACACACACAGACACACACACATTCACACCCATAGACACACACAGACATACACACACTCACAGACACACACAGACACATACTCACAGATACACATACTTCACATACTGACACACAGACACCCACACACTCACACACATGCACACACACAGTTAGTCACAGCTTCCTTATAGGGCATGCCCTGTGATTTTCAGTCTGTGTCATTCTACTCTAGGGCAAGCTGAGCACCACCTCTCCTAACATCCAGAATCCAAAGTGCTCCACAATATGAGACATTGGATGGTTCCAGGGAGGTTTGGAATTGGGGATGGGATGCTCAGCTGGTTAAGTTGACTCAAAGATTCTAAAATATGAAAACCACTGAAATACGAAAGCCTCCTAGTCCCCCATATGTAAGGTAAGGGAAATCGAAAAACAGAGTTCTTGCAAAACAGTATTAGTTACCTGAGTCTTTTTAAGGGATCTCATCATCTGAACATGTCTTCCACATGGATTTAAACGTCCACAGTCAGATCTCGCCCTCTTCTGCAGGCATCAGCATGGACTTTTTCTCACTGGTTTTTCTCCAAAACCTACAAGATATTTTAAATGACTTTGTTCAAAGGACAGAACCCATGTACTCTTGGTGTCCTGCACACTGTGGCATCTGAGATGAAGTCTGAGATAAGAGCTCAGCTAAATCTGGCCTTGACTGACCAGGACTCCTCAACTCAACTTTATAAAATGAGGCTCCCTGGTCTGGTACAGTGGTGCAGACCGGTGGTGCCAGCAGCTCATGAGGCTGAGTCAGGAGAATCACGAGTTCAAAGTCAAACTCAGCAACAAAAAGGCGCTAAGCAGCTCACTGAGACCCTGTCTCTCAAAACAGGCCTGGGATGTGGCTCAGTGATCAAGTGCCCCTGAGTTCAATCCTGATACCTGTGCCCCCCAAAAAAATGTTAAGCTCCTTTCTCAGATCCTGGGGCTGCTAATCCCCTGGATCCTTGGTGAGGAGACAGGGTATGAGAAAAAAAAGGGGGAGGAGGGTGAGATCTGGGGCCCCAATGTCCCCCATGTTTGCTCTTTCTTAGTGCTACAAATGTGAGTTTTCACAACATGATGGACATGTAGGATTGTGATGGAAAAAATTGAAGAAGATTTATGAAGGTAAACAATCTTGGTAACAGTGGACACTGGGAGATATAAAGAGAGGGTTCTGCAGGTGAGTTTGGGAGACATTGCACATGGCAATTCTATATTCCAACAGAATGTGGGTATTTTTTGAACATGATCCAATTTCAATCCCCTCCACTGCCACACACATACATACACACACCCACACTCACACCCAAAACACACACACACACACACACACACACACACACACACACACACACACACCTCACAGTAGCCTGAGATTAAAGTTGGGAGAGAAATCATGAACATGGCTCATAATGGTAGCATAACCTTTCATTTCTCTCTCATTTAAGGACCCAAAGGTGCTACTGTGATGACCCAGGCTCATCCCTCCTGCCTCTCACTCATCCACCTCCTGCAGATCCACACAGAGCCTTTTACAGTCAGATGGATACATTGATTCTTGCAGAAGGAAGGAGAGTCTATGTCGCTTTTGATCTTTTGAGCTTCCGATTATCTCTGAGTCTCAAACAACTTCAGTAGCAGAGGGTCAGGGACAGATTTCATTCTGGACTTCAGGAGAGTGGAGACTGAGGAGGCTGGTATTATTGCTTTGTGCAAGCTATAAAAATTAACTATAAAAAAAGGTATAAAACCCCACAGCCCTCCCTGCTGGGTGGCCCAGCTGCCACATATGCTGCTTGTCAGGGGAGAAGCACTGCAGATTCTGTCTGTTGAAGAGAAAGATCCTGGGATCTTAGGTGCACAGAGCATAGTCAAGGACTCTGGACCATGTACCTAGCTTAGAGCTCAAGCTTTTTTTAAGACCTCATCAGAGGGGCAGGGCAGGAGCAGAAGGGAGGGTGAAGGGTCTTCTGCCAGAGCCATGACAGTGTGCTGGGGACACTCAAGATGTTATAGGAGAAACACAAAAATGATGTTTTGGGCCTTTTAGCTCCCCTAAAAGGCCCAATTTGTCTCAGGAGTTGTAGGTCTCCTTTTCATTTCTTCCAAGGCTTCTGAATGTGACAAGCTTGAGTGTAAAGTGGTTATTTTATAGTTATTTTCTTCTGTACTTACTGCAGTGATTCTGATAACCTGCTGAGGCCTACTAAATCCTAAGTGAAACTGGAAGTTCATTTTGTAAACTGAATATCATGCATGGGTTCCAGCTTTTGAACAGAGTTTTAAACATCTAGATCTAGAGATAGCAAAACCTGTATCCTATATGGACATAAATGTGAAAATAAAGAAAAGCCTATAGAAATGATGATAGTTGAAGCTGAGCTCACATGACTGAGAGGGAGGGGCTCCATATTTCAGGGTAAGGGCAGGGCCATGATACTTCATTTCATCTGCTTCAAACTGTATGCTACTAACTACACTGATCCATGAACAAGTGTTTTAATATTGTATAACAGAATTTTTTAAAAAATGAACTAAATGAACAAATTATCCTACTTTGAAAAATATACTATGCTTAAGGTTTAGACTTCAAATTTAATATATTCTATCAAGAATACAACTAAAGTTAAAACAAAGAATTTGTTAGTATAATGTAAAATAAATTTCAGAGCAGTTAGAAAACTCAATCTTTAAAATTGAAAAGAATGGTCTTATTAAATATTTGTTTAATTTTAATCAATTTCATCAATGAATAGTTTTTTAATTGATGACAGGGTCAGCATAACACTATTTAAATAAGGATTTTTGGAATTTTTTTCCCTATTGAAACATAAAAGTAAAATAAATTAAAAAAACTGAAAACTAAATGGGAAAACCTAATAAAAATTCTGATTACACTCCAAATTCTTCTGAAACATAAAAATGATATCTTGTCAAGAAAAGACTACTTGAGTTACAGCAGGAATCACTTGGACCTTTGTACTCTTTTTCCTACCGCATCCCAGAGGGAAGAGGCAAGATAGAGAACAAAGGGCCCAATTCTCTGATCCCTCCAGTGGCCTAAGAGGAACAGAGCAGCACTTACTTGTGACTTTCTACCTCATCTGTAGACTGACTGGTGGACTGCTCTCTATCACTTGACTCCAAACACAGATAGGGATAAGTGCAGGGCTCAGTTCTCAGGTTAGGGAACTTTGGACAGCAGTTGTGGGTGCCACTCTGTGTGACCACTGCATGAAGGAAAAAGAATCAGGAAACACACAGCTAACCTAGCCCTAAAGAAGCTTCCACAGGATCCTCAGTATAACGAGCTCATTTCTAAATAGCCATGGATTCTGGGGAAATTGGGAGGGGAAGCACATACTCAGGCACCAGCATGCCCAAGAAAGATCAAAGCCTTTACCCAGACAGACCCCAGATCTCAGATCATCAGTGAAGTGGTTCCACATGAGAATTCAAAGACTGGGCAGGTGAACGTTTATTTCAAAGTCTGCAGTTCAACAGAAGAAGGCAAGGCACACTAAGGAGCAGGGAAACATGAGCCATTCAAAGGAACAAAAATCTTTAGAAACCATCCCAGCAGAAAAAAGACATCAGAGTGACAGGACATCACCTTTCTAATGTCTGCCTTACAGTGGCAGCTTGGAGGCTGAGGACGCCACTGTCCATTACTATTGCCATGGAATGGGGCAGACTGTGTGACTGTCAGTTAGCATCCTGGTTGCAGAAGAAATTGTGCTGATATTGCTTTTAGAATTGTGCTGTCTCACATGGAGCACACTAGGCACAGTGACTCTATAAACTTAGATTCATTTAAATTTTACAATGAACATTTCCTTTGCACTTGGATCTTTCCCATGCTTCATCTCACAGGCCATGTGTGGCTAAAGGCTGCCACAGGGGACAGCTCAAACATAGATCTCTTCATAATAGCAGGAGATTCTGTTGGCCAGTATTGGTCTAAAAAATTCACAAGGTTTTTCATGAAACTGCAGCTCAGAATACACCTTCTAAGCCACTGGGCATAAGCGTGTCCTTACTCATCTATTATAGCTGCTGTGGTTCAGCGTCTGCTCTGGAATGGTTCTGGGATGGTAGGAATGGGGCTGCATGTACATATCTAGATCAGGAAAACAGGGTTCTAGCCACCTCTGACAATATGCCCTGCAGCCCTCAGAAGCCTTTGTAAATCCACACCTGTGGCATCTTACCTGGATCACAGTGTCCAGCCCCTACTGTCCTAGGACTATTTTATTTTCTGAATATGAAATTACCTGTTTGTCTTGTGCTCTCAAGTTTGTGTCTGCACCAGAGGAGGGATCATTTTCTGTTCTCTACAGAATCCTTCTGGTGATGATAGCAATAGAAATATCTTCATCAGGAATAGAGAAGGGACTCCAGGAAGCCTCCTTGGGACCAAACTCTGACCCTGTGAGGTGCAATAACAATAAGCAACCATTAGGTGTCAGAAGAGACCACAATTTGCAAAGAGACCCTTGCTCTTGGAAATAGTAGGTAAGTAATAGCGTGATACTGTTCCTTACCTACCGGAAAGATCTCCAGGCTTAAATAGGGGACTCTGTGTGGAGAGGAGCATGTGGAGGACTTGCCTGGGGGCTGAGGTGTGGACAAAGCTCTCTGTGTTGGTTCTCTGAGACTAAATGCCCTGCTCTGACTTTGCACCCCTATATCTAGTCACTAAGGCCACTTCTTTATTGTTAGTTAAACTGCCCCCATTCATATGTTGATGTCTCACCTCATTGTTTTTGTGTTTGCAGAAGTAGTCTATAAGAAGGGATAAAAGTTAAACAAGGTCATCCAGATGAGGCTGATCCCACAGGAACTGTATTGTTCTGAATAGACATCCAGGGAGCTCTCTGTCCATGGAGCTTTCTCCATTCCTCTAAGGCCACAAGGAGAAGCCTGTGAGGACAGGAAGGGAGCCCTAGGAAGAGAGCCTACAACAGAAGTGTCATCTGCCGCCCCTTGACTTTGGACCTTCAGGCTGCAGAAAATTAATAAGACACACCTTTATTATCTGAGCCACTAAGACCAGGGAGATGTTTCTCCCTATGACAGTCCCTGAATATTACTTCAGTATCTCAACCTTCTCTGAGCAGGAGCAGCCTCAGGACAAACCTCATGCACATGGACCTGCCGGGCTCCTCTCTCTCCTGCTCCTCTGACCTGAGGAAGGAGGACCCTCATACTCAGTCTGTGACATGTGATGTTTTTTTTCAGATGATGTTGTCCACCTGTTTTGTCTCTGATCACAGTCACAGCACATGGTGTGAACACGTGCTTGCTGTTGATACTTTAGGGTCTTCATGTTACTTCTGATTAGAGGCTAGTGAATCCTAAAATGGACCACGTCGCTAGTTTCCCTTCTTCTGTTGTAGAAGAGAGGATCTCTATCCTCTCTAGGGTCTGCCTGAGGACCAACAGGGTCCCAGTCTGGCAGAGGCACAAACCAGGCCTGGCTCCCAGCTCCTGCTGGCTCTCGCTGACATGGCCATGGTGCCTCGTGCATCTGGACTGATGCTACTCTGCCAATTGCTGTTCTGTTTTTAGGGCATGTGCCTCCTCTGTTACATGTAAGACATCAATCTCACTTCAGCGTCTGCTTCACCAGGAGGCTGCTGAGGGTCTCTGGCCATCCCAGGAGGCAGACTAGGGACAGCTCTGACAGCCCCCTTCTCCATCCCCCTCTCCATGTGGCTCTGGGCAAATGATCCATCCTGTGAATGTCCCTCATCTGTTAATTGAATACTAAAGATTCCAAGGATGACTGCAGCTGGACCAAACCATAGACCATGAGATATACACACAAATTGGAGAAAATCATAGTGCCTTTTTTATGCACCCTTGAATATCTTAGAATGAAGACATTGCATAAGATATACCTAGTCAGTTTTCATTCTTAACTGAAAGTGCTTAGGGTCACCTTATTCTCTTGAGCCTGCCCCTGCTCTAGGCCAAGCCTCTTCCTGGGCACCACTAAGGCCTATGTAAACCCATTAAAACTCCGAAGCATCTCTCAGGACCCAAGTTCATTTGCCATGAATGGATTCATCAAAAAAAAACAGGAGTCATGTCCCCAGGACTCCACAGAAGGCAGAATCCTTGCTTTGGCCATGCCAGCCACAGTCACTGACCTTCCCATGATTCTTTGCTCTCTGTCTCTCCTGAACATCCACATGCCCCAGCCTCCTAATCATTCCAATCAGAGTGGAGTTAAGCCTTCTCTCCTACTGCTTGCTTTCCAAATAACTGTCTCATTTCTAGCTATTGTGTGATGTTTTATAGAAAATACCTTGGGACACACATAGAAGTCTCACCTAAGGTTGACCCTGAGCCTGGAAGAACCAAAATCTTCAAACCAACAGAACCTTAGACCCAGGACTTTGAGTTCAGCCCCCTAAGATTAAGAGCTGGAGTGCTGACCATGAAACCAGAACACAGAAAAAAGTAATAAAAACTTTCAAAGATACAACTACATCCAATCAAGACCACCCAGGACATCATTGACTTCCCATAACCCTTAGAAGCCCACTTCACTGGCCAGAAGGAGATATAGGTGTAAGTTGTCCTCCTGTCTCTGTGTGGGTTGATCTGCAGTGAAGTCCATCCCTTTGTTACAACCCCAGGCCACGGTGTGTACATGCCTGTCTTCTCCACCTTTGGGGCAGCAAGCTCTGGCTTGATATCATACACACAGTGGGAAGATGTGCATTTGTTCCACCAGAGAAGCCTCTATCTATCCACTATGTGCAGCATTAGAAAGTCAATGAGATACAAATGACCTCAGCCCCTTCAGTCTGGGTTTTGTAAGCCCTATTTGTGTCAGCCAATTAGGGCTGTCATAACACAGGTTCAAAAAGCTGTTGCCTTAGAACAGCAGAGAATTGCTCAGGATTTTGTAGTACAGAAGGCTGGGTCTCTTTCCATGAGACAGGCCCAGGGCACTAGTGGAAGGTCTCCTGCACCAGCCAGCACTGTCTTCACTTTCTGGAGGCTACAGCTCCCCTGGCTGAGCCCCCACATCCCCACAGTGACTATGTCCCTGTTTCCATGGCCTCCCCTCTTCCATGTTAGATCTCCTGCTCTCTTATGAGAACACCCTCAGGGCCCATCTAGTTAATTCTGAATTATCTCCCCATGTGTATATCCTCCATCACATCTGCCAGGAACATTTCATATGAGGCAGGGCAGCATAGGGGAGGACCTGCACTGGTGGCCCACACTAAGAGACCTGAATGGTGAAAAACCAATTCTCCATGTACTAAAACAACTGTGTCTCCTTCCCTGCACCTTCAGCTTCTCTCCTTCATGGTCACCAGTGACCTCACTTCTCCAAGGGTCTCTGCACCCTGGAGGGGCTCACACAGGAAGATTTGCTGAATAGCCTGCCCTGTCACTATTTCCATGCAGAGGACAGACAACCAGGATGGCCCTCCACCATGGGGGAGATGTGATCTTTCAGAGGAGACTCTTGGGTTGTTTCTACCTGGACCTTGGATTGTCTTCAAGGCTGAGTGGCCCTCAGGACTCAGGGAGGGAGCAGGTGACCTCTGGCTAAAATGGGACCCACCTCATGGGTGGCACATATGTTTTGGGCCAAGTGATGTCACTACAGTTCCAAAGTATAAAAAGAATACAATGTTGGCTGTATTTTCCTTAGTTAAATTCTTGAAGTAATTTGAAATGCTTTCAGAGTTAAATAAGAATCAGATTTCTAGTCCCATGTTATCTCATCAGATGGAGGAAATTCTTAATATAGCAATATAATATCCAAAGGCTCTGGTCTGGAACTAAAAAATCCAGCACTTGTCCACTGGTCCCTCCTGAGTCCTCAGCTATCCTGGGGATGGTTGAAGATCTATGCTCCCTCTTAGTTCTTCCTTTATTCCACTCAAGGTGAAGTTCAGGGATGCACTGGACTGTCTGCTCACAGAGTCCAGTGATGAAGAAGGTCAGTGGGCCCAGTCCTCCTGGGACACATAGTTGCTAGGCTTCTGTCAGCTTGGCATCTACTTTAGAAACCAGAGCTGCCCCTCACTGTCATGGCAGCAGAGTGTATAGGGGCTTCTCTGCAGGTGTCGGGCTGGCTCTGGGTAAACTCACTCTATTTTCTGGAGAGGTGCCTGGGAGCTGGCAGCACCTTTGTCCCACTCAGTGTAGCTTCAAAGGGACCAGAGGCTCATGCATCCCCTGGCTACCTCTATAGAGCCGCAGGTGGAGAGAGCCTGCCAGTTCCCGGGAATCCTGGAGAGTAGCTCTGCCTCAGGCCATCAGGTATGCAAATGAACTCCATGGCCAGCTGTGCCTAGGGTGTTTTAACCCCTGGATTTGAGTGCCAATTCCAGAGCAGGTGGACTTATAACAGGTGCCCAGCCCCCCTGCCTTGTCCTTGGGTCCAGAGCAGCAGGTTCTGTAGACACTGCAGGATGAGCCTCCTGGTTAAGCTCCTCTGCATCCTGATGGTGGGGTTTCAGGGTAAGCACATTCTGGTGGGAGACATTAAGTTCGGAATTTAGCTGTTGGCCTAAAGATACTGTTTGTCAGTGTGCTTTGGAAATTTTTGATGTGATATGGCGAGTTGCTTTTACTACTGAGAATCCAAGGCCGAGTCTCAGGGTGACATATAGGCAGAGGCAGGGAGCTGTGAACCTGTCTTGGGCCTCTTTGAAGATGGGGGACTGTTTTTCTAACAGTCTTTTGAGAGAAGCAACTCAGAGTGCACCCTGGATGCTGTGTCTTTGCAGGCTGCAGGGGAAAGATCACCCTGACTCAATCCCCAGAGACCCTGGCAGCCTCTCAAGGTGACTTTGTCTATATCACCTGTAGAAGCAGCATGGAAGTAGGTACCTCCATGGCCTGGTACTGACAGAGACTACAGGAGGCTCCCAGGCTGCTCATTTTTGGGGCATCTTCCAGGGCTGCTGGAACCCCTTCCTGGATCTGGGCATGTGGCTCTGGTTTTGACTTCTCCCTGTCCATCCATGGAGTGGAAGCTGAAGATGCTGAGGTGTTTTACTGTCAGCAGCACTTCATCCAGCCTCTCACAGTGACTGAGCCCAAGTAGAAATGTACCCTATGTGCTCCAGTCCCTGCCCTGGTTCAGACACCTGCTCCCTGCAGGAGGCGCAGCCTGAGATGTGTGAAGAGCCCTTTCTGAAGCTCTGCAGGTTCTCAGAGCTGTGCTTTCTGATCTGCTGAAGCAGGGGCAGGGGACAGTGTGCAACTCACAGTTTACCCCAGGGGAGAGTGCTGAGGGACTTATGGCTGAAGGCTTTCATCATCAATCACTTCATAATTGAGCCCCTGACCCTCAGACTGAGTGAGTGATGGTTCATTTCTTCCTGAGAGGCTGTGGCATGGTGCTGAAACCTCTGCAGCTGTGCCTGGTTGCTGCATGCAGCTCTCCACAGCAGCTTAGCTGGCCAGGAGCCTCATGCTGGCTTCATCTACCTGCCTCACAGTTGGAGTTGTCTTTCAGCCAGGGTTTCTGGGTCCTCCTCTTAATGACAAGCCAATTGGAGGATTCAAGGGTGATGGTTTTTGTTTGTTTTATTTTGTTTTCTGTCAATGTTCCTGAGCTCTTCTGCACATCACCAGAGACAGAGCACTCCTCCCCACAAGAAATAGCTGCTCACAGTCCTTGGCTAGATCCCTGCTGTGCCAGGGCCAGGCTTTCCACAGGTGTGGTGGTGAGTGTGGCTGTGAGCTGGGTGCTTCTTCTGCAGATGGTCTCTGTATCTCCAGTGGACAGCCTCAGTTTTCACATTCCAAGCATAGAAGGTGATTGGTGCAGCAGGGTCAGCCCTGGGTTCTTGGGCAGTGCAGCCTTCATGTATTCTACAGGTCAAACAAGTCCAGAGTTTTGGGGTGCTCCAATCTCTTCAATTTTTGGTAGTTTAAAAATCCTCAATACTTTCTTTGGGTGGGGTGTATGGGGAATGGAACTCAGGGGCACTCAACCACTAAGCCATATCCCCCACCCTGTTTTGTATTTTACTTAGACACAGGGTCTCACTGAATTGCCTAGTGCCTCACTTTTACTGAGGCTGGCTTAAAACTTACAATCCTCCTGCCTCAACCCCCAGAGCAGCTGAGATCTCAGGCAAGGAAAAAATACTTGCCCTCTGTGATAGGCAACAAGAATAATTGTTATTTAAAATATTTTAGGGGCTGGGTATGTAGCTGGGTGGTAGAACACTTGCTGGCATGCAAGAAGCCCTGAGTTCAATCCCAACAGTGCAATATTTTAAATATTTCACAAAAGCAACAGTGAAGCCATCGAATTCTGAGATATTCTTTAACAGATGATTTCTTTTTCTCCTTCTTTCCCTTTTTTCCTGAAGTTTTATGGAATGGCCCCTGGGCCTGTCATGCACTAGGTAAGACTTCTGCCACTGAGCTACACCCCAGCCCTTGAGGGGAGAGTTTCAATTACTGACTCCATCTTCTTCTTTTTATTGCTCTATTCAGATTGTCTGTTTCTCTATGACTTAGTCTTGTTGGTTGGTTCTGCTTGAACTTTATCCATTTTTTTTAGGTTATTCTTTTTATTGGCAGAAAACTGTTCATTCTATTCTCTTATAATCTTTTGAATTGCTTTTACTAGATCTAAATTTTCTTTTATTTCTAATTTCATTTGAGACTCTTTTTAATTGAGTCTAGTGAAAAATTGCCAATTATATCTATTTTTTCCTAAAACCAATATTTAATTTTGCTTCTTTTCTATTGTTGTTCTCAGCTCTCCATTTTACTCTGATGTTTTTAACGTCTGTTCTTCATGGTAACACTGGGCTTAGCTGGTCCATCTGTTCCTCCTCCCCGGGTGTAAAGCCAGCTGTTTGGACATCTCTCCTTTTTCAATGAAGGCAGCTACTGCTATAAAACTTTGTCTTTGAACAGCCTTTGATCCACCCCATAGGCTCGGGTGTGTTGTTATTATTCTCATTTGTCTCAGCACAAAAACTTTTATTTCATTTCTTCTTTGGCCATTTGGTTCTTCAGGCCCATATTTTAAAATCTGCACCCATTTCTGATTTTGCCACAATTCTTCTGTACTGAGCTCTCGTTTTATGGCATTGTGTCAGGAGAAGACACTTGGTGATTTCAGTCTTTTTAAGTAGCCATGACATGTTCAGTTGTCTAACATATGCTCAAGAGAATGGTCCATGTTTAATTGAAAAGAATGTGTGTTCTGTTGCTGTTGGAAATGAAGTCTGGTAGATGTCCATTCAGTCTTTTTGTCTACAATGGTGGTTTCTCTCTATTCACTGCTGAATGTAGGAGACTCATGTGCTCTGATATTATTGTGTTGCTGTCTTCATTTCCCTGCAAATCAAATAATGTTTGCTTTCCATAATTATGTTCTCCAATGTTGGGTGCATATACACTTATATTTCCAGCTTCTTGATGAACTGGCTCTGGGGTCCTCTGTAATGACCTTTCCCTTAATTCCCTGTTCAGTTTTGTGCTGATGTCTAGTGTACCTGCTGGGACTGCAGTGGTCCTTGCTCTCTTCTGGTTTCTGAAAACTGCTTTTTGAGAACAGTAGCTACTGGAAAGTGCAGTTTAACCAAAATAATGATGATCCTCAAGAGCTCCAGTGAGTTCAAGTTGTATAAATTAGTGTAACTGAACATAATACTGTGTTACAGTTCAAAAGCCCAACCATACTGATAGATGATGTAAAATATTTGTTAACTTTTACATATATTAATAATTTTTAGTTAAGAAATATTTCAGTATTTGGAGGCAGGAGAATCAGAAGGCAGAGGGACCACAGAGTTGAACTGTGAGGACAGAAAGGGAGTGGTTTTAATGAGCATCCAAGAACTTTCTCAGGCAAAGAAAACACACTTTAATATGACAGTGCTAGCACAGAAAGGGTTAAAAATGATATATAAAACAAGAAAAAGTTAAAATCAAAATCCATTAGTCTCTCAAACAAGGGATCACACTGGCAATAAAAATGTGCTCCAATAATGTGTGTCTATTCTGGTGCAAAGCGCCCCCAAGAGTTATGCTATGGATTTACTCCAATAAATACCATTGCCCAGGGCTTCTAGTGTCTCCTCTAACCCATACGTCAACACAGAGACACTTTTTTAGTCATTTCTAGAAGATGATATTCCACAGTATTTTATGGAAAAGGATCACATGTTCATATTAAGGATTAAGACATGAGATCAAGTAGCTTCTTTTGTTTACTCTTTCTTAAAAGAAGGATGCCTCATTCTAACTACAAAATCTTACACAAATAAGAACCAGAATAATTAGGGAAGTTTTTCTCTCACAAGGCCAAGAAACTCCCCTGGGACTGGGTTTGGGTGCCAGCAGGATCTGAGCCCCTAGAACATCAGCTCTGCAGCTACCGGGCCAGGTCTTCCCAACGTGTGCTGATCTGCAAGTTTCCCCAGGGCCTATTTATGCTTCTCAAAGTCCTTGTGAACAGGCCTCTTGGTGAATCTGGGCAATAGGATTCTCAGGCAGAGCCCGTCTAACCATGGGTGACCTGGCCGCACTCTTCTGCCTTCTGCTGTTTTGGCATCCAGGAGATGGGGGGAGCACACGGGACAGCCTGAGCTGATGGAGTTCTCTCCTCCTAGTGTGAGAGTCTCCCAGGGTTGTTTTCACATCTGGCCCACAGTGCTCTGAGGTTAGGGGACCAGGAAAGCCAGGTCTACTCCAGAAAATGGAGTGAGACACATTTGACCACAGGAATGCTGTTTCTTCCTTCCCAGCTTCCAGTGGGACCCCGGGGCTGATGCAGTCACCAGACTCCCAGTCTGTTTCCAGGAGAGAGCACCTCCATCATCTGCACTGCCAATGAGAGCATCAGCAACTCTCTAACCTGGTACCAGTAGAAACCAGGCCAGGCTCCCAAGATTCTCATCTATGAAGCTGATAAGTGATGACCTTGCATCCCAGATGGCTTTGCTGGTGTACAGTCTCACACAAAATTCACGTCAAAATCAGCAGAGTAGAGGCTGAGGATGCTGCCAGCTCTGACTGCCAGCAGGACTCTGTAGTCCTTCCCACACAGTCACAGCCCCATGCACAAATCCTCCTCCTAGAGATAGTACAAGGAGGTCACATGGTGTCACCTGCTGCCCTCTGCCATGGGGCATGCTCAGAGGCACAGCATCTGGTGGAAAGTACTGGCTGGTCTCATGATAAAGGCCTGAAAGGGACTTCAGAATTCTGAAAGCAGGCTGTCCCATTACCACCACCATGAAGGACACTGACCAGAAGCCCACACTCCACAGCCTTTGGCCAGGGACTGAGATTTGGACATTGCTGGGTGTTGAAACCACACTAAGGGCTCACATGTCTAGTGACTGACCTCTAGTAATCCTGTACAGATTTGGCTTTGGAGGTTCTCAGAGATCAGCTTGCATTTTGGGTTTGCAGGAGGAGGTGGAAACTGACTCTGAGGCTCTGGCTACATAACTCCCACTCAGGCCTTTATTTAAATCCAGATGCAATTAAATCTAGAAAAGCAAACATGCTGCCAGTAAGTGAATGTAAAGTGACCAGCTGGGTGAATATGAACTTTCTGCACCACTTACCCACTATCCTATGGGTAATGCAGGTGTCCCAGCCTCTCACAGGCCCTCCTGCTTTTTCCACTCACCTACCCATCTCCACTTCCCATCAAAACAGGTCAGATCTCCTGGAACTTCCTGTCAGTGGACCTCCTGGATCTTCCTTTTGGCATGTTACTTCTTTTTATCAACAGGTTCTTGAAATTCACCTGTGTAGTGGGTGAGTTTCCAATTGGATCTTTTTCACTGAGGATAGTTCCCTATTATATATGAACATGTTGGTCATTCCTCTTGTTAATGATTTGGCTTAGTTCTGACACTTTTGGTAAATTTTTAGGGACATTCTGTCAAGATCTCTTTTAGAAGTATGTATTCACTTCTCTTGGGTATAATCTTAGGAATGGGAGTGGTGAGTTAGAGAGTTGGTTGGCACAGTTTAGCTTCAGTGAAAACTAAAATAAAATAGTGATATGTTTTCTAAAATAGTGAGCATGTTTGAAATCTCCCAAACTGCACCATGCTCAAAAGTTCAGCATTTTCCCAATAATATTTGCTAGTGTTAGACTTTGTGAATTGTGTCCATATTGGTAGATCTTGAAATCGTATTGTGGTTAACATATATATATATATTTTGATGAGGAATGATATTGAGTAATTTTGCAGATGTGTTTTCTTTAGCCATTTAAGTATTTTTTTAGAATGGTTAGTGATGAAATCAAAACATAAGACATTTATGCTTTTCTCCATTTTCAGTAGTTATTTTTACATCTTGAAAATTATGTTTTGTCAGTGTATAATCCAGGATTCTCCAGAGAAATAGAATACATGTGCATGCACACATACACACACACACACACACACACACACACACACACGAGCATACACATAGACATTCATGTACATATAAGAATATATATCTCAATCTATCAATCATCTATCTATATAGTTTAGAATGTTACATTGGGTCACATCACGTAGGCTGAAATTTTCCCCAGTGGCTGTTTTCAAGTAGCAAAACCATGGAAACAGGTAGTTTCTTGATTCAAGAATCTGGAAGTCTCAGAAGGAGAAAATACAATATGCTCCCATGTTTGAGTCCTTAGGTCCGAAGGCCCCCAAGGGTGCTTTGGTGGTGGGTTAAGTTCACATTCAAAAGCAGAGAATCTTGAAGTTTGATGCCTGCAGCAAACAGTGGTCATTTGGAGTGGTGCACATGGTAAGGAGGGGAGATGGAAAGAGATAAGTGAGATCTTCTCCTACTTTTGTTTTTTCATTCAGGCTGTGTTTTCTCTACTTACTTTCCTGAACCACCTGCCAATCATTTCTTGGAACACCTTCATGCTTGGAACACACATCCGGAAGTGTGCTTTACCTATGCATTAATCATTCTTCAATCCATTCAGGTGACACATTTTTTGACAAACACAATTAGTAAGTAATATGCACTGGGATATCTTCTCCAAGTCCATCGCTTGGTAATTGGGTTTCTATGTTTCAATTTTAAAATATTTTATTGACAAGCAAAGTCAAACCTTTGTATTCAGGGTTTCTGCATAATTGGATTCAATCAATCATAGATTAAATATAGAACTGAATTTATACCAATATTTTCTTGATATTAGCCTCTAAACAATATAGTGGAACCATTATTTATATAAAGAGATGATTTAAAGTGTATGGCATATGAAATTATCTACATCAGAATAATTAGTCCATCAGCTTTAAATTCACCTTCCAGTCTCAAGACATGTATAAAATGTGGACTTCTTTGCCAGAGAGAAACACAAGTCACCTCTATTCCTTTTCCAATAGTCTACTTTCTCTGAATACTCATAAGCCCAGCCTTTATAGTCCACAGTACTATCAGCATTCTGGTCTTTTGAGCTTTCAGCAGAATCACACAGTAAACTTTGCTCACAACAATCTAACGTTTTTTCCAACTTACATCTCTAAAATTTTCAAATTTATGCCCACAAGTTCTACATATTTTCAAAGAATCTGAAACACTTGACCAGGTTAGTCACAAAAATGACCCCCATTGTTGGTACCAATTTTTTTCAACCTAAAAATTTTATTGCTGTGACCAAAACACCAGACAAGACAACATAGAAGAGGACACGTTTATTTTGACTTGTGGATTCAGAGGATTCAGTCCATAGATTGCTGACTCCATGGGGCTGGGCCAAATTTGGGGCAGAACATATTGTTGTAATGGTGTGGAGGAGGACAACATCTCAGGAAATGGCAACAAGGAGCAGGGGGAGCACCTCTAACCAGGGAAAAAAACACAACGTCAAAAGTTACATCTTCAGAGACCTGCTTCCTCCAGCCACACCTTACCTACCTACAGTTACCACCATTTAATCCACACACATGGGTTTATCCACTGACTAGGCTAAGGCTCTCCTAACCTCACAATTTTACCTCTAAACTTTCTTTCATTATCTCACATATGTGCTTTTGGGGGACACTTCATATTTAAATTGTAACAATGAAATTGAGCACCTTCAAGTATGTGTTGATTACTTGCACATCTTCTTTGAAAAATGTTTGCTGAGGTCATTGGTCCATTTTTATTTATTTATTTATTTATTGATTGATTGATTTTTGCTGTTGAGTTGTGTGAACATCTTATATATCTTGGATATTAACTCAATTGGGTTTATTTTGTTTGCAAGTATCATCTCTCATTCTCTAAATTTCCTCTTCCTCTTATTATCTCTTTTGCTGTACAGAAGTTTTTAGTCCCCTTGTCAATAATTGCTATTGTTTCCTGTGCTTTTGTTGTAATATCTGGGAAGTCACTGATACACCAATGTCAAAGATCTTTCCTTATATGTTTTCTTTTAGGTTATACAGTTTCAAATCTTATATTTACATCTTTAGTCCAATTGAGTTCAATTCTGTATGTAGTGTTGCTCTAGGCTCCAGATTCATTCTTTGCTTGTGTGTGTGAGTGTGCATTTTTCCTAACACTATTTATTTATCAGACTTCTTTTCCCTATGTGTGTTCTCAGTGCTTTTATAAAGACTGATGTCTGGGCTTATTTCTGGGTTCTCAGTTTAGTGCCACGGGTCTATGTATCAGGCTGATTTCCCAGCACATTGGATTTTCATTCCTCCACTATTACGGTACAGTTTGAAATCAGGAAGAGGGATCTGGAAAGACATTGCTTCCAGATTCTTCTTCTTTCTTGAGATTGCTTTGGCTCTTTAGGGTCGGTTGTGACTCCACACAACATTAAAAATACCTTTGGGCTTTGTATAAGAATTGCATTGAATCTCTATATCACATGGTGTAGTTTGGGCATCTTTCAATTCACCAACAAGGGATAGACAATTATTATTATTTTCTAATTTTTTTGTAGATGAACACACTATCTTTCTTTATTTGTTTATATGGTGCTAAGGATTGAACCCAGTGCCTCACACGTGTGAGGGAGGTGCTCTGCCACTGAGCTTCAGTTATTTTTGTCTTTGATAATTTCTTTAATGAGTTGTAATTAAGTCTAATGTATCAATGTTCTCCTGTGATGGTTCTATACACATGTTTTATGTTTAAAACATTACCTGCTTTAGGCTGGACATCATCCTCAGCTTTCCCTAGAAGCTGCATTAATTTAGATTTTACCTGTGGACTGTGGTCCTCTGTTAATTTACAGTTTTATTGACAGAATATGTGTGAGAATGTTTTTCTAAAGTCCATTTAATTTTATTTTCATATCCAACTTCTCTTTGCAGATTTTTGGAAAAAGTGAAAATCAATTTTTATATCACTGTTTACTACTTTGTTAGAAATCAGGTGACACTGTACATATGGGTCCTTATGGACTCTCAGGGTTTTGTTGTTGTTGTTGTTGTTTTTGTTGTTGTTGTTTGTATATCAATTGTAATTGTCCCTAGAGTGCACTCTTATTGAAGATTTATAAGCCTGTCCTTTCTTTCTTTCTTTTTTTTTCTGCTGTGCTGGGGAACAAACCCAGGCACTCTATATTCTAGGCAAATATTCTTAAATGTTCTATCACTGAGCTATATTCCTAATAATAGGTTTCAAAATAGGAGATTATTAACATTTTTCTCCTTTAAATTTTCTGTGGTCACACCAGGTACTTTAAATTTCCTTATAAATTCTATCATAGGTTCATCAATTTCAGTGAGTCATTTGTACATTTTGATTTGAATGGAGTGTGTATGTGTGTTTGTGTGTGTGTGTCTAAATTTTGGGTTAAATGCAACCTTAATATCATCAAGTTTTCTAGTTTATGAACATGATAAAGTCTAAAGTCTTTATTTATACAAATCTTCTTTAATGCACAACACCTACTGTATGTACTGACAATGAGTCCAGAGACATTGCAAAATTACTACATGTAGAAATTTTAAGTTAGATCTTTAAGAATATGTACAAATTTTGTTATTATTATATAAATATTTTTTCTTTCATTCAAAATGTGTGTCTTTTATATCTTTGTGTGTCTTGGTGAATTTGGTATGACCTCCAGTGTAATGAAAGTGAAAAAATGGACCCTTTAAAGATAAATTTAAAAAATAAATATTGAATATTGACTCACTGATCACGATGTTAGTTGACACTTTATCAGGAGTGTAAACAGAGCCTTCCACAATTGTTAAGGGGAGCACCTGAGAGTCTGTTGATGGGTTTGTTGTGCTTCCCCATAACTCTGTAAACTTTCTGGGTTAGGAGAGACTTAGCCTAGTCAGTGGTTAAACTCATGCATGTGTATCGAACGGTGGCACCTGTAGGTAGGTCAGGTGTGCAGCTTATAAACCAACAACATCTTCCTTGTAGTTGTGGCTTCAATCTACAAAGTTCAGGCCTTTCAACAGCATCTAACACAGAAATCGTGGGGCTCTAGATTCTGTTGTTGTGGTCTCCATGGTGAAAATGCTCATTATCATCCTAAGAAGACTAATTCAGCAGGAACCTACTGCTCCTATTTCAGGGTTTCTAGATCAAGTTCCTGGGATTGTATATAAATAAAATGAAACTTATTTGGATGTAGTTCATTGCTGGCCTAGCATGTGGGAGACTCTGTAAAGATCACCAGAACAGACAAAGTAACAAAATCAACCTTAAAATCACACATTTAACCAAAAGTCAAGATATATCTTTGTGCAGACACACACTCATACTAGAGATGCAGAGTAAACACAGACATACTCACATAATTTATCTTCTAAATATTTTATATGTGACATATAATATTCCTTTCATTCATTTCTAAGCAAATTTGACTGTGGCTGAGATGAAGCTCTTGTGGGTCTTTGCTGGCACTCCTCTAAGGTCCAGCAGGGTCTTTGCCTAGGACATTGAGCTCAGCATAGAGTGTAGCCACCCCACAGGGCCAGGCCCAGCACTGACTCCTGGTTTCTGAACCTCCCTGGCAATGGCCTCTCAGCTTGCCTCAGCCCAGGATGTGGAGCACCTTCCTTTGCTAGACCTGTTGCCCACAGCCTGAGGGCAGGGCCTCTGCTTTCCCAGGTCCTCAGTCCCACTGCCCAAAAGAGCTGCACCCTCATAGCCCAGGGCCAGAACCTGCAGCTCTGGGACGGCCCCACCTGAGCTCAGCCTGGCTGAGCCCCTGCCCAGCCTCTCCCATCTACAGCTATGGGACAGGTTACATGGGCAATGACCACACAGACTCCATTTTACCCTGAGACTCTACCTCCTGTAAGAAGTGCTTCTCCCATGGGAACCCTGGCCTCTGTGCCCATCCACAGGGGCTGGCACAGCAGTTTGGCAGCACAAAATGGTGATTCTCATACAATATAAAGTTATTCTCTCTGTGTTTCTCATGTTTCCTGGGCCATGTGTCCTGTCAGAGAATGCTCGTCTAGATGTTGGTGACCATTCTTTAACCTGTGCTCAACTAGAGTGATTTTGACCCACTTCTCTTCTGTTTATGATTTTAGATCCTTTTATGTTTGTTTGTGGTTGTGAACCAGCATCAGCCACGTGTGATTAATGTTCTGCCATTCTTTACTTATGGTATAAAAAGTGGACTCAAACCCTGGAGCGGGTCCAAGGGTATAGACTTGTGTCTTCCCCTTTGCCCCCAGCTCATGAAAACATGTCCTGTCTCCTGCTTTCATATCAATGGATTGATTTATTGTGATCTCACCATGACACTACTACATAAGAAAGTCCTTCCTTCATCTAAAGCTCACTACACATTTAAACAATTGCCCACCTGCAGGTTGTCACCTTGCTAAGGAGAAACTTGACCTGAATGTACTTTTCCCAACCCCACAGTAAATATTTCATTGTAGTCTCTTTTCCCTAAGGCACTTAGCACAATCACAAGGGTATTTAAAATAAGGTGAAGCTTTTAAATCTTCCCACTTTTTCTTTAATTTACTGATCACCAGCTCTGTCCTGTTGTTTGGGGTAGGAACAGGTGAGCCCTCCCAGACTAGGGCAGGATGAAGTATCACGGGACAACTGATCATTCCAGAAATGATGGGTAAGTGAGGAAGAGAAGGGCTGGGGCTCTCACTTAGAGGTAGAGAACTGTGCAACATGCACCAGGCCTTGGTTCAGTCATCAGCATCAAAGGGGGAAACTAAAGGGAAAAAAAGAAAGAAAAGAAAAAAAAAAGATTGTGGACAGTTATTGAGAATACTTTTTGATAAGTCTAAAGAAGAACAACAGTGAGACATTTTACTTGCTTTATTTCTGGAAAAGTTACAAGAGGACCTGATGGAGGACATAATGTTTAAAGACACTGCTGCCCTCTTGAGGTCATGAGGCATTACTAGGACTTATAAACACGTATGGTAATACTGGTAAAGCAGAATTATGTACAGAATCTGGATCTTTACTGTGTTTACTAAGATGCTGACCATGCCCTAATTCTCCAAACTTTAATCTCTAAAGTTTGTAAAATCTCTATTGTTTATAAAATTATTCTTACTTCTCCTAAAAGATAGTTAAGTTGAAGAGTCTGCTGGCCTAAGACATGCTGGTCTGGAGAAGATGGGCATCATGATGGGTGTGAGTGTGCTCTTTGGGACTCTGGGGCAGGAAGGCTTGGGTCCTAGTGTGGGTCCCCCGCCTCTTACCCATGCTGTGCCAATGTTCAGAAACCCCAAATACCTCTGTGAGTTTTTACATCTTTCCCTCACACTTCCTTATTTCTGTTTTTACTTCCAAAGCATAAACTATCCCCTTGATTCTGTAATGCTTCTTTGTCCTCCTCCAAGGTTCAACAACAGAGAACTGTGCTTAAGACACAAGGACAGCCTGTCCTGCACCAGAAAATGACTACAAATCACCACTCACAGCTCAGGGGGCTGAATCTGTTCTGTGGCTCCAGGGAACCATGTCCCCCCACAAAGAAATTCTGAGCTGCCCTGGTCTGAACTGGAACACCTTGAAACACTGAGCCTGTGTTGATTGACCAGTAGGAGCCTGCTCTGCATCTGTGCCCAATCTGCCCAGCCCTGCTGATTTTCATGTGCCCACAGCACAGCTCACTGCCATGAAAACTATTTTTTTAGGGGAAAAGTTTATTTTTTTTTAATTTTTATTGTTGGTTGTTCAAAACATTACATAGTTCTTGACATATCATATTTCACACTTTGATTCAAGTGGGTTATAAACTCCCATTTTGACCCCGTATACAGATTGCAGCATCACATTGGTTACAAATCCACTGTTTTACATATTGCTTTACTAGTGTCTGTTGTATTCTGCTGCCTTTCCTATTCTCTACTATCCCCCATGCCCTCCCCTCCAATCTTCTCTTTCTACCCTATCTACTGTAATTCATTTCTCCCCCTTGTTTTTCCCCCTTTCCCCTCACTTCCTCTTGTATGTAATTTTGTATAACCATGAGGGTCTCCTTCCATTTCCATGCAATTTCCCTTCCCTCTCCCTTTCCCTTCCACCTCTCATCCCTGTTTAATGTTAATCTTCTTCTCATGCTCTTCCTCCCAACTGTTCTTAGTTACTCTCCTTATATCAAAGAAGACATTTGGCATTTGTTATTTAGGGATTGGCTAGCTTCACTTAGCATAATCTGCTCTAATGCCATCCATATCCCTGCAAATTCTATGATTTTGTCATTTTTTTATTCAGAGTAATACTCCATTGAGTATAAATGTCACATTTTTTTTTATCCATTCTCTATTGAAGGGCATCTAGGTTGGTTCCACAGTCTTGCTATTGTGAATTGTGCTGCTATGAACATCGACGTAGCAGTGTCCCTGTAGTATGCTCTTTTTAGGTCTTTAGGGAATAGACCGAGAAGGGGAATAGCTGCGTGGTTCCATTCCCAGCTTTCGAAGAAATCTCCATACTGCTTTCCAAATTGGCTGCACCAATTTGCAGTCCCACCAGCAATGTACAAGTGTACCCTTTACCCCACATCCTTGCCAGCATTCGTTGTTGTTTGACTTCAGAATGGCTGCCAATCTTACTGGAGTGAGATGGTATTTAGGGTGGTTTTGATTTGCATTTCTCTGACTGCTAGAGATGGTGAGCATTTTTTCATGTACTTGTTGATTGGTTGTATGTCCTGCTCTGAGAAGCGTCTGTTCAGGTCCTTGGCCCATTTGTTTATTGGGTTATTAGTTTTCTTATTGTTTAATTTTTTGAGTTCTTTGTATGCTCCGGATATTAGGGCTCTATCTGAAGTGTGAGGAGTAAAGATTTGTTCCCAGGATGTAGGCTCCCTATTTACCTCTCTTATTGTTTCTTTTGCTGAGAAAAAACTTTTTAGTTAGTGTAAGTCCCATTTTTTTATTCTAGTTATTAACTCTTTTGCTACAGGTGTTCTATTGAGGAATTTGGAGCCTGACTCCACAGTACGTAGATCGTAGCCAACTTTTTCTTCTATCAGACACAGTGTCTCTGATTTTATATCAAGCTCTTTGATCCATTTTGATTTAACTTTTGTGCATGGTGAGAGAAAGGGATTCAGTTTCATTTTGTTGCATATGGATTTCCAGTTTTCCAAGCACCGTTTGTTGAAGATGCTATCCTTTCTCCATTTCATGTTTTTAGCCCCTTTATCTAATATAAGATAGTTGTTGTTTTGTGGATTGGTTTCTGTGTCCTCTATTCTGTACCATTGGTCCACCCGCCTGTTTTGATACCAGTACCATGCTGTTTTCGTTACTATTGCTCTGTAGTATAGTTTGAGATCTGGTATCGCTATACCTCCTGATTCACACTTCCTCCTTAGAGTTGTTTTTGCTATTCTGGGTCTTTTATTTTTCCATATGAATTTCATGATTGCTATATCTATTTCTACAAGAAATGCCATTGGGATTTTGATTGGCATTGCATTAAACCTATAGAGAACTTTTGGTAATATCGCCATTTTGATGATGTTATCAAAATGCCTATCCATGAACAGGGTATATTTTTCCATCTTCTAAGATCTTCTTCTATTTCTCTCTTTAGGGTTCTGTAGTTTTCATTGTATAAGTCTTTCACCTCTTTTGTTAGGTTGATTCCCAAGTATTTTATATTTTTTTTTTGACGATATTGTGAATAAAGTGGTTGTCCTCATTTCCATTTCAGAGGATTTTTTGCTGATATACAGGAATGCCTTTGATTTATGTGTGTTGATATTATATCCTGCCACTTTGCTGAATTCATTTATTAGCTCTAATAGTTTCTTTGTAGACCCTTTTGGGTCCGCTAGGTATAGAATCATGTCAACTGCAAATAGTGACAGTTTAAATTATTCTTTTCCTATTTTTATGCCTTTAATATCTTTCATCTGTCTAATTGCTCTTGCCAGTATTTTGAGAACTATGTTGAACAGAAGTGCTGAGACAGGGCATCCCTGTCTTGTTCCATATTTGAAAGGGAATGCCTTCAATTTTTCTCCATTGAGAATGATGGTAGCCTGAGGCTTAGCACAGATCACTTTTACAATATTGAAGTATCTTCCTTTTATCCCTAGTTTTTCTAAAATTTTGAACATAAAGGGATGCTGTACTTTGTTGAATGCTTTTTCTGAATCTATCAAGATGATCATATAGTTCTTATCTTTAAGTCTATTGATGTGGTGAATAACATTTATTGAGTTCTGTATATTCAACCACCCTTGCATCCCAGGGATGAATCCTACTTGATCATGGTACACAATTTTTTTGATATGTTTTTGAATCGGATTCACCAGAATTTTATTGAGGATTTTTGCATCTAGGTTCATTAGAGATATTGGTCTGTAGTTTTCTTTCTTTGAAGTGTCTTTGTCTGGTTTAGGAATCAGGGTGATGTTGGCCTCAAAGAATGAATTTGGAAGTTCTCCCTCTTTTTCTATTTCCTGAAAGAGCTTGAAAAGTATTGGTATTAGTTTCTCTTTAAAGGTTTTGTAAAACTCTGCTGTATACCCATCCAGTCCTGGGCTTTTCTTAGTTGGTAGTCTTTTGATGGTTTCTTCTATTTCCTCAATTGATATTGTCTGTTTAGGTTGTCTATATCCTTCTGACTCAATCTGGGCAGATCATATAACTTAAAAAATTTATTGATGCCTTCACTATCTTCTATTTTATTGGAGTATAAGGATTCAAAATAATTTCTGATTATCTTCTGTATTTCTGAAGTGTCTGTTGTGATATTGCCTTTTTCATCCCGTATGCTAGTAATTTGTGCTCTCTCTCTTCTTCTCTTCATTAGCAAGGCTAAGGGTCTATTTTATTTATTTTTTCAAAGAACCAACTTTTAGTTTTGTCAATTTTTTCAATTGTTTCTTTTGTTTTGATTTCATTAATTTCAGCTCTGATTTTAATTATTTCTTGCTTTCTACTTCTTTTGCTGTTGTTTTGCTCTTCTTTTTCTAGGATTTTGAGATGAAGTATGAGATTATTTATTTGTTGTTTTTTTTTCTTTTTTTAAGGAATGAACTCCAAGCAATGAATTTTCCTCTTAGAACTGCCTTCATTGTGTCCCATAGATTCTGATATGTTATGTCATTGTTTTCATTTATCTCTAAGAATTTTTTAATTTCCTCCTTGATGTCTTCTATAACTCATTGATCATTCAGTAACCTATTGTTCATTCTCCAAGTGATGCATGATTTTTTTTTCCTTCTTTTATCATTGATTTTAAGTTTCATTCCATTATGATCAGATAAGATGCATGGTATTATCTCTACTCTTTTATACTGGCTAAGAGTTGCCCTGTGACATAATATATGAAGTATTTTTGAGAAGGATTTATGTGCTACTGAGAAAAAATAGTGTAACTGCTTGATGTTGGGTGGTATATTCTATATATGTCTATAAAGTCTAGGTTATTAATTGTGTTATTGAGTTCTATAGTTTCCTTATTCAATTTTTGTTTGGAAGATCTGGCCACTGGTGAGAGAGGTGTGTTGAACTCTCCAATGATTATTGTATGGTTGTCTATTAGACTCTTGAACTTGAGAAGATTTTGTCTGATGAATATAGCTGCACCATTGTTTGGGGCATATATATTTATGATTGTTATGTCTTGTTGGTGTATGGTTCCCTTGAGCAGTATGTAGTGTCTTTCTTTATCCCTTTTGATTAACTTTGGCTTTAAATCTATTTTATTTGATATGAGTATGGACACTCCTGCTTGTTTCCGAAGTACATATGAGTGATATGATTTTTCCTAACCTTTCACCTTCAGTCTATGTATGTCTTTTTCTATCAAATGCGTCTCCTGTAGGCAGCATATTGTTGGGCATTGTTTTGTGACCCATTCTACTAGCCTGAGTCTCTTAATTGGTTAGTTTAAGGCATTAACATTTAGGGTTATTATTGAGATATGGGTTGTTCTTCCAGCCATATTTGTTTATTTATGTTACTGAACATGGTTTGTTTTTCATCTTTGATTATTTTTCCCCCTCTACTGTTCTACCTCCCACTGTTGGTTTTCATTGTTATTTTCCTTTTCCTCCTCCTGTAATGTTTTGCCGAGAATGTTTTGAAGAGATGGTTTTCTAGCTGCAAATTCTTTTAACGTTTTTTTATCATGGAAGGTTTTAATTTCATCTTCCATCCTGAAGCTTAATTTTGCTGGATACACAATTCTTGGTTGGAACACATTTTCTTTCAGTGTTTGAAATATGTTATTCCAGAATCTTCTAGCTTTCAGAGTCTGTGTTGAAAGATCAGCTGTTATCCTGATTGGTTTACCCCTAAATGTAATCTGCTTCCTTTCTCTTGTAGCTTTTAAAATTCTCTCCTTATTCTGTATGTTGGGCATCTTCATTATAATGTGTCTAGGTGTGGATCTCTTATTATTGTGCACATTCGGCATCATGTAGGCTTTTAGGATTTGGGATTCTGTCTCATTCTTCAAGTCTGGGAAGTTTTCTCATATTATTTTATTGAATAGATTGCTCATTCCTTTGGTTTGAATCTCTATACCCTCCTGTATCCCAATGACTCCTAAGTTTGGTCTTTTTATGTTATCCCATATTTCTTGGATGTTCTGCTCATTGTTTCTTAACACTCTTGCTGAGCTGTCTATGTTCTTTTCAAGTTGAAATACTTTGCCTTCATTGTCTAATGTTCTATCTTCTAAGTGTTCTACTCTGCTGGTAGTATTCTCAGTTGAGTTTTTAAGTTGGTTTATTGCTTCCTGCATTTCTAGGACTTCTGTTTGTTTGTTTTTTATAAACTCTATCACCCTGTATAGTTGATCTTTTGCTTTTTGGGTTTGTTTATGTAACTCATTTTCTAAGTGATCTTTCATTGTCTGATTTTGCTGTCTAATGTCTTCCTTTAGACTCCAGATCATCTGAAGCATGTATATCCTGAATTCTTTATCTGACATTCCATCTGCTGCAGATATTACCTCTTCTAATGTTGAGTTAACCTGCATTGCTTGTGGTCCTTTCTTTCCTTGTCTTTTCATACTGCTCGCCTTTCTTTCTGCTTGGTGAAACTGTTGTGTTATTGACTTTTCCCCCTGTATATGTATATTATTCTTGTATAGTTGCAAAGTCTCCCTTGAAGGCATGGGCGGCGGCTCTGCCCCTTCTCCAATTGGGACAATGTGCCTACCCCACCAGCAAGTCGCTGGGCCTGATCTGTCTGTCAGTTGCAGGTCTGTCTACCTTGCAGGCGCGGGGGGCGGCTCTGCCCCTCTGCGGGTTTCTGGGCCTGTTCTGCCAGTGGGTTGCAGGTCTGCCTACCTTGCAGGTGCTGAGGTGGCTTTTCCCCTCCGCAGGCCACTGGGCCTGTTCTGTTGGTGGTCGCAGGTCTGCCTACCTAGCAGGCAAGGGCAGCAGCTCTGTTTCTCCCCCAACCGGGGCTATGTATCTACCACGCTGTCGAGCTTCTGGGCCTGTTCTGCCAGTGAGTCGCAGGTCCGCCTACCTAGCAGGCGCTGGGGTGGCTTTTCCCCTGCCCTGTTTGCTGGGCCTGTTTTGCAGGTGAGTCGCAGGTCCACCTACCTTGCAGGCACTGGGGTGGCTCTTTCCCTATGAAGGCTGCTGGGCCTGTTCTGCTGGTGAGTCACAGGTCCGCCTACATAGCAGGCACTGGGGAGGCTTTTCCTCTGTGCTGTTTGCTGGGCCTGTTCTGCCGGTGAGTCGCAGGTCCACCTACTTAGCAGACGCTAGGGCAGGTCTTTTGAAAACTTCTTAAGAGGCTGCTCCCATCTTGTGCAGGAGTCAGTCCCAATCAGGACACAGCATGGCAATGAGGACCTCTGCTCAGCTCCTGGGATCATGCTACTCTTCCTCCCAGGTAAGGAGAAACAGTACTGGGGATTTACTAATTACAGTGTTGTCAGTGCTGCCTGGCTACTCAGGAAAGTTTTCTTGCAACATTACTACTTACAAGGATTTTTTTTTTTGTTTTCATTGTGACATCACAAGGACCCAGTCTCCATCATCCTTGTCTGTGTCTCATAGAGAGAGTAACCATCACCAGCAGGGCCAGTAAGGGCATTAGCAATGGTTTACACTGGTATCAGCAGAAACCAGGACAAGCTCCTAAGCTCCTCATTTATGGTACAAACACTTTGCAATCTGGGGTCCCCTCGAGGTTCATTGGCAGTTTATCTGGGACAGATTTTACTCTCACCATCAGCAGCCTGGAGCCTGAAGATGCTGCCACTTATTACTGTCAACAGAGTTGGGATTACCCTCCCACAGTGACACAGGCCATGACAAAAACCTCCCAGAAAGCAGAAATGTGAAGCTGGGCTGCCCCAGCTGCTCCTCCTGCTGCCTCCACCTGCTGAGGACACTGCTTAGAGGCACAAGGATATAAAGAGCACTAGGGGTTTGGTAAAAGGGCTCAGGAAGCTCCCATCAACCCTCATTCTCTTTCATTCAGAGGAGGGACATTTACTTGGTGCTCATGGTTTCAATGTTCAGTCCATGGTCGGCCACTCCACTGCCCTGGGCCTGAGGTAGACCAGGGCATCTTGGCTGCTCCAGGCACTGTGTTTTTTCTGAGTTATTTTTGGATTTGGGGTGTGTCTGCCTTGACCTTGTCTAATGCTTATACTGGACTATGTCCCTCCATGGCCTGAGTCAGGGATTCCCTGGGAGACTGGAGATAGCACTGGGGAAATCCAGGGGTCACCTCTTTCTGTGCCTTTGAAAAGAGCAGGGGCCACTTCAGTGTCATTGACAGCTTCCTTTGATTGAATGTCACACCCAAGAGTAAAACAAACAAAAGTCTACAGACAAAATTGTTAAAAAAAATGAATAAATAAACTGAGATTGGGTCATTCAAAATGTCTCTGATTGGAAATAATGACATTCCAAGTGGATACAAATCAGCTGGTCTCTGCTCAGCAGGAGGCTCTCAGTCACCCACATGGCCCAACACAAAGACCCATTAGCCACCCTCCCAGCCTTTCCAGTGAGGTTCCTGCAGGTGCCATCAGCCAGGGCTCACATGGCTTCTGAAGTTTCTGAGCATCCAGCCACCAGGTGGAATGACCACTGATGGGCCCTTATCTACCCCCTGTGGGTATCAGGTCAAGGACTGTGGAGGCTTATTTGGGATCACACACTGTACTGTGGGGAGTATAGATGCTCCCTTCCTAGGCCTCAGAGACTGAATTTAGTGCAGTTTGTAATTAAGCATTTGAATCTTCCTGTCATCAACAGGTTGAGCCTTCATAAAATACAGGAAACACCTGAAATAGAGAGATATGGAGGCCCCCCTCTCTCCACCATCCCTGCAGGCCCACCCTGGCCCTATGAGGCATTTTAATGTAAGCTCAGATCTGAACTGAGTACTTGAGACCATTTCTATCTACAAACATCACTCTGTCTTCCTGATGTGTCCGAAAGACCCTGCAGATGACCAAGGAAAAAAAAATGGTCATTGTTTATTGACCCAAAACTCTGGAGCCTCTAGTTTCTCTAATATTTGGAAAAAAAAGAAAAAAATATAATATGAAGTGGATCACATGCCTCTCCAGAGACTCTTGGAAAAATCACCACATGCTGCAACATGCTCCAGATGTGGTCAGTGGCCAGGCTTCATCCCACCTGGAAACCAGTCCACTCACCCTGAAAACCAAGGACATTTTGGAATTAAAGTTCAGGGAGGGAAGGCATAGATTGTTCACAGTGAGATGACAAACATTGTGGATAAAATGGTGAAATGACACAGATAGAAACAATCTTCAGGATAAGTGGGCATTCCTGGGGATACACTTGCTGCTGTGCATTAAGAGGAGTTCACAGACAGAAGCTTCACAGTCATTAAGATTGAATGCCCTCAGGATTGGTTGTTGTTGTTATTATTAGTAGTAGTAGTATTATTAGTGTTATTAAGTGATTTCACCTAACACTCAAGAGTATGGAGCAGATTTTTTTTTTGCTTTGGCCTATGTTAACTGGTTAATTTCCATATCTCCAACTCCCCTGCATTCTTCACTCCTCCTAATTAGAAATACAATATTTGGAATATTTTATTTATTACAAAGCCCTGATGTTAACTTGAAATGTTCAACCAAGTTGTCCTTGAACCACAGAGAAACTGCACAGCTTAACCCCAAACACCATGAGTTTCTGATCCCTCCATTTTTGCCTAGAGAGTGTTGAGCAGTAAAATATTGTGTGGCTTCGGGTTCCAGAAATGGTGGCGAAATTCCAATTCCTACACTGCTAACATGTAGCTGTAAACTGTGTCTCATTTTCTATAGAAACCAAAGTTAAGAAGAGTGCCTGAAATCCACTTAGAACTAATTATCTAAGGAAAGAAAAAAGCATAACAGCAAAGCATATTTCACAATATGCAAGAAAGCACCTGTTGCTCTAGCAATGACTGTAGACAAGAAACTCCTCAGGGCATTCCTCTGCATGTTGCCACTGGCGGGGGGGCAGCACACAGTAGTGAAGGCAGAGAGAGGACACAGGTCCCTGGAAATCATGTCCAGTGGACTCTGATCCTGGGGTGGATTGTCACTAGCACCTCATGACTCCTTTTCTTTAATCCCCTAGGTTTGTTTACATGGCCTGGAGGATGCAGGTGGATAAGAAAGTGGACATAACAAAGATTTCACCCAGGAATGATGCTTTAGGAGTCCAGGTGTGTGGACTTTTCTGGGGAAAATATTGCCAGAAGCCCTGGTGGGTGTGGGCATCTGCCTTCTGCCTGTTGGCTGGGAGGGATGGAGCTCCCAGAGAGAGCCCTGGTCACGGTATCTGCATCTGAAGGTCTCTGGGGCTGTTTCAAGGTGTTAGTAGCAGTGAGTCTGACAACCATGTCACCTCAATGAAGCAACCAGGGAACTGGGATGCCACTGTCCATCACTCTTATGGTGGCACAGGGCAGAGCATATGCTTATAAACCAGCACACTGGGGGTCTCGGTGACATTCTTGACTGTTACTTTGGAACTATGCTGGCCTATGTGGTAAACACTGGCCTTGAGTGACTACAAATTTAAAAGGAAATTAAAGTTTAAATTGAATATTTTAGATGCACTTGCTGTGTCTCAAGTGGTCATATACACTGGTGACTGGTGGCCCATGTTGGTCTGAAAGGTTGGTTTGACCATCTTTGATGTTGTAGATAAGAGCACAAACTTCCCAGCAGTTGGTCACAAGCCTGTGTAACCTCTGAGCCTTCTTAGTAGGCAGAGGTGGTATGCTCTTGAGTTGTCCCAGGGATCTTTCTGAGAGGGCAGGAACAAGGCTGCACTGACAGGGAGGCCAGGAGGCCTGGGATCCCCTACTCTGACTCCACACTTGCATACCCAGGAGTCTCTCTGAAGACACATCCTTGGCCTCTCACATGCACACAGAGTCCATCACTTAACCCTCTTCTCAATTATCACTTTTGAATCCCTGGTTGTCTGTTAGTCATTTGTCCTCAGCTACAAGAAAGATTATTGATATGAGCTTGACATCTGTGTTCCTTACAGAATCTGTCCCAGTGATAGATACAATAGGGTCAGCTCCCTGAGCAATAGTGAAGATTAGCAGGGAAGCCTCCTGGGTCTCAGTCTAAAATCCTAACCATGTTATGCCTAAGACTGACCAGTAGGTGGCAGACAAGCCACAGCCAACATATCACCTTGTCTTAGAAATATTAGGAAATAGAATGGAACATACTTTATATACAACCAGAGATGTAAAAAATTGTGCTGTATATATATAATAAGAATTGTAATGCATTCCACTGTCATTTATCTTTTTTTGAATAAAAAAATGTGAGAGAGAGAGAGAGAGAGAGAGAGAGAGAGAGAGAGAGAGAGAGAGGACCACAGGACACAGCATGTGCCTCACACACAGAGTCCACCTAGCAATGCTCCCACCATCCAGAGTCACATCCTAAGTGCTCTGGGTGACTCTCTTCTACTGCACCTTATTCTAGGGCAAGCCTAGCCTCTCTAGTCCTAACATCCCATATCCGAAAAGCTTAGAAATCTTGGTCATTTTGGATGGATTCCAGTGGGTACAGGATTTTTGTATGGGAATGCTCAGTTGGTAAATGATGAAAAGTTTCCAAAATCTGAAAAAACACTTCCAGGTTCCCACATTTAAAAAAAGGATCTTCAACCTGTGTTCTACTTTCCATCATTACAATGTTTGATCATAATCACATACAAACAGGAACACCATGGACCAAAATTATGTACAATTATAATGCCTTAAAATTTAAAAAAATTAAATAAATTTATTAACCCCTAATTGATTTTAAAAACATTCTATTTTCTAAAACTCTGCTTTAGGAAATATGCTTTTTGTGCATTTCCAGAGACATTAGAAGAGAAAGCTGAAGGAATTCTAGTGCAGCAGACCCTAATTGGAGGTGGTGGGTTTTTCCCTTTTTTGAGTCATTGACAAATATTAGAGAAAAGGTTAAAAGATAAAACAAGGGTCCCCTGAGCAGGAAGGCTGGTACATTGCCTGTGAGTGTTTCCTGAGGTGATGGAATGAACGTGGGTGGTGAGAAGAGTAAAGAGGTTAGCTCTGGTGGCTGTGATAGACAGTCCAGTAGATATTTCATTGCAGATTAAGACAAATAGTTAGGATTCAAGAGCTGAGACCAGGTAGTGAATAGACACCCAGAGCCCAGTGAGGCTGTGGAGGGAAATTAAGGCTGAATCCTGTGGTCTCGGTGAAGCTGCTCTTCTGACAGTTGTGAAGAGCATTTTCACCATGGATACAATGACATCCTGATCAGAACAGAGGTGTCATATGCCAGTGGTCAAGGGATCATCTTGATTAACTAGAAGTCACACCTGTAAGGAGGGTGCTGCTAGTGTCAGAGCTTCACTGATGTGGAATGTGAGGTGAGGGCATCTGTAGGAAACTCCACTTATGTCCTTGATCTGTGGGACAGGTCTGTCCCCAACCTGATGCTCTGACTCAGGCCCACCATGACAGCCAGGCCACTGGGTGGATACTGTGCAGCTGTGGTGAAGCTGTCACAGCTGGATGATGGGGATTCCATGAGAATCCCTCTCAGCAAGCCAAGTGACAGAAACCAATGTACTGCATTGATCTGGTTCTACTGTGTAGACCGTGGTTAGACCTAAAGTGAACAAGAAATGATTCAGTCTTAGTTCTAATTCCAGTTTCAAATGGTAAACTGCTGACACAGATTTGGTGAGTCTCCCATCTGTCTCCAGGGGAACAGCAAGCTGGAGTGTGGGCAGCTAGTGACCTTGGCACCATCAGAACCCTGGCTGACACCTAGAGGCCTCATCTGTGTTGCATTCTGCAGGTCCAGTTGTGCCCCAGCCTGGCTTACGGTCAGTTGGTCATGGAGAGACTTCCCCATGACCATCAGCATCCTGGAGCTAGGATGGTGCAGTTCATTGCACTCAGTAAGGCCACAGTGGCCACCAGAGCATCCCAGATGATTCCAGGGGGAAATAACAGCTGCCATCTGCATTCAATTCTTTCTGCCTGGTACATAACTGTTCTCTCTAGTGACACAAAATCAGACTTCTGCAGTTTTCTCTGTTTTTTCTGCCCCATGGAAGTGAGAGGGTAGGAGACAGAAACCCAGCTTCATTCATGTAGGAGAGATGCTTGTTCCCTTAGGCCCTCTTTTGCTTCTCCAGGTACATGGCAGAGACTAAACACTATGGGAAGTGCTTGCTGTTATCTGCAGGTGAGCAGAAGAAAATGGAGAGTCAGGAAGATTCATAAACACCCAGGGCTATGCTCCGGGTTAATAGCAACTACACAAGCCCAATCGTGTGCCCGGGTTCCTGCATTCCTCTCCTCTCTTTCTGACCCAGTGATGGCCTCCTCTGTCCAGGACACAGCCTGTTAATGATGGCTGCAGCAGTTCTTCTCAGGTCCTGCTTACAGGGCATTTCCTCTGCATTCCAGGATAAGGCCTTGGGACACTTCTCTGTATTGTGATCCTGGAATATGAGGGTCCAGCTTCTTCCAGCTTTGAATCACCAGAATTCATCAGCCATGGCATCTCCTGAACCCAGAGCAGGGCTCAGGGCTCCATGAAGGTGGAGATTTGTGGACACTCAGGCTCTCCTGGTGTCAGTGTCCTGTGCCCATTCACAGGACCTGATATCCTAACAACGTGTTTTGTGTCTCTTTTTCCACCGACAAAACATAAATTTTCTGTTTGCTAAAACCCAAAAGTGGAAATTTTGAAATCAGATAAAACAAGGACATACCTGAACATAAATTCCCTAACAAAGTGCTTCAGGCATTTTTCAGAAACACCATTCAGAATCCACTCAAAACAGGCTTTTCCACAATAGGCCTGGGATTAGGAGGCAGCTTTTGTTACATCACAAACTCATGATCCTTTATTTTGACCTTGACACCCTTCTCAGAGGAAGCATGTGACTTGTGAAGATGAAAATGACCTTCTACACCCTTGTAAAAGTACCCCAGTACATTTCTCACTATCTAACCAACAAGCAGCTTCTCCATTGTCTGCAAACTTCACTTCTGTCCCGTGGTGGGGAATGATCTGAGCTTGTTGCTTGTGACCTCCTGGCTAGTTCACCTCATAGCTCAGACTTTCTTTTTCTAAAAACTGATGTCACCATATAGACTTCTGTTTGCACCTGCACCGGGCAGAGAGCCCCTGATTGGTGTTAACTGCTTTCATAGAAAAGGTTCTTGTTCCCAGAACAGGCAGCCTATGGATTTCAGGTCACTAGAGAAACAAGTCCCAGGAGACCACTCCTCATGAATCTCTGCAAGTACTTTCATTAGGAAATGGACCAACCTAATCCCTGCCCCTGCACCATAGGCAAGGGATTCATAGAGCTGTCATCTAGGCTTTTATCTCTTGGGCAACAAGACTCCATATGCCAAAGTATGAAAGTCCAGCTGCTTCTCTGTGGAAACAAGAAAGGGCCTGAGCTTGTCTGCCAGCTCCCTGGGTGGGAGGATGCTGCACCTCGCACACTATGTGTTCATAAGAACCACAAGTGTGTCACAGGAAGGCCTGGGTCAGTCCAAGGTCACTTGCAGAACTCTTGTGCACACACTTCCCCAAGCCTTTCTTTCTGTGGATTTCATGGACACAGAGCAATAATGACCAGGGAGGACTCAAAGACTTTATTCTTGAGTAGTGGCTGAAATCTTCTCTCCTGTGTCATGTCCTATCCCCACACAGTGCAATCACAGACAGGTAACACTGTCATGTTTCTTATGATTAAAACACTCAGGGTCACTCCAGGTGAACTGGACTGGCACAAAATAATCACATAGAAACAGAGAAATACCTTTTCCTTTGGGTTCTGTGATGGCTCTTCTGATCTTAGTGGTCCATGGAAAAAGAGAGAGTGAGCCTGTGCTAATCCATTTTATTGAGGAGAAGCCATTCAAATGACAAAAGGGGTCAGGTTTCAGGGGGTGGAGTCTAGTTTCCTGATGTCTGCTGTCAATAGGTTGACTAAAACCTAGGAAGGCCACACCAAGGGCAGAGCAAGAGAAGGGGACACACAAAGGGCATTTTCATGGAACATTCTATCCCAAACAGGGCAAAGGGATAGGATTACAAAGAAACAGGTGAGCATAGCTAAACCTCATGGGTGACATGCCTACACCTGAAGACACTTTCTACTTTCTGGGCTGGAACAATGCCCAAGTCACCATGAAATGTAGTGATTGCTTCAGGACTAAAAGGCTTGGGTTATTAAGAGTGGCTTTCCACACAACCCCACAGGAAGATGCACATAGAATGTGCTTTGGGTAGGCTGGTCTCTCCAGTAGAGGAAAAGATTGTGCTGCAAGTCCCCACAGTGTGGTTTCACATTGACCAGATGGGCAGCAGATGGACCAGGATCCATGCCCTTCATTCAGGTGGAAGAATGTGCCCACCCTTCAGGGTCTCCCAGGTAAGTGGCCCAGCTTTTGGTGTCTGTGACTCAGACTTGTGGTTTCTCACATTCATATTCATGGCTCCAGAGAGGGGATGGACATGGTCTAGAGCCCAGCTCTTCCGGGGCTGAGGACTCTGACTACCATTTAAACAAGAGAAGGTGGAAATCAGTGCTTCACATGGATTCTGACCAATAGCTGCTCTCAGGATGGAGAAGTCGGTCCTTCCTTCCTGGGATCATGTGAGAGTGAGGTGAAGACCTGAGGCCACGCACCAAACTTCAGGAGGACTCCGTACAGAAAGCTCTCCCCACCTAACTGCAGTGTACCTGTGAAAAGGACATGGACATTAGTGCCCTGTCCTCTCCTGTCTCCATGGCATTTCACATGTGCTTAGTCTTTCCGTAATGTCTTCTGTAGCAAATGATCCAGTGGAGACTCCCCAGCTGCTATAGAGCCAGGTCTCAGCCTCTGCCTTTTTGGATGTTCTGGTCCTGTCTCTTTCGAAGGTGCTGTTCCAGTGGTCCTATAGAATATCCTAACAAAGGACACAATGTGCCTCAGGACTGAATTCTGCTCCTGCATCCAGCATTTTGATCACTCTGCTGCCATAAAGAGGGACCCCCACTGGGAAGCTTCACCTCAGAAATGGACTTTCTCAGGACTGTGGGATCTCAGGCAGACATCAAGGCACCAGTAGGTCATTCTGCTCTCTCTTGGCTCTCACATGGCCGTCCTCCTTGTCACATGGCTTTCCCTGGTGTCTCTGAGACCTTATTTCACCTTCATATAGGGACACCAGTCACACTGCATTAGACCTATATCCACAACCTCACTTTTATATAATTACCTGTGTCTCACCCTCACCAAGATTGTCACTATTTCATCTGGATATAACACACATCCTTCAAGGAAAAAAAAAAGGTTTATATGCAGGACAATTATAGTGGTAGTTATGGTTAAGAAAATAACCTATTGTACACTGTTAGGTTACTTCATGGTGATGATTTCCCTTTTTAACACAAAAATATTTCATAGCAGACAGAAGAAAAATAATTTGTGAGAAGGTGTTTTTAGCACAAGACTTCAGTTTGCACTTCTACACCTAAGCACACCTGTGAACACACACACACATCCATGTTTGTATGGATGTCACTTGCACATGCCCCTGTGTGTGTGTCCTGGGCATGCCGCCCACTCTTCTGAGCAGGAGGCTCACCAGGCCCTGCAGGTACAGCAGTCACAGCACCATCCCAAGGAAGGGCAGACTCCAGGTGCAGCAGGAACAGCTGTAGAGCCCATGGGCTCTGGGGAGATAGTGCAGAGCCTTGGAGGAGGCCAGGCAGGCCTGAGCCAAAGCATTGACACTTCTGTGCAAAGTCTGTCGAGGGCATTGCCCGGATGTCCACAGAGATACTTTGTTGCTTCTTGCTGAGGGCTCAGGCCCAAGAGGACTTCCAGGTAGTGACCCCTTGTCCTCTGCAAAACAGACACTAAGGTACTGTGCTGCCCTCCTGACTGCCAGGATGGTAGTAAGATCCCTCCCAAACCTCCTGCCACCTGATCCCCCAGGGTACTTCCTTCTGCCTTGGTCCAGTGATATCCCTCTCACTATCAATTAGAAATATGGAGAGAAGACTCACTTCTGGTAAACTAAGAACACACAGGGTCTCATTCATGTTAGTCTTTCTTTCTGTCTCTCAGGAGAGAGGTCACTGTCTCTTACCAACTCAGCAAGAGTATTAGCAGGGTCCAGCCTGGCACCATCAGAACCAGGCCTGATTGCTGAGCTCCTGCTGGCTCCTGCTGCCCTCTGAACACCCTGCTTGCCTGGGAGGGCTGTGGGGCAAAGACATAAGTCATTCTGGCAGCAGCAGCCACACTTCCTTTAACAAACATGGACTTTTTTTTGTCCCCACTAGGGGACAAACTTCTATTCAAATGCTGTTGTACACAGGGCTGCTGACAGTCTGAGGACCCTCAGGGGAGCAGGCTTGGGACAGCTATGAAGTCATACCCTCCCTCCCCTCCCATCCCCCCTCCCTGGATCCTGGGCTCTTCCAGTGTCTCTCCTCTGCCCTCCTGCTTGGGTCTTCTCTGTCCTGTCCCCTCCTACTCTGAGTTCTCAACTGTCAGTACTCACTCCCTCCATGGCTGTCCTCGTATGGGTCACAACAATGTTCTCCTGCACATCCTGGCCCTTGGCCTGCCTCTGAGTCCACCTCTCAGATTCTCATGGGAGAGTCAAAGATGGTGGCTGGCGGTCTTCAGAGACCAGAAAGGAGAGCAGCAGGTGTTCAGGGCTGTATGTGTGGCTGCCATGGTCTACTACGAGCAGAGTACCTGCATCTTGTCAGCTGTGACCTGCTGGAGGCACCTTTGTCTGTCTAGTCAGAGGACTGGCCAGCAACCACTGTGGGTGTGTTTGTCCTGTGACCATAAAGTCACTGAGCCAGTTGTTCATCCTGTGTGGGGGAAGCCATCAGGGAGTAGCTGCTCTTGCCCAATTCTGGACACAGAACTTTTGTCACCTTGGGGTCAATAATAACTGCCCATCTGTATGACACCTTCTCCTACCTGTAACTATAGCCCTGTGGGTCACCCAGTATCACGAGGAATGGAAAGGTCACTTTTCCAGGCAGCAGGAGGACCCTGTGCAGATCCTGAACTTCATAGTGCTCATGCTCAGTCCTGAGAGTGGAGAGGCAGCCATGGGTTTGGGCAAGAAATGCCACCTTTAACTGCCCAGGCTTAGGATGTCCGAACTTAGAGTTCCTTGGGCAGGGTGGCACACACCTATAGACCTGGATGTCTTAAGACTGAAGGAGGGGGACTGCAGGTTCAAGAGCACCCCAGGAAAATTATAGAATCACTATATATAAATGAAACCGATTTGGGTATAGCTCATTGGTATTCTGGCATGTAAGAGACTCTGTGTAGTTGACCAGAACTGACACAGTAATAAAGGAAAATGAAAAAATATCACACATTAAATCAAAAGTAATGGCATATCTATGTGCATACATATATTTATTCATACTAGAGATGCAGAGTAAACACAGGTATATCCACATAAATTATATGTGGATATACCTGTGTTTAAATATTATATATGTGGCATATAATATTCCTTTCATTTATTTCTAAGTTTATTGGACTCTGGCTGAGATGAGGCTCTGGTGGGTCTTTGCTAACCCTCACAGAACAGGGGGCTGACTTTGTCCTGTGGGGCCACAAAGAACCCATGTTCCCCCAAGCAAATCTGAGGTACGCTGGTCTGACCTGGAACACTTGGACACACTGAGCCTGTGTTGATTGACCAGGAGGAGCCCGCCCTGCAGCTGTTCCCAGCCTGCCCAGCCCTGCTGATTTGCATGTGCCCACAGCAGAGCCCACTGCCCTGAGGACTTCTTAACAGGCCGCTCACATCCTGTGTAGGAGTCAGTCCCAGTCAGGACACAGCATGGCCATGAGTGTTTCTTCAGAGCTCCTGGGGCTCCTGCTGCTCTGCCTCCCAGGTATCGGGGGACAGTACTAGAAATTTACTAATCACAGTGTGGTCAGTGCTGCCTGGCTACTCAGGAAAGTCCTCTTGGAACATCACTACTTACAAGGTTATTTCTTTTTATGTTTCCAATGGCAGGTGTCAGATGTGACATCATGATGACCCAGTCTCCATCCTCCTTGCCTGTGTCTCCTGGAGACAGAGTCACCCTCACCTGCAGGCCAGTGAGGACATTAGCAGTTATTTAAACTGGTATCAGCAGAAACCAGGTCAAGCTCCTAAGCTCCTCATCTGTCGTGCCAACAGTTTGGAATCTGGTGTCCCCTCGAGGTTCAGTGGTAGTGGATCTAGGACAGATTATTCTCTCACCATCCGCAGCCTGGAGCCTGAAGATGTTTCCATTTATTTCTGTCAACAAAACTACCATTTCCCTCCCACAGTGATACAGGCCATAACAAAAACCTCCCAGGGAGCAAAAGTATGAGCCTGGGCTGCCCCACCTGTTCTTTTTGCTGCCTCCACCTGCTGAGGGCAGAGCTCAGAGACAACAGGCCCTGAGCATTACAAGGGGTGTTTGTCAGAGGATCCAGGTGGCTCCTCTGCACCCTAAACCTTCAGCTCAGCCCCAGAAGGCAATGAGCTAATTGCTATGATAAAGAAAATAATTTAAAACATGAAGAAACTAAATTAGGCAGTATCAGGTGTTGTGCAACAAAGACAGACCTCTCCATGTATTCCACGCAGGAATGTTTTAGAATTTATTTTTGAGTGTAGTTTCTGTATCCAGGAAAATTGGGGAGAAGTTCAGGGTTCTCCTGTGTCCTCCCTGCTCCCATAGTCCCTCCATCACCACCCGAGCTTCTGTTGCTTTAGTTACAATTCATCAACCTCTGCCCACATCTACAAGTCACACCAGGGTCACTTTATGCATTCTGTGGAAATAGACAAGTGGACAGTGATGTGTGTCCTATATTAGGCCTGGCACAGTGCAGGTCCCACCCTCCTACTGTCTGAGCCCCAGCAGTTCCTCACTCCCTCTAAGTTCCTGTGTTACTGGCTGAGATGAGTCACAGCTGTGATGTGCTGAATCTCCCTGGCCGCAGCAGACTCCAGACCTCAGCCAGGAACCATGCTTCAGACAACCCATCCCTGGAGAGCCCCAGGGTCACAATCCTTCTGGCCCTCCTCCTGATATAAAAATAATTCAATAAATCTGTTTTTGATTCAAAAAGGAAAATCTAAGCAGCTCTCACCTGGGCATGGAACACACTAGTCAAGTAAACCTGGAGCCCCAGGACTCCTAGAGATGTGGTCTGATCAGGGAGCTCAGGATCCAGGGAAGGTCCCTTCCTTGCTCAGCACCTGCAGGGGCTGAGGGGAGAGGCACAGGGGGTGTTGGTGACTGGAGCTGCAGCACCAATGGGACAATCTGTGCTTCTGCTCATGGGTCAGGGGTGACCCTACCCAACTGCTGAGTGCTGTCTCTTGGCTTGAGAGATCCTGGGAGATGCTGAGGGTCTCACAGAGGCTCTAGAAATATTTGGGGTGGGGAGCATGAGGCTTGGTTGGCAGCTCTAGACCAGGAGCCCCAAGTAACCCCCTCCTCTGATAACTCTGCACCCTATATGGTTCTTCAGGCCCCTTTTTTCTTTGCCAAAACTACAACTTTGGCATCTAATGTGGGTCACATGGAACAGGTGTCAACCTCCTTGAGACCAGCATGTATTTTAAATTCCTGATGAACTGTTAATCTTTTGTCCTTAAGCCATGGACTATCGCTTGAGCAGAGGGATCACCTGAGTTTTCTGTAGAATCTAGTCTAGTGAAGAAATAAAAGAAACTTCTTCATAAATTGGGGAGAAAAAATTCACAGTCAAGACTATGGAACCCCAGACAATAAATCTCACATGTTGATGCTCCAGACTGTCAATAGAGAAGAAACACAGCAGACAGTAACAATTCCGGGAACCTGATTTATAAACCCTGAAATAGAAGCAGTAGGTCCCTGCTAAGTTAGTCTTCTGATGATGATGAGCATTGTCACCATGGAGATCACAACAGCAAAATCAAGAGCCCCTCGTGTTCTGTTAGATGCTCTGGGAAGGCTTGATCCTGTTTAGGTTGAAGTCAGAACTACCAGGAAGATGCTATTGGTGTAACAGCTGCACAGATGTGCCCTTTGAGGCCAAGGGAGGTTGAAGACTATCTTCATGTGACACAGTCTATCAGTGACAGAGCCACATCTGACCCAGATGGCCTGACTCAGGCCAAGCCTGATAGCATTAGGCCATGGGGTAGACCCTGTGCGGCTGTGGTGAAGCTCTTATAGCTGAATGGTGTTGATTCCAGGGGAAGGTGGAGCAGCCTCAGTGCAGGAGCTCCCTTGAGATGCAGAGAAATGTCAGGAGACCAAGAGTTTAGGTTTTCAGAGAAAGCAGCAGATGGACAGGGTACAACAGAGTTTCCATACTGTCATGGAGAGAAGACCCTGAGTTGGTTGATGGCTGTATTGTGCAGGATGGAGTGGGTAGACTACAGGAGGAACCTAGGCAGAGCTCTGTGGTGCTTCTCAGCCTTCTCATCAATTTCAGGGAGAAGGAGCAGCTCTCTGGGTCTCAGGCAGCCCTGCTCCTCCAAGCAGGTGTGGTTGAACTTGCATGACTTCTGCTGGGCCTCAGGGAGGTTTGTTCTTTTTTAGTTTCTACTGAGAATATGGTGGCCTCAGGGCCTCAGGAAAGTGGGACAAGAAACAAGTGAGATGTGCACCTGAAGGTCAAGTTCTGATGGACTCCCCATTCTATCCTGATGCAGCCCTGCCCTGGTGCATAGCACTGGGCACAGGTGGGGTAGAGGGTGACCTGGGGTGGCAGCTTCTATTTTCCCTATGAGTTTGCCCAAGCAGCATGTCAGGGAAACTAGCTGAGTGGTGAGGCAGGAGGACCTGGGAACTCCATGACAATAAGAGCCTGCAGTAGCCTCTACTGCTTCCAGGGCTTCCCTCAGTGAGCCTCCCCTAATTCCAGGGAGAAATGCTGCGAGTCATTGGGAGAGTCCTACAGGCCTCTGTTCTGTAAAAGCCAGAGGCTCCAGGCAATGGCAGTAGTGTCCCAGCCAGTGAACCTTCAAATTGGGGAAAAGCTTGGACACATGGACACAGCTGGTGTCACACACATGTCGACACACATATCAACACTGTATGAATCATATGTGCAACACTTTCCATTAGTACACAAGCTGGTGTGCCCTAGCCTGATGCACACTCATGCTGTATATTAACCTAGGAGACTTACATTCACATTGCTGAAGCATTGCTAACACTCATATATCCATGAGCATTAGTGGATATATTGGATATGCATATGCTGTGTTTTCTGGTATTAATTTTTTCTCTCCTTGACTTTATTCCTTTACCTGTTTGTGTCATTAAAATTCCTAGTCCTGATTTTCTAAATCATTCTGTTGCTCTGGTAGGATATAAATATAGTCTCCATATAAAATGCAAGTTAAGGAATTTTCTGACTAGGTGGCTACATGATAACACCTGGAGAAGTCTGAAGGAAGTGTCTTAGGGAAAGCCCCAGAGGGACGATGCGGTTTGTCTTTAATGTGAGTTATAAGTATGAAGGCCACAGTGGGAAAACTATAAAGGCTGAAAAGGCCCTCAGTGACACAGAGAGACTACAAAGGCCTGTGAGCCTGTCCAGGAGGAGTGTGGATAACAGAGGGTTGAAGCCACAGGGCAGCCAGGGTTAGTGGGCAAGATGGAGGGGCTGAGCTGGGCACAGTACCAGAAGGAGAGAGCAGTGAACACTGTTAGCAGTTAGTGGAAAGCAGGGCCCTAGGCCTCATGGGAGGTTAGGAAAGCATTTGTGCTGGATTTCAGGCTGCTCCCTGGGTCTCTGCTGAGTTCCTCACAGTGCTCATCAGGACTGTGCTGAGGCTAACAGCATGACAGAGTGGTAAAGTACCACGGCACACCTTGGATGCTGATGCTGTCCTGATTCTCTGTCCTGTTAGAACTTGTTGGACAGGAGGATGTGAGACATTCTATTATGTCACAGTATCATGGACGTGAACCCTGAGCAAGGGCAGCTGAAGTAACTTCTCCTACCTCAAGTTACATGGTGATGGAGCTCCACCCAGCCAAGTGACAGCTTCGGTTGCCTGTGGTGGTAACTTCTAGAATTCTGGGGACATGATCTTCTGCAGGAAGAAGCTCTAACTTCTGAATGGATGAAGATTCCATTGAGAGCTGACATTATATTAATAACTAATTCCCTGTGGCTGAAAAAGGCTGGGGAAGCAAACACATTGAACTCCTGTGGGAAAAGCAGACATATAGGACACAAGGCTCAGAACAAGGTAACGTAGCCTGAAGGGCTGCTCATCCTGATCAGAGAAGGTTCTGGACCAAGCCCTCACATCCCCATGTGACCCATGCTGAGGAGCCCAAGTAAACCAAGCTGGATCCTCTGTAGATCAGAACCAGGAGCTGAGGTCCTCCACATTCACCAGGAGAAAAGCTGAGATCTGGTGAGACATGCACATCACACAAGACGGAGAGGAGAGGGTTTTAGAGGGTTATTGCAGAAAGACTTTTCTGCCTGCTGGGCAGCACTGGTGTCCATCTCAGGGACCTAGTGCCTGGAGCCTGAGTAGTCAGAGCCAGGCCCTTGTCACCTGGCACTGGTGGTTTTTTGTACCACACACTCTGGGGCTAAAGAGAGCTGCTCAAACTACAACTCACACAGGGTAAGTTTCTCCTGGGCCTGCAGGAATGATCAGTAAGGAGCATGAGCATTGGTGGATATGTTGGATATGCATATGCTGTGTTTTCTGGTGTTAATTCATTCTGTGGGCAGATCACCTACTCCTGGCCAGGACAGGTAAACCTACCCCCATGGAGAGGACCACTCATGGGAGATGAAGAGAGAAGTGAGACCACAGGCTTTCATGATGTTCCCTGTAGGACTGTTCCAATGTCAGCTGGGCAGTTTAATAGCCAGGTGAGGCATGAAGAAAGAGAGGGGAAATTCTGTACCCCAGGAGGGAGATCTGTCCTCAGGCTGAGCCCAGGATTCTCCTGCTAGGATCACCTGATGTTCAAGTGCAGACAGAAGGAGGCAAACTCTCTGCCCCAGGAGACCCACTGTCCCCTCACAGCTGTTTTGCATGCCCCACCCACACTGCTTTCCAGAGCCATATGAGTGACTGCTTAATGCTCTGGGGAGGTCAGTGTTAGGTGGGTCCCTAAATGAGCCATGGCATCCCTTATTCATCTCCTTTTCCTCCTGTTACTCTGGCTCCCAGGTGAGGGATCATGGGATGGTTCTGCACACCTGTGAAAAGTCTTTCATGGTGGTTGGGTCCTGTGTTCTGGCATCTCTGTTTAGCAAGCCCAGTGGATTCAAGCTCAGGGTGCTGCAGGGTCCTGGCTCTACTGTGGAGACTGGGGTATGACCTAGACTGCACAGGTGACCTTTCTGTTCCTTTCCATCTCAGGTGCCACAGGAGAAATTGTGCTGATACAGACTCCAGCCTCTGTGGCTTTGTCTCCAGGGTAAAGAGCTACCCTCACCTGCAGGGCCAGTCAAAGTGTTGGCAGCTCCTTCTCCTGGTACCAGCAGAAGCCTGGGCAGTCTCCCAGACATCTCATCTAGGCTGCAGGGCCAATGGCATATTATCACAGTTCAGTGGCAGTGGCTTAGGGACAGACTACACCCTCTCCATCAGCAGCTTGGAGCCTGAGGATGCTGCAGTTTATTACTGTGCAAGGACACACAGATTACCACAGTAGTTCAGTCCCCCACAAAAACCTCACCAGCCCTGCTGCCACCCTCTCTCTTCAGGGGCACAGAGGCTGCCCCCAGAGGCACTCACTCCAATATTTTACACTTTTCTATTTCCTTGCACCTGAAAAGTTTGTGTGAGAGAAGATATAAAAATTTCTTCAGGTCTGAAAGATTCATAGTCTCCTACACCCTCTTTTGCTCCCCTGGAAAAAATATGAGAGGTTAAAGAGAATGGGAACACTTGGTATTATCTCCCTACTTTTCCAGGTGAGGATTGAGTCTCCAGAAGAGTCATAGCATCCCAAACACAGGTGGAGTTAAAGTTGAATTCCTAAGAGTAATTTGATTTTTAGATATTTATTTTCTTCTCATTTCAACATCAACAACATGTTGCTAAATCTGTCAAAGCATAGACACTGTCAACCGAGGCTCCAGAAATAGCTCCAGGTTCTGCTCACATTTATTTTATTTCAAATCCAGGGTAAGATGAGGAAATCTTTAACACTTTCTTTTTGCTTGTGCCCACACAAAGCCTCTCAGTTATTCCTACTCCTCCACCTATAGAGAGCCCAGGCTTCCAAGGAGGTGGGAATTGGTGGAAGGTCAGGGTTTCTGATGAGCACATTCCTCCATCCATCCTAAGGAGCTAACATCTGAATGATTTGTCAGTAATTTGTCTTTTTCCTGTCACAATCCTGGTGATGTTTGACACTGAATAATGAAGAGTGTGAATACAACTGTAGCTCAATACATCTAGACATAAATTTCTTAAATAGTCAATCACTTAGGGTGTTATTTAGAAGAAAACTCCAGATCCCATTCAAGCACAATTTGCAACAGGTTATTTCACAATGAAATGCCAAGAAAATTCCAGTTGTCCTAGTCAATAAACCTTTTCTTTTTTTATATTTCCCTCTTTGGCCAATGAACTTTCAAAGTCACAAGCTCAGTATCTCACATGCAGAACCTAATATCTACCCTCAAAGGACTATGTTCCTGTGAAGAGGCACCATGACCTCCTATACCTGCATGAAGGGACTCATATTCCCCTTCTCACCTCCCAGCCCCCAGGCAGCCTCCTTCAGTTCCTGGAACCCTCTTATCCCAGTGCTGTGGAGGCAGAGTTGAGCTGAGGCCTCCTGTCCTGCATGCCAGCTGGCCTCACAGGAAATCTCACTCTTTTTGCAAACCTGGGTGTCCCAGTTTGGCTTCCATGTGCATCAGCAGTAAGGCCTGGTTGGTGTCAATTACTTTCATAGAAATCTTTGGAATCCCAGACCAGCCCATCTCTGGAGCTTATGTTTGCTAGCAAGACCCTTTCCATTAGATGGCTTCCTCATGAATCTCTGCTGCTCTCTCCAGGACAGTGTCCCTCTGCAACTCCTGCCATTGTGCATTTTCCACTCAGCTGATGGACACTTGTCCCTCTAGTAGTCTCCTCAAGTTTGGTGAAGGAATTTGTGACATCTGTGCACAGACTCTTGTGTTTGAATTTAAACCTCTGACAAACGTGCAGGTGTTTCACCATGTTCAAGAAAGTCCTGGTCTTTAGTGTTACTACTCTGACTTCTTGATCTTTACACTACAGTCAGCTGCTTATTAGGTTTTGTTTCATGAGAAATGGAAGAAACATATTTTACACTCCTTCTGAGGAGTGAAGGAAATTTTGTGATGATCCTAGATGTGAAAAGCAGAACAATGACATGGAGCACTGATGGCAGAACTCACTCTGAGCTCTTCCTGGGCAAATGTTCAGCGTATTGTCTCAACACCTTAGTTGAGCGATAGCAATAAGAAATTTATTTTGCACAGGCTTGTGTACTGAATATTACAGAACAACTTTGAAGGAGGCCGTCAAAAGGTAAATATATCCTTGTTTTATTATTTGTGTTTTGAAAGGTCTAATATTATTAAAATAGCAGTGCATTTCTAATTCATAAGTACATTCAAAGCAACCAGTTTCAAAATCTCAGCTGCCTTTATTTATTTATTTATTCATGTCAGTCAAATCCTACAATTAACATGGGAATGTAAGGGACACAGAGAGACTAAAAAATCTTGCAGTAGAGAAATACAGTGAGAGGCCTCAGTTTCTGATTATTAATATTTTTAATTTAATTTTGTTGGCTGCTCTCTGTGGTTCTAGGGAGAGGAACCAGGCCTCCCTCATGCTTCCAGTGCTCTCATAGTGACTTGACACCCTACCCTCCCTTCTCCCTACCCACAGTGCTGGGGAGCCAGGTGCTTTGATCCTGGAATAATGATAGCTGTGTGGATTTTGGGGTAGAGCTGAGGCAACACTCACACACTGGGGTAGTTGATTTTTGGCAAAGGTGGCAAGACTACACAAGGGAAAGAGTGTTGTTGTGAACAATAGACCTGGGACACAGGGACACCTGCATTCAGAAGGATGAAGGTAGGCCCTGCTACACACCATGTATGACAATAGCACAGCATGTCTCAAAGGCCTGGACTCAAGAGCAAAGATATTAAATTTTCATTAGAAAACAGAGGTAAAAATCTCTGTGACTTTGCATCAAGTGACAGTCTCTCAGCTGTGTCACTAAAGTCAGCCACCAAAGTCAGAACAGGCAAATGAGACTTGAGGAAATGGAATAGTATCTCCCCAGTGGACACTCTGAGGAATATGTCTTTCCCAATCAGCACAGGTGATGGGCACTTGCACTTGTTCGAAGATAACCCTTTGAACAGGGAGAGAGGGGTTCAGACCCTGATACCTGACAAGGGCCACCAACCTCAGTGGGTTCTCCCTGTGGCCATGGAAACTCCTCATGGGCTCTGGGGCTGTGCAAACCCTGATTTAAAGACAGATCGCCCCCCATCCTCAAGGAGGAGGAGAGGAAGGCATGGAGGAGGCAGAGCTCCAGTCACAGGTGCTCAGTGGGCAAAGGATGGGGAACTGGGCTCACAGAGATGAACCTTCACAGAGGGACATTCACAGCCTTCATCTCACAGCTCAGGTGCCCTTGTGCAGGACATTTTCTTCTGCTTCCATCAAAAAAACAAAGAAAAAATCCAAATATTTGTAAACAGATTCAGATCATGCAGATCTGGAACAGGTCTCGAGGGTCCAAAAAAGTCCTCTCTGTCAACAAATCAATTTTATCTCATAAGTTGGAAAGACATATGCTCAGAATTCAGATCTTTTCTATCTTCATTTATCAAACCTTAGTGTAAGGCTTTCTTAATCAGCTGAAGTGAACTTAGAGATTCACAGTACCACTTTGAGGTAAACTGGGAAACCACATTAGTGCAGGTCTGTGTGAATATTTATGGTCAAGGTCACTTCATTGAGAACAACGTGTACTCCCCCAGGTTGTGTCTGGGAGCCTCTCTCTGCCCTGGTGATGCTCCAGTGTGGTTCTGGATTTCGTCCCAGTTTTCTGAGTATTCTGGGCATGGCCTCTTGACATCTTTCCTCTATAGCCACCTTTCTATTTAAGATCATATATTTTGTCTTCAAGGCTTGACAAGTCTGTCTTCAAAGTGGCTAGAATGATTGGAGACTGTTTTATTGAATTTAAATATGATTTATTGGGTTATTTACAGGGTTTCCTTTTGTTCTTTGTCAGAGTGTCTGAGTCTCCAGTAAAGAGATATTTCTCTTCCTTTGTTTTCTAATCTCACTCCTGGCATCTCCTTTTAGTTCACTGGACACTTTAGCTGTGAGCTGTGTAAATTTTATCTCTGATGTTCTGCTCCACAGTGGTGATGATGGTGTCAGGTGTAAAAGTGCTCTGAGCTGTTTGTTCTTTGATGGGTGATTTGTTCCTTTGATTTTTCATTTTCATCCATATATCGGGATGGCTATTGCTTCCTCTTTGAAGCAAAACACTCTTTCATGAGCTTCTTTTTCTTTAGAGCCCCTGGTTTGAGCAAATATCCAGATATTGATACTTAAACTCAGGGGTGGCCTCTGCTGTTCCCCGTATCAACTGATTTTTGAAAGATGCCACAGAGTAGAGCAGATTCTATGCTTATAAATTATAAATGGTGCACTGTCACATGTGAATCCTCTTCACAACTGATCTTATACACTCTGAATTAAATTTTATATTGAATTTTTCAGTTGTTTTACTTTGAATGTTCAATGTCACATGTGGCTAATGGCCAGCAAGTAGGACAACTTGGATACACAGTTCACCACCATGACAGAATCAGTATGAGTGTAAAGATTAATGTATTCATTCCTGGTGTTGTGGCTAGGAGCACAAAACTTTGAGCCATTGGTCACAAACTTGGGGGGTGAACTTTCTGTAGTCACACCTTGTCATCTCTCCTGGGTTACATAGCTCATCCTAAACCCTAATCTCTTTTAGACCCTTGGTTATCAGTTAGTCTTCAGTCCTGGATTAGCAGACAAGGTTCCTGACATGAGCGGACAGCTGTTTTTCTCACAGAACTCAATATCCTGGTGGTGGTACAGTGGCATGAGCATCTTGAATGACACTGAAGACTCAAGTAAAGCTTCCCTTGGACACAGTCTCTAAAATCATGAGGATGTTTTGTCACAGAATGACCAGTAGATGGCAGACTAAGGACAATGAACTGAGAGGGCTGCCTATTTCCACAATATTAGAGAAATAATAGAGTGTTGTATCCTCTTATCAACAGGGAGTGCCTCCTCTTCACCAGTGTGTCTGCTGTGAGAACAAACTCATGTGAGGAGCTGGCAGGGGCTTCCTGGTGGGGAAAGCTGCTCTGTGCTCTTGAACTGGAAGCCCAGCCTGGCCCCTTCCTCTCTGTCTCCAGAGCCAATATGATATGGATGAATCCTGTTCCCTGATTTTATAGGCTGAAGCCCGACCCCAGTGTGGCTGCTGGTGAAGAAAGTGACAGTAAGGAGGTCTTAGGGTAAAATGAGATTCCTGTGGACCTGGGACCTGCCTGGCCCCTGCTCCTGGTGATGCACTGACTCTGGTGGGAAGAGAGGACCCTGATTTCCCCTCAGTGTTGTGCTGAGCACAGGGTTTCTTGCTCATGAAGTTGTTCAGCTGGTTTTCTTTTGGTCAGAATCTAACAAAATTTAATGAGAGCCTGTTTGGAGCTCATGAGGGATGTTTTCATGATCATTTCCCACCTAATATGAGAGCCAATTGAGATCAAAGCCCAGCTCCTTAATCCCTGGGACATGACCTGCTTGGGGATATCCACAAGGTCCTGTGAGATCTGATGCAGAGGTGCTAGGGTCAGAGGGAGAATTAAAGTGGCACTTCAGGATGCCTGTCCACATAATCCAAGTGGATCCTATGACTGTGGTGAGCCCAACTCCCAAAGTGCTTTCATCATGAAATTGGGCAGTGCTCGGCCCAGCTGGTGCTGCCCTGTGCTGGGTCCAACAGTCCTGTTGTGGTGAGAGGCCAAGTCACTCAGTCACTCAGGGCCCCAGGGCATGGTGCCAGGGCTCAGGGATGTTCTGAAGGCTGCTTTTAGAACAGTAGTTGCTTCTTTCTTCTTAATCCCTGGGGATGGCCTGCTCTTCTCTAGTGCTCTGCAGGTCTCTGCTGTGACACTTTATTGAGAACTTGCCAGGGACACACACATTGTCCTCATCTAGCAAAAACCCTCCTTCCCCTAGAAATGTTCTGGGACCTATGGCCACACAGCAGGGCTCCTGGGTCACAGCACAAGCCTGCTGCAGAATGTCCTACTCTGGACCCCTCAGCACAGACAGGCTTCGCAGGAAGCTGATGAGTGTTTGGTGCAGCTCACCCAGCATGGAGTGTGCCATCTCAGCTTTGCACAGAGCCCAGCCAGCACTGAGCTTCCTTCTCTGTGGCTGGAGATACAGGTGAGGAATTCCTCCTCCCTCCCCTGAAGGGGAGGAGCCAGCAGGTCTCAGAAATCTGGGCCCTATCATGTTCACAGTGTGAAAGATTCATCAGTTGCTGTAGGACTGCAGCCCAATCACTGGACAGCATGGGCTTCACTGGAAAATAGGTCTTTCCATCTCCTGCTCATTATGTCCAATCAACATGATGACATCATCCAGGCAGAGTCCCATGGGGTGGTGCTGCAGGGTGTCCATGTAACCAGAGTTTTTTCAGGCTGTGCTTCAACCTAGAACAAGAGAGTTCTCATTGCTTGAGGTCACGCCTGAGGGCTGATGTGCTGGGGATTCCAGATGCCTACAAGGTCAGGCAGAGGTCTGTGGCAGGTGGGTCTTTGCTGTGCTGCTGGGTCCTGTGTCTGGTCCCTGTACCTATCTGAACAGACACACTTGGCTATACCATGCTCTTCTTCTGTACCTTGTGGGTACACCTGAGGCCATGACGCAACCAACACCCTGAAATCTGTCCTACCCAAGCAGAGCTGAACCCAGGTCATGTCAGGACACTGCTATGTTCAACACTTGTCACTTTTCAAACTAGTGAACACTTGTTGCATGTAACTTCCCCTTTCCTTCTAATACAAATATATATAGGGTCATTTACAGGTCTTCCCTTGAAGGCTAAATTTGCTCATTTAATGCAAAAGTTACTAGTGGGAAAAGATTATGAAGCAGACAGAGAATGACATGGAGTTGAGGTGACAGAGATGGTAAGTCAGTAGTGTTTCCTTTCTCTTCTTTCTTCCAAAACCACCTTTCATGTGGGTCACATGGCATCTCATGTGGGTCACATGGCCCAGATATCAACTGCCCTAAGATCAGTATGTGTTATCAGATCCTGCTGAACTGTTAATTTTCTGTCCTTATGCAATTGAATAATTTTTTTTGAGCAGAGGGATCACTTGAGTTTTCTACAGAATCTTTCGTAGTTATGAAAGAAGAGGAAACGTCATGAATTGGGAGAAAAGATTAATGGTCAAAAATTTGTTACCCCAAACTACAAATCCTGGTTGTTGATGCTCCACTGACCTGTCCCTAGACAGCAAAGAGCAGAAAATAAATAATTCAAAGAAAATGATCCAGAAACATTGGGACAAAGGAAGTGATACCCCCCATGGGGAACACTAGGGCTTGGGAGCTCTGGCCTGCACTCAGGCCCACAGGGCTGCTGGGGCTCTGCATATCAGCTGTGTCTCCCCAAATGCAAGCTCAGGAAGATCTTCTATTTTCATTTGTGACCTGTATTAACTGCAACTTGACAAGGGGAAATTTCCCCCAGGGATTCATGGAATCAAGCCACAAAAACAGGTCAACTGTGGACCAAACTGCTGGGAGGAAAAGGTCCCCTGCTCTGAGGATGACCCTGATGAGCAGTGAGGATGGACTGTCCTTGTGAATTCCAGAGAGGGGACAGAACACAATGAAAGCCCATTCAGTGAATGTGACCAGACCCTTCAGGTGTCCAGAGAGGAGGGAACAGGAGTAGAAGGAAGAGGTCTTGTTGTGCTATGCCAGGGTGTCCCCAGAGCCCTCAGCAAGGATCAGGTCACTGTTGAGTGCAAGGGGTCCCTTGAGGGCTGAGTTTCATGCTTCACTATACATGAAAAGAAAGGAACTGAGACTTGCTTCTAACATTACTCTACTCTCTCCAGAGCAGACCCTTAGGAAAGAGCCTGGCGGGCCTCAGAACTGATCTTCTTGGGAACAGAACAACCATCCTTTATATAAATGAGTGTTTTGGGGAGACTGAGACATGAATGGCAGAATCATAATGGCTTCCACCTCCCTGGCCTCTTAGTAAGCAAAGCCAGTATCTGGATATACCTGAACTATGTCAGAAAGTTCACACACTCCACTCCCTCTTTGCCTTTAGTGCTCTTTATACATCCCAATCATGAGATGTCCTTTCTTTCTTAATTCCTCCATACTCTTAATGTCAATAATAAAGAACTGTCTTTAGAAAAGAGAAAAGGGCTTTTCTGGATCATGGAGAGAGCAATAGGTCACTCTTCACAGAGAGTCCGCTGATTCTGTTTTATGTCTTCCAGGAAAATGCATATTCTGCTCTGGTACATTTGTGTTGGCCTGAAATGACCTGGTCAATGGGAACATCTGACCTGTGCTGAGTGACTGAGAGGAGCAGCCCTGCAGCTGTGCCCAGCCTGCCAGGCCCTGCTGATTTGCATGTGCCCACAGCACAGCCCACTGCCCTAAAGACTTCATAAGAGGCTGCTCACACCCTGTACAGGGGTCATTCCCAGTCAAGTCACAACATGGCCATGAGAGTCTCCATTGAGTTCCTGGGGCTCCTGCTGCTCTGCCTCTCAGGTAAGGAGAGTACTGGGGATGTCCTCAGCACAGTGTGGTCAGTGCCTGACTCTTTAATGAAGTCCTCCAGTAATGTGATTAATTACAAGAATGTTTATTTTTATGTTTCCAATGTCAGGCTCCAGATGTGACATCACAATGACCCAGTCTCCATCTTTTATGTCTAAATCTCAAAGAGACTCAGTCACAATCACTTGTCAGGCAAGTGAGAGTATTGGTACCAGTTTACACTGGTACCAGCAGCAACCAGGGCAAGCTCCTAGGCTCATGATCAATTATGCAACCAGTTTGGAATCTGGGGTCCCCCGAGGTTTAGTGACTCTGGATCTTGGACAGATTTCACTCTCACCATCAGCAGCTTGGAGCCTGAAGATGTTGCCACATATTACTGTCAACAGAGTTGGGATTCCCCTCCCACAGTGACACAGGCCATGACAAAAACTTCCCAGTGAGCAGAAGTATGAGGCTGGGCTGCCCCAGCTGCTCCTCCTGCTGCCTCCACCTGCTAGAGCTCAGCTCAGCCAATATTAGAGTTCATGGCAGGATTTTGAAGAAGGGGAGAGGAAGGATCCTTTGTCCTAAACTCCCCTTCCTCCTCCAGTGTCCCAGCAGCACAAACATGACAACACTTCTCTTGATTTAACACAGACTTTATTACTTCTGTGTAGTTCTGTGAAGAATACTTGATACACCATGTTCCATGGTGTCATCTTAACTGGGTGGAGAGACACGTGGAGTGTTAGTACAGCATGCTCTGTATGTGTGTGAGCCTGTTTCACATAAGATTGGTGTGATATTCAGGGACTAGGTGAAGACCCTATATGAGTGGAGGTGGTGCTGCTCAATGATGTGGAACATAGGGGTTATAGAAAGAATAAAAGAAACACACTTTTTTTGTCTTCCCAAAAAGAACTTCCTCCCCCAAAGAATGTGCTTATTCTACCATGTTTGGTCACTGACTCTGCTTCTTCAGGTCTTTGTCCTGTAAGGTGATAAGTATGTGCATCTTATAAAATACCACCCTAAGGAATTTGTCTCTTTATTGTGATGCATTATAAACTCCCTACTGAAGAAGACTTGAAGGGATTGCACTGGACAAAGCCCCAAAAGAATGGTAGCAATTATTATTTTTCCTTTTTTTAAAAATTGTTATTCTTATATACACATGCCAAATTTTGACATATTATACATATATGGAGTAAAACGTATTCTAATTAGGATTCCATTTTTCTGACCAAACATGATGTGGATTTACTCTGGTCATGTATTCCTATGTGAACATAGGGATGTTATGTCTGATTAATTCTTGCTACTGTCTTTCTTATTCCCATCTTCCCTCCATCCTCCTCATTCCCCTTTGTCTAATCCAATGAACTGAGGGAAACATATAATTGTTCTGTACATCTGTGTATATTCTTCCAATGCTGTGGGTCCTGTGCCCTGGCCCTTCTGTTTAGCAAGCCCAGAAAGTTAAAACACGATGGAAAAACAACAATGTTCACAGAACCATGTGCTACAATGATCTGGGCTCTACTGTGGAGACCAGGTTGAGACCTACATTGAATAAGTGAGATGTCAGTTTTATTTCCAAATTCCAATGTCAGGTATCACCTGAAAATGTGCTGACAAAGATTCCAGGCTTCTTGTCTCTGTCGCCAGGGGAAGAGCACTCTGAGGTATTGGAAGCTGGTGACCTTGGCACCAGCAGAACCTGGGAGGGCACCTGGAGGTTTCAACTGTGATGCATCCAGAAGGGCCAGAGATGCCGCAGCGTGGCTCAATGTTAGTGAGTCAGGTTGAGATTTCATCCTGTCCTTAAGAAGCCTAGATCCTAGGGTGTAGTGTTCATTACTGTCAGGAAGGCCACAGTGGCCACCAGAGTGGTCCAAGTGATTTCAATGGAAATTACCACAGTCCCTTTTGACTTCAGTCTTTCTCTTCCTGGAACATGACTGCTTTGTCCATAGGCACAAAGTTTAACCATCTGGAGTTTGTTTTCCCTGCTTCACTCAGGTCTCAAAGGTGCTTGATCCATGAGGTCCTCTTATTCTTCCCTAGGCAACATGGCAGAGGTTAAACAGGCTGGGAAGTGCTTACTGTTATCTGCAGGTGAGCAGGAGGAAATGGAGGCTCAGGAAGACCCATAAATACCCAGGGTTCTGCTCAGGGTTAATAGTGACTACACAAGCACAACAGCATCAGATGTGCCAGCATCTCTGTGACTTCTCCTTTCTTCTTAACCCAGTAATGGCCTCCTATGTCCAGCACGGAGCCTGTTAATGATGGTTACAGGAATTGCTCTCAGGTTCTGCTCACAGGATATTTCCTCTACTTTCCAAAAAAAGGGCTTAGGCAATTTTGTGTATTCTGATCCTGCCATGTGGAGGCTCAGTCTTCTTCTGGCTTTGTATCTCAGCAAGACTCATCCAGCTGTGACTTCTCCTACACCCACAGCAGGGCTCAGGGCTCCATGGATGAGGAAATTTGTGGACAGGTAGGCTTTCCCAGAGTCAGTTTACCAAATAGTGGTCTGTGTCTCTTTTTCCTGTCATTGTTAGGACACTATTTCTAAATGCCAAATAAAGTGCTGGGTCTTTTTGAAGTAAAAGCAAAGGATTTACCTCGGCCAGGGCCAAAGGAGAAAAAAGCAAACAGTTCCACAACCCTCAACCCTAACTGGGGTAGAAAGGAACTTATAAGGACTAAAATCTACAAAGAAGGGGAGCAGGAGTGCAATTATAATCACATACACGTTTCATAAAATGGAAAGCACATTTTCTCAGAAATCACATCTTTAGTACATACTCAGGAAGGCAAGCATGGATTAGCTTCATAGTTCACAGATATTGTGGTCAGGGTGCAAGTGCGTGAGGTTGGAGGAGTCAGCTTCAATGCCAGTGGGCTCATAAAAAAGGGGGCATATTTACAGAGGGTGAATTATCTGAACAAAATGGAGTCAGCCTGGCCTAATTTTCCAATCATCCAATAACATTTGTTCCTTTTGTAGATATCATCAAATTTTTTATTCTTCATCTATGTTGGGTATGGGGTACAAATATCAGTGCATACACATGAGTTTAACAGAAGAAATGTGTTTTTTAATAAATTTGATAAGATGCATGGTCCCCTGAGCAATCCTCTAAACATTACGCCTGCTGGTCCAGCCAGGCCTCTAAAAAGAGTAGGTAGCCAGGGGTTCCATTTGTACCAACTTTAGAACAAGGACTCATTTTCCTTTAGCCCCTGATCTCTCCCATGTAGGTTTCTTACTTTGGAAAAGTGACTTTTAATAACTCCAAGTTTTTGGCATGGAAACAGCAAGCTTCTCCCAGAGCCACAGAGAGTCCTTCTTGGGACTGAAAAATAGGGTCTAGGCCTCTTCTATTTTAAAGTACAACTTCTGCCAGAGATTGAACCTGTTTACGTAAATGACCAAAGGCTGGCTCAATGTGGCCCAAATCTATATTCACTTCCTGGGTTAGGTGAGAGAGCTCTTGTTCTCCTTTTATTTGTGTGGCTGTTCCAACCACAGTTGATGCTACCACACCTAACCTGATTAGGGCTGGAATAAAATGAGAAGGGCTCTTTTGATTTTGTAATTTATATTTGGGGCATTTCCAGTTGAGAGGGGATAGCTCCTTCTGGTCCCCTATAGGCAAAGACCTGGGGTAACACTTGTTCAGTAATAAAAATAGCTGGGTTATGAGTAGGGGTATGCAGTGAGATAACCCCAATGTCACATGTAAACCAAGTCCCATTAGGAGAAAAATATGACACAGTGGAGTATTCAGTAATATTATAGGAACTAACATTCCTGGGAAAGTTGATTTCCAAATTACATTGGTTAGGAAAGATAAAGCAAGAGGCCTTTTGTGACATGGCACCTAGAGTGAGGAGTGGTCCACGATTAACATAATTAGGTTTATTTTTGGTTAGGTGGATTTTAGTTGATATGTCCCTTACATAATAAGGGGGTGTGCGATTAACAAAATTAGGTTTATTTTTGGTTAGGTGGATTTTAGTTGATATGTCCCTTACATAATAAGGGGGTGTGGACTTGAGACAGAAGCAACAGTATTGCCTTGTGTAGGCCAAGACTTGTTAATAACCTTTAGGACAGCACGTGAAGTGGGGAAAATGTTGGGTTCCCTGGCTGCTTAAGGCAATTTGGTGGAGCCAGATAGAAAAGATTTTTTATATTGGGAGCTCCTTGGTCATGATCATAGAAAAGAGTGTCTGGTAGATCTGTTAGGGATCCTATCAGCTATAGGCCATGAGTTATTCTCATTCCTTTCTCTGAAGAGTTTAAATTTCCCTATGATCAATTCCCAGTTAGTATATCTGAACCTCCCAAGTATGTCCAGATTGGAGTATGTAATGCAGAGGTTGCGTAATTCTGACTCTTAAAAGGGCCACCAAGGAAAAGTTTAGGAGAATTTTATGTCAAACTGAAAACCAAGTTTTATCATTAGATCCATCTCTATAGGTGGCTATCTTGATAACAATGAGGAGGGACAATAAAAATTAAAGAGATCCCTACATTCATGTGGGGAAATCACATAATTACATATATATATATATCCACTTCAGGGTATAAGAATTGCCACTAAATTGGGGAAGAGCACCATCCAAATGTACAGTTAACAAAGGTCTATTTAGGTCTGTCTCACCTGGTCTAGAAATGCATCAATCTACTTGAGCTGGAATTCTGCAGGTTTGCAGGATGAAGGCATGGTAAATTTACACCTGGGGAGTTCAGTAGCCTGGGACTTAGGACACAGTCCAAGCAAGAGAAAATACATAATTAACATTTTTTCCAGTTTTTATTAAGAGTATGGATGGGGTCTCAGTGAGAGACCATTGCTTCTGCAGCAGGTATTTTTGTGAGATTCACTGGGATATGATGAATCCATGCAGTGTGCCCATCTACCTTTATGGCCATCCAGGTGGTCAGGATGATGGAGTAAGCTCCTCTCCAGCTGGGTGTCAGTTTTCTCCTTTAGAACACTTTGATGTAGATCTTGTCTCCTGACTGGAATGGGTATTGGAAACCAGTGGCCTCTCTGTGTTGTTTCTCACACAAGAATCTGTAAGCTTTTTCTTTTAACTGCTGGAGAGACTTACAGCAGTTTACAAGAGATTGGTGGATGATTTCAGCCAAATAAATTCCACACACCTGGGGGAGCAAATGGGGTTATCTCCCACACATGATCTCAAAGGGAGAAAAATTTCCCTTAAAATGTAAATGTTTTCTTTCTTACCTTAAAAGGGGAGCATTGCTTTTGCAAAAGAGCAATGGGCAAAAGCATTGGCCAGCCGGCACTGCTATCTAGTGCAAATTTACTGGGGGTACACTTCAGGGTCCAGTTCATGCGGTCAACCTGTCCAGAACTTTGAGGATGGTAAGCACAATGAAGATTCCAGTCTATGTTTAAAGGCTTTGGTATTTTTTGTGCTATGGCTGCAGTGAATTCTGGCCCATTATCTGATCTTACCATGACAGGTATGGTATGATTTCATTAAGAAGATATTTTATTACAGTCCATGCATTCTCATTTTTGGTAAAATATGCTTCTTTCTGGCCAACCTGATAAAGCATCCAAAAAATGAGGAGATATTTAGTACCATTGGAGGGAGGTCTTACCTCAGTGAATTCAACTTTCCAATGGTCTCCAGGCAGCTCATCTGAATTGTGAACCCCAGGTTGGGTCTGCCTTCCTGTTTGGCATTTACCTGTTGGCAGGCTAGACATCACTCGGAGATGCCCTGGGCTGTATATTTTAGTCCTGGGATGTAGTGTGTTTCAGATAGAAAGTCAGTGATTTTTTTTCCAAATGGGTAGTTATATGTAATTCCAATATTAATCTTTTTTTCCCAAGGTTTAGGGTATCATTAGTCAGGAGTTGGGCAGAGTCTACCAGCTTTCTGATTTTGGACCCTGCCTTTTGTTATCCTGCTCTTCTTCTTCTGGAAAATAGTCTTGGGGGGAAGGAAGGCTGGTTTTGAGATATAAAGCCAAAGGGAATATGGTGACTTGTTCTGGTTTGGAGCTCAATGTCAGCCATTGAGCTGTCTCATCAGCAAAATTTTTGCCTCTGATCATTGTAGGGTCTAGTTTTTGGTGACCCCAGCAGAATATGATAGTCACATGATTAAGTAACAAAATGGCCTCAAATAGGGCTAATATCTCCTCTTTATGTTTTATGGAATTTCCCTCAGCACTTAGTAATCCCTGTTCCCTATAAATGGTTCAGTGCACACAAGACTAGCAAAAAGCATACCTGCTGGCTATGCAAATGTTTTCTTTCTTACCTTCAGCTCACACTCAAGCCTATCAAGGCAACTAGTTCCACTCACTGTGTCAAGGTTCCTTTTGGGGGGGCTTGAACTTAAATCACTTCTGTTTCCATTGTGACCCTATCTCTGATAAGCTGCTGCCATCTATGAATGGGACAGCTTCAGCCTCAGTCAAAGGAACATTGATTATGTCCAGCCTTCCTGAGCTCACCTGGTCAAGCATACCTTTGCAGTTGTGGAGGGGCTTTAGCAAGGCAGGGTTAAGGGCCCTTGTGGGGGAAAAGTGAGGCAGGGGTTGTGAAATAACAGATTCTGATATTGAATAATATGACTATTAGTCATCTATCTGTATAGTGCACAATTTAGGAGGGTCTCTACAAAGTTTAGGGTTGCAACTCTGTGGGATTATCCCAAAGTTAACCTATCTGCCTCCTTGACCTTAAGAGCAGTGGCCACTATGATACCTAAGCAGAAAAGCCATGTGGATGCTACTGAGTCCAATGCTTTAGACAGATAGGCAATTGGCCTCTTCCAGGGTCCAACATCCTGGGTGAGGACCCCTTTGGCAATTCTTCAACTTTCTGCCACAAACAGGTTGAAGGGCTTAGTAACATTGGGCAGAGACAGAGCAGAGCCTTGATTAGGGATGCCTTGGTGGTTCAAAGGGCTGCTGTCACCTTTCAGTGTGTTTTAAAGGACCAGTACTTGGGGTGGCTTCAAACAAAGCCCTTGCTTCTTCTGCAATGGATGCAATCCACAGCCTGCAGAAACCTGCCATTCTTAGAGATTCACAGACTTTTCTCTTTGTAGTGGGGCTAATTGAGAGATCAAAGCCAGATTTATTGCCCAAGAATTTCCTGGTACCTTTGAGTCCAAGAGGGTACATTTATTGACAGCATCTTGTAGCCTTTCAAGAAACATGTTTGGTGCCTTGTTGGGGATCTAAAGAACCTCAGAAGTTCTAGACAAATTATTCAGCTTCTTAGAAGCCTCTTTAAGTCCTACCCACAAATGTCAGTGATAGGCATACAATTAATCCCAGCCTACCCTAGAGTTATGATCCCAATCAGGAAAGTTGTCAGAAAGAGCCTCCTCTAACAACTGCCCTTCTTTGGCTTCAGTGTGACTGCCTCCATAAGGATAGCCCTCTTGGCCTCCACCTTGATGTGGTCCTGCTCTTTTTACACCCCTGAAGTAAAAAGAGTCAGAGAGAGCTGTTGACAATCATTCAAAGCGGGCTGATGTATGCAAAAAATGAACTCAATGAGAGAAATAAGGACCTGTGGATCTCAGAGAAAGGAAGATTTGGACTCTCTGAACTATATATATGAAGGTGTAAAGGGGACATGGTCAAAGGCAGTACTCTCATCCCTCCCTGATAGAACTTCTTGGAGAAGCAACAAGAGAACAAGTGGGGCTGGGGAAGAAATTGCACCTGGGAAAGTAGCAGCAAGGGAGCACGTGAAGGGATGTTGTGGGACTGGAGGAAGAGAAGAGACTGGAGGAAAGAGACATCACCACTTCCATCAACAGATCATCTCTCTCTGAGAAGGTAGAAGTTATAAGTAACTCTGATGATTTAAATAAACAGACTCAAGGGACCTTCAGGAGGAGACAGATAAGTGAGAAGAAGTCTGAGGTCCACAAGAATTATTAAGCGGTGGCAACACTTTATCCTAATCTGAAGGGGATACAACAGGGACAGAAAGATGCCAAAAAGATTTTTTCATAAATTTCCTGTTGCAACTCTGGGAACTTTTGATATCCTGCAGATCCAGGACTTTGGCTGATTTAATTATGCTCTGGAGGCATATTTATAACCACTTTGAAGGATGGAGAATCAAATCTAGCCTTTGCTCTATTTATTCAGGATGGCCAGGCCTGCTAGTCACCAATTTCCAGAACTTCCATAATATGAGGGGATCTAGATATTCCTCAGATTGCATCCTATAGCCTTGGCTATTCCACCTTATGAAAGATTTGAACCCCAGAATCACAGGAACCCCCTAATCAACATGGAACCCAGACAAGAGGAATTAGATGATGACACTGGTTATATCCCATACAAAAGCTAAGGTTTAGAACAACAGGCAGAAATCAACGTAAATTGAGAGACAGAAACCTAATCAGATAGTGAGTTTGTGTATTCAAGAGAACTGAGATGACAATTCACTCATGGGTCCAATCTGTTAGGAAGAGAAGAAGGTTTTCTCACTTGAGCAACAATGAAGGAGCAATTTTAGAGACAACTAGACACACACCCATGATCAACACAAGATAATTATCCATGAAAAACAAACAGTCCCTCCTCCCTTCCCAGTCTCCAGACAATCCTCACAGCTTTATGATCAGAGGCTCTGGGCCAAGCCCATGTCTTTCAGACAACCAGTTAATCCAAACCCCTACAAGGCTTTCTAATCAATCCAGGTGAAATGCCTCTCAGGATTTACACTCAACCTAGTTGACACACCTCTGGGCTTTACATTATTTCTAGATGAGACAGCACAGAGGATTTACCATCAACCTGTTTGATACAGCTTATGGCTTTGGAATCAGTCCTGTTGATATACCTTTAGGCTTTACATTCAAAGCAGAGAACAAATAAGGTACCTTTAAGCACTCATAGCTTCTTTTGTCTTTCTTCAGACCCAAGATTCAATGGGTTACTATGTAGGATCCAAACTCCGGCCAAACATGGAGCTCCCAGTACCAGAGAAAAGAGTGTCTCTCTTTGTGTTTATGGGGTGGAGGTCCCAGAGGGCCGAGAGTCACAGCCTGGATTCTGGAAGGTATCTCACTGGGACCTTCAAATAAAACTCTGGGCCTTTCTGAAGTAAAAACAAGGGATTTATTCTGGCCAGGGCCAAAGGAAAAGAAAGCAAACAGTTCTGAAACCCTCAACCCTACACTGGGGTGAAAACAAATTAATAACAACTAAAAACCAAAGAAGGGGGCAGGAGAGGCAATTGTAATCACAAGACACACTTCATAAAGTGGAAAGTACTTTTCTCAGAATTCACACTTTTAGTAAATACTCAGGTGAGCATGCATTAGCTTCATAGTTCACAGATATTGTGGTCAGGGTGCAAGTGGGTGAGGGTGGAGGAGTGAGCTTCTATGCAGTGGGCTCATGGCAAAGCGGGACAAATTCACAAAGGGTGAGATATCTGAACAAAATGGGGTCTGGCATAATTTTCATGTCAGACCATAGCATTATGACCCAGAATTCTATTTGTTTGGAACTGAATGTGAAGATTGTGGAATATGCTGAGCGAGAACACATATGGACTTAAATTTACTAACAAACAAAGTGCTTCAGGCATTTTTCAGGAGGAAAAGTCCAACCTACCTCCTGCCTCTGCACCACAGCCAAGAGATTCACAGAGCTGACCGCCTTGGCTTTTGTCCTCTGGGCAATAAGACTCCCTGTGCCAAAGCACCAAATGCCATCTGTTCCTCTGAGGAGACTGGCAGGGACCTTAGTTCTTCTGTCAGCCTCCCTGAGTCTCAGGATGCTGCACCCAGCACAGTCAGTATGTGTTCATGAAAATGACAAGTGGGTCACAGGAGAGCCTGAGTCAGTGCACAGCCATCATCCAGGTGAGACAAGGTGCCCACCCTGAAGGGTCTCCACAGGTCAATGGCTCACCCTTTGGGGTCTCTGACTCTGACTCATGGTTGCTCACTTTGATTGTCTTCTCCTAGCTTCAGAGATGGGATGGGCATGGTATGGAACCCAGCTTTTCAGGAGCTTAGGACACCATCTTCAAGTTAAGGAAGAGAAGTGGTGTTTCACATGGTGCTTCATGTGGATTCTAACGCCAGCTTTCCTCAGGATGGAGAAGTCCCTACAGAAAGCTATCTCCACATAACTGAAGTGCAACTGTGACCAGGACATGGACATTACTGCCCTGTCCCATCGTGTCTTCATGGCATTTAACATGTTCCCAGTAAGCCCTAGTGTCTTCTGTAGCAAATGGACAAGTGGAAACTCCCCAGCTGCTGTGGAGCCAGGTCTCTTTGGCCTCCTTCAACCTGGGATGGCAGCCTCTCCTTCCATGGATCTTGTGGTCCTGTCACTGTTGAAGGTGCTGCACCAGTCGCCCTATAGAATACCCTCACAGAGGACACAGTGTCCCTCAGGACTGAATTGTGCTCCTGCATCCAGCACTGCGGTTACTTTGCTGCCATAAAGAGGGACTCCACTGTGCAGCTTCACATCAGTGGCTTTTTTAAAAATGGTGGAATCTCAGGCAGACATCAAGGAAACAGCTGGGTCATTCTGCTATCGCTTCGCTCTCTCAGATGGCCATCACATGCTCTTTCCCTGGTGTCTCTGAGATCTAATTTACTCTTCTTATAAGAACACCATTCATAGTAGATTAGACTTTAACTCAAACCTCACTTTTTCATAGTTACCTCTTCCAATACCCTGTCTGTGAGATCAGTCACACTGTGAGGTTCTGGGGGACACAACCCCAACCTTTAAATTTTGAGGGGACTCAGCTCAGCTCTTACTAGGTAGGAAGCTCTGACCTTCACATGGTCTCCTGCATCTCTCTAAACCAGGACTCGGGGTGTCACCAGAGTTCTCCAACGTTTTGCTATTTGTCCCCTTCATAACTAATAAGAATGTGTGGAGAATTCTATTTTTGATTTATGAATATCTCTTTGTCATTCAAAATATTATTATGTACTAATGTGATTGTATGTTTCTCAATGGGTCATAAGTATTGTGATTATTAATATTTTAGTACTCCAAATTCTCCATATTAGTCTCATTGATGTCCCAAGAAGATTGGTTTATGCTTTATTTTGCTATGAACCCCCTTAATATTTGGTTGTATCTTGAGTTTCAGGATAGTTCTGGATTCTGCTTTTTCTATCCAAGACTTTCTGAATAACACATTATCCAAATTTATGATTCCCATTATTAAAGAGTAGTATTTAGGAACTATGGACACTTTTTGAGACTGGAGTGAATTTTTCAAGACTATAAGTGTCATTCATTTATTACCCCATCACTGTATCCACACACAGAGAAACATGCTCATGTTCTATCTAAAAAATCCATTGGTTCACATTCTCAAATTTAATTACATTCTAAAACACAGAGTTTGCTTACATATTCTCCTGTCAAATCAGCCACTTCTTTTTTCAACAGTACATCTCTTACATCTAATAGCAATCCATTAATTTACTTTTTTGAACCATACCTCTTTTTAAAACCAATCTCTAGGGGTCATCTTTGTGGATAACTACAGACCTGATGAGGGCAGAATACACAGAAAAGATCATAGAATTGGGGTAAGAATGAGGATGTGAAGGAGAGGACCTCCTCCTTTGAAGACACTGGGTTCTGAGGCCACAGAGAGTGGGAGTCATAACCTGAGGATCCAGGGGACATAAGCCATGGATATGTGCAATCAAGCAGAGCCAGGAAGAGAGATGGTGCCCTTCAAGTGGGAGGTGAGGAAATCCTGACCTGGGCTGATCTTGATCAACTCAGTGGACAGGGCAGGGTCAAACAGAGGGAGAGAGTTGGTGCAGCTAGAGATGGAAGATGGGCGAGGACAGGTGGTGCCCTTCCTATAAATCAAGACCCAAAGTTTTTTGTATTGCTGGTCTTTTTCACATCTAGATCACAAATGAATCAGAGCACAGAATTGGCCATTCTGGCCACAAAAACAGTGATACATTCAACATCCAAGAAGCTTGTAAACTTCCCACACTTTCTGGGATTTTGACCTAAACCACAGCCTCTGTCATGGATGGAACAAAGCATGAACAAAACCTAAATGTTATCAAATAGTGCACTACATAAAGGACTTGAGATTGACACTGTCTTTGGCCCCAGAAAGCAGAACATTTTCTTTCAGCAATTCTGAGCTTCCCTGTATAACCTGAGTCTCAACATCCTGCAGACTGTGCTGAGTGACTGGAGGAACTAGCCCTGTAGTTGTGCCCAGCCTGCCAAGCCCTGCTGAATTGCATGTGCCCACAGCACAGCCCACTCTCTTGAGAACTTCTTAAGAGGCTGCTCACACCCTGTGCAGGAGTCAGTCCCTGTCAGGACACAACATGGCCATGAGGGCCCCTGCTCAGCTTCTGGGGCTCCTGCTGCTCTGCCTCCCAGGTAAGGAGAGACAGCACTGTGGATGTCCTCAACACAGTGTGGTCAGTGCTGCCTGGATCTGCAGGGAAGTCCTCTTGTGAAATGAATAATTCTGTGGCTATTTGCTTTTGTTTCTAATGTCAGGTGTCAGATGTGACATTCACATGACCCAGTCTCCATCATCTCTTTCTGTATCTCCAGGAGATAGAGTCACCATTGCCTGCAGGGAAGATCAGGATATTAGCTATTATTTAGCCTGCTGTCAGCAGAGACCAGGACAAGCTCCTAAAAACCTTATCTATGTTGCAACCACTTTGGAATGAGAGGTTCCATCAAAGTTCAGTGGCAGTAGGTCTGGGACAGATTTTACTCTACCATAAACAGCCTGAAGCCTGAAGATGTTGCCACTTATTACTGTAAACAATATTACCATATCCCTCCCACAGTGACACAGGCCATGACTAAAACCTCCCTGGGAACAGGAGTGTAAGGCTGGGTTGCTCCAGCTGCTCTTCCTGCTGCCTCCACCTACTGAGGGCACAGCTCAGAGGCACCAGATTCTTAAGGGCATTGAGAGGGTTTCCTAGAAGCAGAGAGGGGGGTCCTCTGCCTTGCAGTCCTCTTACTCTTCCTCAGCCCCAGTAGCTCAGACAAGACCATTCTTCTTGCACAGTCATTTGATCCCATTCAGACAGGGGACTAATTGGAGTAATTTTGAAGAAATGGTCCCATTATTGAATCTAGGGTTATAGACCTGGTAATCAATGGCTGATAGGAATCTAACTACATGTTTTAAGAATGTTACTGGAAAATGTAAAAATTCTAGAAGAGTTTCTGGAATGGTTCTCCTGATGACATTCCCACTGGTGACAGCTTCTCGGACAGTTGAGCAGGTGTCAGCATGGAGCTTTAGGTGCTGCAGTAGGTGGCCAGCACAGGTCCAGGCAGCCTCATGAGGCACAGGTCATGTGACATGCATAGTGAGACATGGAGACATGAACTCTAGCCACAGCCTCTTTATCAGCCTGAGGGCTGAGAATCATGAGGTCCAGTCTCTTTCTTTCTTACTGTGATGTCATAGTGTTACCTGGATGTGATAGAAGCCATCCTGTATGCTTAAGCAGAATGGTCATGGTCATGAATCATAATAAACAAACTCCAGGACAGAGTTTGTTTCCTCTGTGTAGCTGTGGCATGAGATGTGAGGGACACTGGGTGATGTCAGGTTGGGTGGATGGAGAGAGGCCTGGAGCATTAGTGTGTTAGTAGAGCATATGCAGATGGTGGATGTCATGTTCATGAGACCGAGTGAGGAAATCCTTCCTGAGTGTAGGAGGCTCAGCACAATTGCCTATGCCAGGTGGACTACAGAAGAAGCAGGGGACACTCATCCTTTATCTTCTCAAGCTCTTCCTCCTCCAGAGCATGAGCTTCTCCTACCACCAGTCTTGGACATCAACCTCAAGTCCTTTGTCCTTTGGATCTGGACTTGCACCTTCTGCCCTCTCTGGGGATCATGGACCTGCAGCCCTGGACTGGGAATGTGTCATGGTCTCTCTCCTTCTGTGGTTTTTGGCCTCTTGGCTGAAATGCAAACTGAGGAAGGCAAGGCAATGCTGGTAACAACCAGTTTGGATAGATTATCAGCCTTGCAAGAAATGCAGAGAGGGAATTGTTGACAATGTCTTTTTGGAAGAGCTATGGCCAGGCAGTTACAAGTAGATCAGAGTTTAAAATAAGTGCTTCATAAATGAATGATCATTTAAATGTCATTAAGGAGCAGGGACTGTCAATAATTTGCATGAACAAACATATAGACTGGAGAGAGTCATCTTCTACTATCCCATTTAGGCTCATGAACCAATGTCATGAGGGACCCTTCTTGAACTCCTATAACATCAACTTCATCCCACACAGTTCATGTGGCTTCTGGCACTTCTGAGCATCCAACTCGCCAACCGGGCTGGCCACTGTTGACCCCCTATATCATACCTAAAGCACAGGACTAGACTGTCCCTCAATGTCGACCTGACTCCAGTAGACCTGACCAAAACTGGGAGGGCTGGGAGGGATTCTTGTCTGTGCCTTTGCTTTCAGCCTGTATCTGCCAGCAATATAATATGGAGATTTTCTGAAAGCTTTAAAACATGGAAAAAGTTCTTACATGTTGCACCATTGGATCAGGAACCTCAACTGTAGAAGAATAAGAACCTGAGTGGACTTGATCATGACATCATTATGTATGCAGTGGCAGCTGCGTTAATGAAGGGAGAAACACACAAAAAATCCAGTTCCACTGACCGTGGGCCCTGTGAGGTTGATTCTCTTCCTGCCTGGAGTGGAGAACGATCAGAAGCACTGACCTGTGTGGTTCTGTTTCTCTCAGACATAGAAGATTAGCTCTTCAGAATTGCAGGGTCATCCCCACCCTCTTGATCATGCCAATGAGCACCTTAGAAACTTCTGTTTCTCTCTACTCAAATTTTACTTTTCTGGTCAAAAGTTCTTGACCTAGAGATTTGTCATCGTCATTCTTGCATTAAACTGAGTGACAAGATGAACACATGATTGTCAGATCCCATAGGACAAGAGACTAATTATGAAGAAAGTGTTCCATTTTTGAGGCTAGGACTATTCATCCTGGTGATCAATGGTTAATAGGAATCTATCTACACATTTTAAGAAAGTGACTGGAAAATGTGTAAATTCTGGAAGAGCTGCAGAAATGATCCTCCTGATGATATTGCCACTAGTGACAGCTGGTAGGACAGTTGAGCAGGTGTCAGCATGAAGCTTCAGGTGATGCAGAAGGAGGCCAGCACAGGTTCAGGCAGCATAATGGGGCACAGGGAATGTGACATGCACAGAGAGACAGGGAGACATGACCTCTAGCTACAGCCTCCTGGTAAGCCTGAGGGCTGAGAATCATGAGGTCCAGTGTCTTCCTTCCTCACTATGATGTCATAGTGTCACCTGGATATGACAGAGGCCATCCTGGCTGCTTAAGCCAAGGTCTGAACTATGTTGGCCATGAACTAGGATAAGGAGGCAGGAGGACCAGGTACAGGCTACTTTCAGCTCTAAACCCTTCACCTCTGGGCCTTTGTGTGCCAAGGTCAGGAGACACAGCCATGTGTGTGGCAGGTGTGTCTGTAAAGCTGCAAGCTGCTCTGCCCACCTGCTCTCCTCCCAGCAGCACAACCCAACCAGGGGTGGGCTCTGAGGCCTTCACCTCAGGATCCTCCTGCATGGATCTCAGACAGGTGGAGTTAGGGGAGCCCAGCAGTGAAAGAGCAGCCCCTGCCCATCAGGTGAGAGCAGGTGGGCTCCAGGGTGAGCAGGCCTGCTGGGGGTGGGACCCTTAGGTGTGTGGTCACCACTGCTGGTGCACACACACACAGACACACACACACAGGCACAGACACACCCCCCCACACATAGATACACACTCACACTCACACAAACCGATACACAGACACAGACATACACACTCACACCCAAACAGTCACACACACTCACACACAGAGACACTCACAAACACACACTCACACACACACTCATACACACAAACAAGCACACACAAACTCACACACACATATACAGATACACAGACACCCACATAAACTCACATACACACATACACACATACACAAACACTCTCACACACACACTCACACACATACACAGACACTTCCACTCAACAAACACACATTTGTAGACATACACACATACACAGACACACACACTCACACACATGGACACAAACACACACACACCACAGTAGCCTGAGAATAAGGTTGGGAGAGAAATCATGAACATGGCTCATAATGCTAGGCATAACTTTCCATTTCTCTCTCATTTGAGGATCCACAGGTGCTTCTGTGATGACCCAGGCTCCTCCCTCCTGCCTTCACCATCTACCTCCTGCAGGTCCACCCAGAACCTTCTACAGACAGAGGGATACAATGATTCTTGCAGAAGGCAGGAAAGTCTGTGTGGTTTCTAAACCTTTGGGCTTTCATTTGTCTCTGGGTCTCAGGCAACTTCAGTGGCAGAGGATCAGGGACAGATTTCATATTACAACTCAGGACAGTGGATGCTGAGGAGGCTGTTGTTATTGCTGTGTGCAAGCTATAAAATTAACTATAAAAATTAAGGTATAAACCCCACAAACTTACCTGATGGGTGGCCCAGCTCCACATGTGTTGCTTGTCAGGGGAGAGGCACTGCAGATTCTCTGTCTATTGAAGAGAAAGATTCTAGAATCTCAGGGGCACAGAGAATAGTGAAGGACCCTGGACCATGTACTTAGCTTAGAGCTCAAAATCTTTTTAAGACCTCATCAGAGGGGCAGGGCAAGAGCAGGAGGGAGGGTGAAGGGTCTTCGGGAGCCTCTGGTCAGCCCAGCATGATAGAAGGTGAGCTGAATGACCACTCAGGCTTGGGCTCCCTCCCATCAGGTGCCTTCACCAGGACTAGGCTCAGAAATCAGGTGGTTTGTGGCAACACAAAGGTATGTGTTTTCTTTAGCATTTATTTTGGTGTAAACCTCGTCTGCATGTGGCTGGACTTAGCAGGGCTGTGATGACCTCCTCTTTCTCACCCTTCTTTGCACTTCGTTTATCCCTGGCCCACATCCCTCTCTAGCTCAGGGTCAGGCTCAACATTTTACACCACACACCCAAGGAGGCCTCATGTCGTTTAATTTGACCAGATTCAGTCATGGGTTCTCAGATAACAAGGGAGTGCTATGAATTCCATGGATATATTTTTAAATAATGAGCCAAGTGTGAAAGAATTACAGAACTTAAAATAGAAGCCACATTCCAAAAACTGGGTAGGTGTAAGAATCTGTAAGCCAATCCTTGCTCAAGTGGAGAGAAATATTATTACTCTTAGGACCATCGCACTGAATGAGAAGGTAAATGGGACATGGTAAAGGCCAAGTCTTGTTCAGCACAAAACCAAGGTCCTTGTTGGCTGGGGTGGGCACACTGCTGGGGTTGGGCTTTACCTAGAAAGCTAGATGAAATATCTTCTCTTTCTCAGAGAGAATCCCAAATGTCATAGATCCTGCCTGGCCCTCAAAATTGTCCTTGCCCACTGCAAGCCTCATGGAAATGTGATGTGTCCTGCACTCTCCAGTGGCCCAGTGACTCAAGGGTCAGTGAAGCTCCTGTATAAATGTGCTTCTCTCACATCACACAATCTAGTACACCCAGTGGGGCAGGGTAGAGTTCCTACCAGGTGACCTTTCCCACAAGATAGACCTGGGGTGAGTCCAGAGAGAATGGTCACTCAGGAGGGACCTTGTGGACAAGATGGACAGGAGGTTAACCAGGAGGCAAAACTGAACTGGGAAGATGAACAGACATGCAAGAGCCCAAGGCCATGTCCCTGACACACACAGAGTTGGTCAGTGCAGAATCACAGGAGTGGGGGGCACTTGAGGACTTGGCATCCTGCAACTTTTGCCCTCCAAGACATTAGCAAATGCCCACAGGAGAAACCCAGCCTGCTGTTGAGGACTCAGCCATGTCAATCAACCTCTCAGCTCAAGGCGACCCCCAAAGCACAGTCAGGTCCTCTTCCCTAGGGCAGCCCCTCTCCCAGGACTATGTCAGAGTGCTGTGGACATTCAGGTTTAAAATGTTAAAGTGGGAACACAAAAAACAGGTAAGCTTCTGCCCCCACTAACAGGTCCAATCTGTCTCAGGAATTTTAGGCCTCCTTTTAATTTCTTGTCCCAGGCTTCTGTGACAAGCTTGAGTGTAAAGTGGTTATTTTATGGTTATTTTCTTCTGTGCTTAGTACAGTGTTTTTCATGGTCTGCTGAGGCCTGCAACATCCTAAGTGAAAGTGAAAGTTCATTTTTTAACCGAATATAATGTATGGGTTTCAGTTTTGTTGTTCAGTTTTATACATGTAGATTTAGAGACCACAAAACCTGTATACTACGTGGACACAAAGGGTGAAAATGATGAAAACTCTGAAGAAATGATGATAGTCAAACCCGAGCTCAGAATGACTGAGAGTGAGTGACTCCATATTCCAGGTAAGGGCAGAGCCTGTATGCTTAATTCCTCCTGTTTAAACTCTGTTCTAATAACTACAGTGATCCATGAACAAGAGGTTTAATATTTTAAAATAGAAATTTTTTAAAAAAGACTTGAATTAAATGAACAAATTATCCTACTTAGGAAAATATACTGTGTTTGAGGTTTCCATTTCTAACAACATATTCTATCAAGAATACAATTGAAATTAAAATAAGTATTTTTTAGTGTAATATAAGGAAAATATTGCAGAGCAGTTAGAAAACTCAATCCTTAAAATTGAAAAAAATGTTCTCGTTAAATAATTTTTTATATCTTAAATCAATTTCATCAATAAAAAGGTGTTTTTTGTTTTTCTTCAACTGACGAGAGTGTCAGAATAACATTATTTAAGTGAGAATTTCTAGGAATTTTTTTTCCTATTGAAGTATAAAAATAAAATTAATTAAGAAAACAAGGGCTGGGGATGTGGCTCAAGCTGTAGCACATTCGCCTGGCATGCGTGCGGCCCGGGTTCAATCCTTGGAACCACATACGAACAAAGATGTTGTGTCTGCCGAAAACTAAAAAATAAATATTAAAAAAGATTCTCTCTCCCTCTCTCTCTCTCTCTCTCTCTCTCTCTCTCTCTCTCTCTCTCTCTCTCTCTCTCTCTTTCTCTCTTTTAAAAAAAAAAAGAAGACCAAAAACTGAATGGGAAAAACTGATAAAAATTCTGATTACACTCCAAATTCTTCTGAAACAAAAGTCAAAGCCTGGTCAAGAAAAGACCACTTGAGTTACAGCAGGAATCACCTGGACCCTTATACACCTTTTCCTACCCAATCTCTGTGAGAAGAGGCAGGGTTAAGAGCAAAGTACCCAATTCCCTGGTCCCTCCCATGGCCCAGGAGAAACAGAGCAGCACTTTCTTGTGACTTTCTACCTCATCTGTTGGATGCTTGGTGGACTGCTCTCTCTATCACATGACTCAGAACTCAGAAAGGGACAAGCGCAGGGCTCAGGGCTCAGGTGAAGGAACTGTGGACAGCAGTGGTGGGCACCACTGTGTGTGACCACTCCATGAAGGAAAAGGGATCAGGAAATACACAGCACACCCAGGCCCTAAAGAAGCTTTCATGGGACCCTTAGGATTATCAGCTCATTTCTAAACAGCCATGGATTCTGGGGAAACTGGGAGGGGAAGCACACACTTAGGCACCTCCATGCCCAGGAAAGATAAAAGCCTTCACCCAGGCAAACCCCAGTCCTCAGAGAAAGCCCTGACAACTAGTGAATGGGTTTCACATCAGAATTCAAAGACTGTGCAGGTGAGTGTTTAATTCAAAGGCTGCATTTCAACAGAAGATGGCAAGGCACCCAAAGGAGGAGGGAAACATGAGCCATTCAAAGAAATAAAAATCCTTAGAAACCTCCCCAGCAGAAAAAGACATCAGAATGACAGAATGTCAACTTTCTAATGTCTGCCTTACAAAGGCAGCTTGGAGACTTGGGATGCCACTGTCCATCACTCTTACTATGACATGTGGCAGACTGTGTGCTGGTCAATTACATCCTGGTGGCCAAAGAAATTTTGCTGATGCTGCTTTTAGAACTATGCTGTCTCATGTGGAGCACAGTAGCCACAGTGACTCTATAAACTTAGATTCAGTTAAATTTTACAATGAACATTTTATTGGCACTTGGTTCTTTCCCATGTCTAATCTCACAGGCCATGTGTGCCTAACAGGTGCCACATGGGACAGCTCAGATACAGATCTCTTCAACATGGCAGAAGATTCTGTTGGCCAGTGTTGTTCTAAACGATTCTCAAGGTCTTTGTAGAAGCTGCAGCTCAGAACACAAACCTCACCAGCCACTAGAGGCCTCAGGTCCTTCCCCAGATGGTGTAGCTGTTGTGGCCTAGAATATGCTCTGGAAGGCTCCTGGGATGATGGGAATGGGGCTGCATGGACAGATATAGAAAAGAAGAACAGGGTTCCAACCACCTCTGACAGTATGCCCTGCAGCCGAAGGGAGCCTTTGTAAATCCACACCTGTGGCATCTCACCTGGAATACAGTGTCCAGATGTGCCATACTGTCCCAGGACTATTTTATTTTCTGAATATGAAATTATCTGTTTGTCTTGTACCCTCAAGTTGGTGTCTGCATCACAGGAGGGATCATTATCTGATCTCTACAGAATCCCTCTGGTGACTGATGCAATAGAATGAGCTCCATCAGCAAGAGACATGGTTTTCCAGGAAGCTGTCTTGGTACCATTTCTGACACCATGAGATGCAATACCAAAAATCAACCAGTAGATGTCAGAACAGACCACAACTTGCAAAGAGAAGCTTGCTCTTGGAAATGCTAGGTAAGTAAAAGAGTGATACTATCCTTTACCTACAGGGAGATCCCCAGGCTTGAATTGAGACTCTGTGTGGCCAGGAGCATGTGGAGGACCTGCCTTGGGGCTGAGGTGTGGGCAAACACTCTCTGTGTTGGGGTCTGAGACTGGATGCCCAGCCCTTCTTTTGCACTCCTCCACCTAGTAACTAAGGCCACTTCTTTAGTATTAGTAAAACTGGCCTCATTCAAATGTTGATGCCTCAACTAATTGTTGGTGTGTTTGCAGAAATGGTCATAAGAAGAATGGAGGGTAAAGAAGGTCATCCAGTTGAGGATGATCCCACAGGAATCATGTCCTTCTAAATAGATGTCCAGGGAGCTCTCTGTCCAGAAAGCTCTGACCATCCTTCTTAGGCCACAAGGAGAAGCTTGTGAGGACATACAAGAAGGGAGCCATAGAAAGAGAGCCTATGATAGAGGGGTCATCTACTGCCCCTTGACTTTGGAACTCCAGTCTGCAGAACATTGAGAGGACACATCTTTACTATCTGAGCCACTGAGACCAGAGTGATGTGTCTCCCTATGACAGTCACTGAAATGTGACTGGAGGCATGACAGGAAGGTGTGCCTTGTCCTTGACCCCTCTCTCTCTCTCTCTCTCTCTCTCTCTCTCTCTCTCTCTCTCTCTCTTGTTCTCTCTCTTCCCTCTTCCTGGCTTCCTGAGGTGAGCAGCTCTGCCCTGCAACATAAGCCCTGCCATGCTGTTCTGCCTGCACACAGACCCCAGCCAAGGTGCCACGGTCTGTGGCATAAAACCTCTGAAACCAAGAATCAAGATCAGCCTTTCCCCAGGAGGTTTTTGTGGAGGTGTTTGCTCACAGTGGTGGGCAGCTGATGAGCACACCCTGCACCTTGTTAAAGGCAGCTTTTCCTCCTAGGTGATCAACTGGGGCACTCGTGTGATTCACATGCCAAAGTGAATAATTCTAAACCCACAAGCACTTATTGTCAAAGGCATAGACAGATATCAGTAGAATCACCAGGTGAGGAAGTACAGGAGGCTGAGAAAAATCTGCAGTCTGGACCTCTCTGGTGGACTGTGAGAATACAATATTATGCAGTCTTCTTTTTTTTTTTTTTTTTTTTTTTTTTTTTTGGTGCCAGGGATTGGACTCAGGTACACTCAACCACTGAGCCACATCCCCAGCCCTATTTTTGAATTTTATTTAGAGACATGGTCTCAGTGAGATGCTTAGCACCTTGCTTTTTCTTAAGGCTGCTTTGAACTCATGATCCTCCAGGCTCAGCCTCCCAAGCCACTGGGGTTACAGGCATGTGCTACCATGCCCAGCTTAAATTAGGCAGTTTTTATAGACAGAGAAGATATCAGAAGAATGACCAGGTTATGAGGTATAGGAGCTTAAGAGAACCTTCTTCAGTCTGGAGCTACCTAAAGTACTCTGAGAATACAGAATTAGGCAGTCTTTACCTATATTGACAAATGAGTTCAGGATTAAGGAGAGAAACAGAGAATCCCCTATTTCTAAGACCAATATCCCTAATAGCCAGACCTGCTAATTAATATCTGTAGTGTGAACTTCAATCCCTGTATTAACATTAGTCCTGTTTTGAGTATCTGTTAGCTATATAAATCGCATGTGATACCACTAAGTGGAACCCCAACATACACTACTCTGCATCATTCAGAAAATAAAAAGAGACACACTCTGGTCTGCTCTAATGGATGCTGAGGGGGAAGGAAAGATGGTGAATACACAAAGAGGTACTCTCTCCCCTTCTAGGCAATGTACTTTAGAGCCTGGCTGCATCTGAGTAGTGCCCTCAGCAGTTGGAAGCAGCAGGAGGAGCAGCTGAGGCAGCCCAGCCTCACACTTCTGCTTTCCTGGGATGTTGGTGTCAAGGCCTGTGTCACTTTGGAAAGAAAACTTCTATGCTGTTGAAAGTTGAAAGTAATAAGTGGCAACATCTTCAGGCTCCAGGCTGCTCATGCTGATGTTAAATCTGTTCTGGATCCTCTGATGCTGATCCTGGATTGGACTTCATGTTGGAAAAAGTTTGCAGAATACATCAGGAAATTGGAGCTTTCCCTGCTTCCTATTGATATCAGTGTCAAATAACTAAGACTCTGACTTGCCTGGTGGGACATTGTGATTCCGTCTCCTTAAGCTGTAGACCTGGATTGTGATTATCTATATCCAGATTTGGTGTTCCTTGGATTTACACACTATAGCTCCTTCTCTGTATTCTTTAGTAATCAGATCAATGTCTTCAGGAAGAGAGGTCCCTTCTCTGCCAAAACTCCTCATTGATACCCTTGGATCTACAATTGTTTTCCTTCATTTATGGAGAATTCCTACTAAATTCTTTCTCTATTTATGAAGACTATGTAATCTGGGTGTTACATCTGATATCTGAGATTGGAAACATACAAACCAATATCCACATACTGAACCTTGTTATGAGAGAATGCATTTATAGACCAAGTACATCAGATACCACTGTGCTGGAAAAATCACCAAGTTTTGAAACTTCCTGCTTTAAAATAAAAGTAGCTTGGTCCCCAGGAATTGTATGGGCACCCTTATGTCCATGCTGTGTCCTTACTGGAACTGAATTCTGCAGACTGTGACCACCAAAGTAGAAGTCCTCGGGTAGTGGGCTGTACTCTGGGCACATGCAAATCCACAGGGCTTGTCAGGGCTGGACACAGATGCACGACTAGCTCTTCTAACAAATTCAGCAGAAATTCAGTGTCTGCCTGTTTCCCTGGGCATCACATATTTGCCCACAGAGTATGTTCTAATTTGGGAGGGGGGGCAAGAAATAGCCTCAGCCTTGTCCCCTCTGCATGGCCTGTTAGTTCATTCTCCTACAGCTTCAACACATTCTGAGCTTGCTAGATTCCATCTATGACAGGAACTGTCCATTAGGACACAATTTCTTCATATGCATGAGTGTTCTAGCTCCTTTTCTTGGTACCCATGAATATCACTGAGGCCAGGGCAGCTTCCTCTTTACTCTGATTCCCTGACACTGTGTTTCATTCAGGGAAGCAATAGAAAAATATGGGGAGCCACATCTATTTTAAAGAGTGTCACCTACCTGACCCAGCTGTCATGAACAGCCAAGCATATTTATTCCTCCATCTCTGAAGACTTGGTCCCACTGCTTCCATCAAAGCCATCCAAGATCAGGGATCTCTTCCTTCCCATCAAAACTATGAGCTTCTGTTCTAGCTGCTCATGATTACACATGTCCATGCCTGCTGACCCTGGATGCTCAGGTTCATGCTTCTGCTCGCTATAGTCCCATAACTCAAGTAGCTGTGTTCAGAGATGGATATCCTTCCTCTATTAAGTCCTCATTAACACCCTTGAATGTCTTGTGATTCCTAAGTGTGAATTTCTTCCATCACCAAGTATCTATTAATTCCTTAAAGAACCCAGTTCTAATGGATGTTTTAGGACTGCAGGACTCAAGCAGGGCGAGGGAGAAATATGTGTGCATGCAGTCTCATTGGTCCTGAGGGTGCCCTTAATTAGGGTTAGTTGTACCTTTGACTCACTGTGGGCATCCAAGAAAGAAGGAAGGGAAGAGTACTCAGATGGATGAGGTTCCTATGTAAGGAATAGGGTCCAGGCATGGTGAGGGGGACACTCTATGAGGCACAAAGTGGAGATGGCCAAGAAGTGGTATCAGAGTGAAGCAGGTGTGTGGATGTGTGGGGAGGAGTGGGGACAACTTCCAGAACCCACATTTCTCTTCATTCTTTGCTGAACTCTTTTTCACTTGCTCACATGCTTCTTTATCTCTTTATCCTGCTTAAATCCAGAGGCCCTGTGGGCAGCCATTAATAACTCTGCTCCACTCTGAATGAGAAGAGTTTGGACAAGCTTAAAATATGCAGGTTTCCAGAACTTTGTAGATTCAAGGGTGTCAATGAGGAGCGTTGAAGTGAGGGAACCTCTTCTTCTGAAGACTTTGATCTGATTACTATATAATATAGAGGAGGGGCTGTAATCTGTAAATCCAAGTAAGATTAAATGTGGATATAGATAATCACAAGCAGAAATAAGAAGGTCACTCTCATTCCTCTGATAGACAGAGACACCTACTGACCTTGGATGACTTGGGTGTATGTAGAGGGACACAGCATTCATGAACAATCTCTTGCTTAGCTGGAGAAGCCAGTAAGAGTGAGGACAGATCCTGCTCATTCTTATAAATTATGACCTCCCCCCCCATATTTGCATTGATTTTCTCATTCACAGTAAGGGCACGAGGGAAATAGACCAAAGAGGAACTGGTCTCATTTCACTAATATCTGCATGTGCTCAAGGAACCCTCATTTAACTTATTGCAGTTAATGTATTTCTGACCTGACTGAAAGCCCCTGTCAGGATGAAATGGAGACCAAGAAAGCACATGGCCACCTTCAAAAGACCAAGTAATATTCTACATTCAGGCACAAGGGGGATGCTGTCTTTTATTTCCCAAAAGGAGCACATTATCCACAGCCAAGTCCATGGTGACCGGTTTACTCTAAAGACACTTGGGCACCCTGGACCTGTGCTGAGTGACTGGCAGGAGCCTTCCCTGCAGGTGTGCCCAGCCTGCCCAGCCCTGCTGGTGCTGAAGGTTTGGTCCAGTGGGGCCAAGGTGAGAGATGATTGATCCTGTAAGAGGTGGGGCCTGGTAAGAAAGGGTCAGGTCTGGAGCTACTGCCCCTGGAAGGACAGTGCGGTTCTCACACACTGAGGGCATCCTCAGCAGAGTGTGTTGTCATGAGGCCACACCACAAGCCTGGCCACTGCAATGTGCAGCTGGTTCCCTCTGCACGTTAACAGCACTGTAACACAGGGGCCTCCCCAGAGAATAAGTGGGACTGCCAAGCCTAGGACCCTCAGCCTTGAAAACCATCAGTTAAACCTTTTTATTACACAGTACTTGCTTAACTCAGATGTTTTGCTATAGCAACATATAAAGGACCAATATGTGCTTCTTGTTACTAAGGTTTTAGATGCGAATTTCCTTAATGAACCGCATTGGAAATTAAGAAACTCTATCTGAATAATTGTGTTTGAAAGTTACTCTCAGATCTCATGGATACGAACTACTCAACAGTGTAAGATGGCAGTTCTCATCCAGCAGGTGGTTCTGGAATTCTGCACTGGAACAGTTCTTAATGAGGCTGATGATGCTGTCCACCCTGAACCTTTTAAATAGGATGCAGGTCTCACTGATTTTCTTAGTGCCTCACTTTTGCTGAGGCTGGCTTTGAAATCATGATCTTCCTGACTCAGCATGGACTTAATCTCATTGCTTTACCTCCAATCACAGAAGACATGTTGTTTATTAAAGGCAGTCCACCCCCCATTGGCTCTTTCCACATAGATGCACCCAACAGGGAATTTGCATGCTGGTTTCTGGGGAGGACATTCCTGCAAGGTTTACATAAAAGCTCAGCTCTAACCTGGCCTTGACTCACCAGGACTCCTCAGCTCAGCTTCTCAAAATGAGGCTCCCTGCTCAGTTCCTGGGGCTGCTCCTGCTCTGGATCCCTGGTGAGAACAGAGGGGATGGGGAGGAGAAGTGGGAGGGGGGTGAGCTCAGTGCTTCCTACATGTGAGCTCTGTACATGTCAGTTGTGTGGATGTCACTGCATAGAATAGGGCATGTGATGTTCAGATCCATGAAAGGGAGGACATTTCTAGAAAAAAACCAAATCATCTACTTGTGAAGACAGGGACATAAAAAGAGGAGAGTGGTGTGGTCAACCTCTAGACAGGCATTGTACACGTAAAACTCTATCTTATATGACATTGGGTATTTCTGGATAGAAACCCAATCTGTGTACTCAAGAATACACAAATAATTTAGTTGAGAAAGGAACAAAATAATTAAAAGGTTTCATAATATTATGAATAGACTTTCATTTCTGTCATGATTTCAGGGTCCATTGGGGACACTGTGATGACCCAGAGTCCTCTCTCCCTGTCTATCAGCGCTGGACAGCCAGTCTCCATCTCCTGCAAGTCCAGTCAGAGCCTCCTACACAGTAATGGAAACACCTATTTGCGTTGGGTTGTGCACAAGCTAGGCCAGTCTCCACAGAATCTAATATATAAGGTTTCCAACCAGTACACTGGGGTCCCAGACAGGTTCAGTGGCAGTGGGTCTGGGACAGATTTCACACTGAGAATCAGCAGGGTGGAGGCTGAGGATGCTGGGGTGTATTACTACTTGCAAACCACACAGAGTCCTCCCACAGTGGGGCAACCCTGAACAAAACCCTCCCTGCCTGAGTGGGCCAGCTGCCACCTGTGCTGCTTCTCTGGGCAGCAGCTCTACAAATTGTCAGAGAGAAAGAAACTGCAACTGGGTCCTCTAGACCTTGAGTGACATGGCCACAGCTCAGTCACCACATATCAAGTTGCCACCAACTGCAAAAGCCCTGGCATGGCACCAGCAGAAGGAAGACCCTGAGGAATAGAGTTGGAGTGTTCCATGTTGAAATTGATTCAGCTAAAGAGGCCCTAAGAGCTATGCAAAAACACTGAGTTCTTCTGTCAAAATAAAGATGGGAAATATTTTCAGTATAAATCTAATCTTTATTTTCCACAGTAATTTTAATAAATAGGTATCAAGTGTACTCATCCTGTTGTGTTCATGCATGCACAACAAAATTAGTAACACCCAGGGGTGCTGAGGGGTAAGGTTGGGTAGTACACTGAGATTGAAGTCAAATTGTCACCAGCTTTTGTTAAGGTGTTAGAAATTTAGTATGTTATAATATACCCCAAATTACCAATATAGGGGGAAAAGGCTATCATATAAATAAAAAAAATGAGAAGCAAATAGAAATACTGTATTCGCAAAATAAACTAAAGAGAAAGGTGGTTGTAGTGGAGGATATTCAGGGATGAAAAAGGCAGGAGGAAGAGAGAAAGCACAGAAGAATGGCCAAGGTAAACTCCTCCATGTGTGTAATTTTGCTGAATGTAAATAGGTGAACATCCATTCAAAATGTGTAGATTGGCAAAATGCATTGAAATTGTGTATATACATGTTCATTTAATAATCTCACCTTAGGTCTCAGAACAAGCAGAGCTTGATAGTAAAAACAAGAGAAAACATCAGGAAAAGTAGTCATGCTACTTTTATGTATTATGTATCAGAAGTACATATTTTTTCAAATTTGATTGAAGGGAAAAACAAAATTATACAATGATAATGGTATCTGTTCTCCAAGGTGATAAATATTACAAACATACATGCACCAAAAATCAAGGCTCCAAACACATCTAAAAGTGAGGATTAATTTGAGGGACAAATAGACAACAATTAAGTAACAGATGGGACCCCACTACTGTACTTTCAATAGTCCCTGGGACCCCCAGGCAGAGGACAAGTCAGGAAACAGAGACCTGCATCAATGCTACCCACCTAATAGACATGTAGGCGGATTCCACCCACAATGACTTGCTGCATGATTGCTCAAGTGCACATGGAATGTTCCCCAAGATCCTGCATGTGTTAGGTCACAAAACACATCTCAATGACATTATAAAGATTTAGAAGATAGAACATGCATATTATCTCCTCTAATGATGACGGTATAAAGTTACAAGTTAATAGCCAAAAGTGAACAGGATAATTCAGAAATATGAGGAAAGATAATGCACTCATAAGAGTTGGCTCAAATAAAATGTTTTAGTGAGCTCTTTATTTCTGGGACCAAGAGACCAGACATGAACACTGAGAGAAGAACAGGTTTTTTTTTTTTTTTTTGGTTCATGGTTTTGGAGGTTCAGTCCATGGTCAACTGGCTCTATAGCCCTAGGGAACAGGTGAGGAATTATGTCAAAGGAGGGACATGGCAGAGAGAAGCACCTCAGGTCATGTCAACAGGAGAGGGATAAGGAGAGAGAGGAAGGGACACAGGGAGGTCAACTCTCCTGGGCACACCCCAAGTGTCCCACCCCCTCTAGCCCTGCTCCACCTGCTTACAGTTATTCCTGACACTGTCCATTCAGACTAAGATGGACTGATGATGTCACACTCTCCTAATCTGAATGGTTGACCCCTGAAGACTCCAAGTTAACAGAGGCTTTGGGGAGACATTTCATATTCAAATCCTAGCAATACACCCCTGACCTCGAAAAGCTTATTTCCATATCACAATGCAAAATGCATTGAGTCCATCTTCAAGAATCCCACAGTCTTCCCAATTCAGCATCACCTTAAAGTCCAAGTTCAAAGTCTCTGAGACCCAAGGAAAATTCAGGGTGATGAGCCCCTGTGAAAGTCTAAAGCAAGTTACATATGTCCATTGTCCAGTAGCTGAATGTCACCTTTCCCATTTCAAAGAAGAGGAACAGGGCCACAGCAAGAAAGGATGGTGCTAAAGCTGGACTGTAAAATCCAGTTGGGCAAACACACCCTGCATCCTCTATCCAGCAGCTGGGCATGTGGCACAGAGAAGTTCTTCCCAAAGGGTTGACACAGGACTCTGCCCCTGTGGACTTGCTGGCTACAGCCCACATGGCCTCCCTTCCCACTTGTGTCTGCTGGATTCAGAGTTTCCCTTAGCCAATGTACCATTTTGTTGGCATCTCTCAATCTCAGGGTCTCAACAGCAATGCCACCTCAATTCTCACATCTCCACACCTTGTCTTCTCAGGGCTGCTGCAGGGATTCAGCCCTGATGCACCCTGCCTAGCTTTCAGGCCCTCCTTTGAAATCTCAGTGGAACATCATGACCCCTGACTCCTGCATCCTGCATTCCTGCAGAACCAGCTCCATGTGGGTAAGGCCCATGTCTGCCACCATCTTGAGCTGTCAACAAGGTTTCTGGGACCATAGATATACCCTCTTCTGAGCCTGGTTGGCTGAGCACAGGAAACTAGTTCCCAGGAGCCCCCATGCAAGCAAGGTGTCCCATGGTCTCTTTTCAAAGGAAATTTAATTTTTACATCTTTCATGGTGACATTGGTGTTGTCTGTTAATTCCTGATATGTCCCTAAGCCAGTTTTTCCATTTTTCATGGGCACAGCACTTGTCATGGCCTGTGCTGAGCCCCTACTGTGCAAAGCCAAGACTTGAGGCAGGAACTGAGCTCTTGACTCACCTGATCTACAGGGCCTGCCCACCACCATCCTCCTGCTCCTGTACTACAGGAGTAAATGGTTTTAGATAAAAATTCATCCCACTTGCTCCCTGAGAGGGTGTCAGGTGTCCTGTGTGCATGTCATGATCTGGGACTCCTTTAAGGGCAGATGCAGTGTGGGAAGCTGGGCATGCTGGGGCTGCAGGGGCAGGTCCCTTCTCTTCCTCAGCACCCTGCAGAGGCTGGGAGGATGGGCCAAGTGTGGCAGTGGTGACTGGAGCCTGGGCACCTCTGGGACACGTTGGACTGCTCTTCAGCTGCCTCAGCTGCCCTGGCCCAACTGCTGGGCATGGAAGTTCTTCCTGGGAGCCCTGGGAGACCCTCAGCAACTCTGGAAGACTTTTGCATGGGAAGCATGAGGCTCGGTTGGCTTCTCTAGACGAAGAGCCCTCAGCCTCCCTCACCATTAAAACTGACCCCTCAGAGTCTCACAGGCCCCTTCTCTTCTCTGGCAAAACCTTAGCTTTTGCATATCCTGAGTTACACACCTAGACGCCAGCTCCCTCAAGACCAGTATATTTTTTGAATCTCTGGGGCAGTGTTGGTCTTCTGTACTCAACTAGTTGAACAACTTACTAAGGAGAGGGATCATTTTGAGTTTCCTTCAGAATCTGCCCTAGTGATGGATAGAGGAGGATCAGTTTTATGAATCTGGGATTTCCACACCCCAAAATTTCTAAGTTGTTATTCCTCAACTCTGCCACTAGGTGACAAACCCCACAAAGAACCGAGCCTAGGGTCCTGACCTCAGACGCCCTGGGAAAGCAGCAGAGACCCTTTCCCATGAGGAGCCCTCAGGCTTCGGATCTCTGCCCAGTGCCCAGGCTCATGGCTGCTGGGCCTCTGTGCACAGTGGACTAAGTCTCCTCCCAAGAAAGTCCCTGAATGTTTTCTATTTTGCTTTATAACCTGTGATTATCACAATCTTAGAAGAATATCCCTCCTCTGAGGACTCAGGGAGTGGGGTCAGAACTAAGGGTCAGCAGTGAGCCTGGATGAGAGAGAGGACAGGGCCACAGCTCTGAAGATGGTGCAGCCATGTGTGCAGTGGGTGAGTTGTCCTCATGAATCACCATGAGGGGACAAATCGTACTGCAGGCTCCACTGTAGTGTGGACCAGGCACTGGGGACCTCACATGGAGGAGGGGAAGGAAGGGGGAGGGGTGGAGAGGCAGCAATGTCAGTGCTGCCCTCAGGCTGTCCCCAGGGTGCTAAGCCTGTGTGGTCACTGATCACTCCATAGAGGCCCAGGTGGCCTTAGTGCACCTGGAGCCCCCACAAGAGGCAACACTGCTAGAGAGGGAGCCCATCTGAGGAGGAACAGCTGCTCCAGACATGGGAACAGCAGCTCTGAGCCTGGACTCTGGTGAATAGGCCTTCACTCACGTGCTTCAGGCCCACGGCCCTGCAGAGTTGTTCCAGGTCCTGGAAGATGGGCAGGAACAGAGATCATCACCAGTAAGGCTGGAGTTCCAGGAAAGGCAAACATGAAGGAGACGGGGCACCCCACTCTCTTCACCCTCTGTGTGGGCTGAACCTAGGCCTGTGTTTGCAGGGCAGGGACAACACCTTGGAGCATCATCCCCAGCCCAGGGTTTGTCTTCTAGGGGGATATTTTTGTTTTGTTTTGTTTTGGTTTGGATTTTTTGTTTGTTTGTTTTTCTGGGAAGGGCTACAGTTAAAAGAGCTACCATCGGATCTAATTACGGCTGAACACCATATTCTGAAAGTGGACCCCGGGAATTTATTTCTCACAGAAGGGCTGAGGGAAAATTAAAAATGACAGGTATTTGGACAGTTCTTTTTCCCCCCATTTTTTTTTACCCCCTAAACGTGTACACTTAAAAATAATCTTGATGGGGGACAGGGAAGGAAAAGCCTCAAGTCATCCCTTGCGCCGGTTTACCAGGGCCCATTTCTTCCTTAAGAATCTAGAAAAAGGGGCTGGGGATGTGGCTCAGGCGGTAGCGCGCTCGCCTGGCATGTGTGGGGCCCGGGTTCGATCCTCAGCACCACATACCAACAAAGATGTTGTGTCCGCCGAGAACTAAAAAATAAATATTAAAAAAAATTCTCTCTCTCTCTCTCCTCTCTCACTCTCTCTTTAAAAAAAAAAAAAAAAGAATCTAGAAAAAGAAGATGGCCGAGTGGAGAAAGAAAGCTCCTCAGCAGGGGCCTCAGGGAGCCGGAGGCCGCCGGGAAGGCTCCTCTGTGAGGTGAGTAGGACAACCCTGGGGAAGCCCTGGCGCCCGTCTCCAGCAGAGCCTGCGGGAGCGCGGGCATGAGGCGCATGGCTGGAGGACCAAGAAATTAAAAAATGAGGAGAAATCGACTTGAGGAAAGTTGTGGTTTTCAGAGGAAGCTAGGGGGATATTTGTATTGTTCCCAGGTATGCAACTATTCAACATGCCACAGTGGTCAGTATTGAGTGTACAGGTCTCAGCTCTGAACACTTTTGGAGGGTGAGTTTGTGTGCAAATAACCCCTGGATCCAGAAAAACTCCCATTTGAATGCCATTAGCAGACCATGCAAGACAAAGGCAATTCCACCAGGAAGAACTGTCACCACCAGCAGGGGATCACTCTCCCTAACACTGGTCCATGCCAGATTCTTCTTAAAAATCTGCCCTCAAATTCATGTCAAAAATAATATTATATCTTATTTGTTATTTCTATAATTTATAATGGATTTTCATATATTTATTTTATATTTTTATTTTCCTTCTGTAATTTGTGCATTCCTGGTCATGACACTTTATCTTTGATTTTTTTATTTTTATTATTGATTTGAGGTGCTCTTTGTGAACTATTGATACAGTCCTTTTTCTATATAATGAACTATGTCCTATTAAGGCACTACTTGTGTTTACATCTTTTTAGTGAATCTTAAAATGCTAAAATGTAACCTTTTAATATACTCTATTATCTGCAATTTTTTGTACTGAGTATTGAATCTTATGCTTAACTACAAAGCAATATCTGCAGCCCTTTTATTTTTTATTTTATGTTTTTATTTTGAGACAGGGCTTTGCTAAATTGTGGAGGCTGATCTTGAACTTCTGATCCTCCCGCCAAGGCTTACATGTTGCTAGGAAGACAGGTGTAAACCACTGCACTTGGCTTATTATTTGCATTTTTTCATTGATATTTTTACTTGTAGGTGGACACAATACCTTTATTTTATTTTTATATGATGCTGAGAATCAAACCCAGTGCTCACGGATGCTAGAAAAGTGCTCTACCACTGAGCCACAACACCAGCATGTGTGATCTGTATTTTATAAACTGGTTATGTTGTTATTATCTACAGTAAATGTAATATGCATTTTACTTCATGCTATGGTTTCCAAATAAAAGTATAAGTTAATAACATATTGATTTAGTAATTATATCTTACATGCAAACAGAGAGTTTATCTAGGTGTATGACATGTGCTCCTTATCTAACTATCATGGATCTGGCTCTGACAAGACTGAGATAGAAGGTTTGTTCACCTTCCTCTTGGTGTCAGTCCCCAGGACCATGGAGCATGTGCTGAGCTCAGCTGCCCCACAGAGCCAGGCAAAGGACTGAGCTCCTAGTCTTGGACTCTCACCTTGGCTGGGGGCTCAGAGCTCCACTCAGCATCTAGAGCTGTGGAGGGATTTTCCCCCTGGCTCCCCTGCCTGGCAGCTCATGCCCTCAGCCCCACTGGCCAGGAGAGCTTCTTCCTCCAAGCCCAGGGCCACAGCCTAGCCTTCAGGCAGTGCCAGCTTGACCTGTGGGAGACCCTGTTCCAGCCTCTTCCAGTTATTCCAGGTCCTGATTCTGCTCTGTGTGTAAATGCAGGACCCCATTCCCACCATGGTAACCCAAGATGGTCACCTGAAACCCGGTCCTGCAGTCACTGTCATCCTCAGGTCTGATTCACTGAGCACCTGCTCTGTCCTGCTCTGCGTAGTAAGAACAGGACAGAATCTTCCAGTCCAGGACAAGAGAAGGGGTTAGAGGGCACCTGCCACCAGCTCAGAAATGAGACACAAGAGGGTAAAGAAATGGGCAGCTCTGGGCACAATCTTGACCCTTGGGATGAGAAAGTGTGGAGGGATTCGCTCTGCATTCCTCCCTGGAGTGGCTGGGGACACATGAAACTTAGAGCCACTATAGGAGTCAGCAGCAGGGGCTCAGCTCCCAGCACGCCCAGGGCATGTCCTCTGTGTGCTGTGTGCTTCCTTGTGAGCTGGACTCCTCCAGAGCTCAGGCTGTGCTAAGGCAGCTGCTGGAGCTGGAGGAAGAAGCAGAGGATTGCAAAGTCATCAGGTTGATGCCACTAGTCAGCCCCCATGTTGATGGGCATGGGAATGTGATGAAGTGGCAGCAAAGGGGGCTGATATGGGAGTCCCCAAACCAAACCAGGACCACTGAATCCCTTGTATGAAAGACATCCAGGGGAATCTCCAAGAGGCACATTCATCAAGTAAACTTGGTATTATCTTTGTGCTTCTGCAGGACCTTGCCCAATATATATGTAGTTCTTCTCTAGAGCCATTCCAAATGCTTTTGAATAAATCCAAATTCCGCTAATGCATTTTTTTCTTTTAAAACGTTATTTCACAATTACACGATTTCAAATGAAACCCAAGATATTCTCCCACCAGGAACATGTGAGAACATATTAATGGCCTGATGTTCTCCTCTGTAACACTTCTCTATGTATTCTCTACAAGAACCTTCTCCTATGTAATCCTCATATTACGGATGAAATACTTTGCTCAATCCAGACCTTAAGTCTTCTTCAAAATTGGACAATTGTTCTGAAATATTCTTAGTTATAAAATGTCACCAGATAGAAACAGACTCTCTTAAATGCAAGTCGATGCTACCTTGATCTGACCTGGAACACATGGGGACACTTGGTCAGTGTTGAGGGACTGAGAGAAGCCAGCCATACAGCTGGGCCCCTGCCTGCCCAGCCCTGCTGATTTGCATGTGCCCACAGCACAGCCCACCACCCTGAGGACTTCTTAAGAGGCTGCTCACACCCTGTGCAGGAGTCAGTCCCTGTTAAAACACAGCATGGTCTTGAGGGCCCCAGCTAAGCTCCTAGAGGTCTTGCTGCACTGCCCCGAGGTAAGGAGGGACACCCTGGGGATTTACTAATAACAGTGTGGTCAGTGCTGCCTGGCTACTCAGGAAAGTCCTCTTGTAACATAACACTAATAGGAATATTTCTTTTTATGTTTCCAATGACAGGTGTCAGATATGACATTACAATGACCCAGTCTCCATCCTCCTTGCTTATGTCTCATGGAGACAGAGTCACCATCACCTGACAGGCCAGTCAGGGCATTAGAAATTATTTACACTGGGATCAGCAGAAACAAGGCGAAGCCACTAAGCTCCTCATCAGAAATGCAAACAACTTTGCAATCTGGGGTCCCCTGGAAGTTCAGTGGCAGTGGATCTGGGGCAGATTTCACTCTCACCATCAGCAGCCTGGAGCCTGAAGATGTTGCCATGTATTAAGGTCAACAAGGTAGCAGTTCCCCTCTCACAGTGACGCAGTCCATGACAAAAAGCACTCAGGGAGCAGAAGTGTGATGCTGGGCTGCCCCAGTTGCTCCTCCTGCTGCCGCCACCTGCTGAGAGCACAGCTCAGAAGCAGCCAGGCCCAGAGCACTATAAGGAGGGTCAGTCAGAGGATCCAGGGGAAGCTCCTCTGCATCCTCACCCTTCTGCTCAGCCTCATCAGGCAATGAGCTCACTGTATGATAAAGAAGGTAATGTAAGACCTGAAGAGACTGAATTAGGCAGTATCAGGGGTTGTGCAGCAAAGACACACCTCTCCATGTATTTCATATGGGAATATTTTAGACTTTATTTTTTTAGTATAGTTTAAGTATCCAGGAAAATTGGGGTGAAGTACAGTGTTCTCCTGTGTCCCCCCTGCTCCCACAGCCCCTCCATCACCACCTCAGACTCTGTTGCTTTCATTAAAATTTTTCAACCTCTGCCCATGTCTACAGGTCACACCAGGGTCATTTTGTGCATTCTGTGGAACTTGACAAATGGACAGTGACATGTGTCCAACAGTGTGGCCTGGCACAGTGCAGATTTTGCCCTCACACTCTCTGAGCTCCAGCTGCTCCTTACCCCCCTTCTCTTCTGTGGAGCTTCATGATTTTCCATCCTGTAATTTCACCTGGGCTGAGTGATGCCTGCCTGGCACTCACAGCCTGGCCTGTCACCCTGAGTGATGTGCACACAAACCTCCTCCAGGGGTTTCCATAATGTGATAGGTAGGTATTCTCTTTCTTTCTGTTTTAATTTTAAATTTATCTTCAAACTTGGTACTGAATCCAGGCATGTAGTACCATTTAGCTACATTCACATTCCTAGTTTTAATTTTGAAACAGGATCTCTGTAAATTTTTAGGTCCTTGCTCAGTTGCTGAACCTGGCCTTAAACTTGTCATCATCCTTCCTTAGCCTCCTTGTTGCTGGGGTTACATGTGAGCATCACTGCACCTAGCTTGATCACTGTGTTTTCTTCAGTGCTGAGTAATATTCTATTTACTGACTGTATAAGAGTATTGATTCATTTTCCTACTGAAGGGCAGGCTTGTGTCTTCCAAATTTTCAATGCTGAACACAGGTCCTGTAAGTTTTTAGGTACAGAATTTTATTTTCTTTTTATACGTGTGCATTCACCATCTTTAGTTTCATATCAGAGGCAAAGGCCTCCACCATCCTTTGAGGTGCACAGACCAGAAATAGAGAGGTCATTCTTCACATTTTCGTTTCTTCATTTCTCATATAAAAAATCTCCTTTTCCCCCTATATCATTAATAGTTTCTCTCCACCAGGACATTTCCATCATTATGCAGTAGTTGTTGCTGCTAAGAACAAAACTCCTAGTAGGTGTAATATGTCCTCATCAGCTCTACTACTTTTTTCTTCCCTTTGTTGAATCGTAACAGTAAAGTTTTCATCCCAAAACTTTCACCCAAATTTCCCTGGTGATAAAGACCCCAGTGACCTCTGCTTTGTCCAAAGCAATGGTCAATCCCTCCCTCCCCCCACTGGGGGGATTCTTGCTCCACAGGTGACCCTCACTCCTGTTGAAACTGTTCCTGCACTCCCTTCCTGGAACCTCCTTGCCTTCAGTGTTCTGCCTCTCTGGTTACTTGCCAAGATTCATTTGTGAATCCCCTTCCTCTGGCTGAATGCTCCATGTTGGAGTGCCTCAAGCAAATGGGTTTGAATTTCCTGAAAAACAGAGTAAAATTTTACATTTCGCCCTCTAAGAATTCTTGCCCATACAGTGTCAACTATTACTTTTATTAGTGCTGAATTTATGTTGTGCACTGGATTTGTAAACTGAGGCATGTTTATGCAATGATCTAAGTTCTCAGACAATGTATCTTGGACATGCTGGAAACCTTCGTGTACTTAATTTTTTTTTATTTATTGTTCAAAACATTACAGAGCTCATGATATATCATCTTTCATACATTTGACTCAATTGGGTTTTGAACTCCCATTTCTACCCCAAATACAGATTGCAGATTCACATCTGTTACATACTCACATTTTTACATAATGGCATATTAGTGACTGTTGTATTCTGCTACCTTTCCTATCCCCTATTATCCCCCCTCTCCTTTCCTCCCATCTTCCCTCTCTACCTCCTCTGCTGTTGTTCAATTCTCTCCCTTTCCCCCCCTCCCCCTTGCCCCTCATAACCTCTTATAATTTTGTGTATCATTGAAGGTCTCCTACCATTTCCTTATGCTTTTCCTTCTCTCTCCCTTTCTCTCCCTCCATTCGTCTTTGTTTACTGTTAGTCTTTTCCTCATACTCTTCCTCCCTGTTCTGTTCTTAGTTGCTCTATTTATATCAAAGAAGACATTTGGCATGTGTTTTTTAGGGCTTGGCTAGCTTCACTTAGCATAATCTGCTCTAATGCCATCCATTTCCCTGCAAATTCTATGATTTTTTCATTTCTTAGTGCTGCATAATACTCCATTGTATATAGATGCCACATTTTTTTATCCATTCATCTATTGAAGGGCATCTAGGTTGGTTCCACAATCTAGCTATTGTGAATTGTGCCACTAAAATTATTGATGTGGCCCTATCCCTATAGTGCACTCTTTTAAGGTCCTCAGGGACTAGTCCGAGAAGGGCGATAGCTGGGTCAAACGGTGGATTCATTTCCAGCTTTCCCAGGAATCTCCATATTGCTTTCCAAATTGGCCTCACCATTTTGCAGTCCCACCAGCAGTGTACAAGTGTACCCTTTCCCCACATCCTCGCCAACACTTATTGTTGTTTGACTTCATAATGGCTGCCAATCTTACTGGAGTGAGATGGTATCTTAGGGTGGTTTTAATTTGCATTTCTCTGATTGCTAGAGATGGTGAGCATTTTTTCATGTACTTGTTGATTGATTGTATGACCTCCTCTGATAAATGTCTGTTCAGGTCCTTGGCCCATTTGTTGATTGGATTATTTGTTATCTTATTGTTTAATTTTTTGAGTTTTTTGTACATTCTGGATATTAGGGCTCTATCTGAGATGTGAGGGGTAAAAATTTGTTCCCAGGATGTAGGCTCTCTATTTACCTCTTTTATTGTTTCTCTTGCTGAGAAAAAAAAAATTTAGTTTAAGTAAGTCCCATTTGTTTATTCTTATTATTAACTCTTGGGCTACGGGAGTCCTATTAAGAAATTTGGAGCCCGACCCCACAATATGTAGATAGTAGCCAACTTTTTCTTCTATCAGACGCAGTGTCTCTGATCTGATATCTAGCTTCTTGATCCATTTTGAGTTAACTTTTGTGGCTGGCGAGAGAAAAGGATTCAATTTCATTTTGTTGCATATGGATTTCCTGTTTTCCCAGCACCAGTGTTGAAGATGCTATCCTTCCTCCATTGCATGTTTTTAGCCCCTTCATCAAATATAAGATAGTTGTAACTTTGTGGATTAGTCTCCGTGTCCTCTATTCTGTACCATTGGTCCACCTGTCTGTTTTGGTACTAGTACCATGCTGTTTTTGTTACTATTGCTTTGTAGTACAGTTTGAACTCTGGTATCACTATACCTCCAGATTCACACTTCCTGCTTAGAATTGCTTTTGCTATTCTGGGTCTTTTGTTTTTCCATATGAATTTCATGATAGCTTTATCTATTTCTACAAAAAATGCCGTTGGGATTTTGATTGGCATCTCATTAAACCTGTAGAGAACTTTGGGTAATATCGCCATTTTGATGATGTTAGTTCTGCCTATCCATGAACAGGGTACATTTTTCCATCTTTTGAGATCTTCCTCTATCTCTCTCTTTAGGGTTCTGTTGTTTTCATTGTATAAATCTTTCACCTCTTTTGTTAGGTTGATTAGGTACAAAATTTTATTTATTTTTAAATGTGTGCATTCACCATCTTTAGTTTCATGTCAGAATGCCTAGTGTTATAAGAATCTGTCACACTGTCTTGCACATCCTGTCTTCCTCTTGGAAATATCTTGTGGACACTCCCCAGAACACTCAGCTGCTGGGAGTGGCTTGTGACTGCAGCCAGGACCAGCTCAGCAGCAGTGATGGGGCCTTGGCTCCCCTCCTGCTGCCTGTGGGGTGCTCCTTCCTGGACTTGGCCATCCCTCTGGGGGCTGTTTTCTCATGTGTTTTAATTTGCATTTCCTTGGCGACCTGGGGTGTCACAGTGATGTTTGGACAGATGTCCACAATGTGCAATGGTCAGATTCAGCTCTCAAAGGCTTGTCACTTGTCCATCCTTTATGGTCCTTCCCCATCCTGTGTTGCAAGGTCCCTGCCCCTGTCATATCTCTATTCTCTATAGAGCCCCTTGCAGCCACTTTGGGGTCAGTGACACCTCTCTTCATGTTTCTAAAACTGAGGACTCTTGAGTTTCCTGTGACTCCTGTGGAACTGTTCCCAGGATCTAGAGTTCTAGGTCAACAGTCTTCTCCTTCAACACTTGAAACTGTGTCCTTTCCTTTTACCTCTCTGTTTCCAGGGGAGAAATTCTCTGTCCATTCCAGTTGCTTCTCCCATAAAGCTAAGAAGTCTCTTTTCCATTTCAGCTTTTAAGGTCTATATCTTTGTCTTTAGAAGGTGGCAGTGTGGCTGTGGGGTGGGCTTCCAGGCACCTCCTGACTGTCTGAGTCCCTGTTCCCTTGCCCACAGGTGTGTTCCAGGAGGAATGCACCACAGCCCTCCAGGGGACACTGATTAAAAACTCCAACTTCCTACAGGTGATAGGTGACATTTGGTTCTGATGCAGAGAAATCAGATATCCTGTGGTGGCTGTAGTACCAATAGCGAAGTAGAGGTGGTGGAGAGATGTGTCTCTTGTCATGACCTTCATCCCTGCCTCCACTCAATTAAGGATATGTTGTGTAAATATAGTGGTAGTGAGGGTGACACAGAGACCAGGCACTTTTCCCAGAGAAGAGAGTCTTCTAGCTCACAATGAGACTTAGCTTTCCTCTGTGCACCTTCTCTGCTGTCCCACAGAATCCATAAAGTCTCCATGCAGAACCCACTCCAGAAGCTCATCTGCTGCACCCTCTCAGGATCACTGTTTCTGATTTCCTGTCTTCTCCAGGCCCTCAGCCAAGCAGCTGTCCAGGGTCCATGCACAGATCTTTGACCAGGGCATCCCCTGTCCACATGCCATATGTTCTTTCTAAATATCTACTAGCTTGCTGTAATATACGAGATCAAACAATTGTCACAAGCTGTCCATGGGTTCTGTATGGGTCTCTCTTCATGGAAGCCTGGTGAATAGGAACATCTGGTGTCTAGGAATGACCAGTGGACATTTTCTCAGGTCAATTGCCCAATGATATTGTGAATTTCTATCCCACTCTACTATGACGCACATAGCACCTGAGACAGGTGTGACCTGCCAAGGTGCCAATCAACTTGCTGACTGCAAGACACATGAAGCAAGAATCACCCTTAACACCGTATACCTGCCTTTGATGTACCCCCTTAAATAAACCACCAGAGCCATCTTTCCTCTGTCTAATTCCAGCTCTTGTATCTACTGAGTGTATCAGGGGCTTGGCTTTTGTAATATATTTCTAAATCTTTGTCTTTTATTCTTTTCCAATTATTTTAGACTTTAAGTTTTCAGGTGGCTTACACCCTCTTTGGCAGGAAGAAAACCCCCCGAAGGAGATGCTGGGTGTTACTCCTGTGAACCCATTTTTCTGGCTACACTCTGGGAATATATAATGTACGCCTTACATATACCATTTTATGAGGCTAAACCATTCAGGTCAAAGCCTAGTTTGTTTTCCCCCCCTTGACATTATCTAATTGAGATGATCCCTGTGATTCCTGAAGGAAGATCATGCAGAGGTGTCAGGGTAAGGCAGAAACTTGGTAGTGGACATCAGGATAATGTCCATGATTTATAACTTGGACATGTATCTGTTGATCACTGACAGTATTACCTGCCTTTAACATAAAATAATCTATCTACTTGTTCACTCTTTGAACAATGATTATTGGAATAAAAATATCAGCATCAAAAATACAGATGTAGGTCTCAGGTTATTTCATTAATGACTTTCATTTTGAACAATCAATTTTCAATATAGCACAGATTTTATTCCAACCATTACATAACACATTATTGATGATGATATTTCTACAGTGTGCCTCCTGCCAGACATGCTCACACATTATCTCTACAGAAAATTTTCATATTGGAGAACATCATATGTTATACTCTGGAATTGTACACCATGATTGTTGAGACAAAATGTAAAACAGCCTGAGTGGGAAAGAACCTTCTGTGGGGCACTCAGGGCTGCTGTGTGTGAGTTCTGGGCACTGGATATGAAGATACTGTTTTCAACTTCTGCTCCACTTGCTCTAGGAACATGCCCAGAACTTCCCCTCTCCTTCTAGGTCAGAGCTCAGGAGACAAAGTTGTAACTAGCCACCTGGTTTTGATGTCACATAGCTGCATGAGTCAGTCCTCAGACCCCACCCTCTTTCCCAGGATAGACCTTCCCATCAAGCACCACCCTACTGGGGTCTCTCCATCCTCCTTTTTGGGGAACAATAAACCTTAGCTGACATTTTACATACAAGCTGTCTTTGTATAATTGCAAAAGATCCTTGTTGCTCTTATAAGTTTCCTTTTCATTGCCTGATTGATCTTTTTCACCTGTGAAAATTGTACCTGGAATTTACTTGAGATCACCATATTTTTATGTAATATGAAAACCAGGACCTACTCTTGTGCTTGAGGGTTTTCAGCTGCATGGCAGAGTTTGAAGGAATAAGTAACAGCCCTCACACAGGGCAGGTGCACCTGAGCCAGTGTGTGACCCGGGAACTGCTGTCTTCATGGTCATGGGGACCAAGGCATGCAGGAAAGAGTGACTGCAGGAGGGAAATAGAGCAGAATCATTTCAATCTCTGTTTAATTCTGTGTGGAGTCTTCTGTGATGTGTGGTTTGTGGTGTGTGTGGCTGTTCCTCTGTGTGGATCAAGGAAGGCCCAGGGGCATCTGGAGATGCATCTTAGAGAAGAGGAAGGAGCTCCATGGCCAACAGGGAACAGCAACAGCAAGACCAGGAGGGGCACTTAGGAAGAGCAGGGGAACTCAAGATCTCAAAAGAACATTGTTCATCGAAAAAAGAAAATATATATATATATAAAATTTCTGCAGTGTGTGCAAGATCAACCAAGGCTTACAGTGATTGATAACTTTTTTCAAATATTTCATATAAAAATAATTAGATAATTGGCCACAACGTACAGCCTGGTGGAGCCCACTTTCAACAGTATTGTGAAGACATAACTCTGCATGATTTTCTTCAATTCCCATCCTCTTCCTGCTCCTCACATGGGACTTTCTGATCTGTCTCCAGGGCTGGGAAACAAACTGTTTTCTCTTTCAACTTGACCTCCACAGTGTCTGCTGTCCTGAGAGGTTCCTGTGTAGGTGACCTTGGACACTTTCACTTCCCCCTCCTGTCTCCATGTCCTCAGGCCCTGTGTTAGTGGCTGGGATGAGTCACAGCTGTGATGTGCTGAATCTTTCTGGCCACATCAGACTCCAGACCTCAGCCAGGAACCAAGCTCCTGACACACCCTCACCTGCAGAGCACCAAGGTCACCATCCTCCTGGCCCACCTCCAAATGGATCTGTTCTTGATACAAAAATAATTTCAGAAAACTTGATTAAGAAAGATAAATTGAAGCTGCTCTCACCTGGGCAAAGGACATCCCAGTCATACATGACCCTGTAGCCCCAGGACTTCTACAGGGAAGGTGGGGGTCTAAGCAGGGTCCTCAGGGGGCCAGGAGTAGATCTCTCCCTTGCTCAGCACCTGCAGAGGCTGAGAGGAGAGGCCCAGTGTCTGGTGGCAACTGGAGTTGCAACACCTCTGTGACCTTTCCAGCTATTCGCCTGAGGCCCTGTGTGACCCCACCCAACTTCTGAGTGCTGGCCTGGGCCTGAGAGCCCCTGGGAGCTGCTAAGAGTCATATAATTTTCTAATTATCGCACTCCTCACCTTAGACACTTATTTCTTAGACACTTATTTCTGGTGAGTCTAATCCCTGTGCAATTGGCAAGAGAAGGCACAGATTTTAGACATGGAAGTGCTGAGGTCCTCCCCAGCCATCAGTGTCATCTGCCACAGAAGGTGAGAACCTCTACCCATGATGAAAATGGTGAATTAGCCCAAATAGCGACAATATTCATGATAAGTGGGCATTTCTAAGGGACACACTTGTTGCTATTGGTTAAGTGGACTTGATGGACAAAAGCTCCACAGTCATTAAGATTGAATGTCCTGTGGTTGGTCATGTGTTTTTGATGATTCCAACCATCAATCAAAAACATGGAGCAGAGGTTTTGATTTGGGGCTCAGAATTCTGATTGATTTTTAAATCACTGTCTACCCTGCATTCTTCATCTATTGTAATTATATTGAGGACATCTTGGAATATTTTATTCATCACAGTGCATTGATGATGACTGAAATGAGTCAACAAAGTTGTTCTCGAATCACAGAGAAACTCCACAGCTAAGAACCAAAGCACCAGGATTCTCTGGTTTCTCCATTGCTACCTAGAGAGGGTTGAGCAACAGAATATTGTGTGGCTGATAGATTCCAGCCATGGTGGCTGATTAGCTTTGTGTGAGTTTATAAAATTAAAATTAAAGTTTAAATTGAATCTTTCAGATGCACTTGCTGAGTCTCAAGTGGTCACTACACACTGGTGGCTAGTGGCAACAGGATGTTCTGTTGGCCTTTGTTAATATAAAAGTTTGGTTTGACCATCTTTGATGTTGTTGCTAAGAAAATAAACCTCCCATCAGCTAGTCACAAGCCTGTGTGACTTCCGGGCCTTCTTAGTAGGCACAGGTGGTGTAGTCTTGAGTGGGGATCTTTCTGAGTGGGCAGGAAGGAGGCTGCACTGACAGGAAAGCCAGGAGGCCTGTGCTCCCCGACCCTGCCTCCACACCTGCATCCTCAAGAGCCTCTCTGAAGCCACAGCCTTGGCCTCTCACGTGCACCACAGAGTCCATCCCTTAACCCTCTTCTCAATTATCACTTTTGAATCCCGGGTTATCTGTTAGTCATTTGTCCTCAGCTACAAGAAAGATTATTGATATGAGCTGGACATCTGTGTTCCTTACAGAATCTGTCCCAGTTATGGATACAATAGGTCAGCTCCTTGAGGAATAGTGAAGATTAGCAGTGCAGCTTCATGGGACCCAGTCTAAAATCCTAATCATTTTATGCCTAAGTTTAACCCGTAGGTGGCAGACAAGCCACAGCCAACCAGTCACCTTGTCTTAGAAATATCAAAAAACAGAGAGTAGACCACAGCGCACAGCATGCGCCTCACACACAAAGTCCACCTAGCAATGCTCCCACCATCCACAGTCACATCCTGGGTGCTCTGGGTGACTGTATTTTACTGCACCTTATTCTATGGCAAGCAGAGCCTTTCTAGTCTTAAACTCTCACATACAAAAAGCTTAGAAATCTGAAAGTTTTGTGATGGATTCCAGTGGGTTTTGGATTATTGTATGAAAATTCTCAGTAAGTAAATGATGAAAAGTTTCCAAAATCTAAAAAACATTGAACTCTAAAGCACTTTCAGTTTCCCACATTTAGGAAAAAGGATCTTCAATGTGTGTTCTACTTTCCATCATTAAAATGTTTGATCACACGATCACATACAAACAGGAACACCATAGACCAAGATTATTTATAACTGTAATGCCTTAAAATTTAAAAATATTCTAAATAAATTTATGAGAACCAAATTGATAAACTAACCCATTTTATAAAACACTGTTTTAGGTAATGTGCTTCTTGTGCATTTCCAGAGACCCTAGAAGAGAAAGCTGAAGGAATTCTAGTGCAGCAGACCCCAAGTGGAGGTGGTAGGCTTTTTCTTTTTGTGAGTCATTTGACAAATATTAGAGAGAAGGTTAAAAGACAAAACAAGTGTCCGATGATAAGGAAGGGTGGAACAGTCTTATCTCTAATTTTAGGGACCATGTGAGATATTGTATTGATACAGACCTCAGCTTCACTGTCTCTGTCTTCAGGGGAACAGCAAGCTGGAGTGTGGGCAGCTCATGACCCTGGCACCAGCAAAACCCTAGGCAGAGACTTGGAGGCCTCATCTGTGCTGCATCCTGCAGGCCCAGTGGCATCCCAGCCTGGCTCAGGGGCAGTGAGTCATGGAGAGGCTTCCCCCTGTCCATCAACAGCCTTGAACTTGGATGCCAGAATTCGTAACTCTCAGGAAGCCTCAGGGGCCACCACAGCCTCCCATGTGATTCCAGAGGGAAATACCAGCTGCTATCTGCCTTCAATCCCTTTCTGCCTGGTATATAACCACTCTCTCCATAGACACAAAGTAAGACTTCTGCAGTTTTATATTGCCTTTGCCCCTGAAAAGGAGATTGTAGGAGAGATAAAACCCACCTTCATTCATGTATGTGAGATGCTTAGACCTTCTTTTGCTTCCCCAGGTACATGGCAGAGGTTAAACAGAATCGGGGAGTATTTGCTATTACATGCAGGTGAGCAGGAGGGAATGGAGGCTCAGGGAGAGCCATAAACACCCAGGGCTATGCTCAGAGTTAACAGTGACTACACAAGCACAACTGTGTGCCAGGGTCCCTGTATACTTCTCTTCTCTTCCTGACCCAGTGACAGCCTCCTCTGTCCAGGACAGAGCCTGCTAATGATGGCTGCAGCAATTGTTTTCAGGTCCTGCTAATAGGGCATTTCCTTTGCATTCCAGAATAAGGCCTTGGGACAGTTCTGTGTATTGTGATCCTCAAATGTGGGGCCCCATCTCCTTCATGCTTTGTGTCTCTGCAGAAGTTGCCCAGCTGTAGCCTTTCCTCCACACACAGAAGGCTCAGGGCTCCATGGAGGAGGGGATTTGTGGACCGGCAGGCTTTCCTGGAGCCAGTTTATTATGTCCATATCCAGGATCTGGTATCCTAACCACGTGTTGTGTATCTCTTTTTTTCCTCACAAATCTTCTCTTTGCTAGAACCTGAAAGTGGAAATTGTGAACTCAGCTAAGACAAGGACATACCTGGACATCAATTCACTAACTCACAAAGTGCTTCAGGCTTTTTTCAGAAAATGCATTCAGAGTCCACTCAAGCATTGTTTGAAACAGGCTCTGACAGGATGGAAATGGAATAGGAGGCAGCTTTACTAACATCACCATTTCATGATCCTTCATTTAGATTCTGACACCTCCTCCAGAGGAAACATGTGACTGTGTAGAGGACAATGACTTTCTACACCCTGTGAAACTCCCCATACACATTCTCACCATCCAATACACAAGTTATTCTTCCACTCTCTCTGTCTGCCAACCCCACTACTGCCACCTAGTGGGGAAGTGGATTTGAGCTTCCTGCTCCTGGCTCCTTGCCAGCTCACCTCAAGCAACTGGCAGTTTACTTTTATAAAAACTCAAGTCAATGTATAGACTTCTGTGTGCACCAGGCAGTGAGCTCTGATTTATTTCTAACTGCTTTCTTTTTAAAAAAATATTTAACTGATTTCATTTTTAAATACATGGCAGTGGAATGGATTACAATTCTTATTACACATAGAGCACATTTTTTTTTCATATCTCTGTATATAAAGTATGTTCACAGCCATTCATGGCTTCATCCATGTGGCTTTCATGAAAAGGGTTTCTCATTCCCAGAAAAGGCATCCTTTGAGATCACTAGAAAAACAAGTCCCAGGAGAACACTCCTCATGACTCTCTGCAAACACTTCCTGCACAACAACCAAGAGAACTCACAGAGCTTCCATTTTGGCTTTTATTCTCTAAGCAATGACATCCCATGATTCAAAGCACTGAAGCCCAGTTTAGTAACTCCTCTGAGGGAACTGGAAGGGAATGAGCTCTTCTACTAGGATCCCTGCGTCTCAGAGTGCTGCACCCAGTGCACTCAGTATGTGTTCGTGGAACCACAAGTGAGTCAGAGTAGAGCCTGGGTTAGTCCAAGGCCACCTGCAGAACTGCCCTGCACACACCTCCAACAGCTCATCATCCTGTGAACTTCATGGATACAGAGCAATTGTACTCATGGAGCTCAAAGTAGTGTGCTTGGCTAAACCCCCCCCTCCCTGTGTCATGTCCTGTCCCCATAGAGTGCAATTATGGGGAAATGATGCCACAGAAAACACATAGGATAATGTGTCATGAGCAGGTTGGCCTGTCCTGCATGGGAAAATATTGTGCACTGGGTCCCCACAGTGTGGTCTGGCGATGATCACTAATGGGAAGTAGGAGGAAAAAGATCCAGTGCTCCTCATCCAGGTGAGAGAAGGTGCCCACCCTTCAGGGTCTCCCAGCTCAGTGGCTGAGCCTTTGGGTGTCGGTGACTCAGAATCTTGGTTGGTCACATTCATAGTCTCCTCCTGGCTCCAGAGAGGGGATGGGCATGGTCTAGAGCCCAGCTCTTCAGGAGCTGAGGACATCCTCTTAAAATTAAGAAAGAGAAGGTGGAAATGAGTGGATTCAGACCTCCAGCTGTGCTCAGGATGGAGAAGTCTGTACTTCCTTTCCTACAGACATACTCACGTAATTGCCGTGCACCTGTGACCAGGACATGGACATTAGTGCCCTGTCTCATCCTATCTCCATGGCATTTCACACGTGCTCAGTCACCCCCTAGTGTCTTCTGTAGCAAATGGCCCAGTGGAGACTCCCCAGCTGCTGTGGAGCCAGGTCTCCTCAGCCTCCTTCAGCCTGGGGTGGCAGCCTCTGCTCTCTTGGATCTCAGGGTCCTGTCCTGATGGTGCTGCGCCAGTGGCCCTGTAGAATATCCTTACAGAATATGCAGTGTCCCTCAGGACTGAATTCTGCTTCTTCATCCAGCATTGTGGTAACTCTACTGCCATAAAATAGCCACCACCACCCCCAACACCACCACTGGGCACCTTCAACAGAAATGGACTTTTCCATGACCGTAGAATCTAAGGCAGACATAAGAGCACCAGATGGGCTGTTCTGCTCTCCCTTGGCTCTTAGATGGCCATCCTCCTGTGTTTTGCATGGTTTTTCCCTGGTGTCTATGAGACCTAATTTCTCTTCCATTAGGACACCAGTCATATTGGATTAGACCTCAAAATCAAACCTCACACTTGCATAATTACATCTTTTAACACACTATGAAGATGTGCAGGCCACAGCCCCAGCCTATGAATTTTGAGGAACACAGCTCAGCCCATAGCAGGTGGGCAGAAGTGTGCAGAGAGATACTCTGCTCTTCTCATGGCCTCCTGCCAGGTAAGGCATGACTTCATGTCCTACACCTTAGTGATTCTCTTGGAACCTGGGCTCAGGGTGTCACCAGAGTTTTCCAATGATTGTTTTTCCCTTTAAAACTGTAAGATTTTCTCCTTTGAATTATCATTATACACTAATGAGTTCATATGTTCTTCAATAGTCAGAATATTATGATCATTAATTATTTTAATACTTCAAATTCTCTAAATTTTTCTACTTGCTGTCACAGACAAATTGTCTTCTGTTATGTTTTTCTATGACCTCAATATTTCACTACATCCTGTGTTTCAAAATTATCTTAGTTTCTCATTTTTCTACCCTATATTCTGAATAAAATATTTTCCAGAAATTCACATTTCCATGAGTGAATAGTTGTTTTAGAAATTATAGGTTCCTCAGAACAGGGAGAAAGAGCAGGAAGAAAAGACTAACATTAAACAGAGACATGAGATGGGAGAAAAAGGGAGAGAAAAGGGAAATTGCATGGAAATGAAGGGAGACCCTCATTGCTATACAAAATTACATATAAGAGGTTGTGAGGAGAATGGGAAAATAAACAAGGAGAGTAATGAATTACAGTAGATGGGGTAGAAAGAGAAGATGGGAGGGGAGGGGAGGGGGGATAGTAGGGGATAGGAAAGGTAGCAGAATACAACAATTACTAATTGGGCATTATGTAAAATTGTGGATGTGTAACTGACGTGATTCTGCAATCTGCATTTTGGGTAAAATTGGGAGTTCATAACCCACTTAAATCTAATGTATGAAATATTATATGTCAAGAGCTTTGTAATGTTGTGAACAACCAATAAAAAAAATTAAAAAAATTTAAAAAAAAGAAAGATATTTTGAAAAAAAAAAAGAAATTATAGGTTCTTTTTGAGAGAACAGGATGATTTCTTCAAGATGGTATGTGTCCGGAACTAGAAAAAAATTCTCCTTCAAAGATTAGCCTGACAGCCCCCTGGGAGACATGCTGCCCTGAAGGCATCCTGCAGCTACCTATCTTTCTGGAACACCCTGCGGTTATCAGGATCATCAGACATCTTGCAGCTGGCAGTTTTACCCACCCACATCCAGCAATTGAGAAGAGCTTTCCCATCCCCAGCATATAAATACCCCTGTGTAAACAATAAAAGTTTGCAGCTTGATCAGAACTTTTGTCTTGCTGTCACCTTTCGTGTCTCTTGTCCCTTTATTTCTCCCCATCTAGGTTCGCTGCCTATGTTGATGTGTCCTGCCAGATGAGACAGGTATGGATTTTTCCATTTATCAAATCACCCCTTAACCATACACAATGATAATTGCTCACATTCTATCGACAAAATCCATGGTTTTACATAATCACATGTAAGTACATTCTAAAACATAGACTTTGTTTAATAATTCTTCTGTCAGATAAGTCACTTGTTTTCTCAACAGTGAGTCTCTTAGATCTAATTACTGATTGTGAATTTACTTACTTGAGCCACACAACTGTTTAAAACCAAGATGTAGATGATGTTTTTTGTGAACACCTACAGGCTTGATCATTGCAGAGTGTTCAGGAATAGGGAACATGGTAGATTTTGCTGAAAGAAAATGTTCTACTTTCTGCTGCCACAGGTAGGTTGAGGGTTTCAGAAGAGAAGACTGCCACCTCTGAAGACAATGGACTGTGAGGCCAGAGAGAGTGGGAGTGATAACCTGAGAATGCGGGGGACATCAGGCATGGGTATGGGATATCAGAGGCAGAGCTAGGAAGAGTGCTGTGCCTCTCTCATGTAGGAGGGAAAAATATTTGATTTTGGATTGTCTTGATAAGCTCAGTGGGACAGAAAATGGATGAACTGAGGAAAAGAGATTGAGCAGCTGGAGAAGGAAGATGAAGGAGGAAAGATCCTGCCCTTCTTATGAATCAATGAGGTTTGTTTTTTTTTTTTTTTTTTGTATTGCCTTTCTACTTCACCATCAGGAACTCAGAGCAAGGAGTCAGCCACTCTGGATTCATTAATGATCTCAGGTGCCAAATGCAAGTATCTCCTAAGAATTTCTGAAGCTTCTGGGGTTGTGTCATGGCCCACATTCTCTCTCTGAGATGGAAAGAAGCACAGATGGAACCAGATTTGTCAAAAAGCATGTCACATGCAGGACTCAACAAAAACACTGCCTTTGGCTCCAGAGAGAAGAGCATTTTCTGTCAGCAATTCTGAGCTTCCCTGTCTGACCTGGGACTCAGGACCTGGAGCTTGTGCTGAATGACTGAGAGGAGCATCCCTGAAGTTGTTCTCAGCCTGCCCATCCCTGCTGATTTGCATGTGCCCAAAGCACAGCCCACTGCCCTGAGGACTTCTAAAAAGGCTGCTCACACCCTTTGCAGGAGTCAGACCCTATTAGGACCTCAACATGGCCATGAGGGCCCCTGCTCAGCTCCTGGGGCTTCTGCTGCTCTGCCTCCCAGGTAAGGAAGGACAGCACTGGGGATTTACTAATCACAGTGTGGTCAGTGATGCCTGGATCCCCTGGGAAATTCTCTTTTAACATGATTAATATTGTGCATATTTGTTTTCATGTGTTCAATGTCAGGTTCTAGATGTGACATCAAATTGACCATCCTCCTTGTCTCCACCTTCCCTGTCTCAATCCCAAGGAGAAAAAGTCACTGTCACTTGCAGGGCCAGTAAGGGCATTAGCAATTACTTAAATTGTACTAGCAGAAACCAGGGCAAGATCCAAAGCTCTTGATCTATGCTTCAAACTGCTGGCAATCTGGGGGTCCCATCAAGGTTCAGTGGCAGGATATCGAAGACAGATTCCACTCTCACTATAAGCAGCCTGATTCTGAAGATATTACCACTTATTTCTATGAACAGTATGATGAGTGTCCTCCCACAGGGATACAGGCCATGACACAAACCTCCCAGGGAGTAAGTGTGAGGCTGGGCTGCCCTGGCTGCTCCTCGTGCTGCCTGCTCCTGCTGAGGACACCACTCAGAGGCATGCAGGCACTGAGAGTCATTGGTAGAAGATTCCAGAGAAGTTCCTCTGCACATGAAACCTCTATCTGCTTCTTAGGCCAAGCAGGCAGAGATGACAGTGACTATTCAAAGGTCAGCAGTCAGATGGGATGGGCCCCAGTGGAAGTCTTACTCAAAGACAGAGACCACACCAGGAGGTTAACCTGTACAAATCCTAATGGGCATCATGAAGACTTTTTCCAAATATAAAATCCCATGAGGCTTACTTACCTGTGGTAACACTCTAGCCAACTCTTCATCCCGGAGATGCAGGAAAATGGAAGGTGGCAGTGAACCCCGACGGGAATCAGAGGATGGGTTAAGCCTTCAGGCTAAAGTGCAAACAAAGGACCTTGACCTTTTCTCAACACCACTTTAACATAGATTGATCTAAACTCAGACAGTAAACCACATAAGCTCCTAAATTAGAAAACCCATAGGGTGTGTCAGGCCCCCTCCCTTTTTGAGGGACTTATCTCACTTTTCCTAAAATAAATCCTACTTCATTTACCCTTCCCTTCCATTATAATCCCTGAATTTTATTACATGAAGGAAATTGGCAAAGCAAAAAACCAGTCTCTTCTCAAACCTCTGGATTCACTGGTGTTCCTCCTGATTTAATGAAGGACAAACATCAATGGATCCGAGGGGTTTGGTTTATAGTAAGACTTTGGATTTAAATAGAAATGAGAAGTCACTGTGTGTATTCCAAACAGGAAATCTTCTAAAGCACAAGGGATGGGAATCTAAACTGCTGGCTCTCACAGTTCTGGGAATGTGGTCATGAAGGGGCAGATAAAGAAACAGAACACAGAGAGGGCAACTGTGACAATGGAGGACCTTATGCTCCTGTGTTAGAGCCCAGAACACCTCTGCAGAGGTTGTCCTTGGAAGAATCATGGAATATGGATAAATTGAGTCCAAGTGGCAAGGTTTGAAAGACCAGGGCCACCTGATAGGAATGCAGATGCTGGACTTGGGAGATTTTCTGGTGCTGCCCTCAAACCAGAGCTCACTGCCACTGAAGGCCTAGCCTGGTGCCCCTGTCTTCCTGGGACCTGTATGGGAGCCCAGGTGTGTGGCTATGCCCTCAGCAGCCTGCTACACCTCATAGGTTACTCTCCAGTCTTCACTCTGTCCATGTGTCTCCTGCAGGTGCAATGGATGATGTGGAATCTTCCTCTTCTTTACCCTTCTTCTTAGATGAGGTCCCTCGGGGAGCTTCTAGACAGGTGTCAGAATCAGGGTCCTTTGAACTGTATTCCCAGAAGCCATGGTGAGTCCAGCATTTACCAGCTGCCCTTCCACTTTGGTCACTGTGGTTCAGGCCCACCATGGCCATAGGTAGCTCCCTTTCTTAGGCTTCTTGTGAGTTGATAATTTTATGTTTTCAGTGTGTAGCTTAGGCCATGATGTGGGTGTGACGGTCAATGTGTGGTCAAGGCCATTAACCCTCTGAGTCAGCACATGCACTCAAGGTCATAAAGTGTAACCTGTGATCAGAAGCCATGTGTACCCTGTTAGCCGGGGCCTTCTTTTTTTGAACTGCACATTAAAAGAGCCTAGGAAAATGGCTCAGGGATGGGGTCTGGCTACAGGTTGTTATCCCCTCTGAATAAAGGATTACCAGCATTCTCACCTGCCTCACATCCTTCAACTTCTAGATCCTGAGCCTCACTTTCTGGGACTGAGTCTAAGCCTCACAAAGGCAGTCATTATTTCCAACTCTTGGAGTTCTGTAAGGAAGGACAGGACACAGAGTACTTTCTATTTGCCACAAAGTGCCTTCAGCAAGTTGAAATCACATTATGAAAGCTTCATTAAATCACAGAGTCCACAATAAAGGAAGAAATTACAAGCAAAGATAAGGATCCTTTCCCAAAACAATGAAATCTTCCTACCAAATGAAAAGCAAGCCAAGTGTGGACGTGGAGTAATTCTCATCCTGTTCAACGTGTCAGGCTAAACAGAGTCATCTGTGTCACTGAGAGCTGTTTTGAGAGCAGAGTTCCAGAGACACCCAGGCCCGCACATGAGAATCTGCACTTCTAGAATGTGGAGTGGTCCGTACACATGAGATTGGGGGGACTACCTGTAGGATACAATTATTATAGATAGAGTTGTTAATCTGCAATAGGCAATTTAATGAGATTTCAATTTAAAAACTTATTAATAAAAATACCAATTAGTAATTTTTCTGTTGCTATAGCAAAATTCCTAAGCTAAGTAAGTGCTGTGTAAAGAAAAGTTTTGTTTCATAATTTTCAAGCCTTAAAGTCCAAGGTTGGGCAGTCTCACCTGTTGTCTGCAGGTGAGGCCCCCCTGAACAGTGTCACAGCACAGTGTGTAGGTGGAAAGGGCACCAGCTGCAGGTTGCAGTGGTCAAGCCTGTGGTGTGGTCAAACTTATGGCCACCCACTCTGGAGAGGACTACCTCTGTATGTGAGTCTAGCACTTTTCCTTCCAGGGGCAGCAACTTCATTGACCTGGCCCCTCCCATCAGGCCCCTCCTCTTAAAGAACAAACCATTTCCTATCATGGCCACACTGGGACCAAACCTCCATTACAAGACCTCCTAGAGGAGGACCAATTAGGATCTCAGCAACTTCAATTTTCACCTTATAATTAATATGTAATTAATTGACATATTTGAACATATTGCCCTTAACAAAGCAGAATGTGTACAGGAAATTCTCAACTACTTGATCAACTGGTGGACCATCTTGGCTGGTCACTTGGCTTCCTCCTGCACCCTCCCATAAGAATTCTCTGGGTTTCATTCTTGTTCACAATGACTCCCATGTTTACACATCATGGTAATGCATACATGAAAATAGGAACAGGAGGGAGAGCAGGAGGGCAGAGCACCTGGATCAGGGGAGGACAAAGGACAGATGGGAAAGGACTGGGAAAAAGACTGGGCACAATGTGACATCCACACACCTAACTGCTATGTGTGCTCAGAATGCAGTGGCACCATTGAAGTAAAATTCCTGTTTGTGAAAATGCAGACATTTAATATTTTCACATCTACCCATTTAATTAGAATGTTTTTAACTTTAGAATTTGTATGAACAATAATCAATTCATTACATTATTTAGAAAAATTGAAAGTAAGTCATAATTGAAAAAAATAAACTGCATAGAATTTCTGGAAATTTACATGTTATCTTATCATATAAATTTTGGTTGTCAGTCTTTAGAATCCTGATAACAAAGAGTGTAAACAGGAAAGGGTCCCTCAGTGTTTGGGCACAGCAGTCCCTGGTTCCATGTACCTGGCATGTCCAAAATTGATCCCCCAGTGAGTGACAACAGACCATGACTTAGAGAAGGTGGCGTGCTGCCTCAGAGGCCTCTGATCTCAAGATCCACCATGACACCTGAGTTTGGAGGAGCCCCTCTGGAGGATTGATCTCTAGTTTACAGATGAGAAAGACTCCTGTGGAAGATACTTTTCTCATCATCCATTGAAAATTAAAAATCAATTATAGATTTTGAGTGTCAGAGAAAGTTTTCTCTCTCCCTGTCAGGTACTTCTGATTCATGCAAGGGCCCAGGAGAGATCATTTCCAAGACTTGTTAATATTGAGCTACCACAGGAGTCTTTAGATACCTGAAGGAGATTGGTTTGTTTGGAGGAAATTTCCTGTCAGATCTAGTGGGTGTGGGATGATATCCTTCTCCAGGTTTGCTGCTAGGAGGAAGTCCAACAGCCCAGCCATCACTCTCCAGAGATTTCCCTGGACACACTGACTACATCTTCATGTCTCTGGTGCTGTATTGGTGCTTCCTACTGAACTCATAGAAAATCTACATCTTTGCCAAAGATTTTCACTTTCACTATCAGATCCTCTGCCCACTACTGCAGGCAGCATCTCCTTCATCTCTTTGGTTTCCCTTCAGCCACAGAAGACATTTTATTTGTTCAAAGTCAGTCCATACCCACACACCCTATTGGCTCTTTCCACCCATCTGCACCCACCAGGGCATTTGCATGCTGCTCCCTGGGGAGGGCTTTCCTGCAAGGGTGATATAAAAGCTCAGCTCTAACCTGCCCTTGACTCACCAGGACTCCTCAGCTCAGCTTCTCAAAATAAGGCTCTCTGCTCAGCTCCTGGGGCTGTTGCTGCTCTGTGTCTCTGGTGAGGACAGAGGGGATAAGGAAGGACAAGGGGGAAGGGGGTGAGCTCATTGCCTCCTACCTGTGATCCCTGCCCATGTTCATGGTGTGAGTTACAGCTCAAAAAATGGGGAAGGTGATGTTCAGATCCATGGAAGGGAAGAAGTATCCAGAAGGGGGAAAAAAAAAAAGATTTGTGTCCTGGTGAAGACTTGGACCTAGAAACAGGAAATTTATGTGGTCAACCTCTAGACAGGCATTGGACTTACCAACCTGTGTCTTATATGACATTGTATTTTTTTGGTAGGAACCCAAACTACTTACACTGCACACAGAAATGATTTAGCTAAGATAGGACCAAGAGAGAAATCATGAAAATGTTTCATAATACTGTTTATAAACTTTTGTTTCCATCATTATTTCAGGATCCAGTGGGAATGTGGTGCTGACCCAGTCTCCTCTCTCTCTGCCCAACACCCATGGACAGTCGGCCTCCATCTCCTTCAGGTCCAGTCAGAGCCTCCTACACAGTAATGGAAAAACCTATTTGGAATGGCATAAGCAGAATCCAGTCCAGTCTCCATAGCTTCTGATCTATAAGGTTTCCAATCAGTTCACTATGGTCCCAGACAGCTTCAGTGGCAGTGGGTCAGGAACAGAGTTCACACTGAGAATCAGCACGGTGGAGTCTGAGGATGCTGGAGTATATTACTGTGGGCAAGGTACACATATTCATCCCACAGTGTTGCAGCCCTGAACAAAAACTTCCCTTCCTGGGTGGCCCAGCTGCCACATGTGCTGCTGATCTGGGCAGCAGCTCAGCAGATTGTCTGAGAGGAAGAAGCTGCAGCTGAGGGCTCTGGACCTTGAGTGCCATGGCCACAGCTTAGTCACCACCTACCAAGTTCCCACCAGCTGCAGAAGCCCTGGTGTGTCACCAGCAGAATGAAAATTACTGGGAAAAAATGTGCTCCAAGTTGAAATGAAGTAGGCCAAAGTGTAACTAAAAACCATTCAAAACAACAGAGTTCTTGTGTCAAAACAAACACAGGAAATGATTTTTAAATCATTCGTGCAGTTTCATTATAATACTAGTCTTGTTTTTCACAGGATTTTCAGGAAATATATTAATGGTCATCCTCATTAAGCATTATGTTAACACCTGCACAACAAACAGATGTGAATTGATATTAGTAACATAAAGGGATGAGAACTGTAAGGGAGGGCAGTGGTTTAAGGAGACTGAAGTCAAATTGTCACCAGATCGTGTTAAGATGTTATAAATTTAGTGTGTTATATTTCAACCCAAATTCACCAAAACAAAGAAAAAAATAAGCTGTCAAATACACAGGAAAAAAGAAAATGGAAAGGAAATCAAAATATTTTACCCCCAAATCAACAAAACTTAAAGGAGGATATGGACAAATAGACATGAGACAGAAAGATAGGTTTAAAAAAAATGGCAAAGGGAATTTTTTTCCCCTCTGTAATTCTGCTGTTGTAAATAAATTAACCTCTCATTAAAATATGTAGATTGGCAACATTGATTGAAACTGTATGTCTACATGCTGTGTCCAATAGTCTCACACTAGGTCTTAGAGCCACCAGACCTTGACATTGAAAACACGGGAAAATACCATAGGCAAATATTGAGCAAGAGACAAGAAAGGAGTTTATGCTCTTGTTCAACATCTGTAAGTTTGTTAAAATTGCTTTAGAGACAAAGGAGAAAATTATGTAATAAAAACAGAGTCAATTCACCAAGAAAATAGGACACCCACATACATTTTCACTAAACATGAAGACTCCAAAACACATTTAAAAACAGGGACAGCTAGGAGGGGCAAACAGACGATAATACAGTAACAGAGCGGACTCCACTATTGTACTTTCAATCATCCCTGGGACAACCAGGCAGAGAACAAGTCAGAAAACAGAGACCTGCAGCCATGTCATCCATGTAACAGACATGTAGGAGGGTTCCACCCACAATGGCATGTTACATGATTGCTCAAGTGCACATGGAATGCTCTCCAAGATCCTGCATGTGTTAGGCCACAAAACAAATCTCAATGACGTTATAAAGACTTAGAACATAGAACATGCAAATTAGCTCCCCTGAAGAAAATGATATGAAGTTACAAATTAACAGCAGAAAGTAAACTGGAAAATTCACAAATATGAGGAAAATAACATACTTATATATAAGAACTGGGTCAAAGTATAGGTTTTACTCAGCTCTTCATCCCTGAGACACAAAGAGCAGACAGGAATAACTTAGTTGGTCACGTGGCATAGTGATGTTCTTGGGTTCGGAGATTCAATACATGGCCAACTGGCTCCATATCTCTGGGATCTTGGTGAGGCAGAACATCATCGCAGAGGACATGGCAGAGAGAAGCAGCTTAGGACATGACAAGGTCTCCAGGAGAAAGGGGCTTAGGGGGCACAGGCAGAACAGCTCTTCCAGGATATCCCCCGTGACCCACTTCCACCAGCCTTTTCTCATCTGTCTACAATTAAGACAGGATCAGTCTATTCAAACTAAGATGGACTGATTATAGCTATTGAGATCTGAATATTTTACCTCTGAAGAACAGAAGATTCTGGGGAGAAATCTCATATCCATATCATAACCTGCCACTCTTGACCTCCAAATGCTCATGTCCATATCACAGTGCAAAATGCATTTAGTCCATCTTCAAGGGTCCCATAGTCTTGCCAGTTCCTGAGATCTCTCAAGCCCTCTTTCCCATTATTCATGGGCACAGTAAAAATTTCACCATTACCTAAAAGTCCAAGTCCACAGTCTTATATGAACAGCAAGAAAAACTCTTGGGGAAAAGCCAAAAGAAAATCCATTGTTCAGTGTCAAAGTGTCAACATTGCCATTTCAAAGGGGAGAAATCAAATCTAAGGAAGAAGGGATGGGACCAAAGAAAGATTTTAAAAATCCAGTTGGGCAAACCCACCCTGCAGCCCCCTATCCTGCACCTGGGCATATGGCACAGTGAAGTTCTGTTTAAAGGGTTGACACAGAGCTCTTCCCCTATGAACATGCTGGCTACATCCCACATGGCCTCCCTTCCCACTACCCTCTGCTGGATTTAGAGTTTCCCTCAGCAGCTGTCCCATGCTGTTGGCATCTCTCAGTCTCAGGGCCTCCACTGCAACACCACCTCCATTCTCACATCTCCACACCTTGTCTTCTCAGGGGCTGCTGCAGGGATTCAGCCTGATACACTGTGCCTGGCCTTCAGGGCCTCCTAGAAAATCTCAGTGGAACCTCATGACCCCCAACTTTTGCATCCTGCATTCCTGCAGAACCAGCTCCATGTGGGTGATGCCCATGTATGCCACCATCTTGAACTGTCACCAAGCCTCCTGGGACCACAGTTATACCATCCTATGAGTGCCTGGGTGGCTGAGCACAGGAAACTACTTTTTAGTAGGTTCCCCATGCAAGCAAATTTTCCCATGGTCTCTTCTCAAAGGAAATTTTACTTTTACAACCTTAAGACAAAGATGGGTGTGACCTTGCCAGATCCTGAGATGTCTCAAGCCCCCTGTCCCATTGTTCATTGGTACAGCACTGTCATTTCCTGTGATGAGCACCTGCTGGCAGAGCCAAGACCTGAGCCAGTAACCAAACTCCTGTCCCACCAAATGAAGGTCCCTCACCATCAACATCCTCCTGCTCCTGCAAAGGTTCATTGTTTTAGATAAAAAGTCATCTCACCTTTTCCATAAAAGGATGGCATCATGTCCTGTGTGCATCTGGTGACCTGGGACTCCTTTAATGACCCATACAGTGTGGGAAGCCAGGTGCACTGGGGCTGAAGGGTCAGGTCCCTTCCCTTCCTCAGCACCCTGCAGAAGGGCCAGGGCAGCAGTGGTGCTGGATCTTGGACACCTCTGGAACCTTCTGCACCATTCCTCATTTGCCCCTGCCCAAAGGCTGAGTAGGGAAGCTTTTCCTGGGAGCCCTGGGAGACTCTCAGCAGCTCTGAAAGGGGTTTTGAATGAGAATTATGAGGTTGGGTTGACCTCTCTAGACCAGGAGCCCTCAGCCTCCCTCACCAATGCTGCTGCACCCCAAAGGGTCCCTCAGGCCTTTTATCTTCTCTAGCAAAACCCCAGCTTTGGCATCTACTGTGGTTTCACACCTAGACCCCAACTTCCCTGAGACCAGTATGTTTTCTAAATTCCTAGTGAATTGGTGTCTTTGGTTTGACAACTTACTGAGGAGAGGGATCTCTTGAGTTTCCCAGGAAATCTGGCCTAGTGATGGATAGAAGAGAATCAGCTTCATGAATGTGATGAATGTGTGAGAAGGAATCCACAGTCAGGACTTTGGGTCGCCAGACCCCAAATTCCATGATATGCTCTGCAACAAACCTACCACTAGATGGCAAATACACCCCATAGAGAGCAAAGCCTCAGCATCACTGGGCAAGCAGCAGAGATCCTGTTCCATGAGGAGCCCTAAGGCTTGGGGGCTGTGTCCAGTGCCCATACTCATGGCTTCTGGGTTCTGTTCACAATGGACCAAGTGTCTCCACAGTCCAGCCCCTGGATAATTTCTATGGAACTTTGTGATCTCTCTTGACCACAACCTGAGAAGCATGACCCTCCCATTGACACCAGTCTTAGAATCAGGGTGGGTCCTTGTTCCTCTGTTTTGGAAGATGAAGCACCTGAGAAGTGCCAGACAAATACAGAGAGCAAGTTTGATTTAAGGAACAGAACAGAGATGGCAGACTTCTCTGGAGTAAAGCTGGGGCCAGACCTGGCATCTGCAGGAGATGGAGTTGCATGCATTTATAATTGACCTCCACCCTCTTTATTTCTTGTATACATTCCCCAACTTCAAATTTGGTTAACTTACTGTATTATCTTTTAAAATTCAGAAAGAAAAAGAATAGAAAAAATAGACATCTTATGGAAGGTACTAAGGGCATAGAAGTGCAAAACTTGTAAAACTCTGTAGTTCTAGGCTCAACTCTTATTACACTTTTTTATGAGTAATATCCAATAACTGTGTCTGTTAATCAGAAGAAATGACAGATTTTAAATTACCAGTTACAGTTTGCTTTTACTCCATATTTTATTGGTGTATTATAATTATACACAATGGTGGGTTTCATTGTTACCTATCAATTCCAGAATATAAACTAACAATGGGATATGGCCAATATGATTTCCATTATCTTCATATTTTAGTGGCCATAGACAATACACGTTTGAAAAACTATATTTATTCTTTCAAAAAAAGTCAGGTGCTGTGATATACAAGGGTCATTTCCCAAACCCTAGTATCTGACTCTCAACTGGTGACACCCAAATTTAAACTCATGCAAATCCACACTGCTAAATGTTCCAACAATACCCTACAACTGTCAGACTGAGAAAACAAGCATATTCTTTGATTCACATCCTGAGAAAATACCTATTGTACTCTAGAAAATGCATGGAAACTTCCTCCTCTTAACTACGGGTGGTATTAATAATACATTGTCCTAGTTTGGGGTTTCAGGTCGGGAGAGCAACTGGAGAGTGCCATGTCTATTAAAGGCCTCCTGAGATTCTGGAGGCTGCTGCAGACCCTGGGGAAAAAAGTCCTCACATGTGTCTTTGTGAGACAAAGGGTCTTTTAAATACTCCATCTGATTCACAGGGTCCATGATTGGCAAAGGTCTGTCCCCAACATAAATGGTCTGATTCAGGGTTCATCGCTACAGGTTAATGTACCCTGGTTGGATGTGACTTAGCCGTGGATGAAGCTTTATAACAGTGGCCCACCATGTGTTTGAATATAGCCCTTGCTGCTCTGCAATGAGCATTATTTTTTAAAATTTTCATTCATTTGTTCTAATTAGTTATATATGACAGCTCAATACTCTTCAATTCTTAGTACACAAATGGGGCACAATGTTTACTTCTCTGGTTATACACGAAGTAGAGTCACATCATTCCTGCAATCATACATGAAACCAGGTTAATGATGTTCTTCTTATTCCACCTTCTTTCCTACCTCCAGGCCCCTTTCCCTCCTTTCCCTCCTATTTTCCAATCCAAAGTTCCTCCATTTATCTCATGCCTCCCCACATCCTGCATTATTGAGCAGCATCCACTTATCAGAGAAAACATGTGGCATTTGGATTTTGGGGATTGGTATATTTTGCTTAGCATGATATTCTCCCACTCTATTCATTTACTTGAAAAGCCATAATTTTATTCTTTTCTAATTCTGAGCAATATTTCATTATATATATATACCACGTTTCATTATCCATTCATATGTTGAAGGACTTTTAGATTTGTTCCACAGCTTAGCTATTGTAAATTGTGCTCCTATAAATATTGATATGGCAGTGTTACTGTAGAATGCTCTTTTTGAGTCCTTTGAATATAATCCAAGGAGTGGGATATCTGGTTCAAATGATTGTTCCATTCCAAATTTCCTAAGAAATATCTATAATGCTTTCAGATAGGTTTCACCAGTTTGCAGTACCATGAGCAATGTTAAGTGTGTGCCTTTTCTCCCACATTCTCACCAACACATATTGTTGCTTGTATTCTTGCTACCTGCCATTCTACCTGGAGTGAGATAAAATATTAGAGTTGTTTCAATTTACATTTATGTAATTGCTAGAGATGTTGAACATTTTTGCATATATTTGTTGATTGACTGTATGTCTTCTTCTGAGATCAATTATATTTCTTCTTTTGTTCCTTAGCCCATTTAATGATTGGGTGGTGGTTGTTATTATTATTATTATTATTATTATTATTATTATTATTATTACTATTAATTTGGTGTTACTTTTTTGAGTTCTTTATATATCCTAGAGATTAGTGCTCTATCTGATGTTCTTGTGGTAAAACATTGCTCCCATTCTGTAAGCTCTCTCTTCACCTCACTAATTATGTTGCTGAGAAGAAGCTTTTTAGTTTGAATCCTACCCATTTATTGATTCTTGATTTTATTTCTTGCACTTTAGGAGTCTTGTTAAGAAAGTGGGTGTCTGATCTGACATGATGAAGATTTGGGCCTACTTTTTCTTCTATTAGGCACAGGGTCTCTGGTCCTTGACCCACTTGTAGTTGAGTTTTATGCATGGTGAGAGTTAGGGACTTGATTTCATTTTGCTGCATATGGCTTTCCAGTTTTTCCAGCACCATTTGTTGAATAGGCTATCTTGTCTCCCATGTTTGTTTTGGGAGCTTTTGTCTAATATGAGATAACTGCATTCATGTGGGTTTGACTCTGTGTCCTCTATTCTATACCATTGGTCTAGCTTTCCTTGGGATTCTATATCCCCACAAAAGAAGCAGAGCTACTCTAAGTTGTGCTTTGCAACATTTTAATCTAATAAGATTCATATTAATTCCTAAATTTTTCTGTTTACATATGAGCTTTTGTTGGTTTATTAATGTTTTCTTAGCCCATAACAAAGCACCAAGTCAAGTCTTTCCAGAGGACGTCCCTCTCGTCAACTCATACCAATTCATCAACCATCTGAAAAGTTTCTCCACTTGATGATACTGCTTGAGCTGGATGCTGGTCAGAGCTCCACCATCTCAAGAAGATGGTTGGTAACATTGGTGAGAAAAAGGAATCTGTACCCTGGGGCCTTTTGGGGTGTCCACCTTAACTGTCATAGTATTATGGCTTTGGCTATTTCCTTCCTTTCTTGTCAAATGGCCCCTGCACTCAGGTGTTCCATGTGGGAGCTTCCCCTGGTGATGGGCCTGAACTTCACAACTCCCAGGAATCTCAGGATGACCTCTTCATTCCACTTCTCCAGCTCCTTCTGTTGCTTCCCAAGTGAGGAAATGGCCAAGCTGCCACTCTGTCAAAGTGGCAAATTTTTAGAGAACAAATGAATATTTGAATTTACAAATATAAGCCTCTAATTTTATGTTCTAGTAATGATAAAAAAATCTGAAATCAAATTATGTATTCTTAGAAACTAGTAGAAGAAAGAGAAATCTAGAGCAAGCAGATAGAAGAAAATGATGTAAAGTAGAAGACAGACAAATGAAAGAAAACCAGAAAATCAGTGACACCAAATGGTGATTTCCTGAGAAGATCAAAAACTTAGCAGACCCTTACAAAAATTCATTCAGAAAAAAGATGGAAGGCAGAGATGACCTATAGAAATTTAAAAACATTATAATATGAAAACATGCCATTACTGTCAAATTATGCAATTTAAATGGAACACAACAACTCTCAGAAAGAGATAAATTATTAAGACTCAGGAATATCTAGAAAAATTGGATAGAATTATAACAAGAAATGAATTTTAAAATGTTGAAATAAAGCAAAGCACAGAGTCAGGACATCATTGAGGAATTTAATCACATACTTGAAGTAGAAATGTCATCAATCTTACACAACTGTCTTGACAAGCAGAAAGAAGAACTTCCCACTCTGTTCTATGAGGCCAGTTTTACCCTAAGACCAAGCCAAAGGGCCTGGCAGAGAAAGAAACTGCTAGTGTCATTTGATCACTAAGGAGGTTGGAAGTTGCTTTAGTCAGCTTTTTCACTTCTGGAACCAGAAACCTGACAAGCAAAATAAGAGGACAAGTTTATTTGGGCTCACTATTTCAATGTCTCATTTAATAGACAGCCAACTGCATTGCTCTGGGCCCCAGCTGAGGCAGAGCATCTTGGCAGAAAAGTACAGGAAGAGATAACACTTAGGATGTGGCACTGCACAGAAGGGCAAAATCTATCACTCAAAGGCACGTGCCCAATGACCAGCCTCCAGGCACACCTTGCCTGACTACAGTAACCCCCTAGTTAATCTTCAGAGGATGAATGCACAACTCATAATCTGATTATTTCATCTCTAATTACCCTTGCATTGTCTCACACATGAGCTTTTGGGGAACGTCTTATATCCACATCATAACATTGTGCCCTGACCCCCCAGGTGGGCTCATGCCCACCTCACAATGTGAAATACATTTAGGCCATCACAGTTGTTTTCATATGCTTCACAGTTTCTGGATGGCTCAAGTCCAAGTTCAAAGCAAATTCTCAGTGTGATGCCCTGTACAAATCAAAATCATGTTACATGTATTCCATAAAGCACCAAGTAAGCATTTATATTCTAAAATAAAAAAAAAGAAAAATTTAAAAAGGAAGAAAGTCACAGGGCATACAAAGAAGGAATGGAATGAGTATACCAATATCTAGCTGGGAAAATTAGTCCTGTAGCCCCACATAAAGCACCTGAGTCACATGGTGCTCTGATATTCTCTCCAAAGGGCTGTGGATCTCCACAGATGGCTTTGTGGGTACAACCAACATGCTTTCTCTCTGGTCTTATTTCTGCTTGATTCTGCAGCTTTCCTCACCAGATGTTCTGTGTTACTGGTGTCTCTCAGTCTCAGGGATCTCCAATGGATCTTCCACTCCTTCCACTTTCCCAAACATTGCCCTCTCACAGGCACCCCAAGGGACTCTGACCTTGGCACACTTAGTCAGGCCTCCCAGGACTTCCTTTGAAATCAGTGAAAGCTTCCACAATCCTCTAGCTCATTTCTCTTGTATTTCTGCAGAACCAGCACTGTCATGTCACACGACTAAATTCACCAGGGTCACTCTATGTTAATTTGGGGAATAAAGACACAGACAAAGAAAGTACTTTTTTAGGGGGGTTTAGTGACTGGTCTTCAGCAGCAGCTGATGCATGGGGGGCAACCAGGCAAGGAAGAGAGCTGGGAGAAAGTTCTGAACCCTTTTATTGGGGAGAAACCATTCAAATGAGGCAAGAAATAAGGTTTACAAAGGAGCAGGTGAATGTAACTGAACCCCCATGGGTGATGCCTACACCTGGAGCCATGCCTCATTATCTGAGTAGGCAACACCCAAGTTACTGCAACCTGGCACTGCCAAGCCAGACTGAAGGCAATAATTGGTCAAAACCTGGTGCATTGGGACTTAAAGGCATCTGCATCTAGGGCTGCTCCAGAACCAGCACCAAAGGGTTGATGCCGATGTATTCCACCCTCTTCAAGAGTAGCCAAGTCTCCAGGAGCCATGGCTGAGGTAGTTTCTGAGTTTCTGGGGAGGTGACATGGTGAAACAACTCCCTGAAATATCCCAATCCCCAGTGCAAATAATCTGATTTCTATATTCCAACAAAAGTTGTATAGAAAATGTGTTTGACAGATTCTCATTAAAACAATGATCAAAAACATAATATTCATTCTTTCACTCAATAAAAAAAATACTTACACATAGGACAACACTATGTTCACGGTCAGAAGAATTCCTGCATCATGTGAACTGTGGAGCTGCCAAAGGCACCCCTGTTTCTCCAGAAAGAAGAGTGGCCACCAGCAGCTTTGAATGGGTTTGTCCTGTGGACATGCAGTAACTGAGCCAGCTGTTCTCTTCCCTGTGGGGAAAACACAAGGGAGAAGCTGCCCATGCCAACCACTGGACCCAAAACTGCTGTCCTCTTGGGGCCCAGAATAACCACCCATGTGTATGACAACCTGCTTCTATCTGTAACCAGAGCCCCTCAGGTAACCCAGTGTCCTCAGCATTGGAAAGGTCAATGTTGACCAGCAGGTACAAAGGAGCAGGTCATGAACTCCATGATGCTCATGCTCATTCCCTCTGAGTGGAGTAGTAGCCATGGTTTAGGCAAGAGATGCCAACCGTAAATATCCAAGCTGACTGCTTCAAAATTTAACGTCCAATGGGTAGGGTGGCTCATGCCTATAATCCCTCCTACCTTAGACACTAAGGGAGGAGGAGTCCAGATTCAAGACCACCCCAGTAAAATTACAGGAACACTCTATATGAATAAACTAAAAAGATTCACTCACACATAGCTGGTGGGACTTCAAATTGGTACAACCACTATGGAAAGCAGTGTGGAGATTACTCAGAAAACTGGGAATCAAGCCACCATTTGACCCAGCTATCCAACTCCTTGGTTTTTACCCCAAAGACTTAAAATCAGCATGCTACAATAATGCAGCTGCATCAATGTTTAGAGCAGCTCAATTCACAATAGTTAGACTATGTAACCAACTTAAGTGTCCCTCAATAGATGAATGGAAAAATAAAATATATTATATATACTCAATGAAATATTACTCAGCTTTAAAGAAGAGTAAAATGATGGCATTTGCCAGTAAATGGTTGGAGTTGGAGAACATCATGCTACGTGAAATAAGCCAATCCCAAAAAACAAAGGCTGAATGTTTTCCCAAATCCTCATAGTTCAAAGCCAGAGCCTGCAGCTCTAAGTGAGCACCTCCTGAGCTCAGCCTGGTTGTGCCCTTGCTCCAGCCTCTCCCATCTACAGCTATGGGCATGGCTACATTGGCAATTACCACACAGGGTAACAACCCTTTTCTCCTGCATATACTGGCCCTTGGCCTGCCTCTGACACCACCCCTTGGACTCTCATTGGAGAGTCAAAAGTGGTTCCTGTTGGTCTTATAGAGAGCAGAAAGAAGAGCAACAGATGTTCAGAAGCTGATCATGAGGCTGACATGGTCCACTGTGAGCAGAGTCCCTGTATTATGTGAGCTGTGGAGCTGCCAGAGGCACCTCTATCTGTCCAGTCAGAGGGGTGACCAGCAGCTGATGTGGATGGGTTTCTCCTGTGGCCATGCAGTCACTGAGCCAGCTGTTCTGCCCTGTTTCGGGGAAGCCAGCAGGAGGAGCTGCCCTTGCACACCTCTGGACACAGATCTTCTGTCCTCTTGGGGTCAAGAACAACTGCTCATCTGTATGACACCTGCTCCTATCTGTAACCATAGCCCCGTGGGTTACCCAGTGTCCTGAGCAATTGGAAGATCGCTGTTCCAGGCAGCAGGAGGACCCTGTGCAGGTCCTAAAGTCCATGGTGCTCATGCTCAGTCCTAAGAGTGGAGGGGCAGCATGGGTTCAGGTGAGAGATGTCAGCTTTACCTGCCCAGGCTCAGGGTATCTGAACTTAGAGTCCCATGGGCAGGGTGGTACATACCTATAGTCTTGGATACCTTGAGACTGAGGGAGGAGGACTGCAGGATCAAGGGCACTCCAGGAAAATTATAGGATCACTAAATATAAATAAAATGAAACTTATTTTGGTGTAGCTCCTACTGGCCTAGCATGTAAGAGACTCTGTGAAGATCACCAGAACTGAAAAGGTAACAAAGAAAAAAGAAAAAAAATAAAGCCACACATTAAACCAAAAGTCAGGGCATATCTATGTGCAGATATATACTCATACTAGAGATGCAGATTAAACACAGATAGATTCATATAATTTATCTCCTAAATATTATGTATGTGGCATATAATATTCATTTCATTTATTTCTAAGAAAATTGGACACTGGCTGAGATGAAGCTCTGGTGGGTCTTTGCTGAACCTCATAGATCAGGGTGCTGACTGTGTCCTGTGTCCCCAGAAAACCATGTTCCCAAAGCAAATCTGAGCTGCCTGGTCTGACCTGGGACACCTGGACACACTGAGCCTGTGTTGATTGACCAGGAGAAGCCCACCCTGCAGCTGTGCTCAGCTGCTGCAGTCTGGCTGGGCACATTTCAGGAGCCACTTGTCAAAAAAAACTAACTTTATTTTTAGAACTACAAACGCCAAACAAAACAGCTCCTCAGGAAAAAAACTGTCAGAGCCCAACTGCCTCCACCGGCTTCCACAAGCCTCTCACCCACACAAACCTCCACCACCTCCCACAATCCTCCTGCTCTTGAGGCCGATTGGCTGGGTTGCATGGGCGGAGCCAAAGAAGTCCCCCAATGAGCAGCTCCGTGGTCTGAAAAGGCAGGGAAACAGCCCAATGAGCAATCAGCTAGATGTTGCTAGGGCCGCTGTGAGCCAATCTTCAGCTGGCAGTCTGAAGGGCAGGGAAACAGCCCAGTGAACATCACCGCAGAGGAGCCAATCATCTAGATGTTGCTGGGGTTGCTGTGAGCCAATCATCAGCCGGCAGCTGGAAGTTTGCTGGAAGCTGGAAGTTTGCTGGGGCCCCTTTGGCTGTGGCTCTCAACATCTCCCCCTCTCTGTTTAAACAACAAGCATGTGGCTTGGGGACCGTGCGTGCCTTAGGTTGTCCAATACTACATATGGTCCTTACCCGTCTTCGGATGAGCTGACCTCAGGGCGTCAGCCTCCTGTCTTAGGTTGGTACCATTGTAATTGGATCTTACCCGTCATTGACTACTGGTCCAGTATACAGCCACACCTGTGGAGAGGTACCAGCAGGGGGGTGAGGTTCTTTGCCTCACCTCTGTTGGCCCCCAAATTTTAGCTGAATGATCATGACAAGCAGAAGGGAGGAAAATATACAAAGCCCATTGACAGCCCCTTTTGGGAAAATTGTACCACCGATGACATCATCAGCAAAAATACCCCAACACTACCACAAGTCGATGCACAAACAGATAGTTCACAATGCATACAAGTGAGTTCATAATGCATATAAGTGACAGATAGTCTAGGTAAGTTCTGCAAGCAGTTCAGTGATGGCTATTGCAGAAGCTGTAGATTAGTTTTATCTTTGTCTTCACTGGCACTAGGATGAAGATAGGAATTTTGGCAATAATGGCTAAAGAAAAAATTATGTAACATTCCAGAAGGCACTAAAAGAAAACAATTTACTTAACAATTTACATTATCTTGAAGAGAATTATTAAATATAATGAAAAGGAAAGGTGAAAGTAAACAAACAGATCTGTTAACCTGCTTATTTGTACACATATTAAAACAATGTTCAACAGCTGTTTACACATTTTAAATTAAACCATTTAAATAACGTGAATAAAAAAATATTTGGATCCATTTTTTCATGAGTGCTCATCATATATGATATATGGACATACGTACATTCAAACATATGACACAAAACACAAGTGTGCACACATAATATAATACATACAACACATAACATAATAGTAAAGGCCTTATAATTTTTTACAGGTGAAATCTCCATTGCAATTTTTAAAAACTCTATAGTCAAAAAAAAATAGAACTGATTAGCAAAACATTAACCTAGGTCTGTATGAGCTCAAAAAACAAAATAGAACTTCATGATATGGGAAAAGGCAATAATAAAACAGATATTGAAAAAAGAATTCTGGTTCTGTCTCAGATGTAAGGGTAGCCAAATTGGAGTTTGGGATATCAGCTGTTATGGATTTGAGCCAAATCATCTTCTTTTTGGTCTGTAGAAATCGCTTTAGTTAATCTCTCTGGAATCCAAATCGGCTGCTGCTCCCTGTGGAAACATAGAAACAGGCCCTCGACTCCAGACAATCACTGGGTCAGGACCTTGGTTAATCTCTCTGGAATCCAAATTGGCTGCTGTTGTTCCTGTGGAAACACACAAACAGACCCCTGACTCCAGACAATTACTGGGTCAGGACCTTTCCATTGTCCTGTTAGAATATATTTCCAAAGTACCTTGGGCTTATGTACATTTTTTGGACACATATGTCTTTCTACAGCACTAAGTCCTGATGAATCCAAATTTAAAAAGTTTAGAGTAAAAAGGGTTATTTTAAGTTTATCTTTGGGGAATATATACCCCTTCCCAATTCCGTCTTTTTGCTTTAATAAGTACATTTTAATAGTTTTATTGTCTCTTTCAACTATGCCTTGTCCCTGTGGATTGTATGGGATTCTTGTTATATGAGCAATGCCAAATGATGAGCAAAATTGTTTAAAAGAGGTAGAAGTATAATCAGGGGCATTATCTGTTTTTAACTGTTTTGGAATGCCCACAGTGGCAAAATTTTGTAAGCAATGAGCTATAACATCTTTAGTTTTTTCTCTGGCATGAAGGGAGCCCATCAAAAATCCAGAAGAAGTATCAACTGTAACATGCAAATATTTTAATTTTCCAAATTCTGGCAAGTGTGTGACGTCCATCTGCCAAATATGGTTAGGTATCAATCCTCTAGGATTGACTCCAAGATTAACTTGTGGTAAAAAGGTCACACAATTTTGACATTGTTTTATTATTTGTCTAGCTTGTTTCTTAGTTATTTTAAAACGCTTTTGTAAAGTATTAGCATTCACATGGAACCTTTTATGAAAATTTATAGCTTCTTCCAGTGTAGAAAAAATATGTATGTCATGTGTACTTTTATCTGCTGAATCATTGCCCAAACTAAGGGCTCCAGGCAATCCTGTATGTGCCCTGATATGTCTTGTAAAGAATGGATCTTTTCTGTCCCAGATTAAACTTTGTATAGTGGAAAACAAAGAGAAAACAGTAGAAGAAGGGGAAATCCTACCAGCATCTTCAAGGAATACTATAGCATTAACTATATACTGACTATCAGAAAATAAATTAAATACAGAATCTTTAAACATCACAAAAGCTTGCAATACTGCATTAAGCTCTACCTTTTGAGCTGATTGTTTGGGTACTAAAAATGTAAAAGTTTGATCAGGTGTAACTATTGCTGCTGTACCATTATTTGACCTATCAGTGAATATATTTGGAGCATTCATGATAGGTGTTTTTCTTGTCATTTTTGGGAAAATTACAGGATGCAATGACCAAAAAGACAATAAAATATTAGATGGTAAGTGGTTATCAAATGAAACATTAGATTTGCACATAATTATTGCCCAAGTATTTAACGCATAAGCTAATTCATCAATTTGATTCATAGTATATGGTGTAATAATTTTATTGGGAGAAATTCCAAATACTCCCTTTGCTGTTTTTATTCCTTTGAGTTTTAATTGTCCTAAAGCCTCAGGATACCTAGTAAGAATAGTGTTAGGAGAATAAGATAAATGTATCCATAATAATGGACCTTCTTGCCAAAATACTCCTGTAGGAATATTTTTTGTTGGTAGTACAATAAATAATAAAGGCAAACTTATATCAATTCTATCTAAATGCATATTTTCCATATATGTTTTAATGATTTTTAATGCCTTTCTTGCTTCAGGCGTTAACATTCGGGGTGAATTTGTGTCTGATGGACCTTTTAGGATATCAAATAAAGGTCCCAATTCTCCTGTTTGTATACCTAGATAAGGCCTTATCCAATTTATGTCTCCTAATAACTTTTGAAAGTCATTAAGTAATTTGAGTTGATCTACTCGTATTTGAATTTTTGGTGGACGGACCATGGTTGAGGATAATAGAACTCCTAAAAAATTAATTGGAAAATTTAATTGTACTTTATCTATTGCTATCTCTAGATTATAATTTTTTAATAAGTTTGTAAGTGTGGCATAACATTCTAGCAATGTGTTTTTAGCTTTGTGGGCTAATAATACATCATCCATACAGTGAAATATTTGTAGTTCAGGATTTTGATTTCTAAGTGGCTGGATTACTTTGTTAACATAAATTTGACACATAGTTGGGCTGTTAGCCATCCCTTGAGAGAATACTTTCCATTCATATCTCTGATCAGGTCCTTCATGATTCAGTGCAGGGATAGTAAATGCAAAACGTGGACTATCCTAAGGATGAATTGTAATTGAAAAAAAATATAATCTTTAATATCTATAACTAAAACATACCAAGTTTATGGCAAAGCAGACAATTGAGGAATCCCCAATTGAGCAGGTCCCATAATGACCATTTCATTATTAATGGCTCTTAAATCTTGCAATAATCTCCATTTACAAGATTTCTTTTTGATGACAAAAATGGGAGTATTATGGGGAAATACAGAAGGTTGTATATGTCCTTCAGCTAATTGTTGTTTGACCAGATCATGGGCTATTTTTATCTTTTCTTTAGTCAAGGGCCACTGAGGATCCCATACTGGTCTTTCTGATTTCCATGTAATTTTTATTGTCTCAGTGGCCCTTTGTGAAAATCCAACCCATGTCTCTCTGTTCCTTGATCTATTTGTATTGGTGCTGCTATACCTTGTTCTTGTTTTTCTAATCTTTTTTCTTTCCTAAAACCTTGTCTAGCCATAATAGTGGGTGCATTTTGATTGATGTTATTTGTTAATGTCAAACCTAATTGATCTAGGACATCTCGTCCCCATAAATGTACGGGAAGATGATCCAATACATATGGCTGTATAGTTCCTTCACATCCTTCAGGATCCTTCCAATCTAATTCCATTGCACTTCTATCAGGATTAGTTGCCACTCCTAGGCCTCGAAGCGTTTGAGTGGCTTGTTGTAATGGCCAATGTTTTGGCCATTCTTGATGAGAGATGATGCTAAGGTTTGCACCTGTATTCAGTAGCTCATTAAATTCATGTCCTTGAATATTTAGTTTTAGCATGGGGTGAGAATCTAAATTTAAAGAAAGCATAGCCCAATCTACACCTGTGGAGCCTAATTCCTTGGAACCTCTTTCTACAGCATGACTGGAAAATTTATCATGTAGGCTTGGTATTATTAGTAACTGTGCTATTCTATCTCCTGGTGAAATTACTGATATACCCTTTGGAGAACTGCCTGTAATTTTTATTTCACCTTCATAATCGGGATCAATTACCCCAGGACTTATCAAAAGTCCTTTTAGAGTAGAAGAGGTGCGTCCGAATAATAAGCCTACTGTTCCTTTGGGAAGAGGTGCTTTTACCCCTGTGGGAATGATTTGAACTCCCATCTCTGGAGTTAGTACTGATCTGGCGGAGGCGCAGATGTCCAACCCTGCGCTCCCTCTGGTTTGTCTGATGAGGGATCTGATGGACAATGTGTCCTGCTCACTATCCTGGTGGGGTTCCTGGGTTCCTCCAGTGCTCTGTATATTTGTGGTTTGGGGACCTGGAGCATTGGGGCCTCCTGTCCATTTTTTGGCAACGGAGCCCGATGCCTTTCTCCACAATATCATGGATAAACACTTGGTCCTTATTCGTTTTTCGATATTGGAGTACCCTCTATGTTGGTTTGAGAACGGCATTCATTAGCCCAATGTCTCCCTCTACGGCATCGTGGGCAAGTACCCGGTATTCTACTCCTTTGATACCTAGTTTTGTTAAACCCTCCTCCTATGGGACAATTCCTTTTAAAATGTCCTGTTTGTTGACAATTGTAGCATGTTCTTGGCCTGGCATATAAATACCTGTTTTACTGCAGCTGCCACAATTTGCCCTTGTTCATTAATGTCTCTGGCATCTAAAGCCTGTTTTACTGCAGCTGTCATGACTTGCTCTTGTTAATTAATGTCTCTACATAATTTAATATATGTGTTTAAATCTTCCTGTTTCAATGGTCTAATGATATCTCTGCACCAACGATTCACTTGGACATAAGCCAGTTGTTTTATTAATTGCATTGCTTGTTCTATATTCCCAAAAACTCTGGTAGCTGTTTGAATAAGCCTATCTACAAATTCAGTGTAAGGTTCATTAGCTCCTTGTATTATCTTAGATAATAGACCTTGTACACCTCCATGTCTTTGTAAAGTCTTCCATGCCTTAATGGCATCTACAGCAATTTGTAAATATACACCAGGATCATATGCAATTTGTTGCTGCCGATCCTCATAAGGTCCCTTTCCTAACATATCTAGATTTCTCTGAGGATAACCAGCTGCTGCATTTCGCCTAGCCATCTCCTTGCAAAATTCCTCATTGGCAACCTTTCATAACAGGTATTGTCCTCCATGTAGCACAGCTTTACAAATATTAGCCCAATCTGCTGGCGTCATGTTTAAGTTGGTAATGGATTCGACCAAGCTTACAGTAAAGGGTGCTTGAGGACCATAGGTTGTTACAGCCTCTTTTAGCTCTTTCACTGTTTTGAAATTTAAACCCTGGTAAATTCGCTGACCTCCTACCTCAAATACAGGGCATACTTGAGATCCTGTCTCAGGATCCCAACTATCAACTGCAGGGGTTGGGAGTCTCCTAGCATATGGAGGTGGTGCTGCTGATTAGACACTTATGCCCTCTGGTGATGCCCTCTGTTAGTAGCAGTCTCCTGTAGAGGTGGTGCTGTTGGTTGGACACTTACGCTCTCTGATAGAAAGGTGTTATTTGCAGTCTCCTGTTGTAACTTTTCCCCTGATGGCTTTTTCTGCTCTAAACTTCCTTCCTCTGTCTCACTAGCTTGAAAGACCTTCTCTTTTACTTGAATCTTTTCCTCTTTCTGACTAACTTGAGAGACCTTCTCTTTTACTTGAATCAATATGTCTTCTCCTTCCTCTACCTTTGTCTGAACTGAAGGCTTTGGACTAAGCAAACCAGATACGAACGTCCACAATGGCAATGTGCCAACTGGCAGAGTCCCTGGGTTGTTCTTTTCTATTCTTTTTAAATCTTCACTATGATGGTTCCATTGTGATATATCTAACAACTTCTCCTTAAAAAGCCATGGGCTACATTTTTGTATTATATCAACGTATGCCCTGACTGCTCTTGATTTTACTGGGAAGCCTCCTTCCTCTAATAATTTACTTAACAGTCTTTCGGTTTGTTTTTTACTAATTTCTGATCCCGTATTTCTACTATAATACAACCCAACAAGATGACGCCAAACAAAACCAAGACATAATGCAATAAAAATGGAACAATAATTTATTATATCAGCCTTTCTATCCTCCTGAAATGTGTATCCGTCCTTTCTCTCTATCTGTTCCTCAGACGCAAATAGTTTTTCCTCAGATGTGAGCGGTTTTTCTTCTGTCTCACTCATCTCCAGGGACAGGCAAGATAAAACAAAAATGAAGCAAAAAAAAAGAGTAAACTTAGAATGGCTACCCATCCTCTTGCCCTGCCCTCAGGGGCGAGCAGTTTACTTACCCTCAGTTGCTCCCCGTGTGAGCCACCAAATGCTGCAGTCTGGCAGGGCACAATTCAGGAGCCACTTGTCAAAAGAAACTAACTTTATTTTTAGAACTACAAACGCCAAACAAAACAGCTCCTCAGGAAAAAACCCTCAGAGCCCAACTGCCACCACTGGCTTCCACAAGCCTCTCACCCACACAAACCTTCACCACCTCCCACAATCCTCCTGCTCTTGAGGCCGATTGTCTGGGTTGCATGGGCAGAGCCAAATAAGTCCCCCAATGAGCAGCTCCGTGGTCTGAAAGGGCAGGGAAACAGCCCAATGAGCAGCTCCGTGGAGGAGCCAATCAGCTAGATGTTGCTAGGGCCAATGTCAGCCAATCATCAGCTGACAGTCTGAAGGGCAGGGAAACAGCCCAATGAACATCACCGCAGAGGAGCCAATCAGCTAGATGTTGCTGGGGCCACTGTGAGCCAATTATCAGCTGGCAGCTGGAAGTTTGCTGGGGCCCCTTTGGCTGTGGCTCCCAACACCCAGCCTGCCCAGCCCTGATGATTTGCATCTGCCCACAGCACAGCCCACTGCCCTGAGGACTTCTTAAGAGGCTGCTCACACCCTGTGCAGGCGTCAGTCCCAGTCAGGACACTTGCCCTCACATGAGGGCCCCTGCTCAGCTCCTGGGGCTCCTGCTGCTCTGCCTCCCAGGTAAGGAGGGACAGTACTGGGGATTTACTAATCACAGTGTGGTCAGTGCTGCCTGGTTACTCGGAAAAGTTCTCTTGAAACTTAAGGATCATATGAATATTTATTTTTATGTTTCCAATGGCAGGTTTCAGATGTGACATCACGATGACCCAGTCTCCATCCTCCTTGCCTGTGTCTCTTGGAGACAGAGTCACCATCACCTGTAGGGCCAGTCAGGGCATTAGTAATTATTTACACTGGTATCAACAGAAATCTGGTCAAGCTCCTAAGCTCCTCATCTATGTTGCAAACAGTTTGGAATCTGGGGTCCCCTTGAGGTTCAGTGGCAGTGGATCTTGGACAGATTTCACTCTCACCATCAGAAGCCTGGAGCCTGAACATGTTGCCATTTATTACTGTTCAACACATGGAAATAAATAAACATTTTTTAAGTAAATAGATGTAAAGGCAAGAGTAAGAAAATTATCTCAATAATTGCAGGAAAAGCATTTCACTAAATACATGGTCAAAACACTAGAAAACTATGTATAGTAGAGATATATCTTAACACTATAAAAGCTGTCTATCCTACACACAAGGGAAACTTATACTGAAAACAGAAAACTGGGAGAACAAAGGATTACAAACAGGAATGTGGACCCACAGCAAAACAACAACAAAAGAACAAAAGGGTAGGGGCAGGGGTGTCAGAAGCACAGAAGGATGTAGCCAGAGCAAAGAAAAGACATAGTATTTTTTTCCTCTTCTTCCCATTTCTTTCAAAAACAAACACAACACACATGCACACACAACTGTTTCTTCCCTATTAGAAACATAAATAGTACAAAATCGAACACTCTGTTTTTCTCTCTTCAAAAGGCAAAAAAAAAAAAAGTAAAAGAAAAGGCAGGCTACAGGCTGCTTCCCAAGAGCCGGCTTACACAGGAGCAGCCAGGGCACTCAGATTTGTGCAACACAGGGAAGCTTGGGCAACAGAGGCAGCTCCAGGGGGAACAGAGGCAGTGTGAAGGGGGCGTCATTTGCTTGACCCCTAAGGAGCAGGGGGTCCAGCTTGTCAAAGTCCAGGGTGTCCTCTCCAAGTTCTGGGAACCCCCGGGGATATCCCTGGGGACCACGCTCTCTCTGTGTCCTGTGTCCTGGGCATCCTCAGGGAGGGGGTCGCCAGGGCTACATCCTCTCCAAGTACTGGGAGCCCAAGCCCCCCCACCAACCCACCCCTCAAGGAGGGGGTCACACACACATCAAATAGAGCAGTAATCTCCAAGATATAAGAAGACCTCAACAATATTAATGCCAAAAAAGTGACATAACCCATCAATAAATGGACTAAGGAACTGAACAGACACTTCATACAAGAAGAAATACAATTGATCAAAAAACATATTAAAAAAGACCATCATATTTAGCAATTAGAGAAATCCAAATCAAAACTATTTCAATACTTCATTTGACTAGAATGTAGTCATAATGGCAATTATCAAGAATACAAGCATTAATAGTGTTCATGAGGATATGGGAGAAATAGTACACTCGTACATTGCTGGTGGTCACATCAATGTAGAGTAGGTCATTTCACAATGTCTAAACTAGGGAACCAACCTAGCTCCCTTCAACAGAAGAATACATAAATAAAATGTGATACACACACACACACACACAAACACAAACACATACATACACACATGCACACACATGTGTGTGTGTGTGTGTGTGGAATATTACTCAACCCTAAAAAGAATGAAATTATGCCACTTGCCAGCAAATGAATGGAACTTGAGAATACCATGCTAATCTAAAAAACCATCAGAAACGTTCCAAGCGCTGAATATTTTATCTGGTGTGCAGATGCTAATTCACAATAAAAGAGACTAGAGAAGATTAAATGCACTTTGGATTAGAAAGAGAAAAGAGTAGGGAGGAAAAGAGGTATGAGGTTTTGAAGGATAATGAAATGGATCAGATGTTATTACCCTGCATGCTTATACAATTACATGACTGGTGCAATTCTACATCATGTACAACAAGAAAAACGTGAAGTTATACTCCATTTATACATGCGGTGCCAATGCATTATACTGTTATGTATAGATAATTGTAACAAATGCCAAAAAGATAGAATCAAACAAATTGCAAAATATAAAAATTAAAACACTGTTGTACTGAAATAGAAGGCAACGTATAGACCAATGCACAGAAAAGAGAACAAGGATAAGCCCGGACATTCCCTTCACAATCATCTTTGAGGAGGGGGTCAATAATACATAATGGATAAAGGATAGTCCCTTAACAAATGGTGCTGAGGACACTCTATGTCCACATGGGGAAGAAAGAAAACCAAGACTTTTCTTACACCATATCAAAACATCAAGTCAGAGAGAAAAATATATAACAGTGAGACATGAGTCCGTAAAATTCCTGGAAGAAAATGCTTGGGTTCCATTTACTAATTTTTTTCCATCCTACTAAGGTGACAAATATGATCTTTACTCTGATTTGATCACTACACAGTGTTGCATGTATCAAAATATCATGCTATACCACACAAGCAAATGAAGATGCTATTTTTCAATCTAAATTAAAAAAAAAGAAAGAAAGAAGAGCATAAGTTTGTGAGCAAAATATAAAAGAAAACACAGAAGAAACACCTTACAACATTGCTTTAAGTAATGGTGCTTTGGCTATGACAGTAAAATGACAGAGGACAGAACCATAAACAGACTAGTATAATTTTATTAAACCAAAAGCTTCTGCACAACACACTAATGCATGAACAGAGAAAATATTTAACTGTTAGAATGAGAGAAATTACTTACACATCACCTGAGAAGAGTATAAATTCTAAAACACACACACAAAAAAATCCCTATGAAAAACCAGTACACGAGCTGGGCATGTTGGGACATACCTTGAATATCAGTGGATTAAGAAGCTGAGGTGGCAAGATAACAAGTTAAAAACCAGCCTCATAAAGTTAGCCAGGCACTAAGCAAGCAACTGAGACTGTGTCTCTAAATTAAAAATAAATAAATAAATAAATAAATAAATAAATAAATAAATAAAAACTCTGGGGATGTGGCTCAGTGGTTAAGTACTGTGGATTCAATCTCTAGTGGCAAAACCAAAAGGAAACAGAATAGTATGTTGCTTCCAAAGGAATGTGATTCAGGTAAAATTGGTGCTAATCTTCAATGGATATAAAAGTTTAATTGTATAAGATAAACAACTTCTAGATATTTGCAGAATACTTCTGTACTTACACTTTACAATACTATAATGTTAACTTATATGTTTTCAGAGTACATATATCCTACTTAGTGTTCTTACTATTTTGCAAGAGAGGAATGAAGGAAGCAAGTGATGGAGGGAGGAAAGAATGATGGAGAGAGAGGAGGAGGCAGAAGACAGAGAAAGGAGGCCTAGCCCCATGATGCTCTTCTACACAGTCAGGATTTCTGCTCAAAGTGGACCTGTCCTTTATTGAATATTGTGCTATTGCTATCATAATTTTTATTTATTATATCTTACTACTTACTTTTCATAAATTCCAAGAAGACAATGGACCACAGGTATGAACACAGCACACAAATGTAACCTGCAGATATATCACATTTGGCCACCTCATGCTTACTGAGATTTCATTCTCATCAACATAGAAGTCCAGTGGGCCAAGAAATATGGGAGCTAGGAGAAAGTTAGGTCCAATGTGACCATGTCCTATCCACACTTAAGTAAAAAAAGGGAGGATGATAAAACCCAGGGAGACCACACATTAATGTCCAAACAGAATTAGACTTAAATATAGAAAGAAGACATCTTTGTCACTCAAGATACTTCACTGTGTCAGCCCATCTCTCCAGCTGAAGATAAGGGAAAGTAGGGTAATCCATAGTCAGTTTTCTTCCAGTTATTTCAAACTCATTAACAAACCAGGTGGAAAAACTTTCACAGTTATCAAGGTGTAGTAAAAACAACTGCACTGGTTCTGTGTAACACATTCACTTCTTTGGTATTAATGAACCCAACATGTATGTGCAAGCTCTACAATGTGACTTTTTAGTAAGTTTGGATTTAGAATTGATGTGGTATACTTAAAGATGAATGTTAGAAATCTTGCTAATAATTAAAAATGTTATAATAAAAAGGACAATTATAAGACAGACAAACTGTACCGTGATATATGAGTAGATCAAGATCATAGAAGAAATAGATTGCTGTGGCATGATGTCAATGGCACAGGTCACCTGCTTTTAGACAGAGACTCTAAGTTTTCATTTTGCATTGGACCTGAAAAAGTACACGTTTCCCTAAAAATACCAGTAAAAAGGTATATATTTCCCTAGAGAAAGTGCTGATTCTAAGATCTGGTAAGATAAATTAAAAAATGAGCCTTAACATATGAAGGAGGAAGAGAAGAAAGAGTAGGAGGAGAGTCTCCCAAGGTGTCCCATATGTGGATTTCTGAAAAGTGACATAAAAACTAAGGTAAAAATCCTGAAATAGTGAAAGTTGGAAAAATATGACCAATAAAACAAAAACCTTTTACAGTAAATTATAAGTGAAAGCAGAAAATGAGTCTATATTTACTGATAAAACATAATAGACTTCATTGATAAAAAGTGATGGAAACAGACAACTCTTTTATATAGAATAGTTCAAAACAATGCAGGATAATAGCATCCTCTCCTACATGTGAAGCTTAGAATCCTTGTCATTTTATGGATGGGCAAATTCAGTGACTTGATTGCAACAAATAATGAAGGAATAAGGAAAAAGTATTACATTCCCAAAGAATGAACCTGGCACAAATGACTTTTCACAATGGATGGACTGTAGCAATTTAAATGTTTCAGTGACCATCAGGTAACCTCATCATGCTGTAACAACAAGGCATTACAAATCCATACTATTCCTTCCACAATTATTATTATTTTTTAACAAATAACATAATTTTATTTTCTCATAGTTCTGAAGACTGGGATGCACAAGATCAAGATGCTAGCAGGTCCAACTGTCTGGTGAAAATTTGAATACACATTCTTCTCATCAGTGCATGGAACAGTCTCCAAGATGGATCATAGGATAGGCCCCAAAATAAGTCTCAACACATGTGAAAATATCGAATTAATATCATTTAATTTTTCAGTAAAATGTAATAAAATTAGAAATTGATAACAAGAAATTATTTAGTTTATTTTTCATATATTTTTATAGCTGCCAGTGTTTCACCTGCATTTGACTTGATTTTTTGCTTCCTGCAATTCTGTTGACAGTAAGTTGACATCATTAATATAAGACTTTGATTATTTGTGCCACTGTTGCCTTGAAAACATTGAAAATGATTTAAAGATGAGCTATTTTTTTCCACACTGGCGAGAATTAACTCACCCAGTTCAAAAAAATAAAGATTTGACCTGGAATACAAACTGATATGTATAGCTTTACTTAAGATTAAATTTTATTTCATTTTTTTATTAGTTACTCAAGACAATACAATGATCTTGACATATCACACATTTGATTCAAATAGGGAATTAATTCTCATTTTTCCACGTCTACAGATTGCAGGATCACATTGGTTATACATCCATGTGTATACATACAGCAATCCTAGTGTCAGTTGTATTCTTCTGCCCTCCCTATCTCCCCTCCCCTTCCCTCCCCTCCCATCACATCTCTCTACCCATTCTACTGGGACACTTATCTCTTTCTCTTTTTTTCTTCCCTTCCCCCTCAAACCGTCGTATATGTCCATATATCTATTTTGTGAAAACATTCGGATCTCCCTCCATCTTCCATGCAATTGCCCTTCTCCCTCCCATTCCCTCCCACCTCTTTTCCTTCTTTCGTGTAATCTTCTTCTCATGCTCTTTCTCCCTTATATCAGCGAAGACAATCAGCATTTGTTTATTAGGGATTCGCTAACTACGCTTAGCACAATCTGCTCTAATGCCATCCATTTCCCTGCAAATGCAATGATTTTGTTATTTTTTAGTGCTGAATAATATTCCATTGTGTATAAATGCCACATTTTTTTATCCATTCATCTCTTGAAGGGCATCTAGGTTGGTTCCACAATCTAGCTATTGTGAATTGTGCTGCTATAAACATTGAGTAGCTGTGTCCCTGTAGTATGTTCTTTTTGGTCTATTGGGTATAGTCAGAGAAGGGGAATAGCTGGGTCAAATGGTGGTTTCATTCCCAGCTTTCCAAGGAATCTCCACTTATTTAATTAGTTCTCTTTATAGGTGATTGACAGTGACCATTTTCACAAGCAGGAAACAAACCATAAGAATACCCTCTCCCTCAGTGTTGAGTACCTACCTTTCAGTGATCAAATAGAATAATTAGTTTTAATTTGTTTTTAATTAACAAATATTTATTGCATATGTTAATGAAATTGAGCATAATAATTCCAAATGCATGGTACACAGTGATCATATCTAATTATCTATCTTCTACTTTCATTTCTTGCCCTGACCCAGCACCCTTCCTACTATCCAGAAATTACTACATGGCTTCCATATTCCTTTTAAAAAGTCAACTTCAGGGTGTAGGTAGCAGACATGGTAATAAAAAAAAGATTTCTGAAGCCACAAACAAGCAATTGCAGGAATAATCTCTTTCCACATCTCAGAGATCATAAATGTTAACATCTGACTAAGTCTCTCTTTATCTCATTGTGCACAATTAGCAAAACAATCTCCAGCTATTGCCTTCACTAAGCTGACCCTAATTTTTCCATAAATCATCCAATTGCCCTCAGTTCCAACAACCTAAGAAAAGGGATTTCACTGAGATCATCATAAACCACTATGGTGCCAAATCTCAAGGTCTCTCCTTTGCCACACTTTTAGTGGTTTCCAGAACACAAGGTTCTGCCTTTCTTTTAAAATTCATCTCTTCCAAAAATCCATGTCATTACATTTCCCTGGTTTTCTATCTCCTTAACTAGATGCTCTCACTCTCTGCCTTTTTCATAGACTTTTCTTCTCCATTGATAAATATAGGTTTCTCTGAGCCCTAGCTCAGAGAAATGGTCCCTGTACTTCTATATATTCACCCACACCCAGGGTCATGCTCAGTCTCATGGCAGTATTTTCCAAATTCCTCTGCCTCCCAAATATTCATTTTCTTTCCAGTCCTCTCCTGTCACCTTCAGATATGTTCAATTGGATATCTAGGAAAAATCACAACATCAACACAAAAGCCTTCTTCAAGACTAGCACTCTTTTCCCTGCCTCATGTGGTCTTTCTGCCCCATACAGGATTGGGTATCAGCAACTACCCTAGAGTACTCAAGTCAAAAATTCAGCAATTGTCCTTGGTCTTTTCACCATTACACTCACCCCAAACCATCCCCAAACCTTGCTTATCTTAAAGACAATATTATAAACATATATGCGTGTGAGACAGAGAGATTCATATATTCAAAATCATAAATATATAAGTATACAATTATATGTATATTAAATATCTATAAAATAAATAATTATAAATAAGTAAATCAGGTTAAACTAATTTTATTCCTATTACCAAGTCATGCCATCATATTATATCATACATATTCTATTGGTAGTCATACCCATGGGGACAAGTTCTGCTAAATGATCACAAATTCTCATATCAAGGAACTTAAAATCTGCTTTTCCCAAAAAAAAAAACCACTGATTATTCACTTAGGCCTACATATGCCCAATAAGTGAGATAAAACTTGGCATCTCTGAGATATATTTATTCTATTTATTGGCTTATAATAATCCCAGCATAGAAAAGAGAAAGAAATACCTGCAATATTAGTAAGGACTCCTGAAACATTCCAGGCACAATAGGTGTAGGAAGAGGCCATGACTGAATTGAAACCCTTACCTCACTTTTGAATAAAATTTTGAAAAAAAATACAAATACACAAATACACAGACACACACACACATACACACACAAAAACATACATATATACACTGGGTAGTAAGTGTAATACTCCCTTTCTTAGCTGGATGATTAATTTCATACATGCAATTAATGAGGATTTGTATGAAAAAAATGAAAAAGCTGTTTGTAAAACAAGTAGTGAAGGGCTTTCTAAATGTTTCATAACCAAGCCAGCCAATAAGTAGGCAGACACTCTGGTGGACACTAGAAACCTAAATGGCTTTGCAGATGTGTAAATATTCATAATCAGTCTCATTTCATCTCTTTGTACAACAACAACAAAAAACTACCACCACAATATTCTACCATTTGTTTGATGGTACATGAAGCTAAAGCCTTAACAGTATTTTTACTTCATTAGATCATTCGAAATTATGCACTCTTTGGAGTTAATCTGCAAATTAAAAAAAAACTTATAAAACTAAATGTTTTTTCTTCATTTTATATCCTTTTACACTTTCTGAATAAACATTATATTAAAAATGAAGCTAGATCACAAGTTAATAAATGTATAGATGTTTATTTGCTATCAAGTTAGAATGATTATTTCTTCATGAATTATGCTGTAATTGATAACAAATAAGAAGAAGCTTAATTTAATCTACCTCTTCATCCCTAGTGCAAATTTCTCTCTAGCACTTCTGACACCTTTACCTATCATACTGTGTTAAATACTGCAAACTTCTGGAACATTTATGTAAAATGCTCCAAAAGTTTGGAACATTTTCTTAGTGGTATCTTCCAGAATGGTTCTATGAAACTTTGCACTACCATTTGCTCAGCCTAACAATTTTTTAAGACAATGAGATGTTGATTCTTCATTTTTTTTTGTTTCACCCAAACTTGAAAAGCATCTGTTATGATTAAATCAATATAATGTGAATATATAAATTACTTTTCATAAAACAAATAAAAAGTGATAGCAGCTGTCACATTTTCTAAGGTCATTAGTAATTTTAGAATTTTAAAACATGACTTTTACATATATTTCAGGTTTGTATTTCTGTTTCAACAACAAAAGTAGAAATACATGCTAAATAAGCTTAAAAACAGTCTGCATTAAAACAGTGTTTCTGTAGACCTAGTTGGACAAATAAAAAACTGGGCTTAAAGTGGAGACTCCATGGGTTTTAAGTTAGGGGAGAAAAAAGTTTATGCCACAATTACTTATATAATTTCAATTAAAATCTATTTAGCAAATTGTCTTAGAAATATCTCTTTTGAACATCAAAACAAAACAAGCTTCTTCTTATACTTACAGAAAAATTCTTCATAAATCTTTACATAAGTGCAGCCACTTGGCAGAAAAAAATATATTTTACTCCAAGATTACATCATTTCACGATTTTTTTAAAATTATCATCCTTGACACATTTGCATTCAGAATATTGTCTTTAGATTAAACATAACTAGTTTTTTAAAATACCAAATATTCTTGGTAGCCACTTAGATCTCCAAACAAAGAAAACCTGTCTACCATTATACAAATATATTGAATGTAAGATAGGCAAGAACACCTAACAACAAAGTAACGATTCTGTAATAGATTTCTACTATTAGACAAAAGTAAATAAAACTGCCATGATAAGATAAAAGAATAAATATAATTAAGGTGTGATTACTGTTTTGTCATTAGAGAAAGAAATATCCATTATAGCTCAATAAATATTGGAGGGAAAGCCCACAGCTGCTCAAGTAAAGAACAGGCCTGATCAAATCACCACTAGAAGCTAGACACAATTCAGGGATAAGAGTGACATCTAAACATCTATCAAAGAATAGAACAATGGGCTGCAAAAAGAAGGCAAGTGTTATTTTAGGTTCAGGGTATGCAACATACTGAAGAATAATATTACATGGGCACTGGGGAAAAATAATTAAGCTATTCTCAAAACAGCTCTTTATTAAAGACTGAATTAGGACTATTAAGTGAGGATATTCTTTTCAAATCATTGGTAATCTTAATTTGGTCACTTAATATGTAAATGGTCCCAGCAAGTATAATCAAGTGTGTCTCAAAGTTAAATGTTTAGAGCAAATTAAATTCTAAGGACACAGAGAAACCCAGGAAAATGTCATGGAGACAAAAGATGGCAATCTACATGTCAAAGAGTGCACCTCAAAAGAAATCATTCCAGCAATTACCTTGATATACAAATTCTAGAATTAGAACAAATAAATTTCTATGTAACCCCATTAGTGCATTGTCTTACATTAGCCCTGTGAAACTAATGCACCCCATTTGGACACACATACACTGTCCCTCCCCCTGGCTGAATGAATGTACAATTGGATCACATCACCTTCAAACAGCATTGAAAGTCTGACCTACTGCAAGAAAAGACATTTCTTACTAGAATATTCTTAATGTATGCAAAAACACAGCTCCTTACCTGATGGGGATATAGAGATTTGTGGTATGGCACACTAATACAAAATATGTACTATTTTACCTCCTTAATTAATGTAACTCTTACATCTCTTTGTGTCAAAACATTCCTGGTGAGGATGTTTGTATATAATTTTCATACAAGAACTAGGAGGCCATTGGAATTTACTGGTACATGGGCTACCTGGGGCAGATGGCTAAAACAAAAACAGTAACATTACAAAAGAAATATTCAGTGCCCAAAAAATACTGACATTGATGTGAATGTGATTTTTCTGTTATTTCTACTTGTATGTAATCTGAATATCACACCTATTATGTTGTCAGGAGAAATAATACAGTCCAGATTATTTTGGAAAAGGCATGTAGGTCATTCAAGTGGTAAAGTTCTAAAAGTTTAGAAGATTCCCAATCATGAATATTTGTTCTGGCATATTCTGACCAACTCCAGATTTTTCCTGTGGAGACAATTTTCCAGAAGGCTCAGCTAACCTCAGACCACAGATATCATTGTGGGTTTTGTGGTGCACTTCCTCTTTCCACAGGAGACAGAATTAAAATGTAGCTTCTTGATGGTCTACAAGTAGCTCTGCAAAGAGTTTGTCTTACATGTAGGACAGCAGTTAACCCTAACCATCATGGCTGTTTCCACAGGTGAAACTCCCACTGAAAATTTTTATACACAGATTAAAAATAGATGAATATATGCATAGGCCTCCATACATTGGATTACAGAATAAGGTCTTTGGATAATTATTTCAGTAGAAAAACTAGAATCCAATATTTAAATATCCACACCCTATCACACATGTCCCAATATAACCTAATTCGGCCATTGCATGTGCCTGCAAATACTGCCCACCCCTACACACACAGAGAGAAGAAGGTCAAAAGACATTCCAGCTGTGATCCAAGATGACTATGTGCCTGGATTGCTCTTCTCTGGATTGCTCTCTTTTACCTGTAAATACCTCTTGATACCCTGGTGTGAAGGCTGAGACAACATGTAAATATGCTCAGGACATTTTTGTGCCTAGAACCATGGAAGGTTTGCATACATCATAAAAAAATATTTTTCTCTTGTGCATCTCCATTTAAATGAGAGGAATAATGCACCCTCTCTGGAATGTGTGTGGCTGGTTACCAGAGTTCTAAGTTCTATTTGGTTCTAATGCTGAATAATTGACTTTGATTCTTCAAAGTTTCATCACCTAGGCCACTTCCTATACAAAGACCACGACAAAACATTCTTAAGAGTGCTGAATTTTTTTTTTATCTGTGTAAAAATACATAAATGGATATGGTCTTTTAGTCTCTTGGGAAGTTGTCAGTACATCTTGTAAAAGAACTATAAGCCCAGTGGAGTTGACTGGTACATGGGCTACCTGGGTTTGGGAGCTAAAGCAAAAACAGTAGGAACAGAAAAGAAATATTAAGTCCCCAGTAAACCCTGACAATGATGAGTGCACCCATTGGTGAAGGCTTCCAGCAGGTTCGGCAGGTGCCCTAGAGTAGACTTGGACCTGGATGGCAACATTAGAGCTTGATTTTTTTTTAGTTTAATCTGGAGGCAGAATGAAAGGATCAGAACAGAAGAGACATCAGAGAGCACAAACATGTGTACAACCCAGCTGTCTCTGGGCTCCCTTGCTCTCTTGTGAGGCATTTTTTAAGAAAAATACCTGCGGTTGCCACACGATGGCATAATTGCACAGACCAAGGCAAACCTGTGCACTTTGTCTGGCTACCCCCCCCTCCCCTGACCTCACCTGAAACTTGGGCCCTGGGCGCTCACCTGCCTTTCCTCAAAACTAAAAAATAATCTGCCCAGGGGTGCATTCATAATTAGAGCTGGACACTCTGCACTTTACAAAGAAAAAAAAATAGCATTATAAACTGCTCACCTTTTCCTGCTTGTTTTGATGCAAACAGAGCATATCTGATTCAAAGCAGAGTTCTGTGTCTTACTCCCCAAATATCAGGGTTTCAAAAAAATCACATATTACAGACAATACTAATTGTTAAGAGAGGGTCAAGGGTCTCTCTCTTCAAAGAGAAAAAAAATATTTGTCTTTCATTTTGAATTCAGGAAAACTAATTCCAGATTTTTCTAATTCTATGAATAACTCCATATATGTGCCAATAAAAAAATAGCTGAGCTTAATGCTAGCACAGACCCTTGGTCATGGCACCCTGCTCCTCTGTGCCCTAGTTTAAACAATGGGCTTCCTTGAGATTACCTGCGTTCTTGAATTCCTTCACCTGCATATCAATGCAAAAGGGGTGCTGTCCCTTCTGCTCCTCTTTGCATCATTCTGAACTTCTACCTCATTTTCATGACTGAACACCTTTGCATACTCCACTTGGGGAGAGACTCAGAAAATTCTGGAATAAACCTAAAGACATTTCATTATCAGACAATGATGCTATCAGTTTATTTCTATTTTCCTATGCATTATTTTTAAATTTGCGTTATTTTAGTTGTTCTTCTTAATTAAATATGTCATAGAATTTATTTTGGTAAACTTAAACAAGCATAGGAATTCCTATTTATAATTCATAATTGCCAGACACATGTGAAGAACTGCATTCAATCCTCAGCACCAAAAAAAATAAATAAAATAAAGGTATTGTGTTCATTTATAATTATTCTAATTCTGAATCTCATTGCTGTTGGTGGATATGATGATGGAATTTATTTATATATTTTTATATGCATACAACCTAAAGTATGTTACATTCATTCTTCTGTCATTTCTATTCATATCTATTCTATCTTTCTTGAATGCTTCTTTGGATAATCTACTGAACTTCTCCTCTTTCCCTCCCTGAATTATTGTGGTTTAGCCTGGACATGTCAGCAAAAACATTTCACCTATTGTTTTTTTTGGATTCTCTTTTTTCACTTAGCATATCAATCTCCATATCCATTTATTTACTGGCAATTTCATAGAGTCATTCTTCTTTACGGCTGAGTAATATTTTATTGTGTGCATATATACAACAATTTCTCTATTCATTATCTGTTGATGGGCATCTAGCTTGGTCCCATAGCTTAGCTATTGTGAATTGGGTTGCTAAAAACATTGGTGTGGCTGTGTCACTGTAGTATGCTGATATTAATTCCTTTGCATATATGCCAAAGAATGTGATAATTGGTTCAAAATTCCTAGTGTTTTTTTTTAAATCTGCATACTGCATTCCACAGAGGTTACACAGATTTGAAGTCTCACCACAATTATTGAGTGTTTTGTTTCCCCCACATCCTCACCAAAATTTGCTTTTACTTATATTCTTGATAATTGACATCAAAGTTAGTATGAGATGGTTTTTAGTTTTAATTTGCATTTCTCTAATTGCTAGAGATGTTGCCTTCTCAGTGTTTTTCACTTTTGCTTCTCAGTAACAACATCCATTGTATTCTGGGGACCAGTTTTGCTTTAATTATGAAGTGGGGACAAGATTTCACTTGAAAGATTGACTGGGAAGGTTAAGGCACATGACCGTGAGTCCAGGAATGACTTGTACACAGTTGTCTTGCCCATGATTATGAGAAAAAAATACATATGGGGAGAGAAGGGAAAAAGGATAAGGGAGCAAGAAAGGAATGAAACATATTGGGGCCAAAAACCACACCTTTCCCAATGAAGTGTAGGTGAATGGAAACTAGGCCTGATCCTCAGATTTTGGGGAGAGAGATGGGTTATTTCACCAAAGACCAGTTCCTTAGCTAAGCCAAGCTTAGACTGGTAGCAATGTGCCCAAGATGCTCCCAGCTATGGTGTGCCATGTATCTCTAGAAGTAAAAACTTGAGGTAAGTATCTTCTTGAATTTTCAAGGTTAAATTAATGCAGCAAGCCTTTTAGGGGAATTTGGTCCAGGAGCTGACCGTAATGCTGGCACAGACTCTTGGTCATGGCAGACATGACCCACACTACCCTTGTATTTTCTGGCCAGTAGAGGTAGCAGTCCCAACAAAGAAGGGGACCACAGCTCTAGTTTTATCCAGGTGTAAACAAGCAGCATGTCAAACTATGGCCTTACACAGAGCTGATGAAGGAACTCCCTGTGTGATTCTGCTGTCAAAATGAGCAGCAAGAAGAGAGACAGAAAAACAGACACAGAGAACTGTGGCTGTGGCACATGGCAGGTACTAGTGACCTTGAGTTCTCTTACAATACTGAAGAAAGAGCAAGATGTAATTGTATACCTCCTGAGGTCAGGTTCAGAGCTCAACCCCCAAGCAACACAAACACATTCATTCTCATTGGAATGTCCATTCTAATTCTTAAAATTTAAAAAACAATAATGCTCAAGACCACATGCACTCTGCAAAATACAGTGTCATTCTTCTTGGTGTGGCACCTCCTATGAAGGACAGGTTAGGCACCTGGATGAGCTTCCTAGCATAAATTCTTAGGGACAGCTGTTTAGGGCATACAGGCTGGACTTGGGTATCCCGGGCCACTCTGAGGCACTGAGTGGTAACAGGGATTAGACTTGGGTCATATCTTTCTATATTTGAATGTACTAGTCCAGAAGTTCACTAGGTGCACTATAGTTGTACATGGGTTGAAACATTTTGCTCAAGAAAGGTAGCATCACCTAGCACAGTAGTAATCTCATCACACATGCAATTAACTATTTTTTTACATATAAACATTATCTGAATTAAACCATCCATATTTTTAAACCATCATTCTTAGGTCTGCATAAGAGCCTTTAGAAGAGTTGCACCATAGATACTCAGCCATATTGCTATCTTGGATGCTTAGCTTCCTTATAATTTTTAGCTATTCAAAAAATAATCTGTAAAATATAAACATTTTACCCCAAATAATAAAACAAGAAGTGAGTGCAGAGAAAGTATTCTTGGTTGGGGAATGATTTCTGTTCTCTCCCATCCCTTTTCAACAAGATCACACTTTCTTGGAATTCTACGTGTTTGGGAGAATATCTGTCCTTAAATTGTTTGGACATCTGCTCCTTAGACTCTTTGTGTCTCTCACCCGTACTCAACTGTCTTTCTGGTGTAGTTGTACTGAGTTTGAATAGGTGGGATGCATTGACCTTCTAAGGATGACCCTTACCAAACTGAGAGATGAGCCAGACTTAAACCCAGTTGTGAAACAGGGCTGAGCAGAAGGGATCTAAGTAGCCAACTGTGAAAGAAAAGCCACAACCTGCCTTCTTGAAGACACAATGACTTTATATTGATTTCTGAGAGAGACAAAATGTCCTTTATGTGCAGCCTTCTGGTTTAAGCAGTCACATGAAGCCTTTTCCACCCACAGGATAAAAAGTTTTGGAGTCTTCAGGATGAGGGCAAGGTGTGGTGGGGTTCTTTATATCCTTTTGTTTTTTCAAGTTTTTTTTTTTAATTTCTATTTCTATAGGATCATTAGCTACTAGGATGTCATGTGGTTCATCTGCTAGGTGAGAGAAAGTCATTATGTCTACATGGCTGTTCCAGAGAGACTAAACAATTTTAGAAGGAGAAGTTTTCACATTCTATCCTTAGAGAAAGGAGATCAAAGTCCTTTGTGATAGAAATAATCACAGTTGAATAAAAGAAAACCTTGTGCAAGGAATCAGGGGATATTGATCAAATACAGCTCTATCACAGCTGTTTTTGCAAGATAGTTAAACCAGGTCCCTGAGGACTGACTTTTTTCTCTTCACAGTTACTGGTATTTGTTATTACTCTCAAAGGCCCTCCTTGATTTTGGGGTTTGTGGCCTCTGTGTCTTCCCCTGAAATTTGGTCTAAGACAGACATTTGTGCAGCAGGTAGGCAGAAGAAAAGTGGGCAAATATGTGTATGGCCTAGCACTGCCGGGCTTCCTGGATACACTGTGCAAACCTGGTGACTTCTTTCCTGGGCACTTAAAGCAATAATCACACTAAAGGTGAAATGGGAATTATAACATGATACAATGTTCAGGCCAAATAGTGCTAGAAGAAACCAAGGCCCCTGAATAAATTTATACACCTATAAAACTATGTGTTCAGAAACTAGGGTTGCAGTGGCCAGGACCTAGAGCCTGAGAATAAGGTGTGGAGACTTGGCCACATTTTGGGTAGGATAACATGGCATCCTGGTTTAGAGGAGCTGGTACTTCCTTAGACTTGCTCTTAGAGTGCAGAGGAAATTGCAGGAATGGAAAACTGCATGTGGAGGAGGAGCATAGGGTTCATTTGTGTTCTGGTGTGACCTGGTAGCTCTAATTTTAGAAGTTGATTCTGAAGACCCCACCTCAGTTTTGGGAAGATATTAAATGGTGAACAGATGGCTAGCCATTCATTTAATACTTTTATCAAATTTTAAAACTATTTTTTATTTGAGGCAAACATTACTCATTTTGATTTAAAACTGCCACAAACACTTAAGGTTTTGAGGACATTTCTGTAAGTATAACAGGCAAGTTGACTTAAGAAAAATAAGTGAACAAAAAACAATAGTAATGCCAAAACTGCAAAGGTGATATGGGAATATATATATGTATCAATCACTAGAAGGTATCAGTAGGCAGGGAGCCTCCCAAACTCAGGAACAAACTTACCAGTACAGGGCCTATGTGAAGTTCTGTCAGGGAATCTTTATCTTTCCTGCTACCCCTCTTTTTCCTCTATGTCAATTAGAAGCTTCTTGCACTTGATAGAGACTAACCTTGAGCTGGGAGGTCAAGACTGATTCAAAACAGTCTGGATTTGTCTTTATATTCAGGTCTACCACTTTCAAGGCCAGTGGCCTTCGACAGGAATTTTAACCCCCTCTGAGTTCTGTTTTCCTCATCTATGAATTGGGGATGTCCTGAGCCCTGAGTGCTTGAACAGTGTCATAAACTAACATAGACTTCTCAGCTCCTCAGTATAGACAATGGATTCCCTGAAGATCAGAAGGGAGTCTAATGTGTTATTTGTCTCCAGTGTCTGTTTTCTCTTCTTCCAGAAAATGCTTGTGTTTTTTCCTGGGAATACCCTTCTGCATTCCACTCCATGTGGGGTGAGTCAGACAGGTTACCCAGACCAGGACATGTTAGCATGAAGCCCCCTGAACAAGTGGCTCTTAACCTGCCAAGTTGGTTTGAGCTGGCCTGGACATACTGTTCCTGAGCCCACAAATAACTGTAGAAAGTGTAGAAAACGAGCATGGAAACCTTATTGCCCTGTAATGAAATGGGAAAATGAAATGGGAAGTGAGAGATGAAAGGACACTGATTCCTGAAATCACCTGTGCCTAAGTCAGAACTACCTACAGATATTTTACTTGTAAAAGAAAACAAATTTTGGGCCAGGTGCAATAGCACATGCCTGTAATCCAAGTGGCCCTGGAGCCTGTGGAAGTAGCATCCTGAGTTCAAAGCCAGCCTCAGCAATACCACAGTATTAAGCAACTCTCTCTCTAAATAAAATTCAAAATAGGGCTGGGGATGTTGCTCAGTGGACAAATTAACTCTGAAAGTGTTTGTTTGTTTCTTTTACTGTATTAAACTCACATTTATAAGTGGGCATACATTTATAGCCAATAATTTGTTTTTAGTTTCAGGCAAATTCTTTTTTTTACTAGTTCTGCAATGCATATTAAAACCACATCAACTGAGATACTTTTCTTGAGTGAGTAGAACAGGTAAAGAAAGGTTATTGTTTCCAGTTTCTTGAGTGTCCCTTGAGCAGGGATAACTTCTGATTGGCTGTATGTACTAGTGGTTTGAATAGGCTGAACAGAATTTGTGGGTGGAGATCAGATCACTGCTTATTTCTAAACTAAGATTCATTTATTGAGCCAAGCATTTGCCAGAGCCCCTTATGCTGGAGATACAGGATGGAAATGATTCTCTGATTGAATTTTTCTGGTTATCCAGTGCACAGCCTTACCATTTGTTTTGATAATTTTCTAGCATAAATCACCTCTCATGCAAATCTTTATTTGAAAGTGATGAAAATGCACATGTATCTTGTGGAGACATCTCATTCCTGGCCTCAAATACTGTGTATGATGACTATCCTAACCTCATTGGTTATTTGAACAGAGAAGTGGGAACCAAAGATCTTTGCTGCACAGGAACTGGACTCAACCTTATCTCCTGGTGGTCCTAACCACTAGAGTATGAGAAAAAAGACAGTCACACCATTTAGCTTTATCTTAGCTCTATCTTTTGGCTTTTCCTGAAAGAGCTGGAGACTACAACTCTATAAATCTTGAAAGTGTAGCTGGAGCAAATTTAATGTAAATCATGAGAACTTTTTAAATGTTTAATGATACAAGGTCGGTGACTTTATATAAACTGAGACAGTAAGAAAGTCCCCTTTCAAACTCTAATTCTTGTAACTAAGTCAGAAAGATTTCAGATATTTCACTCAGAAAAGCAGGCAATACTTTATTGAAGGGATAAACAAGGAAAGGGGACACTCTCAAAGTATATAATGGGTCCTCTGAAAGGGGAGAGAGACAGTGTCCCTTTCATGCAATCCACTTTAGTTGGGTATCCCAGAGAAGTTTCCAAAAAGTACCACCCAGGCCTACTACTTGACTTTGAACTGACACCTGGATGACATCCAATTGTCAAGTCCCCACTGCTATGATAACTTTAGGTCACCTTGGCCAATGCAACTGATTCTCATTGAATTATTATTTTTTTTATATTGGTTACTCAAAACATTACAAAAATTACAGAATCACATCGGTTACACATCCACATTTTTACATAATGCCATATTAGTAACTGTTGTATTCTGCTACCTTTCCTATCCTCTACTATCCCCCTTCCCCTCCCCTCCCATCTTCTCTCTCTACCCCATCTGCTATAATTCATTTCTCTCCTTATTTTTTCCCATTCCCTTCAAAACCTCTTAAATGTAATTTTGTATAACAATGAGGGTCTCCTTTAATTACCATGAAATTTCTCTTTTTTCTCCCTTTCCCTCCCACCTCATGACTCTGTTTAATGTTAATCTTTTCCTCCTGCTCTTCCTCCCTGCTCTGTTCTTAGTTGCTCTCATTATATCAAAGAAGACATTTGGCATTTGTTTTTTAGGGATTGGCTAGCTTCACTTAGCATAATCTGCTCTAATGCCATCTATTTTCCTGCAAATTCCATGATTTTGTCATTTCTTAGTGCTGCATAGTACTCCATTGTGTATAAATGCCACATTTATTTTTATCCATTCATCAATTGAGGGGCATCGGGGTTGGTTCCACAGTCTAGCTATTGTGAATTGTGCCACTACAAACATCGATGTGGCAGTATCCCTGTAGTACACTCTTTTAAGATCTTCAAGGAATAGTCCAAGAAGGACAATAGCTGGGTCAAATGGTGGTTCCATTCCCAACTTTCCCAAGAATCTCCATACTGCTTTCTATATTGGCCGCACCAATTTGCAGTACCATCATCAATGTACAAGAGTACCCGTTTCCCAGCATCCTGGCCAGCACTTGTTTTTGTTTGACTTCATAATGGCTGCCAATCTCACTGGAGTGAGCTAGTATCTTGGGGTGGTTTTGATTTGCATTTTTCTGACTGCTAGAGATGGTGAGCATTTTTTCATGTACTTGTTGATTGATTGTATATCCTCCTCTGAGAAGTGTCTGTTCAAGTCTTTGGCCCATTTGCTGATTGGGTTCTTTGTTTTCTTATTGTTTAATTTTTTGAGTTCTTTGTATACTCTGGATATTAGGGCTCAATCTGAAGTGTGAGGAGTAAAAATTTGTTCCCATGATGTAGGCTCCCTGTTTACCTCTCTTATTGTTTCTCTTGCTGAGAAAAAAACTTTTTAGTTTAAATAAGTCCCATTTGTTGATTCTTGTTATTAACTCTTGTGCTATGGGTGTCCTATTAAGGAATTTGAAGCCTGACGCCACAATATGTAGATAGGAGCCAACCTTTTCTTTTATCAGATGCATAGTCTCTGATTTGATATCAAGGTCCTTGATCCATTTTGAGTTGACTTTTGTGCATGGTGAGAGGAGGGGATTCAGTTTCATTTTGTTGCATATGGATATCCAGTTTTCCCAGCACCATTTGTTGAAGACGCTATCCTTCCTCCATTGCATGCTTTTAGCCCCTTTATCGAATATAAGATAGTTGTAATTGTGATAATTTGTGAATTGGTTTCTGTATCCTCTATTCTATACCATTGGTCCACCTGCCTGTTTTGGTACCAGTACCATGCTGTTCTTGTTACTATTGCTTTGTAGTACAGATTGAAATTTGGTATCGCTACACTTCCTGATTCACACTTCCTGCTTAGAATTGCTTTTGCTATTCTGGATCTTTAATTTTTCCATATGAATTTCATGATTGTTTTATCTATTTCTACAAGAAATGCCATTAGGATTTTGATTGGCATTTCATTGAACCTATAGAGAACTTTCGTAATATCGCCATTTTGATGATATTAGTTCTTCCTATCCATGAACAGGAAATATTTTTCGATCTTCTAAGATCTTCTTCTATTTCTCTCTTAAGGATTCTGTAGTTTTCATTATATAAATCTTTCACCTCTTTTGTTAGCTTGATTCCCAAATATTTTTTTTTCTTTGAAGATATTGTGAATGGGGTGGTTTTCCTCATTTCCAGTTCAGAAGATTTGTCGCTGATATACAGGAATGCCTTAGATTTATGTGTGTTGATTTTATATTCTGCCACTTTGCTGAATTCATTTATTAGCTCTAGTAGTTTCTTTGTAGAACCTTTTGTGTCTTCTACGTATAGGATCATATCATTCGCAAATAGTGATAATTTAAGTGCTTCTTTTCCTATCTTAATGCCTTTAATTTCTTTTGTCTGTCTAATTGCTCTGGCCACTATTTCAAGAACTATATTGAATAGAAGCAGTGAGAGAGGGCATCCCTTTCTTCTTCCAGATTTTAGAGGGAATGCCTTCATTTTTTTTCCATTTCAAATGATGCTAGCCTAAGGCTTTGCATATGTAGCTTTTAAAATTGTGAGGTAATTTCCTGTTATCCCTAGTTTTTGTAACGTTTTGAACATAAAAGGATGTTGTACTTTGTCAAATGCTTTTTCTGCGTCTATCGAGATGATTATATTGTTCTTATCTTTAAGTCTATTGATGTGGTGAATAACGTTTATTGATTTCCGTATATTGAACCAGCCTTGCATCCCAGGGATGAATTCTACTTGATCATGGTGCACGATATTTTTGATATGTTTTTGTATATGATTTGCCAAAATTTTATTGAGGATTTTTGCATCTAAATTCATTAGGGATATTGGTCTCTAGTTTTCTTTCTTTGAGGTGTCCTTATCTGGTTTGGGAATCAGGGTGATATTGGCCTCATAGAATGAATTTGGAAGTTCTCCCTCTTTTTCTATCTCCTGAAATACACTATGGAGTATTGGTATTAGTTCTTCTTTAAAGTTCTTGTAAAATTCTGCTGTATATCCATCTGGTTCTGGGCTTTTCTTGGTTGATAGTCTTTTGATGGCTTCTTCTATTTCCTCACTTGATATTGGTCTGTTTAGGTTGTTTACATCTTCCTGAAATTGGATTCTTAACCATAAATTCTTGCAGATTTTAGAGCTAGGAAAAAATATTTTTATTTCTCTTGGTTTAAGAATGTGATATATGGAAAGAGTAACAAAAGTTCCCTTCTTAAGGGTAACACGGCTTCTTCTTATGAACATTATTTTATACCCAATTTTTTCCTGCAGATAACAGTTTACTGAAGAATGTGATATACCCTGACCACTTAAGTCAGGCCAGGTTGCAGGTTAATTTCTTCATGATATAAAAGCATGTGGGGAACAGCACAGTGATCCCCACTTTTATAGAATTATTCCCTGAACCGCATGCTCTCCCCACTCAAATCTATCCCCTTTCATTTAGCAAGAAGTAGTTTAGCCTAAGTAATACTATGGTTGATACTGCGTCCCAAAGACTGGGCCCCAGACAAACATCAGTTTTAACAGAGAACTGGATAGAAATGTGAATTCTCAGATTGCAGTTCAGCCTTATTATATGAGACTCCGACTGGCTCAAAAATCTTAATTTTAATTATCCATTCAGTTTTATGGTTGGGGCTTAAAATCTGTGCCCTGATTTAGTCTCTACTCCAAGAACTATTTTTTTTCACCACTTTACAAAAAAAAAAGTTATTATGACCTCATTAACTTACAGCTTAATGACCTGCATCCAAAATTGTCTAGTTTCAGCCCTGATGAACAGATCCTGAGATTTAAAGGGCTGGGTGCATGGATCTCTACTGCTGAGATGTTCAGGGAATCCTGTTACAATGACCCCAATAAGACCTTCAATCACAACACCCACAGCTAAGAGTCAAATCCCTGTAAACTTTTTAACTGTTACTTCTCTTCCAGAGATTAAAGCAATACCAAATCTCTTGTTTAAAAACTCTAAAGGGGGCTGGATTTGTGACTCAGTGGAAGTGTGTTCTCATAGCATGCATGAGGCACTGGGTTTGATCCTCAGCACCACATAGAATTAAAATTCAAATAAATTGCATCCACCTCAAATGAAAAACAAAATATTTTAAAAAATAAAAAAAGAATCTCTAAAGGCCATGTTACTGCACTATAACCATGATAACCATGGACCATTGTTTTTTTAAATAAAGATTCTGCATCATGATGTACAGATACCCACAGTTGCCAGATAAGACAACTAGATGGTGAGCATGTTTTTTGTTTTGTTTTCTTTTGTTTTTGTCAAAGAAGGGCACTCTGCAGGTAACTGGGGGCTTCTGTTGGTTGCTTCCATCATAGTCCTTGAAGTGTCCTGTGCTGAGGCAGGTTTTACTTTAGATTCTAGGAAGTTATATGAAACTAGGGTCTTTGACTACAGTACTACTATAGTACTGTAGCTGGAAATTTTTTTAGAATGGTACAGGTCCTCCTCCCCATATAGGACAGGCAGACTATTTCCCCACAGACTGAAGTCCTGGTGGTGGCAGAGATATGGTCATAGGCGCTAATAATAACAATCTGGAGGAGAAAAGTAGAGACAATATTTTCTTCTCCTAAAAAGTATAATCTGGTTTTATGAACACCCAGAACATGTGGCCTGCCTTTTTTGATGCTTTAACGTGTTTATAAGGAAGGTAACTGAGAAGGTAGGAAGATATCTTAAATTTGAATCTTGGCGTAAAAGCCTAGCTCTACTCCAGACTATAGTGGACTTTATCTGCTAATGTACCTCTTTTGCAACCCACGTTTACAACAATGGTGCAACAGGAACAGTGCCTGCACAATTCCCACATTCCAGGTGCAGTGCCCCTCCTTTGCACTCACCTCTGGCAGCCCATTGTGTTCCCCAACTCTAAGAGGGGGAAGGCCTAACAGAAAGAAGGGGCTTCAGTGCCTCCTCATGAAAAAGATCAAGTGGTACAGGTTGCAGATGTAGTTGCTCTGGCCCTTTTGAGATTTATAGATTTTCCATTGCCCTGAGAGTTCTTTGAGTTTGTTTTATGCATATGTAGAAGATGCACATAAACACATGCACTGTCACAGAGAACAGTTTTTAACAAGCAGTACTGAAGAGGCATTTGGGAAGCTCCACAGTTGGTCAGGAGATGAGGGTGTGGGAGATGATGGATAAAATGGGAAAGAGACTTCTTTGTATTTGTGCAGGAAGAAAAGATGAGACAGCATAAGTGGATTTAGGGTTAATATGTTATAATTTCAGTGAGCTTTAGGGGGCATGAGCCATCTCTGGTATTCTGGTACCTGGACCTGCCATGATTAGATCAGACAAAGCTGATTTTGGATGCTGGGAGCATAACAGGAAGGATATTGGTAGTATGGAAATAATATTAGTTAATTTTCACATGAACAACTTGGGAAGATGGCTAACTATTTCTAAGAATTAACTCTCTACAGAAGGTCATGACTGGGTGAACTAGAGCATGCCTGGGTGTGGTGGTCCATACCTATAAATCAAGGGATTCAGGGGACTGAAGCTGGTGGATTTTAAGTACAAGGTCAGCCTGAACAATTTATTGAGACCCTGGCTCACAGTGAAATTTACAAAAAAAAAAAAAAAAAAAAAAAAAAAAAACATCTAGGTATCTTCTTCCAGTGTAGAAAAACAGCTGTAGAAGGATCATGAGTTAAATCCCAAGTACCTTCCTCTGCCCCCAAGATACACACACACACACACACACACACACACACACACACACACACACACACACATACACACAGTCAAAGAATATATCCCCTTCATGGTCAGCAAAGCCCCATTGTCAAAGAAAGAGAGTCCAGGTTATAAAAGGCTGTGGTAACACAAGTACATTCTATTTCCAGAAAAAAAAAAAAAAAAGGAAATGACTCTGTAGGTCCTTCTAGAGGCTTGCTCTCTACTCCCTCAGGCAAGAACCTGTGTTTGTGATGATGATGATGATGATGATTTTGCTTCACTAACCCTATAGGCCCTTTTGGGTGATTGCAGAGCAACAGGTCTTTTTGTTTTAATAGAGTATCTTCCAGTGAGGCCTAAAGCTTGGCCAGCAGAGCAGAGAAATCTAATGCCTGTCATCAGTCTCTCCTCTGTCCTTTAGTCCTCAATTTATAACCAAGTGATACCTGCCTGGGGCAAGCTCAGGATGTTTGGGACAAGGCAAACTACTCAGGTAGAGAGATGAGGGCAGGGCCCTGGCTTTGAATCTCACTGGACCTTTTTTTTCCTCTGGTATAGCAACTTCGAAGGGGAAAGTGAAACACTGCACAGAAAATTGTGGAATGTGCAGGATCAGAAGTTAAATGTTTTTCTTGTAGATGGCAAGATAATGTCCCAGGCCCCCTGATTCAGCATGGGGTTGCAGATTCTGATTGCCTGAATATGTGTGTGTGTGTGCACACGCACATGTGCGCATGTGTGCAGGTGAATGCAGGTGGAGTCCTCAATGACTCACTATTTATTCCTGGAATAGAAGAGCTGGAAAGACTACATCCTCAATGGGGTTTCTGCTAAGGAAGAATCTTGTCTGATGTTCAAGTACAGGCATCTGGCTCAATATTGATAACTGACCTGAGACTGGTAAGGTTTGGGAAGGATGATAGAACTCTTGGTCAGAGAGTTAGTAGCACCACAATCAGGGCCAAATTAATAATTCTCCTGCCTTCAGGATTTAGGTATCTTCTGATAATATGCTGTGTTTCTCCTTTTGCTCCTTTTTTTTTTCTTTCCTCCTTCCTCACTACTTTAAGACAATCATTGTGCTTAAAGCACTGGAGAGAAAACAATAAATTAGAAAAATCCCAGTTTTTTTTTTTTTCCAGCATGTATGATCTACCCCAGAGTTCCTGAGCCTAAGCATGGTTAAACTTAGAGACCAAAGACTTATTTTTGGCAAGGGGCTTGCCAACCATGATGATGTTTAGTAAACCTATTCCCTACCTTGAAAATAAAAAATGCCTCTAAAAGGCTCAATGTCCACAGGGTGTAACCACTGCCATGGCTGAGAACTTCTGAGCAGTGAAGTATAAAGCTAAGTTCACACCTGCAGTGGAGTTTGCAAGGATGTCTCTGTGTCTTCTTGGGGGTCTCTTTTATTTAGAGTTATGATCTTCCTAAGCTTTGCCACATTATTGATATTTGTATGGTTTCTCCCCAGTATGAATTCTCCGGTGTTGTTCTTTTATTAACAGCTTTGTCACCTTCTTTACGTTGCTATGGGTTTTCTCCAGTGTGAATTCTCTGGTGTTGATTAAGTCATGATTTTTGAGTCTGAATTGTGATCATGAAGTAACTATAGCTATTATCATTTTTTTAATAAAAGCTTTTTAAATGTTGCAATTGTTCAGACTTATGCACAGCAAAAACCTGAGTCTGATGACCAAAAAACCTGAGTCTCTTTGTCTTTTTTTTTTTGTACTTGGGATCAAACAAAAGTGCTCTCTACCACTGAGCCACATTCCAAGATCTTCCTAAGTAGCTTAGATTCTTGTAAAATTGCTGAGGCTGGTTTTGAAACTGTGATCCTCCTTCCTCAGCCTCTCCTGCTGCTTGGATGAAAAGTGTGCAGCACTGTGCCCAGATGAAGACTGAGTCTTCCAGAATCCTGAAAGAACCTGAAGTACTTCAGTGGAAGAGATTTCCTCATACAATATTGACTGTTAAAAACATCATTTCCTGGAAAGAAAATTGAGGAGCCAAGGATGGATTCTGGGAAAGATGTTAGCTATCTGAGCGTTCACAATGTGGCTTGGGACAGACATTTTTCCTGGGTGACACAACTGTATCCCTGTAAGTGTTACTGGCAGGATGGACTCATCAGTCCAATGCTTTTCATTGACACCATTTTTTAACAATTCTTATATTTTTTTCAAATGTAACACAATCATTGATTTAAAAACTTTTCAGGGCTGTGGTTTTCTTTTAAGAGAAAAAAGGGCAACTATGATTTATCAGGAACTGGCTCAGTGTTCTCAAAAACAGATGTCATATGCAAGCAGAGCAACACATTGGTACAAAGACACACAGTGCTACCCCTGATCTGCTAGTAACTGCTATAGTATGTTTAGGGGTGGAAAAAGGTAGTATGCTTCTTTCTCATATGTGCAAACCCTCTGGAGGATCAAAGACTCAAAGTCATGTATGGAGTATCAGGGCTCTCAGGGTCATAGACAGGCCTCCTGCTGTCTATTCAGTGTGAGCATTCACACCCACTACATGTGTGAATTTAACCACAACATATATTGTATTTTGCTTTTCAAAATCTTTGTTTCTCAGCACCTGGTTTCAAACTTGTGAACTCTGCATTTGATGTAGAAAGCTAAGATGTATGATTTGAAAAGCTAGAATCTGATGCCTGAAGTGTGACAAAAAATATATTTTTAATGCTTTTTATGCCCATAAAATCCTGAGTAAAATTTAACCTCAGAGCAAAAGACATTGACATGCATGCTTGTCATCCAAGCAGCACAGGAGGCTGAGGCAGTAGAACCACAAGTTCAAACCCAGCCTGAGTACTAAAAGTGAGGCCTTAATAAACTCAGTGAAATTGTGCCTATAAATAAGTACAAACTAGGGATGTATGTGGCTTAGTGTTTGAGTGCTCCTGAATTAAATCCTCAGTATACCCCCAAAATAAAATAAATAAGACATTAAAAAAGGAACATGCTGTCCATCTGAGGTTATTAGAAAAACATTGATGTGATCATAGACTTTAGGCATAAGATGGTTTTATTAATGTGTCAGTTTGACACAAAAGAGGCCTTTAAGTAGAGAGATAGCTTTGGAAACAAAGTATGATTTGAATTTAATCAATTCAAACAAAAACCGATGAAAGGACAAGTGAACCTGGAGAGGTCCACAGAAAAAAAGAGGGCCAAGGGTCCAACCATGCTTCCTGCCCACTTCCATGGGCTCCTGTGCCAGTTGGGCAAGGGTTGAGGTTTCATGGAGTGAGCACTGCAGAGCTATCTCTGGACAATTGTAATTTTTTGTTCCAGTAAGAAGTTTCTGGTGACGAATGAGGTGTGATCTTACAACAAATGGCTTTTACAGTCTATAGATTTTTGAGAATTGTCTCAAGTATGAATGACCTATTTCTTGTTAACAATTGAAGCACACTTAAAACTTTGCCACATTCATAATATTGACATGGCTCTTATCCAGTATGAATATTTGGTGAACAACAATACTTTTCATAATAAAATAGCTTTGCCACATTCTTTGCATTTGTACAGTTTCTCCTCTTACGAATTCTCTGGAGTTGAGAAATGTGTGATCTTTGATAAAGAGCTTTGCCATATTCTTTACAATAGTATGGCTTTTCCCCAGTATTAATTCTCTGGTGTCAAATAATGTATGATTTTTGGTTAAAAACTTTGCCACATTCTTTTCATTTGTATGGCTTTTCTCCTATATGAAGTCTCTGGTGTTGACTAAGGAGTGACTTTCAATGACAAGCTTTACAACATTGATATTTGTATGGTGTCTCCCCAGTATGAATTCTCTGGTGTTGCGTAAGGTATAATCTTTTATTAAAAGCTTTACCACATTCTTTACATTTGTATGGCTTTTTTCCAGTATGAATTTTCTGGTGTCCAGTAAGATGTGATTTTTGAATAAAAGCTTTGCCACATTCTTTACATTTGTATGGCATTTCTCCAGTATGGATTCTCTGGTGTTCACTAAGTTGAGATTTTGAATTAAACGCTTTGCTACATTCGTTACATTTGTATGGCTTTTCTCCAGTATGAATTCTCTGGTGTAGAGTAAGGCTTAGTCTATAATTAAAAGCTTTGCCACATTCTTTACATTTCTATGGCTTTTCTCCAGGATTAATTCTCTGGTTCTGAGTAAGGCCTGATTTTAGATTAAAACCCTCACCACATTCTCTACATTTGTATGGCTTTTCTCCAGTATGAATTCTCTGGTATTGAGTAAGGTGTGATTTGTCGATTAAAAGCCTTGCCACGTTCTTTACATTCATATGGCATTTCTTCAGTGTGAAGTCTCTTGTGTTCAGTAAGTTGTGATTTTCAATTAAAAGCTTTGCCACATTCTGTACATTTGTATGGCTTTTCTCCAGTATGAATTCTCTGGTGTCGAGTAAGGCTTAGTCTATAATTAAAAGCTTTGCCACATTCTTTACACTTGTATGGCTTTTCTCCAGTATGAATTCTCTGGTTCTGATTTTAAGATTAAAACCCTTGCCACATTCTCTACATTTCTATGCCTGATTTTAGATTAAAACCCTTGCCACATTCTCTACATTTCTATGGCTTTTCTCCAGTATGAATTCTCTGGTGTTTAGTAAGGCCTGATTTTTGATTAAAAGCCTTGCCACATTCTTTACATTTGTATGGCATTTCTCCAGTATGGATTCTCTGGTGTTCACTAAGGTAATATTTTGAATTAAAAGCCTTGCCACATTCTTTACATTTGTATGGCTTTTCTCCAGTATGAATTCTCTGGTGTTGAGTAAGGTGTGATTTTCGATTAAAAGCCTTGCCACATTCTTTACATTCATATGGCATTTCTCCAGTGTGAAGTCTCTGGTGTTCAGTAAGTTGTGATTTTTGATTAAAAGCTTTGCCACATTCTGTACATTTGTATGGCTTTTCTCCAGTATGAATTCTCTGGTGTTGAGTAAGGCTTAGTCTATAATTAAAAGCTTTGCCACATTCTTTACACTTGTATGGCTTTTCTCCAGTATGAATTCTCTGGTGCTGAGTAAGGCCTGATTTTAGATTAAAACCCTTGCCACATTCTCTACATTTGTATGGCTTTTCTTCAGTATGAATTCTCTGGTGTTTAGTAAGGCCTGATTTTAGATTAAAAGCTTTGTCACATTCTTTACATTTGTATGGAATTTCTCCAGTATGGATTCTCTGGTGTTCACTAAGGTAATATTTTGAATTAAAAGCCTTGCCACATTCTTTACATTTGTATGGCTTTTCTCCAGTATGAATTCTCTGGTGTTGAGTAAGGTGTGATTTTCGATTAAAAGCCTTGCCACATTCGTTACATTCATATGGCATTTCTCCAGTGTGAAGTCTCTGGTGTTCAGTAAGTTGTGATTTTTGATTAAAAGCTTTCCCACATTCTGTACATTTGTATGGCTTTTCTCCAGTATGAATTCTCTGGTGTCGACTAAGGCTTAGTGTATAATTAAAAGCTTTGCCACATTCTTTACACTTGTATGGCTTTTCTCCAGTATGAATTCTCTGGTGTTGAGTAAGGTGTGATTTTCGATTAAAAGCTTTGCAACATTCTGTACATTTGTATGGCTTTTCTCCAGTATGAATTCTCTGGTGCAGATTAAGGCACGATTTTCCACTAAAAGCCCAGCCACATTCTTTACATTTGTATGGTTTTTCTCCAGTATGAATTCTCTGGTGTTGATTAAGGTGTGATTTTCCATTAAAAGCTTTGCCACATTCTGTACATTTGTATGGCTTTTCTCCAGTATAAATTTTCTGGTGTTCAGTAAGGTGTGAGTTTTGATTAAAAACTTTGACACTTTCTTTACATTTCCAGATTTTCTCTCTAGTATGATTACTGTAGTGTTTAAAAAGGTTTGAGCAACACTTGAAGACATTTTCACATTTCTTCAATTTGTAGGGTATATCTTCATTGTAAAGCCTATGGTTTTTAGTAATGGATGGAATTTGAGTAAAATATTTTTCACATTCTTTACTTGTGGAGGATTTATCACTGCTCTGAGAAACAATTGAGGAATCTTTAAATGCTTTTACATATTTTTTAAACTTGTAGGGCTTCCCACCAAAATTAATTCTCTGGAGTTCAGGAATTCTTGTAGTTTTATTAAAAATGCTTTTACATACCTTATATCTGTAATTTGTCTCTTGATTATGAAAGCTTGGATAAATAAATTTTGGGCATGGATTAAAAACTTTTTCACTTTTATCATTGTAAAGCTCTTTTAACTGATCACATGGGTGTTTTCTAGGATTTAAAAAAGAGGGAAATTTTAATGACTTTCACAGAATTTACATTGTTTTACACCAAATCTAACATACTGCTGAATACTTTGTGTAGAGATTGTCTATAGGTCCTTAACAGAAATATTTGTGGATATTTACAAAATGGTGCATTTCAAATTATTCCACTAACTGAAGAATGAACTTGACTACATATAAAATTTTGTATCTTTCAGAGGAAGGGTATAATTACAAAATGCTGTGCAGATATATTTAAAAGCACACATGAGTCCTCAGATAAGACTGCCATATGTGTTGTTGTCTTTTTCCAGCTTAGCCAATGCCCCATATCCCTACAGTTCCAACTTGCCTCAAACACACTATTGTTTGGTTTTAATTTGCAGGAATTCCTGAAGGCACAGGAACCTAAACATGGCACTTATGTGCCAGAACATTTTCATTAACCAAAGACCAAACTGCATCTGAGCTGGGCTGCTCAATTTTCCAGCAAAAATATATATCACTGAGGGTGTTGTTAAAATTCTTTTTATGTAACTAGCTCACTGAAATCAGTTAGAAAATACTTTGGATTTGTTGAAAACATATTCTTTGAGATGCATAGATGAGTAGTGCTATGGCCTAAGATTTAGTTCACTGGGGACGTGTATAGGATTCAGGAAGTCTCTGGATCTTAAACTTGGAAAGTTTTTCTCATTCCACCCACAACCACAGAATGCATAGATATTTTGGGTATTCACTTGGAGACTGGTCAAAATCCCTGTTGATATGAAAGATAAAGCAGTGCATGTCAGATGGATCTGCTGAAAGATATCTATGAACTCTGCATGAATTTTTTTTTTTTAAAGCATGGAATCCATTAGGAGAAAAAGACTGGTATCTGGGAACTCACAGTTGAAATCCAGCTTGTTTGGGACTATCCAATACATGTTATATACTACCTAGCTTTGTCTAAATTCAGCATGGCCCTGGAGATGGTATCATCCATTGGAGCCACATAGCCACAGCATCATATAGATGGGTGAGACTTGCTAAAATGCCAATCTACATGTCTAAAGAAAGAATTTTACTGTTGATATTTTATTCCTATCTTTGATGTACACTCCCTTAAATAAAGAATGGAAAAATTACCTAGTCATCTTTCTTTAGATCTTATGTGGTCTAGAGAATCTATAAGGTGCTTTACCTCTTTTATCATAAATAAAGGAATATAACACAAGGCCATAACTTATTTATTTCAGATATTCATTTTTTTTTCAGGTGGCTCATCACTTTCCAAAAGGAAATGACTCAGGTGGAATGCTTGAGGTCCCATGACATGGAGTGATTATGATAATTTGTAAGTCATGAATAGATAGGTAACTACACAAAGAGTGCTTCAAGTTGAATTCAAATTATAAATATTTACAAGCAACCTTTACTCAAACCATCAAGTTTCAGGAAGAAGAGTCTACAAAAATGCTATCCTGACACAGTAGAACGAATCATGGATTGACAAAGACATTATAGATCTTTGTTCCCTAAGGAGGAGAAATTTCATGGTAAGACATGCCCCATTCAAAGGTGGTCTTACCTCACCAATGTGGCTGTTTTAATTGTCTTAAAAGTTTTACAATTACAAGCTTTAGTCCTTCATTGTTCTTCATTAGCCCCACACCTTCCCTACTGCTTATGCACCAGGCATATTTTCTACTCCTCAGTATGAGCCCAGAAGAGTGTCAGAAGACTTACATTGTTGTCATAAGACCCCCATGTCTACTTTTGAGGTGTGATGCATTCCTGCATGCCATTTGGGCTTTGGGTTTTCTGGGAGACTGTTCTAGAAGTTCCTGAGTCTTTCCTTTGTTTCAGTTGCTGTACATGACAGATGAGCTGTATGCTTATTTGATGTGTTTTAGAAGTACATCGCTGCTTCTCTTCTCTTTTATTAATTATTAGTGCATTCAAAAAGCAATGGCTACCAAACTTTCACCTTAAAAATATTCGATTAATCAATAGTTCTTTTCAACAGAAAGTCCTAGTGAGGCTTATTGCAGCATTTCCATTTCTCCTTTTTTCTGAATATTTTTCTTGTCTCTAAGTAAAAATACTATACAGGTGTTTAAATGATGAGACAATTTGTCTATATTGTGTAGAAAATCACCTTGTTATAACTTCATAAAACAGATTAGAATATTGCAATTTTGTATTAGTGATCTGTAGACTTTTATCTAATGTGCAATCACATAGATTATTAAAAGTTAAAACATAACTGATTAATAAGCATTTTATTACTGTTTAGATTTTTTTCACTAAAATGCCCATTTCTATTCTAGTTTTATTTATAAAGCTTCCAAAACTGGTTGAGTCTTTATTTTCCTGAAGGTATTTTAAAGACTCAGCTTTATAATGGCCTGTAAACATTGAATGTGTATGTAGGTTGATACATGTTTTTGCATTTGAAAATACTGTGCATTGTAGTGGTTTTATACAGAATATTTTAAAATTACAATAATGTACTTAAAAATTTTAACCAAACAAAAAGTGGCTGTCACAAGTTGAGGAGTCAGTCTTCTGAGATGTTTGTAATAATGTAACCTGATTAATTTGTAATTTTGTGTATAAATAATTTTCATTATTTTTTCCTGTTTATTAAAATTTTTTGAACTTTCCTCTCTTTTAATTTCTATTTCTTGTTTAAAATTAAGTATATAACTCTCTTGGTATCCATACCTGCTCTTTATCAAGTTTTGCACAAAATATTTTATTTCTTCCTCTTCTGAAAATTCTTGGTTTGGATTAGAAGTCATACCTGAAATAAATTAAAATAGCAAGTTATTCCACTTATAACACTATGGGGAATAGACTCTGCAAATATATAAAAACTTATCAAGATGGGGGAGGGGCATAGTACCAGAACAGAATAATTTAAAGCCATTATTACTCAAGAAATATACAGAATTTACTATAATATGCTGACAAAAGCTGTGAGAACTTTGAAAATCATCTTAAGAATTTGTAGCACCACAGATGATGACAACATTCAAACTGATTGATATCATAATCAAAGCCCTTCACTTCAACATATTTGAACTCCACCTGTGACTCAAATGTTGCAGAAAATAGATCTCTTATTTTTTTTCTCTTTTTATCTTTTTGGGAAGCATTTCTTAGGATTAAACACAGTGATATTTTATCACTAAAATACATCCATAGACCTTTCTATGTTTATACTTTTTTTGAGACAGTTTATTACAACAATGCTAAAATTTATTTTAACCTGGCATTCCACTGCCGTAGATTCCCAATTATATGGAATTACATTTATATATCATTGCACATGACCTGTTTTTGTTTACATTGTAACTTCCAAATATTTTCCAAAATGACTATAATGATTAACTTTAACATATTTTAAATAGAAAAATCTCAATGAAAATAATAGCTCACACAATAAAGGGTATAATCTACTCAAGCAAACCAAAAGTTGAGAGTTGGAAAATTGATGTTGTTAATTATCTAAGCAATGCGCAATAACCTCTTGAAAGATATTTATTAAACTAAATAAAAATGTAGAAAATTGAAAATAAATACAGAAAAATAGGAACAGAAAAAGTAGAAATTATATACTGGAAATATTCATTTAAAAATGTCTCAGGTTGGGGATACATTTTAGATGGTAGATTGCTTGACTCACATGCAAAAGGCTGGGCTTGATTCCCAGCACTCCTCCCCCGACACACACACAGTCTCATGAATTAAAAATTTGAGGAGGCCGCGCTGAGCGAGGGATCGCCGCGAGAGCAGGAGCCCCGGCGCTTCGCCCACCCGGTCCTCCGCAGCGGGCTCACCCCCTCCCCAGGACTCTCGAAGAAACGCGAACAATGAGAAGCCGCCTCCCCCGCCATCCCCGAGGCCAGCACGGCCGGGGGCGGCGGCGCCATCTCCCCTCACGCCCCTGCGGACACACACCCCCCCCTTCCGGGCGCGGGGCCGCCGTCAAGCGCCGGCACCCGGCCGAGCGGACGCGCGTCCCAGCCCGCGGCTCCCGCGCCCTTCGCCTCGCCGCCCGCCCCACTCACTGGCTCCTACCCCAGCCCGGGGCTCCGCTGGCCGCGGCCGGAGCGAGACTCAGGTATCAGCCGCCGCTGCCGCCGGCGCCGCCGCACAATATGGCGAGCCTTGGCTTCCGCAATGGAGCTCGGGAAATACAACAGGGGCCGCTCAATATTCATGAGAGACGGAGGGGAAGCCGGCTTGGCCGGCGCTACGGGGAGGGCGGGAAGAAGCGAGTGAGGGAGGAGGCGGAGGCGCGGGACGGGGACGTGCACGGCGCGGGGAGGCCCGCGGCGCGAGGGGAGGGGGCGCCGCCGCGTGCTGGCCAGGACGGCCTGGGAGCCGCGCCCCGCCCCGGCCGGCGCCCCGCCCCCGCCTCCAGGCCCCGCCCCCGCGGCCCCCCCCCCCGCCCCCGGCGGCCCCCCGCGGCCCGTCGCAGCCCCAGGGCTTCGCCTGGTGACGGTGGCGCCACCTTGTCCTCAGTGTGCACTCTCTCCGAGTTTTCATCCCTAGCTCAGTACACCTGGTGCGCCTCCCTGGTCCGCTGTTGGGGTTCAGGCTCAGACTTGGTCTTGGTACACCCATCCCACCGGTAGAAATCCTCGTTCACCTCCACGACTTCACCTGAACTCCCTGCACCCTGGAGTCCCCTGGACACACACACACGCTTTTCATCCTTGCAGAGTAAACCTGCAAGATCTAATTATTTCGGGAAAAAGTGGCCTTCAACTCTAAAAGTATGTTGTTGGACGTCTGTTAGCATTCTGGTCGTTCTCATCAGGGCTCTTACTGTTAGACCTTGCTGCTGTGTTATTTCTACTTCTTGGCCCTTTCCTCTGCTGCATTGTCTTCTGAACTTGAGAATGCAAGAAATAATAGCTTAAATAGATGTAATAACTACCTAAAACACAGCCTATGGGAAATTTTTGCTTGATGGATATAAATTATGAGCTGAAGACGTAAAAGATTTGAAGAAGTGAAAGATTTGCCTAACTTAAAGATGTACCACAAGTGAGATGTCATTTATCTGGAAAAGATAACCAACAATACCAGACGATGAATGTAAAGGCACTTGTGACAACAAGGAATGGACTTGCACAAAGAATTCAGCAAACCGGTTTATAGCCTCCAATAACTATGTGGTTTAGGTGGATTACGTAACTTCTCTGGACTTTGTTTTCCTCTTTTCCAAAATAAGAAATTGTGTTAAATGATTCTAAGGTCTTGTCCAGCTCCTGAACTCATTAAAACTCTAGGTAAGCAATTCCAAATAAATGATATGAATTTACATAGGAATTTTAAAAAGACATATCAATCCCAGCTGAAGTACTCAGGGACAATTTCTTGAGGAGCTGGGATTTGAGTTGGTCTTTGACAGCCTTGGATAGGTGGGAAAAAAAGAGGACAGGCATTAAAATATTAAAGACAACACATTATTTATGCTTCCTAATAGCTACTAAAGTAAACAAGACCAAAGCATTATTCTTTTCTAGTGGCTTGAAAAAACTCTCCCTTACTATTCAGAGTTTTAAATAAGAAATGACTATTTTCTGACTTTACAAACCCTTCAAGGTTAAGCTCTTTCTTAGATGTGAATATAAAATCAAAATAATCATGAATCTCTGCTTTTCCCTTATTGTGAGAGTCCACTTTGTAGAGACAATACAGTTGTGGAAGCATCTTCTTTCTTTACTCGAGATGACTGTTTTGTAATTCAATCAAAGGAAGACAGCATGTTCATAATTTAGGACCTTTTGCACTAGTTAAAATGTTTTTGAAAAAATTATAATGTGTGGTTAGATTAAGCAATTCAATTGATTTTGAAAAGTGATCATTTGTAGAAAGCACAGGAATTTTATGTATTAAAGTTAATATAGTACTTAAAAAAGATTCACGGGAGAATTAGTGGAAAATGGAAAACTTATGGGATATCTGAATTAAATGTGATTAAAAAGCTAGTCCTCAGGCTAACATCCTTAATATGAAAGACACTACTGACAAATTAATGGAACTTATTATATCTCTTACTGGAACACTTGGTTCTGATAGTAGCACGTGTTTGGGTAAGAGATCTTCCCTAACTATATTAACCAGGAAAAGTTTATATTATGATGTATAGTAACAGACATTGCCATAATGGACATGCCTTAACACAACAAAAAAGTTTATTCATCCTTCTTGCTCCTTATGGGAAAGACTGTTCCAATCCCTTCAGGAGCTAGATTGACAGACTCTGCCATCTTATAGCTCTATCACCAGGAACACAGCAACTCATTTTCTATGGCAAAAAAAGAAAATGACTGAAGGTCTCTATGAACTTTTCAGAGCCCTAACTTGGAGGGGAAACAGATCATCAATCATATTTCTTTGCCCAGAACTGCTTACACAGTCCCACACATCTGCGGGGAGACTGAATCCTTGAACCGAGTTCAGGAGAAGTGGGGATTTTGGTGAACAATGCTAATATCACCCACTTTGACATCACCAGTTGGTTTCTGGATGCTATGAAAAACACTCCAATTTTTCTTGTGTAACTTCAAGAAAGTTACACTTTCAAAAACTAATTCTCTATAGGTGTTCAGCTCACTGTTGTATACAGTGAACTTTCCAATTCCTTTTTCTTTGTATTAATTGTACAGTATAGATTTTCCCCAACTTAAAATGTTTTACTTGAATGTTTCAACTTTGTTATAGTACAAAAGCACATTCATGCAACTATTTCATTTCTTCACTTTCAGTACAGTGTTCAATAAATTATGTGAGATATTCTGTGTTTTATTATTAAAAAAAATTTGAGGAATAAAATATATCAAATGCTAGAATTAATTAAAAGACACAGTTAGTGTTAGACACAGTCGTGCATAACATTAACCCCAGCATCTCGGGAGGCTGAGAAAGGAGGATCAGGAGTTCAAAGACAGACTCAGCAATGATGAGGCAGTAAGCACCTCAGTGAGAACCTGTCTCTAAGTGAAATACACAATAGTGATGGTGTTGTAACTCAATGGTTGAGTGCCTCTGAGTTGAATTCTAAATAAATAAATGAAAAAAGTTAGTAAATTTATAACCAAACTTTTAAAACTCTTCAAAAAATAATTGATATCAAAAGATATAAAAAAAGAAATTTTATTTACAAAGATATTCTTTTATGATTAACATTTAATTTCTTTTTAGAAGACTTCCAGAAAAGAATTGGGATATATAGGTATGTATGTTGAAAGAAAAAGAAAATATGAACCTAGAATACTTTATCTACCAATACCATTTTTTTGAATTTTATGAAAAATACATCTTTAAAGATATGAAAATATTCAAAAATTGCTTTACTTCTTTACCTGCTATAAGAGAAATAATCAGTGGAATATTTGCAATAAAATATTCTGCACAACAGAAATCATATAAAATTTGAAAGCTCTTGTGGAAAAGAAAAATATATACAAATATATATTTTATTATACTTTCATTGTTGTATGTAAAACATTTCATTGTACAATAGAATGTGGAAAACTAAAGAATAAAAATTATCATAAATATTTGCTAATTAGTATAAATTAGAAAAGCAGGTATGGCATCAAACAAATCATGGCAACACATGTAAAGAAATTGATTGTTTTAGAAAATCAATAAATTCTGAATAAAATGTAGTGCAAACTAAGTACTTTATTTTTTCATTAATTTTCCTTTAGTTATACATGACACTAGAATGTATCTTCATATATCATACATTCATAAATTATAACAATCTATTATGTGGAGTTACACTGATTGTATATTCATTTAAGAATATAAGAATGTAATTTCCAATTCATTCTACAGTTTTTAAGCACTTAAATAATTACAAAGTAATGACAAAATAAACGTCAAGGATAAAAAAAATGGAAAAAAGTAAATTATCACCATAAAAATGTATGAGCTATGCATTAAGGCATATTTTAATAGTAGAAAAAAATATAAGAAATCAACAAAATTTGATAACTATAGAAGTTTTTCCTCATCACTAATTTCAATATCAATAAACAATTTTGAAAAAAACTAATCAAAACACAATATGACCAACAAGATTAAATTTAAAAATATTTTAAGTATGTCAGATTTAAATCTACAAAAATTCTCTTTAGATATAAAGTCACAGAAAGATTAAAAACAAAAGGATAAAACAAATATTACATTCAAAATTGTTGATAATATTTATATAAATAAGAGACAAAGTAGAATATTATATAAAAATAAATATGCCAAATGCTTAGAATACAATCATATGGAATTATATTTGTAACTCAAATAATGTTTTTCATCTACAGAAAGAAAAGACAAAATTCAACATCATAGAAAGCAAAAACATAATAATAGAAGATATCAATCCCCAATTAATGCAAAGAATAAAAAATAGAATTGCATTATTACCCAAGGAATAAAAAAAAAAACCTTCAAATAACATTAAAAACCATTTTGGTTTACAGAGGCAATATTCTCTGTAGTCTCTGGAATATTATTCCAAAGAAATAAGGTTAAACGCACAAAACAAATGTTAACAGATATTACAATATTGAAGTTGCATTCTAACATAATAAGACAGAAATCAAAAGCAAAAGTGATATTTAAAATTTATGAATATGAGTTTAAAGCCAAATTCAGCAATTAAGCAAGGCCCTAAGCAACTTACCTAGACATTGTAACAAAATGATATATAAAACATCTTCCAGCCAAGCATGATAACACCCACTTTTAATTCAAGAAGCTTGGGAGTCAGCAGGATTGTGAGCTCAAATCCAGCCTCATCAAAACAAGGTGGTAAGCAACTGAAGGAGACCATGTTTCTAAATAAAATACAAAATGGGGCTTGGGATGTAGCTCAGTGGGCAAGTGCCCCTAAGGTCAATCCTCAGTAACCTTCCCAAAAAAGGGGTGTAGATGTGGCTCAGAGGGTAAACACCTCTGTTACAGAAAAAAAAGCCTAAAGCACCCAAAGTAATCTATGAAGTCCATGTAATACCAATCAAAAAATCAATATTATTTTTGCATGTACAAAATAAGTTATTTGAACAATTCTATGGAATATCCTGGGTACATACATAACTACACATATTAAAATAAAAAAATGCTTCCTTATATAAATACAATAAAAGTTACAATATTCAATAGAGCATATTAACTTGAGGTTAAATGAGGAAGACATGAGTAATAAAACTAAAAGCATATCAATTAGCCCTCAACTTGATGGTCAAATCAAAATATATTTACAGACCTATTCTCATTAAAAAAACATTCAATAGAGACCAATGTGGCAAACCAATCAAATTACATTTCACATGACTACATGTAGGTGATTTGAAATGAAATATGAAAACTTTTAAAATTTTACAAAGATAAGAAATTGTATAATATTTAAATGATCAATTTTTAAGATAGTATATTAAGTGAAATAGTAATATCAATAAAAAAAAACAAATACCAGGTAACTCTATGTATGAGAGATATATACTGTAGCCAAATATAGACACCAAAAAGAATGGCATCAGGGATGAAAAGGTGAGACAAAGAATCACTTGTTTGGAGGAAAAAATAAATTTACTTTATATGTGATACACACATTCTAGAAAAAAAATCTTACAAAACAATTTATATGAATACTACTGAGCAGTAAATTCAAAATATATAAGACAGTAAGTTCTGGAAAGTTATACAGTATACAATTTTTATCAAAATTAAAAATTTGACAAATACATAAAAGATAAACAGAATTTGAATCATCTTTATGGTACCTTTAAAATACTAAAGTCTTACTCCTACACAAAAGAACAGATTCATATATAGAGAGATAATGAATATGCCATTAATTCTAGCAACTTGGAAGAAAGGCTGAGGCAAGAAAATAGAATTTCAGCTTCAGCCACTTAGCCAGAGTCTATTGTAAACTAAAAGTGAGTTCAATCCACTGTATGTGTGTGTGTGTGTGTGTGTATGTATAAATATATAAACTTAAATACATTATATGATTAAGCACAAGAACTGAGTAGAAACAATCAATGTACTATATAAAATCATATATAAAAAGGGTTAATATTTATACATGTAAAAAAATCATAGCAAAATTGATTGAAAATTGGAACATGGTTCACGTGCAGTTTAACTTCAACTAATGTTTTCCTAAAGTGACAAATCATGATAATTTCTGTTCAATTATAACATATAGGTATAGAAATCAAAACAATATCACGGAGCTGGGGATGTGGCTAAAGCGGTAGCGCGCTCGCCTGGCATGTGTGCAGCCCGGGTTCGATCCTCAGCACCACATACAAACAAAGATGTTGTGTCCGCCGAGAACTAAAAAATAAATATTAAAAATTCTCTCTCTCTCTCTCTCTCTCTCTCTCTCTCTCTCTCTCTCTCTCTCTCCTCTCTCTCTCTTTAAAAACAAAAACAAAAACAATATCACGAATGTGAGAAAACCTAATGAACAACACTGAAGCTCTCTATAGAGTGAAACAAAAAAAAAAAAAAAAGAATTAGAAAAATGTAACCCACAAAATTCTGGATAATTGTATTACAATAAAAATAAATCTTTTTACTTTTTTTGTAGTGATAGGTGGACAGAATGCATTTATTATATCTGTTTATTTTTATGTAGTGCTAACAATCAAACACAGTACTGCACAATGTGAGGAAAGCCCTCTGCCACTAAACTACAGCCCCAGCCCTGAAAATTCTTCTTTAAACCACATTGATTAGCTATACTTACATAACCATTAGGAGCAGGTATTATGAAATACTGCTATTTATTACATGGCAGAAAAATGATAAAAAAAATACATGTGCAATGTCAAGGTGCTATGTCAATTCCCTGCTTGAAAATGCTCTTCACTAGAGTGTTATCAGCCTCAAATATGATCTCTGGCACACAGCTCCTGGGAATAAAAGAACTCTCTTTATAGATAAGCACAATGTTTCACTGAGCCTAAAACTGTCTACATAACAGTAAGTTTATACAATGGACTTTCTTGAGAGCTACACAAAACTCCTAACATTGCACATTACAACTTAGTATATAACTGAGGAATAAGGTACATAATGTTGCTAAGTTGGTAACCTCCCTAGTAATAAAATGAACAATATGTAGTAGTGATGCCAATGAACTAAATTAACCTATTGAAATGAGGCAGCTTGGCCTCCTTGCCATTATCCCACCTTTCCTGCCTCTTGACTCTGTCTTTTTTTTTTTTAAACAATGCTTTGTGTATTTGAATGTAGGGAGATCACTGGAGAACAAAAAGAGCTTAAATCATTCATATGCATGATAAACATAGAGCATGCAATGCTCTTTAATTATTGCAACAGAAATAAACCTAGGCTTGAAAAAATTAATTTTTTGTGTCAGATTTTAGCTTATCAATTAACATTTTAAAATGTGAATTCCTCTTTGACATTTGAACCTCTTATCTGTATTCTTTGCTTCATTGATTTTTTCCCACTTTGATATATGTCTGCTGTCAATTTTCTCTTCAAATTCCAAGATTATTTCTTTGGGGGAAAGAAAGGTGACCAAGGATAACTTACAGAGAGCAAGATCTTTTTGATGGAAAATGGAGTATGTCACATTTTGTTATTTTCTTGATAACTACAGAAGGCTTTTTAATATTTTCTTCCATTGAAAAAAATAAAGATAAAACACCCTTAATATTCTACACAATTATTTTCCAAATATTTTTTCAGACAAAAACACTAAAATAATTTAAAACCAGTTTTATTCTCTACATTGTGAGCACTAATTAGAAATGATAAGTTAAAGATAAAGAAAAATATTAAACACTTTCTTTTCTATAAAAACAAATGCCCAATCTTTGTCCTAAAAAACAAGAAACTAAAACTTTTTCATACAAAATAGAAGCTGGCATAAGATACACTATACAGTTAAAAAATTAAATATTGGTTTTGAATTAGAAGTTCTGAATAAAATTTAGGCTCACCAATAAAGCGTAGGTGTCTACAGATCTCTAACATCACATCTCCATATAAAGTCTGCTGAGAAGGGTCCAGGCATTTCCATTCCTCTTCTGAAAAATCAATGACCACATCCCTTAATGTCAATGGTTCCTGAAGCAAAAATGAATAAATACACATCACATAAACAATATGATATGACACAGTATTTAACTTCACAAAACTTTTAATGAGTTAAAAGAGGTGGTTTTCACATATGGTAGTAATGTCACTGTTCAATAAGATACTTTTTTTTATGGTGCTGGGGATTGAACCCAAGGCCTTGTGCATGAAAGGGAAGCACTCTACCAACTGAGCTATGACCCCAGTGCCAATAATTTGTTACAAGCAGTAAAATTGGTGGATAAATTTGGTATAATGAAATCCAGGGAGCAACACATGAGAAGCAAAACACTGAAGCAAAAAAGTGGAAAAGATCCAACATAATTCCAAAAGATAAATAATAGTTGCAATTAGTTATTGAATATTCAAAAAAAGCACAACAAACAAAGTAATGATACTTGAGAAATACATAGGAAAAATATAAGTAATAACTATACTTATACAACAGTGGTCACCTTAGCGTGTTGAAGACATAAGAGATCACTAAAGACACACCAAAACTTTCAACAGACCACATATGTATTTGAATGGTTATCTCCAAAGTTGTCTATCTTCTCATTATTTAAACATACCATAAATCTATACTATCTTTAAAAAAATATTTTTACTTCTGCAGACCACAATATCATACTTCTAAAACGATAAAATTTTTAACTATCAAACTATTACAAAACACTTGGGTACTTGGGTCAACTTGAACTACATGAAACAAAGTTATATAACAAAAAATAAAAATAAAAAAAAATTAAGTGAACAGACTGTTAATCTCTCAGTTCATAAGAAAACTGATACATCAGGTTTAACATTCCCAGATTTGTATAACCACTCTGTGAAACTGTATCCTCACCTGGCTCATTTCAAAGTAGAAAGTGAGAGAATACTAAGAAATTAAGAACAAAAATTCTGAAAGGTTCTGGCACCCTAAATGCCTCCCTGACTACATAGAAATACATCTTTTTCCAGGGTCTCACTTATCACTAGTGAACCAACACATACATGAAGTTAGTTTTACATTCTATGTGATGTCTTTCTTCTGAAACAGCATTATTTTTTTTTAATTAGAGATTTAACCCAGGAGCTCTCTACCCCTGAAATGCATTTCAAGAAGTTTTTATTTTATTTTTTTAATTGTGATAAATGGGCTTACAAAGTTGCTTAGGGTCTCTATATTACTGAGATTGGACTCAAATTTACTTTCTTCCTATCTCATTTTTTTACATCACTGTGATTACAGGTGTGAGCCACGACTCCTGACTCTGCAACCACTACTGATACTAAATGTGTGAACAACAACCAAAATTTCAACAATTAGTAGTCTCATAATTCAATTATGATAACATCTAGTACATATCCCACAAGGCTGGTGTTATGCCTATAAAATTTTCCTAAATGAAGTGCCAGTTACAAGTCCCAGAATAGAATAATATTTATATTTATGATTCATTTCCTATAAATTAGGGGTCTCTACATCTACACAAACAAGTTACTTATTCTGATAAAAAAGAACACACTTATATATACTCGCTTCTTATAAATTATATAAATAGGGAACTTGACAATTGAAACCTTGCATAGAATATAAAAAATGACAGAGAAAAATGGGACACCTTATACGCCATTTTAGGAAATAACTGGTTGAAGATATTACCTCCAATTTTTCTGTTCTACTAAAGAAGAGCTCCCTTCCCAATATGATCTAGAAGATCCTCACTATTTTAAATATGATGGTTTAGAAACTCAATCAGAATATTCACATTCTTGTCCATAAAAAAAATTAATTGAACACCTTTATATTCAGGGGTAAGAACAAAATATTTGTTTAAAAAAAAAAAGTGAATCTTAAGTCTCTCTCTCCTTTATGTGAAACCCTTAGAATATTAAGCCATCTCATGTCAACCCAAAACAACATACACACAATTTTCTTAAAACTCCTAAGTATTTGTTGGCTTAGGGTAAAGGAATCTTCATCTGGAATTTTGATTTATTTTTTGGTAAGGGGGCATTCTACAACTAAGATATATTCTAGGCCTTTTCTTTTCTTTTTTCTTTTTTTTTTTTTGAGACAGTGTCTCACTAAGTTGCTACACTGAACTTCAGGTTTGATCTTTCTTTTTCAACCTCCAGGTTTTGTGATTACTGGCATGGCCTAATGTGCCCAGAATTTTATGAATTTTCTAACCTTCTTTGGTCCATTTTGATTTCACCTCACTTATTTTCTATTTCTTCAAAAAAAAACCAAAAACTTGACAGCCTAAGATTTTGGATGCATGCATTGCCTATCTCTGAATTTTTCTAACCTGACATTCTAGAAAAAGCCCCACATCAAGAAAAATTATAGCCATAGATACAACTAAAATCTTACTTAACCTTCAATGATGTTCTTTTACAGGCTCAAAAAATTACCTTAGTTTGAATACAATTTGATTTGAAATTTAACTCTATCTTTTCTCTTTGGAAACTTCTTTTTTAAACATTTCAAATATTAGTGACAAATTACATTTTATATGTAATAAAAATATTAGAATAAGTGAGAGATGGTCAATCCATATAATTACCACCCCAAACATGAGGCACTATATTATGTCTTCCAATTAGCATATAGTGAGTTTTTCCGTGAAGACATCTGCACAAACACAGTAGGATTTTTTTTTTTTGCTACATCCTTGCTACGGTTTATTCTCCTTTCAAATTCTGGCACATTATAAAAAAATCTTCCCTAGGTGAGTAAGAAAATGGAAGTCAAAAATCATATTTGCCTTTCTTTTCAGTTACAAAATCAATGGATCTGAGCAGCAATGTATTTCTGTGGAGCTGAACCTAACATTTGAGGAAAATAATATTAATATTCCAATATTTGATATTTACATGAATCCTACAAAAGATATCTCTCTAATCTTTAGAGTATCTAGAGTATTCATCTAGTTAAAAAAGGTGCCCCATTCTCTGACCACAAGGTACTCTGTAGGAAAAGAGGATTACACCCAGGTTGGTATTCTCTAGGTAATTCAACAAGGGAGCTGTGAACACCTTGGGTTAGCTTCATGTAATTTTTACACCATGGCCACTCAAAGACATGGCAGACACTTAAGAGACATCATACTCTAAAGTTTCTTAAGGGGACCCCAAACTTGCTATCTATGCTTATGAAGGACAAATAAACAAAAGGTTCAAAGATGTTTTTAATTTTAATACTAAAGATTAAATTCAGCAGTGTCTACACACTGAGCAACATCCACCTCCTCTTTTTATTTTTAATTCTCAATATATTGATCCTCTTGCTTCAGCCTACTGAAATTCTGAGACTCTGAACATGCATCTTCACACACAACATTAGGTACAAATATTTTTTAAAGTGTTTCATAACTCCATGTTCCTCTCATGTAAAAGTACAACCATACACATGCACATACACACTCATTCACTTTTAAAAATTCCATCCAAAACCAAGAAAAAGATGAATTAAAACTATGTGCTATTTGAAAGAGAATAGAACCATACTTCATAATATAGTGAATTAGCTGAGAAAAGATGACATTTAAGAAAATCATGCTTACCACACATTTGGAAAATGCACTTTAAAAAGTGGGTGCCACCTGGTAAGGAAAGAGAAACTGAAAATTCCTTGGACCACAGCTCCTCCAAATATGAATTATTTACATGAGTCAAAATTCTCATGTCCTGATCCTGTCTATAAAATCCACTCTGAAGCGGTGTAGGCAAGAAAACACAGTTACTTTCAGGCCAGGAAGAGGTCACCAATCTGGAATAGGACAAAAAAGTAGAATCCTCACAGTCAACCCCATTCTTAGGCCAGAGGTGGCAGTATATTGAGCTTTATCAAATTTAGAGTAGAGTTAAAAGATTAAAAAGGTGATGTCAGGAAAGCCTAGGTTCTCACAATTAGTTCAGACTACTTTTACTCAACCCCCTTCTTCTGCTTCATAATGTCGAGCCCTGCAGACTGATCATTTTTAAAAATTCTCGAGGGCCTGTGGTGATGGCTCTGGTAGACTGCTTGCCTAGGATGCATGTGGCAATGGGTTCAATCCTCGGCCTCACATAAAAACAAACTAATGTATCCACCTAAAACTAAAAATACATAAATAAATAAATAAATATTTTTTTAAAAAAATACCCTGAGAGTAAGAGGGAAAAGGCTTGTGAAAGAGATACCCAGGCATCACAAAACCTGGAGATGGATCAAGAGATCTGCCTGAGACAGAGATGAATTTTCTCCCATATTTTGAAGCCTACCCTCTATTCTTTGGTTGTTGCTCTGATTCAATAATTATTACCCCAATCACTTCTGATTAAATAATTTTTACCTGAATAAAGAAAATATCAACATCAGACTCCTCTGCCTCTGAGTGCCAGGTGAAACAATTTCAACTAAGGCTTTAGGACCCCAAAATAATGAACTATTAATTATATTCCCTCTCAGACAGAGCCTTTTAAGTACTAGAAGACCTGGCCATAGAATGGGACATAAATATTTAATGTTGAATATAATGTCATATCAATTATCAGGGACAATAATGCCAATAACAGATTGACAAATGCAAATAATATAGTGAGAATTACTTTACATATTTGGGTTTCAAAACCTTCATACTCTGGCTAAATGAGGCTTGTTTTGTTGGTTGTTTGGTTGGTTGGTTCCAGGGATAGACCCAGTGATCCATCACTGAGGATCATCTCCAGTTGTTTTCATTTTTTTTTTTTTTTTGCCAAAATCTCACTAAGTCTTTGAGGCTGACCCTAAGCTTGTGATTAACTTTCTTTATTTTTCTGAATCACTAGCATTTCAGGTATGCAAAATGCACTCAGCTCTTGTTCAGGAATTTTGATGCAGCTAGAGTTTAGAAAAAGTAGATAATCTTCTATAGCATCGTGCATAGTTTAAAAAATAAAATGATAAATATGTATAACTGAGATTTAGATGCCATAAGTAAAATAAATAATTATAATAATAAATAAATGTCTATAAATTTTTATAATTTATGTTACAACAAATAATTTGTACTATACAATAATTTAAGATATAAAATAATTTAAATATTTTATTACATAAAATTATGATTATAATTTCTAGGAAAATTATTTATATTTTAACCCAATATTATTCATAATTTTATTATTCTAATAGAGAAACAATGAAAATTGTTAGCTAACTACATGTGTTTTTCATTAAACTTTCAAATCTCACACTTTTTTCTACTTCTAATACTTTTCAAGGTAGACCAGCCATATTCCAAGAACTCATTAGCTACATATGGCAAGTGGCTGCGACATCAAAAGTATATATTAAGCGATGTGGTTTCCTACTCTGCAAAAAATTGAATGACTGAAACCCTGCTTTCTTATCAGAGTTGAGAAAACATGTTTTCCTTAACACTATTTCTCCTTTAAACCAAATGAGAAAGAAATAATATTTTTAGACCCAGGAGGCTATGAGAGTTGCCTAAAGCCGGCCATTCTTTCAAACTGATAACTGTTATAGTAGCTTTTCATATATTAAAGAGCAAACAACTGATGATGCAAATCCAGGGGGAAGTGTCCTCATATATCTTCATGTCTGTATATACTTTTTAGTTGTGAACAAAAAAATTATATATTTTTTAATTTTTCCATTGGGCCTTCATCCTAGTGATCCAGCTATGGTTGTCTGGCTTGTCTTTTGTTGTAGAGTATGCTGTGAGTTAAAGTACTAATAACATTTTAATGTCTATATGCATTTTGGCATTACTCAAAATTATTTTACAGATCTTTTAACATTAAATCAAGAAAAATAAATTCAGTGCTTCTTTCATGCCTAAATCTATGCATTTAATTTGAAATTATTATGTTTTGAATTCTGGCTTCCTGTCTCTATTAAATGTATTTTAAGCTATGAAGTATTACAAACTACCAGAAAACTTACTAATTCATAATTCAAATGAACAGTTTTTGAGTAAGCCAAAATTATATTGATTATCTGAGCTATTCTAATTTCAGCAGAAATTTTATATATGTATGCTCCACAATTTGACATGGTTACCCTGTTCCTGGAAGAGAGATGACTGTCCATTTTGGTCTTTTTATTCTCATCCACATGGTCTCTTCTCCTTTATAATCCTAATATGAGCTTCTTCTTCTTAAGATTATGAAGTTTACAAAGATAAAAACTGGAAGAATTCAACATACTTTAGGTCTAATCACAATACCAGTAGGTTTCCATATTTACCCTCTTCTACTGGATGTAATATAATAGTCATACTTTTTATTCACATATTGGCATAGATATACTACCTCTTGATAAGGAGAGCTATAACAGAGAATTGCCAATTTGCTGAGATACAGGGAAGTATATGGAACTGGAGATATTTTCGCATTATATAATCTTTTTTCTTTTCTTTTAGAGAATCTTTGTATGTCTATTATGTTAATTAATACAATTTTACAATACCACAGGTAGTAAGAGGCTATTCAGGTTTTGAACTCAGAATCACAACTGTCTGTCTCAAAAACTCAATGATTTTTCTAGATTATAGAATCATGCTACATTTCTATGGCTCTTAATATAGTTCAATTGATAATACTTGCCTTGAATGCAAAAGACCCTGGGATAAATTCCCAGCACCAAAAAAAAAAACAAAAAAATACATAAAACTTTTCGAGGATTCTATGAACTAAAAAATTACACCTCTGCTATAGAAGCACATTTTTTAGCTTCATATCTTTAACTACTTTTTACTATTCAAATACTTTCAAGAACACTCAAGTATTTTTTTAATAGAGTATAATTTGGGTAAATCAATTTGGACTATGTTTTGAAAATTAAGCTAAATGATTCATTTTTATTTCTCACCATGAGATAATAGTAAAAACTGTGCATAACATACAGTATATCTTCAACGTAGTTTATTTATTAATTTTTTTGTATTTGTAGTCTATTGTAATTTTGAATCTAGTCTAAACCTAGACATTCTTTTTATGAAATAGTTTCTTGATATGAAAGCAAGGGAACAAGATAGATCTACTGAAAAAAATACTTCCTCACCAAACAGTTTTTGTAAATACCTGAAAATTTAAGAAAATCATCCTTTTATTTTTTTCAACATTGCAAATCTGTTTACTATAAACCCCCACAGGAAAGGGTGAAGTGGACAAATCTACACAGCACACAAGGAAAACACAGAGACTTAAAGCATTTTCAACTGGAAACCAATGGTTTCCAATTCTGTCTTAAGTGTACAGGCACTTGAAGGGCTCTTTAATTTTAAAAAGAAAAAATGCATTAAAATAATGTAATCCATAACCCTGGATTTCATATGTCTGGAGAAAAACCCACCCATCAGTGTTCTTGAAAGATTGGAAAAAAAATTACCATGTATAGTAAAACTAAAAAACATTACTTTAAATTAACATCTTTTAAAAAATGAGTTGCAAAAACACATAAGATATATGCTCATGAATTTAGCTACACAATTTTTCAGTTTTTTGTTTTGTTTTGTTTTTAGCTACGAAAAGCACTTGTGATAATCAAGTAGCAAATAGAAAAAAATCTTATTTTAATTAAAAATTCTGGAGATTCTTGTTGATATGGTACTGGTATTACAGCTTTATATTTGAAGTGAGTAAGCACATTATGGCAGGAACACATGGCATAGAATTGCACCAGGTGGCAACAATTTGTTCCAAATACATACTCTACCAAGAACTAAACAATTCCCAATAGGCATTACTTTCTAATGTTTTGACTAAATAAAACAACCTTAGGAAAGGACTTCTAATACATGGACCATTATGAGGCAGTTATTTAAACCACAGAACCTGTATTGTATTATTGATGTCCTTTGCATACACTGATCTTTGATAGTCATTTTTCCCCATTCAACTCAGTTAAAAATTACTAGAAATATACCAGGCACAGGACACAGTTATAAGTGTCTTGATTTTGAAACACATAATTTTATCAAAGAATTTAATAGGAGACAATTATTAAAGAAAATTTCTTAAGCCATGGGTTGTGTTGCATGCCAATAATCGTACAATAAAGGTGTCTGGTACTGCTGGATTGCAAGTTCAATGACAGGCTTGGTAACATAGCAAGGTGTCATTTATGGATGCACTTCAATTGTTCATTTAAACATTCAAGAACATTTGAGTTATCTCTTATATTGAACCATTAGGACTAGTGGGCCCATCAATAATTTTAAATAAATAATTATTCCATTCAGCTTATTCTTTCCTAGTATTTCAATGACACTATATTTTATTTTTCTGGTTGCTATGAAAATCATAATTTCCATCTTATCATTTCAACTTAATTAGAGTCAATATTATATCTGTTTACTAAATACAAACTAAAAACCTTACCACAGACTGTTTATTTTCTTGAACCCTTTGTGCAATTACTATAAATATTAATGTACACATTATATATCCCAAAATACACCATATAATTTTTGTACAAAAAAATCATAGATTATTATAAAACAAAGAGAAACAAGTATCAATCATAAGACTAATAATGTATGCTATCCATGGTGGTACACACCTATAATTCCAGTGACTTGAAAGGATGAGGCAGGAAGATCACAAGGACAAATATTGCCTCTGTTACTTAGCAAGGCTCTAAGTCATTCAGCAAAACGCTATCTCTAATAAAAGTATTAAAAAGGTGTAGGAGCTCGGGATGCAGCTCAGTGCTTAAGTGTACCTAGGTTCAATCAATGGTACCAAAATAAAGATTTCTAATCTTTTTAAAACTTAGGCTGTACGGTTAAACTAACAGGATATATTATTCTTTGTACTGATTGTTGTATGTTCTACAAGATACTTTGCTCTCAGCTTTCTAAAGTTTTTAGGAAAGTGAATTTGAGAATTCCAAAGTCACTAACACTACATAATAAGAAGTATAGAAATCCTTTAATACCCCTGGTGAAAACTCTAAAACACATTAGAGATGAAAAACAGTTCTATGTGACCATTGTGAATTTAAATCTTCACTCTCAAAATTGTATTTACACAATAAAAACACACTTTAGATAACATTCTGCCAGAAATTCACCACATAATACACATTAATCAGAAGCCCAAGTGCATATGCTTTGTTGACTTTTTCATTTTCTCTAAAGTATCCTATTTTTACACACTTCAATTATGAGGACCTTGAAAATATCTACTTTTTAAGTTCTGTCATTACTCATTTGAGGAAAGAACAAAATTAATATAGCAAGAGATAAAAAGATCTTACTTTCACCATATTAAAAACATTGGTGAGTATCTCACAAACCTACAATTCAGAAACAAACAAACAAACAAAAAACAAGACCACTAAAGAGACACAAATACATCCACTCAGAGAAAGAAGTGAAAGAAACATGAAACAGTAACTTTTCTGTTCTCACTTAAGTAGATGACAGAAGCAATAAAGAATTCCTCCAATCTTTAAAAATAAAAACAAATATTTTCAGAAAGTTTGTCAGAATCAGCCCTACATGTGAACACTGCAAAATATAAAATATATTCAAAAGGTTTTTATAACAAAATACTTTATAAAGAATAAGTAGTGAGAAGTTATATAAAACATAGAATACTTCGTTAAGTCACATCTACAGTAAGCAGAAGTTAAGAAATTAAAGAAAAAAAGTTTAAATACTGAAAAATTTTAAGAATTTGCTTTACCAAGCTGTTGTTTCTGTTTCTGATAATATGATAGGCACCTTTCAATTATAATTTGCAAATATATGCACAACCTGAACAACAACTATTTATATTTGATACTTACCACTTTAGCATAATTCTTTTTTGTCACATCATCAATTAAACTTGCAAAAAATCCCTAGATTCTCATTGCTACCAAAGGAAATAATCACAAATATAACAGTTTAAAATGGTAGAAACTCATTCTTCTATAGACATGGATGTTTTTATTATCACAACAGAGGATTAATATCAAAATATTACTAAAGCCACACTCTTTCCACAAACGCTGCAAGAGAATCATTTTAGCTTCTAATAGATATAGGTCTCTTTTCTGTGGTTACATGTTTCCCAATTTTTTGTAGTGATTCAGCCTTCAAAAGAGTTAAGAGAGACAAACTCTCTGTATCTATATCTATCTATCTATCTAAACATTTATAACCACAAAAAAGATACCAGTAGCCATTAGAAGCTAAAATGATTTTAGAAAGATAGATATACATATGGATAGATATAGATAACATAGTGTGAGAGTGAGCACATGATGCTGTCACAGTAAGTTATGACATTCAAACTTCATAGAATCTGAGAACTGTAGAAATATAGAATGCAGATGCTGCACTGAGTTATTTTATTCTTGCAGAGAATAATTGAAAGAATCACACAAGAGGATATTTTATGCAAAGTAGATGAAAAAAGAGAAGGAACACAGAGCCAGGAGAATGTAGCAAAAACAGGTTAATTATGCACAAAAGTGAGTGTAATGGGTAAAAAATGTGACATTATACACTGTCTCTAGATGCAGAGCAGAGGACAGAGCCATGTCCAGAGTGCCCGTCTTATTTGTTTTTTCTTGGAACACTGAAAACTCTCTCAATTTTATGGGGCATTAGATTATTCCAACTAATACTCTATTCATACTTTCTGCCTGTCCTTGATCATCCTCTTACAATAAGCATGCATGATACTTATTTGAAAACTGGTAAAAGAGAAACTACATCAGTGAGCTCTTTTACTTAATTTTTAAAAAATTTCCCTGTATATTTCCATGGATTTATGTACCTAAAGGGCATTTTTTAATATTTTAGAATGAAGAACACTCAGTGATCAAAGCTAAAATACAAATTGGGAGAAAATACTTGCAAAGTAGATATGTAGCAAAAAAGTGATATGACAGAATGAAAGTGGAGTTATATTTGTGAAAAAAAGACATACCAAAAGAGTATGTTACAGAAAAAAAAATTATAAATCCACTTAATAAAAGAAGAAATATTCAACCATCACATAAATTTTCAAAAAAAGAGTATAAATCACTACAACTGAGATAAGTTAACACTAAAGCAAATTCACTATTGCATAACAATCAGGAAGAAAAACATGAAAAAGAAGGGGAAAAAAAGATTGAAATTACAAACATGCTAATTTATTAGAATTGCCAAATCCTTTTCTTTGCCATGCAAAAATTTAGAGCCTTGTGGAAAAATTGATTTGGTACTGCCTAAATAGGTAAACATTAATGAGTCATCAGTTCTATTCCTGGGCAACAAAATATTCTGAATGTTTAAACAGGTAATTGCCACTGCAGTTTTCATCATGAAAATAGACTGCATCTGCCATGACCTTCTACATTCCAGATTCCCTAAGTCAAGGCCCTGGTTACCAAGATTCCCATAAGCCTATGCCCAGTACCACTACAATGTCAGAGTAAATCATAAGGAATGTGGCATAGTTGAGAATCAAGGATCTGAACCTAGACACTATGGAAGTAAATGCAAACTAGAGAGAGTAGAAAAAAAAGTGGTAAGTGAGTAAAAGAATGGATCTTAGGAGGAAGAAGAAACTGTAAACTGTGTATTAGATGAGAAAAACATTCATCCCAAGTGAGAGAAAACAAGACATATTGTGGCAGCATAATATTTACCCAAGTGGCCTCATATATAGAAATTCCTAAAAACTAGAACTTAAAGGTGTAACAGTGTAATCAAACAAGTATGCAACACATCTGGCTTCCTGCCTCTACAAGAGATGTCACACTCTTTTTCTTTAAGACTACTAATTTCTTTCTCTCCAGGCACTGCTCATCCAACTTAAATCTGTTGTTGCTCCACTTCTGGACCTGTTCCATTTAAGCTCCCTCAGATTGTCTCCTGTAACTCATACCTATTTTTTTTTCTTTTTATTTAAACAATCCCACCAAATCCTTATACTCTTATAATGTCTCATACCTGAACTCTTAATGTGCCATCCCTGACATTTTGAGCTACCCCTCTTTTATCTGACTGCTGAATCACCCTCCAATTAGTTCCACCAACAAAACTTTAAGCATATTTAGTGTAAGATTGTGTTTCCTACACAATGCATTACATATTTTACTCATCTTTTATATAATTAAATAAATAAATGGTCCCACTCCTGTACATATTAATTATTTTAAAGAATAATACATTAAAAAAACAAGTTGGAATGGAAAAGTTGAAGTTACCACTAGGGTGATTGGAGGGTATATTGAAAGCAATAGGACATGAAGCTCTTCTCTGTAGCATCATTAATGTTCTATTTCTTAATAAAAATAGTAGTTAAATAGTAGGTTTCACTTTTAATAATTCATTGATCTGTAGAGTTTTGGTGCAGTTCAAGTACTTGCATCATTAAATAAGATCAAATTATTTTACAAAAGGTGGTGGGGAAGAGACTAAAAAAGAGCACTAGAAAATACTTTGGTGTAATGAATGAATTAATTCATTATTGAGCTGAAATGTGGTAAAGTGCTTGCCTCACATGCATAAGTCCCTGGGTTCTATTACCAGGACCAAAGAAAAAAAATTTGCAAACTTTTTGAAAATTTGTTAATTTGTAAATGTTTTTGGAAATTAGACACATTTTGAAAAATATGTCTAAGTTATGGTTAAAAAGTAATTACACTATTAAATTATGAATTAAAAATAAAACTAAGAATTCATTAGCTATATATTGGTTTCAATATTTTGAGAAAAAATATTTTTATAGGTAGAGAGTAAAGAAAAAATACTAACAAAGAAGTAATATTTAAACATATTAACAGTGAATATAGCATAGAAATTAGCAGTAATTTCAAACATTGCATTGAGAATACAACTAAAATTAAAAGAATTCTGGTAAATTTCAAAATAAAAATTATATGTATTAGTAAAATTTTAAAGTATTGTTTATGTATTATATACTTTTTAAATGTATGGTGTGTACAATGATGCCTCATTTAATGATGTGGATGCATTCTGGAAAACGCACCATAAGGTGATTCTGTTATTTTGCTCTTGATGCAGGGTACTTACATAATTCTAGATTATATACACCACTATATACCTAGGTTGTTATTTAGCCATTAGAGTACATAAAACATTGTGTCACACATGACTGTAGGATTTAAAATGAGCTACATGTTTAACTCATTATTCTGTATAATTACATAAATAAATCATAAATATACATCTCATAATGAGGTGAAAAATTAGCCCTGTGGAACTAGAGATATAATATTGAAAAAGACTCTGGCAATTTACAGAATGATAAAACACAAAAATTAAACTAAAATAAAGCGGAAAAAATGACAACGTTTCCAAAGAAAGTTGAATTAAAAATGGAGTATCTGAATAAAAAAATGCCATTGTATCATTTCTTGGTATGACTTAATAAAGCATTCACTGGTAAAAATAATAATTTAATATAAAATATGCAAACTTTTATAAAAAACAAATTTATACATTATATCTAGTGGTGGTGACTATAAAACGAGCTATTTAAAAGGAAAATAAAGAAAAATTTCAAAATCAAGATTAGCTTAAGCATCTTAGTGAGATGCTTACTCAAAATAAACTTGACATAGGACTGTCAATGTGCCTGAGTAGTATGGTACACCTTTCTTTAATTATCTAAAATAATAAAATAATAATGATATTAACAGACAGAAGTATGGTTGTTTGTTTCCAAAGTTAAATGTTACCTTTATAGCAAAACAGATTGTCACATTCATAGAACTAAGAATACAGAAAAAATGATACTTATCTATGTTCATGCAGGGGCATCCATGGGCTTAAAACCCTGAGATCAGAACAGAGAAGTTAAATCACAAATAATTTGGTTTATGCATTTATGGGTGTTCAGCACACAAAGAGCTCCAGTCTCCAGCTTGCCCGTCTAAAAATTTCATGACAGCCAACTTTTCCCAGCAGGAAATTTTTTCTTCACTGACTGATGTAATCTCTTAACATCTTCCATTCAATAGAAGAAAAAGTCCAGAGTTCTGAATTTGAGGTTCTGCTTCTTAGACATATAGAAAGCACAGGAGAAAAAAGAAACTCAGTCACCTATATACCAGCAACACTTTTATGCAAAGAAAAAAAAAATACATCTGGATTTGGGATTCTCTCTTGATGATCATATCAATCAGTACCACAAAATCTGAGGAGATCCCATGCATCCAGAATAAAGCTGTCCACATATGCTCCAATCCATGGCTGAAGATACCATGATTGGATAGGACAGAATGTTCAGAATTTCAGCTGCTGATGTTTTTTCCCACTGAATTGGCCAGAGGAGACTAAGAATGAACTTCTCTATAAGATGATTCATTTTTACATGGAGTCTGCTGGGCAGTTCCCATCTACCAAAACCACTTCCAGCCATAGTAATTGCTGTTTGAAATGTCTTTCAAAAAGAGTCTCCCTTTCCAGTGTACAGATACAGTCTAAAAACCGTGCACAGTCATTATTGCCTGGCTTTCAGGGTGACTTGCATTCTCTCTATAGATTATTTTTATTATCTGGGTAGAAGCAGAATCTGGTTTTCCTGAGCATTGAGAAGGAAGCCTAGAAATGAATCTGAAAGAATGGCAAGCTCCAGAAATTAAAAACTCAAGTAGATAATGTAAGTCATACCTTTTGTACTTATCATATGTTGGACTGAACAATTATCACCCAAGAGCAACTGAATATAAACTGCTGCCCTTTTAGTCTGAATGCACTGAGCCTACTATTCAAATGACAGGAGATGGCACCACCTCCAGGAATGAATGAGGTCAGAAGGAGTCAAGATAGGCAGGTTCTTGGGTACATTTACTTCACTTTTCTTTTAAGGTGATTAGAATTGAGTACAGATAACAGCTTTTTTAAAAGGCAAGTTTTTCCAAAAGTGATGGAGTCTAGCCATGCAGTAGTATATTTAAATTGAGCCTTTTATATAGGATAATATAAATGTATGAATTATATGCATACTTATTGTTAATTATTGGAAACCATATAATGGACAGTAACTTTTTTTGTATTTAACTTTTCTGATCTATTTTCTAAAAAGGCAGTTAGAGCTCTCAACTGGGAAGTAACCCCCTAATGTCCAATACAAATAGTGTTAGGCACAGGTGTAGTTTTTAACTATTTTAATATATACAATTAAAAAAGACATAGTTGAAATTTATTTTAATCACAAAACTGAATATATCAAGAGTAGTATTATTATGCGACAAATATATAATTACTAATAAAGAAGATATATGTATTTAGAACTAAATTCTCACAACTCCCTCTATTTTAAGGCTCTAGAACATCTTAATTCATAGTGGTTACATTCAGTTTTGAGAATATGGCTACTCTGACCTTGGCGAATCAAAAAGCCTGGATCCCTTCATTCTATGCAAGAGGTGAGAGAATACACTTTTTAATCAATGCTTTTCCACAAAACCAAACAGCAAAAGTGGCACTACCCTCAGAAAGAGAAGAAAGACAAAACAGACAGGGTCCAAAAGATAATGATGTTATTTCAATTTGATGCTGAACACAAACTTATTTCCATTTCAGATGTCAGACAGCATAAAAGAGAAGACAGAGTTCCAGGAGTTGGATGTCTCATTTTGGTATATCTTTTCACAGCCTTGACTCTAAAACTTAAATATATTAAAGAAAAACATCTTATTTTGCAACTTAGCCTTTTACCTAATGCCTAGGATCTGATAATATTTCCTCATTTGCTATGAGGTACTGTGAGAATTTTCATCAATGTGATGTATACATGTCTGCATAAGCTAATAGCACCTCAATAATGGTCCGGACTTAAATTAGGGAAAAAGAAAAACAGTGCCAATAAGGCAACTGCTGTTTTCCACAGAATTCTCTCAAAGTATGAGAGAATCCTGGTTTCCAATTATAACTGATAGATGAGTCAGCCTAGAGATTATTAGATGATGATTGGTCTTCAATTAATTCATGCTGGCCTTATCTGTTTTTTCATGGTAGAAACAGTTAGCTGATGACTGCTTAACTTCAGAGGGTAAGCTATCATCCTCACCAGAAGCACCTTAATTCTCTGCTTTGATAATTCCTCCTCTAATGTGGGCTTGTTATTTTGTACACAACAGGATTTGAAAAGCAAAATCAAAAGAAATAAAGGCCTTTTGATTATAGGTACCATACTATTCACTTTCATCTTTACTGGTTCCTATGAGCCAAAATAAATTAAAAAAAAAAAAAAATGTCAGGCACAGTGGTGCATGACCAGAATCCAAGTGGCTTAGGAGACTGAGGCAGGAGGATTGTTAAAAAAAAGTTTAAACTGAGCCTCAGAAATGACAGGAACTAAGAAACTCAGTAAGACCCTGTCTAAAATAAAATACAAAATAGGGCTGCGGATGTGGCTCCGTAGCCAAGTGCTGCTGAGGTCAATCCCTAGTACTCCATACCCCCACCAAAAAAAAAAAAAAAAAGAAAAAGAAAGAAAAAAAAAGGAAAGAAGGAAGGAAGGAAGGAAGGAAGGAAGGAAGGAATGAGAAAAGAAAGCAGTAAAGAAAGAAAAAAAAATAAGGAAGGAGATAGGGAGGAAAGAAAAGAAAAGAAAAGAAAGAAATATTAGATCTTGGACTTGAAAACAGATTCTGCATTTTAACAGGTCAAGATAAAAAACACAATACCTAGTTTATAAGTACAGAAAAGAAGAAATAATTGCTTATATCATGCACTCTATAGCATACTACCCTATTTTATACATGAAGCTTATATAATGATTTGAAGAAATTAAATGTGTTCAAATATCCACAGCTATTAAGCAGACTAGGTAGAATTCAGAATCAATTATGCATGTGACTCTAAATACCCCAAAATTCCACTAGACCACATACCACATACAAATTCTTTTACTCTTTGAGGTTTTGAATAGACACACCAGAAAAACAGGATCTTTGTTCATATTATGTATATCACTGATGGAAATAATATACTCAAGAGTGTTCTTTTGAAGCTTCTAGAAAGGACTTGGAATAATTTTGAGTAATGGCTGAAGTCTCAATTTAGAAAATCAATAATCAACAATACATTTTCATGAAAATACTACAATGCATTCCACAGGAGTGGTGATAAAATATTCTTTAAAAATTCTAGAAAGAATACTTCATCTGTTTCCCAAAAGTGCTAAAAATGAAAATTTCAAAACCCATAAAAGAGAATGTAGCAGAACTAGCGCTTTTAAATAAGATACCAAAAAATGCACTAGAACTCTCTGATGAGATTACTATCTGGGTCTTTCTATATAAGAACATGAAGCTACATGGAACTTGTGTCGATACAAAATAATTTTTAAATGACATAAATTAGAAGTAAATTCCATGATTATGATATATATGCATTGATAGGATAACACCTTAAATTTAATTGCAAGAATTATTCTAAATATTTAATGGAGAGAAATCCAAATATTAGTTTTAGTTAAAAAATATGAATACAAATTAATGAAACACAAATAATAATTTAAATAAAAATCAATTCTACAACACACCTGATGTAAGTGAAGCCACCCCTGTCACAAGAGTAGATCCTGGTATAGAGATAAAAATTCAGTGTCAGCTATCAACTAAAGAGGCCACATTTATCCTAAAGTTTTTTGATTACTAACACTTCTGTTAATAAGTGAGAATAATTTCCAATAATACGGGTAAAAAATATTGCGTCACTGTGAAATACTTAAACTAACCAAGAATGGTAGCACAAACCTAAAATTAAAGTGGCTCAAGAGGCTGAGATAGAAAAAAAGTAAGTTCAGAGATAGTATCAGGAACCTAGTGAGGCTCTAAACAACTTTGAGAAATTCTGTCTCTAAATAAAAATAAAAAGGTATAGGAATGTGGATCAGTGGTGCAGTGCCCCTGGGTTCAACCCCAGGTACAAAAAAAAAAAATTTTTTTTTGAAATATTGTGCTTCAATTTTTCTCACTACTTGTTCTTGTTTATGTCTCATAAAATTAAGTAAAAATTATCTACTGTTACATAGTATATCTTATTGACATTGATATATCCTATCACCTTAGGCATCATAATTATTTGAATATTCAGGTAGTACCTATATGAACAAGATCAGACAATACAACAATGAAAAAAAACTGAAAGCCTATAAGTAAACTTCACACTTCCAGTCAATTTAATTTTGAAAATTTTGTTAGAAATATTAAATGGAGAATAAGTAGTCTATGCCTTAAGCAAGATTGATATAAATGCATATTTATGTTTCAAGTTATGTTATTGGATTTTAGATAACATTATGTACAATATTTAATATGAAATGTATCTTACACCAGAATATGAGTTAAAACTATAAAACTTAAGAAAAAAACTATTACATATTTCTAAATCAGATTTAACTGTGAAGTCTTAGTTATGCTTCCAAAGTAAAAATAAGAAATAATAAATTGGACTTGAAACAACTTCTGTACAAAAAATCACCTCAACATGAAAGTGAAGACATAATTATGAAGTTTTCCTTTTTGTTTTCAAAGAAGTATTTGTTCCAGTTTCTCACATTGGCTAGAGGGCAGTCAATACTCCTTATTAAGAAACTGATTGAGCCCACAGCCTATATATATACATACATACATACATATATAATTTTTAGGATCTCACACTCCAGTGCCAAAATTCACCCTTCATAATTACCCCACAATAAGAGACTCAACCATTTAAAGATGTTATACATCCCAGAGACCCTCAAAATTTTCAAGCTGTTAAGTCAATGATAAGTCCTAAGATCTAGATGACTTCATAGCACTTGACATGTACAAATTTCTGACACAGTTCTAATTTGTTTTTGTGAGACTGTTGAATAAACCACTATGTGTTTATTTTCTGCAGCATTCTTTTGTTCCTTTTGCCTATCCAAATGCAACTATTTTACATCTTGTAAAAAAATAATTAACATTTGCAAAAAAAAAAACCCTAAAAAAGATCAATATGGAAAAGAAAAATAGGTCATTATGCAGAAAATTGAAAATCTCATTCCTCTTTGATATAAAAGTAAAATTAACTTGGTGATTTTTTGGTACAATAAAGAATTACTAGATGAACAAGTATTTACCTCTGAAATATACCAAAAGTAATTAGAAATCTGTCATTCATATAGGAATATTTATTGTTGGACTATTCATAAGAACCAAAATGTAAAATCAATGCAAGGTAAATAGATAAATGGAAACATGTAAATTCTTACAGTAGAATATTACTCAGGAATATTATCTTTCTGTTGCTAGGAATTGAACTCTGGGCATCACACAGGCTAGAAAAGCACTCTACCTCTAAACTGTTATCCCAGCAATATTGAACAAGTATGTTTCATGAGAGGACTAAATGTTACAGTAAATGTGTACATGGAAACCTTAAGCTAATTGAAAATAAGCAGAAAAACTTGTAGAGAATCAGATGTAACTGCGTTACTATTACTGTCCTTGATGGAGTCTGCCTGCAAATGGGATATTCTGTCAAGGTATAGATAGGTAACAGCGGACATGCTTGAAAACCAGGTGTCTGCTGTCCTTGGGAGGGCCTGCTTGCAAACCAGAGGCTCCTTCAAGGTTTAGATAAGGTAACGGCGGACATGCTTGAAAAAGTGGTGTCTGCTGTCCTTGGGAGGACTTGCCTGCAAACGGGATGTTCTGCCAAGTGGGCTAGGAGGGTGCTGAGAAAAATTTTATTTTCTATTACTAACAAAGAGCAGAGCTCAACATACTCCGAGATGAGAATATATTAGCCATGAGAAGCGGGTGACTTCTGATTAGAAAGTAAAACTTCTGGATGCTATGTTTAATTAGCTGAAAGACCTGATTTATTGATGTTGGAAGGCTGCCTTCTTTGTTCACAATACTATAAAAAGATTGCTTGTACACAATAAAGGACTTTTTTTCTCCTGCTGCTTTGCTTGCTCTGCTTCTTCTTCTTTCTTTTCCCATGCTGACCTGCAAGTGAATTACTGCAACAAAACTGTAATGTGTTTAACAATTAATATTATTTGTAATTTTCTGAGCAAGTAAATTCAAGAAGCAAAAACACATATTAGTCATTGCCAAGAGCTTTCTGAAAAAGAAAAAAAAAAGAAAAGAAAAAACTGCTAGTGGGCACTAATTTCTTTTCATCTAAAATAGTTCTTGAAACTAAATTTTGGAATGGTATACATGTGACTATGCTAAATGATAAAGAATTACACCCTGAAAATATTTATAAAGTTAATTTTATGTTCACATGTTCTTTGCAGAAATTAAAAGATAAATAATTTATGGAATGCATAAAGCAGTCAAAATTCTAGCCAGTAAAATAGAAAAATAAAAAATGTAACTAATTATTGTTCAAAAAGACACTGAGTTTTCATTATGAGATCCACTTACATTTATGTGAATATACTGTAGCTTTTTTAATTTTCATTTTTACTTTATAATTTTTAATAAGTATATAAGAAAATATGTCTATACATCAACCACTATTGTAAAGTTGTCTAGTTTTTAATATTCTTATGTTAATAAATATTTATTTGTGTGTGTGTGCGTGTGTGTGCGCATGCACTGTTGGAGATCAAACCCAAGATCTTGCACAAGCATGGCAGGTGTTTCACTGTTTTGCCACAACCCATATACAAATGTATGTTTTTAATCATGGTTCGTGTTCTCTCTCTCTCTCTCTCTCTCTCTCTCTCTCTCTCTCTCTCTCTCAAAAACCCATGTACAAACATACATTTTTAATCTTGGTTGCACCCCCCCCTCTCTCCTTTCTTCTCTCTCTTTCTGTCTCTCTCTCTCTCAGCCCCTTATTTTCTATCTTTCTCTCACTCTCTCTGTTTTGCATTTTTAGACACAGAGGGCACCTTGGGGTCATATTCCAATGAATTATATCCCTAATCCTTTTGATTACTTTTTACAGTGGCAGACAGTTTTTCTAAGTGTATTAGGCTGGCCTCCAATTTATAATCCTCCTGCCTCAGCCCTCAGTCATGGGATTAAAGGTATGTCTTGCAATATCTGTCTATTTATCTCTTTTTGAAAGGATATCTAATGCCAATTTTTAACTTTGTATTATATATATTTCCTTTTGCTAAAAATTAACATTTATTATGTTCTAATGAACATTCTGCTAATAATCTATTGATTGATGTTGCTGTTTTATGAGTGAATAAATATTTTACATTAGTAACTACTATCTTCTAATACTTCACACAAATGCTTTCTTGTATTGCCTATTTATTTTATATAGAATATAAACTTGATCTCCCTGCTGATTAGTGTTCTCAGTCTCACACACTCCTCAGTTCTCTGGGTTCCTCAGCCTCCTCAATCTCGCTTTTGCTCTAGTTAAGTGTCAGCAATCTTCTTATCTATGCTTGTGCATATGTTCTGGGTGTTATTCTAACATAGCAAGGCACAGGTCTGTGTTAAAACAAACAAAAATCATCTATATCTCATGGCCATGTTTTCAGACAGAAGGAACTATGCATAGGGACAGTCAGATTTATGAAAAAGGAGTCACAAGCATTTACTAAAAGACAAAATTAAAATTGAGAAATAAGTACCTGAGGATAAAGTTCCCTGATGTTATTTACACATATATGAGTAATACACAATTTATCATACATCTGTAAAACTGGCAATTTTGGAAGCTGAGGCCAGAGGATTACAAATATAAAGCCAGCTAAGCAATGTCATTCTATTTCCAATTGTGCTCTCTTAAAATCTAATAACTGTAGGGGGGCACTGGAACACTACTGTAATTAAAGAAATGTTGAAGATTGAGTCAGGAGGATTGCAAGTTGGAGTCCAACTTCAACAACTTAGGGATGTCCTATGCAACATAGAGAGACCATGTCTTAAAATTGAAAATACTCAGGCTGTGACTCATTGGTAAAGGGTCAATGGGGTCAATCACCAAAACCCCTAAAATAACTAATACCTGAAATTTATTACAAATGAATTAATTATCTAATAGTTCTTTAAATTACAAAATCAGCACTTATTTCTTAGGTGAAAAAAATCTGCACTAAACGTTGTTTAGCCTCAATTTTAATTTCTACTTGAAGAAGATAAATTAAATTTGCAAATGAAAGGTACATGATATATATTGTAAATAACTGAAGAATTGTAATCCCCTGAGACTAGGATATATACATTACTTTTAGTTCATTATCCAGATTCATGAAGCCTAATTATTATAATAGTATGGGTTTAATAACCAGTGTTATTTATATATATATATATATATATATATATATATATATATACATGCTTTGTGGATGGACTTTTATTTATTTATTTATGGATATGTGATGCTGAGAATTGAACCCAGTACCTCACTTGCTCAGCAAGCACCAGGCATGATGGTGTACATCTATAATTTTAGTAAGTTGTGATGGTGAGGCCAACCAATAAGTACAAGACTCCTTGTTATAATGGTGAATTTCTGTAATAACTGTAGCTCAGAAGGCAAAAGCAGGTAACTATCAAGGTTAAAGGCAACCACCGAAATTTAACAACAAATAAAAGTTTTTGAACTAACTCGGTGGTTAAGTTTCTCTGGGTTTAATTCCTGATACTAATGGAAGTACAAAACAAATTGGACAACATAAGCAGACATGATTTTGCTCAATTATAGAGCACTGCTAGATTTAATCCCCATTACAAAGAAAAATAAAAATAAGAATAAAATAAAGAGCCACATATTTACTTACGCCAATTCCAGAATACGATTAAAAAAATAACCAATTAATTAATTAATTAATCAGTGCCTTAGTTACGTTGGTGGGCTTACAGAATTCAGAACAGAGCATTGCTCCTACATATTCACTAAGAGAAAAGCTAGATTAAATGAAATTGAATGATAGTTTCTCCTCAGCCCATATGAGGGCTGATTTCCACTGGTGAATACCTAATGTGGCACTAACTACATGCTAGACTAGAAGATACACATCCTGAAGCCTGTAGTTGCACTCTGAAAAAAAATTAGTAAAATTCAAGCAGAATTTTTATACAAAGCCAAATATATGTGTATATGTGTGTGTGTATGTGTGTGTGTTGAATAAAAATGTTAAACACTAAAGTCTAAAGACACTCTCTATTTTTTACATGTTTTTTTTAGAAACCCCAAAATGTGTCAAATAATATAAAGAAGAATACTTGGAATACTTTCCGCATAGTGTGAGTTTCTTTTTTTTTCAATTTTTGAGGTACTAGAGACATATTCTAAATATGCAGTTTTATACGTTGTTTTCAATATCCATTAAGAAAGTAGAAAATGTGTATTTTTATTGCCTTTTATACTTTTATTTGTAACTTTAGTTATCTATTTTCTTGAGCTACATTTCTGGACCAGAAATTATAAACAGTTTTGTTTTTTTTTTTCCTGTTCATTAGTTCTGCTGGGCTAAACGTTCATGCATATCATCATGCTTTCATGCTAAAGGTCTCTCAAAAGATCATGTTTTAAAAAATGTACACTGAGTAAATTATGAGCTGTTTCTAATGGATACCTTGTGGTAACATATTAATTACTAAAACAACTCACAATCAACTATGAAGTAGGCACACTACTATGTTCTTTATAGGCTTATCAGATGTGATGATAACCTGAATAAAGACAATTAAATGATTCTATTTTGAATGAATCTAAACTTTGTCATTGGCTTAGGCACACTACTATGTTCTTTATAGGCTTATCAGATGTGATGATAACCTGAATAAAGACAATTAAATGATTCTATTTTGAATGAATCTAAACTTTGTCATTGGCTTACTGATCATAAAATGACAAATTTGAGTACAAACACTAAAAAGTGTGTCTGAAACTAGCTACACTGGGGTCATTTAAGATTGAAGAAATATGAGGTTATTTATTTTTAGTTACAAGTTAGCTATAAAAATATTAAATGCTGTAAATAATATTAATTTTTTGTAGTTACAAGATAGCTACAAAAATATTAAATGATATATCATGTTAGTGCCAATAACATGACACTAACATGATATTATATTTAATTTAGTGAGTACAACAGGGAAATTAAAAAGAAACATTACTCCCCCCAAAAAATTACTACCACAATAATAGTTTAATATAATGAATGGAAATATATTTCTGTAAGTGCAATATAGTTGTATTTGCAAGTTTAAAATGACATCAAATTAAAATGTGCAAGATCTAGCTGGGTAACATGGCTTAAGCCTATAATCCCAGTAGCTCTGGAGACTGAGGATGGAGGAATTCAATTTCAAAGCTATGCTCAGCAACAAGGCACTAAGCAAATCTATGAGGCCCTGATACTGAATCAAATACAAAATAGGTCAGGGTATGAAGCTCAGTATTCCAGTAGCACCGAGTTTAATTTCTAGTTATCCCCACCACCAATCAGAGACTTTGATGGGAAACTTTGAAGAAACCAATATCAATGAGGTAGAAAATTAGAGAATGAGACCATAAAATTGAGCAAATTACATTTACTTGATGAAACAAATGATAGGAAACTAGCCAACAAATTGACCAAGTTTAAATTAAGTAGGTTAAAAAGCTGAAAATGTAACAGCCAATCTCCAAAATATAAAACAAGAATGATCAGAATATATATAACAATAGAAAACCTCGTTTTGTGAAAAATCAGTTTTTTTTAGTTCCAAATAATAAAATGTATCCCTACTAGACTCATGAGAAAATAATTGTTAAGACAGAAGTTATCAGAAATAACTAAAAGCAAAGAGAACATGTGAGTGTCTAACATGAAAAGAATAGTTTATTAAAAAACACCAATAAGTTACATCACAAAGTAACTGGTATTTCTCCCTCTCCCTCTCCCTCTCCCTCTCCCTCTCCCTCTCCTAGTGCTAGGGATTGAACCCAGGAATTGTGCATGCAAGGCAAGCACTCTACAAACTGAGCTATATATCCAGCCCTGGAAACTGGTACTGAAAAATGAATCACAAATACACTTACATACTATTCAGAAATTTAAAGCTGCTTCTTCTACCTGTTTCTAACACTCTTAAAAGACAGGGAAGTTTTAATCATGTTTTATAGCAACTTTGTTCAATGTTCTCTTAATTCCTACTTAATGCTGATCACATTATCATGATGGAAATTTGAATACATATATTTAATTTGAAGTAATTTATGATTTTTAGTATGGCTAAAAAAAGAAGTAAGTCACTTATTGAAATGAAATAACCAGAAATTATTTTTTATAATTATGAATTATTTAAATACAAGACTTTCACAGTGTGAGTGATGGTGAGTATATGAATTTTTATCAAAGTGATGAAATAGCCATACTTCCTATAAAAGTCTAAGAGAAAACTATTCCTTGCATTTTCTCAAATCTCGTAGATTCTAAGTGTTCTTTAGCTTGTGACCACAAATGCTTCTCTTCTGAGTTGGTGGAGTACTCAAAACACAAAAGATAGATAAGCCTTCTCACAGGGAAGATGATAGTAATGTAGCCAATTCCCACAGGGTCTGAGAACCATATTATATGATATGGAAGACCCTCCAATAGACTGACTATTCCAAACATTGCTTACAAAAATAGAGAAAACTCAGGTACAATTATGCCAGTATACATATACATATAAAAATATTGATGAAAACATAAAATTAACAAATATACTTTTTGAAAAAATTTTTAAGGTTCTTTAAATGCTCAAGAAAAAAAAAGGATTCATAACCCACTAATAATAATTTTGGGTAGCAGAGCAAGGCTACACATGTCTATGCTCCCAGTGGCTCAGAAAGATAAGAAAGGAGAATCTCAAGTTCAAAACAAGTCTCAGCAATTTGGCAAGTTTTTAACCAAATGAGTGAGATAGTGTCTCAAAAAAGGGAAACAGGTTGGTGTATAGCACAGTGACAAAATGCCCATGGGTTAAACTAGAGTGACTCAATAAATACAAATAATAATAATAAATCTAGGTAAAAAGTGACATACAATCCCGTAATAATATTTCTGGGCATACATCTAAATGAATTGAAAAACTTTTCTCAAGAAATAACTGCAATTCCATTTTCATTGTAGCTTTATTCACAGTATCTAATACAAAAAGAATATGAAATGCCAGCCAGGAATGGTGGGAAATGCCTGTAATCCCAGGGGCTTGGGATTTTTAGGCAGAGGATGAAGAGTTCACGCAGCCTCAGCAATGGTAAGGCACTAAGCAAATCTTTCCAAAGGAAAATGTAATAGGGCTGGGGATGAGGCTAAGTGGTGGAGTGCCTCTGAGTTTAATTCCTGGTATGCACCCCCAAAACAAACTTCCTTTTAAATGAAAGGAACATAAGAAGATTCCTTCCTGCTTCACAGCATTCAACTACTCCCTTTAGATGCTACACACTTATAGTTCAAACTGATCTCTAGAAGACAAGACTTTTAAATAGGCTAAGACATATTAGTATCTGTGGATACCTTATTTCAGACGTTTTTAAAACTAAGGACTGGGCAAATATGAGAGGTTGGAATGAGAACACAACACACAGTTAAGTTCTTCAAAGGGAAATCATAACTCAGACACTGTGATATCAGAAACCACAGTTGAAGATAAAATTAGATTCTTTGCTTCACTGATTTTTGGGTTATCAATTCAATCCAAACATATATTGAAAAAGTATTAAGGCTACTGGTTAATGACTATGTAAAACAGGTTATTAAAAATGTACCAGGTTAGGGCTGGGGTTTTGGCTCAGTAGCAGAGGGCTTGCCTAGCATGTGTGAGGCACTGTGTTCAATCCTCAGATCCACATATTAATAAGTAAACATGCAGTCTCACCAGGCACACCCACAGAGTCCTCCAGTATGGCCTAAAAAAAGTTAATTCCCCTCAACCTGATAAACAGAGTGAAATATCTGGCAGGATATACTTGCCTTATAAGAGCAAAAGGGAAGATCAGGGTGCAGACCACAGAACAGAAGATTCTGACCCCAGGGTAAATGATGTCATGGAGAAATCCCATGATATCTAATAAGAATTGCTAGTAAGAATTGAAAGAGAGGTCAAAAGCCCCCAAATTTAGTATAAATAATAGAGCTAATGAACAGGGATTTAGCCAGCTGAAACAAGGATGCACTCAAGGTGAAAAGCCTGATAAGGACCTGACATCCCATTACTTGTCATTGTTATTCTGATCCTCTGCATGATTTTCTAATCTCTCAGACTCTATCACTTCATCTGGACTTTGGTGAAAGCCACAACTTCTACATAGGTCCTCACCTCAAGCTGTTGTCACTCCAAGCCAGGAAAAGCCTGCCTTGGTTCTGGACCTGGACACCACCTGAGTGTGCATCTGCTGGATTAAAAGCCTAAGGCTTAAGAATTTTGATCTGACATTTAAACTTAGCACACAGAGGGAATATCTGTCAATAGCCTGTGATGATTAAGTGAGTTTTTCAGTGTTTAGAATTAATCTAGGTTTGTTAGCAGTAAATTAATCAACCTAATTTTTGCTTTGAATGAATTATGTCTACTGCAGGGACTAGCATTCAGGATTGTTATTTTCTTGAGTAAGAACCTATAGAGTATAAATGCATTGAGCAATTTGAGTGAATAAAGCATTGAAAGGGGCAAAAGAATTTGGACATTTTTTATTTCTCTCCTTCACTGTATATGTTGCAATTTTGACCCCTGGCAACTGGGGCACACTGACTATATTATTTTAGTTATGACAAATTTGAGTACAAACACTAAAAAGTGTGTCTGAAACTAGCTACATTGGGGTCATATAAGATTGAACAATTATGAGCTTATTCATTTTTAGTTACTAGATAGCTACAAAAATATAAAATGTTGTAAAAAAACTGTCAATAACATGACATTAACATGATATATTATATATTTAATTTAGTAAGTACAATAAAAAAATTATAGAGAAACATTACCCCCCCAAAAAAAAATTGCTACCACAATAATAGTTGCATAATAAATGGAAATATATTTCTGTAAGTGCAACATAGTTGTATTTGCGAGTTTAAAATGACACCAAATTAAAACATACAAGATCTAGCTGCGTTAGGTGGCTTAAGCCTAGAATCCCAGTAGCTCTGGAGACTGAGGATGGAGGAATTCAATTTCAAAGCTATCCTTAGCAACAAGGCACTAAGCAAATCTGTGAGGCCCTGACACTGAATCAAATACAAAAAAAGTCTGGGTATGAGGCTCAGTACTCCAGTAGCACTGAGTTTAGTTTCTAGTTATCCCCACCACCAATCAGAAAATTTGATGGGAAACTTTGAAGAAACCAATATCAATGAGGTATAAAAGTAGAGAATAGGACCATAAAATTGATCAAACTACATTCACTTGATTAAACATATTATAAGAAACTAGCCAAAAAATTGACCAAGTTTAAATTGAGTAGGTAAAAAAGCTGAAAATAAAACAGCCAATCTCCAAAATATAAAACTAGAATAATCAGAATATATTTAACAGTAGAAAACCTCCTTTTGTGAAAATCAGTTTTTTTAGTTCCAAATAATAAAATGTATTCCTATTAGGTTCATAAGAAAATAATAGTTAAGGCAGAAGTTATCAGAAGTAACTAAAAGCAAAGAGAACATGTGAGTATCTAACACTATGAGAATAGTTTAGCAAAGAACACCAATAAGTTACATCACAAAGAAAATGCTATTTCTTTCTCTTTTTTGTGTGTGTGTGTGTGTATGTGTGTGTGCTAGGGGTTGAACCCAGGGCCTTGCACATGCAAGGCAAGCACTCTACCAACTGAGCTATATCCCCAGCCCTGGAAACTAGTACTGAAAAATAAATCACAAATAAACTTACATACTATTCAGAAATTTAAAGCTGCTTCATCAACCTGTTTCTGACACTTAAAAAAGGCAGGGAAGTTTCAATCATGTTTTATAGCATCTATGTTCAATGTTCTCTTAATTCCTACTTAATTTGGATCACATTATCATGATGAAAATTTGAATGTATAGATTTAATTTTCAGTAATTTCTGATTTTTAATATGGATAAAAAAATTAAGTCACTTATTGGAAAGAAATAAGCAGAAATTATTTCTTACAATTATGGATTATTTATATACAAGACTTTCACAGTGTGAATGACGTTGAGTATATAAATTTTTATCAAAGTGATGAAATAGCCATATTTCCTATAAAAGTCAAAGAGAAAATTATTCCTTGCATTTTCTCAAATCTCGTAGCTTCTAGTGTTCTTTAGCTTGTGACCACAAATACTTCTCTTCTGAGTTGGTGGAGTACTCAAAACACAAAAGATAGATAAGCCTTCTCATAGGGAAGATGATAGTAGCGTAGCAGGTAAATACCCTCAATTCCCACAGGGTCTGAAAACCATATTATATGATATGGAAGACCCTCCAATAGACTGACTATTCCAAACATTGTTTGCAAAGATAAAAAAAAAGTCAGTTCATTGAACAAAATGAGTGAAGTGGGTTTGTGCCTCTGCAGATGAGAATAGTTGTAAAAGAGCAACAAAAGTAAGTTCAGGACTGGGCATTACAAGACATAGCTGAGGGCTGGGGATGTGGCTCAAGTGGCAGCATGCTTGCCTGGTATGCGTGTGGCCCGGGTTCGATACTTAGCACCACATACAAACAAAGATGTTGTGTCTGCTGAAAACTAAAAAATAATTAAGATTCTCTTTCTCTTTTTGAGACTCTCAAAAAAAAAAAAGACATAGCTGACAAAATCCTGAAAACAAATCAAAACAAAAAAAAACAACAAAAACTCAGAAAGCACTTTACCCAGCTAAGCTTATTTGAGAGAATCAAATTCAGATGAACAGCAGAGGAAAGAGGCATACCCAAAGGCATATAACAGTATCTATTTTTATTAAATTTTATTATTATTCCCCACAATTATAGAGTTCTGTATCACCTCAATTACTACTTTCTTCATCTTTTAGGTGTTATCATTACCTTGTACATACAACTCAGGTACACTGAATTTACCCCTGCATTTATGAGCTTATTATTTACCTTTTTCTCTGTTTAACTGTATATGTATGTTTATATTTTTATCCCACATTTCCAGGATTCTGCCATTAAAATTTCTTTGATACCACCTCCATTAAATGCATTTTTGTCATTTCAGTTCAGTACATCTAAATGTTCTATTCCATGTAGTTGGGAAAGATGGGGCTATTGCAAGGTCTTTCTTATTTTACTAATTATCAACTAGAGTTAAAGATCAACCTTGGTGCCTCCAGAGGATTTAATTCTCATTCACCTTTCTTATACATAGTGTTTTACTTTTTATGCAAGCAACAGTAACTGTATTTAAAAGGTGAGTAAAAGATTCTGATATGGACATGGTGCTTTAGAGGTCCCCAAATCCCTAGGGTGGTGATTCTGACACCACCTTACCACTGAAGCATCTTGATTGCATTCCACATTGGACACTGGTACTATGCTTCCACTGAAAGTGATTCATTAGTTATGAATATTGTTCTTTTTCTGCTCTCAATACTCTTGAAATGTGGGGATTTGTGATGGTTTAGAATCATATTTTTCAACACACTTATCATAGACCCATTTGATAACAAGAGACACACATATCTAAGAAGAAGAAAGAAGAGAAAGAAGAACATTTATCAATCCTAAAGAGGTAACAGAATAAACTCTGGGAATAAAATAGTAGTCATCTTATAAATTTGTTTCAAAAAATATTTTAGATGCTAATATATTACTGCATTAGAAAAGAGTGATGTAAATGCAATTTCAATTATTAGAGTTGTGATTGATTTTTTAAAGAGAATATCAAAATCTCTATGCAGTGGTGCATGCCTGTAATTCTGGAGTCTTCTGAGGCTGTGGGTGAAAGATCACTAGTTCAAAGGCAGCCATCCTCAGCAACTTAGTGAGGCTCTAAGAAACTCCCCAAAACCCTTTTTCTATATAAAATATTTTATAAAGGGCTGAGGATGTTTCTTAGCAGGAAAGCATTCCTGGGTTCAGTCTGTAATATGAAAGAGAGAGAGAGGGCTGGGGATGTGGCTCAAGCGGTAGCGCGCTCGCCTAGCATGCGTGCGGCCCGGGTTCGATCCTCAGCAGCACCACATACCAACAAAGATGTTGTGTCCGCCGAGAAATAAGAAAAAATAAATAAATGTTAAAATTCTCTCTCTCTCTGTCCCCCCCTCACTCTCTCTTAAAAAAAAAAAGAAAGAGAGAGAGAGAGAGAGAGAGAGAGAGAGAGAGAGACAAAGAGAGAGAGACAGAGACATGGAGGGAGGGAGGGGGGATAATCAGTGAAACTTTCAGGGTAAAGGATTTAAACGATTTAAAAACAATAGTGGGATTGTTGATGTAAACTCACCTGCATTTATTAAATGCTGAATTCAGAAATTAGTATGTTCTCAAATATATATAAGTGAGACAGGAGTCCTATATTAGGTGTAAATAGGAACAAAGAGGAGATTTGACACAGCTTTTAATTGACCCAGATGCCCACTTTAGTTTGTGATTGGAATTATGCTCATGAGATAGATCCTTAAGCTGTTTAAAATAATGTGTTTTTATCAAGTATTTATAAAAATGATTAAGATTTAATATAAATCAGGCTTGGCAAGGGGGAAATTGTTCAAATAATAAGTATATACATAAACACATAAACCAATGTTAGATAAGTTAACATTCAGGATATTTATGCCATTATATAATCACTAGGAATGTAAAAACAGTGACAAGAAAAAGTGAGTAAATAAAGAAACAAATAAATAATTGAATAAATGAATGAATAACTAAAAAGTACAAAGATGTAATGTGACTGAAATTGTAAAAGAGATCTTGTAACCTTAAAAAAGTGTAAAGGTACTTCGATATGGTATTCTACTACTTACTGAGGCATACCTTATGAACTGTCAATTCCACTTCTGGATGGGAAGAGTTAAAAGCAGAACCCACTCACCTGGCTCTCTCACTTGGGAATAGTGCAAGTTACCTTTTTCTTTCTCCCCAAATTTTATTTCTGCTTCCAAGAACACTACCTCTGTAACCTCATAATGCCATTGTAGACTTGTTGCATCTGAACCCTTCTGCTGCTCAAGTTTTTTTTTTTTTAATTGATCTTTTTCTTCCTACCCTCATATATTCCACAATTTTTAATGTGTTTATTTTCAGTTGTAGTTGGACACAATATCTTTATTTTATTTATTTATTTTTATGTGGTGCTGATGATCAAACACAGGGCCTCTTATGTGCTAGGTCAAAAATCTAGAGCTGAGACAAAAACTCAGCCCCTCCACCAATACTTAAAAAAAATAATGTCACCTACATACTTAGCATCCACCAGTCTTTCATTCTGCTCCATCTATTTCCTGCTTTGTGCATGAATAATTTTGAAATTTTTTCCATTCAGACATCAATAGTCCAGAGTGCTCAGAATTGGGGATAAATTTTACAGAATATTAGAGGTCAATTACAAAACATTAAAACTTTATATAGTGGAATGCACCTAAAGCTGAGGATAAAAAGAAAATCTACAGACTTCACTAGTTAAAATAAAACATCTAAAATTCATGAAAATGAATAATTTTGAAAAGACAATTTCATAAAAATGAGAGTAAAGGGCAGAAGATACTAAGCAAAAGCAAAATTTTCACACCACATAAAATGTACATCTGTATAGAGTGACATGTGTGGGTGCTTCCAAAAGACAAATTAAATTGAAAGAGATATGATTAATTTGAGATGTAGCAATAAAATATTAATTGTATATAAAAGTAATATATATGTACCTGTACCAAATAAACCTCATTTAATAATAGGTATACATTGCAAGAAATTTATCTTATTTATTTTTTATATGTCATAGAGAATACTGACATCTAGAATTTTGTATTGCCAAATGTTCAGGCTACATATTATATTTACTTGAACTACATCACTGAACAAGATGGATTTTACCACACATTGTTGTACAATATGAACTTATAGAAATGATTAAATACCTTATAATAAAATGAATAAATAGATGTGTGTAAGTAACACAGAACCTTTATTAAGAAAAAGAAAATGAAACAAAACAAAACAAACAACAAGAAACTTGAAATTTAGAGAAAGTTTGCAGTGCATTGCAGAAATAGAAATATGACTTTCTTTCCAAAAAAATTATTGGAACAAGGAATTATTTTTGGAGTAAACTATTATATGCTTTATTAATACCAGAAGAAACTCATTTTCAGAAGTATTATATTCTTCAATATAAAAATAAAATATATTTGTGGATGGTATTACACAAAAAATCTTAATGACTTGGGAGGTAGAAGCTGAAGAACCAAAAGTTCAAAGAAAGCCTCGTAAACACAGGAGGGCCATGACCACCATGAGAAGTTTCTGTCTCAAAATAAAATATTGAATGGCCTCGGTATGTGGCTGTGGCTTAAGGGTATACCACCCCTAGATTCAATAATCCATATATATCTGTCAAAAGTTACTATAACAAGGAATTTATGCTAGGTGTGGTGGCATATGCCTGCAATTCCAAAACTCTGAAGACTGAGGCAGGAGGACTGTGAGTTAAATTTCAGCCACAACAAAAAGAGTCACTAAAAAGCTCAGTGAGACTCTGTCACTATATAATATTTAAAATAATCCTAGGAATATGATTCATTTGTCAGTTGCCCCTGCATTCAATCCCCAGCATGAATAAAAGGAATTTATATTGAAAATTTCATAGTACTTGCCTATAATGCCATCTATTTGGAAGACTAAGGCAGAAAGGTTAAAATTTCAAGGTTAGCTTGGCCACTTGCCAACAACCTGTCTGTATATAAATAGATTTTAATTTTTTGAGTTCTTTGTATACTCTAGATATTAGGGCTCTATCTGAAGTGTGAGGAGTAAAAATTTGTTCCCATGATGTAGGCTCCCTATTTACCTCTCTTATTGTTTCTCTTCCTGAGAAAAAAAAAAAAAGCAATAAGATAACAAATAACCCAATCAACTTTTGGTTCTTCACGGACCTGAACAAACACTTCTCAGAGGAGGACATACAATCAATCAACAAGTACATAAAAAAAATGCTCACCATCTCTAGCAGTCAGAGAAATGCAAATCAAAACCACCCTAAGATACCATCTCACTCCAGTAAGATTGGCAGCCACTATGAAGTCAAACAACAAGTGTTGGCGAGAATGTGAAGAAAAGGGTACTCTTCTACATTGTTGGTGGGACTGCAAATTGGTGTGGCCAATTTGGAAAGCAGTATGGAGATTCCTGGAAAAGCTGGGAATGGAACCACCATTTGACCCAGCTATTGCCCTTCTCAGACTATTCCCTGAAGACCTTAAAAGAGCGTACTACACTGATACTGCTACATTGATGTTCATAGCAGCACAATTCACAATAGCTAGACTGTGGAACCAACCCAGATGCCCTTTAATAAATGAATGGATTAAAAAAAGGGGCACTTATAAACAATGGAGCATTACACAGCACTAAAAAATGACAAAATCATGGAATTTGCAGGGAAATGGATGGCATTAGAGCAGATTATGCTAAGTGAAGCAAGCCAATCCCTAAAAAACAAATGCCAAATGTTTTCTTTAATATAATGAAAGCAACTAAGAACAGAGCAGGGAGGAAGAGCAGGAGGATAAGATTAACATTAAACAGAGACATGAGGTGGGAAGAAAAGAGAGAGAAAAGGAAATTCCATGGAAATGGAAGAAGACCCTCATGGTTATATAAAATTACATATAAGAGCTTGTGAAGGGAATGGAAAAAAAATGAGAGAAATGAATTACAGTAGGGTAGAGAGAGAAGATGTGAGGGGAGAGGAGGGGGGATAGTAGAGTATAGGAAAGGTACCAGAATACAACAGTTACTAATATGGCATTATGTAAAAATGTGGATTTGTAACTGATGTGATTCTGAAATCTGTATTTGGGGTAATAATGGGAGTTCATAACCCACTTGAATCTAATGTATGAAATGTGATATGTCAAGAGCTTTGTAATGTTTTGAACAACCAATTAAAAAGAAAAGAAAAAAATTAAAATAAAGAGATTTTTTAAAAATGCCTCGGGATGTTAATGAGTGTAATGGCAACTTTGGTTTAAATCTCAAGAACCACGAAACAGAGCAGTTATTTATTTTCAGAAAGTTACATAAATATATTAAAAAATTATAAATTGGGCAACATTAAGAAATAAACTTTTTTTGTTAAGTGGTACAAAGATGGGCTGGAGTTCTGGATCAGTGGCAAATCACTCACCTGGCACATGTGAGGCCCTTGGTTCCATCCTCAGCACCACATAAAAATAAATAAATAAGGGTACTTATGGTAGGAGAAATGTTCAAAAATTAAAACCTCTTAACATCTTAACAAGTTATAAAAATGCAAACTAACATCTGATGCCAAAAAAATTACACAGTATTGATGAGGGCAAGAAACAAATTCTTTTGAATTAGAGAAAGAATATAAATCGCTATTATTTTTTGTGTAAAGTGTTTATTTATTATAGATGATACTCCTCAAAGAGTAGCAAAGCCTATATAAAATATTGTGTTTCTGATCCTGATAATATGTAGTTATATGATAGCATAAGGCTACAAATATGTTCATCCATGCTGTTGAAACCAGAAAAATAGGTGCAAAGATGAAGTACATTCAAAATGAAATAAATACTATACTTTGAAGAAACTGCTTTCTTGGGATCAGACACATTTTTAGTTTCATTGAAGTAGCTCCTGTTTTCTCCATAGAAATTTTTAACTGGGCTTCTCCAGAAAACTTCAACTTGGCTGATTTTTGGACTGTCACAAAAAGAGTCTCTACAAAAGAGTTCAAAGTAGATAAATTTCCAATTTCAATGTTGCCCTGTTTTAATTGGCCAATACCTGGGAGGAAATCAGCACTCCAGGTACTGTACACCCACTTACTAGTTTCTCACAAACATGTATTCAGTAGAGTAGTTTGTAAAAAAAAAAAAAAAAAAAAAAAAAAACATGTAAACAAGGCCTCTTGGCCTGGAGCTGGGACTTCACACAGCTGTTTACATTTCTAAGATAAGAGAAGTTACCAATTGGGCTCCCTAGTAATAGCAGGCAGGAGGAGCAAAGAAAGAAGAATCTCTCCCCTTCTCAGGTGCAATCCTTAAAGGGTTAACTTGCTGAGAAAAGTGAAAGAAAAAAAAACTGCTTCTATGTAAACTTCTGCAGACTGTGAGCTTCTGAGCACTCCACTTATATGCTGGGTATAGAATTTTGAAGCTACCCAAACTTGGGGTTCAGGGGTTTGATTGATTATACCAAAAGCTATGCCCTCTGAACCTGGCTGCAGCCAAAGAAAACTGTTTCCTGTTATGTTCCATGACTTGTATCATTTGTCTCCACAACATAATTTTATTCAGTTTAATTGACAGAACAAAATATTGCATAAGTATTATATACAGGTGATATCTGTGTAACACATTATATAGAGAGAGGCTTTCAAGGAAAATATGTGCAATTTATCACAAAACAAAAATTTACAGAGGACATAAAATGCTCCATTGTATACACCATGTGTGTAAATAAAACTCATAATTACAAAGAAAACCATTTATCTCTGTTTAATGTATAATATTTTCCCATTAAAATTTTACTATGCATGAATTGTTTTTTTGAAATTTATGTAGAAAAAAATATGTAAAATAGCCAAAAACCTTCTATTTTTAAGACCAAATAAAGTTGCTATTCTTTTGTGACATTAATGTGTACTATGAAACTGTATGGCAATAATACAAACAAAAGAATCATAAATTATCCAAATCTGAATTGACAAATATGTCATTTTTTTGGCATTGTTAAGAGCAATAGGAAAGCCTAAATAAAAACTATCAATGTGAAAAATAATATTAGACATGAATGGTAAAATTATCCAATATGAAGTTGGAATTTGGGACAAGTAGCACAATTTACAAGTAGAGTGTGTGTGTGCAGAATGTGCAAGGTACTTGGTTCCAAACTTAGAAACAATAAAAGGCATATGTTAATGGGGGATGATGTTAAAAATAAGGCAGAATATTAAAATTCTAGAGTTTTCCTCCATCTAAAAATATAATTAATAAAAAGCTACTCATGTTCTGAGTGTCTCTTTCACAAAGTTATAAATGAATAGAGAGACTGAAATACATTCAGCAATTTAAAAAATATTTACCTTCAATCAGAATGAAAATCTGGGGTACACTGAGTATTTGCCCAGTCTTGAGCAAATTACCACATTTGAGAACAAATCCCCAATGGCCAATATCACCCAGAGTAAACAGAAGTGAGAAATAGTTAAACAGAAGTGTCTAAGCCACAGAATGTATGGTGATTTCTAGAGGCAATGAAAGCCTCTGCAGTGTTTTATCAACTGAGATCAAGGCCAAATATCAAAGTTGTTTTTTATCTCAAGAAAACATTTGCCAACATATTTTCCCAATTGCTGTTGCTGTCAGATGATATTCTCCCTAGATTTTATTGTGGATATAATAGGAGGAAATACAATGAACCCCCTGGTACCCTGAGTAAAATTCTAGCAGTTCATGAGCCCAGCCCCAACCCTGCTAACCCCAGTAATAAAGCCAGAGCTACCAATTGCTCCTAGGAGGAGTTTTCTTGTATACTAAATTTCTCAACTTAAACATCTTTTCTTCAAGTTACTATGTCCTGAACTTCTAAGCTCTGGAAGCAAAAGAGACTGAGAATGTGCAAATCTACATAGATTGAAAACCAATAAATTACATTGTATTTCTCTCACCTTTATGGATTATGATAACCAATATTAGAAATCAGAAAACACAAATCTGTTTATTCAAATAAATCTTTACAGAACACTCCTACACTGGCTACTTCACATAAACTTGCCTCAGGAATTTAATGTATAAATTCAATCAATTTTCTGTGCCCTCTGCAAGGCTCTTATAATGTTTTTAGGTAAAATATGAGAGCCAGGTGTGGTGGCAGAGGCCTGTAATCCAGAGGTTTATAATTGTGATTTGAAAGACACTCTCAGCATCTTAGCAAGCCTCTAAGTAACTTAGTTAGACATTGTCTCAAAATAAAACATAAAAAGGACTGGGGATGTGGCTCTGTGGTTTGTACTCCTGGGTTTATCTCCAGTGCAAAACCAACTAAGGTGAACAATTTCTGAAAGATTACAATTATGCCAGTGTACATATACATGTAAAAATATTAGTGAAAATTAATAAATATATTTTGAAAAAAGTGTTAAGGTTCTTCAAAAGCTCAAGATAAAAAATGACATATAATCCACTAATAATAATTTTGGGTAGCAAAGCAAGGCTGCATATGCCTATACTCCAGTGGCTCAGGAGTATAAGAAGGGAGAATCTCAAGTTTAAGACCAGTCTCAGCAATTTGGCAAGGTTGTAACCAAATGAGTGAGATGCTGTCTCAAAAAAGGGAAACAGGTTGGTGTATAGCACAGTGACAAAGTGCCTATGGGTTAATCTATAGTGACTCAAATAATAATAATAATAATAATAATAATAATAATAATAATAATAATAAAATCTGGCTAAAAAATGCCATATAATCCAGTAATAATATTTCTGGGAATACATCTAAATGAATTGGAAAACTTTTCTCAAAGAAATAACTGCAATTCCATTTTTATTGTAGCTTTATTCACAGTATCTAATAAAAAAAATAAAATGCCAGCCAGGCATGGTGGGAAATGCCTCTAATCCCAGGGGTTTGGGAGTTTGAGGCAGAGGATGGAGAGTTCAAAGCAGCCTCAGCAATGGTAAGGCACTAAGCAACTCTTTTCAAAGAAAATGTAAATTAGGGCTAGAGAAAAGGTTTAATCTCTGAGTTTAATTCCTTTTATGCACCCCCCCAAAAAAACATTTTTTTAGATGAAAGGAACATCAAAAGGTTCCTTCCAGCTTCACAGCACTGAACTACTCCCCTTAGATGCTACACACTTATAGGTCAAACTGATCTCTAGAAGACAAGACTCAGATAATGATATTTTCTAAATAGGCTAAGAGACATTGATATCTGTGGACACCTTATGATATACTGTTCTAAAACTAAGAACTTGGCAAATATGGGGGGTTGGAATGAGAACACAACACAGAGTTAAGTTCTTTAAAAGGGAATCTTAACTCACACACTGTGATATCTGAAACGACAGTTGGAGATAAAATTAGATTATTTGCTTTACTGATTTCTGGGTTATTAATTCAATCCAAACATATATTGAAAAAGTATTAAGGCTACTGGTTAATGTCTATGTAAAACAGGTTATTAAAAATGTATCAGGGGAGGATGAACATGGCTGCCAGCGAAGAGGCAACACATACAATGCCTCCGTGGTAAGGGGATCAGAGAGACTCATTAATACACCCACATGCGTCCTGCTGGGAAACTTCAAGCAAATTTCCTCTGAAAGGAGACCTTCCTGGAACTAGTAAGTTTAATAGGAGGTGTCAGATTGTCACAAAATACTGAATCTCGGCAACCCAGAGCAGGGGCACAGTCCCGCCAGGGGCCGCCGAATGGCCGCTGCCTACACATTGCAGTGAGCATAGGAGCGGACACTAACCGCCTGGACCCCCGCGGGCGGCCTCTGTGAACCCAAGCCGACCGCTGCCCACACGCTGCAGCATTCGTGGGAACGGTCGTTGCCTGCCTGGGTCCCCGCGAGCTGGCTCTGTGAATCCCAGCCGGCGCAGGGCACACGCTGCATTGTTCTCGGGAACCATTGTTGCCCGCCTGGATCCCCGCGGGCCGGCCCTGTGAACCCAAGCCGACCGCCGCCCACAAGCGGCTGCGAGTTTAGGAGCAGGAGCGACCTGCCCCGGGTCCCCGCGAGCTGGCTCTGTGAATCCCAGCCGGCGCAGGGCACACGCTGCATTGTTCTTGGGAACCATTGCTGCCCGCCTGGACCCCCGCAGGCGGGCCCTGTGAACCCAAGCCGACCGCCGCCCACACGTGGCAGCGAGTTTAGGAGCAGGAGCGACCTCCCCTGGGTCCCCGCAGGCTGGCTCTGTGAATCCCAGCCGGCGCAGGCCACACGCTGCATTGTTCTTGGGAACCATTGCTGCCCGCCTGGATCCCCGCGGGTGGGCCCTGTGAACCCAAGCCGACCGCCGCCCACACGCTGCAGCGAGTTTAGGAGTAGGAGCAGCCTGTCTGGGTCCCCGCAGCCTGGCTTTGTGAACCGCCCACACGTAACATCAAACTTGGAAGCAGTTGCTGGCTGTCTGCCTGTCCCCCCCCCCCCCCGGCTGGCTTGGTGAACCTCAACCAGCCGCTGCTCACACAGCGCAGTGAACTTGGGAGCCGGCGCTGCCTGCTTGGCTGCTTGGGCCCCCGCAGACCAGCTCTGTGAACCGCTGCTGGCTACCGCCAAGCAACCGCTGCCTACACCCTTGCAGTGAGTGGGGGAGCAGGCGCTGCCTGCCCGGCCCCGAGGGCTCGACTCTGTGAACCTCCTCTGGCGGTTTGGAGCTGCAGACGACCACCCTCCACCTGCCAACCCAGTGCTGCAAACGACCCCTGACCAGCTCTGCAAAAGGCCCCGCCCACACAGCGAACAGCAGGAATGGAGACCCGCCCAATCCGGGAGGAAGTACCGCTGCACAGTGATTGACTCCCGCCTACTGAGAGGAGAAACTTGGCCCGGTGGGCATAGCTCCACCCACTGGAAGAGCAGTTAATTGAACTCTAGGACTGCATTTATAAATTTTTTTTTTTGCTGTCTTTTTAAATGTTTTTTAATCCATCTTATTTTATTTTATTCTATTTTTTAAATCTCATTTTCCATTTCTACTATTATTATTTTTCTTTAAATCCCTTTTAATCTTCTATTTTTTTCTATCCTTCTTTTCTCCTGTCTTTACATCTCTTTTTAATTTTCTTATTCCCCCTTCCTTGAATTCTACCTGCTTACTCTTATTCTCTTTAGTGACTTCTACCCATCCCTTCTAATACCTTTCCTCCCAAGCTTCAAATATATTTATAGGAGTAAACAGTAACTCAGCAGTCAAACAGAACAAGAAACAATATGAACAGCATGAAAAAGCAAGGAAGAAAAGGAGTGCAAACAATGCAGGGCAGCCTAAATATTCAGGAGGATATAGAACCACCAGAAAAATGGTCATATAAAGAACTCATGGAACACCTGAGACAGATGGAACGGAACCTTAAAGAGGATACAAGACAGCAAATTCAAGCAGCGAAAGAACACATTGAGAATGTATTACACAAACAGATAAAGGAAGAAGTTAAGCATCTTTATCAGGAGATAGAGACTATAAAAAAGAATCAAACCATAATCTTAGAAATGAAGGAAACTATAAACCAAATTAAAAACTCAAATGAGAGTATCATTAATAGAGTGGAGCAAGTAGAAGCTAGAACATCAGATAATGAAGACAAAATATATCATCTGGAAAAGAGGCTAGCCATCTCAGATAGGCTGGTTAAAAATCATGAGAGAAGCATACAAGAGATATGTGATAATATAAAAAAACCAAATTTAAGAGTCATTGGGATAGAGGAAGGGATAGAGATTCAAACAAGGGGAATGAGTAATCTACTAGATGAAATAATCACAGAAAACTTTCCAGAATTAAAAAAGGAAACAGATATTCAAATTGTAGATGCATACAGGACACCGAACATACAAAATCACAGTAGACCAACGCCAAGACACATTGTTATGAAGATATCCAATATACAGAACAAAGAGAAAATATTAAAAGCTACAAGAGAAAAGAGAAAGATTACATTCAGGGGTAAAACAATAAGGTTAACAACGGACTTCTCAACTCAGACGCTGAAAGCGAGAAGATCCTGGAATAACGTATTTCAAACACTGAAAGACAATGGATGCCAACCAAGAATTCTGTACCCAGCAAAATTAAGCTTCAGATACGACAATGAAATAAAAATCTTTCACGATAAACAAAAACTAAAAGAATTTGCAGCCAGAAAACCAGCGTTGCAAAGCATCTTGAGCAAAACACTTCACGAGGAAGAAACGGAAAACAATAACCAAAGCCAACAGTGGGAAGTACCTCAGTAAAGACAGACGGAGGGGGGAAAACTAATCATGGTGAAACAAACGCAATTAAAAAAATAAAAATAAAAAAATGAGATAAATAATCAAATATGGCTGTAAGTACAAACCATATATCAATAGTAACTCTAAACATTAATGGTTTAAACACTCCAATAAAGCGACATAGGCTGGTAACATGGATCAAAAAAACAAATCCAACAATATGCTGTCTCCAGGAGACTCACCTGACTGGAAAAGACATACACAGGCTGAAGGTGAAAGGTTGGGAAAAAATATACCACGCACATGCTCATCGCAAGCAAGCAGGGGTGGCCATCCTCATATCGAATAAAATCGACTTCAGGACTAAGTTAATCCAAAGGGATAAGGAAGGACATTATATACTGTTAAAAGGAACCATTAAACAACAAGACATAACAATTATCAATATTTATGCACCAAATAATGGCGCTTCAAAGTTTATAAAACAAATTCTCCTCAAGTTCAAGAATCAAATAGACCACAACACAATAATTATGGGTGACTTCAACACACCTCTCTCACCATTGGACAGATCCTCCAAGCAAAAGTTGAATAAAGAAACTATAGACCTCAATAACACAATCAATAACCTAGACTTAACTGACATATATAGAATATACCAACCATCATCGAATGGATATACTTTTTTCTCAGCAGCACATGGATCCTTCTCAAAAATAGACCATATATTATGCCATAGGGCAACCCTCAATAAATATAAAGGGGTAGAGATTATACCATGCATTTTATCCGATCATAATGGATTGAAACTGGAAATTAATGATAAAAGAAGGAAGGGAAAATCCAATATCACATGGAAAATGAACAATATGTTACTGAATGATCAAAGGGTTACAGAAGACATAAAGGAGGAAATCAAAAAATTCTTAGAGATAAATGAAAATGCAGACACAACCTACCGGAATCTATGGGACACAATGAAAGCAGTTTTAAGAGGGAAATTCATCGCCTGGAGGTCATACCTCAAAAAAAGGAAAAACCAACAAATAAATGAGCTCACACTTCATCTCAAAGCCCTAGAAAAGGAAGAGCAAAACAATAGCAAATGCAGCAGAAAGCAAGAAATAATTAAAATCAGAGCGGAAATCAATGAAATTGAAACAAAAGAAACTATCGAAAAAATTAACAAAACTAAAAGTTGGTTCTTTGAAAAAATAAACAAGATTGACAAACCTTTAGCCATGCTAACGAAGAGAAGAAGAGAGAGAACTCAAATTACTAACATAAGGGATGAAAAAGGCAATATCACAACAGACGCCACAGAAATACAGAAGACAATTAGAAACTATTTTGAAAACCTATATTCCAATAAAATAGAAGATAGTGAAGACATCAATAAATTTCTTAAGACATATGATTTGCCCAGACTGAGTCAGGAGGACACACACGATTTGAACAGACCAATATCAATGGATGAAATTGAAGAAGTAATCAAAAGACTACCAACCAAGAAAAGCCCAGGACCGGATGGGTATACAGCAGAGTTTTACAAAACCTTTAAAGAAGAATTAATACCAATACTTTTCAAGTTATTCCAGGAAACAGAAAAAGAGGGAGTCCTTCCAAATTCATTCTATGAGGCCAACATCACATTGATTCCGAAACCAGACAAAGACACATCAAAGAAAGAAAACTACAGACCAATATCTCTGATGAACCTAGATGCAAAAATCCTCAATAAAATTCTGGCGAATCGGATACAAAGACACATCAAAAAAATTGTGCACCATGATCAAGTAGGATTCATCCCTGGGATGCAGGGATGGTTCAATATACGGAAATCAATAAATGTAATTCACCATATCAATAGACTTAAAGATAAGAACCATATGATCATCTCGATAGACGCAGAAAAAGCATTCGACAAAGTACAGCATCCCTTTATGTTCAAAACATTAGAAAAACTAGGGATAACAGGAACTTACCTTGATATTGTAAAAGCTATTTACGCTAAGCCCCAGGCTAGCATCATTCTGAATGGAGAAAAATTGAAGGCATTCCCCTTAAAATCAGGAACAAGACAGGGATGCCCTCTATCACCACTTTTATTCAATATAGTTCTCGAAACACTGGCCAGAGCAATTAGACAAACGAAAGAAATTAAAGGCATAAAAATTGGAAAGGAAGAACTTAAATTATCACTATTTGCAGATGACATGATTCTATACCTAGAAGACCCAAAATGGTCTACAAAAAAACTACTAGAACTAATAAATGAATTCAGCAAAGTGGCAGGATATAAAATCAACACGCACAAATCAAAGGCATTTCTGTATATCAGCAACAAAACCTCTGAAATGAAAATAAGGAAAACCACTCCATTCACAATATCCTCAAAAAAAATAAAATACTTGGGAATCAACCTAACAAAAGAAGTGAAAGATTTATACAATGAAAACTACAGATCCCTAAAAAGAGAAGTAGAAGAAGATCTTAGAAGATGGAAAGATATACCCTGTTCATGGATAGGCAGAACTAACATCATCAAAATGGCGTTATTACCAAAAGTCCTCTATAAGTTTAATGCAATGCCAATCAAAATTCCAATGGCATTGCTTGTAGAAATAGATAAAGCAATCATGAAATTCATATGGAAAAATAAAAGACCCAGAATAGCAAAAGCAGTTCTAAGCAGGAAGTGTGAATCAGGTGGTATAGCAATACCAGATTTCAAACTATACTACAGAGCAATAGTAACAAAAACAGCATGGTACTGGTACCAAAACAGGCGGGTAGACCAATGGTACAGAATAGAGGATACAGAGACTAATCCACAAAGTTACAACTATCTTATATTCGATAAAGGGGCTAAAACCATGCAATGGAGGAAGGATAGCATTTTCAACAAATGGTGTTGGGAAAACTGGAAATCCATATGCAACAAAATGAAACTGAATCCCCTCCTCTCACCATGCACAAAAATTAGCTCAAAATGGATCAAGGACCTTGATATCAAAACAGAGACTCTGCGTATGATAGAAGAAAAAGTTGGCTACGATCTACATATTGTGGGATCAGGCTCCAAATTCCTTAACAGGACACCCATAGCACAAGAGTTAATAGCAAGAATCAACAAATGGGACTTACTTAAACTAAAAAGTTTTTTCACAGCAAGAGAAACAATAAGAGAAGTAAATCGGGAGCCTACATCATGGGAACAAATTTTTACCCCCCACACTTCAGATAGAGCCTTAATATCCAGAGTTTACAAAGAACTCAAAAAATTAGACAATAAGAAAACAAATAACCCAATCAACAAATGGGCCAAGGACCTGAACAGACACTTCTCAGAAGAGGACATACAATCAATCAACAGATACATGAAAAAATGCTCACCATCTCTAGCAGTCAGAGAAATGCAAATCAAAACTACCCTAAGATACCATCTCACTCCAGTAAGATTGGCAGCCATTATGAAGTCAAATAATAACAAGTGCTGGCGAGGATGTGGGGAAAAGGGTACTCTTATACATTGCTGGTGGGACTGCAAATTGGTTCGACCAATTTGGAAAGCAGTATGGAGATTCCTGGGAAAGCTAGGAATGGAACCACCATTTGACCCAGTTATTGCCCTTCTTGGTCTATTCCCTGAAGACCTTAAAAGAGCGTACTACAGGGATACTGCCACATCGATGTTCATAGCAGCACAATTCACAATAGCTAGACTGTGGAACCAACCCAGATGCCCTTCAATAGATGAATGGATTAAAAAAATGTGGCATTTATACACTATGGAGTATTACGCGGCACTAAAAAATGACAAAATCATGGAATTTGCAGGGAAATGGATGGCATTAGAGCAGATTATGCTCAGTGAAGCTAGCCAATCCCTAAAAAACAAATACCAAATGTCTTCTTTGATATAATGAGAGCAACTAAGAATAGAGTAGGGAGGAAGAGCAGGAAGAAAAGATTGACATTAAACAGAGGCACGAGATGGAAGGGAAAGAGAGAGAAAAGTGGAATTGCATGGAAATGGAAAGAGACTCTCATTGTTATAAAAAACTACATAAAAGAGGTTGTGAGGGAAATTGGAAGAAAAATAAGGAGAGAAATGAATTACAGTAGATGGGATAGAAAGAGAAGATGGGGGGGAGGGGGATAGTAGAGGATAGGAGAGGTAGCAGAATACATCAGTCACGAGTATGGCATTATGTAAAAATGTGAATGTGTAACCTATGTGATTCTGCAATCTGTATTTGGGGTAAAAATGGGAGTTCATAACTCACTTGAAACTATTGTTCGAAGTATGATATGTCAAGAGCTTTGTAATGTTGTGAACATCCAATAAAAAAAAAAAAATGTATCAGGTTAGGACTGGGGTTTCAGCTCAGTAACAGAGTGCTTGCCTAGCATGTTGAGTCACTGTGTTCAATCCTCAAATCCACATATCAATAAGTAAAATAAAAGTCCATTGATAACTATTTTTTTTAAATGTACCAGGTTCCTCACATGGCTTTTGATGTTCAGATTCACTATGTACTCTAGCCCTTGTGATTAAACTTCCTTATAGTTTAAATCAAGTCCAGTCCCATGTTTATCTTCCTCCACACTAGGACAAAGATGTTGGCTGGAAATGTTTGGAATGCTTCTACAAGTCATTTTAATAAAGTGGTCTTACATATATGGAGGGGAAAAACATCAATTAAGGTCCCATTACATTTTTAAAAAGTCTTTAATTGGGACTGTGAGGATGGACTTAGCACTGAGCTTAAACAACTCTATTTTAAAAACTCCAGTTTGAAACATGCAGTCACACCAGGGACACCCAAAGAGTCCTACAGTATGGCCTAATAAAAAAAAAGTTACTTCCCTTTAACCTGATAAAGAGAGTGAAATATCTGGCAGGCTATTCTTGCCTAATAAGAGAGAAAGACAAGAAAATCAGAGTGGAGACCACAAGACCAGAAGTTTCTGACCCCAGGGTAAAGGATGTCATGGAGAAATCCCATGATAGCTAATAAGAATTAAAAGAGAGGTTAAAATCCCTCAAATTTAGTATAAATAATAGAGCTAATGAACAGGAATTTAGCCAGCAGAAACTAGGATGCACTCAAGCTGAAGAGCCTGATGAGGATCTGATATCCCATCACTTGTCATTGTTCTTCTGATCCTCTGCAAGATTTTCTCATCTCTCAAACTCTACCACTTTATCTGAATTTTGGTGAAAGCCACAACTTCTCTGAAGGTTCTCTTCTTAACATGCTGTCCAATCCAAGCCAGGAGAAGCCTGCCTTGGTTCTGGATCTGGTCACCATGGTCTGAGTGAGTGTGCATCTGCTGGACTAAAAGCCTAAGGTTTAACAATTTTGTTCTGACATTTAATCTTAGTACACAGAGTCTGTCACTAGTCTGTCATGATTAAGTGACTTCTGCAGTGTTTAGAATTAATCTAGGTTTGTTAGTAGTAAATTAATCAACCTATTTTTTGTTTTTGTTGTTGTTGTTGTTGTTGCTGTGAATGGATTATGTCTACTGCAGGGCCAAGCATTCAGGATTGTTATTTTCTTGAGTAAGAACCTATAAAGTATAAATACATTGAACAATTTGAGTAAAGAAAGCATTGAAAGGGGTAGAAGAATTTGAATATTTTTTATTTCTCTCCTTGACTGCATATATTTTAATTTTGCCCCTGGCGACTGGGACACATTGACTATATTATTTTATTAAGAAAAATATCATCATTTTTAATGTCATCTAATTTTTCCCTGCTTTTTTCTTATGTGAAAGTCTCACAAAGATAAAGCAAAATCTTTTAAAATTGCCATGCAGTTCTTGGAGAAAAAAAAATACAAATAAAGCATCCCTTTAAAACAAAACATGGGAAAAAATAATTATGTTGAAACTGAAGTTTTGAGATGAAACAAAATTTCCCATTTAACCAATTTTCTCTGGGATCTTGTCTCACCAGTTTTGAAGAATAAAATCTATGGACACTCAGTGAAGGTAATGGTAAAAAGAATAGGATTTATTTTAGCAAGAAGAAATACAACTTCCAAAATGTGGGAGAGGGCATGATAGCAGAAGAACCCATTTTTTGTGTGTCAGGTTTGAAGTTTAAATATGGTTTTTGGTAGAGCATTGGTAAAAATCTATTTAAAATGAGTATTTAAAAAGGCATTCTTATTACCGACTAGGCTGAAGTTTGTCCTTTTGGTATCCCATCCTCCTTCCAGTGACTTCCAATTGGGTTCACCCCAAGGACAAAGAATTTGGTTGAAGGTATACCCACAAGTGAATCTCAAGTATTCTTTTAATTTGAATAGGCCTTAATGGTGCTCATTAACATATCTATCCATTAATCTTCAGGTGTGGTTAAATAAGATGTCCATTATACAGCTGCCTTGTCATTTTACTATTTTATTTTTTCTCAATCAAATTGAGCAAGAAACCTGCCTTTGAGAATGTAAAGAGAGCTGGAAATTTGGGATTTAATCTCAGACCTATAATTGCTAAACTATCAGATAGCCATTCAGGATTTGAGTTACTTCTTAGTCTACATTTAAAAAGCTCAGGAGCAATGAGGATATGGAGTTCAAAACCAGCTTGAGCAAGTTAGTGAGGTTCTAAGGAACTCAGAGAAACCTTGTCTCTACATAAATATATAGAAAAAGGTTGAGAATGTGGGTCAGTAGATAAACACCTCTGGGAATAATTCCTGGTATAAAATAAATAAACATATATACAACAACAATAAACACTTAGAAGGAACAAGAACAGGGGTCCCTAAAAAAGCCACAGCTTCTCTCACACAGTAACACAACTAATGAAGTTGGGGTCCTCTTCTGATGATTATCTCAGTCTTCACCACATATTTTGGGGACATGGTGAAATAATGGCACACAGATGCCCACATAGGAATTCAGGAAGGCCCTGAAAATACCATACAATTATGGAACAAAAGACTTGAGGTCTCAAATACTGATCTAAGCTCCACTATGGTAGTCAGAGAAAACTAAAGGCTAAGCTGCCAAAGAGAGACCCACCAGACTCTGGAGACAATTATGAGTTTTCAGCCACCATTGCCAATCCCACTGGCTTCAAACAGCCTCCCTACCAAGTCTCAAAATAAGAACACACACTTACCATTTTCTGGATTTCAGGATGCTTAGTGTTCCCCTTATTTTTTTTAAGCTCCAGTGTAGCACAGAAACCTGGAAGCAAAGAAATGGATTCAATGAATGGCAGATTCCAAAAACAAAAAGAATAGAATACTGTGGAAGTCTGCCCCCTCATCACTGGCTGTGTCTTGATTGGGACAGTTCTCACCCAAGAGACAGTTTGGAAAGGGCTTCAGGAACTTCCTCCAAAATTGAGGCTGGTAGTGACACCACTGGTAACTGGTGACAAGTCTTATTTTTCCACATGTTGAAGTTTGAACATTAGAGAAGCATGTTGAGGCAAGCATACAAAGCAGGGTTTATTTAGAAAAGAGTAACATAGACTTCTCCCACAAGGGAGAAGTGGGACATAGTTGATATCAGGGTATTCCAAGAAGCAAGGTGTTCTGCCCTTTTTATATGTCCTAGGCTTCCTTTGTTCTCCTGCCTTTGCACCCTTATCTTTGTCCTTCCTGAGGACATGTCTAGACCCAAAAATGCTTGGTGGGATGGCCTAAAGTTGAGAAATAGGTGGGTTTAAGGGGGGAGGGCAGGATGGAGTACAAGGACACATTAACAATCTTATAGCTCTCTGTAGGGAGGGGAAATTCCTGGGACAGGTTACCTTGGCAACAGGTTGGAGCAGGGGCAGTTTCCTGATAATATCCCTCAGGGGATAGTCTCCAACTTTCCAAATTCACTCAAAATTGGCTTCCTAGATTTAACCTGATTTGATTTATGTATCTACACTGTCTGTTTAATTCAGTAGGCCTACTCTTTGAGTGATAGTAAATTTCATCCAGATCAGAATCAAATAAGGACACAAAGACAGGTTTTTGTCTGCTCTGTTTCTGTTGATCAAACACTGGGGATCTACCACATGCGGGGGTGCATGCCTATAATCCAAGCAACTGGAGAGGCTGAGGCAGGAGGACAGTGAGTTCAAAGCAAGCCTCAGCAATGGCAAGGCACTAAGAACCTCACTGAGATGATGTGTTTAAATAAAATAGAAATAGGGCTGTGAATGTCCTCTCAGTGGTCATGTGCCCCTGAGTTCAATTGTCAGTAGAAAAAAAAAAATACTGAAGATCAGATCCATGGGTATTATTCACTACTAAGTCCCAGGACCACAGATGAATGGATTGAAGGATTAATAGTAACACAGATAGAATCCTGGGGAAGGGTCTCAAATTCTCTTTTGATGGCTTTTCAAGTAACTGATATTATAATATTACAGGCATGCTCCACAGCTTTGGAATCTTTTTATTTATTTTATTCTTTGTTTTTATTTTTTTATTTTTTATTTTTTTTTGCTGTGAATTGCATTAAATGCCTCAGAATAAAATTATTTTATGGCAGAATTTCCTCCCAATATTTAGATCTAGCCTAGACAGAAGTGCATTTATATAAAAATTAAGTATCACAATTACTTTAAAATTTTATTTAATATTTCTGTTCTCTGGCCTAATGAGAAAAGAGCTTGAGACTTCCACTCATAAGTAATTCCCTGAGGCAGCATTGTCCTACTCCTCTACAAAAAATGGAGCAAAAATAAAATTTTAAAGTTTCTAGTTTAATAAAATAAACAAGAAGTGAACAGTGCCAGGTCTCTAGATCTCTCAGTATTTCTGAACCTAGAGTATAAGAAATTAAAAAATAAATTATTTGCAATTGTGCCTTGAGCATAATAATAGAATTATGATGTCTGTTTTTTCGTTGGTATGGGGTACTATGAGAATATTAGCACAAATCACAGGCATTATGTCTACATAGATTTTTTTCTATAATTCAATACAGCCCATCAACAGAGTCAACTTCAAATTTAAATGAAAAAAAATTTAATTATTATTGCCAGTGTCCAGCCCTAGAAGGAATCCAGGGGTCCTGAAGTATGAATGGCATTGGGTACTGAAGGATATGTGGCCTCAGCTAAAGAAGAGGAGACAGGATGACGGGTTGCAAGTTACAAGCAGCCTTCAGAAGGATCTGATGCCCATAGTGGGGACTTTATATTTATACCTTTTTTACAGGTATTTACTCATTTAGTTAAAATAGCATCAAAGCCCAAAACTTCTTTCATTTACATAATTTTCAAGAGTTGCAATCTTTATGACATATATTAACTTCATAAGATATTTAACAAATTGTTTAAAATATATTCTTGTAACTTTTGCCAATCACAATTAAGCTTTTAAATTTTCACTTCAATCACTAAGTACTAGACTATGCAACTTGACTACCTGTATCATGACCAATTATTAACTTTTAACTTTAAAGCATACCTATGGTTATTGGTAAGCTTTTTTGCTTCTAAACTAAAGTCTTAATAATACACACTTAAAAGAGTGAAAGCCTATTACTTGAAAGCCTACTACTCTGAACTGTTTAAAATATATCTATATAAAATTTTACATTATTCTGTTTTTCCAAACTAATTTTCTTTTTTCACATGACCTATTTAACTGCTTTTTGAAAGAGTTTCTTTGGTCCTTCATCAAATTATGAATTCTTATCTCCTTATAATTTTTAATTAAACAGCAGGCTCTGCACTTCAACTCATTTGCTATTACTATTAACTATGTGTTTCCTATTTTCATCATTAATTCCTGTGTAGGGCAAAGAAGGCTCTGTTAGTAAAAGGAATGTATGTTGGACAGGTTGTGGCTTTAGAATGAGGAGCTTAGTGTAAATTGTTAAGCTTTTCTCAGGAACCTTGATTTGCAATATTTTCCCTGTGAATATCTTAAGAAAAACACTATTGTTTGTATTGTCAGAGATACTAAAATACATCTCAGGACATATCTTATTTGTATCCTTAATCTCATTCGGGAAATTTTCCTGCAATCTCAGGCAACATGTACTTTTTTTATTGACCCTTGTACGCCCTATTATCTATCGCATGAGTATCATAAACAAAACACTAAACATTACCCATTGTGGTGCAGCCCTGCCAAAGAATCCCCCACACTGTGACCCTGTCAGACAGGAGGTGCAGAAACATCTTCACCACACTGTCTATAAGATACCAGGCATTTTCCACATAGAAACTAGCTGGTATCTTGTGATTGAATTGTGGCATCCAGTAAATAGTGAGTGGATTATTTATCTGTCATTGGATAACAAGTCATTCTAAAATGTATTCACTCACTGGACCCCTGAGCCAAATCTCAATCCCTATTTTGTATTTTATTTCGAGAAAGATTCTCACTGAGTTGCTTAACACCTCATCTTTGCTGAAGCTAAAACTGAACTCATTATCCTCCTGCTTCAGCCTTCAAAGATACTGGGATTACATGAGTGCACCATTGCACTCAGCTCTGTTCACATATTTAATTCCAGCATTCCCTCTTTGCCTTATCAACTGTTTTGTTTTTTTTTTTTTTTTTTATTTCTATTGTACATTTCAAGTAAATGCAGTATTCTCCAAGAACTGGATGTCAGATTAAAGATTTTGGTTTTTCTTTGTGAGGATTTCACATGAGAGAAAAGCAGACAAGTGTAACTTGACAGTTTTAAAAATAAGAACAATTTGTCTCTGTTCTTTGTCTTCCCAGGTAAAGACACCTTATCACAATATCTGATTTGAAATTCCTTCTTTAAGAATTTCTGGTTTGGGCTGGGGATGTGGCTCAAGCGGTAGCGCGCTTGCCTGGCGTGTGTGCGGCCCGGGTTCGATCCTCAGCACCACATACAAAGATGTTGTGTCCGCTGAAAACTAAAAAATAAATAAAAGTTTAAAAAAAAAAAAAAAAAAGAATTTCTGGTTTCATGTGTCCTCATTCTAATATCCTATATTGTCCTATTTGTGGGTTTCATAACTGCTTAAAAAAAGGTTTGAACAGCCACCATGTCTAAATTCTTTTGGAGGGCCTAGTGAATATCATTCCCTGCATCTTTTCCCTCTAGAAAGCAGTATAAACCATGAAGTGAAGGCACTCCAGGGAGTCTCTGATAGCCCTTCAGCTGGCAAGGATCTTTTCATGATACAGGGCTGGGACACTCAGAAAAACTGAGATAGAATGAAGACCACCCCCTTCAAATGCAGACTTTTTTTTTTTTTTCAATCGAGATATAAGTTTCCAAACTTATCAGAGTGGCAGGCAATGAGTTTATTAGAAGTGATGTGAAGGGGGAACAGGGTGAAACTCGGACAGAAGAAAGTGTGTTCTCTCTAAAAAGATAATAGCATGGCTCTCTTGAACTTCAGTTTTTTTTGAAGATCTAAAAAAAGATCAAAAAGAATCTTGACCAGATACACTTCTTGACTTTGAACTGACAGTAGGATAACATAAAACTCTCAAGTATCCTCTGCCATGACAACTTTAGGTTAATTAGGCTCATGTTCACCATTTCTAATTGAATTCTTAAGCACTAATTCCAGGAAACCCCTTTGAAATAAAAAAATTTATTTACATTCCAGTCCTCAGAGGGTCATGTTCTTCTCCTGTAGATTCTCAGCACCACATAAAAATAAGTAAATAAATTAAAGGTATTGTGTCCATCTAAAAAAAACTAACACCAGAAAACTGGGCACACAGGTGCCTATAATCCCAGCTACACAGGAGACAGAGACAGTAGAATGATAAGTTCAAGGCAAACTTCGGCAACTGAGACCCTGCCCCAAAATAAAAAGGACTGGGGATGTAGTTCAGTGGCAGAGCATCCTTGAGTTCAATCCCTACCACTGCAAAAATCAAAAGAAAGTAACAAAAAAAATAACACTTAGGATTTGCTCTCAGAAATTATTTCACAGATTTCAACAAAGTAAGGTACCCCAAACATTAGTTTCTGCTAGTTCCTCTTTTTTTTTAATCTTTATTTATTTCTTTTTATGTGGTGCTAAGGATCAAACCTCATGCCTCATATGTGAGGGAAACACTCTACCAATGAGCTACAGCACACTTCTCTGTGCCTCAATATCTTTATGTCTCAGGGAGGAAATAATTTAAATGACAATCTTCAAAGAAGCATATTTTATGTATAAAAATTTTTAAATATGGTAAAAGAAATAATTAAATCACATGCAGAGAGTAAATGAGAAAAAGAAGTAATGAAGAAAGAGCAGAAAGATCAATAAATAAACAACAGAAAAAAGTAGAGAAAATAGAGAAAAATAAACTAATTAAATGCTGGTTCTTGGGCTGGGGTATAACTCAGTAGTACGGTGTGTACTTACCATGTGTAAGGCCCTGGCTTGACCCCAAGCACACACACACACACAAAATAAATTAAAAATAAATAAATAAATAAATAAAACACTGGTTCTTTGAGAAGACAGAAAAAAAGTGGAAACCTCCAGTTGGGCTAATGAGGGAAAAAAGAGAGAATATACATATTACTAATATCAGGAAAGAAAAGATGATATCACCATAGTTTGTAGAGATATGGAAAGGACATATGCCAATAAATCCATCAACCTAAATAAAAACAACAAATTTCTAGAAAGATACCACCAAACTCGCCTACAATGAAAACCTGAATTGAGTAGTCACAGGTTTATATTTAAGAGAATTTGTATTTTTTAAAAAAAAAAAGGAGAGAATTAAACAACAGCAGATGGGGTAGAGAGGGAAAATTAGAGGAAAGGGGAGGGGGGATAGTAGGGGAAAGGAAAGTTAGCAGAATACAACAGTCATTAATATGGTATTATGTAAAAATGTGGATGTGTAACTGATGTGATTCTGTAACTTGTATTTGGGGTAAAAAATGGGAGTTCATAACCCACTTAGATGATATGTCATGAGCTTTGTAATGTTTTGAACAACCAATAAAAAAAAAAGTACAAAAAAAAAAATTGGAGCTTGAAAATCTTCCGTTAAAATTTTTTTCAGATCCAGATAGCTTCACTGGAAAATTCCAACAAACATGTAGGGAAAAAAAGAATTATACAAATTCTATAAGAAAACTGAAAAGGAGGAAATACTTCCTAACTTATTCTGAGGCCAGCATTAACCTGCTATCAAAGCCAGAAAATGACATTACAAGAGGTTGTGATACCTCTCATGAACACAGGTGCAAAATTCTATACAAAAATTGTGGGGAGAGTGGGGGGTTGTAAAAAGGGATACAACCCAGGGCTTCACACATGCTAAGATAATGCTCTAATGTGGCTAGGCTAATGCCACATCCTCAGTCCTTTTTATTTTGATACAGGGTCTCACTTAGTTACCCATCGTAGCCTTGAACTTGTGAACCTCCTGCCTCAGAGTAGCTGGGGTTATAAGTGTATGCCACCACATCGAGTTCCCAAGCAAAATTTAAATGAATTAAATACAATAATATATAAAATGAATAATACCTCATGACTAAATGAGATTCATGCTAATATTTCAAAGCTGGTTTGCCATTCAAAACATATTACACATCATATTAGCAAACAAATAACAATCCAATACCCATTCTTAGTTCAAAAACAACAACAATAAAAACCTTAGGAATACAACAGTCTCTTTCTGATAAAAAGAATCCACAAAATTAACCTATATTTAACAGCACACATAATTTAAAAAAGATTGAATGTTTTTCTTTTAACATAAGGAACAAGATAAGGATGACCACTCCCATCATCTCTATCCAACAATATACCAGAGATTTTGCTTACTTTAATAAGGCAAAAAAAAAAAAAAAAAACTGACAGTCAAGTGAGAAAGAAAGAATTCAAGCTATATTTTTAAATGATGAGATTATCTATATAGGAAAATCTAATGAAATATACCCCCAAAAAAAACTACTGCTAGAAGGTGAGTTTGGCAAAGCTGCATGATACAAGAGCTAGATACGGAACTGAATTGTTCTGTTGGTAATGAAAAATTTTATATTGAATTTTTTAAAAATACTATAATAATACCAAAAATGTCAAATATTTAAGACAAATTTGAAAGGGATATGCAAGACTTCTACTTTTAAAAGATTGCTGAGAGAAATTAAAGAAAATCTAAACAAATGGGAAGAAATAAAATGTTGATTTGTTGGAAGACTCAATGATGTTAAGAAGTCAATTCTCTCCAAGTTGATTCATAGATCCAGTATCTCAGAATCTCAGCAGGCTGTTTTGTATAAACAGGTAAGCTGATTATAAACTTCCAATGCATATGCAAAGGACCCAGAACAGTCCAAAGAACTTTGCAAAAAAAAAAAAAAATCATAAGACAAACACTATTACAAAGGTAAAGTAATTCAGACAATGTGGTACTGATATAAAGATAAACAAGTAGATCATGGTACAAAATAGAGGCCAAAATAGATTCATGTAAACAGAAAACTTATTTTGGCAATGGTACAAAGGCAATTCAGCAAAGAGACAATGTTCATTTTTAATAAATGTTGCTGGAAAACTAAAAACCCATATACAATAACTCATGAATTTTTACCCCTGTTTTGTACCACATACAGAAATTAACTCAAAATGGGTCATATTCCTAAGTGTAAAACCTAAATAAATAAACCTCCTCAAGGAAACAGGAGCTAACTAATGTGACTTGGGGTTAGGCAAAGAGTTCTTAGATATGATACCAAAAGTGCATTAAAGAACAACTAGTAAATTGAATTTCATCAAAATTAAGAACATCTGTTCTTTGAAAGACACTGCTAGGGGAATGTAAAACATGTCAGTCTGGGACAAAATATCATAAATCTGATAAAGAATTTGTATCCAGAATATAAAAAGAACTTTTAAAACTTAATAAATAAGAAAAACAAATACCCCAATAAATAATAGCATACAAGATTTGATACTGTACCAAAAAATGGCAAATAAGCACATAAAAATATGCTCAACATCATCATCAGCCAATAGGAAAATACAAATTAATATCACAATAAGAGGCTGGGGTTGTGACTCAGTGGCACAGCACTTGCCTTGTACATATGAGGCAATCGGTTCAATCTTCAGGACTGCATAAAAATAAATTTAAAAAATTAAGGTATTGTGTACATCTGCAACTAAAAAAATATTTTAAAAATCACAATGAGGTAATACTATGTATCTATTAGAGTAATAAAATTTAAAAAGACTACCACAGTAAGTATTTAAGATAAAGACTTGGGGCAACTGAGTCTTCATTCACTGCTGGTAGGAATGTAAAAGGAAATGACAACTTGGAAAACAGTTTTGCAGTTTTAAAAATTAAAAATACCCTACCACATGGTCTACTTATATCACTTCTGGGTATTTTCCAAAGAGAAAAGCGAGCATAAATCCACACAAAGATCTGTAATATAGTTGTTCAGATATATTTAGTTCTAAGAGCCAAAAGCTGAAAACACCCAAATGGCTGTCAATGTTGAACAGATACATCCATACAATGGAATACTTTGAGCACTCAAAAGAATAAACAACTGGTATAATCAGAAACAGAGACAAATCTCAAAATAATTACACTGAATGAAAGAGCCAAAAAAAAAAAAAAAGAGTACATGTGATATAAATTCATTTACATAAAACACTAGAATAAGTAAACTAACGTATAATGACAGCAGATCAGTAGGTTGGTGGTTGCCTGGAGAAAGGGACAGAGGACCATGAGGAGAGAAAAACATAGAAATTTGGGGTGGTGATAGATCTTTTCATTCTCCTCATTGTTATGATGGTTTCTTGGGTGTGAATATGTGTCAAAAATGATTAAATCATAGACTTTAAATGTGAAGGTTATTGGATATCAATTATACCTCAATAAAACTGTCTTTAAAAAGAGCTACCTGAATTATATAATATCAATTTTACATTGTCCCTTTTCTGTTAGCATACCGAAAATTTTCACTGTAGCAAACTTACTCATATAACTGCTTCAAATACACCTTTTCCTTTGAAATTTACTCTATATAAACACGACTGTAAAAGTAAATTACTGGATTATGGATGTGGCTCAAGTGGTAATGTGCTCACCTAGCATGGGTGCGGTGCTGGCTTTGATCCTCAGGACCACATAAAAATGAAATAAAGATGTTGTACTCACCAAAACCTAAAAAACAAAAATTAAAAAATTCTCTCTCTCCTCCCTCCCTCCCTCCCTCCCTCTCTCTGTCTCTCTCTCTCTCTCTCTCTCTCTCTCTCTAAATAAACCTAAATTACTATTGGATAGAAAAGTTAACAAATTGATCTCCCTGGATTGCACACTTGTCTGTTTACTGGCTTCAAATGAACTCTGAATGTTTAGCTAAACTATCAGTACTGAAGGCTCAGTCACTGAATACTGAAAACACTGTGTTTGAAAGCAGCCCTAAAGAAATTCATTAATTCAAATAAATGTTTACTGCACATGTGCTCTCTGTATGTTATGGTTAAAAGGGCTGGATTTTTTGAAGAATGGACAGTACCAAATTAAAAATTATTCCACGGAATAATTTGTAAGGTTTAGCAACACTTAAATCACATAATGAAAGAATAGCAATGGAAGAAGACCACAGACAGCGAAGAACAATGACTCTTCTAATTAAAGGTTAAAATAATAAATTTCAATAACATGACTGAAGAACTGTATACTAACAGCTTAGAATTCCAAAATGACAAGTATCTCTCATATCTTAAGTGAACTCAGAACAAAGATTAAAAATTACTTCCACACACAGCAAGTATGGAGTCTGCCAGCTCTAAGTAGTCATTCTGGCTTAGAAATATAAAAGGATATGAAAAGACAGACCCCAAATTATTATTTTTTTAAATATCAATAACAAATAGAAAGTTTTAAGTAAATTCTCTAACAGTTGGTATCAAAAATAATATTCTGTAACAGCATATTCTTCATTACTGAACTCAGCTAACTGGACCAATAATGGAAATTACTATATTTTATAGAAGATGCAAGCTTAATTATTCACCACAAATAAAACCATCCATAGCTCTGCCATAATATACAAGACCTTTTACAGCATAGCAAGGGCAGCCATTTGAAAACCTTACACTATCTTTTTCCCTTGCAATGATAATACCGTTTAAGGTTGTTTATCTAAAAGAACCCAACATCTCCTCCATTTGTGTACAATGAATTGAATCATTTTCTTCTGTCATGTATAACTGATTACAACTAATGCGTATTTTGAAAAAAGAACCCAGGAACTCATGCCAGGTACCCAAAAATCTATAAAAATCATTTGTTAGTGGTAACTGTGGATGGTATGTGCTTCAGATTCCCTTAAAAATTTACTCTTCTTCTAAATTTATTCAGATTCTTCAAAACTGTCATGTTTTGTGTTCTCAAAGGTATAATTTTGCTAAACAATGAGCTTTTAATGAATTTTGACTGACATGATTTCTCTACACGTCTTTCAAACACATCATACACAAATTCATATCTACATTAAACAATACTAATCCTGAGTGTTCAGTAATCATTGAATCTAGACAATGAGTTCTGCAAGCACAATATCCAGGTATTCTTATCTTCACTGAGAAGCAATATGCTAAACAAAAGATGAAGAAGACAACCATAGTATTGAGTTATTGCATCTTCTATTTATTGATTTTTTTTTGGAGTTTTACAAATGAAAATTGGTAAATTGGTGAAAAAAAAAGCAAAGACATTTAACCACTTAACACAGATTTTGGTGTCTAAGGAGGGTTCTGAAGCCAATTTCCCACATACACCAAGGGACAAACAAATATGCAACTGACTATGATATTGTGTTATATGATAGGGTGGTAGGACAAAAATATTTAGCCTCTAAGTTAATATAATTATATTTTTGCCTTAATTTTTTAAAAGAATCAAGCAGCTTCTCCCAAGTGGAGAGAAATATTACTAATTTATATAAACACAATTATGTTTTTATAAAATTTAATAATAAAAATTATGGCATACCTAAGCTAAAAATAATTTGGCTTTACTGAATATAGAGTGAAGACAGAATTAGAAGCACAGTCATCTCAAAATTAAAGAGTAAAAATATTAAAGTTGAATTCCATTCTAGGCTGGTATTACAAAAACTATTAAGATATAGGAATCAGGAGTCAGATTTCAAGATGCCGAAATATTAAATTTGTAATCATTTTATTTTTGAATAAGAAATGGAACTACATTAACTTCTGCTACTCAGAGTACACAATCTTGACATCAACTGAATTCTTACTTTTAAGGTGAACTTTCAGTCCTTTCCATTCACAAATAAGACCTGATTTATTAAGTTCTCTGATTTGTATCTCTAGAGTAGATCACAGCACATTTTCTTAGTACAATATATATTGTTCCAAGTGTTTTATAAACATCTTTTGTGAGAGTTTACAGGAGTGATCTGAAATCACTTCCAAGATTCCATCCTATAACTCAGTTATTCTTAAAAAAAAAAATAGAGTTTCTCTGCCTTATCACTTTCATTTTCCTATTCATCACAAGTCTGATTCTAATCTGCCCCTCACACACACACAAAATCACTGGCAGGATTATCAACAGAAAATTACAGGCATTAAATTCTAGGCAGGGCAAAAAGGCACAATTTTGTTACTTAGACATGAAAATTACAGGTCCACACCACAACTGAACTTTCAAAAAAGTCTTTTAGCCAATAAGAATAAATCTCAAGAGTTATCAATCACTTAGCTCTACATGGGGCTCCTAAATCTATATTTCTTGATCAAATGATCCATCCTATGCCTGCTATGCATGGCTACCTATATGCATTCATTCACAGATGTGCCAAGTACAGTAATGCTAGGCTCTGAAAGTCATAGCAAAGAAAAGAACCAGTCCCTAGAGAGGCTTCTATTAGTGAATAGAGTCAAGTGAATAGTCACAGGAACATAACATCTTGGCAGTCACATCCCAAACTAAGCTGGTCTAAAAGTGAACTCGGTTTACTTCATGCATTCTAGTCTACTCACTTGTGAACCTTGATCTTGCACAGAAATGCTATCATGACAGGCTACTCAGGCCACAAACTTTTGAGGCATTTTCAACCTTCTGCTTCAAATCTTAATAACTGCCCAAGCCAGATTGAATAAAAAAAAAAAAACAGATGGCTCTGCTCCACAATGCTTCCCAAATTCTGGGAATGCTAGTGATGATAGCAGAGAGTTCCCAGCAAAGCTTCTGCCTTAGCAGGAGGCAATAAAACCAAACCTACAAGTAATCTTGGCGGCTGGGGTTGTGGCTCAGTGATAGAGAACATGTCTAGCATATGTAAGCCACCAGGTTTGATTCTCAGAACCACATAAAAATAAACAAAATAAAGTTCATCACCAACTAAAAAATATATATACATTTAAAAAAAAGTGCTCTTGGGATTTTAAAAAGCATGGCTGGGAGGAGACCCTCTTTCCTCCCTCTTTTTAGAGAGCCTGAGGATGACCCCTGCTCTGTTACTTTTAACCCCAAGGGCCTAAAATCTTGCTGGCTTCTGTGGCATTTCATTCCTTTGAAACCTTCTTCAGAAATCTTTCTTCTTAATAATCCTCCTTTTAACTTATGATGGTTGATGCAGCCAAGCATCCAGATTTTCACGTTCAAAAAATTTCCAGTCTGTGTATTCACCTCAACCATCAGAACACTAGCTCAGGTCTTCATTGGCGCTTATCTGGACTAGTCCAACAGCCCCACAATTCTCTTATTTCTAGTCCTCACAACCACCATCTGTGATACAATAACAGGAAAAACCGTGTTCCCCACACACACCCAAACTCATCAATAGCTCTGCATTATTAAAGAAAGATCTAAAATCTTTAACAGGACTCACCCCACTCTCTATACACAATCTTCTCTCCAGCCAAAGAGCTGTTTCTCCTTGACTCAAATTTTAGCTCTGACTACCCAGAACTGCTTGGCTTTGGACTGGACCTCAGAAATCCACACCCACCACACTGAATTAATTAGTAAGTAGGAAGTTCCCATTCTTGAAAACCTGAAGAAATCACAGAAAAGTGGCTTTCTTCAGGTTTGCTTCTGGGTATCAAAGTCATCACAATGATGTCTACATTTTATTACATCGATATCCATAAATATTGCTGTTACAGATCACTGGTGCCAATATACACAACACACACAGCAGCAAGTATCTGAAAGGAAGAATCAAAGATTATAACAAAAGGTTCTGATCATCCATGCATCTCTGCAGACAGAGCACCAGCACTGACTCACTGTGAGGATTTCTCACCCCTTATCCTCCACTGGTGCCACTACCCTCTGTAGAAATCTGTAGCCTGACACATGACTTCTTGTTTTTAAAGGACAGGACCATGTCTCCAGCATTCCTAGATCTCCAAGCCCAGTCAAGTCCTCAGAATACATTAGACACCTATAAATATTTACAGAATAATATGTGCATTCTGAGCTAAGCAGAACACTCAAAGACATTTTCTGATTTTAAAGAGGGCACTAGATATCAGGTTTGAAATCTTGGGCTTCTTCTATTAATTTCATGAAAATATTTGAAAACACAATTTTTTTTTAATATCTCTAACCCATTGTGTAGTTAATGAAATGACCATTATTTCTGTAGAAAAAAATTTAATGGGAGATTTGAGAAATAAGGTCTGAGGTTTTTTAACTTATAGAAAATTTCAGAGAAACTGCATAAGGAGACAAAAAAACTGGCAAATTAGACTCCAATAAAAAATCTACATGCTTCATAAGATGTGAAAAGACTATAGAATAAGAAAAATATTATACTTCACATATCTGATAAGAGTACATTTGTGTATTTCCAGAATACATAAGAACTATTACAACTGAACAAGAAAAGAAAAGCTCAATTTTAAAATGGGCAAAGGATCTGAATAGTCATTTGCCTAAGAAAGATAAACAATGGCAAACAATTACATGAAAATATACAATTTCATTAGTTATCAGAGAAATCCAAATCAAAACCACAATGAGATGCCACTTCATACCCATTAGGATGACTACTATGAAAAAAAAAAACATATTAAAGTGTTGGCAAGGATATGGAGAAATGGAATCTTCAAACATTGATGATGGGAATGTAACATGGTAGAGTCACTTTATAAAACAGTCTGGCAGAGTTACTTATGGCCAATAAATTTTACTCAAAAGTATCTACCCAAAAGAAAACATAAGTCAACTCAAAAACAAAAATATTCACAGCAGCATGATCATAAGAACCACAAAGTGCAAGTCACCCAAATATCCATCAACTAATAAATGGATAAACAAACTGCAGTGTATCCACATAACAGAACACTATTTCACAATAAAAAAAAAAATAAAGTTCTGTTATGTGCTACCTCAAAAAGAGGCTAAGAAGCCAGACACATAGGGCCATATATTGAATGATTACATTTATATAACATGTCCAGAACAAGTAAATCCACAAAGAGAGAAAAAAGATTCATAGCTACATGGAGCAAGAGTGAGTGGAGTGTGATGACTAAAGGGTATGGGTCTTCTTTGAAGGTGATAAAAGTGTTTCAGAATTAGACACAAAATAGGCACACAACTATGTGAATATACTAAAACTCAGTGAATTGCACATTTCAGGGGTGACCTTGATGGTAATGTGAATTATATATCAATAAAGCTGTTATTTTTTAAAATGGCTACACAAAGTCAAATAGTAACACCTCTGAACAAGGCTCTGGTGAATCACTCTACCTGTGAAAGAATAATCTGTCATAAAAACATACAATCTGTTCAAATGGGGAAATAATCTATGTTCCTACCAATAAATTCCTATTGCAACCAATCTAAAAACCAAATCCAAAGTAAAAAGAGCAGAGAACAAAAGAGAATGCAATTCACAATTAGCTGGCAGGTTACAGAATGAAACTAACCAAGAACTACAAAAAGGAAAATGTTTATTAAGACTATCCAGTTCTTATCAATTACATGATGTAAACAAGTCAAAATCCTGTATACTCATAAAAAAATCTGCTAGCTTATTTATTAGCACAAAGCAAGGAAAAAACAAAAAACAAGCATTCTCTTCTATAATCAAATTAACATCCCACAGAAGGTCTGTTTGTACTTGGCAGCATGAACCTTTCATTTCAGAGTGCTGCTAAATTAATCAAGCCTATGTTGTATTGAACACAATGAGCCAGACACCCTGGCATGCTCCTAGACTTCATTAGTTGATTCTGAGGAACATTAAAAATAAAAAGGATAGTATGAATTAGGGCAAGGGTGGTGAGAGAATAAAGTAATTGTCAGTCTTTTCAACATTTCCATTATCTACAATACAACAATGGAAACAGTCTAACAACTTTTTTTTCTTTTTTAGTGGAACTGAGGATTGAATGACACATGGATGTACTATAAAGGGGCTAACCCCCAGACCTTTTTATTTTAATACATGGTCTCACTAAGTTGCTGAAGCTGGCCTTATACTATTGATCTTCCTGTTGCAGCCTCTGAAGTCCAATGAAATTTTCTAAGATTCTACCAATACGCTTCTCTGTTTGCATTACCCTTCTCTGTATGCCTAAGAAAGCACTGGAACTTAGATAGAGAAATCTGAATTCAAGTGATATTTTTTTGTTTGTTTGTTTTTATTTTTTTAAACCTGCTAGCTACATGCCCAAGGACAAATTTCACAATTTTACTGAGTCCTTGTTGTTTTGAGAATAAAATGAAGTAATAATGCACACAAAGAGCACAGTGCAATGCTCAATCCAAGCCCACCACAAAAATCCTCACTGTTCACAACTCTTCACAGAAAATACTCATTTCAGAACTTATACCAGAGTAGGTGTAATTAATATTGGCCATCATTCTACCTTGTAAACATCTAAAGAGCTATGAAGAATTAATACTGAATGAATAATCTTCCTCCTCCATTCCCCTCCCACATAGGTTTTGAAAAGCTATCAATAAAGTCTCTAAAAATATTAAATCACAGCATGACACAAAGCATTCATTCACCTAAAAGGTATTTAAAAGTACCGAACTGAGAGACAGAAAAACATGAAGAGAAACACTCTATTAGAAAGAAATGCCTATTTTGCAGTGCAATAATTGGTAATCTTTCCATAAAGATTGATGCAATGTGTTTATAATTTCCAGGTGTCAATAATCTGTTTTTAAGGTAAAAGAAAAAAGAAGTGGGATGGTTTCAACCACCAAGAAAAGATGTGAGAAGATATCTTTTCTCATTGACAGCAATTAATGTTTGAGTTATGGCTTCTAGAATGTTTAGACTGAAGAAAATTGTTATATTAGAACAGACTGAAATACATCTAAAACAAAACACAGTGGGTTTAACATACACAAACACAATCTGCACCTAGGTGTCCTCTCTAAACAAACCAAAGAAGAAAAAGCTTGTTTGAAATTCCAATTGCACTGCTATAGATAAGATGTGGGGGTGTGGGATAGTGGTTTTCAGCCATATTCCCATGCTGGATGTCCAATTAAAGACAGCATCTAGACTCTGTAGTAATAGACTTGCTCTGCCTAGCTCCACACAAATTTGCATTATGTCACACACTGGACAAAACTTTCAGGGTTAGGAGGGAGGAAATTTCTCAGGGGAATGGGATGTTCATAACTTTGGGAGTTTCACTAAGCTCTGAAATCTTTATGGACCTTGTGCCCCAAAGCTACTCTTATTCCCTCCTCTTTCTAAAATTCCACTCATAAGACTTTGAGTTAACAGTGCCCCTAGGGGAGATCTGGTCAATTGCAAAGTCCACAGAAGGAACCCTGAGTGGCTCTTATCTACACTGTACACCAGCACTTGGTATCTCTCCTCCCACTGCAGCTCAGTACTACCACCTTGATTGCAAAGCTGTTTTATCTCAAAGAGTACAAAGTCTCAAATTCTTCACAGGAAGACTGAACTTCTCTGTCTACCCAACTTTCCAATAAAATGATCACTTACTATGCCAGTCTAAATTAAGCTTTATGCCTCATATAGAAAGAAACTGTTTCAAATGCACAAAATCCAACCCATGTTATATGTAATGAAGACTTTTTTTTTGATAGTTGTAGAAGAACATAATTAATTGATTGTTTGTTTGATTGATTGATTGATTTTTTTGCTGAGGATCAAACCCAGTGCCTCACACATGCCAGGAAGGCACTCTACCACTGAGCCACAATCCAAACACTGTAATAAAGTCTTAAAATCTATTTAAATGTAGTATAAAAATTTTAACAAATGCAGCTGACAGGAGAAATAAAGGATAAAGCCTTCATTTTAATTACAACTTCTATTTAATCCCTCACTTTTCAGGGATATTTTTAGTAGGCATTAGGGCACAAATTAAAGAAATGAACTCATCAGTATAATAAAAGGCACTGTATAAACAATTTCCTCTACTGCCACCGAAAAGAGATTCAAGAACCTCAAACATCAAGATTTTAGAAAACAAATAAGATTACATCATTAGCCACAATAAGATCCCAGAAGGAAAACCTCAGAAAAACCTCATTAATCTTGCCCAATAATGAAGACTCAATAATTTCAAGTCTGCCTTGATTTAATTTTGGACTATGTATTAAGAAATAATGGCTAGGGGCTAGTGTTATGGCTCTGTGGTACAGTGCTTGCCTGGCACATGCAGGGCTGTGGGTTCAATATTCAGCATCACATATAAATCAATAAAATAAAGGTATTGTGTCCAACTAAAACTAAAAAATGAATATTAAAAAAAGAAACAATTGCTAGGCAAATTAAAGTGCAAATAAAAATTGCTAGAGGATTATTTGATTTTAAGATTTTCACATGAAAAACTACTTCTGCAATAATACTAATTAAAACTAGTTACATTTATTCTTTAGAATCCTGTATTTCAATAGAAATCAAATATACAAAATACAGAATAAAACACTGGTTAAATCTATTATATCATTAATTTTTCCATCTCTCTATTTACTTAGGCCTTGAAAAACTGGTTTAGGAGTCAGAAAAACTTCACAGGCAGGTCCCAGACAAAGACTTATTCATTCTACTCAAATACTGGCAATCTAATTCTCTGCTTTTATTAAAAAAAAAAAAAAAAGTAAACCATACAATTATATTTACTTTGTTTGTGGGGTGGGCATTTACTTAAACCTAATTTTCAAACAACATATTGTGAAAAATATTGCCATGCCTATACTGCGAAACATAAACAGACCTTAAACAAAATCCAGCAGCATACCTAGTTTAAATACTTACTCTGTCCATAATGAAAAAAAAAAAAAGATTTAAAATACATGGCTTATGTGATTTTAAAAATTAACTAGAATATAGTACAAATCAAATTTTGAAACATAGTACCATCAAATGAAATAGTAGCAAGTGCCATAGTTATGCACATCTAAATTAAATAAAACTATGTTTGTCTTCTCTAAATTAAAATGTATGGGTATTGACTTTCACATCTTCAACCTAATAATAAATACATATCAACCATTGGGAGATTGAGGCTTAGGCAGGAGGATCCTAAGTTCATGGCCAGCCTTAGAAACTTAGTGAGGCCCTAAGCAACTTAGCAAGACCCTATCTCAAAATAAAAAATAAAAAAACAAAAGGGCTGGACATGTGTTTCTGTAGTAAAGTACCCCTAGATTAAATCCCCAATACAAAAAAAATTAAACAAATAAGTAAATAATGATTTGGGTGTCTGTGGATGCCCCACCAGGTAGGTAGGTACTCAGTGCTGAATAAAATCTGGTGAATAAATCACCAGTTGGACCATATGGTACAAACCTTGGGGTACTCTGTAGATAATGTTAATTGAAGTGAAAACAAAACCCCCCTCAGGAAAGGCAATCAAGATGTAATTTATATATAGAAGACAGTTTAAAGTTTTTTTTTTATTAAGCCAAAGAATAAACAGTAGGTCAATGACAAAGTTGTGAATCTGCTTCATGTGAGGCCATCTTTATATGTAACTCTTATTTGATTGAAATAAAATCTAAAGCAAATATAAAATTAAAAATCATATTTACATTAGGAAGTGAAAAAATCTTTTGGACAGAAGAAATACACATAGGTTTAATACACATAGGTTTACACATGAACACACAATCACATAGTTTACATGACTCAAAAACAGTATATTATCAACCAATTATGGAAATAATATTCTGTATGCTATTAAGCCATTGGTATCCATGTTTGAAAATTGTTAAAAAAATTATTTTGAAAGTTACTTTAGGCTTCACTTCAGTGAATAAAACACAAAAGTACTGCTCTTTGCAGAGGAAAACATTCTGTATTCAAAACAATTATAGTTGGTTGATCAAGTTTTCAATTTTTTTTAATATTTACTTTTTATGTGGACACAATATCTTTATTTTAATTTAATGTGGTGCTGAGGATTGAACCCAGTGCTTCATGCATGCCAGGCTATCACACTACCACTTGAGCAACATCCAAAACCTCAAGTTTTTAAATATTAATATTGATTTAAAATGAAGGCAAAAGATAAAAAAAACAACTCAGTATACTTAAATATTTGCATCACATTTATTCCTAAGAATATCTGACACATAAGAGTCACAAGTATGTACTTAAGAAGAGAATTCTTTGTTAATAAGAATATTGAATGAAAAAAATTTTTGAATAACACAAGGTTTCCTTCAATAGTTGAATACAGTGGAACACACCTGTTATCCCAGAAACTCAGGAGACTGTGGCAGGAGGATCACAAGTTAAAGGACAGCCTCAGCAACTTAGTTAGGCCCTGTCTCAAAATTATAAAATAAAATATAAATAAAAGGTTCTGGAAATCTGATTTACTGGTGAGGTGCCCCTGGGTTAAATCCCCAATACCAACTAAAAACATGTTACTCAAAAATGTACTTTTTCTTATCTATTAGATTAGCAAAGATTAAAAAGATTAACAAAACTTGGTATGAGCAAGGGTTTTGAAAATAAGATTCTCATGGTCATTGAAGGGGATACTTTTTACAGATAACAGCTTAGCCATAGTTATCAATATTTAAAACATATATAATGTTTGACCTGGCAGTTATACTTCGAAGAAGATAAATGAATAAGTATACTATTACCAACATACCATTATTCACAAGAAAGAAAAACAAGTAACAATGTAAATGGTTATCAAAGGAGTAGATAGATAAAGTATGATGCCTCTAAATGATGGAAAACTAGGCAGCAAGGGCTGGGGTTGTAGCTCAGTGGTAGAGCACTGGCCTGGCACCTGTGAAGAACAGGGTTTGATTCTCAGCACTGCATATATAAATAAAGATCTACTGACAAATAAAAAAATTATAATTAAAAAAAACAGAACTAGGCAGCCATTGATCACCCATGATTATGCACATCAGTTTCAACTCACAAATAGAGATATATAAAACATATTAAAAATGACCACATAGCTCCATATAGAGAGAAACTGCTATTTATTGAAAGTCTTTATTACTGCTATTTATTTAAAGTTTTCTGTATACTTTCATATCCATCAATAAGTTTCCAAACATGAGTTAATGGTGGCCATTTCTTTGTGCAAGAATTGAGGGCTTACTATTGTTATTATGTTGTTTTTATGGGTAGAAATTTTTCTAATTATTATAATAAAAAATCACAACAAACTTTTAAGATAAAGAAGTGCCTCTATATCACCAAGATTACTTGAAGTCTTTTCAACCTCCTATTTAAGAGGAAAGAATTCATTGAATGTTGCTAGATGTAATACAGGATCTCCTTCTCAGAACCACACTTTAAAATGACAAGATAATAGAAATTAAAATATTAGAGTCAAAGAGATAGGGAAAGACAAACATCATTATTCAGAAAGCTCACATTATTGGTATCCACCTTACCACCCACAGGTTCTATGAACTGAAACACTCCTAAAAAAATATCCCTTTTACAACTTAAAGAAGCAGAATAAATAATAATAATAATTAAAGAATTTTTAAGATGTAAAATCATAAAACACTTACCACAGTGAAAATATTTAATTATTTTCCTGTCTTACATTCTTTCTTAGCACCTGAAAAAAAAAAAAAAGGTTGGAGAAGTTAAATAGATTTTAAATGTATACATTTAATCTGATGTTTGTTTCTTTTAGATTTTCGTTTTTCTGGCACCAGACAAAATAGTTCAAAAGTACTCATGGAAAAATAAACAAGCAAGAATTCTCAGGAATATGAAAAGCAACAAGGGGAAACTAGTTTTAAAAGATGTTAAAACTTTTATAAAACCAATAATGTGATGCTGGTGTATGAAGAAAAAGACTAATAGAATACAAACCCCAGAGACACCCCAATACATCCAAAAGTTAAAATACCATAAGAGTATTCAAAGAAGGGCTCTAAAATCAACAGTTGAAAATAACAGGCACACAGAAAAAGATAAAGTTGAACCTATGCATCATTCTGAACACCAGAAAAAATCCTAGTTTGAATATTTAAATATAAAAGTGATACCATAAAAGTACTTAAAGAAACCATGGGCAAATTCTAAAAATCTTGGAGGCCTTTCAGTGACTTAAAATCCAGATACCTGGACTGGAGCTGTAGCTCAGTGGTAGAGTGCTTGCCTAGCACATTTGAGGCACTGGGTTCAATCCTCAGCACCACATAGAAATAAAGAAAAATTTTTAAAAAATATCAACATACCATAATGAGTAATATAAACTGTAGAATTCAAAGAAAAAAATGTAAGACTTCTGTATATCAAAATATGTGAAAGTAAATAAAAAATAAGTGAAAATTTGGGGAAAAATTTTAATTCATATCACACAGGGCTAATCTCTACAATTTATAAATTTCTAGAAATTGATAAGGGGAAAAAAGCAATTTGAAACAAAAATGTGAAAAAACACATGAATAGAGAGTTTACAGAAAAAGAAGTAAAACTAGTTTTTAAGCATAGGAGCTCAACCTCATTAATAATGATAGCAATGTACATTAAAACAACTCTATATTGATAATTCTCATCCATCAAACTGTTAACAAATTCAAGGGTTGTAAAGGCACAGTACATTGGTAAGGCCCCAGAAAAACAGAAACTCTCTCATACACTTCAATCTGCCCTCCTGTATCTGTGGTATTCAGACTCGATTTAAAAAATTTTAAAAAAATTATCATACAGAACATATACTAACTTTTTTCCTTGCCATTAATCCCTAAATAATACAGTGTAACAACTATTTACATGGCATTAATATTGTATTAGGTCTTTTAAGCAATCTAAAGATGATTTAAAAGTATGCAGATGTGCATAGGTTATATGCAAATACTATGCTTTTTATATAATAGACTCAAGCATCCTTGAATCTCAGTATCCACAAAGGGGTCCTCAAACCAATTCTCCAAGGATAAAGAGGAGCAACTGTACTTTTGGGAGTTTAAAATGATGCAACACTTAAGAAAGGAAGTATTTAACAAAGCCATAAATGTCCTGCCCTCTGGCACAGTGATCCCACTTCTAGGAATGCATCCCACAGATGTACCTGCATATGTAAAATGATATATATACAAGCTGTTTCACCACAGTACGGTTTTTGATAAACCTAGAGAAGACCCAAATACCCACAAGGGTGGCTGGTTAAGTAAACAAGGCACTTAATAGATGCTATTTAAACACAGCTTTTTTTTTTTTATAAAAAAAGTGTTTTCTATAAACAAAGATTATATTCTTTCTAAATAAATACTAATAGGAAAAGATCTCAAGAGCATATAAAGAAAAAGCCATGGGACAGAATTAGTTACATATTATGCTACAGTTTATATAAAAAGAATATAGTACACTGGCATTTCTCTAACTATAAAAGGAAACAATTGGCATCTATGGGAAATAAATTAAAGAAGGTTATTCAAAAAAGAGGGGTGAAGGGGGGAGGGGCAAAGCAGTTGGAAATCGGATTTTTCCAAGCATGGCTGTGTCATTTTAACTTTTAACAAAAAGAACATTAAAAAGTTTTTTTAACGTTAAAAAGAATACTTACACAAAGAAGAAAAAGAGACACCTATAGATAAGACTTAAAAAGAAGCTTTAAATAGATTTTTATATAGATTTTTTGCTCTGAAATTAGATGCTGAAAAGCAATCTTGGTGTGGTTATCACAAAAAATATGCTTTTTCCCCCTTCAATCAAGTTAAAGGATATGATAATCTGTTTTTAAAAAAGCTATTTGAAGGAGTAAGAAATTAGGAAAGCAGGAGGATCCCAAGTTTGAGACTGCTTCAACAGCTTCAGAAGATCCCATTTCAAGAAGGGAAAAAAGGGTTATAACTCAGTGGTAGAGTGCCTATGGGTTCAATCCAATCCCTGTAAGTAACCCAGCACCTAAGTGATGACATGAATGTATATTCTACTCAACTCAGACCTGCTATTATACACACAGCTGTCACTGCCCAACTCTTTTCTAACATCAAACTTCTAAAATGATTCTAAGTGTTGTCAACATTTCTCATTTAAATTCCCATCAAACACAGACAAGATTTTGTGACAGGAAACAACTATGCCTTCCAAGATTCTAAAATAATTGACAAAAGTGTTACTAACCAAGACCATGTCTATGTTATATGTCAGACACTTCAGAAAAAAAAAATTCATAGAAAAAAGTTGTTTGTCACCCCTTTCTTGTTAAAATTAAGTAGATAATGGATATGTTCTTAATAGTATTCTCAAAGAGTCAGAAATGTCCTTAAAAAAATTTTTAGTTATCAAAGAGTTTGGGGAACACCCTGGGGCATTTAGTATTTGGGAGCCAGGATCTAGGCTTCACAAAATGCTTGGGTGAGATGGATCTGTATCATCAAGATTCATCCTGGTCACAAGAATTTTGATCTTAAAATGGTTTAATCAAGCCCACTTTAAGTGAGCATTTCTTTAAGACATAAAATTTAAAAATAAAAAATAAATAAAAAATAAAAAAGATATAATATTTAAAGCTTTTATAGGAAACCCCACAGCTTGCCTCTAATTATGTAAGACAAAGTAGTAAGGGATGATTCAGCAGAATAAGAAAACTGTCTGAAAATGAGTGCTCATTTCTTTACACTACACATTAACTCAACATAAATTTAATAATGAATGTACATAGAGTAGTATATATGCTAACAGTATGAGATAGCAGATAAATCTCACCTTAATTAATCCAAAAATTTTAATCTTATTAATATTTTACTGTTATTACTAGCAACTGAAGGAACTCATTACTGTTCCCTCAAGTAGTAGTACCTCAAAGCACAAGACACAAAGGATGTCCTGTGACATAGTGGGTAAAGGGATCCATGGAAGGGCCATAGTATGACCTGTGGGTAGACTGAGGCACCGTGTAATTGACCTTGACATGTCATCCCTACTTCAATCTAGGCTTTCTTTTTTATTAGCTAAAATAAAGTTATCCCAACACTGTTTTCTCCCTAGTTTCCATCTTCATCTCCCTCTTTGATTTTATTGTTTGAACTAGATCCTAATACCACTCAAACTTCTTGATTAGCAGCAGGTACAAGCACTCAAAAGCATGCTGTCTTCCACCACAGCTGAAAGTTCTGGTTATAAGTGAGACAGCACTGCATATCATATATTGTTCTACCCTTATTTCTCTTTTACATGTAAGTGAAAGTATCATACTCACTTTCACTTATGTGTGTAGGTAGGTTCTCTGATTTAGGAACCTCACTGCTCAGTAGTGAAGTGGGCTCTACAAATGCTCAACACCAAACCCAGGGGCCTTGTTTCTGTGGTTGACAACCAATTGTTCCAGGCTAGAATCACGTGCTTCAATGGGAATCAAACTTTCTTTTGCCTGAGGCAAGCCTTGGGCTATTGACCCCACACATTGTGTACAAAGGTCACTCTATGGCCACCTATTCTCTCTGACACAGGACCAAATGACAGATTAGAGGTGGAAGACCTTCCAGGAATTGGACAAAAGGCTTGAAAAAACCCTTTCCCAATGAATTCACATACCATGCTGCATCTAATTTCAGAGTGGGTCTGACACACCCTCTGCAGCCCCACCAGGACCCCAGGAAACCAGCTGCAAGCACTGCTTGGAGAAGGACTGGAGGCAAGGAAGGGGCACAGGCCTGTGCAAGTATTGGAAGCCCCATCCCACCACATCCAAGCAGTGCAACTTTGGGCAGGGCGCTGCACCTCTCTGTGCAGCCCTAGCATGGAAGTGAACAAGTTAAGTGCCTGGCACACAGCAACGTGAACCAGCCATGGCCAGAAGTGCCAAACCCACCGCCCTGGGAGATTGAGGTGGGTTCGGGATCCCACTGAGTGCGAGATCTGACTGGCGAGGGGGAACTGGCCCAAGGCCCAGCCGCCATCAGGTATGGCGCCGACCAGGCGGCGCGGCTTCAGCCCCAGGCCCTGCTGGACTGCCTCCAAAGAGCTGGCCACCCACCCGCCCCGCTCTCCTTGCCAGGGGATGGGTCTCTGCCGCTTTCACCCTCTTCAGTTCCCAATAGCCGACGCTACCACCGACACCGTCATGGCCACCTCTGCCCAGGGCCCGCTGCTCACCTCTCCTGCTGTCTCCTCTGCAACCACTAACGCCAGCGCTGTGAGATCTCGCGAGACTTTGGTCCTCCCCTCAGTACTCCAGCCTGGAACTAGCTTGGCCCCTCCCCTTTACACCGCCCACCGCGCCTGAGGGTCAGTACTAGTCATTCTTGCAAACTTCTCTCCATATCCTCATCCCTGAATCCACTCCACCTACCCCATGACCCAAAAGGATTAAAACTCAGGTGCTAGGCAGCACCTCTGTCTCATGTGGCCCATCGGTGTTTTTCGCATGCACCTGCCCAGGCCCTGAACCTGCGAGCCTCAGCCCCCATGGTAAAAATAGTAATCATAGCAGCTGAGAACTTTAACAACACCCCTTGGATCCTCACAACTTCCCTAAGAGGGTATTACCATCCTCCCTATTACACAGAGGAAAAATTGGCGTGGCAAGATTAAGCAATGGGCTCCAAGTCATACAGCTGGGAAGTGGTAAGAGCCCACATTGGAATCTAGGCTCCTCTGGAGCCCAAACCAGTGCCCTCCATGACAACCCCCAGGCCCTGTCCCTACTTGCACCAAGGACACTGCCTTTTAGCCCCAGTCTTAACTCCCCACCTTATCCCTGGCCCCAATGTTCACCAAAGTAAACAGAGACACGCCTAGGAGGTCATCTGCTAAAATCCCCCATCTTGGGAAAATTGTTATCAATAAAATGTTTCAGCTTCATTGCATGAATTTTCTAAGGCCTTCCTGTGATATTTTTTGTGCAGGAACCAGAAAATGATGAGACTGTATTGAATTCTGTAGTCTCCTTGGATAACATTTTTCTGATACAAAGTATGATGGAATGGCATAGAGGAGATAGAATATACATGATGTTAGGGAGAAGACACATGGAATTTCTTTCCAGAGAAAATCGTAATAATTGTTTCTAAAGAAGAGGAGCTAAAATTTATTGAAGGTATATATTCTTTCAGTCCTGGAGATGAAGAAACTTGCATAAGTGTTCATAGTTAGTCAGAATTTGAACCTGAGTCTGAGTTTGATCCTGTTCCACAAGACAGCATAGTCTACTTCTTCTAGGTCAGGTTCTGTAAAATCATGAGTCAGGAGGTGAAATCTAATCAAAGGGGCAGCTACAAGGTGCCTAGCAAAACTCCAAGTGCTGTCTACTCACTAACACATTTAGTTTGATAATTCTGTATCAGTTAGGATAAGCAGCACTGGGCTGACAGCAGCAGGAGTTAAAACAAGGGAAAACTCCTGGCACATGGCACTCCAGGGAAGCAAGGGAGAAGCCATCCTTTGTTAATCTGGCCAAGCCTCCATGTGGTTTGGGGCATTTTTCTTTGAAGCTTAGCCTCAAGTTATTTTCTCCAGCCCTACCAATGATTCTTGGGATGCCTAACATTCTCTAGTGCACTAACCTTTCTACGTAAAGCAGCTAGTATTTATACCCAAGAACACTGGCCTCTCATAAGCTATTAGAGCCCAGGATATTTTGGGGAAGTTTGCTAGAGACAATGGTAATAGAAATTTTATCTGCTTTAAGAGAGAGCCCCTGGAAGATGAGGTGGAACATGCCTGTATTCCCAGCTACTTGGAAGACTGAGCTAGGAGAATGGCAAGTTTAAAGTTAGCCTATGCAACTTAGTGAGACCATATCTCAATATAAATGCTTTCCAAAAGGTCTGGAGATGTAGCTTAGTAGTAAATGCTAATGCAAGATCATGGTTCAATCCCCATACTGCAAATAAAGTTAGATAAATAGAGAGAGAGAGAGAGAGAGAGAGAGAGAGAGAGACAGAGAGAGAGAGAGAGACAGAGACAGAGACAGAGACAGAGAGAGAGAATATGCAGGAAGCCTGTACATCTCCTTTACTTAGCTTATTCATGTGGTTAAACCAACTCCACTTGGCTTCTCTGTTTCTTACAGCCCAAACATTCAAACCGGGTCAGGCAGGAAGACAGCAATTGGTGCAGGATAGACATGCATCGTCCCTGCCACCTGGAGCCACCCAAATTTCTGTGCTATCTTCTAAAGTAGCCCTCTCCTCATCAGTCCTACTCAGGTAAGTGCTGTCTGGTTCTAAGCACTCAATTTGAGAAAGAACCTCTTTCCTTGGCCTCTCACATCTTTTGATTGCCTCTTTGAGGGGTATAAATGGTTTTTTACTTGCCCAGCTCACGCATCTGGTAAGTGGCAGAACTGAAGGTCTGGATACCATTAAGATTCCAGGCTTTTAACCACCAAGTTTAATGCCATATACCATCTAGCCTCATTAAAATTTTTTTTAAAAGGCAAAACAAAAAAATAGGGCCCTGAGCCTAACCAAAAAAAGAAAAAAATCTCAAATTCCACTCCATATTTTCTATTTGGCTTTGAACTCACTTCGTAAGTATTGCTGTGAAATAAAGTTGGTGGTGCCAATTTTGTAGAGTCTAGTAGTCATTTGCACTGCTTACCAATGACTTCTGGCTCTCCACCTTCTGGGCACCTGCAGGATTGACTTCCTTGTCACGTGACTAGTCCTGACCAAAGAGTGTACATGGAAGGAGTTTGTGCCATTTCTGGGTGGAGCATTTAATGCTAGTGAGAGAGGAGCCTGAGATATGTCTTTCTGATAGGACAAACAATAATGCCCGTGATGGTGTTTTCTCCATTGAGAAAACTATCAACCAAACAAAACTATCATTGTTGCATAATGTGAGCAAAACACAGATCTTTTTTCATTTTAAGCCATTGAAAGTTGGAGATTAATAACTATCATAGCCTGCTGTAGTCTATCCTGACTGATTCAGCTGGCCTCCTATAACCATAGTTCCACCAGTTGAGGATCAAAAACTTTCTTTAAAAAAGCTGCTTTGAGGGCTGGGGCTATAGCTCAGTGGCAGAGTGTTTGCCTAGCATGTGTGAGGCACAGGGTTTGACCCTTACACTGCATAAAAAAAACAAATAAAATAAAGGCATGCTGTTCATTGACAACTACAAAAATAATTTTAAAAAACTGCATTTATGAGATGTGGTGATAGCTCAGTTGTAGAGCACTTGCCTAGCATATGTGAGGAACTGGGTTTGATTCTCAGTCTCACATTTAAAAAAATAGATAAAACAAACAAATAAAATAAAGGTATTGTGTCTATATGTAAATAAAAATATTTTAAAAACTGCCTTTATACTGAATATGTATAGAAATTTCTTCTTGTCATTATTTCCTAAACAATACAGTATAACAACTATTTTCATATAATTTACATTGTACTATGTTTATAAGTAATTTAGAGGTGATTTAAAATATACCAAAAAATATGTATGGGTTATACAAATATCCACTTTGTATAAAGTGTAGAACATTCATGGATTTGGGAATCCAGGAGAGGTCCTGAAACCAGTCTCTCAAGGATACCAAGGGACAATTGTACATACAGTATAATTGTTTACTCATTGATTCAAACATTTTTCTGCCCAGCTGGTCAAGAGTAAAAGCTCAAGCCACATTCCTGAAGGTCCTAGTTTAATACATCTGGGATGGGGAACAGACCTGTGCAGCTGTCTGGTATGCCCAACCAATTCTAATGGTCTAGCAAGGTTGAGTTTCCTGCATGGCTACATCTTGTGATGGTAGATTAAAATATGGTGTCTACCCTTGAGGGATACCTAGACTTGGAGGACAAGCCCAGAGCCAGAAAAATTACACTACTAACAGGGAAAATGACCTGAAATATGCAAAAGTAAGTAAGAATATATAAGCAATTGATGAAAAATAAAGTTTTACATGTAATAGAAAGTAGATTTGCTTCCTGGCAAATCCATTCATCAACTCTGTGACCACAGACCAGGTATCCAAGCTGTCAGCTTAACATGGAGACTATTATCTGTCACTATGCTTTTCAGTTATGTAAAACAAAGCTTAGAAAAGCTCTAAAGATGTGGCCCAGATTCAAAACAGTTAGCACAAGTCTAAATTGGACTCCAGATCTAGGCTTTTATCTATCTAGGGCCCAAGGCCTTGGCTGATTCATTTATGGTCCCTGCTCCTCTTCCAGATTTCTTTCTTGTTTCCCCCTTTACCTTTAACCATGTATTCTGACCGCATTAAACTGCCTGTCACTGCAGGCCCATACCATGCCACTTACTGCACACTGCAGTGCTTTGGCTCCAGCTGTCCTGTCTGTCTGGCATGCCTTCCCTGAATCCTCACCACCTTGTTTCTGAACCCCAGCCAGGTTATTGAATACTTGTTTGGCTGGCCCCATCCTTGGTGCTATAACTGCCCCCAACAGCAATTCCTTTACTGGCTGACTGAGCATCTCCATCATTAGGTTGCAGTTGGGTCTCAGTTTCCTTTCTCTGACTCATGTAACTAGCATTGGGGACACTGTGAACCAGCCATGACCCTGTGAATGCTTAACTCTGCTAAATCACATTTCTACAACCCACAAGACAGATCCTTTCAACAAGACCACACAGTGAAATATTTATGAAATGCCTTTGTTTTCTGGTAATTTTGTGACCACTGTACAATTCTCCACCTTTGTGAATCTCAGTTGTCAGAAGTAAAGTAGACTAATGGGAGTAACTGCCTCATGGTTGTGAGAATTTATTAAGATGTAAACTTGAGTGCCTTGCCTGGTTCATAAGGGAGACATGAACTAAGTCCCAACCACCTTGGTTGTTATGAGTATCTTCTTATTACAACACTGCTATTATCTCTACTCAGCATACTCCCATAGATGTCATCATTAATATTATCACTCATACTTCCAACCATGTCTAAGTGACTGTGCTAAACATTCCTTCCTAGAATGCATAGTATTCTCAGAATCCTCAAAATGTATTCTTCACAGTCTTGTAATGTTTGGGTGTCCCAATCATAAATTATCTCCCTGGTACCTCCAGGAATATGTCCAGTGCATCCTTGGGAAGTCTGTGGCTTCCAGACAGTTCCATTCAGGCTTTCTGGATATGGCTAAAAAAACATAGGTTCTCTTTAGCCTCCCACTTTCACTGACATTCTTCTCACTATGGGTGTTTCCAAATCATTTATGGTCAGCCCAGGCCACTGTGGAGGTGGCCCCTATGTTTCCCAATGGGAGGATCAAGATGGCAGTCAAACAGGCCTGTAGGCTTCTGGAATCATTGATAACGCTAAAAGTAATAATACCTGCACAAAGCTTATTTTTTTTCTTACTAGAAAAAACTCTAATAATGGGGATTTTAGTTGGGAATAATAATGCCCTCAGAGTGATCTAATCTTGTCCCCCTTCCCTCCTCATCTTTCACATATCTGAAGCACAGTAGGCAAAATTGGGGTTTTGGTGAGCATTTCCAGTTGAGATTGCCTGTTGAATGAGTCTGGGCTATTATAAAAGGACAAGAAAACAGATCCTTTTGTTAGACCAGGATGCAAGAAAAGACCACTGACTCCAATTAAAATCAAATTAAAGCAAGCTTATTATTTCAACCGACTGGACTGCCTTTTTCTCCCAAAACAGTGGGAACAAGACAGCAGCCTCAGCTTTCCTACAGCCCAGCTTTATATCCCAGAAAGTTACACAAAAGGGGGGTTACAGATAACAGAACTCTGACAAGCAGTTTACATTTTTTGCTGGCCCCAACATCAGAATTTATGAGGACTATTAGAGCCTCAGAGAGGGTCGTTGTCTGGCCAGGGAAGGCCAATATTTATGAGGTGTCACTAAAGTTTCAGAGAGGGCTGCTATCTGGTCAAAGAGCCAGGCATGGGTGAGTTCAAGGTATGGGCAGGCATTCCAAGCAGGTTCAGAATTTGCAGTAATTTATAGTAAAGCCGAAATTAGCTTTTCATGACTTTGTGGCAAGATGGCTCCCAATTTAATAAAAGATGAGGTTGGGTTTATCATTTTTCTTTTTTCTTATGTGTCTCTTTCAAATCTTTGATAGGGTAGGGGAAGAGCACTGAGGGAATTTTAATCCCTCAGGTAACAGTCTCCAAATTTTTAGAACTCACCCAAAACCGGTCTCCCTGATTTTACCTGATTTAATTAATTACTTATATTGATAATCTATTTATTTTTTGCTCCATTGTTGTAAGAAGACAGGCGTCACTCATTTTGGCTTCTTCTGAGCTGAGAGAGGGTGACGTGAGGGAGCACGGCGTGAGGGACATGAGTTGCCTTTTAGAAGTCAGTTCGGTTTGAAGTCTGGTTGGGGAAGAACAAGTTGTAAAATCATCTGGGGATGGGTGCTTCTATGAGAGAAACAAAAACCATGAGTACTGAGTAAATGTTGCAGCAGCTGGAACGTGTCACTGTATAGAAGTTTCCTCACCAGGCTTTAACAGTTATCAGGACTGTAAGCATAACATTTAACTTTTAGTGTTACAGATGTCCTTCTCCATAAAATACAGTTTAATAATTTAATGTCATCTTATCTTGCAAAATTCTTTTACTAGTATGAGCTCTGTGTCTAATAGAGAAACCTTTAATTCTGTTACTCAGGGCTGGATAATCATACTAGCAAACATGAAGCCTACCTGTGTAGGTTAGGAATAACTGTAGGCCTTAAACTAAAAACTTCTGTCTCTGGCAGCTCCTCTTGATAGTCTCTTTTTATAGTTATCAGGCATTTCTGTCTGAGAATCCTTCTTTGTAGCCTCCAGTCTTACTTATTTTGGGAGGCTAACATAAAGTGTATACCTTAAATAATAATAATAATAATAATTATCATCATTATTATTATTTAAAATGCCCAGGAATGGCTGTATTTTGGTTTTAACTGTCTTTGCTAAATGTTTAAGATGAAGCAGTCAAACTGACTTTTGTTTCTATCTATTGTTAACAGTCAGATGAGCTTTTATGGGAGTCATTCCTCGGAAAACTTCTCAGTTCTGCTAGTGCCATTTGCGCTAGGATGGGTTTAGGTCTTGCTTGACCATGTGGCTTCCCTCGGAAGCACCAGGGATGTCTCCCTTCTCTGATGACTCTCCTCTTCATAGGAAATGCACTGATTGGCTTTCTGTTCTCCAGTGGTCTCATTAGTCTCCCTGATCGGGAGGTTATGTGGCCCAGAGTTGCAAAGCTCTTTAGAGAAGTCCCCTGTTCCCTGGATTCAGACTGACTCAGAGGGCAAGAGCCGAATATTGGTTTTTCTGGCCCTTTTAATTTAACTTTAATTTTAAAACTTAATCTTAAACATCCAGCAAATAAATTTTAACAGCCTTATATTAAGAGTACTGGGCTTTAATGTCTATAACTTTATAATTATATATCTTTTTATTAGTTGGGATCTGTATTATCCTATCTGTCTTGTAGGTGATGGCTTATTATCTCAAACTAACCCATGTTGTGTTCTTAAAGCAACACTTCTGTAAAACACTAACAGGGAATCTTTAGATCACTTATAAGGAAATTACAAAATAAAATTAAAAAGAGTAAAAAACACTTAGTTCGTGTAACAGCTACCCTGAATTTTTGGCTGAGTTATACATTATATCCCCTGTTTGAGATCCTAGTAATCTTGACAGAAAAAAAAAAAAAAAACATCAAAAAAACAAACTTTTGAACATAACTTTAAATGAACTAAAATCTGGCCTACTGTTGTTTTCATAGTCGTTCTCACATGTAGTAAGATGGGACACAGAGCCTCATCTCAGGTAAGGCAGGGCTCTTTATAAATCTTAAGTGTTTTAGTTCTAAAGCTGATCTTTGTATTTTTAAATATAATTTTACAAAGTTTACATAAATTGTTTGAGGTCACATGAACATTAGCTAACAACATATGATATCACATTTAAAACATGAATTAAAGAAAGGCTGAAAGTTTTTAACCTTTACATAGATTAGGCTCTCATTAACTTAAAAATACATTTAAATTGTTCCCCAATGTAAGAAGTAACAAAACTTTACATATCTTATTGATAACAGGTAAATAAATCCCCAATATATTTTTTTACCATACAACTTCCGAACACCAGCTTGATATAATGCTCTTTCAAAGTTTCTACCTTACAGACTTGTATACCTGGAAGATATGAGCACATTAATAGCATCACAATTACATTGATGTTTCTACATTAACCAAGTTTAGCTTTTAAAGAAATGGCAGTTGACAGGAGAGTTACAGGAGAGTTTGAAATAACCAAAGGACAGAGAGTTTGAAGTAAACATGTTGTGATGAAGAAAGGTGCCTAAGCTAGAAAATGTGTGAAATAGATAAGGATACAAGGTAAACATGTTTTGAGGTATTTTAGCACAAAACAAGTGTGATTGTCTAAGATAAGCAAAGATGTAAGCAAGGTGTGATGTAATAGAGACGATCGGTTAAGATAGGATAAGAAATAGAAGTTATGGAATAAACATGTTTTTGGTTTGAAGTGTTGTAAACAACTATAGTATTTAAAGGCCAGGAAGGCTGAGCTCTTTGGCCAGTTCAGACCCACTATGTGGTGGGTCAACATCGAGCGAACTGTGTCCCGCCAGCCTCTGTTCCTGTGCCTCGTGTGATGTGATGCCCTTGGAGTGAATAAACCGAGCATTCGAAAAGGCATCTCGCGTGTGGCGGCTTCTTCCTTCAAGACACGGATCGTCGGCCGGGAGAGGTTACCTGGGGCAGGGGCGACCGTGACTTCAGGACCACCTGGAAGCGGTCGGGGGACCTCGCCGCCGTCCCTTGCTCGTGTCAGCAGTACAGTGCTCTAAAATCACAGTTCTTATTTAACCAGTTGTTTAATTTTTATGGTTGCTTGCTCTAGAAAAAAGTAAAACTTAATAAACACAATGTTATGGGTAAACTTATGTTTTAAGAAATTTTTGTCTCTTTAACACATGACTGATTTTTACAATCTTATACAGACTTTAGTACAAACTTATACAGACCTTAGTAAATCAATCAGATATCTAACAAAAGTATTCATGAATGAGTAATCCCATATCAAATTTACTTTACTTATTTATCAAAATATTAGACAAATGTATTGAACAGTGTAAACCATTTTTTGTTGAAGGAAAAGTCCTAGAACCAAGGCATATTAGACATTTTATAGACATTAATATTTTATGAGTTTTTTGAACACCTAGAAAAACTTGTAAGCTTAAATTTAAAGACATTTATTTTTATCTGTTTATCCAATTTAAATTGAACCATTTAAATCACATGAATTAAAGATCTTTGGATCCATTTTTTTAATTTGTTTTTTATGAGCGCTCCTTATATATGTTAATTTGTATACCATATATATGATATACGGACATATATATATATAGACATACAACACATAACAAAAGTGTGCACACATAACAATAGTAAAGGCCTTAGTAGCTTTTCGCAGGTGAAATCTCCATTGCAATGTTTCAAAAACTCCACAGTTGGTCAAAGATAGGACTGATCAAAAAAACATTAACCTAGGTCTGTAGGGTCAAAATCATGAGCTCAAAAAAATACAAAATCTAAGGAAAAAAAACAAGAGTCCTAGTAAAAATGACTGGCCAGTAATTAGTAAATACCATACAATTTAGTTTTTTTTTTCCTTAGGTCTCAGATCAGTCTCCTACTGAGCTTGCAGGCTTCTTTCATTTGCATTTCAAATAAGTCCTGGCTGAGGTCTGAAAGGAGCAGGGAAAAACTGCTATTCTGAGCAGACCCCTCAGGCCTAAGGCATTTTAACTATAAGTCATAATTTTCAGGTTCGAATGTTGAAAATTATGATACAAGTTTAAGATACAATTCACAAAATTTTATATCTTTACAACTTGTTTTGTCAACAGATACCATACTATGATTTACTATCCTTGTCCAAATTAATGCACTGGTACACACAGTAACATTTTCCCAGGCTACCCAATTCAAAATTGGTGGAAAAAAAAAAAAAGACTGAATGATTGGGAAGTTACTTGCCAACTTGGAAGTAGAGTTCTTTAGTTTTCCATCCTAAGTATTTAAGTTCTCTGGCATGAATTATCTGAAATCATAAACTAAACAATTACCTAAACCCAACTTTTAACTGCAAAATTGTGCAATGCATCAAAAACCCATTCAGATACCAGATTTTTACAATAAAACATCATCTTTTAGACACACATTCAGCCAAGATCATTCCCAAAAAACAATTTATAATATCAACACACTATTGCACATGTCTTAAAGGGTCAGAAACAAAGACACAGGACAGACAGAGAGGAGCTCCAGAATATGGCTGACAGACAGAAACCTTTAAAACAGAGCAGATAAGAGAAAAATCTCCTACACCAGTGGCACCATAGATGTCCCCACAAGGGGACCAGATGTTTTCACAGAGGGGCAACCTGAAATATAAAATCAAGGGTCTCTATGGCGACTTTACTGCATTAAGAGTCTTCTTTTTTTTTTTTCTCTTTTAAAGAAGATAGAGGTGGCATAATCCTTACAGTGCAGGGAAAGAAGGAGGAAATCCCCGAAGCAACAGGGCTTCGGCAGCTGCTGGGAGTCCCTCAGTCCCTCCTATTACTTACAGGATTCCACCCCAAGCACACTCCATCTCCTTAACATTTCAGTAGTCAGCTCTCAAAAAGTTCGGGGGGGGGGGGTGGTATCAAAATTTGTAACTGAAAGTTTGGTTCCTGACCTTAGAGCCAATTAATGCCAATTTAATAATGAGGACAGGGTTTTGAGAAAAAGAAAAAGAGAGTTTTATTGCTTTGCTAAGAAAGGAGAAACACCGGGGACTCTGCCCAAAGGTTGTGACTCTCTTGATCTGGAGGGACAAGGGGTTTTAAAGGAGTCTCATTTGTTAACGTGGAAGATACTCAGTTCTTAGGTCCCCAGCAGGCATTGCCCTCTGCACTGGAGGTGCTTCAAGCAGCCAGCTAGGGGCTTCTCTCCTGCTTAACAAAGGGAGATAAAGTTCATCACAGTTCCTTAAAACACAGTCCAAAGGGATGTCAGGCTTCCTTGCTTTATTACCCATAATTACGTCCAATATCTTTAAGTTTTCACCACAGAAATCACACAACAAAACGCACAAAAACAAACAAAAACAAACAAACAAACAAAATATAGAACACAGAACAAAAACAAGAAAACAGGAAACCCGATGCCGAAACAGAAAAACAGAGAAGCAATGCAACCTCTTGCCAAAGCTCTGGGGTAGGAGTGCGTGAGTGCCCGTCAGCACCTCTCTACCCTTCCAGAGGAATTCCTTACAGAACAGAACAAAAGACAGAATGATTTCTCGTACTGTCCGGACAGGAGTATATGTGAGCCTCGACAGGCCACCTCTCTGTCATCAGAAGAGATCTCCCTTAACCGGATATCAGATGTTATAAAGGCGCCACTTACCTATGGAGGCCTCCTCCACCAGGTGCTTGCTAATAGTTTTAGTGCGGCAGTTCACTGCAGGGTTCCAGGGACTGAAGGCTCACCCGAGGCCTTGGAACACTCAAGTTGCACACCCCCTAGAGAGGCTCTCCAGCCTGGAGCCCTGGAGCTAAGGCCGGCTTCAGAATTTCCAGCAGTCTGGTCTTGTGATCTGGTCGGGCAGAGTCATCTCGCTGGGGAACTCCAAATTGTTAGACCAGGACGCAAGAAAAGACCACTGACTCCAATTAAAATCAAATTAAAGCAAGCTTATTATTTCGACCGGCCAGACTGCCTTTTTCTCCCAAAACGATGGGAACAAGACAGCAGCCCCAGCTTTCCTACAGCCCAGCTTTATAGCCCAGAAAGTTACACAAAAGGGGGGGTTACAGATAACAGAACTCTGACAAGCAGTTTACATTTTTTGCTGGCCCCAACATCAGAATTTATGAGGACCATTAGAGCCTCAGAGAGGGTCGTTGTCTGGCCAGGGAAGGCCAATATTTATGAGGTGTCACTAAAGTTTCAGAGAGGGCTGCTATCTAGTCAGAGAGCCAGGCATGGGTGAGTTCAAAGCACGGGCAGGCATTTCAAGCAGGTTCAGAATTTGCAGTAATTTCTAGTAAAGCCGAAATTAGCTTTTCATGGCTTTGTGGCAAGATGGCTCCCAATTTAATAAAATATCAGGTTGGGTTTATCACTTTCCCCACAACCCAAATGTCATCAGAACAGGAAACCTTTGAGGGAAAACAAAGCTTAAGCTACAGAATAAAGAAAAAATGGAATCTTGACTTTTCTGATTGAAAATATTCTGAAAACCCAAGCTTTGAGTGGTGTTTGCTGAGACCCCACACTGAGATGAACACCCAGAGGGCATGTGGAAAATAAAGGAGAGCCTCTTTTGTAGGAAGAAAAGAAAACAGCAGGTATGTTGGCATTGTTGCTTTGAAAAGAGACCAGAAATCAATGAAGAGATAAAGAGGGGGCCCAAGAGGCAAGTTGCCTCCAGGAAGGCCAATGACCAAAGTGAGAAGGCCTCAGATTGGGAATTTTTCCCAGAGGGATGAAGTGAGAAAAAGCTTTTTTTTTTTTTTCTTTTTCAGAACCATGTTGACACACAATGGCTTAAATAAAAGTTCATTCCCATCTCATCTGACTCATTTTGCTGGAACAATGAGCTTACATTCCACAGCCTGGGCTGACCCTCCTGTACCCCACTACTGATAAAGCATAAAGGGTGTGATTAGTACTTCTTGCCTGAATAAGGACCATGAAATCAGCTGGCTTCTCTTTTGTGTAGCTTCTGACAGCAATATATAGCAACCTATCTTGTATTCTTGTGTCAGCCATTTTTAGGGGAGAAAAAAGTTGGGGAGGCATAATCGAGGAACATTTTTCACAATTTAGCAATATGTAAGCAACAGCCTTTCAATGTAAAAAAGAAAAGGAAGAACGAATTCCACAGTTACAAGTAAGGAAAGAGGACATTAGATGGGTGCAGTAGTGCAGGCCTGTGATTCCAACTACTCAGGAAGCTGAGGCAGCAGGATTGAAAGTTTGAGACCAATCTAAGCAATTTAGTGAGACCCTGTCCCAAAATAAAATAAAAAAGGCTAGAGAGGTAGCCCAGTGGTAGAATGTCCGCGAGTTCAATCCGAGTACAAAAAAAAAAAAAAAAAAAATGACATTAGGATAAATACTGTGGTAAAGAATTGAAATTAGTAGTATCATTATAAACTAAAGCTTTATAATGAAAGGAAAAAGAAAACAAAGAAAAAGAGATGTATGTGTATGCATGCATTTATAGACAAAACATAGTTCCAAATTCTGAACACTAAGAGGACTTAGAACTCTTGTTCCAAAGAAATGAGCAGGACAGATCTCCACCCAGATCTGGATTCTAAATACTATTCTCCAATAATAGAGACTTGAAGAAATTGTTGCTCCCAGAAATGGAGCAGAAAAAATGTATAATAACCCTGGAACACCTTGTGGTGGCAGAAAATAGAGAGATACTTAATAAGGAATAGGGGCTTAATTTTTTTTTTAAAAAATGGTACATTATAATTACATACATCAGGAGGATTCCTTGTGACATATATGTAATGATTGCAGCATAAATTGGTTAATTTGATAGGGACTTATTGAAAAAATACAGGAACCAATATGAAAGAGTTTCCAACAGCCAAAGTTGGAACATTTTGAGCAACTAAATATAGTATTGGACTATAAGTCATAGAATTAAATAGGTAACCATAAGTCCATATGAATAGAAAAAAAATAAGAAAGAAAAGAATAGAGAAAGAGAAAGTTGTTTCCTTAAAGAAATTACAGTTTATAAATAAAGGAAAAATAAGTGAAATAAAAATAAAATAACCTTTAGGAAACTATAATAATAAGTGTTATGGGTAAGATCTATGAATGGATGCCAAAAATGTTAGTGAGCAAAAACATTTTTTTTTTCCTCTAGTATGGGAATTTAATCTAGGGCCTCATGCATGACACACCAGTATTCTACCACTGAGCCACATCCCCTAAATAAGTAAAACTTGAGAGAGAAATAAGATATTTTCAAGGTATCTTTCCCAAGATATTTATTAATAACAAAGGCAGAAATAGTAAGTTTATAATAAGAAATCCAAGAAGCATCACAAGATTGAAATTAATATCACTCCTAACCAGTCATGTTGATGTATCCCCCTTCCCACCAAATAATCCCATAAGGACCTTTCACCTCTGTGGCATCTCCCGGCCAAATCATAAGTAAACACCAAACCCAAGAGGAGAGACCTTGTGCAAAACATCTGAGCAGCATCTTTTAAAAGGATAATGGTCATAAAAGACTAGAGAGACTGAGGCACTGCCAGACTTGAAGAGACTAAGGAGTCATTATGACTAAATGCAACACAAGATCCCAGACAAAAACAAGACCTTAAATGAAAATTGGTGAAATTCAAATAAAGTCTATAGATTAGTGGATAGTTTTATACCCAGGTTTTTGTCTTTGTTTTTATAGTTATACTATAATTATTTATTTATGTATTTGTATTGGGGATGAAGCCAGGGGTGCTTGGCCACTGAGAGAAAACCCTATCCCTTATTATTTTATTTATTTATTTATTAGAGACAAGGTCTTGCTAAGTTGCTTAGGGCCTTGCTTACTTTCTGAGGCTAGCCTCAAGCTTGATATCCACCTGCCTTACCCCCCTGAGTTTCTGGGATTACAGGAATTCACCCTTGTGCCCAGCCTAGTTAATCTTTTTAAGAGTTAATATTAGAGGAAACTGGGTGAAGGGACTGCAGGAATATTTTGTGATTTTGTAGAGGGAGAAAAATACTTTAAACAACACCAATACAAAACCCTTGGTAAATAATAATAGAATCAAGAGGTGAGCTCCACACCAGCATTTTAGGTTAGGTCTGTGTGAGGGCATGTGACATAGTTCACATCAGTTGACAAGTTAATCTCTCTCCTGCTCTTTTTCCTTGGCAAAACCTGATGTGAGGGCAGAAGACCAAATCAGAGAGTGTTTCTCAGCATAGCTAGATCATCAGAAGAGAGAGGTGCAAAGAGAAGTCCAGAGCACACTTTGAAATTAGGGAGTTGAAAAGAAACAAATTGTTCTGATAAGGGAAACAGTGGAGGAGAATATTGGGGAAGGGCAGGGAATATAAAAGTTGGAAAGGGACAGCAGTTAAGGGAGCTTTGAAGGAAGATTCCTAGCATTCACAACTTATACAAGTTGTTTGCATTAAAAACTCCTTCCAAATCCCCAAACCTTTGTAAAGTCTGCTGCACATACAAGCTTGGTGTCTGTGTCCATGGGTCTCTGTGTCTATTAATTTGTATGTGTGTGTGTATGTCTAACTATTTCAGTGTCTATAAGTATGTATGTCTATATTTTTATGTGGTTTTTTTTTTTTTGGTTCTGTGAGGCAGTCCATATCTGTGTGTGTACATTATTTCTATGTGTTTGAGTTCATCCATAAGAGTGCATCTCTGTGTGTATATTTTTGAGCCTGTATGTCTTCTTTTTGTGTGTATGTGTGTGTATTGGAAATCCCAGGAAAGGACTGATTTCTTGTGACAATGGATTTACATACAAAGTCACAGGACTCAGATGACCAACAAGACATCAGCCAAGAAAGAAGGAAATTGAGCCCTAAGTATCATAAGAATGTAAGGTCTTAGGAATTCAATGAGTTTTTTGCAGAGGCATTGGAATTTCCCTCAGGCACTTGGAATGCTGGTGGGGGTGGAGTTTCATGTCAGTAATAGCTAGAGACTTCAGAGGGCATGATGACCCTACTACAAGTCAGCTTACTTTGTATTATCTCCATTTTGCAGGTGGGGAAACTGAGTCTCACAACAGCACTTTGATGAGACTGAAGAGAAACAGCCAGCTGATGAGCCAGCAGAGGCCTCTGGGTGAATTGAACACAGTGAACTGCAGTGAGGAAAATCAGCATCCTATCTATTTTCTTTCAGTCTTTCTGATAATAAAGTCTCTTGGGCATAGTCCATCTGCAACACCTCTCTCTTACTGCTAGTGTTTCTTTATTATCAGTCAACACATGCTAGGAGCATCACAATCTCAGGATACAACCAAACATATTCTTCCATGAATGTGCAAAATGACAGCTCTGCAGACATGTGATGTCACAATCATAGCACACCCTGCCCCACCCCTCCTAAAAAAGAACAAGTCTGGTTGGATTCTTAGATAACTTGGCTATCTTATCTACATAAACTTAATGACAGGGCAGATACTATTTTTTTCCATTTAGGAGACATTTTAATTTTGATAATAATTTGGGGAATAAAACATGAATCATTCAATTCACTAAAAACCATTTAACATCTGAAGGCCTCCTGAGCTCTTAAAAAAACTTTAAAATAAATTTTATGTATTTTTTAGTTGTAGATGGACACAATACCTTTTTTTTAATTTAATTTTTATGTGGTGCTTAGGATCGAACTCAGTACCTCACACATGCTAAGCAAGTGCTCTACCAGTTCTCCAAAAATTTTTTTTGAGATTTGTGCCATGAGAAGTAAATTCAAAATAGTTTCTGTTTGTTTGTGTAATTTTTTTTATTTTAGAAATATTCAAGGCTATGAGTTACAAGAACAGCAAAATAATCTTTTATACACTAGATTTGACAGCTATTATTCCTGACCAATTTACCTTGTAAGCTTTTGTGTGTGCATGCCTCTCTTTCTGTACGTATTTATATGTGTATAGGTATATGTTTATGCACATGCATATTACACACACACACTATTTTAAAGCATTGAGATTCCAATGTTAGATCTTTAGTTCTAAATATTTCAAGTATTTCCTAAGACCAGGGACATTCATTTGTATAACCACAATATGGTTACCAAATTCAGGAATGAAATGTGGACACCATGATATAATCCAACATACAATCTATAGTCAAAGTCTTCTGGTTGTCCCAATGAAGTAATTTTCAATAATTTTATTTTTTTTCTGATGCACAACCAATTAGGAATCAGATTACACATATTTTTCATTTAATCTGGAATAGTTCCTCAGTCTTTCTTAATCCTTAGGACCTTGATCACAGTCTATTTTTAACAAAGAGAAAGCAAGCTTCAGGTTTGGAGTCTTGAGCTCATCACAATATCCAGCTAGAATGCCATAGATTTTAGTTTTCTGAGTATGTATCTTTCAATTATCATCTATTTATAGAAAGTGACATGAGTTTCTACTTTTGGGGAGTAATTTATGGTGTTTTCTAAAACTCCACTTTAAAAGTAAAATATTTAAAGGAAAAAACTAGAGAAATAAAAAAGCAGGCATGTAAATAAACCACATTTTCTCAGCCTCAACACTATTAGCACTTGAGGCCACAGAATTCTGTGTAATGGAGTGTCCTTCATATTGTAGACTGTTCTTCAGTGTCCCTGGCCAATACCTACTAGAGGCCAGTAGCATTCCCCCACTCTCTCTCTAGTTATGACAGCCAAATATGCATGCAGATATTACCAAATTTCGCCTTGGAGGCAAACTTACCCAGCTGAGAGCCACTGACCTAGCCAAAAGATGTGAGTGGAGGGTGAGTTGATGCAGGAGCTCACAGGTCTTTGAGAAAAGTACTCGCTTCTTTCCAGATCAGTTCAAGCCATGTTGATCAATCATTGGCCAAATGTCTTGCCCTGTGCAAAGACCTGGAGAGACAGACAAGAAGGAAATAAAGAATAGGGGCTTAATTTAGAGCTGCCCAGTTTTAAGCAGCAGGCAGGGGGGTGTGAAAGAGGAAGAAAAAATTAACCAAGAGGAAGGAGCTGTGAAAAACTATAACATAACCTGGAATTAGATCTTCTTATTAAGCCTCCTCACTTTCAAAAGAGCTCTTCTGCCCAAGTAATTGTTTTTAAAACATGAATCAGATCATGTCAGTCCTCTGATGAAAAGCTTTCACCTTCCCACTACACTTAGAACCAAATAACTTTCAACTTCTTGTGGGACCTGCACCATCTAGCTCCTTTCTCCCTTTTGGCCTTAATTTTGTTTGCTCTCTTTCGGTCTTGAGCTGAAACTACCCTGGGCCTCTGTCTCCTGAGATCTTCCCATGATCATTTTCAAACAAAGATCTTTGTATTGTGATGTTCTCCATGTGGAAAAGTGTCCCAAGTATTTTCAGGGCTGGCTCCTGGTCACAGAGGTTCAAATGTCACTTTCCCTGACTACCTTTTGCACTGAATCCCTCTAACCAATTACCCCATGTAAATTTCTTCCATGGTATTTTCTTTATCAGAAATTGTTGGTAGTGGACATGACTTCCAATGTAACTGCTCTTCTTTTTTGTGGCCAGCTGGGCAGAGGTGGCCCATGAGAGATGCAGAAATCTGCTTGCCCTACCTGATATACACACTGTCTTCACCTCTTTACCTCCTGCTGAAGTACAGGAATGAGGACAGGAGGGGAGGTATTTGAACACTGCAGGACCCCAGGGAGGATGCAAATGTTAGAGCCACCTATCCAATACCAGCATCCTCCTATCTTCTGCTCCAGGGAGAAAAATCAAAGGCCTAGGGTGTGAGCCATGATAATCAGGTTATCTTCTACTTGCCTCCAAAAGCATGCCTAACTAAAATACTATTTGAAATTACTGTGAATTTTGTTGCTTGCTTTAATATGTGTGTATGCATTTAATAAATATGTGTATATAAATTTTAATTGGCACATAATTGTCCATGTTTATGGGGTCTAGTGTGACATTATGATACATGTGTACAATGCATGGTGATCAGGTCAGGGCAATTGGCATAGCCATCACCTCAAACATTTATTATTTCTTTCTACTGGGAGCATTACAAGTCCTCCCTAGTGGCTATTTTGAAATATGCAATTGAATGTGGTAAAGCATAGTTACCCCACCATGTCCTGAAATTTTAGATGTGATTGTTGCTGTCCTGCAAGCCTGTACCCATTAACCATCTTCTCCCATTTCTTGCCCCCAGTTGTTTGGCTTTTGTTCATATCCCACCCTTAGGCAGGATGAGAAAGACCTGTCTTACTTATTCACTGCTATCTTTGGCCCCTGAGCGCAGAGTTAACTCAGGATAGAGTTCCACAGCTACTGACATACATGTTCTCTAATTCATCTCATGTATAAAATAAGAATCATCACAGCACCTTGAAATATTTTGAGAACTGAATGAGCAAATCTGCATATAGCACTTAGTGCAACATGTGGCACCCTGTCTTTGCTCAAAGAATTGCTAGTATTTGTTGACTTAATGAACTAATTAATGTATGGAGAAAGGGTTCTTTCGCTGCTTGCTTTTTCAGCCCCATGTCCTTTGGCTCCCTCTTTCTCTTCAAATCAAAGTTGTTTTACTTGGTGCTGACAAGTCAGGCTATTGATTAAGAAACCTGACCACACAGTGAGAAGAAATTCACACGTCTTACTTTTAGCTGCTGGATCAGCACTTGCTGGAGGTTGAGAAGGGACAAGCATTGCAAATAGAAGGACAGGGTCCATAAAGCCCAGGCCAGAAAGTGCTGGAAATGAAATTTAATATGCTGTTTTGCTTTTGCACACCATGGGATGGGTAGAACCCAGCTAATAAGTGCCTGAAAAAAATCACTTGGATGTCAAGTGAAGGTTATAGGGACAGAGATTCAAAAATGTAGTGAAGGAGGCTGAAACCCATCTGAACCTAAGAGATATACTTATTAATTAACTCAACAGAATATTAAGCACCTACTCTGTGTGATGTAGACAGGGATCTGGCAGAGAAACAATAAGGGGATTCCCACAGGGATTCCCACGGACTCCACTGACTTTCTTTCATAATATCCTTGCCACCAAGTAGACACTAATTCAAAATTTTAGATCCCATTTGGCTTAGTTCATGATCAGTATTACTGCCACTAGCTAATAGTTCCAGTACTTACTCTGTACTAGGCACTCTGCTGAGGCAACTTTACCAACTGTGGTCAGGGACACTTGCTAGAAACCTAATCTACATATATTTCCTTCTTCCTTACTAGAACTAAAACTCACTTTTATTCAGGGTGGCACCAAAAGAACACATATTCCTCCAAAACTGACACTCAAACTTTGTCACTAGCATCTAAACCCATGTGTGAGTGGGACTTAGACATGTTATTTCACCCCAGGAGTCAGTTAGGTGAGGGTTAATGTTATTCTTATTTTATAGCCAAGCATACTGAGGTTTAGAGTTTAAATGAAATGTCATATGTCATAGAGCTTCCTGCTGGTGAAGGTCAGATGTGAATCCAAGCCATCTGTTCTTCTGGTCTATTCTTATTTGAACAGATAGCATATATATGCACAATGCCATTTAGTCCTCTCAAGAACTTCGATGGGCAGGGTAACTGGTAAAATTTTCTGATACCTGCCACGATATGTTCTCTGATTATCTGACATCTTCTCTTGGGGTCACCTCTCTGGCAGCTTCAAAGGCTAGCCCCTCTCCAGCCCAGTGGAGCCTGGAGTATGAAAGAAGAAGGAGACACAGGTGGGGAAGTGGTCAGATTTTAGATGTTCATCTAGGCAGAACTTCTAGCAGAAGATTGCAGATAGAGGGCATGGAAAAGTCAGAAGCAGAGAAGATTTGGCATCATTTCCTATGTGAAATTCTGACTAGGGACAATGTCAAAATATAATCAGCATACAGTGTGATTAGGTAGAATGAGAGTTTGCAGTTTGCATCCAAAAATTTCTTGAAAGTTCCATGTGTCCTGAAGAGAGACACAGAAATAAACTGATTGTGGTAGTGAGACTAACAGGAGTTGCTGTGGGAGGGGTGAAGTGGCTCTGAGACCGAAAGTTACAAGGTGAGCAGAGATGACCAAGGGAAAATGGGTGGAGCAACAAGTTTTCTAGCAGAAAATTAGCACCAGAAAGGTAGGGCTGGTCAACTGGGAGGTGCCAGGAGTGGACTGGGTGGACCATCATTGTCCAGAAGTCCAGCAGCTGTAGGACCTGCAACTGTAGCCTGCTAAACCAGTGACAAAGGGCAAGGAGGTCACTGTCCCAGAGACTGGCAAGGGCTTACAGAGCAGTAGCTTGAGGCATTGGATTCCCTTCCACAGCCCCACACCATCTTGGTGAAACTAGAATATAGGAAGGAATTCTGAAACAATGGAGTCTTTTGGTGAAAAGACCTCTTGAACCAAGGAAATATGGGTCACGAAGTAACCATTTCCATTCAAGTTCTAGTTTCTCTCATCAGAGGGTTTAGTCTGGGAGGAATACTGGGGGAGTCACAGACCTCCAGAAGTAGCTTAGTTCCACACAGTCTAGCTGTGGGGAGAGCGTGCTTATGATGGGTCTTGCTGTTGCAGATACTGCCTTCCTCCAGGTCTCCCAGACAAACAAAGTGGAAGGCACCATGGAAATACACAACTGTCTCTGGGCCTCAGTATTTTCATTTTTCCAATGGGAACCAAGGTCACCTCCCAGTGTTAACAGGACTGATGAGGGGCAGAGACATGGAGCAGGTTGGCAAAGTCACAGGATAGAGAGTGAACCTCCATGTTCATTTTTCTTCCATCCTTTTGGTTTTCTATGGACACTGTCAAAGTTGTGCCTGGAGCCAGCTGGGACCAGGGAGGGGAGTCAGTGGCTGCAAAAGGATTGATAAGCTTCATTTTAATGCTCAAGTTGTATCATATCACCAGGAGGTTTTCATTGATACTCAGTTAACTGATTGAATGAATGAATGAATAATTATGGGAGTCATAGACATCAATGATGTCCAGCGAGGCTCTGATGTGCTTTTGGTGGGATTGCCTAAGTAGCAAAGGCAGTCATTTTTCAACCTCAGTTTGAATATCACCTTCTGCGAGAGGACTCCCCTGATACCCTCGTCAGGTATAAGTGCCCACTTTGCACTCTTCTCTACCCTTCCCTCATATACTAGATGGTTCATTGTGGTTTTCACTTGACCTTGAGTTCTTAGAGACAAGGTTACATCTCATTTAATCTTCCTGCATCCCTAGCACAGAGTCTAGACCAACGAAATAACAAGAACATTTTATTAAGTGTTTTCCAGGTACCAGGCATTGTTCTAAGTGCTTTAGCTACCAATATGCTTGACTACCTGAATATCAGGTTCCAGGGTGACATTATCATGCCATTGTGCAGGTAAGAACACTGAGGCTCAGAGGAGATAAGAAGCCTGATATTTCTTCCTGCTTTCTGCATCCTTCTCTATCAGACAGCCTAATTCTTGAGGTTTGAGAACAGTATGAAAATCCTAGTGATGGGACAGTTTTTCTATCTGACTGGGTAGGTGTATAGAAAGAGAGAACAATGAAGAGACAGCACATGTTAGCAGCTGACAACCCTGCCACATGTCAGACACTATGCATTCTCTGTCACAGAACTACAACACTGAGACCACACAAAGAGCACTGCCTCTGAATGGGGAGTGTTTTTTTTTGGGCACTACAGGAACCATCTGCTAGTAGATTCACAACAAATGGGTACATGTATATACTGTTAGGGGCATAATATTTCTGGCAGAAAGGCAAGGGAAAACAAAACCAAGGTAATGTCTCAAAATCTCAGCAACACAAATGGAAATGTGCAGAGGTGAGCTCATGTGGAATAGAGACAGTAACACAACAATATTGACACCCACAACCAAGAGTAAACAAAAGTTCAACACCCAGTTGGCACATCCAGTTTCAAAAATGAAACAAAATAGGGCCACAATCTTGCTTTTTGAAGGAACTCCTGAAGTCTCCCAGAGGATCCGTTCTTTCATAAACCTTTCCTGCCCACACTTCTTGTTACCCATAAATCTTACCCTCTACATGGCAAGGGGGCCTGAAGAGCTTGAAGATTTACTGGAGCAAATAACTTTGCAAAAACAATGTATTCCATAAACAATTCTGGTGGAAAGCATCCAGCCTCATACAATGGAGCTAATCTTCTGATCACACATTACCCATCTGGGGTATTAGCATGGACGCCGCTTCCTTCCAGGTGGAGGCAAAAGCCACTTAGCCCGCATGTCCAAAAACAACAATGCTTGGCAGATTCTCTACTCATGTGAAGTTCAAAAGGCAGCAATTCAGAAGCATGGAGCAGCTCTTTCTCCCCTACTTTCTTTTCTTGAAGAATCACTGCAAATTTGAGGGCAGGGTGACATATTGATGCATATAGCTTTGTGGGCCATGATCCTGACTTCTATTTTAGCTCTACCACTGATGAGCCCTGTACTCTGAGGCAAGGGATTTAACTTCCCAGAAGTATAATTTCCCATTTTTCAAAAGGATTGTGTTTAGATGCCTAAATCCACTGGTGCTTGGTAAGGTATAAAATCAAAATGTTGAGTGGTACTGTTAGCACAACAGTGACAAGTGTTGTTGAGAATGTGGAGAAATTGAAAAATTTTTCCCCTGGGTAGTAATGTAGAAAGGTGAGTGCACTTGAAAACAGCATAAAAGTTCATCAAAGAATTAATAACAGAACTACCAAGTTGCCCATCAATGCTATTTCTGGGATATATGTTTGGAAGAACTGAAAAAAAAATTATACACCTGTGTATATAGCAACATTTTCCAAAATAGCCAAGGTATGGAAACAACATAAAATTCTATCTATAGACAAATAAGGAAAGAAAATATGACATATACATACAATGAAATATTATGCAAACTTGGAAAGGAGGAAATACTGTCACATACCACAATTTACATGTACATAGAGTTCACTATGCTGAGATAAAGCCAGATGCAAAAAATACAAATATGTACTATGTACACATCTTTATTTATCTTAAGTAGTCAAATTTCTACAACAAAAAGAATTGTAGAATCCAGGGGCTGAAGAAGGCAAATGGAGAACTATTGAATAAATGTGGGTTTCAGTTTTGCAAAAGGAAGAAGTTCTAGAGATCTGTTCCACTACAATGTGAATATAGTTAACACTACTGAACTGGTCACTTTAAAGATGGCTACATTGGGAAATTTGATGTGTTTTTTAACCAAAAATAAAAATAATAAAAATGTATATTTTATGTTTCAGATTGGCAAAATTTAAAATGGCTGGCTGCAGGGAGAGTTGGTTATATCAAAGAGAAATGGAAACATTCCTACTCTGTGAATAGCTGTGAAACTCATGTGACTATTTTAAGGGGCAATTGATAATTAGATACACAAATTCTACAACCCAGCAATTTCTCTTTTCATTATTTATCCTAGGGCAGGTACAAAGATTTTCTTTGTTATAAAAACAAAAGTTGGAGACAATCTAAATGACCATTAATAGGGCAAAGGATAAAGAAAAATGGCAAATACTCACAAATTAATTAAGGAATAAGATCTATACCAATGTATATCTCAAAAACATATTATTGAGTAAAGAAAAGCAGGTTATATAATAACACAGACAGCATGCCACTCGAAAAAGTGCAGAAGATAAAACATATGAATTTCTAGTGTACCAGTCTTGAGATGCTCCCAGTGATCCCTGATAATTATGCCTTTGTGGAGATCTTTCTACAGTGAATAAAGCTCAGCTGTATCTTACTCATCCCACAGAGACCTAATAGGGTTCTATGAAAGTGGCTTCCAAGGCTAAATATAAAAAATGCTGCTACCATGTTGCTCTCTGGTTTTTCCTGTTTCTCATTTTGAAGGAAGTCAGCCACCACACTGTGAAGATGCTCAGGCAGGCTGGGCAGAGGCCTGGAAGATAAAGAACTGAGGGCTCCTGCCAACTGCCAGCACAACTGGGAGCCACCTTAGAGGTGGATGCACAAGTGCAAGTGAAACCTTCAGATGACAGCAACCTTAGGAGAGAGCACGAATCAGAAATACCCACTTAAATCATTATTGAGTTCCTGAACCTAGAAACTGTGGTATATCAAAGGTACATTTTTTAGTACTTAGAGTTTGAGGGTGATTTGTTACACAGCAATAGGTAACCAATATATTTATGGTTACCACCTAAGGGTCTGTGCCTGCGGCCTGCTTTCCATTTGTACCAGTAAGTTTCAAAAAGATGTTAAAGACACATTACTATCAAGCTGAACACTTCCTTCTTCAAGTACTCAGAAAAATGAATAGTTCTCCAAGTTAGATTTCTCTTTTGACATGAAGTCAACTTCACCAGTAGCAGAAGCCCATGCTTTGGACAATGCTGATCTGCTCTGTTATTGACTGAATTCCATGCCTTTAACATTCAGATGTTTAAGTCATGACCCAAATATCTCATAATTTGGAGACAGGGTCTTTAAAGAGATAATTTATTTAAAATGAGCTCATCAGGATTGGCCCAATACAAGTTATCCGTATAAGAAAAGATTAGGGGGCTGGTGTTATGGCTCAGTGGTAGAGCACTTGTCTCACACGTGCAAGACCCTGGGTTCAATCCTCAGCAACACATAAATAAATAAATAAATAGTAGGTGAATAAATAAAAAAATAAAGTTTAAAAAGAAAACAAAAGATTAATACATAGCTACACTGCAAGGGAAAACGATGTGAACACAGGAAAGATGCTTAGAGCACCTGTAAGCAGGGTGAGAGGCCTCAGGAGAAACCAACACTGCTGACCCTTAGGTCTTGAACTTCTGGCTTCCAGAACAGTGAGAAAATAAATTTTATTTGTGTAAGCCACCCAGTCTGTAGTCCTTTGTTTATGACAGCCCAGAAAATGAATGCACAATCCAACACCCTTGCTTCATACCTGATGACCTTAGGTCCAGAAGTAGAAGTGACTTAGCTAAAAAAAACAGAGAAAACAGAAAGCAGAAGCACAGAGAACCCATGTTTTTTTATCTCAAGTGTGGTTCCTCCATTAGGTGAGCCCAAGGCCCCAAATGTGGAAAAGATATCTCAGGATACACTGTCAGCACCAATTTAGCTCCTCATTCGTTCCTATTCTTGATGACAAAAATTGTTCCAAATGTTGAAGCTGTTGGGTCCCCTATGGAGACATAATGTGGACTAACCTTGTTAAACACAGGTTCCCATAGAGAAAATAAAGGGGAAAAAGAATAGAAAGTCATGGAAGAAGCAGATAAGAAAAAACTGTTTTTCTTCCTTGCTGTCATGAATTATAGCAGCAGAAATGAGAGAAATAAGGAGAGAGAGTGGACACTAACTTCCAGTTGTATAGGTAAGTCTCCACAGGTTCTGAGATTTTCTGAACATAGTAAAACCCATGTGCAGAGTCCTGTGACAAATTCTGATTATATTTTGTGATTCTTGCAGCTTCCCTTCAGGTCTTCAGGTACAAAACTTCTTGCAGAAATAGCACTGTGTTTGCCCATTTGTCCAGTTGGAGAAGCCAGCCTCCACCTCCTCACTTTTTTGGAGAATGGCAATGCTGAAAGATGTCAAAAACATCTCACCACCTTTTTTTTTTCTGGCCTGGAAAGTGCAACTCCTGGTCTGGTCTGCATGGAATACTAATTAAATAATAATTGTGGACAACAGCCACTCTGAGCAAATAAGAAGGTGTATTTGGAGACTGGGGTGAGCAAGTACACACCTGGACTGTTTGATAAAAGCCATTTGTAGCTCCCAGGAGGCTGAACAGTGAGTTTGAAATGAGCAAATGCTCTTCAGTAAGAACCCAGACTCCGTTGCCTGACAAGTGTGCAGACAGGCCTCAGAACCCTCCTAGGCCTTGCATACTTGATCATCAGAATACTTGATGAGATGGGTATGAGTTCCAGGCTGAGGTTGAGGATTAGATTCAGCTGGGTGAACCCCTCCTCTCGCTGGTTCATCACTCTTTAGCCCCTTCTGGAAGAGTATCTCATCACCAGAAGCATGATCTTCCCAGAGAACACTTCCCTGTCAAGCACCTAGATGGTGAAGATGGTGATGGAGCAGGGAGTGGAGCAGTGGTTATGCAAATAAAGTGTGGCAAATAAAGTGTTTCTATTGTTGTTTTCTTTTGCCATGCTGAGATTTGTCCTCAGGCTTCTTGTTTGCTATGCAAGTACTCTACCACTGAGCCTCACCCCCTTACCCTGAAAATATTGTTTTATTGGAATGCCATCAGGCATTAAGTTATTATATATTGCAGATTTGAGGCTATTACCACAGAAAAATTTTGGTTTACAAAGCCTAAAGTTTTCATGATGTGCTCCTCTGAAGAAATATTTCCCTGATATAATGTTAATATCACCAAATATATTGGCAGGTTTGTGGAAGAGGGAACCCTATGTGCAATTCACCAGCAGCATTCAGGTTAATTTGAGAGTCAAATATTTTGAGTAATTATCAACTGGTAATGAAAATTAAAATTTAATTATGAATAAAATTTCTGTAACCAGGTAGAGTGCCAGTGTGGCAGGCAGCTTCTTTCTGCAACTTGGCAAGTTGTTAGAAGTATTAGAACAAAATGAACTTAAGATGTGTTAACAAACCAGAGCTTTAAATATGCTTTGTAGTTGAAATAATACATATTCTATAAATCTCACCTTATTTTCAAAAATGATTACATACTACATTATTTTACAGATATAAAAACTGAATTCTTAAAGAGTACTTAGACAATTTCTAAAAAAATTTGTAATAAATATTCTTTACATGTGTATATGTAATTTATCAGTTTAAATCTTTTTATACATGAATATATACAGACAAAATCAGAATATATGCAAAAGACCCTTCTTCATGTGTTTATTATATAAAATATACACATTTTGGTCTGGGGTTGTGCCTCAATGGTAGAGGGCTTACCTAGCATGAGTGAGGCACTGGGCTTTATTCACAGCACTGTGCATCAATAAAGAAAATAAAGGGTCATTGACAACTAAAAATGTATTAAAAAGAAAAAAACTACACATTTTTATACTATAGATATGATACATGTCCTTAACATGATAACCCCAAAGGTAATAATGAAAACCACCTCAAATACTGGTCAGATATTCCTCCTCTAACAGAAAACAGAGCTTCCAGCTAATTCTAGCTCTGGAACAAGAAAATAAATGATGTGCTTGAAACATTTTATTTTGCAAGAAAGTCAAATGTACTCCAGGATGAATTGGACGCATCAAAATATGTGTAATCAGCTTGAAATTGCAATTGCTGTCTACATCTGTCTGGGGTGAGAGAGTACCAAAATGATAAGCTTTTTCTTATTGCCCTCTTTTGGTTGGTTTTTCTATTTTTGGTTATGTAGAATCAATGAAAAAAAATCATCATTTGGCTATCCCAATAGTAATAATTTGACACAAGGAGGAATCATCAATGAAATATTAATTCTAGTAGGTGAAATTTTAGAGACCAAGGATATATTTATAAACTTTCAAAGTATCTCCACACAAAATATTTATGAAATATAAAGTGTAAATAAATACTATGTTTACCATAGACCAACCTGGTAGATACTACTTAACCAAATAATTAGTCAACAATAACCAGAGATGGAACCAAGTGACACTGTATATCTCCATAGTGTCTTGTGCCTGTGTGATTGAGGCCCCATATATTTGCTTACATTTAAGTAGAGGTTGACTCTAGATCCTAGACAATGTGTCCAAAATTACTAGAGGCTGATCATAATTTTTGACCATGTCTTTCAGTGCTTCAGAATATGCTCTAGTGTAAGAACTAGGCATTGCATGCATTATGGTCTTCTTCCAATGGCATAACCTGAATCCACTCATTAGAAAACATCATGATTCTAAATTGAAGGAAAATCTACAGAATGACTACTGACATAAACCATTCAAAAATTAATAGGTGTCTTGAATAGCCCATAGATACTCAGGAACCATCCCAGATTAAAAAAAAAAAAAATAGAAGAAAAAGACCACTGGACACAGTGAATAATTGATATTCAAATTTCCCCAAACTGGATTTATTTTTTTCAAAGACAATTGTTAAAATAACATCAAATTTTGAATAAGATTTGTAGAGTGAATATTCATAATATAGTTTCCCTATTTTGATCATTGCACCATATTTATAGAAGATAACTTTTCATTTTTAGAAAATGTGAATATTTAGGAATAAAAAGACATTGTGTGCATTTTGCAAATGGCTCACAGTTAGAAAACTCTTATGTACCTATACTTATCTAGAAATGGAAAAGAAGAGATAAAACCAGTTAACAAAATAGTAACATTTGGGTAATGTTTCTTAGGAATTCTTTTCACTACTGTTATAAATATTCTATAAATCTGAAATTGTCAAAATAGAACATTTCTGAAAGAAAAATAAATTTTTAAAATATTAATAATTAACAGCATACTCATTAAAATAAACCATGAATTTATATAGGTTTAATAAATGAATAAATTTTATGGTGAATAATTAACAAAGGTATTTATAGTCTCAAACTATTTCCCCACAAAAAATAATTACAAAGTAAAATCCTGCAAATACCACCTTAATGACTAAGATTAACATCAGCAGTAATGATGATATTATAGGTCACATGATGTCATTCAAAGAGAAAATCACAGAATTTATTCTGTGATACTCTTGCCAAAAAACATGTAATATAGTTCCAATCATAAAAAAAACCATAGAATCTATCTTAAGCACATTTTATGAGTTTTCTCCCTGAAAAGTTTCAAGGTCATGAAAGTTAAGAAAAGACTAAGGAATATTTAAATCTTAAGGCATTTATAAAATACAACAATTAAGATAATTTTATGGCTCTGAACAAAACATTTTTATAAAGTACAATATCAGGCTACTAGAAAAACATGAAAATAATCTGAGGATTAAGTGGTTGAAGGCATTATGATAAAATGTATGAGTATTGATTTGAGAAACAGCATTTGCTTAATGTTTTTTATCTTTTTCCTTTTTCTCTTTATAAAATCTTGGAAAATATTCATGAAGTTGTAGGTTCTACTATAAATTACTTTTGTCCACTGAAGCATTTTGAATTAAATTACTAATATATGCCATATTTTATGATATTTTTATTATTTCCTACAAGTCAGAACATGCTAGATAACAAAATAACCTTTATAATGAAACTGATATGATTAACAAGTATACTGTTACTTGTTAATATTTGAAAAATTCATTCATAATGAATGAAGGTTGTATTACCTTTATCTAGCATGTTCTGACTTGTAGAAAATACTAAAAATATCATGAATAATAGTATATGTTAGTAATTCAATTTAAAATGCTTCAGCAGACAAAATTACTTTATATTAGAACCTGTGAATTTACTATTATTTCCCAAGATTGTGTAAACAAAGAGAAATGGAAAAAAAACATTAAGCGAATATTGTTTTTTATTAGAAAAAATTCTTAAGTCAGTGCCTCAAATTAAAATTATAAAATATTATAGATTGTATGTTTGATGGCAGTATGATAATTTTAATACATTTATCCACTAGTGAATATAATAGTAACCAGTATACCAAAATAATGTTGCCTAATTCTCTGGATCCATATTCCATGATATATTTTTATAATACAAATAATCCATCATTAATGTGATATTTAGATCTATCAAATTAGTGTTGACAATTTGGTTGTTGAATTGAGCATAAATGCTAGCATTTAGATAGTTTGAAAGCACGTCTTAGTAAAAACTGGGTTTGCAATTGCATTTCAAATTTTCTTATAGATGTAAATAATTTTCATATTTTGAATATTTCATCATATATATGATACACACATCCATTTCAATAAATTTTTATATCACACATTTCATAAACAATTTAAATATTATGTCAACAGTCTAAAAACACAATATTAGCTTTCATATATTTTTTTCTTAATATTTTTATATATCCTTATGATGTTTCCAAAAGTACATCTTTTCTTGGCTTATTAGTAAATTTTAAGGCAGAAGCTCCCATGGTCAAGATTCAAATTCTGCAGCAAGTAAAGAGAAAAAGAATTATATTTTTGCCTCAAAGATTTTATAAGTATGAATCAGTGAAGAAGTTGAGAACTTTTCATTGTTTATAAGAATGAAAAAATAGATATGTAGGTCCACAATGTAAAATTGAAAAGCAATATACCCATATTTTCATACACAGTTATCATTATGACCAAGTATTAGAGCTTTGAGTTTTCCACCCTTTATGCATAAATTTGACAACCATATTCTAGGGTATTCTGGCAAGCACTGGAATGACAACATGGAGATGATAATGGACACCCCTCACCAGTCATATACCATAGCTTTAAAAGCAGGCAAGCAGGCAATTTTCATACAGAGTCATTGGTATTATGACAGGGATAATACTGGAACACGTAGAAGGGACTTCTGTGCCAAATTTGTGTCAGTGTTTTAGGTTCTTTAGTGAAAGTTATATGTGACTTAACATCTGAAGGAAAAGGAGAAATTGTGACAGAGAGGTAAGAGGTGCATGCAGACACCAAGATGAGAAATAACACTTATGGAATCACAGTGGAACAGTGTCACTAGAGTCTAGAGTAAAGTGACAGTAAGCAAGTGAGAGGAGACAGGCTTAATAACCTGATAAAAATCCAAGTGATTTGAGTATTTTAATTTTTGGCTAAGAAATTTCATACTTTTCTTGAGGGCAAAATGTAAACTAACGATGGAGTCAGGACAGGGTATTTTAAATGCATGACTGTTACTAGGTCAGTAACAGAGATGCATTTTGGCCAGAAACAACAGAAAATGGGTGATGCCATTTTTTTTTCCCACAAAAAAAAATCAGCCTATAGTCTGACATTTTCATAGTGGGAAAGAAGCATAAAAAAAGGCAGTTTCAAACTTAAGATCTTTGATTTTGATTTTCAGACTTGGAAAAAAATATATAGCTCTTTAATTGTAATTGATTTCTTCCCAGAAGTTAATGACCAGCATTTTTTAAGCATTTGGCCCATTTTAGATGTGTACTTTATGAGAAATGTGTGAAAATACTTCCAACTCTTAATATAAATATAACCATGTAGAGTGTTCTTTGTACAAAAGCTGTTTTCTTACTAATTCGCTCCAAAGAGTCTAAAATAGATTACTAAACATGGTAAGTATGTCGTTGTGATAACAATAAGGTGACATCCAATTCCTTTACAATTTTGATGTGAAAAATAAAATGATTTTGACTGACAGAATTCCCATTCCTGTCTTTCTCTTATTCTGTTCTATTTTTCAAGGAAATTATTTTAAACAAAATTTTTACTGATACATTTAATTATACATAATAGTGGAATTGATTATGAAATATTCACAGACACACATAAAATAATTTATCACTCTTCCTCTCTAGTATTTTTCTCCTTTCCTCTTTTGTGGCATTCTGCAGTGATTAAGGAGACATATCTTTGTATCTTGATAGAAGAGTGTTTTTTAAACTCTCTCATTAAGGCTAGCATGATATAGAAAATTAATGTTCCACAAAGAAATGTAGAAGTATTAGATTAAATTTTAAATAAACTAGCTTATAAATAAGTAAAAAAGAAACATCACTTTCTCCCAGAAATACTAAGGAAAAAGAGTTGCCCCCCAAAATCTCCCTTTACACTGTGTCTACATTCACACACAATGTATCATTCTTTTGTAAATGGTAAATTATCTCATTTTTTCTGATAAGAACAACTTACACTTGCATCATGCATAACAACTAAGTGTCATGCTCTTTTTGTACATAGTCATCCATGACTCAAGCACTTCAAATCTGATTCTCTCATTTTTTTCAGAAAGGTATTCATGTAAGCTAAGAAACTGAAATATATATATATATATATATATATATATATATATATATATATATATCAGCTATTAAATTAGATTATAGTTTATATAATACAATTATTTCTGTCACATTATTTAATTTCAGTGTTGTTTTTTTTAAAGCTTAGATTTGTTCTCCTGTGATTTTTTTAGGTCAAATGGCAAATAAAAGAATAAGGCTCAGGCCACATTTCCACAGGTATGCTCGACTTTACTGTGTCCTAAGAAGATCATCAAAACACCATAGAAGAAGAGCATGATGACACATTCATGTAATTGCAGTGGCTTAAGTGGTAGAGACAGGAGGGTCTTGATTTCAAAGCCAGCCTCAGAAATTGTGAGCCTCTAAGCAACTCAATGAGACTCTTGAGTTTTGTATTTTATTTCTAAATAAAATACAAAATAGGCCTGGGTATGTGGCTCAATGGTTGAGTGCTCCTGAGTTCAATCCCTTTTACAAAAAAAAAAAAAAAAATGAAAGTAGCATGGAATCTCTAAACCAAGGTGCATTAAAATGGGTATTCAAACAACAATGACAGACAATGAAAGCAAGATGCTATCTTTAATTTGTTCATTTTCAAGCAGATATTTCATTGTTACAATATTGAATAAAATTTTCAAATATTACAGAAATATCTTCAAATGGATTCAAAATAGTTGAATATTTTTTCAGCTCTTAAAAATATAGCTCATCATTGCTGGAATAATATTTGGCTTGTTAAAATAAAGTCTTAGTATAAAGAAAATCACCTGGTTGTACTGAAGGGCTCCTGTTACACAATGCAACCATAACCCTAACCCTAAAACTAACCCAACCCAACCCAGTTGGGGACAACACTCAGTATAGAATAGTGGAATGAATCTGATAATTTTTTTTCTGGGTATGTATATGAACATACCACAGTAAATTTCATCTTCATGTGTATCCATAATGTATAATTTTAAAAAATTTAAAAACTACAAATATGTGTAAGATCAGTAGAGCAGAAGAAAGAGAACACAGGGATGAAGCAGGGGAGATAAAGTGGAAGTACTGGTCACTTAGTTGGAGCACAATATATTTTATGCTTATGTCAAAATTAACCTCAATTTTATCTATATATAAAAGCATTTTTTAAATTTTTATGAAATAAAAGAATAATTTAAAAAGTTGTCATAAAAGTAAGTGGAGGGATTGTGGCTCAGTGGTAGAGTACTTGCCTACACGTGCTAGGCACTAGGTTCAATTCTCAGCACAATATAAAATAAATAAACAAAATAAAAACATTATGTCCATCTACAATTAAATAAAATATTTTTTAAAAAAGAGTAGGTGGAAATTCTAAGTAAGTGGGCACAACACTGAAAAGAATCGGAACAGAGGTAGTGCATGCAATGATGGGTTTGTAATTTTTCTAAAGCAGTGTACATATTTCTAGGGGGCTTCAAACTTGCAATTAAAGCAATGTAGGTGAAAGAGAGACAGAAATCAGAGATATATGGTGTGGCAGGTAACAATGCTGCCTTCTTGAAAAATTCTCCTTGGAAGACTCTTGAGGAAGCCTTTAGAAATATTGGTATTTTAAAGATAAATATAGCAGATGATGTATACATTATTTTAGCTGACTACCAAAGCCATTTTATTGTGTTGGTTTCCTTAAATATATGCAACTAGAAAATCTTACTAAGACTAGAAAGATTCATATTTAGTGAACTAGTTCAAGGACTTAAAGAATATTTCTTGAAGATTTTTTCAAGCATTTTCATGCACATTCTATTTATTACCTAGGTAAATTAAGCATTTGGCACTGAGACAATTGAGAGCAACAACCACTGGTGCAGAACAAGATAGCTGGGTTGGTGATCAAGATATATTAAAGCTTCTGCCAAGAATGTTGGTTCATGAATTTGTTACCAGGGCTTCAAGAGACTCCTGCCCATTTATTCTGTCATTTACAGGCCCCAAAACTGACCACGAGAATATTTTTAACGACTTTGCCTGTTATACTTCCCTTCATTCCCGTGATTATGTTTCCCTTCATCACAAGTATTACAATGTAGAGAGGAAAACCTATATAGAACATTTTGTCTCTATGTACATGTAAGGATAATATCAAAGATTAAAATAAAAAGCAGTTAATATATCAGGAATTAGAATGTGCTCAGAGTGTAGTTTAGAGCAACACTGGAAACTTAAGGTTTAAGTTATAAACTTTCAAAATTGTGAAACTTGTTCATGTTTCCACGTAGAAGCAGTTTTGTCACAATATAACTATCTGAATTAAAAAAACTTCAAAAACACTTAACTAAAAGTCTAATAGGCCAGATTACATATAGGAGAACAGTAGGGGAAGAAAGCTTGATAGTTTGCTTCCAGATGTAAAATGCAAAGGTGGGTGAAAGATAGACTTTCCTAACATTAATTTCACAAATTATATTATCTAGTTACTTTTGCATGCTACTGATCTCATGAACCTGTCTCAAAGTTATGCAATATAGACAAATTAAGGAGACTAAGTTGCTCTCTTTCAGTCTAGGTTTTGACATACTTTTCAAATTTGGATTCTTCTATATAGAAGTGCCTATACTCTTTCAGTTGCATTTCTTAGAATTTTCAGTTCAGATTCCAGATTTCTAATTCTGAGTTCCATCTGACTTCTTATTGAAGCAAAATTAGTCTTTTTTAACTGCTCTGAAATTTATGCAGCTACTGCTTGTGCCTAAAGAAAATAAAAAGAATATATTTTAAAAAAATTAGAACCCAATTATTATGTATTTATTTCATTTAGTTCTGAGTAAAAAATTCAGACAGCAATTTTAAATGTGAAGAAAAAAATGCCAGACTTTAAACTTCTCTCATCCCTCTATCAATTACATTAAATAAGAACTAATAATTGAATTCTTCCTCTCCTCCTTTCCCTCCACATTCCCTGCCCTCCTACTCCTCCCTATCCCCCTCCCCCCTCCTGCCTCCTCCTCCTCCTTTCTATTGCAAATGGAACCCAGGCCCTTGCACAAGCTAGGCTATCTATGTACCATTGGAAAGTGATCTCAGTCATGAATCATTCTCATGTTAGTACTTAGATCATCTGACAATTTAAAGAATAATAGAATCAATTCAAAATATAAAAGTTGAAAAATTTAACCTAACAATTCAAAAGTATGTTATATTTCTGCATCACATTTTTTTCTTTTCTCCTCATAGTTTTATTTATGCCCACTATTATCAAGTATCCAACAGTTATCTGATGAAAATAATTACTCAGATGGAATTAGCTATAATAATGATGTAAACTGAGGTATTTTAAGGGTTATCAAATGTCTTCTTCCTCTTAGAAATCTACACAACAACTTTCCTCAAGAGATATAGAATACACATGTAATGTATATGTCCAAAATAGAGTTTACAAAACACACTGGATCAAAACACACTGCAGATAAATAAGGTAGCCTATAAAACCAGAAGCATTTATTTTTACTTCTCCTCTAAATTCCATCTGGCTCATTGTTCAATGTCACATTCCTACCTTACTTCTTGACCTCATTTTACTCCAGTGCTCTGTGTGTGCCTTGGGAAGTATATAACATTTTCTTCCAACTTCTTTTGACTTCTCTCTTTTTTTTTCAAATTTATCTTGTATACTTCCCCCCCCCAAAAAAAACAAGTTCTACATAAAAAAGTCATATTTATTTTCAATTATAAATATTGTAAATGCTTTGAAGATACATTGTTTATCTTTGTAGTAAGATCATCCATCTGCATGAATAAAATAAGTATGAAATAACACAACATGAAAATAAGGTATTTAAAATATTTGACACAAACTGAAACAACAAATTTTATATAAATTCAATTGCAACAAAACATAATTTATACCAGCATTTTGATGAGTAGATTAAGTTTCTATAATAAGATATATTAGCTTTTCTGTTGGTCAAGAATTACAGAACTATAAATTTCAATTCTGGCATAATAAATGTTGGGGAAATCTATATAGAAGATTTTTTCAAATACTAACAAAAGTATGAACATTCTACAGATGAATTCATTATTGGATTATGTTAATTTAATTTTATGTTTTATCACTGAAATAGAATAAAAGACTTGACAGGTCAATCTACTAACAAAAATTATTGGTTGATATCAAATAATGATTTTGTTTAAAAAATATTGGTCAGTAATATTTTCCATTCATTCTAGAATAGGTGTGAACACTAGATAGTACTCTAACCTTGAGTGAATTTATTGCTCAATAAGATAATCACCATGCAAATACTGTTGGTGAAAGAAAAGTCAGAGAAAGTGCATGAAAAGAAAAATTTACTTTTATGTGAGCTCTGAGTAAAAGAGATAAAGTAAAAAAAAAAAACAGGCAATACAGAAAGCACAACATAAGTATGACAGAGATATGGTACTGCAAATTGGTGCAACAACTCTGAAAAAAAGTATGGAGAGTCCTCAGCAATCTTGAAATGTAGCCACCATTTGACCCACTTATCTAACTCCTTGGTTTACACACAAAATCATTAATATCATCATACTACAGGGACACAGCCACAACAATGTCTGTAGCAGCTCAAATCACAATAATTAAGCTATTAAACCAAATGAGGTGTCCTTCAATAGAAGAATGGATTTTTAAAAATGTGTCATATACACACAATGGAATATTACTCAGCTGGGAGAAAGAATGAAATTATGGAATTTGCCAATAAATGAATAGAACTGGAGGTTAACATGTTATGTGAAATAAGCCAATCCCCCAAATCCAAAGGCTGGAAGTTGTCTCTCATAAGTGGATGCTAACACACAGTAAGGAATGCGGCAGAAAAGAATAGAATTTCATTGGATTAGACAAAAGGGATGGGAGTGAGAATGAATACAGGAAATAACAGTAGAATAAATATGAAATGACATATGAATATATGACCAGTGTAACTCCACTTTATGTATAAATAAAATAATGTGAAGTTATACTCCATGCATTTAAATGTGAAAATACAGTCTACTGACATGTATATGTAAAAATAAAAATAAATAAATAAGTAAATTACTATTGTTTACATTTATAAATAACTAAAAAATATATTGGTAGTTTTCCAGGACTTTGGAAGTGTAGGGATTAAAAAACTGAAGGCTAAAATGTTCCAGGTTTCTTTTCAAAACATGAAAATGTTCTAAAAATTAACTGTTTAAATGGTTATATAACTCTGTTAATGAACTAAGAGACACTGAATTTTACATGTTAAATGGGTGAATTGGATGTGCATTACATGTATCATAAAAATGCCTTTTAAGAGATCTACTGAAAAAAAAAACTTAGCTAACATTTTTTATTTACTAGTTTAGAATATCAGTCCAGAAATAATACAAATATTTATATGCTTTCATAATGTATCTAAAATAAAACAAAAAGAAACAGCCCAAGTTTTTCAATAATTAAACAATATACCTGCATTTTGAGAAATGCATAAAACCTTTTTGTACAAATTTTTTTTTAAAAAATTAATTTATCAGTTACCTGCAGATTCTGTATAGATGTACAAAAATGAAAGTAAAAGTAACAAAATTTTCTGAAACATTCTATTAAAAAGTACCTCTGATTTATTTTTTCTTATTGTAACATGAAAGTAGAGATAGCATTAAAAGCTTCTGGGTTATAGAAAAAAGTCTCAGCTTTCCTCAGACTAGATATTTTAATAAAAGATGCATGAGTTTGTAAGACAAAAATTTCAAAATACAATTTTATTTCTAAAAAATAAGTGCAGTATAAAGATCCCCATATATAATAAAATCAATTATAATTAAAATATAAAGAAAGCTGTTCATTGAAATTACTATCCCAGAACATTTTTTATAACTTAAGTAGATGTAGATTTACAGCTGACATGTTCAATTTTAGACATACTTGTCATTTGTCTTAGTATTTTCATTAAATCCTGTCTTTGTCTTTTAAATTTATGTGAAAATGTGGTAAATCTTTTAGTGAAAACTCTGATAAAAATGGTAATTTCATGTTACCAGTATCACAACTATCTGATATTTCTGTTAATGATTTTGTTACTCAGCTCACTTTAAAACTATATTAATAACATTTTATAATTATGTTTACTCTAAAAAAATCATTACATACATGTTTATTCTCTTTTTTTTTACATGTTTGTACACTCCTGTTTATTTCTGAATTCCCTTAGAGAAACTGAAGGTTGTGTACTCCTGCCTACTAACTATCACATTTCTTAGAAAACAGGGTCAAACCCTGTATCTCTACATACTGCCCTTGATAATGTTGTAATGTTTAACAACCTACTGAATTCTCAATGAGAAATGGTTACACAGGTCTCATTGGTGGTGGTGAATTCTGCAGAGTTTATTATCCCTCTCTTATTAGAAGCTCAAATTAATACCCCACATCCTCACATCTTTAAACTTTGCTAAAATAATTCCAATATACATTCATGGATCTTTGATACAATAATTCCAATATACTTTCACAAAGAATAAAGGAGACCCTAGGTAACCTGGTTTCCACCTCACTGCCTGTCCATATCTTCTAGAATTCTCACTGGTCCTCACACCACTCCTGCTTTACATAAACCCTGGCACCCTCATTAGTCTGGACATGGGGGTTCAGTGACAAATGAATAAAATTTAGATGGCTACAATTAGCTTTCTACTTAAAGACACTATATAACTTTCAGAATAGGAAATGGGCCATGAAATGAAAAAAAGTATTAGTAAGTTATCATGGATATACGCAATAAATTACAGATGAAAAAATTTTGGTTTTGCTGCAATTCATTATATTAGTCCCAATTTACAACAATGACATATAGATGCTTTTAAAGAGGTGGACAAGTCTTGAATGAAAACAAAAAATATCAGGACAGTTATTTTCAGATTTAAGTTGAATTGAAATGACTAAAAATAAATTTACCAATTAGAAATATATAAAAATAGCAAAAAAAGTCTATTACAAAATACAGCATCTACATTTCAGTTTAACTGGGAAATCTGGAATGAACTGTCACAATAACTAATTTAATTGAAACTAGGTATGAGCATTTCCATGATCTGTTTCATTGTGATTTTAAAGTATGGCAAAGAGAACACATTAAAATTGTCATTCAGTGATAGAATGTGGCTCATTGGTAGAATATGTGTAAACTTTGGGTTGAATTAACAGCACCAAATTAGATATTGTTTCAACATTATTGATACCATATTACTAATGTCAGTGTATATATCTACAAAAAATCTGTAACTCAATCTCTTAAATCTTTATAAGAAACATAATTTCTTAAATTGAGGGATCTGTCAGGCCCAAGGTTCAAAAAATTGTCTTCTTTTTAAATTTTAAAATCCATCTAAGTCTTTTGTGTTTAGTTGTCATATGAGTAACTATAGATATTTTAAAATATGTACACAGAGTGTAAGAATCAGAATAGGGAAATTGGAAGGCTTAGCACTTCAAACACAGATTGGTTGTGCTGTGAATGATGCCTAAATTATATTTGCTGGAAAACAGGTTGTACTCTTTTGATATAGAAAACATAGTTTTAATATCTACACTTTTATATTCATCAAGATTCAACATTTAGCCATAAGCAGGTATCACTTAGAATATTCTTTCGAAGACCCTTTATACAGTTAACTTGCTTGATACTTACTTCTTCTGCTTTCTCCTTTCCATATTTATTTAGTTGTTCTTTTAAATGATTGGTTTTATTGATTAATTCCAAATATTTGTTTTTCAGCATGAGATGATATCTTTCATTCTGAGCTTGAAGTTTTTTTTATAACATAATAAATTTGGGTTTGAATATTAATAACTCCATTTTTTTATTGTCACCTTTGTTCTGATAGTCATGCAATTGGTCTTCAAACAATGTAGTTTCACTTTGTAGTTTAGGTACCTTCTCTCTAGAAGCTTCCTGCTTTCTGAGGTGTTCATTCCTTTTTCTTTCTTCATTTTGATACCGGTGTTCCATCCCCTTCATTTGGCACTGTCTTTGTTTTAGGTGTCTGTTTAACTGTTCTGTAGCCAAAGTTATTACTCTCAGAGTACCTCTTGTCTGACATGGCTTGTTTTGTGGGTCATTTTTTTTTCAGACTTTGAAACCTTTTGGAAAGAAATCTCACAAATAACTTTTAGATTAGATATGTTAATATTATTTTCTTTCTGCAAACTAAAGTCTTTATCTCTTGTTTTCTGGAAAGCAAGTTCTAGATTTCTTTTTTGTGTTGGACTTTCACCATGATGGTGTGGATTAGTACCAGGTCTGGTAGGGTGGGATTTGACTTTGTTTCTGGTATTTCTATGCTTTGTTTTTCCACTCTCCAGTGTACTCTGAGATTTCCAAATATCCAACTGTTTTTTTGTCCTTGAATATTTTCCTAAGTGTTTCATCATTCAATTCTTGTGTCCATGGAAGAGTGCTATTCTTTTCTGTTAAAATCTGAGGATTCTCAAAGCACTTATTTTCCAGGTTCTGATATTTTATTTTGTCCATTCCCAGTCTCCTCATGGATATTTCATCCTTATTCCTGTAATATTGATGCAATAGCTTCTTCTCTGTCCTATCACTAGTGGAAACCTAAATAAAAACAAAGAAACATTTAGCTAGCATTTAATAAAATGTTATTTCATATTTTTCACTGAAATTAAAGAATAACCTGTACATTTATATGGTGAAGGGGTTTCAATAAATAGATAGCCCACTGAATACAAGTTAGATGTAAACTTCTGAGCTTATAGAAATATAAATTCCCAAGAGTTCAAAAGTGAATTCAAGAAAATGGATCTATGAGAGTAAAAGAAAGTTACAACTTAAAGGATGTAAGAACTGACAGGTCCAGAGGCATATGCCCCTAATTCCAATGTCTCAGGAGACTGAGGCAGGAGGATCACAGGTTCAAACAAATCTTCAGCAATTCAGTGAGACACTGAATCATTCATAAATAAATAAATAAATAAATAAATAAATAAATAAATAAATGGTGGGAAATGCATCTCAGTTGTTGAGCACCCTCATTCAATTCCTGATTATAAAAAATATTAGGGAATAAAAAATCTTCATTACACCAGAATGAAAGAATAGATTAAGTGATTAGTTAGTTTTCCAATGTAAAAAAAAATAACTTTGCAGAAACAGAAGAGAAGTCACCGAGAAAACCCACATATATACAGTTATCTAGTATTAGACAAACACACTATAAAACATGTATTGGGAAAAGGATAGGTTCTTCAACTAATGGTTCTGGGAAAACTGAAAACCCATGTGTAGTAGGAGAAATTTAACCCCTATTTCTAACTCCATGCAAAACTCAACACAAAGTGGATCAAGGACCTAGACATTAGGAAAAAAAAATCCTAGGCCTATTACAAGACAAGACGGGCCCAGCACTCCATCATGTTCATGCAAGAACTGAATTCCTCAAAAAGACCCTTAAAGCACAAGAAGTACAATAAAGAATCAATAAATGGGATGGTATCTTTACAACAAAGGGAACCATCAAGAATGTGAGTAGACAACCTAGAGAGTGGGACAAAATCTTTGTTACTGACACCTCAGATACAGCATTAATCTCTAGAATATATAAACAACTCAAAAATATTACATACACACAGAAACACTCTCCCCCACACAAAACAAACAAACAAATAACCAAATCAATAAATGAACAACAACAACAATAAAAACTGAGCAGGCACTTCAAAGAAGAAGATGTGCAAACAGTTCCCAAATATATGAAAATAAAATATTCAACATCTTTAGCAATTAGAAAAATGCAAATTAAAACTATATTGAGATTCCACCTCACACTAGCTAAAATGATAAATATAAAGAATGCAAGTCTCAATAAATGTTGGTAAGAATGTGGGGAAAAGATTCACTCATACATTGCACCAAGCAATCACTCAGGAAAGCAGTATAGAATGGAATGATCATTCGACCCAGTTATTCTGCTCCTCAGTATTTACTCAAATGATACTATAGTGACACAGCCATATAAATATTTATAGCAGCTTTTCACAAAAGATAAGCTGTGGAACCAACCTACGTAACTTTAAACATTTGAATGAATAAAGAAAATGTTTCATGTATATACTCAGCGATGAAGAATGAAATTATGGCATTTGTTGGTAAATTGATGAAACTGGAGAGTATCATGTCAAGTGAAATAAGCCAGTTTTCCAAATCCAAAGTCTGAATATTCTCCTTAATATGTGGATGATAACACACCTAAGTGTGGGGTAGGAAAGAATAGAAGTTTGTTGGATTAGACAGAAGGGAATAAAGGGCTGAGAAGGAAGGGGAAAGAAAGTAAAATATATCTGACATCACATTCCTATGCTCACATATGAATACATGACCAGCAAAACTCTACAACATTTTCAACCATAGGAATAGGGTCCTAAATAGAAGAAGTTATATACTATACAAAACCTGCTCTACTGTAATGTATACCTTAAAAAAGTCAATAAAAAATAAAAATTTACTATTTCTCACATTGATCAACTTTTAGGATCATATGATCTACACGTTAAACTGTTAAAAACCCCAAATATTTTATTATGGACCTATCTTTTGGGATGGCTTCAGTGGCAATTAAAAGAACATTTAACATTAAGAAACATATGTTCACCATCTGACACTTTATGTATTCAACCAGCCCATAGTAAAAGCCTTACTATGTCTTGTCTACCAAGACATACAAAAGTTCCCCAAAGTCTTTTCCTAAAAATATTCCTAGAATATTTTGTTTTCTAACATTTTGTAGCTGTGAATAAAAATTGCATGTATTGATAAATGATAAATGTAGGAACAGCATTAAACACATTATGTACATCAATGAACAATGTATCAAAATTCTAAAAACGAGCGCAAGGCTAAAAACATAGGCAAGTTGCACAATGTATCCAAGTCTTTTGCCTCTGCTTCTAATGCTATTCCACAAAGTCAGTTATTTCTGTCCTGTGAATGGATAAACGCCAAAAAAGGCCTGTGTTTCAAAATAAAAATGACAAATAAGGCAAAATGTGTAAGGCTCTACTCAGAAAATCCCAAGATTGCTACAATCCCAAGATAGCATTTGTTTCATCTCAGTGAACTTTGAAAGATGAATCAATATAAAATAAGGCAAATAAATGGATCTTATGTATTAAGAACAAATATTTACCAGTAATTTATTTCTAAGAACATATTATGGTATGCCATTGTTTCCAAAGGTGTTTTGTGCTGAAGTAGGAGATTACTTGGAGCAAAGTGTTTTTTTTTTTCTCTTCTCAAAAGTGAGAAAAATGATATACAAAATTAGGGTATTTACTGGCCCCACTTTTCCTCCTTACTTAACAGTGGGAGTAGTAAGACACATTAACGCAATAAGAGAGTGAAGTCACTTCCCCAAACTAGAAATTTACTATTAGAAGCAAAGGTTTGGATATCATAGAAAAATCATCTATTCCTGTGGAAAATATGAAAATTATTTTCTCTTTATAAGGCTACTCTAAAAGTCATCATGGGATTGCTGCAGAGAAATAGAGTTGGATTGAGAACATTACTTAATTCAATGGAACAAAAAATGCCATCCTCAGCTCTAAAATATGTACATTCTAGTTATAAATTTATGGATTTAAATCCCTCTATACTTTCTCATAATTTAATAGAGTTACTGTTTAACTATGTTACACACATACATACAAACACACACACACACACTCACTCATTTGAAAACAGAAGAAAATAATTGAGAAAACATTTTCTTTCTGCATATGTCTATTCATTTTTGTTTGTAAATATGTATTACTGAAATTTCATATTATAAATTCTCGAATTCTGGTCTCATGGAAATTGTCTGTAGGTTTCATTTTGTTCTGCTAAAATCTACAAATTTATTTCAGCAAGATATTGGCTGTATATCAGCAGGTGATAGAAGTCCAAAAGCTTAATTTAAGAGTGGTACCTTCAAGATTAAAAAATAATACTAAAAGGTAAATTTATTGTTTTTTAGTCAGTGTCTTACATTTCAACTGCACAAATGACAGGTAAATTGGGGTGAATGAAAACATTTCTTAAATACAGGCAGAAATGTAATTGTGAAACACTTTTTAAAAATGTTTTAACTAGTTGCATAGCTATTTAGTCTCTATCTTAACACAAAAAAAACCTAAATTGGTATTTATGTTAGTTATTAAACTAAACTTTTTCATTTAGAAAACAAATGCTGAACACCTACAAGATGCTAAGATTTGCTGTAACTAGTTTTGTCATAAATGTCATCATTTAATTTTAGAGTTAGATAATATTGTGTTTTAAATCAAAATTGTAGTTCACACCCCACATACCAAAGATTTGTGAAACAGCAGACATCATGTAAGTGGAGGTCCTGTAAGTCTGTATTTCCTGGCATTGTGGGAGATGTCTGAAGTGTGTGGATGTACACACACATGATGACTGCATGTTGGTGAAATTGCGAAACAGCACATTCCCAGACCACATTGCCATCATTAATTGAAACATGGCCACATACAGTAAGTTAAAGTGACCTTATAAATAATGCAGATGAAATAAAGTATAAACTAGAAACTTTATTGAAGGTTTATTTACCTGATTAAAAAAATTTCTTGCAGTCTCCAATTCTGTATCTATTGTACAGAGATTTCAGCATGCTTCCTCACTTGATTCTCTTTGTTATATTCTGTTTATTTTAATGGGTTCTTATTTTTTTCATGTAGCACATCATCATTTTTTTCTCTTTGCCTTTTCTTCTTTTAAGTATATCTGAAGTTAAATATAGTTACGTTTTAATTGATTTTTGCCAGAAAACAAAAATTTCTTTTTATTTTCTGGATCTTTGTATACTGATTTAGTATCCTAATAAAAATTCTATGTTCTCAGAAGTTTTTCTAGTTTAACATTTCTAGTTTCTTCTTTAATCTTGTCTAAAACATACATAATTGAAAGTAGATACTCCACAAAAAGAATTTTTAAAGGATTTGGTAAATTGACAAGTTAAAGGTGATTATTTTTGCACTATCATAGATCCTCCCCAATTAAAAAGATAATTTCAAGCTAAGTAAGTTTTAAAGACTTATTGTTTGTGTAAAAACCTATGAATTCAGTAGTAATATAATTTATCTTCATATAATATGTCAGGTATACCTACAACTTGCTTACAGTGTAACAGCATATTCAGAAATTCTTCTTTCAATATGTATCTTTTGAGGCTGGGACTGTAGCTTAGTGATGCAGTGGTTGCCTAGCATGGGTGAGGTGCTGGGTTCAATCCTTAGCACCACATATAAATAAAAATAAAGATATAAAAAATATATCTTTTGTATTACTATAACCCCAAACTGGGATAAGAAATCCAATATCTATTATTACACATTTTTTGTTTCTTTTATGGTAACACTTTCAAATTTCCTCATTGATCATTATGTATTTTACAAATAAATTAAAATCCACTTTTGAACAAGAAAGGACTTAGTATTTAATCCAATAATGAAAAATAATGTTTTTCAACAGATGAATGGATAAAAAAATATTGTATATTTAAATATATATATATATCACACACACACACATACAAACACACAATGGTATATTAGCCATAAAAAATAAATTTATATCAACATGTAGTCTAGTGTCATGTATACCTTAAAAAGTTTATGTCCTTTCAATATAGAAATCTGAACAAATTTAATTTCTGATGAGAGTGAATTTGAATAAAATAATTTATAATCAGTTTCCATTTCACTTTTTAATTAGTGTCATTGTTAAATGTGTAGCTAAGGGTCTAGCTCAGCACTAGCACGTCATATTAGTCACACAAAACCCCGGGTTTGATCCTAAACATCAGAATAAAAACTGTAAATGTATAGAAGCATGTTTCAGGGCAGTGAAAAATGCCTCATTGGTGGAATACAAACTTCTTAAGAGCAACTTAAAAATCCTGAAATCTTTTTAAAGTTTCCCAACTTTAACCAAATAACTCTATATTGAAAATTTTTCAAAGTAAACAGAAATAAAGAAAATTATTTTTTCTTTTCTTTTGTTCTCACCCCCATCTTTGGTACCAGGAATTTAACCCAGAGAAGCTAAATCACTTAGCTACATCCCAAGGCCTTTTTCATTTTTTTAAAATTTGGAAACAGCATATCACTAGTTTTCTATTTTGATGAGGCTTGATTTGAACTTTTCATCCTCCTGTCTCTGTTTCCCAAGCTGCTGGAATTATAGGCAGATGCCATGGTATCTGAGTAGAAAATTATTTTTTTTCTAAATGATATTTCTTGAAACACTAATTGTAATAAAATTTAAAAATATAAAGAAATAACAATCCCAAATTCTGTTTCTTAAATAAATAGATTTCTAGCAAATGGGGTTCCATGGAGCCATTAAAAATGTGATGAGGAAAAATATGCACTTGGTTTTTAGAAGTAAACACATTTAATAATATACTATCATATTTGTAAGAATTTTATAATTTATTCAAGTTTTCTCCCTTGCAAAGTGCTAACAGATAAGTCAGCAGTTAAAAAAATTCTCCTTCTTATTTCTACTGGAATAAAGGAAAGGATTCACCTATTCTTTCAATCTAGAATATAATACCTTAAATCATGGAGTTGTTGTTTCAATTGTATATTTCTTGCTTAAACTCTGATACCCTCTTTTTAAGTTCACGAATCTCATTTTCCAGTTGTGCATTTTTTTTTAACATGTAGTAAACACTGTGTACAGTGACTTTTTTTGTGATTTTTTAGTCTTTGAAGTGAAGAAACTGTTTTCTGGGTTTTCAACAGCATAACAGAATCTGTCAGAAATTATATATATATATATATGTAAAATATGTTACTAATTTACATATATGAATGCTGTATATTTCACATGCATTATTTATACACTAAACCAATGAATGCATAAAACATGTGACACAATATGCTGTACTCTGCACATATAGCAGATGAGATGAGATCCCTTTTGTTCTTTAGCTTAACGACTAATGGAGAAGACACATAAAAAGATCATTATAATTTCAGACAGATGATATTAGAAAAGAGGTTTGTGATCTAATAGAGGAATCTGATCTACAGAAAAGATTCCTTGAAGAAAATGAGAATACATGAGAAATGAATAGATATTAGGTAGAATGTGAAGAACAGTATTCTTTCCAACATAAAAATTCAAGTTTTCCAACACCCCTGTGGTCTATACATGTCTTGTATAGAAACAAAGAGGGACATTCACCTGAAGTGATCCTGATTCCATCACATGTCATGACAATAGGAGAAATATCCTGCTGCAGTGTTAGAGAAAAATTCCATGGTGTAAAAAAAGGGAAGCTCCTCTCTAGTAACCTGAGGAGAAGAATTCTACCAACCCAATTATTTATTAGAAGAAAAAGCAAACACTCACCTACATTGTTGGTGAGCCTGAAAATAAGAACTTCAAATCTGGAAATCAGTGTGGAGTTTTCTCAAGATATCTAGGAATATAACCACCTCAACTCCAAGTTATAGAACACCTTGGTATTTATCACAAGGAACTAAAAATCAGTTTATAAGTAAGACACATCCACATCCCTGTTTTTAGAAGTGCAATTTACAGTATACAAGTTATACAACCAGCCCGGAGAAATGAATGGACTAAAAAATTCTGCTAGCAACATCAGGGTGCTGAACAGAAGCCACATTTACTCACGGTCATTTTTCTAGTTATTTATCATAGGAGATAAAAATCCAGAATTAAAAAGAAGTATTTTCATTATTTTACTGTGTCATTAATTCAGTGGCTCTGGAGGCATATCCCAACACTATTCTGAATGGATTTTTAGAGAGAAAATGAGAGGCAGAGACACTGAGAGCTCTGGGCAGCTACAACATGTCTTGTGGTCTATGGAAGAACTAGAAAAACCCAGGGCACTTTCATTATGAATTAGGTGTTTGCAGTTATGTGAAACATCCAGGGATGGATGTTTCTGGTAGAAGACTCATACCATGCATCACCATATACGTGAGCAAATATCCCAGGTAAATTCAACCCACCATGACCAGTAGATTTTGGAATATTTGCTTCCATTTCTGCCTCAGAGTGTTTCTAAGCTCTTCCCTTAAAACACGAGTGATTGCAATAGACCCCTGTGGTCCACCCCCTTTTGGAACTATCTCTCTGTGTGAAAGATCAAAAAGCACTGCCTGTCTTGTTTCACTGAGAGGAAATCCAGTTTAATAAAATGACAAAGTAGGGTGAAGAAATGTTTCTATCATACTGTTAGAAAGCAGCACACAGAATCCGGGTAGAGTAAAGTTCTCCTCACAGGATGGCAGCTATTCAACCTGATACTATGGGTTAATGACAGAGACTGAAGAGAATGTGCTGAATACTCTCATCAGCAAGAGGTTTGTTGTGCCATCTAGACAATCTATAAAGGAGAGGCCAACATGGATTCTGTATATTTCAAATAGGTACTTTGAGAATAGTGGTTGTGAGGGAGAAAAGGTGTGTAGTAATTCAAGAGACAGAAAAATCCACGAGACCTGGGACAAGTTCTGGTGAGAAGATAGTTTCTTGCATTTTCAAGAACAAAGCACAGATTCCATCAACAAACCTCATCTACCATGCTAAGAGTGTGCCAGAAAACTTTTCAAGACACTGGGAATCTTGCACACTCCTTAGATCACTGACTGCAGGAGTCTCCAACTGGGGTATCCATCATAGACCAGTCCCCAGACTCCATGGTAAAAGGGTTTATCACACAGACATACCCCATCCCTGAGTGAAAAAAAAAAAAAGAAAAACAAAGAACAGAGGATAAGTTTTCATCTGCACTGGAAACCTTCCTTAAGTGCCCTATGCAAGAAATTGGGCATAACTGAGAGAAGCTCAGCTTTTGTACTCAACTATCACATTACTACCAGATTAGGTGTGTTTCAGTGGGAGAGTCAAGAAAAGAGTTAGACTACATCTGCCTTTAAGTAATCACACAGTGGTTTTGGTTTCTATAATTGAAGATTCTGAATAGAAATTCCCTAATTTCACTAACAAGAAAAAAAAATTATGCTTTTCTTGCTGCTCTGGGCTTATGTGTGAATTGTTGTGTGAGGGGCTTCCTCATTATTTCTTTATTCACGTTCCATTTCATTTTCTAAGATTTTGGCTTCTTTCTTGTATGTTTCCCCTATATCATCTCTTCTTGCCACTTCAAATCCAATACTTTCTCAGTTTTATTATTTTATCTCCTTATTTTCTCACACAGCTATTTTTAGTGACATAAGTTTCATTCTTCTTTCTTATTGAATTGCAGCCAAATAATTTTATGAACACTAATGCCTATTTTTTGTCAGCCTGGTGTATACTGTTATTTCTCACCACAACTCTCCAGTTTGTGGATTTATAGAGATCACTTTTTACAAGCATTTTCTTAATAGGTGATATATGTTCTTCTCTAAATTGTCATTTTTACTGGAGGTTATTTTCTACTTTTATTAAGGTCCTGGTGGGCAAAACAAGCAACTAGGCCATGTAAAATTGGGTACTTGGGGCTGAGATATCACCCCTGCCCAGGGTGCTTTCCAAAGAGAAAGCTTTGCACTAAAGAACACACACATATCCTAGGAAGAGAAATCCATTTAAATGCATAAACAACCTTGACCTTACTAACACAGACAACATGAAAAAAATGCAAAAAAAAAGCTCCAATTTCTTAATTATCCAATAACAGAATTCAAAGACTTTTTTTCCTATCATTCACTAAAGAGGTTGGATAAAAATGTTTAATAATATTAACTGCCTTATGGTATAGAAAGAAAAAAAAAAAGAGTTTCTCATTTTACCCCAAAGCAATGGTCCATTCTGGGAGGTTTCAATTTCCTAAACAGGCCATTGGGTATCTTTTTTGAGGCTACTATTTGAATTACAGAGACACTGATATTTAGGCTATATGAAAACCTTTCACTTTGGCATGAAAACATGTTCATACGCATCTAAAACTGACCCACTGGGAAGAACCATCTTTACCATAAATGCATTCAATGACAATCACTACTATATATGTTCATTAATTAAAATGGGTATTCACAAAACTACTTAATTTTAACTTATTCATCATTTTAGGGGGTTAGAAAAATGGAAGCCCAAACAATATTCAGAAGAAATTTTGCCTCAATCACAAAGATAATGTTTACCTACATGTTATCCTGAATCTTAATGCTATTTTCAGATTCATAATCAGTTAAATTCTTTTAGGCTTGAATATTATCTTTAGACTTCAAAACACTATAATGAAAGATAATTAAATTTGCCTGTATTGACTTTCTTAAAACAAGGAATACAGGAAGAAATCAGAAATTTAAAAATATATATATATAAGTGTGAACACATCTGTGGCTGCTTATTTTTGGTGTTATCAAGACCTTCCTTCTCTTCTTCAGATGATGAGAATCAAAGGGATTCAGCTGAAAAATGTACGCAGATATACTTAAACTCCTTAGAATATTTAGAGAGAATAATAATCTGCCAAAAATAAAAAGTAATAATAAGCTTGAATTTTAGGTGATATTACCTTTTTAACTGTTTATTGGTGAGAGATACTTGTGTGTACTCAGTGATTTAACCCCATAATATTGCAACATTGGCAAGTGCTCTGCAGAGTTGTATATTTATTTATTTTTTGACTGTTACACAAGGTTTCAAATGACATTTTCAAAGTGTTTTTTCTGGCCCGAGACTTGCCATGCTCTTGTCTCAGTCTCCCAAGTAGCTATGTTTAGAGGTGACCCACTGTACCCAGCAGATACTACTTCAGGGAATGATATTAGTGATATAAAACTTCAACAATCTACCTGGGGAGACACTATATATTACCAGGTTTAAGACATAAAAATATCTCAAAGGTATATCCACTCAAGATGAATAAAAATTTTCCAGAAGTAAATTTTTAAAACACAATGGAAATGTGGGGATTCATACAATTTGCTATTCTCTTCCTCATAACAGTAACTTTTAAAAACAAAAATTTATCAGTAGTCATTTCCACAAGGACTGATATATACTATAGTGTTATCAATGAACCTCTTGCATATGCAATATTTTTCTACATTATTCTGAAAAATGTGTTCTTCTATAGAACTCAGTCTGTTTAGTCCTGCATGATTATCAATCTCCTTGTCATAAAATGTTTTTAACCCCCTTGGGGTCTTAGCATTTCAGCCACTGTTCAACTGGGTATCTATCAGCTGACTTGTAAATCACTTCTTCCCTTCTGTAGCCCTTTGGCTCCTTGACTTGAGGAGACCTCTTTAGCATCACCTTAGCATCAACAGTTTATTTAAACCCACAATTATTATGTTCTCTGTGAGAATAGAGTAAAGATGCCAGAGATAGTGGCTTTCCTGGAGTTAGGACTCTGCAGAGATTAAAGTAATGAGGTTAGCAGCCAGAGAAAAAAAGTGGGGAAAGCTTGAAAGGCTAGAGCTAGACAGAGAGTCAAGAATTAAATGGGTCAGTTTTTGTCTGAAAATATAGAAACTGGTGGGGAGTCATCCAGATGACAGTGAAGTCAAGGGAAACAATAAAGTGTTAGGCTGAACTCATGTTAGGAAAGATTTCTGGGTAATTTTAAAGGCTGGCTTTTTATCTTCTAGAGAGGTTCATGGTCACATTTGCATTGTAGCTAGATGGCTCCAAATGCTGAGGATAGGATAAGTGTGTAGAGCATATGTATTAGCAGGAATGAATAAGAAGGTGGGCAGAAGTGCCAAATAGAGGGAAGCAGGCCAGAATGAAAGAAATGTTTCAAGAAACATAGAGGTTATATCATTTTCTGGGACTGGTGTAAAATGAAGTTTCATTAAGTAAATAAAGGAGAAAGCTGAGTCTCTGGAATAAGAGGCTCTGGACTGTTACACAAGGTTTCAAATGACATATAAAATGAAACACAGGAACTGTTGAAGATCTCTGTGTTTACCATGTAGTATTTGAACTTGACATTTTTGTATGTTGAAAAGACTCATTTTGGTGCTTGGGATCAATTTTCCAAATCTTGGATTTACCCAATCCTCCAATGAATAAGAAAAAAAGCTTTGTGGTAAAGCCACTGCTTAGCATGCTAAAGTATCTGTGTTCATTTTCTACAATTAAAAACTAAACCAAAACCAAAAAAAACCCAAAACAACAACAAAACAAACAAACAACAACAACAACAACAACAAAAACACCACCAACAACAACAACAAAAACAACAAAAGAAAGCATGAAGAGGAAATTTATAAAATGGTTTGTGTAAGTAATTTTGAATTTACAACCCTGGGTTAAAAATAATCAGAAAATAGTAATTTCAAAAACATACTTTATTAGTTTTAAAGAAAATAAATAATATAAAAATGTACAATAATATCTTGTATTGCTTATTACAGAAATAATCACGAGTGATGATGGACATAGGATAAACAGCTGCATAAACTGCAACATTGGTTCAATGTATTTAGTCAATAAAGTGTGCAATACACTAGAATTTAAGTTAAATTTTAAGTGGGTTTTGTTTCACACACTATACTTAATTCCTGCATTTAAACACATATTTTTATGTCCATCTCTCAAGATTTGGAAATTATTGGCAGCTATGCAATGAGTTTTTATAAAATCTCAGAAGTAAATAGAGCCTCATAATTTACCTAACAGGTATAAGGATTCTGGGTAATTTAATTTTAAAGAATGAGATAAAGATTTTTTAGAAATCATTTTGTTGTGTTTTTAAAGATATAATTTTAAATTTGTATGCCAATATAGACACTGGTATTTTTTTTGTCAAATCCTCCTACTTCTTAGGAGAAAATATTCTAGAATTTAAAATATTTCAATATAGTCCTTTCTACAGAATATAGAATGCAAAATTTACCTGATTTGCATGTACTTTCTTCTGTTGTCTTCACTGTATTCTTTTGAAGAAAATACCTCCTGTCTAAGACAGGCTGTATAAGTTTGGAAAGCAGATATTAAATGCATGTTGTACATTTTATACTATTCACAGGTAATAATTCAAGATAAAATAGAAGTTTATTATTACCTTCACAAAAGGATTTGTGAAATCTGGAAATACTGAAAAGCAAAAGGGATATACAATACATAAAACATGAATATGACAAAACTTCCCACACCTTCCTGCTGAATCAATATGGAGTTAAGTTCCATGGGTTAGCTTTGATAAAGAATATTTTAGCTTTTGGGTTTCTATGATTGCTGGTTTTTGTTGAGTACAGCAACATGAATCAAATATCATGGAGAAGAACATCCAATATTAGTTTAATTAAACATGGAGTTTAGTTTTCAAAATTGAGATGACAGTTCCAATTACCACAAATATAATAGGGAATGTACACATACCAAGTAAAGGTGTGGATTGATTGAGGGAATGGGGATATCTAATCAGAGGAGCAAATGAGGACCTTTGGGGCATCAATATATAAAATGAAGAAAGTAATTTAACAGCAGATGTGTATATTGTAGCCAATCACAATCATTTAATTAACTAATTAAGTCCAAAGTTGTGATAATCATGTAATTAACTAATTAAGTCCAAAGTTTTGATAATAGTCAAGTGGAAAGTAGAATTCATTTGTATTGAGGAAAGTTCTCTGAACTGATCAGCTTAGATATATACTTATTACAATAATCTATATTTCCATACTCTTGTAGAACAGTGGTGTTTCTTCTTTTACTATATCCTCTGGTCTCACACACTCAAGGTTTCTTGATCCATTCATTAGAGTAGATATGGTAACTGTATCTAACAAATAATTTTAAATAAGCATAAAATATTAAAATATGGTAATCCAAAAAGGAAAAGTGAACTGAAATTTCAAAGAATTATCAGATATGAGTAACCTTTTATATTTCAAATTTATTGGCATATAAGCAAAGAATAACAGCTTTGGTATTCAACAAATTAACCTAAAGAGTCTGCTGTTTACAAAATGAGCCTGGTTTTGTATATCTTCTTAGACTTTCAAGGATTTTCATAAAATTTCTGTCTTATCAGAATACCAGCTCTCTATAGATAAGGACTTGGCAGAGTAATTGAGTGCATTCCTAGCATGCCCAAAGCCAGAGCTTCAGTAAAAAAAAATAATAATAACTATCTCTTAAAGTGCCCCATGTTTCTTAAACGCTATGTTTCTCATCTCAGCCTCTAATATCAATACTTCCCAATGCTTGGTAGTTATGTAGCAAAGAAATTAATAGTGGCTAGTTGCCCCAATTCTAATTGTTTCTCCCACTTAAAACCATCTCTGGACCAGTAATTCTCACTTTTGTTTGAAGGTAAATACACTGAAACTAGCTGAAATGCATTCTCTCGGTTTCCTTATTATTACCTTCAAAATTACCTAGCTAATTTTATTCCTCCCTTTGCTTTTCAAAAGCAATCTCTAGATCTGTGGTCTTGATTCTTTTTTTTAATATTTGTTGTTTAGATTATTTCCACTATTTTCTTCCTAATTTAGTAACTGTATCTTTAAAATACAATTTCTAGGAGCTGGGTTTTGACTCAGTGGTAAGGTGCTTGTCTAGCACATGTGAAGTACTGGGTTTGACCCTCAGCACCACATAAAATAAATAATATAAAGGTATTTTGTCCATTTACAGCAAAAAAAAATCTTTAAAAAATACAATTTCTATGTCTTCATCCATTTGTTCTTCCCCTTTGCCAACAGATATAATAAAAAACAAAGCAAGATTTATGTTTTAACTTAATCTGGTTATGCCCTTAACTAAGACACAATGGCTCTTAATTTAGATTTTCTAAAGGACAGTTCATTCAATTGCTCTTGCAACTCAGAATGTGGTCTGTGACTAAAGAAGCATTGGAAGCATCTTTGAATCTATCATGATGTAGAACCAAAGACCTACTGAATCAAAATATACATTTTTTACATGGTCCCCAATATTATGATTCACTAAAATTTGAGAGTCCTTATGCATGCTTAATCTTATATCAATTCCTCTAACTTGTCTATTTGATGTTTCTTTTTGCTTTGTTATTTTGTTATTAGTACTGAGAATTGAACCCATGGGTGTCTAACTACTGAGCTACATCCCCACCCCTTTTTATATTTTATTTAGAGACAGGGTCTTGCTGAATTTCTGAGGGCCTCATTCAGTTACTGAGCTGAGTTTGAACTAAAAATTCTCCATCTCAGCCTCCAGAGCCACTGGGAATATAGGTATGCAACATGTGCCTGGCCATTTAATTTACCTATTTAAAATTTTCTCTACCTTGTTCCTCAATTTGTAGTTGTATTAGAAGTCATAGTCTTTCCAGGGAATGTTTATCAGGCCATTATCAATGTGCACCTGCTTATTTTTTCTTTTCTTTTGTTGTTGTTCTCTATAGTCTTTTCTCATGCTTTATTCTCAATTCTTCCCAACCCTTCCTTATGTCCCAACTTTCCTCTAATTTAAACAGGTCTGGAAATGGACCTAATAATTCAGCCCCTATACTGACAGTCCAACTTACCTTGTGGTTGCAACTTGATAAGATATACTATTTAAATCTCCTTACTATTTATTATTTTCATTTCTTCCACTATTGAATCATACTAGTGCTAATGGTTTAAACAAAAATTATATCCAATGACTTTATAAAGAGTGGTTCTTACCTTCAATATGTCCATTTACACCTTCTTTTTATCTTTGATGTGCATCACCAAATGAATGACCAACATTATTCTGAGAAAAAATCTGAGAGACAAACTGGTAAAAATTAATATCACTAATGAGTTATATGAAGATTGACTAATCAGTATTCTAAGGAGACACCTAATTGTACAAATTTGAAATAAATTAGAGTTAAAAGTACACATTAAAAATTGAAATATTTTATATCAAAGTGTCATATATCCTCTGAAAATCAGCCAAGTATTATAATCATTTGTCTACTAACTCTATACAACCAGGATAGAAGGACAATAGAGAACTACCAAAATGAGGGTTAGGGTTGTTGCTCAGTGTCAGAGTGCTTGCCATGCATGTGCGAGGCACTGGGTTCAAGTCTCAGCACTACATGTAAATGAATAAAACAAAGGTCCATTGACAATTAAATGAATAAAAAAAGAGAGAAAACTACCAATATCACACTAACTGATGTGCATATTTTTATCAGGAAAGCAATTTCATTACACCTTAACACTACTCATAACTTGTCATTAAAAATAAGAGGACCTTTTACCATATATTAACATATATAATATATACAAAGAGTAAGTTGTATACACATACATATGTATATATACACTTGCTACCCATCATTAAACATTTAACACATTCTAATTATAAGCTTTTAGTGTTGAACTCAGATATTTTGTTAGAGAGACTAAATCATGTCACATCACGTAGAAAAGAAGCCATGTTCCTACTGTTTTATTCAGGGAAGAAAGGGCTTACAGAATTATAAATTTCTTTTGGTGAAACATTTACTGATAGGAAAACTAGTTTAATAAAATAATAAACTGGTTTTAAAAAAGTTTTCTTTTTTTAATACATGAGGGTAGAGTATGCATCAGTTTCCACTCAAGAAAATTTACAAAATATTATACTATGGTAAAAATCATGTATGTAGATGTATACAGTGGTTACTGACTGCACCCTGAATTTCAGTCAAATCAACTGGTGTGTGTCTGCACAAACACTGGTAAAGGGCATGCAATGGAGTGAAATTACAGAGAGGCAATTAAAAGGTAAGACCCACAAATATGTTTTTTAGAGTAATAAAATAGCTCATAAAAGAATTTAACTACTGCATTTGTCAGGAAAAATCTGGCTAGGTGGAAGCTCTTCTCTGGTAGGCTCACACCTTCTATAGTTTTAAGAAAATCATATTGTAAATTCCAGTAATGAGTTTCAGCCAGTTGGATTCTGCCTGAGATGTCAATGGAGGACAGGTGCCCTGCAGATTCTTCTCAGAAAAATTATGAGTTCTTACTCAAGAAACTTCTTTATTTGGTGTCCTTTTTTTAGACTTTCTTGATGGGAGATCAGAAACCCTGACCTTTTATTTTCTTATATTTTCAGGACCCAACAATGACATGAATTTGGCAGTTCAGGAAGCATCCACAACACAAGTCAGGCTCTATCAACAATAGTAACTGAGACACAGATCTGTAGCAAGCTCTGTAAAGCTGCAGTCATGGTTACATGGTCATCCAAGGGATAGAAACTGAGGTGAGTTTCAATTAAATGTGCCTGTAGGAACTATGTGTAAGAAGAGTGTCAGGATTGCTTCTGGTAGAAAACTTGCTGCTACAATCTCCAGAGAGGAAAGCTGGTCTTCAGAGTCTAGCCATCTCACTGTGCTCAAAAGCATGTTAAGGAAAAACTAAAGCAATTATAGTCACTTCTTGGTCATTCACCAAGGGTGTTCCCCCTTTAGAAAGGTCCCGATACTGAAACTCTGTCTTTGAAATAGCAACATCTCTTGTATGCTTTATCTCCAAGACAAAGGAACTGCCTCTCTTTACTGGAATTGTGGATACACACCCTCTAGGTTCAGATTAACAGCGATGTGTTGAAAACTCTGGTCAGCAGGAAGTATGGTGTGCCGCCTTATAGAATAAAGGGGAGTGGGGATATCTTGCTGATAAAACTTGTGTTTTGAGATTAGTAACAGAAAACATAATGAGTTGTGTGTGATTCCATGGGGCAGAACATTTTTGGAATGCTTTGAAAGGTCTTGTGAAAAGCTTATTTCCTGCATCTCCCCCAACCAAGCACAGATCCTGCACATAGTCCACTTCTACTATGCTTAGAGAAAGTGAAACCAACACCACAGGAGACATGGAGTCTTGCATGACCTTGAGCTCACTAAAAGTCCGGAATTGAGATTTTCAGCACAGACTGAAAAATAGGCTTCATGTGTGAGAGTTTTGTTGATAGCTCTTACTGTAGCCAGAGTCCCATACCCAGGTACATAAAAAACAATATAAAAATGGTCCTATAGCATTTCCTGGTAGGCACGAATAAAACTTTTCGACATTCAAGTCTCCACAACCAATACTGGCCTGTTTGGGCTAGAATTGAGAAGAAACAAGTACAACTATAGTTATTCCCTAGAAACACCCCCCCCCAAATGGTTAATCTTAAAAGTAGAAGTTGGATAAGAAACTGCATATATTTGAATTACATCAGATAAGAAAATCATATTTTTCTTGGCACTGCATCTTTAAGTGGCTTTTCTTATCATTTGTTTTTCACTTTCTAACTTACATGATCTTTTAATTGTTTAATTTTCTTTGTACTTGTTTTCTTATTTTTCATTTGTATTTGCATCATTTTCCTTTTTTTCTTATTTTTTTTCCATCTCACCTTCTGTGTATTATAGTATTAATTTTAGAATCACTAATGCCTAAGTTTTGGACATTGTTTATTATTACCACTTCTTCATTGGTTACCTGAGTTGCAGAGATCATTTAAAAAAAATTTTTGCTTTGGTTGTAAGTCAACATGTGCTTAGCTTCTAACTTTTTGATATTACTGGTGATTATTATTTCTTCTTAAAGTGCTTTGAATAAGTAATCTTAGCACTTCTGTCAGTGAGTTGGGCTTTGAAAATAGAATATACACTCTGTTTGGGGAATATCTGAAAAGAAATCTGCTGAACAAAATGACCCACATCTGAGAGGGGAATAGAAATCTATTTGAATATCTGCACAAACCTCTGTATATTAAAACAAGAAACATGAGAAAGCAAGGCACTAACACACTACCCAAAGTGTTTAAATCCCTAATAACTTACTACACCTACATTGATGTGTAGAATATGGTGAGCAAAAAATTCAAACAATTTATTATGAAAACAATTTAAGAAACTAAAGGAGTAAAACATGAATTAATTAAGGAAAACCAAGTTTTGAAAGAAATCCCAAAAGGAAATAGTTTCTAAAAGAGAAAAGGCAGAAAATTTAGAAATTTTATTATAATTAACTCAAATAAAAGTCCAAACAAGAAGTACCGAAAATATACTACATCAGGTAGATGGTAGAATGTTAAGTCTTGAAGACAAGGTCGATGATGTAGAACTTTCCTAATATAATAAAAAAGAGAGACTTTAAATATATATAGGCATTTTAGGACAACCTTAAAAGACCAATTGCAACTAAGGTCTTCAGGGAAGGAGTGTAGATACAGACTAAAGGCATAGAAAACATATTCAGTGAACTCACATTAGAAAAAAAAATCCTTAATTGTAAAAATAAGATGAACATCAGGTACAGAAAGCACTTAGAAGGCCAAATAGACATGGTCAAAAAGAAACTGTCCACATTATATTATTTTAAATGCCAAAATTTAGGGCAAAGAAAGATTTTTATAGATTCAAGAGAGAAGCACCAAGTCATTGGTAAAAGGTAACACATCTGGGCCAGCAGGACATGCAATACTATATTTCAAGCCCTAAAACAGAAATACTAAAGTGGCACCTCCTCATTCACAAATACATCTTCATTAAGCTTCCCCACATACCCTCACCATAATTGTTCTTCTTTAAAATATATCAGCAAAAATCTCTACAAAATGGCTCAAATGTGGTTAGACTCCCTATTTCCTATTGATCTATTCTGACTTGCAGAAACTAAATTTACCCCTGGATTTAATGAATGCACTCTGCTTTTGTGGTATAATCTGTAAAATCCATGACAGTTATAAGAAATGAGATAATAGGTAACTTATGAGAACTCACAGAAAAAAATAACTTTCACGTAGATCTCTGCAAAAATGTATACTTTTAAGCTCCCCTCTCCACACCATTGGGTATAAAGCTCAACAAATGTCTAGACCAAGGATTCAGGGAGATAATTTGTTTTAGATGAAAGCTCCCTATGGAGTGGCTGCAGACAATAAACCTGCTTCCTGCTAATTCCTCTGGTGTCCAGTCTCATCTGTCTTACTTCAGTACTGCCAGTCTAAACTGTTTTCTGCATCAAAGTTTTTCTTCAGAAATAAAGACCTTTCAAGACAAGAATAAACTAAAATAAACTATGACAAGTAAGTGTAGAAGATTCATAATGGAATTCTATATACACAAGAAGAAGATTAAAATAAATCATGGAGAATACAAAAAAATGAATGTAACTGATGAGTGGATAAGCAAATGGAAATTAAGAGTGAATCCTCTATTATAAAAAAAACACACTTAATTATTTTGACACTGGATTCACATTGTGTTAATTGTCAACTTAAAAGATATTGACTGAAATACTCAATTAACAAAAAAGACCCAAATGTGTGTTGTCTACAAGAAACACACCTGACTTGAAAAGTTGTTCAAAGAATAAAAGTGAAAGAATAGAGAAGTATTCCATGTAAAAAGAAGCCAAAAAAGTAGTAGATATTTGCAAATATGATAAAGGTGACTTCAAGCAACAATTACTCAAAGGTATCAAAGAAGGTCACTACATACTGCTAATGTGAAAAATCCCACAAGAAGAAAAATAGCTGTAAATATTTACACGTGAAAGGCAATGCCACCAATTTTATAAAATAATAAGTATTCTACCTAAAGGGACAGATAGGGCCCAATAAAAAACTTAAGTGTAGGTGATATTAATACTAATATCACCAGTGACAGGTTAGGTGGTCAAAACATCAATAACTTTCCTACATATCACTTTTACTTTATATCATGTCAACTTAATAGTTGTCTACACACATCACAATGGATTGCTATTAGAAAGAAACACATAGAGCCTTTTTAACAAGTGGGTCTGGAAAAAAATAGATACACACATGAAGATGAAAAGTCAACTTAAGAGTGGATCAAATATTTAGGAATTACACAAGAAAATCTACAACTACTGGATAAAATTGTAAGCTGAACTTTTCAACATATTATCACAAGCATCAATTACTCTAACAAAACTCCTAAAGCATAAAATATGAATCCAAGAATCAATACCTAGGATGGCATAAAATTAAAACTTCTGAACACTAAAGGAAACAAATAAGAACATGAAGACAGAGCCTGCAGAATTGGAGAACTTTGCCACCTGATCAACAAATGTGGGTTAATATCCAGAATATACAAAGAACTCAAAAAACTTATTACAAACAATTAATAACTCACAGAATAAATTGAAAGAAAAAACTAAAGGGATCTTTCTTAAAAGAATTACAAATGAATAATAAATGTATTTTAAAATGTTCAACATCTCCAGCAGTTTGGGAAATACAAATAATAATTATATTGAGATTTTATCTCACTCTCTTCAGAATGACAATTATCAAAAACACAAGTAATAGTAAATGTTGATGAGGATGCAGAAGAAAGGCACACTTGTACATTGTTGGTGAGACTGCAAATTAGCACAAACACCCTGGAAATCAATAAAGAGATTCCTCAAAACACTAGTAATATATTATCCAACTCTTCCAGTCCTTGGTATATAGTCAAAAAATTTAATCTCAGCATATTTTAGGAATGCAGCCACATCAGATTTTATGGCAGAACAATTCAAAATAGAAAGGCTATCAAAAAAAAGCCTAGGTGCCAATCAACAGGTAAATGTATAAAAAAAATGTGGCACATATATATAATGGAGCTCTACTCAGGAAATCATCAATAAAAAAAAATAATGGCATTTGTTAGTAAATGAATGGAATTGGATAATGTGCTGCTAAGTGAAACTAAATATCCTGCTCAGACTCAGAAAATCAAGGGCGGAATATTTTCCTTATATTAAGAAGGTAGATAAAAATAAATGGAAAATGGGGGGACTCCATAAAAACAGAAGAGAGGTCAGTGGAGTAGAGGAAGGAGATCGAGAAGGATGGAGGGAGTGCCAAAGGAAGTGTGGTGAAATGAATCTAAAGAAATTTTCTTTTGTGAACTTAGTAATATTTCACACTGAATTTGACCTTTATTTATATCAATGATACACTAACTAAAACAACTACAAAAATAAATACAAGAAAGAATAGTGAAGTATAAGAAAGGTAACAGAGGCAGGAAAGGGAGAGTACTGGGGATCAAACTGGAAAAATATATACCATGCTTGTATGATTATTTCAAAATGAGCCCCAATATTATATGTGAAATAATGATATAATTAAGAAAAAGAAAAAAAAAGCAAGTAAAACTACAGAAACTACATGAATATTTTAAGAATGAATAATACAGTTGCATAATCAAAGGGACACTGATGAAATCAGGGGGAAAAAGTTTTAAATAAGCCTGAGAACCACATGAGAATAAAAACACAACATCTATACATTTATGGTATAAAGTAAAAGCAGTTCTTTTTTTGTTGTTTTGTGTTTGTTTCTTTTATTGAGACATTGTATGTATATATAATGGTGGGGTTCATATAGCACATACAGAAATGCATATAACATATTTTGATAAATCTTGCTTCCCAGTACCTTTTCTTTTCCTTCTGATGTCCCTCCACTAATTCACCAAAAGCAGTTATATGAGGGCAGTTTTTAGCAAGGGCTACATCCATCTGAGACATTTCAAATTATAAACCTTATGATGCACCCTCATGTCTAAGAAAAACTTCAGTAAATAAATTCTAAAACCGATAGAAGAAAATAATTAATTAATGTCAGATAAAAATTATAGAATAGATAATTTTTTAAAAACATAGTAATAATAAAATAGTTGATTGTTGAAAAGATAAATAAAATTGATAAACCCTTGGCCAAGGGACTAATAGAAAGAGAAAGAAGATACAAATGAATAAAGCTAGAAACAAAAACAGAAATATTAAAACAGATACAACTGAAATCCAGAGGATAACTAGAGACTATTGGAAAACTTATATTTCAATGAATGAAAAAAAATCTAGATTATTTTAAAGAATAAAATTGAAACATAAATAAATCTAGAAGATACTGATGAAATGTGGCCTAAAATTTTTGAATCAAAGGGATAGAGAAAAAAATAGCTCAATAACAAGAAATTAGGTTGAAGCAATAATAACAAGCCTCCTGGACCAGAGGTTAATGCATGGCTACATTTTATATGATATTTAAAAATAACTGTTGTTAATATCCCCATTACATGTAAGAGAAAAGGAAAGATGCTTCCAAAGCAATTCTGCAACGAATTACCCTGACTGAAAAAGTGAATATTGGACAGAACAAGGAAAAAACTAGAGAACAATATCCTTGAGGAACATAATATATAAATACTTATAAAATCTTCACAAACCACATTCAACAACACATTACAAAATAATATACAGTGTTAGGCATGGTAGTATATGTCTATAGTCTCAGAAAAGCAGCAGGTTGTTTGAGGAGCACTGTAATTTCAAAACCAGCCTGGGGAATTTAGTGAGATCTCTATCATAGTGAAAAATAAAAGGTGCTGAGGATGTGGCTCAGTGGTACAATTTTCCTGGTTTGAGTCTCTAGTCACATACAAAAAAAAAATTCATAAAAGCTGTTTTTGCTCCAGGATACTTCAATACATGCAAATCAATAAAACTAATACACCACATATAGAATCAAGGGCAAAATTACATGATAATTGAAGTAGCTGCAGGAAAAGCCTTTGACAAATTCAATGGCCCTTCACAACACAGCCCAGAGAAAATATAAATAGTAGAATTTTTATTACAAGTTAATAAAGACCAAGTATATCAAACCCAAATAATGAAATGAAGAAGAACATTTTTTCTAAAATGAGGAAAAAGACAAGGATGCTCATTGCCACCAATCTCACTAATCATAGTACTTAAAATTTTAGAGAAGAGAAAGAAATAAAAGGGATTCAAATAGGAAAGTTAAAATGTTAAATCACTTTTATATGCAAATGATATAGTCCTATTCTTAGAATGATATAAATGATATGCCATGAAAATTCTACTTCTGATGAATAAATTCATCAGAGTAACAGAATGCAAAGTAAACATATAAAAATAAACTCTTTGTCTATATACCATAGCAAACCTAGTGAGAATTCAGCAAGGGTAACATCTCATTCAAATAGTTTTAAAAATACCTAGGAATAACCCTAAACAAGGAAGTGAATGACATTTTCAAGAAAAAATACAGATTGATGAAAAAAGAAACTAAAGAAGACAATAGGAAGTAAAAGATCTCCTATGTTCATGGAGAGGCAGAATTAATATTGTGAAAATGGCCGTAGTACTTTAAATAAATTATAGATTCCATGTATTCCCATTCAAATTCAAATGATATTATTCACAGAAATGGGGGAAAGAAAGAACTACTTCTAAATTTGTATGGAAAAAAACCAAAATATACTTAGACAAAGTGATAATGATCATAAGAGAAACAATGGATAAACCAAAATGCCCAATTTCAAAATAGAAAACAGAGCCACAATAATACAAACCATGGTCCTGGTGTAAAGAAAGACCCATAGACCAATGGACAGAAGTCAGAAAGCAAACCCACACAGATACAATCATGTGATACTAGGCAAAGACACAAAAAAACATATTTTGGAGAAATGGTAAATGACATTTTAGAAATAGTGTGGAAAAACTAGATACCTATATGTAGAAGAAGAAAACTAGATGCCTATTTTATAACACTGTACAAGAGTTTATTTAAAAAGGACTAAAGACATATGTACCAGACTAGAAAGTTTACAACTGCTAGAAGAAAATATATGGAAAACACTTCAGTATGTAGATAATGACTTCCTGATTAGAGCCCCCTACAGCTCAGAAAATAAGAGCAACAATGGATAAGAGAAGGTGAATCAAACTGAAAAATTTCTGCACAGTGAGTGAAACACAAAACAGTAAGAAGTGTAGCCTCCAGAATTGGAGAAAAGAGTAGCTTTACTAGCTATCTTCTGAAATAGGTTAATAACCTGAAAATATTAATGCAAATATCTTAACACCTTTTCAATCAATAAGCAAATGCACAGCTAGTTATCAAAATAAGAGATATAAATGACCAACACTTCAGTGAAAAAAAACCATACATCTTTATCAGAGAAATGCAAATCAAAACAACATCAGGCTCCCATTTTCCACCATTCAAAGAAGCAATCATCAAGAAAGCAAATAATTCTGGGAAGAACTGAGGAGAAAATCTCTTATATGTGATTGGTAGGGACATAAATTACTATATCTCTAAGGAAATCCATATGAAGGCTACTCAAAAAACTGAACATAGAGCTACTTTATTATTCAACTATACTACTCAGTACTTAATGGAAAATATTAAAGTCAGCTTACTTTAGATATATACATATTCCCATCTTTACCATGACACTATTAATAATAGGCAATATACAGAATTAGGCTAGATGCTTTTTAATAAAAGAATGGATAAAGAAAATGATATATATATATATATATATATATATATACACACACACACAACACACACACACAAACACACACACACACACACACACACACACACAAGGAAGATTTCTATGCATAGAGAACAACAAAACTAAGTTACTTTTAGGAAAATGAATGAAACAGGGAAGCATAATATTAAGTAATACAAGCCAGATTCAGAAAACAAGTATCATATATTGCTCTCATATTGAAAACTAAATGTGAAAATTTTCAACATAAAAATAAATGAATTATAAATTTTATCCATCAGCATACATAAAATTGGAAATATGGAGGAAGAAATTTTGAAGATTGAATTGGGGGAGTATATGTATATGTATGTACAAATATGCCACCATGAAATTCTGTATAATTAATGTGTATCAATTTTTAAAAATTGACAAACGTTTTCTAATTTTTAGAAGTTCATTTATTTTTCATTGATCATGTTCATTACCACTATTACTGGTTTGTTTAGATTTATATTTTTTTTGAATAGCAGTACTGTATATATATGTATGCATATATTTATTTTATTGATTTATTTTTAGTTATATGTGACAGTAGTGTCCATTTTGATATAATTTAACAAGCATTGACCATCAATAAATTAAGTCTATATTAAATGTTACTAAATATAAATTTCTTGAAGCTTTAATAAGAACAGAAGCAAAGAAAACATTAATTTCTTAAGCATCTAAAATATGCCACATTTATTTGCTTATTTTTCTATTTATTATAATCACAAAATGATTGTGATTATAATCCCACAACCTGCTTTCTAGTCATTCAAGGATGTCAAGAGTAAATGATAGACAAACATGACACAATGTTCTATATGCCCTGCATGTACTTCCCTTAACATTCCTGTTTGGCCTAATACTGAGTTGCTGCTCTTATTAATTTCAATATTTCTTATTTTAAGTATCAGCCATCTTAACTCTTTTATTCAGTCTGTACACTTAACTTTCCCTCCATAAATTAATTCTTTGTATGCATCCCCTTTTCTCAGCTTCATATTCATAAAACTGTTCTTTTGGCTTCTTTTCTATTTCTCTCCTTCCATAAGGGCACACCAAAAAACTGTTTATTCCCACCACATTCTGTCAATGTTAATTCTATACATGTACCACACCTGTTGATATCCTTGTTTTCTACTATAACCTTATAGCCTTGTTTTTTTCTAGCATGTTTGTCATCATGGAAGACGATATGTAAAAAAAAAAAAATGAAAGTATTTTCTTAAAACACATTACCTTTCAGTCAGGTGATGGAATAGAAGGACAATCATTTCTTATTCTGATTGCCTGCACAAGTGTGGTTTCAACTACTTCCTTCTTTCGACTGGCAGGATTACTGTTGTCAGGTAAGTCTCCACTCTTTTGGTTCCCAGTGTCATATTTTACTACTGATGATAAAAACAAAATAAACAATATGTAAAAATTATGTAATTTAGAGTCAATAAGAAGCACAATTTCAGTTAGTCTTCAAATAGCTTACCATCCTTCATGGATTGTCTGGAAGCTTCAATTAATTCCTCCTCCTTCTTCTGGGATATTCTAGGAAGAAAAAAAATTATGGTATAATAAGTGCCAAAGTTGACAAAATAACTAATGTTCTTCACTACTGCAGAGTACAACAGAATAAGCATTCTGATGTATACTCAAACTACAATTCTCTCTCTAATGGGGTAAGGATTATGAGCCAAGACAGAAAGATTTCCAAAATGTCACTCCCCTTATATCCAATTGATTTTTACACAAATACTGAAATCCATTCTATTATTTTCTTAAGCTCAGTGATGTATAATAAAAATCGTAGCCATCATTATTTAGACTATTTTTGAAAAAGACTAATATTAGAAATTATATGTAATATTTTAATGTGTTTATGACATATTGGCATTAATTACCTCTTGAGGGGAAAGTTTATAAGATATGAGCTTTTAGAGTATCTATTAAAAATATTGATTAGATTCCTAAACAGTATAAGTTTTGTCTATCTTATGTGTTAAATTGCTAAAGATAAATGACTATACAAATTTTGCTGTTTCCAACAAAAAGAGAAATGAAAAAAAAAAACAATATTGTGAGGGTGATATCAATGAATAAAAACCTCTTGGAGTTGCTAAACAAAAACATTAACTCAATAACCAAACAAAAGTGACAGAGATAGCACAATGAATAGACACTGAAGAGATGTTTTCTGCAGGGAAATATTAAGTATTAGAGTAGGTCATTGTTTTAGAAAGCGATGCATGTTCTTTTTATTCCAGTACCTTCATATAATTAAATTAACAAAACAATAAGATATAAAACAATAAAATATTTCTTAAGAAACCAGATGGTGCTGCCAACCACATCACTATGTTTGCTTGATATAGGTAACAAAAGATAGTGGAAAGTCATTTTTTAAAAGATAGGCAAAAAGGAAGAAACTAGCAAATTTTCATCTGAAATCCAAATCTAAACTCAAGTTTGGAGCAGGCTTGGAGGATATTCTTGTTCCTACTAACACATTTATGACATTACTCTAACTTGTTTATTCTTCCTTTATAGCACCAATTAGAAATAATTTACTCAAAACTTTTACATCCCATATATTAAAAGAGAATGCAAACAAAGAATATTTTTTAATTCAGTAGACTTAATTACTAGTTATCTCATGCACATTATACTACTTAGGATGTTTCAGCAAGTAGACATTTATTTTATCCACATTTACTCATGTTCAACACTGTATATGACACCAGCTTTTAGAAATGGTGCATTTCTCCAGGCCAAATGAGCTCAGTTAAGTTATGAATAACACCATAATAGCATTCTAAAAGGAACACAGTATGATCTCTCTATATTTTTATCCTCAAAATAAAAATTACACTGTTCTTACTCACATAATATTTAGCTCTTCACAACTGAAATAAAATTAAAGTCATTTCAAAAATAAAAGATGTTTACATTTAACCTTATTTTAGTTGCTCCAGGATTTTTGCACATACATTTTTTAGAGAGAGAGGAAAGAATTTTAATATTTATTTTTTAGTTTTTGGCAGACAAAACATCTTTGTTTGTAAATGGTGCTGAAGATCGAACCCTGGCTGCATGCATGCCAGGTGAGTGCACTACCGCTTGAGCCACATCCCCAGCTCAGCACATACATTTTTAACCTGGAATAGTTAATAAAAATAGCAGTGTTTTAATAAGTAAATTTAGATACATTTAAAATTTTAAATTTCAGTGTTTGACATAGAATTTGGATATTTTAAGACAGTATAATGAAAAAAAAATTCTTAAACTAAAGTATAACCATGCAATTATTGAGAGTTTCTACTTCCAGTACTGGTTATTACTTTGCACATGCCATCTATTCTTCAATTAGATGAAGAGTAATTTTTACAAAATTTCATTACCTCACATTTTTTAGAATTTTTATTGGTTCTTCTCAGTTATACAGCAAAATAGAATTTACATGCTAGGATATAATTATAAAAGCATAGAATATAATTTGTTATAATTCAGGATCTAGTACTTCCTTCTGTTCTACTAATCTTTCTGCTCTTTACTTATAGTTTTTAAATTACTGTCACTTTTAGTGGAAAGACTCAAATTATGGATATGCAAGCCCTTTTTAATACAAGTATTAAGATACAGATTTTAGATTTCTGGGCTGCCACAATTCCCAATATTACTTTATTATAAATACAGAGCCAAGGAAAGAAATAGAGAATACAGGTCTCTTCAAATGTTATAATACCAAAATATCAAGGGTCCAAGTGAAAAAAAGAAATGTTATGTACAATGTATATTATACATTAAAAACTAAAGGCACCAGGGAAATTCCATAATTCTATAAAAATTAATTTAGGCATGTAAGAATGATTTAAAAACCACAGTAACATAAACTGATCCAAAAAAATCCTTGAATAAATATTATATTTTCTCTGCACTTAGAAAGCTGTTTCTAATGATATTTTTCTGTCACTATGTATTTCCTAGCCCATTGTTCCTTCCAGCCCCCAAGATCCCCAAGTACTGGAGAGAACATTGATACAAAAAAAAAAATTCAACATAATTCTTTAAAATAGATTCTTAGCAAATTTTCACATAAAATGTAAGAAAAAATAGAGCTAAATTTTAATCATTAACATTTAAAACACAAAATTCAGAACAAGAACATGAGTTTTTTACAAAATATCACTTTACCTTAATACTAGCTTCATAGCTGCCCTCAACCATTGCAAAGCAGGAATCACCTGGATGTAATTTTTTTGTTAGATCTTTAGAGCAAAAAATGTATAACAAAAATGGTGAAGTACTTTTCTTTTTAAAATAAACTCCATTTAAAGTTAATGGTGTATCTTTATTGATATAATTAAAATATGACCTCCATTTAAAAAAATAGCTTATATTCACCTCTTTCTGCCTCTACTGCTGTGACTTTATAAAATACTCAATGAAGGCACTCTTAGTTCCAATTCAGAGCAATAGAAAAAACATCAACATAACCTGATAATAATTTATTCTTGGAAATTTCCTATCTTGAAGGCTGAACTTAAAACCCAAGTAATGGCTGGCATTTTTTTTTGTTTGTTTTTACACCTGAATTGAAACAAACCTCTGATAATAGAAGACAAGATAACAAGATGCCCAGTTCCCTCTCGTGGATACCCAGGATTCGAATACTAAGCAATGTTGTTCTTCAGTATGGAAATCACCAATAATAATACACAATTTATTCCCTCTACCCACAAACAGTGCACAGAGTTCTCTGGAACTTTAAAATATTTTGAAAGTTAAAATTTGACTATATTTGTTATTTAGAATACATTTGTCAGAAACATTGGAATAAATTATAAAATTGATTTTTCCTGAATAGGTCCGACTTTATTCAGGTCTTTATAAACTAGCATGCACTTTAAAACCTTTATGGACATTCAGACACTCAAGGGGAAAGACTTCCAGAAAAGCAGAGTCTTGATGTTTGTACCTCTGTTTCCCTAATTATTATGTAAATGTCCTCCTTGCTGTTGGAATCAACTTCCCAATCCCTCATCTGCAAAACTCAGTGGCAGTCTCCAAATTTGAAGTCTACATCCCTTGAATATGCAGAATCCTGATATAAGGTTAAACTAAATGGAGTCTCAATCACTGGCCTGTCTAAATACCTTACCAAATACACAACTGAAGCTTTGTAATAACTTTGCCTGTCAATCACTCCTGTGCCCAGCAAGGACATCAGCAAGTTGGAAAGAAAGTGAAGGTGAATGAAATCCTGCTTTGGGCCACAGATCTATATATTCTAAGAAATTTTACTGCTGTTTCACTAGTCTCTAATCCACTCTTGCAACACAGATGAAAACAGGCAAAATACAAGCTTAGGACTTCCTCTAAATTTTGTATTAATATGCATTTATAGAGAGCTTTTAATATCCTCTGTCCTTAATTCCTGTTTTGTGCTCATCAAACTGATCATAAACCCCAAGATTTTGGTTTCTTTTTTTAAACCCTTATTCCTACCCAACACAGTGTTGTTACTCATAAGAATATCCCTTTGCTTTACTAGTTAAATTTTGATCCTGTATCACTGTGTTCACTTTAAAATTCTAGTCTTGTCTTTTTTAGTTGGGATCCTATAGTCAATTTCAATCTATTATACAAAAAATTAGCCTTAAAAATAATAACCAGAAAATGTACTGATATCAGAATTAAGGAACTGGAGTTCAAATTTCATTGCTCTTATTGTTTGTACCCAGAAAAGCTTCTTTAATATATTTAAGTTTAAGGCTAATCCTCAAAACTATCATTTGGCCAGCATGTCAAACATATGCTAAAAAACTAGATGGTTGCTAAAATTCCTTAGAATTCTGAAATTTCTGAACTTTTGATTGTGTCAACAGAAAAAGAAATATTATTTAATTGACAAAGTAAAACAGAAACACAAAGAGAACAAAACAGAAAATACAAATAGAAATTAAATAAAAGTGTATAGTCATAGAAAAAGAAAAAAAGTATAAAAGTAAAAGTCTTCATAAAATGGTTAGGGGTAGTAATTGAAGAGAAACTAACTGGAAAATTGGGAAGTAGAGAAATTTGAATGTCCTCTAAGGATTAATATAATTAATATAACATTTTTTGAATAATATTATTCTTCACTTCCAGAAAAATAATTTCTCTACACCATTTGCTTGATCTTGTTTATTAGAAACCATGTGGCCACAGCTCTGTGAGATTTTCCATAAAAGCTTTGATATATTAACTAAAAAAATTGGTTACCAGTGGAACTGTCGATATCAGGACAAAATCTTGGACTATAACCTGACTTCTCAGGTAAAATATAAATCAGAATTAACACAAAACTTTCTTTGACTTTCTAAATTGATGATATACAATTAGAAAATTAAAAAGTGAATATATATGCTATTTAGAGTACATGTCAGACACATTGAAATAAATTGTAAAATTGAGTTTTCCTGTATAGGTCCCACTTGGTATCAACCTGTACAGTGGAACAACACAATGGAGTTGTCAGCCAGGTAAGACTACAGTCTAAACATAGCCCTGAAACTTATTAATTATGCAAATATGGGACAAATAGTCAACCTCTGTTAATGACAGTTGCTTTATTAGTAATTAACAGGTGATAAAATAGCACAGGTACTTTCAAACTGCTTATAAGACAACGTTAGGAAACAAGTGTTAACAAATGAATGTGGTGTCTGTCTCAGACTAGAATACTCAACAAATCCTTTTACCTTCACTCTCCACTTAGGTAATAGTCATTTAAAAAAAAAATCTAGAAATTCATACCATCTTAATGAGTCATCTTTAGAACTTTCTTTCACTATTAAAGATAACAGCAAAATATATATTTTATCAAAAATGGAAATATAAAATATTAAAAGTTTATGACTCTGATGTTTTGTTATAAAATATTCCTCCAGGCCCATACTTGGAGAAATTTTTAGAAATAATATTAATTGTATTTCTGACAGGTAAGTAAAGAATGCATTAATAACTCCTATGTCTCCCACTTTGTACTTATCAAATGCATTGAATAATCATGAGAATTATAAGTTTGATATTTAAAAGTAAATAATTGGTCCCATAACAATAATCCTTACCAAAAACTGCAAAAATGAAAGAAAACTATATCATTATAACATAAAGTAGAATAAAGATATAAATGTCAAACCAGGAGAGACATGATGGTGGATTAGCAGGAAGTGGCTTTTCCCACAGCTTTACCACATGGGACTCAGAGAGTAAGAAAAGTATTTCTCTGTGAGGTGGGTGATAAAAGCATGCCACTGATACTCAACATTTTTTTTCTTTTAGCCCTTAAAACTGGGGAATTTGGGGGTGCATCAAAGATGAAAAACAAAACTGGAGCTTAGGTTTTGATGTGAGTGGGGGAAATCAGTACACGAGGACAGAAAAGACTGAAAAGTGCTGCAGACAAGGGGCTAGGGTTGTGGCTCAATGGTAGAGTGTCTGTCTAGCATGCATGAGGCACTGGGTTCAATCCTCAGCACCATTTAAAAATAAAATAAAAATACTGTGTCCGCCTAAAATTAAAAAAATATAATAATAAGAATAAAAGTGCTGCAGACAGTCTTGGAATAAAAAATCTGGGACCAAAGGTTCAAGCCTGCCCTGGGAGGACCCAAGCTACTCTACTCTTTAATCTGTGTCATGAAAGTCACCACCGGTCTGCCTGCTATGTATAGGAAGCTGAAGCTGGAGACATATTTAAACATTTGTAATGTGGTGGCACCAACTCAGACTTGGAAATTAGATTGATGTGTTGAGTCTTAGTCTGATACATAAATCTGCAGACACTAGCCACAAGACTTAAACTGAGCCTGGCAAATCACAAGAATTTATGCCTTGGACAGTATTTTTTTCTTGGGGTATTGCAAGTCAGATGAGCCAAAGAAAGCCTGTCCTCGTCTCTTCCTTTGATACAGCTGTTTCCAAGACCAGTGTCAGTGGCTTCAAAATCTCAATGACCAGGAGTGATGGAGCTTGGTGCTTGGGGGCAGACCTTAGGATGTCAGAAAGAACAGTACCCTGGGAAAAAAGAACTGGTAAAGCACTGGCCTCCCTGTCCCATGAATATAGCCCTGGGGAAAAGAGTAGGGTATAGTCCTAGGTGTGCATTGATTTATTTATGCCCAGTAACTCCGCATGCAAAGACTGGACCTCACTGCCTCCCCTGAGAACATCTTGTAGAACCTAGCATAACTTATATCCTTGGGGTGGAGCTGACAGCACCTCTCACAGTTTCACATACCGTCCCATGGAGAAGAGAAACTGAGAGATGAAAAGACACTTTAGAACAGACAACAAGCACATACTCTCAGTAACAATCTTGTTTTTTTTTTCTTTTTAGTTTTTCTATGTGTACTGATGGATACATGATGGACATTTATATACTTGTATATGTACATATTTGTTTATGATTTCTCATTTGAACAATTCTTAAACAGTTATTTTTTCTTACTCTTTTGTTGAGGGTTAAAGTTTTCAATTAGCATATTTTGGATTGACTTTATATTCTGTTTCAAAACTTTTAATTCTTTTTGTTTCTATTTCTCTCTTTTTTCTTTCAGTCAAATTCTATTATTCTCTCTTTACTCTTTATTTCTTTTACTTTTTTTCTCTTTCTTCCTCATAAACAATATGTCCTGTATCACCTCTGCATCTGCCCTATCTACATCTTGAAACTACTAATCCTTTTCTATCACCATTGCTTCTTTCCTCATAATGAACTCTAATTTTAATTTCTCTCAGCACTCTTGGTTTATAAAACTCCACACTCCACCACTCATGCTAAAGCAACAATTAATACAACTGAAGCTATAGAAAACACCTCTTTTTTGTTTTATATAAATATAAATAATGATTACTTACTGTATTTACTAATATAAATTGATCCAGTTTTGTTTATTGTGCCAATTAACTTTGTGTGAAAATAAAAATTAAGTATGCAATTTAGTTTTATATATTTTATGCACAACTGGTTGCAATTATTTGCTCCCCCCATCTCTGAGCCATAGGATACCTATAGGATCACAAGAAATGCAAGACTAGAAGTTCTGTTGCTACATATCCATTTAGATACATGAGTAGACACACAAACAATATCAAGAAGCAAGGAAAAAAAGCATCCCAAACACACCAGAATGACTCAAAAGCAGATTCCACAAAAACCACAGTGAAGAAAACATCAGAAAAGGAATTTTAAAAGTTTATATTTCAACTGACCTATGAGGTAAAAGATAATGTAAAAAGTAAAATCACAGAGAAGACACAAGAAGTAAAATTTCAATAAGAAAATAGAAGTTCTAAAGAAAAATTAATCAGAAGTTCTCAAAATGCAGAAATCGATAAACCAAATTAAAAATGCAATGCAAAGCATCACCAATAGATGACTTTAATCAAATGTTAAGGTTTAAGTTAAGTACAAAAATGCCATAAGATAATCAATATATTCAGAAATGCCTGTTCACAATAATCAGCACACATTCAGGTTTAAAACACCAGAGGGACTAGTGATAGAAGGGCATTTCTTCAAAATTGTAGAAGCTGTAGTTGAGAAACTAAATGCCAATATCAAACTGAATAAAAAATTGAAACTTTGTTTCTGAAAACAAAAACAAAACAAGGATCTAAACTTTCACTACTCCTTGAATCCCCAGCCAGAGCAAAAAAGCAAGAGAAGAAATCTAATGATATATACATAGGAAAGAAGAAGTCCTGTTGCCTCTGTTTACTGATGACATGAACATTTTACTTACATGATATAAAATGCTCTGCTGCAGTCCGGCTGCAGCATAATAACGGGGGGGGGGGTGACGAATAACTTGTGTACGTTGATGCAGCAGGAATGGAAGCTGTTTATTGTAGGACAACAGAGCTATTTATACATTTTGCACAGCTTATCTTAATTAGCATAAACTAGATACATCAGTCAACCAATAAGAAATCTCAACACTTAATGGCTCACTTTTGTTACTTCTCAAACCACTCCCTCTGGCATTTTGCCAGGCACCATCCAGACTTGTTTATGAACTCTAACATTTCTCTGGCAAAATACCACGTGTTATTTTGACTTGTCTACAGACCTTAACAATGCTCTATCAGAAAATGTATGGTGCTAATAACAAACCTACTAAAGAAGCTTATAGAAGAACATAATCCATAAATCAATTTTAATCCTATATTGCAATAGTAAACCTGCTTCAAAACAATTGGAAAAAATGTTTTATTCAAAAACCCGAAAAAGAAATACTTGGGAAAATATCTAACCTAAGAGATGAAAAAACTCAACAATGAAAATTATAAAATGGTGAAGAAAAACAAATTGAAGACAACCTTAATAAGTGGACATACTTCCAATGTTTTTGAAAAAGCAAAATTATTATTATCTAAATGTTCATACTACCTTAACCAGTGAACAGACTCAGTACATTCCCAACCAAAATATCAATGACATCCTTCACAAACCAGACATTTCACAACACACAGATCAAACAGATTTCTTAAATTCATTTTGACCCAGAAGTGACATAGAACAGCCAAACGTATCCTGAACCAGAAGACTGATGCTGAGAGGTTCACAGTACCAGATATCCAAATATGTTGCAGAGCTTTACTAAAAAGCAGCATTATATTGGCACCAAAACAGACCTGAAGATAAATGAAATAGAAAACACAGACAAATCCACAAAGGTGACCTGATAAGCAACAAAGCTTTCAAAAATATATGCTGGAGAAAAGAGAGACTATTTTTGTTATGGCTAATATTCCAGTGTGTGTGAGTGTACACACAAACACACACTCATAGATAAAGAATATATATATATATATATATATATATATATATATATATATATATATTCTTTATCCATTCATCTGTTGAAGGACATTACTCTTCATTATTGGATTAAATATCAGGTCCTTCTTGTTCAAAAGTTAATTTTAAGTTTTTTGTAAAATACATAATGATCAACAAGGTAAGTTTAAAGTGTTACCATAAAAGAGACATCAAAAAGTGTAATACAGGTATTGGATTTTTTATCCCAGTTTGGGGTTATAGTATTATAAAAGATGCATTTTTTATATCTTTATTTTATTTATATGTGCTGTTAAGGATTGAACCTAATACCTCACTCATGCTAGGCAAGCACTGTACTGCTGAGCTATAGCCCCAGCCCCAAAATATACATATTGAAAGAAGAATACTTTATATATATTTTACTGTAAGCCAATTGTAGGTATACTTGTCATATTCTATGAAGATAAATCATATTATAAATGAATTCATAAATTTGAATGTAAACAATATGTCTTTAAAACTTTTTTGACTTGAAATTATCTTTTTAACTGGGGAGGATCTATAATAGTGCAAAAAATTCACCATAAACATGTCAATTTACCAAAACATTTCAAAAATTTTTTTCTGTAGTATCTAAAAGATTTTCTAGCAACAGAAACTTATCAAATAACAAAATAGTCTTTTATTATTGACTTTCAATTATGTATGTTTTACACAAGATTAAAGGAGAAATTAAAAATGTTAAACTAGAAAATTTTCAGAGAGCATTGAATTTTTAAGGATACTAAATCAGCATAGAAAGAGCCAGAGCATAAAAAGACATTTTTGTTTTCTTTCAAAAATCAATTAAAATGTAACCATATTTAACTTCAGATATACCTTGAAAGAAGATGAGGTAAAGAGAAAAAAATGATGATATGCTACATGAAAAAAATAAGAACCCGTTAAAAGAAAAAGAAACAGACTATAACAAAGAGGATCAAGTGAGAAAGCAAGCTGAAATCTCTGTTTGTACAATAGGTTCAGAATTCGAGACTTCAAGAAATCATTTTAATCAGGTAAATGGATTTTCAGTAAAGTTTCAAATGTTTACTTTATTTCATCCACATTATTTATAAAATCCCTTTAACTTACTGTATGTGGCCATGCTCATTTAATGATGGCAATGTGGTCTGAGGTATGTGCTGTTTGGCAATTTCACCAACATGCAGTCATCATGTGTGTGTACATCCACACATTTCAGACATCTCCCACAATGTCAGGAAATACAGACTTACAGGACCTCAATTTACATGCAGTCTGCTGTTTCTCAAAGCATTGGTATGTGGTGTGTGAACTACTATTTTGATTTAAAACACAATGTTTTCTGATTCTAAATTTAAATGATGACATTCATGACAAAACTATTTACAGCAAATCCTAGCATCTTGTAGATGTTCAGCATTTGTTTCCTAAATGAAGAAGTTTAGATTAATCACTAATATAGATTCCAATTTAGGGGTTTTTATGTTAAGATACAGACTAAATAGTTATGCAACTAGTTAAAACATTTTTTAGAAAGTGTTTCACAATTACATTTCTGTCTGTATTTAAGAAATGTTTTCTCTTACCCAAATTTATCTGTCATTTGTGCAGTTGAAATATAAGACATTTACTCATAAAGAATAAACACTACCTTTTAGAATTATTTTTTATTTTTTTTTAAAGAGAGAGTGAGAGAGGAGAGAGAGGAGAGAGAGAGAGAGAATTTTTAATATTTATTTGTTTTTAGTTCTCGGCGGACACAACATCTTTGTTGGTATGTGGTGCTGAGGATCGAACCCGGGCCGTACGCATGCCAGACGAGCGCGCTACCGCTTGAGCCACATCCCCAGCCCTAGAATTATTTTTTAGTCTTGAAGCTACCACTCTTAAATTTAGCTTTTAGAATTCTATCACCTACTGATATACAGCCAAAATCTTGCTGAAATAAATTTGTAGATTTCAGCAGAGCAAAATGAAACCTACAGACAATATCAATGAGACCAGAATGCCAGAATTTACTATATGAAATTTCAGTAATACATCTTTGCAAACAAAACATAGTTGAACAATAACTATTGATCATGGGAAAGTGTAGAGTGTTTTAAATCCATATATTTATAACCATAATGTACATACTTTGGAGGTAAGGGTGGCATTTTTTGTCCCATTGAATTAAGTAATGTTCTTAATTTTAACTCTATTTCTCTACAGCAATCCCATGATGACTTTCAGCATAGCCATATAAAGAGAACAGACTTTTAATATTTTACACAGGAATAGATAATTTTTCAATCATCTCAAAACCGTTGCTTCTAGTAGTAAATCTTCTATTTTGGGAATGTGACTTCACTCTCTTGTAAATCATGACCTATATTCACATATGAATACCTTACCAATTTTATGTGAACATAGGAATGTAATGTCAGATTCATTCTACTGTCTCTCCCCTCCTCTCTCAGCCCTTTATTTTTTTTGTCTAATCCATCAAACTTCTATTCTTTCCTCCCCCACTGTAATGTGTGTTAGCATCCACATATTAAGGAGAATATTTAGACTTTAGTTTTGGAGGACTGGATTATTTCACTTGGCATGATAGTCTCCGGTTACATCCATTTACTGGCAAATGCTACAGTTTCATTCTTCATGTCTGAGTCCATTTTGTATATATGACACATTTTCTATATCCATTCATCTGTTGAAAGGCACCTAGGTTTGTTCCACAGCTTAGCTTTTGTGAGTAGCTGCAATAAATACTAATGTGGCTGTGTCACTATAGTATCATTTGAGTATACACTGAGGAGCAGAATAACTGGGTCAAATGGATGCTCCATTCCAGGTTTTCTGAGAAATCTCTATACTGCTTTCCTGAGGGATTGCTTGGTGCAATGTATGAGTGAATCTTCCCCACATTCTCACCAAAATATATTGTTATGTGCATTATTTATATTTATCATTTTAACTAGAGTGAGGTGGAATCTCAGTGTAGTTTTAATTTCTTTTTTTTAATTGCTAAAGATGTTGAACATTTTTTTTCATATACTTGTTAATTGTTTGCACATCTTGTTTTTGAATTGCCTGCTCAGTTCTTTTGTTCCTTTATTAATTGGGTTACTTGTTGTTATTTTTTGTGGGATGTCTTTGTGTGTGTGTGTGTGTGTGTGTGTGTTAATTTTCTGAGTTGTTTATATTTTCGGGAGATTAATGCTCTATCTGAGGTGTCAGTGACAAAGATTTTCTCCCATTCTGTAGGCTGTCTACTCACATTCTTGATAGTTTTCCTTTGCTGTAAAGATACCACCCAATTTATTGATCCTTTATCTTATTTCTTGTGCTTTAGAGTCCTTTTGAAGAATTCAGTTCCTACACCGACATGATGGAACACTGGGCCTGTCTTGTGTTGTAATAGGCCTAGGGTCTCTAGTCTAATGTCTAGGTCCTTGATACACTTTGTGTTGAGTTTTGTGTGGGGTGAGAAATAAGGGTTAAATTTCTCCTACTAGATATAGATTTTAAGTTTTTCCAGTACTATTAGTTAAAGAACTTTTCCTTTTCCCAATGCATGAATTATACTATGTTTGTCTAGTATTAGATAACTGTATATATGTGGATTTTCTCTGTGGCTTCTCTTCTGTTCTGCAAAGTTTTTTTTTTTACATTGGCAACTAACTAATCACTGAATCTATTTTTTTATCCTGATGTAATGAAGATTTTTTCAATCCTTAATTATTTTAATAACCAGGAATTGAACCAGGGTGGTCAACCACTAAGATGCATCCCCAGCCATTTATTTATTTATTTATTTATCTATCTATCTATCTATCTATTTATTTATTTATTTATTTATGAATGATTCAGTGTCTCGCTGAATTGCTGAAGACTGGCTTTGAACCTGTTATCCTGCTGCCTCAGTCTCCTGAGACACTGGTATTATAGGCATATGCCACTGAACCTGGCAGTTCTTACATTCTTTAAGTTGTAATTTTCTAATACTCTCATAGATTCATTTTCTTGAATAAACTTTTAAACTCTTGGGAATTTATATTTCTACAAGCTCAGAAATTTACATCTAATTTTTCTTCATTGAGGTATCTATTTATTGAAACACTTTCACCATATAAACACTTTCACCATATAACAGGTTATTCTTTCATTTCAGTAAAAATTATGAAATATAATTTTATTGAATGCTAGTTAAATGCATCCTTGGTTTTACTTAAGTTTCTTCTAGTGATGGGACAGAGAACAAGCTATTGCATAAATATCACAGGAATAAGGATGAAGTCTATTAAGAGACTGGCAATGGACACAATAAAATATCAGAACCAGGAAAAGAAGTATTTTGAGGATACTGAGATTTTAAGAGAAAAGAATATCAGCCTTCCATGGTAACACAAATTGAATGAGGAAACACATATGGAAATATTCCAGGACAATAAACAGTTGGATATTTGGAAAGCTGAGAGTACAGTGCAAAATTTCACACTGAGAGTGAAAAATAAATCATAGAAGACCAGGAACAGAAGCCAAATCACAACTTGCCAGACTTGGTGCTGCTTTACACCATCATGGTGAAAGTCCAAAACCAAAAATAAGTCTAGACTTGCTTTTCAGAGAACAAAAGATAAAGACATTAGTTCACAGGAAGAAAAGAATATTGATGTATCTAACCTAGAAGTTAGTAGTGAGATTCCTTCCCAACAGGTTCCAAAGCCTGAAATAAAAACAAGTAACCTAGCAAACAAGCTGTGTCAGATAAGAGGTACACTGAGAGAAACGACTTTGGCTACAGAACAGGTAAACAGACACCTAAAAAAAACATAGTGCTAACTGAAGGGGATGGAACACGGGTATCAAAATGAACAAACAAAAAGGAATGCACAACTCAGAAAGCAGGAAGCTTCTAGAGAAAATGTATCTAAACTACAAAGTGAAACTACATTGCATGAAGACCAATTGCATGACTATCAGAACAAAGGTGATAATAAAAAGATGGAGTTATTAATATCCAAATTCAATTTTTTGATGTTATAAGAAAACTTCAAGCTCAGAATGACAGACATAATCTCATGCTGGAAAACAAATATTTGGAACTAATCAATGAAACTAATCATTTAAAAGAACAACTGGATCAATATGGAAAAGAGAAAGCAGAAGAAGTACGTATCAAGCAAGCTAACTGAATAAAGGGTCTTCAAAGGAATACTCAAAGTGACATCTGCTTATGGTTAAATGTTGAATCTTGATGAATATAAAAATGTAGATATTGTAACTGTGTTTTATATATCAACCCAGAAGCAGAACCTGTTTTACAGCAAATATAATTTAAACCTCATTAGCAGCACAACCAATCTGTGTTTGAAGTGCTAAGTCTTCCAATTACTCTGCTCTTATTCTTACACACTGTGTACATATTTTAAAATAACTATAGGTACTCATGTGCCAACTGAACACAAAAGACTTAGATAAAAAGGATTTTTATATTTAAAAAGTAGGAAATTTTTAAAACTTGGGACTGACAGATCCCTCAATTTAAGAAATTATGTTTCTTATAAAGATTTAAGAGATTGCGTTACAGATTTTTTGTAGAAGTATATGCTGACATTAGTAATATGGTATCAATAATGCTGAAACAATATCTAATTTTGGTGCTGTTAATTCAACCCAAAGTTTACATATGCTCTACCAATGAGCTACATCCCATCTCTGAATAATAATTTTAATGTGTCCTCGTTGCCATAAGTTAAGATCACAATGAAATAGATAATGGAAATGCTCATATCTAGTTTCAATTAAATTAGTTACTTTGACATTTCATTCCAGATTTCCCAATTGAACTGAAATGTAGATGCTGTATTTTGTAACAAACTTTCTTCACTATATTTTTATATATTTCTAATTGGTAAATTTATTTTTGGTCATTTCAATTCAACTTAAATCTGAAAACTGTCCTGATATTTTTGTTTGTTTGTTTTCATTCATGATTTGTCCACCTCTTTAAAACCATCTATTTGTTATTATCATAAATTGGGACTAATGTGATGAATTGCAGCAAAACCGCAGTTGATTTCATCTGTAATTTATTGCATATATCCATGATAACTTGCTAATAGTTTTCTTCATTTCATGGCCCAAATCCTATTCTGTAAGTTACATAGTGTCTTTAAGTACAAAGATAATTGTAGCCATCTAAAGTTTATTAATTTGTCACTGAACCTCTATGTCCAGACTAATGAGGGTGGCAGGGTTTATGTACAGTAGGAGTGGTGTGAGAACCAGTGAGAATTCTAGGAGATATGGACAGGCAGCGAAGTGCCTTAGGTTACCAAGTGTCTTCTTTATTCTTTGTGAAAGTATATTGGAATTATTGTAGTGAAGATTCATGAACATATATTGGAATTATTTTAGTAAAGTTCAAAGATGTGAGGATGTGGGGTATTAATTTGATCTTCTAATAAGAGAGGGATAATAAACTCTGTAAAATTCATCACCACCAATGAGACCTGTGTAAACATTTCTGATTGAGAATTCAGTAGTTTTTTAAACATTGCAACTTTATCAAGGGCAGTATGTAGAGATACAGGGTTTGACCCTGTTGTCTAAGGAATTTGATAGTTATTAGGAAGGAGTACACAACCTTCTGTTTCCTTAGGAGAATTCAGAAAAAAACAGGAGTGTTCACACATAAAAAAAGAGGATAAATTGATGTATGTAGTGATATTTTTTCAGATTAAACATAATTATAAAATATTATTAATATATTTTTAAAGTGAGCTGAGTAACAAAATCATTAACAGAAATATTAGGTAGTTAGTTGTGAGACATCTTGAAAAACAACTGGCTGGTACCCTGAAATTACAGCATGTATCAGAGGTTTCACTAGAATATTTACCACATTTTCACATAAATTTAAAAGATAGAGACATTAATAAAGACATTAAGACAAATGACAAATATGTACAAAATTGAGCATGTCAACTGTAAATCTACTCCTACTTAAGTAATAAAACATGTTCTGGAATAGTAATTTCAATGAACACCTTTCTTTATATTTTCATTATAATTGATTTTATTATATTTTGGATCTTTATACTGCACTTATTTCCTTACATTTAAAATTGTACATTGGAATATTTTTCTTAAAAGTCTTGCATCTTTTATTAAAATATCTTGTCTCAGGAAAGCTGACACTATTTTTCTATAACCCAGCAGCTTTTAATGCTATCTCTACTTCCATGGTACAATAAGGAAAATTAAATCAGAGGTACTATTTAATAGAATGTTTCAGAAAATTTTGTTATTCTTACTTTCATTTTTGTGCATCTATACAGAACCTGCAGGTAATTTAGTAAATTATTTTTTTAAATGTGTACAAAAGGTTTTTATGCATTTCTCAAAATACAGGTAGGTTTTAGGTTTTTTTTTTAATTTTTGAAAAACTTGGGCTGTTTCTTTTAATTTTATTTTAGATACATATGAAAGCATATAATAAATTTGATTATGTTGGGATTGATATCCAAACTAAAAAATAAAAAATGTTAGCCAAGGATTTTTTTTCTTAGATCTCTTAAAAGATATTTATTTTTATGATATATGTAATGCATATGACATGTAATTCACCCATTTTACATTTAAAATTCAGTGTCCCTTAGTTCATTAACAGAGTTATATAACCATTTAAACAGTTAATTTTTAGAAGATTTTCATGTTTTGAAAAGAAACCTGGAACCTCTTAGCTATCATCTTTTTAATCCCCATACTTCCAAAGTTCTAGATATCCACCAATATATTTTTAGTAATTTATAAATGTAAACAATAGTAATTTATCTATTTATTTTTCTTTTTCTATATGCATGACAGTAGACTGTATTTTGACATTTACATGCATGGAATATAACTTCACAATTTTATATTTGTACATAATGTGGATTTACACTGGTCATGTATTCATATGTGAATATAGGAAAGTCATGTCAGATTTATTCTACTGTTTTTCCTGTCTCCATTCTCATTCCCATCCAATTTGTCTAATCCAATGAAATTCTATTCTTTCCTCTCCCATTCTTTACTGTGTGTTAGCATCCACTTATGAGAGAGCACTTTCAGCATTTGGATTTGGGGGATTGGTATATTCCAGTTAGATGATAATCTCCATTTTTATTCATTTACTGGCAAATGCCACAATTTCATTTTTTCTCACAGCTTAGTCATATTCTATTGTGGGTATATGACATATTTTTAAAAAATATATTCATTCAAGTGCACCTCGTTTGGTTTCATAGCTTAGCTGTTGTGATTTGAGTTGCAACAGACATTGTTGTGGCTGTGTCACTGTAGTATGATAATTTTAAGGATTTTTTTTGTGTAAACCAATGAGTTAGATAAGTGGGTCAAATGGAGATTACATTCCAAGATTTCTGAGGACTCTCCATACTGCTTTCCAGAGTGATTGCACTAATTTACAGTCCCATCAGCAATGTGTAAGTGAACATTTTCTCCACACTGCCGCCACCATTTGTCATTACTTGTATTCTTCTAAATTGCCATTCTGACCCGAGTGAGATGGAATCTCAGAGTAGCATTTGCATTTCTCTAATTGCTAGAGATATTCAATTTTTTTTCATATATCTGATGACCATTTGCATATGTTCTTCTGTGAAGTGCCTTTTCAGTTCCTTTGCCCATTAATTGATTAGGTTATTTGGGTTTTGCTGTTATTGGTTTTTTTTTTGGTGTTAAATAATTTGAATTATTTGTATATTTTGGAGATTAATGTTTTATCTGAGGTGCACATGGCAAAGATTTTCTCACATTCTGTAGGCTCTCTGTTCATATACTTGACGGTTTCCTTTGCTGTGAAAAAGATTTTAGTTTGATACAAACCCATTTATTGATCCTTTAAAAAAATAGTTGTATATAGACCACAATAACTTATTTATTTTAATGGGTGCTGAGGATCAAACCCAATTCCTCACACATGGAAGGCAAGCACTCTACCCCTGAGCTACAGTCTCAGCCCCTTGTTGATTCTTTTAAAAATATTTTTAGTTACATATTGACTCAGTATCTTTATTTATTCATAAATGGTGCTGAGGATCAAACCCAAAGCCTCACACATGCTAGACAAGCACTCTACCACAGAACTATCAGCCTCTATTAATTGATTCTTGATATTACTTCTTGATTTTGGGGAATTTTGTTGAGAAAATTGGATTATAGTTCCAACTCTAAAATTACTCTGTAATGGATATTTTATACAAGTAGATTTATACAACAGTAGGTCTTTCTTATTTACAAGCTTCTTTGACTTAGAATACTGTTTGCAGGTATCCTCTGAAGAATCTTGTTTTATGACTATATCACTGAGACAGTCATCAGCTGGTGAACTTTAAAATGCTTCCACCTCTTGGCTACACCAATAGTACATGGCTGGGAACATATATTTACAAGTTAATGTTTTGACATATTTTTATTACCATGCCTGTTGGTGTTGTCTTCATGAATTGTGCTGATTTTACTATATCTCTGTCTTATTCATGCTGTGCTTTCTGTCTTGTCTGTTTTTATTCACTTAATCTATTTTATTCAGAGCTCACATAAAAATAAATTTTTCTTTTTCATGCACTTTCTCTGACTTTTCTATCACCAACAGTGTTTGCATGGTGATTATCTTATTGAGCAATAAATTTGCTCAAGATGAGAGTAATATCTAATATTCACACCTATTCTAGGATGAATGGAAAATATTACTAACCAATTTTTTTAACAAAATTACTATTTTATATCAACCAATAATTTTTGTTACTTGACCTGTCAAGACTTTTATTGTATTTCAGTGATAAAATATAAAATTAAATTAATTTAATCCAATAGTGAATTCATCTGTAGAATGTTCATACATTTGTTAGTATTGGAAAAAATCTTCTATATTGATTTCCCCAACATTTATTAGGTAGCCAGAATAGGGATTTATAGATCTGCAATCCTTGACCAACTGAAAAGCTAATATATCATATTATAGAAACTTAATATACTCATCATAATGCTGGTATGAAATATGTTTTGTTTCCATTGAGTTTATGTAAAAATTGTTGTTTGAGTTTGGGTCAAATATTTTAAATATCTTATTTTCATATTATGTTATTCCATACTTATTTTATCCATGCAGATAGATGATCTTACTACAAAGATGGACACTGTCTCTTCAAAGCATTTATGTTTGAAAGCAAATTATGACTGTTTTATGCAGATTTTTTTTTGATTTTGAAAAGTATGCAAGATACATTGGAAAAAAAGGGAGAAATCAAAAGAAGTTGGAAGAGATGTTATAAACTTCTTAAGGCACACACAGAGCACTAGAGTAGAATGAGGCCAAGGAGTATGGTGGGAAAGTGACATTGAACAATGAGCAAGATGGAATTTAGAGGAGATGCAAAAACAAGTACTTCTGGTTTTACAAGCTATCTTATTTTTCTGCAGTGTGTTATGATTCATTTAATTGTAAATTGTATACATTATATGTGTATTCTACATCTCTTGGGAAAAGTATTGTGCTCGAATTCAGGAACTCCAAAAGACCACCAGACACCCTGATTGACATAAGCAGCAAAGAGATATTTATTGGGAGCTACCTCGGTCCTCAGCGTGCACACAGCAACAGGTGACACTGAGAGCCCTCGAGCCCAGGGCTTGCAGCAGTTTTATACACTCTTTGGGGAAGGTAGGGACCCCACATACATCATAGCATCTCTTAGCAAATCATCACATAACGTGGGAAAATCAAACAACAACTCTAAAACATGAGTAGCACATTCAGTGGTGGGAACAAGTTGGGTAGGGGTGATTGGTTAGTGCAAGAGGGGAATTCATTTGAACTGATTGGTTTAGGCACGAGGGGTCTACATTCTAAACTATATGGTTTCCCAACATGTTCTCAACCACCATAAACTACTGGGAGAGTTATCTGGCATCCCAAGTATTTTTCTGGTCCCATGCTGCTCTGTGGCTGCTGGGGGGGGTTGCTATGGGTCCCCACCTACCCTGACTGAGTCAGAAAAACCTGGCCCAGCAGATCTCTCCTCTTATTTGTAGATAAACAAGGGTATGTTCCTAGGAGTTCTCTGTGAGTCTTTCCAAGCACAAAGGTTACACCCCCTTCCTTGGACATGCTTTGCTCTGAGGTAGAGGCTTGTTTTTCAAAAGTTGTTGTTTAGATTTGTAAGAGAAAAAAAAACAATTGATACTCCCATAAAATACCTCAGTTTGTGTCATTCTTATAGCTAATTCAATCTTAATAATGATTTTCATCAGATAACTGTTGCATATTTGATAATAGTGGGCATAAATAAGACTATGAGGAGAAAAGAAGAAAATGTGATGCAGAAATATAACAAACTTTTGAATTGTTAGGGTAAAATTTTCAACTTTTATATTTTGAATTGATTCTATTATTCTTTAAATTTTCAGATAATATAAGTACTAATATTATAATGATTCATGACTGAGAGCACTGTTCAATGGTACATAGCTAGCTTAGCCTTTGCAAGGGCCTGGGTTTCATTCATAATAGAAAGGAGCAGGAGGAGACAGGAAAGGGGAGAGGGATAGAAATGAGGAGGAGGAGAGCAGGGAATGAGGAAGGAAAAGAGGAGAGAAAGAACTCAATTATTACTAGTTCTTATTTTATGTAATTGATACTGATGACAGAAGTTAAAAGTCTGATATCTTTTTTCTTCAGATTCAAAATTACTGTCTAAATTTTTGACTCAGAACTAAATGAAATAAATACATAATAATTATTTGTGTTGTAATATTTTCTAAAATATATTCTTTTTATTTTCTTTAGGCACAAGCAGTAGTTGTGGAAATTTCTGAACAAAGAAAGACTAATTTTGATTCAATAAGAAGTCAGATGAAACTCAGAATTAGCAATCTGGAATCCAAACTGAATATTCTAAGAAATACAACTGAAAGAATATAGGCACTTCTATATAGAAGAATCCAAATTCCAAAAGTATGTCAAAACCTAGACTGAAAGGGAGCAGATTATTCTCCTTAATTTGCCTATACTGCATAACTTTGAGACAGGTTCATGAGATCAGTAGCATGCAAAAGCTAACTAGACCATATAATTTGTGGAAGTAATGTTAGGAAATGAATGTACTTTTGTAATATTAGACTAGGAAGTTTTTTATCTTTCACCCACCTTTGCGTTTTAGATCTTGAAGCAAACTATCAAGCTTTCTTCTCCTAGTGTTCTCCTATATGTAATGTGGTCTATTAGACTTTTAGGTAAGTATTTTTGAAGTTTTGTAATTCAGATAATTATATTGTGACAAAACTTTATCTACATAGAAACATGAACAAGTTTCACAATTTTTGAAAGATTATAACTTAAACTTTAAGTGTCCAGTGTTGCTATAACTACATTCTGAGCACATTCTGATTCCTAATAAATTGACTGCTTTGTATTTTAATCTTTGATATTATCCTTACATGTACCTAGAGACAAAATGTTCTATATATTTTTTCTCTCTACATTATAATACTTGTGATGAAGGAAAAATAATCACAGGGATGAAGAGAAGTATAACCTGCAGAGTGATTAAAACTATTTTCATGGTCAGTCTTGGGGCCTGTAAATAACAGAATAATTAGGCAGAAGTCTCTTGAATCCCTGGTAACAAACTCATGATCCAAATTTCTTGGCAGCAGCTTTAATCTATCTTGATCACCAACCCAGCTATCTTGTTCTACACCAGTGGTTGTTGCTCTGAATTGTCTCAGTGCCAAATGCTTAATTTACCTAGGTAATAAATAGAATATGCTTATCTGGTAGTAAATGCTTGAAAAAATCTTCAAGGAATATTCTTTAAGTCCTTGAACTGGTTCACTAAATATATATCTTTCTAGTCTTAGTAAAATTTTCTAGTTGCATATATTTAAGGAATCCATCATAATAAAATGGCTTTGGTAGTCAACTAAAATAATGTATACATTATCTGCTATATGTATCTTTAAAATACCAATATATTAAAGGCTTCCTCAAGAATCTTCCAAGGAGAGTCATTCAAGAAGGCAGCATTGTTATCTGCCAAGTTATACATCTCTGATTTCTGTCTCTCTTTCACCTACATTGCTTTAATTGCAAGTTTGAATATGCAATTAAATGTACATAGGTTCAGAAAAATTTTAAACCCATAATTGCATGCACTTCCTTTGTTCTGTTTCTTTTAAGTGTTGTGCTCACTTACTGAGAATTTCCACCTACTCTTTTTAAAAAATATTTTATTTAATTATAGATGGACACAATACTTTCATTTTGTTTATTTATTTTATATGGTGCTGAGGATGGAACCCAGTGCCTCACATGTGTAGGCAAGTAATCTACCACTGGGCCACAATCCTTCCACTTACTTTTATGACAAGTTTTAAAATTATTCTTTTATTTGATGAAAATTTAAAAAGTGCTTTTAAATATAAATAAAATTGAGGTTAATTTTGACATAAGCATGAAATATCAAGTGCTTTAATTCAGTTACCAGTACTTCCACTTTATCTACCTTGCTTCATCCCTGTGTTCTCTTACTTCTACTCTACTGATCTTACAGTTATTTGTAGATTTTTAAAAATTTTTTAAAAATTATACACTATGGATACACATGAACGTGAATTTCACTGCGGTATGTTCATATTCCTATCCAGAAAAAAAATTGATCAGATTCATTCCACTATTCCACACTTAGTGCTATCCCCAACTTCCTGGGTTAGGTTGGGTTATTTTTAGGGTTAGGATTAGGGGTTGCATTTTGTAACATGAGCTCTTCAGTACAACCAGGTGATTTTCTTTATACTAAGACTTGTTTTGAATGAGTCAAATATTATTCCAACAATGATGAGCTATATTTTTTAAGAGCTGATAAGAAATACAATATTCAACTATTTTGAACCCATTTGAAGATATTTCTATAATATTTGAGAATTTTTTTATTCAGGGGTAATATTGCATCAATAAAATATCTGTTTGAAAATGAACAAATTAAAGATAGCATCTTGCTTTTATTGTGTACCATTGTTGTTAGAATAACCATTTGATTGCACCTTGGTTTATAGCTTCCATTTTTTTTTTTTGTACCAGGGATTGAAACCAGGGGCACTCAACCACTTAGCCACATTCCCAGATGTATTTGTATTTTATTTAAGGCAGGGTCTCACTGAGTTGCTTAGAACCTCACATGATGAAGCTGGCTTTGAACTTGAGATCCTCCTGTCTCAGCTTCTTAAGCCACTGAAATTACAGGCATGTGGCATCATGCCATTCTTCCATGGTGTTTTGATGATCATCTTAATACAGAGTAAATCCATGCATAACAATGTTAAATGTGGCCTCAACCTGATTCTTTTATTTGGCATTTTCACTTAAAAAAATCACTGGAGAACAAATATAAGCTTTATAAAACAACACTGAAGTTAAATAGTTGTGACAGAAATAAATAATTTTTAATACATAAATTACAATGTAATTTAATAGCTGATATATATATATATATATATATATATATATATATATTAGTTTCTTAGCTTACATGAATATCTTTCTGAAGAAAGTGAGAGAATCAGGTTTGAAGTGCTTCAGAGTCATGAAATTAGATGACCATGCACAAAAAGAGAATGAAAGTTAGTTGTTATGCAAGATGCAAGTATAAGTTGTTCTTATTAGTTTTTACCAGAAAAATGAGATAATTTACCAATTACAAAACAATGATAAATTGTGTGTGAATGTAGACCCAATGCAAAGGGAGATTTTTTGGGAGCAGGCAACTCTCTCTCCTTAGTATTTCTGAGAGATAGTAAATTTCTTTTACTTATTCATAAACTAGTTTATTTAAAACTTAATCTAATAGTGTACATTTTCTGTGGAACATTAATTTGCCATATCATGCTAGCCTTAATGAGAGAGTTTAAAAAACCACTCTTCTACCAAGATACAAAGGTATGTCTCCTTAATCACTGCAGAATGCCTTCAAAGGTGAGGGGAAAAGAGGAGAAGATAAAATTACTAGAGAGGAAGAGTGATCAAATTATTTTATGTGCATATGTGAATATTTCATAATTAATTCCACTATTATGTATAATTAAAGTCACCAGTAAAATTTTTGTTTAAAATAATTTCCCTTAAAAATAGAATAGAAAAAGAGAAAGACAGGAATGGGAATTCTGTCAGCCAAAATAATTTGTTTTCACATCAAAATTGTAAAGGCATTGAATGTCACCTTATTGTTATCACTACAACATATTTACTATGTTCAGTAATATATTTTAGACCCTACTTTGGGAATTAGTAAGAGAACAGCTATTATACAAAGAACACTCAACATGGTGATATTTATATAAGAGTTGGAAGTATTTTCACACATTTCTCACCAATGCACATCTATAACATGACAAATTCTTACCTGGTAATAACTTCTGAGAAGAAATCAATTATAATTAAAGAGATATGTATTTTTCCCAAGTCTGAAAATCACCAAATCAAAGACCTTAAGTTTGAAACTGCTTTTTTTTTTCCACTTCTGCCCCACTATGAAACTGTCAGCCTATACGCTGACATTCTTCTGTGGAAAAAAAAATGGCTTCACCCATTTATGGTTTATGGCCAAAAGCCCAGACTGACCTAGTAACAGTCATGCATTTAAAATACCTAGTCATGACTTTGTCATAAGTTTACATTTTGCCCTCAATAAAAGTATGAATTTTCGTAGGCAAAAATCAAAATATCCAAATCAACTGGATTTTTGTCAGGTTACTCAGCCTGTCTCATCTCAATTGCTTTACTGTCACTTTTCTCTAGAATCTAGTGATACTGGGCCACTGTGATTCCACAAGTGTTCTTTTTCATCTCGGTGTCTGTATGCACCTCTTCCCCTGTGTCACAATTTCTCCTTTTATTTCAAGTGTTAACTCATGTATCACTCTCACTGAAGGACCTCAAACACTGACACAAATTTTGCACAAAAGTTTCTTCTAAGTGTCCCAGTAGTATCCTGTGTTATTCCTGTCATAATGCTAATGACTCTGTACAATCTGCCTGCTTGCCTGCTTTTCAAGCTATGGTATATGACTTTTGAGGTGTGTCCATTATCATCTCTATGTTGTCATCCCAGTGCTTGCCAGAATACCCTAGGATATGGTTTTCAAATTTATGCATAAAGGGTGGAAAACCCAAAGTCCTGATACTCAGTCATAATGATAACTGTGTATAAAAATTTGGTTATATTGCATTTCATAGTAATTTTGTATTGTGGTCATGTCTATTTTTCATTCTTATAAACAATGAAATGTTCTCAACTTCTTCACTGATTCATACTTATAAAATCTTTGAGACAAAAATATAATTTTTTTCTTATCACTTGCTGCAGAATTTTGAATCCTGACCATGGGAGCTTCTGCCTTAAGAATCACTAATGAACCAAGAAGAGATACAGTTTTGGAAACATAAGGATATACAGATTTTAAGAAAAAAAAATATATATGAAGGCAAATCTTTTGTTTTTTTTTTTCAGACTGCTGATATAATATCTAAATTGTTTATTGTATTTTTATTTATATGATGCAAAAACTTTATTGAAATGGATGTGTGTCTCATATATAATGATGAAATTCTCAAAATCTGAAAATTATTTACATCTGTAATAAAATTTGAAGTGGAAATGCAAACCAGTTTTTATTGAGATGTTTTTTTAAACTATCTAAATGCTTGCATTTAAGCTCAATTCAACAACCAAATGGTCAACAGTAATTTGGTAGATCTAAATATCACATTAATGATGGATTATTTTTAATATAAAAAATGTATCACTGAATATGGGTTTAGAGAATTAGGCAACATTATTTTGGTATGCTGGTTACTATATTCACTAATGTATAAATGTATTAGAATTAGTATACTGCATCAAACATACAATCTTTAAATTTTTATAATTTTAATTTGAGGCACTTACTTAACAATTTTTCCTAATAAGAAACAGTGTTTGAATATTATAAATATCATTTGCCTTTTCTTTCTGTTTATACAATCTTGGGAAATAATAGTAAATTTACAGATTCTAATATAAAGTACTTTTGTCTACTGAAGCATTTTAAATTGAATTGCTAGAATATGCTATCATTAATGATATTTTTAGTATTTTCTACAAGTCAGAACATGCTAGGTAACTGCAATACAATCTTCGTTCAGTATGAATTTTTCAAATATTAACAAGTAACAGCATACTTGTTAATCATATCAGTTTTATAATCATATCAGTTTTATAATGTTTATATTGTTATCTACTATGTTCTGACTTGTAGGTCATACTAAACATATCATGAAAGATGGCATATGTTAGCAATTCACTTTAAAATGCTTCAGTGGACAAAAGTACTTTCTATTAGAACTTGCAACTTTAGTATTATTTTCCAAGTTTTTATAAAGGGAAAAAAGAAAAAAAAATAAGCAAACGCTATTTCTCAAATCAATACAAAAATATCCTATTATAATGCCTTCAACCACTTAATCCTCAGGTAATTTTCATGTTTTTCTAGTAGCCTTATATTTCCTTCATAAAAAAATATTTCATTCAGAGCCATGAAATGAAATTAATTGTAGTATTTTATGGATGCCTTCAGATTTAAATATTCCTTAGTCTTTTCTTAACTTTCATGACCTTGAATCTTTTCAGGAAGAAAGCTCATAGAATGTGCTTAAGATGGATTCTCTGGTTTCTTTGTGATTGGAACTAGATTACATGGTTTTGGGCAACAGTATCACAGAAATAATTCTATGATTTTCTCTTTGAATCACATCATGTGACCTATAATATCCTTATTACTGATGATGTTAATATTGGTCATTAATGTGATATTTGCATAATTTTATTTTGTAATTTTTTTTGTTGGGAGATAGTTTGAGAGTATAAATATCTTTGTTGAACATTCACCACTAAATTTAATTATTTATTATACCTATACAGATTCATGGTTTATTTTATTGAGTATTCTATTACTTGTTAATATTTTTTAAAAAATATTTTTTCCAGAAATGTTCTATTTTGACAATCTCAGATTTATAGAAGATTTTAAACAGTAGTGAAAAGAATTCCTAAGAAACATTCCCCAAATGTTACAATTTTGTTAACTGGTTTTCTTCTTCTCAACTTCTAGATAAGTATAGGTAAAATAACAGTTTTTATCTCTGAACCATTTGCAAGGTGCACACGATGTCTTTTTATTCCTAAATACTCACATTTTCTAAAAATGAGAAATTATCTTCTATAACTCTGGTTCAATGATCAAAATAGGGAAAATATATTATAAATGTGTACTCTACAAATCTTATTCAAATTCTGCCAATTATTTCAACAGTTGTCTTTGAACCAAAATAATCTAATTTGGGGAAATTTTAATATCATTTTTTTACTGTGTCTAGTGGCCTTCTATTATTATTATTATTATTATTAATATTAATCTGGATGGTTCCTGAGTATTTCTGAGCCGTTCATGACACCTATGAATTTGAATGGTGTATGTCAATAGGATTTCTGTAGATTTTTCTTCAATTTAGGATCATATGATGTTTTCTCATGAGTGAATTTTGGTTATGCCATTAGAGGAAGACCATCATGCATACAATGCTTAGTTCTTACAATAGAGCATATTCTGGCAGCACTTACAGACATGGTCACAAATTATGATCAGCTTCTAGTAATGGTGAAGAATCTTTAGGATCTAGAGTAAGCCTCTACTTAAGAGTAAGCAAATATTTGGGGCCTCAATCACACAGGTATAAGAAATTATGGAGGTATACAATGTTACTTGGTTCCATCACTGGTTATTGTTGAATGATTATTTGGTTAAGTAGTGTCTGCCAAGTTGGTTCATGATGAACATAGTATTAATTTACCCTTTATATTTCATAAATATTTTGTGTGGAAATACTTTGAGAGTTTTTAAATATCTGTTTGGTCCTTAATATTTCACCCACTAGAATTAATATTTCATTGATGATTCCTCCTTGTGTCAAATTATCACTATGGTGGTAGCCAAATGATTTTTTTCATTTATTCTACATAAACAAATATAGTAAAACCAACCAAAAGTGGGCAAGATAAAAAAGCTTATCATTTTGGTACTCATGCTCCAGATATGGACAGCAACTGCCATTTCAAGATAATTACACATCTTTTTGATATGTTCTCATTCATCCTGGAGTACTTTTGACTGTCTTTCAGAAAAAGATGTTTCAAGCACATTGTTTATTTGCTTGTTCCAGAGCTGAAATTAGCCATTTTTTCTAAAAGTTCTATTTTTTTTTTTAGAGGAGAAATATCCGACAAGTATTTGTGGTGGTTGTCATTATTATCTTTGGGGTTTTCATGTTAAGGACATTTATCATATTTATAATATAAAAATGTATATATTTTTTTAAATATTTTTATACTTGTCAATTGTCCTTGATTTTCTTTATTAATGCACGGTGCTGAGAATCAAATCCAGTGCCTCACACATGCTAGGTGAGCACTCTGCCACTGAGGCACAACCCCATCCCAAAATGTTTATATTTCATATAAAAAACATGAAAAAGGGTCCTTTGTATATATTCTGATTTAATATGTATATATTAATTTATAAAAATATTTATACTGATAAATTACATATACACATGTAAAGAATGTTAAAGAATATTCTTATAATTAGAAATAGTTTAAATATTCTTTAAGAATTCTTTTTTTTTTACATCTGTAAAGTACTATAGTATGTAAAAATTTTTGACAATGAGGTGAGATTTAGAGATATGTATTAGTTCAAATACAAAGCATATTTAAAGCACTTAGTTTGTGAACACATCTTAAGTTCATTTTGTTCTAATATTTCTAACAACTTGTCAAGTTGCAGAGATAAGCTGCCTGCCACACTGGCTCTCTACCTGGTCACAGAAATTGTATTCATAATTAGATTTTAATTTTTATTACCAGTGTATAAATGCTCAAATATTTGACTCTCAAATTAACCTTAACACTGCTGGTGGATTGCTCATAGGGATACCTGTTCCAGCAACCTGTCAATATATTTAGTGATATTAAAATCATATCAATGAATATGCAAAATATTCTTCAGAGGACTACATCATGAAGACTTTAGGCTTCATGGACCAGAAGCTCTCTGTGGTCACAGCCTAAAATCTGCAATATATTATAATCAAATGTCTGATGGCATTCCAATAACAGGGTAAGTGGGTGAGGCTCAGTGGTAGAGCATATATGAACTCTGAGGACAAATCTCAGCATGGCAAAAGAAAAAAACAATAGAAAAATTTTATTTGCCAAACAGGCTACATGCTGGATTTGGTCTTGATTTGTTGGTCCAATGTGCTGCTAATGCAGTGAAACTTCAGTGGTTTCCTACATGCATGTCATTTTTTTTTCTATGCACAATACACTTCATATGCACTACATCATTTTTATACAAAGACTTTTTGTACAATTCAGTTTATGAAATAAGAATACTTTCTAAATTTGCATTCCTATATTTTGTTATTAAATTTGTCATTTCAATATAAGTACTTTGCATATCTTCTCTTGAAACTTATTCTGTTATCTTTTTAAAAATATTATTACTAATTGTTGATGGACCTTTATTTTACTTATTTATTTACATGCAGTGCTGAGAATCAAAACCAGTGCCTCACACATGCTAGAAAAGTTCTCTGCCACTGAGCAACATCCCTAGCCCTCTGTTATTTTAAGTATAAGAAAACTAATACTCTTCTTATCTAATAGATCAGAAAGAAAATTTTAAGTTGACTATAGATTAATTTTTTATGAGTTCATTACTTAATATATTTTATAGCATTTTTGGTGTCATATATGCAATTTTAAAAATTTTCAAAATGTTTCATATGATTATTATGAAAACATTGAAAACTGCAGTTAAAGAAGAACAGACATTATTTTTCATTATCTCACATAGATACAATGTTTTCCAAAATGAGGGTCTGTATACACTGAATTAAAATCAACTTCCTTTTATTTTTTGTTTTACTTTATTTTATTTTTTTTCTGGTGATATTCTGGATCTAATCTAGGAAAAGCTCTACCCTAAGACATATCCCAAGTCTCCCATTCATTTGTGAAGCTCACTCTTGTGGTTTTCTCTTCCTGCATAACTCCATGAATTACTTTTCCCAAAGTTACCATTGAATTTCACTTTTAACACATATACACATAAATTCATGTAACAATTACTCATTCATCAATGAAACATTTCCACTTTGAATATCAAGAATTCCCAAGTGGCTGAATGGAGTTTAGACTCCCCACAAACAGCTTTACAAATGATGTCTCTTTCCTATACCCACACATAAATGTATATATACAGCCGTAATACCCAGCCAAATAGTTGCAGTAAAACTAATAAGAACTGGAGATAGAGGGCAAAACCAAGAAAAGCATCGCTGAATAGGGAAGGAAAACTTTTGACTTTCCCACAGATCAGCTTTTCCCCAAAGTTGACACACTGGTATGATCAGGATAAACTGCCCAAGACTCAGGTTTTCCCTTTTGGTGTCAGAGAAAAGAGGAGAATATAGCTCCAACATTCTGGATTTTAAGGGAACTCTTTTCTGTCTCCTATGACACAGAACTGGTGGCATGTTTTGATAATTAGGCACACTGAGTAAGAGAAAAAAACTAATGAACACAAAAGAACCTACAGTGCAGATACCTGGTTGCAGAATAATTTATGTACTTCTCATGGAAGCCCCCAGCTCTCTGCCTGGAAAGCTAAGTGTCTGGAGAAAATGTGTCCCCAAGAAGATATACAAATGAATGGAAGTGGAAAAAATCTAATTAGAACATATGTAAAGAGAATCTATATAACAAGAAAAGTAGATTCTAGAGATATAAATCCAGAAGTTAAAGATATCCCTCTCAGAGAATTCATGTCTAATCAACAGTTTAATGAGGAGTATAGATGAAGAAGCATGTTGGTGTGAACTTCTAATTAAAACCGCACTGAAAGTTGAAAAGAAATGAGCACCACTCTGCAAATCAGAAAACAGAAAAATTTTCAGATGGCAGAACACTTAATTTTTCAATTAAAATCTTGAACCTGAGGCAATTAAAAAATTAATTTTTAATTTTAATTTAATTATTGCTGTTTATATTCAAAGGTAAGTAAATAAATATTCACTATTCAAAAACTCCTTAAATAGGAAACAAAAACATTTAAGAAAAGAAAAGAGATAAATGATGTATGTACAAAAAATATTAAAAGTTCTTTATTATTAATCTTAGAATTGTTCACTTTGAAAACCTAACATATTGTAAAAAAAAAATCCCCAATATCTTAAAACTGTAATAAGATATGAATAAAAGATAACTTTGGAAAATAATAACTTTATTAATGTTAGGAATTGGGAATTAATGCATTTCAGTTTCTATTGTCTGAAATATGTAATAGACAATAAATTAATGGGAGTGGACCCATTTCAAATCTAGTTATTACCAGAATAGTAGTATAGTGATTGCCTACATTGAGTGTGCATGAGAGTCCCTGAGGTTGATGCTTAGCAGTTATAAAATGAAACAAATAAGTCAAAAAGGTGCCTTTATTTACAAATATGTCCATGCTTTGGATTGATCTACAGGCATTAATTTGCTGATTTTCATACTATATCCAATTTTCTGCTGATGAAGCATCACTTTAAAGTTACATTACATACCTCGCTCACTCCTTTGTAAGCATATCTCAACTGTGTCACACAATATTTTTCAAGTGACTCTATGCAAAATTTTCAAACATTCAGATTTCTAAATAGCATTACTTAAAATATTTCTTCACTTTTATTTCTGTTTCTGAATTCAGTTACTCCACATGACCAATTTGTATATTTGAATAGTACAAAATATCCTAGAATAAGCTAATCTATGTCTACCAAAAATATTGTCTTTGAAATATTTATTCTTCATGGAGCTTTTCTGTGCACATGTGAACAAAATTTAAAAATCAGCTTATATGACATGTTACTAAGAAATATTCAAGGGGTCTTTTAGTTAATTTATATCTTTATGAATTTTTTATTAACTACCTTGGTCTAATGTGGTTTCTGTGCCACATGTATGTAATGTAAAAAAAAAAAAAAAAAAAAAAAAACTAGTGACTGGATATAATGGTGCAGGCCTGAAATGACAGTAATAGGAGAATAAATCAGGAGGATCACAAAATCAAAGCCAGCCTCAGCAACTCAGTTTGGCACAAGGAAGGTAGTCTTGCTGAATTGGAGTGAAGAGGAGCAGTGCAAGACTGGTTGAAGTTGCCTGGTAACAGGCAAGAGCCTGCACTGCTATGCTTCAACTACATGGTGAGGCCCAGGTGTAACATAAAAATAATGAGCAGCATACACACATCTTACCATGTTTTACAAAAGAGCAGAAGGATACAGCTACACATTTTTCTGGAACTCCTTACTATAGTGTACTAGGCACCAAGTGTCCCACTGCAAACTGTGTCTAAGTCTCCTCACAGCTTGCAGCTTAGTGTGCAGAATCTGCCCATCCAATAAGCTCACCTGAAGAAGATCAGTGCTGTTCATGGAGGATGGAGCAATATTTTGAAGTTTCAAAATATTATCTACTTATCTTTCAAAATTATAACAAACATCAATTTATCAACATTTTATTTATATTAAGTTTATAGAGAAATTGGAAAACACATCTGGTTTTTTTTTGAGAAAACACACCTACTTCTTACCGATTTTACTACATTAATGCTGCTGCTACTCTTATAAAATTTTTAAGTTGGTCAGCTCCAGACTTGATAATCAGTGGTGATGGTGACACATTAAGTTCAAACTTCACAGTTGGTCCCAGAAAATACTAGCACACACTGTGGGTATTGAGAGACTCCATGGTTCCTCCTTACTTTTCTTTCCTTTCCTTTTTTTAATTAGAAGTCCTTAGTTGCTTCATTAAAATAGCATGAATTGGCCTTATAATCTGAAAACTTGTTTCTGTAGCTGGACAGCTCTTGAACCTTATTTTTCAGCTGCTCAAATGCCCTTTCTACGGAAACATAGGTACTTTTCTGACATCCTGCTTTTTGCTGTTGTTGCTTGTAGGATCAGAGTAGATGAATTTGAAACAAGTCTAATTTCTGTCCATCAAGAATCAATTCATCTTTCTGAGCTTGAGATACTGAACAACCAACCCTTGGCCTGGCTGCAGACTTCACCTTGCAGGAAACCCAATGTAACACCTCTGGGGCCCCTGTAACTGCAGTAAGCACCTCAAATGAGATTAAGCTCCACACTGATAGAATAGAAGCCAGAGTTTTCTGGGGTCTGTCACCATGATGGTGTAACCCTTCAGAGTGACAGGAACAACTCCTTGAACATCCTCAGTGTGCAGTGGACTGTTTTTATGACAATTAACACAAAATATTGATCAAAACTCAGGAAGTAAATACCTGGACTGATACAATGTCCACTGTTGGGCTAATTTTTCTTCAATTTAAATGTCTTTTTTCATCTCTAAAGAAATCTTAAAGTGCTAACTTTATATAAAGCAGGCAAATTGTTCAAGTTATTTGCTATTAAGCCAATTTTTATAGAGCTAAATAAAAAAGGAAAAGTAAACTAAAGTGATTGAAGACAGACACGGAGAAAAAAAATGACAAGTTGTAAATGGACAAAGCAATAGAATGCTATTATATCATCATGGCCTTCTCGTTTCAATTGAACATATAAGCTAAATAGATTTAGGTATCTGCTGGTTTTTAGTACACTAACTCCCTTGGATTTGCTAAAATTTATACAACAATCAATAGGTATATATGAAGTCCTAAGGAAAAGGATGCTTCTTAAAAATCAATACTCGACACTAATTAAAGCAATCTTAAAAGGTTTTTCTACTATTATAAATGAATATAAAAATTAATAGCTCTTACAAACTAAGAACTGGAACTTTGTCCCAATCTTTAATTACTCCTGCCCTTTAGCTGCTTTTTCAAGGAAATACACATTAACCAAATGGCGATTGAGGTGTTTGCTGTAATCTTTTTCTTTCCTAAAAGAACGATCACAGAAGATGCAAACAAAATCTCCCCCAGTCCCTTTGCCTGCCAAGGCTTCTTTTGCATCTTTTGTACTAGCTTCTTGTGAAACTGGATGAGCCCCATGCAATCCAGAATCATCACTACCCTCTGACATGTTGTCACTTAGGTCACTTCCGTCATGACTGTGGATACCTTCATCTTCATCAATTTCCTGAGACTCATTTACTGTCACAGTAACAGGAGGTGAAGCCAGCACAGTTTGGGACACTGCTTCATGTTCATCTATTGGTGAGGGAAGAAGCAATAGTGAAACTGGTTCTCCAACTGCTGAGTCTTTATCAGGGAGATTCTCTGCTGGGTTATGATCAGGGTCCATTTCCACTTCACAAAGCATAGCTGAGTCAGTCTGATGCTTATCAGCTAAAGTTTCACCCCCTGGCATATTCAACTTTTGTCCAGAAGATGAAACACTAGTACTAGATTCCTTGGTACAGGAATCGGCTACACTCTTCTCTGCTTCTTCTGTTCCTACTTTCAGAAAAGGATCTTCTTTGTTTCCTTCAACTTCTGAGAGTAATTTTTGGTCTTCTGACTCCTCCTCTCTTAAGTCTTCCTTTGGCAGTGGTGTTGATGATGCCAAAAGTTCCTGCGTGCTTTTATTTTCCTTTAGAATCTGGATATCTTTAACAGGCACTAAGCCTACTTCAATAAGGACTTGCTCCTTACGTGTCATTTCACTCTGCATATTGGACCTTTCCTTTCTGTTATCTTTTCAGGGAGAAGTCTTTTTGGGAATTGGCTCATTGTGAAGAGGAGGATCTATGGGAGGAGACAGCTCCATCTGAGCAGTCTCCTTCTGAACAACTTCCATCTGAACAGACTCCATGTTAACAGGCCCCATCTGAACAGGTTCCATGGGAAGAGGCAACTCTATCTGCAGAGGCCCCTTCTGAACATCCTCTGTAAGAGGAGATTCCATAGGAGAGGGCAGCTCCATCTCAGCAGGCCCCTTCTGAACCTCTTCCATATGAGCAGACTCCACAGGAGGGGGCAACTCCACGTGAGAAGGCCCCTTGTGAACAACCTCCTCCATGTGGACAGTCTCCATAGGAGGCATCAGCTCCATGTGAGCAGACTCCTGGTGAACCACTTCCACCTGAGCAGGCTCTACTTGAACAAGCCCCTTCTGAAACACCTCCATGTGAGCAGGCTCTACTTGAACAGGCCCCTTCTGAACCCCCTCCATGTGAGCAGGCTCTACTTGAACAGGTTCCATGGGTAGAGGCAACTCTACCTGCAGAGGCCCCTTCTGACTAGTCTCCTTTTGAACAGGTTCCTTCTGAGAGGTGTCTTTCTGAGAAGGCTTGCTGCTTTTTTTACTTTGTTTATTTTTTAGGGTTTTCTTCTTGGTATTTTTCTTCACGCAGGTATTTTGTTTTTTATTCTCCTCCATTTTGTTATCACCCTTTGGTACTTCCTGGCTATTTTTGGATTTACCTTCTATCTTCCTTTTCTATTTTGTCATAGATTCCTCATCATTCACAGGATCATGCATGGAATGGGCTTCAGTTTCCATCTTCTTTTTGCTTTTCTTGGCTTTACAGGATTTTTCTGAATTATTTCTTGTATGCACATCCAGGTCTTTAGCTTCTGTTGCTGACTTGCGAGTTCTGGTAGTGACCTGAATCATTGAAACATTGCTACAAAGTTTTTTCTCTTTTGAAACATTATCTTTTTTCTCCACTTTTACAGACCTCTCATTTTTCTTTCCAGCTACATCCCCCTTTATTTTCGTTTGCTCTGTTTCTGTTTTTTCATTGGTAGTACTGTTATCAAGTAAGTCAGCCTCTCGCTTTTTGGTTTTCTTTAATTTCACTTTTGACACATCCATTGTTTTATTAGGACAAGTAGGATGCTTAGATTTGAAATGATACTGTAGATTACACTTTTTGGAAGCTGCATAGTCGCATACAGGGCAATTAAACTGCCGTGGGTCCACATGTAGCTCTACATGTTTTTTGAAGTTGCTTCTATCTGCTGTTTTGTAGTCACAGTGGGGGCAATTAGGAGATTTAGGCCCATTGTGAACCTGTCTTGCATGGCGGGTTACTTCATGTTGATTAGAGGCCACATAACTGCACTGATCACATTTAAATGGCTTCTCACCTGAATGAGTACGCATATGTCTAGTTAGATGAGTCTTCTGAGAACTTGAATAAGGACAAAGTTCACATTTATATGGGCGTTCTCCTGTATGAGTTCGAACGTGCTGAACATAATTGTTTTTTCTGTCTGAAAAATAGTTGCATTTACCACATGTGTATACTTTCCTTGGAAAATGGTTTCTTAAGTATTTCCTCCAGTGATACTCGCTTATTGTTGTGTAAGTGCAAATGATGCACTTGTAGACTCGCTCGTTATCTCCAGCTCTTGTGTGGTGTTTCAGGTGCGCAGTATAGTGATCATATCTATTGGTATTGTAGACACATTGGTCACAGCGAATGGGGCCCTTAGAGAAATCTCCCTCTTCAGCAGTGGAAGAGCCAGATTCTCTGGCTTTTGCTTGCTTCTCTGCACTTTCTTCCACAAAAACTTCTTGGCACTATGAACTCTGATATGATGCACAAATTGTTCTTCAGATTCTGCTTCATATTGGCATGGCTTACAGCGAAAGGTTTTGGTCTTCAAGTTCTTGCATTTGTCCTCTGCTCCAGGTGTTTCATTAGGAAGATCTTTATTTGAGCTGTAAATTTCTGGAGCAGCTGATGCCTCAAATACAGTCTGTGGTTCTACAACATTGACTTCCAAACTTCTCAGCTCCATGTTTTCGAGTCCATTAGGTTCACCTTTTATTTCAGGAGATTCCTCAAGTCCTTCTCCATCACTATCTGAAAAGTTGTTATCCCCAACAGGCATCAATTCTGCCCTCTGTCTTTCTTCACCAACTAGGTAATCACAGCAGCTGCCATTCACTTCCCCAGTTAAGGCCACGTTTGCTAGCATGATAAGCTGAGGAGCAGCCAGTTCAGCTTTGGAGAGGTCATGCAAGTCATACATGTCGTTGGGCAAGGCCATGCCAATGTTGCCACTGCCAGTGAACAGCCCTCCTCCTCCAGAAGACTGCCCCATCACCTGGGTAGCCATAACTGTATTCGGTCTTCCTCGTAGAGGGAGAACTGGCGACCCGGCGTCACCACCCCTCCGCCGACTACTTTTCTTTGTTGTTGGAGTTTTAGGAGGGGGGGGGGAGGGGTGGAAAAAGTTGGGCGCTTGGGCTGTGTAGGCCCTTAAAGGCCAGGAGCGGGGCTGCAGAAAGTGCTCAGGCCGCCAGCCCTCGCCCAGCCGTCCGGGCTGCCGCCGGGGTCTGGGGCCAGGGGCCTCGGCGGCGCTTGGCCTGCTGCTGCGCCGCGAGCTCGCGGGAGCGGCACATTCCAGCACAGGACGCTGTGCCGCGCACCAGCCCGCGCCGCCGCCGCCCGCCTGCGGAACACGCCCCCTCCGCCGCCCGCGCGCGCCCGCGGGACACGCCCCCTCTGCCGTTCGCGCGCTTAGTTTATATTTCTTGAGAATAAAAACAGTGTTTATAAAGTGGGACTGGGGAAAAGGAAGATGGCTGGAATTATGCCAAAAATTGTCATCTGTTTTTTCTGGATGATTGCTTTTAAATCTTAGAATGTTTCTGAAATATCTTGCCATTACTTTTCTTGAAAACATTTTTTTCCGAGAGAGAGAGAGAGAGAGAGAGAGAGAGAGAGAGAGAGAGAGAGAGAGAGAGAGAGAGAATTTTAATATTTATTTTTTAGTTTTCGGCGGACACAACATATTTGTTTTGTATGTGGTGCTGAAGATCGAACCTGGACTGCACACATGGCAGGCAAGTGCGCTACCACTTGAGCCACATCCCCAGCCCTGGAAGAATTTTTTTTTATTTTATATTATCACAATATTTACAAAATTTTTTGTTCATATTTATGATTTGAAAAAGATTTTCAGTCTTCTGACATTGCTTAATAAAAATATTTTTAAACAGGACAGTCAATTTATGGGTCTAGAACACTTAAATCTATTTTACATGGGTGTATTGGTTGTAATCATTTAAATGAAATTACATAACTAGCAAAATAACTGTTTTTTAATGTAACAGAATTTAAAAATCGATTTTTTTAATAATTTCATTGAAACTCTGAAAAGCCAACCTAGAGAAACATGAATTGCTACAAATACCATTTGACTAAAGAGTAGCTAATTGCAAACTGATTCAAGATTAAACTTACAAAAATAAAACAACAAACTCCAGAAACATGAAAAAAAGATACTTTTGTGTACATTGATAATCTAGATTTCTCACAAACTGTTATATCCAACATTTAAAAATTAGAGCAGTAACTTGATGATCTTATTACATGCAATTAATACTAAAGCTGATTTAAAATGAACACTGTTTCACAGTTGCCTTTGTAATCTCCAATTCTTACCTTTTATGCTTCATCATCTTATAAGTTATTTCAATTGCATTGGAGGTGTGATATTGCCAGTTATAAGTGATGAGTCCTGCTTCACCACATGTTGAAGTTTGATACATTAGAGAAGCATGTGGAGGCAAGCATATGAAGCGGGGCTTATATAAAAAGGGGTAACATAGACTTCACCCATGAGGAAGAAGGGGGCCATAGCTAGTATCATGATATCCCAAGACGCGAGGTGTTCTGTCCTTTTTATATGTCCTAAGCTTCCTTTGTTCTCCCACTTTCCCCCCTTATCTTTCTCCTTCCTGATTACTTGACTAGGGGCAGGAATGCTCAGTGGGATGGCCCAAAGGTGGGAAACAGGTGAGCTGAAGGGGGGAAAGCAAGACAAGTAGCCAAGGACACATTAACAACCTTAGAGCTCCCTTTAGGGAGGGGAGATTCCTGGGACAGGTTATGTTGGCAACCTGGAGCAGGGGAAAGATCTTCATAATATCTCTCAGGGGACAAGTCTTCAACTTCCCAGATTCACTGAAAATTGTTCTCCTTGACTAATCTAACTCAATTTACCTGTCTACATTGATTGCCTGTCTAATTCTGGCTTCAGGTAAATATGCCTATAAAAACATGTTTTTGACATGCTGTAAACAAGTCTTAAAAATATGAAACTGGAAACTACCAGTGATGTATTAAGTAATATTAAATAAAATTTACAAATATTTTTTAAAAGTTAAAGTTAGAAGCCGATGTGTAGCTCTGTGTTAGCCCTGGGTCCAATCCCCTGCAGGAAAATATGGGAAATTATAATTTGTGCAGTGTAACTAGCATTTGGCTTCAAACCTGCCAAAGTCAATAACAGGGACTTAAAATCTAGAGATTAGTATTATCATTATTTTCTGTAGTTCACCAGTTCAAGCTTAGTTTTCATTCAGAGTTTTCAAAAACTAATGGTGAAATATTTATCTTCATAGGATTTGGATTTTTATTTTCATAAAATACCATAATAGGGCCACAGAATCAAGCAGCACTTTCAGACAGAAAATAGATGCAAGTACACAAACAGCCCAGTTGGTTACATAGCTTCTCAGGTTGCAGATGGTGTTTGTCTTATTTTTTTATCTCCCTGCTGTTATTGGCTGAAACTTTCTGTCAGTTAGGAGCATTCTCCTAGCTAGAATTTCAGTCCTCTAAATAGTACAATAGATTACAAATGGTGGTAAATTTCAAAGTAGCCCTGAGGGAAGAAGAACTAGAGAAGGATCAGGTGTGCCCAAAAGAAGTGGAACAATGCTAAGCTCTTATGGAAATTTAAACAACTCAGGATCTTTTGCTTAAGGGAGTAAGAGGCTGTGAAGCTTCCAGTCAAATGGCATAAAGGCCCATTTGGTATGCAAAACAGCATCCCACTAGAAAAGGACAAAGTGTGTGAACCTGACTTCATCACACACATCAGCCACAGCAAAAACTTGCAGATTCCTTGGGAGACAAGACTCAGCAACAACTCTATTGCTAGTTAAGCATCATGTGAGAGAAGTCACCATCATTTTTCTGAGGCTGTGGTCACTCCTCCTGGTTTGGCCAGGTTTAAATGTTTGTTTTCTCTCTCAGAAGCTTAGGGGGCAGCTGGTCCTCCATATTTGCAGGTTCTACACTCTCATATTCAATTACACTTAGCTGCAACATATTATAAAATGCTGCAGTCTGGCTGGGCACAAATCCTGAGCCACTCAAGCAGGAACAAACTTTATTTCTGAACTCCTGTGAATGCCACGCACACAGCTTTCTCCCGGGACACACCACACACCAACCGGAAATCCGTCCTCTGGAAATCCCTCCTCTGGCACTTCCCCAACCAACACAACTCCCCAGTAATTCTAGGGAGAACTCCAAATTTGCAGGCCCAGGCGAACAGCAGGGGTCTAATATACAATTGAATACACAGCTTAACATAACCATCATCATCTCAATGGCTTGCTGGCTTCACCTCTCAACCACTCCATTCTGGCAAAAATGCCATGCATCATCCCGACTCTGCTGTGGCCCTCAACATATCCCCCTTTCTGTTTAATTAAACAACAAGCAATGTGGCTTAGGGACTGAGCCTGTTAGGTTGTCCAATACTACATATGGTCCTTACCCGTCATCAGATGTGCTGACCTCAAGGCGTTGGCCTCCTGTCTTAGGTTAGTATCATTGCAATTGGATTTTACCCATCACTGACTACTGGTCCAGCACACAGCCATACTTGTGGGTAGGCCTTTGCACCAGTGTGGGGGGTGAGGTTCTTTGCTTCACCTCTGTTGGCCCCCAAATTTTGCCTTGGTGCCAGTAGGGGGATGAGGTTCTTTGCCTCACCTTTGTTGGCCCACAAACTTGGCCTTGATGCCAGTGTGTGGGGGGGTGAGGTTCTTTGCTTTACCTCTGTTGGCCCCCAAATTTTAGCTGAATAACCATCACAAGCAGAAGGGAGGAGGTTACAGAAATGCCACGATGCCAAGCCAAATGATGGCTCCTTTGGAAAAATTGTACCACCGGTGACACCATCAGCAAAGATACTCCAGCACTACCATAATTCGCTGCACCAACAGATAGTTCACAATGCATACAAGTGATACAGAGTCCAGGCAAGTTCTGCAAGCAGTTCAAAGCAGGGGAATCTATTAATATGTTCATTTCCTCCCAAAGTAAATCGACTCATTGATTGAGCATCACTTGTTGAGTTACATTATTCATTGATACATCAGTTTATACAGTTTGTTTTGATAGCTATCATAGAAGCTGTAGTTTGGTTTTATCTTTGTCTGGGATGAAGATAGGAATTCTGACAATGATAGCTTAAAAAAATTATGTAAAATTCCACCAGGCACTAAAAGAAAGCAATTTTATAAACAATTTAGTATCCTGAATAGAATTTGATATAATGAAAAGGAAAGATGAAAGTAAACAAACTGATCTGTTAACCTCCTTATTTGTTCACATATTAAAACAATCCTCAACAACTGTTTACCCAATTTAAATTAAACCATTTAAATCATGTGAATAATAAAAATATTTGGATCCATTTTTTCATGAGCACTCCTCAAATATGATATATGGACATATGCACATACAGACATACAACACAAAACACAAGTGTGCACACATAACATACAACACATAAGACAATAGTAAAGGCCTTGTAGCTTTACACAGGTGAAATCTCCATAGCAATGTTTAAAAACTCCACAGTCAAAAAATAAAAATGATCAGAAAAACATTAACCTAGGTATGTATGAGCTCAAAAAATAAAATAGAACTTTATGATGTGGGAAAGGGCAAAATAAAATAGATATTGAAAAAGACATCCTCGTTACCACCTGGGTTTGACGCTTTTTTGGATATTCCATCCTTTTTTCTGTAACTTGCATAATGGGTCTGAAGGTATTCCCGCACACAAGCCCTTAGGTTTTTACATTTGAAATAGGCTATAGTGGTGTTCATTATTCATTAGCCTCCAGGTGTGGAAGAACCACAGATGTAAGAATAGCCAAGCTGGAGCTCTGGATATCAGCTGTTATAGATTTGAGTCAAACCATCTTCTTTTGGTCTGCATAAATGGCTTTGGTTAGTCTCTCTGGAATCCAAATTGGCTGCTGTTCTCCCTGTGGAAACACACAAACAGAACCCCGACTCCAGACAATCACTGGGTCAAGACCTTTCCATTTTCCTGTTAAAATATCCTTCCAAAGTATCTTAGGCTTATGTACATTTTTTTGATACATATGTCTTTCCACAGCACTAAGCCCTGATGAATCTAAATTTTAAAAGTTTAGAGTAAAAAGGGTTATTTTAAGGTTATCTTTGGGAGATATATATATATATATACCCCTTTCCAATTCCCTCTTTTTGCTTTAATAAGTACATTTAAATTGTTTGATGAGCTCTTTCAACTATGCCTTGTCCCTGTGGATTGTATGGAATTTTTGTTATATGAGTAATGCCAAATGATGAGCAAAATTGTTTAAAAGAGGCAGAAGTATAATCAGGACCATTATCTGTTTTTAACAGTATTGGAACGCCCACAGTGGTAAAATTTTGTAAGCAATGAGCTATAATATCTTTAGTTTTTTCTCCAGCATGAAGGGAGCCCATTAAAAATCAGTAAGAAGTATCAACTGTAACATGCAAATATTTTAATTTTCTAAATTCTGGCAAGTGTGTGACATCCATCTGCAAAATACGGTTAGATATTAATCCACTAGGATTGACTCCAAGATCAACTTGTGGTAAAAAAGTCAAACAATTTTGACATTGTTTTATTATTTTTCTAGCTTGTTCCTTCATTATTTTAAAATGCTTTTGTAAAGTATTAGCATTGACATGGAATCTTTTATGAAAATTTATAGCTTCTTATATTGTAGAGAAAATATGTATGTCATGTGAAATTTTATCTGCTAAATCATTGCCTAAAGTAAGGGCTCCAGGCAATCCAGTATGTGCCTTGATATGTCCTATAAAGAATGAATCTTTTCTGTCCCAGATTAGACTTTGTATAGTGGAAAAAAAAAAAAAAACAACAACAACAACAAAAAAAAAAAACAGTAGAGGAAGGAGAAATCCTGCCAGCATCTTCAAGGGATACTATAGCATTAACTATATACTGACTCTCAGAAAATACATTGAATACAGAATCTTTAAACATCACAAAAGCTCACAATACAGCATTAAACTCTACTTTTGAGCTGATTGTTTGGGGACTAAAAATGTAAAAGTTTGATCAGGGGTAACTACTGCTGCTGTACCATTATTTGACCCATCAGTGAATATATTTGGAGCATTCATGATAGGTGTTTTTCTTGTCAGTTTTGGAAAAACTATAGGATAAGAAGACCAAAAAGACAGCACAGGGTTAGATGGTAAGTGGTTATCAAATGAAACATTAGATCTACACATGATTATTGCCCAAGTATTTAACTCATTAGCTAACTCATCAATTTGATCCATAGTATATGGAGTAATAATTTTATTGGGAGAAATTCCAAACACTCCATTTGCTGCTTTTATTCCTTTGAGTATTAATTGTCCTACAGCCTCAGGATACCTAATAAGAATAGTATTAGGAGAATAAGATAAATGTATCCACAATAATGGAGCTTCTTGCCAAAATACTCCTTGAGGAATATTTTTTGTTGGTAGTACAATAAATAATCAAGGCAAACATCAATTCTATCTAAATGCATATTTTCCATATATGTTTCAATAATCTTTAATGTCTTTCTTGTTTCAGGTATTAACATGCAGGGTGAATTTGGTTCTGATGGTCCTTTTAGGATATCAAATAAAGGTCCCAACTGTCCTGTTGATATGCCTAGAGAAGGCCTTATCCACTTACCCTCTTGCTCAGCCCAGAGACACTCACTAGCTGGTCTAGTGATTCTCCTCAACCTCTGCTGGAGGGTGGTCGGACACTGTTGTAGTTTTTTTAAAATTTTAGTGCTCTAAAAGATACATAGTATTACCTCAATGTGATTTTTTTTTTAAATTTTTTAGTTGTATATATACACAATGCCTTTATTTTATTTATTTATTTTTATGTGGTTCTAAGGATTTAACCCAGTTACTTATATGTGCAAGGCAAGTGCTATGCCACTGAGTCACAACCCTAGCCTCACATTGTGATTTTAATTTGCATTTTCCTATTGGCTGATGATGATGTTGAGCATATTTTATGTGCTTATTTCCCATTCCTTGGTAAAGTATCAAATCTTGTATGTTATTATTTATTGAGGTTTTTTTTAATTATGTTTTAAGAGTTCTTTATATATTCTAGATACAAATTCTTTATTAGATTTATAATATTTTGTCCCAGTTTGACATTTTTTACATTCCCCTAGCAGTGTCTTTCAAAGAACAGATGTTCTTAATTTTGATGAAATTTAATTTATCATTAAATATATTCCCCTTTTGGCATCATATCTAAGAACTCTTTTCCTAACCCCAAGTCACAGAAGTTAGCTCCTGTTTCTTTTAGGAGTTTTATTGTTTTAGGTTTTACACTTAGGTATATGACCCATTTTGAGTTAATTTCTGTATGTGATGCAAGGCAGGGGTCAAAATTCATTATTTTTGTATATGGGTATTTAGTTTCAGCACCATTTGTTAAAAATGAACATTGTCTCTTTGCTGAATTGCCTTTGTCCTATTGTCACAATAAATTTTCTGTGTATGTGGGTCTATTTTGGCCTCTATTTTGTACCATGATCTACTTGTTTATCTTTATATCAGTACCACATTGTCTGAATTACTACAGCTTTGTAATAGTTGCAAAGTTCTTTGGATTGTTCTGGGTCCTTTGCATATCCATTGGAAGTTTATAATAAGCTTACCTGTTTATACAAAACAGCCTGCTGGTATTCTGAGATATTGGATCTATGAATCAACTTGGCAAAAATTGACTTCTTAACATCATTGAGTCTTCCAATAAATGAACATGTTATTTCTTCCTATTTGTTTAGATTTTTTTTAAATTTCTCTCAGCAATCTTTTAAAGTAGAAGTCTTGCATATCTCTTTCAAATTTGTCTTCAATATTTGACATTTTTGGTGTTATTATAGTATGTTTAAAAAATTCAATATAAATTTTTTTCTTACTAGCATAGAACAACAATTCAGTTTTGTATCATGCAGCTTTACAAAACTCACTTTCTAGAAGTAACTTTTTTGGCGTATATTTCATTGGATTTTTCTATATAGATAATCTCATAATTTAAACATATAGTTTGAAATCTTTCTTACTCTCTTGAATGTCACTCTTTTTTTTTTTTTTTACCTTATTCAACTAAGCAGAATATCTGGTATATTGTTGGGTAGAAATGATAGGAGTCGTCATCCTTGTCTTGTTCCTTTTATTAAAAGTAAAACAATCTTTTTTTATTATGTGTGCTGTTAACTGTAGGGTATTTTGTGGATTTCTTTTATCACAATGAGAATGTTCTATTCCTAAGGTTTTTATTGTTGTTGTTTTTGAACTATGAATGGATATTGAATTGTTATTTTTTGTTTGCTGATATAATGATGTGCATTGTGTTTTGCATGGCAAACCAGCTTTGCAATATTAGCATAAATCTCATTTAGTCATGAGCTATTATTAATATTAATAATTAAATACAATACTTTAAATATTATTGTATTTAATTAATAATTAAATACAATACTTTAAATATTATTGTATTTAATTAATTAAAATTTTGCTTGGGAACTGGATGTGGTGGCATATGCTTGTAATACCAGCTACTCTGAGACAGAGGATCACAAGTTCAAGGCTAGGCTGGGTAATTCAGTGAGACGCTGTATCGAAATAAAAAGGGCTGAGGATGTGGCATTAGCCTAGCCACATTAGAGTATTAGCTTAGCATGTGTAAAGCCCTGGGTTCTATCTCTTTTTACAACTCCCCATCCCCCACAATTTTGTATAAGATTTTGCACCTGTGTTTATGAGATGTATCACAACCTCTTTTAATGTCATTGTCTGGCTTTGATAGCAGGTTAATGTTGGCCTCAGAAAAGTTAGGAAGTATTTCCTCGTCTTCAGTTTTCTTATAGAATTGGTACAATTTTTTCCCCTAAATGTTTGTTCAAATTTTCCAGTGAAGCTATCTGGATCTGAAATAAATTTTAAGGGAAGATTTTCAAGCTACAAATTCTTTTAAATATAAACCTGGAGGTTTTCTTTGTAGATAAGTTTGGTGGTATCCTTCTAGAAATTTGTTCTCTTCATTTAGGTTGATGGATTTTTTGGCATATGTTCTTTTTATATTTCTCAAACTATTTTGATATCATCTTTTCTTTTCTTATATTAGTAATATATATATTCTCTCTTTTTTTCCTCATTAGCCCAACTGGAGGTTTACCACTTTTTTCTGTCTTTTCAAAGAACCAGTGGTCTTTGTTTCTTTCTTTTCTTTTCTTTTTTTTTTTTTGGTGTTTGGGTCAAGCCAGGGCCTTACACATGCTGAGCTCTCAACACACTGTACTACTGAGCTATACCCCAGCCCAAAAATCAGCATTTAATTAGTTTATTTTTCTCTAGTTTTTCCTGTTTTTTAAAAATTTATTGAACTTTCTGCTCTTTCTTTATTACTTTAATTTTTATTTTACTCTCTGCATATGATTTCATTATTTCTTTTGCCATATTTTAAAATTTTTATACATATAATGTGGTTCTTTGAAGATCATGATTTAAATTGTTTCTTCCCTGAGGCATATGAAGATATTGAGGCACAGAGAAGTTAAAACAGGCAGCCAGTTAAGATGCATAGCCTATGTTCTTTTTCTTCCAGTTTAATAAATATAATAGAGGAAGTAAATATCATGGAGAATATAGAAAGCCAGTGCTTAGCTTGTGAGGAGGGGAATTAAGAGGACCTAGGAAGGCTAGGGCTGTAGCTCAGTGGTAAAGTGCTTGCCTCACACATATGAGGCACTAGGTTTGATTCTCAGCACCACATAAAAATAAATAAATAAAGATTAAAAAAAGAGAACCTAGGAGAAAATGATGTATGAGGTACTTACTTTGTTGAAATCTGTGGAAAAAATTTCTTGAGAGCAATTCCTATGTGTTACATTTTTCTCATTTTCTTTTGCTTTTTTGCAGTGCCAGGGATTGAACTCAGGGATTCTCTGCCACTGAGCTACATCCCAGCCCATATTATTTTGGAGCAGGTTCTCAGTTGCTGAAGTTGGCCTTGAACTTATGATTCTACTACCTCTGTCTCCCAAGCAGCTGGGATTATAGGCATGTACCTGTGTGCCCAGATTTCAGGTGTTAGTTTTTTTTATTTTATTTTTTCAATTGACACAATATATTTATTTTGTTTATTTGTTTTTATGTAGTGCTGAGAATCAAGTACATGCTAGGCAAGTACTCTACTGCTGAGGAATAACCAAAGCTCCAGCTGTTAGTTCTTAAAGTTTTTTTTTTTTTTTTAACTTGGGTCACAGACACCACTCTCTGTTGCTGTCTTGTAAAAATGAATTAGAATTAGAAGAAGTAATTCTGAACACAGCTAATATTTCCTTAGACTTAATGAACAAATCTACTTTTTGTATATATTAACAAATCTTTTTATTTCTATTAATGTCTACTTTTTATTTCTATTTGTGATGGTTATGGTAACTATAACTAACAGTGTTGGCTGTTTTCTCTGTCAAGATGTGGAATAGGAGGACAATTAAAGGGGTAGAAAAGGAGAGATTTACCTACTGTGTAATTTACATATAGCTTTGATTATATAATTATAATCTTATATTTTAGTTTTTCACTTTTTTTGTAAAATATCTGAGTCTTGTTTTATGTATTCAATAAAATTTTAAAGTATATGTTCAGGTTTTTTTTTTTTTTTTTTTTTTTTTTTTTTTTTTTTTTTTTTACTTTTAAGTGCTCCAAGATGTATTTCATGAGCTCTTCATGCTGGCCTGATATCTATATTTATACCTCAGCCTTATTTGATGTTTTAAATCTTGACATGTTCTCCCAATAATATTCTAGGTCTAGATGGACAGTGATGTGTGGATGCAGTGCCATTGCCCAGTGTGCTTCAATTAATTCTGTTGTGAGAAATTGCCTGTGGGAAACCCACCTGAAACTGTCAATTCAGTAATCTCTTACATTTTAAGGCTTGTCTTGGAAAAAAAAAAGAACTCTTGAAACCACAGTTATTCATACTTAAAATGTGAATGGAATAATGTATTTTAACTTGGTAAATGTATTAACATTTTAAAACAACAAAATTCATATATAAGAGGATATCAAATTATTTATAAAAGTTAAGAATAATTTTTAATTTGATGGATTTGTCTAAAAGTTAATTAATAGTTTTGAATGCTGAGTCTCCTACATTAAAACAATTATAATTCCTACAGTAAAAAGTCACAAGCCACAGAAATCTGAATGGTGATATCATTGTATAGTTCTAAAATGGGAATTGCCATGAAACATTTATCATTCCGTGTGACTTAAGAATTGTCCAATGTCATTATGTGGTTAAAAGTGTGCCCCACTCCCCCTTAAAAAATAGTTGGGACATGTTCAGATGATTGATGAGAAGTGAGGAAACATGGTACGTACAGAAAAATGGTCTCCAGAGAATCATTTTGACTTTTGAATTCTTTCTCAGTTTTGATCCTTCTGTCCAGGGAGTGGTGACCTTTCTTTTTAACAAAGACCTCTTGTTTCTTACAGGACCACATACAGCTCACCCATGGCATATGATTATAAATTTTTTCTTCCATTCGATTTAAATTGTCACTAACATGTTATAATTTATAAAGTGTCACAAAGAGGTATATAGTCTCAAGACTATATATGTGCGTGTATATGTAGGAAGGTTGCAGGGAACATAACCCTGTTCATTTTATAATTTCATTGCAGTTCTGCATCTTAACAAGGCAAGTTTTGCATCTAAAAAAAGGTTGGAATATAAAGTCCAAAAATGGTGTAAGGTACCTGGGTGTCTCTTCCTAACTCTCAGGAGGTTAGGAACTTGGAATAAATACTATTGAATGTCTGATATAGTGCTAGCTACCTAGTAGGCAGTCACTAAACATTTTTTAAAGTAAATCATGGTTGTTTAACAAACTTTTGCAACTGTGGAGACCTCCAAATTTATGTAGGACAAAAATCTCTTTTCCTTTGGACTCTGTGTCTAAGTGTGTCTTGGAGACACTGAGGCCGGAAGGGCACAATCACACTGGATTCCATCCCGCCTTGGCCTCTTGGTCCAGCAAAGTCAATGTCTAGAGAAAACTAAACCACATCATAGAGTTTACCAATTCTAACTTATTCCTGCCTTCAGGGCCCTTTTCACATCCTAAGCAAAAAATGTCTCTTTCTCCCTTAATTCCTTCCTGTTCTTAAGGTCAGTAATAAAAAAAAAAAAAACTCTATAGGAGACACAAGAAAAGCCTTTCTTGTATCATGAAAAAAGCAATAAGTCACTCCTCACAGGAGAGTATTCTGGTTTTGTCCTTTATGTTTCTGGAAAACTCATATTCTGCTCTGGCCCATCTGTGCTGCTTTCAACTGAACTGGGACCATGGGCACACCTGGCCTGTGATGAGTGACTGAGAGGAGCTTTTCTGCAGCTGTGCCCAGCCTTCCCAGCCCTGCTGATTTGCATGTGCCCACAGCACAGCCCACTGCCCTGAGGACTTCTTAAGTGGCTACTCACATCCTGTGCAGGAGTCAGTCCTCGGCAGGACAAAGCATGGCCATGAGGGCCCCTGCTCATCTCTCAGGGGTCGTGTTGCTCTAGCTTCCAGGTAAGAAGGGACAGCACTGAGAACTTGCTCAGGCCAAATTGGTCAGTGGCAAGTCCTGTAATCTAATTGTGTTGATATTTACTTTATTTAATTATTGTTTCTAATGTCAAGTTCCAGATGTGATATCCAGATGACCCAGTCTCCTTCATCCCAGTCTGTATCTCAAGGAGACCGATCACCATCAACCGGGGTGGGGGGGGGCAGTCAGAGCATTAGCTCTACTTTACATTGATATCAGCAGAAACCATGGCAAGCTCCCAAGCTCCTCATAAGATATGCAAACACTTTGGAATCTGGGGTACCCTCAATGTTCACTGGCAATGGATCTGGGACAGATTTAACTCTCACCATCAGCAGCCTGGAGCCTGAAGATGTTGCCACTTATTTCTGTCAACAAGGTAACAGTTTCCCACCCACAGTGATACAGGCCATGATAAAAAACTCCCAGGGAAGCAAAAGTGTGAGACTGGGCTGCCCCAGCTGCTCCTCCTGCTGAGGGCACTGGTTTGTGGTTTGTGGAAGGGCCCAGGGAGGCTCCTCTGTGGCATTACTCATTTTCTTTTTCCTCAGCTTCAGAAATGCAGACGTGACAATGTGCCAACTGATGGAATTAAGTGGACATCAGTGCACCTGCCAGGGGTGGGGGTGGGGTTATGGCATCAGACACAGGGATCAACAGAGCTTGAAGAAAGCATTTGTTTTTTCCCATATTTATTGGCTTCAACATTCATGATATGCTGAATATGATTAATTTAGAATGGTAGAAGAGGCTGTCCCTTCCTCCACAATCATCTGTGGGCTCAACATGGCCCCATGAAGCTACTGGATGGACTGACCTGTGATGCAGCCAGAACTGAGGACTTCAGGCCAGTTCTCTGTGCGACCATAACCTGCGTGCTCCTGATACATCTCAATGGTTCTGTGATGCTGAGGTGGGAAATAGGGACATCTCCTGTCAAAGCAAAGCACTGAATACATGAGTTTCTCTGAAATGAAGGGGTGTTTGGAACTTTTACAGTTGTTTCTCTGATCATCACCATCTTCTGGAACAAGTTCCTGCAAGGACCAGTATCGAGGCTCCAGAGCAGCAGGAAACCTGTCCAGTTGACATGGTGTTATTGTAAAGGAATTTGGGGAAGGAAAGTATGGGGCTGCCTTGCTGGAAACTACACTAGAAAGAAAATCCTAATTGTGAAAGAATAGGAATGAGGACTAGGTGCCTGGATTTGGTCTTTTCATTCATGGGTACCAGGATCAAGGTGCTCCACATCCAGGCAGAGGAAGTACAACACCAGCAGGTTCCCCTGTGACCAGGGCTGAAGCTTTGGACACCTGTAGATCAGACTCACATTGCTCAACCACATGTCCTTATGGCTCTAAGACAGAATGGACAGGCTCTAGCTTCCCAGCTCTTCCTGATGGTGGACACCATGACTCAGTGATTAAGGAGTAAAGGAGGAACACTGTATTTGATTTTATGAATACTGCTGATGATATTCAGAAACTAAATAGGCAGGAATCCTCTGCCTTTTAGTCACATTTATTGTCTCAAAATCAAGAGTTTACTTGAGTTTTAGATCAGATTTTGGACTAGGACTTTTGCATAAGCAGGAATTGTTAAGATTATGCAGGGAGATTAAATGTATTTTTCATGGTGAGATGGACATGAGTTTCAGGGGTACAGGGACTGAATACTATTGTTTGAACATAAAGTGACCCTGAAACTCAAGTTGGTGCAGAAATTTTCAGATATGAAATGATGAGATTATAAAAATGGTAACCTCAGCAGTGGATTAATTCACTTGGTAGATTTTATAATTGGATGGATTAACTGGGTGGTGACTTTGGGCATACTGGGCAATCCTTGAGGAAGTTAGGCAACATTTCCTTGAGATTTCTACCTTGTCCCTGTGGCTTCTTAGGAACCATGAGATGAGCAGCTTCTCTTCTCCATGCCCATCTGCATTGGGCCATTTTGGATCAGAGAAAGGGAATCAAATCAGACAACCGTGAATTGAACCAAACCTCTGAAGGTGAGAGCCCAAGCCAACATGTCCTCAAAAGAAAGAAAGAAAAGTGAAAAATGTTTAACTCTTCCATGAGTATTGTCCAGTCCAAGCCTCAAACCTCATTCTGCTAACTCAGGTTCTGAGCTCCTTCCTATGGCCATGTCCACAGGTTCACATGCTTCTCTCACCCCAGCCCAGGCCTTCTCTTTTGGGTGGCCTGCAACCTCAGCTGCCCCAAGCTCAACAAGTTTCCAAACTAATGAGGTTGGAAGTTGCTTTAGTCAGATTTTTCCCTTCTCGAACCAGAAACCTGACAAGAACAATAGGCAGACAAGTTTATTTGGCACTCACTGTTCCGAGGTCTCAGTTAATAGTCAGCCAAGTGCATTGCTCTGGGCCCCAGCTGAGGCAGAACATCCTGGAAGAAAGGTTACAGGGAGAAATACCACTTAGGATGAGGTACCATGAAGCCAAGAGAGAGGCACTGCACATAAGATTCAAAATCTATCACTCAAAGGCATGTCCCCAATAATCAACCTCCAGCCACACCTTGCATGCCTACAGTAACCCCCTAGTTAAAGTTCAGGGGATGAATGGACTGATTTGAGATTAGGTGACAACTCATAATCTAATTATTTCATCTCTAAACATTCTTGCATTGTCATACACATGAGCTTTTGGGGGGCATCTTATATCCACATCATAACATTGTGCCCTGACCTCACAGGTGGGCTCATGACCACCTCACAATGTGAAATACATTTAGGCCATTGCAGGAGTTTGCATACGCTTAACATTCCTGGGTTGCTCAAGTCCAAGTTCAATGAAAACTAAGAGTGTGATCCCCTGTACAAATCAAAATCATGTTAAATATATCTAATATACAAAATCACCAAATAAGCATTTCCATTCCAAAATAAAAAAGAAGAAAAATTTAAAAAGGAAAAAAGTCCCAGGGCATTCAAAGAAGAAATGGGACCAGTATACCAATATCCAGCTGGGAAAATTTATTCTGTATCCCCACATCAAGCACAGGGCACATGGCACTCTGATATTCTCTCCAAAGGGCTGGGGAGCTCCACAGATGGCTTTGTGGGTGCAACCCACATGCCTTCTCTCTGGTCTTGTTTCTGCTTGATCCTGTAGGTTTTCTCAGCAGATGTTCTGTGTTACTGGCATCTCTCAGTCTGAGGGATCTCCAATGGGCCTTCCATTCCTTTCAGTTTCCCAAACATTGCCCTCTCAGAGGCACCCCACAGGGACTCTGATCTTGGCACACTTAGTCTGGCCTCCCAGCATGTCCTTTGAAATCAGGTGGAAGATTCCACAAACCCCCAGCTCATTTCTCCTGCATTCTTGTAGAACCAGCACTGTCATGACACATGACTAAATCCATCAGGGTCACTCCAAGTTAATTTGGGGAATAAATAAAAACACATACACAGAAAGTATCTTTTCTTTGGGTTCCATTACTGCTCCTCAGCACCAGCTCCCACAAGGGGGGCAAGTAGGCAAAAAAGAGAGCTGGGAGGAGGTGCTGAACACTTTTATTGGGAGAAGCCATTCAAATAAGTCAAGAAGTCAGGTTTACAAAGGACAGGTGAAGATAACTCAACCCCCGTGGGTGATGCCTATACCTGGAGCCATGCCTCATTATCTGAGTGGGCAACACCCAAGGTACTGCAACCTGGCACTGCCAAGCCAAACTGAAGTTAATAATTGGTAAGAACCTGGTGCATCAGGACTTGAAGGCATCTGCATCCTGGGTAGCTCCGACCCAGAACCACAGGGTTGATGTCAACATCTGCCACCATCTTGAAGAGTAACCAAGTCTCCAGGAGCCATGGCTGAGGCGGTTTCTGAGTGTCTAGGGAGGTGACATGGTGAAACAACTCCCTTCACCATCCCAACGCCTATGCAAATAGTCTGATTTCTATATTCCAAAAAAGTTGTATAGAAAATGTGTTTGACAGATTCTCATTAAAGTAATGATCAAAACCATAATATTTATTCTTTTACTCAATAAAAAATAATGCTGGGCTGGGATTCTGGCTCAGTGGTAGAGCTCTGGCCTAGCAAGTGGAAGGCTCTGGGTTTGATACTTAGCACAACATATAAATAAATAAAAAGAAAGGTATTGTGTCCGACTACAACTAAAAAATAAACATTAAAAAAAATGCTGCTCTGCCACCGTGGTTTGGGTGGCGGCGGGCTCGCCGGGAGTTGAGCTGCATGAGAGAAGTGGGACCCTGACCATGACAAGAGAAAGAAGAACCAGTTCAGATTTCAGAGCTTACGTAGAATCACAGTGAAGCATTCTGGACTCAAAATATATTATCAAAGACCATTTCCTGCCACAACTAAAATGCCAGAAAAACCAGGGAGCCATAAACACTGTTGGAAGAAAATGCACTCTCACAGCTATGACTTTCCAGTTATTTTCCAGCAATTTTTATGGGGAACAGGGACAAAAGATCTGTAATTGGTCCAGTAGAAGACTTCAGAAGAAAAGCAAAGAACTTTAGGCATCTGGTATGGCATGGGAGACTCACTAGAAAATTCCTTGGGATTAACTTTATGCTTCTTAACCAATGTACTTCATGCCAAATTGACAGCCGCAGAAACAAAAGGTGATCTTCCTGCCTCATATCTGAGATGAGCACCACCACAATTACTGTGTGCCCCAAGAAACTGCAGAGAAGAGAACAGAAATTACACAAATTGAAGTTGTATCAATTTGCAAGTTTGGATGTGATGTACTATTTGTTATTGCAAATATTGGTTCTTCTGCAAAAATAAGAAGCAGTATCAAACAAGTTCAGAAGAGAGTTAACACATTTGTGACATATATTGGTAATCAGATATTAAGGATTCTGCCATTTTATTAATTGGTTTGTGTTCTATCCTATTGCCAATTTGCTCAGCAATCAATCATGAGTTAGCTAATTTGTATATGGAATAGCAAACAAAAGTTTCACTGAAGAAGTAGTTGATTGAGGATACATTGATGGTTTCCATTTATATACAAGCAACTACATGTACCACTATCTGACTTAAACAATTCATGAATAGTACAGTTTTATTCATCTTGTTGCCAATGAAATTTCTGCTTTGTTGAAGGCTTCAGAAAATGTCAAAAACTAATTGGAGGGCTAGGGTTGTGGCTCAAAGGTAGAGTGCTTGCCTACCTTGTGTGAGGCACTGGGTTCAATCCTTAGAACCACATAAAAATAAAATAAAGATATAGTGTCAACCTATAACTAAAAATAAATATTTAAAAAATGCTTACACCCAAGACAATATTGTCTTATTGATGGTTAAGGAAACAATCTATTATACACTGTTAGGTTACTCTAAGGTGATGATTTCCACATTTAACATAAACATATTTCACATCTGTAAGTGGATGACAAAGAAAATATAATTTATGAGAAAGTGTTTGTAGCACAAGTCTTCATACTGCACTTGAACCCCTGAGCATGAGTGTGAACCGATATATCCAAAATTCTGTTGTCATTTGCACATGTCCTGTGTCTGTCCTGGAGCTGTCACCCACTATCCTGAGTAGGATGCTCACCAGGTCCTGCAGGTGCAGCAGCCACAGCACCAGCCCCCATGGAGGGCAGCCTTCAGGTGCAGCAGGAACAGCTACAGAGCCCAGGAGATGCTGGACACCAGGCTGGGCTCAGGGGTACAGTGCAGAGCCTTGGAGGTGGACAGGCAGGCCTGAGCCAAAGCATGGACACTTGTGTGCAAATTCTATTCAGGGCATGATCAGGATGTTCACAGAGACCCATCTCCCCTCATTGCTGAGGGCTCAGGCCCTATAGGCCCTCAAGGGAGTAGCCACATTGTCCTCCCCAGAAAAGCCACTGAGGTACAATTCTATCATCTTACTGCCTGAAGCTGGTCAAGACGCTCCTGCACCCTGACACCACCTACTGCCATCTCATCCCCTAGGGCAACTTCCTCCTCTCTTTGTCTAGTGAGTCCCTCTCACCAGGCATCAGAAATATGGAGAGAGGTCTTCCCAGCATGTCCTGTGCCTTTCTGTCAAGGGAAAACACACAGGATATCACACATGTTTTTAGTCTTCCTTTTTGTGTGACTGTCCCCTGTTGAATCTGAAAGCAGCATCTAGCGTGGCACCATCAGGACCGGGCCTGGCTGCTGAGCTCCTGCTGCCTTCTGCTGCCCTCTACACACCCTGCCTGCCTGGGAGGGCTGTGGGGCAGGGACACAGACCATTCTGTCCCGCAGCAGCCACACTTTCTTCAAGGCACAAGAATCTCCTTCTCCCACCACTGGGGATGAACATCTCCCCATATGCTCCTCCTGCCCAATTGCAGCTGACAATCTGGGGATTCTCAGGAGAGTTAGTTGGGAACAGCTCTAAAATCACATCCTCTCTCCCTTTCCCATTTCTTTTTTCTTGTACCTGGGCTCCTCCTTGCATACCTGCCTAGGTCTTCAAATTCTGTCCCCTCCTATCTGAGTTCCCAACTGTCAGTCCTCACTTCCCACATGGCTGTCCTCATGTGGGTCATAACCCTCTTCCCCTGCACATCCTGGCCCTTGGCCTGCTTCTGGCTCCACTCCTTGGATTCTCATGGGAGAGTCCAAGATGGTGCCTGGTGGTCTTTAGAGACCAGAAAGGAGAGCATCAGATGTTCAGAAGCTGTTCATGTGGCCAACATGGTCCACTTTGAACAGAGTAGACAAAGGAGCCATCCAGCTGCCGAAGGTACCTGTGTCACTCCAGTCAGAGGGAGGCCACCAGCACTTGTGGATGTGTTTGTCCTGCAGCCAGGCAGTCATAGAGCCAGCAGTTCTTCTCTGTGCGGGGCAAGCCAGCAGGGAGGAGCTGCCCATGCCCACCTCTGGAACAGAACTTCTGTCCTCTTAGGGCCCATAACCAATACTTAACTCTGTGACATATCTGTGTAGCTACAGATTCTGAGGTCACCCAGTGTCCTGAGCAATGGTAAGGTCACTGTTCCAGGCAGCAGGAGCACAGGGTCAGCCCTTGAGCTTCATGATCCTCAGTTCTCTGTAGTGGAGAGGGAGACATAGCTTCTAGTACAGACATGGGTTTTCAATGTCCAAGCTCACTGTAGCCAGCTTAAGGTCAGCAGACTCTGTGGCCCACAACTGTAATCCCAGCTACTTCAGAGTCTGAGGGAGGAGGATCACAGGTCTAAAGGCAGTGTGGGCCACATAAGTACTGTCCCAAATTAAAGTTTTCAAATACTTGCAGTGTTATTCTGACACTGTCTAGCCAACATGAGGCTCCAACTGATCACCAAAACTAAGCAAACAAACAAAAACTTTCCATTGTACAAATAGGCAAAGTAGTATGTTCATGGTTAAAATATTTGGATTTCTGATGCACATTGTATTTAGACTTCTCAATATAGTTTATATTTTAAATAGCATATACACCGCTTATTTTATTTCTTTTATTTCCAAGCACACTTGAACTCTGGCTGAGAGGATTCACTGGGTGGGTCTTTCTGACCCTCCTCTTTGGATCACCAGGGTTTCTGCCCCAGGACCTGTGAGCTCAGCACTGGGCACAGCCTCCCTGAGAGCCAGGTTCTGTCATGACTCCTGGTGCTTCTCACCTGGCTGTGGGCTCTCAGCTTGGCTTAGCCCCAGGGTGTGGAGCTCCTTTCTTTCCTGGATCCCCTGACAGGCAGCTAATAGGCAGGGCCTCTGCTTCCCCAGGTCCTCTGCCCCATTGTCAGGAAAGCCATGTCCTCACAGCCCAGGGTCAGAGCCCATAACTCTTGGGTGGCACCAGCCTGAGCTCAGCCTGTTGAGCCCCTGCCCCAGCCTCTCCCATTTAGTCCAGGCCTGAAGGACTGAGCTGAATTTTAATGCACAGACCTTATTTCCACAACTCAAACCAAGGTTGTCACCAGAAAAATTATGACTTACCTCTATTTGCATCCTCAGGTCCTGGCTTGCACCAATCCTCCAGACAGAGATTCCTTGGGTTCCCACTTTCCTTCTGAATTCCACATGAAGCATAGTGAGGCTCACAGGGCAAAGCTCTCCACCCTTGCTCAGCTTCCATCCCCCTCCTCCATTTTACTGAGCACCAGCTCTATGGTGCTGTGCATGGTGAGGACAAGCGAACCTCTCCCCAATCCAGGCAGGAACAGGGATAGGGGCACATTGGATCAGCTCAGGGACCTATGAGAGCAGAGAGGGGTGGGTTTGGTTTCTGAGAGGATTATGATTCCTCATGAGCAGAATGGAGCTGAAGCCCTTGGACGCTCTTCTCCATGGCTCATACATGTGTCTTCCTTGGCCCAGGAGGAATGAAACCCAGGTTTGAATGTCCAATGTGCTGGGGATGGAAAACAAAGAGGGAACCTGAGTCCTTTCTGCTTTCTCTGAGCTATTGCAAATCCTCACACACTCCAACATTCTTAGTTGATTTATTTCTTAAACCTTCCCTGGAGGGATAAATGAAACTCAAACTTGCTTCTAAAATCATTCTTACTTCTCCAGAAAGGATGCTTAAGTGAAACACATGTCTGGACTTGAGCCCTGCTGCTCAGGAGGCAGTGTCCTGTGTTAAGTGTCTGGGGAGACTGAGGCAGGCAGGCCTGAAATCAGGTTAGGTCCTTTCCTCCCCTGGCATCTGAGTCAGTCTAAGCCAGTTTCAAGTGAAACCCAAATGTCTCCAAAGACTTAAAATTCCACTCTCTTCTTGTGTGTATCGCTCTTACCTTACACATGAAAAATTAATCTTTTTTGTTTTTTCTTAATCCTGCTGTATTCCAAGGTCCTTTAATGGAATCAACATTAGGAAACAATACAGTCAGGCATGGTGGCACATGCCTTTAACCTCAGCAGCTTAGGAGGCTGAGGCAGAAGGCTCACAAATTTAAAGTCAGCCTCTGCAAACAAGCAATGTTCTAAACAGCTTAGCAAGACTCTGTCCTCTCTCTCTCTCTCTCTCTCTCTCTCTCTCTCTCTCTCTCTCTCTCAAACGCACACACACACACACACACACAAAACAACAACAACAACAACAACAAAAAGCTATATGTATATATATACATATATGTCTGAAGATGTTGATCAGTGGATTGCAACTCTGGGTTAAATCCTGGGTAGCCCACTGGAAAAAAGGAAGAAAAAAAAGAAAGAAAGAAAGAAAGAAAGAAAGAAAGAAAGAAAGAAAGAATTATAGACCATTCTTTGAAGAATGAAGAGAGCAATAAGTTAAAACTCACAGGAAAGTGATCAAATCTATTCTATGGCTCCAGGGTAAGCATGTATTCTGTAGAAAAATTTATGTTGTCCTATTCTGACCTGCAACACCTGGGGACATGGGCCTGTGCTGAGTGACATATGAGCCAGCCCTGCACAGCCTGCTCGGCCCTGCTGAATTGCATGTGCCCACAGCACAGCCCACTGCCCTGAGCACTTCGTAAGAGGCTGCTCACACCTTGTGCAGTTCAGTTCCTGTCAGGACACTGCATGGCCATGAGGGCCCCTGCTCAACTCCTGGTGCTCCTGCTGCTCTGCCTCCCAGGAAAGGAGGGACAACACTGAGCATGTACTAAATGCACTATGGTCAGTGCTGACTACCCCTGCCCATAAGTTCTTTAACTGCATGTCTAATTATTTGAAACTTTGTTTGATTTTGTCATTTCAAATATCAGCTGCCAAATGTGACATCCAGATGGCACAGTCTCTATTGTCCCTGTCTAAATCTTGAGGAGAGAGAGTCACCATCACTTGCCAGGCAAGTGAGTACTTTAGTGATGATTTATACTGGTACCAATAGAAACCAGGTCAAGCTCCTAAGCTCCTCCTTTATGATGCAACCAGTTTGCAATCTGGGGTCCCCTCGAGGTTCACTGGCAGTGAATCTGGGACTGATTTCACTCTCACCATCAGCATCCTGGAGCCTGAAGATGCTGCTAATTATTACTGTCAACAGAGTTGGGATTCCCTTCCCACAGTGACACAGGTCATGACAAAAACCTGCCAGGGAGCAGAAGTGTGAGGCTGGGCTGCCTCCACCTGCTGAGGGCAATGCTCAGAGGCAGTCAGGACCTAAGGGTCACTAGGAAGTTTTCCTTGAAGGAAACTGGGAGCCCCTCTGCACTCTTACTCTCTTTCCCCTGCTAAACACTAGCAAACAGACATGAGAATGTTCCTCATTTTAAAATAAAGAACATGCATCAGTGCACCTAGGAGAGGTGCAATGGCATAGATATTGGTTCAAACCACAGTAGAAACCACTGTAGTTATGACAAGCAGAAGTTGCCCCCCACCCCCTCATACTTAGTACTGAGATTAAACTCCGAGTATTTAACCACTGAACCACATCCCCAAGTCTATTTTATATTTTATTTATTATTAGAGACTGGATCTCACAGCATGGCTTAGCACCTCACTTTTGCTGAGGCTGGCTCTAAACTTGTGATCATCCTGCCTCAGATGCCCGATCTGCTTTTAGGGCTGCACCACCATGCCTGGCACAAGCAGAGGTTTATAAAAAAAAGAGAATGGAAATATGAATGACAGCTTCCTGAATATTTAATGGGATAAATAATTGTATGCATTTGTGTGTTGCAATGTGAGATTTCCAAACCTGCATTTTGTGATCACGAAATCACATAATTAGTACATTCGTTACACTATATATTTATCAAACATTTATGGTGAATCTTTCCATCCCCAGTGACTTTGACAATAAAAGACACAGATCTAGACACGGGGATGCTCTGTTCCTCCCCCAGCAATCAGTGTCATCTGCCACAGAAGGTGGGAACCTCTACCCATGAAGCCCTTGACTCTCTGGGACCCTCTTCTCAATTATCACTTTTGAATCTCTGGTTGTCTGCTAGTCATTTGTCCTCATCTACAAGAAAGATCAGTGATATGAGCTGGACATCTGTGTTCCTTACAGAATCTGTCCCAGTGATAGATGCAATAGGGTCAGCTCCCTGAGCAATAGTGAAGATTAGCAGTGAAGCCTCATGGGACCCAGAGTCTAAAACCCTAACCATGTTATGCCTAAGATCGACCAGTAGATGGCAGACAAGCCCAGCCAACCAGTCACCTTGTCTTAGAAATATCGGAAATATTCGAAAACAGAGTGGACCAGAGCACACAGCATGCTCCTCAAACACAGAGTCCACCTAGCAATGGTCCCCCTAGTCCACAGTCACATCCTCGGTGCTCTGGGTGACTCTATTCTACTGCACCTTATTGTAGAGCAAGCTGAGCCTTTCTAGTCCTAATTTTCCATATCCAAAAAACTCAGAAGCCTAAAGTTTTGGAATAAATTCCAGTAGATTTTGGATTTTTATATGGGAATGATCAGTTAGTAAATGATAAAAAGTTTCCAGAATCTGAAGAAACACTTCCAGGTTTCCACATTTAGAAAATGGATCTTCAACCTGTGTTCTACTTTGCATCATTACAATGTTTGACAATGAGCACATGCAAACAGGAACATCATGGACCAAGATTATGTGCAACTATAATGCCTTAAAATATTTAAAATATTCCGAATAAATTTATTAGCCCAAAATTGATTTAAAAATACCCCTATTTTCTAAAACACTGTTTTAGGAAATGTGCCTCTTGTGCATTTCCAGAGACCCTAAAAAAGAAAGCTGAAGGAATTCTAGTGCAGCAGACCCCAAGTGGAGGTGGTGGGCTTTTTTTTGTGAGTCATTTGACAAATATTATAGAGAAGGTTAAAAGACAAAACAAGGGTCCCCTGAGCAGGAAGGCTGGGACATGGCCTGTGAGGGTTTCCTGAGGTGATGGTTTGAACGTAACTGGTGAGAAAAGTAAAGTGATCAGCTCTAGTGGCTGTGATGGGCAGTCCAGTAGATATTTTATTGCAGATCAAGACAAATAAGTAGAATTCAAGAGCTGAGAGAAGGTAGTGAAGATACCGCCCAGAGCCCAGTGAGGCTGTGGGGAGAAATTAAGGCTGAATCCTGTTGGTCTCAGAGAAGCTGCTCTTTGACAGTTGTGAGGAGCATTTTCATGGTGGAGACAATGATATCATAAAAAGAACAGAGGTGTTGAGTTTCTTTGGTCAAGGGATCATCTTAATTAACTAGAAGTTACACCTGCAAGGAGGGTATTGCTAGTGTCAGAGCTTCACTGATATGGAATGTGAGTTGAGGGCAGCTGCAGAAAACTCCACCCATGTCCCTTGATCTGTGGGACAGCTCTGTCCCCAACCTGATGGCCTAACTCAGGGCCAGCATGAGAGCTAGGCAACTGGGTGGACACTTTTCAGCTGTGGTGAAGCAGTCACAGCTGGATGATGGGGATTCCATGGGAACATGGAGCAGCGTCAGTGCAGGAGCTTCCTGGAGACAGAGGAAGGTCAGGAGAGCAAGAGTTCACCTGCTGGAGGATGTGGCAGATTTACAGGTGACAGTTGTCTCCTGTTAAGGAGAGAAGGCCTGAGCAGGCTGGCAGTGTGCATGTGCAGGCAGGATGGTCACAGAGTACAGAGGATCATGGGAGGCAGAGCTCTTTCCTGCTGGACAGCACCACCATCTGCCTCAGGAACCTGGAGCCAATCACCAAGGAGCTCAGAGCCTGTCCTGCACCTCTCTGCACTTGAAGTTTCCTTGCAGCTACACTCGCATTGCAGGAGAGTGTTGCTCTTCACTAAATTTTACAAGGGTGAAGTTTCTTGCTCCTCCAATCCCTTCCTAGGGTCAGAGCCATATCAGTGCCTGGGCCAGATCCCCCGGGGAGCTCTGCCTCAGAGAGACCCACAGGGAGCTCCTCTGCCTCCTGTTCCCCTGGCTCCCAGCTGAAGAGAACATGTGATGGTTCTGCATGTCTGTGTAAACCCCTTCAATGCTTTGAACCCTTTTTCCAGCACGCTGGATCAGCAAGCCCAGTGACCAAAACTGCAGTGATTCAGTTCTATTGTGGAGACTGTGGTTAGACCCTAATTGAACAAGAAATGATTCAGTCTTAGTTCTAATTCAAGTTTCAATTGACAAACTGTGCTGACACAGACTTGGTGAGAATCCTGTCTGTCTCCAGGGGAATAGCAAGGTGGAGTGTGGGCAGTTAGTGACCTTGGCATCAGCAGAAGCCTGGGAAGACCCCTGGAGGCCTCAGCTGTGCTGCAACCTGCAGGCCCAGTGGTGTCTCAGCCTAAGGTGCAGTGGGTCATCGAGAGACTTCCCCCTAACCATCAGCATCCTGGAGCTGAGATGGTGCAGTTAATTACCCTCAGGAAGGCCACAGTGGCCTCCAGAGCAACCCAGATGATTCCAGAGGGAAATAATAGCTGCCGTCTGCCTTCAATCTCTTTCTGCCAGTGCATAACTGTTCTCTCTAGTGACATAAAAGCAGACTTCTGCAGTTTTCTGCTTCTTTTGACCCATGGAAGTGAGAATGTAGGAGACAGCAACTTAGCTTAATTCATGTAGGAAAGATGCTTGGTCCCTTATGCCCTCTTTTGCTTCCCAAGGGACATGGCAGAGACAAAACACTATGGGAAATTCTTAGTGTTATCTGTAGGGTAGTAGGAGGAAATGGAGAGTCAGGAAGATTCATAAACACCCAGGGCTCTTCTCAGGGTTAACAGTGACTACACAAGCCAAATCATATGCCAGGGTCCCTGCATACAGGGTCCTGACCCGATGATGGCTTCCTCTGTCATAGACAGAGGAATGATGTTAATGATGGGTGCAGCAATTCTCAGGTCCTGCTAACAGGTCATTTCCTCTGCATTCCAGGATAAGGCCTTGGGACACTTCTCTGTATTGTGATCTGGAATATGAGGGTCCCAGCTCCTTTTGGCTTTGAGTCTGCAGAATTCATCCAGCTATGTCTTCTCCTGAACCCAGAGCAGGACTCAGGGCTTCATGGAAGTGGGGATTTGTGAACACTCAGACTCTTCTGGAGTCAGTGTCCTGTGCCCATTCACAGGACCTTATATCCTAACAATATGTTTTGTGTCTCTTTTTCCTCCGACAAACCAGAATTTATCTATTTGCTAGGACCCAACAGTGGAAATTTTGAAATCAGATAAAACAAGTACATATCTGAATATAAATTCACTAACAAAGTATTTCAGGCATTTTTCAGAAACACCATTCAGAATCCACTCAAGGATGGTTTGAAACAGGCTTTCCCACAGTAGACCTGGGCATAAGAGGCAGCTTTTGTTACATTCACAAGCTCATGATTCTTTATATTGACCCTGAAACCCTTCTCAGACAAAGCATGTGACTTGTGAAGATGACAATAACCTTCTACACCCCTGTGAAAGTCCCCCAATATATTTCTTACTATATAACAAATAAGCAGCTTCTCCATTGTCTGCAAACTCTGCTGCTGCACCCTAGTGGGGAAGCCAATCTGAGCTTCCTGCTCCTGGTCTCCTTGCCAGTTTACCTCATAGCTTAGACTTTTTTTTCTAAAAACTGATGTCACACTGCTTTCCAAATTAGCTGCACCAATTTGCAGTCCCACCAACAATGAACAAGTGTACCCTTTTCCCCGCATCCTCTCCAGCACTTGTTGTTGTTGGACTTCATGATGGCTGCCAATCGTACTGGAGTGAGATGGTATCTTACAGTGGTTTTGATTTGCATTTCTCTGACTGCTAGAGATGGTGAGCATTTTTTCATGTACTTATTGATTGATTGTATGTCCTCTTCTGAGAAGTGTCTGTTCAAGTCCTTGGCCCATTTGTTGATTGGGTTATTTGTTATCTTATTGTCTAATTTTTTGAGTTCTTTGTATACTCTGGATATTAGGGCTCTACCTGAAGTGTGTGGAGTAAAGATTTGTTCCCAGGATGTAGGCTTCCTTTTTATCTCTCTTATTGTTTCTTTTGCTGAGGAAAAACTTTTTAGTTTGAGTAAGTCCCATTTGTTGATTCTAGTTGTTAACTCGTGTGCTATGGGTGTCCTATTGAGGAATTTGGAGCCCGACCCCACAGTATGTAGATCATAGCCAACTTTTTCTTCTATCAGATACCGTGTCTCTGATTTAATATCAAGCTCCTTGATCCATTTTGAGTTAACTTTTGTGCATGGTGAAAGAAAGGGATTCAGTTTCATTTTGATGCAAATAGATTTCCAGTTTTCCCAGCACCATTTGTTGAAGATGCTATCTTTCCTCCATTGCATGCTTTAAGCCCCTTTATCAAATATAAGATAGTTGTAGTTTTGTGGATTGGTTACTGTGTCCTCTATTCTGTACCATTGGTCCATCCCCCTGTTCTGGTACCAGTACCATGCTGTTTTTGTTACTATTGCTCTGTAGTATAATTTAAGCTGGGAATGGAACCACCATTTGACCCAGCTATTCCCCTTCTCGGTCTATTCCCTAAAGACCTAATAAGAGCATGCTACAGGGACACTGCTACATCGATGTTCATAGCAGCACAATTCATGATAGCAAGATTGTGGAACCAACCTAGATGCCCTTTAATAAATGAATGGATAAAAAAATGTGGCATTTATACACAATGGAGTATTACTCTGCATTAAGACATGACAAAATCATAGAATTTGGAGGGAAATGGATGGCATTATAGCAGATTATGCTAAGTGAAGCTAGCCAATCCTTAAAAAACAAATGCCAAATGACTTCTTTGATATAAGGGGAGTAACTAAGGACAGAATAGAGACGAAGAGCAGGAGTAGAAGATTAACATTAAATAGGGATGAGAGGTGGGAGGGAAAAGGAGAGAGAAGGGAAATTGCAGGGAAAGGGAAGGTGATCCTCAGGGTTATACAAAATTACATACAAGAGAAAGTGAGGGGTAAGGGAAGAATAATACATGTGGAATAAATGTTTTACAGTAGAGGTGGTCGAGAGAAAAGAGGGTAGGGGAGGGGAGGGGAGGGGGGATAGTAGAGGATAGGATAGAGAGCAGAATTCATCAGACACTAGAATGGCAATGTGTAAATCAATGGAAATGTAACTGATGTAACTGATGTGATTCAGCAATCTGTATACGGGGTAAAAATGGAAGTTCATAACCCTTTTGAATCAAATTGTGAAATATGATATATCAAGAAAGATGTATTGTTTTGAATGACCAACAATAAAAAAAAGAAAAAAAAGTCATCTAAATCACACAAAAAAAATTAATAAAAAAAATAAAAACTGATGTCACCATATAGACCTCTGTGTGCACCAGGCAGTGAGCCCTTTGTTGGTGTTAATTGCTTTCATAGAAAAGGTTCTGGTTTACAGAACAGGCAGCCTATGGAGTCCAGGTCACTAGAGGAACAAGTCACAGGAGACCACTCCTCATGAATCTCTGCAAATACTTCCAGGAGGAAATAGACAAACCTAATCCCTGCCCCAAGCACCACAGAGCTTCCCGTCTAGGCTTTTATCTCCTGGGCAACGAGACTCCATTTGCCAAAGTATGAAAGTCAGGCTGCTTCTCTTCAGGGACAGAAAGGGGCCTTAGCTCTTATGCCAGCTCCCCTGGGTCTGAGGATGCTGCACCCAGCACACTATGTGTTCATGAGAACCACAAGTGGGTCACAGGAAGGCCTGGGTCAGTCCAAGGTCACCTGCAGAACTGTTGTGCACACACTTCCCCCAGCCTTTCTTTCTGTGGGCTTCATGGACACAGAGCAATAATGACCAAAGAGGACTCAGGGACTTTGTACATGAGTGGTGGCTGAAATCCTGTCCCCTCTGTCATGTCCTATCCCCACACAGTGCAATTATAGGCAAAAGACCCCACAGGAAAACACACACAAGAATGTGCATGAGCAAGCTGGACTGTCCTGTAGGGAAAAGTTGTTCACTAGGTCCCCAAAATTTGGTCTCACATTCACCATTGATGGGCAGCAGGTGGACCAGGATCCATGGCCCCTCATCTAGGTGGGAGAAGGTGCTCGCCCTGCAGGTCCTCCTCAGGTCAGTGGCCCAACCTATGGGGTCTGTGACTCAGACTCATGGTTGGTCACATCCATAGTCCTGGCTCCAGAAATGAGATGAGCATGGTCTAGAGCCCAGCTCTTCAGGAGCTGAGGACTCTACCAGTTAAACAAGAGAAGGTGGAAATCAGTGCTTCGCATAGATTTTGGCTACCAGCTGCCCTCAGGATGGAGAAGTTAGTCCTTCCTTCCTAGGGTCATGTGAGGATGAGGTGAAGACCTGAGGCCACACCCCCCCACCTCAGCAGGACTCCATACAGACAGCTCTCATCCCAAAACTGCAGTGTACCTGTAGCCAGGACATGGACATTAGTGCCCTGTCCCCTCTCATCTCCATGGCATTTCACATGTGCCCAGTCACCGCCTAGTGTCTTCTGTAGCAAATGGTCCAGTGGAGACCCACCAGATGCTGTGGAGCCAGATCTCCTCAGCCTCCTTCAGCCTGGGGTGGCAGCCTCTGCTTCCTTGGATCTCGGGGTCCTGTCTCTGTTGAAGGTGCTTCACAGTGGCCCTATAGAATACCCTCACAGAGTATGCAGTGTCCCTCAGGACTGAATTCTGCTCCTGCATCCAGCATTGTGGTCACTCTGCTGCCATAAATAAGGCCCCCACTGGGAAACTTCACATCAAAAATGGACTTTCCCATGACTGTAGGATCTCAGGCCAACATCAAGTCACCAGCAGGTCATTCTGCTCCCCCTTGACTCTCAGGTGGCCATTCTCCTGTGTCACATGGCTTCCTGGTGTCTCTGAGACCTTATTTCCCCTTCCTATAGGGACACCAGTAACACTGCATTAGACCTATACCCACAATCTCACTTTTATATAATTACCTGTGTCTCACCCTCACCAAGATTGTCACTATTTCATCTGGACACCACACATGTCTTTCAAGGAAAAAAAAAATGTTTACACTCAGGACAACATAGTGGTAGTTATGGTTAAGGAAATAACCTATTTTACACTGTTGGGTTACTTCAAGGTGATGATTTCCATTTTAAACACAACAATATTCCATAGCAGAAAGGGGAAAAGTAATTTGTGGGAAGATGTTGGTGGCACAAGCCTTCAGATTGCACTTCTACATGTATGCACACCTATGAACACACACACATCATTGATTCTATGGATGTCACCAACACAGGCCCTGTGTGTGTCCTGGAGCTACTACACCCTTTCCTGAGCAGGATGCTCACCGGGCCCTGCAGGTGCAGCAGTCACAGCACCAGCCCCAAGGGAGGGAAGCCTCCAGGTGCAGGAGGAGCAGCTGCAGAGCCCAGAGATGCTGGACACCAGGCTGGGCTCAGGGGGGGGGGACAGTGCAGAGCCTTGGAGGAGGCCAGGAAGGCCTGAGACAAAGCATGGACATTATGTGCATTATGTGCAAAGTCTGTACAGGACATGGCTAGGATGTCCACAGAGACACATTGTTGCTCTTGCTGAGGGCTCAGGCCCAAAAGAACTCCCAGGGAGTGGCCACCTCGTCCTCTGCAAAACACACACGAAGGTACTGTGCTGCTCTCCTGATTGCCAGGATAGTAGTAAAATCCCTCCCAAACATTCTGCACCTTGACACCACCTACTGCCTCCTGATTCCCCAGGACACTTTCTTCTGCCTTTGTCCAGTGATGTCCCTCTCACTATTCATCAAAAATGTAGAGAGAGCACTCACTTCTAGTAAAGTGAGAACATACAGGTTGTCACTCATGTTCATCTTTCTTTCTGTGTCTCAAGACAGAGGTCACTGTCCCTTACAACTCACCTAGAGCATTAGCATCATCGAGCCTGGCACCCTCAGAACCAGGCCTTGCTACTTAGCTCCTGCTGCCTCCTGCTGCCTTCTGCACATCCTGCCTGCCTGGGAGGGCTGTGGGCAGGGACACAGGTAATGCTGGCCACCAGCAGCCACACTTCTTTCAAGGAACTTGAAATTCTTCCTGTCCCCACTAGGGGACAAACCTCCACTCAGATGCTATTTATGCACAGGGCTACTGACAGTCTGAAGACTCTCAGGGGAGAAGATTGGGAACAGCTCTGAAGTTACACCCTCTCTCCCCCTCCCATCCCTTCTCCCTGAATTCTGGGCTCTATTCTGCCCTCCTGCCTGGGTCTTCTCTGTCCTGTCCCCTTCTACTCTGAGTTCACACCTGTCATTCCTCACTTCCCACATGGCTGTCCTCATGTAGTTCACAACCCTGTTCTCCTGCACATCCTGGCCCTTGGGCTACCTCTGTCTCTACTACTTGGATTCTCATGGGAGAGTCAAATTGTGGTGCCTGGTGGTCTTCAGAGACCAGAAATAAGAGCAGCATATGTTCAGCACTTTACGTGTGGATGCCATGATCCTCTGTTAGCAGAGTCCCTACATCATGTCAGCTGTGACATCATGTCAGCTGTGACATGGTGCTCATGCTCAGTCCTGAGAGTGGAGAGGCAGCCGTGGGTTTAGGCAAGAGATGCCAGCTTTACCTGCCCAGGCTCAGGGTGTCTGCACTTAGAGTCCAATGGGCAGGGCGGCACACGCCTATAGTCCCAGACACCTTTAGACCGAGCAAGGAGGACTGCAGTCTCAAGGCCACCCCAGGAAAACTATAGAAACAATGGGTATGAATAAAATGAAACTGATTTGGCTGTAGTTCATGCTGGCCTAGCATGTAAGAGACTTTGTGTAGATCACCAGAACTGACAAAGTAACAAAGGGAAAAAATAAATATAAAAACTCATTTTTGAAAAGTTAAAAAATATCTGTATGCAGACATATACTCATACTAGAGATGCAGAGGAAACACAGGTATATCCACATAATTTATCTCCTATACATTCTATATGTGGCATATAATATTCCTTTCATTCATTTCTAAGCAATTTGAACTCTGGCTGAGATGAGGCTCTGGTGGGTCTTTGCTGATCCTCCTCTCAGGTCCAGCAGGATCTCTGTCAAGGACAGTGGGCTTAGCACAGAGTGCAGCCACCCCACAGAGCAAGGCCCAGCACTAACTCCTGGACTCTGAACCTCCCCTGTCTGTGGTCTCTCAGCTTGGCTCAGCCCCAGGGTGTGGAGAACCTTTCTTCCCTGGATCTGTTGCCCACAGCCTGAGGGCAGGGCCTCTGCTTCCCCAGGTCCTCAGCCTCACTGCTAAGTGAAGTTAGTCAATCCCTAAAAAACAAATGCCAAATGTCTTCTCTAATATAAGGGGGGCGACTCTAAATGGGTAAGGGAGAAAAAGCATGAGAAGAAGACTATCACTAAATAGGTAAGAGAGGTGGGAGAGAATGGGAGGGAGAAGGGGAATTGCACAGAAGATGGAAGGAGACCTTAATTGTTATACAAAATACAGGTATGATGATGTGAGGGAAAAAAAGAAATGTGTCACATTAGATTGGATAGAGAGAAGTGATGGTGGGGGAGGGGAGAGGAAGGGGGATAGGAAGGGCAGCAGAATAAAGTAGACACTAGTATTGCTGTATGTATATACGTGTCTTTATAACCAATGTGATTCTGCAATCTGTACACTTGGAAAAATGAAAAACTATACCCATTTGATTCAAATGTATGATATGTCAAGATCATTGTATTGTCATGAGAAACTAATAAGAAAAATATTTCATTGTAGTATCCCTTCCCTAAGGAACTTAGCAAAAGTACAGGGATATTTAAAATAGAGTGAAGCTTTTAAACTTTCTCCTTTCCCTTTAATTTACTGCTCACAAGCTCAGTCCTGCTGTTTGTGGTAGGAACAGGTGAGCCCTCCCATACCAGGGCAGGGGGAAGTATCAGGAGACAACTATTGATCCCAGAAATGATGTATAACTGAGGGAGGCAGGGGCTGGGGCTCTGCCTCAGAGGTAGAGAACTGTGCAGTATGCACCAGGCCTTGGGTTCAGTCACCATTACCAAAGGGAGAAATTAAAGAAAAAAATGAAACAAAAGAAAAGAAAAAGATTGTGAACAGTTATTGAAAAGGTTTTTTATAACTCTTAGAAGAGCAGGGGTTTTATTTCTGGAAAACGTACAAAAGGACCTGATAGAGGACATGATGTTTAGCAAAACTGGAGCCCTCTTTAGATCTTGAGGCATTACTAGGACTTAAAACACATGTGGTAACACTGGTAAAGCAGAATTATACACAGAATCTGGATCTTTACTGTGTTTACTAAGATGCTGACCATGCCCTAATTCTCCAAACTTCAAATTCTAAAGTTTTTAAAATCTCTATTGTTTATAAAATTATTGTTACTTATCCTGAAAGATAGTTAAGTTGAAGATCCTGGCTGGCCTTAGACCTGCTGGTCTGGAGAAGATGAGCACCATGATAGGTATAAGTGTGCTCTGTGGGACTCTGAGGCAGAGAGGGCTGGGTCCATGGGTGGGTCCCTCCTTCCCTGATTCTTACCCATGCTGTGGCAATATCCAGAAACACCAAACACCTCAGTGAGTTTATACATCTTCCTCTCTTTTTGTCTTTATTTCTGTTTTTACCTCCAAAGATAAATTCTATCCCCTTGCTTCTGTAATGCCTCCTCCTCCTCCAAGGATCACCAACACAGAACTGTGCTCAAGACACAAGGACAGCCTGTCCTCAACCAGAAAGTGAATACAGATCACCTCTCACAGCTCAGGGGGCTGACTATATCCTGTGGCCCCAGGGAACCATGTTCACCCCAAGCAAATATGAGCTGCCCTAGTCTGACCTGGAACACCTGGACACACTGAGCCTGTGTTGATTGACCAGGAGGAGCCTCCCTGCAGCTGTGCCCAGCCTACCAAGCCTTGATGATTTGCATGTGCCCACAGCACAGCCCACTCCCCTGAGGACTTCTTCAGTGGCTGCTCACACCCTGTGCAGGAATCAGTCCCAGTCAGGACACAGCATGGCCATGAGGGCCCCTGCTCAGCTCCTGGGGCTCCTGCTGCTCTGCCTTCCAGGTAAGGAGGGACACTAATGGGGATTTACTAATCAGAGTGTGGTCATTGCTGCCTGGCTATACAGGAAAGTGCTCTTGTAACATCACTACTTACAAGGATATTCCATTTATGTTTCAATGGCAGGTATCATATGTGACATCAGGATGACCCAGTCTTCATCCTCCTTGCTTGTGTTTCCTGGAGACAGAGTCACCATCACCTGTAGGGACAGTAAAATAATTTTCAGTGGTTTCAGCAGAAAACAGGACAAGCTCCTAAACTCGTCATCTATAGTGCATCCAACCCACAATCTGGAGTACCCTCAAGGTTCAGTGGCAATGGATATGGGACAGATTTCACTCTCACCATCAGCAGCCTGGAGCCTGAAGATGTTGCCCCTTATCACTGTCAACAGAGTAACACTGTCCTTCCCACAGTGATACAGGCCAAGACATAACCTCTCAGGGAGCAGAAGTGTTAGGCTGGGATGCCCCAGCAGCTCCTCCTGCTGCCTTCACCTCCTGAGGGTACTGCTCAGCTGCAGCCAGGCTCTGAGGTCACTGGGGGGTTTGATGGAAAGGCCCAGGGAGGCTCCTCTGTGGCCTTACTCATTTTGTTCCTCCTTAGCTTCAGAAATGCAGGCCTGACAATATGTCTCCTGATGGAATTAGGTGGATATCAGTACACTTCTCTGGGGTGGGGTTATGATATCAGACACAGAGTTTGAAGAATACATTTGTATTTTCCCATATTTATTGGATTAAATACTCATAATATCCTGGTTATGATTTACTTAGAATGGTAAAAGAGCCTGTCCCTTCCTCCACAATCATCTGTGGGCTCAACATTGTCCCATTAAGCTAATGGATGGACTGACCTGAGATGCAGATAGAACCGAGGACTTCAGGCCAGTTCTCTGTGAGACCATCACCTGTGTTTTCCTGATACATCTCAATGGTTCTCTGATGCCCAAGGTGGGGAAAAGGGCCACCACCTGTCAAAGCAAAGCACTGGAGACATGACTTTCTCTGAAATGAGGGGGTGTTTTGTACATTTACAGGTGTTTCTCTGATCAGCACCATGTCCTAGAATAAGCTCCTGCAAGGACCAGTAGAGAGGCTCCACAGCAGCAGGAAACCTGTGCAGGGGACATGGTGTTGTTGTAAAGGAATTTGGGGAAGGAAAGTTGGGGCACCTTGTTGGAAACTACACTGAAAGAAGATCCTAATTGATAAAGAAAAGGAATGAGGACTAGGTGCCTGGATTTGGTTTTTTCATTCATGGGCACAAGGGTGACCAGGATCAAGGTTCTCCACATGCAGGTAGAGGAAGTACAACACTGACAGGTTTCCCTATGACAAAGGTTGAAGGTTTGGATACCTGAAGATTAGACTTACATTGCTCAACAACAGTGTCCTCATGGCCCCAAGACAGGATGGACAGGCTCTATCTTCTGAGCTCTTCCCGATGGTGGGCACCATGTCTCACTGACTGAGGAATAAAGGAAAAACACTGCATTTGGTTATATGAATACTGCTGATGATATTCTGAAGCAAGTGGGCAGAAATCCTTTGCCTATTAGCGACATTTATTGTCTCACAATCAAGAGTTCACCTTGAGTCTTAGATCAGAATTTGGACTAGGAGTTTTGCATAAGCAGGAATTGTTAAGATTATGGGGACTCTTGCAAGGAGAGTAAATGTATTTTTCATAGTGACATGATAATGAGTTTCAGGGGTACAGAGCAGAATGCTATTGTTTGCATATAAGGTGGCCCCAAAACTCAAGTTAATGCAGGAATTTTCAGATATGAAATGTTGAGATTATGAAAATGGTAACCTCAGCAGTAGATTAATCCATTTAGTGGTTTTATAATTGGATGGATTAACTGGATGGTGACTCTGGGCATTCTAGGCATTCTTGGAGGAAGTTAGGCCACATGTCCTTGAGAAGTCTACCTTGTCCCTGTGACTTCTTAGGAACCTTGAGATGAGCAGCTTCTCTTCTCCATGCTCGTCTGTCATGGGGCTCACTTTGGACCAGAGGAATGGAATCAAATCAGACAACCATGAATGAACCGAACATCTGAAGGTGTGAGCCCAAGCCAACATGTCCTCAAAAGAAAGAAAGAAAAGTGAAAAATGTTTAACTCTTCCATGAGTATTTTCCAGTCCAAGCCTCAACCCTCATTTAGCTAACTCATATCCTGAGCCCCCTCCTATGGCATGTTCACAAGTCCACATGCCCCACTCACCCCAGGCCAGGCCTTCTCTCTCGGGCGACCTCCAAACCCAGCTGCCCCAAGCTCAACAAGCTTCCACCCTAACAATGTTGGAAGTTGCTTTAGTCATTTTTTCCCTTCTGGGACCAGGAACCTGACAAGGACAATAACAGGACAAGTTTATTTAGGGCTCACTATTCTGAGGTCTCAGTTAATAGACAGCCAAGTGCATTGCTCTGGGCCCCAGCTGAGGCAGAACATCCTGGAAGAAAGGTGACAGGGACAAATACCACTTAGGATGAGGTACCAGGAAGCCAAGAGAGAGGCCCTGCACATAAGGGGCAAAATCTATCACTCAAAGGCATGTCCCCAATGACCAGCCTCCAGCCACACCTTGCATGCCCACAGTAACCCCCTAGTTAATCTTCAGGGGATTAATGCACTGTTTAGGGATTGGATGACAACTCATAATCTGATTATTTCATTGAACCCTTGCATTGTCTCACACATGAGCTTTTGGTGAGCATTTTATATCCACATCATAACATTGTGCCCTGACCTCACAGGTGGGCTCATGACCACCTCACAATGTGAAATACATTTAGGCCATTGAAGAAATTTGCATACTCTTAACAGTTCCTGGATTTCTCAAATCCAAGTTCAATGCAAATTCTCAGTGTGATCCCCTGTACAAATCAAAATCATGTTAAACATATCCAAATACAAAATCACCAAGTAAGCATTTCCATTCCAAAATTTAAAAAAAGAAGAAAAATTTTAAAAGGAAGAAAGTCCCAGGGCATACAAAGAAGGAATGGGACCAGTATCCAAAATCCAGCTGGGAAAATTAGTCCTTTAGCCCTACATCCAGCACCGGAGGCACACAGCGCTCTGATATTGTCTCCAAAGGGCTGTGGAGCTCCACAGATGGCTTTGTGGGTGCAACCTACATGCCTTCTCTCTGGTCTTGTTTCTGCTTGATCCTGCAGCTTTCCTCAGCAGATGTTCTGTGTTACTGGCATCTCTCAGTCTCAGGGATCTTAAATGGGTCTTCCACTCCTTTCAGTTTCCCAAACATTGCCTTCTCAGAGGCACCCCACATGGACTCTGACCTTGGAATACTTAGTTTGGCCTCCAGGATGTCCTTTGTAATCAGGTGTAAGATTCCACAAATCCCTTAGCTCATTCCTCCTTCATTCCTGTAGAACCAGCACTGTCATGTCACAGGAAAATATCTATCAAGGTAATTCTAAGTGAATTTGGGGAATAAATGAAGACATAGACACAGAAAGTAACTTTTCTTTGGTTTCAGTGACTGGTCTTCAGCAGCAGCTTTTACAAGAGGAGCATTTAATGCTAGTGAGAGAGGAGCCTGAGATATGTCTTTCTGATAGGACAAACAATAATGCCCGTGATCGTGTTTTCAACATTGAGAAAACTATCAACCAAACCAAACTATTATTGTTGCATAATGTGAGCAAAACACAGATCTTTTTGATTTTAAGCCGTTGAAATTTGGGGGTTAATAACTACCATAGCCTGCTGTAGTCTATCCTGACTGATTCAGCTGGCCTCCTATATCCATAGTTTCACCAGTTGAGGATCAAAAACTTTCTTTAAAAAAACTGCTTTGAGGGCTGGGGCTATAGCTCAGTGGCAGAGTGTTTGCCTAGTATGTATGAGGCACAGGGTTTGACCCTTACACTGCATAAAATAAACAAACAAAATAAAGGCATGCTGTTCATTGACAACTACAAAAATAATTTTAAAAAAACCTGCATTTATGGGATGTGGTGATGGCTTAGTTGTAGAGCACTTGCCTAGCATATGTGAGGAACTGGGTTTGATTCCTAGTCTCACATTTAAAAAAAATAGATAAAACCAACAAATAAAATAAAGGTATTGTGTCCATATGTAACTAAAAATACTTTAAAAACTGCATTTATACTGAACATGTATAGAAATTTCTTCTTCTCATTATTTCCTAAACAATACAGTATAACAACTATTTTCATATAATTTACATTGTACTATGTTTATAAGTAATTTAGAGGTGATTCAAAATGTACCAAAAAATATGTATAGGTTATTCAAATATCCACTTTGTATAAAGTGAAGAACATCCATGGATTTGGGAATCCAGGAGAGATCCTGAAACCAGTCCCTCAAGGATACCAAGGGACAATTGTACATACAGTGTGATTGTTTACTCATTGATTCAAACATTTTTCTGCCAAGCTGGTCAAGAGTAAAAGCTCAAGCCACATTCCTGAAGGTCCCAGTTTAATACATCTGGGATGGGGAACAGACCTGTGCACTGTCTGTTATGCCCAGCCAATTCTAATGGTCTAGCAAGGTTGAGATTCCTGCATGGCTACATCTTGTGATGGTAGATTAAAATATGGTGTCTACCCTTGAGGGATACCTAGACTGGGAGGACAAGCCCAGAGCCAGAAAAATTACACTACTAACAGGGAAAATGACCTGAAATATGCAAAAGTAAGTAAGAATATATAAGCAATTGATGAAAACTAAAGTTATACATGTAATAGAAAGTAGATATGCTTCCTGGAAAATCCATTCATCAACTCTGTGACCACAAGACCAGATACCCAAGCTGTCAGCTTAACATGGAGACTATTATCTGTCACTATGCTTTTCAGTTATGTAAAACAAAGCTTAGAAAAGCTTTAAAGATGTGGCCCAGATTCAAAATAGTTAGCACAGGGCTAAATTGGACTCCAGATCCATTCTTTTATCTATCTAGGGCCCAAGGCCTTGGCTGATTCATTTAAGGTCCCTGCTTCTCTTCCAGATTTCTTTCTTGTTTTTCCCTTTACCTTTAACCATGTATTCTGACCGCATTAAACTGCCTGTCACTGCAGGCCCATACCATTCCACTTACTGCACACTGCAGTGCTTTGGCTCCAGCTGTCCTGTCTGTCTGGCATGCCTTCCCTCAATCCTCACCACCTTGTTTCTGAACCCCAGCCAGGTTATTGAATACTTTATTGGCTGGCCCCATCCTTGGTGCTATGACTGCCCCCAACAGCAATTCCTTTACTGGCTAACTCAGCATCTCCATCATTAGGTTGCAGTTGGGTCTCAGTTTCCTTTCTCTGAGTCATGTAACTAGCATTTGGGACACTGTGCTAAAGCGCCAGCCATGACCCCATGAATGCTTAACTCAGCTAAATCACATTCCTACAACCCACAAGACAGATCCTTTCAACAAGACCACACAGTGAAATATTTATGAAATGCCTTTGTTTTCTGGTAATTTTGTGACCACTGTACAATTCTCCACCTTTGTGAATCTCAGTTGTCAGAAGTAAAGTAGACTAATGGGAGTAACTGCCTCATGGTTGTGAGAATTTATTAAGATGTAAACTTGAGTGCCTTGCCTGGTTCATAAGGGAGACATGAACTAAATCCCAACCACCTTGGTTGTTATGAGTATCTTCTTATTTCAACACTGCTATTTTCTCTACTCAGCATACTCCCATAGATGTCATCATTAATATTATCACTCATACTTCCAACCATGTCTAAGTGACTGTGCTAAACATTCCTTCCTAGAATGCATAGTATTCTCAGAATCCTCAAAATGTATTCTTCAAAGTCTTGTATTGGTTGGGTGTCCCAATCATAAATTATCTCCCTGGTACCTCCAGGAATCTGTCCACTGCATCCTTGGGAAGTCTGTGGCTGCCAGACAGTTCCATTCAGGCTTTCTGGATATGGCTAAAAAAACATAGGTTCTCTTTAGCCTCCCACTTTCACTTACATTCTTCTCACTATGGGTGTTTCCAATTCATTTATGGTCAGCCCAGGCCACTGTGGAGATGGCCCCTATGTCTCCCTATGGAAGGATCAGGATGGCAGTCAAACAGGCCTGAAATAATTGATAACTCTAAAAGGAATAATACCTGCACAAAGCTTATTTTTTTTTCTTACTAGAAGGAACTCTAATAATGGGGATTTTAGTTGGGAATAATAATGCCCTCAGAGTGATCTAATCTTGTCCCCCTTCCCTCCTCATCTTTCACATATCTGAAGCACAGTAGGCAAAATTGGGGTTTTGGTGAGCATTTCCAGTTGAGATTGCCTGTTGAATGAGTCTGGGCTATTATAAAATGACAAGAAAACAGATCCTTTCCTCACTACCCAAATGTCATCAGAACAGGAAACCTTTGAGGGAAAACAAAGCTTAAGCTACAGAATAAAGAAAAAATGGAATCTTGACTTTTCTGATTGAAAAGATTCTGAAGACCCAAGCTTTGAGTGGTGTTTGCTGAGACCCCACCCTGAGATAAACACCCAGAGGGCATGTGGAAAATAAAGGAGAGACCCATTTGTAGGAAGAAAAGAAAACAGCAGGTATGTTGGCATTGTTGGTATGAGAAGAGACCAGAAATCAATGAAGAGATAAAGAGGTGGCCCAAGAGGCAAGTTGCCTCCAGGAAGGTCAATGACCAAAGTGAGAAGGCCTCAGATTGGGAATTTTTCCCAGAGGGATGGAGTGAGAAAAAGCTTTTTTTTTGTTTTGTTTTGTTTGGTTTCAGAACCTTGTTGACACACAATGGCTTAAATAAATGTTCATTCCCATCTTATCTGACTCATTTTGCTGGAACAATGAGCTTACATTCCACAGCCTGGACTGACCCTCCTGTACCCCACTACAGATAAAGCATAAAGGGTATGATTAATGCTTTTTGCATGAAGAAGGACCATGAAATCAGCTGGCTTCTCTTTTGTGTAGCTTCTGACAGCAATATATAGCAACCAATCTTGTATTCTTGTGTCAGCCATTTCTAGGGGAAAAAAAAGTTTGGGAGGCATGATCGAGGAACATTTTTCACAATTTAGCAATATGTAAGAAACAGCCTTTCAATGTAAAAAAGAAAAGGAAGAACAAATTCCACAGTTACAAGTAAGGAAAGAGGACATTAGATGGGTGCAGTAGTGCAGGCCTGTGATTCCAACTACTCAGGAAGCTGAGGCAGCAGGATTGAAAGTTTGAGACCAATCTAAGCAATTTAGTGAGACCCTGTCCCAAAATAAAATAAAAAAGGCTAGAGAGGTAGCCCAGTGGTAGAATGTCCCCGAGTTCAATCCAAGTACAAAAAAAAAAAAAAAAAGATGGCATTAGGATGAACACTGTGGTAAAGAATTGAAATTAGTAGTATCATTATAAACTAAAGCTTTTTAATGAAAGGAAAAAGAAAACAAATAAAAAGAGATGTATGTGTATGCATGCATTTATAGACAAAACATAGTTCCAAATTCTGAACACTAAGAGGACTTAGAACTCTTGTTCCATAGAAATGAGCAGGACAGATCTCCACCCAGATCTGGATTCTAAATACTATTCTCCAATAATAGAGACTTGAAGAAATTGTTGCTCCCAGAAATGGAGCAGGAAAATAATATAAAATAATCCTGGAACACCTTGTGGTGGCAGAAAATAGAGAGATACTTAATAAGGAATAAGGGGCTTAATTTTTTTTTAAATGGTAAATTATAATTACATATATCAGGAGGATTCCTTGTAACATATATGTGATGATTGCAGCATAAATTGGTTGATTTGATAGGGACTTATTGAAAAGATACAGGAACCAATATGAAAGAGTTTCCAACAGCCAAAGTTGGAACATTTTGAGCAAATAAATATAGTATTGGACTGTAAGTCATAGAATTAAATAGATAACCATAAGTCCATATGAATAGAAAAAAATAAGAAAGAAAAGAATAGAAAAAGAGAGAGTTGTTTCCTTAAAGATAATTACAGTTTATAAATAAAGAAAAGATAAGTGAAATAAAAATAAAATAACCTTTAGGAAATCATAATAATAAGTGTTATGGGTAAGATCTATGAATGGATGCCAAAAATGTAAGTGAGCAAAAACATTTTTTTCCTCTAGTATGGGAATTTAATCTAGGGCCTCATGCATGACACACCAGTATTCTATCACTGAGCCACATCCCCTAAATAAGTAAAAATTGAGAGAGAAATAAAATATTTTCAAGGTATCTTTCCCAAGATATTTATTAATCACAAAGACAGAAATAGTAAGTTTATAATAAGAAATCCAAGAAGCATCACAAGATTGAAATTAATATCACTCCTAACCAGTCATGTTGATGTATCCCCCTTCGCACAAAATAATCCCATAAGAACCTTTCACCTCTGTGGCATCTCCAGGCCAAATCATAAGTAAACACCAAACTCAAGAGGAGAGACCTTGTGCAAAACATCTGAGCAGCATCTTTTAAAAGGATCATGGTCATAAAGACTAGAGAGACTGAGGCACTGCCATAGACTTGAAGAGACTAAAAAGTCATTATGACTAAATGCAACACAAGATCCCAGTCAGAAACAAGACCTTAAAGGAAAATTGGTGAAATTCAAATAAAGTCTATAGATTATTTGATAGTTTTATACCCAGTTTTTTGTCTTTTTTTTGATAGTTATACTATAATTATTTATTTATGTATTTGTACTGGGGATTGAAGCCAGGGGTTCATGGCCATTGAGAGAAAACCCTATCCCTTTTTATTTTATTTATTTATTTATTTGAGACAAGGTCTTGCTAAGTTGCTTAGGACCTTGCTTACTTGCTGAGGCTAGCCTCAAGCTTGATATCCACCTGCCTCACCCCCCTGAGTTTCTGGGATTACAGGAATTCACTCTTGTGCCCAGCCTAGTTAATCCTTATAAGAGTTAATATGAGTGGAAACTGGGTGAAGGGACTGCAGGAATATTCTGTGATTATGTAGAGGGCGAAAAATACTTTAAACAACACCAATACAAAACCCTTGGTTAATAATGATAGAATCAATCGAGAGGTGAGCTTCACACCAGCATTTTAGGTTAGGTGTGTGTGAGGGCATGTGACAGAGTTCACATCAGTGGGCAAGTAAATCTCTCTCCTGCTCTTTTTCCCTGGCAAAACCTGATGTGAGGGCAGGAGACCAAATCAGAGGGTGTTTCTCAGCATAGCTAGATCATCAGAAGAGAGAGGTGCAAAGAGAAGTCCAGAGCAGACTTTGAAATTAGGGAGTTTAAAAGAAACAAATTGTTCTGATAAGGGAAACAGTGGAGGAGAATATTGGGGAAGGGCAGGGAATATAAAAGTTGGAAAGGGACAGAATTTCAGGGAGCTTTGAAGGAAGATTCCTAGCATTCACAACTTATACAAGTTGTTTGCATTAAAAACTCCTTCCATATCCCCAGACCTTTGTAAAGTCTGCTGCACATACAAGCTTGGTGTCTGTGTCCATGGGTCTCTATGTCTATTAATTTGTATGTGTGTGTGTATGTCTAACTATGTCAGTGTCTATAAGTATGTTTGTCTATATTTTTATGTTTTTATTTTTTTGGTTCTGTGAGGCAGTCCATATCTGTGTGTGTACATTTGTTTGTCTTTATTTCTATGTATTTGAGTCCATCCATAAGAGTGCATCTCTGTGTGTATATTTTTGAGCCTGTATGTATTCTTTTTGTGTGTATGTGTGTTTATTGGAAATCCCAGCAAAGGACTGATTTCTTGTGACAATGGATTTACATACAAAGTCACAGGACTCAGAGGACCAACAAGACATTAGCCAAGACAAAAGGAAATTGAGCCCTAGGTATCATAAGAATGTAAGGTGTTAGGAATTCAATGACATCTTTGCAAAGGCTTTGGAATTTCCCCCAGGCACTTGGAATGCTGGTGGGGGTGGAGTTTAATGTCAGTAATAGCTAGAGACTTCAGAGGGCAGGATGACCCTACTCCAAGTCAGCTTACTCTGTATTATCTCCATTTCACAGGTGGGGAAACTGAGTCTCACAACAGCACTTTGATGAGACTGAAGAGAAACAGCCAGCTGATGAGCCAGCAGAGGCCTCTGGGTGAATTGAACACAGTGAACTGCAGTGAGGAAAATCAGCATCCTATCTATTTTCTTTCAGTCTTTCTGATAATAAAGTCTCTTTGGCATAGTCCATCTGCAACACCTCTCTCTTACTGCTAGTGTTTCTTTATTATCAGTCAACACATGCTAGGAGCATCACAATCTCAGGATACAACCAAACATATTCTTCCATGAATGTGCAAAATGACAGCTCTGCAGATATGTGATGTCACAATCATAGCACACCCTGCCCCACCCCTCCAAAAAAAGAACAAGTCTGTTTGGATTCTTAGATAACTTGGCTGTTTTATCTACATAAACTTAATGACAGGGCAGATACTATTTTTTTCCATTTAGGAGACATTTTAATTTTGATAATAATTTTGGGTATAAAACATGAATCATTAAATTCACTAAAAACCATTTAACTTCTGAAGGCCTCCTGAGCTCCTAAAAAATTTTAAAATAAATTTTATGTATTTTTTAGTTGTAGATGGACACAATACCTTGTTTTTTTTAATTTAATTTTTATGTGGTGCTTAGGATTGAACTCAGTACCTCACACATGCTCAGCAAGTGCTCTACCAGTTCTCCAAAAAATTTTTTTTTGAGATTTGTGCCATGAGAAGTAAATTCAAGAGTGTTTCTGTTTGTTTGTGTAATTTTTTATTTTAGAAATATTCAAGGCTATGAAAGAGTTACAAGAACAGCAAAATAATCTTTTATACACTAGATTTGACAGCTATTATTTCTGACCAATTTACCTTGTAAGCTCTTGTGTGTGCATGCCTCTCTTTCTGTACGTATTTATATGTGTATAGGTATATGTATATGCACATGCATATTACACACACACACTATTTTAAAGCATTGAGATTCCAATGTTAGGATCTTTAGTTCTAAATATTTCAAGTATTTCCTAAGACCAGGGACATTCCTTTGTATAACCACAATATGGTTACCAAATTCTGGAATGTAATGTGGACACCATGATATTATTCAACATATAATCTATAGTCAAATCTTCTGGTTGTCCCAATGAAGTCATTTTCAATAATTTTATTTTTTTCTGATGCACAACCAATTAGGAATCAGATTACACATATTTTTCATTTAACCTGGAATAGTTCCTCAGTCTTTCTTAATCCTTAGGACCTTGATCACAGCCTATTTTTAACAAAGAGAAAGCAAGCTTCAGGTTTGGAGTCTTGAGCTCATCACAATATCCAGCTAGAATGCCATAGATTTTAGTTTTTTGAGTATGTATCTTCCAATTGTCATCTATTTATAGAAAGTGACACGAGTTTCTACTTTTGGGGAGTAATTTATGGTGTCTTTTCAAACTCTGCTTTAAAAGTAAAATATTTAAAGGAAAATACTAGATAAATAAAAAAGCAGGCATGTAAGTCAGCCACATTTTCTCAGCCTCAGCACTATTAACACTTGAGGCCACAGAATTCTGTGTCATGGAGTGTCCTTCATATTGTAGAATATTCTTCAGTGTTGCTGGCCAATACCTACTAGAGGCCAGTAGCATTCCCCCACTCTCTCTCTAGTTATGATAGCCAAATATGCATGCAGATATTACCAAATATCGCCTTGGAGGCAAACTTACCCAGCTGAGAGCCACTGACCTAGCCAAAAGATGTGAGTGGAGGGTGAGTTGATGCAGGAGCTCACAGATCTTAGAGTAAAGTACTCGCTTCTGTCCAGTTCAGTTCAAGCCATGTTGATCAATCACTGGCCAAATGTCTTGCCCTGTGCACACCCCTGGAGAGACAGATGGGCAGGAAATAGTCCAGTTCTTCAAGAGCTTCCCTGAATTAAGCAGCAGGCAGGGGGTGTGTAAGAGAAAGAAATAATTAACCAAGAGGAAGGAGCTGTGAAAAACTATAACATAACCTGGAATTAGATCTTCTTATTAAGCCTCCTCACTCTCAAAAGAGCTCTCTTCTGCCAAAGTAATTGTTTTTAAAACATGAATCAGATCATGTCAGTCCTCTGATGAAAAGCTTTCACCTTCCCACTACACTTAGAACCAAATAACTTTCAACTCCTTGTGGAACCTGCACCATCTAGCTCCTTTCTCTCTTTTGGCCTTAATTTTGTTTGCTCTCTTTTGGTCTTGAGCTGCAACTACCCTGGGCCTCTGTCTCCTGAGATCTCCCCATGATCATTTCCAAACAAAGTTCTTTGCATTGTGATGTTCTCTATGTGGAAAAGTGTCCCAAGTATTTTCAGGGTTGGCTCCTGGTCACAGAGGTTCAAATGTCACTTTCCCTGACTACCTTTTGCACTGAATCCCTCTAACCAATTACCCCATGTAAATTTCTTCCATGGTACTTTCTGTATCAGGCACTGTTGGTAGTGGACATGACTTCCAATGTAACTGCTCTTCTTTTTTGTGGCCAGCTGGGCAGAGGTGGCCCATGAGAGATGCAGAAATCTGCTTGCCCTACCTGATATAGACACTGTCTCCACCTCTTTACCTACTGCTGAAGTACAGGAATGAGGAGAGGAGGGGAGGTCTTTGAACACTGCAGGACCCCAGGGAGAATGCAAATGTCAGAGCCACATATCCAGTACCAGCATCCTCCTATCTTCTGTTCCAGGGAGAAAATCAAAGGCCTAGGGTGTGAGCCATGATAATCAGGTTATCTTCTACTTGCCTCCAAAAGCATGCCTAACTAAAATACTATTTGAAATTACTGTGAATTTTGTTGCTTGCTTTAATATGTGTGTATGCATTTAATAAATATGTGTATATAATTTTTTTTTAAATAGAGAGTGAGAGAGAGAGGGGGACAGAGAGAGAGAATTTTAACATTTATTTATTTTTTCTTAGTTCTTGGCGGACACAACATCTTTGTTGGTATGTGGTGCTGCTGAGGATCGAACCCGGGCCGCATGCATGCTAGGTGAGCGTGCTACCGCTTGAGCCACATCCCCAGCCCCTGTATATAAATTTTAATTGGCACATAATTGTCCATGTTTATGGGGTCTAGTGTGACATTATGATACATGTATACAATGCATGGTGATCAGGTCAGGGAAATTGGCATAGCCATCACCTCAAGCATTTATTATTTCTTTCTACTGGGAGCATTACAAGACCTCTCTAGTGGCTATTTTGAAATATGCAATTGAATGTGGTCAAGCGTAGTTACCCCACCATGTCCTGAAATATTAGATGTGATTGTTGCTTTCCTGCAAGCCTGTACCCATTAACCATCCTCTCCCATTTCTTGCCCCCAGTTGTTTGGCTTTTGTGCATATTCCACCCCTAGGCAGGATGAGGAAGACCTGTCTTACTTATTCACTGCTACATCTTTGGCCCCTGGGCACAGAGTTAACTCAGGATAGAGTTCCAAAGCTACTGACCTAGATGTTCTCTAATTCATCTCATGTATAAAATAAGAATCATCACAGCACCTTGAAATATTTTGAGGACTGAATGAGCAAATCTGCATATAGCACTTAGTGCAGCACGTGGCACCCTGTCATTGCTCAAAGAATTGCTAGTATTTGTTGACTTAATGAACTAATTAATGTATGGAGAAAGGGTTCTTTCTCTGCTTGTTTTTCAGCCCCATGTCCTTTGGCTCTCTCTTTCTCTTCAAATCAAAGTTGTTTTACTTGGTGCTGACAAGTCAGGCTATTGATTAAGAAACATGACCACACAGTGAGAAGAAATTCACACCTCTTACTTTGAGCTGCTGGATCAGCACTTTCTGGAGGTTGAGAAGAGACAAGCATTGCAAATAGAAGGACAGGGTCCATAAAGCCCAGGCCAGGAAGTGCTGGAAATGAAATTTAATAAGCTGTTTTGCTTTTGCACACCATGGGATGGGTAGAACCCAGCCAATAAGTGCCTGACAAAAATCACTTGGATGTCAAGTGAAGATTATAGGGACAGAGATTCAAAAATGTAGTGGGGGAGGCTGAAACCCATCTGAACCTAAGAAATATACTTATTCATTAACTCAACAGAATATTAAGCACCTACTCTGTGTGATGTAGACAGGGATCTGGCAGAGAAACAATAAGGGGATTCCCACAGAGATTCCCATGGACTCCTCTGACTTTCTTTCATACTAGCCTTGCCACCAAGTAGACACTAATTCAAAATTTTAGATCCCATTTGGCTTAGTTCATGATAAGTATTACTGCCACTAGCTAATAGTTCCAGTACTTACTCTGTACTAGGCACTCTGCTGAGACCACTTTACCAACTGTGGTCAGGGACACTTGCTAGGAACCTAACCAGCATCTATTTCCTTCTTCCTTACTAGAACAAAAACTCACTTTTATTCAAGGTGGCACCAAATAACACAAATCCCTCCAAAAATGGCACTCAAACTTTGTCACTAGCATCCAAACACATGTGTGAGTGGGACTTAGACATGTTATTTCACCCCAGGAGTCAGTGAGGTGAGGGTTAATGTTATTCTTATTTTACAGCCAAGCATACTGAGGTTTAGAGTTTAAATGAAATGTCATATGTCATACGGCTTCCTGCTGGTGAAGGTCGGATGTGAATCCAAGCCATCTGTTCTTCTGGTCTATTCTTATTTGAACAGATAGCATATATATGCACAATGGCATTTAGTCCTCTCAAGAACATCAATGGGCAGGGTAACTGGTAAAACTTTCTGATACCTGCCACCATATGTTCTCTGATCATCTGACATCTTCCCTGGGGTCACCTCTCTGGCAGCTTCAAAGGCTAGCCCCTCTCCAGCCCAGTGGAGCCTGGAGTATGGAAGAAAAAGAAGAGACAGGTGGGGAAATGGTCAGATTTTAGATGTTCATCTAGGCAGAACTCCTAGCAGAAGATTCCAGATAGAGGGCATGGAAACGTCAGAAGCAGAGAAGATTTGGCATCATTTCCTATGTGAAATTCTGACTAGGGACAATGTCAAAATATAATCAGCATACAGTGTGATTAGGCAGAATGAGAGTTTGCAGTTTGCATCCAAAAATTTCTAGAAAGTTCCATGTGTCCTGAAGAGGGACACAGAAAGAAACTGATTGTGGTAGTGAGACTAACAGGAGTTGCTGTGGGAGGGGTGAAGTGGCTCTGAGACTGCAAGTTACAAGGTGACCAGAGATGACCAAGGGAAAATGGGTGGAGCAACAAGTTTTCTAGCAGAAAATTAGCACCAGAAAGGTAGGGCTGGTCAACTGGGAGGTGCCAGGATTGGACTGGGTGGACCATCACTGTCCAGAAGTCAAGCAGCTGTAGGACGTGCAACTGTAGCCTGCTGAACCAGTGACAGAGGGCAAGGAGGTCACTGTCCCAGAGACTGGCAAGGGCTTACAGAGCAGTAGCTTGAGGCATTGGATTCTCTTCCACAGCCCCACACCATCTTGGTGAAACTAGAAAAGAGGAAGGAATTCTGAAACAATGGAGTCTTTTTGTGAAAAGACCTCTTAAACGAAGGGAATATGAGTCACGGAGTAACCATTTTCATTAAAGTTCTAGTTTCTCTCAACAGAGGGTTTAGTCTGGGATGAATACTGGGGGAGTCACAGACCTCCAGAAGTAGCTTAGTTCCACACACTCAAGCTGTGGGGAGAGCGTGCTTATGATGGGTCCTGCCGTGGCAGATACTGCCTTCCTCCAGGTCTCCCAGACAAACAAAGTGGAAGGCACCATGGAAATACACAACTGTCTCTGGGCCTCAGTATTTTCATTTTTCCAATGGGAACCAAGGTCACCTCCCAGTGTCAACAGGACTGATGAGGGGCAGAGCCATGGAGCAGCTTGGCAAAGTCACAGGCTAGACAGTGAACCTCTATTTTCATTTTCACTTCCATCCTTTTGGCTTCCTATGGACACTGTCAAAGTTGTGCCTGGAGCCAGCTGGGACCAGGGAGGGGACTCAGTGACAAAAAGATTGACAACTTCATTTTAATGCTCAAGTTGTATCATATCACCAGGAGGTGTTCATGGATACTTAGTAAACTGATTGAATGAATGAATGAATAATTATGGGAGTCATAGACATCAATGATGTCCAGCGAGGCTCTGATGTGCTTTTGGTGGGATTGCCTAAGTAGCAAAGGCAGTCATTTTTCAGCCTCAGTTTGAATATCACCTTCTGCAAGAGGACTCCCCTGATACCCTCGTCAGGTATAAGTGCCCACTTTGCACTCTTCTCTACCCTTCCCCCATATACTAGATGGTTCATTGTGGTTTTCACTTGACCGTGAGTTCTTAGAGACAAGGTTACATCTCATTTAATTTTCCTGCATCCCTAGCACAGGGTCTAGACCAACGAAATAACAAGAACATTTTATTAAGTGTTTTCCAGGTACCAGGCATTGTTCTAAGTGCTTTAGCTATCAATATGCTTGACTACCTGAATATCAGGTTTCAGGGTGACATTCTCATGCCATTGTGCAGGTAAGAACACTGAGGCTCAGAGGAGGTAAGAAGCCTGATATTTCTTCCGGCTTTCTGCATCCTTCTCTATCAGACAGCCTAATTTTTGAGGTTTGAGAACAGTATGAAAATCTCAGTGATGGGACAGTCTGTCTATCTGACTGGGTAGGTGTATAGAAAGAGAGAACAATGAAGAGACAGCACATGTTAGCAGCTGACAACCCTGCCACATGCCAGACACAATGCATTCTTTGTCACAGAACTACAACACTGATAGCACACCAGGAGCAGTGCCTCTGAATGGGGATTGTTTTCTTTGGGCACTACAGGAACCATCTGCTAGTAGATTCAGAACAAATGGGTACACGTATATGCTGTTAGGGGTATGATATTTCTGGCAGGAATACCAGGGAAAACAAAACCAAGGTAATGTCTCAAAACCTCAGCAACACACATGGAAATGTGCAGAAGTGAGCTCATGTGGAATAGAGACAGTAACACAACAATATCGACACCCACAACCAAGAGTAAAGAAAAGTTCAACACCCTGTTGGCACATTCAGTTTCAAAAATAGAACAAAATAGGGCCACAATCTTGCTTTTTGAGGGAACTCCTGAAATCTCCCAGAGGATCTGTTCTTTCATAAACCTTTCCTGCCCACACTTCTTGTTACCCATAAATCTTACCCTCTACATGGCAAGGGGGCCTGAAGAGCTTGGAGATTTACTGGAGCAAATAACTTTGCAAAAATAATGTATCCCATAAACAATTTGGTGGAAAGCATCCAGCCCCATACAATGGAGCTAATCTTCTGGTCACACATTTCCCATCTGGGGTATTAGCATGGACGCCACTTTCTTCCAGGTGGAGGCAATAGCCACTTAGCCCGCATGTCCAAAAACAACAATGCTTGGCAGATTCTCTACTCATGTGGAGTTCAAAAGGCAGCAATTCAGAAGCATGGAGCAGCTCTTTCTCCCCTACTTTCTTTTCTTAAAGAATCACTGCAAATTTGAGGACAGGGTGACATATTGATGCATATAGCTTTGTGGGCCATGATCCTGACTTCTACTTTAGCTCTATCACTGATGAGCCCTGTACTCTGAGGCAAGGGATTTAACTTCCCAGAAGTATAATTTCCCATTGTTCAAGAGGGATTGTGTATAGATGCCTAAACCCACTGGTTCTTGGTAAGGTATAAAATCAAACTGTTGAGTGGTACTTTTAGCACAACAATGACAAGTGTTGTTGAGAATGTGGAGAAATTAGAAAATTTGTTCCCTGGGTAGTAATGTAGAAAGGTGAGTGCACTTGAAAACAGCATAAAGGTTCATCAAGGAATTAATAACAGAACTGCCATGTTGCCCATCCATGCTATTTCTGGAATATATGTTTGGAAAAACTGAAAAAAAAAATTATACACCTGTGTATATAGCAACATTTTCCAAAATAGCTGAGGTATGGAAACAACATAAAATTCCATCTATAGACAAATAAGGAAAAAAATATGGCATATGCATACAATGAAATATTATGCAAACTTGGAAAGAAGGAAATCCTGTCACATACCACAATTTAGATGTACATAGAGTTCACTATGCTGAGATAAAGCCAGATGCAAAAAATACAAATATGTACTATGTACACATCTTTATGTATCTTAAGTAGTCAAATTTCTACAACAAAAAGAATTGTAGCACCCAGGGGCTGAAGAAGGCAAATGGAGAGCTATTGAATGAATGTGGGTTTCAGTTTTGCAAGAGAAAGAAGTTCTAGAGATCTGTTCCACTACAATGTGAATATAGTTAACACTACTTAACTGGTCACTTTAAAAATGGCTACATTGGGAAATTTGATGTGTTTTTTAACCAAAAATAAAAAAAAAATATATATATTTTTTATGTTTCAGATTGGCAAAATTTAAAATGCCCGGCTGCAGGGAGAGTTGGTTATATCAAAGAGAAATGGAAACATTCCTACTCTGTGAACAGCTGTGAAATTCATGTGACTATTCTAAGGGGCAATTCATAATTAGATACACACATTCTACAACCCAGCAATTTCTTTTCTCATTATTTATCGTAGGGCAGGTACAAAGATTTTCACTGTTATAAGAACAAAAGTTGGAGACGATCTAAATGACCATTAATAGGGCAAAGGATAAAGAAAAATGGCAAATACTCACAAAATTAATAAAGGAATCAGATCTATACCAATGTATATCTCAAAAACATATTATTGAGTAAAGAAAACAGGTTATACAATAACACAGACAGCATGCCACTCAAAATAATGCAGAAGATTAAACGTATAAACTTCTAGTGTACCAGTCTTGAGATGCTCCCAGTGATCCCTGATAATTATGCCTTTGTGGAGCTCTTTCTACAGTGAATAAAGCTCAGCTGTATCTTACTCATTCCACAGAGACCTAATAGGGTTCTATGAATGTGGCTTCCAAGGCTAAATATAAGATATGCTGCTACCATGTTGCTCTCTGGTTTTTCCTATTGCTCATTCTGAAGGAAGTCAGCCACCACACTGTGAAGATGCTCAGGCAGGCTGGGCAGAGGCCTGGAAGATAAAGAACTGAGGGCTCCTGCCAACTGCCAGCACAACTGGGAGCCACCTTAGAGGTGAATGCACAAGTACAAGTGAAGCCTTCAGATGACAGCAACCTTAGGAGAGAGCATGAATCAGAAACACCCACCTAAGTCATTATTGAGTTCCTGAACCTACAAACTTTGGTATATCAAAGGTGCATTTTTTTTATGATTTTATTTTTTATTTTTTTATTTTTTTTATAACTGAAAACATTTTATGGATCGATTTATATTGCTCTGTTACAAATATATTTTGAAACTGTAAATTTTTAGGCCAAAAATTATTTTTTTTAAGTATAAAACTTTGAATGTTAAATTATTTTTCTGTATTGTGTATTCTTTTTTTTTTCTCTTTTTATTTTTTTTATTGGTTGTTCAAAACATTACAAAGCTATTGACATATCATGTTTCATACATTAGATTCAAGTTGGTTATGAACTCCCATTTTTACCCCAAATACAGATTGCAGAATCACATCTGTTACATATCCAAATTTTTACATAATGCCCTATTAGTAACTGTTGTATTCTGCTCCCTTTCCTATCCTCTACTATCCCCCCTCCCCTCCCCTCCCATCTTGTCTCTCTACCCCATCTACTGTATTTCACTTCTCTCCTTGTTTATTTACCCATTCCCCTCGCAACCTCTTATGAGTGCTTTAGTATAACAATGAGCGTCTCCCTCCATTACCATGCAATTTCTCTTTTCTATCCCTTTCCCTCCCACCTATTGTATCTGTTTAATGTTGATCTTTCCTTCCTGCTCTTCCTCCCTGCTCTGATCCTGGTTATTCTCATTATATCAAAGAAGACATTTGGTATTTGTTTTTTAGGGATTGGCTAGCTTCACTAAGCATAATCTGCTCTAGTGCCATCCATTTCCCTGCAAAATCCATGATTTTGTCATTTTTTAGTGCTGCGTAATATTCCATGGTGTATAAATGCCACATTTTTTTTTATCCATTCATCTATTGAAGGGCATCTGGGTTGGTTCCACAGTCTAGCAATTGTGAATTGTGCCGCTATGAACATCGATGTGGCAGTATCCCTGTAATAAGCTCTTTTAAGGTCTTCAGGGAATAGTCCGAGAAGGGCAATAGCTGGGTCAAATGGTGGTTCCATTCCCAGCTTTCCCAGGAATCTCCATACTGCTTTTCCAAATTGGCTGCACTAGTTTGCAGTCCCACCAGCAATGTACAAGAGTACCCTTTTCCCGACATCCTCGCCAGCACTTGTTGTTGTTTGAGTTCATAATGGCTGCCAATCTTACTGGAGTGAGATGATATCTTAGGGTGGTTTTGATTTGCATTTTTCTGACTGCTAGAGAAGGTGAGCATTTTTTCATATATTTGTTGATTGATTGTATGTCCTCCTCTGAGAAGTGTCTGTTTAGGTCTTTGGCCCAATTGTTGATTGGGTTATTTGTTTTCTTATTGTTTAATTTTTTGAGTTCTTTGTATACTTTGGATATTAGGGCTCTATCTGAAGTGTGAGGAGTAAAAATTTGTTCCCATGATGTAGGCTCCCTATTTACCTCTCTTATTGTTTCTCTTGCTGAGAAAAAACTTTTCAGTTTAAGTAAGTCCCATTTATTGATTCTTGTTATTAACTCTTGTGCTATAGGTGTCCTGTTAAGGAATTTGGAACCCGACCCCACAATATGTAGATCGGAGCCAACTTTTTCCTCTATCAGGCGCAGAGTCTCTGTTTTGATATCTAGCTCCTTGATCCACTTTGAGTTAACTTTTGTGCATGGCGAGAGGAGGGGATTCAGATTCATTTTGTTGCAAATGGATTTCCAGTTTTCCCAGCACCATTTGTTGAAGATGCTATCCTTCCTCCATTGCATGCTTTTAGCTCCTTTATCAAATATAAGATAGTTGTAGCTTTGTGGATTAGTCTCTGTGTCCTCTATTCTGTACCATTGGTCCACCCGCCTGTTTTGGTACCAGTACCATGCTGTCTTTGTTACTATTGCTCTGTAATATAGTTTGAAATCTGGTATCGCTATACCGCCTGATTCACGCTTCCTGCTTAGAATTGCTTTTGCTATTCTGGGCCTTTTATTTTTCCATATGAATTTCATGGTTGCTTTATCTATTTCTACAAGAAATGCCGTTGGGATTTTGATTGGGATTGCATTAAACCTATAGAGAACTTTTGGTAATATCGCCATTTTGATGATGTTAGTTCTGCCTATCCATGAACAGGGTATATTTTTCCATCTTCTAAGATCTTCTTCTACTTCTCTCTTTAGGGTTTTGTAGTTTTCATTGTATAGATCTTTCACCTCTTTTGTTAGGTTGATTCCCAAGTATTTTATTTTCTTTGAGGATATTGTGAATGGAGTGTTTTTCCTCATTTCCATTTCAGAAATTTTGTCGCTGATATACAGAAATGCCTTTGATTTATGCGTGTTAATTTTATATCCTGCTACTTTGCTGAATTCAATTATTAGTTCTAGTAGTTTTTTTGTGGACCCTTTTGGTTCTTCTAGGTATAGAATCATGTCGTCCACAAAAAGTGATAATTTAAGTTCTTCTTTTCCTGTTTTTATGCCTTTAATTTCTTTCGTCTGTCTAATTGCTCTGGCCAGTGTTTCGAGAACTATATTGAATAGAAGTGGTGATAGAGGGCATCCCTGTCTTGTTCCAGATTTTAGGGGGAATGCCTCTAATTTTTCTCCATTCAGAATGATGCTAGCCTGGGGCTTGGCATAAATAGCTTTTACAATGTTGAGGTAAGATCCTGTTATCCCTAGTTTTTCTAGTGTTTTGAACATAAAGGGATGCTGTACTTTGTCGAAAGCTTTTTCTGCGTCTAATGAGATGATCATATGGTTCTTATCTTTAAGTCGATTGATGTGGTGAATAACATTTATTGATTTCCATATATTGAACCATCCTTGCATCCCTGGGATGAATCCTACTTGATCATGGTGTACAATTTTTTTGATGTGCCTTTGTATCCGATTCGCCAGAATTTTATTGAGCATTTTTGCATCTAGGTTCATCAGAGATATTGGTCTGTAGTTTTCTTTCTTTGAGGTGTCTTTGTCTGGTTTCGGAATCAGGGTGATGTTGGCCTCATAGAATGAATTTGGCAGGGCTCCCTCTTTTTCTATTTCCTGAAATAACTTGAAAAGTATTGGTATTAATTCTTCTTTAAAGGTTTTGTAAAACTCCGCTGTATACCCATCCGGTCCTGGGCTTTTCTTGGTTGGAAGTCTTTTGATTGCTTCTTCTATTTCATCTATTGATATTGGTCTGTTTAAGTTGTGGGTATCCTCCTGACTCAGTCTGGGCAAATCATATGACTTAAGGAATTTATCGATGTCTTCACTATCCTCTATTTTATTGGAATATAGGTTTTCAAAATAATTTCTAATTGTCTTCTGTATTTCTGTTGTGTCTGTTGTAATATTGCCTTTTTCATCCCGTATGTTAGTAATTTGAGTTCTCTCTCTTCTTCTCTTCGTTAGCATGGCTAGGGGTCTGTCAATCTTATTTATTTTTTCAAAGAACCAACTTTTAGTTTTGTTAATTTTTTCAATAGTTTCTTTTGTTTCAATTTCGTTGATTTCCGCTCTGATTTTAATTATTTCTTGCCTTCTGCTACATTTGCTGTTGTTTTGCTCTTCCTTTTCTAGGGCTTTGAGATGGAGTGTGAGCTCATTTATTTGTTGGTTTTTCCTTTTTTTGAGGTATGACCTCCAGGAGATGAATTTCCCTCTTAAAACTGCTTTCATTGTGTCCCATAGATTCCGATATGTTGTGTCTGTGTTTTCATTTATCTCTAAGAATTTTTTGATTTCCTTCTTTATGTCTTTTGTAACCCATTGTTCATTCAGTAACATATTGTTCATTTTCCATGTGATGTAGGATTTTTCCTTCCTTCTTTTATCATTGATTTCCATTTTCATTGCATTATGATCAGATAAAATGCATGGTATTATCTCCACCCCTGTATATTTACTGAGGGATGCCCTATGACATAATATATGGTCTATTTTTGAGAAGGATCCATGTGCTGTTGAAAAAAAGTATAGCCACTTGATGTTGGATGATATATTCTATATATGTCAGTTAAGTCTAGGTTGTTGATTGTGATATTGAGTTCTATAGTTTCTTTATTCAACTTTTGTTTGGAAGATCTGTCCAATGGTGAGAGAGGTGTGTTGAAGTCACCCATAATTATTGTATTGTGGTCTATTTGATTCTTGAACTTGATGAGAATTTCTTTCATGAACGTCACAGCCCCATTATTTGGTGCATAAATATTGATGATTGTTATGTCTTGTTGGTGAATGGTTCCTTTTAACAGTATATATAGATCTTCCTTATCCCTTTTGATTAATTTAGTCTTGAAGTCGATTTTATTTGATATGAGGATGGCCACACCTGCCTGCTTGCGAGGTCCGTGTGCGTGGTATATTTTTTCCCAACCTTTCACCTTCAGCCTGTGTATGTCTTTTCCAATCAGATGCGTATCCTCGAGGCAGCATATTGTTGGGTTTGTTTTTTTAATCCATGTTACCAGCCTATGTCGCTTTATTGGAGAGTTTAAGCCATTAACGTTTAGAGTTACTATTGATGTATGGTTTGTACTTCCAGCCATGTTTGATTATTTATCTTCTTTTGGTTTGTTTCTCCTAGCTTAGCTTTTCCCCCGCCCTCTGGCTTTATAGAGGCACTTCCCACTGATGGTTTTGGTTATTGTTTTTCATTTCTTCCTCATGTAATGTTTTGCTCAAGACGCTTTGCAATGCTGGTTTTCTGGCTACGAATTCTTTTAGTTTTTGTTTATCCTGAAAGATTTTTATTTCGTTGTCATACCTGAAGCTTAATTTTGCTGGATACAAAATTCTTGGTTGGCAACCATTGTCTTTCAGTGTTTGAAATACGTTGTTCCAGGATCTTCTCGCTTTTAGCGTCTGTGATGAAAAATCCGTTGTTAACCTTATTGGTTTACCCCTAAATGTAATCTGCCTCTTTTCTCTTGTAACTTTTAATATTTTCTCTTTGTTCTGTATGTTGGATATCTTCATAACAATGTGTCTTGGCGTTGGTCTACTGTGATTTTGTGTGCTAGGTGTCCTGTATGCATCTACAATTTGTATATCTGTTTCCTTTTTTATTTCTGGAAAGTTTTCTGTAATTATTTCATTCAGCAGGTTACTCATTCCCTTGGTATTAATCTCTGTGCCTTCTTCTATCCCGATGACTCGTAAATTTGGTTTTTTTATATTATCCCAAATCTCTTGGATGTTTTTCTTGTGATTTTTTACCAGCCTATCTGAGTTGGCTAGACTCCTTTCAAGATGAAATATTTTGTCTTCATTATCTGACGTTCTGGCTTCTACTTGTTCCACTCTGTTGGTGATACTCTCAATTGAGTTTTTAATTTGGTTTATCGTTTCCTTCATTTCCAGAATTACATTTTGATTTTTTTAATAATCTCTATTTCCTGATAAAGATGCTTAACTTCTTCTTTTATCTGTTTCTGTAATTCACTTTCAATGTGATCTTTAAGATTCTTTTCCATCTGTCTAAGGTGTTCCTTGAGTTCTTTATATGGCCATTTTTCTGATGACTCTAAGTCCTCCTGAATATTTAAGCTGTCCTTCATTGTTTGTACTCCTTTTCTTCCTTGCTTTTTTATGCTCATGTTACTTCTTGTTCTGTTTGACTGCTGAGTTACTGTTTACTCTTATAAATTTATTTGATGCTTGGGAGGAGAGATAATAGAAGGCAAGGGAAGAAGTCAAATCCGCTGATGATTACGTAATCAGCTTCTCTGCCAGTAGCGAAGTGAAAGAGGCAGCAGATGGGCGCAGAGCACCCGCGGCTCTGAGCAGAAAAGCGTCTCTCTTTCAATCTCTTTGTTTTTTCTGCTGCTTGGCAAGGTGGTCCACTACAGATTAATGGTGAAAGGAGCTCTAACACGCTGCTTAAAATCTCGATTAAAGTCGCTGCTCAGAGCCCCATGCTCAGCACTTCAGCAACCCCTGTACGCAGCGGCCATCTTCAAAGGTGCATTTTTTAGTACTTAGAGTTTGAGGGTGATTTGTTACACAGCAATAGGTAACCCATATATTTATGGTTACCACCTAAGGGTCTGTGCCTGCGGCCTGCTTTCCATTTGTACCACTAAGTGTCAAAAAGATGTTAAAGACACATTACTATCAAGCTGAACACTTCCTTCTTCAAGTACTCAGAAAAATGGATAGTTCTCTAAGTTTGATTTCTCTTTTGACATGAAGTCATCTTCACCAGTAGCAGCAGCCCATGGTTTGGACAATGCTGATCTGGTCTGTTATTGACTGAATTCCATGCCTTTAACATTCAGATGTTGAAGTCATGACCCAAATATCTCATGATTTGGAGACAGGGTCTTTAAAGAGATAATTTATTTAAAATTAGGTCATCAGGATTTGCCCAATACAAGTTATCAGTATAAGAAATTATTAGGGGGCTGGTGTTATGGCTCAGTGGTAGAGCACTTGTCTCACACGTGCAAGACCCTGGGTTCAATCCTCAGCAACACATAAATAAATAAATAAATAGTAAATGAATAAATAAAAAAATAAAGTTTAAACAGAAAACAAAAGATTAGTACATAGGTGCACTGCAAGGGAAAACTATGTGAACACAGGGAAGATGCTTAGAGTACCTATAAGAAGGGTGAGAGGCCTCAGGAGAAACCAACACTTCTGACCCATAGGTCTTGGACTTCTGGCTTCCAGAACAGTGAGAAAATAAATTTTCTTTGTGTAAGCCACCCAGTTTGTAGTCCTTTGTTTATGACAGCCCAGACAATGAATGCACAATCCAACACCCTTGCTTCATACCTGATGACCTTAGGTCCAGAGGTAGAAGTGACTTAGCTAAAGAAACAGGGAAAACAGAAAGCAGAAGCACAGAGAGCCCATGTTTTCTTATCTCAAGTGTGGTTTCTCCATTAGGTTAGCCCAAGGCCCCAAATGTGGAAAAGATATCTCAGGATACACTGTCAGCACCAATTTAGCTCCTCGTTCATTCCTATTCTTGATGGCAAAAATTGTTCCAAATGTCATGGAAGAAGCAGGTAAGAAAAAACTTTTTTTCTTCCTTGCTGTCATGAATTATAGCAGCAGAAATGAGAGAAATAAGGAGAGAGAGTGGACAAACTTCCAGTTGTATAGGTAAGTCTCCACAGGTTCTGAGATTTTCTGAACATAGCAAAACACTCGTGTGCAGAGTCCTGTGACAAATTCTGATTATATTTTGTGATTCTTGCAGCTTCCCTTCAGGTCTTCAGGTACAAAACTTCTTGCAGAAATAGCACTGTGTTTGCCCATTTGTCCAGTTGGAGGAGCCAACCTCCACCTCCTCACTTTTTGGGAGAATGGCAATGCTGAAAGATGTCAAAAATATCTCACCACCTTTTTTTCTGGCCTGGAAAGTGCAACTCCTGGTCTGGTCTGCATGGAATACTAAGTAAATAATAATTGTGGACAACAGCCACTCTGAGCAAATAAAAAGTTGTATTTGGAGACTGGGGTGAGCAAGTACACACCTGGATTGTTTGATAAAGGCCATTTGTAGCTCCCAGGAGGCTGAATAGTAAGTTTGAAATGAGCAAATGCTCTTCAGTAAAAACCCATGGATTTATGGGAGGTTCCCATAAATCCATGAAAGCAGACTGCATAGCTGGCAGCCTTTTCTGCTTATGCCTGAGGTCAGTCTTGGACATAATAAGCACCAGGATTATCTAGCATGAAGGCAAATCCCAGGACACCCTTTCTGTTGGTTGGTTTTTCTATTTAAGCATTTTTTCCCCCTTTTTCAAGGAAGACGCTTGGGTTATAACATATTAGGTGGTTCAAATACACGAACTCCAGGGGAAAAGGCCTCTCCAGCCAGCCTTCAACAAACAGAACAGTTGGTCTCCTTGCTTCTTGACTCAGCTTCCCTTTTCTTTTTTTCCCCTTGGAGAGGCTGATAGAGCTTGTTCATACACGCTTAAGTAAGTCTGTCCAGGCAAAGCTTTGCACAGAAAGGAAAGGGAAAGGAGGACAAAGCGATGGAAAGCCCACAGAAAAAGTTTGTGAGGAAGATTTAATGATTTCCACCCTAAGGGAATTATTTGTTTTCTTTTAAAACTTTAATTCTGTTTCCCATGTATGCCTAGCAGTATCACTCCATTTAAAACTGCTTATGTCATTCCATGTTGGATAGCATCCAAATCAATAAAATATTTAGAGATAAGTTCAACAAAAGAAATGTAAGACTTTTAAGTTAAAAACCACAAAACATGGCGGAAAGAAGTTCCATCAGTGAAAGACATCCCATGTTTTATGGATTAGAAGACAATGCCATGAAGACGGCAATACTATCCAAAGTGATCTACAACTTCAGTGTAATTTCTGAAAAAATACCAGCTGCTTTTTTACTTTTATTTTATTTTTAACAAAAATTGGTAAGACAATCTTGGGTTCCTATGGAAATGCAAGAAACTCACGGGTAGCAAAAAATAATAATAATAATTTGAAGGAACAAAGTTGGAGGACTCATATCCTGATTTCAAATCTTACTTCAAAGAGCTACAGCGGTGCTCAGCTTTCCATTACTATGACAAAATACATGAGATGAACAATTTTAGAGGCAGGAAGGCTTATTTTGACTCCCTGTTTCATAGGTTTCAGTCCCTGGTTATTTGACTCCATTGTTTCTGGGCCTTAGTGAGTCAGAATCTTCTGGAGTGGAACACGTGGTGGAGCAAAGCTTCTCTCCTCATGGTGGCTGGGAAGAAGAAAAAGCAAGAGAGAAAGGAAGGTGCCCCTACAAAATATAGGCCCTAAAGGCATGCTGCCAGGGACCACTCCCTCCAACCAGGCCAACCTCCTAAATTTCCCCTACCTCCCAATAGTCCACTAAATTGTGGCTCCATCAATGGGTTAATCCACTGATTAAGTTTGAACCTCAGGATCCAATCACTTCCCTAAGGCCCACCTCTGAACATGCTGCATTGGGGACCAAGCCATTGACATGTGAGCTTTGGGAGGCAATTCAGATCCAAATGACCACATTTGTGCTGTACTGGCACAGAGTAGACACATAGACCAACAGAACAGAATTAGAGCCCAGAAGCAAGCTCTTATGCTCAATTGATTTTAACAAGCATGCCAACACAAATTAACTGGGAAAATGATAGTCTTCTCAACAACTGGATCTGGGGTAATTGGATATATACATGCAAATTAGTGAAGTCCGATCCCTACCTCACATCACATACAAAGGTTAACTGAAAATGGACACAAGATATAAATGTAAGGTTTAAAACGATTAACTCTTTGAAGTGCAGATAGGTGTTTATCTTCATGATCTTATGTTAGGCAATTGTTTCTTATATATGAGCTCAAAAGTACAAGCTATGAAAACAAAAATAGCTAAACTGACCAAAAAAATCAAGACAATTGTGCTTTCAAAGCACAGCATCAAGAAAGTGAAAAATTCATTGAAGTTTAAAAAAAAGAGAGACAAAGAAAAGACAACTCACAGTGGGAGACAATTTATATATACCATACATCTAACAAGGAACTTGTTATGAACAGTGTTGCAATCTGGATGTTTGTCCCCTCCCAAACTCATTTTGGAAACTTGACCCTCAAATTCATGTGTTAATGATTTGAAGGTGGGACCTCTGGGAGATCCAAGATTAGATGGGGTCATGGCACTGATGCTTATGGCAGTAGTGGCTATTATGAAAGAAGAAAAACACAAACTAGTACTGTGCTCTCTCTCACCAAGGGATATCCTCTGTCATGTTACAAAAAGGTTTCAGAGGCTAAGCAGATGCCAGCACCGTCCCAGCCTCTAGAACCATGATCCAATATCATAGTCTTTATTTTATTATAGCAACAGAAAACACCCCATTCAGACAGAATTGTGCTCCCCTCAAATTCATAAGTCAAAACCTTAACCCTCAATGGAACAATAATTGGAGATGAGGTTTAGCGTGAAGGAAAGGTCAAGTAAGGAGACAGCAAGAAGGTACCATCTGCAAGCCAAGGAAATGCCCTCACCAGACACTAACCTGCCAGTACCTTGACCTTGTACTTCCAGCCTCCAGAACTGTGAGAAAACAAAATTCTGTTATTTCAGCTACCCACATTGTGTTATTTTGTTATGGAAGCCTGAGTAGACTAATTCATACTTGTATCTAGAGTACATTAAAAAAACTATTAAAACACAGCAATAAAAAGACAACCCAATTTAAAAAATAAAAAATGATATGAATAGTGTTTCAAAGATATATGAATGGCTAATAAACACTTGAATCATGCTCAACATCATTGGCTATTAGGAAGATGTAAATCAAAATCATAATGACATGCCACTTCATATCAACACTGATGGCTGTATTCAAGAAGACAAAAACAAGTGCTAGTAAGATTGTGGAGAAATTGAACCCTCATACACTGCTGGTGGAGATGTAAATAATTCAACCACTGTGGAAAACAGTATGACAGTTCTTCATAAAGTTAAACATAGATTTTTTTTTGTTTGCTCCAACAGTTCCTTTCCTATGTATGTATAGTCAAGAGAAATGAAAACAGTTGTCCGTGCAAAATCTAGTGTATGAATGTTGATAAAAGCATTATGCATTACAGCAAAAACAGAAACTAAATCCAAAAGCCTTTGAACTGATGCAAAGACAAAAAAAATGTTATCTCCATATTATGGAATGTTATTTGGCCATAAAAAGGAACAGAATACTACATGCTACAACACTAAAGCACCTTGAAAATATTGTGCTAACTAAAAGCCAAATACAAAAGGTAATTTATTCTATGACTCCACTTATAGGAAACATCCAGAGTACGAAAATCTATAGAAAGCTGAAAGGTGGTCTCCAGAGTCTGGGGGTGGGGATGGAAAATGTGAGTAACTGTTAAGGGTACAGAATTTCTCTTAAAATATTCCATGAAAATGTTCTGGAATTATCAATGGTGTTGACTGTACGACTGTGTGTACAGACTAAAAATCTATTGGATTATATAGTTTAGAAGAGTGAATATGAAGATGTATTAGTAAAACTGTCATTACTTTTAAAGAAAAAGGAAGCTAATACAGACATACAAGTTAAGATTATCTTTAAAATTAAACACAGTAGCCAGATATTGTTTTGTCCCTTAGGTTAAAGTACTTTGGGAAATCACCAGGCCACTTACTGTATGGATTTTCTTCCCTGGTTTTCCCCCTTCCCTGTAGGGTGGGTTCTGTATGATGATGTTCCATCTAGTCACCCAGCCTGCCTGGAGCTGCAGCCAGAAGATAGCTGTCAGCAAACAGCAGCCCTCCCTTCACCCCTCTCCTGCTCTGAGGAGGACACAGGTCACAGGAGTGTTGGCCTGTGAATTTTGCTCCTCGATTTCCACCGCAGGCCTGAGTGAGGCCGACACTCCTTTCTGTAAAGATTGTACCCTGTGATCTCAACCTCGAAAGAACTCCCAGTCAGAGTCGTGTAAGATGGGCAAGATTATATGCATTTGAAGGGGGAAGACTAGGGGAAGTATTTTCCAATATGCCATTGGCTATGTTTTGAATTTTTACCACACTTTATGGACAGAACTGTGTCACATTAAAATTCATATATACAAGTCCCAATCCTCAGCACACCTTGGAATGTGACTGTCTTGGGAGATGGGCCTTTAAACAGGTAATGATGGTTGAATGGGGTCCTTATGGGTGGACCTTAATCCAAGAGGACTGATGTCCTTGAAAGGGGAGAGGCTGAGAGAGTTGCCAGGAAGGAGAGCACAGAGGAAATGTGGGAGGACAGTGAGAAGGCAGAAGCTAAGGACAGGACAGGGCCTCACAGAAACCAACCTGTTAGCACCTTGATCTCACACGTCCATCCTCCTGCACTGTGAGGAAATGCATGGCTGCTGTTTAAGCTACTTAGTCTCTGATGATTTATTATAGGACCCAAGCAGACTAACACACCGTTGGAATGTGATTTGGGGGTTTGGGTTTTTTTATTTACCTCCTGTAAGAATAATTATGGTAGACAGTTGTGGTAATGCACACCTGTACTCCCAGCTACTTAGGAGGCTGCAGCAGAAAGGATGGCAAATTCAAGGCCAGCATGGGCAGCTTAGTGAGACCTGTCTCAAAATAGAATTTAACAAGGGCTGGGGATGTAGCTCAGTGGTAGGTAGACTGAGTGTTCAGCTTGTATAAAGGTTGGAAACTCGGCACTGCAAAGCAAAACAAAACACACACAAAAATAATGCAGGGAGGAAATGAGGTAGCATTCTGTCAACTTTCAAATTCATGGGATGAAGAGGGTTCCTTTTTCATTTTGTTGGGGAACTGGGGTAATATAGTGAAAATTTTCAGAGTCATGGGATGAAGAAGATGAAGGATTTTTTTCTCTCTTTTGTGATAGGAGTGTTCTGCTATTCTCTCTCTCTCTCTCTCTCTCTCTCTCTCTCTCTCTATATATATATATATATATATATATATATACATATATATATATATATATGTATATATATATATATATATTTTTTTTTTAATTTAGAGACTGGGTCTTAGTTGCTAAGTTTCTCAAGTTGGCCTTGAATTTGCCATCCTCCTGTCTCAGCTTCCCAAGTACCTGGGCTCCCAGACGTGCCCACCATGCCCAGCTGGGAGAGAGTCTTTTTATTCCTGCTCTCAAGTGCTCCTTCCTCACAGGTCTCCTGCAGCCAGGTCTCTGTGCTCATTCTCTGTATCCTCTATTTTTGTTCCATCTCTGAGGCTCCAACTCCAGTTGGCCTCTCCTTAGGGAGGATGTTTTCCACCATTTTTTTCTAATTTAAAATGACATTCCAATCTGGAGTGCCATCTCATTTACACCTACTCTGTAAAATTCTTTCAAACACTTTAAATGTAACAAAGTAGTACATAATTTTATAATATATGTTGTTCTTCAAACTTAAAATGAAAAACAACCCCTGATCCATCCTGTCCCCCAACCTCATGCCTGTCCTACAGTCTCTAATTCTTTTTGCACTTTCTTGTGCTATGTATCTTCCTGTTTTTAAACAATATGCTTCTGTTACTGATGCTTAATTTTCAGTGATCCAATATAAGATTAACTTTTCATTATAAAGTGTGAGGATTTATTTATTTATTTTAAAAATTTTAACTGTATTGGAGACTAAACCTAGGACTTCCCTCTTACTAAGCACAAACTCTTAACTTGGAGCTACGCCCCCAGCCAGAGAATTTGGTTTAGTTTTCCAACTCTTATCCTTCCCTCAAACCATAGGATAACCCCCACCCCCGATTCTTCCACTGTAGCAATATAAGAACATTTAGTTAAAACCAACATTCAGTGATTTGGTTTTTTTGCTTAAATTAATACTGTTCACAGATAGGCTGGATCTGTATATAGGACGGCATATTTCTCTCCTTGTAAAGCTTAGCTCTCCTTGGTGTTGAGCATTCCTCATTTAAAGTTTTGTTTAATTATCTCACCATTCAGCCCTAGTTCTTTCTCTAACTTTGTCAGAGCTGTCAAGTTCCTCTCAAGGCTATTTCTCTCAATCAGATAAAGTCTCAAGCTGCTGGTTCCCCTGGTGCCTCAGACTTCCTGTCTCACACTAGATCTGGAGCTTTCTGGACCCTTTGCATGGCCTGGATCCTTGCTGGGGGAGTTCCCTTTGAGTCATGTTCTTTAGTATTTTCTGAGAAAGTATATTTGGAAAGTTTTTGAAACATCAGAAAACATCTTCATGCTACTCTCATTCTTGATTAATAGTTTGGGTCTAAAATTGTTTAAAATATTCTCCCTCATGCTTTTAAAGGTTTCGTTCTACTGCCTTCTAGCTTCAGTGTTTTCTTGACAAGTTGAACATTGATCTGGTTTCTAATCTTTTGTTTGTGATGTTTCCCTTTTTCTCTCAGGAAGGGCTTAGGATCTGCTTTCTGGATGCTCTAAAATAGCATGAGCATCCGCCTCAGCATAGGCCTCTTTTTGTTCATCCTCTTCAAATTGAGACCTTAAAGTTCATTTTTCATTGAAAGTGGGCCCTTGTAATGTGGAGACTCGAATTCTCTAGTTCTTGGAAATCATGTGCTTTTTATTTGTTTGACATTATTGTACTTTTCTCCCTTCTCCTTTGTCTGTTCTTTCTTTACAAACTATTTGTCAGATGTACAGTCATTTAGACCAACTCCTTGTCTTCCCCCTCCTTCTTTCTGTCTCTTTATTTTTTTCTTATCTTGGCTTGTTCACGTCCTACAGGAGCTCCTGGGAAATCATCGGCAACCTCAGGCTCCAGCCCTTCTACTTCTATTTATTTTTGCAATTATTATTTCTTTAATTTCCTTGTTTCTGTTCCACTTTTTAAAAAACACTCTCTGGTTGTTGTGTAAAATGCATTATTTTGCTCATCCTTCTCTGAGAACTCTCATTATAGATTCTTAAAAAGCTCCTGTCTGCTTCTTGTGTTGTCTCTTTTTATTTTTCCATTGTCTTCTGCTTGTTTTCTTGTTTCTTTGTTTTGTTGTATGTCTTTCATAAAAAGTCATTTTCCAAGAATCTGAGATACTCTGAGATACAAAGTAGTTTCAGGTCCTGGGTTCATGCTGGATAGTTTTGACCTTGTCCCCTCACTGTGGGGACAAGGCAGAGAGCTGGCTTTTTCACAGAGGTAAGCCTAAATGTTAGTTGGCATAGGCCTTTGTTCTTGAAGTAGGCACTTTCTTTACTTTCTTGATGATGCATGTGAGGAAAGGACCCTAAGGTGTCTCTTAAACATCCAGCCAACACTTCTTATTTTCACTCATGTCTCACCTGTGCCTTTAGAGGAAACAGGAAATGGTCAGAGCTGCTTGGCACGACTTTCCTCCTCAGTTTTGTGCGATGACAGACCTCCCAAGTCTCTTTAGACCTGTGATTTGTTCACCCTCTAGACCATTTATATCCCATTCCAGTTCTAAAATGTCATTGCTATCTAGCTTGCTGTTTTCCACCTTCTTGTTCCCTTTCTTTTTGCAAATTTATAGCCATTTAATACCATCTGCTTTCATTTTCATCAAGTTTTGGAAGAGAGAATAAATGCCTGAATTCTAAACACTTTATTTAACCTAAAGTCTTCTCAATTTTTAAATCACTGAGTTAAATTCAGCCTCAAATGTTCTTACTTATAAATTCTAGGAGGATTAATAGCAAAGGGATTCAAATCTGGCCTTAAAGATTATTTAGATAAACACAGAAAATTGACAACACATGGGGGTATAAAGAAGTCTCATTATGAAGTCCCCAGTGGGCCCACATAGTTTTATCTTGTTGCCCACAGGGACAGAAGTTTCTGTTCTCCATGGGTATATAAAAAGGAGCAGGAATCCGTGATCCCTTTTCTGCTAATGGGATGTGACTGCCATGGTGAATTAACACTTTTCATTTAAGGTTCATTTTGTTTTGGTGAATGGCACAGGTAATATTTCACTTGTCAGGTATTTACTTATATTTGTTCCAAAGTGTGTTTGAAGAAGAGGGTGGGTGGGAAATAAAGCTAATCTTGATGGGAGAACAGTGTGTATTCTCTTTACTTAGAGAGTTGAAAATTTATCATGACATATGCTGGCTGCACAGTCAAAACTTATCACTGCCCACAACGTTGGAAGCACGACAGGATAGCTCTGTGGGAGCTGCTTCCTCAACAGATGAGGTTTGATATGTCAAGTGCAGGACCTGAGAAAAGCAAAAAGTAATCCTTTTAGCTGGGCTCTGCATTCATGGGGTGGTAGAAGAGATTTCATTAATCTCTTGTGAAATGTTTTTTAAAAGTACTGATTTACAGAGCTTATAATTCTTGGATAAAATTTGATCATGACTTTTAAGTCAGGAGACATCAATCTTCATATTAAAAAACATTGATTTATACTGTTCAGAAATGCAGATGAAGGGAAAAATATTCAAATCTAGCAAATTTTGTTTGTATTTTAATCACAAATATTGGGAGTATTTTTCCCCTGTAGAATGCAGTGACTTTAAATACTATGGTGTTTGCACAATTCTTTTTCAGACTTAACACTGAGTTGACATAATGATATCCTATGGTGGTGAGCTTTACAAAGATATTGGCCTTTTCTGTAAGAGCTACATGTCACATAATCCAAAAGTTAAAATTTCAGCTAATGAAATATTTTTAATGTTTATGTCCCTAGTCAAACATTGTGACCCTTTTTATAGATCATAAATGTTTTAATGGATTAATACTGTGACATCTTTCAAGTATATAGTGTCAGCATCTCTTTCAAATAGGCTTTTGAAGATTTCTAACTTATGACTGCAAGGTCCTTCTTCCCACACTGGATACTAGTCATTAAAATTTGGCATTTCTCTGATCAGAGTTCTCTGGCCTTTTAATGATTCATCATTTTGTGATAATTTGTCCTCTAAATCTGTTCACCATTACACATGAGTGTGTTACCAATAACTTTTATTCCTAAATGAAAAGTTTGGATTAATATGTGTATAAAAGTGCTTCGAAACTTGAAATCCTAGCTTCTTTTAAAAATGTGCACATTGTATTCTCTTCCACTGTTTGTTTTTCTCTTTGCATTTTTCTGACATTTCTCTTGCCTTTCTTATGCTGTGTTTCTCCCTCTGCTTTTTCACTGTGTTTCTATTCCTGCAGGTTTGTCTGCTTCACTGGGGCTTAAGGAATCAATTCTGAATTTAAATGATCTCTGAAACCTGTATTTCTACTTCCATTTTACTACCTGTTTATAAGTGAGGGTGCTTAAGATAGAATTACCAGAAACATAGAAGATCTTCTCATATGGGAAAGAAATCTGTAGAATTCTAAATGATATCCAATTATAGATTTTTTCCAAATATTCCATTTTCCCTATCTCATATCTCAATATCTAACATTCATTTCATCCATAGCAGCAGAGCGCATATACTATGCATATTTTAGGCAATAAGCAAATAACTAGAATGGCACAACAATAATTAACCATTATCCCTTCTGAAAACATTTTACAGAAAGCATAAGTCAAAAACACTTATCTGAAAATAACATTATTAATGGAACACCAGCATGATTCATCAAACTTTTATTCTATAAATTGAGAGGATTTGAATAGCATATAATCTATACTTAATCAGAGGACTTTTTTAAAATAAAATTTTACCTCTAATGAAGTGGAAGGCAGAAGACATGACTTATCACAAAGAAGATGATATCTTAGTGGAATAAAAAGGACAAAAGGATGTTAAAACAAACTTGTATTGTTTTATAGTTGCCCCAGAAAATAAACAAACATACAAATGGAGCTTTAAGTTACATTTCTTATAATGTTAAAAAAAATAGTGTGGATACTAGAGTCAGTACAATGATCTAGAAAATATATAGTATGGTAATACAGAATTGGATACTAACCCAGCCACAGCCATCACATACTGATAAGCCTACAAAAGGTGGGTTTTCTTTGCATATGACAGGGAAATGTGCATTTTTCAAGGTTTTATTTAGATGCATAGAGTAATGCTTCCCCCAGCTGTGAATTGCTTCCTAACCAAGGCTATTAATTATAATATGGTCACAAGCCAAGAAATGTGTGAGAATACTCTAAGCATGTAAAATATTTCACCAATTAATGCACTTTATAGGATCGGTCCTCCATTTTTTATTAAAAAATGAATTATTGTTGCTATATTATAATTCTAGTAATATCAGGTTTTATGTCCTAGAAGACTAGAAATGGAAAACATAGAAACTGGAGAAGAAAAAAAATGATAATTTAGATCAAATGAGTCAGGCATAGCTCAAATGATGAACAATGATTGATGACTGATGATCAACTCACAAAAAAGAACAAACATGTAAATAGCATGTATAAGAGCATGAAAGTCTATGGCCACAATAATAAGAACATTCAAACACATTCTCAAAATGCCTGAAAGTACTGATAAATTTCAAACTGGTTTTATTACATACCAGAAATATTTATTGAAGTTTTATTATGTAGTATGTTACTTGATTAATAGGTGATACTTTCAATTTTTAAACCAATTTAAAAAATCTTACATATACAGGATACATAGTAATTTACAAACATTATTTAGAATATTTCTATTATAATGCTAATTTTAAAAAATAGAAAAAACTGGGAACTGTGCAATTATTTGCTCAAGTGGTAAGAGCCAAGTGGCAAAGCTAGACCTAATGTTCTCCCAAAAAACATCACCCTTTCTATATCTGGATTGAAAACAATTCTTTAAAAAAACAACAGTGTTTTCTACTCATTCTTTTTAATGAATCATAAAAATATATAACCTGTTTAAGAACAAGTCCCATCAAAATCACTATAGTAACTTATAAGAGGTTTCTAGTTTATATGGTGAAAGGAACATATATAGAAAAGCCCCCAAGTAAAATAAAATAAAAATGATATATGAGTTTAAAAGAAAAGGAAGTTTCAAGAGAAGTGAAAAAAATACATAGGATCTTAAAGCGAAGGCAATTAATAGAAACTAAAGTAGCAGAGATCTTGGAGGTAATGGAGAACAAATGTTATTTACCAGGAAGAAGTGATACTAAGACGGTTTATGCTGTTGGGGGAACTGTTAAGACTTACTCCTTGGTTTAAAAAATTAGGTACAATGAGATAAAAATGAAAATTCATTATTGGTAGCCCTCACAATCAAATTGCATCAATAATCGTCTGCAATTGAACCCCAGAAAGAACCCACCAAGTGTTAGAATGGCTGGCTTCCCTTTTGCTGGACTGGAGTCTGAACAAACAAGCTGGACAGGGGTTTAAGTCTATGACTGTCTTACTGCATCTAACCTTCAGCCACCATGTGAACACTGTTGTCTCCCCAGATAGAAATAAACTTTTCGACCAATTTGAGATTCCCCAACTTTAGCCCAAAGTGTGAAGGATATGTGAGTGAAGAGTAAATACCAAATGTGTCAAACTTTTCAGCTAGAGTTATCTTTTGGTGAGGTAAAGTGTCCACCTATTTACAGTTAAATAATCCAAGTGTTGTTTAGCTTAGAGAAGACAGGCCTTTCCAAGGTCAGCAATCTGTAGCAAACTGTAAGCCAGTTAGTTGGACAACACTTCCAAAGTTGTGTTTATTTTTGGACAAAGCCATTATTCTTAAATTGCTGACTTTATGGACACAAGACTATAATAATGAAGGCCAAAACCACATCTCAGCTATAGCTAATGAACGAAGGACACTTCTTCTGGAGAATAGCAACTTGGTAGAAAGGTAAAGAGGAAGGAGGTGTCATGATACCACCAGCAGCTCACATTCACTGGATGTTCTCTACCAGCCACAACTGTTTCACACCCTTTACACATTCTGAGTCATCAAAGCCTCACAATATTATTATCTCATGATATAAATTCTGCTGTTATTCTCATTTTTTTTAAAAAAATATTTTTTTAGTTGTTGATGGACCTTTATTTTATTTATTTTTATGTGGTTCTGAGAATTGAACACAGTGCCTCACACATGCTAGGCAAGCGGTCCACCGCCGAGCCACACCCCCAGCCCCTGTTATTCTCATTTTAATCAATGAGGATATACTTAATGATAAGGTCTTTGAAAAGACTTTTTGGCTCCATGAAATTTCAATGAAAGGTGGAGATAAACATTTTCAATGTTATTTTTGTTGAGTTAAATTTCTGATTGTGGGCAAAAGATAGCTCATCACAGGGAATGGATTGGAGAACACCTTGAACATTCTCCCCTTGACAGAAACAACATCCTCACTTTCTGCCACAACAATTCAATTCTACTGTTAATATCAATTCTTCTGAGTTCCAAAGAAGTTTATATATTCCAGAATTTCATATTCATTTGAAAATTGTTTACCTCTGTTAGGGGTAATAAATCAAACATCTCTATTCCGTAGCTTATGCTTCTAAATGTAACACCTGGCTAATTGTACTCTCTATGTTAAAACAAATATTATTCGATACTAATAAGCTCTAAACAGTAGATTAGATTTGAGGGCTATAAAGATATTCTGCCATCATCTCATCTGGAAGGAAACAAGAGGAAGAATGGTCACTGGGGTGTTGGGGTAAAAAGAAACCTGAAGGAGGAAATGTGAAGCTTCTAAAAGCCAATTTTGTGCACTTTCCAACTTTTCCTACAGTTAATATGAGTTTTATTGTCATTATTTATTTTTTTAAAGAAAAGACTTAAAAAATTTTTAAAAGATATATTTTTCTTTCTATGTGATGGATAAAAGAAGTTGTTGATTAAGTTAGTAACATATGGAAATTCAAAGTAAGGACTGACTAACAGCTCAGGAGACCATGCTGTTAATTCTGTCCCTGAAATGACTTAGCTGTGTACTCAGTGTTCTCATCTACAAAACAGAGAGATCCCACAAATGATCTTTAATGGCTTCTGCAAGATTCCTGACTCTTGAAAGCCAAGTTTAGGAAGAGATTAACTAGAACAATCACCCCACACTGCTATGTAACTACACATATTTTGGCTTATTCTCTATTCATATTATACTGAAAGTATAAAATGAAAGCATTTTCTAAATATACCTGCTTATTAGTTTTCTTTCTCATTTTATTAATATTATTAAAATTAGAGATCTCTTAAGGGAAGAGGCTATTACTTTAAAATTTATTTACAGTTCTGTCTTAACACAGTATTATTTATAGTTGTCAATCAATTTGTTCTATTAAAACTCATATATCTTAACAAGATATAAGTAAAAGCAAGAAAAATCAATATTCTAAGTCCTCAACTGCTTTTTAATTTCCTTTTCTACTTGTCTTTATGCATGCTTTCAGTAGTTGAGCTACTGTAGTAATAGTTGAACATTTTAAATTTGTATTTGTTCACAGAGAGCCACTTTCTAGCCAACTACTACCAAGAAGTAAAACCTAAGACTTTGGTAGTAACTGACATTTATGCCAGTATATTATATGGACTCTAAAGACAAATGTGAAAAATTCATTCTGAAGTGAAGATTTTATAATGTTGAGTGCTCTGTATTGAAAGGCTCTCAACAGCTTTAAATGAGTGAATGAGAACACATTAATTATTTGTCATTAAAAGTAGATGAAAATTTCATTCTCTGATATATTCTTTCTTTGACTCTTGTTAAGTGGCCTTCATTTGGCACAGCATCTGTTGCTTCTCTTTTTACAAAGTTGAGAAAACAATAACTCATTGGGAGGTCAGCTGTAAATCTTTAAGTAGAAACACATTCTATAAATGAACATTATCATTGACATCCTTTTCTCAGTTTACAACTTTATATAACCATCAAGTTTTGGTTCTTACTTTGGTCACATTATAACCAGATTTTTGTGGAGGAGGAAACTTCAGTGTAGTAGAAAGTACAAATACTTATTATTACCTAATAGAAGATAAAGTGAGAGAATAATAAGAAATGCTTGGTAGCTATGATTAACAAATAAAAAATATCTCTTGCTTCCTTCTGTATTCAGGAGCTTGCAGTGATTTCTACTATCTTTTAAATGATGTCTAAGTAGTGTGGCTAAATTTCAAATTTGTCTTTCAACTGACACTTTGAATTTTCTCTCTTGTGAAAATTCCAAAGGGACTTTCATTTGCTTTTCCCAGATAATTCTGTCTTCTTCCTGCCATATATCAATAACAACAATAACAACTAATATTATCTGAGTACTTGTTATGTTAAAGAAATATTTTTTAAAATCTTCATTATTTATTTCTTATACACAAAAACCCAGTGAATTAGAGGGAGTGACATCATCAAGAAGGTGGAAATCCTAGATCCTTGTTTTGCCCCTGGAGACAAAAATCAACATTAATAGATGGAACAATTACTTTGTGAGGAATCCAGAAACCAGTTAAGAGACTCCTACAGTGCAGGTGAGTACAAATCTAGCTGCACTGAAGTCAGTAGGAGAATTCCTGGACCTCATTCATCACAGTTCCCTCCTTGGCTCAGTTTTGTGTGCATGTGGTGTCACTGGGGAAAACAACTCCCAGCTCCTGGCTTCTCCTTGGGAAGGAAAGAGAAGACTCAAACATGTCCAACATTCAGACTTTTTGGAGACTTGCTGAAGGAACTGATTTCTGTCTGGTCTGAATCTCAGGAGAATAGTAAAGGGCACTGGATTGAAAGTCATTGAAAACAATAGTGGTGTTTTGTAGTAGTATACATTAGTTCAAAGTAGTCCCTCCCTCTAGCCCAAGAAAAAATAAGTTGGAGAAAAGTTCCAAGTCTCAGTATTCCCCAGGAGAGAGAAATAATTGAGGTATGTGTCCATTAGTCAGGATTTGGGGGAGTTCTGCCCAAGAGATTGACTTCTATTTTGCCCATCTTTTAGTGTTTGTAGGACTTAGCATACCCTAAAAGTCTGTAGGGCACTGAAAATAAAAGAGAGTTGGAAAGTTTGTGGCACTGCCAGAGAACATGCATTAATGCAGATATGTGCAAAGTGAGCAAAGGTACATAGCTTCTGATAAAAAGCAATTGTCAAATTCCTGATTGGGAATTTAAAAGCTCACATTTAGAGGATGCATCCACAAAAAAGTTTTGAAGAACTCCCAGAATCTGTATCCAAGATGATTGGTGAAGATCTTTTGGGGTACAAAACCAGTTTGTGATGTTTGGGAAAGGTTGCTTTTTTTTCCCCCCCAAATGTGAGTCTCAAGGAAGAGTTCAAAGACACACAAAGAAACAAGGCACTGTGATACAAAGAATATCATAAATCTCCAGAAATTGACTCTAAAGAAATGGCAACATATGAAACATCTGGCATTTACTTCAAAATAACTGTAGTAACAATGTTCAATATCTTTGAAAAATGACATGTCAACAAAATGAGAAAATTTATAAAGAAATAAAAATTGTGTGAAAAAGAAACAAAAATTAGAGCAAAGAATACAATAACTGAATTAAAAATTCACTAAAAGTTTTCAAAAGAAAACTTGGTTATGCAGAAGAAATCAGAGAATTAAAAGATAAGTCATGTGAAATTAGCAAGTAAGAGGAACAAAAAGAATGATTAAGAAAGTTAAAGAAAGCTTAAGAGACTTCAGAGAAGCCCAAAGTATATTTGGTAAGTATGTTGTAAGTGCCTATTAAAGATAAATCTCACTGACTCTTGCTTTTATGGAATATATAGATAGTCTGACAAAAGGTCATCTTTTACTCTTTGAAACTGGATATATTTCCTTTCCTTATTCAAAGTTTCAACCACATCGAGTTCAAAACATTGTCTATAGTAAAAAAGTAAAAACTTGATTGATTGACAAACATTTAGAAACAGACATAATTTAGCAAAATCCAATCTGAGAGTTTATTCTAGAAAATCCCTGCTGATATATTAGAAAGGTGACAGGGATAGAAGTTCCCGTATTAAACACTCACATAGACAACTTTGGTAGGGATGTATTTCATGCCTGATATTCCTAAAAATCATCACCTTGATGATGAAGGTAAAGATAATGAATGCAATTTAGCTCCCTGGCTCACAGAATTTGATTTTCTCTATTAGTTGGAGGCATGCATCATTGCATACTTGTAACTCTTTGATCTCACTTCTCTGAATCTCAAAGTAATATCTGTAAGTACTATGAAAGGGTATTAATGAGGCACAAAAACATGGTCAATGTAATTTTCCCCTTCAGAGTAAGAATCTAGCCAGTAGTACAGAGTTAAGAATGGCATTCTAGTACACTTCATAAATATGTAGAACAATCTTCTCTCTCTTTAAAAAATGTATTCATTGTCAAGGGAAAATAACTATTATATAGTATTTGGTTGCCAATTTAAAATTAAAGCTAACTGTCCCTCTCTGTGCTTAAATGACCTCAATTTGTAACTACCTGGATTGCCTCCAGAGTCATCTATAATTTAATTATCTGTATCCTAGCTCACCTAGAAGGGCTCAAAATGAAATGGTGACTTTGGTTTCTGAGGCTAGAATCAATAGCCATTAGGAGAATGAGGAGATTTTTTAATCTAGGAAAAAAAGCAAGTACTTAAAATATTCATTGCATCAGCCTCAAAACTCTAGTACCCAGACAGTACAGGTATGGTGGAATTTTTATCACGATGCCCTACACAGCTTTTATGCCTGGAAAGGTATGGGTTAGGGTAAGAACAGATTGTCAATTAGAATAAGAGCTGAAAGTTTAGTTTTCAGAGAACTGTGAACTTGTATGGCACATTTACAGAGGCAGACAGATCCTGAAGAACAGAAATAGATGAAGCTAGAGATAAGAAGAAAATCTTAATGTAAGCCAATTGTGTGAGTTTTCTCTAACCATGTCATTGGCATCATGTAAATTCCAGACATCATCTTATATACAGCTTAAACATAGCAGATGTTGGCATTTAACTATAGGTTGCTATGAGAGAAAATTGCCCTTGAATGAGAAAGGAAGTTTACTGGTAAGGAAAAATGATCTTTCCTGTTAACAGTTATACCCCAATAATAGAATTGTTTCCAACCAGCGATTGTGGGGTAGGAAAGGAGGAGAGATGTAATGATACCTCAATTCCAATCTAAAAAAGAAAGAAAATCAGCTTCAGTTTAAATTGCAATGTGTGGGTTGTATACATAGAACTTTCTTCTCCCTCTCTTCTCAAACCTCAAGGCTTCATGTTAAATGGGACAAATCACATCCTTCGTAGTTCTGCTCTGTTTGGTACAGCTGCTTGCTGCAGGTGGTGCCCTAAAAATATATTGTTTGTTTATTTTGCAATATAGCCGTCTGCAGAGTGGTACCTAAATGTGCAACTGCTCCCTTCTCTTTCTGTCAGTGAACCGCATGATGAAAGACTAAGACCTCTGCCAAACCTAGCATGAAAAGGCCCAAATAAGAGGCACAGGTAGTGCTTGAGGTTCAGCTTCTGATAAGTTCCATTTTCTCTGGATTCATGAAGCAAAGCTGACAAGCAGACTATCTGTCATCAGAGACTGGATTTTAGCGAAGCAAAGCCAGGCAAAAACTGCCTTTGTTAGGAGAATAATTGTGCTACTCAGGAGATTAACATCTGTAAGCATATGGGATGTAAAAGGAAAAAACTCAATAACACATCACAAAAAATAATAAAAGCAAAGACTAATCTCAGTTATATATTTATGTAGATATATTCAAATAGAGATTTTAATGATTTTTTAAATTTATAATTTATATGATCAAATAGTTTTTCTGTTCACATTGGCAGAGTGCAGTATAATAATTTACATGTAAAATATTTTTTAAACTATGGTTAATATAATGATACACAAAGTTAATATTACTAATGAATATTATTTTAGCGTTTTCTCATTGAATGAATCCTAGAAAAACACCTCCCAGGTTGGGGGGGTGCAGTTAAGTGATATAATACTTTTGTAGTATATGTAAGGTATTGCATTCCATCGTTGGTACCAAAAAATAAACAAATAAAAAAACCTTTCCCAATATTATAAGTTTTATACGAACTATTGCTGCAATAGAAAGAATAATAATAATGAGTCATGCCTATCCAATCCTAGGCAAGTCACTCTTTTCTACAGAAATTTTATATAACATCAATGGGATGCTGATAAATAGGTTTTATAATGGTTAAATAAGTAAAATGTAAAACTATAAACATTTTCTAGAGATATTTTGAAAACAATTGGCTTCTGGTGAACAAGTCACTAATATTCTCCTAAAATTTAGTGATTTGTAAATGCATTTGGATTATTAACACAGGAGGAAAGAACACAGCAAGAGTAAAGATGAGGACATGATTCTAACCTTCAGAAATAGGAATGATGTTGTTTCCACTGAGAGTGATGTAGAGAAGGACAGGAAAGTGAAGACTTGAGAAAAGAAATAATGACTCAATGTCAGGCTCATCAGGCAGACAGAAACAGAGAAATGGAAGAAGGCAAAATGAATAGAAAAAGTTGAACAAGTAAGTCTGAGACTAATTCCAATATGAGAAATGGAGGGTGGAAAGGATGACCAGATTCTGAAGGAAAGTCATGAGTCATTTAAAGAGAGCAGAATTTAAATAGAAAGTAGATTATATGAAATAGAGTTCAATAACTGAACTTACTTTTGAGTATGTGAGCTGTATTTGCTGACTGAAGATTGCAAACCTGGTCACAACTCCCATGTGCTCTCATGTAGAGGCCATAGTCCTACCTTTAATGCTGCATCTCCACATGGCTCAGTCCTCATACACAGTCAGAATTTAGGTAAAACGTCACGTATCTAAGTGGCCTTCTCTGGCTATTCTCCAGTGGCTCTCTTTTATCTTACCCAGCTTTATTCATCAGCAGAGCATTTACATATTGGACATACTATATATATTCTATACATATATATATACATATATATGTATATATATATATATATATATATACACATACATACACACACTATATGCATGCCTCTTCTCATAAGAACATACATTGCATGGGAGCAGAGGCTTTGACTCACCCTTGCATCTCCAATGAGAATACCAATACACTCAGCAAATATTTGTTAACTGGCAGAATGTATATAAAGCAGTTTCAAGCTCCAAGCAGTTGAAGAATATGGAGGAATCAACTTTTTAATTTGAATATTTAGATTAAATCTACACAACTTTAAACTACCATTTGAAAACTGAAAATCTGTACCCACTGAAAGTTGTAGTGTCTCATACTTAACTGATTGCAACTTTTAATTGAAACTTGAACATAGCTTTGTGGCATTTCAATTTGACCTCTCTCCAGAAGCAAGAAGCCTGGGAAAGCTCTTTATCCTGAAATATAAAGCTCAATACATGATAAATTGAATCTGGAAAAAAAATCATCTTTCTCTATGAATAAGAGTCTCTGTATCAATTCCATATAAGTGAAATCTGTGCAGCTAATAAATGAAGAAAATGTGTCTTCTGCACAGAGCTCAGTTTTATCTACCAGGAAAAGAATAAAAGTAGGGAGTGATAAGCTGTTTGGTCTTGCTGTGGACTACTAGTCAATCTAGATACTGATGAAGCTCCTGAGTGTATTAGCAGACAGCAGTTTATGACCCATTATTCCACATCTTATGCTGGTGATACATTGTCATGCGGACTGAATTGGTAGCTGAGATATATTATTACCCAGGACACAAATCTATAGCATTGCTTCAGTGGGGATCTTCCAACTCAGTTCCAGGATAATTATAACAGCACTTTGGAACTTTAAGTCTATAAGTGTGAACCAAAGAAAATGTGGGCAATACATCTATGTAATTTCAACTCATATCACACGCTCATAATTAAAGGACAATAAGGACAATGTATTTTTCCATATGGTTTGCCCTCTCCTTTATGACATTTTTAATATCAAGCTTTCTTTGATAACTTGTCTAAATCTTTTAATTATAAGCAACATAAACTTTTCTAAGTTTGTGAAATAAGTGCTGAAAATGAATACCCGACCACCTTTGAATAACTAACTTGAATTTTTTTCTGTACTTCACAGTATAATTTCAGTTAAAATTAGTTTCCATAGTAAATACATAGTATATTAGGATTAAATCAATGTAAACATGGCATTCAACTAAAAGAATAACATGAAATTACAGCACGGGTGAGCTGTAAAATTTAGAAATTAAAAACAAAAAGAGAACTTACCCATAATTCTGTGATGAAGAAATCAATAAGGTTGTAGATAGAGAAGTAGAGAAAGTGAAGATGAATGATTGGAAGATATTTGATAGTGAGAGCAAAAAGGAATGATTTGTATTTATAAAGTTGCTAATAATAAGCAGCCCAAGCTTTAGAGGTGGAGCTATTCAGAATCAATATAAAAGAGCAGAGCAACTCATATGTTTTAGAATATAAGAAGACAGAAAGAAACTCATAATATCCTTGGAGCCATAGCATTCTCCACTTAATTCCATGACTCTGGAATCATGTTTCCAATTAGCATTAACAAAAATAATCATGTGGCAACTACCTCATTAAGTATAATAAATGTATCATCATGAATTACGTTAGGAGGACTAAAAGTGATAAACATATGTGTGTGAAAAGTTGTGGTCTTGACTCTCAGGTTCTTGCTTGAGAGGGATTTAGCATGATGGGTGGCGGAGAGGACAAATGGCGGAGTCAGGGAGAAGGCAGCCATGATGCTAAGGAAAGGGAGAGAAAGAGAGGATCCAGACTAGGAATGGCAAACCTTGCCATGTGGAAGGGTGTGTGGGTTGAGAATAGAAGAATTTTAAATCCTGTTTGTAAGATTGGTAAAAGCAAAAGGTACAGAGAAAATATCACAGATGGCTCTTCTTCCACTGTGTAAACACCATTTAGCCTAAGTGTGTTTGCCCATATTTTTATTCTTTTCCATTCAAGTATAACATGCTAAACAATAAATTATCCCTCATATTATAGCTGTCAGTATAAATCATGTTTATATCCCTCCTTTGAGAATACCATGCTCCTACTTAGAAATGCTAGCAGATCTTACTACTATTGTTCTATCACTGTGTTTAATTTCCAGTGAGAAGGAAATTGCTACCAAAGATGTTATTTCTTAAGAATTTTGTATCACAGTAATTGATCACGACTGGAAAAACATCCTAAAAGACAATAGTATTGTACATTTCAAAGGAAGATGTCAACCTTTCGTTCTCAGGCCAATAACTTGTAATATTTTTCACAAGATACTATATTTAGTGTATTTTAATATACTTCACTTGTTTATAAAATAATTTGTGACTTAATACAATTTATTTAATTCTGAAGCAAATTTATGATCATACCACTAAATATAAAAATAGTATTGTACACAGTTCATTGTACCATATTTTATGCACAATACTTTATTCAATTTAAATCTCCTATTATTAAGAAAATAAAATTATTAGTGATTGGTCATGTCTTTAATCATCACTGCCATTTGACTGTACTAATGTGTTTATTATGTGGTGTTTTCTAACATTCCCACAGGTACAGTGAAGTGCTTAGAAGGTAAGCAAGTCTTTAAACATAACATACAGAACAGATAGATATTGCATGCTGATTACAATAATTGATAAGGGTCTGTGCACATAGGCTAGTGGTGCAGTACACTAAATAGTATTATATTGGTTTTTAGAATCATGGTAATATCTGGGGAGTAAGTAAACTTAGTAGGATTTAGTTCATTTTTTGCACGTCATTATGAGTTATTCTGAAAGGATTAAAGTATTCTCAATGAGCAGTGAAAGAAACTGAGCTAAGGAGAAAATAAATAATTCTACCTTTATTGTTTTTCAAGGCAATTTCTTTAATGTTATCTCATTTAGTTCATAATTACAAAATAGTTTATTATACAACTGGGTATAAGATTTAAGGATTGTTACTCTCAGACTGTGAATATTTTACCTTATAATCCTAAATTTGCATGTAGGGAATACCAGAGAATATTAAAAAAAAATTTACATTTAATTTGACCTCAGAGGCTGGTTAAATTCTGGCACTCTGCTTCTTCGTGTGTTCACAGAACTACATAACAATTTACAAGGGCACTTTTCAGTAATAAAGGAAAATAAAGTCAAGAAGCTGTTAACTGTTTTGTGATTACTATACCCAAAAGTTGATTGGCATCTGCAGATAAGACATCAGGGCTTTACCCTTTAAATCGATATTGTTCAAAGGAATTTATTATGGTTGAGAGGAATAAGAAATAAGCTTATTCAATAAATTCCTTTGAACAATGTCCTTTTAAAGGATAATGCCCTGATGTCTTATATATGTCAACCAACTTTTGGTTAAAATATTCATGAAAACTGCATACTTTAATATCTATTGAATAGTATTCATTCAATAACAATAGTATTTCTTACTCTTCAGGGATAGATCCAGTTGGAGTTTTCAAATAAGTTGAACTTATTTATTTATAAGTTTTGTTACATTCAATTGCATCAAAAAATATCCTTTCTGGATTCAATTTGCCATTCTCCTATTTCAGAAAGTATCCTTGGAAAAACTCCCTATTTATACTAATACTTTGTTCTTTTCCTCATATTTTGAAATTTTCATAAACTGTTCTGATGCTACAGAAAGACATGCCACTTTCATTTTTTTTCTTGGGCCACTAACTTTTGACAGGGAGATCTGTGCTTCTGAAAATCTGCACCACAGCTGGAGTAGCAAGTCCAACAATCAAACCAAGCCTCAAGCTGTGAAGCCCACCTGGAAGTGGGGAAAGAACCCCAGTCTTCACTCTAACCCTTGTGTACTGTAGTTAGCAAGCAGTTTTGTCTTAATAAGAAAATGATTGCATCACCTTCAACACTGGACTAGTCATCAGAAGATTCAGTTTACAGTTCTAGAAGTATACCAACTCACTCTTTTGGTGGAAATACAGAACTCATGGTATAGATGCACAGATTCATTATTTGATAAGAAGCTCATTATTTGAAGGGCCTGACCTTGATGTCCAGAAAAGGAAATGATTTTCAAGACCCAGGAAGAATTTGATGAGGCAGCCAGAGCCCTGATGCCCTTTGGAATGAGAGTTACCTTCCCTGACCAGACTCCACTTGGTTCTAAGAAATTCAGGAAGTAAGAAGGATCAACAGTGAAGAGAAAGGGAAGGCACTAATATTTTCAGTGAAAATTTTAAAAATCACATTCACCAAAGACTCTACCTGAGGTCTAAGGAAACGGAATTTTTAGGAGTTATGGCATGGCAATCCTTTAAGAAAAAAAACCTAAAGAAATTTCTATTCTCAGTCAAGTTGAATTTACTGTTTTAGAGTAGTTCTCATTTCTGTTGCTGTACATTCTGAGAGAATTTTAAAAAATTTTACCTGAAAATTAAGTATATTTGAAATGTAAGCTTGATAATTTTTTTATTAGTTTAAATGACATCCTTGTAAAAGATCAGTTGACCAAATATGTGTGGATTTATTTGGGGGCTCCATTCTGTTCCACTGGTCTATGTTTGTCTTTATGTCAGTACCATGCTGTTTTAATTACTATAGCTTTGTAATTCTTTTAAAATTGAGAAGAATGATACTTCCAACATTGTGGTTTTTAAAACTGATTTGGTTATTCAGAGTATTTTTGTGGTTTCATATGAGGTTTAGGACTGCTTTTATGTTTCTGTAAAAAAAATGCCATTGAGATTTGTATAAGAATTTTATTTAATCTATACATCATTCTGAATAATATGAACTAGTTTAGCTGCAAAAGATGTATTTATTTTGATATATTATAAATATTAGTATATTTTAAAGAGATCTATAGTGTCATCCATTTAAATATGTCCAATTAAATAAGAATATCACTGTGATTTGAAATTCACCCTAACATGCATACACATACTTAAGGATTATAAATTTTAAGTAGTTCATTTTCTTTGAATTTGCACTGCTTCTACACTGCTTTCACAGAATTTTGTTCTAATTAAATATGTTTATTTACTTGAAAGTTGTATTATTGCTCAGTATCTCATACTACTTTGTAATAAATTTAGATGTATATGTATAAGTGTGTATATTCATTGAATATGTATAGATTTCAATTTTATATTTTTCTCAGGTCCATGAGGCAGAAAGTGTTAAAAATTCTCATTCTGAATATTAATAATAATACTATTCTCATAATTATTATTTTACACACTTGATTTAAAACAAAGTAGTCTGTACAAACTGATCAAAATTATTATGTATGAAAATAAATTTGTATTTGAAATCTCTTTTTATTTATATTAGAATGGGACAGAGTTCAGCATGATTCAATTTTTAGCATTTTTTTTTAGGTTTAAGTACTGAAAAATCTTTTTCCTAAATAGTAGATGCAGTTTTTATAATGACCAATTTCTACAACTTCTCCTAAGTTGCATAGCACAATTTCCATAATTATCTATCACAAAAATTATTTCAAATAATGTACCAAGTTACAAATTTATTAGGGTTTTCTTTCAATTTTAATGAAAGCAAAGAATTGGAAATTGCTCAATTTGCAACAACAATTTCTGGGAAGTATACCAAAAACACTATCAAGACATAATAAATAGCTATTAATTATAGCCATCTCTTAAAGGAACCTAGCCTAATTTTATATATGTAAAAACTTTAGAAATATTGAAATATTATATAATTTCAAATATATGTTTTTTGATAAAATGTTTTTTCTTAATTAAAAATCATGTGCTTTGAGTATATTTTTACTTAAGCTATGTAGCTGCAGATCTGGCTAATTTAGTTCATAAAGTCAACCAGAACAAACTTATTTTTTTTCTTAAAATTCTGTTTTAATTTTTCAGTTTAAGTACATAGAACACAGGATATCCCCATGGCAACCATATGACTTCTGAATATAGCTGTAGCTGAGTAGCAGCAAATACTATTTCTCCACTTTTCATTTTAGAACTACACAAGCTCTTAACTTAGATATAAAGCTTACATTACTGATAGCAATGCCGAGTTGACACGAAAATCATGATTTCATGCACTATACAAAGTTTTCCAAATAGGGACGTGATATAACTGAAGGTTGAACTTGAATACTTGAATTTAGCTATGAGCTGTGCAAGGGGTATTGAAACTTTTTCTAGCTGGGTGTTGTAATGTACTGTTGCAATCCCAGCAGCTTGGGAAGCTGAGGCAGGAGGATCCCAAGTTCAAAGCCAGCCTCAGCAACTCAGGGAGGACCTAAGAAATTTAGCAAGAACTTGTCTCAAATTAAAAAAAAAATAAATAAAAATGGATGAGGATGTGGCTCAGTGGTTAAGGCTCCCTGGGTTCAATCCCTGGTACAAAAAAAAAAAAAATTAAAGAAAAGAGATGTTTTCTAAACTCTTCAATGACTTCCTTGATAATTTGTATATAATTTCTAAGCCATATCTAATGGCTTTTGGAACCGGTAAGCTTATTTACATTTTTATCAATATCTTCTGCTAGTCTCCTAAAAGAAATTAATAGTCAACCTGCCATGAATTTAGAAGTATGTCAGAAGTAAAGGAAATAATAAAGGAAATAAAGGAACACAAGACCAAGCAATTTTTGTTGGAGAGGTTTATATAAAATTTAGAAATATTGATTCTCTGGATGTGGCTAAAGAAAAGAGAGAATAAAGGCTTTATTTACCAATGAATTAGTGGGAATTTTAATATGTATTTTAACAAATATAGTTATTTCAGGTATTGTAATACATGTTCACTCTTAAAATACCATTTATGTATATTTGTTTGCAAAACATATTCATTTTTCATTGTGTTGGATACAGGGAGTAAGTCTAATGTGTGCATAATAAATATGAGGTACATACATATCCATTCTCCTCACCCATGGCAGATGTAGCCAATCAATCACAGCATTCTTTGCCTCTGAGAAACTCTGAACATTTAGACTTCAGTAATCCATTTTCCATTAGCTGTTACAGCATTCAGGTTGAAGACTATTTCTCAGCCTTGTTTCAAGAAAGAGCACATCCATAATCCCTCTTTACTAGCTAAACATCTTAGGAAAGGTTTCTAACCTGTTATGCTGCACTCATAGGATGGTTACACGGTCATAAGATTAAATTCATGTGAACATATTTTCTAACAAATCATGCATTAAGAAATCCAATCAATTATCTTGTAATGTAAACAACACCATCTCCCTAGTTGATCTCTGTACTTTCCCTACACACATTTTATTTCTTGGTAAGTGTGTGTTTTTTTTAATGGTTTTATTAAAATTGTGCACACCTGTATGCCTTCTGAGTGTTATATCTGATACTAACTGGAGAAAAAGACTGCTGGAGGAGGAGAAATCTGGAAACCTTACTCCTGGCTCATCATTATGATGCTCTGGCAGACTTTTTTGCTTGGCTGGAGGCTGTGTGATTAATAGCCCCTCTTCTCAATTATGAGGATATTATACTCATCTTCCTTTGGCTGTAAATGGGAGATGTCTATGTATGTGAGATGCAAATGTGGGCTCTATGAATGCTAATTTCAAAATCAGCCAAAAGTTGATTGGCAGAAAACTGAACAATGCTGTGATAGGCATTCTGGGGGTCAGAAATCTGTGAAAGAAAGGCTGAGTGAGAGTGGAGAAAAAAAGAGCTGGAGAGATTTGGAGTTAATCAAGAGAAATAGTTGGGAAAGCAGCAGTTTATGAAAGCAAGTCTAAGCCAGATATCCCAAAAGGAAATCTGGGATGACGAAAACAATAAAAGTGAGAGTTTAGCTGACATTACAAAAAGTAGGATGAAACTAAGAAGCCAAGACTATGCCCCAAACTGCATGAACTGCTGCATCCTCTGTCTCTTACGTCCCTGAAATGTGTCTGTTTGCACCTGGTTTGTGCCCTTAGGAACTCTGCTCCATTTTTAACTATAACATCCTTCATGTCAGGGATACTGTTGTCTTTGCTTTTCTAGATATCCCAGGGGACAAGCACTCAGGAGTGTTCCCTATATTGGATTGAACTGAATATTTGATTGTCAGAAGGATGATCCGGATAATACAAAAGGGGAGGAGCAGAGAATCCAGACACTATTTAATTAGTCAATAATTAGAGCAGAAGAGATCAGGATGAGTACAGGAAAAAGTCTTTGGTTCATATCGATTACACATTCACATTTTTACATAATGCCATATTAGTGACTGTTGTATTCTGCTACTGATGTGATCCTGCAATTTGTATTTGGGGTAAAAATGGGAGTTTATAACCCACTTGAATCAAATGTATGAAAGATGATATGAGCTTTGTAATGTTTTGAACAACCAATAAAAAATAAAATAAAATAGTAAAATTATGCAATGAAAACAAGAGGTTTAATAAAGCATGTACATTGAAATATATTTTTACAAAAGTCTTTGGGCTGTTTCCAATGAATAGGCAGAGCAAATATTTTAAGATAAGACCTTTTAGGTGGGTTTGCATTATCAACTCAGATTGACTAAGTATTTTGTGTAGCGGACATTTTCAGCCCAAGGTGGCTAGACAAGCAAGCCTAAAGTCCCAAAGTGCTGAAACTTCCATGGATAGTTTCTTAGGTAAGAAAGTTGGTAACTTAGTCTCTGGTGTTCCTGAATCAGCATCACAAAAGAACCCCTCCCTGCTAAAGGAAGACCTGGTGAAGAGAAAGAGATAAAGGTGCCACAGCCATTGATACTTGGTTAAAATAAATTTTTCACTCCACTGGGGGACAGTGTAGACAGAAGGGAAAGCCATTGGAATTATTTTCCCCATCTGTTCTTAGGGACTTTCATTCACCTTCACATTCTAGTCACCTTGCCTTTACAGATTAATTTTACTTATGTAAAAGTGTTTTTCTCTGGGCAGTATGACAGACTCAACATATGCTTTCATATCCAAATGCACTTCTTTGCAAATTCCCTTTGCCAAAATTTTATGTGAATATAGTTATACATACACACACACACACACACACACACACACACACACACACACACACAAATTCCAATAATCCTCTTAAAGAGTCATATACAACTGTCCTTACAAGTAAACTGCATCTTCACATCATCCTTAAAATATAGGTGAAAGTTTGCCAAAATGTTGAAGATATTGTAAAAAAGGGATGGGAAGGATAATTCAAATAAAATTTTGTTTAAAACCCTACTCTAAAACATTTGTATTGACATTTAATTTGTCTCAGAGGCTCAGAAATGTTTCACTTTTCTCATGTGAGATTTAACACTATTTAAATGGATTTTAAAAAATGAAATAACTACTTTCATTTCACCAAATCTAACTTGTCTTTAAGATAAGCAAAAATGAACCATTTTAGATTTCAACATGAATACAGAAAATTTTGTTTATTTGAAGAATTGTCTCAGGTTGGACATATTAGGGAAAGATCACTTAGTACTTTAGCTAAGAACATAATTCAAATTTTCTGGAATTTATTCATGTTGATCTTGAAATATTTCGAGTTCTTCCTTCTTGGCTATTTTGTGATTGATGGGACTGTATGACTATAGTGCTAGACAATAAACTGTGAAGAATGAGCTCCTTCTCCCTGGAAGGACCATGTATGTACCAATATGGATCATGCATATCTTTCTGTGATCTTGGGCATGGCAACCCAATGATAATTGGGTTTGTGGTTATTACACTAGGCTTATATCCTTATTGACAATGAGTGTAGAGCCTCCTGCTGACACAGGGAATAAACCTGTATGTCACAAAGACTTAGGAAATGTTTTAGTAGCACTGCATACATGTAGTCTATCATAACATCCATATTATATATATATATAATATTAAATGGTTTTAACTCTTAAAGAATTTTATATAAAATGATTACTGCCTTTATATGCAGAACTTATTATCTCCTGTTATTCAATTGGGTGTCCATATCACCTGTTATTCAATTGGGAGTCCATATCACCCTCAAAGTAATTCACTGAAGAAAGAGGTAAACATCAGATTGCACTTGAATTATTTTTGGCTAACAATTGTAAGACTATGAACCTCAACTGCAGATCTATATGGAATCTAAAAAAATACATGTGGCTCTAGAATCTGAAATGATTAAATGGATTCATATAAAACAAAGTTGCCTTAACAATGTAAGTCCTACAATATTATGCAATTAACCTTAGTGATAGTTCTTCTTGAGAAAGAGATGTCTTTATCTATATTTTTCATAATAATGCAATCTAATATAACTTATTTTATATAACATAAGCATACATTACATAAATTTGTTATTTATTCTCCTACTTCCTCCTGATCGGAGGACTCTTTTTATGGTACAATCCTATGAAACATGGCAGCATGAAAGTCTAGATAGAATTTCAAGGAAGGATGACTTGTTCAGAAAGGAGGAGTGTGGATAATAGGTGATGAACAGTGCCCAGGGGAAATCTAGGAAGAAGGAAGTACGGCATAGGGCAGAGGAAGAAAGAAATCCATGTACTGGCACTTCCAGAAGAAACACTGAGGGAGAAGGTGCATTGAAATCTCATGTGTTTAGGGAAGTTGAATGTTAGCTGTGAAAACTCTCTGATATTCCTGTAGATCTTTGGAAAATTCTACCAAATCAGATAATTTAATCTTGACTGATTAGATTTTTTATGAAAAATGCTGATGATGTTGAAGGCCAATTAATGATTGATGAAAAAAAATCAGCATGCATAGTCCAGAGGATGGCTTGGTTTAACATATTCTTAATAAAAGTGGCATTAATTAGGAGGAACACACACACACACACACACACACACACACACACACACACATTCCCTTTGTGTGCACTGAGTTTGCCCAGAAATAAAACAAATTCCAGAAGGACTAGAGGAAGTGGTTGGCTGTCAACACTGCGAGGATAATCTGGAGGGAACTATGAGCCACTTCTATGTACTGGTACTCCAGAAAACACCCTGAGACCGTGATGTAGCGATGGTCTTCTGGGGCCCAGTCTGGGGCGGGTGTCACTGACGTCACCATACATCCTGGTCCATTCTCCATCCACCAAGATCGGTGCATTGAAATATTAAAAGTCAGGATAAGGTCTGTTTCCTGCAAGAAGGCAATTTATAAGGATGAGAATTACTTCATAAATGTCAGCTTATTTGGGACTGAATTGTTTTCTATTTGTGCATTAATTGTAATACTGAAATGTCTTTACCATTAGGGATCATGAATATTAAAAAGGGAATGATTTAAACTATCATCAGGTTAAAGTCTTATATTATAAATCTGCTGTATATTTTTTCCTTGTCAGAATATTTACTTATACATTTTAAATCTCAAAGTTGTATTTCAATGTGGCAGCATTTCACTTGTAGCTAATGCTCATATTTATAAAATCTTTATTTAGTAAAAGACAATATAGCTTATTTTCCTCCTTTTTATTCTAGTTGTCCCTCTGTATCCATAGGGAATTGGTTTCAGGACCCTCAATCCCTGAAGATACTAAAATCCAAGGATGCTCAAATTCCTTTATATAAAATGTCAGTTGGTTGAGTCTGGATGCAGAATCTGTGGATATAGAGGCAGACTGTGTTTTGGCAAATCAGTGTCTCTTCAATCTCATCAACTTCTGTGAATTCAGTCATAGTATTTTTTTTCATGGAATATCATTAGCAAGTTCTTGTAGGGTGGAGATAATACATCAATAACTCTTTAGATGAATTTCACAGCTACAACTAGAATAAAAGGTACAGTTTCTGAACTCAGAGAGCTTATAGTCACATACACCAAGAAACTATCAATAGAATATGGAAAAAAAATGTCATATTCTAGGAAGATAATGGTTAAAAGGAAACATGTTCTATTACTCTGCAAGTTATGATTTTTATTCACAAATCCTAAGAGTGAGCCAATGGTGGAACTTGAACTCTTTTAGCCTCAAGGACAGTTGAGGCTACATGATAATAGGAGCCAACTACTCTCACTCAAAACTGAGAGTGAAGCGCTAGTGTGACTAGGTAGACTCTAGATAGAAAAATGTCTTAAATCATGATTAGTGACCTTGAGACTCTTACTGACATTGAGAATATGTAAAGGTTGAGCTGGAATGGCCAAGGAACTTGGAGACTATAAGGAGGATTCTGTTTGAGGTGCTAAGTGTCACCAACTTCACAGTGGTGACTGGGGGAGAGAGGGGATATTTTTGCTTCTTTTTGAGACCATTGAGAAAGGCTTTAAGCATCCCCTGGAACCTGGGAGAAACAGCAACTAGTGTCTGGTTCAGGTTTAATAAGTCTCAAAATAAAGCCTGGTGTTGGAGCTACCTGCTTAGTGGCCAAACAAAAAGTAGGCAATGTTTGGAAGCAAACTGAATTGCTACATTTGATCATTCTAAGAGCAGAAATGGGCCATCAAAATAGAGAGCTAAATGGCCTTTTTATTAGTGCTTTCCCAGAAGAACTATTGGTGGGGGATAATGGCTGAGAGTACTGACACACATTCCCATGGTTTGAGGGAAGAATTGTAATACAGTGAACAGAGAAGATACACCCACTAAGTCATACATACAGGAGAAATTAATGAAGTCAAGTGTCTCTGGAAAAAAAAACAGAAAAAAACCCAGGGGCCATTACTAAAGTAAAACACTGAGCCTACAACTTTTCCATGTAGAAAGGGAAAAGCTTAATTTTGAAAAAAAATTTGGACTCTTTATTCAGAAGGACATAATCCTTTCTGAACAGAAACTATTTGGGGAACAATAGTGACAACAGATAGCTTTTACTATTTAAGGGTCACCACAAGAATAGGTGTGCTGTTTATTTTTTTCCAGTGGCAGAAGAACTAGGTCCATAGGTAGATTTGCAGGGGCAATTATGAGAACAGACCAATGCTTTCTATTTTTTCTTACAATCTTAGCCATTTAATGTTTTGTTACCAAAAACTGGACACGACACTGAAGTGCTTTAGAGTGCTTGATCTTCAGCATGCACTTCTCCTGAATGGCATAAGTTCAAGGAGGCAGGACTATGACCATTGCTTTCAGTAATCTGAAATACCAAGTTGGTATTTTCCTTACTTCTGGTGATGAGGTTATAGAGGAAGGCCTCTATAGAGAATCATTATCACCTGAAGTCCACAGTTCACATTAGTGTTTGCTCTTTGTAATGTATATTCTGTGGGTTTTGGCAAATATATGACATGTGCCCACATTATCATATCATTCAGAATCATTTCACTGCCTTAAAAATCCTCTGTGCTCTACATATTCATTCCTTTCACCTCCAAAACACTGGCTACCATGTTCCTCTGGCTGTCATCACAGTTTTTCTTTCCCAGAATTCCATGTAGTTGGAATGACACAGTATGTAGGCTTTTTAGATTAACTTCTTTTAAGTTCCTTTAGTGTCTTTTCATTCTCAATAGCTTGTTTTTAGCACTAAATAGTATTCCTTTGTTTGGCTAAATCAGTCTTTGACCCATTCACCTACCCAAGGACAACTTGGTTGTGTCCAAGTTTGGGGCAATGACAAAAAAAGCTGTTATAAACATCCATGTGCAGGTTTTGTGTGGACATAAGTTTTCAATTCATTTGGGTATATAATGAGGATTACAATGTCTCGATTGTATGTAAGGGTATGTATAGTTCTATAAGAAACTCCCAAACTCTCTCCCTATTGGTTATGCCATTTTGCATTTCCACCAGTAATGAGTAGGGATTCCTGTGACTTGGCATCCTTGACAGAATTTGGTGGCGTCATGTTCTGGATTTTGGCCATTGTAATAGGTGCATGGTGATAGTTCATTGTTGTCTAACTCACATTTCCTCTGTGATATTGACATTGAGCCTCCTTTCCCATATTTACATGCCATCTGCAGGTATTCTTTGGTGAGGTGTCTGTTAAGGTGTTTGGCACACTTATTATCCAGTAGTTTGCTACTTATTATTGAGCTGTATAGGCTCTTGGTATATTTTGAATAATAGTCCTTTATCAGTTAAGACCCTCACAAATATTTTCAACTGTCTATGGCTTGTCTTAAATATATTTTAAATGCAATAGGAATTTCTGAGCTTTATCTACTCCAAGCGTAATCAATAGGTTATTTAATTCCTGTATATTTTGTAAATTTTGAGCTCAAAATCATAACTTTTGATATAATGAACATGACCTGAGAGCACAAAATACATCAAAATCACAACTAATCTTTTACATTCTTGGTGGATTCACACAAAAAAAAAAACTTAAAAGAAAATCAGCTCAGAATTGTAAGATACTAGAACTTTTAAATTTAAAGAACAGTATAATAATTATATATTCAGATCCGTATAGTGACAAAAAAATCTTTGTATCAATATATTTATTCATCTCTCTAAGTAGTCTTTAAAAAGTTCAGATTAAAGGACCCCATTATTTGTCATGTCATTTTCAAAATAACAGGGTCTGATGTGTTACATGAAAGCTGTGATTAGCGCTAAAAATTTGTTTCTGACAGGGCTTGTGTGTATTCAGGTCAATGAAAGAAGCCTAATTGCCCAATAAATAATAAGCATTTGATAAAAAAAAAAGTTGACAAGTAAATGAGAAAATGATACTAGTGACATTTCAGAATTTCAATAGAAAGTGAACATTTACTTTCCCAGTTTCTGGCATTTGAAGAAGAGCACACATGACTATGGCACTGGTAAGCAACAAAGGCTACATTGCCGAGATGAGAAAGCGGAGAGAGTGAGAAGAGAAGTTTTGATTTATAATTTAAAAACATGAAATAATTGTCTTAGATTTCTGGAGTTTTCTGTTGCCTTCTTTTGAAATAGTATTGAAAATTTATATTTTCCCATTTCTAGACTATTTGATTACTATTAGAAAAGCTTGGAACTGCTTTTTTTGATTACTATTAGAAAGGCTTGGAACTACTAAATTGCAATGGTTTATAGTTATCATCATAGTTATTAAACATAGAAATGATTCATAAACCACATGCAAAAAACATTCTACCAGGCCATAATGATGTGAAGTTATGCAAAATGGTATTATCTTGTAGAACATCACATTGTGAGGTTTATTGTCTCTTTTGGGAGATTAGATATAAGCTAAAATGTAACAATATAAGAAAGCATTTGGCAAGTACCTAATAAGTGGTAAGTGGACAATCCATACTATGAATTCAGACTATGGTGCCAGGATACTGTAGTCAGGGTCTGGAGGAATGGCAAAGCTTAGATAGGCTCCTGGACAATTTTAAGCAGAGATCAAAAATTCAAAATTAAGACCTACAATAACTTGTATGTTTAAGTACTAATAGGAGGCTTTATAATTGTGAGAGGGGGAGTTTCTAAGAGTAAAATAGCTTTGGAAAGATGAGATGGGCTTAGAATGGGGAGGATTTAGAGGCGAGTTCAAAAGGCCATGAGTTTTTAAAAGATTTTTGATCAGTGACAGGCCATGGGCACTATCAAACATGAAACCACAGGTATTACAGTAAAAATCACGGAGTCTGGGGTGGACCCTGTAGAAGACACAGGGAGACCCGCACAAATGAAAAGCATGATGCAGGTGATTACACGGATGCTTTGAATTCTGAGTGTTTGACCTCCACTGCCACGAAACATTGTCTTGGGTAACAAAAGAGTCTCCTGGAAAGGACCAGGACTAAATGGCTTTTTGTACTCCTAGGGTGAAAGTGGGACAGGTCTGTATTCTCACCTTAAAACACCATTCTGGTAATGATATTAAAGGAATCCAAGCACTTGCATTTAATGTATTGTAGCGTATTTTAACGAACAAGAAATACCCTGAGAGGTTAAAGTGTTTTTATTAATAAAAATATGTACATTTAATCTTTAGGATTGTGAGAAGTAGTTCAGGAAAGCCCATGATGAATACAATTTTTAAACTATCTGAGCATGAAAAAATTGGAAGAGAAACAGAGGCTATATTTGAAACCAAGAATAACTTTTTTCCCCCATAAACTCTTAAATAAGATATTAAAAGCATCATCAGAAGGATGTGTACTGTATCTCATAGCCAACACCAACATATGGATACTAATTCTAGGAAGTCCTAAAAATTTTCCTTAAAATTATTATTATTCATGGATCATTTCCTGCTGGTGAATTTATTGTAACTCTTAATATAGAATTTTTTTCTGGTGATACTTGTGTAGATATATGCAAACCTGCTTCTATATATAAAAACCCCAATGTGTAGGTTATTTTGGTAACAGGAAAATCAGTAAAAACAAATCACATTGCAAAACATGCCAGGAAGAAAAAAACTGAGTGTTTGACCTCCACTGCCATGAAACATTGTCTTGGGTAACAAAAGAGTCTCCTGGAAAGGGCCAGGAGAAAATTTAAGATTGAGAAGATAAATAAAATTACAAGTATACTTTCTTTAACAAATTGAATGAATTTTAATTATGAAAGAATGCAGTCCAGAGTACAAGGACGTGCATGCCTACCAACTCCCAAATCCAAAGTTGGGAATCATTTTTCTATATGATGATCTGAAGAAAAGCTAATGAAACATCACTTATATATTTATTCTCTTAGTTGGTTCTAGACTCTTTAACCATCATAACCTGAAGATTGACTGATTAGGGACCATAATTCATTATGACACCATAGCTAATGCTAACTCCAGCTCCCACTTCCTCTCATGACTTATTCCAGAAGTGATTTTAAAAAACATGTCTGTGAGTGGTGAAAACATTAAAAAACATTGCTCTAAAAACACATGAGGAAAGTCCAATGTTCTTTGGACTTCTAAAACCTAGAGTTTTAACAAACAAAATGTGATTCTTCACTGTGCGGAAAGATTCACTAAAGATTTAATATAAAATATTTAAAGATCAATGCTGTTATGTTTTCATGATTTTTTTTTGCCAGAAAACAGGCATCTTGTATCCATGTTCCAACAAAGATAGTTACTTCTCTTTTTAAAATCATATCTCAACTTCTTTCTTAGTCTCTAAATTTTTTAAAAATTAATTAAAATTTGTGTTCTAATTAGTTATACATGATAGTGGGATGCATTTGACACATCATACATAAATGGGGTATAAATTCTCATTCTTTTGGTATTAACTGATGTAGAGTGACACTGGTCATGCAATCATATAGGCACATAGGGTAATGTCTAATTCATTCTACTATCCTTCATAACCTCAAACACCCCCCCTTCACTCCCCTATGTTTAATCCAAAGCACCTCAATTCTTCCCTACTCCACCCTTATCATGAATTAGCATCTGCAAATTCCTAAAAATTTTCCTTAAAATTTTTTGCCTTAGGTTTTTGGGATTGGTATATTTTACTTAGCATGATATTCTCCAGTTGCATCCATCTGCCAGCAAATGCCATAATTTCATTCTTCTTTAAGGTTGAGTAATATTCCATTATGTACATACATCACACTTTCTTTATAAATTCGTCTTTTGAAAGGTATCTAGGTTATAGTTTAGTTATTGTGAATTGAGCTGCTATAAACATTGATGTGGCTGAATCACTGTAGTATGCTGATTGTAAGTCCTTTGAGTATAAACTGAGGAGTAGGAAAGCCAGTCAAATGGTAGTTCTATTACAAAGTTTTCTGAGAAATCTCCATACTTCTTTCCATAGTGGTTGCACCAATTTGCAGTCTCACCAGCAATGTATGAGTGTGCCTTTTCCCCCACATGTTTTATGCTATCCCACAACTGGTCTGAATCTTCAGTATCTTAAGCATTGCTGTAAAAAATTGCATTTTTATTAAATTCTTCTCACTACCTCTTATTAATATCCTGTGTGTCTCTCTTCACTTGAATTAATTCTTCAGTTTACCCCTTCCAAAATGACCTGATAGTTCTATTATTTTTTTTTCAACCTCACATGGTTATACCTGGTATTTCTATATGTAAGTCAGTAGTGATGTATCTTGGTCTTTTACTTTTTTCTTAGGGGTAAAGGAATATGGTAAGTCCAATATGGGCACGGTTCTTGCTCAAGAAATACAAATTAAGTCTTATCTAGAGAAGCAAGGCAAGAAAGTAAAGAAGGAAAAAAGGCAGGGATAAAGGAGAAATCAAGGGGGATTACAAATGGAGCAAAAGAAAATAATTCAATAAGGAAGTGTCCACTCCATGCTAATTTCAAAAGAACCCCCAGGCTCAAAGAACTCAGTGTTATTTTAACCTCTAAAGTTATAAGTCATCAGCTATGAATGGGATCCCCGTTTATCAAAATAAGTCTTTCCTTTTTCCTAAACTTAAAACTAGCAGAGACTTAGAGGCAGAATTTCCTCAGCTGGTTACAAGAATGAAAGATCCACTTCTCCTTGACATTATGGTTTTCAATGTACTAAATAAACCCTTTTAAGGTAGCTTTCCGCTGTTTTCTCACATTCCAGTTTTTTCCTTCCCCACAAGTATCTTTTCCCATTTTGTGAGTGTTCCTTTTCCTATCTAAAAGCTTTGAAACATGATCTGCCCTCACTCTAGAGGCTTGGTTAGGCAAAGAACAGGTGAGCTATTTCCAGAGATGTTCCTGCCATCCAAGTACTCACCTGAAGGCTACCCTTTTGTCAGTTTTTAAAGCACATTTATGTGGATTTTTAACGAGCATGGAGGCACAGAGGTGCTGATGATATTGAAAACTTAGAGACATTTAAGGAATACTAAATCTCCTTCTCAATAGCTCCTCACTGGGCTGGGGTTGTAGCTCAGTGGCAGAGCACTTGCCTTGCACAGGTGAGGCTCTGGGTTCCATCCTCAGCACCTCATAAGAAAAGACATAAATAAAAAGAAAGATATTTTTTACATCTACAATTCATTTTTTTTAAATAGCTCTCTACCATGACTCCAATTATTTCTCACTGAAAGGAACCAGTGTTGTCTCTGTCATTTGCCTAAAACCTAAAACTCTGATTTCCATAGCATCTGTGCTTGGCTTCAAGGATTTTAAGTCATCAGCAGACTTGGATTAGGTGTCTGAACTCATTTTGTTCCATAGTTCAGGTTGTTCCCTTGTTAAATTTGTTACCATAGAGGCTGATAAAGTTTTATGTCATTTTCTTTGTTGATTTCGTTCTCTGGAAGAGAACAATTCGTGGAAAAATCAACAATAAATGGTAGGAAGCTAGAGATAAACCAAGTGTTGACGTTTTTGATGATGAACTTCATAGTTCATTTTCCAGTTATTAAGAACAAAAATAATTGCAGGTGAAATGAAACATTAACTAACAAAACATCTCCATACATTCTCTATGAATCTTTTAATTTTGAAGATGACAGGTGATCTCCTGGTTCTTTATAAATTATGTAACTTGTTAAATTTCAGGCAATGTATACTACAGAAAAGAAATGAAATAAAATTTATGCATTAGTAACCTTGTCCTGTTCTACAACAGCATTTAGAGGTAAGGATTACTGCCTTCACTTACCGGAAGAAGTAAATGAGGCTGAGAGTGCATATAAACCTGCATCAAGTTCTCTTTCTTAAGGATGGAACTAAATTGCAAACCACATTTTGTCTCACTTCATGTCTTCCAACTATACCTTGTTTACCTCTTGAAGAAATTTTCTTGGTCACCCTACTAATCATTAGCAGACCAGTTTCATTTTCCTGCAGGTTTTTCTTTTTTAAGTGGATACATTAAAATTTTTTAAAATAGTGAAAATATACACACAAATAAATTTAAAATTTTCTAAATGCTCTTCAGAAACCCACCCCAGTACTATAAGCAACCTTGAAATGCCCTCTTAGGTAGTTGGCCAACTCTAATCTGCAATTTATTGCACCCTCCATTTAGAGTAGAGTTATATTTGTCATGCATTTGGATGAAGAAGCTTTTAAAGATATTTTAGTTGTACTTTATTCTCTTGAGAGAATTTTTTAAGTGGTAAGATTTGTATCTTGTCTTGTTTTATCCTGGCAAGTACATAGATCAATACTGCTTAGAATTCGTGGAGACAAATATAAATAAACCTCTAAGTCTAAATAAAACACCTTTAAGCACATGTACTTATTTCATTTGGATTACTTCCAAAGAGCTCTTTGCAGCTTTTGTACCACGTAAAGCCAAGAGGCTACTGGTGGAAAGGTCACTATCCAAAAGAAAATGTTAAAAAATCGTTTTTTAAAAATACTACTCATCATCCATTTAAAGGAGCACTTAATTTCTTAACCTCCTTTAGTAAGAGGGGGTATTCTGCCAAGAGGAGAGACATAGAAATTGGGGGCACAAATTTGTGTAATAAAACAAACAATTCAGTCATTTTTTGTTTTTCAATAATAGAAAGAGGATAGGAATGGGACTGATGGACATGATAGTTTTTTCTTGTAAGAGTGCTAACATTTCAACAGCATTAGTTACAATTGGTATTCTACATTTAAACGATACACTTTCTTCCAACTCTTTCTTTCTTCATTTTTGCAAAATGTGATGGTTTGGATCTAAAATGTCTAAAGACTCGGTTGCTAACTTGTGATAGAACTGGGAGGTGATGAAACTTCAGAAGGTGGAGACTAGTTCAGGGGTAAAATTCACTTAGGGGTCTATACCTGAAGAATATATTTTGTACCTGGACTCTTCTTCTCATTCTCTGTTGCTTAGCTTGTCATGAGGTGAGCAACTTTCCTCTACCAAACCCTTGCACCATGATGTCTGCCTCATCACAGGCACCAAAAGAATGGATGAAAATGATGGTGAACTGAAGCCCTGAAACCAAGCGCCAACATAAATGTTTTCTCCTTTATTTATTTTTTATTTTTGTTTTTTGGTAATAGAAAGCTAACACACACAAAAAGTATGGTTATCAACTTTTCCCCCCTGTGTTTTGATAATTCTTGCTTTGACTACCAAAAGTAACTTGAGAAATTGTAGAAAATACTGGAGCCTGATAATTCCCTATCAAAATTATTGTTCACAGGTATGAGTAAGGCAGCCATTTAAATTTACATGTTAGCATGTAAAGTATGAAATGGAAAATCACATATAGAAAAATATAGTGGTATGATTTTAAATTTACATATGTATTCATTTAAGTTTCCTCAATGAAAGAATATGAAGTAACCACTTATTATCCTGCAATGGAAATAAGGAATTCTGTATCATATATTTAATATATTATATAATTCTCTGATTAGACTGTTGGGGTTTTTTCTTTTGTAATACTGGGAACTGATCCCAGAGTCTTGCACATGCTAGGCAAGTGCTCCACCTCTCTAAGCTACAGCCCCAACCCTTAATTTTATTTTGAGACAGGGTCTTATTAGGTTGACCAGGATGACTCGGACTTGTGATGGTCCTTTTGAGTAGCTAGGTTGCAGATGTGCACTGCCACACCTCACTTTTTAATAGTTAACTCCAGGAAGTTAGCAAAGAGTCAAGCTGATGAATATGTCTAGAAGGGAAGGCAGGCCACTCCCAAGTATTCAATGTGCTCCTGAAGGAATGGGTAGTGTGCTGAATAATTAATGCCTGTGGCAAAGTTTGGCTGGTCCTATAAGATGGAAAACTGTGCTCAAAGACAGGTATAATATCTTCCTGCAAGAGGGTTCTGTGATTATAAGAGTAGAGAGGGACTAATGATCCAGTGTTACAGTATATTATTTTCTGTTGTCTAGGTTTATTTCTTTCCACTTAACTGAACAGAGAAATATGAACTACTGGGGATATCAGTCAATCTAGTTTATAATAATTAATTTAGAAAAATGTTCTATAATTTCAAGTCTTATAAAATGAGTATTTATTCCCAATTGTTAGTGATATGCCTTCATTGGCAACTACTCACTATTAGTTCTTAAATACTACATGATGCTGTATTTAACAATGATTACATATAAATTTTGGCCCCTTGAGAATCTCTTTAGGAATATTACATTTACTTAAACACTATAGTGAAAAAGGAGAAATTTTAATAATTTTTCCATCAATCAGTGATTATTCACAGCTATAACCAAAGGAAAAATTCAAATTTGCACAATGAAAAGATTCAGTCATCAGCTTTCCATTACTATGGCCAAATGTCTGAGATATTTACCTTATAAAAAGGAAAGGCTAGTCTTGGTTTTGTAGGTGCCAGTCCAAGAAGAGGTGGACTCATTTTTTTGGGCCACTGAAGGTGCTGATGGCAATGATAGGGTATGTTTGGTGAAGGAGACTGCTTTCCTCATGGCCAACAAAGTGAAAAAGAGAGGGTAGTCCAGGGTGTCACAGTCTCCCCATAGGGCATGTCCCCAATTACCTGGAGTCCACCCAAAATGTCACCCCTCTTAAAGGTTCCACCAACAGTGTTACCAAGCTTTTAACCTGTGGATCTTCGGGGGGCATTCAACATCCAAATGATACCAGATTCCTACGAACAATTCAAGCAGTTTAAGAATTTAATAAAAAGGTTACTTACTATTATAGAATATGGCTACATGATTTTGAGGAATTTTGCATTTTAAGAAATTCAGTCACAAAAGAACTGGAATTTATTGTAGATCCTAAGGCTAAATTCAAACCTAACATATCTTACTCCTTTCACTGTAAAATGTGGTAATTAATTTTCCCTGGTGCTACATTGTCACTTAGCATGGATTGAAGCTTTAGTTTTTATTAACTGTATAATTTGATTTCTCTCTAGTTGAGTCTGTGTTAATCATTCTCCATAAAGAGAGATGTATGAGTCCATCTGAGTTCACTGAGAATAAGAAAAGAATAAAAATATTTTATGTTTGGGAAATTTTAAAAGAGCTTGTGTAATTCATAGCAATTACTTTTTCCACCTTGTCCAAATTATCCAGGTAATTATATAATTTTTCTGCTCTGTTTGACATTAAGAAAAGGATAGTGATAAAGGTAAAGGACTGTGAGTGAGAAGACTTGAGCACATGACCCTGGGCATCATTCACTATCCTGCTTTCTCATTCTGTAACATAGAGGGGATAATGGCCATCTTCTTTCCAGTAATTGAGTACCAGAAAAGTAAAATGGGAATTGTTACCTTTAATAAGGATAAATTTGGTCTTTTAGGGGAAGCTCTGAAGGATCTTAAAATAATGAGATTTCTTACAATTTATAATAATTAACCATTTTCATCTGAAGAATCTCCCCTTTGACTAAGGATAAGTCCACAGCTGAGAACGCTACAGCAAGGGACAGTATTGGCACACTCTTACCAGCATTACTGCTCAGATTCTCTCTCCTGGCCATCCTACCATGTCACTTTGCACTGAGTTTCCTTCTCACCCCTCAAGCTTGATCTCCACCAAAGTGCAAAGAGTCTGCATTTGCCTGTGTTTCTAAATGCCCATAGTGGCTCATCTACTCTACTCTAAGCCTTCTTTCCACTCCAACAAAACACCCCAGACTATGCATGGAGTTGGTACCTTTTCCTATGCTAGCTGTGTTCCTGCAACTTCTTTCCTTCATGCTATGTCTTTAGATCCTCAGCCCTCCAGTCCTTCTCTACCCAACCAGTTTCTATGGTCCAATGCATACTAATATAGAACCCAGAGTCTACATATGCTCAACAACTAAATACTGGCTTAAGTATCTCCTGGATATGACAAATGTCTAGCATGGTTTCTTAATTAACACTTATTGACAAAGTTTTCATGTATTTATTATGAAAATATTGTCTTATGAGTTTTGTCTCTTCATAGTTTGGTTTAACATTTCTTTTTAACTACAATATCCTCAATACCCAGGGATAGCATTTCACAGATACAACAATCAATGGATCAAAAATATACAAAAGAATGAAAGTTGCATCTGTACTGAAAATGCATAAACATTTTCCCTTGTCATTATTCCTTAAGTAATATAATAATTATTTACATAGCATTTACATTGTATTAGGTATTATAAGGTGGTTTAAAATATTTCAGGGTATGTATGTAGGATACATGCAAATACTGTGCCATTTGTATAAGGGAGTTGACTATTAGCAGATTGTGGTATCCACAGAGGGTTGTGGAACCAATTCTCCTTGGATACTAAGAGAAGTCTGTATATCTAATATTTTAAACAATATCTTTATGTTGGATAACGGTTTGGAATCTATTATATTTAAACTACAAACATACATGCAAACATAATTGAATAAGTGACTTGTATTTGATTAATGACTGTAAGTAAGTGTAGTTTTATTTCTCTTAAGCTCTAGGGAACTTATTTTCTTCCTTAATATAAATGTGCACACAAGTAAATTCTTATTCCTCAGAGGCCAAAAGGAATAGGGATGAGAAATATAACTGAGTATAAATTTGGGGGCTGGTAGAATCTCATATAAATAATTTCTGAGGATTCAAGAGGCAAGAGCAACTTGCTTATCAGGGTCTGGAGAAAATACCTAGAATTGCAAAAGTTAGTTTTGGGGAAACAATCCCCTGAAAGTGGAAGAAGGACTATTGGGGTTGAAGTTTGCTCTTCTCCCTTCTGAGGGATTATTATATCTCTGGGGCCCAATTCTTCAACTCAATAGATGAGGAGAAAATTTTTAAAAAGTACTTATTTCCCATACATCAGATTTTCAGAGATGAGAAAGAATTTAATTTCCTTCCTCCTCAGGGAAAAAAAGATGGTAGAAACATACCCATTTCTCACTTTTCTACCACTTAGCACCACTGCCAGCAGAATGATTGACTTCTCTGATAGACAAGTTTGGAAAAGGGACTGTGCATTTTCAGCAGGGTCATGCCTTTGCCGTTAGAGCCAGCTAATCAGTACAATGCACACATGCCAAGGGGAGAGGGACAGAACAACATGGTTTGTGTTTTTATACTAATGTTTGTATGGATAGTTTATAACATATGTTCATAGTTTTTATTGCTATCCTTTACAAAATATGCAGCTCAACTGAACTTATGCCTGGAAGCTGAGCAATATTGAACTGAACATAATGCACAGAAACAAGAATTTCATGGAAAGTATCACAGAGCTTGTGATAATCAAAAGATCTGCCATATCTATTTGTGAAGAAAGGTAAATTTGGGCCTCCAAATAACAGATAATTCAATTATGAATGTAAAACTTACATTAGAGAAATCAATGAATTTTGTTAGATGCTGTCTTTTACCCAAGAATAGTGTAAATTCAGATAAAAGAAGCTGTATAATATTGAAGTATCCATCCTCAAGTTATTTAAGGTATTCTAAATACATCTATATTCCTTCAAACTTGCAAGTTTAGTTCATGGAAATTAGTTAAGGTTATAGTTCTCTACTATAATAAAAGTAATTAATGTGAAGCGTGAATGATAAATAAGACATGCTGATATGTTTTTTCCAGGGCATCTATGGGAGATTGGTTCCAGGATCCTTTTAATGTTGATACCAACATTAAAGGATGCTCAAGTTTCTTATATAAAATGGCATAGTGTTTGCATATACCTAAGTACATCCTCCCATATACTTTAGATCATCTCTACAATAATACCTGATGCAATATAAAGGCTGGGATACAGTGAAGGCAGTGAGGCTGTGGGTGGGGTATGCTATTGGAAAGGTGAGAATCATGGAGTAACAAAACAAAACAATTGTGTTTATGAAGTGCCTTGGGATAGATGTGGCATCATTGACTATGATACCGACAAGTCCTGAGTTTACACAATTTGGGAACCATTTTGGATGGCTCATAATTTAGAATTGGATTGCATAAAGATGGTAAAGGATGAAAACTTAAGATCTGTTGACTTTTACAGACTTTGTCTCATTTCATCTTCATTATAGTTCTTTGAAAAGAACATTCTTAAGTAGCATGAAAGAAAAATGAGGCTGACCAAGTAAGTGGCTTGCTAAGGAACAACTAAGAACGGATCAAAATCATCTGTCTTACTCCAAAGCGTATGGTCTTTCTGCAACACCAGTGATTTTAAAATTTAATTTGTTCCCATATTTTCTTTCTGGATTTGCTTTATCACCACTTGTACTAGCTTTTTTAAACTTTTTTTTTGGTAATTAACTTTCAGTTATAATTAAAATAATTTATTTCAAGAGAGGAAGTTCACATCATTATTTAATATGCTGGTTATGTTTTTCTAATACATATTAAAAATCCTCATATTACATGGAAGAAAAGGGGCCTCTACCCCTCTGGAAGTGCTCTGGCTTGCCTTAGCTCTGAATGAAGAAGAATTTGGTGAGTTAAACTGTATTTCAGCCTCCATTTAATCCTTTAGTATCCTGCTTTGAGGCAGAGTACAACCTGCATATGTGTGTGTAGTCACCCTAAATATAGCTATCAAATTGAAACAACAACAACAAAAATCTGCCAATGTACCTCCTGACATCACCTAGCACAGTTTTGGAAATGCTGCATTTCACAGAATAATAGGGTCCATCAGCCATCTTGATGTCTGTAAAATTTTCCTTTTAGACTATTGCTTGCGTATGGGAAGCATTTAATGAGGCATGAGTCATTTCACAGAATAGATTTCCTGGATGTTTAATGCATCTTTAAATGTGCATTAAATAGATGGATTTATACACTTGGGTATGTAAATGCTGCTTCTTCGGTTCATGAATCTGAATTGATGATAAAAGATCAGGTATCATAGGACCTTCCCCTTGACAAGATTGTTCTATGTCTCTGTGATTTATTTACTCCATATTTTGTCAGAAGTTCCAGGATTTCACTAATTCAAAGCTGATCTCAACACTCCTACTAACTTAGGTGAGCGGCCTTTGAATGGAACCTTTGGAATCTGACCCTTCACCTCTGCTTTTATCTCATTTACTATATTCCCATAGTTCAGACCCTGGCGATTACTTCCTCTTTGGATATTGACACAAGAAACAAAGACTCATTTTTCTATTTTAAAGAGTAACACAAATAAATTCAATTTGGTTATAAGTATACTTTTTAAAAAACTGCAATGTGTTACAGGAGAAAGAGCAATGGTTTTGGAAAGAGATACCCTATTTGAATTTGGCATTTAATAATATCTCACTGTGTGGCCTTAGCTGAGTTAATTAAACTTATTATCTTCCTGTTTAAAATGTGGATAATACTTGTACATTTTTCTATGGGACAAGAATATATAAAGCATCTGCAACACAAGTCAGTTCTCATGAAGATCATTTCTCCCTCCCTTTCAACATAAATTTAAATTATAAAGGGTGAAGTGAGATTAGCTATTCAAGAATTTGAAATATGGTTTCAATGCACTGTGGGTTCTTATCCAGCTATTTAGAATTATCAAACGAAACTGATATATCCTGCTCACCAGCATTGTAAGCAATCATTTCTCCCAAAATGAAAATGAAGCAAAGGACTATCATCTGCCATTACTAAATCACAAGAGCCAGCATTTTCTTCCTTTGGTTAGTAAGGTCACAGGTTGAGTGAAGAGCATTATCTACCAAGACTCCTGACTGCTCTGCAATGTCAGTGAGCAAAACCTTGTTTAAGGAACATGCATAGGGAAGTCTCCCACTCGGTTGCTGTCTGTGTGGTTTAAAAATTAGATTTCCAAGAGAAAATAGGTACCAGGGAAAGAAAGAAATTATGCTCGACTCTCACTTCATGATTTATGTTTAGACTCTTTGATGATTGTATTTAGAGCTGAAGAGAAGTAAAAGCAACACAAGTGTCAGGCAGATGGAGGGGCAAAGAGATGGATATTGAGGATGCTCAAGGAGATGAGTTTCCCTTCTTACTTGGTATTTTTGTTCCATGAATGATGCTTCTCAGAGATTTAATTATCTTACTGTAAAACAGAAGAAACCTATATAAACTAAATTTGAGATAGAAGTTGATATTGGAAATTTTAAGAAATGAAACAACACAAATGAGCCTCTGGAATCTAAAAAAAAACTGTGAGAAAATTCAGTGATGCATATTATTTTTATTTACATCATATAACCATTTGCTCAAAGGATATTTTCAGATTCAAACCTCTAATTTTAATAGGTACATACCCTGAATCAAGACAAATAGACACATATCACAAATAGAGTCAAAGACCTTGAGGACAACCTGTTGCCAAAATGAAAAGTCCTATCTTAAGAAGTTACAGTTCTGTTTCCTGCTTTTGGAAAGGTGCAGAAAATAAATCATATTCAGGTTGTAAATTTTTGATGAAATAAAGTAAAAGTTGTCTATGAGACATCTATGAAAAGATCTCCTGCTAATTCCACTTCATTTCATGTCCTACCACTTCATGATGGCATAAGGAAATTGGTATTTCAGCAGTACAAGTGAGCTGACTTTTTATCTCTCCAACTTATATAATCCTTAGACCTCAGAAATTAGAATATCTGCCATAAGTCACAGAACCATATGGAGTCCCTCGGTCTCCAAAATCTCATTCCAATGTTTCATTTTAGCTCTTATTCTTCTAGAGTGAACAAATTATGCATTATTATCCTGTGGATCTCAGAAGACAATCTTATCCAAGGAAAATGTCCTGCCTCTTTTCTCTTCTTTCTTCTACATGTGGAATTTGCTACTGTGAACATGCTCACTAACTACTTCTATTGAACACATAGAATCTTTTCTTTACTTAACATAGGGTCCTGAATGTTTCCCCTTCTTCAGAGATTGTAATTGGGCACAGCTTACTATTAGCCCTTTGACCCTCCCCCCACCCACCCAACCATAACAAGAATATTATCTCTGTTTTAGGATCTATCTTTTCACATGATTATCAAATTGACCAATCATAGTATATCAACCTGTTAAACATATATTTGTAAAAGGGAAAGACCCTGTGTCCATCAGAGTCCACTTCTAGAGAGGAAAATGAGGCTCAGAAGAGAGAAGGTTCCTCTTTTTGAGATGGATAGTAACAGACTGAGAAAAACCTGAAAAAGCGTAGTGTCAGCTCTTCCACCACACCAGGGAGCATGTCTGGGAAAATCCTTCTGATAGAAGTTCTAAAGAAATTCCAGATGGGGATATATATATAATTTACATCTTCAAATTATATATATATAATTTACATCTTCAAATTTTAATGATCCTGAATTTAACAGCCCCTCATTAGATGCCTAGTATATGGACCACACTGAGTTCTTATCATTGATTAAGTTGTGTTTCTATCATTTGAGTTTAAAAAGTTCAATAAAATTTATCCTTAACTTGGATCCTCAAATTTTCCACAGCCAGTTGTACTTGTTTTATCACCTGCGCATCCTTCTCTGTGACCAGAAGATCTAAGGTACACTGCCTTTTCTCTTGTTTCATTTTCAACTTATATTTTTAAGTTCAATGATATGTGTTGTGCTCTGAAGAGCTAATTTTAGTCTTCTACTGATATGTCATAAATGCTGAGGAGCTTCCTATCTTAAAAGCTGAGTGTTCCCTTTCATTATAGATGAAATGTCTCTGGTAGTTCTTCCCTTACAGTCTAATCATGCCAACAACAGTTCTAGAAGTAATTAATACCATTTAAAATATGTTTAGGATAAAATGGCCAGAAGCTAAAAGACAATGAGCATTTTTCATGGGTTTAAAGTCTTCACCCTGCCCCAATATACCACTGACTGAATCCTAGGAACCTGTGAATATGACTTAATTTTTTTAAAAAAAGCTTTGTAGATTTAATTAAGGATATAGAGATGAGATCATGCTGAAGTATTTGAGGAGGCTCTATATCCAGTCTTTAATGTTCTTATAGGAGCCACATGAATAATCCATACAAAGATGAAAGCAGAAATTGGAATTTTCCAATTTTGGAGTTATGCCAAAAACAAAGAGATGCCTCCAGTCACCATAGATGGAAGAAGCAAGGAAGGATTCTTCCCTAGAACACCCAGAGGGAGCTTGTGCCTGCTCATATTTTGTTTTTGAACTCTGGCCTTTGTAACTGTGAGAGAACAAGTTTATGTTATTGGGAACAACAAAGTTCATGGTAATTTGTTACAGCAGCTACGTGAAACTAATGCAGATATTATAAAACAAAAATGTGAACATCAATTATTCACATTCAGAATCAACGAATGTTCAAATTGTTATTTCCATTGCTGTGGTCTCCAGCCTGGGACACAGCCCTTGGGATGCCTTGGACAGATCTGAGTCTGTAGCAAGAAAGGGGGAAGGGAAAATTGAGTTGGGAGAGGTCTTAAAAGGCAAGCAAAGTCTTATCTAAAAGTCTTTATTTCTCAAATTTTTCATTGAAAAACATACATTTTATTTGAGTAAAATTAGGGATCTTAGAGACACAGATAGATAGTAAAAGGTGCAAGAAACCTGTAATTAGAAAGACTTGAGTGCAAATTACAGCTACAGCCCTAGTTCATGGATGTGGAACAGTCTTTGACATAATAGAGATTTCTAATCTGAGTTTAAAAGAGGAACCCTTGCTCTCCTTTTATGGATTTGAATGTGAGAAGAACATTAGGCTAGAGTTTACAGTTTATCTTCTGACTCTAAAGGAACCATCTTTTATTTATTTATTTATTTATTTATTTATTTATTTATTTATTTATTTATTTTTGTTTGCTCTCAATGCTGAGTAGTGGGTGGCCAAACGAGGTCTTTCACATGCTAGGTAAGTGCTCTCCTACTGAGCTTCACCTCCAGGTCTGACGTATATCTTAGATAGAGTCCAACAGAAAAATTCAAGCTGAGAGTAGTAGAAAAGTGAGACATTAATTACATGATTTAAAGTTTTGAATTTAGCAGTGTTGTATATCCCAAATTTTTTTACTTATAAGAGTCAATAAATTTCATTTTGTCCAAGGTGCTTAATCCACCAACTGCTGATATACTGTGTACAGCAATAGCATAATTCCTGAAATGTAGTGTATACTTTATAAACGTTAGTATCCTGTTAGGCTAAAATTCTATCAATGTATGCTGAAGAAATTGCCTTAGATCAGTGGGTTTTCAACCTTGGCTGCATATTATAATCACCTGCACAGCAACAGCTTTTGAAACCTTCCTCTGTCCAGTGGCACTCCATACCAATTAAATCACAGTCTCTGGGAGTAAGAAAGACTTGGGATTTACTATGTTCTTAGAGCTCCCCTTGCTTATTCCAATGTGCAGCCAAAGGTGAGAACCACTGTTTTACGGCTAGCTCACAAACAGAATTTCTAGAGAGAGAGAAAATAAAGATGGCTTTTACTTTAAATAGCAACCCTAAGTATTGCCTATTTATTGTGTCAAGATTTTGAAGTTCACTACCTCTGTGGAGACAGCTTCTAATCTTGTTTTTGTTCCCTCTGGCAAATTGTTGCTAGTTTTCTTTAGCAGGAGTTAAAAGAATATCTTTCTAGCCTCAGTAGGCTATGCTGATTTATTTTTATTCTGTGAAAACCCCTCCAAGCATTTGAGCTTGTTATTTTATTAGGGACTAATAAATTTAACTTGATCATACACAACTGCTAAAAGACTTAGTGTTCCATATGAGACAGGCTATAGGCAGTGGTATCTTCAAAACCTTCAGCTTAGTTTATGAAAGGAATTAGTGTTACATTAACAGCAGTAGCCAATGTGAAATTGTGTAGAAATTATGGATTTATTAGTTTCCAACTTCTGCTTCCAAGGCTCTATGAGCATACAGTAGTGATCCATAAAAATCCTAGAATATTGGGAATTTGGTGTCAGTAGGTTGTAGAAAAAGAAACACTGGATTTAGAGCCATAAATCAAGCATTTCTATCACTTAAGAGATGAGTTCATCATTGAAAGTTTCAGTTTTTTTCTCATTTGTAAATGAGAATAGTAATGTTTCAGCTGTAAAACTTAGAGGATAAATAAATAATTTTAGCCTAGATGAGGTTTATAAACCAAAAATAAAGATGAAACATTAGATTTTTTAAAAAATGGATTATATATACATGAGTTTTGCATGATCTGAAGAAGAAAGATAATTCAACAAACTCTAAAGTAACACTTATCCAAAAGGTGTCTCTCATGTATCACAGAAAAATCAGAAACCTGGAGAATCATCTGGTTCTCTGGTATTATGTATTCCTTTCCACAAAGTCACATCAGAGGAAAATAATTCCAATATTTGTAGGCATCTATAACGAACCACACAGCCTTAAAATACCATTTTCTAATTTAACATTATTTGAGTGCCTGATTGGAAGCAGGCACTGTCTTATTAACCCTCACAATAAGCCAGTTAGGATCCTGGGCCTAGTGTTTTTAAGAAATGTAAAACTATGTTGCAAATAAATGGCACAAGTAGAATTTTAAATAAAGTCTACCTCTATAGCCATGTGTTCTCAATGATGTCACACTGATTCCTAGTTCTAGCAGAAAGACATTTTTTTTTCTTGTAAAAAGGAATATGTAACACTGACAATCATTACACATTTTCCATACCAATTATTTTTCACACTGTAAGTTTGGAAGGTACAATTCAATGCAGAAAAAGTGCCGGTACAGACTGTTTCCCTAGCCAGGCCATTTGTCAGATTTTCATTTGTCATCTTAGAACCTCCAATGCTTTCATCACCAAAGCAGTAGCACTTTTTCGAGAACTGGCCTCAGTAAAAGGACAGGATTTGCCAAACATAGATGCATTCCAGTTTCAGCATACAATTACTTACTTTAAGAATTTTGGATTTTTCCCTCCGCAATTGAAGTGCAATTACTATTTGGAAGAACTGAATGATTTTCGAATCTATCAAAGTTTATTTAGAAAACATCTGTTAAAATTATTTCACAGTTTTATGACAATGATACTTGAAGCTTTAAGAATATGATACCTCATTTGCAGCAATTATTTTTCAGAAGTAGTTAAAACCATTTCTTTACCCACAATCTTTAAATATCAACATTTCTTTACCTACATCTAAAGAAGAAAAAAAATATTGGTAGAAAACTCCCTCTTCCTTTTTAATAGAAATGGAATTATAATGCTAACATGGCTCAGGCTGAGGATCCTTGCAAAACTCAGGCAATGTGGGTGTGCACTGTTCAAGTGTGTGTTTTCCTTTGTGCACAAGTATGTCTCTTTGATTCTCCAATAATGAATCAAAATTGAAAATAATTTGGTTTTCATGACATGTTCTAATTATGTTATGTAATTCTCTTTCTTAAATGTGATGATTAAAGTGAAAACCTTTCCAGAAACTTTTAGGAGAATAGTTTTTCTTTTTTAAAAGAAAAATGTTGTAAAAAGAACTTAGATAGTTTGTCTTTCTATTAAATTTATTGAAAATAAACCAGTATTTTGTTTCAAAAATTCATTTTCATAGAAATACCTGGTCTAGAACATGATTAAGATATCAACTATATCAAGGCACACTATAGAAAAGAAGTGGTTTATGAAGGTAACACATGAACCACTTTTATCTCTGTTGCTATATTTAGTGAGTCTACATGCCACTGTCTCAAAATATGGTTTCCATTAATGGTTTCTTTTCCCTATCCACCAAGGCATTAAAATAATTTATGAATTTGTTCTTTATAGCCACCACATTTTTCCTGATGAATATATTTGTCTTTTGGAGATATATATATATATATATATATATATATATATATATATATATATATATTTCTTTTCTAGATTTAGATACATTACTAAAAGGATTTTGGATTTAATGCCTTGTCTCTTTTATTGAAAAACAACCTAATAAAGCAAAATAAATAGGCATAAATCTCTAAGTATTTAAATATGGTCATGAGAGAGGAATTTATAGGACATTTTTTTAAAAGAATATGTTCTTTACTTAAACAATCTAAAATAAGATATTAATGACCTAAGTACCAGAACCTTTAAATAAAAATTAGGGAGAAATTAGTAATTTTAAAATTGATGCTATTGCTGATATAAATTTGCACAGAATTGTGCTCTATTATTCACTACATTCATTATTTTAATAAAATACCACTTTTGTATTCAACTGTGCAACTCTTAGAAATGTATTTCACCCTCTGCCTCCTACACTGTGAAGTTGTCTTTAACTGTTCCTTATGCATGCCTTAGTATCTCTCAGAATTCCACCAGCTGGATGTCTGATTCAACTTATTATTTAAATCATCCACAGATAATTGTAAATGTGCCAAAAATCAATCTTTTGTCAAATCCATTTTATTAGTATGCCACTTCTAATCAATCTTCTAATTTATGATAATTGAATTGTATAATGCTATCATAGTAACTATCTGTATGACCACACAAATGTTTTAGACTCATAAATCCAGTTATGATTTTTATAGTATATATCCTATTCTTTCAATGTAGCAAATATCTTGGGTATGAATGATTACTTTTACTGAAGAAGTTGATAATTCAGCAAATAAGTAAGTTAACATAAGCCTATGAAGTAATATAATATGGACTAGAACCTGATTAGGTCAAATTATGCTAAAGTGACTTATACGGCGAGAAGGTCTTGGAAAGATTCAGTGCAGATATGATATTTAAGACGTCCTTGAGGGATACTTAGAAATTCATCAAGCAGAAATGAGAGAAGGAGAGAATGGCTTAAACAACACCTTCATACTGAGAAAATATGAGACATGTTTTTTTATGAAACTGAGTGACTTGAATAGTGTGGATGAATAGGAAAAACATGAGAATAGATGAGAAATTAATTTGAAACCAGATCAAGGAAGATCTTGAATAAGGGAGGAAAAGATTTTGATTTTATATTTTAAAATAATAACCAGTTATTGAGCACTAACTAATTAATTACCAGGTACTGGAGAGCTACTTAATTTGTAACTTACTTATCAATTCCCCCAATTATTCTTTGAGACAAATATTATTCTCCCTATTTAATAAGTGACAAACCTAGTATCCATAAACATCTTGACTAAGGCTATAAAGGTGGTCCATGACATATCTTGAGATCAAACTCAGATTTATCTGCCTTTCAAGATCATGTCCTTTCATGACACCACAATCTGGAACTTTATTCTTTGAGAAAGGGAGAGCTGTTGAACTCTAGTGAGGAAAAGCATATCTATATCAAGCCATTCTCTTTAAGAAGTAGCATAATCAGATCTGTAAACAAATATACTCAACTAAATACATCCTGGTCAGTTCTTTTCAGGAGGAGAAGGAAGATGCCTAAATAAATACATAAAAAAGAAGAGTTTTACCCAGAAAGTGACAGCAGAGACTAGATTATTGAAGTAATGAGTATGTACTGCAAAAAATAGGACATCTGTATTTAATACATTCAATTAATGAAAACACATTCCAGTTTCTTATATGATCAAGTAAGCTAGTGTCAGACTAATGTTTCTGCACATAATGACCTACCTTATATCTAAGTGAAATGCAGAATGAAAGGTAGAGGAGCACAGGCAAGAAGTGGAGCATAGACAGGAAGTGGAGTACAGGCAGGAAATGGAGAGGAGTTAACAACTAGAGGAAATAGCATACTGCTTGTAGTGTATATAGTTCTAATTAAACCCCATAGTCTCCTGGACAGAAGAACAAGAGCACAAAGTTCAGGGCAACAACAAGTATTGGGAAGTAAGCACAAATGCAGCAAAGAAGATATAGAGGAAGAAACTCAAATTGTCTTTATGAATCTTCCTAAATCTCTGGATGTCCCCTGAACCACACACACATATGAAAGATTCCAAACAAAAATTAAAGAATCAAATGGTGATTTCAACAACCCTTTAAGAGTTTGTTTTGTAGTTTGAATTCAACCAAATTCAATGCTTATTAAAACTAACAGATAAAAAAAAATAAAAAGCAAACACTCTTCAGAGAAAGATAACAGAATCCTGTTGTCACAACGTAAAAATGATGATGTTCAGGTACAGCTCATAATAAATCCATATATTAAGAGTCAAGAAAACTTGAATACTCTCAAGTGAAAAACAATCAACCGTGTGTTAACATGTTTTCGAACTAATAAGATTTTAAAGCATCGCATATCATATTAAAGCATGGGGATGAACACACACAAACAAACACAAACATACTCATACTCTTAATGAGCGAAAAGATAGCATATTTTTACAAAGAGGTAAAAAGTATAAAAAAGAACAAAATCAGAATTCTAGTACTAAAAATTATCACTGGATATGCTCAATAGCAGATTGAAGGTTACAGAGAGATGAATCAGTACACATGAAGAGAGAACAACGTATTCAATCTGAAGAATAGAAAGAATTAAAATAGAAAATGCCCAGAATCTTGGGAATCAATATCAAAAGGTCTAATATATATGTAATTATACTCATAAAATGAGAGAAAAGAGAGATTGGATCACATAAAATATTTGCAGAAATAATGGCTAAAATTACCCCAAATCTGAGGAAAGGTATAAAATTACAAATTTGAGTAGGATAAATATGAGGAAAATCAAATCAAAGGACATTACAGACAAGCAACTAAAATGTGAACCTAAAGACATTTCTCTGGCATACTGTATCAAGAACAGTGGAGACAGCAGGCACTGAAATCATGCTTTTAAAGTACTAAGAGGAAAAGAGCCATAATTCAGAATTCTGTATTCAGTGAAAACATTCTTCTAGAATAGAGGGGAAGTGAAGATATGTCCTATGTGGAATAGCATAGGAAGATTTTAAAGATGAAATTAAGTACAGAAAAATGGAAATTCAGATCTTTAGGAAGGAATTAAGAACATTCAAATGATGAACACCTGGGTAAATGTAAAGCACTATATTTTCCTCCTAATTTCTTTAATTTTTTTATGACTTTAATGTTAAAATGTAACCATTGTGCTTTGGAGTTTATAATGTAAGTAATTAAAATATATATGATAACCGTTTCATAAAACATGATGTATAGGTAATAGATCTACATGGTGGTGAGATACCAAGATTTTATGTGAAGTATTACACTGTAAATTGCCAAATTCATTTATATAGACAATGAAAACTTTAAAAAAAACTAGTAAAGGGGTAAAAGTAAATATTCAATAGATAATTAAAATGGAATTCTAAAGAAAGTTCACCTGCTCAGTTCAATCCTTTGAAGACAGATTGAAGAAATGCTTTTTAATACCATGGTATATGTAACAGTGGCTATGCTTGACATCAAGGTGCTTTAGGGAGGAGGAATATTCAAGTTTTCTAAACCAAGCAAATGATAAAATGTTGTCATTCTTTACTAAAGTGGGAAATGTAACAAACAGAAGATTAAAAAACAAAAAAGTTCTTCTATCTGTTATAGACAAGTTAGTTGTACAGGAGTTGTCTGCATGGTATCATCTGATTTCCAGGAAGCTAATAGAAATGTAGGTCTGACTTCAGTGGAAATGAAGGGGCGAAGATGAACTCAGGCCTTTTATCAAAACAGTAAGTAAAAAAGGAGAGTGTAGGGTGAATAAGGTCAGCACTCCAGTCTGGGGAGTGGCTGTGTTTGAGAAACTAAAGTTTGTTTGGAAGAGAGAGAAAGACTAATATCCATATGCAAGGAATTACATTGCGAATTTGGAAGATACTTGAGCATATAAATCAGAGGAGACAAGACGCAGAGATGGAGAAATTTAAGGTGTAAAGTTAAATAGTTGAGTAATGAAGTATGTCCTGAAGCTATGATAAAGCAAATGGTTAGATCATTATTTTTGTCTTCTTTGATATAAGGAGAGCAAACAAGAACAGAGCAGAAAGGAAGAGCATGAGAAAAAGATTAACATTAAACAGGGACGAGAGGTGGGAGGGAAAGGGAGAGAAAAGGGAAATTGCATGGAAATGGAAGGAGATCCTCATTGTTATACAAAATTACATATAAGAGGATGTGAGGGGAAAGGGGAAAAAAAACAAGAGAGAGAAATGAATTACAGTAGATGGGGTAGACAGAGAAGATGAGAGGGGAGGGGAAAGGGGATAGTAGAGGATAGGAAAAGTAGCGGAATACAACAGTCACTAATATGGCAATATGTAAAAATGTGGATGTGTATCCAATGTGATTCTGCAATCTGTATAAGGGGTAAAAATGAGAGTTCATAACCCACTTGAATCAAATGTATGAAATATGATATGTCAAGAGCTTTGTAATGTTTTGAACAACCAATAATAAAAAAAAATAAATTAAAAAAAATGAAAAAAGTAAAATGGGAAGAAATTTTCTCAAGCTGAAATATCCCTGATCTTTTTAATAGAATATAAATTGTGGTTACCTGCTTAAAATTACAATGATGAATGATTGAGGTGATAGTAAGTATGAATAAGCCCATTTATTTAACATGTATTTAGTGGCATCTTTTTTTTAAGGCAGTGTACTAAGTACTGGACATCAAGTGTTTGTTTTTTTTGAATCTTCCATATTTGTGGGGAATGAGAAAGAACCAGAAGTTAAATATTCATTGTTTAGCAATTCTTCTTGAAGACCTTATACATGCTGGGTCAGTACAATGGAAAGATATTTAAGGTACTTTCATATTTGGATATTCATCTACTCCCAAATTAACTGTCTCCAACCTACAAAAGAAGATTCACTTGGTCGAATTTCTCTCCATATTTTGAAAGAGGTTGAGGAACACAATGTCATTTGAAGACAAGCCAGATGGGTTAAGGTAAGACCTCACGAGGTAGTGCCTTAACCACCTCAACCCTCTGCTTTGAAGAACAGGCATTTCTTGGCATCCTTGACTTTTCATGTCCTGAGTATGGTTTTATGTTAACAAAATGGCTATGAGATCAGGGTATTTATTTATTAATTTATAATAAAAATAATAACTTTATGGACTAGAATAGTCACACTGGCATGATCTCCCTGTGATCAGGCTTATGGGAAGCCAATTCATAATCAGAAACCTATTTTAATTTTCCATAAGAAATCAGTGTGATAGGACAGAAAATATTCAAAGTACATAGCTGAAGTTCACTTTCCCCCAGTAGGCAGACATGCATGAAATGCGAGATTATGATAAGAAGGTAGCTTGGTAAGCAGGAAGCCAGAACAAGGGGAGTTGGATGAATGAAAAGTCTAATAGCCTCAGTTAAGATACTGTGATGTATTCATCTCACAATGGTCTTGTTATTGACATGGAAATACCAAAAGCACTCAGCCTCACTTCCCACTGGACTATACTTGCATGGGTTCTGCCCCCATTCTGGAACTAACTCTCATTTTTCTATTCTTCTGAGATTGATGAATTCCACTACTTTTCAACACATTCATGCTTTTGATATGTTGAAACATTCAAAGAGGTACATTGTAATCCTGCTGATATAAGAGCCACCTGCTTTTTTTTTTTAGGTGTCTTTTCAGTTCTTGGCTCTTGAACATGTCAGTTTGACAGTGTAATTCCCATCAGTGATCTTATGACCCTCACTTTCATAGTTGGAGTGCCCAAAAGTCAAATGTTCATCCAGACTCTCCCATGCAAATAACAGATAATAATCACATCAGTAATCATCATTAGAGACACGTGGTTGGAAATGATTTAAAGCTCTACTCTCTTTAAGATTTCTACTTACTTTTAGGTATTGTCATTTTATCTTTCCTGGGTTTTGTATTTAAAATTTTTAATCCATATATTCATAAAGCTTAAAAGTGACCTTAAAGATCATCTGACTCAAAAGCTTCATATCATAGGGGAAGAAAGTGCTGCTCCAGAGATTTTTAAACCATACAATATGTAACTTATACATAGTGGTAACTAAAGTCAGGGCCCACTGACTTTCAGCCTCCCCTATTCTCTGCTGCCTTAGGGGTACAAGACTTCAAGAATTCAATCTTCACATGAAATTCTTTTGTAATTTTCAGGCTGGTAACTTCATTGTTTGAATATTTCTGTTTTTATTACTTCTACCATCAGGCAAGCATATAAAAAGAAATAAGTGAATGCTATTCAGTATGACTTATATGTGAATTTAATTTATCTAAAAATAAATTACCACTGTATCACAAATACTAAAAAGGGAGACTTTCTCTTTTAATTATTACAAAGTAATCTGTGTTATCTGATTCTAGATTTTTTCTCTAGCAATTGTGACATGAAAACTCTGATTATATAACTAAGACCACCTTCTACTGCAAATACAGGAATTCAAATGAAACTTACCACAATTTGTATAATCAAACCCAAATATATACACACTATGTGGAGCAGTTGGATATTTAAAAATATAAATGACATGACCTTCATATGAAGTTTAAGAATGAATGGTAATTCTAAGAAGTGAAGGAAATTGGAATCCTTGTGGAAATTTCACTATTTGTTTCTCAGCTACAAGTGAGATTGAAATTCAGTGGATGCCTACACACACTGTAGAATTTAAAGTTGATAAAAGAAATAATTTATCTTCTAAATAGTACTGACAGCAAAGTGTTCAAAATTATCTATATCTTTAGTCTTAGTCACATTATGAGTCTAGTTTCCTAGTTAGGAGAGAAAGGCAGGTGTGGACTCACCTGAATGCCTACCTCAATGGACAGTCATATTCAAGCAATCTGGAAATAAATACATATGTTATAAAGACCCAGGTAAATCTATATGTTACTTATATGTGTCTACAATTTAAAGTAAGTGCTTAACTGTTTAACTCTCACTTTGTTTTAATCTTATTAACTTTTAAATTTTTACTTTTTTTTTTATTCTTATTTTTCCAGTGCTGCAGATGGAACCCAGGGCCCTGTGCATACTACAAAAATGCTCTACCACTGATCTACTTCCCTAGCCCCTTATTAATTTTCTTAATCTTATTCTTTTCCCAGGTAAATGATTTCCATTCCTTCAACTAATATTCTAGGCTAAATTTGCAGCCTTTTAATTCTGATACTCTAGGGTCACCAAAGAAGACCAAACTAATAAAGGCAATAAAAATCTGAAGAAAAATATTTTAGAAGAAGTAGAAGTTGGGTAATAGTTAAATGAGCTATTTCCAATAGCAATAATGATAAAACATATAATAATAAAAGGTGTTTAGTTGAAACTTTTCTAGCACAAAACAGTGCTTCCTTAATTTTCCCTAGTGAATTTTTATTTATTGTGAATACGTAATTTATTTTTCAGATTGAAGTTAGGAATTCAATAGTGGTAAGGAAATTCTTTTCCCAATTCTTACACTATTAAAATAGAACAATGATGACATACAAGGTTGTGGTAGAACTTGTTGTGAGTCAGCTCTTCTGCATTATAAATATTCTTTTTGTGGTCAAATGCCTTTAAAAAACCAGTAGAAGTGCCACTTAGAATTTTATTCATTCTCTTTTTTTTCATTTTTTTTCTTTTAGTTGTAGTTGGACACAATACCTTTATTTTAATTATTTATTTTTATGTGGTGCTGAGGATGGAACCCACCAGCTCACATGTGATAGGCAAGCACTCTATGGCTGAACCACAACCCCAGCCCCTTATTCATTGTTTATTTTAAATTTGTGGTCAAATTTAAAGACCTCACAGAAATGTAGTTGGTAAAGTTATTATCTGATCCCTCCTGAACATAAACCCAAACAGGACAAAATTGTTCTTGGGAGATCCAAAAGAACTAGTATCAAACAGAAATTTTATGAGTACAGAGAAAAGTATGTGATAATGCTGTAATTTAAAATCAGGAAACTCAGGGCTCACTAAGAGAAGTGATGTGAAGTGGTAACACAGAAACAATATTTACCCAGAATAAACTATCAGTCTGGGAAAGATAATAGCTCACCTTTTACCATGACAATAAGTTCAAACCACAATAAGTCAATATTTAATGCATATTTAATTGAGATGCAAGGTACAAAGTAGTACGAAAACCAACTTCCCATATGCATTTTGTTCATTCAACCATTAGATTGATATTTTTTGAGCATAATGCATGGCACTAGAGTAAGTTCTAGATAATACAAGAAAAGAGTATGATCTTGTTTGAACCATTGAGTAGCCTAGAGCTTATGAGTATATGTAAATAAATATCATAATACAGTGCTCAGGCATTTGTGAGTAAAAAGTCAAATATAGAAATTTGTTTTAAAGAACAGGTGCCTAAAGATGCTATGATCCAGATCACATACTCCTAAACTGTACACATCAATGTATCTAGCAGCTCAATTCATAATAGCTAAACTGTGGAACCAACCTAGATGTCCTTAAACAGATGAATGATTAAGAAAATGTGGTATAAATACACAATATAATGTTACTCCACCTTAAGGAAGAATCAGATTATGGCATTTTCCAGTAAATGGATGGAACTAGAAAATATGCTAAGTGAAATAAACCAATTCCAAAGAAACTAAGGCCCCAAATTTTCTGTGATATGTGGATGCTAATTCATGATGGGGGTGCTAGGGAAGAATAGAGGTATTTTGGATTAGACAGAGGGGAGTAAAGGGAGGGGTGGGAATGTGGGGGTAAGAAGGATAATAGAATTAATCAGATATGATCCTGTGTGCATATAGGATTACACGGCCATTGAAATCCTACAGCATGCACAACCAGAAGAACAAGAAATTATACTCCATTATGTATTATATGTCAAAATTTAGTCTACTGTCATGTATAACTATTTAGAACAAATATTTTAAAATGAAAAAAAATGCTAGGATTTTTCTAGGGCTTATGTCTAGATTCACAGAGGAGCGGTTAAAACATGAGGTATAATAACAACAGTTAATATTACACTGTGCTACTATATGACTAGAACCCTTCCATGCACTCTGTATCTACTGATTATTATTTCAAAATTCAAATCTATCTTTAAAGTAGATTATTTACTTTAAGGTGGATTTCTACCTTAATTCGAGATAAGGAAAATGAGACCCAGAGTCATGCATGTAGTGAGAGATGGGAAATAGAGACATACACAGGAGGCTTGGTCTCAGTGTCTAAGCTCTAGGCCACCCCCATATCTGGCTCTTTTATGTTCATTTTGAAGAAGAATTTTTAAAGATAAATAAAAGACTCTCCAGGTGGAAAATGACCTCATAAACGTGGATGTAAAATCTGTGAGTTCAAACGATGAGTAGTATGTTTATTAAAAAACAAAACAAAAAGAAAAGCAAAGGAAGAATGTGAGCCTCCTGAATACTGTGCGCATGTTAGTGAGGAGCACAAAGGAGGTGGTGGGCAGAGGTGGGGGACCAAGCAGGGGACATGTTCATCATCTCCGTGCTTCCCACCCACTCCTCCATGCTACAGCTTCCAGATGCCTTTTAAAATTTCCCAAATATCATGACTTCTAGGGATTCTACAACTGAATGAGTTTACAGATATTCTATTATACAATTTCTAACATCTGGAGAAGCTTTGGTTTCTCTTCCTCCCAGATTCTTTCAAACCATCCTGTAAAACTATTCAAGAGTGAGTGATGAAAAAATAAAGTAAAACTGACTTTAGCCTCAAGCTTTGTAATGAGCATCTTGGCTGACTTCCTTTCCCTTTTCTTTTTCATTTTACTCTCCAAATATGGCTGTAAGAGGATTTTTGTGTTAGTTTAGAGCTGTTAGAAACAGTGTTTATTTATTTTTCATCAGATTATTTAAATTGAGAGGAAATATTGGTCAGGTAACTAGGCGCATAGTTCGCATCCCAGACAATAACTGAAATCAGAGGTGGCATTTTGGTTTCCTGCCTCACCCGTATATCCCTTTCCTGAACAATTCCTATGTTCACTTACATTGAGGTTTCCAAGCTCTTAAACCACTAACAAATACTCCCAAGCCCATTGTTTCAACCAAAGAACCACAACAGATTAGATGCAGCAGATTGTTATCATTTACCACAGATTGACAAGACTGCATGGACACATATTTTCTCACTCAACTGTCATTAAAACTACCACTCAGAATCGAGGTGACAGTGAGGTGAAGAAATAAACCCTATAGGAACCTGCCTGTGGCCAACAGTGCTGCCTAATTAACATCTTGACCCTCTTTCTCAGCTTTTCCATTTCTCTGAGTGAGGTCTAAATATCTGTCAGCCCTGGGCTGAATGTGATTTACAGGAAACCTTTTCTTTTGGGGGGGTGGAGTGGTAGGGTGAATGTCAGGTACAGTGTTTTAAAACATATTCCAAATTGTTTGCCGGTATTTAAAAATTGGAAGTTTCCTCATAAATATTTGTATTTCTTGCTTTGGAAATGGAAGATTTAAGAAGAGCCAGCCCATGTTCCATAGGAAATTGTTGTAATAATTTGTGTGCTTTGTGGGACGGCACACTCCTGCTTTCACCACTATCCCCCTTCATGACCACAATGCTTGTCTAGTTTTAGTAGATATTTGAATTATTGTCTTCAGGGGCTTTTTCTACTCCATACAGATATACTTCCCTCCTCTGCACATACATTAACACCCATCATCTCCATCTTCATAAAGAGAATGATGTGGAAGACAGTATCTTTCAATTTATGAACCAGTTATGAAGTCCCTGATTATGACAATTACATATTAAGTGCTGGGGGTAGAAGTTACCAGGAATAAATAGCAATCTTTACCCTTATGTGTGTAACAAGGCACAGCTTTTCATGACTGTGACCAAAATACCTGACAAGGACAAACTAGAAGAGAAAACATTTATTTTGGTTTAGTATGTCAGAGCCTGAGGTGAGGCAGAACATGATGGAGGAAGGATGTAGCAAGTGACTCAACTCACTAAGGATGGGAAGCTGAGAGAGAGGAGGGGGAGCCAGGAGACTGCATATGAGCCTCTGAGCATGCCCCCAGTGATCTGCTTCCTCCAACCATTCTCTATCTGCCTACAGTTTTCACCCAGTACAGTAATCCTTTATAATTATTAATCCATCAAATGGGTTAATCTCATCTACTGATTAGGTTGCAGATCTCATAATCTAATTATTTCACCTCTGAAATTCCTGTATTGTCTCACACCTGAGCTTCAGGGGCACACCTCATATCCAAAACATAAAATCTCTTAAAGACTAATTATAGAAGAAAATCTGCAGCATTGAAAGAGATCCAAGAAAGCCCAAAGTTGATTCATCTGATATGGAAAAGGAAATATCACAACTAGCTCTTTTTAATTTGTTTGTTAGCAAGAGATCTGTATCTATTAATAGATCTACTTTATATATACCAATAGAAACATATAAACAGACAGGCATATTTCACATGTACATATATATTTGCATGTGTATGTATTAGAAAGATTTTTCTTCAATACAGTGGGTAGTATTAAGCCAAAGATCATAAATATTTCTAAATAAGAGTCCATTAGCCTGAGACTGTGTCTTTGCTCTCAGTTTCCACTTGAGAAATTATAGCCTAACTATATGTGAACAAACTGTCACTTAACACTTAAGATTCTAACAAATTTCAGCCAATCACAAGTAGCTGGGTTTTAGCCAATCACTGGTAACTAAATCATCATGCAACACCATTCTCAAATCAAGGCAGATGCTAGTTGTAGCCAATCAAGTGATTTTGCTACTTGATTTTGTTTTTAGCCTATAAAAGTTTTCTGAACCTATTTTCAAAAATATCCCCCTTATTTTTGATTCATAAATTTTTCTTTGCTCAAATCAACTCTGTTAAATTTGTCTAATTTTTCAATAATATATAGTTAAATCACACTGCATCAGTATTTCAAATGAGCATTAAGTCTGGTGCCTTCACATAGACTAATTGAATTATTCCAAAACCAATATAAATGATAAGCTTGATGACAGGTTTTTATAATTTCTCCTTCTATATACCACTTAATTTGTTTTCTAGTATCAACTCTAACTCCAAGAAACCCTAAATTTTCCATTCCATGATGTCACTTCTCTGTGTTGCTGAGAGTTCAAACTTACATTTATGAATGACCTCAAAATACCATTAGAAATTATTAATTTCCTATTTGTGTGGTACAATTACATAAATATTTAATCATTAGCAGATTGATTATGGTCTTTCCTTGAAATATAGTACAAAATCATAAACATGGATTCTAACTCCTTCTTTGGAAGGAGCAAGAATGGGGCTGGTGATGTGAGCAGAGCGCTTCATGATAGGTTCACTGATTTGCCAAATCTTTGTGTGAGCATGGATGTTATTTAGTGAAGATGAAATTATCAAGTTATTTTTTCATTTTACTTCTCCATGTCTCTAAGGTCTGCTTTTAAAGAAGCATTTTTTTAAAAAGTCAATATGAGTTCTATTATTATCATTAAGCACTATCACCTACGTTAAATGTTAGAGATTGTGGACTTTGTTTCCTTTAGTGAAAAGTTCTCTTCCCTCTGGATATCACTAATGAATGTACAATAAAAGAGGATGTTGGTCAATTTTATGAAGCTGTTTAGTACTTCATGAAAAACTCTAGCAGAAGTTGCATTTTAAAAAATATGCAGTGTCAGGGACTATAGTACTGACATTCTAGTAACTAAAGGCAAACACAAATAGAGGGGTGATTCTCAACTTACTCAAACTTTCACTTCTGCTCTTTTCACCTGTATAATTCAACTCTCCTTTGGGCAGATAATGTGATCCACATTAAAAAACAAAACAAAAACAAAAACAAAAAAACAACAAAACTGAAGACTCTTGGGAAAAGACAGACATAAAAAGCTTTCCTTTGCTCTGAGATCAAGGTATTTACAAGAAGTATTTATGAATATAAAGTTTTGGGAGGTGCAAAGAGGTATTATCACTTTGTGAGGCTTTAAAATAGAGGCCAAATTGAAAATTTAAATATGTACATAAGCTAAATGAAAAGTAGCAATTACCTAAACTTGAGACCTTCCTTCAAAAAAATTCTTTGCTAAAGTCCAAACACTAATCTTTTTTTTTAATTTTGTTTTTTAACTTTAAGATAGCATGAATTTATTTCCTCAGAAATATAGAACATGTTGCATCTTTTTGTTTTCTTTCCTTTTTTTCTCCACATTTTTCTATTGGTGCATGATAGCTATAGATACTGATGGGATTTGTGTTACATATTTGTATGTGCACACAATATAATAATGTAATTTAGCTAATGTCACACCCCAGCACTCCCCTCCTCCCTTCCCACCTCTCACCTTTGTTCACTTTCCTCTATTGATCTCCCTCAGACTTTCATGAGATCCCTCTTCCTTTCTTCTCCTGTTTTTTTCCTCTGTAGCTTCAGCATATGAAAGAAAATGTATGATCCTAACCTTTGAACAAAGCCTGAGCTTTCAAAAGTCTTCATTTCCTAAGAGTTCCTCTCAAGAAAAGACACTGACATTACAAACACAACACAGCAATAAAACCACTGGAGTCACAGGTGGCCATGTGCTCCTTTCTGAAGCAACTCCCTTAAAAAGACCGTGTCCCTGTTTTCTAATAGCTGTAAATTAACCCTCATTAACCAATGTCTGTAAACTGAATTTCTATACTATGTAAACATTGTCAACAAACAAATATTTTCAAGGAAATCATGCTGCACAATAGAAAATGTTATTTTTGTTTTGTTTTGTTTTCCTTTTTGAAGTAACTGTGGTTGTCTGTCTTAAATTTATAAAGTAAGAGTTCTTCAAAATGGCCTACAAAAAAATTCTGATATAAAATCATATATTATGACCATTTTACAAGGGAAAATTCAAGCTGAAAATCTATTGGGGACATACCCCATGATATCACTCATAATAGAATTTGAAATCCTATGTATTCCATCTTCAATTAATTTTGGCATGCTTCATTTTGCTGGCAGCCAACATCAATCTTTTCCCTTCTGATTTCTCATTGTTTGGAATTTTAATGGAAAATGTGCTTAATTACATTCAATTTAGCACTTTGTTGTACAGAGTCTTAAATTGTTCTCTAATTGTGCTCTGAATCTTGCCTTCCATCAAGGTAGTATGCTACAGGGGAAGGAAATGCTTATGCATTTTATATCTTTTAAATTTGTTATGCCATTTTCAAATAGCACCATGTAAACAGTAAAACTTCAACAAATGCTTGCTAATCATGTCCCTCAGATATCTCTAGGTATACCACCTAACTTCTCATGGATTTGGGTAATAAAAGTAACAATAACTAGTTCAGAAAGTTTCCTGGCAGTATTTCAAATGATTGATTTCCACAAAACATTCTTTTTCACTTTCAAAATCATAACACTTACAAGAATCCAACTTAGTTCTTAAATACAATGTTATATTGTTATACAGAGCAAAGCTGTTTTTCTCATTTATGCCATGAAAGGGTTTCTTCATCTGTTTGATTCACTGATGAGCCAGTGTGACAATCGGAAGCTCAGGTTTTTCTTTTTTTGTGTTCATTCATTTGACAAATATTAATGAGTGTCTTCCCCATGTGAGACATTTTGCTAGGAGCTATTTGGAATACAGTGATGAATCAGCAGAGATCTTGCTCTCAAGTCTTATGATGCTTTGTTGTAAGGAATTCTGTCAAAGCCAGGTGGTAAGGCCATTGAGCCTGAAGCCCTGAAATCTGTAACCGACAGATTTCTTACAGCACAGCATGCAAAGAATAAAGTAAGTGAGGGAGTGTGGATTTTGCATGTTCAATTCAGATAAAATGCTTGGAGGAAAACTTTTTAATTGGTGAAAGGAGTATGTATTGTCACTGTTCAATTTATTGAAAACACATTTTATATTTTTCTAGTGGAGATAATGAGAAAAAATGATCAAGCATGTAAGGAAAGTGCTAGTAAATTTATCTTTTCTTAAGAGGAGAAAGAAAAATAAACAGAATGGGGATAGAACAGAAGGGAGGGAGAGACAGAGCCAATGATGTTGGGAGAGAAATAATTTTTTAAATATAATGTATTTAGTTGTAGATGGACACAATACTTTATTTTTATGTGGTGCTGAGGATCGAGCCTCACATATGGCGGGCAAGTGCCACAACTCCAGCCCAAGAAAATACTTTTTAAAGCCTTGAAAGTACTTTAATTTAGCCTAAACTTGTAAATAAAATGGAAATTAGTAGAGGGTTTTTGCACCTGTTAAAATAGTAAATGAGCCAAGGAAAGGGCTAAGAAAGTATCAGTTAGAAATTATATTATGTTAGTATTTATACTTAATGTAAATCACTGACTCTCAAAATATAGTATGTACATGAACCATTATGGATTTGGTTGAAACTTCATGTTCATAGGACTTATCAGTGGTTATGGAGTGGATTTGGGGAATCAGACAACAGGTTTTGGCTAGAGAGAATGATGGGAAGTACTGCTTAACTCTTTGCTCTGTTCTAGCCTCAGAGAGATGTTTTCATCTTGATGCTCAAAGAAAAAAATGTGTCCTTTCATACTTGCTATATCTCAGAGATATAATAGTGACATTGCTGTTTTCCAATGGCAACAAAACCCAAATAGATGAGATAGTTTTGAGAAAGTACTAAGCTGTGATGTTACAGTTTTGTGACAGTTCACCTCCCAAGACCAGCATCACTGAGAACTAACTCAGATTGATCCTTTTCAGCATAGGTTACAGGAAAGTACCACACTCATGTGGTCTAATCTGACTGAAATCTGAGTTTTCCCAGGACAACCTGGTGAGCTCTGTAGTCCCATTTTCTTGTTCTTTACATTCACAAAGTGCATCAGTTTGGACACTAAATTAAATGGTTACTCTATTTAAACATAACAGAGAGGAAGAGAAATGGAAAATTCTAGTTTGTAGCATAGTTCAATGAAGAAGAGTAAAGTGCAATGTAGTTTAATTATTCCAATGTTCTATCATTTTATAACTTTAATATTTTTGAGCTGCTATATAGGTACAGAATATGAGTTAAAGGAATGAGGTAATTCCTTAATTTTACATACATGAGATCCTGATAGTTTAAGCAAGTAATTCTCAATTTATTTTTCTGAAGAGAATTAAAAATTATTAATTTAATATGATGAAAATAGAGATACAGAAATTTAAGGAATATTAATATTAAAGTTGACTATCAACAACATGGTTTCAAATGACAGTATTAATATGAGCATATTCATATTTTGATAAGAGTTTTATTTGGCTGTAAAGATGGACATGACTTGTCACCATATAGACTGATTTTCAGTATCAAGAAGGAGGAAAAATATCAGTATGCATGAGGTTATTAATTCTTATGGAACAAAAGCTATGTGGTTTTGGATTCCTTATTTAATTTTGTGACTCTCCTTTTCTGCTGAGGTGTATGGAGAAACATCTCTTAACAAGTTCAATGTATTGACTAAATTATGACGGTAAAATAAAGTGGCATTATTATAAATAATCTATTAATTTCAACTTCAAAGCCTGAGCTATATAGCCCATCAATGCCCATCATATGACAGACATCCATGACCTATTATATTAATTGTTCAGGTTGCCTTTTTGTCACTAGATGAGATGCTTCAATGAAGTATGACGGCAGTTGGAGGTTCTTTTTAGTTTTACTGATTTTGGATCAGGCAATTAGCAGTAAAATTATACATGAGAAGGCCATGTAAAGTGAGGAAGTATGTTTTCATTGAGCTTGTAGAGAATAAAAGTTCTACATGCATGGGGGAGGTATATAAAAAAATGCACACAAGGACATTTTTAACCTTAAACTGGTGTATTAGAAAAAGAAATCTGGATCAATAAGAAGTTTCTAAAACAGGAGATTAAAAGCAAAACAAATAATTAAAGAAGAAAACAAAAACAAAAAATAAAACAAACACCTAAAAACCAATACAACAACAAAAACTTTTCTATTGCAGGTACAGTAATTGGCCTCTTTGTTAGCCTTTCTTTCCTTCTACCTTGTACTATCTTGTTTTCCTTTCTCTTTTTTTGACCTTCCATACATAATTCATGTTTATTTTTATACAGAGCACTCATTTAAGTATTCTTTTGTTTCAATGCACAAAGTCCTTCTAAAATAACTTGTGAATTAAAAAAGTATATATATTTCTACGAGAATCTTGGTGTTCCCTGCTAAATAATTGTCACTTATACAGGTTGCAAATACAAAATTGAGTAAATGGACCAGGAATAAAATATTTTTTTTATAAAAGCATGATTTTTTATGTAAATAAAGCTTCAAAACTATTCAAGTCTTCATACTATCAAATAGGAATATTTTCCTCAAATGTAGTTATCATGAAGCATGTAATGATATTAGCTCAGCTTACAATTATAAATAATTGAGGCCACATAACACCTTAGAGCCTCTCTACTTAATTCACTCATTTATTTTCTTCATCCATCCAGCATACATACATTCATTCAAGCCAGAATCATGTGCTAGTTTCCAAGGTAGAGGACTCCAAAGGGTCATTTAAGGACAGAGTTAGCCTTGATATGTCCTTTGATGCCTACACAATGATACTAGTACCTAAAAATGAAGAGTTCATATAAATACCCAAGTGTACATTTTTAAAATTAGAAAGACTCACAGCTTAGGAACAAGTATCTGGACTCAAGTCACTGCTGTTCTCATTAGTTGGGTTCTCCAGTTTGCTATATAGCCCATCAATGCCCTTCATATGAGAGTTAATGACACAGTTTCCCCTTATTTGCTTTATAGGCTTGTTCTATGACATTTCTACAAACTAGGCATCAATTGAACTCCTTAATTTTTCCTACATGTCTGTTGCCTATATCCTAGACTGTGCAGCAACGTTCTTTGTGGTCCCTTGGCTTCCTGACTTGCCCTGCCACTCCCATGTCCTAGTCAAGTCACCACTGTTCAGATACACTGCACTTCCTGCAATAAACTTGACCATGTCCCAACGGCCCCCTTCGTTTGGGGGCTTGGCTTTCCATTTACTTTAGCAAAACCTATGGTTGGCATTTCTGATCTATGTACATTAATTATGGGAAATAAGCATGACATGGGACATTCCTAACAGTATTAAGATAAAACATTTGTCTCAGACAAGCTGATTAATTTGAAAAAGAAGCTTACACACTAATCCTGCACTTCAGTAACACAGAATTCTGTTAGAACTTGGCAGGGTAGTTGTCCATGGACAGGGACAACAGTGCTTGAGTTCAAAAGATCAAAATCAATAGCATTAGAGGGCATTCTTTCCAAAGCATGGTAATGGTACAACTCCTAAGGGCTTTAATGGAAGTCATGAAGCTAACATGCCAGGTAACCTTTTAAAAATGGAAGGATTAACATGCAACTAGAGCTGCCTCATAGTGTGTCTATTGACAGAGTATTCTGTAAAGAGCTTGAATTGATCAGAGCGACTTAAATTTCTTCTCTTCCCTCTAATGTAAACTGAGTACCTATTATCCTTCCTACCTATATGATAATGACTTGGTCCTTCAAAATGGAACTCAGTGGGGATTTAAAAAATATCTGCAGTAGGAAGTCAATGCTTTCAATGTGTGATTCATATGCCAGTAGTAATGGCATTTGGAATATTTTATTTAGATCATTACTTTGTCTGATGGTTCTCCTTGATTGATTCATTTAAGAAAAAAATACAAAAGTCCTGTTAAAGTGCATTATGCTGTTGTACACTAAATATTTCCAGTCACAATAGAGATAATACCTCCTACTCTTCCACCCTAAGGCAATTTTAACCATGAAAACATTTGCTTTCCAAAAAAGTATAATTGAGTTATAATCTACAGGAGGATTACATGACATTTTTTCTGTGATAAATAATAATAGAGTTAATCAAAATGTTCTGCAATTAAAAAATCCAAATATGTGTCAGATACAGTTAACCCTTTGAGTTATCTCTGTTCCTATTCATAGATTCCTTAAATACTGAAATACCATCAAAGCAAAGGATCTTCTTTTAAAGGAAAAAACAAAAACGAAAATATAAATAATGAATCATGAATAGAGATTCCTGACTATACATGTTTTTAGTAGTGTTCTGGGACAGCTTACTGTCACACAATGTTTAATATGGTATAAATTTTGATCAAAAAATATTTTTTTTTGCAAAAATAAAATTTGGTTTAATCAAATCAACTGATTACAAGTGCACATGTATATGCTGTTGGTATCAGATGGTTTTATGAGCTGCCCTGGAAATAGTTATTTCCACTTGAAAAAGCTGCATGTAGGTCTAAACCTAACCCTAGGTGGATGTTTATCTCTTAATGCTCAATATATTTATGAATGTCCATAAGCAATCACTATTACAACAACCCTAATCAAAGTGGTGGTGTGTAGCCATATTGCAGCTATTGGTTTTCTGAAGTCAATGTTAACTCTCTTTTCTATTCTCTGTAACATGGTTCTTATGCAGTCATCCAGGCCTGCTTTTGCATAAGTTCCCAAAGATGATGAAGTACATTTGTGAACCCTGCAAGCCTTAACCAGCAGAGATTGGAGAAACTGTGCTGCTAAACCCTTTGACAGGCTATGTGATGCTCTGCCTAACTTTTGATTTAGAAAGAGCTTCTGAGGGGCTGGGGATGTGGCTCAAGCCTGGTGCACTCGCTTTGCATGCATGCGGCCAGGCTTTGATCCTCAGCACAACATATAAACAGAGATTGCTGCAGCCGGCTCGCTGGGAAAAATAACCGGGGGTCGGGCGGGGGGCGGGGGGGGTGAGGAACAACTTGTGTACTTCGATACAGCAGGAGTGGGAGCCGTTTATTGTAGGACAGGAGGGGTATATATATATATACATTCCACACAACTTATCTTAATTAACATAAACTAGATACAGCAGTCAACCAATAAGGAATCTCCACATTCAATGGCTCGCTGGAGTTACTTCACAAACCACTCCCTTTGGCAAAATGCCTGACTTGTTTACAGACTCTAACAAAAGATGCTGTGTTTGCCGAAAACTAAAATAAGTAAATATTAAAATTCTCTCTTCCTCTCTCTCTCTCTTAAAAAAAAAAAGAGCTTCTGAAACAAACAGAGCACACCTCAGAGCTCCAGAGCCTTTTGTTCTATTTCCTCATACCCTAAGGATGTCACTAATCTCCATTCTTGGTTCTGCAGGACTAAAAGAACAGGGGAGGTAGATGTGCTCTGCCATTCACAAAAAGGCTTCCTTTGGGTTATAAAAGAAAGTTCCTTGACACATTGGGGGCTATTTCTTAGCAAGTCAATGATATTCAAAGAAGAGCAAGGAGCACTTTTTATAACAAAGGGCACTTCAAATATACTATCTTATTCTAAGCTCTCACCCAAAAAAGTAGCCACCATCTTAATAGTTGCTCAGTCTTGAAAGGTACCACAGGTACAAAGTTCATGGCTGTGTCTCTCCTCTCTACACACAGAGTTTGAAACTACTTTCTATTTAGAGTTGCAGTACCAAGTGCTCTTTTTCAGCAGGGGATTTCTGTGGCTTCTCATAGTGAGGCTCAGGGAAGAGATTAATGCAATGATGATGTCTTGCTCCAATGTAAAATGTTTTGCAAAATCCACAATCACTTCAGTTGTAAACAGATTTTTATTTTCATAATCTCCATGGTTCAAAATCAGAGATCATTCACATACAAACCTATTTTACTTGATTTACCCTTACTTTTGCTCATTCTTCATCATCTCCTTTCCTTCTCTCATTTTTTTTTCATCACTGATATTAGAAAAAAAAAAGATGAAACTTCTATGACTGTAGGGGTTTTGGTGAGGAGCCAAAGACATAAAGCAATCCTTAGATTTTCCAAGCCAAGATCACTTGACAAGAAGTTGTTTGCACTTCCTGTGATGAGATTTTTAGGTCCTTAAAAAACTAGAGTGGGATATTGGATTGTATGTAAAAATGGATTAATGCAAATCATTTCCTTTAATGATCCATGAATTTGAATATTAGTCCCCTTAAAGTGGTTCTAGAAATATTTGATTCATTTTCTTCCTATACTAATAAACCAGGTTGGAAGAAATTCAGAAAAGGGATTTGAGAAGTTATGGTGTTTAGGAAGATATATACATAGGGCATACTCATAAGAGGACACCCATAAGAAATAGAAATTCAGTGAATGCATAGTTAGGAGGCTGTGTGCTAAGCATGGCTTTGTTAGCAGTTTTGTTAAGTTGTTCATATGGTTTAACATAGTAATTGCTTAGGGTTTTAGTTTTCTTTTCTTTGTTAAATAGTGTATTTTTTTCCCTCCAAAATGTGAACTGGACTTCTCTATTAGACTCCTCCCTGTAGCCTCCTTTTCAGTGCACTCCCCATGGAAGAAGTATGTTTCCAATCCCATGATGTAAGCCTTCCCTGTGGATTGCTATGGGAAATGGAATGTGAAGGAAGTGATATGTGCTTTTTTTTTCATGCAAGCAGAAGCTTTAGGATCCATTGCATTCATCAGCCATTACTCCTTTCCCACTGCATCAAGAACTTCATATCCCAAAAAGGGGGTACTAATCAAGAAGAAGAGAGATGTCAATCAAGCCTATTAATTAGCCTCTTGACTTTTAAACTTATAGGACTTTGGTCATTTATTAATTCAGAAAGTGATGTAGAGCTGATACTTTGATGCTTCAGGATAAAACCAAAAACCTTTATGTTCTTAATCCTTTATGAAAGAGAAAGCTGATTATTATAATTTTAAATATTCTTCATTTGGGGGACTCTAACTAATAAACGGACATTCTAATATGCCAGATTCACAAATAGTTTTTCTTAGAAATGTAATAATTAAAATGGTTTCAACTGCAGTTGCTCAGATGTACAGTTTAAAAAGAAATCACTCTATCTAGGTAATTTTTCATGAAATGAATGTATGCTTTGAATTTTCTCAGGAAAAGGTTAGACAGCTTCAAAGTTAGATGTTTTAAGAAGGGAGAACTAATGACTGCTTGACAGGTTTAAAAAGTCGTACTTGACAGCACGGTTATGGCTGTTTGAGAGTAAGACTTAGATGTTCTGCTTTATTGAATGTCAGGCAGCAGAACTGAAAGATCCTACAAATAACTTCTCTTTTTTAAAACCAGCAATTTTTCATTTAAAAGCAGAGAGGAGTTTTAATCAAATGATGATCCCTAATATCCTTTACAGCTCTAAAACCTATGATTTTATGAGCTTGAACCATTTGTTCAGGGTTAGAGGAAGCTGGAATTTGAGTTCTGTGATTTCACTCTGAACTATAAGTCTGGTTATCAAAATCCGTTATAATTTTGGGGGCGGCTTAGAGGTAGAGAATTAAATCATCTTATACTCTCATTTTTAAATATTAATACATTAACACATTCATTATTGGTGGTTTTTCCCAATTTATTTCCTTTGAAACAAATAAACAGTATATTTTTCATCTTTGAGTTGTCAAAAGAATGAAATCAATATGTCTGATTTCCTAGCTCAAATTATAACTTATTTTAGTATAGCAGAGGACAAAAGATTTTTGAAACAAAATAGAAGATGCCCATTTATATTTGAATCTCAGAAAATAAATAGCATTTTATGGTAGGTATATCCCAAATAACACAGGGATTCCTTAACATGCAATTTAATCACTTGGCCTGATTAAATGAGGCTTCAGTCATCACCAGCTACAAAAATATTTAATTAGGAAGATAAATTATTTTCATTTTTACCTTCTTATTTTGGGATGGTTTGATGGTTAATTTTATGTGCCAACTTGACCAGGTCACAGGGTACCCAGATAAAACATTTCTGGATGTGTCTTTGAGGTTGTTTCCAGATGAGATTGACATTTGGATCAGAAGACTGAATAAAAGTACATTGCCTATCCCAATGAGGGTGGGCCACATCCAAGCTGTTGAAGGCCTGATAGGACAAATGGCTATGTGAAGGAAAGTTGACTCTCTGTCTGACTATCTTCAATCTGGGACATCAGTGTTCTCCTGACTTTGGACTAGACTCAGCAGTTATCAGAATGTCAAGTGCATTATACCTCAGGTCCTGTGATATGAGCCTAATAAAAACAGAACGTCTAGATTCTGTGTATATAGCCAGAGAATGGGTCTAGAGTTCCATTGAAGCACTATTAAAGAGCAGGCAGACCTGTTTCTGGGATTAATCAAAGGTCTAGGCAAAGTGGCAAAGCCCCAGGTCAGAATCTAGGAAGGGTATCTGAATAATCACCCCAGGGCATCTGCAGTAGAAAGATTCATAGTGTACATGAACCAACTCTGTTAAAGAAGCCACCACAAATTTCTAATCCTACTAGAGTCCTTATGGCAGGCAAAGATTCTTACACAAACCTAGACAGCTCTTTTATTCTGCTTTAACTTGAAACTATTAGATTATTCTTCAAACAAACTGCACAACCACCTTTCCCCTGCTCTCAGTAGATAATTCTGACTCCAGTCAGTGAGCCCTTTAGGAGAAATGACTTCAATTTTCTCCCAGCAACAACTTCACATCATTCCTTGTGCCTGTCTGTTCACCTTCCCTCCCTCCTGGGGAGGAATTGCTCACCTTCCTAAAGTAACCCCTCCCTCTTTCTCTGAAGCCCACCATGCAGCACCTCTGAAAAGCCCTCAAATTCAGTCCTCTCTCTCCTCTCCTCTATCCCTATGCCCATTCCATCTCCTCTTTCTTCCTCCTCTTTTTCCTCATCTATGCATAAGTATACTTACTTAAGTTCCTCCACTCATTAAAATATCATTACTATTAGTAATAACAACAAACTCAAATCCACATTTTCCTCTAGGTACACTCCTCTCTCTCTCTCTCATTCCTTTCACAACCAAACTTTGGAAAAAGTGAGCTCTCATTTTCTCTTTTCCACAGATCCCAATAGCTAAATCAGGTATGAAACCCTATTAGGACATGGAACTATTTCTAGATACATTAACCGACATTCTCTGTATGACCTAATCCATATTTCCATTCTAATTGAACTTTCTGCACCATTTTACAATGCTGATATTCTCTCCCCTTTTTTTGGTCTTTCCTCTTTATGTCTATGGTTGCAATCTGAATTTTGGTCTACCTATATTGGCCATTCTTAAGATCCTCCCCACACCCTTCTCTTTCTCCTTTCTAAATGCCAATTTACTCTGGGTTTTGTCCTTAACATTATTTTACCTCTATTTACATTTAAATAGATTTTGTAACTTAAATTCATGACTTTCACTGCAGGAGACCTTTCAATCCATACCTCCAGGTTAAAGTATTTTGCTGCTGCCTCTTGTGTATTGATACCTAACTGGGCATCCAACAGGCCACAGATGTGGAAAATGCACAACAGTGGGAGGATGTTAGCAGAAGGAAAATTCTAATGGTTTGCTGATAGGCTTTTAAGAATTGAAGATCTTTAGAAGGACTTGCCTTTTGGTCTTTGGTAGAGAAATACCTCACCAAAACTTCAGAGCAAGTGACCTCAGCAGTTTCTGAGTTCTCACTACTCTCATGACCTTAAAGTGTCTTGACAAACACTTTTACCTGTAATATTATGCTCCCATTTTACAAGGGAGAGCAACACACCACAATATACACAGCTGTAATATGGAAGTTCCAGGTATACGCTTAAAACCACTGCATCATAAGAGAACCGTATTGTGAAGGGAGGATATGGGTAGCATCATTTATGTCCATTTATTGATGAATTTTCATTGTCTCTGTTGTTCTTAGCTCTGAGTGAACAAAGACAGTCAGAAAGATCTCTTTTAAATTCTTTAAAGTAGAGGTCCTCAAAGCTTTACAGCTCTGACAAACTCTGGTTTTCCTCAGAGTTAGTGTATGCCCTTGCAAGGGTTCATTGTTAGGAAATCAAAATAATTATGCAAAACTGACTCTACTATGGTTTAAGTAGTAGCTTATATATTTCTAGGGTTAAAAGTTCCTCAATTCCTGCATTTTCCCAATGACACAAAGTCAAGTTTTAATGAAAACCTTCACTGAAACATTTTCTTTCTTGTAAAAGATACTAGTGAAGAAAATATTATGTGTATGAGTACATGATCATATAAAAACAATTATCTAAAATTCTGAAAATTGGCTAGCTCCTAAAATATTATTACTGCTATTTCTTTTGTCCTTGAGGCTAATGACTATAACCTCTACCAGACTCCAAGTTTAGTTTAACTCTATATTCAAGGACATTCTAATTAGTGTAGCCTTTTTCCATCCTCATCAAAGTTGAGAAGGGAAGTCTTTTTTCATGCATCTGTTTTCTGTAGCATAAAGGTTGGTGCGGTAGAAAGTGTATGGATTTTTGATTCATAATGGCCTAACCTTAGTTTTAATCTTTACTAACAATGCAACCTCAGGGAGTTCACTAAAATTCTAAGCTGCAATTTCTCAGTGATTAGAACCTTACCAGAGACCCCATCCTTGCTCAGTAATTGTCTCATCCTTCTACTTGGTTCCCTCAAGGACAGGTCTTTCTTGAAGTACCCTCCTTCTTCCAAATCCCAGCATTCTATCCTTCTCATAGACTCTACTTGTCGGAGACCAGCTCCAACAGGGGGTCTCAGGAGACGAACGGATGGTGAGGAGTCGGCGAAAGAGGGGGTGGAGAAACAACACAGACACCAAAGTGAAGGTGTTGATCCCAATCTTTACTTGTGAAGTTGATCATATATACTTTTCATTTTGGCAGGCTTACAGTACTTTGTGGTTACAAAACAGGAATCATTATTCAAACAAAACAAAATATTACTTAGTTACAATTAGAATAGAAGAATATATCTTGGCTTATGCATAAGCAAGCATTTGTACTTTCAGTTTGCGTTTTGCTTTGAGCAGTTTCTGCTTAGTTAACTTTTAATAATAGTTACAAATGTCCCAAACTATTGGCCTATACCTTGACTATTCTTTCTTGACTTACTGACTGGAACCGGTGCCATGGTTACGGCAAGGGGTTGACTTGTTATTACTTTTAATCAAACAAAAGTAAGAGCACAAACCATTGTGCACAGGAACAAGAACAAGTTGCCCAGTACTAAGCACTAATCTATCTTCTTAACATTAATTTTTCTTCTCTAGATTTTAATTTAATTTCTCAAAAACTTCCTTGACAGGAATACAGGGAGTTTTTCTTTAGACATTAACAATTTACACTCCACAGCTGAATCATTGCATTTAGAGCAAACAGATCTATGCTTTAGAAGTAGTTGCATTAATTGGGAAAGTCATGATTTTTGCTTTATACTTAATGGTCATATGAGAAATCAAAACCATACTTATTAAAGGAATACAAAAACAAATCAGCCCATTCCCAGAAACATACTGCGCTCCTCCAGAGGATGGACGCCTTGCGCCATCCACCTCAGTAGGGCCTTGCCATTGCCTGAGTCAGGGGAGGGGCGCAGCATTTCCCCCTTTTTTATTTTTTAATTTGAGATGTTCGATTTGGACGGAGATGCTTCTGATTGATTTCCAGACAAGTCTGAAGAGGACTGGAAGAATGAGACAAACAAGAACAATGAATAAAAAGCCAAAACCAATATTAATCATATATGACCACCAAGTACTATTGGAAATAGTTTTTTGTACATTTTTGTATAAGTCTGCAGCAAGGTCAGCTGTAGAGTCAGTAGATAAATAAGCCTTACTTATATATTTTACTTGTTGTTGTAGATCTTGTATATTGGGGCCTATTTCAGTTTTATTCCAAATCCCTAATAAATGAGTTTGTACTTGATTCCATCCATATTTAGTTTGATTATATTTTAAGGGAGTAACACAGATCCATTTGAAATTAGCATGACATTTGGTTGTCATTTGAGTTTTTATATTTTGAATCTGGTTTCCTACATATAATAAAGCTTCCTCTAAGGCATTAATTCGGGCCTCCAATTTCTTATCTATTTTTTCTTGAATAGTCAATGCTAATGAAACATTATGAGATAAATCATTAACATGATGAGCAGTATGAATTTCTTTAACTAAAGCTGTAGTAGATAAAGCTAAAGAAGTAATAATTCCTATTAATGCTGTAATTCCTAAAATTAATGTTGCAACAAATCGCTTAGGTCTAATTAATTCATTAAATTTTTTAAGAATTTGTGACCCTTCATCATCATACCAATCATCATTAAGAAGGACAGGAATCATTACATAGGAAGGCTGATGTATAATTATAAAAGTAGTATAGTTTTTTGGAAGATTAGCATGTATACAATTAGTTAACATACATTGATCACAGGAAATAGAATAAACACTATTGTTACGATTAATTGTCAAGGTATTATTATTACCTACTAAAATAGCATGAGGAGCATTAATGCAAGCACGAATATTGAAAGGTTCTGGAGTTTTACCAGGTCTGGTTAAAAGAACCATATTAGTAGCTGCAATTAATCTAAAGAGATCTGGGAAGTATGAAACCTTTCCATTAGGGAGCTCACTCTGAAATATGGGAGTGACCCAACCAGGTGAGAACCACCTATGAATAGGAAAACTTGTATACATTCCTTCAGTATGATTAAATTTTTGAAACTTAGTCTTAAAATAATTTTTATAATCAAAATGAGGGGCAGAAGCAGACCAATCATAGATCTTAACATCTGAAGACTTAGGCTGAAAGACTTGTGCCCTTTGCATAAATCCACATTGAAACCAATGAGGAAATTCTTCCCAAGGATCAATCATATTATTCCAATAAAAATCTTTTTTGTTATTCTTTAATTCACATGGATCAATGGCTTCATTGTAATGTCTTATTAACATAGGTTTCATTAACTATATAATATCCTAAAGAAACCATTTCGAGGAGCCAAAGGCTCCTCTTTTTATTATCCATGTTTGGGAAGCCAGGAGGGCAATCAGTAAAATATTGTCTATAATTAATAGGCATACATCCTTGGGGGATGAATTTATTATCAGTAGCAAAGCAAATAGGAGTCTCTTCTATTAAACCCTTGAAATTAATATTATAGGACATCTTATGAGGAATAAGGGAATCAGAAATCCCTCCTAACAAATCAGGATTATCAGTAAACACCTTAATATTAAGTTTTCCCCAATCAGTAACTCTTAAAAGAGGAGGATCAGGAAAATAAGCCCAATAAGATTGATTAGCAGAAATCAGTGATACCTGACAGGATAAGAGTGCTAGCATAGCAAGAAACACTTTTTCAGGAGAGGCAGAGGCACCTTGGCTAACAACCAAGTTTTGTGCCTGACTGGTCAGATGTTTGATTTGACCCCAGGAAGGTAATTTTGATGTCAATGTTGTTTGTGCCTGTCGAGGGGAATGAAGGTGAAGATTAGTCATGTCCTCGGCAAGTTCTTCATCCTGGGTCGATGGCATCCTTGGGTATGGCTTGGGGAGGAACCTCCGCCAGCGATATGGGTGAGTCATAATGTCTGATGAGTCGATCTGGAATCCACAAAGGTGAAGTAGCGTCCTGTGGAAACACACAAGCATATCCTCTCCCCGATGTTAAGAGAATATCAGGTCCTTTCCACTGTCCAGTAAGAAGATCTTTCCATTTAACTAAAGGTTTTTGAGTTACTGTTTGCTCAGACCAATGACGTTGCATTGGAGTTAATTTAGAATCATTTACATTTAAATGGTTAATGACAAATAGAGCATGTTGAAGAATTTGATGAGGAGAGCTATAATGTAGTTCCCCCTCTTTTAATTTATTAATTTGAGATTTTAAGGTCTGATGAGCTCTTTCCACTATGGCTTGTCCTTGTGGGTTATAGGGGATGCCTGTGGAATGAACTATGTTAAGTGTCTGACACAGGTGTTTAAAGGATTTTGAAATATAAGCAGGAGCATTGTCTGTCTTAATATGAAGAGGTAATCCCATATATGCAAAGGAGGCAAAAAGATGTTGGGCAATATCCTTATAAGCTTCTCCAGTACGGACTGTAGCAAAAATAACATGTGAGAAAGTATCCACACAAACATGAACAAAAGATAACTTTCCAAACTCTTGAATATGAGTAACATCCATCTGCCACAATTTGTTGGGTAATAAACCCCTAGGGTTGACACCCATCTGTGGAGAAGGAAAGTGAGTAGGACAGATTTGACATTGTTTAACAATTTGTCTAGCTTGTTCTTTAGTTACATGAAACTGTGCTCTAAGAGCAGCAGAATTTTGATGATGTAATTGATGATCTTTAGTAGCTTGTTCAATAACGTTATAAACAGTCCTAGTTAATAAGTCAGCTTTAGCATTTCCTGCCACTAAAGGTCCAGGTAAGTTAGAATGTCCTCTAATATGTCCAATAAAAAATTTATAGGATCTCTGTAATATTAATTTTTGTAACTTTTGTAATATATTAACAATTGATGAATGAGAGGACAAAGAAGATGTTTCTATAGCTGGAAAGAGATTAACTATATATTGGGAATCAGTATAAAGATTAAAAGGCTGTGTAACCTTTTCAAAAGCAGTTATAATAGCAATTAATTCCGTCCTTTGAGCAGAGGTTTCAGTTGTTTGTTGGACTATTGGCTCTTGGTCATCTATAATAGTAACAGCTATTCCATTAGAGGATCCATCTGTAAAAATTAGAGAAGCCTGATCGAGGGGCACATGAGAAAAGTTTTTAGGAAAAATAGTATTTACCTTAGTCATAAAATGTAGTAATGGGTGGTTAGGCAAATGAAACAATATTTCTCCATAGAATCCCTGTAATGCTATAGGCCATTCATCATTAACATTTAATAAGAAATCTAATTGTTCCTTTTTATATGGAATAATAATGGAAGATGGATCTCGTCCAAAGAGCTCTCTACTTCGAAGTCTACTTTTACAAATTAATGATGACACCTGGGTGGGATATGAAATATTAATCTTTTTTGGAGTAGAAGGCAAATGAATCCATTCTAAAGGATCATCTTGCCATAGGCATCCAGTAGGAGTGTGTGAAGTCTGTAAGATTATTAACATCCAGGGCTTATTATAGTCTATTTGTTGTAAATAATGATCTGAAATATCCTTCTCCACCTTAAATAAAGCCTTCTTTCCCTCAGGAGATAATTGTCTAGGTGAATTTGGATTTGAATCTCCCTGTAAAATTTCAAATAAAGGTTTAAGGTCAGCAGTGGTTAATTTTAAGTAAGGCCGAATCCAATTAATATCCCCAAGAAGTTTTTGAAAATCATTTAAAGTACACAAAGAATCAACCCTAATCTGTATTTTTTGAGAAGTTATATTGTTGGAATTAATCAATCTTCCAAGGTAAGAAAAAGGAGCCTGAGTTTGAATTTTATCAGGAGCAATTTTTAATCCCCAGTCTTGTAAACTTGTAATCATAAAATTAAGCATTTGCTGGAGTATCAAATAATCAGCATGAGCTAATAAAATATCATCCATATAATGAATTATATATCCAGATGGAAACTTATTTCTTGTGGAGACTAAGGCTGCATCAACAAACTTTTGACATATGGTGGGGCTATTTTTCATTCCCTGAGGCAAAACTTTCCATTGAAATCTTTGAAAAGGTCTTTGTAAATTAGAAGATGGTAAACTAAAAGCAAAACGTTTACAATCCTGTTTTGCAAGAGGAATGGTAAAAAAACAGTCCTGTAGATCTATAACTACAAGATATTGTCCTTTTGGTATAGCCACAGGAGAAGGGAGGCCTGGTTGCAGAGCTCCCATAGTTTCCATAGTTTTGTTAATAGCTCTTAAATCCTGTAGGAGTCTCCATTTGCCAGATTTCTTTTTTATAACAAAAATAGGAGTATTCCAAGGACTAGTAGATGGTTCTATATGTCCCAATTCTAATTGCTCTTTAACTAGATGAGAGGCAGCATCCAGTTTTTCCTGAGTTAAGGGCCACTGATCCACCCAAACAGGGTTATTGGAATTCCAAACAATAGGATCAGCCTCTTTAAGGACAGTGGCCCCTAGAAAAAAGGCTGCTTTGAAATCTGAGGTATATCATTTGTCAGAACAACATTAAATTGTTGTAAAATGTCCCGTCCCCATAAAGTAAAAGGCAAAGAGGGGATGACATAAGGCTGAAAAGTCCCAGTTTTTTCTTCACATTGCCAATGTAATATTTGTGTACTCTTGGCAACATTGGAGGCAAGTCCCAATCCTATAAGAGTAGAAGGAGACTTACTAGTGGGCCAAGAAGGAGGCCAGTCTTTTCCAGCTATACAAGAAACATCAGCCCCTGTATCCAAAATACCTTTTATTTGTAAGCCTTCCACAGAAATATATTTCATAGGTCTAGATTGTTTAATCTTTTGTATCCATGCAACAACATTACTAGAACCAAAACCTTGATCTCCTCTATTACTTTTAAGTACAGCATTAGGATTGTTTAAATAAGGAATAATTAAAATTTGTGCGATTCTTTGTTGAGGTCTAATTTGAACAGTTTTAACTGGAGGTTGAATCATAACTTTAATTTCTCCCTGGAAATCTGAATCAATAATACCTGGCAAGATAAAAATGCCTTGGGAAGATAGAGAACTTCTCCCTAATATTAGACCAAAATAGCCTTGGGGAAGAGGTCCATAGACCCCAGTTGGAATCAAAGTAACTTCAGAATCTGGAGTAAGTATAGCATGAACTGAAGAGGGCAAGTCTAATCCTGCACTTCCTGGAGTTGCTCGGGCCAAGTCGCTAATTGAGAGCCCACGAAAGAAGGGATTTGTCTGGGAAAGCCCCTGTTGTTTTGTGGGGCCCGGGGGGAGCCCCATTCCCCGTTTTTTTGTTCCATTGGATTCTGAGAAGTAGGGACTATAGGGTTTCCATCCTTGTCAAATTTTGACCTACAATCTTTGGCCCAATGAAAGCCTTTATGACACCTGGGGCAGGGAATTTTTGGAGGATTATTTTGTATAAAAGGATTTTTATTAGATAGTTTATTTGGGCAATCACGACTAAAATGTCCTGTCTGTCCACAAGAAAAACATTGACCTTTAATATTAGGAGTATTATTTTTTGAAGGAAAATTTTTATTGTTATTTTTAGTACCATAACCCTTTAAAAACTGTGAGTAAGTCTTGCCTTGTAATGCAGCAGCAATAGCAATCCCCTGAATATGGGCTGGAGTAGAATCCATGCACATACGAATAAAATCAGATAAAGACCCAGTTTTTCTAATGGGTCGAAGTAAAGCTTGACAAGTGGGATTAGCATTTTCAAAGGCCAACTGCTTTATAAGTATATCAGCAGCTTCAGTATTAGTAATAACCTTAGAAACAGTTTCCTGTAGGCGAGCCACAAAATCTTCATATAACTCTGTAGCCTGTTGTTTAATGTTAGAAAGAAAATTTTGTTTTGTTTCAGAACTAGGTAAGCTTCGCCATGCAGTAACAGCACACTTTGAGATTTCAGTTAAGGTTTCTTTGTTAAGGGAAAGTTGGCTCTGAGGAGAAGCATAATCTCCACTACCCAGTAACATACCTAGAGTATACTTTTGTCCTCTTTTAATAATACTTCTTCCTGTTAATTGTTTTGCTTGATCTTCAAATTCAGATTTCCAGAGTAAATACTGTCCAGGAGCCAGACAGGATTTGGCTGTCTGCTGCCAGTCAAAAGGCGTAAGCCATTCAGCAGCAACTGAGTCTACCAATTGTAAAGTATAAGGGGAAGTTGGACCAAAATTAGTAACAGAGGTTTTTAATTCTTTTATTAATTTAAAGGGAAGAGGTTCCCATTGAGGTGAATCATCAAATTCCCCTTGAGGGATAACAGGAAAGCATAAAGAATAATCACCCTGATTTTTTGCTTCAGTGATGGCTCCCAGAAAGGGAAGATTTTTAGGTTGTTTTTTAGGTGTCTTATTTTGTTGAGAATAATCAGGAGGAGCAGAGGGCTGTGTAGGAGGCACAGGAGACATAGAGACTAACAAATTTGGTGGCCAATCAGAGTTATGGTATCGAGCTGCAGCCTCCTCTAAGTCCTCCTGATCTTGAGGAGAAAGTTGTTTGTCCTCTTCTTCATCCCCTTGTTCATTATCAGATTGAGACTGTTTTTGAGGGGATGTAGTTTTATAAAATCTAGATGTAGCAGCAGCCTCAATTAAGGGGGTCTGTTCAGACTCAGTCACTTGACGAGCCAAACAAACTGCCTCATGGGTCGGATCCAAAGCATCTTTAAAAACATTCCATAATGCAAAAGCATCTACAGGAATCTTTTCTGGCCCATGATGATCATAATAAACCTTCATCTCTTTACCTAGTTTTTTCCATGTTTCTAAATTCAAGGTTCCTTCCTCAGGGAACCAAGGAGAGCATTCTTGAATAAAATTAAAAAAATGTCTTAACTGCTTAGAAGAAACTGAAATGCCCCGTTTATGGAGCATATGCTTAGCTATATCAATAAAGAGTCCTCTTTCTTTAGACTCTTTATGACCAATGACTTCTCAAAATAAGTTCTCTGATTACTTACCCTTCACTTACTTAGCACCTTGCTAAGGGGTCTGCAGTACCCTAGGTAAGATCCTATCCTCACCCGAAAACTTCTTAATGAAATGAATGCATCAGACTTACGGATTACCGATCGTCCCTGTTCGGGGGGTGCCAGATGTCGGAGACCAGCTCCAACAGGGGGTCTCAGGAGACGAACGGATGGTGAGGAGTCGGCGAAAGAGGGGGTGGAGAAACAACACAGACACCAAAGTGAAGGTGTTGATCCCAATCTTTACTTGTGAAGTTGATCATATATACTTTTCATTTTGGCAGGCTTACAGTACTTTGTGGTTACAAAACAGGAATCATTATTCAAACAAAACAAAATATTACTTAGTTACAATTAGAATAGAAGAATATATCTTGGCTTATGCATAAGCAAGCATTTGTACTTTCAGTTCGCGTTTTGCTTTGAGCAGTTTCTGCTTAGTTAACTTTTAATAATAGTTACAAATGTCCCAAACTATTGGCCTATACCTTGACTATTCTTTCTTGACTTACTGACTGGAACCGGTGCCATGGTTACGGCAAGGGGTTGACTTGTTATTACTTTTAATCAAACAAAAGTAAGAGCACAAACCATTGTGCACAGGAACAAGAACAAGTTGCCCAGTACTAAGCACTAATCTATCTTCTTAACATTAATTTTTCTTCTCTAGATTTTAATTTAATTTCTCAAAAACTTCCTTGACAGGAATACAGGGAGTTTTTCTTTAGACATTAACAATTTACACTCCACAGCTGAATCATTGCATTTAGAGCAAACAGATCTATGCTTTAGAAGTAGTTGCATTAATTGGGAAAGTCATGATTTTTGCTTTATACTTAATGGTCATATGAGAAATCAAAACCATACTTATTAAAGGAATACAAAAACAAATCAGCCCATTCCCAGAAACATACTGCGCTCCTCCAGAGGATGGATGCCTTGCGCCATCCACCTCAGTAGGGCCTTGCCATTGCCTGAGTCAGGGGAGGGGCACAGCATCTACTCTCAAGGAACTTGACCTAAGATACATTGCGACTCCTGCTGTTGCTTGCTCGGGTAGTTGTGGTGATGGTGGTGGGGTCTGAAGGTTTGGTTTTCACCCAAGATCTTCCTTTTTTTTGTGAAGAACATGTGACTGATTTCCCAACTCTGATCAATGCTTTTTCTTTAGATTTCCCTTATACCAGGAATGTACTTCAATGGTAATAACTATTGTGTGCTCATCCTGATTCTATGCATGCCTCTCCTACATTGTAAATTCTATGAGAACACTGCAATCGTTTTCCTTTTTTTTTTTTTTTTTTTGCCTCTGAGCTTGGCAGAGTGCCTTATAGAATATGTGAAATAACTATGGGATATACAATGATAATAGAGAATAGGAAAAAAGAGGGAAATATATATTACTTATCTGGTTTTCTATTTTTTTCTTCCCTTCCTCCATTCCTTTCTTCAACAACTGCATCAAAACCAACAGAATCAAAAAATCTCTTTTAAATGGATTTGGTAACAGAAAGAAGGTGACAATTGTAGGAGCAATGAGCAGCTGGCAGTGACAAGCACTGAGATGGAAAGGGAGCAGATAAATCAATCTCAGGGAGAGAAAAGGCCTGGGGTTGGTGGACCTGGTGTCTACCCTGAAGAGCAGATGGGCTGCTGTCAGAGATTCTCCCTCTTTCATCTTCTTGTTATCTTTTCCACATTATATTTTATACGCTTCAGAATTTTTTTTTCTCTACTCCTTGCACTTGGTCAGATGGGTTCTTTTCCTATCACATATATATTTCTGTCTTCCTTCCTCTCTGAGTTTCTTAGTCCAGGCCAGAAGAATCTACTGCTACAAAAAATTGACTTATAAACAGACCTTTGTCTATATCCATGGTTTTCCTTATAATGATGATACAGTCCAATGGGGGACATGATGGACTTTGAAAACAAGATGTGTTTGTCTCTGCTTGACTTCTCTAGGATTTCCTACATTCCCACAGGGAAGTTGGCCTTCAATGTCCTTCATCATCAGGCTCATCTCTATCAAGTTCCTCAGAAAAGTAAATCAGGGTTTCTAAGCCCCACCTGTTGGTGAAGGCTGGAATTGATCATGGTTGTTGGGAGATACAAGGGAGAAACTCAGCACTGTATACCTCTTGAGTGACTTTAGTCTCTACTCCTATCCTGTAGATCCACCTAGAAATCCTGGGCCCTTCAGAAGTTTCCCTTCAGGCACTTCTGAAACTCAGTTTCTTTTCTGGAGTATTAAGATCCTGGTCATCTTTGTTATGGACTTTCCTTGGACTGCCAAGTGTTGCGTCTTTCTTTCTTCACTGACTGAAGTCCTGACTCCACTCCTGTGGTCTCTTTATGACTAAGAATCACCCAAGACATGAATTTTTCCTCTGACTTAATTTCTCACTCTTCCGTATTCCTCCAGAAATACCACCATTAACATTTGCTGCAGACATGGGGCACTCATATTGCCAGGTGCCTCAAGACCACTGGCTTTGATGGCAAGATGAGGGTAGTGTCCATCCTGCTCCTAAGGCCCTGTTGCCCATCTGCTCTTGTCCCTGAGATCCCAATGTGTTTTCTGATGGACTCAATTCTGAAACAAGGCCATAGAGGTATCAACATTTCATGTATTTCTTTCCTGCTATAAGAATGCAGAATTGTAGAAATTTCAGGTAGTTGTCTATACATGAAATACATCTCAAAATTCCTAATGCAGGTAGCACAGCATTCACCCAAAATGCAAGTTCCTAGCAATTCTAGTTTGTGGGAACACAGTTCTGACACTAGATGTAAAGCAAAACCTCTAAGCACAGAAGCAGTTGTCAAAAAACTTCAGCACAGAGGTATGGCCTTAGAGCCTCAGGGAGGAATCTGACTGCTATTATTTAGCACATAATTATTGACTAGTTTGCCATTTGGGTTTGCCATATAACAGCTAGCAGCTCAGGGCAGCAGCAAAATGGAAGGGAATAGACAGAAGTTTATACTGTAGGTAATGTGGGTGAAAGTGACAACTGAAAATCTGAAAGCAGTAAGGAGAGAGCCCAAAGGCATATTGCTGCACCTGAGGAACTTATCAACATGGTTTCTACATTCTCCAATATAATTCTTTCTACCCACCTCTACAGTTCTGCAGTTGAGATGTACATAACTTATCAATTAGCATATTGAAAATTGCCCTATTTGTTTTTTCTGGAAGAATTGTTTTTGGAACAGTGTTGTTTCCTACTATGAAATCTTATAATTGAGAAAATATGGTATTAACAATGACCTCAGATAATCAAGAAAAGCTTAAATTGTATTGAAAGTTTTTACTTAGGAAGATCATACAATATTCAATACACATTAGAATACTTCCTATGAGAGGAGGAGGCAAACGAGTGGCTTTGAAAAATGTTGAAATTATAGTTCAGTTATCTGGAAAATTCACTTATTGAATTCTCAAATAGCAGCAGAAAAATGAAATTTGATTCTGAATAAAACCTAGTGCTTCTGTGTTTGTTCTCCCTTAACAAGTGAAAAGGAAACACTCTGCAAAATGACCTATATTCTGTTAATAATGCATATATGTCTTTTGCACCAACAGTTTCTGTTCCTTTCAAATTGACTTTAAAAAAGATTAGCATGCTATATTTAACTACATAAATATATATTTCTCTGGCTCATGAGTTTATATTTTGCCCTTTGGCTTTAAATGATAATATACTAGAGACATGTATTTATTCTGTATTACAGATGAATAAAGAATAACATCATTATAAAGAGTATATTAAAAAGTATAATACATTATTTGTCATAATGGGAAAGTATCCAAAATAGGTCCCTGATGTAGATTCTCCCAATTGTGAACAATATTTTTTTTATTCTAAGTTAAGACAGGAAATATTTTCCAGAGGTTGCACAAACAGACTAAACCACAGAAATAACATTATTTCAGATAAATGATCAATCTCTCTATGGTCCCTGAGGCTTATTTCAAAGGAGCTTTCAGTTGGGGGTACACCAGAAACTCTGTGATGCATGTAATAGAATCAAGAGCTCCATTACAAACCCAAATTGGTAGCACCTCTGAGTATCTCTGGGCTCACTTTCTTGAGAAGAATATATGGGCCTAAAGTCACAAACAACTTACCATAGCTCACCCAATTATTAGTATATGTAATTGAAAGTGAATTTCATTTATCAACCTGACCTGTCCTACAGGATCATTTATAGAACCTGACATATCATTTAAAATGGTGGCCGAAGTTCAAAAATAGTGAATTCAAAGAAAACATAAATATGTTCAGCGAATAAGTCAATGTAATCACTAAACAAATTATTAATATTAGCCTCAGATTTTTACATTCTTATATTAATATCTCCAGGTTCTAATTGTTCATGAATATTTTTTTAAATAAGAGTTTTTCTTAAATTATGAAAATCTTTGAAAAGGCAAATTCTTGAGAGCAGAGAGAAGTGATGGGTAAGAAAACTAAGTTACAGGAAATTTATGCTTATAGCTATATGTACACATCATCATTTTAATCAGAGGTAATTTTTAACTGATTATCTTTCCATGTTGCTATGTTAAACAGCATGCATCAATAATTAAACAGACTTGATCCAGCTTGGCTGCTATATAATTTGTACCTATGAGAAATTATAGGAATTTAAATGACATGTAGTCAAGTGGGTACTGCAATAGAACCTACATAATTTATTTGGAACATTTATAGGCAGTGGAACATGCTCTATTAGTGATTTCTTAAAGGAAAAGGAGTTTTCTAAAAGGTGGTGTTATTATAAGGATTAGTCACTTGCTGCAAAAATGCACTTTGTTTTAAAGGTCCTGCTACCTATGCTTATCAGGTTCCAATATGCTTAACTTTTTTATTTTTTCCTAAAAGAAAAGTTGATTGGCAATGGGAACAGTTTTCTTTCCATTTCTGTTTTCTGCGTGAGAGTTTCCCCCACCCCCCAAACCAACCCATCCTCTTTCCTCACCTCTATGCCTCTAATAGAGGTGAAATAAGCTGTCTTATTGGAGGACTAGGAGAAGATCAAGAACATGCAGCTAGTTTCTCTTTGTAGCCTACCTGCAGAGGGCATGTGTTCTGACTGGTCTCAATTATGCTAGGAGTTTAGGCACGGAGGGAGAACTGGCCCTGAGCATGAGGCCTGCTCTGGCTGGGCACAACCTGTGACTTTAATAACTTGCTCACAGATTGACACTTAACTCTCTGGTACCTGGTTTATCAGTAATAAAAGAAGAATTTGGGTCTTATCCATTCCTTTCAAAATATTTTGTTCTTTCCAAAATTATTCTTAAGGCATAATTTACATGCAGAATTTTTTTTGTTTTCTTTTTAAAAATATTTTCAGTTTGTAAATGGACACAATACCTTTATTACTAATCTATTTTTGTGGGGCACTGAGTATTGAACCTAGTGCCTTATGCATGCAAGACAATCACTCTACCACTGAGCTACAACCCCAGCCCCAATTTTTTCTTTTTTATTGTATACTTCTGTAAGTTTTGACAAGTGCATGAAGTACTCAAGTTAATAAAAAGACAAGTACCATTTACCCCTAAAATTTCTCTCTTCCCCTTTCAACTCTTCTTTCCCCTCTACCTCCTGGAAATCACAGATCTGCTTTCCATCTCTGTGGTTTTGCCTTTTCCAGAATTTCTCAGAAGTGAAATCATAAAAATGGAACCACAGAATGTTTAGTATGGCTTCTTTCACTAAGCATAATACATTTGAGAGTCATCTGTATTGTTGCAGTTTGTCCCTGTTTATTGCTGAGTTACATTCAATTGAAAGGAAGTATTACAGCTCATCCAGTCATCAGTCAAAGTAAATTTGGGTTGTTTCCAGCTTTTGGTGATTACAAAAAAAGCTCTTATAAACATTTACATACAGACTTTTGTGTGACCATAAGCTTTTAGTTTTACTAAAGTAAATACCCTATAAATAGGATTGCTGGGTCATATGGTGACAGTATATTAAACTTTATAAGAAACTGCCAAATTGTTTCAAAGTGAACATACTAATTTACATTCTGATGTTTGAGTTTTATTTCCTTTTCATATTTGCTGGTACTTAGCATTATTGATTTTTCTTTTTTAGAAAAACTTTAACCATTTAATAAGGGTGCTGTTTTAATTTTTGTTTACCTAATGATTAATAATTTTGTATACCTTTCATATGCTTATTTGTTCCATGTATATTTTCTCTGATGAAGCATCTGATAAAATCTTTTGTTCACTTTTTATCTTGGCATTTGTTTTATATTTTTGAGTTTTGAGAATTCATGATATAGTCTGGCTAATTTGAAAATATTTCTCATTTGTTCACTTTCTCATGTTTGGAGAAGAGCAGGCATTTAAGTTTTGGCAAAGTTCAAATTATCATGTTTTTTTAAGGATGTCTTATTAAAGAAATCTTTATCTAAAGGTTGTGAAGATTTTCTCCTATGGTTTCTTCTAGAAATTTGATGAAATTATATTTTACATTAATCTCTATAAGACATTTTGGATTGTTTTTATGTATGGTTTGAAGCATGCATCTTATTTGAAATTACACAAAATTCAAAAAGTGCTAATTTTTTAAAGATTATTTATGATAGGCAAGTATGCTCAATTTTAATGAATTTCTCATTGTCTCATTAAAATATTTTGATCTATGTTGTACTTTGCATGGATATTTTAACCCATGCATGATTTTTTGGAATCATATATTGCTCATTTGGAAAAATACTAGTTCATTGAGCTAGCAGATTTTCCAAATGTTATATATAGCATTATACATTATCAAAAACCATATTTTAATTGGAAAAATGCATTTTTATATGTTTAGTGGCTGCCAAGATCACTGTGGTTGATATAAGTTTTCCAAAATTCTATTTTTTAGCTTAAAAGTTTCAAAGTTATTATTGGCATTAAACTTGAGTTTTTCACCTTGACATGACACATGTTCTTGTTCATTCACACGAAAATATCTGTCAAATATCTAAGTTCACACAACCATAGTTTGTCAGTTGTTTTTTCAAGTAAATATCATGTTTTATGGAAAAAGTAGCTAGCTTAGTTCACAATTCAGTCACACAACAGTTTTTCTATTCAGACAACTGTTACAATTAAGTATGGAATAGAAGTACTTTGTGTTTCCCAATGGTTTATCTTTTTAAAAAAATGCATCATCAGAGGGTTGCTATTTAAAGAAATTAATACATTTTACAGTGTAGTAAGGACATTCTTTAGTGAAACTGCCTTTATTTTTCCTTTCTGTGAATGCATTATGGTAAAAAATAGGGACTCTGCTGCTATAGTTTAGTGGCTCTGTGTTGATTTGCACGAGGGTGTGAGTTTAGTTTTCCATTGCTTTCACACCTTCACTACACATGTCAACACCATGAAAAAGACAAATATGTTTTAGCTTTAAAGAGAAAATATTTTTTATCTCATGGACCCCCACAAATAGCCTTAGAGATGGCTGATGCTCATGAACCACACTTTGAGAAGTACAGGCTTAGGATATTGAAAAAGAGAAAAAAAAATGAGAGAATCCACATCAACTTTAGGAACATCAGCTGAAGCTTCATTTCAGGAGTCCACTGAATCACATATAGCCAAAGCAAGAAGATTTTTTAGAAGTCAAGTTTCACTGGCTCAAGCAATTCCCCAGCAGGGGCAGGTATGGTGGCACCAATTGAAAATATCTTTGTGCATAAGAGATGGCAGAGTTGTTACTAGACAGAGTGACACACTTAACAGAAAAGCATAATGCTAGAAGTCATGACTTAAAGGGAAAAGTGAAAGTAGGCAAGTGTGTTAGTAAGTTTTTTGTTGCTATGACCCAAATGTATGACAAGAACAACATGGAAGAAGAAACACCTGTTTTGGCTCATGTTTTCAGAGGTCTCATCCCATGGTCAGCAGAATCTATTGCTCTGGGCTTGAGGTGAGGCACAACATTATGGCAGAAGGTGAGGCAGAAGGGCATGGCAGAGAAAAGATGCTCAGCCCATGGCAGCCAGGAGGCAGAGAAAAACAGTAAAGGGAAGGGTAAGGGACAGATATAGTCAAGGCCATACTCCCAGTGACCTTCTTCCTTCAGCCACATCCTATCTTTAATTACCAGTAGTTCATTCAGATATCATTGGATTAATATAGTAAACTTGTTAATCCACCAATGAGATCAGAGCCCTATCACTGTCTAAAAGCTCTACCTCCAAACCTTGCTCCATTGAGTTCATGCTTCAACACATAAGCTTTTGGGGGGACACTGATAATCTAAACCATAAGTGCAGTTTTCAGAAAAGAAGGTAAAGGTCTTAGAAATGACCCAATGATTCAGCTCCCATCCTTACTGGTTTCAAATGTTGCAGCAGAGCAGCAATTCTGCAAATGTTACTCTAAGAAAAAAAGATACTCTGCTTGGATAAATTTAGTATTTTATACAGAGTATGATTATTATATACATTTGAAATAACATACAGAATACAGAATTTTCACACTGTTAAGAAAATCTGTAATGGAAGGGATAGGGAGGCCAGGACAAATTAAATGGAATTATGATCCCTAAGATTTTTGAGTTTGGTTTTAAACAAAAAGATTATAGTGGGAAGTGGTTTTCCTTCATTCTTTTCAGAATCAAGGACCTTTTCAGTTTAACTCTAGGTGATTTAAGTGCAGAAATAGTTTGGCATTTAAATCTTGTAAACAAAAACCTATGGCAGATTTGTATCCATTGATATCAGAGCATCCTAATTTAATGTGGTCACAGAAGATATTCTAGTCCTTTTTTCCTTGAGAGATATTCTAAATAAATGTGTGACTCTGTATGACTTTCAGTTGTGACAGGTTAGGGAGTAGTGGACAGACTGACATCAATCACTGTTCATTATGTACTGGGCATTTTATGTACTATTGTTCCCCATCCCATCCATGAGCGATATCTTCTAAGATCATTAGAGGATGCCAAAAACTATAGGTTGTACTGAACTGAACCCTTAGAAATCTCATTAAACACTTTTTTTTTTAAAATTTCCAAACTAAGTATAGAGCTTTCACCTTTTCACTTAACGTTCTGCTTTTTGGATTCTCATGGGTATATCTGAATTGTCAGCATGATTACTTTCACACTCTGGAGCTATTATTAAGCATTATAAGTGTTACTTGAACATAAACACTGTGACTGTTGATCTGGTACTCAGATTCTACTAATTGACTAGCAGGTGGATAGTGTATACAGCATGGATACTCTGGACAAAGGGGTGTTTATGTCCTTGAGAGAACACAGTAACTTATGTCACTCAAAAACTATGTCCTTAGGAGGACTTAGTGAGATTTCATCACACAACTCAGAATGGTGTATGCATTAAAACTTTTAAATTATTTATTTCTGAAATTTTTCCATTTAATATTTTCAGAGTGCAGTTGATTGTGGGTAAACAAAGCCACAAAAGTGAGAGCATAGATTAGCAGGGGCACTACTATACTTCAAAGAATTCACTAACTTCAATAATCCCATGAGATAAGTTCTAAATTTCATAGATGAAGAAATTCAGTCTTAGAGAAGTTAAGTAGCTCAAGATGGTACTTGCATTTGGAGCTTGGAATCAAACACGTTTGTCAGACTCTAATGGCCACAGATTCTCGATTTTCGCCAGTATTTTAAAACATTTTTTGGTTTGTTTTAGTGAAAATTTTTTTTCAAGAAAACCTTAAGCAGAACACTAAAATGTTGCTAAAGTTCCTCATATAGCAGCAACATTCATGAAATTCTAATCAACTATTTGAAGAACCACAAAAGCACTTCCACAGGACTCCTTAGATAGAAAACAGCTGCCCTGCAGCTGCCTCCACCATGTGCTACCCCAGCCCAACATCTGCTACTTTCTTTTTTTGCTTCTTTTCTTTCAAATTGTCCCTGATGTCTAAGACTGTTTGAGCCAATGCATGATGCTTTTCCAAATCATACCCAGGCTGAAGGGACTGCTTCAGGTTATATCTATCTTTTGTAGCTTTAACTGCACACGAGTGGCAAAGCCTGCATTAGCCTAGCATATAAGCCTCTTCTCCGTTGTTATCCAAACTGGGTTACACAAGTGGCTTTTCTACCCAGCCTGATTCTGAATAAAATTAGTTGCACTGTCAAAAGGATTTCAGTGGAGCATTTTACTCAGAGGGAGAATCTAGCACTAGTTCAGCACGCTCCCTATATTATCACCCACATATGTAACATATGTTATCCTATATATTATGCCGAGTGCTCTGCACTTATGCCAGGCTTCAGTTTACAATCTGAAAGGTGAGGGGTTGAACTAGGTTATTTCACCTTACTATGCATCTTAAAGTTTTTTTTTCTAAACACATATCTATAAAACTATTAAAAACAGGAAAACAAATATGAGCAAATTTTCATATTACAAGGATGAATTTTCAAGGATTTCATAGTTAGATGGACATAAGACTAGAGGTAAGAAGACCACTTCAGAATCCCCCCCCCAAAAAAAAAAAGAGATAAAATATGAGGTATTACTTTCAACCATTCAACCAGGGTGCAGAAGAGGGGAGTGACCAGGAGAAAGTCAGGAGAAAGATAATAAGCATATCTTGGTGCATGGAATACAGAAGATAAAACTGAGTAAGAATTCTTGGTCTCCAGCTCTTGGTTCCACCACACCATAGGAAATAATGAAGGGAATGTATATGCTACAGCCAGAGCATCCCAAATAATATAAATACATTTGAAACTATACACAAATATATTGCATCACATCTTTGCAGCAATTCCTTTCCAAATCTGTACCACTGAAAAACATACGCCTTTTACTCGTAGTGTTAAAGAATTTAGATTGTTTCAAAGAACTAGTACTAAACGTTATCAAATATTTTGCATAATTAATTGATGAAATTATCTAATTATATTTTATGAATATTCTTAAATGGATCACCTATTCTTTTGTTCCTAGGGTAAATCATATATAGTCATAAATGAATAATTTTTAATGTAATTGGATTACACTTGATAGGGGTCTAAGTGCATTCCCATTACTTTAACAAAATGCTTGAGGCTGGGTATTTTAAGTGAAAAATGTTAGCCAAAGCAAATCAATAGAATCCAAAGTCTGTATGGGGTGGTTCACTTTTTTTTTTCTCACAATTCTTGTGGACAGAGTTTCCAAACAATATGATGTCATGATGTGGTGAAGTAGAAGGGGATCATCCACCTGCAGAAAGGGCATATGTGAAAACACATTAGCTGGAAGACTCAGAAGTTGTCACTAGATCTGATGATGAGGGAGTCAATGATCACTTTCAACACAAAAGAAAGACCAAATTGCAAAGGCAGAATGAGCAGAAGAGAGGTACAGAAATAGGAAGAGGAATAGGACACAAATTATCTCCCTTTGAAAATTGCATTGGCAAGAAGTCATACTGAGCCAGTACCTTGTGGGAATTATGAGGTTGAGAATGATTTTCTTCTAAGTTAAGAATACCTTTGTATATTTTTAGACAAAATGAGCCAAAATTGAGAGACTGGGTGTAAGGAATGGATAGTTGATGGGAAGCTCTGGAGAAGAGGAGAAAAGATTAAACAAATGTGCAGGGAGAATGCATAGATGATGGGAATATAGCACATTATAATTGTGATAGGAAAGAACATTAGATTTTTTTAAAAAGCTAAAATTAAGGCAAATAGGAAAATAGAAACTTTCTTTTGGTTGTTAGATGGGAGAAAATCTATGAGACATGGCATCAGAAGGCATTTATATCAATAAATTACCAATGAAGTCAAAGTCTAGTTTGGAAGTTTGGGGATGGGATTGGGTGTTTTGTGAATTATTTGTGCTTACAGATATGATTTCTTGATATTATTCAACGTTATTGTTATTCTGCATAATATGGTAAGAACTGGTAGGTGATCAAATGAATGTGAGAATCTAGACTGCAAGTGAAGGTGGGTTGACAGGGCCATGCCTGGATTCCAGACCATGTAGAGATGGAAGCAATGTCAAAATGGGAAATTGTACAAATGGTAGGAAATGGAAGATGTGAAAAGATTATCATCTTGTGAGCAGAAATGAGTGCTCTGCCAGGTGCAGTGGTGCATGACTATGATCCCAGTGGCTTGGGAGACTATGGCAGGAGGATTCTGAGTTTAAAAGCCAGCCTCAGCAAAAAGTGAGGCACTATGCAACTTAGTGAGACCCTGTCTCTAAGCAAAATACCCAAGATGTGGCTAAGTGGTTAAGCGCCCCTGGGTTCAATCCCTGGTACCAAAAAAAAAAAAAAAAAAAAAAAGGAAAAAAAAAAAAGAGCTCACTGTTCACGTGCCCATTTAAAAGTGCTTAGAAATGTAAGGGTTTATTTTAATAAAGATTTTCCAAGGTATTTCTCCTTCTTTCTCCTTCTTTTCTAGCAAGAATGATAGAAAACAAAAACTGAACAAACACTAATTTTCTCTGTTTTTTGTTGACTTTTTCTTTAGTGAATAGCCTACAGAATTCCTCTTTCACCACTAGATGACCACACTGCATTTGTAATGTGCTGTATTGATTGACTTCACAGTGGCCAGCTAGAAATAATGAAACTGACATGTAATGACACTGAAAAATTCAGTATATCAGGGACTAGAATAATCTGAACACAGATTTTGAAAATTGATAGAGGTCCAACTTAATAATAATTGACCCCAGGCAAGTTACTTAACCTCTATGAGACTCAATTTTCTCAGTTGTAAGTGGGAATAATATGAACTATCCTAAGGGGCTACTGTAAGAATCAGAAAAAGATAATATATGTAAATATTTAGCCTGGCTTCTGGAACTGAGTACACATTCTCTATATCATGCCCATTGTTAATTTTGTAGTTATTGTAGAACTACTTTCTTCATTTGTTAAATACTCAGGGACCTATTATATGTGAATTACTCTTCTAATTCTTAATATACAATGATGTGGTAGAATGAATGATTGATTCCAATTCATTACCATGTTCTTTATTCATCTTTTTGCTTTCTGTTTTTCTGTGTTTTCTGCTAAAGACAAAGCGAACCACCCCATACAGACATTGGATTCAATTGATTTGCTTTGGCTAACAATGTGGGCTGAAGTGTCTGTGATCCAATTCCAATCCTAGACATTTAGAGCATCATATGTTCTTACCTGCTCTTTTCTGCTTTTAATATAGTCGTAAGATGAGGATGCCCTGGACCCCAGGATACATTTCCATAAGGCAGATCTGAGAGCCCTACCTCCCCCCCACACACACACCGCCCCACAGCAGTCAAGTTGAATTAGACCCACTGCTTGAGGCAGAGGTGCCAGTTCAACACAGTCTAGATCAGGGAATAGTAAACTATGGCCCACAGATCAAATCCAGCCTGGGGATTGTTTGGGTATGGCTCACTATTTAAGAATGGCTTTCACATTTTTAAAGGGTCATTTATAAAAAGAAGACTGTGTGATATAGACCATATATGTCTTACATAGCCTCACACGTACTCTAAGCCCTGGTCTAAATCACCAGTACCCACAAACCAGTAAGTGACCCCTGAGATCAGCAGAGCTGTTTGGGTCAGCTTCAAGTCATGAGAAGAGGAAATGCCTGTTGTTGTACATCACTACAATTCATGGTTTTGCTGCATTATTGTTGCAAAAGCTAAGTTCCAGGCATACGGTATGAAAACAGATATGGTCCCTACCCTGATGGAGCTCATGTTGCTGTTGGGGAGATGAAGAGCTGCTAAATATAAATTTAAAATTTTGATAAATGCTGTTAACAGAGACGTGGGAGATTTGAGGTTGAAAATGGGAATTTTTTTTAAACATTTACTGAAGTGAATGGAAAGGGAAATGATGAGAATGTACAGTAGGACTGTTTGACAGCATTGAAGGCCCAATCATTGGTGATGGTGAATTTAGAGAGCTCCCCTGCTTTCATGCCCTACTTCCTCCATAGTGGTCAGCTGGGGATGGGAAGGTCTGGGAGGGTAGGTGCACGGAAGTGCATCATGGGTTTCATCCAGGACTGAGTTTTACAACAAAGGTCTGATAACAGAACCAGCAGGTACAGGAATTAAATGTATTGTCAAGAGTTACAGGTATGAGAATGAAATCTGAGTCCCAAGTGAAGCACAGAGGGGTGGAGAATATGTGAAAATGTCAGTGACTTAAAAATACTAAAGAGTTTGAACACAGTATGAATAAGTGTGGCTCGCAATGAAGCCAAAAGAATATGAGTTTGTCAAAGCACGTTTGAAATTGATGACTTGTGGGATATACGTTTTAGAAACTTATTCATGGACACTCTCCCCTCTATCCCTCTGTCCTTCACTCCTTTTCTCTCCTATTCCCTGTTTCCGTCCCCCCACCTCCTTCCTTTTTGAACATTAGAGGACATATATTTCTTGGAAGATCTTTACTTTGGGGGGTTGGTGAAAGGCTAAATAATGTCTTTCTTCATATTCAATTTTGTCACCCTAAATAATGTCTTTCTTCATATTCAATTTTGTCACCCTAGGAGTTCATCCTAGTTCACAATGTAAATTAACATATTAAAATTTTTAAGTCCTGCCTAAAAAGTCTGACAAAAACATAATTTAACTCAGTATGACTATCAAAATGTTTTATTGTTTAATGCCAACTAATATCCTAAAGAGGTAAATATTTTAGTATACAATCATGATAGCTAATCAATTGTATTAAAAAGTATCAGAGGAAACTGTTTCAACAGGAGGAAAAGGTTTCTCTTGGAGTCAAAAAGAGGATCTTTGGAGCAATTTGTTCACTGGTTCATGTATTCAACGTTTTCTGAGCCCCTTGCTATATGTCCTTCACTATAGAACACAAGATAAAATACAGTATTGCTTGGATCCACAGGGTTATTAAAGAGAAAGAGGCAGAAGTAAACAAAATAAAAAATTACTACAGAGAATGGAGAGTTACATGGAGGGGCCTAGGCAAAGTTCTTTGCAAGCAAGGAGAGCTAAGTCTCTATCAGACTTGGTGATTGGCACAGGGTGGGACTGAATAAAATGTAAGAAAACGCTTTGCAGGGTGATAACACATCAACTGGGTTGCATATCTATAATTTAGTTTTAAAAATGCCTGGATACACACAGGGTAATACTAATTGCTGATGGGTGTAAGTTTCAATTTTGTATGAATAAGCCTTGGTAAGTATCCTCATTTTAGAGATGGTTATTTTCTTTAAAAGAGTACAATTCAGAGGTAGCTACTAAGTTTTCTGTTACCTATGTTTTTATAAGGTCATAAGCCCTACTGCTTAGCATAGCAAATATATTTATTACTGAATTTAGTGATTCCTATTTATCAGGAGGATCATGAGAAAGAGGCTCTCAGTGAAATTAATCTATTCAAGTTTGGCTGAAACATGTTAAAGACATTTCGCAAATTTTTCTCCATGGGAACAGAAATGTTTACACTTTGGAGTCAAATTTCTGATACTTTCCTATAGAAACCCTATGTCTTATCTCACCTCTTACTTCTTTCTTGGTCTACCTCCAAGAGCCTATACTAGGCAAATCACAGGGTCTCAGTGTGTAATAAACTGTAAAACTGCAGTGGCATCTTTAAGAGAATTATAAATCAGCACTATAAAGTCAGGGAACTCTAGTGGTTTCACACAGAATAGAGGTGGAAGTGAATGGAAACTGGAAGCCATGAAGGCTCTAGTACTATCTATGTCAAGTTTGGTCTTGTTGATATTTGGACATATAATATATTTTTAGAAAGGCCAAAGACACATCAAGTTATATAAATCTGATAAAAAATTCATTTAGGCTATCTTGTGACTTCCTTTGATTTGTATTTTGGATTCTCATATGAATTGTATTGAGGTGAGCAAATGTCCTCAACAGTTAACAATGATTAAAGTCACTTTGAAGGTCATATTACTCAATAAAATGTAACGCATTGACATTCAGGTTTATTTCCAATCTCTTTGGGGTGGTTAGTATGAAAAATTTCAATGATTCTAGTTAATTCAGTCTGCAAAAAAAAAAAAAAAGTTTATGAACATGTGAAGCTGAGGGTCAGAACCTTGCTTATGTAACCTGCATTGCCCTGTGAGACTCTGCTTGAGTTCAATGACATCCCTCTGCTCACCCTCAACCCTTGAGACAACAGTTGAAACAGTGAGAAATGTAGAAGCTTTTACATAGACTAGGGGATTTGGTTGGTGAAGTGTGAGAAGTTTCTGTCGTTTGTTAAACAATAAAACTCAGTCTGAGAACATTGAGGAGGAAAATATGTGAATGAAATATTTGTTTGAAAGTACTTGAGTCCTATTTTCTTTACATATATTTAAAGTGCAGAACTGTTGCCTAAAAAGATTCATGTTTTACTGTTTTGCAATTATTTGGTCAATTATAAACACACCAACCTTCCTTTCATTTAGTTGGGAAAAATCTCATGAACACCAAGAAATCTCAGAGTTATCCTGGAAAAGGCCAAAGGAACTAGAGAAAAAAGAATCTGAGAAAAGTTCAGAGAAACAAAAGTAAACTAAGGGTACCAAAAAACATTTAAATCCATATTGATTAAAAAAAATGAATTGAAGTAAAATGTTTCAGAGGACTTGTTAGCACTACTATTATTCTAGATCTGATTTCATAATTAATCAAAATACTACTAACACTCACAAGTTGTTCATGGACTCAGAGTGTGAGCCAAGGTCTTTTATGCAAAACTATTTTTATAATAATGTCAAAATTTATCTCTCACACCTGTCCCAGCTTGTGGAGTAATTTCTTAGTCATTAGAGATGAGGAATAACAAAACTGTACATCATAATAATCTTTTTCTGATTAAACCTTAATATATAAAGAAGGGGAAGGAAGAAGGAGAGAAAGAAGTGTCAGCTAAACAATTGAAGCAAATTTAATAAAAATTTTAGAAATTTATACAGTCTAGTGCAGAAGGCACAAAGTGTAAGCCCAAGTCTCTTTATGTAGAACTATTTTCATAATAATACTAAGATATCATTTGCCTTTTTTTGTTTCCTCCTGAGTATAAAGAAGAATTTTCCAGAAACTCTATGATGCATGATATTGCAATAGAGTGAATGCAGAAGCAGATAATAAAATGACCTATTTTCTATTAAACCAGATAGTAAAGAGATTCAAAAAAGGTAACACAAATGCTCTTCTTTTCATTAATGTTTTTTGTTTTAGAAAAATAGTCATTTTTCCATACAAACATGTTGCCTATAGTAACCTGTAATGGGTATGTTTCTGTTCTTAGGTGAAGTGATAAATAGAAATTTTAAACATTTTTAGTTTTAATTTTTAATATGGTAATCAATAGGCATAACCCAAATAAACCAAAGCTCTTTGACCTCTTCAGTAATTTCTAAGAAGTTAAGAGGTTTTGAGAACAAAGAGGATGAGAACTTCTGACCCAGTCAAATAGGGACTTCAATATTTGACACTATCCATTTATTTTCTTCTACCTAATATAAATTAAACCATAGGGGGAAAATTCAGTTTCATGTCTGTGCCTTAGCTCTTCCAGGCCAGCAGTTGATCTAAGAGGGTCAGAAAATATTAAGGAATTTACACTTTATTTTATTTGAATGAGATGGTGTCTTAATGCCACTAGTGTCGGTGGGAAGAAAGTCTTTGTACTCTTTCTACAGTGATAAATTTCTCTTTCTGATGACGTAGCATGTCCAACATCTATTCCACATTTCAACTGCTGAAATGTGAAGGGACTTATGTTGATTGTGACTCAGAAGTAACTTGAAAAGTCACCACACATTTACATGACTAAGAACTGAGCTTTCAGAAAACGCCCTAAGGCTCCAGATCTCTGGGTCTTAAATCTTAATGGTAAATTTCTACACAATGGCAGACGGTAAAACAGCACAGATATAAAATATGAGATCTGCCCAGATTGAAGTCAGTTCACTGAATGTAAGGCACAGGACTCCCTGCTCTGACTTATGTGGAGATTTCATGGCCATGCATTTGTTGACTGCCATCCAGAGAGCTGACAGCCGGATGGATCTCCCTGCTCTTAATAGCCCACAAGTGCAAAAGAGCTATCCTGTATATTTTATTTAAACATGGGCTATTTCATCAGAAAATAGTATAAAGCTTGTCTCCTCTTAGGATACATTTACCATTAAAATGACACAATAGAATTACACTAAAAATTGCTTCCCACCTGCCCTAACCTGCCCCAACTGTTTAAGATAAAGAAAAATAGAAAACATTACACCTAAATGATCTTTCCTTCATTAAGTTTTAATATATAAAAAGGGAGGGGGAGAGGGAAAGGGAGAGGGAGAGGGAGAGGAAGAGGGAGAGGGAGAGGGAGAGGGAGAGGGAGAGGGAGAGGAAGAGAGAGAGAGAGAGAGAGAGAGAGAGAGAGAGAGAGAGAGAGAGAGAGAGAGAGAGCAACTAAAACGAATTTAATGTTTTTAAAATATTTTTTCCCATAGACCAGATTGCAATTTACAATCTTGCCATTCCATCAAATGCTATGACACTTCACAAAGCAGCCTAAATGCAAAATTGGCCAGGTTTAACATAATAACTGGCTGCGTAAAACATGAGATTGCAAATGTCATGGGAAAGAGATGATGAATGGCTGTGGGATATTTATATACTCTGTATAGATATGTTGGCTAAACTGCTTGAAGGAAATCTGTTAAAACTGATTATTTCAGTTAACAGATTTGGATCAAAAATGACTTTTTGTAATGAAGGCATCTGGGATCCTAAGGTCTCCTGATGTGGCATCATTTCTCCTGTGCCAGGTCTCCTGACCCCCTTCCTCTGCCCCATAATCATTCTGTTTGCATCACTGCTGCCATGTGCCCCGAAGCAAGACCAAGACTCACATCAGGGCAGATGAGGGCACTGCTGAGAACTTGGCCTTTTCTTCTAGGTGACCTGCTCAGAAATTCTTCCTTTCCTATCACCTCTGGGTCTAGAAGATTGCTGGACTTGGCCAGAAATCTGATGCCTTAATCATCTGCTGACTACTAAAGCATCTTCCAAGAAGCAGAGAAGACACAATCAGGATGTGAAAGTGTCAAGTGATCGTGGCACTACATTATACACTCGATCTCTTTCATTTTTCAGTTTTTGACTTAAAGGATAATAATCAAAATAAATTATTTCAATTTTACATCTGAGAAAGTAATTGGTAACAAAAAATCACTACATTTTACCAAACTAAGAAAGTGGAACACTTTCATACAGAATTTAATATTACGACAATAACTGTTAATACTTATATCATGCTTACTATGTACCAGATATTGCTACCATTTAACCCTTATATGCTCAGGATAGCCTCATAATTATATATATTTTAAAGATCAAGAAACTGAGAAACATACAAGTTAAGTAAGTTTACCAATGCCACACACTAACAAGTACAAGATCCAGGATTCACACTCACGTTGGCAGAATGCATGCTTTTAATTATAATGCTGTACTTCCTTGCCAATAAATAGTATAATATTAATATATGGTCATATTTGTAATACCACATACAGCCACCACTCTCATTTTTTTCAACTAAAACTTTGAATGGATGATAATGTTGTACTGAAGGATGTGCGATTAGTACAAACTGAAATGTGATCAGATATAACAGAATGGGATAGGTTATGCAAAATTCAATTATCTCAATGGCTTAAAATAAATAAAAAAGTTTGATTTTACACCCATGGTCTATGTCTAACAAAGGCTAGCTGAGACTTTGTTCCATATTGCCATTGTCCTGATATTGGAACCCAGGATCGATTATGTCTTGGCACTTGCTCCATGTAACGTGATTGAAGAAAGAAAGAATTTGATAAAACACTTGGCAATTAAGAAAGCTTCTGTGTTAAGCTGGTATATGTAATTTCCCTTCACATTTTTATGGTCAAAGACAATCACATTATCCCACCTACCTTTGAGGGGGCATAGCATTTCTATCTTCTGTGCCCAGAATGAAAAGAAAGTTAGGATCTAGGTTAATAGTCCTAAGGACTATCACAGCTGAGTCACGAGGTTGAGGAGATGGTAGTTGAGACAGTCTGGATATTAAGTGTCCCCCAAAGGTCCATGTGTTGAAGAATTGGCCCTTAGCCTGTGATGCTGTTGGGAGTTGTTAGAACCTTTTGGATTAGAACCTAGTTAGAGGAGTTAGGTCATTGGGGATACGCCAATAAAGGAATATTGGACCCTGGAACCTTTCTTTCTCTTTCTTTCTTCCTCTTCCTCCCTTCCCCCTGCCCCTCTTTCTCTCTCCCTCTCTCTGCTTCCTACTTGCCATGAGACGAAAATGCTTCTTCTGCCATGTACTCTTACCATGATGTACTGTGATAACACAGGCCCAAAGCAATGGAGTAAAGAAACCATGGACTAAAACATTTAAAACTGTGAGTCCAAGTAAACCTTTTCTCTTTTTAAGTTGATTAATATCATGTCTCTCACAGTGGTAGAAATTTGACTAAGAGATGGCAAATGGCTGTTGTGTACCAAGGGATATATATATTGATCTAAGACATCTGAGTCTCATATCTTCAACTTCATTGGGACAATTTTTAATACCACTTGAAACTATGTTAGCAGCTCTGATATACATTCTCAAATCACATGCTTCCTCTTTCATTTCATCCATTATATGTGTGGTTATAATTTCCTTCAGAGGCTTCATTCTCTGCTCTGTGGTGGCAGAGAATGAAGTTTTATTGGCCATTGCTACATTCAAACATCCTTCACCTCATCCTGATACTTCAAGATTCAAATAAGTCCAATAAATTCTTATTAACCCAGTAAATACTCCCTAAGCTAGGGAATATTTTGAGCCAGTTTCTTGTTAGTATCTTAAAAGATTAACAGACCCATGCTCTTGGTCAGTCATTCTTAAGTCTAGAATAATTTGTGAGGCAAAGAGAAGGTTCCTTCTCCCTGTTTATAAACTCTTAAGGCATCTTGAAAGACAGATCAAATTTATCATTCTGCAAATAGATCTTAAAGGCATGCAAATATCTGGGAGAATTAACTTATCACCATGAATTGCAATCAAAGTAAATCTTCTCTAGATGGACAGGGATAGAGACTTAGAAAGTCAAAGGTAGCCCTTTTACAGGGAAGAGGAGACAAATGAAAGAAAACATGAAGTAGAAAAATGAGGTTGGAGGTGGGATGACTAACCTGGAACCTACAAATGTTGCTGGAAGCCTCAGCATGTATCATTCTATTCAACCAAAGTTCTCCCATTATGTCTTGATTATTTATTTTCTGCCCGTAATATCCTTAATACCTGCATGGGAACCATGGGCACTAAACATATATCAGGACTTAAACCTAATACAAGGAAACAAAAGCATTATATCTGGCCTTCTTTAAATAGCTTTATCACCTGTTATTCCCTCCCATCTCTGCCCCCACCAAACAATCCCTACCACCACCATAAACTGTAGAAAGAAAGGTTCAGATTCAGACTATGTTCTCCTGGGAGAAAAGAGTTAATGGATTTTGAGGCACAAAGCATAATACACTGTCTCTTTTGTTTGATCTAAAAAGCAATGCATTCTATAACATGGTTACTATCTTACATGCAAAGGATAGGAAAATTTTTAATATTTAAAATCACATTTTTAGGATAATATTAAATCATAGCACCTTCATTTTTCATTAGAATGAGTTACTTTAGAAGTCTAATAGTACTAAGTCAAAGTTAATAAGGAGGGGGAAGACTTTCTAATAAGGAAGCCTCTTCTTTAGACGAATCACACACAAAAGAATAATGTAGGAAGCTTCTAGTTTTCTTAAAGCAGCAGTCAGGCATCATAAGTATGCTTCATGTCTGATCCAAAATAAAGCAGGATTATCTCAGAAAAGAAGCAAAGTAAACAGTAGAAACAGATTACACAGAAGACTGCAAAACCTTCCAAGATTGGGGAAAAAAAATCATTGATAATGCTGTTTAATTCTGCCTTCTTTTTCTATCAGAGTCTGAATTGTTTAAAGAAAGAGTACTAATTTGTTAAAAACTCAGTTATAGTAGCTTAGAGGCTTTGTTTTGTTTTTCTTAATCAGCAGAATCACTTGAACCAGAAGGGAGCCTTCTTCCTTAAACACAGTCAGAAAAGTTAGATTAACTTGAAAGAGAAGAAGTGTGCCTTTTTAGCTTGGGGTTCAAAGAAATCCATAACTCAGAATTTTTTCCTAGGGAAAGAAAAGCCACCTTTAGAAATATCTATAATTCTTTGAGCCCTGAATATAAAAATTTTCAACATTAAGTTATATTTCTACTATGTGCTATTTGATTAAACAAGGAGTGGAGGTATTTCCTCACAATGAGATGTTCTCACCATTAGTTACTAGAAACAATGCTTAATAATACAAGAAAAGTCATCGAGTTATTTGCCACTGTTAATGTTATATGGGAATCTTCTGCACCTCATGTACAGTGATATGTGAGTGGTATTAATGTCTGAAGCAGCAGAGATGAGATCTTTTTTTCAAGTATTTATTAGTACTAAAGCATTACCTTCTACAGGTTTACAACATATAAAATGCTTAATCTGTAATTCTTTGCCCAAAGTTTTAAATTAAAATTTAGACAGCTAAATTTTGATTGATTACATTGAGATTTAATTTACTTTAAAATGAAATCATTTTTGGTGGAGCTGAAGGAACACTTGATGTAGCCTGAAAGCTAGATTCTTACTCCATCCTTGCCAATTACCAGATATAGGACCCTACAAAACTAAAATATCATGAATTTCAGTTTTTAATCTGTAAAATATATAATAGCAAACTCAAGGAGTTTAATTTTACATTAATTATACCCTACGTATACCTTAAGAGTTTGCAGTGGCTGAGAGACATGCATGGAGTAACATTAATAGGTTTTCCAAAGAAAGGTGTAAATGATTAGGAATCCCATTGGTCTTTAAGTTTTCTGCAAATCAGGATACATATGGTATTAGGAAGAAAAATTAAGTAGCATATAGAATAATAACAGTGTGAGATGGAAGTAAGCTAAACACAAGCCAATTTCTTGAAACATACAGATGTTTCCTATTAGCAGAGTCTACATTTTTACATAACAAATTGAATAGTAGAATAGAAAAAATAATTGAGGCAAAACTGGAAGTAGTTTTTAGATGACTTTTCTATTGATAAAAGCCAAGGATTCCATTTGAAAAACTCAGTAAAGGTCAAACTGAGTGTGATTCAACTTGCTTTTGACTTAACACATCAGACACAGTATCAAGGCTATGGTGACACAGACATTTGCTTGACTTAAAAAAGAGTCCTTTCTCTGCCTGATTTTGACAGGAGCTAAATAGAGGGTAATTTTTGTTCTTTAGTGAGAACACGTTGGTCTGTATACTTTGGAAATCAAACTAGATGTCTTGATAATGTAAATATCATAATTTTGTAATGCCTCCATATATATTTGAGGGGTTTTTTTTGTTGTTGTTTTGAAATTTATTTCCTCCTAACTAGTCAATATCTTTTATTTACCTTTTGGAAAATTAGGGAACTTGAAGCAGAAATGCAAAGAGAAACAAGAAGTCAGTTGTAAGATTTGTATAAATGAAAGAGGAACCTTTGGATCACAGAAATACATCGTTTTAAACTACTTGATTTACACAAAGAAGACATGATTTTCCAAATTGTTCTAGTTGTTTGTCTCCATATTAAAAGCCAGTGCTTGTCAAATATATCATAGAGTTTTACTATATGGCAAAGGTAGAAAGAACATCATTAAGTCTTGTCACAGAGAAACTTAGAGGGATTAAAGTCCACTTATTCAGCACTAGAGATTGTAAGACATAGCAGAGAGAGGCTGCCAGTCATGTCCAAAGTCCTAGAGGAGGTAAGTATTTCATAGACCCAAAGGAAAACTAAGTGACAGGGGACTTTTGTCATGTTCTGTGCTCGGCATCTAGGGATTCACTACCATTCCACCTGGCATAGTTCTACACCAAAAGACTGTGAATGGGATTGAGTGATATGGAAGTTCCTATGTAGCCCCAGATGGGTCTAGAAAGAATCTGAGAGGTGTCACTGGAGGATTCACTGTGTCTGTATATGGCACTCATGGAAGCCAGGCTCAGGGGCACGTGCAGTGCAGGCAACAAGAAGTGATGGCCAATGGCCGATGTCCTTGAAGGCTTTGAGTTCTATCAGGCCAAGATTGAACAGATGCTGGCAGAATGCAGAGAAAGACCTCACCATCACCTTGGAAGTGAGACCAGCACAAGGACCAGTACGAAATCATAGTCCCTGCTGCCAACAGCATACCTGACCCCCTTTTATTTTGCCTCCCTGATGCTTAAAAGCCTGCTTGAGGACAGGAAAAAAAGACGAAGGGAAATAGGGCTGACACTAACTCAAGCTTTGAATTGGCAAAAGTTTGACGGAATCTAAATTGCTTTTAACCAAAAGAAGATACCATTTATTGACAATTTTAAATTAAGAATTTTACCTTACTGTGGAAACAGGTGGACTATGTTCTGGGGCTCAGGAGGAAAGCTTGCATCAGTTATGGATAAAAATAAACTTGCATTTTTCTTACAATGTCTGGGTTGTATAAATAATATTTAGAGTCAGAAAACAAAAGAAGACTAGTAGAAGCTTCTGGATTCCAGTGGCAGGCAGGCCTCTTCCTCCTCTCAGCTGAGACATTTAACCAAGTCATTTACAGGCAGCTTAGGGTCCTTCTCCAGGATAAAGTTCAGCTCAGTTTAGGCTATCAGATACATATTTGATTGCAGCTCTAAATTTACAGCAGAGAACCCAGTAGAAATGGTTTTGGCTTAAAAGCACTTCACTCTGGGAGAACAGTCCCCCACATTGGCAGTAGAAATTCTGCAGGAGAGTTTCTACAAATGTCAGATTTAGAGCAGCATTGATTCTCTGAGTGCTTGCCAGGATCAGGTAGCTGTGAAACATCTATCTCCCTGGGAAAGAGATTGAGTCCGCTCAATTGATAAGAGTTATTTGGAATGGACCAATTAATTTTGAAAGACAGTTTAGCAAAGATAATCATCTTAGTTTTGCATTAATTAAAGTTGAGGTATTATTTCTGTCTATAACTATACACTAAGACCAACTACCTCTGGGGGATGCACTTGATTTATGGCAGCATAATTTTGTCACTGGTGTAAAGGAGAACTCTTTTCTTCCCATTTTTCTGTTGTAAGACATCACACTAGACTTATAGCATTCAGTGTTATGAGTATATGATAAAGAGAAGATGGACTCATTTTAATTTAATGGAATAATATTTTAGGAAGTGTCTGTCAAGATATACTCATTTCCCCACACCTCTCACAAGTAAACAATATTTAGAAACAAATTCTTTCTGTAATATGCATACAAAGCTTTAGAGTTGGACAGACTAGGAATTGAATTAAGTCCTACACATGACATTGGTCAATTTATTTCTCTGATGTAAATACACCTATGAAATGGGGTTAATGGTCCAATATCATATACCTCATTTTGTTTTGCAAAGATCAAGCCAGAAAAAAATATATAAAATGGCTATGTGTTTGGCATGAAGTATATGATCAATAAATACTATCCTGTCTTCATTATCTACTATGATGTACTTGGTCAAAATTCTAACAACATATATGAAATTTTTTGAGTCTCTGCCCACCAACGATTTATTGCTGAAATTAAAAACATTTTTCAAAGAGCTTTGAATTTCAAAAATTCTCCTCTACTTATTATTAAACATTATTGAGCACAAAATGTGTGTGTGTGTGGGGGGGCTAAGTTCTGCATATAATAGACATTTATGTTTCCTTAAAAAATTAAAGAGGGCATTTTTATTTTTTCTTTCAATGAAGAGCAGAAAAACAATTTAATTTTTTTCTTAATCCTGTTTACCCTCTAAAGTCCAGTCTTTATTTGAGCAGCTTGGAGTAATGACAACAAAACAATAAAAGAATTCAGATAATGGTATCAGAGTAGCATTTCTTAAAAATTAATATGATTATTAGTCAGATAAATATGTTTGGGGGCTAACTCTTATGCCTTCATTTAACCAGCACGATGTATAGGCTCTGCTCTCTAGACTAGGAAATGAGTGATGCATTTTCTTTCTTTTTCTATAAGCTTATGGCTCAACCCTGATACTCTGATTATCTGGGCTTCTTTGCTCCTCTTTGACAACAGGCATCAAGAAATTTTTTCTACTTACATATTTAACTCAGTAACTTCACTATCTTGGCTACACTAGCTGTGGATATTGGCAAATTCATTTAGCCTTTTTGGATCATTTTTTAATTCCTTTATAGAAAACAAAATGCCAGATTACATAGGTTTCAATGTCTCTTCCACATCTAAAATTTTATGAATCTCCATAGACTTGTGTATTGAAAGAAGTGGTCTAAGTTGGCAACCAACATAGATCAAAAAGGACATGAATTGAAGATGGCTCCAACTTGGCTAAACTTTGAATACCAGAGCAGTGCTTGCCTTACTTGCTCTGATTTAAATGTGTGATGTGTGTCAAACATTTGCCAAACTCTAGGAATCCAAGGCAGTCTTCACCCTCGTGGGCTTTGCTGTATAGTTGAGAGAGGCAGATATGAAACTAATAAATACCCTAAGGTATGAATATTATTTGGTTAAAGCACAGAAAGAAGTTGAGAATCATATTAGGGTTTTCACCAGGAGGTAAATAAAGTTAGAGTTTCTGCATGTCAAGGAGTGTTTCTGGAAGGGAGCATTCTCTTTTCAGAGCTGATAATAGCGTTTTCAGGTTAGACCCACGTCCAGTGAACAGAGGGTAGATAAATCTGAGGCTTCTGTTCAATATGCTGTTGTGTAATGGGTCACGCTCAGTTTCTAATGATCATCAACTGGAAACCAACTTCATTAACCACTGAGTAATTACTAACACTCTCATGAATAATGGTCATGGTAATTTTAGAAACAGCCATTTAGCTGACACATCAAAGGTGACCAAACATGTCTCACAAAGTAATGACTCCGACCAGTGAAAAATTAAACCACATCCCGTCATCAATTTGTTTTCAAATAAATTAATGGAGTCTTCTACAGAATAGGTTTTATTTTTACTTTTCTGGCTCCATTTATCTGACCTTTACTGGGATAGAGGAAATATTTACAGATGAAAGATTGGCAATGATGCCATCAGTAAGTCTCACATTTGTTATTCTAGTGACCTTGTGAAAGTTCACCATGATCTCCAAAGCTTTAGATCACTGTTTCCTGGACAAGAGGAGATGTCTGTGATTTGGAAAGCAGGAATTTTGTATCTTTTGCTTGCTTCAAAGACTGAGGAAATGATTGTGTTTCCACTTGAAAAATGGCTATTGGGATTGGTAGAAAAGAAAGGTGAATGTTAGAGGTCACCACTTACATGAGATAGGAGGTCAACTGACAAAGTTAAGAGATGGAAAACCAGAGAATATGGCAACACTGCTGGTATTGACTCAATTTAAAGGAAAATGAAAGAACCCCTTACAAATGATCTACTCTTCTCAATTTTCTAGTCTTAGTTTCACTGTACTCAATTATATTATAGAAATGAATCCAGTACTATAAACAAAACCCAGTTATTTTCTTGACACTAAACAGTATTAACAACATTTCTGCCATTAGTCTGCTAAATTACATGAATCAAAACCATTACAATATTATGATCTTGGAATATTGACTTAGAAATACCTTTATCTTCCTTCTCAAATATAGTTACCAGCTAAAATCTAAGTTCTTGATTAGTCAAACTTATCTGCCTATTCCATGACTGTTCCAGAAAACTACACTGTCATAATTCATATTGATGACTCAAAATCCCCAAATGACAATTCACGATACAATTCATTCTCTATTATATTAGTTTCATCTCTCTAAAACCTTCTCTCTCCTCAAACTTCCATCACTCTCCTTCCCTTCACTCTTAACTAGTGATCTCAGCTAACATGTTTCATTAATAACACAAACAAAACAAATAGGAACTTTGTAATTTTCTACCAAAATCAAAGTCTATTTTCATACAGACTAGGATCTTTATTTTTTCTTACAGTGAATTGTGTTCCAGTTTTTATCAAAGGTTGACACTTCTACTTGTGTACTAGAGTCCACCACCACCTCTTTCTCTAGCACTTTGTTTTAAAAAAATTACTATTTATGTATAAAAATTTTGCCCGCTTTTAAATCATTACCACTAACATACATGAATTCTTATTTTGCATCAGAAAAGCCCCTCTTGTGGCTAGAAGCAACTATACTGCAATAGTAATGGGCATAGCTAAGGCCAGATATAAGTTCCTAAATACTGTTTTTCAACTAAAAGAAAGGGGACCCCTTAGAAAATAGATTGATTCCAGGGTTGAGTTAGGAGAATTATATGTTGAGAACTGTATGGTGCTGAAAAGTAAGAAAATGTACCCATATACATGCACAGAAAAAATAAATGAAAAATTGTAAGGTCAGAGGAGGCAACTGAAATAGCTTCCAATGCCAAACTTAAAACACACTATGCAAGAGAATAAGCGATGATACTATAGATTATAAACAAAAGAGTACAAGAGAAACCCAAAATTTATTCTGATAAAAATAAGTAAGTGAAAAATTGAAAAAATAATTTAACTAAAAAAAATGAGGGAGAAGTGACACCTTTTCTTTATGGAAGAATTGTCAATAATAAAAGTGGAATGAACGAACGAGGGAAATGAAAATGAGCAGTAGAATACTAGATGAATATTTTTTCCCAGTCAAGGTTCACCAAGGAAGCTAAAATTTATAGCCAAAAGTATAAGGAGAAACAGTTATCCTCACATGGTCTCAAAGTTTCGACTTCAAAGCATACATTAATTACAATAGAAGCCATAATAACTTTACAGTGGATAATCATGACAGCAATCATGGTCAACATCATTAATCATGGACCCCTGACAGGAAGCACCGAGAAGGGCAGATCATCTTTACAGTACCCGTTTTGTTAATACATATCCTGTGTATAATCAAGAAAAATCATCAGACAAACCAAACCTGAGAGATACTCCACCAAATAACTCTTTTGTATTTTCAAAAGTGTGAAAGTTATGAAAGGCAAGGAAAGACTGAAGAACTGTCACAGACTTGAGGAGATTAGGATTCATGACAACTAAATAAAATGTGGGATCCTAAGTTCATTCCTGGAATATAAAAAGAAAAAAAATGAGTGGAAACTACAAAATAAGTTAATTACTATGTTTAAATAAGTTAGTTAGTAGTCTTGTACCCAAATCAATTTTTTTCTTTTGATAAATGTTCTATGGTTATATAAGATATTAGCATAGGGAGATTATGGGAGGAGAAATACAGAAAATCTGTGAGCGATTTTTGTAATTCTTCTGCACATCAAAGATTATCCCAAAATGTTAAAAAACAAAACAAAGCAAAACAAACAAACAAAAACACTTGAACTCCTTTCTACTTCTGGCTATTATGTAGCAAAGCTTCTTGAGAATATTGTCTGTGGCTTCTCCTTCTCACTCCTCACCTTACATTTTCCTTAGCACTTTGGTCTGGCTGTGGATACACTCTTTCCCTAAAACTGTCACCATCAGTTCCAAATTGGCAATGCTGATGGTTCCTTCCTTATCCTAATCTACCTCCATCTTTCAGTAGTTTGCAAAGTTGGTAGCTCCCTTCTCCTTGAAACATTATCTTATCTTGGTTTCCCTGCAAAACACATTCCTGGTTTTGTATGTGATCTACTCTGTGCCCCTTCTTCTTCTCCTGTGATGCATTCTCCTCAGTAAGTTTCCAAAAAATCTAGTCTTTGGTTCTCTCTGTATGTGCTCCCACTGTTCCCGTATCCATTTCCAGGACTTTAAAAGCTATATAGGTGTTTATATAGACAGTTCTGAGCTTTCCTCTTTATACCTGACAGTGACAATCTGATTGCTGGGAGGATTCTGCTTTTCTTCAACAATGAGGATAGGAAAAGGACAGAGGAGGACGTGATATTTGTGACTATATTTCTTTAATATGCACCATGTTGCCTTTTAGTTGAAGAGGAAAGAGTGACTTGATTATCTCAGTATTTTCTAGAGTACATAGCCACTGTGAAATCTTAATTACAGTATCTGCCAAATCCAATAGATCTTTCACACACTAAATCCTATTATTGCTTCCTGTCACTGCATTTATAATTCAAAGAAATATAGTCTTTCTTAATATATTTAGAATCCAAACCTACTAAAAGCACAAATTTGTAAAAAGTTGTATACAATTGAGTATGTATTTTAAGGATGAGATCATTTTTATTTTATTACCCAAGTGATCATTGATAGATGTAATATAGACTGTACTGGAACCAACCCTTTAGAAAGCATCTCCTGCTTCCATAAGAAAGAAGAAATGTTACATGGTGCTATGGTTTAGCTATGATGTCCCTCCAAAACTCACTTGTAGACAACACAAGAAGGTTTTGAGGAGAAATGATTGGATTATAGTCTTGAGCCAATCAGATAATTAATTCCTGATGGGATTAACTGGATGGGAACTGGAGGCAGGTAGAAGTGGTTCATTGAGAGTGTGGCTATGGGATATATATTTTGTATCTCTCTCTCTCTCCTTCCTGATTATCATGCTAGCTGCTTCCCTCTGCCACACTCTTCCTCCAGATTTTATCAGGTAATATATGATGTAGGTATTAGTTCATGTTTCATGCTAAGATTCTCTGAGGTGAATGGGGAGGGAGATATCTCTTTTTTTCTAGATCCTGGACAACTTGGGATCCTTCTTTAAGGACCTTTGAGCAGAACTTCAAGACATAGCCTTATTGTAATGTAAAGAGTAGTTACTCATCAAGTAAATATTCAGAAATTTTCTTAATTCTTGGTGAATATTGCCTGCATAGAACATATCACCAGTAACTGCTTGCCATGTTTGGGAACTTAAGGACCAAACTAATGGAACTGAGAAAGCCACACCAGTGTTGTGATCTTCTGCTCCCATTCTATTAACCTTGCTTGTACTAAGTTCTATAGTCTCTGGCTCAAAAAATCAGAATTTTGATGTGAATGTTAGACTAATGGTATAAGTTGCACCTTGATGGTACTTTATTCTTTATGCCATTCTTTCTTTTTCTACACAACATCAAAACTTTAACCAGTAATAAGGATAAAAAGCAATCAGGAATCAAGAAATTGGTGATTTCTGTACTTTTACTCCCCCCCAGGAGTTCTTGTAAAAAATAGAACATTAAAAAAATTGAAGAATAGAGAGCAGTCTCTAAATGTTGCTATTTACTTCTAATGTGTCATTAGAGTATACAGTATCTGTCACTAACATGGAATCAAATAATCAAATTTCATGGCAGACTTCCTGAGACTAATGTTTGTGTCATTTCATTTTGTAGCTGTATTGCGGGTAAGTGAAAGCCAATTTTACCAATTATATTGCCATCATTTAGTACATTGCACATAAACAACTATATCAGTGTCATCAAGTAAAGTAGTTAGCATTTGATGGGTGCATACACATGAAGGTAGAGAATCGAATATAACAATAATACATTATATAAATACACACATATCTTTGTATATGTGTGTGTGTATATATGTATATATGTGTGTGTGTGTGTGTGTGTACCCTAGAGATACACTCATTTTACATGATTTACTTTATATTTGAGAAACTGAGAGAAGTATGTTATATGAGTTGATATAACATCATATTGGTCAAATAATAAACACTTAGAAAAAACAAAAATAAACCATGCTATGAACTGTCTTAGTTATCCACAGAACCTCACCATAAATTTCATTAATATAAATCTCCAACTTGGTGAAATATATTTATTGCTAACCTACCAATGATCTTAGCTCTTGTCTGAATTTAATCTACCACTTGTCTTATAGGCAAAGGACTTGTATATTTTAGCAGAAAAGGATGACATTCTGAAACTAGTTTTTCATTGTTTCTTATGAATGGAGCCTAGATTTCCTTCATTAGTAAGATTATTTTCAAGTCCGCTTTCAGCTTTCACTTAAAGAGCAAGTGCTTCAAATTTAAGTGGTTTGCAGGGCAGGCACTGGAGCAATTCTGCTTACACACAATGTGCTTTGAGTGAATTGCGTTCAGTCCTAGACCACTGGAGGCAATTCAGTTGATGTAAAATTTGAATACTTTCCTTCTCCCTTTAAATGAAGTGAAACCTTATAGTTTCGTAATAGGAGAAGTGTTTTAAGTCACTGCCTGGAGAAGGAATAGTATTGACTCCTTTAGGTTTTGCTTGATTTACCATTTACAAATGTAAAGGGATCTACTCAAGCAACTCTTTGTCATCAGATTAGTTTTATCTCCATCTAGAGATACACACAAGAACTTTGGAAGGGTACAGAGTTTTAAAGTTCGGTTGAAAATGTTGGTTCTATTTCCTCACTGTCCTTAATTTAAAGGAAATAGTGAGTTTCAGGGAGCTTGAAATCACCAGCATCTATTATTTAAAAATATACACATAACAATTGCCCCTAAGATGTTGAATAGTATTAAATACTCACTGTAGTTAATTAGATACCATCTACTTATTTATTTATTTTTTCCTCTTAACTTTGACTTAACATTTATCGAGATAGGAAACCATTCCCTGCCCCTGCATTAGAGCACAGGCTATTCTGTGACATTTCTGCTCTCTGTTAATTACTAAAAAGCTCACTCTAAGTGGTAAAACACAAACTCAATTCCATGATCAGAATGCCTAATTCCATATAAATTTCAAAAAACTTATATTTTATTCAGAATTGCTGCAGTTTCCACTTGCAATAGTGTTTCCTGCTGCAGGATAGAACCTGGGGTTGGTTAGGTGGAGGCATGGGGCAGGATAGTCCTTGTTTCACAGCTCCTCAGCCATCCTGCAGGGAGTTCTGCTGTTCTGTGGCCAGACATCTGGTTGGGAGGTGGTGGAGGGGTGGGGGAGAAGTAGGGAGACTATAATCTGGCTGGCTTCCTGAACTGAGGGCCAGAGTGGTTCTTGAAGCTGCCTGGCTTTCTGGTGGGAGTCTCTATGAGTTTTACTTGATCAGTGTAAATGGATCCTATCCCATTGCAGGAATCTAATGACCCATGAGCAGTTCATTTTCTTTCAAGAACTGCAAACCACTAGGAGGCCTTATTTGATAAGGTTCTAACTTTCTCCTCAGTTGGCTTTCTCTGGTGGCTTGCCTGCAGCTGCTCCTAGGGATTTTGCTTCCACACATACTGGGGAAACAAGCTGATTTTAGTGTCAGGCAACTCTCCTCACTCTTTCCTCTGCACCATCTTGCTTATCTCTCTGCCTTTCAATTCCATTTAGGAGTCAGCTGGAGCTCAGTGTGCTCCCTCGTTGCTGAGTTCAGGGCTCAAAATCTCCTCCAAGCAGCCCAGTTGAAGGTCCTTCTTGTCTTTGGGAGTGCCACACCCTCCCTCAAGGACTTCACTCCTGACAGTAGTAGGTCGATACCCAAATCACCTTCATTCTCTTCTCTCAACTTGCATCATTTTATGTCCTTATTATCCACTTTGGGCAGATGAGAGGCTTTTCATAGTTTCTTTATAAATTCAGCAATAATCTCCCTCCATTCTAGAATTCATGTATTGATGCATGAGGCAACATTTCTAATTTAACACCCCATTACAACAATATTAATTTAAATCATGTAACACTGGTCAATGGCAACATTTTCCCCCTAAGAATTTTTATTAAACATCAAATTGGTTCATAGATTCATAGAATGTGTTTTGTTTTGAAGTTATATCTAATAAGTAAACATTAGTTTTCTTATTATAATGAAGAACTTATTAAGTCTGTGAGTAATTAGTATTTAAATTAAGTATATAATGAGTTATTTACTAATCTATATTTTATGATGTGCTTGTAAAGGTATTAATTATTTGGCTAGGTAGTGAAAAGATTAGTTGTAGTAACAGCTTGTAGAATTTCCCAATGAAAATTTAGCACTAACTTTGATTAAGATGACAAAACATCAATCACATTACTTAATTTTTAAATGGTTCATATTAAGTGTATATACCATTTAAATTCTATTAACTTTGTAAACATAGGGAAATATCTAGTAAAAAGAAATATTCCTTTGACTTCACAGTGGTGCTATGATTGTTTTTATTATTATTTAATATTCACCAAACAGCCATGCTGAGCACAGCTCTATTTTAATGTTTATCAAGTGTTTTAAAGTGTTTAAAGGGACCAATCTAGTAATATTGTATTTATAAATTCAGGATACTATTCAGCAAAATGTTTGCTGAACATTGAGCTTTGTTTTTATGTTAATTTATTATTATTATTATTATTATTTTGGTAGAGGACTACCAGGGATTGAACTCAGGTGCACTCAGACACTGGGCCACATCCTCAGCCCTATTTAGAGACAGGATCTCACTGAGTTGCTTAGCACCTCCCTGTTGCTGAGGTTGGCTTAGAACTTACAATCCTCCTGCCTCAGTCTCCCAAGCCACTGGGATTATGGGCCTGCACCACTGTACCCAGCTTTTTTATTCTTTTAAAAGTTTGAAATATTATGAATATCATCCATTAGCTTTTTCTTTAGTTCATTGATTATTCATGATAAGAATTTTAATATTGATTACATTATAGTAATGAGCATGAATTCATGATGAACAATTCTAAAGCCAAGGACAACATATTGGATTTTAGGCTTGTAAAGATCTGTTTTATAGTACTGGGGCTGAACTCAGATGCTAACCAAGTGCTCCACCACCAAGCTTCAGCCCTGTAAAGATCATTTTAATGTCATGCAAAATTGTCTCCTGCTTTTAGCACTATACATAAGCAATTCTGTTATTGCTCTGAGGATTGTAAGACAGAGAGCACTTTTAACTAATCTAAGCCAAGTTAATATGTTGTTTTCCATTTTACTTAGGTAGCTGTGAAGGTCTTTAAATAGTAAATACAATCAAGTGACCCAAGTTTGTGTTTCCACTCTGACATTTGCAAGTTGGCTGACACCTGAATATCTGTTTCTTTGGGTGAGGCTAAAAAGCAAACATTCAGAGAAATAAAGTGATTTTTGAGAAAACTCCATTGTATACCAAGGTTATGTATTGTTTCTTTCAAACACATAGCACCATACTATCTTCCTTGAACCCCACTTTTATGTATAACTATAAAATGGCAAATAAATACAAGGGGATTCAAGCAAGGGGATCAGGGGAGGGAGGAGGAGAGGAAGAGGGCAAGCACTAGGGATTGAAATTGAAAGTTATATCAGATGCATTTATGAATACATCCAAATGAATCCCATTATTATTTGCAACTATAATACACTAATAAATATATTTTAAGAGATAACAAGATAATTTAGAGCATTCGGTCTTTTTAAATCTCAGTTTTATTTCACTCAAAATGAATGCTGTAGCTATAACAAAAAAACAAAGCAGTCCCTTAAAGACAGATAACAAAACTTTTATGTCTTCTCATTTTTCTTTGACCTAAAATTTACATCACAGTAGTTACATATTTATTTTTCTAAATCCACAGCCACTTTTATTTATACCTAAAATTTAAATTTTAGATCAATTTTTTTAAATCAAAAAATAATTTACTGAATATAAATTGCCAAAGACATAATAGCCTCTTTTTATTCACTTCCTTCCAACATACTCTGTCCTTGTGTTTATATCATTAAAAAATGGACATAGACCTCAAAAAGCATTTATATATTACAAACAGGCTTAAAGATAGAATGGAATGTAAATGCCATAGTGACTAGAAATGAAATGTACCAATAAATGGATCACATATTGGTCATATCCAGATGCAACTTGAAAGATGTTAACACAAGTCTCTGATGGTTGTCTCCAAGGAGACGGATACCAGTGTTAAGAAAACAACTTCAACAACTGCTAACTGGGGTCTCTCTAATTTGTGTCACAGATGGGATTGGCAGAAAATATTGGTGGGTGTTTTAAAAACATGACCCAGTCTTTCCCTAATTGAGGAGGTTTCTAATTGTGTAATAATTGGTTTTCACAGTTGAATGTCACAGCATTAAAGACGTTTGCCAAAGTATTAACTCTAACACCAAGGAAAGCGTACACTTTTCTCAAATGCATCTTTATACATTTTTCCAAAGTACGTTTTATAATAATGGTCACAATTATAGAAGGTCATATTAACTGAATATTGACTATGTTGCATACACTGAAATGACTGCTTATATCATTTCATTCACTCAGCAACTTATATGGTTCCATTATCCTTTTCCATGTAAGAATGAACAAATTGGGGCTTAGAGAAGTTAATTACTCATGATATCCTATATCTCATCCTGTGTATCTAACTGAAACACTCAAGACTATAAACGCTATCATATATAAACTGCCAGGTCAAAACACTGTATTATTCTTCTATGGATAAGTTTATAAGGAACCAATAAGATGAAAGATTGTAAATAATCATTACTAACAGTAAAAATATTTTAGAAATATAAAAGGTATGTGTGTGTTCATGTGCGTGTGTGTGTGTTTAAAAGAAGAAATAATTCTGGAAAGAGCTAAGTAACATTCGGTGAGTACTAAATAAATGCTTTACAACACATCATATCCTTTTCTCTTCATAATAACACTATCAAGTATATATTCTTAGCCTGATTGACAGATATGAAATCCAAGGCTTAAAGGGTGGTGTCACTTACATACTTTGGCATAGCTTTTACAAGCTATTCTAGCATTAAAACCTGGGTCTGTTTGTCTGCAGTACTTTTATTCTCAACTAGCCTAGTCAACTGTATTTCCTTAAAAGGAGAAGAACATGGATCATTACAGATGTGCTGTGGAGGACAGGGAGCAAAAAAGCTTTATAACTGCTGGCATATTTAATTCAGGAAACTGGTTTTAAATAGAAAAAAGTAAATTACAAAATCAGCTGATTTAGACCCATGAGACTTAATTTCTTAATTTGATTTTTTTAATTGCCTATCTGTACATCAAAATTACTGGAGCTGTGCTCTGTGAGGAAGTTGCCTTGTCATGGGGAATTTGTCTGAAATTTAATTCATAAAACTTTTAAGTATTTGCACAAATTACTTAAATTGTTTTTTATAGCCTACTATATCCTGCTATGCTTTCTGGCTGCATCATTAATTTGCTTAGAAATCAAATGTAAAATCCACATCCTTTCTATTACAGAAGACACTGAGCATATTTAATGCATAAATATTTTAAAACCTTGGTGTTTAAATAACATCTTTAAGGTTGACTAGGATACAGCTTGAAAATCTATGATAGATCTTGCTATTTTCTTTCTTTAATCACTATTAAACATTTATTAAAATAATTGAGTGGATTAGTTAAAACATAACTAAAATTATCCTTGCTGAATTTTAACAAGATATTTATTTTAAGGTAATAAACACATTATCTAGATTTAATTCAGGTTATAAATTTATTCTAGATGATGAATTTGATTAATTTGAGCATAAGTAAAAGAAAAATTCTAAAAATGAACGAGAGATACTTAAGTTCAGGGATAAAATGAATGGTTGTAAAAAAAGTGGGTATTTTGAAGCAGAATAGAATAAAGGCAACAAGGCAGATGCTGTGTAATCTGAGAGCCAGTGATAACTTGGTCATGGAGTCCTTGTTTAACTTGGAGAAGTGATACCAGTTTTTCCGAGTGTCAGTACTCCCATCATTGCACAAGAGTAGTACTGAACATCATAATCTCTAAACTCTGAATGAACATTTAACATCTGTAACTGGACAAAAATTGAGCAATGACATATTAAATTACTATATATTTTTTTCTGAATCTCTACTAAGTGCCCAACATGTGCTACGTAATAAAAAATGTAGAAATTTAAGATATGATCCTTGCCTTACCATTCATTCCAGGGGAAATGAATTTCCTAGAAAAGCCTGACACAGATTATGTAAAAGTATTTTTACTAAGCTTGATGCCATAAAACAAGAAATGACTTCCCTTAAAAAATGGAAATACTATAAAAAAGCAGAAATAAAATATAAACAATTGAGTATGAAAATATGCAATTAAATATTTTTGAAAGAGAAAAATATGCTCACTGAATAAAAAGGAACTAATTTTGGATTAAGTCTAGTTTAACTGAGCTGGTGAGAAAATTAATATATCAAAACCTCATACTGAAGAACTAATTCAGAAGGTAGTGCCTAAAGATACTATCATTAACATTGTACTAAAAAGCAATTAAGGGAAACAGTTTTTTCAAAGACAAAAAGTGAGTTCCCTATGAAGATAACAAAGGCCACAGCAGAGAAAATAATATCTGAAGAGTTGGAATTTAAAATCTTCCAAATGGGTATGGCCAGTTGTTTTTTAAGCATTAGGTGGATGCTATACCTAAACATAGCATAATGGCTTTTGGAATGAAACAAACAAATAAATAAATCACTAACTAAATAAAAAAAAATAGTTCTAAGATAGAAAGGACAAAGTGTTTGCAGAGACCATAATTAGACTGAGAACAGAATTTTTTTTCATATGCAACAACTGATGCTAGAAGAAAACAGTAATAGCTTCATTCTTTAAGTAAATATAGATGTTTGTAACCCATATAAACTCTGCTTAAGACAAAGTCAAAATAAAGGAAACCTTAGAAAGGCAGTACTATCTTACAGATGCTTTCTAAAAACAAAAATATTAATAAAAAGATGAACATACAAGCTCAATTTGCTAAATTAAATTAATTATTGTCTGTAAAGTGATGGGAAACAGATGACAGTAGATAAGTTTTTGAAGTAGGTCAATCTATAGCTACAAAGACAAAAAATAAGATCAGATTAGGCTCACATTTGAAAGCAGAAATTATGAATAGATAAATAAGTGAGATATTATTCTGCATATACTGTTTAGAAGATACATATATTAAAAAAAGTTATATGAAAATACCAAAAGTAACTAAAAAGATTTACAAGAGAAATACTTAAGAGTAACAACAATATATAATGACCAGATGAAGCCATGTTATTCTCAGCTAACACAGAATTTCAGCAAAAAGTACCAATGGAGATAAAAAGACACATCATACAGGAATAAAAGGAAATATTCACCAGGCACATATGATAATAAAAGAATTTGCATGTAACTCTACAAATTGATGAGAAAGAGAGAGGCTGAGGGTGGGAGAAAAAAAGTAGGAAGGAACAGTCCAGCAGTTTTGACAAACCAATTGGCTAATTTCATAGTGAGAGTGTCAGAAACTGATAAATTAAGCACACACAACAGAGGAAAAACATATGGATTTGAATAACTAACTTGGTTAATACCTAGGGAAGTAGACATATACATATTGTAGGTGCACTGTGCCCTGCCAAGTAAAAATATATATTTTTATAAGTATAAATAAAACATTCACTTAGACCTCACATTTGAAATTAGAGATTATGAATAGATAGCAACACAGTTCATGGAGAAAAGAAACACTTATGGGGTTATATAACTGGAGGCACCAGTAATCAGATTTGACCAAGGAGAGGACTACGATGTGCTTGCGGCTATTAATTCCTTAAAATCAACCATATTATGTGCAGAACAAGTTAAAACCAGGTCATCAGACTAACTCTCTAGTACCTGTTATGATTTCCATGACCTGGGTTTCCTCTTCCACCAGCTCTGATCTCCATTGAGTACCTTTTTTTTTTTTTAACTCTATGATTATCTTTATTTATTTTTTTGTATTGTAAGATTTTCTTTTTTTAATTAGTTGTTCAAAACATTACAAAGCTCTTGACATATCATATTTCATACATTTGATTCAAATGGATTATGAACTCCCATTTTTACCCCATATATATATTGCAGATTCACATCGGTTATACATCCACTTTTTTACATATTGCCATATTAGTGTATATTGTATTCTGCTGCCTTTCCTATCTTCTACTATCCCCCTTCTCCTCCCTTCCCTTCCACTCCCATCTTCTCTCTCTACCCCATCTACTGTAATTCATTTCTATCTCTTGTTTTTTTCCCCTTTCTCCTCACTTCCTCTTATATGTAATTTTGTATAACAATGAGGGTCTCTTTCCTTTACCATGCAATTTCCCTTCTCTCTCTCTTTCCCTCCCCCCTCTTGTCCCTGTTTAATGGTGATCTTCTTCTCATGCTTTTCCTCCCTATTCTGTTCTTAGTTGCTCTCCTTATATCAAAGATGACATTTGACATTTGTTTTTTAGGGATTGGCTAGCTTCACTTAGCATAATCTGCTCTAATGCCATCCATTTCCCTGCAAATTCCATGATCAACTATCTTATATTTGATAAAGGGGCTAAAAGCATGCAATGGAGGAAGGATAGCATCTTCAACAAATGGTGCTGGGAAAACTGGAAATCCATATGCAACAAAATGAAACTGAATCCCCTTCTCTCGCCATGCACGAACGTTAACTCAAAATGGATCAAGGAGCTTGATATCAAATCAGAGATTCTGTGTGTGATAGAAGAAAAAGTTGGCTCCGATCTACATATTGTGGGGTCGGGCTCCAAATTCCTTAATAGGACACCCATAGCACAAGAGTTAAATACAAGAATCAACAAATGGGACTTACTTAAACTAAAAAGTTTTTTCTCAGCAAGAGAAACAATGAGAGAGGAAAATAGGGAGCCTACATCCTGGAAACAATTTTTTACTCCTCACACTTCAGATAGAGCCCTAATATCCAGAATATACAAAGAACTCAAAAAATTAAACAATAAGATAACAAATAACCCAATCAACAAATGGGCCAAGGACCTGAACAGACACTTCTCAGAGGAGGACATATAATCAACAAATACATGAAAAAATGCTCACCATCTCTAGCAGTCAGAGAAATGCAAATCAAAACCACCCTAAGATACCATCTCACTCCAGTAAGATTGGCAGCCATTATGAAGTCAAATAACAACAAGTGCTGGCGAGGATGTGGGGAAAAGGGTACACTTGTACATTGCTGGTGGGGCTGCAAATTGGTGTGGCCAATTTGGAAAGCAGTATGGAGATTTCTGGGAAAGCTGGGAATGGAACCACCATTTGACCCAGCTATTCCCCTTCTTGGACTATTCCCTAAAGACCTTAAAATAGCGTATTATAGGGATACTGCTACAACGATATTCATAGCAGCACAATTTACAATAGCTAGACTGTGGAACCAACCCAGATGCCCTTCAATAGACGAGTGGATAAAAAAAAAATGTGGCATCTATACACAATGGAGTATTACTCTGCACTAAAAAATGACAAAACCATTGAGTACTTTCTGAGACATAATATGTTGACAGGAAGGAAGCCCCAGTCCACTCAGCCAGTTCATGAATGGGGAGAATAGCACAGGGTTGAAAAGTGGAAACCTTGCTGGTTTTTATTTTTTTTCACTCTGAAGGAACCGATTGGTCCTTCCACCTTGTCACAAGGTAGCAGCTTCAACAGTTGTTGAAGCAGAGGTGGCTTGTCCAAGCCACAATTTTTCTCATGAAGTTGAAGTTTCAAGTCAACAAATATCACCCAGATTTCTGTCTGGGTGGACTTTGCTTTCAGTCATGCTTAGTTGCTTTTGTTTTTTCTTTCTGTTTGTTTCTTTGCCACATGGACCCCCACAGAGGAAAATATTTCATAGAAACAGAGAAAGAAGAAGAAGAGGAGGAGAAGGAGGAAGAGAAGGAGGAGGAGGAGAAGGAGGAGGAGGAGGAGGAGGAGGAGGAGGAGGAGGAGGAGGAGGAAACAAATATCCTGAAAAGCAGCAAAGAAAGCTGCAAGAGATGTGATCATATGCAATTCCAGCCTGTGTTTGAAGCCAAGCATCATTAAGCCCTTGAAGTGCATGAAACAGCCTTGCATCCTTATGACGAATTCTCCTTTTGGGTTAGCTAGTTCATGTATTTTTCTGATAGTAGCAATTGGGAGAATTCTAAACTAATTTAGATAGGTTCAAAAGGAAAAAAAGTGAATGGGGTAGACGTGGTTGGAAAGGGTCAGGAGGTAGCCAAGGGCAAAGGCACTAGCACATCTGGAAGCATCCTGACACAGCAGCACTTGGGTGTCCAGCTAGCAGCAGGAGGTCACTGAGGAAGCCTAACATGAACCCACATAAGGGAGCTGGGAAGGACACTGGAGGCTGTGATTTCTACTTTAGGAATTTTGCCCAGGGCTGGCCTGCTGAAGGTGCAAACAAATAAGCTACACATGAGAAAGACTCAGTTGCAAAGAATTTCAGAACAGAAAGAAGAAGCCTCCCTCAAGAGAAAACATGTCATATGTATATTTTTGCAATGCTTTTTCATTTCCCTGTTCCCCATGTGTTTCTTGCGTTCAATAGTCATTACTTGGGAGTTTGAATTTTTTATTGAGAGATTTCTAGTTCAGTGGCTCTCTTCTGCTTGTGAAGTCCTGTGTTGCCCTCTTGCTGCATCTCTCCAAAGAAGGGCTGTCTCCCCAGTTCTGCTCCCTGACCTGCCATGACCAGCTATGACCAGCGACCAGCGCAGCCCATCAGCAGTTTCTCATCAGCATCTTATGCCTTACCAGGAAAGTAAAACCATGATTTATTTTTTCCTTAAATCAGAACCGTTGCTTCATGCCTGAGGGAAGCAGTCAGAAGGAAGGGAGGGAATTCACAGTGTTGTCTGCCTGAACTGCTCCCGATTCCTCTTTACTAGGCCAGAAAAATAAACTTGTAGGCTGCTGTCAGTGAAGTGGGTTGAGCTCCAGGCGGCTCCCAGCAAAAATTGAACTTTCATCAGAAGCAAACTTACATGGCAATTATTTCAGGTCACTGGTGTTATCATTGTACTCTTCAGTGTAAACAGACACATGGAAGTGACAGTCAGGCTAATGAAGTATTGGTTTTAGAGCATTTAAACCGCAAAAAATCCAGTATTTCTTAAGGGCAACCTGGTGATTCATGTACTGTAATTTCAAAAGATTTCCAATTAAAGGAAGTCATTGGCTTTGTTTACTCTTTCATCCCACTAAAGGAATGTTTCAGAGACTCCACACTGCAACTGACATTCTGAAACATAATTGTCAGGTTTTAAAGGCCAGTGGTATAGTTGAAAAAGAAAACTACTGACTTGGGTACTGAACTACAAGTAAACAAGTAAATTGAACTACAAATGTAGAATTGCAATGTGATTTCATTAGGGAACCAACCCACCCAGTCTTTTGTCAGAGCCTCTTATAAACCCAGCAGTATGCTAACTGCTGTCCTAGATAAAGAATGGTTTGGGTGTGATCCCTTGCCCTAAGACAGCTTAAAATCTATTTGGAAAGAGATAATTAGTACAGGTAAAGCCTTAGAGAAAAAATAAGCCAAATGTCACAGGTAACATTTCCTGAAAGCTATCTATCCGGGCTTGGCGAAAAGAGAAAGTTCCATGAGGAAGGTGACCATAAAGGAGCAATTGGAAGGAACGAGACAAAAGGAGAAAGCAGGAGACTCTGCTGAAGTGATAATGTCAATGATCTCCAAGAATGTGTCTTATGTATTCCAAAGTTTGCATCCTTGGACAAAATACTAAGGTGTCCTGAAATCGAAACCAACTGTCATTCTCAGACACATCTATCAACATTTGACATCACAGGCACCTAGTAAACAATATTGATACCTACAAAGCATTGGACTAATTTCAACTTGTCAAAGTACTAGAGAAATCAAAAACATGCATGCACCCCAGGAGCACTGACAGTTATTTATGCAAGGGTAATTATAATGATTCCTGCAAAGGACTGAAATGTTTGCATCTCCCCCAATGCATGTGTTGAAATCCTAGCCCTTGAGATGCTAGTCTTAGGAAGAGGAGTCTTTGAGAGGTAATTAGGTAGTAGGGGATTAAAATCTTTAAAAGAGAACCCAGAGAGCTTCCTCATCCCTTCCCCCATGTGAGGACACAGAAGATGGCTTACTATGAACCAGACGTGGCACTGAATCTGCCTGTACCCTGTTCTCTGGCTTTTTAGCCTTCAGAACCATGAATAACAGGATTTGATGATTTGAACCACCCGGTCTATTGCAGTTTGTTAGGGCAGCCTGAACAGATAAGACAATCTGTAAATAAATACTGGGCATCTATGTGAATGCTGGGCTAAGTACTTCATATCCATTATCTGTATTTTACACCCTGAGCTAGGCACCCTTATTAGTTTCACTTACAGACAAAAATCCTGAGGTGCCAATTGGTATCACACAGACACTGAGAAATGGAAAAGGATATAAATCTTAGCCACCTCTCAGCTCCCTGAAGGAATATCAATTAATTAGCAGGAGCTTTTAAGCTGATTTTTTTTGGGTGACATGAGCCACATGGTGAGATAGGAGGCCCCCAAGCATCCTCCTCCCTCAGACACCTGGAGTAAACACGTGGATCAGTTCTCTCCAAGAGAGAACTTTAATTCAGTAAAAAGACACCAACTCATCCAGCAACTGAGAAAACACCCATACCAAAACAGATAGGGATCCAGGCATGGTGGAGAATGTAATCTCAATGGGTCTGGAGGCTAGGCAGGAGCCAGTTCAAAGCCAGCCTCAGCAAAGGCACTAAGCAATTTAGCAAGACCTTGTCTCTAAATAAAATTTTTTAAAAAGGGGTAGGGTGGGGATGAGTGCTCCTGGACTAAATCCCCAGTACACACATACACACACACACACACACACACACACACACACACACACCAAACAAACAAACAAACAAACAAACAAAAAACAGGGGAAGTGAGATAAACTCATGCACTAATCCCACCCTGAGCACAGCAGTTTATTATCAGAAAGGAAATCCCAACTGCAGCAGCTGCAGGCCTGGGGCCAGCCTACCTTCCAACACTCTGGAAGCAGTTTGGCCACTAGCTTTCCCAGTAGCTCCTTGACTTCTGACCTCCAACAAGTGAGTATCTGAGAGCCTATTTAGTAAATAACGAATGAACTCCCTGAAGCTCATGGGAAGCATTCCACCTGCTTTCTTTTTTCTCTGGCTTGCTTGGGCCACAATTCCAGCTCTATATTTTCTCTGAGAGAAGGGGTTGGAAGTCTTTGTCAGCAAGAATGGGAGGAATGGGACTCTTTAGACCTCTCCCCCATCTTTTTTCAGAGATATATTTCTGCAATTCCTCATTAGAGGGAGGCTAGCACCCTCTCTGTGCTTGAAGGGCAAAACAGGCACTCCTGTACCTCCTTCTCTGGTTTGTTCCAGATGGAACTACAGACTAGAAGGCTCCCTCAGCAAAGAAGGTCCAAGACTTCTCCTGGCTTGAACAGGAGAGCGGGCACTTCTGTGGCTCCTTCCCACATTGCTACAGCCATAGTCCCAGCATTGCAATCTGTCCATGGAAAGAGGTTCCAAGCCTCTGCCATCCAAGTCAGAAGAGACAACATTCCCTGCACCCTCTTCCACAGCTTTCCTAGGCATGAAGTCCTAGGAAAGGACTTCACTGGAAGGAAGCAATATGCTTGGAAGTGGAAGTGGGCACTCCTGTGCTTTTCTCCCTGGCTTGCTTTAGCCACAACTCCAGAGCACAGTCTCTCTAGCAGAAAACTGCTAGACCCTTGCCCAGCAGAAAACTGGATACACCCCTCAACTTTGTTCCTGGCTTGCTCCAGAAATTAATAACTCCAGATGTCCAGTCTCTCCTTTGAAGTTGTTTCTGCACATAGCCAGCGTCACAGGTTTTGCAGGTTTTCACACGTGGAACTGGCTCTTGAATCTCCAGGTTGTGGGAGTGGATGGAGATTTACTTTTCTAAACCTCTAAGAACACAAAGAATAGAAAGGTAACTTTTAAACTTGCAAACATTCAGTACCTCTGTCCCGAGATTCAAAGTGTGCAGATTGGATCAAGAATGCAGGCAACTTCTTCAGACCTTTACCTTCCTGTACAGGAGACTATGTGGGTAATAACTATGGCTTTCAGTTTCTTTGTAAGGAAAGAAGCTAGAACACACCCCTAATACACCAACCTCTCCCTAAGTATACCTCAAAGGGACTGACTTCTATCTTTCTTCTTTCTTGGTGATAGCATGACTTGATACTGTCTACTTTTGCAGGGGGCAGTATAAACAAAGATGGTCAAATAGACAAGCATGGCATTCAGTGGCTCCTAGCATCTGTGGCCAGACTAATTGAGGAGGAATATTTCATACAGGAAATCAATCAAACTGGAAGAGGGGGTTCTTTCATCCAATGCATGGAAAAACAGAGAAAGTCAAGGGAAATTAAAAAAAACAAAACAGAAAAATACATTCAAAATAAGCAAGCATAATAAATCTCCAAAAACCAAGCCTAATGAAAAGGAAAAGATAATTTATCTGCCCCAGGATTCAAAAAGATAGGCATAAAGGTATTCCCTGAGGTAAGAGGTGTGACCCATAAGAAAAGTGAGAACTTCAGCAAAGAGACAGAAAATATCAGTGAGCAGTGGGACCAAGAATTGGACTAAAAAATCCAACCGAGGGGTTCAACCAAAAACTAGGTCAGGCAGAAGAAAGCATTAACAAAATGGAGCAGAAAAAAAGATTGGCAAACATAAAGACATGTCATTGAAGAGGTAATTTATTTTAATTAACAAATAATAATTGTGCATATTTAGGATGTACAATGTGATATTTTGTATATGTGATACAAAGAGTCTATCAAGCTAATTGAAACTTATTACCTCACCAAATTATTTTGTGTGTGTGTTGAGAATGTTAAAAATCTATTCTTTTAGCCATTTTGAATTATATATACATTATTACAAACTGTGGTCATCTTTCAGTTCAATAGAATTTATTCCTTTGGCCTAACTGAAATTTTGTCCATTTGGATTAACATTTTACATTTCCCCACTAATGCTTTCCCCCATCTCCAGCTCCTGTTTTCCATCATTTTACTCTCTTATGAGATTAACTTTTATGGATCCCACATATGAGATCAGACAGTATTTGTTTTTCTGTGCCTGGTTTATTTCACTTGTCATAATGTCCTCCAGTTCCATCCATGTTATCACAAATGACACAATTTCCTTCTATTTAAGGCCGTCTAGTATTCCATGTGTATATATACCACATTTTCTTTATCTATTCATTTTTTATGGGCATTTAGTAAACAGTTAACAAAGTGATAATAGTAACATTTTACCTATCAGTAATTACTTTGGATGCAAACTGATTAAAATTCTCCAATGAAAAAACATGAAGTGGCTCAGTCTATGCAAAATTAAACCTCAACCATATGCTGCTGTGGGCAGGCATAATGTAATTCATAGAGGGCTTGGGCAGAACAAAATGGCAGAGGAAGGGCAAATTCACTATACCTTTTGGAGCTAGGACATGTATCTCCTCCTGTCCTCCGACCTCACAGCTCAGTTCTTAGAAATTTGAGCTCTCATACTTCACAAGCAACTTCTCCTCTTTTTCCCTAAGTTCTTTAGTCTTGAACTAGGAGTTAGACTTGTTTCTCCCTGGTTTTAAAGCCTTCAAACTAGGACTCAATTACACCACTGGCTTTTTTATTTTTCCAGTGAGTAGATTGCTGGAGTTTTGTCAGTCTTGATTGTGTGAGCCAACTCTTATAATAAATTTTCTTTCTTTCTCTCTCTCATATATATATATATATGTATATGCATATTCATATATATATATGAATGATAGCTAAATTGGGATAGAGATATAGATAGGTAGGTAGATAGATGATAGATAGGTATATATATGTATATATATGTATATATATCATATATCTATATAGACTTGCAAGAGCACTAATCTCACTCATGAGAAATTATGAGCTAAATATTTGATCTAAGTACATCCAAAATGTCCACCTCCGAATGTCAACACACTGGGATTAGGATTTCAATATGATTTTTAGGGGGATGCAAATATTTATTCATTGCAGTTTGATAAAAACTGGTACAGAGACTCTGTTTCTGTAAGTGTAATATGAGTAGAAAAATTATGAGTGTTAAAGGTAATGCAAAAGTAAGTTAACCACAGAATCGTATTGTAGTATAGAGAATATCTGCTGTTCCTGTCTGTCCATCATATATTCATTCTTTTTCTGGTATGACCACCACTGCTTTTTCTTGAGAAGTACTTTCTCCTGAATGTTTCTGGGCTGCTGACAAGGAGTGTGTGTAGGATCCAGACATGGTCAATTAGAGCTTTTCTTTCTTCAGGACACAGAAGTATGTTCAGGGCATAAATGGCATCATTTGCTGGGTGGATTGGGTAAAGCTAAATGGACACCAACTATTACCCCAATGAGACCACATTACAAGTACTTTCTACAACTACTGAGAAAGAAAGTCTGGCTTTTATTTGCTGGGTTCTTGAGCTGAGTGACAGAAGGGAAAATCTGCTTCAGAGTGGAAGTGATGCAGAGATATAAAGAGAAGTGAAGCTTTGATGATACTGAGTCTAGATCAGTTTAAAACCTATACTTTTTAATGACATTAGTAATCCTCCCATTCCCCTTCCTCTGGTTCTTTTTTATAGCTCATTTTAGTTTGTGCTAGGTTTCTGTTATATCTACAATAATATCCAGCATTAAGGCAGAAATGATGCTAGGCATTAAAATTAGTACCACAATAGAAGAGATAATTTCTTTTCCCAAAAGGACCATGCAATTGACCATTTCCATAGTAATCAATTACTACATTGAATTAAACAAGAAAATAATTTATAGTAAAATATGCCCCAAGTTACCCATTTGAGCATAGAGGGTATATATTTTCCAAGTTGCCTGGATCTTTAAATTCAAATAAACTCATGCTTGATTCCTAATAAAATGTTTCCATCTGAAACCTTGTGTTTAGAGTCCCCTCTAGCTGTAAAATTCTATGAATCTGTAATCTTAATTTCTTCTGTATAACATATCTTAATCACTTTAAAAATAATTGATACTGGCTCTGTGGATTTAATTGCTAGGTTATGCATAGTGAGGTCCAGCTTATTGTTTTACTTGATTAAGTAGTACATGAAGTTAAAGGATTTTTTAAAAATATCTTTTCCTTTTAATGACTTCTGCATCCTTAGTTTCCTTGAAGAGAATGTTACTAATCCTCCAAAAATTTTATATAGTTTCATATTACTCTAGGCACTGACTTTGGGGAAGATTTCTACATGAAGAACCTGATAATACTTCTCAATATGTGGTAATCTCAGTTTTTGAAACTATTACAGAAAAGTTGATATTTTAGAACAATGAACTAAAATGATGCAATGACAGTCAATTATATTTAAAGAATTGCTTTGGGTGAGTAAATACTTAACACATTTGTGCATGGTTCAATCTTCTGTGAATGTTGACACAAAGAAATCAAATAATGTGCTACAATATTTGACCCTTTGTTTAATGAAAGCAGAAAATGTCTATCAGTATAAATAAGAGAACACCTGGTGAATATAGGGTAAAATAGGGTGCTGAAGTAAAATGAAAAAAAAAATGTTTTCCAAGGCAGAAACAAGTAGATTTCTTTTAATTCTCATTTCTTTACAGCTTTTATCTTTCTGTCTCCATCCCATTGGTACTTTGTGCAGGCTTTCAGTATCACTGTATGGGTTGCTTTAATAGCCTGTTAATGAATCCCAGTACTGCAGCCTTTATTCCCTCCGAGCGAATCTCACATTGCCCCTGATCTTCCCCAGCGTGAAGCTAATCATATCACCAAGCACTCTTCGGGTACAGTTTAAACTCCTTTGCATGAGAGGCAAGGTAGTAATAATCTATTGGCTGTGAGCTCTCCAAATTCACTTCATTATTTGCCACTCTCCCTGCCTTATGTTTTAGGGTACAACTATACCAGAGTAAAAATAGAGTTATCCAACTAGACTGAGAGTTTTCACGCATGTTTCTCTTTCTGCCTGCAAGGTTCTTCCAACTCTTCACTTGTGCAATCTCAGCTCATCCTGTATGACTCAGTTTAGGAGTGTTATGATTTTAATCTGGAATGTCATCCAAAATCTCTAAGTCAGAGAGAGAGTTTGGGGGTAATGACTGGATCATGAGAATTCTGACCTCATCAGTGGACTGATAGCTGAATGGACTACTGTTTGGTGGAATCTAGTTGAAGGAAGTAGGTCACTGGGGGCACGACCTGGAAGGGTTTATTTTCTCCAGTCCCTTCCTTTGTCTTTCACTCTGCTTCTCCACTGTCATGAGCGGAGAGCTTTTCTTTGATACTCTGTCTGCCGTGATGTTCTGCCTCACCTCAGGCTGAAAAGAATGAACCCACTGACCATGAAAGCTCTGAAAACATGAGCCAAAATAAATTCTTCCTCCTCTGAGTTGTTCTTGTCAGGTATTTTGGTCAGAGCAGTGAAAAGTTGGCTAATACCGTGTGTGTGGCTTTTGATGGAAATTTCCCACTTATCCTGCTGTCTTAATCCAGTTTTGGCTGCCATAACAGAATACCTGAGATGGGGTAATCAATAAACAGCATACATTTATTTGGCATATGATTATGGAGGCTGGGAAGTCCAAGAATAGAGAGCAGCATCTGGTGAGGGGCTTCATATTTCACCAAACATGACAGAAGGTACCACATGGTAAAAGTGCACACGCCTTTATAACTAATCCCACAATAACCACTTTAATCCATTTACAAAAGAGGTGGCCTTGTGACCTACAAACCTCTTAAAAGTCCCACCTCTTGGTAGCATCAAAATCTCAATTATATTTCAATGTGAAATGCCCCAAACAGATGATTTGCATCTTGAGTGTTCCCTTACTGACCTCAATCATAAATTTATCATGCTATGTCATATTCTTTTCTTGGTTTCCTCCATGATTTGACCACATGACTATATAATATGTATATTACATGTGTTACTTTAGGTGTTTAACAATCATTAGCTAAACTTATGAATAAATGAGTAATTTGATATTAACAAATGGTTCAAAGAACAAAAATGGGACTCAATAGTTTTCATCCCACGATAAGAGAGTACATAATTCAAGACAAAAGTCAAGGACAATTCTAGTATTGATACATCTTCAGAAACATTTACCATTTAGAGAAGTTCAGAAGAAGAATACTCTGTTCCTAAAAGTAGAACTAGTGACACTTCATCAGCAGAGCAGTTGTTTTGAAAATGGCTTAGAATATGAACACAATAGCAGGGAGAATAATCATATTTTTCTGACATTTTAAAATGTTATGTGGTGTTTTTGTCAGACTAAGCACAAATGAATAATAATTTAAGTTAGGTAAAAGAAATTCAAGTAAAATGCTATTGTAGCTTGTACTTACTCCGTAAGGAACCATATTGACTATGTACCCTGTAATTCTGTAAATACAAGAACTTGTATTGATTTGCTTGTTTGTTCCAATTACATTAAAGTTTAGGTTATACAATAGATAGCTCTGGGTTGGGTACTTATTTCTAGTTTCCTAAAGGAAGGTATGATATGGTGTTAGTTTTCAGGTTTCTAGGTAACAAGGTAGTTAAGTAGCTCCATGCTTAACTCAAGGAATAAAGTATACAAAACCTAATCCTACAATAATTGAGGTTAGGAAGAGGAAACAATCTAGATCAGAAAGCTGGTCGCAGAGGTAAATCTTTTTGGTTATTGTATTGACCACAACAATCATGGATTCATTTTTTAACTGTTCTATTTTCTTTGACTCTATTAGAAATAACCCAATATTAGGTTCTATATCCTTCTTTCTGGGACTACCATTGAGATATATTTCTTTATGTTTCTTGTGGACTCTTTGTATACCAATAGTGATTATGCTGAATGGCCAGTATTTCCATTTGGCAGAAAAAAAAAATAATCTCATGTGGCCTTCAGTTTACTCAGTGTATTTTTTTAACCTGTAAGATATATGTAACACATGTAATTGTTTTGTTTAATTAGTAATTTAATTGTTTTTTAGGGCTTCCTCTTGCATATTATATTAACCATAATCTGCTTATCTAAGCCATGTGTACTCTATCGTTATTTTTTTCACCTCCTGTCCTGCTAATAAATGCACTTGCCCTGTATATTTCTAATCTCTCAGAACCACTTTTCCATCCCAGCTTCTCCTGTTGATCTCATTCACATTGCTTACCATGTTCTGCCTTTGCACCTTTACACATATTATTTATTCTTATACCTAGAATATACTCACTACACATTCTACTTCAAATAGATAACCTTCCTCAAAACTTGAATTGAAATTTACCTGGAGAAGTCTGATTCATCTTATCAAAAATCATTTTCCCCCTGACATATCTCTCCATGCTCTGACAACCCAGGAACTCATTTTGTGCTATGTTGATGTGCACTTGCTGATATGAAAATTGGTAAGTCTTCTTAAGTCATTTCCTGTTTATTTATCATCCCAATGTACCTTTTTTTGGGGGGGGGTTGTTTTGTTTTAACAGTTTTAGGGTCCTAGCTTCTAAGTCCTTAGCATCTGTAGTCCTCAGAGTACTTGAAATATTATGGTGTTTTATAAATCCTTACTTTTAGCCATTTTGTTCTGCATATGTTATTTAATGTATAAAATGAATTTAAAAAAACAACAAAAACCTCCTCTGAGTTATATTTCTTCTATACCTTCACATTATGGAGGATAAGTTAAAATTAAACATTAGTTATACATTATTATGATGAACAACAAAACTTTTTTCCATGTTTTCAAAAACTATATAACTAAAGAAGAATATCTTATGCTTTAAAAGTTTCTTTCGGTCCTTGATTCTTTCTCTCATTGTATTATTGAAACTCAGATGAAGCTGTAAGAGCTTGAGTCTTGTTTTGCTTACTCTCCTGTGAAATAAGCCAGCATTACAGTTATAAAATTTTCCTACCATTAATAATAGATAAGAATTTTATCAGAAAATACATCATTGGGACTAAGAAAAAGTTTAAACTCCCACTGAATATAAGAGATAGAGAGTTATAATTAATAGAAAAATCAATCTCCCTCCAGAGAGAGACACACCTACAGTGCACAAGGTCCTATTGTTGACCTTTCGGATATTCCTTTCCAATTCTCCTTCCTTTCTCTCTCTAAGCTATCATCTCAGTTTCTGTCAGTGGTTCACTGGCTTACAAAAGATACCCACAGAGCTGAAAAGCAGCTCAGTCTTTTTCTTCAGACCAATTGTGTCATTTAACTGCAGTTCCCCATGTTCTAAGCCTAGAAAGCTTTACATGTCACTCAGGAACATTTGCTAACTGCACTGGTATTTGCTAGTGCCATTTTGCTTCCCTGCAGATTTTATCTGACATCAGGTATTGAAGACATGAGTTGGGGACAGGGATAATATCTTTGAAAGTTCCTCAGAGTTGAGTCCTCAGACTTACTGTCTTCACATCTTACATCTACAGAGCACCCGTTACAATATAAAACTTGTCTACAGTAATCACCATTATGGGGGGAAATATACTTTCTCAATTAAGCACAGAAGATTATCTTGGGTATAAGGAAAATGTTAGAGCTGATAAATCTGAGAGATACATGCAAATTCAATAAATTGAATCAGGTGTCTACCTTTGTCACCAACTGCTCTATCACTGTGAGAAATTATCTTGACTTGTCATCATCCAAATGCATTCTCAAATGGCTCAGAACATAAGTCCTACTTGTTTTTTAAGTTTTTTTTTGGTAGGGAGAGGTAGTTCAAATAAAATACTGAATTTGAAATATTGGAAAACCATATTTTGAGAGATAGACATGTATGTACACTGAGCCTTACATGTGAAAGAAGTATGGATACACTTCTATTTTTATTATTTATGTTAAAATGACAGGGTGAATTTTAATATGTTCAGCAATATTAAGGTATAGAAGATGAATTATGCAAAAACATCTTGTGGATTCCTTATTTATTTCTTAAGACAAATATATGAGGCTAATATTGATAAAGGTCACAATGTAAGGAAAGGATTATTTGTATTTGTGAATGAACAATGACATACAAATTAGAGCACTGCTTATAAAATTTTGTTTATTTGCTAGTAGGAATCATTCCAATAATAGTCTAGTCACCAAGTAACTGTAATAACTATTGATGTTGTTTCAACTAGATCAATACCACATTGTCAAGCAGACTTTCAGTTTTTCTACATGCAGCAGATAAAAAAAGTAGTAACTGCTGAGTGGAAATGTTACTAAGCTCTTTTAACTAAGTAGTCATTTATACAATATTTCCAAGTAAAGCATGCCATTCCCAGACATTCAATTAATAGACTTCTGTTTGTTACACTTACCTTGGACTGAGTTGTTACTGAGTAAAAAATTAATCTACTTTTATAACCAGTTTATTGCTTATGGCTTGGAATATTACAGTTATACTACATTAGTATGTTTTAGACACAGATAATAAAGAAATACTCTTTCCCCCTCTTCCCTTCCTGTCTTTTGGGTCTTTAGTAGTTTTCCAGGTTGTGAAGAGGGGACAAAAGTGTCTGGCATTGGAAATACTCCATTGGCAATACTCCATGGTAATACTCCAATGGCAATACTCCATTCACTGTGGTAGTCACTTTTATATATCAAAATGACAAACATTTATTAAAATGTTTAATTCTACCAAGTTCAAAGTCACTGCAAATTATTTGCATTGATAAAGTGATTAGATTTAATATCATAGGGTCTGTGATACTTATTTCTATGCACTTTCCTTTATGACTCACATTTGTTTCTTAATATTGAATCTATGGGGGGAAAGTGTGAAAATTGCATCTATGGTAGAAAAATCCTTGACAAGTAAATTCTCAATCAACATGTCATTCTAAGGACAATGCATGGTCAAAAATTTATGCTTTAGGAAACAAGAGCAAAAGAGTACAACAATTACTGTCATGTCCAAGAAAATATGGAGGGACACATTTCATTCATTTCCATGGGGTGGTAAAACTTAGAAATATAATTTTTGTGCTTTTAGAACTGGCTATTAAAATATGATGATTATGGTAATGTAAGAACAAAACAATGTATGTTTAAAGATAATATTTTGTAAACTTACAAAAAAAACTTCATGAATCTTATGCCTTTTGTTTCCTGAAATATTTATAGCAATAGAGTTATATCAATCTAGATCCTCCATCTTGATTTGAATAGAAGCATTTATTTTAAACTAATAGACTAAGGAAACTCAGCATGTGGATCAACTGTAGAGCTTCATAGAACCAGGAAATCATATTTGAGATAAAATCTGTAGGCAGTTTGTGTGTTTCTGGGTTTCTATTTGTAGTAGCAAATAAGAGGAAACCACAGGTTGTCTGTCACTTAAGCAGGTGACACTATAAGCTGACAAGAAAATCATAGTACTCAGCTGGATAATAAATTCAATGGAAATACTCCATTCACTGAAGCATTTTATATTTCTTTCCATGCACAGCTTCATCCAAACCTGTATTACTAATACAGCTACCCATGAAATAATGCTCACCATTCCACAAGATATATTTCACCATATTATTTTATAGAAATTCCTTATAATTACACTAAATATCATGTTGTGTTTAACAAAGAACACATATCATTCAGTGGTAACATTCTATATTCTATGAAAGAAATGTTATATTAATATACCATCTTTCTTGCCACAAAATAAAATACAACTTTATAAAATGTGTTAGTGATTTTATGCACTGAACTCTGGACCAGAAAATTTTCATTTAATAGTTTATAGTAATACTACAAAATGATTCATTATTTCAAATAAAATCGACCACAACCACCTGAATTTGAAGGAAGAGGAGAAAATATAGACAGTAGAAGATCAAGAGGCAGTTCAAAAACCCAATGGTTGGGGTTAGTATTCAGAAAGGTTAATGCAAAGAGATATATCTTTATTTTCTTTTTAGTAATTAGAAAACTAAGCTTAAGGTGGTTCACTGAATGAGTGAAAAATTAATTTCGGGAGAGAAAGATATGCACACATGCCTAAAAACTCATTTGTTTTAAAGAAAACAAGATACATGTTTATTCTTATATACTTTTTAGTATGGCTCATATACTGTATCATAATTCAGCCCTTATAAGTGAACATATTGAAGGAATAATTGTGCCCATACAAAAAATTTTAACCTCCTCTTGATTTCATGGTTATAAGGATAAAATCATACAATCATTTACTCTTGAGCATAATTCATTTTGTGTTTTTGCAACACCAATAATAATTGTACTTAATAGAGAAAGAAAGTAAAATGTACTCTAGGAAATTCTAACAGTAGATACCTAACAGTGTGAAAAGCATTCATGTATTGGTCACTGAATAGGTATTTACTAATTATGTACTGTAGTCCAGGCATTATGATAAATATCAGGTTGAATGACATAGGAACATTTAGAGAGGTGAATGCAAATAAATAATTAAAATGTAATATGATTACTAAAAAGGAAAGTCCTATCATTTCAATAAATGCAGGAGAAAATATTTAAAAATTCATATCCCTTCATAAAATAATTTATTACAAACTAGGAATAAAAAAGTACTTCTTTAACATAATAAATAATCTAGTAAATGCCTCCAGCCCACATCATACTTAATAATAAAATGCTCAATGATTTTCTTTTAATAAGAAGAAAAGGGCAAGGATAAGAGGAACAATTAAAGAATATTCACACTATCTTGGTAGTTCTAGCTAGTGCAATAAGGCAAGAAAAAGAAATAAAAACACATATTGGAAAGAACAAAATAAAACTATTTGCAGGCTCTATATGTTCATATATATTCATTATCTGTGCTGCATATTTCCAGTTCCTTTTGTTGAAATATGATTATCAAGTCATGCAAACTTGTGGAGGAAGGGATTTCCATTTTGTAAAAAAAGAATAAAAATTCAGAGAGATAATGTAATATAGTAAACCAACAAACCTGGTGCTAGAGCCTAGAATAGATTTTTCTTTTGAGTGTTTGTCTTGAGATGTTGTTTCTCCTGTGGTCCTTTAAATAGTGACAAATAAACTGATACATAAATCAAATCACAATACATTTTAGGTTTTTCTTTCCACACTTATCTTTCAAAAATAACTATAAAAGTGGATATTTTTGTTGGTAAAAGTATTGCAGTTTTAAAATAATATCATCAGTGTTATGAATGTTGAACAATATAATAATTACTAAAAATTAGTATTCTCTTCATAGTTATTAATAAAAATTTTTTATGCAGTGCTTTTGGAGGCCTCAAATGGAGGATTTTATCTTTCACTGATATTAAAACAAATATCTTAAGTCTGATATTAAAAAGATCACAAGCATTACTGGGAAAAGCTAAACAAAATCAAGAATAAGCTCTACTTCTCTTTCTGTCTTTTTCTATTCCTTCCTAGAAACTAAATTCCACATTTTAAGAATACCTTGGATAGATAAAATTTCATGAGGGAATTTCTGTGTTCCCATGATAATTAAAGGTTTCCACTCCTGAGCCAGAATAACAGGTTGGTCTGTGCCTTGACACACGAGAGCACGTAGCATTGCTCAAATATTTTACCGTTAGTTTTCTTCTCTTGTTGCTGTGTGTGTGTGTGTGTGTGTGTGTGTGTGTGTGTGTGTGTGTGTGTGTGTGTCCGCACGGGCGCACACACATGCACGTGCTGGAGATAGAACCTAGGGCTTTGAGCATGCTAGACAAGTGCTGTATCACTGAACTACAGTGCCAGCTAGCATTACTTTTCTTATTTCTAAAACAGGTAGAAGTTGTTGACCCAGAAAATATCTTTATGGATATGAGACCATATCCATAAAGAGCCTGGTACAGTACTGGACACAAAGTAAAATCTCACAATATTTTATATGTTACTTCTCCTCTTTTAATGGTCAACACACAAATAGTAAGTTATGCAAATTAAGATATGAATGTAGGTCTGTTCTTACATGTCTTTGTAAATAGAATTTCTGACTTTCATCTAAATTAAAATCCTTAAACACTCTTATTTGTGAGTATGAGATTCATCTTCCATATAAGTATTTATTAATTTTTTCAACAATATAAACACTTTTAATTTAATTGATGCTTACAATAGCATTCAGTTTTCAAATCTGCAAGGATGACTATGCTCTTTGGATGTTTTGAATTGCATAACTTCAGTAACTTTGATTTCTGTGCTGTTAAAAGTAAGGGGTTATAATTTCTACATCTTAAATGTGAGTTTCTGATTTATAGTTTTTACCCTTACAAAGTTCACAAATTCTAATAGTGTAAATCATGTGTACTGTTTTCATTGTTCTGGAGCCCTAATTACAATTATTAAATTCCATGAATTTGTATCAATTCCTGGCTGGTCCCCTGATTGCAAGTTGGTAACCACACCTCTCTGAGTGCTGTTGCAGCCTCCAGCTGAGGATGTCTCTAGAAATGACTCGGGTTCTTCATCATACTTGCCTTCTTCCCCAGCTCTGTTTCTCTCATATTCTTGTCCTGTTCACTGTTCTTTTTTTGCATATTAGACCTCTCCCTAGCTCATTATGGACAGAAATTGAATTAGTTTCCTGATTTTGTCTGATCTCACAAATTGATTTTCCTTCACTCAGTATATGCTTTGTATTTCCCAAATTGATTTTCACTCAATTGTCTGTTCACATTTGTATTGATGATCTCTTACCCTCAGCCTCAGTTCTTCTACTCCTTCTTGGTCAAAGAATGCACTGTTGTTTTTGTTTGTTTGTTTGTTTGTTTTTTAATACCAAGGATTGAACTCAGGGGCACTTGACCACTGAACCACATTCTTAGACCTATTTTGTTTTTTTAATTTAGAGACAGTTCTCACTGAGTTGCTTAGTCCCTTGCTATTGCTGAGGCTGGCCTTGAACTCCAGTCCCTCCTGCCTTAGCCTCCTGAGCCTCTGGGATTATTGATGTGTGCCACTGCATCTGGCAAAGATTTTGCTTTCTTTTTGGAATTCCTATAGTTTATAAAGAGTGTATTTTAAAGCATTTAAGATCAGAAAGCTGTACATGTCACTATGTCAGTTAAGTCAAGTGATATCTTTCAAAGTCCTCTTAGCCTTTGTCTCCTCCTTCAAGTAAATGGATATCATGAAGATGATCAAAGGCAGAAAGAAACATATATGAATAACACTACTGGGGAAAATAATTATAACTGGTACTACTATGCTTTTTTTTTTAAACTAGAGTCTGTACTGATTACTTCTATAATGGCCTCAGCTTTATGGACTCTGATATATTGTCAATTATACAAATATGACCATCTTAACAAAACACGTAGAAAGAAATTTTCCCTGCTTTTACAGATTGTATAATAAATGTAATAGCATAATAAAATAAACTTTAAAAAAACTTAGCTTTCATGATGCAATGAAAATTCTTTAAAGACATAAAAATTCAGTGTGTGTTTTAGATCACATTCATTGAAAACCTAAAATAAGTTTTGTCTCATAGAGTTATCTCCATATCCCTCAATTAAAATATTTAACACCATAAAATTGTGGTCCATTTAACATGAAATTTTAACTTTTTAAAATCAAGTATTATTTGGAACTCCAAGAAAGCTTTTTGTAAAAAAAAAAAAAAAAAAAGTCTTTAAAATGAAAGAGTAAATATTGGCATTATTTCCCTATTGGAAATGCAATAGAAAATAATAAAGCAGTGGTAATTTAATATTTATTTTGTATCAATACACATTCACATTTGCTTTTTAAATTAGTCCTATTAATATCTATTAGTATTTTTGAAATCTAGACTCAAATATAATATGATCATCTTTCTTCAGTTAAAAAACATAATATAGTAATTTGCAGTTACACAACCTATTGTGGTGAATATTACAGGACAGGTTAGGGGCTGTGTAGGAGGAAAAGGAAAGGAGCAGAGTGGCAGGGCTGTTATTCTTATACACTCTGTTACCATTCTCCACCAAAATCTTCGAAACAAAACTGAATGGCACCAGGTGTGGTGGCACATGCCTGTAATCCCAGCAGCTCAGGAGGCTGAGACAGGAGGATCACAAGTTAAACCAACCTCAGCAATGGCAAGGTGCTAAGGAATTCAGTGAGACCCTGTCTCTAAATAAAATACAAAATAGGGCTGGAGATGTGGCTCAGTTGTCAAGTCCCTCTCAGTTCAGTTCCCTGTACCACCCCGCCCCCCTGAAAAAACAAACAAACAAACAAACAAACAACCTGAATGGCCCTGTTGATGGAAGGCATTTCTATGGAACTCACATTTGTAGTATAAATCTGGGAAGCAAAAATTGAGTTGATGAGAGGAATGAAGATTGGAGTTTTTTTTGTATGTGGGATTTCACGCTCATCAGTTACTGTATCAAATAACAAAGACCCATGAATTCAACTATTCTTCTGCTCTCAAGATGTCTTTATGTTATTGCTCCCTCTTCTGTTTTGGAAGGACTCCCTGAAGGACCACTTCTAATTACTGCAGTCATTACAAGATTTATTTTGAATGGTATATATTCACTTGTGACCCATAATTTAGTTTCCTCACCTGTGACTTCTTTGAATTTCACTTGAACTTAAGGGCTTTAAGACATAATTACCATGACAATCTAATGTGAAAATCTAATCACAATAAGCCTCCCAAGACATCTGAAACTGAGGGTATGAGCTGATCATTAGAGTACGCAGACAGTGACTCTAACTCAAACCCTATCCTGGATGCCAGCAAAATCTAATGATGTGCCCCTATTATTTCACATGCATGGAATTGATAATTTAAGTAATTAAATGTCAAGATATAAGACTTTTCATCTTATTAGTGCTGGGGATCAAACCTAGACCACACATGTTGCACAAATGCTTTACCAACTGAACCACATTCCTGAGTTTAAGATTTAAAGTATTTATGTACAAAAATCATTTATAAAATTGGTTTGAGCCAAGGAGTAACGTCTCCATGCTATCTTGAGATTCTAGTAAAAAACTGCATTCACTTGAGGTGTGGTGATTTGGTTTGACCTCTTTAATGAGCGGAGGAAGTGAGCACTGGGGGCACAGGGTGATTCTACTGCAGGTGTCTAATTGGTTGCAAAACAGGTCTCATTAAGATACACCATGGGCTGCAGGACTAAAACATACACACAAGCACATGCAGGAGCAACCTTGGAATGCTGAGCAACATAAGTGTGTTGGTGAAAGGCAAATGTCAATGGCTACTGATATTCTACTCTAATGACACAAGGATAACCAGGTGAACATTGTTATTTTATAATCTTAATGGAAAATGAATGCCATAAAGCAGGAATTCAACATCAGCTAAAATTCTGTTAACATGAAACAGGTTGAAAGATGAGGATAGAACTGTCCAGTCTGAATTAAGCAACAATTTTTTCCCTTTTATTGTTAAAACAAAATCATAAAAAATAGCTGGTTGTCCAATTGTTCACAGAAATGTATGGCGTAATGTGGTTTTCCCACATGACTGTACTTCAAATATTGAATCCAGTTTTTCCTTTTTCATGAAGCCTTCCAAAACCTGGTGTAAAATTTTAATTCCTCAGACCTGTATAATTCCCCTTCCTCTTGGCTGCTTTCTCTATCTACAGCACTTATCATAGTCTGTACTTTCCAGCACTCATTACTATACATTTTTTGTTTCTTACTCCTTTAAAGGCAAGATTTTTCTGTATCTTGTTCCCCCAATGTACCTAGAACAGTGCTAGAAAAAAAGCAGGAGTTAAATAAATTCTTTTAAATAATTGGAAGAGATCATTACATAACTATGAAAACTGTCACAACTTCCAAAAGAGTTTCTTGGTGAATATTTAACAATGCAATAATTGGATACCAAGGACAATAAAATGAAGATTTTGGGACAGAAGAAGTTTATCAAGTACTATATATAAAGGAAGAGATGATCTTGGGATTGAAAATGGCAACTAAGAAAGGAGGGGGAAATTTTTAAAAAATGAAGATTGCCTTGCAAAAAGGAGAGAAGTTTAATTACATGCCTTGAGGTTTTAATACTCTTGAATATGATGTGAGTAATGATCCTGTATCCTGGCTTAAACGCTCTCTCTGAAACACCTATGATACTCAGTTATTAAAGAGTAAGATTCTTTAAGAACAATCATTCTAGACATAAAATCTCAACAATGCCAGTAAGCCCAGGAATAAAGCTTGACATTTTTTAAAAAATATATTTCCATTTGTTTATTTTGCTGTCAAAAATTGTTTCCATTTTTTAACCTCCCATTGGCTGTTAGCAAGAAAAGATTGGTGAACCACATTCTGATGGAGTAATCTCAAACTTGACTGCAGATTGAAGTGATCTGAGGAGTTTCTAAAAGTGTGTAACTAGTTAAATGAGACACAGGCATAGGGATTTTTAAAAAGTACCTATCTTGATTCCAATATGCAGTGAAATTTGACAAATTTGAAAATTCCACATTGACTGACTTACTGCAAGGTTTGTCAATCTTTGAAACTTTCCTTTTACCGAAAAATCTTTCAGACCCAGCAGCTCTTTCAGACGCAGCAGCTTATTATTACCTGCTATGGATCTATCTACCCAAGACTGAGGCTGCATGAGTAAGCATCAGCAGTGTGTCTCTAACTTTGCCATACTTTACAATAACAAGGTGAATTTTACAAGTAGACTCCTTGCCCCCTTCTTGGACTTTCTAATTCATTAAGTCTGGGATGGAGCCTGAAATTTTTCAATTTAATAAACTTTTAGGTGATTTGTTTGCAAACTAAAATTTGAGTGGCTGCTTTAGAGAAGAGGAATTTGGGGGTACACCTCTTCAGACTTGTTGGGTTATCCCGGAAGGAAATCCAATGGTCCCACCCTTACTTCCTTCTTTTTCTGGATCATCTCTAAACCTTAGCTACTGATTTTTACAAATGTAAAAGAGATCAAAACCTCCAAGGACGGGGTTGTAAAATGCTTTGAAAGATCTATAGCCTGGAAGAGTTCCTTATATATAAACCATAGAGCTATTCCCATGTCAGTTACATGCACATGTGTGTTGGGTCTTCAACTTTCTGTGGTATGTTTCTTATTGCTTAGAGGGAAACAGTCTTGTTTCAATAATTTGATTCATGAATGCTTCTCCATACACTTCACAAATATAGCATAGTTAGTATTTATCCATCTTGTGAAATTTTGAGCTGTTTGGAACATAGCCTACCATTTTCATCTTCAATGCCTTGCAGAGAAGAACACAGTCCCATAAACAGTCCAGGAGTTTTCCCCCAATGAATTCATATTGCATTTATCTCCTGGAGAACACTGCTACATTCTTAAATGATGAACCAATTTCAGAATGCCATATAATATATATATTATTTCTTGGCTCTCATATAATTTAAAAAACTTAATTAAAAAAATCTTGTATATTTACAAGTGTGGAACTATGATTTCACTGTACTTGCAACTAACTTTCTCTACTTTTAGTAACAGTGATACAACAACAAACTCCACTAATTTCTTAGGTGCCTTGTAACTATTGATAGAACAATCTAGCGTTTTTAAATTCAGAGCTATTTTAATTTTCTTCATGGCAACTTCTCTATGACTGCATTTTGTTGGTTTTGTATTCTTTGTGACTTCTTTTTACATTCAAAAATTCAGATATTTAAGTAACTGGGGTTATTTAATATAAATTCATCCATCTACATTAAGTTTTAGTGGAACCTAAATGACAGCCACTCTTGACTAAGTTCCCTGATCCCAATAAGAGACAAGGATTTCAAAAATTGTGTAAAGAAGTAGAGCCTCGTGCAGAGATGAAATAGGAAGATCTGAACCTCATGGTTTGTTTGAGTGCAATTCTGATTTTTTCTGTAGCTGCAACCTGGACCTTGTCTTGTATATTTTTCAAATATATATCTTTTCCATTATTCTCCAAAAGATGACCCTACAGACCTGTACACAAAATGCTTTTATGTAGCTGTGTTGGCCAAGTGATCACTTAGGTCACACATATTTAAAGTACAAGTTGGCATGAATCATCTCTGGAGGGAATTCAAGAATAAAATCAGTGAGGGGAGCAAAAGGAAATCATTTTTGAACTTTATAGCTTTTTCCAAATTTATGAGCAGTTTTAGAAATACATCCGAAGAACCACTTCAAAAGTGCTGAGCCCTTTTGAGGGTTAGTAAAGGTGCACATATTTGTCAAATGAAAAAAAAAAGTTTTCACCTTTCCTTTAATTGTACTTTGTTGCTGAGTTAGGGGAGTCAGTAGCTTGAAAAGGGGGCTTGCAATGCAAGATTGGCAACCAATTCCTTGTTGTTGACCAGTGGATCTGGAAGCACAAGTGGGAATCAGCCCTTAATAACCCCAAATATTTTTTCCTTTGGATTACTAAAGCCTGAAATTCATCAAGACTCAGAGGGTTGACTCTTATTAAAGTACCACCTTGAAAAATGATGAGTATTAAGCATCTACTATTAATTTAAATTACTTTTGTCAGATATTTTCTTAGGGCAGGTTTTAGGAAAATTCTAACTAGGAGAAAATATGAAGATAAGTTTGACTGGGGAAAGGTTAGAAATGTGTAGCAAGGGGAACTTGAGTAAACTGAGCACAAATTGGACAGGAGGAAAATTTTTTTTTCTAGTTTTAATTGCCTTGCATTCTCATGTGTGGGCAGTGTCTGGAAGAAGGTAGAAAATGACCTGTGATTTTCCTTCCTATTTGAAGAAAGAGATCCTGAACTCGGGGCACAGCAGCTCTTAGAACAACTCGAGGGTAGAATACATCATGTGTTTACCAGGCTTAGAGTAAAAGAAAAACAAAATGGCCTTGACTTGTTTTTCTTTTTATTTGATCTAAAATAGCATTTATAATCTTTTAACCAAGATACACAATATATGTAATAGATATAAATTAAATTTACAGATTAAAACCAATCTCTGGAAATAACCCATAAGTCACCTACATTTTTCTTTCTGAGGACTTAGGGTATATAAGTGGTCTCTGTTCCTAAGTCTTATTAGTGCTGGTTGTGACTCAATTGAAGATACTACTGTCAATTCTGTCCCTGATAGCACAGTTACCAGAATATATGCAGAAATTTGCTTCTAGGAACACATTAAGTATATACTGAGTTGAAGCTATTGTTTTATCATCAAACAAAAATGTGTATTTTGAAAACTACTTCTGTAGTTTACTAATAGTTAATGCAATAAAAAATTCATTTAGGCTTCTTCCTTAATATTTTGTGAGAAGGCATTATCCAAAATATTGTATGGCAAAAATAGAAATGTTCTTTAATAAAGTGTAGTTTTTTATGTAGCCAGATAAAAGTAATTAAATGATTAGCTATTAATTAAAACATCATGCATAGCTCCCCCGCCCCCAATGCCATTTAATTCACAATTAGCTCAAAACAATTTGAAAGGACTGAGGATTCAAATGTCCATGCTTTATAAAATGTCAAGTTAAACACCTAACTGTGAACCAGATTGCTTACGACACAGGCCTTTCAACTGTAAATATCAAATGTATAAAGGACAGCATGAATCTTTTAACTTTATAAAGATGACATGCAGACTCTAACATTTTGGGAAAATTAAGTCACTTACTAGCATTTTTGAAGAATCATGTATTTAAGCACCACACTGGACACCTCTTGATCAATCACATAGAAGTCAAAATGTCATACAGCAGATTCTATCGTGGTTTTAAAGGTCTTGGCTCAATAAAAGACTCAAATGACTTGTTCATAGCATTTTTTAAAAGTATGGAAAATAAGATTCTATTACAATTCTCCTAGATAACAAATAAAAATTCACTTTGAAGATTAAACGAAGGAATTTGGTACCATAATTTAAAAAAGTAAGCATGTTAGATTCAGTCATTACCAAGTTTCTATGAAATAAAGCACTCCGTGTAAACATAAATATTGTCAATTCTTTTACCAAAGCACAAAGAATTTTTTTTAATTTTCAATAATCATGGAGATTATTCCTAGGAGGATATTGTCCTATTTAGGGAACAGCAAGAAAACAAAGAAATTAAATGAATTCTTCATGTGTTAAAGAGGATCTTGGTTTGAGTAGATTTAGAATAATGTCCCTTTGTGCATGTCTAAGAAGTTAGGTTTATTCTGATCCAAAAGAACAATTTCAAATTCCATGTCTCCATTTACTTGGGTACTCATTTTAAAATGAATATAAAACTGGAATCTATTTTTATATGGTTACATCTATGCAAAGCCTAATCTCTTATGATATAGCCTTTGTAATGTTGTTTTTTTTAGAATCATGTTCAACCGCACAAGTAAATAAACAAAATCAGTGAAGGTAGACTTGTAAGACAATAGTCAAACCTCTTGGCTCTACATCTTGCTCATTTTATGGATGGCGTGAAAAATTAGTTACTTTAATCAAGCACCATGGCTTCTTGCTCATAAATACTGGATGGTTATATGAGTAAATATAGTAATTTCCTGAGTAAGTGGCAGATGGTCAGACAAGGCATGGGCTCAGAAAAGATTTTTTTGTTCAGGAATGCAGTATTGTGGTAGAACAAAATAAATATTTCTAATCATCAAGGCAAACTACAGGAAAAAAATAATTAACAATAGCCTAACAATGACCTATAATAAGGTACTCTGTTAATTATGTTAGAAGAACAAAACAACAATATTCAACAGTCATGGGTATGGTGTACTACTCAATTACATAGTGGGCATTGTCTTCTTTCTGTCTAGAGTCATAATTTTTCACAGACATTTATGAATTCTATCTTTCCTCCAACATTTCCAGTTCTTATTCATAACTGCAAATTTTTCTGATTCTTAACCCTGCAAATGCCTTCAAACTGATTGGCTAGTGATTCTTATCAGCTGGTAGGATACAGGGATTGGAAATCCTATTTGGTTTGTGTTACTTACTCATTCCTCCGATTGTTATGGTTGGATTGTGTCTCACAAAAAAATACTGAAGTTCTAACCTCCAGACTTCTGAATGGAACATTATTTAAAAGTCATGCCACTTCAGTTGTAATTAGGGAAGATGAGTTCATAATCAAGGAGGATGGTCCCTTAATCCAAAAGGACCGACATATTCTTAATGGAAGGAAAGGGGGCAGAGAGAATGCTATGGGGAGAGACAGATGCACAGAGAGAAGGCCCTATGAAAATGGCAGAGACTACAGTTATGCAGCCATGACCAAGAAAAATCAAATATCACCTATAACATTCAAAACCTAGGAGAGAGAACTTGGCTATCCCAGAATATTGATTTTAGACTTAAAGCCTCAGAATTAGGTAGAGAATAATTTTTGGTCATTTAGATGGTACTCGGTTACAGCAACTTTAGAAAGGCATACAAGTTCACTTTATTTTCTCTAATTGATTGCTATTAAGTGTCTGGAATCTAATCTAACTTATATTTCTGAGTCTTAAATATAACTTAACTTCTCAATTATATTACAATCTAAGAGTGGGATCCATGAATTATATTTCTTTAATTTTTCTTCTATTCTAATAACTTTTTTACATATCCATGTTTTGGGATTCATGTTAAATGAAGAGATTTAACATACTTTATTATCTTACTAAACCTCATATTACAAATGTGGTAAAGAAAAATCAGTATGTGCTAGTATGACAGAATAATGTAGTATTTTGAGTATTGAAATCAAGTTCCCCTTTTCTTATTACATATCTATAAAAAGAGGTACCTATATAATAAAATATGTACAAAATGCTAAAAGGGCTTATATTATAGTAGAAAGTGTGATAGAAATGCTTAATTCACAAAAGACAACTTAACTACTGAAAGCATGTATTTAAACCTAGCTAAAAGCCACCACAGTTAAAATGTCATGGTCCTGATGTAAGAATAGAAAAACATACTCATGGAGAAAATGCAAACTTCAAGAGTTCTGTAATAGAAATATAAGGTAAAAGTACCATATCAATTCAAATCAGAAAAGGAGACTTGGTCATTCACTGATACTGGGAAATTTGATTCCTTGTTAGGAATGCTACAGCCTTACCTCATGCCACATTCTAAGGATTGAGAATAGAAATTTTACAATTTAAAAAGTAATAATGTCCCACAATGACAAGGGTACAGTGAAACAGACTCTTTTATACTTTTCTTGTACAAACAAAAATTGGTAAAACCTTCCCAAAAACAATCTCATAATTTGTGCAGAGAATTTTAAAAGGTCACTCTTTTCTTCTTTGCAGCTGTTAACTTTAGGAAGTACATTAATACTTAAACCAGAGCTTCTTGGACTTTAATGTTCACATGAGTCACCTGGATCTTTTAGTGACTGCAGATTCTAATTCAGGAGGCTAGTAGTGACCTGAGATTCTGCATGTCTGACTATGCAGGGGACATCTATGCAGCATGAGGTCAAGTTGATTCCTATGTGGCAGGGTAGGAGGGCACTTCTAAAATAGCAATGCATTAGTACTAGATCGTTGCAAAAATTCCTAATTAAGGCCCAAGTTACATCTTAAGACATGTACCTAGGAGATCTAAGTCACTAGTGGAAAGACATTTATTTCTTAACCTTCTCCCTCTGTTTTCTTCCTACCCGGAATTCTGATATCAGTAGTTTACAAAGAAAATAGTTCCACTGAAACAATGTCTCTTGGGCTTTAGAGCTCATTATTTCTTTGCCCTGAGAAAGTTTTCACTAGTAATTACGATATAAGCATTTTCAAATGTTGACTCCCATCATTGAGTTAAATTCTACTGTCTGAGAGAGAAGAAAGGTATGAAAATTGAGGCCATTCTAGCAAATTTTATAACACTTCACTGAACTGACCCTATGGGGACAGCTAGCTCCACTCACACTCCTGTGGAGATGTGCAGATTAAGGTGTACTAGCTCAGCCTTTACTGCTCTGCCCTCTGAACAGCAGAGCTCTATAGAACACTTCTTGTGACCACTGCCAAATTTGAACTTGATAAGAATGTAGTTCAGATATAAAGCCATATGAAAAGGCAAAAATAACTTCTGACTCTAACACCTTCCATACCAGAGAAACGAAGGTTCTAATTATTTTATACCTAAACATACCTGTAGAAAACCACCTCAATAGTGGCTCATGAGGCTGTCAATAGAGGTGTTAAGTGTCAGAAGAAAAAAGATTATCAAAAGAAGAGCCTGTTAGAAACTCCGAGGGAAGGCCACATAGTTGGAACTATACCTCCAGGGGTTTGGAAATGAACTCCAGCAACTCCCACCCATGATGGTTCCTTCTCAGTTCTGAGTCACTCTTCCAGAAAACAGCAACAGAAAGAAACTGCATTTTGAATTAAAGGAGTATCCAAACATAATTATGCTTCTCCTTTATATATTTAGAAATATTTGACAGATTTGATAGTATGGTTGAAATCAGTCATTTACAAAACCACAGATTATTTACTGTCCAGAATCATGTGATGATCTTTGAAGCTACATTCTATCCCAGTAGACATTCCCAACTAAAAAGCTGTCTCAGTATGAAATTATTTCATAAAATCTTCTTTCCATGCAAAACTGAAATTTACTGAAACAATTATGACTGGCAATTTTATGAAAGAGATTCTGATGTTAAAAGACACTTTGATGTCTTTTTCCTAGTTGTCTTTATCACATATTTTTATTTAAATACACTGAATTTGTTAAACAGGATACACAGAGCACTCCATAGTGAAGAGGGCCAAATGCCACTTGAACTTCAAGGATACATTAGTAAAGTGAAATAAGAGCATTCCACACTACACTCATTGAATATAAAATATAGGTAAGAACAAGCATTTGTTCTCTCTCAAACACGAGGTGAAATTTCTTCTAATGGATATTTCAGAACCATTTGTCCTAAGTTTCACTTTCCGTTTGGATCTAATGTCACCTTGAATGAATTTTAATTTGATATGTAATGATATAATTTAGGGATGGATTTATAAAGCCTTTCTTCCATATCTGTGATGAATGCATTATAACTTCCAGAGCTAGAAAGCAGAGTTATCAAGCAGTCCTTTAGGGATAGGCATCCTCTAGCAAATTGTCTAAAAGGTCTGATATATGTATGCTGTAGATACATGTGCTTGCTATTGCTAGTTATAATATCTTCTGACACTTCCAATTCACTTAAATTCAATTTATTCTATTCTAATCACATTAAGCATAATTGATTACTTGAAAAAATGACTAGCTTGTGCTCAAAGTGATTTAAAATACTTTTGTTTTAGAATTCAGTGTTGAGAAACAAATGTGAGTAGGTTGTTGATAAGTTATTATCTTACTATCTACGTGTATTCAAAAAGCTATGAAAAAATATTAAAATATTTTATAATCACTCTAATGCAAAAGTTGAAGCCACATTTCTTCAAATAAAGTTTCACCGTTTCCTCAAAACAGCATTGGAAATTAGCCCAAGTTTGAAGAGGAAAAGTAAGTGGTGCTATATACAAAGAGTAATTTTAATAAAGCTTAAAACACCAATTCCATGCAAAAATATAGGGAGCATATAACAAAGACTTATTTAGCTTATTAATGAAAGAAACAGCAGAGTGCCAACACTGGCTCAAAAGAGGATAGGAGAAACTAGCAGTGACTGGTATGCTGGTTCATACTGTTTCTAAATAAATACACATTCACATACACACACATAAACATATATACATATCTTAGTGGAAAATAATGGATAGCAGGTTAAGTTTGCTAAGTTAAATACATAAAACATTAAAGTTTTTATTGATTTAAAAAAATAACTAACAACAAAATGCAATTCTTATTACATGTATACAGCACATTTTTTCATATCTCTTGTTGTATATAAATTAATTTGATACCATACATATACTTTGGATAATGATGTCCATCACATTCCACCATCCTTGTAAATCCCCTGCCCCCTCCCTTTCCCTCTCACCCTTCTGCCCAATCTAGAATTCATCTATTCCTCCCATGCTCCTCCTCCCTACCGCACTATGAGTAAGCTTCCTAATATCAGAGAGAATATTCGGCATTTGTTTTTTGGGGATTGGCTAACTTTACGTGACATTATCTTCTCCAACTCCATCTATTTACCTACAAATGCCATGACTTTGTTCTTTTTTATTGCTGAGTAAAATTCCATTGTGTATATATACCACATTTTTTTTTATCCATTCATCCACTGAAGGGCATCTAGATTGGTTAAACAGATTAGCTATTGTGAATTGTGCTGCTATAAACATTGATGTGGCTGTTTCCCTGTATTATGCTGCTTTTAAGACTTTTGGGTATAGACCAAGGAAAGGGATAGGTGAGTCAAATGGTGGCTCCATTCCCAAATTTCCAAGGAATCTCTATACTGCTTTCCATATTGGCTGCACCAATTTGCAGTCCCACCAGCAATGTATGAGTGTAACTTTTTCCTCACATTTTCCATAATACATATTGTTGTTTGTCTTCATAATAGCTACCATTCTGACTGGAGTAGTTTTGATTTGCATTTCTCTAATTGCTAGTGATGATGAACATTTTTTTCATATATTTGTTGATTGATTGTATATCTTCTGAGAAGTGTCTGTTCAGGCCCTTGGCCCATTTGTTGATTGGGTTATTTGGTTTATTGGTGCTTAGTTTTTTGAGTTCTTTATACACCCTAGAGATTAGTGCTTTATCTGTTGTGTGAGGGGAAAAAAATTGCTCCCAGGATGTAGACTCTCTGTTCACTTCACAGATTGTTTTTTTTTTTTTTTTTTTTTTTGCTGAGAAGAAACTTTTAAGTTTGATTTCATTCCATTTATTGAGTCTAGATTTTAAATCTTGCACTATAGGAGTCTTATTAAGGAAGTTGGGGCCTAATCCCACATGATGAAGATTAGGGCCTACGTTTTCTTCTATTAGATGCAGAGTCTCTGGTTTAATTCCTAGATCCTTGATCCACTTTGAGTTGAGTTTTGTGCATGGTGAGAGATATGGGTTTAATTTCATTTTATTGCATATGGATTTCCAGTTTTCCCAGCACCATTAACAACAGCACCACAAATTTCTATGATTCTATTAGAAATCATTCACATTTTTACTGAATGAACATTACCTGTTGCTTATCAGTCTGTTAAAATTAACATATAACTTATATAGACTGTGCCTTAATCAGTTCTAAATAGTAAATCAAACAAAATTATCATTCCATTTAGAGTGTCAAATTTCCTTCAGGTAAAATGATCTGTTAACAACACAGAAAAAGCATACAGAGATCTTTTTTTTTTATTGGTTGTTCACAACATTACAAAGCTCTTGACATATCATACTTCGAACAATAGTTTCAAGTGAGTTATGAACTCCCATTTTTACCCCAAATACAGATTGCAGAATCACATAGGTTACACATTCACATTTTTACATAATGCCATACTAGTGACTGATGTATTCTGCTACCTTTCCTATCCTCTACTATCCCCCTCCCCCCCATCTTCTCTTTCTATCCCATCTACTGTAATTCATTTCTCTCTTTATTTGCCCAATTACCAAGATGATTGTTCTTAAGAATGTAAAATGTTCATTGGTAATAATCAGATTCATTTTTGTGTCTCTGGGGCCCAGTATTATAGTGAATGACATATATGTTTGATGAATGTAATGGCTTAGATATGTAGTGTCTCCCAAAAGCTCATGTGTGAGACAAGGAAAGAAAATTTACAGGTGAAGTGCTTGGGTTAAGACAGTTTTAACCCAATCAATGTATTAATCCCTGATAGGGATTAAGTGAGTGGTAACGGAAGGTGGGTAGGGTATGGCTAAATGAGGTCGTTTCCTGAGTGTCTTTGGGGTATATGTTGTATCTTTGTTGAGCAGAGCCCTCTTTCTGCTTCCTGATCTGATGTCTTGAGTCATTTTCCTCCACACTCTTCTGCCATGATGTTCAGCCTCATCTAGAGCCCTGAGGAATGGAGCCAACTGGATATGGACTGAGAACTCTGAAACTGTGAGCCCCAAAATAAATTTTTCTCCCTCTTAAGTTGTTCTTGTTGGGTCTTTTGGTCATAGCAGTGAAAAAAACAGATGAAAACAATGATTATCTGTTTAGTGAAGACTCACAAATTCATATAGGGAGGAAGAAAACTTTTGATTGGCATAAAATTCAGCATAACAACACTTGGAAATAGTGAACCCCTTCCTACCTAATATCATTCTTGATCTATATAGACTGTCTCACTAGGCCACTTATTATTTTTTTAGCTATCTTCACCTCACTACAAGTAATTTTTATCACCTGGCTGAGGTATGTCAGTGAACATACCTGAAAAAGTTTTTTCTTTCAAAGTCTTTATGAAAGTAATATATTTGAATCAGATACCTATAATTTTAGTACAATATACAAGCCTTAGTTAAAACTTATAACTAATTAAATGCCTCATTAAAATCAGTAATAGGACAACCTACCTATAAATGCACAACACTATATATAGAAAACTTTAAGACATAAAAAGCAACATATGTGGGTTTTTTTTTGGTTTTTTTTTTTTTTTTTTTTTTTTGAGTAGAAAGACCACTAGGGGTTGTATACAGGTTTAGACATGTAGTGTCCTTTAAAAGCTCATGTGTTGAATACTTGGTCCCCAGAGGTGGGGATTTTAGGAAATGACTGTATCATGAGGATTCTGATTTCATCAGTGAATTAATACATTTGATGGGTTAATAAAATGAATACACTACTGGTAGGTGGTGGAAACCATAGGAAGGTGTGGAATGACTAACTACAAGACATAGATGACTGGAAGCATGCCCTTGGGGACTATATCTTGTCTCTGGCCCCTTCCTCTTTCTTCCTTCTGGTTGCTATAAGGTGAGCAACATTTCTTTGGCTTGTCCTTCTGCCATAATATTTCTACCATGAAGCCAGAAGAACTTAGACTGAAACCTCTCAAACCATGATCCAAATAAATTCTTCCTCTGTTAAGTTGTTTTTCTCAGGTATTTATAACAGTGATGGAATGATGATAAAACACAAATATTAAACATCATAAAGGTATAAGGCAATTTCAAAATTAATCTGCAAATATAATGCCTTTCTAATACCACATAATTTTTTCCTAAGCTAAATAAGATGATTTGAAAATTCATGTAGAAAAATAAAGAATCAATCATTGTCAGTTAAAGTCTGCAAAAAGCATAGTAAGAAAAGGTTACTATCCCTAGCTGTGTTAGTCAGCTTTCTATTCCTGTGACAAAAGATCTTACAAGCACAATTTAGGGGAAAAATGTTTATTTATTTTGCTCTAATGGTCTTAGAGGTTCAGTTCCTGGTTGGCTGACTCCTTTGTTCTTGGTCTGAGATGAGACTAATCATTATGGCAGAAGGGTGTGGCAGAGGAACACTGCTCAGCTCTTGGAAGAAGAGAGAGAGAGAGAGAGCAAGCAAGGAGCCAGGAGGAAATATAATCTCCAATGGCAGATTCCCAGGTTCCTACATCCTCCAGCCACACCACCTGAAATCAGTTATCACCTATTAACCCATTCAAATTTTTAATTCACTAGATGAGCTAATCCACTGAGGAGGTTGTAGCTCTCATAATCTAATCATTTCACCTGTGAATACTGCTGCATTGCCAAACATGAGCTTTTTTTTTTTTTGGTGGGGGATAACTTATACCCAAACCATAATAGTAGTATATGTTAAACATTTTATAATGCAGAGATAGACTGAATAGTTTAACAGCAATAACAGAACATAAAATAATAAGCCCAATACATACCAGACTGAAGTTTGTGATTCAGGGAACATTTTAAGTTAGTAGCAAAATAATAGATAATTAAAAAAAGAAAAAAAAAACAAAAACAAAACTCTCATGGGAACAATTTGGTAGATGGACTATCTCACATCTTATGCCAGTATCAAAACTTTAAATAAAAAATAGTCCAAAATGTTCTTGCTGAAATGATGAGAATTTTTTTCTATAATCTTGGAATAAGTCTAAGCATGAACCACAACTTGGAAAAGTTTGGCAAATGTGACTGCCTAACAAACTACATGTCTGCATGTGGAGGTTTTGCATATGCTTGTATTTCTCTCAAAATGCACAAAGCACAGCTAGAAGGATTCATGAGAAACTGATAGTGAGTGGTTGCGAGATTTTTCACCAGACATTCTTTGTTTTTTTAAATAGATAGCACATAATTTTTAAGAATGTAGCCTAAGGGAAAATGCACACATAACCCTGAAATACCAAGGAATAACTGCATGTTTAATCTTCAGTGTAACCAAGACAACCCAAGTCTAAAAGATTGAATTCCTTCTTACTCTGCTGCTACCTTCCAAGTCACCTCTTGGCAATTTCATACATAGGACAAAATGTTTCCATATCTCTAAATTTATATTATATTCCCTATGCTAATACAGACAACCAAAAAAGGGAGGAATATTCCCACATTTGAACTGTTCCAAGAGTGGCAGATTCCATATTTTCAGGAGTGCAGATTGTGGGTAATGGAGTTGTAAGAGAAAATTTTATGGAAGTGCAGATGGGTCTGGAAAGGCAAAATTCTGCAATTAGGGCCAAGGAGCTGGATTTAATCTGCTGTAGGGAGTCAAGGAAATGTTTTAGTGGGGAGTACAGTAAGTCACCTGATTTGCATTTTAGAAAAAAAAACTCTGATTCCTCTGTAGAAAACTGAATGAATGGAAGGGGTGAGGAGGTAGCAACATCATGGGCTGGTAGAGGCTGCTGGAGAGTGGAATGAACTATCTCCCATACTATAGTGCATTACAAGATCTACTTCATGACTTGAAATGAGTCTCCTTTCTTTTTTTTTTCTATCACAGTGGATTAGAAATTATTTACTGTGCACTGTGTAGCAGGCACTATTCTAAGACATTTTCATATACTTTATTTAAACCTTGCAATACTTCATGATGCAGACTCTCGTCATTTAATGAATGGAACAAAAATGTAACAGAAATTTTAAGAACTTACCCAAGTTCATGCAGTATGTAATGGAGGTGGACTATGAACCAGCACTGGGGTCCAGAAATACTACACTCCACCTCTAGGCTTAAGAGGTTCTGTTTGGGTCAGGGCATCTGCAATGCCAACTTTATGGATGTCTTTAACTCCTGTGACTTTAAATTTCTACCTAATGTCCAGTCTTTCCAGAAGTACCTGTCTAAAACGTTGCCTTCATATCCTCAACTCTCTGTTTTGTATTGTACCATGGCTCCCTATTGGCTAATCAATGAAATTTTCTTCAGTTAGTTACCATTGTGGCATATTCTTATCTTTGTTTATTGTAGGTCTTCAAGTCTTTTAGGTCTACTCAAATTGAACCTCTCCTAGGGGGTTGCTATTTTAATGAAATCATCTGACTTAGTCTTAAACCTTTTCCCTATATATCACCAGCTACTGAATTTAGTACCAAACAACCCAGCATGTAATTATATATTATCTTGACTTATTTTGTGTGCATTGGTCCTATCTGCCCATTTTGGAAGAGGAGGAGAGGATATTGGGGGAGGAGGAATAGGTGAAAGAGGAAGAGGGAGAGAAAAAAGTAGTATCTTTTTCTCTTTTCTTTGTATTCCCTACAGTTCTTAGTGGAGTGTGGACTCAGTGATAAGTTAGTATATACACAGTTATCTTCAATGCTTTCACTCATAGGCTATTGCTAGACTGATTTGTCAAACTTGGTTCTCAGTGTATTCCATGAAAACAGGTTCTGTTTACATTTGGAAAATATTTAGCACAATAAATTTAAACAATTTTTTTCAAAAATTTAATATGGTAAAAATCATTATGCTAATAATGAAGAGGGAGATAAAGTAAGTGGGGTTTGCTTTCCCCACAAGGCTCTACCATCCTGTAAAAAGCAAAACAGAGTAAGAGCAAAACAGATCAGTAAAAATTATTGAACATGGACTATATTCCTGATGTGTTAAGTTCTGGCCATGTATCATTCCATTCAGTACTATTTATGTTTCTTGGAATTCTACTACTTTCTGAAAGATAACTTTGGAAAAAAAAAGCTCATCAGATACATTCATAAAGACATCAAGGCTCTGATTTCTATTTGCATAAATTTTTCTAACTCCACGGAATATGGAGAGTCATTAATGCTGCTGAGCTTGATGAGAGAGTACATTTTTAAATGAAGTACAGTATTGGAGATTCTTGACTCAGAGACCCTTTCTTCCTTCCAAATATATAACACAATATAAATCCTCACATAACTCTGGATGTGATCACAAAGACTCTTAAATCTAACTGAGACCAAAGGCCTTCCTATTTTTTAACCTCTTTTATCTTGTGATTTCTCAAGGTCTTGTGAAAGGACACAAAGGTTTTCTTTGGGTTTTGGTTGAATTGCCCACCTTTCACCTATAGACACAAGTATTAGCTCTAATAGCTGTGAGTCAGCAGATGTTTCTGAGTTTTTCAGAAGATAATATGGTCTTTATTTCAGCCACAAACACAAGAGAAGTCAAGTATAGAACAGGTATAATAATAAGGAAAAAACAATGTCAAAGAATTAGTAATTTACTAATAGGTCAGGACATCAAAGAATTAGTAACTTACAAAGTATATTAGTAATTTTCCTAATATGTCAACTCTTAATTTTTCTTCATCTTAGAAAGAATATTTAGGATGTGAGCTCTCTGAATGTGTGTGGTTTGCTTGTTTTTCTGTTGTATGTTTGCATAGGCTACAAGACTCACATTACCTAATAGGGTCTGTCTACAAGTATCAGGGGGCTATATTTATGAGTTTAGATGTTAAGTAAATGTATTGATGATTAGAATTTAAAAATGTTATAGAACAACTTACAGCAATGATCTACTCCATTCATTTTTTACTTGATAGTAAAAGAAATAGATAAAATCTTATATATATTTTTTTACTGTTTATAAATGCCCTTTTAATCATAAAGTATTTTTGCAGGGGAACAAGAAGAACAAGTGACTTTGAGTGCTTACTGAAAACAAAAATAACCTAAATATTACCCATAGCATGTAAAATATATGACTTTCTGACGATCAATACCACTGACATGTAGTGAGAAAGAAAAAAAATAGGAATGGATAAGATAATCTGACACACAGAAAGTTCTTTTGCCAAGAATCAGGTTTTCTTTAATTTTTATCTTAATGAGAAAATTATGATTTTTGGCATTATCACAACATTAAGATGGCTGTAATCTACATTTCACAATGTATTAATTTTTGTAGGTTCAATTATATTCCATTAGATCTAATTATCCTTCTTGCTGTGTCATTATGTTATGATGTTATATAATTCCTACATTCAGAACCACCCCACTACTGTGTTCAAGATTTTGTGATGTGTGAGTTTAATGGAAGTAGTATCATACTTGTGCTTGATTTCTTCTTTTCAAAGGGTCCATCTTATTCCTTTTTAAAGTTGGTTTGATTTAATGCAAATCCAGTATCATGCTTACACTGGCAATGACCATAATCAAATATGGCACAAAGTATGTTGTGATAAAGAATTCAAAATGCTACGTTAAAAAATAAACAAAAAAACCCATCAGGCTGACTATTAGCCCATCTTCAAGTTGAGATCTGAGAAACTGAGTAACTATGACAGGCCTGCTGTATGTCAGATCTCCATGTGCTTCCCTAGTGACATGGTAATGGTAAGTAAAATGGACATAGCCCCTATCCTGGAAACACAATCTTTCTGTAAGCCAAAAATGAGCATGCTAGCATTTGCTGAGTTCTGTGCTTTAGATTTGTCAAAGGTTGCTTTGGCCAGCTGCATGCTCACATTCACCCCATCCTTTCCTTCCAGGTCCTTTTTTTTCCCCCACAAATAGTCAAGGGCATTTCTTAGACCAAGAATACAATCCAGCCTGCTTGCTTGACTCCAAGGTCCTCCTTTCATGCATCCTACAAATCTTTCCAAAATGGTCGCCCTGCCATACACCAGCCTACACGGTTTGCACTCAGTATGGCTTGAATGAATAAATGACTCATCCTTAACTTTCCTACATTTCAAATTTGATTTTCTGCTTCCTTTAGACTTAAAAAAAATGGGGAAGCATTTTATTCATCATGTCCTCTTTAACTATATAATTTTTCCCTGAATGCAGACATGGGCATTTTGTGCATGCAGGAGAAAAGGATGTAGAAATACACATTTGTAGGATTTCTTGTATGTAAATTTAGAGAAACTAACTTTCCCTCAATATGGTGGCAAAGCCCCTATAGAACAGAACATTTTGACTTTGAATTCCTTTTAGTTTTCCTGTTGCTTCTTATACTAGAAGCAAATCTAAAACTGCAAATTAGGAAAGAAAAATTTGTCTGATAACTTCTACATGATTATTTTAAGTTTCAGGAGTTAGTAACAGTAAGAAAACACAAAATATAATATGTAACATATAAATATTGAGAAGTTTACATACAACTATATGTCCTATCTAGAGACAACTATTTTTCTACCTTTTTCAGTGTTGTATTTCAAACCAAATTCCTTCCACCTTGTTTTACTGATTTCTCAGGAAAAAAAAAGTGCCAGACATTAATATCTCAGCTGGAACAACCAAGGCTACGTATTATTGAGGTTTCTTATTAAAAGTGGCATTTTCATTAAAATCCTGTTCTTTGCTGTGAGAAACCATGATGATGTATTATCTATTTCAAACAAACGTGCTGCAGAAAGTGCCTAGGAGGTAATAACACAGTTTAAGAAAAAAATTAAATATGATGGCTAGCCAAATGCAATTTGCACATTTTTATTTTTTAGTGGCAAGTCATATATCTTGGAAAAAAGGATACACCTGAAGCATGACTGTAGAAAAAAAAAGAAGTTTGTATATTTACAAAAATAAAAAAATAAAATGCTTTTGAAGGGTTGCCTGAAATCCAGATATTTTAGTGAAAACATTCCTAAAGCAAAACTTAATGAAAATAAATTATCTTCATGTTATCAAGTCACTTGTTGCTTTTGCTCTCTTGTCCCTGGGGTATAAAGTGGTAATTTCTCCTTCAGAGCACATCAGATTGACCAGGGGCTGTCTATAGTGAGACTGTATGGCTATGTTTCAGGATGTCAGTATCCTTGAGGGTAGAATTGAAGCCCAAATAATACACTGAGCTATATAATGATCTTTCTGACCCTGATTAACCACCCCATCTCCTCATGTCTTATTTTATTCAATTGTAAAAAGAGATGCGTAGGGATGTCAGTATAAGTCTAAGGCCTCATCTTTCTGGCATAATCCCTCCATGTTCTAGTGACAAATTAATCTCCTCCTAATTGAAACACAACAATAACAACAAAAAGAATACTAAATGTTTCTCTAGCAGAATCCTGTTTCCCAATTATGACATGCAGCTAAAACCCCTGTCCCTGTCCCTGCCAATAAATTAGACTTATTATTCAAAGCCCACCTATGAAGTTATGGGGCTGTGGAAACTTCTATATCTCCCTAAAACTTCTGTAGGCTGCAAGTCATCACATGCTTTGATGTATTCTCCTAGTATGTGATCTATAAATCACTGAAGCACTTATCCCTCACTACCTTAGAATCCTTGGTCTGTTTTTATCTCTCTACTATATTATAGGTTCTTGAGGTGCTGTGACTTATTAATCTTTATATCTTCCTAGGTACCCACCCTAGCCTTGTGTGTAGCAGGAATTTAATTAATGTTTATTGTGTCAATGCATAAAAAAGATGGTTACACTATTTTATCATTAAAAAGACAAGATGAAATAAGATCAGAGATGTGAAATCACTTGGGAAGGTAGAAGTTTTATTGAAATGAAAGGCCTGGTGGCTGGAATACCACACAGGCACATTTGACACAGGAGTAAAAATTCTCCAGGGTTATTCACAAATGACTGAACTCTGAAGTATGATTTGGCTACTAAGAAATTCCTAGGCTATAAGTGTATCTTTATGAGAAATTAAGATAACATGCTCAGAGAATACTGGAAGAGAGAAAATGCCAAAAAGAACAGCTTTTTCAGAGCTGTCAAGGCATCTTAATTTGTTTTCATGCAGAGAGACTTGTCAAACTGCCACTATCTTGCCTTCTTGTTGTGGTGAAGTTTCTATACACTGTGCCAACTCCACTTTCTTGGGAGCCAAAAAATTTTTCACCAAAGTTTGATAAAGTCACTGCAGAGGGTACATGTATGAGAAGTCATGTTATTGCTGAAGTCATCTACGGTTTGACACTGTTCCTGGTGGAAATTAAATGGGTTCTGAAATGCTAAAGCTGACAGTCTAGTATGAAGATTGATGCTAGGCAGCAGGTCACAATAATTCTGCAAAGTCATCATCTCTTGGAATCCTTGAGAATTTCCTTTAGATGGAAATATTCAGTGCTGGGACTACAAGGGTAGGCACTCAGAGCTCTGACCTCATTTTGGTACTTGTGGTTGGTCTGTAGCCCAACAGCCTTGGAATCACCCTACTTAGAAATGCAAGAACTCAGACCCCACTCCACATTGGCTCAGGGAGAGTCTGCATTTTACCAAGATCTTAGGTGATTCAGACACTTTTGACTTTGAGAAGCAGAGGATGTTCTAAGGCAGGGGATGGTCAAGGGAAAAACAAAACAACCCCCCCCCCCAAAAAAAAAAACTTCTGTACCTCATTGTGATCCAAAGTGGTTTATAAAATATATAAATTAAAATCTCTCATTTGGTTTATTGAAAATGATTTTTTAAAATTTGAAAATACCTCTTAAAATTGCAGAAATTAAAACTGTAAAATAAGATAGAAACAATAGAGAAATAAATCCCTGTCCTAAGATATTGCTTGTGACAGTCATTGTACTTGATATCCTTCCAAAATGTTGTCATCTGGATGCAGAATTACTGAAAATATATGAGTACTTGCTCAGAACACCCAAATTAGTCATTAGACATGCTGGTTGCCTGCTCCTTTCTAGTCAATTATAGTTAATAGGCATTTATTATAACATTATCATAAAGCATAGAATTAACCAATGACTGTAGAATATTAATTCATTGCAATTAGGGAGAAATATTTAAAATACTAAGTATAATATTTTTCATAATATTAGTAAGAACAAAATAGCTTCAGAAAATATTCACAAGTTCCCTACTTTGCTATTTAATTAAGCTTAATGTATGTTTTAAAATTTTTTTTCTGAAGAATTTAAAAATGGATTGAAATTCTAGGTTTTTTCCTCAAAGGAACACTAATAAAAGTAAATATACACCAATAAAAATATTCAAAAATCCATTTAGGTGATGATCAAATGACTTAAATATACCGACATCATGTTTGGAAAAGACTAAATGGGTTCAATTCAAAATTAAATACAGTTTGGTCTCTTCATTGTTTTTTGACCTCAGTAGAACTCAGAATTCACTTTGTTATTATTTATCTGTGCTTATTTGTGTTTATAAAGCTTTAGATGTCATAATTTATCAAAATGTACACGTGGTATTCTCTTATTAAGAATCATACGAAGTTTATGAGTCTTTATAGAAGTCACAGATTTAATAGAAACCAATTATTCTAATTTTAAGATGCAGTTTTAAATATTTTGGGTGAAATTAGAATATTTTTAACTTGGAAATAGTTAGTGCTTCTTATATTTAATGGTTTATTATTTGATTTTGCTAGACATTCTTGCACATTTGGGTTAGTCTATCTAAAGAAAAGAATCAATTTGTGCTAATCTGAAGATCATATTTTGAGTTAATCACTCAAAAACCTTTGTATAGCATCTTATATGTACCAGGCACTATGCAATATTTTAAGAATTCAGAGGATTCTTGTAGGGAAATAAGAGTGTTACACCAATATAAGTTCAAGTGTTTTACATTATAATAGAGGTAACAGAATAGAGTATTCATAGCAGAGTTTGCTAGATTGGTCTAGAGAAACCTGAAATTAGTTGAAGTAGTCTGGATTTCCTGAAAGCTGAGCATGAGACATGCAAATTTTTGAAAACAATTCTTTGAGAAATGTTCTCAGAGGCATGGGAATGTTGAAAGCATGATAGGAGAGGGAAAATCTAAGTAGGTGGTCACTGCTGAAAATAAGTTTTGACTTGGTCTCAGGAAAGGCTCATGGTTTGCTTCCCACTGAAGCAAGCAAGAAGCCATGTAAACCAGTCTTCCACTGGTAGCATTGGGACTGGGGTGGCAAGTGGTGAGCACTGGTGGTAAGGATGGCTCTTGAAGGGTGCACAGAATTGGTAATATTGGAATTTATAGGGGAATAAGATGACACAGCTAGCCCAGGAGACAGTATATAGAGGAGAGATGCAGAAATATGAAAGTATGTTCTCTATAGGTAATAGTCACAGGGATTCGCAAGAAGTAAAAAGGAAAAATTCCAACTGACAATTAGCTCTTAACTATAGAAATTAGTTCATGTAATGTTAGCAGTCTAACCCCAGAGGACATGCTTCCTGTTCATTATCAGTCAATTATATGCTAGCTCATCTAATATAGTTTGGATGTTCATGACAAAATCTATTTTCAATTTATATTACTCTGAATTCATAGGGGTATTTCCCAGCTGAGATAATGTTCAAAATGTATTTCTTATTATTGTCCTACTAATAAAGCAAAAATCACTCTGTGGCATTTTTATAGGTGACACTTGTCATACTCATTGACATTTATCTGAAACTTTAATATGTTCCAAGCACTATATCTAGGTTAATTTTAAAAATGATTTTATTTATTTATTTTTAGTACAAGGCATTAAACTCAGGGGCACTTAACCACTGAGCCACATCCCCAGCCCCTCTTCTTTTTCCTCTTCTCCTTCTCATTTTCTTTCACTTTTTTTTCCACATTTATTTTTTATTTTTTAGTTGTAGGTGGACACATACCTTTATTTTATTTTATGTGGTGCTGAGGATCCAACCCAGTGCCTCAAGCATGCTAGGCAAGCATGAGCCACAAACTCAGCCCTCTCCTTCTTCTTTTAACTTTAGACAGGGTCTTACTAAATTGTTTAGGACCTTGCTAAATTGTCAAGATTGGCTTTGAACTTAGAATCCTCCTGCCTCAGCTTCCCAAATTTCTGGGATTACAGGCATGTACCACCATGCCTGGCTGTTTTACATATTTTTGATTTGGCTCAGTATACCTTAATATAGCCCCACTATAATAAAATAACATGATGGATTTGATACTAGCTGGATTATTTTCAATAATAATAATAGCTACTATTTTATGAGAGTGCTCACTATGTACTAAGAGCCATGTTAAATTTTTACATTTGTTTTCTAATTTAATTACTAGAGTAACCTGTTAATAGGTGCTGTGGTAACTCCATTTTGTGATGAAGACACAGGCTTACAGAGCCTATCTGATATTGATTCACTTAGTTAGTACACAGTAGGGTCACAATCTGTGCCTGCTTCTGTGAGACTCCAGAATATACCTGTTGACCACCATGATTCTCAAGAATCAAGAGGAACTAAATGTCAAGAATTACCAGAGGCAAAGTTTTCAGTATGCTTGTTTACAACTGAGTTGATGATCCTGTTGAAAGTTCCAAGTTACACTTGATGTATTTGTATATGCTAAAAATAATAATTTTTAAATTATTTCAATCTGGCATTTTAAATATAAGGTTATTTTACATTAAGCATCACATTGGTTCTTGGGACAACTTATTATAAAAATCAAAGCAATTATACACAATAAATTCATTTAAAACCTAAGGTGTAAACCAAAGCGTAATACCAAAGCATATGAAAAAACATATTATTTATCAATTATAAATTGTTACTTGGTTTTCAAAACTGCCTTATTTCCTAATGGCCCTAATGAAACAACTCTCTTAGACACATATGCTTTGCAGTTAAGAGAAGATCAAGAAAATGTATTAAAATATTTGTCATCTATAAATGCTGGTAATAGGCTATTACAATAATAGCCATTAAAATCTTCTCCGCCTTTATTGCTTTATCTTTTTACTGATGTGAATTTCATTCTTTTCAAAATTCAAGATTAATCATTGGCTTCCATGGTCCACAGACATCATGATTCTTTGTTTATATTGACTGCTATTTCTCCATTGTAAGCTTAGAATATTCTAAGTCGTAGTATATTTTCTCAGACAAATGTGAGTATATCCTTATACATATTCTCTTCTTTATCTCCTTAAATTAACATTTTAAATTTATTAGATTAATTAATTAAAATATTCAACTGTTTTCAGATTTCTTCTGTTGTCACTAACCTCAAATATACACCCTTTTACTTGCATGTTTTGGAATTAAGCACATTCTCTGTCACATTGTATCAATTTACCTGGTCATTTGCAAATCTTAGATTTATCATCATTGTCAAACATTGTATTGAAAGACACTTAGAGTGTCTAAATACAAATCATGTACATCTTCTGTGATTCCCACATTAAAAACTCAGAAAACAATAAGGTTAAAAAAAGTAAGAAAACTTTTAATAAACTTGATTGATATTTTCAAATTACTCTTAAGTTGCATCAAATGTAGTTTATGAGAGTGACTCTCTCATAGCATTCTTTATAGTACTTAATATGATGTATTTTTTAAAGTGAATAAAGTCAAAATATCCATCTTATCAATGAGAGAACTGAAATTCATAAGGGTTAAATTGTTTACGGACAAATAAATTTGAAGCAGAATCAGAAACAAAACATAGAACTTAGGACTCAAGTATAATACATTACTACAGCTCAAGTTTTGGAGTCAGACATATGGGTTCAAAGCCCCTCCCCATCTTTCTCCACTGCTCAATACCATGTGGGCCAATCTCCCTATCTGCAAATGGGCACAACAATAACTATTTGTAAGTTATTTTACAAAATAAACATATAACACATGTATAGCACTTTAGTAGTGCTTGGTACACAGAATAAGAGCTCACAACTTTTTTTTAAATGATATTTTCTCCAAAGATTCTAATTTGAAGGAATATTTATATAAATATTAAAACCATAACTTTCTAAATACAGAAAATTATGTATCACAACTCACTATATACTGAATGCAAACAATAGAAAAGAATTAAGTTGCCTTTAAAATAATTGAGTTCTTTCTAGAAAATATCTTCCTGCCTAGAGCATCAGCTAAATATTAAATAAGATCTTCAGGACCTGGAAAACATCATCCATTTCGAATGATACAGTGATTAGACAAAATGGACTCTAGCCTCTGCCCTCATTTACAGGAAGATAAATGCAAGAACATTTTTTTCCCTCTAATGCCATTGCACTGCATTCTCTTTTAATAAACACTGCCAATTTCCAGGCTCAGGAATTATAAAGTAGAAAATATTCTAAATGAGATTTTCAAACTAATTAGCCTCTTGCCTGATGAATTCAGTGACAAGAAAAACAAATAGTAAATCATGATTCATTTACCCTCACATGACTGAAAGAAATGGTATTTCTACTTGCTGTTTTAGTACAGAGGAGAATAATGCACAAAGCAACATAACTTCACTTCTAACCACTTGCTTATTTGTGTTTAAATGAATCTCTTTTTTTACATTTTAAACCATTAGCTATAAATGTGATAACAAGGAAACAGTGAACCATGAATAAAGATTATTAAAAAAAAAACCATGGTTCTGTGTGTTCTTTGTTCTTTGAAGGAAATTTCATAACCCCTTGTCTGTGCATACAACTCAGTTTAGATGTATTTACTTAGCCTCACTGTCTCTAATTGGTGACGCTGGCATTTTGATTCATAAACTACAGGGAATTGACTTGATTTGTTTTTTATTTCCAAAATGCTCCAAGGAACTTGGCTAACTCTTAAACACACTGGCTGAATTTTCTTTATATCCAACATTCTGTATTTCAATTCTGCTGAACAAGGTCAAGTGTAGCCTGGTCTAAGCAGCAAAGGCAATATAACTTGGCCTTAAAAGCCAAGTATATAATAGTATATAATAGCTGACCTTAAAACCCGCACATCCCATGCACACCTATTCAATTATCCTTTGGGAAATGCCCACTAGCCTGCTATTTATAGCATCAGCTCCAGTTCTTGTGTGATTAGAACACTACATATAGCTAAAGGGTGACATGTTGGTGACAGTGGAACACCTGACCACTTAGTAGTTCTCATTGAGAAAAAGAGTAGAGGACAAAGTACTACAGACACAATTACAATTCATGATAAAAAATGTGAATATGTGATGAATATGTTTGATACCAGCATCCAGATTTTTAGTACTTTGAGGCATTGAGTGACTTATGCTGGCAACTGTTTTGAAATGTGAAATCAGAGCTTGAAAGTGATAACAATTTCCGTTCCAAATTTTCTTAAAACTGAAAGTGATTAGTCAAAGCTACAAATGGTGTGACATCATGACTGCTCAGTTCCCACCACCTACTCTTTTAACACACACAAAGAATCTTTTAGAGAACTTAAAAGTGCAAAAATGAATAGAGTTTTTTAAAACCAAAATATCTAGGCAAATTTATCATCTCTTTCATTGATCTTTTTTCTTTCATTAAGTATTTATATTTATTTTGTACCATATATGACACTAAGCAGTTAGAACAGTTTTTGGAATAAATTATAGTTCCAACTTCCAGATATTTTATTTTCTAGTGGTAAGGCAGCATAAGAACAATAGGGGTTAAAAATATCTCTTGTGCACTATCAGACATTGTAAAATATTGATAAAACAGAGAGGAGCAAATTTTCTAATTTCTTTTACCTTATATAAACAAGCACCTACTTCTTATTCTTATCATCATGATTAGGGGAATCAGCATGTACTCAATAAAATAATTCACATAAATAGTCCCAACATAACACAAATTTATGAAGACTATAAAAAAGTAATAACATGAAAACACTAACTTTATTTGTATTGTGTATAGGATTCATGGTTTCTGTATCAGAATCTACAATTCCAGGAAATCAAACTAGTATTCTTTCTCCATATGTTTATTATCTTAAAATGAAATTGAAAGCAAATCTAAAGTTATGCAGGTATGCCTTTTGGAAACTAACTCTCTCAATGTTTTCCACTTTCAAGTTTAATCAGTCAGTTAAAGAGATGTTAAATGATAACTATTTAAGTCAAGGGATTTATGATAGACATACCTGGAAAATGGGAAGCTTTATTTTCTTTGGAAAAAAAAACACACAAATAACATGGTTGGTTATACCATTTGAATTTTTTCACTGTGGTTTCTGTTCTGAGTAGATATGATTATAGAAACAAAGTAGAAATACTTCATATTGCCTGAATAAGGTTATGGCTTAATTTAATTATGGTAATTTACAGCCCCATTGCACAAGGTTATTAAAAAAAATGTGCTGCTTGCAATGGGCAGTAGGTTGACACAAACTAACAATGTACATTTAAACTAAACTACCTCATTAAATTTTAGGATGTCATTATTCCTTGTCTTATTATTACTCTAAATACAGTATTGTAGCTTCTATGACTCACATGGAGTAGTTCATGACAGATTAATTTTGATGCATGCTGCATTAGTCATACCTTTCTCTCAATTTAAGTGATGTGCAATGCAAGATACATGGTGGTAAAGTTCCTTGAGGAAATACTCAGTATATTACTTGAAATTATCATTGACACCAATAATATAAACAAAGAGCCCACTGAAAATTCTTGGAAAACAGGAAATAAATCACTTGTCTTTTTTTCCATCTTTATACAATAAAACATAAAAGATGCAATGGAAAGATATGAAGGAAAGAGAACAAGGGAGAAGTTATGGTTTGACTTTGTCAGAGTCTTACTATCCACTGTGATCTTGGGCAATGACCCTTTGGGACTTAATATTCTTGGAACATATTCTCTGTTCTCTCCTCTAGTACTAACCCTCAAAACTCCATGAAAATGTCACTTTATAAAAACAATCTTACAACATTTGCTTCTAAATACAAAATAAACATTAATATGAAAAGAGAATGATCTTTGACATACAAGGATATTGGTAATTCTATTTTATAAAAAGGTACATTACCATTTATAAAAAGCACTTGCAATTGCTGTTGTGAGTGTGAAAATGAGTAATTTATCTATTCAAGTATATATTCCTCATAGACTTGTGACATAGTCTGCAATTCTTACATTAGTCATTCTTTTGAAATCCTTTGTTAAAATGCTACTGTGTCATTTGGGAAGATGAATATAATTTACAGTTCTCAGTAAATTGAACTATTGGAGTTTTAAAATGTGAATATTTGAATAGTTCAGAATTTTTCTAAAGGGAGTCTTTTTCTGGACCAAATTTATCTGAATCTCCATAATCAGATAAAGGCATTTCTAGAAAGAATGAAGTCTAATCTTCTGGTATGGAAATTTCTTCATGTATCTAAATGAAATTGATAAATAATTGGACACAGATCATCGAAATATCTCAGAAATCCATGTGCGAAATTCAGACACTTCTGGGTATACTGGCAAACAAAACTGTTTATAAGTGGGCGTAGTGCTTATGATGTATGTTATCAAATAATTTAGCATCAACTCCCCAAATTCTCAGGCTGAGAGGAGACAGCTTACTTTCAATGATGAGGCTTTTTGTTTGGAGGTTCCCTGTAAGCCTGAGATTACTTGGGTTTTAGCATTAGCCAACTTTACGCTTAGCCCACCAAAGTCTTACCATTTTGCTAAAACTACTGCCTTTCCTTAAATTAGATTATCATGGTAGTTACAAGGCAAGATTTGTGAGGGAATATATTCATGGTTTAAAAATCAGCTATGGAAAGTGGGCAGACCTGAGGGCCACATTCAGTAAGGCAATCTGATATGTTCTCTTTGGACAAAGAAAGGGGGTGCTCATATAGGGGAATGTGTAAGAGGTTGAAACTAAGATTTGTCTTTCTTTTTTTTTTAATATTCTGTAAAGGGTAAGACACCAAATCCTTTTAAATAAAAGTTTACTGATTACAGCAATATAAAGCATCAGCAAGTAGAGTATTTTAGACAATATTAAAAATAGATGACACTCAACATATAGATTTATAGCTTGTAGAATTTTATTGTGTGGCTTTTAAAAATGTTACTTTAGTGTAAAGCAAATATAAGCTACTAGTACAACAAACATCAAAACTTAAATACATAGAAGAAAAGCAAAGCAAATATCAATCAAAACCACACAAACTCACTACACCTCAGTAAGGTTTATTAAAAAGACTAAAGATAACAAGTGCTAGTGAGTATGTAGAAATGAGGGACACTTGATCTATGTGTGGGAATGTCAATTAGTACAGACATTCTAGGTAACAGTATGGAGATGCCTCAAAAATGGTAATGTAGAACTACCATGTGATTCACGAATCCCAATAGTGGGTATACACCCAAAGGGGATGAAATCAGTCTATTGGAGAGATATCTGTCCCCCTCCATATTCACAGCAGCACTAATCACAAAGGACAAGAAGAGGAAACAACCTAAATGTCCATCCACTGATGAATGAATAAAGAAAGTGTAGTACATATACACAGAACATTCAGCTATAAAAAGGGTGAAATCCTGTCATTTGTGTCAGTGTTGATAGAAATTGAAATCATGATGTTAAGTGAAATAATCCAGGTACCAAAAGACAATTATGGTATGATATCTCTCTCGTATGTGGGATCTAAAAAGTTGATCTCATAGGAGTTGAGAGTAGAATGGTACGTCCCAGAGGCTGGGATGGGAGAGGAGAGGAAGGGTTCCAGAAAGGCTAACCAGTGAGCATTAAGTTAATTAGAAAGGAGAAAGAAGTTCTGGTTTGCTATTGCAGAGTAGGGTAGCTACAGATAAGAATTATGTACTATACATTTCAAAAATCTCTGACAAAAGATTTTGAATGTTTTACCACAAAGAAATGATAAATGTTGAAGGGGATAGACATGTTCACTCTGATTTAAGCCTTATGCAATATTTTACTTGTTATCAACATATCATATGGTATCCTCTTAATACTTAAAAAATTGTGTTTTTATATATCAGTTAAAAATAAATTTACCTACTACTCTTCCTTCTATTTATGCATTTTTTTAAAAAAAATAATGTTTTACAGATATACATAAAGATGACATTCACATATGTACATAGGATACTTTTGTCAGTTTAATTCCACAATTCCTCCCTTTTCCTATCCCTTCTCCTTCTTCCTCTGTCCCTTTCCTCTACTCAATGGATATCACTTTTATTTTCATGGAATCCATCCCCCCCTCCCCTCCTTAGTTTGGTCTAACATCTACATTTGACCCTTGATTTTCTGAGTCTGGCTTATTTCACTTAGAATGATATTCCCTAGTTCCATCTATTTATCAGCCAATTATTTCATTCTTCCTCATGGCTGAGTATACAATTCCATTGTGTACATATACTATATTTTCTTTATCTATTCATTTTTTGATTGACACTTGGGCTGGTACCATAACTTGGCTGTTGTGATTTGTACTGACATAAAAATTGATGTGGCTGTATCACTACTGTATGTTGATTTTAGTTATTTTGGATGGATACATAGAAGGAACACTAAAAGGAGTAGAAGAAGGAGAATAGAAGGAGAAAGGAGTGGTGGAGAAGGGGAAGTACTGGACACTGAAATGGAGCAAATTATATTCCACTCACTTATGATTATGTTGAAATGAACCCTAATGTTTACAGCTATAATGCAGCAACAAAAACATAAAAAAACCCTTATATTCTTAGAAACAAACAAAAAACAAAGCACAGGCTATCATTTCAGAGATACTGGTTTTAGTGATTAAAACAAGTAGAATGTTTAATGCTAATTTCATAAAACCATGCTAATTGAAAGTTACATTTAGGTCTCCAGAGCATTTTGATAAAACTATATTTGCATATATATGAACAGCAAATTGAATATCTACATTGTTATGATCTGAAATGTGTCTGCCAAAAATTCATGAGTTGAATCCTAACATCCAGTAACTCAAAATGTGACCATATTTGCATCTGGAGTCCTTAGAAAGGTAAATGAATTAAAATGAGGCTATTAGTACAGGTCATGACCCAATAAGACTGAAGTGTTTGTGAGAAGAGGAGAGTAACACACAGGCATGTGCAGAGGGAAAACACAGGCAGATAGTGGTCAACTATAAGCCAAAGAGAATACTCAGAAGAAACCTAAGGACCCCTTGATCTTGTATTTCCAGTCTCCAAAATCATGAGAATATATAATCAAACCATCCAACCTGAGATTCTTTGTTATGGCATTAGTAAATATATACACTCACATACATACACACAAAATAAGTTTAATAGGACTCTAAATCTCAGTAATTATCTTTAGAAAGTGAGTATAATGTTTTAAAAAGAATAAAAATTTGAAGTATTGGGGATTGTAATGAAGCAAATTATATTCCAAGCATGTATAACTATATCAAAATGAAGATTTTATATCATAGTTTGTTATATATAATTATAATTCACTAACAAAACATTTTAAAACAAAATAATAAATTTAATATAAGCAAATAAATTTAAATTTAAAAAATACAAATTCAAACCAGCAATTCTAAAAGCCCACTCTTCTGAATGAAGAGGAGACAAGATCAATGACTAAAGCAGAAATTTTCCACTCAACTGTATTAAAGAAATCCACACCTCTAAGGCTTACAGTCAAAGTCATTGTCCAGGTGACTATATTTACTGTTGGACTTCAAGATATCCAACTAGGTATACTCCTCTTAGGACACTAGATTATAGAAGAGGAACTTTGGTGTCATCTGGAACATATGGTTCTATTGATATGCCTTACTCTATAGATGAGGACTCAAGTCATTTGACACAGAGTTATCCTGCTGATAGGTAGAGTTTCATTAGAGGAGCACTCAGTAGAAACAAAGAGAGATCATAGGACCAGGAGATATCTGAGGGGCCCCAGAAAAGCCTACCCAGGTATTTCTCTTCTGATATAGTCAGTAAAGGTTGCAAACTTAGCAGAAATAACATATAATATCAGGCTGAAATTCATAGTGTGTTTATTATGTAACAAAATAATATTTTAATTGTAATTTATTTTATTAGAATATATTTTATTATAATACATTTATAATAAAATGGATGTCCCCACCTCTCTTTAGGATCTCATGGCAAATTCTTTTTGAGAATTATCACTAGTTGGTGTAGTGGGGAGTGGAACATGATGTAGGGCAGTAGCTTCCCAAATTTCAACAGGGTATGAATCAGATTGCTGGGACTCACCCAACAGTTTCTGATTCAGTGTACCAGGACTGGATCCCGAGAACTGCATTTCCAACAAAGTTCCAAGTGTTGCCATGGCTGGTCTTGGGACCACTACTCCTTAAGAATTTCCAATTACACAGACATAGCTATTACCTGAGTGACAGCAATTTGATATCATGCAGAGCATTTTTTGATGGAGGGCTCAAGTCATAGATAAGGGTTAGAATCTACTCTTGCACTGCCTTTCAACACACACATACACATATGCATACAACATACAGACATGTATATATTTGTACATGTATGTATACATATACATACCTATGTATATATTCATTCATAAATGTGTGTGTATGTAGGTATGTATGTATCTATCTCCATATATTATCCTCACGCTTTGGAGGGTTTTTACACACAATTATATATGCATGTATATATATGTATATCCTGTTATCTCACAAAAATCTTGTCTTAGAAGTTTTATACTCTTTAAAAAAATCAAGACAGTAATTGTGTAGAACCAGAAATTAATGGTGACTATTAGGCAACTAGTGCCACAAACTGCCTTTAGTTATTATTATGTAAGGCATTGCTACCAGTTATTGGTAATTTTTCTTTTCTACCTTCATAAAGAGTTTGGAAGCCTAGATATTGTGATTAAGGGATAAAGACAGCAATTATAAAAACACCAAATAACCTTTCTTCTGATCACCATCATGAACAACTTAGGGCCTGAACAGTAGTCCTGGATCACTCAAGAGCAGTTATATATACATACATTTCTCCTTGAATCAGGTTGTTGGACTTGTCATTGAATAAACTTGGGCCTATCTGAATACCACAAATATAATTAAACAACAAAAAAAGCCATTTACTTTCTTCTTCATACTGTAGGTTCAGACAATCTATGGTTTTGAAAATGAATTTGGTTGAGAAACATAGAATCAGACACAAAAGGAATAAGTATTACCACTTCTAATAATTCCTATTCAACTTTCCTGAACCCTGAGTTTATGTAACCAATGATCTCAGAAATTACACACAGTGAGTGGCTTCAAGAATATCCACAAGGTTTCCAAAATGAAAACATTTTGGAATATCTATGGATTTCCTAAATAGCATTTACATCACTTTTAAAATCTTCTCTCAAGTTTATTATGATATTATCATTTCAGAAACATGGATATGCATACAGTCCAACACCCTTCTTTTTTATTGGTTCTTTTTATTTATATATAGGACAATAAGATTTTCTTGACATAATTATAAAAGCATGGGATATAATTTGTTCTAATTCAGTCCCTAGTATTCCGGAACCCTTTCCTCCCCATTTTCGTCCCCCTATTTCCTTTCCTCTACTCTACTGATCTTTCTGCTCTTATGTATTTTTTTAATTAGAATCTTGTGGATGTTCATGATGGTGAGGTTCACTGTGGTGTATTCATACATATACATAAGGATGGTTGTATCAGATTTGTTCCACTGTCTTTGCCTATCCCATCCCTCCTCCTCTCCCTTAATTCCTCTTAGTGTAATCCACTGAGTTTTCTTCTATTCTTTTTTTACCCACAATCCATGTATTAGCTTCTGAATATCAGAGAAAATATTCTATCTTTCACTTTTGGGAACTGGCTTATTTCACTTACCATGATAGTCTCCATCTCCAGTTCCATCAATTTACTGGCAAATGCCTAAAGTCATTCTTGTTTATGGCTAATAGTATATTGTGCACATACACTACATTTTCTTTATCCATTCAATACTAAAAGGGCACTTAGTTTGACTTTATAGCTTGGCTATTGTGAATTGTGTTGCTAGAATCATTAATGTGGTTGCTTCACCATAATATGCTGTTTTTAAGTCCTGTGCATGTATACTCAGGAGTGGTATACTGGGTCATATGATAGTTCCATTCCTAGGTTTTTGAGGAATCTTCATACTAATTTCCAGAGTAGTCACACCAATTTGCAGTCCCACCATAAATGTATGAGTGTACCCTTTTCCCCACACCCTGGCCAACATTTATTGTTACTTGTATTCTTGATAATTGCCATTCTAACTAGAAGGAGATGAAATCTCAGTGTAGTTTTATTTTGCATTTCTCTAATTGATAGAGATGTTGAACCATTTTAAAAACATTTTATTTATTTTTTTGAGTCATAATTAACAGTAGAATATACTTTGAAATATTATACACACATGAAATATAACTTTCCATTCCTGTGGTTATACATGATGTGGAATTACACTAGTGTGTATTCCTATATGATCATAGGAAAGTCATATCCAATTCATTCTACTTTCTTTCTCATTCCCATCTCCCCCTTCTCTTCATTTCCCTTTGTCTAATCTAATGAACTTCTATTCTTTCCTTCCTCTACTATTATGTTAGCAGTAACAGATCAGAGAGAATATTCAGACTTTGGTTCTTGGGGACTGGCTTATTTCACTTAGCATGATAGTCTCCAGTTCCATCCATTTACTGGCAAATGCCATAATTTCATTTTTTATGGCTGAGAAATATTCCATTGTGTGTGCATATGTAGGTAGGTATGTATGTGTATGTGCGTGCATGTGTGTCTGTGTGTGTGTGTATCTCATATTTTCTTTATCCATTCATCTATTGAAGGGCACCACAGGTTTGTTCCATAGCTTAACTATTGTGAATTGAGCTGCTATGAACATTGATGTGCCTGTATCACTGTAGTATGCTGATTTTAGTCCTTTCGGTATAGAGTGAGAAGTGGGATAACTGGGTCAAATGGAGGTTTCATTCCGAGATTTCTGAGGAATCTCCACACCGCTTTCCAGAGTGGTTGCACCAATTTGCAGTCCCACCAGCAATATATGAGTGTACATTTTTCCTTTCATGCTCACCAACATTGATTGCTACTTGCTTTCTTAATAATTGTCCTACTGACTAGAGTAAGATGAGATATCAGTGTAGTTTTAACTTGCATTACTCTAATTTCTAGAGATGTTGAACATTTTTTCTTATATTTGTTGGCTGAAAATATTTCTTCTTCTACGAAGGGTCTGATAGGTATTATTGATTGGATTATTATTATTATTTTTTTTTGGTGTTGATCTTTTTGAGTTCTTTGTGTATCTTGAGTATCAATGCCTGATCTGACGAGAAGGTGGCAAAGATATTTTTCCCCCAAGATAGTTTCACACCTATTCGTTGATTACATGATCTCTCAATGTACAATGCTATGGAACATGGTTTGAATCTCAGGGACCTGAATCTAGGCTTTCAGAATGAAGATGTCCTCTTCTATGCACCCAGTGTTATTAATGGAAGTTTACAAAATATGTGAGCCTCCTCTGAGTTGTATACATGGATAAGTCTTATTTCAGTTGATCTTTTACAAGAGAATGTAAAACTTCATTCTTATTAAAGTTCCTACAGTTACTGACTTCATAAATTTGTTATTGAGATAATTAACACAAACACTGTAAATCAATTTTAAATATTACAGTTTCCTTTTACTATGCTCACACCTGGTAAGCAGAAGCATGCCAAAGGGGAAAAAAAGGCAAGAAAAAAAATCCTAAGGAGTTATTTTTTCAAGGCATTCACATAAAGAAACTCAAAGTCCTACTTCTAGTAAAGTTACTGATAAACAGGTAATGATAACAATAATAATAACTCAACATTTTAGGAAAAAAAAACATCTTGAATTGCATTTGCAGTTAGAAAGTATATTAATTCTAATAAAAGACAAAGGTACACTTGTAAGAAAAGTAAAGTGTAAGTCAAAAGATCAAATGCTGGCATACATCTTAACAATATATATTCTTTCACATTTCCACCCTCTTTTTTCTTTCCATACACTGTAGGCTTTTCCTTTTATGTACTTATAAAACTACCAACCTTGGCCTGAAGGGGCTATAAAAGTAGCCAAAGTTGATAACTATAGTTTTAGATTCCCCCTGCCATTTTCTTCACAGCTGATGAGTGACAAGTTGTAGCTGGCAGTTAACCACCTGCTTGCTAAATATTGTAAACATTAAATGAAATGCCTCTCAATATGTTGTATAGGTATTCCCCCAACCCCTGCAACAAATAAGACAAGGGAAAAAATAATTTCATCACCACACTTACTCTCCAATGGCATTTAAAAATTTAAGAGAAATGTCTTTGCATTGTAGTGAGTGAACTGAAAAGCCAGTAACCTCAGATGCTGAAGATGGTGCAAAAATCTGAATTGCATTCAAAGGAAGAGTTGACCTTTCCTCTGCAATCTGTTTGACATAGATTGCATTAGTGTCCAGAATTAAGATGGCTGCAACTCTATCTAAGGAGAGTAAGGTTTGTTCCTGTGTTTTTTGTTTCTTTGTTGTTTTGTCTATGTTTATTTAAAACATTCTAATTGGCTTAGTATCATTAGCTGATTTCAATCTGCTACTATTTTCTTTTGGAAGTTTGATATTCCTTTTTTTTTAATTAACTGCATGCTAGTATTTTTATATACCCAAATTGAAAAAAACACTCTAACAGTATTTACAGTTTATTCATAAACTCAACATGTACTCTATTTTTGCCTCATAAAGAAACAAAAATCAAGAGGCAAAGTGACCATTTAAGATAAAATATTGTGTTAAGATTTTAAAATTTCTGGCCATACATTGACTTAGGCTAATGAATTATTCCATAAAAAAACTTAAAATTTTAAATGTTTCAATTCTGAAAGAATTGATTTTTTTTTGAGAGAGAGAGAGAGAGAGAGAGAGAGAGAGAGAGAGAAAATTTTTAAATATTTTCTTTTAGTTTTCAATGGACACACATCGTTTTTATTTTATTTTTATGTGGTGCTGAGGATCGAACCCAGTGCCCTACACATGCCAGGTGAGCATGCTACTGCTTGAGCCACATCCCCAGCCCCAAGAATTGAAATTTTGAATTTAAAAAAAATTTGAATCTTTCAATTCAACCCACTCCATGCCTTGATCATTGCTATTGGTAGAATCCTTCCCATTACTGAACATGTGTGGAACCACAGAGGGTACTCACCTGGAAAGCTCAAAAGCATGGCTTATTCCATCCTTTAGATTTTTTGGTGATTTAATTTTCTGTCAAAATCCATGTATCCCAGTAGAGAAAGTTCCCATATACTCACAACCAGTTCCCTCATAATTAACATTTTGCATGACTATGGTACATTCACTATAACTAATGACATGAAATTTATAAGCTATTATTAATTAAAGCCCACATTTCATCCAGATTTACTCAGTTTTCTATTATTCTGTATGTTTTATAGGATCCCATCCATGATACCACAGTGTATTTACTTGTCATATCTCTGTAGCTCCTTTAGACCCTGAGAGTTTCTCAGACTTCCCTTGTTCTTTGATCTTTACAGTTCTGAAGAGTACTGGTCCCTCGATTTGTGCTTGTGTGTTTTCCCCATGATTATACATGGTTAATGAGTTTGGGGAGGAAGACATCAGGGATAAAGTGCCAGTCTCATCCTATCTGATCAAGGATACATACTACCAAAATTACTTATCATTTTTGATATTCATCATGTTCACATGGCTGAGGTGAAGGTTGTCACATTTCTCCACTGTAAAATCACTCACCCAACCATTTCCATACTGTGCTCTTTCGAAGCAGATCTGCATGGGTAGCCATGCTGAAGGGGTGGATAGTGTGCCTTACCTCCTTGAACACAGGATAGTATGTAAATTGTTTGGAATTCTTACGCACAGAAAATTTGTGCATTCTTATCCATCTGTTTATAGACTCGGTTATTTAGTTATATCACTACAGACTTTCAGGTAATTACCATATACAGAAGGTTAAGTCTAATATGATATTATTTATATCATTGCTCACATTGTTTTAGCTTTGGCCATTTGAGTTCCTATGTCTCTTTGACATTCTACACTGAGTGTGTGCACATGTGCATGCAGGCTTTAGCATTTCCTCACTTTTGGGTCCTAACAGATGCTCCAGGTTGACTTTGCTTAATCCCTGATGGAGACCTAGAATCTGACATTTATTCCAATGAGCTCTGGTTCCTTTTACTTAAGAATTGAGCAAACTGTATAATTTTTTTACCTGATAAAGAGAGTGGTGTTTTTAAATAGCATTGTTTTCTGATCTGACAGTGCAGCTAATATTAAAATAAATACATTTTCAAAGTATTTTCCTTATACCTGTTAGAAATATTCAACTTAACTTCTAAAAGCTAGGCTTGAGAGAATACGTTCTTTTTTAGGATCCCATTGAAGAGAAATGCAATCACTCTGAGCTGTGCTTCAGGTTGTAATAGGAAATGCGGGAGTCTTAGTGAGCATTTCTTCCTTTTCTCCCACTTTAGGATATACTTGCCTTTGTGCTCATTACCTCAAAGGAGAAATCTAGCAGGGTGGAAACCCAGAACAACCCAGGATTCTCCCTAGGTTTTTATTCCAAATTCTGAAGTTCATTGAAAAGAAGATTTATTGGCATTGACATAGAGTTTGATTGGATCATGAGACATAATGCTTAGACTCTCTCACACACCAAAAAAAGAGACAGACAGACAGGCAGGCAGGCAGACAGAAGCAGAGACATAATTATTCAGGGGAAGCAGCAAACAAGATTTTACACAGACTTGCAAAAAGATTCTTGGTTCTCACGGATGGCACAAAGTAGTAGAAAACTGATGGAACTTGAAGAAGCCTTTGCAATTGAAGAAACAGGCTTCTTGCTGGCAATCTGTATCAGACAGTGAACAGAGCAGATGGCCCATCTCCCTTCCTCTCCAATGGCCAAACTCTGTGAAAGACCTACGGGTAAGCAGAAACCCAGTGTAGGTGCACAAAGGGACGGTCAGCACTGGAAATGACATGAAGCTATAGAGATAAACAATATTTCTAGCTCATCTGAGTGTTTGGACTAAGACTCATCAACACAATAACTTTTTATTCTCCTTACTTTGGTTAAGGATTAGATGAAATCCATTATCTCTTGAAAAAGATTTATATGTGATGCATTTTAAGTACTTTGGAATATCTGAGAGAGGAAAAAAATGAATGCAGATGGTATAACTCTTGTCTTTCTTCCTCAGGATTACCTACTTGTGGTTGGAATTCCCACAAGTTCAAGGGGTGACTGATCAAGGCAGTTGAGAACAGTGTTTAAACATAAGGTCGCTAGTGCTGTCAAAATGGTGGTGATAAGCAAATCCCTGCCTAAATTCATATGTAGGGTCCATCATTCCTCTGAGCTGAGAGAATTGGGCCGTCTGTGCTTCTGCCATATGTATGGGAAAATAATTTATGGGTACTAACAGTGCCTATCTTAGCATTGTTATAAGGATGGAGTTCACATATGCAAAACATTTATAATACAGTAACCAAGATGTAAGTTATGGCTAAATAAAAACAAATATAATGACTTGATGCTGTATTCCTGTATACTTCCTTTGTTATCACAATGAATTCAGCATTGCTTTAGAAAATAATACTCTTTTCTGGTCAAAGTCCCAACAGAGTATATTTTATGTGTTTCTGAACCTGCTATCTGAGAATTTTGATGTCTTAAAATTTGCTTATGATTGCTTTAGCAAATGAAACTATGCCTTGCATATGCCTGCCCAACATCCCTCATGTTTTTTTTTTTACACAGACACCGCAAACATACACACAACTGAATTCAGAAAAAGAAACAGGTTTGATTGATTTTAAGCATCCTTAAGAAGTAGCAAACCATTTGAATGAGATTCATATGCCTTAGAATTTGACCAACAGGCAGATGCTAGCAAAGCTTAGCTCAGAATTTATTTTTGAAATCTTAAGATGCAATCACCAAAGAGTTTTTTTCTTGGTCTAAATCATTTCTGTATCTTGTTAGTTAAGAGGGACTTTATTCTCAAGTCCAAGGATGAAAACTCTTTTCGTATGAATCTTTTACTTACACACACATACACACACACACACACACACACACACACACACACACACACACGCTTCACTGCAGTTGGAAGCTATTAACAAATGTCTTCATATTTAGAAATTAGAAAAAGCTATCTTCACATCAGTGTCTGAGAAACCCTTTAGAAATCAGTGCTTTAAGTTTTTCAAAGATTTATTTATTTATTTAGAAAAAAAGCAAGTACCTCATCAGTTCCCTCAAAAAAAAATTCAAATGCTTGTGGGAAAGAAATGAATTTTAAAGTGTGTTCAGTCATACTCTATTCAAGCAAAGCAGTGAAAAAGTCTTTGAATCAGAACTACAGCTCCCCATAATCTGGTTTAAATTATCTCCAGCACCACCTGTCATTATTAATATGCAGGAAAAGGAAGAGTACCTTCAGCCTGGTGCCAGTACTGTGAAGGTGGCCCATCAGCACCTCCTATTCTCCTATCATTGCAGCAGTGACACTTTCAATCCTTCCTGAACTTTCATATAATTATTGACGGTAGCTCATGGCTTAACTTTAATGTGTTTTAAAGAACATTCAATTAGCATTTACATCTACTCATTGGAAGAAAAATCCACAGGTCTTTTACATTTTCTATCTTTAGTTTCAGTGAAATTTTCGAGCTTAAACATCTTGCTTGGCTTTAGAAAAGTGTTACGTTGTTTCAGAAAGTGATAATATGCTGTAGCATAAGTACCAAAGTGTTCACAGTTAGACTCATTTTAGCAGAAAGCAGAGATAAGTGCTCTAAACACCTGGTCCTAAAAATGATTGATAATGAGGAAAAGAAAGAGAGCGTGAGGCTGTCCTATGAAGCTTCACAAAGGAGAGGTGTGTGCTAACTAAAATCCACCTTATTATTGTGGTTTTGATCACAAAATGTCAGTTAAGTTGCATCCTTCTTCTGGCTTAAGAATTCTGTCCAGAGGCTTTTAAATACTTCTCCCTTCTCACCTTTTTTACTCTTCTTTTAGACTCACTGGCTTCATTAGGGATAGTTCCAGAATTTTCCATTTTAGAACAACATGTTGCCTTATGTCCACTTTAGTCAAAAGAACCCTGAATCTACTTCTATACAGGGGTAGAAAATCTTCTTCTGGATGGGCTTAAATGTAAATATTACAGAAAACTCATAAATAGTCTTCTCCATTCTAATTTGTAGACATGTCTTATGAAATTTATGTCAAAATTACTTCTATATTTAACAAAATCTGAGAAATAGTGAATGCTTAGTATGTGTTAGGGTGTTCTTTTGGATATTTAAAAATATTTAGTTTTTGCATTTCTATCTAATTGAAAGTGTGTGTATGTGTATGTGTAAAAGGACTGTATATGCATGCACACACACACACACACACACAAATTCACACATGCACTGCTAGGACAAAAGTACTGATACAATTATCAGAGGCAATTTGAATGCTGGAAGTGGCTCTGTTTGAAGACTCACTTTGTTCTCCCAAATGGAACAAGAGGGGTATGAATTAACTTTATGGCATGTCCACAGACACTACAGCCAAACCCCAGCAGAAGTAAGCTCAGAGGGTGTTTGCTGTGATATGGTCTATGCTGATTTTGCCCCCTTGTTTATACCTTTTTCCTTCTTTATGATACAAAATTGACTTAAAATCAGCATACTACAGTGATGCAGCCACTTCGATGTTTATAGCAGCTCAATTCACAGTAGCTAAACTATGATACTATCTAGATGACTTTCAACAGATGAATAAAGAAAATGTGGTATATATTCATAATGGAATATTAATCAGACTTAAAGAAGAATGAAATTATGACATTTGAAGGTAGATGGATGAAGCTGGAGAATACTATGCAAAGTAAAATAAGTCAGTCCAAAAAACCAAAGGCCAAATGTCTTCTCTAATATGTGGGTACTAGTTCACAATAAACATGAGGTTAGGGAAGAATAGAGGTATTTTGGATTATGGCAGAGGGGAGTGAAGGAAGGAGAGGGGGTATGGAGGTAGGAAGGACAGTAGAATGAGTCAGACATTATTACCCTATATACGTATGTCATTATACGACTGATGGGATTCTTCATTATCTACAACCAGAAGAATGAGAAGTTAAACTCCATATATGTATGATATGCCAAAATGTATTCTATTGTCAGTATAATTAATTAGAGCAAATTAAAAATAAAAATAAAAAAGAATTGAATATTGCAAAGGGGAAAATCACCTTTAAAATTATATTTGGCAAATACTACCTTAAACAGTTTCAAAAAATCCCCTTAAATATAGTTCTAAGCAACTCTAAAACATTAGCTATTTACTGGCATTGTACTTTGACTTCCATTGGTATGCAACAATGATTTGTGTAGGAGATGACAGTGCTGCTTTTTGGTTTTTCTGTGTATGTTCATATGGCTGAGAAGAGCTATTAATGGTTGGTACCTGAAGATTGTCCTTTTACCTGTGTTTATAATTTCTCCTTTAAATGCTTCTGTTTCTTGCATGGCCAAATGATGTTGATGTGCCGGACCTCATTTCGTTTGCACACTGGGTCTTGTTGTGTCTTTTCATTTTGCTTTTTCTGAGGTTTATCATGTTATTTAGCAACACTGATATGAAACTGGTACAATCAATAAGATTTCAGACAAATGGTTGAATATGAGATGATGGTGGCTTGTCATCTCAGAAGTCACACATGAGTACTACCCAGAGTGTTTTTCATGGAGAGCCATCTAATTTCTCAGCAATGGAGCATATAGAAGAACATGAAATTGTCACAGGTCATTTCCAACAGCATTTTCTGTGCTTTATTTAGTAGAGTGTGTTTGTGGAGCACTTGTATGAGGGAATGATTTTATACCAAAAGATGCCAATGACTAAAAAGAATTTAAGAATTCATCTGCATAGATCTCAAAGAATAAAAACAAGTGACTACAATGAATGAACTGAACCCCCAAGCCATAAATGTTCTTAAATCAAAGTAATGCAACCTACGTATCTAACTAAATTGTGCAATATTTTCCAAATTACAAAAAATGGTATGTTTCATATTCAATCCTAAGAACTTTCCTTTAATCTGTGAACACTACACTAGTGGAAGGATGGCCACCACACTCCCTTTACATATTGGACAATTGTCATCTCCTTTAATGAAACCCTAGAATTCCAGTGCACTGCAAGAACCCTGTATTAGTGTTCTAGAAGGATGATCTGCAAAAACAATACTGCTAGTCATTAAATCAATATCTTAGTCTTTTATTACAAATTGTTGCATTTTCCTGTGCTAACAGAAATTAGATAATTTAAAGGTTATATATTGTAGTTGGGCATTTTAATTTGTGGGCTCTCTAACATAGAACTTCCTGATTTCTTCATAACCTATGTCTAATGGCTGTGTATGCCCCAGTGAATCTGTTGTTCTCTGGCAAGAAAGGAGATAGGGATAAGAGTCAGAGAGTGGGAATTCTGAGCCTAACTCTCCCAATGTACAACACTGCTCTACTTTGAGTTTTATTTAGGCATCTGGACAAGACACACATTCTAATTGTATATATGTGTATTTGAGTGTGTGTGTGTGTGTGTGTGTGTGTGTGTGTGTGTAGTGTTGTGATTTGGATCTGGCATATCCCCAAAAGCTCATATGTTAGGCAATGCAGCAATATTCAGTGGTGTGAAATGATTGGTTTATGAGAGCTCTGAGCTCATCAGTGGATTAATCCCTTTGACAGGTTAATAATTTGAATTGGCTTTATTGGGAGGGATGAAAATTATGGGTAGGTGGGACATGGAATAAGAAGTCTGTCACTGGGGGCATGCCCTGTAAGGGTTTATTTTGTCTCTGCACCCTTCCTCTCTCACTCTGCTTCCAGGCTGCCATAAAGTGAACAGCTTTCCTCCTCCACACCCTTCTACCAAGATATTCTGCCTCACTGGAGGCCCAGAGGAAAGGAATTGGCTGATCATAGACTGAATCCTCTGAAACTGTGAGTCAAAGTAAATTTTTCTCCTCTAAGTTATTCTTGTCAGGTATTTGAGTCACACTGACTACATATATGGATATGGACAGAGGTAAATGTATATGCATGTCGTAAGTTTATACACTAAATAATACAATCTAAAAGTCTAAAAAATACAATATACAAAATCTAGTTTTTAAAAAATATTAAGAGGTCCTGTATATCTGGTCTTTTTGAACTACCCATCCTTTCCTCCTCTCTCCTCTTTCAGAATAATCATTAAGAAAGTAGACACACATTTCTGAGGCCTCTTCCATTTGTTCAAGCCAGTAATCATTATTGCACTTCTACTTGTGATTGATTCCAGTCTTGCTGCATGGGAAGCTTCCTCTGACTCTTCAAGTCTCTGAATTCTTCCCCTCCCTCTGCAGTGATTTCCTTCATATTGCAGAGGTTCTCCCTCTCTATGCTCCCAAAGTGCTGTGTGCCCCCATAAGCTCACAGTTTACATGGAGGTGAGTCTAGAGCCTTCTTTGCACTGTTGTAATTATTGCATTCATCCTATAAATGTTCGCTAAGTATCAGTTATGCACTCCATCTGTCCTGTCATACTAGAGGGAAGGATTACATCTTCACATTGTTAAATTTTGAATATCATCACTATATATTATTCAAGTAAATCATTTGTGAATGAATAAAATCAGTCAAAATTTTGTTTTCCAGGAATTGGTCTAATGTATCATATTAGGACCTCTTCCATTTTTAGAAATTAAAGATTTTTAGATGTCTATTATAGGTATTTTTATATGCTAGTAGTAAATTATCTATAATTTTATTTGATAAAATATGACAATGAAAAAGTAGGCAAAATTTTTATTTCATATTCATTCATATGTTCTAAATGTATCAAAATGGTGAAAAGAAATTGAGGATCTTTGTCACTGCCTATTGGTAATTCCAGCTAGTAAAATATACTTTAAGAATGATTTGCTCATTAAAAACAGAAGGTATGTAGAAGAATTGAATAATAATAATTTATATATTCATTAAAATATGTATATCTTAACTACTTTCTCCTGTGTTAACTCAGCCCTAACTTACAAAAATCATGACCCAAAAATAGAATAAACAAAAACAAATCTAAAAGAAAACATACCCGAGTTTACCAATGTCTAAATATCTGCACTTGAAATATTCAATAAGTTCTCATTGAGTTCCTTCATATCTAAAGATTATGAGATTAAGTTTTATAGGAGAGTGGCCTTTCAGCACGTTACACCAATGCTTTCTTATTACCCCTGAGATGAAGCTTTTTACTCTTTCAGTAAAGCATTTAGACTCAGAACACACTGTTGTGTGTGAATATTTTTCAAATATTTTAATAAAGCAGTGGATGCATTGACATGGAATATATTTAAGAAAAATTGAGAGTTTTATATGTAATCATTCTGGGATGGTGTCTATATTTGAATATGCCAGAGATTTACTAATGAAGTGCATAGCAGAAAAAGAGTATCCAAAAAAAATGTAATTTTAAGAATGTTGTACTGGGATGATATATATTCCAGGGTCCCGCAAATTAGATAAAAATCATGTTTAGTTTAAATAAATAAAGAATTAAGGCAAGGTAAAAGATGACTTTTTGAAGATATAATTTGCTACCATATATTTATAATTTAGTGTTTTCAGACGCTGGGCAAAAGATCAAATTCCCCCCCAAATCTATATGTATCAAAGTTTAATTGAAAGAAATGCATAAATGATCACATCAAACAACATTTAGGGAAGGGAGAAGGAAGACAAAGAAAAATCTTTCACACTAGAGGCAGAGAACTTTTTCTAGTAAAGGCCAGGTCACAAAGAATTCAGACATTGTATGCCACCCAGCATCTGCTGCAATTATTCCATTCTGACCTCATAGCCTAAAAAGCTACACACAACAGGAAAGGAATGGTTGTGTCTGTGTCCAAATAAAATTTTTCCAAAAGCAGAGTGAGGACCAGATTTGATGCTTAGGCTGTATTTCACCAACCTCTCTTTTAAATGAAGTCAATAAAGATAAGAGAAAAACAAGTTTACAAAGTATAACAGGGAGGCTAATTGGACTGCCTGAGATATCTTTTTTTTTCTTCAATAGATGGATTCATGCTTTTTAATTCTAGGGTTCTCCCATTTATATCAATATTATCCTAACAATTTAAAATACATGAATATTTACCTAGCATGAAGAACACCTTCACTTTCTTTTGAAGTCGGTACTCACTGTTATAGTTTGGATGTGTGAGACAATGCAAGAATGTTCATTTTAAGAGTCTTAACTGAATCAGTGATTTTATCCTCTAATAGGGATTGGCAGTGGTAACTGAAGTGGTAGGGTGTGGCTGGAGGAAGTGGAGATTAGGGCATAGCTTTGGTGTATGTATTTGTATCTCTCTCTGTCTCCTGATCATCAGGATGTGAGCCACTTCCCTCTGCCACACTCTCCCACCATGGTGTTCAGCCTCACCTGGAGCCCTGAGGAATGGAGCTGACCTTCTATGGACTAGGATTTCTAAAATCGTGAGCCCTAAAATAAACCTTTTCTCCTCTTTAGTTGTTGTGGTCAGATCCTTTAGTTATAGCAGTGAAAAAGTTGACTAAAACACTCATCAAGTTTCTATTCCCTTCATCACAAACACAATAGTCATAGTGTCCTGTGTCTGGTTGTGTGTATATGTGTGTGTGTTCAACATAGTGACCAAGTTGTTTTTCCTAATGACAACAAAACCTGGAAGCTATTCTTCACCCCTGCCTCACCTGTGTTCACCTCCCTCACTTCTTGTCCAGACTCCTACAAATCCCCTCCCTGAAACCACACTGCATACTGCTTCTCTACCATAGCCCCAGTGTTACCTTTCAAAGACCAGAGATGATCATGTCACCGTCTTGCTTATTTTTTTCCCTTCAGTTAACAGAAAGAGCAAAATCTTCCACAAGGCTACCACAGTTCTGCCCGGCCAGGTCCCACACTTGTGCCTGTTTCTCGCCTGCGCCCTTTGTTGATCTGAGCTGCAGCCATGCAACCTGCTCTTGATTCCTCATGCTGTCATTTCACTACCATCAATAGATTTTGCACATACTGTTCTTCTTCTGGAAGTTTCTCCCAAACCCAGTAATACCCCTCCCCCATCTGGTTAATTTCTATTCATCCTTCAGAATCTATCTCCAGCTTCATTTCCTCAGAGAATTCTTCCCTGATTAGCTTGAACCCTGCCAGTAGGGTTCTCTTTTCCCCATTAGAGCTTGGACTAGGGTGAGGTGAGACATTAGAGGACACTTACTCTCAGAGCTCTGCAAGTGGGGTTATGGACCCAGGAAGAAAAGAAGAGAGAGAACAGAACGACTAATCAGCATGCAATTCTAGGCCTGGGAAGGGGCCACAACAGTGGGGCAGGAAATAAATATTATCCTATCTCTTTTAAATCCTGGTCTTATGTCCTGTTGTGAGTCTCTATGATCCTTACTGTGAAAAACTGTCCCTATAAAACTGACAAGATCAGATCTATAAAGAGGGCTCTGTCAGGAGTTTGACAGGGTGAAATCTCTATTTTTAAATGAAAGACTATTCAATTTTTAAAAGGACTATTCAATTTTAAATGCATTTATAAGTACGCACATGATATTATATTGATTGTTCTTCATATTAGCCGAAATAATAAAATGTATAATAGATTTGTGTTATGTATAGTTATTTATCAGGGTAACACTGGATATAAGTAGTTTGTATTAGAACCAGAGATTATTTTTCACTTCTTGAAGAACAGATTATATATGTGTGTGTTGCGTGTATATGTGTGTTATCACACATATCATATCTCATATCTTTATATTTTGGCAGCAATTGCAAAGTTCACTATCTGGTGTTGTAATAAAATACCTAAACTTACAAGGAGAAAAAAATTATTAAACAATTACTGGATTGATATTTATTTGGAATCATTTGGAGAAAGGAATTTGATTTCTTTTTTTAAAGGGTCATATAACTATACTGACTATGGCCCACAAATGTATATATTTTACCAAGAAAATCTTTGCTATCTTAAAAAAAGAAAACACTGCTGACTGGAATTATTTTTCATAGGCTATTTGAGTTTTATGTTGTTTTATCTTTGTGCACTAAAATTTATTGTCAAAATGTTATAACTTTGTAACACCATAACATTGTACACTGCTTCATCCAAAAAAAAAAAAAAAAGAAAGAAAGAGAGAAATCACCTAAGGGAATACTTTGCAACCAACAGTTACTCTGAGAAATAACTGAGATCAGAAAAAAATTCAATCCGCTGTTCGGAGCACCCAGAGAAGGCAGGGCTGCTTCCTGAGTCATTCCAGCAGCACCATTTACTGGCCTTCTCTGGGAATGCTGGGGCTGGTGTTGGAGTCGGTGTGGGTGAGCTGAAGGGCTGAACTGGTATAGACTGGCTAGGCCAATGTTGTGAAGTAGACAGAACTTGATCTCGGGCTTTATATAATCACAAGATAGAAATTAAAATATCCAAGTAAAAATGGATCATCTTTCATGGGAACTCTACTTAAACTAATTGTTCCTATGGCTTAATGTTTTGTGGCTCATCTGGAGTTGGGTTCAAATGTCAGTGTATTTTTTTGCTACAGTACAATTATACTGTCTCAAGATACAAGTTTTCCTCTCCACAGCCACTAGGATTACATGCATTATAATAATCAGGGTTTCTTGTGATTTTTTTTTCAGGATTTCGTAGAATTAAATGTGGAATGTCTATAATTAATAAAACAATCATATTTTCATTTTTAAATGTTGAACTCAATAGAAAAAAGTCTAAATATGTGTTCATCTTGTGTACATATATAGAAAAAGGTTGAAAAATAACTGTAATAGAAATTTTATGCAATCTGAACCAAAATAAGCCATTTCTGCTTTTCCATCATATTTCAGCACAAATTTAGAGAAGTGTACCTGTGGAATAAAACTTGCTAAGTGATTTCATTGAAAACTTGAGCTAAGCTAAATAATAATATTATGGCTCTTCAATATTGGGGGTTGGGTATTTAATTGTGCCATTCGGTACTGACACTGACTCATTTATTATCAAACTGTGTCTGCAATATAATTAGGTTTTCAGTAAACATCTGTTAAATTAATAAGCATAGTAACTTCCCTGAGTAGTATCTTCTATATATCTAGACTCATTTTTCTCTGAAATAAAGTAAGGATTATAAATTGGAAAGCTTAAATTAAATAATACATGTAAAGCATTAACCAAAATTGCTGGAATGAAATATACTTGCTCACTAAATACACTTGTTCATATTTTTATTACTATTTTCTAAATTCTGGAGAAAATGTTCACATTAAACTCCCTTTTTGCTCTCTCTATCATAGTTAACTCAGCTATTTGGGGAATTTTCTAAATCAAGATATCAGAATTTTTTTATTCTTATATAGCCTTTGATTGATATTTACATTTTAATTGGCTTGGGCTCTACAAGTGCATCCCCCTTCTTAAATAAATCTTTAAGAAATTATTGAGGATTGAAATGTATAACATAGTTTGATAACTTTATCAACATTAGATTATGTAAAACCTATACATTGGATTTATAAAACTTGCCCATATTATTCTATGCAGCTGTCAAGATAATACTGAAAATATATTTAATTATATTTATTCAGCACTAACTATACCCCTAACACCTGTTATTAAATTTAACCAAATGGTCTCTCTCATTTAATCTTTACAACAACCTGATAATCAGTAGGTGCTATTATCCCAAGCTTCCACAAGAAGAAATTGAGGCTTAGGAGGTTAAATAATTTCCCTAAGTCAATAAGTAGTAAAGTCAATAAGTCAATAAGTAGTAAAATTGGACTACAGATTCTGAGTTACCTTGGCCTGAGATTTGAGCAATTAAATTTCTATAAGATTTTCATAGTAAACATTCAAAAAATAAATAAAACATAAAATATAATTATTATTCTTTTGATATTTTATTTGTAGCATGTATTAAGAATTATGCCTGCTCTGCACAGATAATTTTATTGTTAATAATAAATCAGTGAGATTGGTTATCCCAAATATTAAAGATAAGAATTTTGCAAGGGATGATAATTAAATTGCCCCTGTGAGTCATTTTTAGAAAGCATTGCATGATCTTTGCTTGTAAACGGAGCAACTTATAGACAGACTCATCTTTTCTTTGGAATCTAGAGAGTCAAAGCTAAGTTTCCCTACTTTGAAATGGGAAGTTTTTCGTAAGAGTTGGAAGTGTTGGGAGCCTCTATGGACAGGAGCTATGTACACACCTTTAAGTCCTGGAGTAAAGAAGTACTGAACAGATGTTCACACACTGCAATGCCTTTGGACCTTACCTCTGCTTGGATAAGAGAGTTGTAGCTCCAGGAAGGGTGTCACTCAATGGGGTTGGATTGCAGACACTTATTTGTTGTAACCCTATCCATTGCCTCATTTGAATGGCTTTTCCCCCAATAAAATCCAGGTTCCAGATGTGATTTTTTGCCTGCCTTGTCCCCCTTGTGGGAGCTGTGGCTGAGGAGCAGTCACTGAGCCCAAAAGGTACTTGCTGTGTCTGTGTCTTTATTTAGTCAGCCAAAATTCATTTAGAGTGACCCTGACCAGTATAGTTCTGTGTCTCAAGATGGAAGAAAACAAATTTTAAAATTGTTGATTTTCATTAAAAGTTTTCAGACAATTCTAGTCAAAAAATTTTTAGAAGATTTAACACCTTTTACAGATTTTGTGGTTCTTTTTTAACTCTGAGGTTAAGTGAATTCTCTTTTTGACTCCATATGTTACTTGCAGAAATATTACCAAATGCCTGCAGTGATAGGATCTTTTTTTACATGTCTTATTACATGTTGCTGTGGGTCTCCACTGAGAAGACCTATTTTAATTCTCATTTTCAGGCTCTCTCCTGAGAAAGAGAGCTGTAGTCTTCTTTCAAGGTCACAGAATTTGATGGATGAGGAGTACTTACAGAGATTCCGGTTTCATTCCAAATTGAAAGAACAACAGAAAAGATTAACCTGTCCCAATTAAGCTGAAATGAGGCCAAGGGCAGGTGACCTTTATAACAACTGAACACTATCATTCAAAAGCTGAATTACTAAATATTTTTTTGGTATTATTTCTCCAGATCTCTGTGACTTCACACCAAAAGAAACTTATATTTTATATAAAACTCTTTGATTTTTCATGACTTTGCATTTAAAATATCTTGTTCTGTCCCTGCACATCAAACTATGAGAATTACTCTCTTTTATAAAACTTGGAGCAAACTGTTTGCCTCAGGCTAAGGACCAGAGTTCCTTGGTGCCATCCAGGGATTGTAGCTCAATTTTAAATTGCTGTCAGACACACACGTGTGCTGACCCGATCAATAAACATTTCAAACCTAAGAAGGAAGGAAAGCGTATGATTAAAGAAGACGACGAAGAAGAATACATAGACAACTTTGATAAATGTTTGCATTTGTGAGTTCATTTTCAGAGAAATTATTCCTGGAATAGAGTGTGAATGAGAATTTTTATTTATCAAAGCTTCACACATTTAATATCTCATTAACTCATCAGTTTACAGAGTGCTAAATGCCATTTATGTGGAAATATTTTATATAAGTGTAAAATCCTCTAATTATTGATGCAATATATTATTGTTGTTGCATGTAACCTTTTCACATGGCCATGGTGTTTATAGAATAAATACAGCATTATAAGAATGTAGAAATAGAGGTTATTCTGTCATTTCTGCAGCACAATCTTATTTATACAAGCAAACTGAGAATCATCGATGTCAAAAAATTTCTTGAAAATAAGTGCTTATATAACATGAAAACTTTTCCTACTAGGAAACCTAAACAAGGTGGAATGTATACCAAGGGCATTTAACAAATCTGAGGGATAAATAATGCAATAATATCTTTATCAGTGACAACAGAAAAATAACAAGTTAAGGGCACTAGTTGCATTCTCACCTTTACTAAGTAACAAATTAACTTGAAATAAAAATGGCCTGTAGATCATGGCTATTTTTTATCATGAAAGTAAAACAACTGGCAGTCATGACTTAACACCTTCACAGACAAGTAATAAAGAATTTATTCTGTCAAAGGCTCTGAGATCAGGTGCCATTCAAATTATTTTCTGTACCAACTTTCTATCTGTGTGGGTCACAAACAGCTACAGTTATTTTATACATTTCTAAAGATCATATATCAATTGAAACTGATCTGGATCCAAGCACAATAAGAATAACTACAATATTAGAACTTGTAAAAGTAGTAATCTTTTAAATGGCAACAAACACAAAATGGTCTTTAAACAACATGTTTAATCACAATTCTCTATATGAATGCATATACTTTTATATTTAAATGCTATGGGAATTAAGGAAAGGAGTGTCCATTTTGAGCAGAAGAGATGAGTTAGACATCAGATAGTCTCTTTGAAGAATTGAAAGACAGGAGGGAGAATCACATTGCAAAGCAAATAGTTTTCGAGTAATGAACAAGCACACAAAGATGAAGATGGTAGCACACCTGAGGGACAGGATGGAAAGAACCATAACTGGAGTAGGTTTCATCTAAAAGGGAATAAATAGGTGATGAGGTGGGAGTGATATGTTAGACCTAGATGGTAGACAGACTTTATTGTCAGGCTATGGGGTTTAGAATTTTTTCCAAGAAACATTTGAAGACACCAGGTTAACCAAGACTTCATTCTTTCAGAAAAAATATGCATGTATGTGAGCATGCAGATGATAGAAATTATGAGCAAATATTTCTAAGTGGTGGTGGCAATAAGCAGACATTCTTTTTATTGTACTTTATTGGGCTATTTCATGTTACTTAAGAATGATTATTCTTTAAATTTAGGTTATCCTGTAAATAAATGGAATGTACAGTCATATGTAGATATTTTATTTTTTTCATTTGTGTCTCAGTTATATTTCAAAATTTTATCATTTTGAATAGTAACTGATTCACACATAATGCAGTATAGATGCTTGATTTAATTTTCTTCTTTGGGAATCATTACTCTGCTAGTTAAGATTTTCTTTGTTGACAGGCTTCAATCATTTTATTTTCTCACATTTTTGGATCAGAGGTATAGTATGACCCTGTTTTACAGAGTTGTAGAATAAATGCTCAATATTGTTTTTTTACAGTTTGCTTTGCTTCTATTTAGGTGGATTTCAATTAGATGTCAGAGTACTTTGTGATCCCTGCAAGTCATAATATTCATATTCTATTTTTTATCTGATGTAGTGCTCAGTGGATATATATCTATCTATCAAATTATATAGATGTACATATAAAAATGTCTCACAAACTGTTAAGTAAATGGTATTATCTTCTTTAGAGTCCTGAATAATCATATAGTATTTTAAAGGTAAAGAAATAATTCAAAAATCTTATTTGAAATTAGGATTATAATATTGAACTATAAGGATGGAGTCAGGCAATCTTAATTACACAGTATTGTTTATAGATTTTGAATCTCAAATACAAAGGTGTAAAAATAATTAAAAATGATGAATCTTATATGCATTTTGTCCTGTGGAAGATGTTTATACTTGGAAAAAGTTTCATAATTGTATACTTTGATATAACATTCATTTTTTTTTCTAAGCATCAAAATGTAAAGGAAATGAATCTTTCTGTACACAAGCACAAACATTTCAAATTGTTACAGTTAAATATACTGAAGAGAACATTCTGTAAGTACCTGGGACTTTTGTAGAATCATCTTAATATTTTCAGCACCAAGTCAGACCTATTTTGGTGGATCAATGAATTGGAAGAGCTTTTATAATCTTCAGAAGCTTTGGACATTGTCTCAGCACAGCATGAGGTCACGTCTTGTGATGATATTTTTGATACAGGATTCAACTATATTGAACATCATGGCAGACTGAGATAATATAATTGGCCTCTCCCTTCTTACTAGGATGTAGAAATCTTAAAATATGACTTTAAAAACTTTAAACGAACATTGCTAAAAAATGAGAAACTCAAGAAACCACTCAGAATAAAACAAGGAAAATTTTTAAAAAGAGGGAAAATAAGAAAGTGTGGTTAAGTTCAACAGAACTTTATAAAAATAGATCCAATTCTTCTAAGAAGAATTCCAAGAGAGAAAGAATAGAATGGAAGAGAGACAGCAATCACACAGAAATGGTTAATCATTTTTACAGCTGAAGAAAGACACAAATCTTCAGGTTGAAGTCCATACTGTCATATCTACAGCCCAGTCGAGTCAGGGCAGTGGGGTAGGTTGCAGGAAATGGAAAAAAAAAGTGTCCAGAGGACAGCATAAGAGATATGGTTTTCTGAGGTAAGCCTGCAAGAGGTAAGTTACTGCTCCAAGAAGAGTGCAGTGGTGACAGGCTGTAGAGATAGCAACTCTGACATTCTAGATGCTGCTGCACCAAAAAGGGCTGACTCTCCCTCATGGTGTTTTGTTTAGTAATGGCCAGATGGATGAATGACATGTAATCTTTCTACCATGCCCTCAGTTACACCCTAATCACCATCAAGAAAGGGGTTTGAAGTGGCATACCAAAGCAAATCAGTTTTAGAGAAACCATGGTCAAAATTTAGACAAGAAAAGGGAAAAGTTTAAAAGCAAAAGGAAAGAAAAAAATCATATAATCTCTCAACAAATGAAGAACATACTTACAGTAGGTATACCATCAAAATAACAAGAGATAAATCCAATAAAACATATCCTAATCATTCCAAATGACAAAGATAATTTTAACCTACCCATAGCACATTACATGCCCTACACAATGAGCATTCAAAAGAATGAAGGATAAAGATATTTTCCAAGACAATAATGTTACCACTCACAGACCTTCACTTAAGGAACTTTTAAAGAATGCACATTAGTAGCAAGAATTCGGAGTAACAGAGCTCAGAGTGAAGGGGTAGAAATTAAGCAGCAATGTGAGCAATTAAATAATTAAATTTATTGACTAACGTAAAATAAACACCATCAAAAACAATGATTAATATTAGAGAGTTTTGAAAGATTCAAGCTAAAAAACAAAATAATAACAAAAGGATGGTGTGTGGGGTTAGGATTAGGGAACTCAACATTTTTCATATGGTGTGTAATATAGAGAAACTAATTGGCTATTGTGGATTAAATTAGTAAACATGTTTAGGGTAAACTAGATAGGCTACAGTCAGAGTACATAATTTCTATAATAATAACAAAGGAAAGGAAGAATGAAGAAATTCGTGAGTCTAATATAAAGAAGGGCAGCATTAAGGAAAAAAAACATAGTACATACACATTCACATAAAGAACACGCTTTTTTAAAAAAGTAATGACAATAAATATAAACAAATTAAATACACTTCTTGAAAGGCATAAAATCTTCCAAATAATGATAAATTAAAATTCAGATAAACATTATTTGTTGAAGACCTATGTTGGCAAAATGACCTAGATGATTAATTTTATAATAAAGAGATGAAAAAAGTTACATCAGCTGAAAGAAATCTGATGAAGCAATAGTAACATCACGGTAAATAAATTTCAAGGAACATAATATTCAACTCCAATATTCTTTTCTCACCATAATGAAAACATATATAATAAGACAGACTTATAGAATAATACCTGTTACAAGTAAAATTATTCAGAATACAGATAACAATATCATCACTTAGGTGTCAAGGTGGCTTTTCCCAATCTCCTTTCAGCTGTCATTTGTGATTACTACTCAACTTACAATCAAGACAGAACAAGATTTTAACATGACACTTATCCACAATTTTTTCCAGGTAGTATGCCAAAGATTGGCCATCTTATAATCTTTTGATGTCATGTCACATTCTAATGTAAATGTGATAATGTAATTCATGTTACAATGCATCAGCAAGTTGCTCTTCCCTAGGACATATGTAAGTTGTAGAACCAGCAACTGGCTTATGTGTGTGTTTGTGTGTGGTGTATTTTGTTAGACCATTGAAATTTCAAATACAACTGTATGAATCAATTGGTTCCTCTGTTCCGATATTAATTTATTTATTGATTGATTGTCTTTGGAAACTCCTTTTCCTTTTATTTCAGAGGCTTAAAAAGTGGCAGTGTTTAAATTTTCTAAAATATATTAGCAAAGTAATGTTAATTTATCCACATTATTCTTGCCTATAGTGATGAAAAAGTACAAAGTCAATCAACATTCATTAGTGATCATTAAATTACAGAGATCATTTGTCTATTTTCTGACCCAGAACTCCAAATGGTCACTAGGATCTATGGAAGGAATTCTTTCAGTCCCTGTAATACTTTTAATATATGGCTGGGAGGTAAGTCTCTACTTCATCCCTTTTCTACATTAGCTTATTTAAGACTACGCTCAGACTTCAAGCACACTCTCAGTAGGCAATGGTGAAGTTCAAGATCGATGGATTTCTGGTGTTCAGCTTTGAGAATGGAATGACTGGTTCCCATGAAAATCTCTAGTTTCTTGCAATATTTACAGATAGTCTTAAAAGGAGATCTTCTCAATACAGTAGAGTCCTAAAGTTTTTCTCAAGCTGTCTGACATTATTAAAATTCAAGATTGTATTTAATTTCTTTTGTTTTGGCTTTTTCTTTTTCCAAAGTAGGTTATTTTGAATGTAAAAATAATTTAATTCCCTTAATAATGGGGCTGAAACATATGGTAAAGATATGAATCAAGGGGAAACAGTATTCCCTCAGTGGGTCATTTTGTTTGCAATTAATGATATACAAACTCCATAGCAGAGAAAAATCTGGAGCCTACAGCTATTTCTTTCATTCAATACATTGTTTCAATTTCCTTTGGCAATATATAAAACAATGGTACAGTTTTCATTTCTTACATATTTTAAATATCCTGCCAGAGGTATTTTTTTAATGTTAAACCTGATGCACCAATTTATTTAATTTGCCTTGGTTATTTTATATTCTACCCTAAAATAATTAAGCCACAAAATAGCTTCATAGAATGGTTATTTGATCACATGGCTTATTTTCTTTTTGGAAGGACTCCTTAATATGTCAGTGAATCACATGCTTAACTTTTGCAATAAACTGCCATAGAAATGTATGTAATGAATCTATACAAGCCATACTAAATACAAGGTCTGAAAATAGCATTCTTTTAAGCAAATATGACACAGAAGCAACTTATGTCTCAATTTAGAGGATATCAAAAAACAAAGCTTAAGTACTACTTAACTGCAAACCAAAGGTCATTTTCTAAAAGGCAAAAAATTGATATTTTTTTATCATCTTGCAATATGAAATATTCATGTGCTTCTCCTGTATACAGGTTGCTGAGTAACTAGTTCTACAAAGTAGATTTCGTTCAAAAACTAAGAAATATATTATGCTCCTAAAACCCTGAAGAGGTACTCAGACTCTAAAGAGTCTCCAAGTCCTCTGCATATCTGAATCTTTACCACCTTGACTGGCAACTGGCATTGGGAATAATAACACTATGGAATGACACATGGGTGTGTGGGGCCATTTCAAGAAAAACAGTTATTATTGAAAATGGATGTTAATAGTGTGTATCCTATGGAGTGACACAAAAAACAAAAATCTACATATCATAAGATGGCTTAGTTTCAGAATATCCAACATTCCTTGAGGGACTCAGAGATCGTCAAGCTATTTCTTTCATAGAGTATGGTCCTTAAGATATTATTTTCCTGTGTGATGCTTTAGGGGGGGAACTTATATATTTTAGATAAGTTTAGAAAGTATTGTATTAAAAATGTTGATTCCTAACACAAATAATCTTTCTGGCTTCAAGAAGGCCACTGGTAATAAACAAAACAAAACTCTTTGTCTCACACACTGCTTGTCTAGCTTTCTTTAGTTTTCATTTTGGCTTCTTAGGCAAAAAACTGAGACATAGAATATGGAGTAACAGAGTACGAAGTAACTAGCTAGTGGCTAAGATCTAGAATCAAGTTCCTTAGTTTCAGTCACTGTTCATTCTATTATGTAGCCCTACATACACAGTAGATGGATGACAAGGAGTTACAAACTAACCTGTGGACAACAAAGAGTTACAAACTAACCTGAATCAAATGGTAAATAATAAAAATTATAGTAAATTCACTGTTGAGTTTCCAGTCTCCACTTGTGTTTCTAAATGCTTTAAATATATTAACCTAAGTAAAGCCCTATTTTACAACTTCTATCACAATATTTATTTTTTAGTTCTCAGCGGATACAACATCTTTGTTGGTATGTGGTGCTGAGGATCAAACCCGGGCCGCACGCATGCCAGGCTAGTGTGCTACCGCTTGAGCCACATCCCCAGCCCAACAATAAATCATAGTAATTAAGGATCTAAAAAGAAACAAACTAAGAAATGGTTATGAAAATACAGGAGAATTTTTAATACAATATTTTAAATGGAGAGGACATTACTAAACATATAATATCATAAAGTTACAGTAAAATATTGTAATTAAAATAAAACAAAAAAAAAGAGTGAGAATGAAAGCCTCCATAAATACACAAAAATTACATGTGGCATCTGCAAGAAATGTCCATGAATTAAAGGTCTAAAATGTATAATAATTCTAGAAACTAGTAAAAGACATAAACAATATGAGAAATGGAATATATATATTATATATATATAATATATATATAGTGTGTGTATAGATATATATAGTATTATATATGTTGTATATATATGTGTGTATTATACATGTTGTATATATAATACTATATATATTATACATGTTGATGTGTGTATACACACACACACATACTTACATATGTTATTGGCAAATGGCCAATAATCATATGGCAAAGATGGCAAAGATACTATGAATCTGAAGTGAAACAATGTTATTAGACAAACTAAATAAAAATATTGATATACTCCAGTGCTGCAAATACATGAAGAAAAGGCAATATTCATAGCTAAAACATTGAAATTGTGCATACTTCAGGACCACCAAATCCCATTCTAGGAATTTATTGTGCAGATATAAAAGAATGAGTTGGTAAAAAGTTATAACTATATATTTTCATGAATAGATAAATAGTAGAAACAATTTTGCAATATGAAATTCTAACTAATTAAAATCGAGAAATAATGAAACAGTCACTAAAAAGAAGTGAAAAATATATTATGGTTCACTAAGGTAAATGGAATACTACATAATAGTATGAGAGAAAGATGAAGATATTTCTGTGTATCGACGTTAAAACTGTTTAAAATTTTTTAAGAGAAATATGGCAAAAGCATAAATAGATGGACAGTGTTATTTAAGGATAGTTTTAAAAGTGTGCGTGTGTGTGTGTGTGTGTGTGTGTGTGTGTGTGTGTGTGTGTGTTGGGTGTGAGTAAGTGTATGGATGTATTAGAAAGTTAAGATAATGTTGCTGGAATTGATGGCTACATCTGCTTGTTACACTGTCTCCACACCAATCAACCCCCAGGCCATGGTGAACTAGCTTTAAAGCAGTATTAGTGACTCTCCTGAGGAGTCTGTCTGGACTGGACTGTAGGTGAGATGGGCTCTTATGTAATTTTACTTTTCTATTATCAACTCCAATCTCAGAAGTCTATTAGCCATGGGACTGATCAGGCTGAAGGAACTTCTATTAAATTATTTAGTGTTATTTATGTGTTTGCATGTATTTATATAAGCATATCCAAATGTCCAAAGGATAACATACAAACTTGTTTATTAACTTTGAGGACTGGGATGAGTAGGTAATAAGGGAGAATATTTACTATATTTTATTTGTTGTATTTTTTTTACAAAAAATATACATTTACTTTAATAATTTTAAAATATGAATAATTTCTAAAAGAAATAAAATGTTAAAATGCTAACAAGGAACTGAGGTGTTTTCTTTAATATCATTGCAGTTGTTTTTGCACTGATGTTTTCTATTGATGAACACTGTTTACAACTTTCAGGGCTTCTTTGATGTATAAACTATTCATTTTGCACTTATTTATTTTTCTAAGTGCTGAATATAATTTCAAAAAACCAAAACAATCCGATTTGTATTTCCTAAATGTGTTTACACTTCAGCTGACAATAGCTTTGTTTTGGGTTTCCTCTCCAATTCTTTTAAGTGACAAGTGTCTGTAACCACGTGAGTTCTGGGCAACCTGGGCTGAAGGTGCAGCCCATTTGCTTCACTTTGTGAAGCCCATTCACTTCATTTGTGACTTTGACATCGTTTCAGTGACCACCTGTATTTTCTAATTGATGTCTACCATGATTATCACATGCACGTTTCCGACACAAATGAGTAACCTGGAGAGCTAAAGTGTAAAACTTGATGAACCTCATTTCAACACACTCAATAGTAGTGCTGATTGTAAATGCTTTAATTACAGGTATGTAAATTAATACATAGACTAAATTTGATTACTTATGTTTCATTCTTTTCTTCTGGTAAACATCAGTTGCTTTGACACTACCTTTAGTTTTAACATTGCCAAGGCTGGGTGCTTGTCTTTATAGAGATTCTTTAACGCAGCATCCATGAACTAAAGAAAACACCTTTTTTTTAATTGTTAAAGAAAGTCAATCATATTACACTAACCTGAAAGAGGCTGTGTGGTAATATAGTTCTGATTCTGTGGTAGACATTCTAGCTGATGATAAGACACTATCCTCCCAATTCCACACATATGCTCACAAATCCTATCAGAAGAACCACTCAATAGCTATAACTCAATCATTATCAAAGCACATTTTCTGAAAATAAGATCCTCACTACCCTGATTTTCACTAAAAAGAAGAATTTATCACCATTCACAAGACTTTCAGTTTTAAAAAAGAGACCATTCATTTTAGTGAAGTCCATTTAGTCAATGGATTCCAAGCTTTTAAGCTATAGCAGAAATCGGAGCTCTTTGCTTACCTACCTCTTGTCATTCACTTCAAGATATATTAAAAAAAATCATTTCTAAATTAAATCAAGATTTTATAGGTTTACATTTTAAAGCACAAGCACAGGAAAGCCAGACACTGGCAATAATACCTGTGAATAATATATTGTATGTGCTATTCACTTTTCACTCTATAATTTTATTTATATTATTGTCAAAGAATTTAAGGCTAAAGTAAGGTCTCAAATAAATAAAAATTACTTTTATGATGAAAACTGCAAGAAGAAAATCCATTTAATGTAATCACATCCGTGGTAAACACCAGTGTCAATGTAGTCTAGTTTTATGCCACAGTAGAGTGTAACACAAGAAATATTTTAAAATGACATATTTCAACATGACACTTTGGTGTTCTTCATGCTTATTTAGGAACCTTCTTTTCTATAGCCACTAGGCAGCATAGTAAGTGCATAACTTTGATCCAGATTTTCTAGTTTAAAATTATTTTGTCTCTCCCCCCAGTTTATTCCTAACAACATTTCTTTTATACATTTGGTGTTGGTATTTTGTCTTATATAAGCCAGAAAGTAAATCAACACTTTCTTTAAGTATGATGGAGTTAGATCTGTTAATCAATGGGTGACTTTAAACATTCAGTCTCCCCATGGATGAGGAAAATCCATAGCATTCATCCAATGATTTGCTTCATTGTTTTTTGCTTGATTTTAAGTACTCTAGAAACACTTGTGATCACAGAGATGACACAGTTACAGAATCATTTGCACTATAGATCTCAGTACTCCTGACAACTCTTGACAATACCTCTCAATATTCTGAACTAAAAAATGATTGTTTTCCTCTTTTAATAGCCTCCAGATGAAGAATGGTGCCTATTGAGAAGGATATCTTTGAAACATTTAGGTAGAATTGTTTCCTCACTTCTTTTATCCTAATCATAAAAAATGTTTCATATTTCAGTATAAGAGCAAGAGGGACATTTATTCATGCAGATTGTTTATTATGCCAGTTATAGTCCTATTTCTCCTTATATTCATTGCTGGATTGGAGTCTCCTGATTAACATCAGAAACTAGGTGTGGGTGAGATTGAAAGGCTGGGAGAGAGGAATGGAGAGGGAGAAAATACTGGAGAAGGGTAAAGGAGCAGGAAGCTGGGGTAAGAAAAGATAAGTAAATAACTCTTAGGAAGACAAAATAAAATGTGTCATTGTTAGATATGGGTGCCCTCTATTTGAGTACTGTAGAGTGAAATTAGGCTACATCCATCAGAGAACCTGGTTGGAAATGACCTAAAACTGTCCTTTTGGGGTACTGAGATGAAAATTGCTGTCCATTCTTTATTCATTCTTGGCATCTGCTGAACAGAGACTAAGATAGCCAATTAAGTATAATTGTGATAAATTATGTGCAACATATTCATTCTAATGGAGAACTAGTGCTTAGCAGGTAATAACCCTAAGCCACTAAACGAATACTGGTTAAAACCTTGGGTTAGATGTCAAATGACCTTAGGTGGGAGAGGGTAGGGCTTTATCTGTGATGTCACTATTACTGTATTCCAATTTGCATACACAATTAATTTTCTGATGATGTATAAAATTGTTAACATTAATATGGCTAACAAGTCCTATTTTTTGGTAGGCCTTCAATTTTTATTCCCATAATAGGCTTACTGGCATGAATTTCAAACATATAAAAATTTAAAAGTTAAGTCTTGAGTTGTACACTATCATCGGTAAAAAAATTCCATTACAGTTATTTTAAATTAACCTTATTCAATATCCTCATGTCACTGGTCCCAATTTTTTTCCCATTTCATATTCCTATCAATAAAAGACTTTGTTTTTTATATTTATCAATTTTATATGTTTGTTCATAAATCATAATTATATATAACTGTACTAACATATTGATCATCAAAATGTATGAAAATAGAAAAGCAGATAAAGTAACCTCAATAGGTGTTCTAATGTTTTCTTACTCAATCCCAATGGATTTTATTTCATACCCCATGGGCTAAGCCCACCCCATGTTATTTACATTGTAGAACTACTTAAAGCGAGGCTAACAAGAAGGACCAATCAGAACACAACACTTTTATTTCAATAAAATTCCAGATATATAAAATTAAGGTCTAGAAGAGATTTTAAGACTTCACCAAGGAATTTTTCTTAATTGTGTCCATGGAAGATGAAAATTCAGAATAAGAATTCATCCCTTCCCATGCAGCACTCTTCTTATTGAAAGTTTATCATTATAGAAAGTTCATATTATAAGGATCCATATTTATTTGGTGACTTAAGGTGTTGGCCATGTGTAAAGTAACAAATGTTTTCACTCTTCTCCATGGTACCCTCTCAGATATTTGAAGAAATGTAATGCCCCCTTTGCCGACACTGCTTACAAGTTGCACATATGCACTCTCCTTTATAATCCTCAATGAGTTATGTTTTTCTGTACCATAATTTTTTACCTACCCCCTTATTCTAGTAGCAGTATGAACTCAATCTGAAAATGGGAAATCAAGAAATGCAAGCTACACTCCAGATAGGGCCTCACCAGTCTTCAGAAATTACAGACTTAGAGCTTCCATTAATCAATCACACAGTTTATAGAGCTAAATGAAATAATAGTTCTTTTGAAAGAATACAATTATTTGATTTCATGAGTTTTAAAGGCAAATGGTGAACTCATTGCATCATGTTACATTTTAAATATCTGTTGTGGTATGATGTTAAAAAAAGAGCACTGCAGGGAACAGAAATCAATGGGTCTAAAATAAAATGGAAAAATAAATATGAATCCACTAGGGCCCTACAGATAATGCAGTTGGCTTTTCTTTCAATGAATATAGATAAGTGATTTCATGTGGAGGGACCTAGAATAATCATGATAAAATTACTTTACAGAAAGTGTGCCTGGGCTAAAAGGTTCCATTATTTTAACTGGTTCTTTCCATTTCTGATTTCATTGATGCATTTTAGTTACTTTTTATGTATCCCTGCATAGCTGGGTTAAGTAGTTTTTATGCATTATTACTGAATTTTACATTATCTTTCTAGGTAACAGGTTTACAGACTTTAAGCAATTTGAATTATATATGTTTTAATTTCTAAACTATACGATGGAAACCAAATGGTGAAATTTGAACAAGCAAACAAAATAAAAAGCCTCTTGAATAGAAATATGAAGTTATTTGGGTCAAAATTAACTTAAATTAAAATTATGCTTAGCAAAAACATATTCAATTATCTAGCAACCTTAGGTTCAAATGTAAAGAGTAAATGAATAACTTGGTATTTTCATTACTTTAAATGTTTATTCAACCTCAGCATTATTAGTACTCTTATCAAGATATGTAGTCTATTAAATGGAAATATCTCATCATCTACTTTCCATTGTGAGAGTCTATTTTTGGTGAAAAAACAGTAATCATTCTTATAAAATTAGAGTTAAAATTATAACTGCAGATTTGTATTCTTCAAAAAATGTCTTGTTAGATGGCAGTGTTGATGTGGATTACTAATATTCATAATAATATGTCCAATTATGAAACTTTGGTTATCTTTTATTGTACATCACACAAGAAAGAAGTTTCAGATTAAGATAGTTAACATTTTAAGATTAGAAAATGACTTTCTTCTAACACTTAGAAAACATATTAAAATATAAATAAATAAATAAATAAATATTTATAAAGAATATATATTTATACATAATCACACACATATAGTCCAAGGCTTTCCATGTGATATAGGTTAAAATAGAAAAGAAATTTGGAAGATAAATTAATTCTATTAATACTTGGTACTCTTCTAACTAGTTTGTGTGTCATAAACCCTATGTCATATTTTAAGAGATATGATAATGGGAACAAATATGAAAGGTAGAAAATAATTATAACTGACTATGCAATTGATATTGGGAAATGCATTAGTTTTTTTCACTTGAAGATGCAAATTTCCCTTTCAGTTACAATAAGAAAATCCAAAATTAGCATTGCAAGCTAAAGATTCATTCTGGAGAATATTGGCCATTGAAATAAATGATCTCTTAAGTGACTCACAGGTCTAACCTCTTTATTTCAATTACTCATTCTGAATTCATTTAAAGCTAAATTTATTCAATTTAAATTACTTTAGTGTGGCTACATTGGGTAACAAACAAATCAAATAAAAAATTCTAACCAAAAGGTGATATCCATATCATCAATCTGACCCTTACAGAAAATTTACATTTCAAATCTAACCAGCATTGATTGAAATGATCTACAGTTTACATATTTGGTCACAAAAACTATCAGGACTATGCCATTAGCTATTAGAGTTACCTCATTTTGAATATCCTCAATAAAACTTCCTAGTGATTTATAAATGTGAAATTTGATGTGTAAGTTTGTATGTGCACGAATGTATGTGTATGTGTGCATGTGTGTAAATCTTTCTCCATCTTGAGGTATAAATTGCACATAGACCTAAGTATAGATAAAATTTTTCTAGCAACACAACACTTGAGTTTCTTCAGAACTAATTTGTGTGCATCCTTTCCCTGACTTGAAAGATGACATTTTGACTTTTCAATCTATGGTCTTGTCACTTCTATATTTTTGGCCACATGTAAGAATGGGTCGCAGTTCTCTATTGCTTCCACTTACAAAGTATTTACCAGTTACAGGTGAAAAGTGTCCTGGGCTAAGGCTGGTGTGCATTGTCCACACCTAAGGACGCCTGCTGCTTCCTGCTTGAAATTGCTTTATTTCTCAAATAGCTCTTTCCCAAAATGCAGTCATTACAAAAACATCAAAATAGTGAAGTCAGATTAAATCATTATTGTTATGAAAAAATATTGAGAACACACTTTAGGCAGATAACTATTTCATCAAAAGAAATTATTACTTAAAATACTTGAACATGTCTTATTAAAACGAAGTTTTGGTTGATACTTAAAGTGAGCTCAACTGAAATATTAAAAAAATATTTATTAGAGAATTCCTTAAATATTTGCATTGTTGCCTTTAAAATGATAGAGTATATTCATTAAAACATATCTGTTTTTCACTTAATGTGTCATTTAATTAATAATTCCTTCCCCCTCAAAAGTAGTAGTTATATAACAGGGAGCTTTGACCAGATATGAGTCTAGGCATAAATCATCAATTAAGACCAAATGTCTTTTTGTTTGTACAGTCATCAAAGCAGGTAGGGACAAGGATTGATGTTTCAAATTCAGACCATGAATTCTACCCACTGTACCAAGGGCAAGTAGAAGGCATTTGCTTTTTTAAAAAAATTAACCTGAGGTTAGTTCCTGTGCCTAGAAGCTTAGTTTTTGCTCTCTGTTTGTTTAACTAAGGTCAGTCAGTAGAGACTGGAATTTTCTTTTTGCATTAAAAACATCTCAATAAAGAAAAGGTGTAGCTTATTATTCATTGAGCATGGAATTTCCTGACCCTGTACTGTGCAGGTATAGCCAAAGCTCATAATGGGCTAATAGAGAGGGCAAATATATTAGACAGCTGGGTAAGCGGCTGCAGTGTCTCCTGATTAGTCATATTCCTCAGATGTGGACTTTTGGGTCTAGATAAAGGGCAGGAAGAAGGAAGCTCCTTCCAAAAAAGGAAAAGTATATTTGGTTGATTATTAAAGGCAATGAAGAATTCTCTGTTTGTGTTGGTCACTGTTTGAGTACAGCTTCATCTGGATGGACATTAAATTAGCCTGGTTCTCAGCAAGATCTGATGATGAGTTGCTTCTAAATCAAGTAGGATTAGGGTCATGCCGTGACCAAACCCTTATGTATATGTTCAAGATGTGAGCAGAGATTTTCTTTATGAATATTAATCATAGAATTAAAGGAGGTTAGGCCTGTGAGTCACTGAAGAGATCATTTATTTCAATGCTTCATTTTACAGACAAAGATACCAAAGCCCAAGGTAACTAGTGATATGTGAGTGTCACTCTGTTGACAAGCAGCAGAGAGCGTGAACTCAGACTGGCTGTCTGACAAATTTAGCGTACACAGCATGGCAATGAAAATGGAAAATAGATTCACAACCTAGAGAAACTGGAGAGACCATGCTTAATGCATTATATCACTTCACACATCATATGCCTGAATTTACTCTAGTGTAAAGGGCACCCTAACCACTTGAAGGGGTAATGGCACTTCACAGGGCCTGGTGGAAATAGAGGGCTCTAGTGTTAATATGTGCTATGGGGGTGAGGAATGGAGTGAATGAGTTTCAGTTACACCTTCACAAACTCATTGGCATTTAAAAACTTTTAGTCCCTGGAGGAGCTTGTAGAGTGCTGTACCCTGCAGAAATGGAAGGCAATTAAGCACAAGTCAGGCTGAAATGACTGTAGGATGGCAAAATGTTTGAAAGAGTTGAAGGCAATTAAGATTCTATGACCTGTTCTTGTATCATCTCTGTGCCACCAAAGCACCATTCAATCACTGTATTTTACATCTTCTGCATAATGAAAACACCTGCAACTGCATAGGTTCTAATTTAACTCACAAGCAAAGTATTTCTTTGTTGTGATTGGAATTTTATTTCCTTTAATAGGTAATTTCTTCTCAATTTCATAATGGCCAATCACCTGGATCCATAGCAAGAATAATTGGTTGAAGGTATTTTCACCTTCATCTAGGAAAACATGAAATAAAATTCATATTTGAGGAGATAGATATCTTCAACCTGATTTAAACATTGCAGAAGGTATACACAAACACACACACACACACATGCATCACATGGTATCCCATGGATACACAGTTTTTAATGCTTTAGTGTAGCAGTTAAAATAAATTATTAATAAAGGTACAAATTCAAATATATTTTCACATTTAATAATTTATGCAGTTAGCATTCAACAAATAATTATTGAGTATATTGAGTAGCTTCTACCTACCAGGAACTAGGGCTTCAGTAACCCTGAAGGAGCTCAAGGTTGAGTGGTTAAGATATATAAACAGATAGATGGATTTTCTTTTCTTGCTAATATTACTACATCAATATTTGCATCAGATTTCTATGTAAGTACTGATGAGGAGGCACTCAGAAAGAAATATCTTAAAATATGACTGACTATATGGTCAAAGGAGAAGGACAGTGTAGAAAGAGAAAATTTTAGCAATAGTGGTGAATGGTTTAGCATGGAGCAAGCACTGAGTGAGACATGGTAAGTGGTGGGAGATCAAAGTTTCCACAGCTCTCAGCCTTGGCCATACTGACATGTGGAACCTGATTATTCTTTGTTGGAGTGTTTTGCCATTATAGGATGTTCAGCCACACCCTAGGGCCAATTCACTAGATACCAGTAGAACACACCCCCTACCAGTATAGTTTGTGACAATATATCCATCTCAAGTTTGCCAATCATTCCTCAGTGAGCAGTATCATTTTTGGTTTAAAATCAATCGAAAATTATTGAATGTTAGATCACCAATAGTTAAACATGCCATGAAAAGCATATGTATATGACCACCTACATAATAAACATCAGAGAGACCAATTACCTCAAGAGTACAAGTATAGACACCCCCTTCCATTTCATAAAATTTTATAAAACATGCATATTTTAAAATTAGGCAGCTTTGGGTAGAGGCTTGAGTTGTGCCAATTTCAAACTGGATACAAATTTCAAAAGTAATATGATATGCTAGAAAAGGTTCTCATTGTTGATTATTTCTAATGTGTGTAGCCCTCTTACAGAGGCAATATAGAGAAACAAAAGAAATAATAATGTTAGATTTCAAGACAATGGGACTAAAGTGATAAGTAAGGTGTGGGTCCAGCCATGCCCCAGTAAGCAGCATCACTTGCAGAGCATGTATTCAGTAGACCAATACTGCAGTTATTCTGCAATCACATTGTACAGGGGTTTCCACCTTTATTTTGAATACACCTAAACTAAAGCAAAATGACACTTTAATTTCGATACTGGAGAACCTTTATAAGGAAAATAAATGGACTAGAATGGATTGAGTTATATTGAGATATTAATCTGAAGTTTGTTTTTTTTTCTTTGATGTGTCTTTGGTTTTGAAATTTGGGTGATACTGGCCTTATAGAATCAGTTTGGAAGTGCTCCCTCTTTTTCTATTTCATGAAATAATTTGAGGAATATTGGTATTAATTCTTTGTTAAAAGTCTTGTAGAACTCAGCTGTGTATCCATCCAGTCCTGGGCTTTTCTTGGTTGGTAGGCTTCTGATGGCATCTTTTATTTCATCACTTGAAATTGATCTGTTTAAATTGTGTTTGTCACCCTGATTCAATTTGGGCAAATCATATGACTCTAGATTTGTTTATGCCTTTGATATTTTCTATTTCATTGGAGTACAGGTTTTCAAAATAATTTCTAAATATCTTCTGTATTTCTGTAGTGTCTGTTGTGATATTTCCTTTTTCATCATGTATGTTAGTAGTTTGATTTTTCTCTCTCATTCTCTTTATTAGCATGGCTAAGGGTTTGTCAATTTTATTTATTTTTGAAATAACCAACTTTTTTTGTTTTGTCATTTTTTTCAAATTTTGTTTGTTTGTTTCACTTTCATTGGCTTCATCTCTGATTTTCATTATTTCCTGTATTCTATTAATTTGGGTGTTGGTTTGTTCCTCTTTTTCTAGGGCTTTGAGATGTAATGTTAGGTAATTTGTATGTTGACTGTTTCTTCTTTTAAGGAATGAACTCCATGCAGTGAACTTTACCCTTAGTACTGCCTTCAGAGTGTCCCAGAGATTTTGATATGTTCTATTAGTGTTCTCATTTACCTCTAAGAATTTTTTAATCTCCTACTTGATGCCTTTTGCAACCCATGATTATAATAGATGAGAGATTAGTAGAATTCATAGACAAGAAAGGAAGGAGACAAGAGGAAAGGAAATTACTATGGAATGAGATTGATCAAATTATGTTATGTGTGCATACAAATATGATACAATGAATCCCCCTATTGTATATAATTATAATGTACCAATCAAAATACAAAAATAATATAAATAAATAATAAGAAATTTAATAAGAAGGGACTGAATTAGCCCAATAACTGACCCACTGGCAATGTTTTAAATATATATATTAAATATATAAATATATATATTTAAATATATTATATATATATATATATATATATATATATATATATATATATATATATATATATAAAATGTATGTTTTTGCAAAGGCAAGCAAGAAGATACATAGTACCCTTTGATGACATGCCAACATGGGCACAGTTCTGTTTGTTGTGTTTTTTTTCCATGTGCCTGTGTGTTGTTTTGTTTTGCTTTAAATTTTTTAAACAATTTTGCTTCCCTCTTTTTTTTAAATGTCCCAACTCTTGGCAATAAAATCTGGTTTTCAGTCAATGCTTTCTTCAGCACCTATTATACCATGTTAATGTTGCAAAAAAAATTATGAGATATTAATCACAGACAGGGTTGTTACAAGAGTCTCTGAAACCTGATCTATTGTTAATTGTGAGGAAAAAAAATGGTTGCATTTTCAATATTGAATCAGTCATGACATCTTATTGATTCCTTTGAAAAGTTATTCTTCCGGAGGAGACCAGATATTGAATGAAGTGAGAAATAAAACATAAAATAAAAGCAATTTAGACACTACTCAGGAGCTCCATCCCTTAATAACTACAGGAGTGCTTCTATTAAAAGGTTTATTTCCTGAGGCAATAGAAGAATAAAAATAGTTTTAAAATTAAGTTATTTTTATGATAAAAGTAGTAAAACATACAATATAAAAGTTCAAATAGCAAGGAAAGACAAAACAAAAAGTGAATTACATTCTTTTTCTCCAGATCCTAATACGTTTTTATAGGAAATATATTAAGAATTCTTTGCATATCCTTCTTGAAAGTTTTATGCACACAGAAGGGACAATTCTAGGTAAGATTGCTGTGTGTCTTGCTTTTTTTACTTGAAGACATATAATGTAGCATTTTCATTTATCCACTATATTTTTCCAGTGTTTTTTTTAGTTTGCATTTTGTTCTATATATTCTAGATAGGCATGTACTATTTATTTTTAAATATCCCCTTTTAATGAAGAGTTACAATTTTTTGGTGTCGTTGTTTACACATAACTCTAGATTGTATGTATACATCCTTAAGTAGTTCTATAAAATATTTATAGGATTCATTTCTAATGTGAAATATCTTAAAAAATAAATTTATTTAATTTCAAAAAATGTTGAATCGGACATTTCTCTCCAAGAGAAATTATGACTTTTTGGAGAATTTGGAATTCTATTGGGATGCAAAAATTATGAGAAAACAATTTAGCAAGGGTCTAAGCAACTTAGTGTTGCTAAGTTGTCTCAAAATAAATCCCAAAAGTGTTAGGGATGTAGCTAAGTGATAAAATGCGTCTGGGTTAAATTCTCAGAACCAAAAAGAAAGAAAGAAAGAAAGAAAGAAAGAAAAAGAATATAAGATTTAATCCTAGAACAGAATTATATTTTAGGAAAGAGTAAGTAAAACTGAGCAGAAGTAAATTCACTGACCTGATGAATAATTTAATAGTTTATACAACATGGTTACTCCAATCTCTCTAAAATATTTGTTTATTTGTGTCCTATGGTTAAATATATTGTGAGTGAACCAATCAATACAGAACAACTCTATCAGGTGAGTATTCAAAGTGTTCTGAGCTACTCAAGCTAGCTAGACATAATTCTGGCAAAAATATATGGGAGATTTAAAATCTATATACCATTCATTCAGCCAGTCAAAATATCCATACAATTCATACTATGTCCTGGGACTAATTAAGTTAGTTTAATTTTTAGTTTTAAGGGTCCTCAATCTACTACTGTAAAATAGAATTTGAGGTTTCTTATCAATTTTCTAATAAATATTCTAGTAAATCCCATAATTTATTAATTTATTCCTTCTATATAAACTAACTATATAAAATTTTTAAACATCTAATGCATGCCAGGTACTATGGTAGATTCGGTAAATTCAAATCTCCCTGCATTTATGCATTTGTGGCTTAGTCAGGAAAATAAATATTGTTAAATAATCTTGCAAATGATTATAAAACTACAACTCTGCTATGTACTAAAAGGAGAGTTACAGGTCATATAAGAGCTTAGGATGTGAGAATTTACATAGTCATAAATTTTCTCTGAACTAGGATTCAAAGGATAGATTAGAGTTAATGATAAAAAAAGAAAATAAATTGCATTCTTAGAGGAGAAAAAGCATTTATGAACACCTGGTGAGGAAGGACTCATGGTGATCATTTACCCAATCCTCAATTGCATAATTGGAATGAATGCTTATAGATGGCAAGGTCCTAATATGCTTGTGTGAGTTAAGAACTCCCATATGTGAGTTAAGAACTACCATGTCAAGGAAATTCAATGGAAGCTAGTCAATAGAGTAAAAACACTCATACACCCTGTAGGGAATGGCACAGATCAAAGTCATCTTTCTGATGGTTTCACCTAACTTCATATGATTCATAACTTTGGATTATGTCAAAGTCAGAGGAATGTTGAAGAACAATCATAAACTAATGTAAACTCAAGTGGTAGCTAGTCCTAATTGTGGCCACCATTCAGTTATGGTGTCTTTGTTAGAACAGACAAGCACTGCCTCTGGAATATCATATGCATTCTTTTATGTTCCATTAAGAAATTGGAATAAAATAGCATATCTATCTATCTATCTATCTATCTATCACATTGCTCCATTATTATATGTATATGAATTCTTTCTCCTTCTATAAAAATAAAGTCTGAAAGGACATGGATTGGCTAAACATTTCACAGAATATCATATTGGCTTTCCAAACTGAAAGAATCATATTAATAGAATGTTAGTGGAAATATATTATCCAAAATAGCAAGTTTATTGGAAGCTTGGGAGATGCATGAGAGGACAGGAGAAAACACTTATCAATATTGAAGAGCCCAACACACAATTGAAGTTTGTAGAAATATAATGCTCTCTGGCATAAAGGATATTCTCTTAATTCAAAGTGAAAATCATTATATCTTGCAACTGTCAATATCTCTATGAAGGGAGAATGAGAGCTTATAACTTCATCATCTTCTGGAAATAGCATGTTATGTACTTGAGAATCAACCCAATTTACCACAAGACATGAAGAGTTGCCATGGTTGCCATCTTTGAGTGGTGCCTAGAAGAGAACTAAGCAGTGGTATTAGCGGCCCTTACCCTTGGGCCATAGAACTCAGAATATTTTATGAGATTATAAATATATGTGGTGAGAATGCCCAGTTGTAACTTATGAAAAAGTTCAAAAGAATCAAAACATCAGTGCTTAGAGCCTGTGGGAGTAAAGCCAGACCATCTGCAAAACCATGTCAAAATAGAGCCCCGGCATGCTAGTGGAACTTACTGGAGATAAACTGCCTAAAGATAGGACATAAATTACCTATGCAATCAAAACTACTCATCATAATCTGGTATCTACCAGTCATACTTTCAAGCATACCCAGTAACAATCAGTGTAAAATGGAAGTGGTGCTTCAGGGATTGGCCTTAAGCAAGATCAAGTGTTAAAACCAAGTGTTCTAGATCCCCAAGTTATCCACCACTTTTGCACTAGTGCCTCTCAGTTCATATTGCTGTATAAAAGTGACATCCCTTATGATCAATTGATAAAAGATGATTCAAGGTCAAGTTTGGATCATGAATCAGTTAGCTTAGCACATGGATGCAAAACAAAAGTTGGCACCAAATACATTAAAATTCCACTCAGTGGTGATTAGATAATAATGTGATGAGGAGAAATTTTCCAATGGTTAAAATTCCTGAAATATATCTGATTGTCCACATGGGAATAAATGTGGCATGAAGAGAGACTATATACTGGTTTATGTGCAGTAAGGTTTGACTAGTTACTTAAAGAATGATCTGAAAAAATAAGGGTTAGATGATGAGGGACAATGAAGTCTGGGATAAAGGAATGTGGGTGAATATACAGAAACAGGCACAATGTGTAAAGATGTTCATGGTGACAAGAATACTCACCATGGAGTATCTGCCAAGAAGACAGAATAACTCAGCATCAAGTCAAGTGATAGCCTTATGTGTACATAAATGGAGTGGTCATGGTGGCAGGGATTGAGGCTGATTCACAAATATTCCTCAATCCATTTCACCACCAACTATTCATTTTTCAGGAAATAGAAAATTCTTAGCCTCTAATATAGCACGATCCTTGAAGTGACCAGGAGTATTTTGGAAAGTTAACAGTATTTGATCCTTTTCACTTAAAAGGGGAAATAATTCAGTGTTTTAGTTTTCTATTGCTATATAAAAATAATCATCCCTAATGGCTTAAAGCAATAACAACAAGTTATTTACTCATAAATTAGCAATTCTCTGCCTGAGTGCACAAAAGCTAGAGCAGCTTCAGAGATAGAAGGAACAACATCTGAAGAACACATTCACTGGCTCAGACATCTGATGGTAGATGCTGGCTCTCAGCTGGAATCTCAGCTGTGTCTACTGCCAAACTCCTTCTTGTGGGATTTCCATGAAACTGAGTGACATCCTCAGTGCATGATTCTGTGTTTCAAAGAGTCCCAAAAGTCATAGTGGCAAACAGGAATCATATTGCCTTGTGTAACATAGCTTTTACAGCATATAACTCCATTCCTGCCATATTGTACTCATTAAAAGTAAATGAATAGAACTACACCATATTCAAGATAAAGTGTATTAAACTCTATCATTTTGGGCGGAATGTTAACAATCTATAAGCTACTATATACATATTGATCGGAATTAACATATGTTCTGGTATAGGGTGTTCTTTTCTACCTGCAGTGACTCAGTATCACCATAATTTGAGGATTTATTTATTGAATAAAGTCATATTGACAAGTGTACCAGTGTTGGAAAAGTAGAGAGGTAGGAGTAGCAATGGAGAATGAGATCTACTGACTGTACCATCTACTAGCCAAACAGAAGCTTCCACAGAGTGAAACTGTAATTTTGAAAATAACAACATGAAAAGATGACAAATCAATGACTGATATATGACATCATGCATCCTCATTAAATAGAAAAAAAAATATTTGTTTAGAAATTAAGGAGTTGAATTCGGAATGGATCTAGTTAACACTTCTACCAGGGAACTATCTGGGAGAATTTGTACTTGTTATCTTAATAATTCCAGACTCCGGGTTTCCAGGTTTTGATTCTGAGAGATGGAATACTTCTACTATGGGACAAATGAAATGAAGTTATAAAATGACATTAAATATGAAAGCTACGTGTTTAGGAAACTCATTCTAAAATACTGGCAAGACAGGAGAGAAATCTTCATTTCAGAAGAGCTAAATGATATGTCATTACCAGAAGGTCAACTGAAATTACACAACGGATAAGGAATAATATATTTGAAAACCAGGTGATCCACTTGGACATTTCTTGGTACTTATATGCCTAATTTTGATGGTAAATGGAAAAATGCAGCAGAAATAGACTTAAAGAAAGATAGTAGCCACAGGTTTAGATTTCTCAGGTATGAGAATCTCACCCATCTCAAATGTCAAGCTACCTGGGCTTTACAAAGCACTATAAGAAGAAGTGTAACAAGCATTGTGTTATAGTTTAATTAGCAATGATTTTTCTTTTGTAGTAGTTTGTAAATAGACAATATCTTACCACCAAAACCTGGCTATGATTTGAAAAACCAAAACCAACCAAACAAACAAGCAAACAAAACAAGTAGAAGGAACTTAGAATTCAGAGTTACTGGGTTTTAATGAATTTTAAATGTCTTTATCTAGATCACTAAGAGAAGTGGAAAGGTATTTCAGAGAAAAAGCCTGGATTTATAAGATATACTTCTGAAACGTCCATTGAGTCTTTTGTATATGTACTCATTAAGCATAATAAAGATGTTTAGAAACTAAGAATTGAAGTTAGAATTAATAAAATATGAAGAAACCAATGGTAAGGGATAGGAGCTCATAAGAAGGTCTTATTTGATATTTCATGGAAAAACAGATGAGTGTGTTATTGGAGATAAATACAAATGGACAGATTGATAGATTTGAGAGCTCAGTAACAGGTAAAATCCACAGTACTTAGGTTTAGAATGAATATGAAGAGATAAGCAGTAATTCTAGTTCTTTGATCAGCAACCAGATATTGTTCATGAGCTGGGGAACATTGAATGAAACTTCCCCTTTAGGTTTCTTTAGAGGGAAATGTATATGTGAAAATTAAAAACAACAACAACAAACAACAACTGTTTAACACTTTCACCATTTAAGAATAGATTTCCAATAAAATATCACATATATAAATCTGGGGTTCAGGGAAGTTTATGCTTAACATAGTTTTGGGAATCATCTGGGTTGATTATTAAATGGCAATTCAAGCTCCACATATGAGTGAGATAACATAGAACAGCATAAAAATGAAGATAGCTCAGGAACAAGATTTTACTAACTCCAGCATTTAGCAGCTGGGTAATGAAAAATACATTTATAAAAACAGACATCGGAGAAATATGCACAGAGGAAAAACAGATGGCTGTTGTGCCCCAGAAGACAAGGAAAGAAAATGTTTCAAGAAGGAGGGTGTGGAAATTTGTGTTGAATAGTGCTGACATAATTAGTGAGAATGGGACTGAAAGAGCTGTCATTTAGTTAGTGGCAGTGAAACCATTGGTGATATCATCAAGAAATGTGTTAAGGCATGGAAGGGCTGTATCCTGCATGAGAGCAGAATAAAGAGTAAGAAAATGTGAGAAATGGCCACTAGTTCAGCTGTGAAATGCTGGGCACGGAAGATGATCAGGGAAAGAGAGGGAGCCCTGCATTTAATTTTATTCATCAAGATTCTTTTTCTTTCTTTTCTTCATATTTGTATGTCAGTTAGTTTTCTGTCACTGTGTAAAAAAATTGCAGAGAAAACAGAAAGAGAAAAATTTTGTTTTGGCTTATAGTTTCAGAGGTTTCAAAGCATGGAGAGCTGGCTCCAGTGCCCTGGACCTGTGGTGAGGCAGAACGTGGTGGAAGTGGGCAGGAAAACAAAGCTGTTCACCTCATGGCAGTCAGGAAGCAAAGTGGGACAGAGAGAAAGGATTCAGGGGCATAACGTGCCCTTCAAAGGAAAATCCCCAACAACCTAACTTATCCAGTGAGGACCGACCTCCTAAAGTTTCCACCACTTCCCAACAGAGCCACTAGCTGGGATCAAGCCTTCAAAACCTGAGCCCTTGGGATACACCACAGAGCCAAACCACAACCCGGTCTCTGTCTCTGTGTCTCCTTTTCTCAAGAGAACTAAACACATTTATTTAAAGCTAGAAGATGAATAAACAAAAGAGAAGTGGAATAATATGGATCCTGAATCAGCTGGGGTGACTTTTGGTATTCCACATGGTAGAAAATAGCAATGGAACAAATAATTCATTCTTTCTCTTCTAAAATTGGTTCTTTAAGGTGAATAATTTAGGGTGGAATAAAAAGCCCTACAGAAGCAGAATTTAAAACATTAAATTCTGGACATTTCCAGAAAATTATAGCAATTCTATGTTTATTATTAAGCTCAATCTTTGGTTTTCTTCCAAAGTCTTTAAATTTTGTCATATTTTACAAAAATGATGTAAACAATGAAAAGTTATATGTACAGAAAGCTATTTATAGAAAATCTTCACTTACTGGATAATCATAGCTGAAGCCTAAGCTTAAAAAATCTCATTAAATATGGTGCCATTGGGCCTTCTTACCATATCCATGTGCTCTGGTATTTTCATATCTGAGAGTAAAAATTGCATAAATACTGAGAAAATCAGAACTTTCCTTTAATCCATTACTTACAGTTTAAAAAGAAAGCCTACAGATCAGCAAGAAATCTTTACAATTTCATCCACCTTACTCTACCCATTGGTGAATTCTTATTTATATTTCCTCACCATCAACTTTATGTACAACATATAGACCTCTCCCACAGTACTTAATCCAATGTACAGAAATTTTCACTTTGTAAGTTTCCAGGATGAGACTCTTGAGTGTTATGAGGAAAATAGGTTCTTATTCTTATTTATATATTTACAGCACCCTATCCTTTGCTTCATCTAATTGAAAGAGATAGGGAGATAAGATGCAAAGAGTATAAAAATGGGCAGGAGAGAAAAAAAAGGAAGAAAGAAAATAAGAAAGTTGAGGAAGGATGGAAGTGGGGAAGAATGAAGGAAGGGTGGAAAGGGACAAGAATGGAAGAAAGAATAAAATTATAGTATTAAGGAACAGAATGGTTTATAATTTAAAAAAAAGAAAAAAATAAAACTTACAATCATATCCTAGATAGAACTGAGAAATATTATATCTAAATTAAAAGTTCTACATTAAAAGTCAAACATTTGTTCATTCAGTAAATGTTCACTGAAACCCTGTACCTATATTTTATACTAGGGATAGGGCCTCTGGAGGATATATTATAAACAGAAAAATAATCCCTTTCCTTTTGGGATTTCAGGCCAGAGTAAGTAATCCTAACACATTATATCAGTTTCCTCTTATGTTGGTTTTACTTTCTGCTGTTTTAATTATCCATTTTTAACCATGATCTGAAAATATTAAGTGGAAAATTCCAGAAATAAATAGAGAGCTCAAGTTCACATCAATTTTATTATGACATTATTGTTTTAATTGTTCTATTTTGTTATTACTTATCCTTGTTAATCTCTTACTGAGCCTAGTGATTTGTAAATTCAACTTAATAGTTAGTGCATATGTACAGGAAAACCATGGTATATAGAGCGAAAATAAGAGGGAACTACTGTGCTTACACAATATAACTTGCTAAGTACTATGGAAAAAGAGAGCGTCTAGATTGGGAATGTAAGTGTGAGGACCTATAATTTGAAAATGTATGATTAAGATTCACAGAAAGGCATTTGGCTTGGGGAGTCACACATATGCCATAGAGGAGAGCTATTTCAAGGAATGGGAACAGTCATGGAATGGCCCTGTGACAACATATGCCTGCAGTGTTGGAAACCAGTGAGTCTAAAAGAAGAGTAAAAAAGGTGAGAAGGGAGAAGGGAGTAGGGGAGCTAAGACCACTCAGGAGATCCTTAGAGCCGCTGCTGAATTTATCTGCAGGAAATGAAAAACCTTTGGGGGTGCGTCAGGGGAGAAGTGACAAGCTGGGCACTCTGGCTGCTCTGCTGGGAATGAAAGCAGGACCCAGTAGATATCAGGGTGGAGAAAATGGTAGCCTGGTGCAGTGTGGAGGTGAGAGGACAGGTGGGATTCTGGATATGCCCTAAGTGCAGAGGCCAGGGGATTTCTTCTGGGACAGGCATGGACTATGGGGAGAGGAGCCAAGAGCAATTTTATTCCCAGTAGATTTCAATTCTGGGGAGGAAAGGTTTTATTCAGATATGTTTCTATGTTCCCAAAATATGCATATGCTTATATGAATGGACTAAAACTTGAGGTCCTCTTTTATTCTTAGCTATTGATTATTATGAAATAGATCAGTATTGAACTTCATGATTAAATAAAATGGTGTTTTCTGATAGCCTCATGATAGAGGAATAAACATTTATGAATTTTTGGTCTCTCATTTGGGATTTAGAGGAATTGACTGAGAGGAATTAATTATCAAAAAGATTAATTTATCATAAAAAACACTGATGCTACAAATAAAAGGTTTTATTTTATTTTATTTTGTTTGTTTGTATGTGTGTGTGTGCGTGTGTGTGCTGGGAATTGAGCCCCATGCCTCACACATGCTAAGGAGGACTTCTACCTAGGCTAGTTTTAAGGAACAAAATTTTGTCATTAATGCATATTGATTACAAATCTTAACAATATTCTGAATATTATTTCATCACTCTACCAAATGAAAGAATTTAAGGCACAAATATTTTAGTTAGAGCAGAAATGCAAAAGTACATGAATTAACAATAAAAGTCTGTTAGTTTAGTGCCTATAACTTGAGACTTGATATTATGGTTAGTGAAGCTTTTAAAAGTGATCAAATTTAGTATTTCTTCCATAGAGCATTTTACAGTAGGGAATTTTTCAATTGAAAAATTATGAAGAAATTACTTGTTTTTAATTTTTATTTTAGAATTTGTATATCTGAAAATTGGATTTAGAATAAACAAATAATTCTAGATCTTTCTGGACTAGAGAATGTTAGGCTTTGAGATATTTTAATGTAAAGAATTAATTAAGAAAGAAGAATTTGAGAAACATATTATGCTTGGTTGTTATTGATTCCATGGCATAGGTTGTACACATAGGGCTCAGAAAAAATACCAAGAACCCTTTTCTCTAAGTCTGTTTCCACAGTGACAAGTCTCCCTATATGGACACAGGCTCTGGAACAAGACACCTCCTGGCTCCAACCCTTACTGCCTGATAAGTTGTGGGAAGTACATATAAACATTGTCACTATGTTAACTTGTGTTTAATGGTGTTATTAATAAAATACATTCTATATTTATTGTGAGGACCATAAGATTTAATATACATTAAGCACTTAATACCATGTTTGGTATATAATAAATGTTCACTTAACATTAGCCAAGATGGTTGTTAAGAATATCATCAATGGCACATTTCCTTTCCTCTTTAATAGAAACTTTTAAAGGAGATCTGACTTCCTGGATCCAGAAAGGGTATTGTGAGGTCTCATGTTCTAGACAAACTTAATGATTTACCAAGACCTCAATGGTCTGGCCTCTGACTCTCTTTTGATTTCCCAAACATGCTAATCAGTTCTCTTTCTAGGGATATTGTACTAGGAGTTCTCCTCCTTGAGATGTCTAGTTGCTGCATGCCTTCTAGTCATTCAAATTTCAGCTGAAAATCCAACTATCAAACTAGTCAATAAGTAGTCATATTCTTTTATCTCACTCTATTTGGTTCTCTAAAATATTTGTAACTTTCTGAAACCCTTCATGATAATTTATTCTCCTGATTAGCTTGTAAGTTACTCTCTTCAGCATAGCAAGAACAGTATCTACATATGTGCAATATCAATTATGCTAAATATGAGTGGGTAATCAAATTAAAACTCAAAAATGTCATGGCCTTAGCTTCAAATTCTCTTCCTTTCTTTTGTATACTTAATTCTATGAGCAAACTCACAACTCAACATTGTTTCATCTGAGGACATGGCTCAGGCAAACTCAAACCTATACTGCTAACAGATTAAATTAACTCACAGTGCCAAAATCACTAGTGGTCAATCACTGGTGTTATATTCACATATAAGGAACATATTTTGTTCCATATCTCATTAGACTGAGTGTTTGGACAATTCCTTATGAGAAATTAAAGTTTCATGATTCAATGAAGCAATCTGCCTATGTAGTTCCAGTAGAAAAACAAACAAAATATCCAGCAGCTGAAAAGTATCTTACTTATGACATGGCCTAAATTTTCCACATGTTCACAGAACACATATTATTACCTTTTAGAACTCATTGATCATGGATTAGAGTTTAGGAAAGAATTAAATATATCAGTTGTATTTGAATTATCTACAGATGATTGTGAATATTGTAGAGTAAATACTAAACTTCTCACCAGATATTTAGACAAACATTTCCCTGGTTCAAAGGAGCAAATGTTAAATGTGATTTCTTTTTAGGAAAAAAATCTAATTCCTATGAAATATACTGAAGTGTGACCCCCAAAGAGCCTTTCCTACTTGAAACAAGTGTCTCAAGGAAAAGAAGCATATCATATTTCAGGATTTACAAAGCCATATTTTTCTATTTCAAAGAAAATCAACAAGAGTGATTTTTAGGCTTCATCTGAGTCCATCCCCACCTCTTCACCTTTTGTTTAACTGGAAAACACAGCAAATGCAATAGATCAAAGTCTGTTTTCTCTGAGTACATTGGGGGCTGGAAGGCTGTATGCTCACTGCCACTGTGTCAGATGGATAACGACAGATGTAGTTTATAGAGGACCTCAGCAGATGAGGGATTTTTCACTTCATCCTATGAGGATGGAAGAGAATGAATTAGTACACTGCATGCCCAGATTGCCAAGAGGAACTCGCTACCAGCTGGAGCAGCAAAAACAAAAAAATCCCAAATGCCTTTGTAGTTTACAAGTGGTCATTTTTCAAAGAGGTGCATGTGGATAGAGTGAAGAGGCTCCTAGCAAATGGAAGAAAAGTATCGCTACATTTCACAAGCATTTCTGGGAAGAGGCTTCTATCAAATATTCATGGTAGCCTCTTGTCTATATGAGCCTGGTTGATAGAATAAGAGTACCAATTCACCTGGCACCAAATCTACCCCTCCCCCTTCCCCAGCTAGTAAATCTTGGCTGTCAGTGATGGGAGCTGATGGGAAATGAGATAGCCTTATTGAGCTGCCTCATGAACTGTAACTCATTTGTTCTCAAGACCCAGACTGACAGCCCTTGCATTTCTCCCTTCCAGCAAAATTGAGCATAAATCACTTTATCATTTTCCCACATGACAGTTTATCAGAATCCTGGAATTCTATATGAAGTCATAGGGGCTGGTGATAGAAAATGAGACAAGTTCTGTCCTGTAGCTGAGGAAGACTGCCCCTTGAAAAGCATTAATATGACCATAAAAATACCAGTGAGATTGAACCAAATACAAATTTTCTCTTCTTTGAAAGATAACCCATTGGCTTTCTATTCTCTAGAGATTTCTACACATGAAAAGAAAAAGTGTATAGTTATGGAATATAATTAGATGCTTTTTTTTTTCTTAACAAGCCAAGGAAAAGTTGCCCACTCCAGTTTAATAGTCCTAAATGCAATAATGCTGTCTTCGAAGTAAGAATGGTTAGTGTCAGGGGCTGATATTGAGGACAGACCAGGTTAGTACCAAAGGAAGTCTGTTCAACTAATACGGACTCCCCTGCCAGCTTGCTCTCCCTTCTTAAAAATATTTTACAAGTTTACATACTCTGCAGCCAACTATGGATGCAGAAACAAATGAAATGCCTTGTTTAGGGGCTCAAAATTTCACAGTGTGTTGGGAGGGGCCACAAAAGCAAAACTACACAGAAGATGATTCCTACATTAGCTTCATGCACAAGGAAAATCCGCACATTTGGGACTGGTAGTTTGTTTGTTTGAGGGAGGAGACATTCCAAAAAGACCTCCCCCCAAGATGTAACTATGAGGACAAATCTGGGAAGATGATTCAGTGTTTCTAACAGTGGACCAGTGACACTGCTGGTGGTGGTCATTGAGGTTGGTAGCACAATCAGTTTATTTCACTTCCATCTTAATCTGAACATCAATCACTTCTCCATTTTTTCCACATGATAGTTTATCAGAATTCTGGAATTCTATATACTGAAGTTCTCAGTGGTTCATTTAAACCTTACAATTATAAATAGAACTCTGTAAAAATATTCAGCATCAACTAAGATTTAACATGCTCATATTTATACCATGAGGATCTATAACATCATACATCTGAACACCCTGGTTATGGAACAGAAAACACTGCACAACTGTGAATTGACAATCGCATGACAGCACTCATGTCCCTGCTTGAGAAGGAATGCCTAGATTAAACTCTCCTCCAATGTTCATGGTAGAGTAATGAATTCTTTGCAATTCCTTGATTTTCTGACCTGGGCTGCAGATCCACAAGAGAATAGGATGCTTGGTTCAGAAACATAGCAATAAATTAATTGTTTTAATATTCAAGACACAAAATTGTGGTACCTACTAGCTAGATCTCCTTTTTGAAAAGTTCTCTTCTCAAAGATGGCAATTCAGATTAAGAAAGGGGTTTAATTCAGGTGGCATGTTTCTGAACAACAAACAATAGCTTTTGTTTCTTGCATTGCTCCATCTTCCTTCTGAACATTGATTCTGGCTTTTGCTGATATATCTCAAGGTCTAAAGTACGTGAAATAACTCCTCATTCCCCTTGTTTTCTTTACTTGGTCATAAGAATATCTCCTCCTGGAAGTTTTTATGTGGACCTCTAGTTGTAGATACTATCATTAGATATTTAAATATAAGAACACAATTAGGTAGATGCTACAAATAATTTGAAAACACCAAAATATAAATGTGTATTTCTTAAATGACAGTGGCATTTCTAATTTGTTGGTTAAATTTATCAAATCATTGAATTTAACATCCTGCAGGGCATTTTCAACAGAGGTGGTATCACCCCCAAGGAAGAAATAATGGTTTTCGAGGAGGTAAAAATCTCACTTTTTTTCTCCCAATAAAACACAGATATGCATGAAGCATATAAGCAAATACACCGGATATCTCTGATATTAAACACAGACACAGATGGGAGGTAGAATCCTCAGGGGACAATAACCAAGATTGAATGTTCAAGAGCACTGGTATAGGGCATCTATAGTGGTATCAATGAATAATAATCATTTTTAAAAGCATTTTTAAGTAAAGTAATCCTGGTGACTGCTTTGGTTTTCATGGTTTTATTTTGATTTGCAGTGGAGATATAGCAGCTTCAGTCATTTTTCTTAAGAGAGTGGAAAATAAGGCATAAATAGAAATTCTACATGTGGGAATCTGGCCAGAGATATTGCAGCAAGTAAATAGAGAACAGGGACCAGGAAAAATCAGTTATCCCGTCAAACAAGCCCCTGGATGCAAAAACAGTTGGCAGTTTCTGTTTCCTAAGCAACCTTTGCCTGTGATAGAGTGTCAGAATGAGCAGCTCAATCCCACTGCAATCACAGGCACTTTATGAAATCTCTCTAGGAATTAGTCTCTCTAAAAATAGGCAATGAAGGAGTTATTATCTCATTCTAATTTATTGCCATTTCACTCGATAAAGTTCCATTTTAAATGTCTATGGAGGTCATGCATATTAGCAAGACATGAGCAGTTCTAAAAGCATTTCTGAATCATGATGAAAATTCATGACACCCAAGTCACTGAAAGCTTGTAAGGAAATGGTTTTGTGTGTATGTGAGTGTGTGTTTTAATCTGTACTTGAAGATGTACAGTAGATATTTATGGTGGTTTATAAGGTCCACCCTTCAAGATTCAGAGTCCATATCAACTCTCCTTGAACCTGAGTCTTTGCAATTATCTCACTAGGCAGATGTGGTGGATGTGACATTGCATCACTCCTGAAGCCTTAAAGGAAATACATTTCTAGCTCCTTTGGGTTATACAACTTTGGAGCTCTGATCCACTATGTAAGAACTCAACCTAAAGCCACCACTCTGGAGAAACCACATGAAAATGAGATGGAAAAAGATGTCAGGTTTTTCCAGTCCCTGCTCTTTGTGTCTTATCAGGCAGGTGTCACAAATATAAGTGGGTGTGCCTTAGAAGATTGCAGGCCCCTCAATGGCAATCACATAAAAGACCCAAATGAGAACCATCTACCTGATCCCTGTCAACCTCTAAAAGAGATAATAGTAAAATGATTTTTGTAAACCACTAAATTTTGAAATTGATGAATGCTTCATTTTAAAGCAATGTATAATGGGAATATAGATCACGTTTGTATATGGATCATATACCATTGTGTATGGATACTATATTACATAATATCATATTGTATATGATACTTACACACTAATTGAGAATGGCCATGATGACCAAATATTTCCAGAGAAACTTTTCATTTCAAAATATCTTGGGCTATTTTTTTGAATATTATAGTATGAAAGAAATCTTTTCATAGAAATGGAATGAACTGATGCTCTATATTGTAAATTACATCAATTATTCCAATAGTTTATTTTCCTTAAAAATCATTTCCTTTGTAAATTCAATTGTAAATTTCATCATAGAATTATTCTTATAGTTTTGTTTCTTTAAAAATAATTAAATTTGTTAGCTTACAGCATTTGTTTTAACTCTTGAGCTTTCCAAAATTTTGAGATACTTGTCTTTATTGTGGTCTTTTCCACTAAATTTTTTTTTTACTTTTTTTTTTCTCTTGAATTTTCCATTGCCTCATTTCATCTACCTGAATGTAACACCACTTTGACCATCTTATTTCAATCATATTACTTCAGCTCAATCCCTGCTGATGATTATTTCTAATATTGTGCACTTTATTTTAGCACATTCAAATGATTACACAGCCAGACTCCCCAGTGATTCAGGATTGACCCTGATGCATGTGGAGGCCTGGCAACAAGGGCAGTAGTAGCTGCCAGAGACCAGCAACTGCAAGCCCACATCTGTGTTGCCAGTGCCAGGATCAGCTCATTAAAGCTCCTGAGGTACTGCACTTGTTTTCTACCTCTGAGGTCCCAGGGTGGTTCCTTTGTCTTGTAGTTATTGAGTCATTCAGTTTATACTTCTACAAAGGATACCAACTACAATCCCAAATACTGTCTTTATTACCAATGATACAAAGAGAAATAAAATGTGACCTCTGTGTCTGAAACCTTCCATCTGGAAAGACTCATTCCCAGTGCTTTTGATGACTGGTAACAACAGAAGTATGCATAAGGTGCTGTTGGAACCCAGAGGAGGGAGTTCTCAGGTTAGCCTGAGGAGACTGGAGAAGAAATCTCAGACAGTGTGGCATTGGAAATGATCATGAAAAGAAGAGTGGAATTCAAAAGGAAAGAAATATGATTTCATGTGCATAAGAACAAGATAGGTGTTAGGGTTTACATTCCAGAAATAGAAAAGTAGCTGGTTCTGCTGTCACTTGAGGAATATAGGGCTTGGGAGGATAGAGCTATGTCCTATGAGAACAGGTGAGTAAGGGCTGGATGGTCAAGGCCTTGCATACTCTGCACATTCTGTACCACTCTTAAATACTAAGTACTTCCCATCAACTTGTGGGTGCATGCATGCACACTCACGGATGCACAGACCTTTAGGCTTTAAATGTCATTTGGTATTAAAATTAATTTGGTAATTCCAGAGCTTCAAGTTATAAAATCTTGCATCTAATCCTACAAAAGATGCATCTCCTTTCTATCTCTCTCAAAGAAAAGATATTATTCTTAGCCTTAAATATTTCTTCAGGTTCCCTGAGAATATTTTCTGAATGATTAACTCACCCTATACTTATGAAGGATTTGCTAATATTTTGCCTCCTTTTCTTCCTGCTACTGCTTTTACTTAGGCTGCCCTCACTGATAAATGAGAATCATCAACTCGTAACTTATTTATAACATCCTTGTATATATTTGCAGAAGAGCTCAGGGAGCAATTCAAACAGAAATGCAGCTGCTTTCAGTTCCACTAAATAAAAAACCAAGCATACTTAGTTTGGTTTCTCAGATATGGTATTTCAGTCCAGTGATATTGTTAGTAAACAGCTGTATATACGGTGGACAAATCCCAGTTATTACCAGCAAGCTGGGGTTGGAGTGAAACGTATCTCTAGCTATTCAATGGTGTTTTCTGTTTTGTAACAAGTACTCATTCCATGAAAATTTATGTTGAAACTTAGTTTATGGCACTTAAGAGATGGCAGGAATGGAAGGAATTCCAGAATGAAAGATTCACAAAAACAAAACAATTGCCTGAGTAACAACTAGCAATTAAAAAACTGTTGGATCTGTTATTTGCAAAGACATTGATGAAGCATTCTGTTCATCCTGAGAGCTCTATAGTGGCACAGAACTTAGAGAGTAAATAAGAAAACATGGAAAATGTCTTTAGAAGAATGAGAAAAATCTGTTTTGGCATTCAATTCTCTTTCAGTAAAACTAAAATCATACAATTCTATTAATTCTTAAATTACAAGCATTTAGCTATGCCAAATACAAATATTTATAACCTCAGATGAGCACTTTCCATTGTTACATGTGATTGAAAGAAGGAGTAGATTCTCATTAAATCAGAGAAAGATGTGGTCCATGAATCCAAAGAGAAACACCCCTTTTCCTAGACATTGAGCCCATCTGAAAAATAATTCCATATTATGTTCCATGCATCCAAGGATGTTTACAGAAATTAGCTCACTAAAACATACCACCACCACTAGCTAGCTTTGTAGGTGACATGATAATTATCCAAATTAATAGGTAGGGAAATAGAGGAACACAGAGATCAAATAACTAACTGAAAATTCACATTAATTCATATTAATAATGTGAATCACCTAGAATTTGTTTTTTTAAAAAACGAATTTAGTAAAATATAACTTACATATAATATTGCTCATACTTATATCAAACAATTTAAGTTTGGGATGTGTGTAGAAGTATGAAATAATCACCATAATCAAGATGTAGATGGTGATTGATGATAATTGATATTTGGAATTAATCTATGATAATTGTTATAATTTGGGATTTATGTTGTATATATTAGTAGTTAATTCTTTTTATTACTGACTGAATAGTATTCAACTATATGGCTATATCACAACTTATATAGTCATCTATTGATGTACATTTTGGCCATTTTCCATATTTGGCTATTAACAAACTGCTTTGATCATCTATGTATAATATTCTGTACTGATATACACATTTCTCTCTCTTGAATAAATGTTTAGTAGTACAGCTGTAATATAATATAGGTGTCTATTTAACTTTTTAGAAAAACTAATTGGTTTTTGAAGTGGTTGTAACAGTTTATGGTTTCATCAGAGTTCTGGATAATTCCAGTTCCTCTACATCCTTACCAGCACTTAGTATGATCATTTTTGTTCATTCCTTTTAGTCATGTTATTGGTATCTCATTGTGGTTTTAATTTCATTTTCCGTTGACTAATTTAGGTATTTTCCATCTATATGTCTTCTTTGGGAAGATAATCAATTCAAACCCTTTGCTCTATTGCTATTTTCTTTAATTCTTGAATTTTGATAGTCCTTATTTATACTGGATACAATTAATTTATCAGATATGTGATCAGTGAATGCTCTCTCCCATTCTGAAAACTACACTTATGTTGCATTAGCACTATCATCAAAGAACAGAAGTTTTAATATCAAAAGTCATATTTAGCAATTATTTGAGTGTGTACATCATGTTTTTAGTGTCTTTACAAAAAAATTTCCCTAATTTAACATCACAAATATTTTTCATGTTTTCCTTCTAGAAATTATATAGTTTAAGGTTTTAGAGTTAGGTCTGTGATCCATTTTGAAGTAATATTATTATTATTATTTATACCTAGTATGAGATATAAATTGAAAGGGTTTGTTGCTGCAATCGTTTTCCATATATTCAATTGTTCCAGTATCATTTGTTAAAAAGACAACACTTTCACCATTGAATTTTCAATATCTGCTTTTAAAAAATCTATTAGTCCAATTTGTTTTAGTTTATTCTGGACTCTCTTCCATTCTAATGATCTCCTTTTCTATTTCTATATCAATACCATACTGTCCTGATTATTACAGCTTCATAATGACACTTGAATTCTGGTAATAATTAATGTTAGTCTGTTTCTCAAAATTGTTTTGTTTATTCCAGACCCTTTGCATTTCCATATGCATTTTAGATATAGTTTCTCAATTTCTTTAAAAGCCTACTAGAATTTGTATTGAAATTATTTTGAATATATAGCTAAATTAATAAGGAATTAATATTTTAAACAATATTAGTTATTCTGAATCATGAACATAATATATCTCTCCATCTATTAAGTTTCCTTTAGTTACTCTCAGCAATAAATTTTGCTTTTCAGTGTATAGTTTTTTAATATAATTTGTGAGATTATTCCAAGTATTTTACATATTTGAGTTACTTAATCCCTTGAATCCTTTCACTTTATATTCCTATTAGTGCATATTGATTATACAGAGTGTGGGGTTCATTGTGTCATATTCATATGTTTATACACCACATTTTAATTTATTATTTATTTATTTTCTGTTTTTATTTGTTCTTTTTAGTTATATCTGACAGTAGAATATATTTTACCATATCATATCATACATACATGGTGTATAATTTCCCATTGTTGTGGTTTTACATGATGTGAACTTACACTGGTCGTGTATTCATATATGAACATAGGAAAGTTATTTCCAATTCAATGTACTCCTTTTTCTGGTCTCATCACCCCTTCCCACTATTCCCACTATCCCAACCCAGTTAACCTCCATTCTATTCCTTGCCCCACTTATTGTAGGTTGGCATCTGCATATCAGGGAGAACATTTGACTTTTGGTTTTTTGGAACAGGCTTATTTCACTTAGCATGATAGCTTCCAGTTCCATTCATTTACTGACAAATGCCATAATTTCATTTCTCTTTAAGGCTAAGTAATATTCCATTGTGTATATGTAACACATTTTCTTTATCCATTCAGCTATGGATAAAGGGCCCCTAAGTTGGTACCCATATCTTAGCTATTGTGAATTGAACTGCCATGAACATTCATGTGCCTGCACCACTACAGTATGCTTATTTTAAGTATTTTTTCTTTTTTTAAAATTAATTTTATTATTATTATTTTTTTCAAAACAAGTGTTGGCGGGCTGGGATTGTAGCTCAGCAGTAGAGCTCTCGCTTAGTATGGGAGAGACCCGGGTTCGATTCTCAGCACCACATAAAAATCAAGGCATTGTGTTGTGTACATCTACAAAAAAGATCCTCTCTTTCTCTTTATAAAAAACAAACAAACAAACAAACAACTGTTGGCAAAGATGTGGGGAAAAAGGTATACTCATACATTCCTGGTGGGACTGCAAAATGGTGCAGCCAATATGGAAAGCAGTATGGAGATTCCTTGGAAATCTGGGAATGGAATCACCAATTGACCCAGCTATCCTTCTCCTAGGACTATACCCAAAGGACTTAAAAACAGCATACCACAGGGACACAGCCATATCAATGTTTATAGCAGCACAATTGACAATAGCTAAACTGTGGAGCCAACCTAAAAGTCCTGCAGTGGATGCATGGATTAAAAAAAAATGTGGCATTTATACACAATGGAATATTACTGGTTTTAAGTCTTTTAGGTATAGGTTGAGGAGTGGGATAACTGGGCCAAATGGTGGTTCCATTCCAAGTTTTCTGAGAAATCTCTATATTGCTTTCCATAGTGGTTGAACCAATTTGCAGTACCGTCAGCAATGCACAGTGTACCTTTTTCCTCACATCCTCCCAATATTTATTGTTATTTGTATTCTTGATAATTGCCATTCTGACTGGAGTGAGATAGAATCTCAGTGTAGTTTTAATTTTCATTTCTATAATTGCTAATGATTTTGAGCATTTTTTTCATGTATTTTTTGACTATTCATGTTTCTTCTTCTGTGAAGTGTCTGTTCAGTTTTTTTTTTTTTTGCTTATGTATTGATTGGGTTATTTATTGCTGTTGTTGTTCAGTTTTATGATTTTTTATATAGCCTGAAGTTTGGAAATTAATGCTCTAAGGTGGAGGTAGCAAAGATTTTCTCCCATTCTGTAGTCTCTCTGTTTATATTCTTGATTATTTCCTTTGCTGTGAAGATTTTTAGTTTGACACATTATCATTTATTGATTCTTTATTTGGGACTAGTACCAGGGATTGAACTCAGGGGCACTCAACCACTGAGCCACATCCCCAATCCTATTTTGTATTTTGTTTAGAGACAGGTTTTCACTGAGTTTCTTAGCACCTTGCTTTTGCTGAGGCTGGCTGTGAACTCACCATCCTCCTGCCTTTCAGCCTCCTGAGCTGCTGGGTTTATAGTTGCATACCACCTCATCCAGCTCCATTTACTGATTTTTTCATTTTAGATTTTTTACTTTAGGAGTCTTGTTGAGGAAGTCAGTTCCTAAGCTGACACAATGGAGATTTGGGCTGACTTTTTCTTCCAGTAGGTGCAGGGTCTCTGGTGTAATGCCTAGGTCCTTGATAACACATTTTGACCTTTCCACTCCCCTGTTACACACTCTTACCCTCATCTTCCTGCTCCCTTCCTTTTAACTAGTAGTCTTTCTTCTATGTTCATATCATTTTCCCCTCTTAGCCTCCATGTGTGATAGAAAACATGAGATATTTGAGTCTGGCTTATTTCACTTAGCATAATGACATCGAGTTCCATCCATTTTTCTGAAAATGACATTTTGTACACTGGATTCACGGGATTCTTTTTAGGGCTGAGTGACATTCTGTTAGTGTATATGTATGCTTTATGTATTCATTCATTTGGTGATGGACAGCTAGCCTGATTCAATTGGCTAGTGGGAACTATGCTGATATAACATGTCATACAGGTATTTTTATAGTATACTCTTATTTTTTCAGATGTGTATTGAGGCGTGGTATAGCTAGGCCATATGGTAGTTCTGTTTTTAGTTTTCTGAGGAAATTCCATGCTGATTTCCTTAGCGGCAGTACATTTACACTAACAGTGTATAAGGGTTACTTTTTTCCTAAAATCTCGAGAACATTTATTGTTATTTGGACTTTTGCTGAATGCCATTCTGACTTAGGTGAGCTAGAATCTCAATGTAGTTTCAATTTTCATTTCCCTGAAGGGTAAAGATGTTGAATGCCTTTTCATACAATTATTGATCTTTTGTACTCTTTTTAAGAAGTACTAAGTATAAAACCTAAAATATTGAAACTGCCAGAAGAAAATATAGGAGAAACATTTTCAGCTATATGTGTAGACAATGACTTCCTCAATAGAGTTCCTATAGCTCAGAAAATAATGCAAAAAAATGACAATAGATTTCATCTTATTAAAAAAACTTCTACACAGCAACAGAAACAATCAATAGAGTGAAGAGAGAACCTATGGAATGGGAGAAAATCTTTGCCAGCTACTCTACTGACAGAGGAGTAATAACCAGAATACATAAAGAACTCAAAACATCTTACACACACACACACACACACACTCTGAGAGAGAGAGAGAGAGAGAGAGAGAGAGAGAGAGAGAGAGAGAGAGAGGGAAAATCCTAATAAATAAATGTAAAAATATACGAAAATCCTTTTAAATGTATTGAGATTTTAAAGGTATATAAATAATCTCTTCTGTTAAATATTATAAGTGTACCTAGAAATGATGTGTATCTTTCTATTACTGATTTGTATATTACATAAGTGTCAGTGAGGTAAAGTGTCTGACAGGTAAGTCTCCAAATTATCATTCTATTAATAAGAAAGAGATGTTGAAGTCTTTGACAATATTTGTGAATATGTATTTTTCCTTGAAGTTCTATTAGCTTTTTTTAAGTTTTACAATTTGTCATTGTATTAACATTCTTATTTTTATATCTTTTTTATATCCTTTTTTATTAATGGACACTCTTCATCCCTGATAATATATTTTACTTTTGCTCTGAAATATACTTTGGCAGATAGTGGTATAGCCTCTCCAGATTGCTTTAGAGCTTTTAGTATGCACCTTTAACTTAATATATTCTATTTTCAAGTGCCATTGTACATCTTCATATATCCAGTATAAGCTACCTGTCCTGTAAGTACAACATTTTACTCTAGTAACTTCTGCATTTTTTAATAGTTAGCAAACTTTGTATTTCTAACATGTTTACATGCCATAATATGCTTTTAGAAATTATGCTTTAAATAGTCAATTACCTTTGAAGAAGTTTTGAAAAATGAGAAAAACATTTAAATCCCCTAGGTACTGATGTTCTCCAATCCTTCATCTAAGTTGAGATATTCATCTGCTAAATTTTAGTTCAGCATAAAGAGCTGCTTTTAATGCACTTGAAGGGAAGACCTAATTAATTCTTCTAGCCTTCTTATTTCTTTTTTTTTTTTCATATACACACACACTCTGAGATTGAACACAAGGGGTGCTTAACCACTGAGCCAAATCTCCATCTCTTATTTATTTTAAGATAGGCCCTGCTAAGTTGCTGAGTCTGGGTTTGAACTTGCCTCGGACTCCAAAGCCACTGGGAAGCCTTCTTATTTCTTAAACAAACTCTCTGACAGGTTATTTTCTTTCAGTTCTTTAAAGATGTTGCTTCATTCTTGTCTCATTTTCATTTTTTCCAATGAGAAATCTGCCATCACACTTAATTTTGTTCTTTTGTATTTTTTCCATGTTTACTTCAAGATTTTCTTTCCATCACTGATATTATCCAATTTTATTATAATCTACTTTGATAACTTTTATTCCTGTTTCTTTTGTTTCATGTTATTAAGCTTCATGAATATTTTTTTTCTATTTCCTCATCTCTCATTTAGGAAATATACTTCCACAAATCATGGTCTGCTTGATTTTTTTTAAAGCTCATTGATACTCTGGTATTTTTTATCCAGGCTCTTTTTTTTTTGTATATTACTACATGTAAATTTTACTGCTATGTTTTATTCTTTCAGTATTTTTTCCTTTTTCAAGTCTAATCTTCAATTAATCCCATCACTGTGTACACACACACACACACACACACACACACACACACACACACATTTGTATATGTAATCTAATCTATTGCAGTTTTCATCTTTAAAAGTTCAATACAGCTCCACATATTTCATGCCCCTACAAAACTAATGCTTTTTCTAGTTTCTTAACAATAAATGAATCAGTACCTATCATAGTAACAGTTTCAATTTCCCTTTTCCAGTAATAATGTCATCTGCTTAATTTCTAAGTTGTTTTCAGTATTTTGCTTATTGTTTCTTTTTCATCCCAGGTATATTTTCCTATATCTTTGAATGACTGGTAGTTTTATATTGGATGCAAAATTGGGAATGTTACATTTTGGAGTGCTGTCTATTTTGTATTTTGATACATACAGTTAAATTTTATTTTGGGATGCCATACATTTTTAGAATAAATTTGATGATTTTGATTCTTTTTTTTTTAACTTTATGAGGCAGGTAAAGTTGGTCTTTAGCCTAGAAGTATTTTAGGTATTTAAGTATTTCTATCTCACTACTGAGATAGAAATCTTTTTGAGTACTGTACCTGTTGCCCTGGGATTTATGAGATTTTCCAGCTATTGCAAGGAACAAAAAATATTTTGATCTGTGTGAGCTCCAGGCATTGTTGCGTCTTATCCTTTCAGATTTTCTTTCCCTAATCGTAAATAATTTCCTCAGACACATGTACTAATCAGTACTCTGATGAATATTTAAGGGCGAACTCCTGCAGATCTCTAGAATTCTCTTTATAAGTTCCCCCTTTGGTACCTTAACCATGTAAACTTACTGTCCTGCCTTTATTGACTTCCAGCTCCAACTTTTTTTTTTCCAGCTCCAACTTCTTAATTTAGCAAGAACATGGAATTCGATCTGGCTGTCCCCTTTCTATGCTGCTGATTTAAAAAAAAATAGAAAGACAAGGCAATGCAGGAAGAATTCTTAATTTTATTTCCTTATTTTCTAAGAATTGTCTTCTTTTGTTGCTTGATGTCTGATACCTTGAAAACCTTTTTCTGATGTATCTAGATTTTTAATTGTTATTGTAATTTGGGTAAATTTAGTTCCTGTTAGTCCCTCTTGGAAATAAATACTAAGTTATACTCTAAGACAGATATGTTGAAGCAGACACATATTGTAACAATTCTTGGAATATAAAATATATCATGAATTCCTAGGGAAGGAGTGTTTTAAGAAGAAGAAGAAAAAAAAGACCATACTGCTAATTACTAGAGAGTGCCTAGATTAATTGAGCATTGAAGAAATGACCATTGTACTTCACCACTTAGAATTTCTTGGCCTTTTTGGCTTGAGAGGTTCTAGTTTGCTTTGGAAATATATCTCCCAATCCATAGTTTGCCTTTTTGTTTTGTTGATTTTGTCCTTTGCTGTGCAGAAACATTCACTTCGATGTAGTCTTGCTTGCCTATTTTTGTATTTGTTGTCTGTGTTTTGGTGTTATAGCCAAAAAAAAAAAAACCTGTTGCCAAATCTAATATTAAGAAAATATTTCCTTTTGCTTTCTTCCAGGGGTTTTGAAGTATCTGGTCTTATGTTTATACCTTCAATCCATTTTGAGTTGATTATTGTGCATAGTATAAGGATCCAATTTAGTTCTTTTCCATGTTGCTAAACAGTTTTCAGACACCATTTATGAAGAGACTATTGTCTAGGTGTTCTCATTGAAAATTTGTTGATTATATATGAATGGATTTATTTCTGGACTCTCTACTCTAGGAATACAAATTGGTATAGCTATGTAAAAATCAGTGTGGAGATTCCTCAAGAAATTGAAAATTGAATTGCTCTATGATCCCAGTGATTCCTCTGCTGGGTATGCTTGAAAAACAAAACAAAAAGAACATATAAAACATCATCAACAAAACAAAGAAAGAAATCCAATCAAACAGAATCAGGATTTCAAAGAGATATCTATGCTAAACATTAATCACAATTGCCAAGATTTAAAAACCATCTAATTATCAATGAATGAAAGAATAAGAAAATTGTGAAATCTACCTATCTCATAGTTCTAGAGGCTAGGAAGTCCAAGGGCATAGATTTGGTATCTGGCAAAAGCTGCACTCTGCTTCTAAGACAGAGCCCTGTTGCTGTTTCCTATAGAGAGAATGAAGGTTCTATCCTCAAACAGTAGAGGGAACAACCCACTATTATCCAGCCCTTTTTCTAGGACCCTAATCAAATCCTGGAGGGTTCTATGTTTACAGATTAATGTTTTCTAACATCCACATCTTACAACTATGATATTGGTGATTAAGTTTCAACATAAGAATTTTGGGAGACATACTAAAATCATACCACAGCATTTAATTTTTTGTGTTCATGGTAGTATCACAACAAATACTAACTTTTGAGTCCCTAACTTGTATTACTGATATGGTTTGAATATGAAATGTTCTCCAAAGACTCATGTTTTGAGGGGTTGGTCCCCAGTGCACCCAAGTTCAAAGGCAGGGCTTTTGGAAAGTGGTTGAATCAGAATGGCTCTAATCTCATTGGAGGATTAATCCATTGAAAGCTGAATGAAGAGATAGGTGGGGCATGATTGGGGGAAGTGAATCACTAGGGACATGACCTTGGGCACTATAACTTTTACTTGGCCCTGTCTTCTCCTTTGCTGATTCCTGACCACTAGGAGTTGACCAGCTTTCCTCTGCCACAATGTTCTGCCTCATCTCAGGCTCCAAACAAGGAGTCAATTGACCATGGTCTAAAACTTCTAAATGGCGAACCACGTTAAACTTTTTATCCTTTAATTGTTTATGTCAGGTATTTTTGCCATAAAATAATAAGTTGACTAACATGGCTAGACATTTAAATATGTGCTTCCTGAAAACCTTATATAGGTATCATCACGTGCATTTTTTATTTGTTTTAATTAGTTATACAGGACAGTAGAATGCACTTATATACTTTGATATATCATACATAGATGGGATACAATTTCTCATTTTTCTGAGTATACATATTGTAGAGTCATATTGGTCATACAGTCACATACCTACATAAAGTAATAATGTCTGTTTCATTCTACTATCTAACTTATTCCCACATCCCCTGCCTTCCCCTCCTTTCACTTCCCTCTACCTAATCTAAGGTAATGCTATTCTTTTTTTTTGCCTTTATACATGTACTTTGTTGTTGTTGTTGTTTTGCATTACAATTCTTAATACACATATATACCACAATTTTTGTATCTCTGTTTGTATATAAAGTATGTTGACACCCAGTTCATGTCTTGATACATGTACTTTGTATAATGATGTCCATCACATTCCACCTTTCTTGCTCATCTCCTACCCCCTCCCATTCCCTCCCATTTTATATATGGGGAACCTATAGGTTATATGTATTGAGAAAACTCACACATTTAATAACTGAGTTCATTTTAGAATCTGTTTGATGCCAAACCCTTGCTTTTTCTGTTATGCTTGACTGGTTATAAGACCAATGCTGCTGTATTTTCTTCTTTATTACTTGTCAATTAATATAAAAATACTATTACTTTCAACATTTAATTTCCCCATCACTGCCTCATGATTTTGAGTACTTACAGAAAAGAGTACAAGTGTGCATTTGTACTTGGCCATCAATATTTTCAACAGAAATGTTTAAATTATTTAGATTTGAAAAAAAACACATTTAAATCCAACTATTTTTCTTGACTAGTTTGCAAAAAATATGTGTGTTCTCATTTTTACCCTGGGAATTATTTATTGTTTTGAAATGATTTTCTTTTGTATGGCATGAAGTTGAACGTTTGGGGATTTACTCAACCATTTATAATAGGATCCTAAGGAACTCATAACAAATACTGAAACATCCCCTAAACACATACTATCTGTAGGAAAGGTCAGAACCTCACAGTGATTTTCACTGAACCTTAAAAGACAAACAACTTCAACACAGCACTGCTACATCTTGGCTCAATGTAATTTCAACCCTGCTGAGAATAGTAAAATGAAAAGGATATTTGATTCAGGTTGCACTGAGCTATTTTTAATTTTTTTTTTGGTCATTTTTGTTTTGTTTTTTGGTTTTCTTTGCAGGCAGAAAACAAAATCCATTCTTATGCATAAAAAATCTATTAAGCCAAATGTGAGTATGATAACTAACCTTGCTTATAAATTAAAAACAAATATCAATAGAAAATAAAAATACTAGTCTTTCTGACATTGCATATGATAATAATTTGAACAATGGTAATAGAATTCATATCTGTACAAGCTAACCTTGGTTAGGCTTTGCTAAGAATGATATGTGAAGGTATAAAAAATGATTTTAAAACCCCAACAACCTTTCTTTAGCAATGCAATACAAATTTTCATAGTATTTTAATCTTTGCTCCTAAAAATTATGAGATTATTTGGTTTTGTTTTTTCAATTTGGTGAAATATTTTAAGAAAGCCCACAAAATAAGCAATTGTCAGAATACGCTATTCAGGTGCTGTTACATAAAAATTTCAATTTTAATGGGTCTTGGGCCAAATATCAGAATTGAAGCAAAATACTTAATAATAATTTACACTAATATTATTCAATATTTATTAATATAAATTATTAAATACTACACATAAAATTATGTTTTTGTTTTTCCTGTCATTCTACAAATTGTTTTATTTGCATCTTGTTTCAATATCACCTATAACACACTCATTTGTTTAAAATAATTTACTATTATAGGGGATAAGAACTTGCTACTTCAAAATGTGCCACCATGGCATCTTAATTTTTCTGACTAGAAGCCACATGCAAAACTCCCCATGCAAGAAAGACTCTCTTCCTAAAAACAACTAGGACACAAATTTCACTACCAGGAAGAGGATATTCTTATCACTGGAGATGGAGAATTAATATAGAGATGAATACGTACAAGTAAACTTTACTATAATAACCTCTGCTTCTATTAGTGACCTATGTATATACACCTATATATATATATATACCAATATATTTCCCACATATACGCCCATATATTTTCTTATTACTTTCACACAATTTGCTCTCAAACTCCCTTTTCCCCTTTTTTGGTTGTATTTCCATAATTTATTGCCCTTTGTTAAAATGGTATGTATGTACCCAGGTCTAGCCTTTCTTTGGGTCTTTATTCCATTTCAATGAAAGTCCCTATGAGCACATAAAAATTAACATATTAGCTAAAATAAACTGTATATGCTTTTCTCGTTAACCTGGTTTTTTGTTCATTCAGTTCACAGATTCTAACCACAGAATTTAAAAAGGTAAAGAGGAAAGTCTCTCTTTCCTTACACTATTAAGCACCAGACACTGAGATAATTAGAGTTCATAATTCCCACAGTGCAATGAGGAGTCCTGTATGACTATTGTTAGCTTATTTTCTTTTATTCTATCAATACCACCTCTGTGAATAGGGAGAGGTCTTCTGAGTTTCATGGGTTAGGCATCATGCATTGATGAATATATTTAATAAAGTACCATAACTATGCCTTTGTATGAAAGAATGAGAGAGTTCTATGTGATGGATGGCAACTGACAGTCTGTAGAATATGAACTCACACTGCATTTCTACAGATTCTCTTTAAACCTGGCATGCATTCCAACATAGAATCACAAGTGATTGTCCCTACTAGTATATCACAATGAACAAAAGGTACTAACAATCCATTTACTGCAACAACTATTAAAATTCTATAGTTAAGTCCTTATTGAATTACTGTGATAAACAAAATTAGAAGTTAGATTCAACATGAAGAATTTTAGTTGAATATTTCTGGTGTGCACAGATGGAATCCAAAAAAATGTCCCAGCAGAAGTGTTTTCATATGCATAGACTTTAGGAACTTCTTAGAAGATGTGTGTATATACTCACTAATACTGTCTTATTTGGATCTTAATACATACCACTTTTTTACAGATTAAAAATTATCTCCTTGGGGCTGGGGTTGTGGCTCAGCAGTAGAGCACTCACCTAGCATGTGCGAGGCACTGGGTTCGATCCTCAGCACCACATTAAAAGAAATAAATAAAATAAAGATATTGTGTCCAATTACAATTTTAAAAACTATTTAAAAAATTATCTCCTTGTCCCAAAGTTTTGATGGCAAAGTGAATATATAGTATCATGTATGTATGTGGTGAAATGTTTACTATAGACATCTACTTTATTTTTTCTATTTGGAAATCCTAACTAACAGAATTGGTAGATACACTTTAATCTTCAGTGTTTTATTACTAATTCTAATTTACTACAAAGAAGATAAAGCTATATGAAAGACAAATGCAGGCAAACAATAGAATATAATCCACATAAAATCATAGCTTCATATTTTAAAAAAGTTTTTGTAGTTGTAGATGGACAACATGCCTTTATTTTATTTGCTTATTTTTGTATGCAGTGCTAAGGATCAAACCCAGTGCTTCACACATGTTAGGCAAAAGCTCCGCCACTGAGCCACAGCCCCAGATATATCACATTTAACTACACTGTTTGGTGTCTTTGCTGTGACCTCACAAAGTAATTGGATTAACAATGTGGTTGGCCAATCTGAACCAATCTGGGGCAATGCTGGAACATTCACAAGGAAAGTGCTTGGCACACAGTCAATTGTTAATTGTTTTACTGTGCTGATAATGAGCTTCTGCACATCGTTCCTTAACTACAGAGAAGCCTATGTATATATTTGTTGTTGTTCACTTAAGAAAGAAATCACTCCACGTTTTTTTATGATTTTCTTTGAGATTTGACTCAATTCTTCTATAATCTTACTCAGGTATTATGAGAAATTTTAGAATGTACCTATACATAAACAACTCATTGATTATTTGTTTAATCTACCCTCACTCTACTTCTTTCTAATAATCTCCATCTGAATACTTAATGTGTTACCTTAACTGCACTTTGATGGGCAAATGCCTCTAAGAGACTGGGTTTCCAGGCAACCACACAGAAACTAAGGCCAAGACAAAAGATATGGTCTCCTACTTCAACTGTCAGAACAAAAGGGATTTCTTTATAATGCATTAATGCCCGCAGAAGTGGCTGAGCATTTGATTTAATTTTTAATAAGCTATCATCAAAAATCTGTCTTTTCAAATTACTGTTTTTCTAAAGTTATTGTTTGATTTTTCTTTTCCATTTTTAAAGGGTATATCCCGAGTTTAATGATCTTTAATTCACCCTGACTTAATAAATAATACAGCTTTTCTAGTTCTACTCCATGCTCCTCTCCATATGAATACTCTGGTCAAGGACAGAATGATCAGGAAAAAAAGCGGAGAAATATTGCCACAAGACAGTGTGCCACATTTTCACACTATCAGCAGTGCTTCAGAATCCTGTATGTGCAGTTACAGGTATTATAAATACAGAGAGATCACAATTAAGGTCAGTTTTTGCTCCTCTCCTTGGGAGATAAGGGCAACTTCTAAAAACTCATTTGTGCCATAGAAAGGCAACAGTATTACCAGACCTGAAAAGTAATTTAGAAAGAAAAAAAACAGGAAGTGTGCACAACTATTTGCAATAAGCTATTATCTTATGTCTTCTATTTCTCATTAAATGGCTGATTTCAGGACTGTGAACTTGCTGCTTTTTGAGCAATAATTTGAATTTGTCTGGATCACAGAATGAATTAGGAATTTTCCTACCCAATTTTGTGTGTACTTTGGGACATGAAATTTAGAATTCAGTACCTTCTGTTTACTATGATCAATGTATGTTTTGCTGAACCAAAACAGAGTTCTTCTCTTTTCCATCAGAGCACCTTAATTTAGACAGCCATATGGAACTTTTAAGTCCCTTGGCTATTGAGTTTCATTTCTCATTGGAATTTTAGGGAGTCTGTCCTGAAGGATCTGGAATTAGGGAAGTATAATACTATAGGAGTGACGTAGAGTCATATTTGTATACCAGCACAAAATTTGTCTCCAGATCAAGAGATCAAGAAGGGTCGCTTTACAAATAACACAGAACTGTGAAATTTGGGGTATGCAGAGGCAAAAAGGAATACAGAATAAAGTAATTGAACAGAGAAAGACGGAGAAGAAAGAGAAAGTGAGCAAGGATTAGTTGTATTCCTTCAAAATGACTAGCTGCTTCCAAGGGGTAAGGTCAAATTCCCTTTACTTTGACCCAATTTGTCTGAGAGAAAACAGCTGGTCACCAAATTGGGAACAAACACTCTAATGATGAATTCTCACTTCAGAGAGAATTATTCTCTGGTTAAAATAAAAATATTTTGGCAGAAGAATGGAAAAAAATACAAGAAAATTGTAAAGGCCCCTCAGAAGTCATTTGCTATTGGTTGTACATTATTAGAATCCTTCACATACACAAAAGATAGAGCACTATTCAAAGAGTCAAATCAAGTAATCCATTATTTCAGCACCAGGATGAAATGGGATAAAAGTTCTGAATCTACATCGGTGATAAGTACTGGAATATAACACACTGTTAGGGTGAGTTCAAGAAAGTGAATACCTCATTATCTTGGATACAGGTATAAGAAATTTCAGTTTTGGAATGAAGAGAAAACACAAGTTAGCATTTGAAAACACTGCATAGTGTATCTAGTAGGCTGTATATGAAGTGACTAAGTTAACCATACAGTAATATATATGTTTCCCTTTGCAGTGTATGGATCCCCTTATTCTAACAAACATTCTCTGTTCTCAGAGACTCCCAGGATATTGAGTCCCAACTTGTTTTTAAGTTATTCTTTGGGGTTCAAAGAAAGAACACTAGTCAAATAATTCTCTAATAGCACTTTATCTTATCCTGACTTCGAATAGTCCTGCTCCAAGTTATTCTGACCCTTAAGAACTTACATGGGACGTGCACACACACACACACACACACACACACACACACACAGACACACACATACAAACACATACATCATATCACATCAAGGCATAGTTCATAAATATTTTTCAAGAAAACAGAAAATGGAGCTGATATGTATACATATATATGTGCATGTGTGTGTGTGCGTGTGTGTGTGTGAGTGTGTGTGTGTGTATACAATAGAACAGGCAGAGGCACACATATGTGGAGATTGAGTCATAAAGAAGAAATTAAGTAATTAAGTACGATGTCTGAGGCCACACAATTAGGAACTGGGACTGGAGAAATTTAAACCCTGTCTGTCTGACTTTAAATCTACTTCCCTTTAACTGAAATTTTTATTTCCTCTGACAACAAAACTGAATGGAAGAGAAATATGGCTGATGTCCACTTGGCTGACCACCTTTCTACCTCACATCCACAACCATAACACATTAGAATAGGGAGTAAAATAAAAAATGTGGAAGTGGATTTGGCACAGGACTATTACAGACCCTAAGAAAATCTGAATCAGAGGAACTGGCTTTGTCTATCCTGGTCCCCTTCAAGTTCAGCATGTGCCTGTGAGTTCTATAGTGTCCTAAGCACAAAGTCAAAAAAGCATGGAGTGGATAGCCTGTGATACACAGAGCTTAAAATCTGTACAAGGTTTTAATGTGGTATTAGGAAATCTGGACTCTAGTCCCCTTACTATTTTAAGGAGAAAAATGTACTTATAGCCAAAGAGATAAAACTAAGATATTTTAATGTTAAGAAATAAATGTATAAGAAAAACTGGGAAAAAATAGGCATGCATGTAATTTTTTTTTTTCATATCAGATACAGTGGGATTTCTGTTGTTTACCTTCAGGTTCACTGATTCTTTTATTAAAATTTAATTTGTTACTTTTAGATATACATGGCAGTGGGGTATATTTTGACATATTTTTACAAACATGTAGTATATCTTATTCTAATTAAGAACCCAGTCTTGCAGTTGTACGTGAGGAGAGTCATTGTGGTGTATTCATGCACGTACATAGGAAAGTCGGGTCAGATTCCTTCCACTGTCTTTTCTATTGTTATCCCCCCTTTCTTTCCTTCATTCTCCTTTGTCTAATTCACTGAATTTCTATTCTCTATGCCCCTCCCCACCCTGCTTGTTGTGTGTTTTCATCGACATATTGGAAAGAACATTTGAGCTTTGGTTTGGGGGGATTTGCTTATTTCACTTAATAGGAACGTCTCCAGATCTATCATTCTGCTGGCAAATATCATAAAGTTGTTCTTGTTTATGGCTCAATAATATTCCATTATGTATATATACCACATTTTCTTTATACAATCATCTGTCAAAGGATACCTAGATTGATTCCATAGTTCAGCTATTGTGAATTGAGTGGCTATAAACATAGATGTGGCCACATCATTACAGTATGCTGATTTTAAGTCCTTTGGGTAGATACCAAGGAGTGGGATAACTGTGTCAAATGGTGGTTCCATTCCAAGTTTTCTGAGTAATCTCCATACTGCTTTCCATAGTGGTTGTATCAATTTGCAGTACCATCAACAATGCATGGGTGTACCTTTTCCCCAACATCCATAATCTATTGTTACTTGCATTCTTGATAATTGCCATTGTCTGAAGTGGGATGGAATCAAAGTATAGTTTTAATTTGCATTTTTTCTTATTGCTGGAGAGATTGAACATTTGTCCATGTATCTGTTACTATTCATATTTCTTTTTCTGAGAAATAATTTGCTTTGTTTGTTTTCATTTTTTTCCGTTATTTATATATCCTGGAGATTGATGTTGTATCTGAGGTGCTGGTGGCAAAGATTTTCTCCCATTCTTTAGGCTTCCTGATTGTTTCTTTTGCTGTGAAGAAGCTTTTTATTTTGATATGATACCATTTATTGATTCTTGATTTTATTTCCTGCACTTCAGGAGTCTTGTTGAGGAATTCTGTTTCTGAGCTGAAATGATAGCATATTGGGCCTCAATTTTCTACTAATAGGTACAGGGTTTCTAGTGCAGGGTTACCTAGGTCTTTGGTCCACTGAGTTGAGTTCTGTGTAGAATGAGAGACTGGGGTCAAATTTTATTCTGCTACATATGGATTTCTAGTTTTCTCAGTACCATTTGTTGAAGAGGTTATCTTTTCTCCAATGCATGTTTATGGTGCCTTTGTCTAGTACAAGAGAATTGTATTTATGTGGGTATGTCTGTGTCTTCTATTCTGTTCCATTGGTCTTCATGTCTGTTTTGTTGCTAATACCATGCTGTGTTTGTTACTATAAATCTGAAGTATAATTTAAGGTCAGATATTGTGATCCTTTCTGCTTTGCTTTTCTCACTAAGAATTGCTTTGGCTATTCTGAGCCTGTTATCTCTTCAAATGAATTTCATGACTGCTTATTCTATTTCTATGAAGAGTGTCATTGGAATTTTACTAGGAATTTTCCTTCTGCTTTCTCTATTCATCTTTTGAGCCCATCCATTGGGTTTTTAAATGCAATTAGTCCCTTAATTTCCACTTTATTCTCCTTCCTATGTCTTTGCTGAGAAAGTCACATTTTACTGATACTTTTGCTTATTCATTCATCTCACATGTTCATAATTGATTCTTAAACCTCTTTGTGATGGTTGCTCTAAAATCTGTCAGATAACCCCAACAGCTGCTCATTTCACTGTTGGCATCTGCTTATTGTCTTTTCTCATCCAGTTTGATGCCTTCCTGATTCTTAATACAACAAGTGACTTGGACACTGTATCCTATTGAACACTGTCTTTCAGCAGACCTCCTCGGTCACTGCTCCACTGAGTGAATCATGGCACCATCTCATGACAGTCGGATGCTATTAAAAGTAGTTTCCACCATAGCCTAATACCGCCTTGGCTGGGGTAGCTGGGAATACCTCATAGTCTCCTGATATGTCCTGCTGAAAGAGTGGGTATGAGGTACTGCCTCTTGACTGCTGACTGGTAATGGAAGTTATGCTTACAACCACAGCTGTTATAACTTCAATTTACTATGGTGCTACCGAGTTCCAAACCTCATTCTCAAAACTGTGATAGGTTTCCTTCCTCTTTCTATGGTCCAGATAAATGGTTATGGTTACATGACTTGGGATGTATGAGAAAACTCTGGACATTTGTCAGCATGATAGTTGTGATGTTCTTTGAGGACATTGATAGACTACCTCCTCTCTATACCTTTCGAGTATTTTTATGATTGTTTATATTATGTTTAGGGTTTTTAATTGCTCTTAGTAAGAGAAACTGGGAAAAGTGTATATGCTCAAAAGTTGGAATCCTATGCAAAAAATGAACAGCACATCAGGAACATGTGAATCTATAACAGAAGATCTAATATTTGTGGCTTTTGGAATCTCTAATGAAGAGAAAAAAAATTTACTTTCTACCATAAGTATCTAGTTAAATAAAAGCAAATTAAACATAATGAAAACAAAGAAAAATCAATGAAACCCAAAGCTGATTATTTCTTTATAAGGCATGTTCTTTGAGAAAATCAGTAATATAAATAAAGTTTTAGCCAGACTAATCATGACCCATAATTTGAAAAAGACACAATTAGCAATTCAAGAAATGAGAGGGGCAGCATCATTACAGATTTGCAACTATAGAAATGATAGCCTCTTACCAATAACTGTACCCCGGTACACCCAAACACTTAGAAGGAATTCACCTGTTGCTTGAAAGATATAAACTGCCAGAACTCATTTGAGAAGTAATAGAAAACTGAATCATCTTACAACTATTAAGAAATTTAAATTAGGGCTGAGGATGTGGCTCAAGTGGTAGTGATGCTTGCCTGGCATGCGTGCGGCCTGGGTTTGATCCTCAGCACCACATACAAAGATGTTGTGTTCACCGAGAACTAAAAAATAGATTAAAATTCTCTTTTCTCTCTCTCTCTCTCTCTCTCTCTCTCTCTCTCTCTTAAAAAAAAGAAATTTAAATTACACTTTAAATTCTTTCTCAAAAGTCCCAGCAAGCACATATGGCTTCAATGGTGATTTATGCTAAATATTAAGAACAAAAGTTTCAATTTTTTATATGTTAGTGCACAGTAGACTGACTTACAGATAATGATATATCATGGCATACTTGAAAAATCCAGAAGAGAAATTTTTGAATATTTTAAATGATAAATGTTTGATAAGATACATGTTTATTGTGATTTATAAATTACACAATGTATACATGTATTGAATCACAGGGTATGTCATAAAATACACAACTTTCATGCTTCTATCTTTAAATTAAAGAATGAATTTAATTTCTTTCAACTTTCAGAAATACCAATCTCATAAAACATAACTCCCAGAAAATTGAAGGGGAAGGAATATTTCCTCTTTTATTCTATGTGGCCAGCATTGCCCTGATGTCAGAACTGGGAAAAGAAAATACAAGGAAAGAAAGCTACAGATCATTATGCAGCATTAACATAGATATCACAATTAAAAAAAAAGTTTTAGCAAATAGAATCCAATCCCATATAAAATGAACAGTCTCTCAGAAATGCACCACATGTTTAAAATTTTAAAATCACATTGTTTTCCAACTGAATTTAAATGAATTAAATAAAAATGAAGAGTCATATGATCATCTGAATATATGAAGAAAGAGATTTTGCAAAAATCTGTTCATAAATTCCTCATAAGAAATCTCTATAAATCCTACAACTAAAAAACTTAAAGAAGAAATTTTATGACTGATAATTTTGACTCCATCATCAAAATATTGTTTGTAACATAAAAAGCTAAGACACAGGGAAAATATTTGCAAATTAAATATTTCATAAAGTAATTGTATCCAATATGAATAGAAACTATAAGCAATAGACAGAAAAATAATAAAAGCAGTAAGCATTGGGCAAATAATAACAAAAATGTCATTAAAGAAGATGTACAGGGGGCAAATAGTACATTTCAAGATGGTCAACATCATTAATTAGTTAGCTGGAAAATGCATATTAAGACCACAGGGATACAGCATGGCACAGCTATTAGGAGTGTAAATTCAATTCTCATACATTGCTGGTGAATATGTAAAATTGTACAACCATTTTGCAAAATTAATTAACAGTTTCACTAAATATCAAACATATAACAGTTCAGATGATACATTCTACTCCTAGCACTGACCCAAGAGACATGAAAGCACATATCCATACAAAGACTTGTGCGTAAACCTAGCATGTGAGAGAGACTGGGTTTGATCTTTAGTGCTGCTACATAAAGGAATTCTGTTCCCAAAGAGTGTGCTCAATGTTTATCTGCTTTGTATAAAAGTCTTTGTATGAATATATACTTTTCAAAATGGAAACTACCCAAATGTACTACAATAAGTGAATAAATAAATTACCATATGTCCATCCATACAGTAGAATTCTAGTGAGAAATAGAAATTAGCTATTGATATGTGCTGCAAAATGGATAAATCTCAGAATAAATGGGCTTAATCAATAAATCCAGGGGGGGAAGAGTCTATACTATATGATCAATTTGCAAAATATTATGAAAAATGCAAACTAATTTATAGTGACAGAAGATCAATGCTGTCTTAAGACAGGTCTTGTGAAGCGGGCCAGGAGTAAAGTATTACAATAGAGAAAGGTGATAATTTTCAGTGTTGATTGATTGTGGCAGTGTTCTTTCAAGACTATACTTGGGTCAAAACTTAATGAATTGTACATTTTAACTATGATTTATTTCATGTTAGCTATCCCTCAAAAATAACTTCAAAAAAACCTTGACTATTTTTATAAAATTATAGATATGTATATGCATTTTGGCAATAAAGAAAAATAAGGCAAAGAATATAGGTTAGCACTGACTCCAGCTAGTTTGAAGCTGGCCTACTTTAAACTTAATTTAATAAAAAAACTCAATAATTTTAGACAGCTAGAATGTCTTTCAAAACCCTAATAATAAAGTAGTGTTACTGGGTTCTTTTTTCCTTTTTTATTTTACTTTGTCTTAGATTTCTTAGTTCTGATACTGCAGAATATATTAATCATTATGTTATTTGGATTTCTAATAATAATTCAGAGAGATTCCTATCTTATTCACTAGTGGGATAATTAATTTGGGTTTTCTAATATTTTAGGATAAGAAAAGAGTTTCTATATCCATTTTGATAATGTAAATTCATAAGACTTTCTAAATATCACCAAGAAAAACAGCTTTCCTTTCAGACTGTAAAATTAATTTTCTTTCCTACAAATCTAGATGAGGAAAAGAATCTTAATTTCTAAGATCTGAAAATTCTTCTACAAAAACTATATGCCAGTTCCCTATGCTCCATAGACTTATTACAGGCATCCATAAATTTCCTATAAACACTTTTATTATATTTGATTAACAATCCAAATATCATTTAGATTATCTGTGGTTCTTATTACACTTTGTAAAACTTAGGATAAAATATTTATTTGCATAAATTTAAAACCCAATAAATCATGAAAAATGGCCTTATACACAACTGTGTTTATAATTTATGCTAGAAAAAATTTTAAGTATGATCATCTACCATTTTTATTGAGCCTGCAACCTGACAAAACTCCTGCAGTGGGCATGAATATAGAAGCAAATAGTTTGAACACAGCATTAATTTATTCAACAAGAATTCATACGATTGTTCATTGTAGGTCAAACTCTTTTAAACTCCATCACTTTTGTTCTTTTGCATGAAAAACAATTATAAAAACTTCCCTTCACTGCAGCTGGGTCTTCTCCTCTGTGAACGGAAATGAACATATTATTTAAAGCAGTGCATCTCAAATTATCCCTGGTGAAGGACTTTGGTCTTACTTGCTTGCTTTCTTATTTTTCTTTTTTGAACCAAGAATTGAATTCAGGGGTACTCGACCACTGAGCCACATCTCTGTCCCTATTTTGTATTTTATTTAGAGACAGGGTCTCCCTGAGTTGCTTAGGGCCTCTCTCTTGCTGAGGATGGCTTTGAACTCTCGATCCTCCTGCCTCAGCTTCCCAAGCTGCTGGGATTACAGGCGTGCACCACCGCCTGGCTTTAGTCTTGCTTTCTGAAACATTGTGTATTAATATTTTTTAGAAAATTGTGTATTAATGTTTTAGAAAAATGATAAGACCTGTAAATTATGACCTATGTTTTTTTTTTTAACCATTAGATTCCATAGACAATTGACAAAATGTCTACAAAAATGTCTAGATCTTACTTGCAATTTCTGTGCTTTTGGTGGATTTGGAAGCAAACAGTTCACAAAGAGTACAGATTTAAAGGCTACACAGGTATTTCAAGAAGATGAAGTCCAGTGGAAAATCTGATTAGCTGATGATCAATGGATGGTTCTCCCTTGGTCCAATCAGCTTCAAGGAATGAGTGATACCATGGTATACATGCCACCAGTTGACAGAGGATTTGGTTGATTTGGTTGAGAACAACCTGGCAGAGATACTGGTAGGGATAATCATGCAGACATGCAATAGGAGATGATAGCTTGCTGTTTTCCGGGCTGCCCTTTGAATGCAGCATCCTCAGCTGGGAACTGGAGCTCTGTTCTGCAGAGTACGTTGTTGAGAGCCACAGCCAAAGGGGCCCCAGCAAACTTCCAGCTGCCAGCAAGCTTCAGACTGCCCCAGCAACATCTAGCTGATTGGCTCCTCTGCGGTGATGTTCATTGGGCTGTTTCCCTGCCCTTCAGACTGCCAGCTGATGATTGGCTCACAGCGGCCCCAGCAACATCTAGCTGATTGGCTCCTCCACGGAGCTGCTCATTGGGTGACTTCTTTGGCTCTGCCCACGCAACCCAGCCAATCGGCCTCAAGAGAGGAGGATTGTGGGAGGTTGAAAGGGTGGTGTGGGAGAGAGAGGCTTGTGGAAGCCGGTGGTGGCAGTTGGGCTCTGAGGGTTTTTCCCTGGAGCTGTTTTGTTTGGCGTTTGTAGTTCTAAAAATAAAGTTAGTTTCTTTTTGACAAGTGGCTCCTGATTTGTGCCAAGCCAGACTTCGGCATTAGGTATTTCTAGCCAACTCTCCAGTAAAAAGCAGAACAATTTATAAAAATGTCTGAAGGTACAAGCAATAAGACAAACTGGGGAAGAATTGCTGGATTATGATTTGGAGAAGGAAAGAAACTCAGGGAGGTCGTGCCACTGTTCCTGTGGTGGTTTTCACTGACTCCTGTCAAAGGGGCTGAGAGAAAATTTTGTCAGCTTCTCCTGTTGAAGCACAGTGATGCCCAAGAATCAGAAAGAAACATGCCTGGTTGACCATCCCCCCATCCTTGGGATTAGCATCTCAAAGAATCCCCACCTGCTTTAGGAGTAAAAGCTAACTAGAAGTACAGACATTGTTCTAAGACAACCAGTTACTTTCTAATCATCTCCATTCCTGGAAGCAGACAAAGGTGATCCAGGTTGGCTCATGTTCCAGGTCACTAATAAAGCCAAATATAATTCTTTATGGAGGATGATAAAATCATCCTGAGCCCTTAATTTATTCCAATAAACTAGTGTCATATACTGCCTGACACATACTAAAAAAATAATAACCTATTGTCCAAGGAGGTAAATAAGAATCATTAGATAAAAACATATCTATAGGTGCTCTGGATATCACAGTCAACTTACAAAGACTTTAAAATAAATCATGAAATACAGAATTAAGAATTTTAGGAAAAAATAGAAACAACAGAAGGCCAGAAAGTTTTGGAAAGAACAAAATTGAAATTCCAGAACTGAAAAATGTGATTAGTCAATTTAGAAACTTAAAATATGTGTTCAACAATGGACTATAAGTGCACACCCATAAATATAAACATGTGTTCAACAATGGACTATAAGTGCACACCCATAAACCCAGAGACTAGGAGGCTGAGACAGAAGGATTGCAAGTTGGAAGACAGCCTTAGCAGCTTATTATGCATATACATATCTTTAAACTTAATTTAAGGGAGCAACTTAGGGAGACCTTGTCTCAAAATAAAAAGTAAAAAGGACGGAGGATGTAAAAGGTGGTAAAGTGCCCCTGAGTTCAATTCCCAGTGCCAAAAACAAACAACAAACAAACAAACAAAACTCACCAGACTACACACAATTAAAATGAAATTTGATAAAGCCTAAGTCAGAAGAACATATACAGAGTGAACAAAGCAACATAGTTTCTACTTGTTTTTTTGTCTGTCTCTTCTGTTATGTAAACTTCCAGAATCTCAGGATCATAAAGTGCTCATCATGTTTACTTGGTGCCTAGCAAATTTCACAGAATTTAGTCCATACACATTAATTATCTTTTGGGTTAAAAAATTGTTCAGAAGAACTCATTTCTATAATCACTGCCACTGCAATAATTTTGGCAGGGTGTATATGTATTAAATAGGTTTTATTATCCTAAATAATTTTTTGGAATAAATCTTAACAAATGAACGAAGTTAGGGAGAGGATAACATAAATAAAATATGTTAGAATTAGGAAAAAAGAAGAAAGAGAGGGAGATATAGAGAAAAGGAGGTTGTTTTATTTAGAGACAATATGATTAAGAAGAGTATAATATCCAAAATGGTCTACACTAAATTAGTAGAATTAATAAGTAAATTTATAAATGTTGCTGGATTTAAGTTCAATATGCAAAAAAACCCCACAATTTCATGCATATATAGAGAAATAAATAATTAGAAAATAGGATTTAAAAGTAATTCTTATAATGGCATCAAATTATAAAAATATACATATAGACATGCAAATAAATATATAGGATATAGGTTACTTATCAGAAAAATGAAAAATGGATGAGATTAATTATTATCTAGAGGTATGCCACATTCATGAATTTAAAGACACACATGGTAAAAATGTCAATTTTTCTCTCAATAAATCCAGGTAATCAATATATAAAAACAAGAGTATTTTGTAGAAATTTAACAATTTGATTCTGTAAGTTACACAGAAATCCAAGGGTAAACAATAATCAAAACACCCTGGAAGAGGAAAAATCTATTGAGGTAAATGCTTCATTTACATTGGAACTTTACATAAAGTTATGTAAATACCCTTAAAGAGAGGGTATTTATATAAAGTTGTATTTTTATAATTTGTATAACTTTATATAAATGCCCTACACCTAAAGAGTAGGTGTCTGATACAAGATACACAAATGGACAGACAGACCAATGTAAGAGCATGGAAGCCCAGAGAACTTTGAAGACCTGGACACTTGACTTATCAAATATAGATGTCATGAGAAAGGACAGATGTTTAAATAAATGGTGCTGGAACAATCAGATGTCCATATGGAGAAAAGAACACTTAAGCTGCAAATATACCACTCATAAAATCAACTGCCTATTTGATTCTAGAAGTAAATATAAGTCAATAAATCTCTTAGGACTCTGTTTCTCAACAGCAGCACTGTTGACATACTGAGCCAGTTTGGAGGTTGTCCTGTGAATTGGAAGATAAGCAGCACCCTGCCTGACCCCTGCACCCTGGAAACTTGTAGCACATCTTCATTGTGACAACCAAAGGCCGACTCCAGACCTAAACAAATGTTTCCCTGGAAAAATAAGCAAGAGGATATTTATTATTCAGTAGTATAAGACAGTATATTTATTTTTAGGATAAAGAGGTTTTTTTTTTTTAAATAGAACATGAAATGCTCTAATCAAAAGTAAACTCTGGTAAATTTAACTATCTTAAAATTTGAGAAAATCTGTTCATCAAGACATCATTAGGAGAGTGAAGGTTAAGCTGGGAGTAGAAAAAATTAATAGCTGAATAACCAGCAAGGGGCTTGAAAACAGAATTTATAAATAACTCAATAAGAAAAAGACAAAAATCCAATAGAAAAACAACCACAAGACTTCACTAAACAAGATATACTAATAGCAAGAAATTTTATATGAAGATTTTGAATAGCACTAGCAATCGGTATAATGCAAATCAGCCACGAGGAAGTTCTACAAGTTCTATACCAGAAAATACATAAATGAAGAATCCCTGATGACACCAAGAGGAAGCTAAGATGTAGAAGAGTGGTTGGCAAACTTTTTCTATGAAGGCTGGATAGTAGATATTTTAGCTATTGCAGGATGTATGGTCTCTGTCTCAAGTACTCAGCTCTATTGCTGTCCCACCAAAGTAGCCACAGACAATAGGGCTAAATAAATGGGAATGGCAGAGTAAGAAAAGAGAAGAAAAGGAAAAAAGAAAAAAGAAAATAAAAGAAAGAAGGAATAAAGAGAGAAGGGAGAAAGAATGAATGACTGACTTATTTTTAAGAGTCAGTAGCAGGTTGAACTTGACTAGTGAGCCATAGTTCGCAGACCTCTGAGGCAGAACAGCAGGGATGCTCATAGATTGCTCTTAGGAGTATAAACTGAGAATAAATAATGTGTCATTATTTTTTAAATTAGAATTATCCATACTTTCTCAGCAATTTTACTCTTAGATTATATACCCTTTATATAGACAGAGAGACATAAAAACTTACGGCACCATTTTTGTTGAAAAAAAATTAGAACTATCTCATACATATTATAAAACATATATTACAGTGTATCAAATATTTTAGAGCAATGAAGAGATGAGTTTTCTCAAGCATAATGGTATTTGAAACAGAAAAGAGTATATAAGATCCCACTCATGCAATTTTTAAATTAAAATTTCTGGCAAAATTATATTTAGCAATGCTTGATTAGTTGATATACAATACAAACAAAAGAAAAGAAGTACCTCCCTAAGAGTTATAATATTGGCAACAAGATTGGAAAGGACACATAAGTATTCTGAGATACCATTTCCATTGTTTTTCTTGACCTGGATCATGTTGACACAAGAATTTGCTTTATTTAATTTATATATTCACATTTTTGTTGGAGTACTATACTAAATGTTAAAATAAAAAGATTTAAAAAATTTTACAAGAAGTTTTGGATTTCTTTTCTTACAAAGAAAGAGAAAACAACCTGACTACCATGTAAGGCAGGCTTGGAGAATAAGAGACATCCAAATTAGGAAATTTGCTCCCCTAGGACCTTATTGAGTGGTATAGCTGAAGCCAAATTCACAGCCTGCCAAATAATTTTCTTCTATTGTGACTATATCAAGCAAAGCAACAAAACTTTATAAACAAAAAGAAAAAATAGTCCTGTTTCTCTCCCCAATTTTTCCACTCTTAGGAGGAATTTTGTTCATCAATTGGAGGAGTTACTGGTCCTATGAAAATCATGATTTTTTACCAGTGAGCACTGAAATGTTGGCATTTATCTATCTCAGTAGTTTTCAACTATGGCTGAACATTAAAATCAGTTGGTACCTTCAGGAGAAAAAATAAATTCACTATCTAAGTCTAGTTCCAACTAATTAAATCAGGTTCTCTTAATGTGTGGCCCAAGCATTTCTAAGTCTACAGGAGGTAATAATGTGTGCCAGGTAGGAAATCCACTGACCTGTCTCCTGCCCACCATCAGAAGTATGCCTAATTAAGCTAGAAATACTCAACTTGCCTCAGTATAGTCAATCAGGAATAAAAGCTGATTGGCTTTGACTTCATCAATTATGAGAAGGCATTCTGTTTATGGAAGCTCACAAATTTTAGAAAATCTTTATTTTTCTCTTTTCTGTATATTTAGCATTCATAAAAAATACTAAAAAGAAAAAGATCACTGATCTTCATGCCACTGATGTCTTCTAACTATGTCACCAGGATACTATTTGTCCTCACAATGATTGCTTGTCCACCTGCATTTGTCAGGAAGAGTTTTTTGTTGTTGCTTCTAAGAGGAATCCACTCATATTACCTAATAGTTGACCAAAGTCTACCATTTTTCTTTTAATTCAGCCCTCTGTTTCACCAAAGAATCACTGTATGTTGTTGCACTTAATCAGATACTATGAGAGGAATACCTCGACAAGATTTTCAGTGTATATTAGGAAAGCTGTGCTTGCCTGACCCTTTTTCCGCCCAACTCCGAACTTATTATTCTACCCCTTAAGAGTTCTCACCAACCAGAAAGTTTAATTCCAAAATCTGGATGTGCTGCTGCAACTTTCTCTGCAAATTCTACAACCCCTAACTCCTAATGCATCCTGTAGCTTTTCTGGGGCCATATAGAAAGATAATCCAATAATGCAGACTCCAAAATCAAAATAATCAACACTCAACTATTAAGAGATTCCCCAACTACTGAGTGAACCCCAATTCATATGAGTGTATAAACCTATCAGGCCTTGCCAACATTGGTTTAAAAATAAGCACAGCCAAAAATGTTATGTTTACTAACAAAGTCAAAAGAAAGAGCTATTGCTGCTCTTTTTCAGAAATTTGAAACAATATGCAGATAATGTTCAAATGTCTTCACTTCTGGAGAATTCACTAATTATATACACATAATATTCATTGTATTTGCTCTTCCACATTTTCTGATTACTCATTTGATAGGCTTGAATAGGTCTCTTCCATTCTATCCTTACTTTTTGCAACAGCTTAATTCATGTGCAGAGCATCTCCGTTAAATCTGCAATGTCAAGCTGCCTGTATAAGTCTTTTTTCACACCTCTGCTTGTTTTAATCATCATATTACTCTCATATGCTGAAAGCCCTTTAAGTCCTTCCCCAAAATGAAATTAAAACATATGTGATATGTACACAAGCTTGCAGTTTAGATTTTCAGGACCTGACTTTAGTTATTTACACCATACCTTTTATTCCTGCCTCTGGAAGACCTCTACCCCATTAACCTTCCTGATTTATTCTCCCCATCTTAAGTTTTCCACTTTGGAGATTCAATCACATGAAACCCTCCCCTTCTTCTAGCCCACGTAAGTTCTATTTGTGAAATGGTATTTTTTCAAAAGGTAAAAAGAGATCCAACTTCAACAGAATCACATAGGATTGGGGATTCTGGAATTTGGCCTCAGGTATCTTCATTTTCAATTCTCCAGATATTTTTTAAACAAAATAGATTCTGAATAGCCTGGCTTTAGATACAGTCTTTAAAACTTTATGGCTTTTGTAAAAAAAAAAAGTCTTCTTCTTCCATTAAAGTTAATATAATTTAAAAATTAAACAAACAAACACCATTTACAATTCTGACTCTGCCACTTAAAAATAGTTTGGACTTTGATGATTCATTTCCCTGTGACAAGTTTTCTGGTTTGACACTTGCCTACCTTGCATATTTGTTATATGAATCAGTAGGAAAATTTTCATGATAAAACAATTGAAAATGTATAAAACTCAATTTTTATTCATTTTTCTCCCATTTCAATAACTTATCTTGTATTGCATAATGTATTTTTCCAAATTCATGGGTTCCAAACCTGCTTCTAATGTAAATATAAATAACTTGTCTAGGCCTCTAATAAATAATCCATCTATGCCTCAGGATCTAAATCCATACAATAAAGAAAATAAACATATCTATTATTAAATGAGATAAAGCATTTAGCTCAATGGCAAGTATATAGTAAATGCTCAATAATGGTTAGCTGTTTGTTATCCGAAGTCAGGGTATCATTGTTGCTCTTACATATCACTGGTAAGCACACACAGTATATTTTCAAAACAGAATTTTATCATAAAATGTTTTAGAAGAAAGTAAATAATCATCACTAGTTACTGAAATATCATAATTAATATTTTATTTATATATATTATTTAAATTACAAAGCAGTCATCTAAGTTCTAGGTTATTCACTTGAGCACAGTTTCAAAGGAGCGATATCATAATGTAAGGTGCTAAAATCATCATCACAACTCCTTTTGTGAACATTTAGAATCCTATTGAGGGATAAGATACATAATAACCTCAGAGACATAAATAAAAAGCTAAGGCTTCTATTTATTTAACTGCACTTTCTGAGGTATCAGCCAGTATATTAAAAATATAGTCAACTACTCCTCTTCTATATAAGGGAGTGAAATTATTCTATCATGCATTTTAATATTTTCACCACAATTTTTTTAACAAAAGCCATAAAGTTTTAATGTCCTGGTGATAACTAATACAAAAATGCTTGACTTTCTCTAAGTTAAAAACAAATTTTTAAAAACTGATTGCATCCCCTTTCTACGTAAATTTTCTATCCTTTTAGGAGAAGTCACCTTCATGTCCCCAATGGGAGCATCTTTCTAAGTTATTTTTGATTCCTCATCCTCTTCTCACTCATAATTCTAATTCAACAAATCTACTGGGTTATTTTTTTTTGTTTCTTTGTTATGTATTTTGGCAGTGATGGGTATTGAACCCAGGACCTTGTGCATGTGAGGCAAACACTCTACCAACTAAGCTATATCCCAGCCCTCTAATTCAACAACATCTCTAAAAGTTTCTCTTCCTTACCATCTCTACAATGATCTCTGGCTTGGATCACTGAAACATACTATTTATCAGCAATTCTGTATATAGATCTTCTCCCCTCAAAGTACAGCCAAATGACAGGACTGAAGTGAAATTTCTGTTTCACCATTGTATTATTCCTCTTAAATTCTCCATTAATCAGCCAATATCCTTCATCAAATGCAGATAACAAATCTTTTTCAAAACTCATTGTACTTCATTGTATCATTTTCCTTTCCTATTTGCATTCTCTGTTCCAAAAAACATTTTTCATATATTGATATTACCTTTTACACTTTCCATTCTAATACTCACAGTTCATTAGTAAACTTGGCATACTATGCAATGCATCATGAGATATACATTGTCTCATTTAGGAGGAGGAAGTACTTCTAACTTCATGTGTTTAGTAACATTTCTAGAGCACAAAAGACTATTGTCTTCCCTCAAGACTGGGAGCATGTGGTGATGACATATGCAAATGCAAGGTACCATAGAAGTTACACTAAAATATAAGTTCTTGAAAGTAGGTGTTTTGTCTGTTTTGTTCACCATGATAGTCCCAGAGGCTTAGCATGGAAAAAGATTTATTGACTACACTGAAGGAATAAATGTATCCCCATAAGACTAAATACTTATTTTAAAGAGACTGTACAGAACTTGACAATATTTTCAGCATAAAATGCAACTATGCTTGTTTTGTTTTGTTTCTTTTTTCTTTCTTCTTTTTCCTTTTTTTTAAAATAGTGCTAAAGACCTTACCCAGTACCTCATACATGCAAGGCAAGCTGTCTGCCACTGAGCTACACCCCTGGACCAAACACTTATTTTTCCTGTGTTTCAATTCAACAATTATTTATCCAAGTAATTTTGAATTCCACATATACATTTCCATTTTATATATGAAAATAATCAAGGAAATAATCAAATGATAAAAATCAAAAACCAAATAAACAAAAACATAACAAACAAATAAAATCACTTAAGGTTTTTTTTTAACATAAAAATGGAATGGGGGTAATTTCCTAAAGGATTTGAGAGAGGAATTAAATTATAAATTACTTTAAAAAATTTTTGGATATACCATCTTTATTTTACTCGTATTACTCTCCAGTGTTGAATAGATTTTTTGTTTTATTTACCCTATGAAGTTTATTTTGTTCTTTTTAATTTATTTTTATTTGTATATGACAGACGAATGCATTACAATTCTTATTAAATATACAGAGCACAATTTTTCATATCTCTGGTTGTATATACAGTATATTAACACCAATTTATGTCTTCATAGCTGTAATTTGAATAATAATGATCATTATATTCCACCATCATTAATAACCCCATGCCCTCCCTTTCCCTCCAACCCCTTTGAACTATCTAGGATTCATCTATTCCTCACATTTTCCCGCTCCCTATCCCACTATGAATCAGCCTCCTTATGTCAAAGAAAATATTTGGCATTTGCTTTTTTTTGGGGGGGGTATTGTTCAACTTCACTTAGCATTATCTTCTCTAACTACATCCATTTACCTGCAAAAGCCATGATTTTATTCTCTTTTATTGCTGAGTAATATTCCACTGTGTATATATGCCACATTTTTTAATCCATTTATCTATTCAAGGGCACCTAGATTGGTTCTACAGTTTAGCTATTGTGAATTGTGCTGCTATAAATATTGATGTGGCTGTTAATAAAATTAGAAATCAATAAAATGAGAAATAAAATCCACTCCAACACCTGGAGACTAAATAATATGCTACTGAATGAACAGTGGGTTACAGAACATATCAAGGAGGAGATTAAAAGTGTTTTAGAGGTGAATGAGAACACAGGCACAACATATCAATATCTCTGGGAAACTATGAAAGCAGTTCTAAGAGGAAAGTTCATTGCATGGAGTTCCTGAAAATAAAGAAAAGTCAACAAATAAATCACTTAACACTACATCTCAAAGCCCTAGAAAAAGAATAAATCAATACCAAAAGCAGCAGAAGAGAGGAAATAATTAAAATCAGAGCTTAAATCAATGAAATTGAAACAAAAGAAACAATTGAAAAAAATGACAGAACAAGAAGTTGGTTCTTTGAAAAAATAACAAAGAGAAGGGGAGTGAAAACTCAAATCACTAACATAAGTGATGAAAAAGGAAGTATCACAACCGACACTACAGAAATACCGAAGATAATTAGAAAATATTTTGAAAACTTATACTTCAATAAAATAGAAAATGTGAAGGCATCCACAGATTTGTAGAGTCATATGATTTGCCCAAATTGAATCAGGATGATATACACAATTTAAACAGATCAATTTCAAGTGATGAAATAGCAGACACCTTTAAAATTCTACCAACCAAGAAAAGTCCAGGACCTGATGGATACACAGCTGAGTTCTACAAGACTTTTAAAGAAGAACTAATACCAATACTCTCCAATTTATTTCAGGAAATAGAAAAAGAGGCAGCACTTCCAAACTCATTCTATGAGGCCAATACCACTCTGATTCCCAAACCAGGCAAAGACACATCAAAATAAAAAAAAAAAGAAAGAAAGAAAAAGAAAAATTCAGACCAATATATCTAATGAACATAGATGTAAAAATTCTCAATAAAATTCTGGCAATTTGAATACAAAACATATCAAAAAGATCGTGCACCATGACAAGTAAGTTTCATCCCAGGGATGCAAGGTTGGCTCAACATACAGAAATCAATAAATGTAATTCATCACATCAATAGACTTAAAGATAAGAATCATATGATCATCTCAATAGACACAGAAAAATCATTTGACAAAATACAACACCACTTCATGTCCAAAACAATAGAAAAACGAGGGATAACAGGAACATATCTCAACATGATAAATGCTATCTATGCTAAGCCCCAGGCCAACATCATTGTAAATGGAGAAAAATTGAAGGCATTCCTGCTAAAAACTAGAACAAGACAGGGATGCCCTCTTTCATAGCTTCTGTTTAACATAGTTCTTGAAACACTGGCCAGAGGAATGAGACAGATAAAAGAAATGAATGGGATACACATAGGAAAAGAAGTACTCAAATTGTCACTATTTGCTTATGATATGATTCTATACCTAGAAGACCCTAAAAGTTCCACCAGAAAACTTCTAGAACTAGTAAATGAATTCATCAAAGTATCAGGATATAAAATCAACACCCATAAATCAAAGGCATATTTGTGTATCAGTGACAAATCCATGGAAAGGGAAATGAGGAAAACCACCCCATTTTAAATAGCCTCAAAAAAATAAAATACTTGGGAATCAAGTTAATGAAAGAGGTTAATGGCAGCTATTATGCATACAAACAGTAAGTGTTGGTGAGGATATGTGGAAAAAAGTACAATCATACACTGCTGGTAGAACTGCAAATTGGTGTAGCCAATATGGAAAACAGTATGGAGATTCCTTGGAAATCTGGGAATGGAACCACCATTTGACCCAGCTATCACCCTCCTAGGTCTATACCCATAAATTCTTTATTTCTATGTCACATACCAAGTATCAGTTGTAGCAAAGATGATTACTTCTTTAAGGCAATTGGTATTAGAAACATCTATGAGCATCATGATTTTATTTTATTTTATTTTTAAATATTTATTTTTTAGTTGTAGTTGGACACAATACCTTTATTTTGTTTACTTATTTTTATGTGGTGCTGAGAATCAAACCCAGGGCCTTGCATGCAATAGGCGAGCATGCTACTGCTAAGCCACAACTCCAGCCCTGCATCATGATTTTATTAACCTATATTCTTTTTTGGAAAATTAACACACTAGATATTTACTGCTGCTTGGGGCAAATTTGTGGGTTTAATGTTGTTAGAAACTTATTAGAAGTAAAAATCCTAGTTTGTATCCATAAATAAAACATATACAATTTGTTAAATAAAAAGAGAGGAAGATTTTTTTTTATTTGAAAAAAGGTAAAATTCAGAATGCAACAAATTTCAGATGGAAATATTTAATACAAAATTTCTATCTTGAATTTCTTGTAGCTTGAATTTGATCTGAACATTCACTGTGGGACAGGACAGGGTGGCCAAGCACATTAGGAGTATCAACCAAAGGGTGGGGGGCAAATTTTAAGTATTAAGATAATCTTCATGAGAACATTAGATCTCTTTAAATTGCTTTGTACCTTTTGGTCCTTTAATATTGTCTTTATTTCTGATTACACATTAAAAAAGTATTATAAACCATCTTCAATGTTAGTTTACTGAATATCTAATTTTAGATATCTGTGGAGAAATTTAGAAAGACTTGATTAATGTTCTTCAAACCCAACTCAAATGTTACTCTTCATCTTACATGTTCAAAGCATGCCAGGAAGAACCTTTTTGAGCAGTGAAGCACTGTATTGCAAGATATGATGGTTATAGGTATATTTGTCTGTATGGTTATCTATTTATCTCCCATTATTATCCATTTTTCTGTGAAACCATGAGTAATCCAGGGGGAATTTGTTATTTGGAGGTCATGATTTACTTTGTTCTTTTTGATCTTGTAATTCACTGTTAATAAGGGAAGTCAAGAGAAAGAGTGAGAAATTGTACAGAACAGTGTCTTATAAAACTGCCTTAACAGGTTATAGAACTATAAAAGCTGGAAAAGACATAACCAAGTCATTTTATAGATGACCTCAAGGAGCTCAGTCTCTTTATACGATTTGTCCAAAGTTCCTTGTGCAGAGTAATCAATCATTATATTTTTTTAAAAGAGGAAATCTTTGTATTCAATATATGTTCTTGAAATATTATACAATGTAAGTGGTATGCCCAGAACATAACATCAGGTCTCTGTAGACATTTTCAGGTTCTTAGATCCTATAGTGAAAATTAACTCCATCTACCAGGTAGCAACGTAGTCTTTAAACTCAGTAACTCTGGACTTTAAAATCTTTTTCTGCTGCTAGAAATTGTGTAACCTCAGTCAACTGAAATAATCTCTTGTTCTTGATATCCTCATTTATAAGATAGGAAATTGTATTTATTTTGAGATCTGCAGTGAGGATTAAATGAAATGATACAGAAAATTCTCACTGAGTGGCATATAATGAACATATAAAACACAATCCCTGTTGTTACACAACTATATTTGTACAAGTATTATGTAAAACCAGGCTCTAAGGTGAAACTGATGGTAACTGTCTGCTGGGTGTAAGGTGTTTGGTGGGGGTAAGGTTGGAGATTTGACTTCTCACTAGTCTCTTCCAGTGCCTGGCATTTCATTGTGATTCATTCTTTAATTCCTTCCAGCAATAAAATATTTTCCAATTATTACTCAATATTTCAGTGATGCTCTGAGTCTGAATTTTCTGACTTTGTCTGAATTTTCTGTAGCTTCAGAGAAGAAAATAATTTGTATATATTATGAAAGTAGCAAATATTATAGCCAGGATTGGAAACTAGGTTTTCTGCTACCTAATTTACTATTGTCCAATCTTGTAATTATATAAATATTAATCAAGAATCATTGCATGAGACAATTTTTATGAGAAATAGAACATATTTTATAAGGAAGATGAAGAATTATTCTCACCATTTTAAAGTTACACATCATACACTGAACCATTGTGTACAGCGACTTGAATAAGTATTTGTGTAGTGTTTTAAGATAATTTTACACACTTAGACTTATTTAAATATTTCCTATCTAAAAGTTAATTTCATAAACTTTAACTTATTTAAATATTTCCTGTTTCCTGGAGAGTCATACTAACCCTGGTTTTCATTGCTTTTTGCCCCAAAGACTTTCCACTAATTCACACTTATTCCAACTTCTTGGTTTTACTTATCTATGAACAACCTGATTGGATTCAAAGTCTCAAACAAAAGAGACACAGATCAGACTTTAGAGACAATGAGGAAATACAAAAGTCTAGGGGCATAGGGTCCTAACTAGATGACTACTGATAGGCCAGAGAACCTATTTTGCATGAGAAAAGATCTCCAGGCTTTCATTGGATAATTTATAAAATTGTTCTATATTTCTGACATTTTTGTCAAATGCAGCAACTTTTAAACTGTTCTACCCTTTAAAAATCAATAGAAGGAAGTATTGCATTCGGTTTCTATCATAAATACAGTTCTTCTATGTAATTGGAACAAAGCTATAAAATAACCAACTTTCTCCAGCTTTTCCAATGGTAATGGTTACAGTCAAGCACAATCCTAAACACTTCTTCAGCTCAGGGCAAAAGAAATACTTTTCATGATGCCATATGATGGAAAATTTCTCATCTGAACATCTAGCACTAAAAAAATTAATCTGTATGCTTATGATTTTAAAACTTTAATGTTTTTAAAGACTTATTCCTCTGTGTACAGCTAAGAAATAATAGAGGAAATGAAAAGCATCACAAAGGGAATTTACTTGTTGATTTGGGAAATACCTAATGAATATCTAAGTGCTAGATACTATGATAAATCAATAGAAAGGGCTCAAAAAGCTTGTAGATTTTATAAAGCACCTTTTAAAGAACTTAGCTTCCCTGAATAAGATCTAATTTTTAAAAAAAGTATTCAAAAAAAAGAATAACAAAGTATATTTGCCAGTTTTTAAAATACTGTCAGGGGGAAAAGATAATAAAAATGATATTTAAAAAGGAGATATAAATAACATTCATATAGACAGTCATGGGCTTCATAATGATATTCAGTCAATGACAGGCTATATATACTACAGTGGCCCCATATGGTTATATCACCTATTGATGTCATTGCCAATCAGTTTTTATAAGTAAACTCTATTATGTTTGCACAATCATGACATTGCCTGATGATATGATTCTCAGAATGTACCTCTTCTATGTAAAGGAGCATAGGTATTCAATTAACTTGTCCTATCAGGTGAATTGGTGATTGACATGGAGGATTCAAATTTCATAGAATCAACCAGAAGTGCTGGATTACTAAACAGAGATTAGTAAGCAAGAGGCTCTCTGACTTAGAAAGAGAGCAAGGTTGGGAATGAAGAGTTCATATGATCACAAGTTCAGTCTTTGACTATGCTCTAGCCAGCACCACATGTAATCTATACATAAACCTAGTTTTGTAACCTTTTGTTTTTTAAGCCTGATCTTTGAACACCCTCTGGAAATACGGAGTTAAACCAAGAACTCTGAACCCTAGAAGATATCTTTAAAAATTTAAATTTATAGGTTTTGGAGTCATTGGAGTCATTGGAGGATCCCCCCACCATTGATTATTCTGTATGTTTTGATTCTTTTGAATTTGAAGAGGGAAGGAAGAAGAAATTATTTCAGAACTGGTTCACAGCATTTCTCTGCAGAGGTGCATGCTCCCAACTGCTAGAATGCTCCTCATTCACTGAACAAATATTTATTGAGTAGCTACTCTGTCAGGCCATGGTGAACAAGACAGGCATAGTTCTGGACTTTAAAAGGTCATATCATGCCAAATTGCCACTGACAGATTAAGAAAACAAAAGACCAGAAGGACAGAATGATTACAGATACCTGCTAACCCCTTTGGCCCACATATATAAACAACCCATCATAAGGTGACAGGCAAGTTTGTGACAAGAATAATTTTTAGCACATCAATGCTCACAGTAGTCTGCTGCTGATTTAGAGCCCTAAACTGATACTCCTCAGTGGGCATTCATGTTTGTATTGTTTTATCTTCTATAGGAATTTACTCAATGTGTGTTTGCTGATCAACCACACTTGTGCATAGAACATCCCTGCACTGGGATAGTGGAATGTAGTTGTTTATCTCATGGAAACCACAGCCAGAAAGTGAAAATTACCTTGCAACACATTCTATCACTTAAGAAGAATCTTCCATCAAAAAAGCCCCAAACACTCCAAAAGTCCATTCTTCCAACATTTTTTTTTCAGATGATGCTTTGCTTCTTTTTAAATAATTCCTTATAGAACTTTCACTAGAGCCCTGAGCCACATCTCCTGGCTTCTTGCAGTCTATAGTAATACATTCAGAACCAAACTATTCCCTTCCTCCCCGTATAGGCCTAAATTGTGTGCATTTTCAGTTCTCCTGCTTTCCTTTACTCCCTCAGTTCCATTGAGGCAACTCCTTGCACCAGTGCACAGATGGGTACTGAGGTCAACAGAGAAGCAAGGAATCTTCACTGATCTGTTGGCAGTCAGAATTCTTAGCGTGTGGCTCATGTTTAGCTAATCTGGGGGTTAGGACAGAAAATATGAAGCAGGTTTCTGTTTGTATCAGAAATCTTTGTATGCAGATAACCTATTAAAAATAGTGTTCTGATTCAGCAAACTCATTCCATAACCAATCTTTAGCTTGTTTGCTTTTAGTCTAGTTGTTAGAATACCGAAATTCTTCTAAAATGGTTTGGAAACAACTATGACCTAGGTTCTCTGAGTGCTGCCCCATCTCAGGTAAGAAAAATTTGTTAGAATCTCATGCTTCAGGCCTATGTGTGAATAAGTTTATGAAAAAAAAAAACTCTCCACTCACCCACCTCTGTGTTTTTGTTATGAGAATTTGGGGGAGAAGGACTCAGGAAAAACACTTTGCACTGGTGCCAAAGATGACATTATACTACACATTTTAAGAGCTGAGGGTTAATTACTAGGTCTATGACAGTAGACCTTAAATTCATCCTTTCAACTTAACCCAAACCTCCAAATATATTCAGGTGGTAAAAGATGGGGATTCACACAGAACTTATCCTTAGTACAGAGAACATTCATTAACGTGACTTCTTCTGGAAGCAATATCCAGAGTTTTCAACTCTGGGCCCACAAATGAGGTCATGGGTAGGGCCTGGAAGTGAATGCATGTTTCAGCAACTAGTATCACATGTATTTTTCCCTTTTTCTGACATGCCAATAAATGATCATCTAATTTTTCTTTTTATGTTCACTGGCTCACACACATTTAATTTGTTAAGATATACTAATTAGTTCAAGTTCTCTCTCTCTCTTCCTATTTGACAAAAGAATAATCATTTTGTGACTTACTCTTTCTAGACTTGTGAGGTGGCCTATTTCCTCAGGGTTTTATTAGGTTCCAAAGAATAAGCAAACTAAGCCATTCTAACATTGCAATGTCCCTCCACAGAGATAACATATTTGCATTTGAATTAATTTATTCAATAATATTTAGTAAACACTCATTAAGTATCCAGCACTATGTGTAACAGAGGAGAAACCAAATGAATATAAAATATAAACTCAGCCCAGAGGCTATTACAAAATAGCAGCAGCACTGTTGAGGCAGATACTTATTTGTCTTCCATATACCAGGGGCTGTGGGAAAAAGTACTCTGGATATGAAAAAAATTTAATTTTAAAACCACAGAGTTGTCCACAAAGGAAGCTGTGTATGGACAAGGGCAGTTGGGAAAGCAGCAGAAAAAGGTGAGTGAGAAAACTATGTTTACAGCCAATTTTTGGATTCTCACTACTTGCAGGAATCAAGTTCTATAAAGTCCCTGCAAATGGAGAATTAGAGATTGCTGAAATGTTACTCCCAGGAGAAAGAGAGCGTTGAATTCCTCTGAGTCTCTGGTCCCATTTTTTGTCAACTCATCAATACATAATCTTTGTTGTATTTTGTGTGTGTGTGTGTGTGTGTGTGTGTGCACGTGCGAATTCTGTTTAAAGACACCTTATGTAACGTATATTGTTTATTCATTATACAAAATAATGTATAATGGATTCCTGCCTCAAAGAAGCTTCTTTAACACATGCATTTTATCCTAAAAGCTAATCAGTCTCCTTATGTTTCAGGACCCTAATCAGCACTTTAGCACTAGGCTTGTGTAGCATATTAATTAGTAAAATCAACAACAAAAAAATATAAATCCAAAAGTCATGGCATTAAATAAATTGGTAAAAGGGTACTTATTTTTTCTATGACAGTTAAAAAACCAGGGCATTTCAATCTTGACAACCTCAGTTAAGAACATGTGCATTAGGTGATTCAAAGTTTTCATCACACTGCACACGTAACTCATGAAATCATCATGAGTGCTGATTTAAAAGTTGTGAAGAAGTTTTAGTAAGTAGGTAAATTTGAAAATATCTTGTGTGCTTTGGTGAACCTGTGGTTCACAAATAATGAAGGTGGACTATATTTTCAAAGAGAAGCAGGAACTCTTCATTACAAAGAACCTAAAAGATGGGGAGGACCACAGTAATTTGGGGAGATCTATGAAGATGTGCATCATATTACTATAGACAGCTTAAAAGAAGACTGGTTGGAAATGTAAAGTCTTGGGCTCTACTCCGGACTTGCTACACCAAAAACTCTGGAGAGAGGCTGCAGAGATCTGTGTTCTAACAAGTCCTCTAGGTCAGTGTGATGCAAATAACCACACTGTAGAGGGATTTAGCTTAATAATAGCAAATAGGATGACCCTTTTCAAACTTCAGTATCTTCATGAATAAATAAATGAAATTGTTCTTTACCCATTAATAATCAGAGAGTGAGCAGTTTTTGTTTTTGTTTTTGCAGGAGAAAATTGTAAAATTAATGATTTAAGTTTAAAAAAATTGCAAGTAGTTCAGATCTAAAAAAAACCTTATAAGGATCTCATAGCCTTAGCACTGTTGCCTGTCTTGTTATGGGTAAGTTTGTGTTCTTAAGTGTTCTGTGCTTTGAGGCAAGTTTAGCAATACTCCAGACCTTTACTGTGGAAGGTAGCAGTCTTACCCTGACCAAAACTGACTCCAGATATTGCCAAATGTCTCCTGGGAAGAAAAAAAAATCCTACTAGTTGAGAACCACTAGCATTAGGCACTGCTTTTTTTTTTTTTAATTTATCTGTTCATTCAGCTTAATTCAGCTAGTATTTATTGACCACCTGCTAGATCTCAAACTAGATTTGGGGTAGAAATGCAGAGATATACAAAACAGATTACATTGACTTTTCTGGGAGGTCACAGCTTTTAGAAACCAATTAATTCATCCTTAAAAGGTGAGAAGTAGATATTCTTATCCTGATTTGTATCGATTAAGTCATCAACCTATAGATTTAGTTGGGTGACACTCTGGATATGAGAAAAATTTAATTTTAAAACCACAGAGCTGTCCACAAACAATAGATTGAATTTGTTTCTTGTGTGCTTTGGTGAACCTGTGGTTCATTTTGCTCTTTCAGGCTACACCTAATGCTGATCTTGGTTGGACACAAGGCAGGATGAAGAGGAAGAGAGGTATCAGCCAGACATTACTAGACTATCCCTTTTCCTTTGAGTCTGGACACTTTGTTTCAATGACAGTTTGGGGGTGCTCAGCCTTCTGAAGTAATTCAGTTCTGCATTTAGTTTTATGCCATGAGGTAATGAAAGGAGCTCCTTTGATATACTCTGCAAGAATGGCAGTGATTGAAAAAAATTTGGGCCAAAACCTCATTTTATAATATAGTAGACCGAGAACCCAAGATTTCACTAACAGCTTATCATTCCCTACTATGAAATCTGAGTATGAAAAAGTAAGTATGAATATATGTGTGTGTACACATTTATATTTATGTGTATGTATCAACAGAAGTTTTAGCAAAAGCATAAATGAGAGAAACAGCAGAGAAGGGGGGTTTTGACCGTGATGACACACCATGGCTACTCTGTAGATAAGACAGTTGTAGATAAGGTGACATACAATTCATAGTCTAAATGTGGACAATTTTTAGAGTAAATGATAATGGAACAATAAGAACCAGAACAAACTGGGCAAACAAAGATTTGTTGTAATCAATCTTACTATAGAAAATTAAAAATTCAGATTCTCAGTTTAGGGAATATGGATTCAGTCAGTCTGGCCTGGAGCTTGGGAATCTTTATGTTTAAGAAGATCTTGGTGTGTTTATAATTACACGTACCTGAGACAGAGACTATCTATGTTAGTACAGAGTGAAATGAGAAGCGGCAGTCTACCAACACCTCAAGAAGCATCTTCAAGAGCTGCGAGGGGTCACCTTTGGCTGAGGGGCCTCTGTTTCTCTTTTCACAGCTTCTGAAAGCCCCTTCTGCCATCCACCTTCTTGACTCAGTCCTGCAGATGGCACTGCCCTATAATTTACAATTTAATTGTCCACTGGGACCTTTTCCATGTTATGCAAGAAAATACACTTAGGTGTTGATCTATTCCTACTGGTGATACATTACTTACTTGATGAGATTTTGGCACTATGATATTATTTTCTGCATCAATTTTCTCATTTTGGACTCTGTTCTTACAGTTTCAGTGATTTTATTTTAAATGGTCAGCAAACGTAAATTAATGAGTCTTGGCAAGTTAGTAACACCAATAGTTTATATTTAGGTATTAAATGAAAGGGAATTGGCTACGCTCATTTAATAAGTGAACAAAATCGTCAAACCATCAGAAGCAATGGCTTATCACAAGTAAATATAATTTCACACATTGGTCCTTGTTCATCTCAATTTTTGTGATTAGTACAAACTATCCATTTTACCTTATAAATAGAGACATGATTTCATTAATAAATGACTTCAAATTATCAACACAACCTTATATAGCATTATTTTTACCCTATTGATTCTTGGTGAAGATGATACAGAGCCACCTTATTTTATATTTGAAGTCTTTAATCCTAACTGAATACTTCTTGAGTCCTTGTTCCTGTAAATTTTTTTAGGCTGATGCCATATTCTGCTTATTTTAATCACTCATAAATTCAAATAACATACATCGATTTTCCATGGTTTGCTGTGTCCTAATGATACAATAGTGAAAAAAAATCACCAAATTCACTATATCCAATTTCATTTTCCAGGTCTGGGGAAAGAGATCATTAATATGTGCAAACAAGATAATTTCAGAGAGTGATATGAAGACAATTCATTGGGATAAAATTATTCTATTACGTTCTTAGAGAATAACTAATACTAATGACACATATTTACTAAATATTTAAACTATATGAGCCTGTCGCCAAGGATGTTACTCCCATGATCTAATTTTATATTAACTCTCTGATGTAGGTATAATTAATATTACTGTTTTTTCTTATGAAGAGACCAAGCATGTATGGAAAACAGGAAAGTGAAAACAAAACAATTGAGTGATAAGAACATAATAAAGAAGTGGAAAGGGTGGAGACTTGGGAGGAAAGGATTAGAAAAATTTTGCTGGTGATTGGCATTGGAGCTAAAAGTTTGGGTAAACAAAGTTTAGCAGGAGAAGAAGGCAGGAACCCTGCAGGCAGATGAATCAGATTGATTATGGTATCAAGAGCACACCTATCAGTTCCAGTGTGACAGGAGTTTGGGGTTGAAGGGCTGGAGGAGACACGGGGAAGATAAAGATCTTTAGGCAGAGGTCAACCTTGGAGGGCTGTATACAATGCCAGATTATTTGGTTTCATTCTGCAGCTAACAGGGAGCCACTGAAGTGTTTCAAGCAGGTAAATGACCTTATATGTTTTGCCCTTTTAGAAAGATTACCCTGTTGCCAGAGTTGAAAATGGATAGGAGACAGTCAACAAGCAGCCAGGAAAACAGAAAAAGTTTACCTGTGAATCATTCAAGAGTTGATGGTTATGTCAGCCAGACTGTGCAGATGGATATAGTCTCTAGTAATGAAATGACCAATGTTACATGAACATGATTTGGTGACTGTGGAGGAAAAGGCAGCCTAAAGGAACAGTCATACTGGATATCCCAGTTCCTGGATTGAGTATCTGGCTGAAGGGTGACACTGCTAGAGGAAGAACAGAATTGGGTGAAGGATTTCAAAAATTTACAAATCGCTAACCACTTAGATATGTTGTCTTATTGGCAAACGAGGAAGAAAATAGTGTTTACCTTATCATCTCTTCTGAGCTCTAATGAGTTGCAAAATGTCAGCCACCTCACAGTTTTCCAGGTACAGAGCAGAAAATCATTAATCGTCATTCTGTCCTGCATAACACATCTTCCTGTTTCTGTTTCACAATGGTTAAGAATAACATTAGAGAGGCTGCATTTGTGGCTCAGCGGTATTGCGCTCACTTGGCAAATGTGAGGTGCTGGGTGAGATCCTCAGTATCACTTAAAAATAAGTAAATAAAGTTTTTTTTTTTTAAAGAGAACAACATTCATAGCTGATGCCTGTAATCCCAGTGGCTGGGGAGGTTGAGGCAGGAAGATCATGAGTTGAAAGCCACCTCAGCAAAAGCAAGACACTGAGCAACTCAATGAGACCCTGACTTTAAATAAAATACAAAATAGGGCTCAGTGATTGAGTTCCCCTGAGTTCAATCCCCAATACTAAAAAACAAACAAAAAAGAATAACATTTATAATCACATTATTCCCCCCCCAATAAACTGAAATTGACTATATGCATTAAAACAAAGAAAACTAAAATTTGTAACAAAAAAAAATGTTAATGCTCATTGGGACGTTGCATTATGTAGCACAATTTATTCCCTTTAATGGACATTAGGACACTGTTTCCCTATGTGTATTTTGTATGGATTATGTTTGAAGAGAAATCCTGTAGCCCCACCAAACTTCCTTTCTTTTACTCTGGGGCTGGGTCTGTCAGACATAGGACAGTTTTAGTTCATGTTCATTTACATTTGGCCTCGTATCTGTCTTCTGATGATTTCAGTTATGACTGATAGAAAAATAAAAGTTGAAAAATGAATAAAATACAGGTTTCCCATAAATTAATTTCTTCTTTTTGTTTCCTCTCAGAGAGAAAGAATGCATCAAATATAAACAATATAAATAGCACTTTTCTCTTCCCAGTCAGTAGGATTTTAAATAATATACTGATTGGATATAGGATTACAGTAAAGCATTTGTCTTATACTTTTTATGCAAAAAGAAATTAGGTAGCTGCATTACCCCAATCATAAATCTGACAAAGACAGAAAGAGAAATATTATCACTAAAAACCATTTGCAGTCCAAGATACCTCCAAATTCAAATACATTCTTCTGCTTGCACTGTTTACTATTATAAATAAAGTGATAAATTAGTTTGTTGTGCATGAAAACAAAGCAAAGACATCATCTTCGATGCCTTACAGTTAGGTGATAAGCACAAAATGTGTGCCTTAGTATTAAAGCACTGAGACACTCAGAATCAAATAATGCAAATGTTAACATATGCAAATACTCATGTCTGGCTTACAAGTAACATTTACAGATGGTGATTCCTGACCACTGTTTAGTAGAAATTAAATTATTTTTTGTCTCTAAAGACTACAAGCAATGAGCATTTTTGAAAGTTCTCAAAACCTCTGTTTTTTGGCTGATCTTTATTATTTAGTGACCACCCACTTACTCTCCCCAATGGCAGATGTGAAGATACCCAAGTGGGTCAATCAGGTAGAGAGAAAAGTTCCACTAAATGTGTGGTATCGCCCTCGTGGGAGGGTGAAGAAATCCCTAGGGTTTGCATTATTTCAAATATAGTTAAATGCTATAAATACCAAAGTACAAAATGCCTTAAATTCAATAGTTTTTTTCCCTCTTGTACGATAATAGGTCCTAATGAGCAGATATCTTTGTTCTATATATCATAAACGTTTTTTATTCCAAGACCTATCAACAATTTTAGAAATTATTAAGGACCCTAAAGAGCTTTCATTTTTGTGTTACATCTATCAATACTTACGGATTCAAAAATTAAAACTAAGAAAACTAAAAATGTCTATTCATTTATGTTTTAAAGTAATGACAAGCTCACTGCATGGTAACAAAAACAATAAATACCGGTTATATATATATATATATATATATATATATATATATATATATATATATATATATTTCTTTCTCAAGCAAATATTTTGGTGAGGAAAGTGACTGACATATATATATATATATATATATATATATATATATATATATATATATATATATATATTTTACTCTCTATGTCTGGCTTAGTAGAAGATATATGGATTTTATCTCCCATTATTCATTTAATCTCTTCATACTTTGTTCAAGGTGAACATCCTTAATATGAAAATCTGAAATCCAGAATATTCCAAATCTAAAACATTCTGAGCACCACCATGATGCCACAAATAGAAAATTTCATACCTCAACTTATGTGCTATGTGAGTGACGGTCATGATGCAGGCTCTAAAACCTGAAACTATGTTGAATTATCTTCAGCCTACATATATAAGGTGCATATAAATAAGAAAAGAATATTGCTTTCGGACATGGATTGAAAGCCCAAGATGTTTCATTATGTATATAATGACATTCCAGAATCCAAAACACTGCTGGTCCCAGCATTTCTGATAAAAGACACTCAAGCTATAGTGTGTGTGTGTGTATGTGTGTGTGTGTGTGTGTGTGTGTGTGTGTGCGCGCGCGCGCGCACGTGGATTTATATTTAATCTTATGATAAAATTTACTAAACAAAGAGAAGAATTATTCCATGGTCCTTTCAGATATTTATGACTATTTCAAGTAATTTCCAATAATATTACAACCAAATTCAAGTAGTAGCTCTTTAAGGTTGGTTGCAGAATCTGGACCATATAAATGAAGTTTACAAATTCTTTTACATTGAAATCCATTGATATATCTTCCATTTCAAATGGATCTTTCAGCCCTGGATGATTTGTACCATCACATGTTGATCATTTGGGAAATATTTGTTTGCTAAGCTATACAGATCTCCCAAAAGCTAATTTATTTCATTGTACAATATTACAGTGGTATTTACTAATATCAGTGATGATTTTCTCAGTGTTGTTATGAAGGGTTTTGATTCCACAGACCTCCTGAAAGGTCCCAGGGACTCTCAGGAGTTCCCAGGCAAAGCTTAGTGCATTGTTGCTCTATTCAGTGATCCCCAGTTCTTGTAGCCCTGCCTGGTGGCCTATCTGTCCTTCTGTGGATCTCATCCCAGTGACTACATCCAGCCAGGTGAAAGACAAAGAGTGTACACAGCACACTTGAATCTTAAAGCCATTTTCCCTGAATGATTCCTATTATTTCTGCTTGTATTACACTAGAAAATTATTAATATGGTCACATCTATCTGTGAGGGAGGAAAAAGCGGAAGGAAAAGTTGTCCCTGGGAATTACCTTATTGTCTTGTTGCTAAAATGCTCTAATATTGCAGCTATATATGTACAGGTTTGCAGAAGAAATTCTGTCAACCTCATTGCTTGACAATGTCATAGGCACTTTTTAAGGAAGCCCTAAATTTGGATGAATGCAGAAGATAGGTCCTCAGTGTCCTCAGTAATGAGATGCAATCATAATTCTACTGCATCACTGTATAAATGGGATACAGAAAAGCCACAACAGCTGCTCCTTGTATCTTTTAGATCCTTGGGCCAATTACCCAACAATGAAGCAGATTTCTTCCTTGCATCTTTACTAGAAAAGCAATAAGTACATGCAAAAAAAAAAAAAAGACATGTAAAAGCATATCTCTGTCTCTTCCAGTATCTGATACCATACTCTTCCTCTTAGCAATTTCCATGAAAATAAGATTGCTCTGGTAAGGAACTATGGGATTTTATGATATAATGGACTGTAATAATATTTCACAATGGCTGGACAAATTCCTTTCTAATGTATTTCCTGATGTGCAAATGACATCATAGTTCTAACACTGGAATTTTTTATGGATTTTTCAAAATGCTGTCAGACCTAATTTTTTTTTCTGTAGAAAAATATTCTCATTATAGACATTAACAACCAGAGATAGTAGTATCTTTGCAATCAAATAAGCTTCTATATTCCTAGCCTTTTTCCAAGCCTCTTTTCTACATATAACTGGTGGGCCATTCTCTCACTGTGTTTAAAAAAACATTTAGTTAGGGCCAAAAGAGAATACTATAAAGTATTGTAAGTATTAGAAACTGAATTTATAAAGCAGATGACTTATTGTATAAATGCTGAGTGAATTGAGAAGCTGAATTAGGGATGTTGAGGAAAACAGAAACCAGCAAAAGCATGAGCAAGCTACTCCTAAACCTAGCTAGGCTAGGGACAAAGAGGGTTAGTGAAGCCAAAGCCTGGAGGTCTCTGTTAGAATCTGGAACCACATAACTCATGTCCAGGGGATGTACTCATGGTTGGTGTCTCTGACACAAGGAGAAGTAAAGAAAAATCTAGATTGTTCTTTCTTTCTGCCAGCTTTAGCTAAACTTAAGACAGAAATCAAATGATATAGAGACTGAAAAGGTCAGCTCTTCTTGAGATGTGGAGCACAACATTAAAATCCCAGGGTCCTATTCTAAGCTCCCAGAGATTCAATGAGGGGAGAACTCTCAGGGTAACTCAGAATGAGCCTAGTCAATGTCCAGTGGTCAGAAGAGAGAACACAGGGCCATTGACATAAAGAGTCCTATGAGTCTTGAGGAGAGAGAACATAGAGTGAAATAAAAATGGAGGGATTAGGCTGAGTATTAGAGGTATTAGAATCTGTTATCCTTAAGACTCACGTCCACTAGCAAAAAGAAAAGTTTGAAGAATTGTCATTGGGCACAACTGAGATATTGCTTCTCCTAGAGAGTCAGTTCATCTATTCCATCTATCCTCATAGCCAGAAAAGAGGTGTTTCCTTTCTGTTCCACAATTGACCTTGTAGGGCATCAGAATGTCTTGGCTACAGTCGGGGAAAGGTTCAGAAGCTTCTCCTCATAGGGAGGGGCTCAGTTCCCCAATGCCTGCACCCTTGGCTGGAAAGGCCCATCTTGGCCTCATCTTTAATTGAAGAGAATTTCAATACCTCCCAGCTCTGTGACACCACAATATAAATTATAGCTTCCTTAACTTTCTGATCTCCACCATTCAGGATCTAAATGATGGAGGAAGCTGAGTGATGAAATAAAGAGAAAAGAGCATGAAAGGCCTGGCTAGTGTGGTTGGGTTCTACAGAACAGTTCTTTGGGTAGCCTTGGAATGATCCAGTTCTTCCCCCTTTCTTGCTTCTAGTTTTTAATGATAAGTCTAAAATGTGCTGGGAATGCAATAACCTGAGGCTAAAAGGAACTGGCTGGAACATCCAAGGCTCTGTTCCAGTCCCTGCTAGAAGACAATGCCCTTTAATACTGTACCCCACATGACATGTATCCTTGGAGTACATATTCAGGACAGGTTGCCTTCTGCAGACTCTCAGCTGAGATGCAAATGGGATACATGCAGATGAGTCCATATGATCTGGCCAGCTTTCCTGAGCCCCAGGGAACTAGCTCATCATGAATCCCGGACTTCCCTTGTCCCTTGCTGTTTATCTATCAGAAATAAATATAGTTTATGTAACTTGTGTATGTGAGTGCTCTGTCTCACTGGACTCAGAAAATAATAGAAGTGTAGTCCAAGATGGAGTAGGCCGCAGTGATTGGCATTGCACCTTGAACATGCTTCACTGGCTCCCTTTTTAGTAAGTGTAACCGATGTTGGAGCAAGAAGTCACAGTTACAGGAATAGTATCCAAAGGGTCTGGAGTGATTTGGACAACACTCACCCAGCCAGCACCGTTGACAGAATGTGGCAGGATTCAAGTGATCTGATTCTTTCTCTTGAGATTGCAGAAGGCAATGGAAACCTTCTACGTGTAACAGAGGATGATGGTGTCTCAGGATGAGAAAATTAAAATCTGGACCCTATCTGTGACTGGTAGGCACTAGTGAAAGATATTTTTGCATCCTACGAATGGAGTCACTTGATTATTTCTTAAAACATAGGCAGTAGTATATACTATCTTAAACAGTATTATGTACTATCTATACTGCCCCAAATTCTTCCACTCACTTCTCAGTCTCCACAAGGTAAAGTATAAATTATTGAACTTGACAAAGCTTTTAAGCATATGACCTCCACTTAATCCTCCAGCCTCATAACTTAGCATTCTCTTGCTCTTTCTCTTGCTCCCATGGCCACTCAAGGTTTGACTTTTTATCAGGATGGCTTGCTTCTTCTCCAACCTTTCCCTGGTGAACCCTTTGGATTTCACCTGAAATATTAATTCTTAGAGTCTTCCTTCAACCTCAGATTCTGATGCTATTTCTGTCTCATGAAAGCTCTATTTTCAATCTCATCATATGTCATTTCAATTATGCTTGAATTACCTCCTATTAGACTTTAGAAAATATGAGCAGAAGACCTAGGTTTAACTTGCTTATTGTTATGGCCATTGGGTCCAGAGGACATAACTGTTGCTCAAAATTATTTGTTGAGATAAAGAAAGGAAGGAACAAAGAAATGAAGACGTGGGGGACAGAAATGATGGAGTATTGACATTTAACAAGATCTGAAAATATGTGGAATAATGTTTCAAAGTAGCCAGTGTCAAATAGTACACTGATATTGAATGACACCAATTTCTACTGATACTAAATAGTTTCTTCATCTAGATTGCATGATATTAAATTCCTTGCTAAAGTAACATTTTTCTGGCTCCACAGATCAGGAAACTTTATTTGTAAATCAAAATCCACATTAAATAGAAGATACAATATAATGTTGTTCACCAAGCATCCATCAACATTGCTGACAATACCAAATTTCCTACACTGAGAATAATTTGTTGATTAAGAAGTTAATTTGTAAGGAAGCATGCCCAAAATGTAATCGATAGATCCATTTTAAAGGAAATGTGTCTGATTTTTATAAATTAGGACACCTCTCAGTAAGTGTAAACATCATTAATAGCATGGATTTTATGTCATATTCTCATGAAAGACTAAAAAATAAAATCAAGATAAATTATATTTGCAAGACGTATAAAAATAATTTTATAAAAACATAGTTTGAAAATACATCACATTATTCTGTTTCATATTGCACAAGGAAGACTGGGCTGGATATGAGGAGGGCATTTAACTGTGATATGAACTTAAACCAAGCTGATAGAAGAAAGTTTACTTATGTCTATGGGGAGGTGACCAGCACCTTGTCTGGGGATTCTTCTTCCTTCCAAGGAGGGTGGAAGCCATCTGAGAAATTAAAGTCTAGAATAATTAGTGAAGTACCAAAGACAAAGTCAGAAGAGATGTTTTAAAAGGGGAGCTCCTGATAGGTCCATCCCACACAGAAACTGGAGCTGAACAATTAGAAAATGGCTCCCTTGGTTTATTTAAATGGATAGTCAAAGGCAGGGGTAAGGTTACAGGGGTGGTGTCTTGCTTCCTGATGTCTTTCAGTTAGCAGGTTGAATGGCATCTTGGCAGGTTTCACCCATCTCAGAGAAGCTGAGTGGCTGCCTACAGCAGGTCCTCTCATCTCTGGTGCTGTGTTGGACTAAGCAGAGCAGAATAGAAATTCGCAATGTCTCTGGGCAGTCAACCAGAGGAAATGCCCACTGGAAGTTCCCAGACACCAGATTATCTCATTCACCAGGCCACAATGCACAACACAGTCTACACAAAGCTCGTGGACAGTTCTCTGCATCTGTCACTTGTTCTGTGACTTCATAAAGAGAGAAACTTGTAAATTTGGGAATATAGCGCATATTAAATTTGCACTGGGGAAATTTATAGTACATACATTTAGAGCTAATTCTCCTTGCAGGAGATTTTTAATGCAGTTTTTAATGCACATATGTATTTTACACTATGGGGTTCTCTCTGCTTCGGATTTGCCTGTCTTTTTTTATATGAAAACATTTTGCTTTATTCAGACTAAAAAAATAAGTGATAAATAAAAAATGACTTGTGTTCTGTACTATAAAAATTCTTGATTCAAGTGCAATACAATAATATCACCAAATAACCATTTTGCAAAACTCATTTAATCACACTTGGGTAAAAAGAAATAATTTTGTGTATCTGCATGTGTGTATATGGCTAAAGGGGACTGGGTATGGTATGCAATTTAGCTGGACCATTTTTATTCATAATTGTGGGTTTTACCCTTTTTAAAAGCACATTGTATCTCCAATTAAATATTTGCAAAATTTCAGTTTCTTTGCAGTTTTTTCCCCACGCAAACACCTCAAATCTCTAAACTGTTCATGGTTCCTGTAGCCTTTCCTGCTACCCACAATTACACTATTCCTTTACTTTCTGCATTCAAGCTCCAGCATAAATTCCACATGGATACCCTCAGACATTGTCTCTCTCAATGGGTCTATATCTAAAACCCAGAGATTAAGCTATAGGTAAACTGAAGGAAGCACGGTGAAGAGTTTTAGCTACTATGATCTTGATGGAAGTCTGAGAAGGATACTTTGTATAGAGGTGTTATTTTTTCTTACTTAAATATTTTTCTGCTTCTTCATTTAAAAATGTCTTCTCTTTCTTTCTAAATCCTGTATCCCTTAGAGAGAGAACATCTGATGACATTATTCTCAGTACACAGATGAGAAGTCAAAGACACCATTTTCACAGGAGAGGTAGAAGTTATGCAAGTTAACAGCTAAACGTAAAGAAGTAATGGCAGACTCTGGTGAGTGCTATACTTAGAAGTAGAGACAAGGAATAGGGGTAGGAGCCAGAGTGACTGTTTTAGATAGAATATTCTAAGAAAAACTTTTTGGAGAGGTAACACCAGACCAGAAGTCTACATGAGGAGGAATTATGAGTCATGAAGTCTGAGGAGCCAGAAAAGAAGGAATAACACATGCAATGAAATTGAAACAAGAATCTACGTGGAGGGTTTGAGGGACAGCAGAAGGCAGTGCATTACAGAGCAATGCCAGGTGAAGAAGGGCAGAAATCACAGACACACCTTGTAAGCCAGGTGCTAAATACTCTCCTAAAGAATCAACTCCATTATTTAAATCTTAGGATAATTTTCTGATTTTTGAACAGACTACTGAATAAGCTATATATAGATATATCATAAGGTATTTAACAATTTTATCACTATTGGAGAATTTGGGTGTTAAAATATATTTTCCCCAATATAAATAATGTTTTAACATCTTTGCACATACACTTTGTCCTAGTTTGCAATTACCTCTATGACAACATACTTTAAAAATTCCCTGATTACTAAAAATATTTGAAGACAAAATTTAAAACCTCATGTGTAAGAAACCAAATAGAAAATCACTCCTAAATAAGCTTCCTTACTAACCTGTTCTGAGTTTAATTTGCTTCATTGGTTCAAATGTGCAGAATGTGAACCAGGCATGATGGCACACACCTGCAATCTCAGAGGCTCAGGAGGCTGAAGCAGGAGGATCACGAGTTCAAAGCCAGCCTCAGCAAAAGTGAGGTGCTAAGAAATTCAAAATTTCTCTGTCTCTAAATAAAATACAAAACAGGGCTGGGGATGTGGTTCAGTGATGGAATGCCTGTAGTTCAATACCCAGTCTCCCTCCCCTGCAAGTTTCAGGTGAGTGGCTGTGTTGGCCTACAATATTGCTGCTCCACCCACCAGCCTCAGTCATTTCATGGATTGTAAGAAACACTTGGCAAACATGTTGCTGCCTGGGTGCATCAGTGTCACTATTGTTAGAAAAATTAATGCTGACTACCTTCTTCAGGGTCAATCATTCATGCACACATTTCCATGTTTTCTCAAAACTCTAACTCCTTTCCCCATTTACACTAAAATTGATGGCATCTGAACTATACTGCATCATGCTGAGGCATTTAAAAGTGAGTTTCCCCATTGCCTCACTAGTAAATCCACCACCTGAGTGTATCTACCTTTTCTCCTTGTGATAGATTCACTGTCCCCATTCCTCCCAGGGGCCAGACCTCAGTGTTAGTTTCCATCCTCTCCCAGCTATTTAAGACCTTTGCTCCCACACCATCATTTTCTCTCTTATTGTTTCATCATCATACAAACGTGTCTCCATATCAGCATTCAACAAACCAAATAAGTATGTTAGTTGATTCTAGGCCCCGTGGTTACCCAAATCCACCCTGTTCAAGTTCCCTATCTAAAACGTTTACCGTTTGCATATAACCTATACACATCCTTCCACATCCTTTAAATGATCTCTAGATTATTTGTAATACAGTTGTAAATATTATGCAAGTTGTTGTTAGACAAGGGAAAAAAGTATATAGATGTTCAGTATGGACAGTATTTTTAAAAGTATTTTTGCTCTGTGGTTTTTTTGAATCTGCAGATGTGGAACTCTTGGAAGGCTGCTGTAAAAACAAATGAAAGAAATATCCTTAGACTCCCGTAAGTCTCTTCCTACTGTCCTATTTTTTGGCTATTCACAGGAACACCCACAAAACAACAACAACAACAACAAGAACAAAAAAAACTGACTTTACTCTCTTTCTCCATTTTCCACTACCTCATTCAATAATGCCTTCACTGTGATTTCTTTACCAAACCAAGTTTTATTGAAGTGGGCAACTTTGCTATTCAACAGTCACTTATCAATTTTCATTATTGTCACAATTTATCATCCTTTTATCTTAAGTTTTTAAGGCAAACCCCTATTAACTCCTAGAACATGCATCCCTAAATTTCTTTCTTACCTCATGGAATATTCCTCCTTGGTCTCCATTTCTGGATCTTCTTCAGATCTGAGAAGTTGGAGAGCTTCAAAGCATGGTCCTTACTCTTCCTATCTCTCTGTGTCTTTCCTAAGGGATCTTATTCTTTCAGGGGCCTTTAAACTCTATTTAAATACTATAGGCTCAGATTCATGTCTGCTGTTTAAAACCTCTTGAATTCAAGACTGATGCATCATATAGTCTACTTGGCAATACTTTTTGGAATATCTGATGGACAATTTGGATATAATGCTGACAAAATAGAGCAACTGATCCTGCACATGTTCCTCTGTTTCCAAAGTTGATCCCTTTGTTCCCCACCTCAATAAATGGAAATGCCAAACTATAATGTTTCAGAGCACAAATCTAGAAATCAATCTTGATCATTCTCTTCCTATGTTCTGCATCCAAGATGTTAGCAAATCCTGTTGAACTCACTTATATAATATCAAGAAGACAACTGAATGTGATCTTATATCCACACACACACTTTTCACTACCTGTACTGCTACTCCCTCAATTCAAACCAAAATTATCTCATTAAGACATAAAACCAAATTTATTTTCCTCTTGTGATTTTTGTTTCTACCATAGAATATTTCCGTAACAATCATAGTAATACTTTATAAGTATAAATTGGATCATATAATTCTTACCCTATTCAGTGTTTTATTGCACTTAGAATAGTGTTCAGTGTTGGGATGTGGCTCAGTATTAGGCTGCTTACCTGGAACACACTAGATCCTGGGGGTTCATTATAGTGACAGACTATAATCTTAAAATTTTAAAAAATACAGCTTTATTTTTCAGTTTTTTAATGAAGCATTTAATAATGTATAGAGATTTTTAAAAACCTGAGCAGGAACTCAGACTGCTGATTAAGAAGTGTACTTGTCAATAATTTAGATGTACAGAACTGTGACACATAAAGTTACCCTCTGAATATACAGGAAAATTTAATGTAAATACACCACATGTGACATTTTTTTTAAATTCATGTTAACATTTTTTATTAACATCTTTCAAAATGTATATTTTCCTAAAGAGAAAATCTCAGCAAGAAGTAATTTGAGTTTCTTCTCTTTTAAAGTTGTTTATCAATTAAGACAAACAAAAAAATCATTAAAAAAATCCTGAGGACAGTAATCCTAGTAAATTTGAAAGGCTGGCTTTGCACTCTCTGGGAAGGGCAACCTTTTCAAGTGAGTGGACAGCTTCAGGAAAAATAAATGCGGATCGAACAGACCCTGGAGATCTGAGGGCAGTAGATGTCACAGACAGAGAGCTTGCACACCCTGTTCAAAATATTGCCTCTTCATGTTGTTATTTTGCTTTTAACACATCCTGGGATAATTTTAATTGAAATTTGGCCCCAAATATGATCAAATCACCATTCAGATAATAAAAAACCTTATAAGTATAAGAAACTGAAGTCAAATTTCTTCCATTAATAAGACCTTATGTAATCATTTATATTATTTTTGTCATTAGAGCTTTTGTAGGATCAATAACTGAATCATCAAAACCATTCCAATTTCTCTAAATTTCTGAATATGCCATAAGATAATTTTCTTACCCTTCTTTTCAATTTTCATGTATGTTCAGATTTATTATTCTGTATTTCAGGCCAAATACTAGGTTTTGTTCCATTTGCATTTTACCCTGAGAGTTTGATAACAATTTCCAAATGGGATCATGTCCCCTGTGCCTCTGTAGAGAGATTTTTATATTATGCAATACTCAAGAGAATGAAATCATTCAGAAAATAAAATGCTCACAATCAGGAAAGTGATCTAAACCTGGAAAATGTTATAACCTTTATACATCTCATCTAGAATATGTGTATATTTTTCTCACCTATCTGAGAGAAAACAATAGTTGATGGAACTTACAATCTTAATAAAAAGAGAAACTAGTCACAAACTAAGAGGGTCCATCTTTTGAAGATGGCAGTGCCATACTCTTCACATTATTTTACACTGTGATTATCCATTATTTCTATTAGTTACTATTCTGCTTCCTTTGTTTGCAAATGACACTTCTAACTTTGTATGCCTTAAGAGATAACTTAAAGAGGGGGAAAAAAATCCAACAGCACTAACTATTTGGTTATTTGGCAATATTAAACTCAGTTATCTTTTTTTTTTTATTGAGAAGAGGGGAAACAGGAAGCAGAAAGACAAGAAAAATTGAACTCATTATACTTCACACTATGATGCCGCAGTTAACATTCTATATAAATGCGTTAAAAAGTAAGTAGTGGGGGGTCTGGGTGTAAAAAATGCTTAATGGATTAATTGTACTCATAAAATCAGAGTGCAGAAGCTCAAGTCCGTCTATTCTGCAACAGCCTGATTCATCTAGCATAGTGGGGGTGCCCCCAAGAGGGTCACAACCCTTCAGAGTGACTATATAGCTACAGATCTCTTCAGGAGTGTGCCAAATTGTGTGATATTGGTTCCCCACTTGGGACTAATTGAGAGCACCAAACTCATTCTCACTTGTGATTCAAATAAAAGATTTGAAGACCTGTCACTAGAGATTTTTCCATCCGAGTAGGAAAGGAACAGTGTGTCCCTATGGTATCAATGCAGCTACTTTGCTACAAAAATGCCTAGTTTTTATACTATAAGAAAGATGACATTTCTTGAAATACCTCCTAATTACTTCAGTTTTATATATTACACCTCTGAGTGTGAAAACCCTGGAGTCCTGCAATTACCATTAGACTCATTTCTCTGGCAGGTTACATGCGCTAATGAAAGAAAAAAAGAAAAACTAATTATATTCCACAAATGGCTGTTTATTAGTGAGTCATTCTCCTCTTTTTGCCCTTCTATGATGCTTTTCTGATTGCAACAGGCTGGTATACATTTTACTTTATTAAAATTTTAAAAAATATATAATCTTTAAAGAGGAAGAAGGGAAGTAACACTTTAAATGCTATCTTAAAACTTAAATATTTCAAAATTTCTTCATGCAATTCTTAATCAGGAGAGTTAAATAGTCTCATTTTCTTTGTATTGCTTTGTCTAATAACATACTATTTTCTGAACATTGCTCCCTAGTTACCTATAGTGTACTCAACTACTATTCCAAAGGTTCAACTGCATTTTCAATGTAAAGTTTAAATACAGAGCAGAATAGTGTAGGTTTGTTACCATATGAAAGGCATAGGAAATAGTCACTTATTTGCTCTTTCTTTGCCAAATAACTCTGCATGCTAGAAGCAAAAAAAAAAAAAAAAAGATTTCACCATTGAATATCCATTGAGTTGAAGTTTATATAACATCTCTCAGTTCATCAAAGCATCAATTGTCCTAAAGTGAATCTGTAGGCAAAGACATTGATAGTCTGTTCTTTAAAGCTAATTTGACAACCACCTATCCCAATTAGGTTTGTACAAGAGTTGCAAGGGTCATGTTTGGGGTAATTTTGATAAGGTCATCAGAGACCTTGTCAAAGACTGAGAGCACACTAGGGACTGTGTTGGACCAGTTAGACATAATTGTAAGTTAAATTCTGAAACCATTTCAGGATCTAAGAGCCCATTTAATAGGTAATTCTAATTTAGACTAGATAATCCAAGGTTTTTCAAAAATTTCAATGGTTTTCAGTAGTTTTAAAATTTTATTTTGAATACTTCTAAATGTAAAGCCATGAATATATGTGCAAATATATTTTAGTAATTTAAAATTGCTCAGTGTATAATAAACCTATAAAAGCATAGCTTTTTAAATTTGGGCACAGAATAAAAAATATTGTTCTAGAATAATCTTCATAGAGTAGGCTTTGGAGACAAACAAGTATGCCAATTTCTCAGGCTACTTATCATTCTCCTTTTGTTTTGTTTCTAGCAGAGAATATCACAGAATATTAAATTCTGTACTTTTATTTTTTCATAGTTACTTTCTGCAAACTTTTCCTTGCGAGTTAATGGCATCCTCATGGCTTCAAAGAGAACTAGTGTTGTTTTAGTAGGAACACAGAAAATAAATAGTTTCTGCTTTTTTTAACTTCCAAAAGAGTTTCTCAAAGTCCGCATCAGAAAATATTAGCTTTGGAATCAAATATTTTGTCTTATAAAAACAAAACATTACTGAGAAAGAAAGGTTATGTAGGAAAATCTGCACACACTTTACTTTTTCATAACAGAGTGGAAACAATAGATGAAACCATTCAAGGCCATTTCTAGAGAGAACAGAGCAAAAGGACTTACAGTAGTCAGATAGGGTATGCCTTTGAATCAGTAGCAGATCAGCATGTGACAGCTGAGTCAACATTCTCAGGCTGTCACAGTGAACTTGGCCAGCAGCATGGAGACTCCTGGGAGTCAAGTCTGCCGTTCTGCTAGAAGATCATTTTGCTGTTCTATCAAGCAGCTCAGGCTGTCCATTCACATTGCTCCCTTACAAAACCTTCTATCAACAGTTTACATTCATGACAGCTGTAAGTCATTCAGCAGAAATAATGCTTGTTCATTCCCAGGACTTTGCTAGTTCTCAGGGAACTCTTCTATATGGAAGGTCCTATTTTCAATACTGAAGACACTTCCTAAGCGCCACAAAAGACTAGGAGTCTTGATACAGAGGCACTTAGATGGGGTATTAACAACAGAAAAAAAAAAGTAAATTAAGTAGAATTTAAGCAGTTACTGGAGCCATAGAACCTATAAATGCCATCTAGATTTTGATGGCGAGAACAGAATTGTGACATTATTTACACTGTTTTAATAAGACTAAGGAAGGCTGATATCAAAGTGAGGATTTTCAGAAGTAGTTGCAGTTTCAACCAAAATGGCACTAAGCATACAATAGATTCATTACCCTGAAAATTGGTATCCTCAGCTTCTGGGAATTCAATTATAATAATAAAAATGATGCAAATAAATTTGCAGGACCAACTCAATTTTGGAATCAGCTCCACTTTGAAGGAACCTATGTGGATATTTCTGAATGGGATTTTGCTGCACAAAGGAAGGATATATAAGACATGGGTTTTCTAGAATGAATTTAAACACAAGTTCTCCTCAGACCTTAGCTAATATATTAGGTTGCTTTGCTTGATATATTGGTTACAGTCAGTATTAAGTAATAAATCAACAGATAAATCTATTTATGCATGAATACCAAGTTCTGCGTTACAATCCCTGCTTCAAAAGATGGTGGGAAATCAAGAACTCTCCTTGTGCCTATGTGAAGGCTCCCAGTAATGTAATACTTAGAACAAATAGTGTGTTCCATGCACAAATGATGTCAACAGGTAGAATTTTTTGTTATGGATGAAAGACCTAGGCCTCACTCCAAAGAAATCAGAAACCATATTTTAAAAATGTCTCCAGGAGTGACTCATATGATCCTGTTTGGAAAGCATGATTCTAGGGAGCCTGCTGTTTGATTAACTTCCCTGTGCTTGCTACCAACAAAGGATTCTAGACCAATCCTGAGTGACACACATCCCATCCTACTCTCCATGTAACAATGGAGTAAAAGGGAAGGACCCCCCACTGTTGTATTTGTGGGTCTGGATAATTATGAAATCTACTCTATTGCCATTCGGTTTCATTCTAATGAGCATTGTTAATATGCTTGGCATTTCTCTTGGTCTCAGAAATGAATAAAACATGAACCCAATATTGAAGAAGGGACAGTTGAGCAAACAAATAATTAGAATATATTGATAAGTGAAACTTGTTGCCTTTGTTTTATGTTGTATTAAGTGTGATTATTTATAAACAATGAAAACATTCTTAATTGATTCTATAATTTCTTTCTACTGTGTGGTGGCCAGGGGCAGACATTCTCCTAAACAGTGATAACACAGAGCCTTTTAGGAAGTTGAAGTTTAGTAGGAAATAAGTAATATAATAAATATAATAAAACAGAGAAAAAATAATACCATATAATTAATTATAAAGATTTGGGGAGATGTTTAGCATTTGTATTTATTGTTATTTATGTAATATAGTAAGAAATAATATGATAAAATTATTTATAAATTTATGGGAAGGTATTTAGCATTTCTTCTAGTGCAGATTTTCTGATAATTGGTTATCTGAGTTCTTGTCTGAAAATTATTTTATTTCACCTTATTTATTCTATTCTTCAGAGTATAAAATTGTAGGTTGGCCTTTTGGAGTGCTTTTAGGTGTCACTCACTTGTCTTCTAGGTTCTTCATTTCTTTGAAGAGTCAATTCTTGTTTCTGTTTCTCTGAAGGCAATGTGTCTCCTGTCTTCAGTGTTTTTAAGATTTTTATCTCTGTTTTGCAAAAGTCCTACTCATGTCTACCCATATGCAGTCATCTTGATATTTATTCCACTTGGCATATGGGAACAATCTTAAATTTTTGCAATGATGTATTTACACAGTTTTGGAAAATTATCTGTCATTTTCACTCTAGGTATTGCTTCAGTCCAATTATATATTTTTTTCTTCTTTTAGGACTTCAGTTCACTAAGCCCCATATGTTTCTGACATCCTTTACCGTTTTTTGAATTCTTTTTAGGTGTCCTTTAATCTTTCCCCGTGCTTGAGTTTGGATATTTTCTATAAGCTCATTTTCAAATTGACCAATCTTCTAAATTTTTTGGTTCTACTATTAAACTCACCTAATGAATTTATTTTTAAGTTATTTTTAGTTCCTGAGTTTCCTTTTGACTTTTCATATAGATATCAACTCTTTGTGGATAAATTCTTCATCTTTCAACATATTCTCTGTAGTTTTTCCCTTGATTCTCTTCAACATGTTTTATTTTCTAAAGTCCTTATTAGGTCATTAAAATATCAGAATCATTTGTTGGTGCATTTCAATTGTTCATTGTTTTCTCACTTTTAATTATGAGGCTCTTTCTTTTAGCAAGTGTAGCTATTTTCAATTGTCTGCTATGCACATAAATAAACCATAAAGGCCTGAGATAATGCTTTCTCTTTAAGATGTCTGCCCTTTCCTTAACTAGACAGATAAAATGATGGGTAATCAACTTAGTTCAATCAAGGACAATTCTGAGTTGACTCTGGATTTTAGCCTGGTAATGTTCAGTCTGCTTTTAGTTTTTCCCTGACTCCCTCTCCAGGTATTTGCAATGATAAATCTGATTTATCCTATATAGTTCTTCCCCTAACTTCAATCTTATTTTACCAGACTGACAAAAATTTTTCACTATATTTCTTAAGAATCTTTTCATTTATATTTTAAGTTTTGTACAGAATTCACCAAATGCCCTAACAGAAAAAATGTCCATATGTTTGAGTCTGCTTCCCTCAAAGCTGTGATGATTTATAAATTCTTCAGAAATAGTCCTCTACGTCTTCAAAGCCCAAATTCCAAGCCTCTGACCTCACCTAAAATCAGCACATGCCTCCAGGAAACAGCATCTTAAAAGGTCAGGGCTTCTCTTTGGAGAACACCTTTCCAGAGTAGTCATTCCCCCAACAGATCCCTGCTGTTTTCACCTTGTTGGTGTCTGAAGTTTACAATACAACACACACACACACTCACACACACACACTCACACACAAACACCATCTATATAATACAAATATATAGTTCTTCCTTGATTATACAATTAGCCTAAAAAATGTCTGTAGTCTACTTTAAAAAAAAAAGTTCCCGTTTTAATTTATTTTTCAGTGAATTTTGTTCTTTTGCTTTTTTTTTTTTTTTTGTCTTTTAGTATGAAGCGAACTTACAAAGTTTAATTCCTTGGAGAGGATGATAAATCCTTTTAGACATGTTGAATTTAAGGTGACAATGGACCTGACATGACACCAGCAGGATGCTGGAGGTATGGGACTTGAACATAGCAACAAGGTCAGGGCCAAAGATACAAATCTGGTAGACATGGTGTAAAGATGATAGTTTATATTATGACAATAGGTGGCATTTTCAAGTAAACAATGTAGCCAGAGAAGTAAAAAGTTTCAAGGACCCTATTTCTCACAGAGAAGGAGAAAAGAAAAACAAAGAAGAGAGAATTAAAGAACTTAAAAAAATAAGCACAATAATTCAATGAATTATCAAGAAAAATAATGGAGGTTGTGGCTAACCAAATGGCAATAGGAAGTTTCATTTACAGATTTAGGAAGGAATTGTATTATGTCCAATTTTCACTAATCATGGAACATTTTCCTCTATACACTAAATGAAAAAGTACTTGGATAGTTGGGAATTTTAAATTTCAAAATTATCCTAATTAGGTCAGTGATAGTTAACTGAAGGGTTCTTATACTACATACATTTTACAGTAAGGAAAACAAAGTAAGAACCTATAAATCCAAAATATTGTCCTCTTGATAGTTGTTGAATTTACTTTTAGTAACTATAGGTCTTCTTTAATAGTAATTGAATAGATTTTTTAATTATTTAAAAAGTATCAATTTAAATAAAAATGATTACAACAGATTTCTCTCCATACTACCATATTTCATATAGGGCTACAAAAGCTTTTTTTTTTTGATATTAGCCTATTGGATACCCTTCTAAATGAATAATGCATTTTGTTATAAGAGAAATAAAACTGAGATTGTTGTAATAGAATGTTATTATGCATCTTTCTGTATCTGGTTTTAAGGATTTGTTCCCTATTTGTTCCCTAGCTAACTGAGTATGACAGGTTTTATCTCCCCCTATCTCTTATATTCACAAGAAAGCAATTTCATTCCCCAAAGCTTAAACAGAGCACATTCTTTTGCCTTTTAAATAGCAAATTTTTAAAATAATTTACATTTAGATATCTGAAGTAACCATCAAAATTATAAAAATGGAACAGCTTTCCAGAAGTTGCTTTCAAATGTGTTCATCCTGAAGCACACATATCACTGGATGAAACTAATTACTTTTGGCTCTCCTTAACAAGGCATCTCAGGTATAATGAAACCTGATCTGTACTAGGTCCCTACTCTCACAAATTTAACTAAAAACAAATTCAGCTCTTGTAAGTGTAAAATAATTCCTTGAGGTCTATATGTTTATTGTTTTATTTTGCAAAATGATACATCATTCACTAATGATAATACACACTTCATAAAAGTAGAGACTGAGATCACAAAAATCATTTGAAGAAAAGTGGTAGAAAATAATTTCAATCTCAATAATTTACTTTATTAAATCTAATAAAATATTTTTGCATTTAATGAGAATATCACTAAGAGTTTTGCTTATGTATTACTATTTAAAAAGTTATTTAATATATTTCATTTTCCCCAGCAGTTATTCTAATACATATATACCATGTTATATGCGTTTTTCCTCTAATTACAAAGTACTTTGAAATTAAGCATTGCTACGTGGGAAATGGTATATCTTGCCTCCTCTCAAAGTTACTGAATGCAGTTAACGGCCGGGATTAATTTCCATTTCTCTCTATTGAATATATGAACAAAAAAATTCAAAGTGTCAGGAATAGTTGAACAAAACAATATTATTTATTTATATGAGAAATTCTGAAAACTATTAATATAATAGCCCATACGACACTTAATGTGAAAAGTCATTTGAAAGCTGGTGCATGCCTATGACATAATGATCCCATCGACTGAAGATAACAAGTTCAAACCCAGCCTCAGCAACTATGCAGAACCTAAGCGACATAGCAAGATCTTGTCTCAAAGTAAAACATAAAACGGGCTGAGAATGTAGCTAAGTGGTTAAGTGCCCCTAGGTTCAATTCCTCATACCCACTCCCCACAAAAGGCAGTTGTTAACAAATTAGCACTTTTGGATAAAGATAAATTTGATCTTGGTTTCCTTAACAGGGCAACCATTAAAATATCAACCCAGGAATAACATATTGAGGGATGCTTCAGAATGTTTTCATTGCTAATATCTAATCTAATAACAATAATGTGTAAATAGTTAATATGCCATGTGTATTTTTTGTTGCTATCATTTACCATTTTATTTTATATTCCCATTATTTTGTTAATTTTTTTGAGAGAGAGAGAGAGAGAGAAAGAGAGAGAATATAAATCTTTTTTGTAGATGGACACAACACAATGCCTTTATTTTTATGTGGTGCTGAGAATCGAACCCGGGTCCCACCTGTCCTAGGCAAGCGCTCTACCACTGAGCCACAATTCCAGCCCTATTTTGTTAATTTAAGTAAGATAAAATATTTGCAAAGCAGCTTCTCTGGTGAAATAATTAATTAAATAATTTATTTTTCCTTAGATAGGAGAGAGATAATAAATGAAACATTAAGTCTTTAGTAACAATGTTAGATTTTCATAGAATTTTCATTGAAGAAGATATATTAATAATACAGCCATATGTATTGAAAGAAAACTTAAAATCAAACAGGTTAGTTCTTTGTATCATATTATTGTAATTAAATCATCCATTACTGAATGTTCACACTGAGCTTCTTTTTTATGGCTGTAATCTCTGGCGTATAAAGCATACGAAAATGACAACACAAACTTCTAAACTCTAAACAGGTAGCTAAAATTTGTGTCAATGTTTTATTACATTTTATCACTTCTTGCCAATCTTTATGATGAAGCAGTCACCTATTTATAAAACACTTTATGGAAATAAATACACTTCATCCACGTATATAAGGATCATGAAATTTTCTCTCTGGGTCTATTTGTCATATTTCTCCATAAGCCTCAAACTAGCTGACCCCTTCAAAAGGTAGAAATGTTATTTTATTTTTCTGGTGAGTTGAAGTAAACAATCATTTGTATTCTATACTCTTAAGTATTAGCAGTTTCAGGAGTGCCATTTTTGAGTTTTCATATATCTGTATATGATATAATTTTCAATCACCATTGCTTCCCTCTGGCATTATAATTCTTGAAAACTGTGAGGAAGTTGCAACTAAAGAATTAAATGGTATAAATACACTTTTCTCTAACCCTTTGAGCAGCAAAGGGAAGAAAAACGCAGCACAGATAACTGCATAACTTTGCCCTTTATGGTTTTACTTTAGATTATTTGTTAAAAAAAGAAATTATTAAATTTTCATGTGCTCTGCAGAGCCTAGCCTTGGTGTATAAGATGAAAACAAAAGGAAGTATTATTAACTGCTTCATTGCCAAGGAATAGGTGTCATATGCCTGCCAGCACTGCAAGAACTCATGATCCTCTGGATTGCAACTCTCTGGAATTGTGATGTTGCAGGATGTGTCCTCACTCTGATTTCAGTGCTCCTGTTTGAGGTCAGGAGACCCCAAGCTGCCTTCTGTGCCTGCAGTCATCACGTGGCATAGTGAGCACAATTACACAGAACTTGTGCAACCAGCTTGACTCACATCTCTGTTTTTTATATTAAACAAATTCTACGATCTGCCGAAATCATTTTACTCAGCCAGTATGCCTGAATACCTTCCTTACAAGTTTTTTAAATAGAAAATATCATTAAAAGTCATTGCAGTGTGAAATTTCTTTGAAGAAAGTGGATTATAGAGCAGCAGAGACATATATAAGGAATTCACGTTGTTGAAGAGGCCTGTTTGCTTTTCTGCATAGAGGCAAATATGAGGGTAAGCAGCCCTTTTATCTGTGTCCCTCCTAGAGAGGCCTCAATTGATTTGCACTGGACTCTCTACCTTCCTGAAAGGATTGCTGCCACCTAGAATGGCAGAAATACCACCCACTAGGGAAAATTTTGTTGGCCAGGGTGAGGACTCCTCTAAAGTCTGATCCTCAAACATGTTTCGGAAGCCTTAGTTCTTTCTCATACCATAATATCACCATTTTATCCACCTTTTATCTTTGTCAGTGAACCAAAATAAATCAAGGTTATTTCTACTTGATATAAAGCCACATATCACAGTTCAATAATAAATGAACAACACCAAAAATGCTGAGTGTTTTCTTAAACTCAAGAATGCTACATTGTAAATGAGTATACCCTTATTATCATTCCCGCTTCTCTATCCTGCCAAAGTATATGGCCCTGTAAAGGTAGTCTGCAGGATCTTCCCTCCCCCTTTCCCTTTCCCTTTCCCTTTCCTTTCCTTTCCCTCCCTCCCTCCCTCCCTCTCTTCTTTCTTTTTCTTTATAAAGCATGTGATCAGCTCTGAGTTTTAAAACTCTCAGCATCTTTGTAGAATATTCCACTTTAATAAGGAGTAAGTAAAAGAACATTCTAAAATATTTATTGTTCAAAGTTGATAAGAAGTACAAGCTTGAAACTCTCTCAAGAATCAAGATCTACAGCTACCTAAAAGGGATGACCTTGGTTAACTTCTTTGCCACCAATTTTATTGCAAAAAAAAAAGAAAAGAAAAAAAAGAAGAAGGTGGAGGAGGAGGATGGTGATTCCGAAATCAAAAAACTATATTATTTCAGTAGTAAAGACATTCTTGTTGAATATACAAAAGTGATACATGTGCTTACAACATATTGAACAAAGAAATATGAATTTAAAATGCACTTTAAGTCTTTTCTAGATTATTGAAGAATTAAGTCTTTATTTTGATCATTTTGTAACAAATTATACCCCTCTGGTAAAATCTTTACTCAACTAAAACCCCTTAATTGTTTGAATTATTGCACTACAATTTGGGCTCAATGAGGAAAATGTTTAGTAGATAAGCAAACTGATTTTAAAAATCATCCATTTTTCTCTATGAAAAAAAAATCCTACTTAACTTCAAAAATCACTCATCAGTAAATGTTATAAAAGCACAATGCATGATCACTATATTCATCAATATTTCACACTTGTTTTCCTTAAAAACACAAAAGCATAGTTTTGTGATACATCAAACATATCTCCAATGATGGAAATGCAGAGATATAAATCAAAACACCTTCAGTTTACCTTCTTGACAGGTGCATCTAGGTAACAAGAGCAGGGTGAGACTGCCCTCATTAGGAAGAGACTTGTTATCACACTACTGATGACTCCCGTAAATGGGGTGGTGCATTACCTTTGAGAGGTCCCCAGCCTCCAGATAGAAGCAGATAACAAACACGTTCCAGGTAACCCAGAGGACTAGCCAGACAGCATACTGTGGAAAAGCAAGAGAGAAGTGACAAGGAATTAATTGGGAATATGCTGTGTAAGATTAAAAAAGAACTTGAATTTCTGTACTCCTAATTCATAAGATTCAGGGGAAATATTAGATATTGCTTCTTTCCAAGGAACAGGACTAGATATACTTTCATCTCTCTGTTGCTTTCCTTTCACTGTTATGGAATCTTACACTATTATAGCTCAAACTTACTGAAGGAAGATTTTTAGATTTTAAGACAAAGTAATTAGTCAACCACATTTCTGGTTTAAGGGTGAATTATTTCAGCTTCTAGATACATAAAATAATGGCTTCTCCAAAAGAAACATTAAGTATATTAAAAAAACTAATATTTTCATCCAATAAAATTGTCCTTATATAGGACAATGTATGACCTTTCTCCAAGTTAGGATCCTCTTCAAATCAGTCCTCCATCTAATCAGCTTTTCTCTCCTTGGTGTCTCCTTTTCATTTCTCTACTCACATTCTCACTTTATCCTCTTATAATCTCCCACAACAATAGCTGTATAGCTACCATGCCCAACTTCCTTTCACTGTCCAGTTAGTGTAACTTCTGTAGGGATGACAAATTTTCTTGCCAACCCATACTTTTGGTGATTCAGTCAACTAACAAGTATGAAGAATCTAGAAGACAACATACTAGCAAAACCCTGTATATACAAATGCCAAAGATAAATGCTCCCTGCATCCAAGTCAAGAAATAGATAAGAAAAAATACGGTAATCATACAGGAAATATAAATAGGCATTTAACCTGAGAAGAGGAAAGAAGACGGAAAGATCACATAGCATAGCCTGGAAAATAAAAATCACTTGCATTAACACAAGGGGTCAAACACCTCCTAGAAGTGAATCAAGCTAACTTCAGATTTAATGAATTAGAGTGGAGATTGGAAGGTTGGTGGTGAGAGGTTCCTGTCAAAAGAGAAAATAGCAGGTAGGATTTTCTAAAAAATGCAAAAAGATGGTAACATGTCACTTCCTGCTAAATAAATGCTCATGATTTCCATTCTCTCCATGGTGAGCTTGAAGTCTTTATTTTATGGTTCAAAACTGTGACCTTGTACCATATTATCTTTTGAACCACATGCTTCAGTTAATCCCTTGAGTAATCTTGAATTCCAGGCACATTGAATACTTCCTGTCCATGTACCTGGAGAGCTATTTCCCATCCCTTTGCTGTTTTGTATGTTACTCCTCTATCCTTCAACAATTTTTATTCCCTTTATGTAGTCTTCTTACCACCTATCACTATTTTATTTTTCCTCAGCAGTCAACTCAAATATCATCTCCTGAGTTATACTCAATCAGAATTGGCTGAGTTCCATGTACTATGTGAATAGACTCTGCCTATCCTGATTTTATTGCAAATGTCTTATATTTAATTATTTGCATACATTTTCCAATGTACAATGATAATCTCCTTGAGAAAAACGACTTTAAATATATGTGTTGATATGCTTAAGCTCCCCAATTAGTACTTTTGGCAAAATATGTATTCAGAAAAATCATCAATAAATCAATGACTAGTAACCTGGAAAGCTAGTGTCAGAAATGAGAATTCTATGATATGATTATGTAGTACTAAATGGTGACTTAGCTGTTTCTCAAAAGTGATGGGTTTATCAAAATGCTGAATAGGTGTATTGCTTAGTAGAGTATGAAAGCCAAACCAAGTGGTCCAAGACAACAGAAGGGGACTGAGAGGATATTTGAGGTGAGGACTGGGAAATGGAGACAGGATCAGGAAACTGAGCAGACTTCAGTTAGAGAGAAACTTCAGTTTCAGAGCAAATAATGGATGAGACTTTTAGGTTGGCTCAATATTGTGAAGAATATTCATCTCACTATAATTAAAAACAATAAAAAACCACAAAAATCTATAACTATTTTTCTGTTTTCAAATTTAGATTTCAGTCTTAAAACTACAATAATGGTTCTTGCTTCAAAGGTAAAAGGCTGAGAAAAATGTATGCCTACAGGTTTTAATCATTAGATTTCAGTGAGAAAGAAGCAAGTGGAGTGGAATCAAGCATCCAGGCAGATTGTAATAATTTATAATGTTCTTTGTTCATAAGGATACATGTTCCCCACCCCACTATATTTGCGATGGAGAGCTAAATAAACACTGTGTACTAAAAAATGATGTAGTAGTACAGTAAAATATTTGGTAGGAGCTGTTATACACATATCAAATATTCCTGGAAATTTGTTATTGGAAGGCATGCTTCCTGATGCAGCAGTAAAGAATGTCAATGCTGCAGCCTTTATATTTCACAACTGGAATTTCATAGTAAGTTCATTAAGGGCTAAAAGTGGTATTTGATTCCATAGAGCATGCATGGTATACCAACTGTATCAATGATAGCTATTAAATATGAAATAAGAATACAGAATCTTCATTAAGATTAATTTAAGCATCATTTATAATTAGTTACTAACATTTGTGTATAAATATTGATGTAAATTATACTTGGTATGTTTACAAATCAAGCTAAAATGTCCTGTTTTAGCCAGTAAGGTTAGTAACTTTCTGGAAGGATAAGTAAGGTAATGGGTCACCTACAAATAAAGAGCATAAAGAGATTAAGTATTTGGAATCTAATGTCTGGTTTTATCAGTTAGGAACTCTGTGGCTCTATTCAAGTCAAAGGGTCATAGTATATTTCAGTTTCCTCAAAGGTAAAACAGCTTATTAATAGAAACCTCACATGGCTTAAAGGAGAATAAAGATGAAATATTTGAAAATGCTCAGTACTTGAGTTCTCAGTATATTTTCCATTTTATTAAAATGATTATATTATATTATTATCTTCCCTTGTTATTATAGTAGTAATCCTATAAATTTTATTCCCTAGTATATTAAAAATATACTTCCTATATTAACTTTTATAAAACATTGTCTCAGGTAATTGAATTTGGGAACTTGGTTTATTTTTCAGTTCAACCTAGTTCTCACTTTGAACTGTGGCTTTTTAAATATATATTAATGTCATCATTGATAGCTACATGGCATTTATGAAACAAACCTCTTTTTCATTTAGTGTCATTAAAATACATTATTATTTCTGATTTAGTATATTGTGTAATAAAGCATTTTCTATCTATTTTCTGAGTTGTTTTTTTTCCACAGTAATTATTGTTCATAATTTTATACACCTCTTTTACCCTCTCTCCTACCCCCACCCCCACCCCATCCGCCTTCTATCCCCACCCTGGAGCAAATGCAGTGAAGGAGCAGAGTAAAAGTTCCTTTACATTCTTTGCATTTACTTTCACTTTACCATTTTCCTTTTATATTTTATTATAAACCAGTTAGCCTCATATATCACTAAACATCATAGTCTTGTAAAACAGAATCATCACCTTTAATAGTGTAGTTCCTTTAGTTAACACAGAAAGTCACACTAATGCTGTGGAGGGCTATTACTGATTTACCTTTACTCTAAGGCAACATTTTATCTATTTTAACTGTATCTCATTTAACTTATCAACTGCCTTATTTAAGTTTCTTTGACATCCTTTCTTCTTTCTCTAAATTTATTTCAATTATTATTTTCTGTGTTTGCCTTTCTATTTTCTTAGCTAGTATTTATCTGAACCAATATCTTCCAAATGGGTTGTTCCTAGTTGCCCGAATATTGGTGAAGATTTTGTAATTCCTTGTAATTTGGTCTATGAGTTATTCTATCCATAACCCCCTCCATTCATACTATTCTTAAGCATAGTCATAATTATTTTGAGCATAAAGATCTACACTACCCTCTTTCCAGTTGCTACAGCTAGTGGATGTGAAATAATTGACAGTTGTTCAGTTTGAGTATAATTGGAAAGGATGTTCTGCTCAGGAGAGACAGCCTAACAGGATAACAAAGTATCACACTTGCTATCTATCATCTAACTTGTAGTTTTCTTCTAAAAACTAAACTTGCTGGGAACATTTTTTTTTTCTTGTGGAAAGAATCTTATGTTCTATGTTTCAGAAAGAAACTTTCAGATGCTATCTGTAGTGAGAGACAAATTCCATTGTATGATGAAATTCACTTTTTAAGAGTTGATATCTGAGGCACCAAGTAAACCATTTGAGAAACTGGTTCAACTTGAATCTCCAGCTACATATTTTAAACTATCATTTGTAAAAGGTAATAGAATCATCATGCTTTCCATGTTGTATTTTTAACTCCAAAGATGAAGTCTAATTAGCTAAAGAAAAAAATAATTAAAGCTCTCAGTCATGATAGGCTCAAGTTCTGGCTAGACTTAGATATGCACTAGTGTAATATTTAGAAAGATAAACTAGAAAGAAAAGGTTGACAAAAATTTTATTATAAAATAACAAGTTACAATTGATGACACTGCAAATGGCTTGCCATTTCTCTCTCTTACAGTAAAGCTAACCTAAATTTAAAATATATATTTTTAAATTATAAAATATATATAACATGCACAATGCATACAAATTTTCAGTCTGTCAAGTTCTTCTTCATATGCATACTTACAACTTTCAATTTTTGTTGAAATTTTATTACATTTATAAATTACTTTAAGGAAAACTGAATACTATGGCATTGGGTTTGCAAAATAATTTCTTCAAGAAAAATTATGGGGAAAAAAGACCCTTACTTAAGACAAACATCTTGTATTTCTCACAATGACTGCAAAGTCTACTTAAAGAAAACATGGAGTGCCTGAGGCTGGGGTTGTGGTTCAGCAGGTTTGATCCTTAGCACCACATATAAATAAATAAAAAGATGAAGGTATTGTGTCCAACTATAACTAAAAAATAAATAAGTATTTTAAAAGTGTCAAAACAAACAGTACTTGAAAAGAGGACTTAAGAATATGGTTTGACTAGTAATTTATTGTTTTAGTTTTCCTTTTTGTACACAGAAAGAGAAACATATTAGAAAAATATAATATTAGACAATATTTCATCTTTTCAAAGGAAATATTTTTATACTTTTTAATCAGGTAATTTTTTTTAAATACTAGAAGACTTCTAATAAGAAGGTTACTAAGCAAAATATTCAATAATAACTACATTTTTAAAAATTGTTATTTCGTTTTAACAAGTACATTTTGAAAATTTTTATAAGAAAATGATTTCCTCATGAACCCTGAGTAAAATTTATCTTAAACTCTTCTCTTCCATTGTTCTCTTTCTTTTACCTTAGTTCCTTTATTTAATATATTTAGATTGCTGTTGGATTACAAACTCCATAAAGGCAGAGATAATATTTGGCTTTGTTTACCACCAAAATGGCTGATATAAAATGTATGATTTGAATGTTGATATATTCAAACATTTTAAAATATGTCTAAAATACTTGGCAAATTTCTCTTTAAAATTACCAAGTAGGGAAAACTATTACCTAGTGATAGTACCTCCATCATTAGGGGATGTGATTTCTTGCCACATGATGCTTAATTGGAGAAGGAGTTAGGAACTAGATTGATTCACATTAAGTATCAGCAGAATATAGTAGCACAGTAATATACTATACTGCTTCCTCATAGCATCTGCTGCATAGGAATGCTATGGAGAATCATTTTTCATGTTTTACTTCAAGAACAATAGAATATCATCTTCTTGAAGTAAAGATTACAATAGATGATATAGAGCAACATTATGATATATAACTGGGTTACTACAGATATGATTTATATTTATCATTGATTTGCAATCAATGCAATCTATAGGAATGTTTTTTGGTAAAATTTTTTTTACTAGGTTGCAAAAATGGTATCAACTTACCAATATCACTGAAAATAGTGATACTATTGAAAATCAGAGAGAGCAAACTGAGAAAATACAAGTATCACTTTATTGTAATTTTGCCATTATATTTTCTGTGAATATTTTTTAAAACATGCATGCCAAAATCAAATAAGACATACATGACAATTCAATCATGCATTATGAATTATCAGAATAAATTTCTATCAATTAATTTTCTGTGCTTCTCTTGGAATCAATACCTAAAAATCTGTTTTTCCTTAAAGTATTTAATTTAGTTGAACATATAAACCTTTTTGGAAATCATATCTGAGTATATTTTGCTTAAACAAAGTAAGACAGACTCTCGATGTTAGAATATTCAACAAGAAATGTTTTAATGAACACATAAACATAGCTATTAAGTTTTATGTAACTGCAAATAAAAACAGTATCCCAAAGGTATTCTATTCTTCTTGAAGTAAAAAGTGGAAAATGATTCCTCTTGAATAAAAAAAAATAGCAATATGAATTCAGCATCAGGGTACTGACTATAATTTCCTGCCTTTTACTCACACAGAACATTTCATACCAAGTCACTTATTGCTGTTCAATCATAAGGCTGGGCATGTTCTACTGAATGTACTTCCAACACCTATAATAACAAATCAAGTTGTCTTGACCATTCCAATTGATGTAATCAACTTTGAAAATTGAAAGGTTAATGAAACATAGGGAATACTGAGAAAATACTAAATTATATTAAAAGCTGAATTTGTGTGTCTTAAGAAACATATAGTGGTTTTACTGATGTATGTTTGTCTGTATAGCAAGGCTGTACATGAGTGCGCATATTATGATTATGAGTGATGAGAGAACATTCCCCTTTTAACTGTGGAAGGCTGACTCTACTTCATTGTCACTAGTTGCGATTAGAAATGCTATTTTTTGCCAGTCAGTAAATAATTTAAAATTCATATTTATTGATATTTTTGGTTTTTAAATGCCTGTTTACAAATTGTAACATAAGTTTTTTTTTTTCTAAATTCCAGTAAAAAGTGTTCTTTCTATATGGAAGTTATTTTTTTTTAATTAGCCCAACAATACAAATAAAATTGTTTCTGATTCTGGTTACATAAGTATTTGAAGATCATATTCAACATGTATTATCATGCATTAAAAACAAAGATTCTTGAATTTGATGATTTATTTATAATACATCTAATAATGTCTTTTATTACAGTGTTTTTTTTTCTACCCCCAACACTGCACAATGTTAGGCTAAAAAAAAAAAAAAAAAAAAAAAGAGATGGTGCTACCAAAGATATTCATATCCAAATGTCTGGAACCTGTGAAAGTTATCATATATATAGCACAGATAAAAATTTTAAAAAAAAGTCTTTGCAGATGTGATTAAGAAAGATTTTGAGGTAGGAAGATTATGCTGGATTGAGTTGGCCCAAAGTAATCACATGTGCCCTTGTAAGAGGGAGACAGATGGATCTTTTAAAAACAAAGAAAATAAATGATCTTAACAGAGCAGTGAGAGATTTGAAGATGATAAGCTTAAATACTGGACTGATATGACCACAGACAAGGGAATTCCACAGATACCTAATCTGTTAAAATGCAAAGATCAGATCTTCCCAGAGACTCTTAAGGTAGTGTGATTTGTCTTAGTGATACTGATTTCAGACTTCACAAAGCCAGAAGAATCCATTTTTGTTGTTTTGGTCAGCAACTCTGGAGTAATTTGTTCCAAAATTAGCAAGGAATTAATTTATCCACCCAAATTTTCTCTCTCTCACTGAAGAGTGATAGTGGAGAGTAAAATACCTAAAAGCTGTGAATAAGAGTAATTCACTTCAAAATTGAGATCCACTCCTTCCTGGAAATTATACATTGCTTCACAATTGGTCCACTGCTTATATTTGAATGACTCAAAAATAAAAACACCTGTTTTAAGTTATTTGCCTGATGATATAATTACTGTGAAGGTCTTTTACAGGAAATAAGGTACCTCCCCTTTTTTTAATAGGCATCTCAACAAATTCTTAATGTATTTCCAACATTTTTGCAATACGATTGTTTTATTGTTTTCAGAAGTTATTGCACTAAGTTCTAGAATGAAAAAAATCAATAAATTCCAACTCTGAATATATCTACTGTAAAAAATATTGTCAAAATGAGTTTAGAACATAGATACAATTTTGAATATTAGTTATTGTAACTAAATTTGAAAGCAAGGAAGGGAGAAAGGAAGTGATAACCATCAATACAATGGGATGATGCTTTTTAGCTGGGATATTGAATTACATGATATCATTAAAAATATTAAAAATTCTAATAACCAGATAAGCAGTTATAAACTTATCAACAATCATTTTAACCTTAAAAATTGGGAGAGCGATTAAATGTGTAATTTTTAATATCTGTCAATTCACTATTTATACCAAATACTCTTCACTATCACCCCTTTTTTATTGTTGGTCGTTCAAAACATTACATAGTTCTTAATACATCATATTTCACAGTTTGATTCAAGCGGGTTATGAACTCCCAACTTTACCCCGTATACAGATTGCTCTATCACATCAGTTACCCTTCCATTGATTGACATATTGCCTTTCTAGTGTCTGATGTATTCTGCTGTCTGTCCTATTCTCTACTATCCCCCCTCCCCTCCCCTCCCCTCCCCTTTTCTCTCTCTACCCCTTCTACTGTAAATCATTTCTTCCATTTGTATTATCTTGTCTTACCCCTCCTTTCCTCTTATATATCATTTTGTATAACCCTGAGGATCACCTTCCATTTCCATGCGATTTCCCTTCTCACTCCCTTTCCCTCCCACCTCTCATCCCTGTTTAATGTAAATCTTCTTCTCAAGCTCTTCGTCCCTACCCTGTCCTTGTTTACTCCCCTTATATCAAAGGGGTCATTTGGCATTTGTTTTTTAAAGATTGACTAGCTTCACTTAGCATAATCTGCTCTAATGCCATCCATTTCCCTCCAAATTCTATGATTTTGTCATTTTTTAATGCAGAGTAATACTCCATTGTGTATAAATGCCACATTTTCTTTATCCATTCATCTATTGAAGGGCATCTAGGCTGATTCCATAATCTTGCTATTGTGAATTGTGCTGCTATGAACATCGATGTAGCAGTGTCCCTGTAGCATGCTCTTATTAGGTCTTTAGGGAATAGACCAAGAAGGGGAATAGCTGGGTCAAATGGTGGTTCCATTCCCAGCTTTCCAAGAAATCTCCATACTGCTTTCCAAATTGGCTGCACCCTTTTTTGAGGGGATGGTGTACTAGGAATTGAATTAAGGGACACTCGACCACTGAGCCACATCCTCAACCCTATTTTGTATTTTATTTAAAGACAAGGTCTCATTGAGCTGCTAAGCATCTTGCCATTGCTGAGACTGGCTTTGAATTCCTGATTCTCCTGTCTCAGCCTCCCAAGCTGCTGGGATTATAGGCAGGTACCACTACACCCAGCCCATTATCACTTTTTAACAAATATTTAATACTAGGAGTGAATATTGCCATATCTAGGTCAGGAAAGTGAATGGAAGGTATCATTTCAACTCTATGAGTACATTTTTATGATAATTTTGACCCCATTTGAAGTATCTGTGTTTCTAGTTGATTGATGTATGCTAGGATACCTAAAAGTATTGAGTCCTTTATCCCTATTATAAATAATTACTTTTAAACAGATGACTATTCATGTATTGAATTATAGCTTTTCAACTGGGCTTCATGGAAAAATTCATGATACACATAGATAATGATACTATTTGCAAGGCACACAAATACAAACAAAGGAGAGGTTTTGAAGCACATGAAAGTGACTAACACAGAGACTCTAGTCATCCCTGGTTGTTACCAAGGAGCTCAACATTGGTGTGTCTATAAACAATTAACTGCAATACTACTGGAAAACATGCCCAAATGTTTTCAAAACATTTTCAAAACAACAGTCTTTAGAATGTATCAAAAATAGGGCTGGGGATATGGCTCAAGCGGTAGCGCGCTCGCCTGGCATGTGTGCGGCCCGGGTTCGATCCTCAGCACCACATACCAACAAAGATGTTGTGTCCGGCGAGAACTAAAAAATAAATATTAAAAATTCTCTATCTCTCTCTCTCCTCTCTCACTCTCTCTTTAAAAAAAAAAAGAATGTATCAAAAATAGACTCTCTTCAATCTTCTCAATAGGTAACTATTTCCCTACTGGTCTGTGTCTATAGTACAGTTGCTGTAAGGAAAATTCTAAGTATCATATAGCTGATCTATTAATAGTTCAGCCATTGGATCTAATGTGGACAAATCAAGGAGAAAAAGGAAGACTCAGTGGCCAAATGTAGCACAATCTCTCCCACAGATGATGATGATGATGATGATGATGATGATGATGATGTGATTTAATTTGGTACTGGGAATTGAACCCAGGGGCACTTAATCACTGAGTGACATCCCTAGCCCTTTTTATTTTTATTTATTTTGTTTTATTTATTTATTTTTATTATTATTGGTACAAGGAATTGAACCCAGGGATACTCAACATCCCTAGCCCTTTTGTTTTCTTTCTTTTATTTATTTATTTTTATATTGGGGATTGAACCCCGGGGCACTCAACCACTGAGCCATATCCCCAGTCCTTTTTATTTTTTACTTTGAAACGGGGTCTCAGTAAATTGCTTAGGACCTCACTAAATTGCTGAGGCTGGCTTTGAACTTGTGATCCTCCCAAGCCACTGGGCTTACAGGTAGCTGCAACTCGGCCTGGATCAGAATTTTAAACTATGTGTTCAGGTTATTTTTATAAAGCACAAGTTCGCGTGGAGAATTCAGTCCTAAATTTACATCAATTTATATTTGTAAATGGTTACTACTGAATTAACACTACACATTATCACCTCCATCTCAGAAGTTGTCGTTCAATGGTTCTCTCTCTCTCTCTCTCTCTCTCTCTCTCTCTCTCTCTCTCTCTTTCACTCGATCTCTCTTTTTAATTAGTTTTAATGAGTTGTACATGACAGCCGAAAACATTTCTATTTATTGTGTACAAATGTAGTACAACTTTTCATTTCTCTGGTTGTACACGAAGTAGAGTCACACCATATGTGCAGTTATACATGTACCTAGGGTAGATGTCCATCTCATTCCACCATCTTTTCTACCAATTTCCCCTCCCTTTTCCTCCCTCCTCTTGGCCTAATCAAAGTTCCTCCATTCTCCACCCCCCCGCTTTAACAACCCCATTATGGATTAGCATCCACTTAACAGAGAGAACACTAGGCCTTTCATTTTTTGGAGGGATTGACTTACTTTGCTTAGCTTGATATTCTCCAACTCCATTTACCTGAAAATGCCATAATTTTATTCTATTTTAATGCTGAAAAATATTATCTTGTGTATATACACCACAGTTTATTTATCCATTCATCTACTGAAGGGCATCTAGGTTGGTTCCACAGTTTAGCTACTGTGAATTGTACTGCTATAAACAGTGATGTGGCTGCATCACTGTAGAATGCTGTTTTTAGGTCCTTTGGTTATACACCAAGGAGTGGGATAACTGGGTCAACTGGTAGTTCCATTCCAAGTTTTCTAGGGAATTTCCATACTGCTTTCCAGATTGGCTGCAAAAATGTTCAGTCCCACCAACAATATATGAGTTTGCCTTTCCCCCCTCATCCTTAGCAAAACTTATTGTTGTTTGTATTATTGACAACTGCCATTCTGACTGGAGTGAGATGAAACCTCAGAGTAGTTTTGATTTGCATTTCTCTAATTAGTAGAGATGTTGAACATTTTTTCATATATTTATTGATTAATTGTATATCTTCTTCTGAGAAGTGTCTGTTCTGCTTCTTAGCCCCTTTATTGATTGGGGTGTTTGTTTCTTTGGTGTTAAGATTTTTGAGTTCTTTATATGTCCTGGAAGTTAGTTCTCTGATGTGTGTGTGGACAAAATTTGCTCCCAAAATGTAGGCTCTCTCTTCACCTCATGATTGCTTCTTTTGCTGAGAAAAAGCTTTTTAATTTGCATCCATCCCATTTTTTGATTCTTCATTTTAATTAGTGTGCTTATAAGAGCCTTATTAAGGAAGATGGGGCCTAATCTGACATGATAGAGATTTAAGTCTACTTTTTCTTCTATTAGATGAAGGGTCTCTGGTTTAATTCCTAGGTCCTTGATACATTTTGAGTTGAGTTTTGTGCATGGTGAGTGATAGGGGTTTAGTTTCATTTTGTTGCATATGGATTTCCAGTTTTCCCAGCACCTTTTGTTAAAGAGGCTATCTTTTCTCCAATGTATGTTTTTGGCGCCTTTGTCTAAGATAAGATAATTGTATTTTTGTGGGTTAGTCTTTGTGCCGACTATTCTGTACCATTTTTCTACATGTCTATTTTGGTGCCAACACCATGATGTTTTGGTTACCATAGCTTTGTAGTATAGCTTAAGGTCTGGTATTGGGATGACTCCTGCTTCACTCTTCTGGCTAAGGATTGTTTTGGCTATTCTGGGTCTGTTATTTTTCCAAATAAATTCATGATTTCTTTTTATATTTATATAAGGAATGATTTTGGAATTTTAATTGGAATTGAATAGAATCTATACAGAGTTTTGGGTATTATGGCCATTTTGACAATATTAATTTTGCCCGTCCAAGAGCATGGGTGATCTCTACATCTTCTAAGGCCTTCTTCTATTTCTTTTTTTAATATTCTATAGTTTTCATTGTAGAGGTCTTTCACCTCTTTTGTTAAATTAATTATCAAATATTTTGTAGTTTTTGAAGCTATTGTGAATGAGGCTGTTTTCTTAATTTAACTTTCAGAGGATTCATTATTGATGTAGAGAAATGCACTGATTTATGGGTATTGATTTTTTATCCTGCCATTTTGCTGAATTCATTTATTAATTCTAGAAGTTTTCTGGTAGAGTTTTTGGATCTTCTAAGTAAGTACAGAATCATGTTGTAGGCAAATAATGATAGTTTGAGTTCTTCATTCCCTATTCATATTTAATTTCTTTCTTCCCTCTTATTGCTCTGGCTAGAGTTTCAAATACTATGTTGAATAGAATTGGTGAAACAGGGCATTCCTGTCTTGTTCCAGTTTTTAGAGGGAATGCTTCCGATTTTTCTTCATTTAGAATGATGTTAACCTTGGGTTTAGCATAGATAGCTATTACAATGTTGAAGGATGTTTCTACTATCTCTAGTTTTTCTAGTTCTTTGAACATGAAAGTGTGCTGTATTTGGTCAAATTCTTTCTCAGTATTAGTTGATATGATCATATGATTCTTATCTTTAAAATATTGATATGATGATTATGTTTATTGATTTCCATATATTGATCTAAACTTGCATCCCTAGAATGAACCCCACTTGATCATGGTGCACTATTTTTGAGAATTTTTGCATCTGTATTCATTATGGATATTGGTCTGAAAGTTTCTTTCTTTAATGTGTCTCTGTCTGCTTTTAGTTTCAGGATGATACTAGCCACATAGAATTAGTTTGGAAGGGTTCCCTCCTTTTTCTATTTCACAGAATAATTTTAGGAGTATTTGTATTAATTTTTCTTTGTAGGTCTTGTAGAATTCAGCTGTGAATCTCTTTGGTCCTGGGATTCTCTTGATTTGTAGGCTTTTGATGGCATTTTCTATTTCCTTGCTTGAAATTTAACTGTTAAAATTGTATATGTCCTCCTGACTCAGTTTGGGTTGATAACATGCCTCTAGAAATTTGTCAGTGTCTTCAAATTTTTCTATTTTACTAGAGTATACATTTTCAAAGTAGTTTCTAATTATCATCTGTACATTAATAGTGTCTCTTGTGATATTTCCTTTTTCATCATGAATTTAGTAATTTGAGTTGTCTCTCTCCTTCTTTTCATTTGGGTGCCTAGGTGTTTGTCAGTTTTATTTAATTTTTCATTAAACCTGCTTTGAGTTTTGTCAATTTTTAAAAATTGATTCTTTTGTTTCAATTTCATTGAATTCAGACCAGATTTTATTTTTTTTGTCTTCTATTTTTTTCTAGGACTTTGAGATTTAATGACAAGTTCTTCCATTTTCTAAAGTCATTTGTTACTTTTTCTTTTTTTAATTAATGACCTTAATGCAATGAACTTTCCTTTTAGCACTGCCTTCATAGTGTCCCAGAGATTTTGATAAGTTGTATCAGAGTTCTCATTTATCTCTAAGAATATTTTTATATCTTCTCTGATGTATTTTGTTATCAATGGGTCATTCAATACCACATTATTTAGTCTCCAGGTGTTGGAGTAGCTTCTATTTTTTTAAAATTTTATCATTTATTTCTAATTTCATTCCATTATGTTCATATAGAATGTAAGGTAGCCCCCCCCCCCGTCTCTCTCTCTTTGTATTTGCTAAGACTTGCTTTGTGACATAACATATGGTCTATTTTGGAGAAGGGTGCATGTGTTGCTGAGAAGAAATTGTATTTTCTTGTTGATGGATAGAATATTCTATATATGTCTGTTAAGTCCAAATTATTGATTGTTTTATTGAGTACTATAGTTTCTTTATTTAGCTTTTGTTTGGAAGATCTATCCAGTGGTGAGAGAGGTGTACTAAAGTCACCCTGTATTATTGTATTGTGGACTATTTGATTCTTGTACTTGAGAATGTTTTGTTTGATATACATAGATGCCCCATTGTTCTTTATCTCTTTTTAATATATGAAACAACTCTCCTTTTTACTACCTAAAAAGCAGGATTATGATCTACTAGATTTTTAATTACTTTTATAAGATAAATAAAAAGAAAATAAAAATTTTAAAATACACTATTTCAATTAAGAATGCTTTTGAATGCATATAACATGATATTAGACTAAAGATGATTTAAACACTAAGAATTTTTTTCCTTGGATACAAAGTCTGAAAGTGGGCTTCAATTGTCCCAATGGCTCAGTGCTGTCATGGCTTTTGATCTACACATTTCTAGAATTTTCCTTCAAATCTTCACATAGTAGCACACTTTTCAGACAGAAAGATGCTGGGCAGAAAAATGTTCCTTCTTTCTGCAACACTATTTTTTCAGAAAAGAAAATTTTTCCTAGAGGCACTCAGCAAATTTCCATACATATCATTACCTAAAAATTTTTCAAAAGACTAGCCCAAATTTAGTTATTGAAAAAGGTTTGAATTATAATGGTGGTTTTATTTATTTACAATTTATCGTCTGGATGGACCCAAAGGATGATTAGTCCTCCTTGAGAAGTGTGCTATTAGTTCAAAAACCTGGGCAAAATTGAGATGCTCTTAACAAAGGACAGGGACAGTGTTGTCTACCATTAACAGTAATAATATTTTATACTTCATATTTTCCTAGTAAAATACCCAATCTTTTGCTTCAGTAAGTTTGTACTTCTTCAACTAAATAGAAAAAATAATTTACTGATCATACCCAGAGTAAACATAAGGTTTAAACCTCTATGGAAAAAGAACATGAAAAAATAGAAAAAAAACAAATGTAAAAACAAACAGGTAAGTAAAAAAAAAAAAAAACTAATATAGTATGTTCCAAAACATCACCAAGATTCAATTTAATGAACAAACAAGAAGGGAAAATATACAGCATTAGAAGTCTTATTCAAAACATGAACATTAGAATAAGGAAAACAGGCACCATAAAAGAGTAAAAAGTAGAAAGTAAATGACATTTTAAAAATGTATAGTTAAGCTCTAATAAAACCTTGTAGATGTGTGTGTGGTGATTACACATGTCAATTGAATAAGCACAGTCTACAATTTTTTCTTTTGTAATTGAAAAATAACTGGAAAAGTTTAATTTTACTCTACTTGTACTATTTCTACCCTTAATCTCAAATTTAAAGCAATTCTATTAGTTATGTAAATAGGCTTCTAAAATAGGTAAATTATCATAATTGGGGAATATGATGAACCTATCAATATGACCTTTAAAGATGTCTAATTGCTTGTACTTGCCTTAAAATTATCGAAACACAGATATAGGTTAATTTTTTTTGTAAGTTCACATATGGAAGAACCTCTTTCTTCTTGGGTTTGATAGGTATGATATCTTTAAAATCAGAAATCAGGTATGATATCTGATTTTAAATATAGGTTGATTAAAAAATCTCTCTCAATGATTTTAAATTTTGATATACAATGTCCCAGCTTTTATATAAAAATATTTCTATACAAATTTTTACTGTTTCATTTTTTTCTTGCCTACCTCAGTGACAGAATGACGTTTTTCAATATTTCACGTGATATCTGTCTTCCGAATACCTCTCTTCATTGAATATTGTTCAGACTGAAAACTAAGTCATACCAAATCTGATGTATACAGTTTGCTACATTGGCATTTTGGCTCACTGGTTCCAGTGCCCTAAGAAGTCCAAAGAAATTTTTGTACTGGGGATTGTACCCAGAGGAGTTCAAGCACTGAGTTTCATCCTTAGTCCTTTTATTTATTTTTTTATTTTGAGGCAGGGCTTTGCTAAATTGCTGAGGCTGGCTTTGAACTTTTGATTCTCCTGCCTCAGGTTCCTGAAGTTCTGGGATTAAGGGAGTACACCACTGTACCCTGCCTAACTTTATTTTTAAATTAGGCAACTCAAAAGGATAACTGTGATTTGGAAAAAGCATAGTATTTCAAACATCTAAGTTTGTGGTATTTTGGTGTATGTGTGCAGAAAGAGGAAACTAATACACCGATACTAAATTTTCTATTTAAAAAGTGTTTTATAATTGCTAAGAAATTTACCATAAGGTACAACTGTTGTTATAAAGACATTATATATCGAGCAAACTGGATTGAATAGAATGTTTCAAAGTGAGTTTTGTTTCTATTTTTTAATTGACAGATAAAATTGTATGTCTTTACCATGTAAAACAAGTTATTCTGAAGCACACTGTGGGATGGTTAAATGCAATTAATTAACAATTCATTACTTCACAACATTGTCATTTTTGTAGTGAGAACATGTAATAGCCACTCTTTGGAGTTTTTCAGAATACAATATAGCCAGTGGCGAAGACAGTGGAATAGAGGAGGTTGTTTTTCAAGCTGATCTGTGGTGTGAAACCAGGAAAGTGGATAAATAACTTCTCAATGAGGTGGGTGAAAAGAAGGATTTTACTGAGATTTAATACTGGACTCTCAGAACACTGTAGAGACTCAGAAAATAAAATAAAAAAGAAAACAACTTCGCTTGTGTCCACCACTGGAGCAAATTCACTGCAGGCAAAATTGGAGAGGGTGACTAAGAAAACATGCATTTCAGGTAGCATCATAGTGTGTCTGAATACGGAGAAACCAGAGATCCAAAGGACATTATGGGACTGATCCAGTGGGTGAGCTACACTATATCCTCCTGCTGTGTGTCTCCCAGTTATCTGTGGAGAGCAGAAGCAGAGACCTATTGTTCTGCCACACTGTGGTAGCTGGTGGCTATAGGAACAAGTCAAAGTGTCCAGACCTGTAAGCAGAGGCCTGTCATGTGACTCAGAGTGTGACTAGAAAATCAGGAGAAATCAGGTGCAGACAGTGTTTTACCAAGGGAAATAAGAGACTTTCAGACCAAAGAGATCCCAGGACCAGCGGGGGTGGCTGAGAATTCGATCAGGTTGGTGGGAATGAACATGCCCATGGGGACTGAGCCCAGGAGACTGGGAAGAATGGAAACCATGGAAGGCTAAGGGGTGAAGGATTGGCTCCCTTACCAAACTAGTAGAACCCAAGGGAGACTCCTGGGGTATAGACTCCCAGCATGGATCAGAAGCTGCCAGGCTCTGGAGAGGTGCTGATTTAAAATCGTCAGACCAATCAACACTCCAAAAAAGCATGGGAGACAGACTAATCCTAAAGATATTACATATTGAGTAAAGTGGATTTAATAGCATCAGGAGTTCCAACTTCAGAAACTCCTCTCATGAAGCTCTACATCAACCCCATCTTAAGAAGGGAGCAGACAAAACTCTCCAAAGTGCCCCACCTCATACTGCCCAGAAGAGAAGCCAAGGATTTTTGAACTCCAACCACCAACTTGACAAACGATACAAAAAGAGGAAGATCTTAACTACTCTCTTGTACCCAATACATACCTCAAGAAAAAAAATGCAAAGAAAGACACTTGGGAGTAGACAGCCCCCATATACTATTATTGACAATTTTTGATCACTACAACAAAAACAATTCCTTAATTTTTCATCAAGAAACTTTTTTATTTTTTTTCCTCTCTTCTTTCTTGTTTTCTCTTTCTCTCTTGATAGTGTGCTGAATGATTCATGGACATTTATATATACATGTATTGGTCTTATGTTCTCATTCATTTCTAGCATTTTTAAATGTAGTTATTTTTATGACTCTTGTATTTTGAGGTCTAGGATTTTTAGTGTATTTTTGTGTTTTTCTATATTATCTTTCCACTTGACTATTTCTCTAAGTTCTCTTTCTCAATTTTATTTTGCTAATAACCAAATTCTATTGTTATCTCTTTCACTTCCTTTAATTTTTTTCTTCTACTTTCTCTTTTCCTCATTTATAACATTCTACATCTCTTCTGCATTCTCTCTCTTCAAATTTTGAAATAGCAAACCCTTTTGTAAACTTACTATTTTTTTTTTACTATTGGAAATTGCTTACCTTACCACTGCTGATTACTGTTTCAATTACCATTATAGATATCATAATAGGAACTACGTATTTAGTTGAATGCTGTATACTCTTTGCGTTGATGGTTGTTATTATTTGTAAACCCCTACAACTTGAGGTACCACAAAACTTCAGGGACACTAGAAGTTCATAGAGTAAAAGTTCTGCAACTTCAGGATCATACAGATAAATGAGTAGACACACAAAAAAGATAAAAAAGCAAAGGAACAAACCATCTTAATCAAACAAAAATGCCTCAAGAATAGAATCCAGTGATACCACAGTGGATGAAATGTCACAGAAGGAATTCAGAAAACTTATAGTTAAACTGATCTGCAAGGTAAAAGACCATGGAAGGAGTACAACAGTAAGAAAATATTGGCAGTGAAAGTTCACTTCAATAAAGAGATAGAGATTATTATAAAGAACCACATGGAGTTGGAGAATATCATGCAAATCGAAATAAGACAATCCCCCAAAAACCAAAGGCAGAATGTTTTCTCTAATATGCAGATGCTAACTCACAATAAATCGGGTGGCACTAGAGAAGGATAGCGTTATTTTAGATTAGGTGAAGTGATGGGAGGGAAAGGGAGAGGATGTTGGGCTAGAAAAGCTGGTAGAATGATACAGACATTATTACTTTGTGCATATGTGACTGCAAGACCAATATGATTCTACAACATGTACACTCAGAAAAGTGAGAAATTATATCCCATATCTGTATAATATATCAAAGTTCCTAAATGCATTCTACTGTCATGTATAACTAATTAAAAAGAAAGAGGGAAAAAACTAAAAATACTAAAGTTTGTGAAGAAAAAGGAAATATCATCATGGACACTACTGAAATTACAGAGGATACTCAGGAACTATTTTTGAAAATTTACACTCCAATAAAATAGAATATCTTGAAGACCTCTAGAAATTTCTAGAGACATATGATCTACTCAAATTTAATCAGGAGAACATACTAATTTAAACAGAGTAATTTCAACTCATGAGATTGAAGATGCCATCAAAATTATACCAAAAAAAAAAAAAAAAAAAAAAAAAAAAAAAAAAAAACTAGGGACAAATGGATTCTTCGCCAAATTCTACCAGACCTTAAAAGATGAACTAACACCAATCTTCCTCAAATTATTCCATGAAACAGAAAAGAAGGAACCCTTCCAAACTCATTCTATGAAACTAGTGTCACCCTGATATCAAAATCAGACAAAGGTACATCAAGAAAAGAAAACTTCAGACCAATATCCCTCATGAATATATACAAAAATTCTTAATAAAATGCAGGCAAATTGCATAGAAAAACACATTACAAAGACAGTGCACTATGATCAAGTGGGTTTCATCCCAAGAATGCAAGATTGGTTCAATATATGGAAATAAAGAAATAGACTTAAAGAAACACATGATTATCTCAATAAATGCATAAAAATATTTGACAAAATTTAGCATCCATTCATACTCAAAATACTATAAAAACTAGTGATAGCAGAAACATACTTCAACATTTTAAAAGCTATATGCATCAAACCCAAGGCAAACAGTACTCTAAACAGAAAAAAAATAAAATTAAAGCATTCTCTCAAAAACTAGAACAAGGGATGCCCTCGTTTACTACTTCTATTCAACACAGACTTTGAAAATGAAGCCAGAGCAAAAAGGCAAAAGAAAGAAAGTAGAAGGATATAAATAGGAAAAGAAGAACTCAAACTATTTCTGTTGGCCCATGACATTTTGAAGACCCAAAAAACTCCACCAGAAAAATTTCCAGAACTCATAAATGAATTCAGCAAAGTAGTAGGATGTAAAATTAACAACCACAAATCAATTGTGTTCCTATAAGTCAATGATGAATCAGCTGAAAGAGAAATTAAAAAAAAAACACTAACCTTTTCACAATAGCCTCAAAACAAACAAACTAACAAAACACAAGCCTTAGGAGTGATTCTAATAAAAGAGGTGAAAGACCTCTACAATGATAACTACAGAACACTAAAGAAAGAAATTACTGAGACCTTAGAAGATGGAAAAATCTCCCATGGTCTTGGATAGGCAGAATTAATGCTGTCAAAAGGGACATACTACCAAAAGCACTATATAGATTTAATGCAATTCATATTAAAATTCCAATTTCTTTCTTCATAGAAATAGAAAAAAGAGTAAAAAAATTCATTTTTTTTTTAAAAAGTGGGCCAAAATAGCCAAAATGATATTTAGGGATAAAAGTGAAGCTGGAGGCATCATAATACCAGAACTTCAATTATACTACAGAGCTAGAGTAATATAACAGCATTTTATTGGTGCCAAAAAAAAGACATGAAGACCAATGGAGGAAAATAGAAGACATAGAGAAAAGTCCACACAGATATAGCTAGCTGTCTCATACTAGACAAAGGTGCCAAAAACATGCATTGGAAAATGATAGTCTCTTTAACAAATAGTGCTGGGAAAACTGGAAATCCATATGTAGCAAAATTAAATTAAACTCCTATCTCTCACCCTTCACAAAACTCAACTCAAAGTGGGTCAAGGACCTAGGTTATTAGACCAGAAACATACTAGAAAAAATATAGGCTCAGCACTCCAACATGCCCTTCAACAGATGAATGGATAAAGATAATGTGGTATACATGCACACTGGAATATCACTTGGCCATGAAGAATAACTTTATGACATTTGCCAGTAAATGGAAGGATCTGAATGCTATCATGCTAAGTGAAATAAGCCAATCAAAAACCAAAGGTAGAATTCTCTCTCTGATATGTGGATGCTATCACACAACAAGATAGAGGGAGTGGAAGAATAGTTCAGTGGATTAGACAAAGGGGAATGAAGGGAAAGGAGAGGAGAATAGAAATAGAAAGGACAGTGGAATGAATCTGATATAACTTTGTATGCAAATACACCACAGTAAATCTCAACATTGTGTAAATCCATAAGACCTGGGACCTGATTAGAATAAAATATATTCCATGTTTTTATAAATATACCAAAATAGAATCTATTGTCATGTATACTAAAATGAGGAAATGAAATTATAAAAAAAATAATTATACAATACAAAAGGGCATGCTTATAATTCCAGGAGCTCAGAAGGCTGAGGCAGGAGGATTGCAAATTCAAAGCCAGCCCCAGTAACTTAGCAAGGCCCTGACCAACTCAGTGAGACCATGTCTCAAAATTAAAAATAAAATGTGCTGGGGATGTGACTCAGTAGTTAAGCACCTCTGGGTTCAATTCCCCATACCAAACCCCAAAACAAACAAAAGAGTACAACATATTTCCATTGACCATAGTTGTCATGCTATACAATAGATTCATTGTACTTGGCCTTCCTGTCTAAATTTAATTAACTATCCTTTGGCCATCATTTCCCTAACCCCCATCCCATTCCCATCACCCCATTCTCCGGCAACCAGTATTCTGCTTTCTACTTTTGAAATCAACTTTTTTAGGTCCCATATTTGAGTGAGATCATTAGGAATCGGTCTTTCTGTGCCTTGCTTATTTAATTTAACAGAAATATTTACATGTTGCTGAAAATAACAGGATTTCCTTTTATGGTTGCATATTTTCCCACTGGATTATATACTAAATTTTATCTATCCATTCATTAATTATTGGACACAGTTTAATTCCACATCTTAGCTATGTGAATAGTTCTGCAATAAATATGGGAGTGTTGATATCTTGTTCATAGATGGATATCCTTTAGATATCCAGTAGTATAATCACTAGATCATATAGTAGCTCTATTTTAAAAAATTAGGACACTTCATACTTTTTTTCATTAGGGCTGTACAACAGTCCCCTGATTTGAGGTTTTGATTTTCATGGTTTCAGTTTCCCACAGTCAATCAGAGGTCAAAAATGTTAGATGGGAAATGCCAGAAATAAACAACTCATAAATTTTAAATTTCTCACCATTCTCAGCAGATTAATGAAATCTTGTCCAGTCCTCCTCAACCCACCCCAGATATGAATTATCCCCTTGTCCAGCGTCTCCATGCTGTAGATGCTACCACTCTATTAGTGGTATAGTTGCTAGCTTGGATATGAGATTGACTGTCACAGTACTGCAGTTCTTGTGCTCAAATAATTTAATGATGGCCCCCAAAGCACAAGGAAAATAATGTGAGAAATTTTTTATAATAAACAGCTATAGTTGTTCATTTGATAAGAAGTTAGTTTTGTTCATCTTTTACTGTGCTTAATTTATAAATTAAACTTTTTATAGTTACATATGCATAAGAAAAATAGTATACAGAGGCTCTGTACTATCTGTGGTTTCAGGCATCCATTGGGGATTTGGCGACATAGCCCTTGCAGATATAGGGGACTAATCTATTAATTTATAGTTCCACATATAGTGTTAAAGGGTTACATGCATCATTGCAAAAACTTATCTTTTGTCTTTTAACATATGTAAAGTTATATATCACTGTGGTTTTGGTTTACATTTTCCTGATTATTAGGCATCATGAGCATTTTGTCTTACATCCATATATATGACATTTGAATATCTTCTTTTGAGAAATGTCTATTTAGCTCCCTTTCTCTTTATAAATTTGGTTGTTATCTTGCTATTGTATTGTTGACTTCCTTACATATTTTCTGTATTAATGCTTTATCAGATGTGGAGTTTCCAAATGTTTTATCCCTCTCTGTAGGTTGTCTCTTCATTCTGTTTCCTTTGCTGTGCAGAAGGTTTTAGTTAGGTATCATCCCACGTATTTTTATTTATTTATTTATTTTTTGTCTAAGATTGTGAAGTAACATTCAAAGAAAGCACTGCCCACACCAATTTTGTGGAACATTTTCGTCATGTTTTTTTTTTTTTTCCTAGTAGTTTCAGAGTTTCAAATCTTCAAACTGTCTTTTGGTGTATAATTTCCTTTTGAATTAGAATACCTTTAGATTATATTATATTAATTTGCCTAAGAAAATTTCAAGTTGGTTATTTAAAAGAAATATATATCTAGAAGGTAGGAGACCTGGGCTTAAATATTAACTCCATAATGAATTTATCTTTATAATTTAGTAAAATATTGATATTTCTTATTATATTTCTGGATGAACACAAAAGGATCTTATTGTTATTTTTTCAGATAAGTATCCTTTTTCTCATATAACAAGCCTCAGCTACAGTGCCCATGGGCTAGTCCAACCACAATGACACAACGTTTTACTCCTATGTCAGTAACTTAGTCAATCATTTTTATTGGAAATAATGATTGTAGAGTGACATCAACCAAAAGTAGAAGCACTGGAATCACTTTTCGTATCATTATATAAGAATTATTTTAAGAAAAATATATTTTCAATATCTTAAGAAAAATGTTTTGGGAGGAAAAAAAAACATTGGACCTTTTAATGGCTGTCAAACAAAACATGTTTTCACAACTGACACTATTTCATACAATGTGGTGGTGTCAGAAGGTCAGGCCTTAGAGAAGGTGCTTACATAATGCCAAATATACAAATTTTAATATGTATTTAGTACTAAAATCCCCTTTGGATGAGGACATAGTTCATGTTAACCTTTCCAAAAGATGAAGGCTTCACATAATTGATCTCTAAGTTCCAGTAGTAGATAATTATGTTTCACTATGTAAACTGGTTTCTTCAAATCGTCAATTATTTCTAAAATCACAATAGATCTACAATTACTACTTTGCAGATCAAACCTATAATTTAAAGATAAAATATTTCTTTAAAGCATTAAAATGTTTTCTCTTGTTCAAGGGTAATATTGAGTTTTGTCCAAATTAGCATAAAAATCATGTTTTATAGTTTAGTTTTGTTAGAAAACGATTATTGTATTTTCCCAAATTATTGTGTAGATTAAAGACTATTTAGCCTGATTGTTTATAGTATTCCACCAATCAGACGATGACCTCAATTCAATCTTCATACAGGAGGCTCCCTCAGGGATTTCCTGCACTTTGTCCATACATAATCCTTAGCACAGACACACATCTTACAAATAGAGGCCATTAAATATTATAACATAATGTCAATAATGGAGCATATCCATCCCAACAACTTATAAAATTCTGAGCCTTGATTATAGTTGGTATGTTAAGTGTGTCATCTTCCAATGAAAATGGTATTTTTAAGGAACAGATTCAACTTGTACTCTGAAAAAAATAACAATTTATTTCAATACATACTTATTTTTATATAAAACTTCAGGGTTAAAAAAGGTATAAAAGGTATTTCAAAGACACAGCTTCAATTAAAACAGTCTATATCTCAGACTCTAGTAGATGCTATAGGGCATTGCCCAAGAGACCCTTTAGGTCTGAAGCAATAACTATTCCTGCGTTTGCCAGAAATATCGCATACCTACAGCTCACAACCACATCCTTTCTCAGAATTTTCTCTAGTCAAAGTGATATGTCTCATGACCAACTGACACTGAGATTCAAAGTTCCAAGGTCCATGTCTGAATTCTGGACATTCAGGAAAACCCAACTACTTCCCAGCTTTTTCCAAGAATAACTATATGGAACTTAAGTGATGCATCTGTTGCTAATGAATTGTAGTCCATTGTCTCCTTCTGAAGGGTCCTGCTTCTCTTGGTCCATTAAGTATGTTGTTCCTGGGAACATTCTCCAATAAATCAACAGCATCCAAATATCCTTCTCAGAGTCTATTACCAGGGGAAACCTTTAAATCAGGAGTAGTCATGAAAAGCAGATATGAAAAGGGGACTTTGGGCCCAGATCATGAGATGGCTGTCAATGAGAACCTCATTGCTTGAAATACATGGTGCAATGATCATTCTTGGCCTTCAGTAGCAGTGAAATATAACAATATTACTGGTGTAGAACTAGGATGGTTTATTTAGCCACAGTTGAATGACTAAACTGCTGGCAAAAGAGTAGTGTTGAACCTGAAACATGGAGCAACTCCTTGACAGCACCAAGAGCCAATGAGTAACAGATGATTATGTTAGACCTTGTGTGCTTCAGATGTGGGCATGATTCATCTGGGCAGAATTTGAAATGATCTGAATATGGATTGCCTCTTTTGCTTTAGGCTTTGGAAAAACTATTCACTGAGGACTTATAGAATATTTGGTCTAACAACATGAGATCTCAAAAATGTTACATTGGAGGAAGGAATCTATAGTTAAGGAAGGGGAGCAGTCAACATGTGCCTATGGACTTAATTGGTTCCACAGCACCTAGAATCTCCTAGCTTGATAGAAAAGCAGATATTAAAAGGAGATATTAAAAGCAGATCCATCCAGTTTTTGAAGATGCACGTGATGTGATAATGTGCAGATATTGAGCAAGTCTAGGCATCTTCCTCTGGATGTTTAGTCCTACATAAATGACCATAACATTGTGTTGATCAATATGTAGATCCAGGAATAGAGCAGTGGAAGCAAGAGGGTTCATCCAATGACATTGGGGAATTTGTGCTTCCTGTCCCCATAAGTTAGACTCTGTGAACCTCGGTCTTATGCTCTGGACAAGAATGTATCCACTTGGGAGTAATGAGAGAATTCTAGTAAATGTACTCTTTGGACATCACCAAGTCACTTTAGACTCTCTCTCTCTCTCTCTCTCTCTCTCTCTCTCTCTCTCAAGAGAGAGAGAGAGAGAGAGAGAGAGAGAGAGAGAGAGAGAGAGAGAGAGAGAATTTTTTAATATTTATTTTTCAGTAACACAACATCTTTTAATTTTTTTATGTGGTGCTGAGAATCGAACCCAGTGCCCCGTGGATGCCAGGCGAGCACATTACCCCTTGAGCCACATCCCCAGCCCACTTTAGACTCTTTAATCCAAGATAACAAGAATGAAGAAAAGAAGTTTTGGAAAGTATAACAGATTCTGATCATCAGTGGGTCCAGGAAAGAAAGGTCAAACTGAGGAGCATCTCAGTAATTTCTACCCAGTTTGGTTGTTTTTTGTTTTGGTGGTGGTGTTGGGAATTGAACCCAGAGTCTTGTGCATATGAGGCAAGCACTCTACCAAATGAGCTATTTCCCCAACTCAACCCAGTTTTGATGGCACTTCCTCAAAGCAGTTCTAGCCACAGCTTGAGAGGTGTGTTGAACAGTGTCTTAGAATCCCCAGGGCAGAGGCTGTGGATTATCTACATGATAAATCATCTCCATTGGTAAAGAGTCTACTTGAAATAGAGTGTTCTGATAGAACAACTAGTAAAGAATGGAAACAATGTGCATCAATTGTTGCCCTGAGACCATCTTAGCCATGGGGCTGCAGTTCATCTCAGTAATCTTGTAAAATCATTTTAGAAGAAAAAAAAAAAACAAGACTAATGTGGTTGTTTCTAGATGGGCTGATATTATTATTTGAGGTAAGTGAATCTGCAGAGTATAACATATGGACCGAAGGTAATCCTAGGGTATGATGCCCAAATTTCCCTATATAGGGTGAGGTGTTTCCTTTTGTAGTGTGGTTTATAGTTCAGTCCCTCTCAAGGAATCACACATACTCCTGGAGCCAAAGGGAACTGCCCTACTTAAGTCATGTACCTCCACCCCTCACACATACAATGACAGGTCCACAGGGCACTACAAAGGCCTGCCCATTAGTCCTCTAATTTTGACATATTTGAAAACTATCATGGATTTGGAAAGTTTAGAGGGCGCCAACACATCAGATGGTGCCTGTTTTATACTTCCAATTTTTTATCTAATCAATTTTTTATCTAGTCACTGAGGACTTATAGAATATTTGGTCTAACAACATGAGATCTCAAAAATGTTACATTGGAGGAAATTTCCCTATATAGCGAATAAGTTTTGTTCTTAATAGCAAACTCCAATAAATTTCCTCCATGTAAATCTCTTAGAGTCTATATCTCAGGAAAGCTGAGTTACATGTGGAGGCCACTCCAAATTGTAGGAAAGAGAGAGTGCCTTGAATTTCTACAACAAAAGAAAGAGAGCAGGATTCCCTAACTCACTTTGGTGTAATCACCATAAACATAAACTGAAATACTGATGGCACCATAAGAAATAAGCAAGAAGAGGGTTGTGTTACATGTGAACATTTATACACCAGGATTCATACCTGAAAACCTCACTTATTTTATAAATACATTGCAATTTAAAAAAAAAACACAGATTGTGACTATTTCAAAGATCCAAAACATCCAGTTATACATCAGTAAGACATGTATATAACCACATTAATCCTTGACTCTGGAGTATAGTAAACATAGACTCCTAAACAATATATCCATGCATTTAATTCTGGCGTCTTCATCTGAGTTACTTTCCATTAAGATTGTTTTGTCTCTTTCCTGTGTTTTTACCTGCCATACACACCTACAAAAATCACATGCTTTCCCATATTATAAGAATGTTATGACAACCTGGGCTTTACAGATTACTCATTATTTTAAATGTGTGTTACTAGCTTTTTTATTGTTAGAAAGAAGGATATAGAAAACCAGGATGCCTTCAAGAAATTGATGTGTATCTATTTTTATTATAAACATATTCTTTTTCTCAGTTAAAAGCAGCCCAAAGTTACATGGTTATTTGTGAGTGCAACCAAATACATATTTAATTATTATTTCACAAGCTCTTTATTTTTGCTACTTTGTAGCTCTATGAGCATAACCTGGAGTGATTTTATGGACACTCAAAAATAATGGCTGTCAATTATTATTAATTCAGTGTGAACCAAATATTGCTCAAATAATTTTACATGATTGCCTTGTCTAATCCTGAAACAATGATGTTAAGTGGGTACTATTATTATTCCTATTAAAAAATTGAGTAAATCGACACAAGAATACAATGTTTGGTATCACTTCTTCTATTAAAAATTATACTAGATGTCCTAGGTTTCAGAAGAAAATAAAAAAAATACACAATTACTAGTTGGGAAGGAAGAAATTAGGATTTCATTATTCATAGATGATACAAGTTTTTACAAGAGAACTGGCAAACAAATGACTAATAAGAGGTTGAGAATGAAGCATGATCAATATATAAAGACAACTGTGTTCCTATACATATGGGAACAACAGAAAAAATATAATTTTAAAAGCTATGAATTCTGGGACCTGTGGATCACACATGAGATGTAGCCATATAATTTTCATTCTTTACAAAAATCCCCTTAGAAATATATCAATCAAGGAAAGAAAAAAAAATCACATAGCTTCTTCATCAGAAGGTGTAGACTAGGAAATCACTGTAAGTAAATATCAGGGAGGAGTAGAGGGGGACAAACCACTAACAGGGCTCAGCAGGGGAGTGAGAAGAAATGAGGAATGTCCAACGAGTCACAAGAGCCACAGAGCCATCAAATCATACATGAATTATTCCCAGAAGGTAAGGACTTCTCTTGGTCAGAATGCTGACTCTCAAAAATTAAGAATCTAAGGTCAATAAGAGAGGGACGGGGAGAAATGGGAATGTGGGCATGACTATGTTCACATATGCATTTCCAGTAGGATTGCACTATTCAGCAAACAGAAATATCATATGGGGAATATTTGTATTCAAAAATTATTTACCAGAAAAACAATTTATACCAGATAACTTTATTTTATCTGGCAGCTCTAGCTCTAGTTTTGCAGAACTATCTAGAAGCTTCACCCTGAAGGAACACTGCTGAAAGTCAAATAAAAAGTGAGTAAATTAAGAGTGCCAGAGGTAAGAAGGATCTGAGAGTCCCATAACTGCATCCAGAGCAGCAAATCTGAGAATTCTATAACTGCAAAACACACCATCCAACCATCTGAAGAGAAGAAAATCATCTTGAAATCCAACATTTGAGGTGGTAACCATTCTGAATGAGTCTTAACTCTGAGAGACACAAACACAGCTATGCAGAACGGCCAAAAAGGTCATTCATGGTTATAAGTTCTTTTTTTTTTTTTTGGTTGTTGTTCATTTGTTTTGTTGAAGATGAGAATAAAATCACAACAAAAACTGACTACCAAAGATGAAAACTAAAATCTAACATTCCAAAATGAGTTAAATGAAAAATGAAGGAAACGTTGTTAAAGAACAGAAAAAATTATCTAACTCAGAAATTACTTAGAAGAAAAATATTTTTAAATGATGATAAACCAGCTAAAGAAAAATAGTAAATAAATCTTATATAGAAAAGTATAAGGGATAAAATAAAAATAAGGAAAAAGGCAAAGAAAATTCAAGAAATTATGACATATGCATAGACATACTCACAAATAAAACAGAAACCCAGAAATAAATTTATGTATCTATTCCCAACTGATTCTCAACAGAGGCACTGAAAGTGTAAACTGGCGAAAGAACAGCCTCTTCAACACATGGTGCTGGGAAAACTAGATATATCCATATAGAAATACAAAACTTTACTTCTATTCTTTATCCAATTCAAAACACAATGTAAAATGAAACACTTAAATGTAAGACAACTATGAAACTATTAAAATAAAATATAGATGAAACATTTCTAAAAATTATTATAGGCAATGATTTTTTGGGGGTAAAACTCCCAAAGATCAGGCAACAAAATGAAAGTAGATAAATGGGAATCTGACAAAATAAAAACATTCTATTCATGAAAGAAAACAATTGACAGAATAAAAAAAACAACCTACAGTATGTGAGAAAATATTTTCAAACTATACATGTGAGTAGAGGTTCATGCCTAGACTATATAAAGAATTCAAAAAATTCAAAAGAAAAAAAAATGAAATAGTTCAATTTAAAAATAAATAAAATGTCTGAATAGACAGTTCTCAAGAGAATTTCAAGTGGCCAACTAATTTCTGAAAAAAATGATCAAAATCATTAACTCTCAAGGAAATGTAAACCCAAACCACAATGAGATGTTATTTCACCCAAGTTAGAATAGCTATCATCAAAAAGAGAAAAATAATAAATGTTGGCAATGAAGTGGAGAAAGGAACTCTCATAGACTCTTGGTAAGAATGTGAATTAGTAGAGCTATGATGGAGAACAGTATGGGAGGTTTCTCAGAAAACTACAAGGAGATCTACTTTACTATCCATCTGTCCCACTGCTGGGTATATATTCAAAGGTACTAAAATCACAATATGAAACCAATACCTGCATACCCATGTTTATTGCAGCACTATTCACATTAGCTAAGATATAAAGTCATTTATAAGATATAAATGTATGAATAAACAAAAAAATGTGGTCAATATATACAACAAAAAATTATTCATACATTAAAAATGACCAAAATCCTATCATTTGCAGAACAGATGGGATTAGAAGATGTTAAGTGAAATAAGACACAAAAAGACAAAATTTGTATGCTTATTCTCATGATAGATGATAAGAATGTTGAATTAAATACAGAAGAGTGAATATTTGAGGCTGGGAGGGGTGGGAGGGAGGTTGGATAATGGATATGAATATGGTTACAGAAAATGAATAAATCCTAATTTCTATAGCATAGTGGGGTGACTATAGGTCAAACTAACCTATTGTATTCTTTAAAAATTACTGGGAGAGAACAGCTTGAAGTCTCCAAATAAAAAGGAATAATAAGGAGGTGGAAGCATTAGTTACCCTCACTTGATTAGTTCATATTATATATACTAATGCAATATCACACTGTACCCATAAATATATACACTTATTACATGTTAATAAGAAATTATTCAAGAAAATGTTAAAGAAATGAAAATGCTAACTACTCCTATTTAATCACTGCATTTTCTACACATGTATAGATTTATATACTGTACCTCATGTGTGTGTGTGTATATATATATATATATATATATATATATATTCTATTAGTAGTACATTCAGTACATACACACACATATCACACATATTCTAGCAATGAAGTGGAGAAAGGAATATATATATATATATATATATATATATATACACACACACACACACACACACACTGAATGTACTACTAATAGAATAAATATTTTTCTTATGTTAGAAGTGAATGTCATTTGGAGTAAAAATTTAAATAAAATCTTGATAGGATAAGAGACAACGAAATATGAGGCCAAACAGCTGACATTTTAAATAAAATGGGAATGTATCCAAATATCCAGACAGTATTGATGATTTTAGCAATTAAAAGAGCAATGGCCTACCACATATTTCATAAAAGAGCAAGTTCAGCTTTTCCTCAATTAACCCAGATTTCAACTGAAGGGCAAAAGGATCATGAGCGAAATGGATCCTTTACAAATGCCACAGAGAGTATAACATATTAGATCTGGTCACTGTTCAACATATTTTTTGAAGTCCATTTTAAAATGGTGGATTAATTTATAGCTGCTAATTTCTCTACCTGAGTATCTGCAGGTTAGTAATTAAGCATGCAAAATTAAATATGAAAAAGAGAATTAACAATCCAAAAAGTAAAAGATAAGAAAACTTGAGGTTGGTTTTTCAAAAGAACAAAGGGCATAATGAAAATGAATATGCTCTGCCCTTCTATCCAGATGCATAATAGTAGACTCAAGGGGCAAATTCAATGAAATTCAAGGGCAGGATATTTAAAATAATGGACATATTTATTTGCCCTGACTGTGTAAAATTTTAGCACCCAGTTACTAGAGGTCATGAAAACAAAATATCTGGAATTCAAAAGAGTAGAATAATTCAAAAGAGTAGAATAATTTCTTAAGTAATAATATAATTGTAGCAAAGATAATGGCGAAAATAATTATGTTGCTATACTTCAGATAACATAAATAAATTATTTAATAAAAATCCTTATCACCCATGATATGTGATAGGATTAAACTGCATGTTTCTTTTGTGGTCTTCAGAGTTCCTATTGCTGAGCAGTGACATGAAGATAAGTAGACTGCTCTTATTTGTTAGATAATAAAACATTTCCTATATCCTCAGGGGCAAAGGACCAGAATTTGCCTTCTTCTAAATTTAAATGTCACAGTGAAAGATGCCAATATATTGTGCTATGACTAGTAAAAGAAGTGGTCTTGAAATGTTCTTTGTATATGTTACTAGTATAATTCAGCAAGGCACATATTCTCTTGGTAATAATTTTCCTATGTGTACAATGGGTGTACTAATGCTTGTCACTTACTTCTGGGGAATGTGCAGGCTGACTGTGGCTATGTCTTCTCATATGATCTTGGTAGGGCACATACAACTAAAAAAGACATGTAGCCCAGAAATGGATTGGCTATATCACTATCACTCAAAATAAAGAAGCAAACACCTATAATTACACAAATAATTACATCCAAACAGAATAAATCGTGAAATAGTGAAGATGGAAATGTTCACTTGTGCTTCTTGGGTAAGTGTAGTACCCAGAGTTGCTCACTGTGTTGCCCTTAGAGTCTTTCTTCCTCGGGCCTGAGAATGAGAGGCAACGGCTGGCCTTCTGATTTGGGGGTTGATCTTTGATCACAGGTGGATAGATTCCCTGCTCTTCTGAGTGTCAGCACTCTTTGGTTTCATCTTTAGTTTTATCACTGCCATTATTTTAGTCTCAGCACAACATCTCATTAGGTCCAGATGGGGTGTTCAGATTCTCAGTTAAGATAAGGAGTTTTAGTTAAAAGAGAAGAAGTCAAAGAAAAGAAAACAAAACTGTAGTAGGCAGAAGGAATTTTAAAAAGAAAACTCAATGACAAAAGAACAGTAAAAATATAAAGTTGATTGTCTTTGAATGTAAACAACCAAAAACTTGCCACGAGGCTATCCTTACTTTAAGAATTACTAGGAATAATTTATTTATGAGAAAAAATGAAAATCCATAATTTGTTTCACTTTTTCCAAAGATGATTTGGAGTAAATGTCACAAACAGACATACAATGCAGCAAAAAAAAAGATAAAGAAATTATTTCAATTGCTGTGGAAAAAGTGTGGCAAGTTTTCAAAATTAAGGGGCCTTAACCCATCATGAGAACAACACAGAAAATTAATTATTACTACATTTGTAATCTCCTTAGGTCCTATATATCATATTCTTACAGAACTAATGTAGTGTTGCTCACATTTATTATTCAATCTATAAAAAAACTTCACAAATGCCAAAACTATTTCATGAGGCTTTAGCAAAGAACATGGTATTGAAATTCTGAATAGAAATGATTTGTACTTAGCATTTCTCTGGCATTAGAGAAATGATTGGAAATTTTTCTTTTAATTAAAACTGTCAGCATGGTAGAATTTAAGGATGACCAGAACAAATCCAACCAGCAAACTTCATTAGCCAAGAAAGTTACAGAAAAAGTAAAAAACACTATTTACTAGTATTACAAGAAATAGGTCTACATATTAAGTATATTTGGTAGGTTATCACAAATATATTGGATCCAACTGAGAGCAGAATGATGGAAAATCTTCAACTTCCACGAATTGTGAATAACTTAGTAGTTTGAGGACCAAAAAAACCACATGAATATTTTGCTCTTAGCATAAAGAAATACATTCACTTCAGAGGTCTGTCAATTAAGAACGTTAGTGAGTTATTTCTCTCCCCTACTTTTCAGTTTACATTAAAAGAGTTTCCCATGAGATGATAATGAATGATTTTTATTTTAACTTCACTTAGTCACCTCAGTAAAAAGACAGGAGGACAATGGTTATGACACAGGCTATTTCATGTGTGCAAAACAAGAACAGCCAACCTCTCACAGTAGAGGACATTTCTCATTTTCCTTCCATCATTTTATCATGCAAAACGTGCATGTGGTGGAACCTCTGGAGGTATTTGATTCTCAGGGACTAAGCCTGGGAAGCCTCGGAAGGTTAGATTCATAGGCAACAGAGGGGGAGAAGGGTTGGCTCCAACAGGGCAGTGTTCTAACAAACTTTTGAAAAATCTTGACTGGGGTTCAGCCTTCTCGGGGTGCAGGGAAAATTTCTGAAATACACAATCAAGATGTATGAAACTCCCTTCTTTTATATTCCCTCTGCTATGGAAGACATTTTTATTTTCAAAGAAAAAGATAAATAGATTTAACATATATTAAATATATTTAACATATATTGCTGCCTCTCCAGCCCACCCGGGTCTTTAAACTCTGGAAGCTAACTAGGGTTGAGCAAGTCATCTTATTGTTTTTTTCCTGGTCCCCTCTAAAAGGACATCTGCTACCAACTTTTGAAACTCTTCTAAAATATTCATCTTTACACAAGAAGTTTTCCCTGAAAATTCTATTTCTGTTTTAGAACTTTCTTAATATTCTTCTTTTCAACTATCATTTACTTCTATGTAATTCATTAATATTATAAATTACTTCTCTAACCTATGACTTTCATAACTTCAGTACATAAAATGTGACTATGTAAATTATTTTGTATATTAATGATACAGAAGTGGCTATGTCATAAGGTCTGCTTAATTTACACTGATTACATTGACTCCATCTATCCATCCACCCATCAATCATTTCTTTCTGTGCTGATATTCATTCCTTTCTCACAATGACAATATGTATAGTTATGAGAGGGAATAAAAAATTTAATGATTATTTGATTACAGTGCACTCTGTTGATAGTTAGCCTCCTAGTTACAATGTGCTAGGAAAAAAAATTCACCCATCTTCTGATAGAAATGTTTCAAGTTGGTCCACCAGTTCTCTGAGTTTTTAATAGCTGTTCTTAATTTAAAAGAAAATGAGATTAGGTTTGAATAAGAAGAGATACAGAAAAGGAGAGTTAAGGGTAATATTTCATGCACATTCTTTTATTTCTTAGTATAATATAAAAAGGACTGGACATTGCTCTGAAGGTGTATTTTTGGAAGCAAAGCCAGGACATACAGCAGGATAGTGTCTTTTCTCCACTGAATTCAGTGAACAAAGAGCCAGTGCGGTATAATTTATACTTGGAGATTCAACACTTTGGAACATTAATCCTCTGCCAATTCTATTAATATGCTAAGTCCTCACAATTGAAGTCATGTCTTCAATATGTTGATTCTCTAGAAACCAGAAAAGATTTTAGGCTCTTAGCAACTTTTGATCCATGAATAATTTTACACATGTCAATTACTTCCAAAATTGTTAAGTTTCTTCAGTTTGATGAGGTTTTTTTCTTTTGTGCTCCTATCCTGAGTGAAATAATTTTCTCGTGCTCCCCCACTTCTCTGACATTATAACAATTTCTTTCTATAAATAATACTTGTTCATTTGCTTTTTGTAATATCCTGTTGAAAAAGATTCATAGATTTATCTTTATCAAGTGATTGCTTTGTAGCCCTGTGTCTGGGAAGCTTGGATGGCTTTATTGATTAGTTCAGAAACACATGACCACTAGACATGCTTGTTTTGGATACCTTAAAGATCTTATGAATGTAGGTACATCAGCCTTTGCAAATAATAGACCAAACATAGTTCTTTCTGAAATATACATTATTATTAATAATTATATTGTGAAAACAATATGCAATGTACACTATTATTTCTGGCCAATAGTAATTATGTATTATGTAAATAACTCATTTAATTATTATGTCAAATATTATACTTTTTATTTTAATCTTAGGGAAACTGATAAAAGGCCTCCGTGTTTAATTGAAAATATTCATACTATGTACCAGGTACTTATGAGATAGGACCCTTGGTAAATATATCTTGAAACAGAAGCAACTGACTCTAATAGAACATTAGATTGAATTCACATATGAATCCTATAATGGTACTAAACTGGTACTTTTGAACATTCTCTCTTTGGCTAGAGGCACCCACCCAAATTGCTAGGATTGTTGGTTGTTGAGGCCTCACACTTAGCTTGGTCAAGACTGCACCCACTTCCAGAGCCAGGAGATAGCTACTGGATGGCTGATGCAGTGTAGATAAAAAGGCCTCAATAGCATAACTCTGATGGACTATGCTTGCTCCAGAGCACCTCACAGGATGAGTTGAGGCTTCATGTGCAATAGTATTGCAAGTAGCCCTATACTTGGACCTGGATCCTCTGTCTCTCTTCCTTGCAAGTGTGTTTCCCATAGCACTTTCCCATAATTCGTCTGCATCTCAGATGTTTCTAAGCAACACAGCCCAAGAAAACTTTTTAATGCAAACTTCATCAGAGCAATTGTTAAAGGAAATTGTTTTAAAAAGAGCATAAAACACCAAGTGCTAAAGATGAAGACTTGGATATATTGGTCATTTTCTATTAATGATTTGTTGTAATTTAAAAGGTAAAGCAAGTCTCTGAGAGTTTTTGAAAATTTCTACATATGTAATGGATGGTGAGGAAGGCTTTTTTAGTTGTCTAGGAGTTGAATGAAACTTCTAGGAAACAAAGACAGAAAACATTTCACACTTCCAAGAGTAAAAGCAATAGGCTTATATGTCCCTGGGAACCAGTCTATCTATGCTCCTTCAATTTCCTCCAGCCCTAGGAGCTCCAAAAGAATCCCTTCTAGAGACCAGATATAATCACCAGGAAGAGAGACTGGCATCTCATTCAATATGAAATTTTTGCAGCAGACTTGCTGGTGGGTCCTCAGTACTTTGAAGTTGGTGGAGGAGGGGAGAAGTTAAAGAGATTAAGCCACTAGATTTCCTGCACTGAAGTCTTATTTTGCCATGATGAAGGATCCATTAAGAAAACAACACATACTCTCTACCAAAGAGCCACCACAGGATACAGCTGGAGAAATTTCAACAATCAATAGAAAGAGAACCACAATACCACCAATTAAACTAAACAGTCACTTCTCAAAAGAAGAAATAAAAATTCCCAACAAATATATGAAAAAAAATGTTCAACATCTTTAGCAATTGGTGAAATTAAAGTCAAAACTATACAGATTTCATGTCACTGTAGTCAAACTGGCAGTCATCAAGAATAAAATTAATAATCAATACTGGAGTGGATGTGGAGGAAAAGGAACATTTTTACACTGTTGATGGGATTGTAATTTAGTATACTACGGAAATCAGTATGGAAGTTCCTCAAAAGACTAGGCATGGAACCAATGTATGAACCAGCTGTACCACTCCCTGGTATTTATCCTAAAGCATTAAAGCATAATTTTATAGTGATACATGCATACCTATGTTTACAGCAGCACAATTCACAACAGAAAAACTATGGAATCAACCTACATGTCCATCAATGATAAATAAATAAAGAAAGAAAATGTGGCATATATATATTCAATGAAGTTTTATTCAGCCATAAAGAATACTGAAATTCTGTTATTTGCAAGACAAAGGCTGGAACTTAAGAACATTATGTTAAGTGAAATAATTCAAACTCAGAGAACCTAGGCTAGAGAAAGGAAAAAGGAAAAGAAAATTAGTGAGGGAATATCATGAAAATCAAAGGAGGATCTATAGAGTAGAATAAAAAGGACGAGGGAGAGAGAGAAGATGCAGGAAAGAGGAAACACTAGAGAATGATATTGTTCAAATTATATTATATTGTGTGTATGTATGAATATGTATCAACAAATCCCACCATTATGTACAACTGTAAAGCACCAATAAAAATGGGAAAAATTACAGGGTGTTTAACTCTTTATCCCATCTCTCTTCTGATCACTAATAGACTAGATCAGAAAGATCACCACAAGAAGAAGGGAGAAAGAGGCAACATAATGAAAACAAAAGAAAGCAAGCCATAGCTCGAATACAGTAACCTGAATGAGGAGGGAAATAGATGAGAATGATATATGACAAGCCAGGTAAGTGACTGAGGTCTTAAACTGGATTATCTGGAATATTAAGATCTCAAAGTGCTTAGGTATCTGGGAGACTTGGATGAGATATTTTTAAAGGAGAGAGAATGTGTCAGATATAGCTCAAAGTCAAAAGACTGGAGAATAATCATGTTCCCACCCACTAGATTAAGTGTTCAAGAATTGGTTACATTTCCCTTTTGTAAATGTTTGATCAATGTTAGCCAATTTTATTGGAGAGGAATGATTAAATTACAAACACTTACTGTCCTGTTCAATAAGACAAACTAACTAGAGGAACAGTTTTCTGTTTACTAAAGAATTTTGTCACCTATACAGCTTGATTTTCTTAGAAAAAAAATCATATATGTGGGCACAGGAAGAAGCAGAGCTACAATATGGTACTGAGTAAAAAAAAAAAAAAGAAAGGCACAAAGAAATAATTCCATTTAAGAAAATAAGAAGTGTATGCTTATGGCTTTGGTAGGTTTTCCATGTTTGTATATCTTTTTCACTTCATTGCTTAAAACTAGAGGTTAACAGTCGCTAATAAGATTACTTAGGAGTAAAGATACTAACTTTTATCTGTTCACATTTTTATAATATATGTATTTAACGTTTACATGTATATTTTTAGAAAGAGGAAAATAAAGCTAAAGGGATAAATTCATCAGGCAAGCAATAATCTCTTTTCTGCATCCAATTCTCTCCTGACATTAGTAGACATGTCTTCACCTTATAATCACTAGAGACACCAATTAAGAATGGGCTCTGCTAAGCATATGAATGCAAAAACAATAAGAGAACATCCCTAATATTTTATTAAATAGATCATGGTCAAGTCCCTTCCAATTCACCTCTTGTTTTCTGCTTACCTTTGTTTTCATAGAAGTTAGTATAGCAGATGTGATATTTGCTAATGCTAATCTGAGATTTCCTATCGTTAAAGCATGAAAAGCAAATATGAGGTTTTCCATGGTGTCAGTGGATATATAACCATGTCCTGGCAGCCTAGAGTATGTCCATATTGTAAGAAAATAAACTCAGTAACAGCGGGGTGCTTGTATAAATGGGGAATCTTTTCACTGACCAGTAATCCTATTAACATGGATTTCTAAGGAGAAGTTTGTAGAATATTCTTCCCAGTGTATTCTCTCAAATAGGATACAGTTTCATCTGCCTCTTAATGTTACAATGAGATGTTCAAAATTAGGGCTTCTTGGTATTCTTAGACTCTGCAGATGTGTTCCCAAACAATTGCTACTGGCTAATGTGTGGTGGAGGTCACAATAAGACAGTGGGCCTTGCCCCACCTCCCTGTGCTCTCCATAATGAGTAGCTTCCTTTTTTTTTTTTTTAACAAGTCAATGAAATTGGGACTCAATTGTTCAAAGTTTTTCAAAAGCATAGTTTTGGACTCAGAATTTTAACTATTGAAAAAGTTCTGAAAGTCTTATTACTAAAAAAAATTAAGAACAAGAAAATTAAATTAGTTTCGTTTGATTGCCAATGAGTGACCTGTTCAAAGATTTCAGTCCTAACATTATGAGAACAACCCCCAAAGCAAAGTTAAGACTCTCAAGTCAGTGTGCTTCTGCCCTACCATCTGTCTCCCATCTGCTGCTAACTGCATTATTGGTATCATTTCTAGCTTCCAGCTCCTGGGATTCTGAATCTCTCTGGTTAAATTAACTGAGAGGGTTTTGCCCTTGAAATCTAGGAGTCAACCATAGTCATTATGGATATTACCTCTGACTTCAGTGAAGATTTTTGTCATATTTTGTAGAATAACTGCTTTCAGCTCTCAATTTTCTAATGAATCTACTCATTCTATGAGAATTATACAACCATGATCTAGTTTCATCGTTGGTTCATAATGTCTCCTAATGCTGTGGGACAGATGAGGCTGGACACCAAAGAATTAGCAGGAAGCAGGTTTATTAACTGCAGCCAGGTTCAGAAGAAGAACTTTTGCCATAGGCCATCAGTCTCTATGAACCATGAGTTCAGAAAATTTTAGAACTTTATACCTAGTGTGTAGGAGGAGGAGCTCAGAGGCTCACAATCTGCAGAAGCCCACATAACAGTAGGTTTTGTTTCCTACTGTTCTGGGCAACAAATTCAGGCCAAGAACACTTTCTGTGAAAATCAGTTCCTGAGAAAGGGATAGTTCTCTTCCCTATTTCGTGCCACCTGGCTTCATAGTCAATGCAAAAGCCCTGGTGAAAGCCTTGGGGTAGTTCACCCTGGGTCAATAGGTCTTCCATCTGAAGGCTCTCATATCACATTTAACTTTATCAAATATACTTGATAGCTTTTCTCTTGTTAAGCTGTCTTTTGTTACAGAGGTGTCAGCCATGACCCCTTCTGATGTGCAGGAAAGAGATCACCCTCTTTTCTACCCCAACAGTTCCATCTTTAAGTCCTTTGTAATTTTAATGAAAAATTCAAATGTAATCATTTCCCTGTTAGAAGATTTGAGTTCTTCATTCATTTTTTTTTCACCCATTCCAACTAAAAATGTCTTTGAGGGTGTGCCAATGAAATAGATGCCAGACAGATCACTATCAAAAAAAAAAAAAAAAGAAAGAAATAAAAGAAAAAAGAAAAGAAAAGAAAATGGAGTATGAATACACTTGAGTAAGTAGATATATTTTGTTGAAGTAGGCAAGAAAGTATTAAGATTAAACAATTGGATCTGTACCTCTTTGTACAGCAAAATAATTCTTCATCTTTTATTCTAGACTTTACTGTTGTGTATGTATGTGAGGGGTGACTCATAAGGGCAATACTCTTCAGGAAACATTCTGATTTGAATTTTTTTACATCTCTTCACTAAATATTAAATTTAATTGCATTTAGGTTTCATGTAAACTATACCTTGGCTAAAAATAATAATATTGTTCTTTAAGCATGGAAAAGGTAACCCATGGCTATGGAATTTGGTGAATCCCACATTACACAACAGTATTTACTGAATGTTATGGTGAATGATGTGCTTTCAGTTTTAATTTTGAGTTATACATAAATTTTCTATAATACATAACATTTTCTATGAAATGATTAACTCCAGCAATTATTATATGGAGAAATAATATATTTATATTGATATTTAGTTCCAACACAATTTGTAAAATTTATTAAATACTAGCACAACATTTCTAAGAAATGCTCATTTTGGAATAGATTCATACATTTTCAAAAGTACAACAAAACTAGAATATTTTAATAAGTAATTCCAAGATATAGTAATTTACATTGCTTTAAGAGGATATTTTCCTATGGATTATGGTAATAAAGAACAAGAAATTCAATTGTAATTGTTAGCCTTTATGTATATTAAAAGCTTTCCACTTCCATCAGTGACAACCACAGGATACAGTTGGCTATTGATTCTAAGCTATTTGTACAGGATGGATTAATGGTTTCTGCTCCCGTAAATATAAATATTTCAAACTGAGCTCATCAAACCTTCAAATTGTTAAACAACCCTATGCAGCATCCAATCCATTCAACTACCTACTGCTCTTCCCCAGAGGTTTTCTGAGATAGTGCCTGGTGGAATAGTAAGACTGATAAACTATAGTTTAACCATGAACATATTAATTACTTTGCATATCCTGACATAACCATGCTGTTTAGGACATTACATTTTCACTATCTTTATTTAGCCAGAAAATTTAACAGCTTACTTTTTTTAGAGAATTGTTAAAATATCTGTTGGCTGTCTTAAAATAAGCATGTGCCAAATGAACTCATTTGCCTTTTCTCCTATCCCATATAAAATGTACTAAGAGAGAACTAATCTCATTTGTGTTAACTATGATATATACTAAATTTTTATGTCAGCAAAACAATTTTCATACAGAGAGGCCCTTCATATTAGACCCTGAGAAATGCTCATGTTGAAGTAGAAAATTATCTGATGCATTCATTTTTAGAAGTACAGCAAGACTTCTAAAGGGAGCATCTGTTTCCTCATCACAATAATAGAACTCACTTGGAATATCATAAGCATCAGCGTGGTCTGTGTAAAACTCATGGCCCTGGTTAGGCATTAAATAAATGGGGGTTGTTATAGATTTAACTTTCAATTTAAATGTATTTCCTCAGTGGAAGGTTAAAAATAATTGCTGATTGTATTGTGCTTTAACATTGTTTCTAATGTAGAAAGATATGTTTCCTTTCTTGCAAGCAGAATTGCTCTGTAGTCTTCTGAATAGTGGCTGTTAAGATTGACTTGTCTCCTAATCCACAAACTCAAACAGCAGGACAATGGAAGTATAATTGATGTGATTCTGCAATCTGTATATGGGGTAAAAATGGGAGTTCATAACCCACTTGAATCAAAGTGTGAAATATGATATATCAAGAACTAGGTAATGTTTTGAACAACCAACAATAAAAAAAAGAAAAAAAATAGACGAATGGATAAAGAAATTGTGTACATATATACACAATGGAATATTACTCCATTTTAAAGACTAATGAAATTATGGCATTTGCCTGAGGATGGATGGAACTGAAGAATACTATGCTAAGTAAAATAAAATAAGCCAATTCCAGAGGGGAAAAAAAACCCAGCAGGACAAGTTGCACAGAATGTTTGGTTCTATACTTAAAATAGTTTTTCATCATGCTACTTGAAAAGAGGGCAAAATAAATATATGTGTCATAGTTGGGCATTAGAGTGCTCTAGTGTCTATTTCATTTGTATATTTAAACTTTAAGCATATAAATTTCAAAGGCAGTTTGCTATATTGATCATTAAAAGTATTGACTCATGGAATATTTGTTTTTTCTCTACTCAGCAATTGCTTGGATTGAAATAACACTTGCACACATTAAAATTCCTGAAACATCTAGTTTATGCACAAGGAGGTAAGACTCATGCATTGTTTTTATATGGTAGGGTATTCTTATGTTAATTTTCATAATACTTTTCTCATGTACATCTTCAAAAATACATCTTAACATAAGATGTGTCCACAACATTCTTCACCCATCTATCTAAAGTTATCAAGGCCATTAAAATTTTATCTATTTATGTGGTTTTCCTTGGGCCTGGATAAAGTCAAAGTTGGAAGCCCCTCCAAAGCAAATATTTTTCCAAGGTCTTCCCCTCATAATTTGTTACACATGAGTATTTTTTAAGAGAGAGAGAGAGAGAGAGAGAGAGAGAGAGAGAGAGAGAGAGAGAGAGAGAGAATGAGAATATTTATTTTTTAGCGGACACAACATCTTTGTTTGTATGTGGTGCTGAGGATGGAACTAGGGCCACACACATGCCAGGCGAGCGCGCTACCACTTGAGCCACATCCCCAGCCCTGTTGCACATGAGTTTTAAGGAACTACTTACCATATTAAAAGACTAAAAAGAATCCAAACCCCCAAACATAATAATGTTGTTCAGTTCTTAACAAGTCCTGCTAGATTCTGATAGTGAATATCAAATACATAAACCTGGAGTTGGTGGGGCAGGGCATGATTAAGAATGGTGGCAGAAATCTCTACTGGTAACCTGAAGAGCAAGGGCAATTGGGAGAAATTAATTGTAAGAATTAAATTAAATACTAAATTAAAGTTGTCCAAAGACAATTAAAAGGATATAAAGAAGTAATTAAAGAATTAAGAAAGGAGGGAGGGAGCCACAAAGGAGATATAATAGAACTTCATTGTTGCAAAACATGGGGTCACAATAGCAGGGGCAGGAGGAAGTTAAAATGTGTACTTTTAAAATTTAAAGCAAAGAGACAAAAAATAGGTGCCTAACAGTGAGATAATGTCTAAGGATTAGGAAAGCTAAGAACATGGGATAGCAAGGGGGCTGTCAACACATTCCCTTTGCAACTACTATGGCTTAAAGTGTAACCTCAATTGTACCTGACATTTTGTCTTCAAGTACTCTGATCATTGATTTTATAATCCTAAATTCTTGAACAGCTCTACATGTATGTCTTATTTGAAAGACAGAATTTATTTCTTTCCCTGGTAAAGTTCCCTTCCAAGGAAGGCAAACATGTATTTATTTGAGGCCACTATGGTTTACCACCAAACTCTGAATCAATCAGTACCATATCTGCTTTTCAAATTCTCTAAATTCAGGAATTGACCAAGTCCTTCCAAAGAATGTTCTAAACATTCCATTAATATGTCTTATCTGCATTCTCAACCGTACTATCTAGTGTGGTTCTTCCCTGCCCTTGGTCTGAATTCCTTCTAAATGGCTTCATTACATTAATAATTTATCTTAACATATTCTTCATTATTGTATCAGTAGTCTTAAAGCTCTGTTTCAATTATTCCACTTATAAGCAGGTTTCTACTTATTTTTCTACTTTGCCAAATATTTAAACAAATTAATTTTTTCATCTTAAAAAAGAAAAACTCTTATTTAAAGCATTCCTGTCTTGCCCTCCAGTTAACACCTACCTTTTCCCATTCTTTCCTAGTTATCTTTAGAAAATTGTATGAGACTCCTTTACTACCTTCATTTCCCTTTAACTTGTTAGCTTACAGCAATCTTGCCTTCCTTCCTACAGCTTCTGGCATTTGAATAAGGTTGTTCACTAGATCTTACTTTGAAGACAATTAGAGAAAAAAAAAAGAGTGCCAAGAACGTGGTTCTGAGAAGTTGATCTGATATAGTTGACCCTTTACTTCTTCCTGAAAAACACGATTTCTCGATTAAAATTACAATACTCTTATAATTATTTTTCTACTTCTCTGGCTATACTGCTTATATTCTTTTCACCTATCACCCACTTTTTTTTTTAAAACTAGGTCTCTACACACAACCTTTTGACTATACTCTTATATTCTATAGCCTTGTCTTCAACTACATCAGGCATAACTTAAATGCTTAATCCTAATGATTAAAAATGGCTTAATATATGTAAGGCAGCATTAAGAATAAGGAAGAAAAAGTTCCAAGTCAATAAATGAAGGTTGCCACAAGCATGGATGTATTTACTGTCCTTGACTCTGACCTAAATATTGATGGCTTAACAAATCTATAGCTCTCTGTCCAATTCCACTTTCTTTAGTTCCAGTTTTCTGTATATTCCTGCTTGATTGACAATTTCAATGTGGTTGTCAATGGGCATCTTACATTAAGCAATTCATAAACTGCATACATCATCTCCATGCCAAAACTTGCTTTGCCTTTGTCACCCACCAAAGTAAATGACATTTTCATCCATCTGGTTACTCAAACCCTAAACTTGAGACCTACCTGATATTTTTCCCTTGTAATGTTGAACAAATAAATCATTCAGATTCAACTGCCTTCAGATCTCTTGAGTCCACTCTCTTGATTCCTATCTAGTTACTGTCCCACCAGTTTAAGTCCTCCTTTCTCAACAGTAATAGTGCAGGTATCACAATTTCCTTTTTGACTCCAGTACTTCTCCCTCTTTAGTAATATCTCGCCTTGTCTTCAGACACACTAAATCTGTGTCTGAAAAACTGACACATTAAAATCTGATCATATAATTTCTCTATTTAAAAAAATTATGGTTGCCTCTTGTAGAGGGATGCCCATATTTTGGGCATTTGAGTTCTCTCATAGAGTGAAAACCTGATGGAGCCTCTCGCTAAAAGTCATACCCCTTCTTAATTTAAAATACAGCAAAATTCATGGAGTAAAAGCAAAGATGCCTGGCTTACAGAATAAAATATAAACATCTTCATTAAAATGCTAAACTTATCCTACTCTCATTTATAATTCCTGTGTGGGAACCCTTGTGATCTTTGAATGTGATAAGCTCCTTCTTGCTTGTTTCTGCATATTCTGATGTTTCCTAGGTTCTTTTCTGCCTGTCACTATACCTGCATTTTTATTGTTTCACCCTCAATGTTACTTTCTTTACAGATTTTCATTAACTCCATCAGACAGATATGGTGTCTCCCATTCCTATAATTTTTATAATAATATACATAAAATTATTGCATATTTGTTGTGTGACTACCTTAAAGTCAAAGATGATTTTTTACATATTCTATTCCTTTCTTCACAGTAAAGTGCCTTCAATATGGCAGATAATAGTTTTATTATTGCTTGCTTTAATTTTCACCAGATAATAACCATAAAACCTTGAAATGCAAAAATTAAAGAGAATTTAATTTGAAATTAAATAACTATTATATATAAGACACATTTTTAAAATGTAACCAATATTGACATATCCATATACTAATATTCATGAAAAGTGTATTATCGATGAGAAAAGAATAACAGGCTCATCTTCACTAAGATACATAGTCTGATGGCTGGAAATGTAGCACAGTGGTAGAGTGCTTGCCTTTTATGTGTGAAGCTTTGGTTTCAATCTCTGGTACTGGGGTATGGGGGAATATATATGTAGAGAGAGAGAGAGAGATAGGGGTGTGTGTGTGTGTGTGTGTGTGTGTGTGTGTGTGTGTGTGTGTGTTAGGAGAAAACTTTGTTTTTATTTTAAAAAATCATATAACATAGAGAAATCTAATAATCACAGGATTTGTGCATTAAAATGATTTTTAAATATCATCTCCCCCAGCTGTTTTCTAGCAATTCTGTAAGTATACAAGTGTTCTATCAATGGGTTCTATCATGTCTATCAAAGTGTCCTATCATGTCTATCAATGGGTATCCAGGCAGCTCTGGGCAACTCAGCTGTTTTACTCAGCTTTGCATAGCTGTGACCAAAGTATCCAAGATCAAGTCAGAGTGGGTAAAGTTTAGTTAGCACCCACAGTTTGAGCTCTCAGTCCATAGATGGATGACTCCATTGATGTGGGCCTGAGATGAATCTGAACAACAAGAGAGAAGAGCACAGACAAAGAAAGTTACTCAGCTCTTGGCCAGGGTGGGAAGCAGAAATGGGGGAAAGGACCACAGGGAAGATGAATAATTCTAGGAAAGTCCCAGTGACTCACTTCCTCTAGCTCTGTTTTACCTGCCTATAGTTACCACCTAGTCAGTCCATTTAAACCAGGATGTACCAATGAAGTTATAGCTCACATAATCTAATCATTTAACCTCTGATTATTTCTGTGTTAATGGGAGCTTTGGGGGAGCACTTCATATCAAAATCAAAATAGCAGGTATCTGTAAGGCTGATCTGAGAAATGTCACAATCTCAAAGAGACCCAAAGCAGAACAACTTTAAAATTCCCTCTCTCATATGAAATGTGAAATATCACACATTCTGTGAAATAAATGTGGAAAAAATTATTTAACAAAGAACAACATCTTTAACTGGTGAGTTAAACATTTGAATTAGATGTTTTCTATATAGTTTAATAAATAACTTTAAGAAAAATTTTCTGTGAATAATTAAACTTGATTCCATTAACTTTAGTACTTATTCACAACAAAAAATATGGGAAAATGGAAGAGAAAAGCAGAACTGAAACTGGGGGAAATGTTGAAGAGGGCTCTTCTGCAATTTGGCATATATGCCCACTAGTATCGTGACAATCTTAATTTTAAGACATAGGAACATTATTTCAAACACATTTTCTTGTTTTCATTATTACCAAAATAATACTTTAAATCATGAATTACCACTTGAAGTTGTACACTAGTGAAATAATTCTTTAAAAAATGGTATTTTTATATTTAGGCAAATGATAAGATTTGGAGAAATTGTAAGAAAAAACAAATCTTGATGAAATATATTACTCTAGTAATAACCTAAAAGATCTGTTTTATCATTTTATACCAAATATACATGCAATTCTAGATTCTATGTGGTTCCCAAAGGAAATTTTAGAAATTATATTTATTGCTATTTTATTTCCCCAGTTTCCTCGTATTTGTCTAATTGGGACAGATATATGAGCTCTCTTATGCTGCTGCTAATTTCTTCTCCTCTTCCACCTTTTCTCTCTTTTCCTTCTCCTCCTCTCATTCAAAAGCCCTTCACAAAGGAAACTTGTACTGTCTAAGAATTGTTGGATTTTCTGTAGGTATTTTCCATACATAGCAGAGCACCAGTGTCTCTTTGTGCCTGGCAGGACACTGGATTCCCAGGCCTTCAGAATCACTTAGATATAAAAACATTTAAGCAAATTATTATACTTATTCATTGATGTTAGCAACTTGGAAGACTTTTTTTTTAAACTGATGACAAGGCCCATTCACAGCTACCATGTATGACTGATTCATCATTAACCCTGTGCATACTAAAACCAAGTCACTCTCTCAGGACTTCATAGAAACCCTGTTTAGGCCATACCATAGCACTACTATGCACTGTGCTGTTCTAATGTGGTTTAATAGCAGCATCCCTACTGATAACAGAGGCACTATATCCTGGCCTTCCATCCTTCTAAGCATTACCAATTCTAGCATTATCTGCTGCATTTGCAGAAGAGAAGCTGCTTTGGGGGGATTTATATCATATTATATTTAAGATTATGTACTATTTATAGTTCTGTTTTTTCCAGATTGATATGTGTGCCCTTTTAACCTAAGCCTGAATATAGACTATAACCCATAGAAACAATCTCCAAATAAATAGAGCTGTTGACAGTTAAATTATGAAAATAGTGAGCAATGGACACTTTGGCACATCTTTAGTGCAGAAGTTTACAGCCATACATATTATTTATCTTGCTTTTCAGTGTCAGATTTAAAAATGTTTCACTCCTGGAAATAGTAACTGTGACATCTAGTAAGGTTTGAAAAAGTAGTGGTCCTTTTCTGCTGAGCCCTAAAAGTTGGAAATCAAAAAGGAAATATTAAAAATGGAAACAGATCAAGAGGAGAAAGAAGACAGGTCAATTGCTACTTAAAATTTTGTTATAGAGATTTGTGACAAGAAATTTCCCACCTTTGTATATATCCAAAGAATGAAGTCCTAATTGGAATGCAGTATGATCCATGCTTGTATAATTTTATCAAAATGATTCTACTGTCTTATGTAACTAAAAAGACCACTCCCCCAAAAAAAACTAAAATTAAAAAAATGAGAGATTTTGTAAAAAGAAAATAAATTTTAAAAAATTAAAAATAAAGTTGCAGAAAATGATTATGGGAACCCTACTCAGAAGAGGATTGAATTAATTTGATTATCTCCTAGTTCCAAAACTTTTTGACCTTTAAATAATCCTGTTGTCTAAGTGTCAGTGAAGCATGGCTAATGATCATAGTGAAATAAACAAAGAAGTGAAAATTTTTATTTTTTGTTTTTGATACTAGATTGAATCCAGAGGTGTTTTACCATTGAGCTACATTCCCAGCTCTTTTGGTTTCTTTTTTGCTTTTGAGATAAGGTCAACCTGTGTTGCTGAGGGTCTCACTAAATTCCTAAAGTTGGCTCTTCACTTGCATTTTTACTGCCTCAGCCAACTACTTGCAGGGATTACATGCATGCATCACCATGCCTGGGAATATGAAACTTTTTAACATAATAGATCAAACTTGAAAGTCTAGTTGCACAAGACACATACTCAATATTTTGTATTAATCTTGCTATACTCACAATAACTAATAACTGATAAGAGAAGAAACTAAGAATAAAAGAGTTTATTTGATTTGAGTAAAAGTATATGATCCAAGTCATTGAGCAAATGATAGATCCAAAATGTATTGTATATAAACAATGGAGTTTTATTCAGCCATAAGGAAAAATGAAATTACGTCATTTTCAGGAAAATGGATGAAACTTGAGACCATTATGTTAAACAAGATAATCCAGTCAGAAGGTCAAGGGTCCTACGTTTTCTCTCATATGTGGAAACTAATGAGGAAAAAGGAACAGAAAGGTGGGGAAAAGTCACATAAAAAGCAAAGATAGATCAGTAGAATAGAGAAAGGGAACCAGGGGATGAGAGGAGGTGGGGAAGGAATGCTGGGAGGGACTTTGACTGAATCATATTGTTATATAGTGTGCATGTCCAAATACAAAACAACAAATCCCACCATTAAGTAAATGAATAAAATTAAATTAAAAAAACACCAATAAAAAGAAGTAAATAAATAAATTTAAAATTAAAAAAAATGAAAGAAATGAGCCACAGAGCCAGGTTCTTTGCCTTTGATCTCTAAAAGTTTTCAAATTTTTAGAGGAGAAATTATTTTAAATTCGGAGCAACTAGTGATTTCTAGCCCAATGTCCAGTTTGGTCTTATATATCAATGTGGAGAAAGTCGTGGCTTAGAAATTATTGACAAATGAACCTTTATTCAATAGTTATGTGGTTAGTGTTCAGAAGTCTGAGGGATCTCTTCCCTGATATAGACTGCCTGTGAGAGGCAGTTAACTGTTTAAGAATGAAAACAATTTTAGGGAAATGAGGGATCAGTGACAGTTGTAACACTAGGAAAAAGGCAATGTTGTTCAGGAGACCCTGGGCATAGCAGTGTGTTGGAGGGGCTTTCTGGGGCGGGTTGGGGTTCAGCAAACCCAAATCCTGAACAAGTCAACACACAACTATACTAAGAACTGTGCAATAATGCCAGGACAGCAAATACTGCGATACTAATCTCTGGCCTCTCATAGGTCTGGTGGCATCAAAGATAGAAAAGGACAGACTAACTGGACTATTTGGGTGTAGTTATTACATTGCAGCAGATGGTGTTATTTACTTGAGGAACCAGTCTTCTTGGTAGGTAATATATAGTCTTTTGACTTTCTGGAACTGTGGTTGAGTACTGACTTTATTGATATAATGAAAATCATCAAGACTCAAGACTTGGGCATAAAGAAGCACCCTGGACATGCTGGAACACACCATGCAAAAAGGTGACCGACTGGGAAAAGTTTTGCTTCATGCTATTCTGGATAGGTGTGAATTTAGAGTCTTTATTCTTTGGATAAGAACATTTAATTTGATTTTGTCACAAATCAATGAGATCTAGGGGAGTCAAGGTTCCAACTTAAAAGTTAGTAAATGCAGATCTCTGACAATTCTGCTCATTGTCAGGTAGGATGAATATTCCCTATTTAAGGATTTAAAAGATCATAATTTAATGCATTTTTGATCAACAACTTTTAGTTCAGTATAATTCAGTATATCCTCTACAACCTGAACTGTTGAGAGCCACAGCCAAAGGGGCCCCAGCAAACTTCCAGCTGCCAGCAAGCTTCAGACTGCCCCAGCAACATCTAGCTGATTGGCTCCTCTGCGGTGATGTTCATTGGGCTGTTTCCCTGCCCTTCAGACTGCCAGCTGATGATTGGCTCACAGCGGCCCCAGCAACATCTAGCTGATTGGCTCCTCCACGGAGCTGCTCATTGGGTGACTTCTTTGGCTCTGCCCACGCAACCCAGCCAATCGGCCTCAGGAGCAGGAGGATTGTGGGAGGTTGAGAGGCTGGTGTGGGGGAGAGAGGCTTGTGGAAGCCGGTGGTGGCAGTTGGGCTCTGAGGGTTTTTCCCTGGAGCTGTTTTGTTTGGCGTTTGTAGTTCTAAAAATAAAGTTAGTTTCTTTTTGACAAGTGGCTCCTGATTTGTGCCAAGCCAGACTTCGGCATTTGGTGGCTCGCACGGGGAGCAACTGAGGGTAAGTAAACTGCTCGCCCCTGAGGGCAGGGCGAGAGAATGGGTAGCCATTCTAAGTCTCCTCTTTTGTTTTGCTTCGTTTTTGTTTTAACTTTCCTGTCCCTGGAGATGAGTAAGAGGGAAGAAAAACCACTCACATCTGAGGAAAAACTATTTGCGTTTGAGGAACAGATAGGGAGAAAGGACGGATGCACACGTCAGGAGGATAGAAAGGCTGATATAATGATTTTGTGTGGTTCCATTTTTATTGGATTCTGTCTCGGTTTTATTTGCTGTTATCTTGCTGGGTTGTATTATAGTAGAAATACGGGATCAGCAATTAGTAAAAAACAAACCGAAAGACTGTTAAGTAAATTGTTAGAGGAAGGAGGCTTCCCAGTAAAATCAAGAGCAGTCAGGGCATACGTTGATATAATACAAAAATATAGCCCATGGCTTTTTAAGGAGGAGCTGTTAGATATATCACAATGGAACCATCATGGTGAAGATTTAAAAAGAATAGAAAAGAACAACCCAGGGACTCTGCCAGTTGGCACATTGCCATTGTGGACGAACGTATCTGGTTTGCTTAGTCCAAAGCCTTCAGTTCAGACAGAGGTAGAGGAAGAAGAAGACATATTGATTCAAGTAGAAGAGGAAGTCTCTCAAGTTAGTCAGAAAGAGGAAAAGATTCAAGTAAAAGAGAAGGTCTTTCGAGATAGTGAGACAGAGGAAGGAAGTTTAGAGCAGAAAAATCTATCAGGGGAAAAGTTAAAACAGGAGACTGCTAATAAGACCTTTTTATTAGAGAGCGTAAGTGTCCAACCAACAGCACCACCTCTACAGGAGACTGCTACTAACAGCATTCTATCACCAGAGGGCGTAAGTGTTCAACCAACAGCGCCACCTCTACTGGAGACTGCTACTAACAGCACTCTATCACCAGAGGGCGTAAGTGTTCAACCAACAGCGCCACCTCTACTGGAGACTGCTACTAACAGCACTCTATCACCAGAGGGCGTAAGTGTCCAATCAACAGCACCACCTCCATATGCTAAGAGACTCCCAACCCCCGCAGTTGATAGTTGGGATCCTGAGACAGGATCTCAAGTATGCCCTGTATTTGAGGTAGGAGGGCAGCGAACTTACCAGGGTTTAAATTTCAAATCAGTGAAGGAGCTAAAAGAGGCTGTAACAACCTATGGTCCTCAAGCACCCTTCACTGTAAGCTTGGTCGAATCCATTACCAACTTAAGCATGACGCCAGCAGATTGGGCTAGTTTGTGTAAAGCTGTGCTAAATGGAGGACAATACCTGTTATGGAAGGTTGCCAATGAGGAATTTTGCAAGGAGACGGCTAGTCAAAATGCAGCAGCTGGTTATCCTCAGAGAAATCTAGATATGTTGTTAGGAAAGGGACCTTATGAGGATCGGCAGCAACAAAATGCATATGATCCTGGTGTATATTTACAAATTGCTGTAGATGCAGTTAGGGCATGGAAGACTTTACAAGAACCTGGAGGTTTACAAGGTCAATTATCTAAGATAATACAAGGAGCTAATGAACCTCACGCTGAATTTGTAGATAGGCTTATTCAAACAGCTACCAGAGTTTTTGGGAATACAGAACAAGCAATGCCATTTATAAAACAACTGGCTTATGACCAAGCGAATCGTTGGTGTAGAGATATCATTAGACCATGGAAACAGGAAGATTTAAACACATATATTAAATTATGTAGAGACATTAATGAACAAGGGCAAATTGTGGCAGCTGCAGTAAAACAGGCTTTAGATGCCAGAGACATTAATGAACAAGGGCAAATTGTGGCAGCTGCAGTAAAACAGGTTTTAGATGCCAGAGACATTAATTAACAAGGGCAAATTGTGGCAGCTGCAGTAAAACAGGCTTTAGATGCCAGGCCAAGAACATGCTACAATTGTCAACAAACAGGACATTTTTAAAGGAATTGCCCCATAGGAGGAGGGTTTAACAAAACTAGGTATCAAACAAGTAGAATACTGGGTATTTGCCCACGATGCCGTAGAGGGAGACATTGGGCTAATGAATGCCGTTCTCAAACCACCATAGAGGGTACTCCATTATATTGGGCTAATGAATACCGTCCTCAAACCACCATAGAGGGTACTCCATTATCAAAAAACGAACAAGGACAAGGTGTTTATCCACAATATCGTGGACAAAAGCATCGGGCTCCGTTGCCAAAAAATGGACAGGGGGCCCCAATGCTCCGGGGCCCCAAACCACAAATATACGGAGCACTGGAGGAACCCAGCAACCCCAGCAACCCCATCAGGGTAGTGCCCAGCACATCAGATCCCTCATCAGACAAACCAGAGGGAGCGCAGGGTTGGACATCTGCGCCTCCACCAAATCAGTACTAACTCCAGAGATGGGAGTTCAAATCATTCCCACAGGGGTAAAAGGACCTCTTCCCAAAGGAACAGTAGGCTTATTATTGGGACGCAGCTCTTCTACTCTAAAAGGACTTTTGATAAGTCCTGGAGTAATTGATTCCAATTATGAAGGTGAAATAAAAATTATAGCCAGTTCTCCAAAGGGTATATCAGTAATTTCACCAGGAGATAGAATAGCACAGTTACTAATAATACCAAGCCTACATGATAAATTTTCCAGTCATGTTGTAGAAAGAGGTTCCAAGGGATTAGGCTCCACAGGTGTAGATTGGGCTATGCTTTCTTTAAATTTAGATTCTCGCCCCATGCTAAAACTAAATATTCAAGGACATGAATTTAATGGGCTACTGGATACAGGTGCAGACCTTAGCATCATCTCTCGTCAAGAATGGCCAAAACATTGGCCATTACAACAAGCCACTCAATTGCTTCGAGGCCTAGGAGTGGCGACTAATCCCGATAGAAGTGCAATGCTATTAGATTGGAAGGATCCTGAAGGATGTGAAGGAACTATACAGCCATATGTATTGGATCATCTTCCCGTAAATTTATGGGGACGAGATGTCTTAGATCAATTAGGTTTGACATTAACAAATAATATCAATCAAAATGCACCCACTATTATGGCTAGACAAGGTTTTAGGAAAGGAAAAAGATTAGAAAGACAAGAACAATGTATAGCAGCACCAATACAAATAGATCAAGGAACAGACAGACATGGGTTGGATTTTCAGAAAGGGCCACTGAGACAATAAAAATTACATGGAAATCAGAAAGACCAGTATGGGTTCCTCAGTGGCCCTTGACTAAAGAAAAGACACAAGTAGCCCATGATCTGGTCAAACAACAATTAGCGGAAGGACATATACAACCTTCTGTATCTCCCCATAATACTCCCATTTTTGTCATCAAAAAGAAATCTGGTAAATGGAGATTACTGCAAGATTTAAGAGCCATTAACAATGAAATGGTCATTATGGGACCTGCTCAATCGGGGATTCCTCAATTGTCTGCTTTGCCAAAAACTTGGTATGTTTTAGTTATAGATATTAAAGATTGTTTTTTTTCAATTCCAATTCATCCTGAGGATAGTCCAAGTTTTGCATTTACTATCCCTGCACTAAATCATGAAGGTCCTGATCAGAGATATGAATGGAAAGTACTCCCTCAAGGGATGGCTAACAGCCCAACTATGTGTCAAATTTATGTTAACAAAGTAATCCAGCCACTTAGAAATCAAAATCCTGAACTACAAATATTTCATTATATGGATGATGTATTATTAGCACACAAAGCTAAAAACACATTGCTAGAATGTTATGCCACACTTACAAACTTATTAAAAAATTATAATCTAGAGATAGCAATAGATAAAGTACAATTAAATTTTCCAATTAATTATTTAGGAGTTCTATTATCCTCAACCATGGTCCGTCCACCAAAAATTCAAATACGAGTAGATCAACTCAAATCACTTAATGACTTTCAAAAGTTATTAGGAGACATAAATTGGATAAGGCCTTATCTAGGTATTCCAACAGGAGAATTGGGACCTTTATTTGATATCCTAAAAGGTCCATCAGATCCAAATTCACCCCGAATGTTAACGCCTGAAGCAAGAAAGGCATTAAAAATCATTGAAACATATATGGAAAATATGCATTTGGATAGAATTGATATAAGTTTGCCTTTATTATTTATTGTACTACCAACAAAAAATATTCCTACAGGAGTATTTTGGCAAGAAGGTCCATTATTATGGATACATTTATCTTATTCTCCTAACACTATTCTTACTAGATATCCTGAGGCTGTAGGACAATTAATACTCAAAGGAATAAAAACAGCAAAGGCAGTGTTTGGAATTTCTCCCCATAAAATTATTACTCCATATACTATGAATCAAATTGATGAATTAGCTAATGAGTTAAATACTTGGGCAATAATAATGTGCAAATCTAATGTTTCATTTGATAACCACTTACCATCTAATCCTTTATTGTCTTTTTGGTCATTGCATCCTGTAATTTTTCCAAAAATGACAAGAAAAACACCTATCATGAATGCTCCAAATATATTCACTGATGGGTCAAATAATGGTACAGCAGCAATAGTTACACCTGATCAAACTTTTACATTTTTAGTACCCAAACAATCAGCTCAAAAGGTAGAGCTTAATGCAGTATTACAAACTTTTGTGATGTTTAAAGATTCTGTATTTAATTTATTTTCTGATAGTCAGTATATAGTTAATGCTATAGTATCCCTTGAAGATGCTGGTAGAATTTCCCCTTCTTCTACTGTTTTCTCTTTGTTTTCCACTATACAAAGTTTAATCTGGGACAGAAAAGATCCATTCTTTATAGGACATATCAGGGCACATACAGGATTGCCTGGAGCCCTTAGTTTAGGCAATGATTTAGCAGATAAAACTACACGTGACATACATATTTTCTCTGTACTAGAAGAAGCTATAAATTTTCATGAAAGATTCCATGTCAATGCTAATACTTTACAAAAGCGTTTTAAAATAACTAAGGAACAAGCTAGACAAATAATAAAACAATGTCAAAATTGTGTGACCTTTTTACCACAAGTTAATCTTGGAGTCAATCCTAGAGGATTGATGCCTAACCATATTTGGCAGATGGACGTCACACACTTGCCAGAATTTGGAAAATTAAAATATTTGCATGTTACAGTTGATACTTCTTCTGGATTTTTGATGGGCTCCCTTCATGCCGGCGAAAAAACTAAAGATGTTATAGCTCATTGCTTACAAAATTTTGCCACTGTGGGCATTCCAAAACAGTTAAAAACAGATAATGCCCCTGGTTATACGTCTACTTCTTTTAAACAATTTTGCTCATCATTTGGCAATACTCATATAACAGGAATCCCATACAATCCACAGGGACAAGGCATAGTTGAAAGAGCTCATCAAACTATTAAAATGTACTTATTAAAGCAAAAAGATGGAATTGGGAAGGGGTATATATTCCCCAAAGATAAACTTAAAATAACCCTTTTTACTCTAAACTTTTTAAATTTGGATTCATCAGGACTTAGTGCTGCAGAAAGGCATATGTGTCCAAAAAATGTACATAAGCCCAAGGTACTTTGGAAAGATATTCTAACAGGTCAATGGAAAGGTCCTGACCCAGTAATTGTCTGGAATCGGGGGTCTGTTTGTGTGTTTCCACAGGAAGAACAGCAGCCGATTTGGATTCCAGAGAGATTAACCAAGGTTCTGACCCAGAACAGCAGCCGATTTGGATTTCAGAGAGATTAACCAAGGTTCTGACCCAGTGATTGTCTGGAGTCGGGGGCCTGTTTGTGTGTTTCCACAGGGAGAACAGCAGCTGATTTGGATTCCGGAGAGATTAACTAAAATCCTGACCCAGTGATTGTCTGGAGTCGGGGGTCTGTTTTTGTGTTTCCACAGGGAGAACAGCAGCCGATTTGGATTCCAGAGAGATTAACTAAAGCGATTTCTACAGACCAAAAAGAAGATGATTTAGCTCAAATCCATAATAGCTGATATCCAAAACTCCAATTTGGCTATCCTTACATCTGCGACAGAACCAGGATGCTTTTTTCAATATCTATTTTATTATTGCCCTTTCCCATATCATGAAGTTCTATTTTATTTTTTTGAGCTCATACAGACCTAGGTTAATGTTTTGCTGATCAGTTCTATTTTTTTTTTGACTATAGAGTTTTTAAACATTGCAATAGAGATTTTACCTGTAAAAAGTTATAAGGCCTTTACTATTATGTTATGTGTTGTATGTATTATATTATGTGTGCACACTTGTGTTTTGTGTTATATGTTTGAATGTACGTATGTCCAATGTACGTATTTCCATATATCATATATGATGAGCGCTCATGAAAAGATGGATCCAAATATTTTTTTTTATTCACGTGATTTAAATGGTTTAATTTAAATTGGGTAAATAACTGTTAAGAATTGTTTTAATATGTAAACAAAAAAGGAGGTTAACAGATCTGTTTGTTTACTCTCACCTTTCGTTTTCATTATATTTAATAATTCTCTTCACTATAATGTAAATTGTTAAGAAAATTGTTTTCTTTTAGTGCCTTCTGGAATGTTACCTAATTTTTTCTTTAGCCATTATTGCCAGAATTTCTATCTTCAGATGAAGATAATATAAATTGTTAAGAAAATTGTTTTCTTTTAGTGTCTTCTGGAATGTTACCTAATTTTTTCTTTAGCCATTATTGCCAGAATTTCTATCTTCAGATGAAGATAATATAAATTGTTAAGAAAATTGTTTTCTTTTAGTGTCTTCTGGAATGTTACCTAATTTTTTCTTTAGTCATTATTGCCAGAATTCCTATCTTCATCCCTGTGCCGGTGAAGACAAAGATAAAACTAATCTACAGTTTCTGCAATAGCCATCACTGAACTGCTTACAGAACTTGCACTGAACTGCTTACAGAACTATGTGTCACTTGTATGCATTGTGAACTATCTGTTGGTGCAACGACTTGTGGTAGTGTTGGGGTATTTTTGCTGATGATATCATCGATGGTACAATTTTCCCAAAAGGAGCCGTCAATTGACTTGGTATATCTTCCTCCCTTCTGCTTGTCATGATCATTCAGCTAAAATTTGGGGGTCAACAGAGGTGAGGCAAAGAACCTCACCCCCCCCCACTGAGACCTCTCCACAGGTGTGGCTGTATACTGGACCAGTAGTCAGTGACGGGTAAGATCCAATTACAATGGTACCAACCTAAGACAGGAGGCTGACACCCTGAGGTCAGCTCATCCGAAGACGGGTAAGGACCATATGTATTGGACAACCTAAGGCAGGCACGGTCCATAAGCCACATGCTTGTTGCTTAAACAGAGAGGGGGAGATGTTGAGAGCCACAGCCAAAGGGGCCCCAGCAAACTTCCAGCTGCCAGCAAGCTTCAGACTGCCCCAGCAACATCTAGCTGATTGGCTCCTCTGCGGTGATGTTCATTGGGCTGTTTCCCTGCCCTTCAGACTGCCAGCTGATGATTGGCTCACAGCGGCCCCAGCAACATCTAGCTGATTGGCTCCTCCACGGAGCTGCTCATTGGGTGACTTCTTTGGCTCTGCCCACGCAACCCAGCCAATCGGCCTCAGGAGCAGGAGGATTGTGGGAGGTTGAGAGGCTGGTGTGGGGGAGAGAGGCTTGTGGAAGCCGGTGGTGGCAGTTGGGCTCTGAGGGTTTTTCCCTGGAGCTGTTTTGTTTGGCGTTTGTAGTTCTAAAAATAAAGTTAGTTTCTTTTTGACAAGTGGCTCCTGATTTGTGCCAAGCCAGACTTCGGCACTGAACCAAGTTTACATATGTAACCAAAAGTATTACATATTTTTATGTAAATTTTGAAACAGATTATCTTTTTTGGTATGTTAATATATCAATAAACCATTCATTTAGAATGAAAGTAATAAATTATCACCCCTGTGCCAAATGTAGAGCAGTCATGGAAACAAGCCTTGCAATATGAGAGTGACTTAGTAAACCATTTTTCAGAATATTCAGTTTATAATTTAAATTACAAATTTTAGTGACAAAAGAGTAAATCAAAATATCAAAAGGAGTCCTCTTAAATAATGAAACAAACATCACTTTATTGCTTTGAGAGTATTAGTAGTCCCAATACTTCAATTTTGTACATCCCTTTTTGCTAAAACAGAAAATAGATTATCTGACTGTGGAGATAGATAGGATTTGTTGCTGATAGATAATAATGTGTTGCTCTTGAAAAAAAAAAGTAGAAAGCAAAATAATGAAGTCAGGAATAATCCATGATGAACTGGAGTCTGCTAAACTGTAACTAAAATACAAAATCCACGAGCTAAACCTTATCATTAGTGCCCCCAGTAGACCACATGTCTTGTGTGGATAAAAGAAGACTGAGTCACTGTCATAGTCGGGAAAATGCAAACCCATTCAGATGAATAAATTCCTCTGAAGGACATTCCTTTTTTTTTTCTGGTTCTTCAAAATTACCAACATATGTCTTAGTTTTTACATAACTTGCACATTGCCAGAACTGGACATTTTCTAGGATGAAACCAAATTTTTAGAGTAAAATTAAATAAAATCCAAATTAGTTGTTGGTTTGGTATAATAGCATCCTAAGGCTCTGACCATGGAAGGATGTTCCTACAGTGGCCAGAATGCAACAGCCCTGATTTTATCCTTTTGAGGAAAGCTTGGATAATATTCAGTCACTCAACTTTAATAAAGCGAACAAGAGACTCACTTTTGATCAATACAATTAAAAGAGAATAACTGTCAATAAAGATAACCAAAGGATTCATCCATTTGCAGATGAAAAAAAAATCTGTTTTTTTCTGAATTACACTGCAGGAAAGTAAAGTAAAAAATAAAATCTCTTTGTAAGTCACAGTCCCCAAAAGATTTCATGTCTGCAAAGAGAACTCCTTTTGTGCTACTAGAAAGTTGCCCACTATTGTGCCTTAATGCATCAGACTCCCCCCATTAAAGGATTGTTGCAAAGCCAACTGCTTGGCCTTGCCCCTGAAGTTTCTAATTCAACAGGCAGGGCCCATAGATAATTAAAACAGGAGCTGGGGGTTGCTTTAAGAACCACCACTATTTAAGGAGTCTTACAGCCTTTATTTGAGAGATGATAATTATGTCTAGTAACTTTGTTAGGACAATCTAAGCAAGAAAAATACTTACATTCTGAACCTATGTGTTAGTGAATGCCCAGCCACTTAAAAAACCTCAGACTTTCATGAACCAAATATTCCACAAGTCTTACAAAGATACACAAAGGGTAAGTGAGTTGAAAAGATTGGTTTGCACTGTGAAAATTCTCTTAAATTAATTTTGGGACAGAGGAAGTATATAAATAAGTGAAATGCATATATAAATAAATATCAAAACCAATTATGGAATTGGAAGAAATTAAAAGTACAAAAATATATTAAGAAAAACAAACTGACAAACAAAAATAAATGATTGGTATGAATAGTCATGCTTAGGAAGGAACTTTATATTTTTCTTATGTTTAAAAAGTGTTTTTTCTTTTCTTTTTTTCCCCATTCATATTTTGAATTACAAGCTTGACATGCTTCCACTTTACAACAAGAGACAGACCTGTAATTTCCAAAGCCAAAGAAGAAAGCAGGTGCAAGTACTCAAAACAATAAGAATAATGTCAACTGGGAGATCAACTACTCCGAACTCAAATGCTATTGTGGTTATAACATGCCCCCTGGATCCAGATAATGAAGGTGATGATTACAGAAAAGGTTTGATACCTTAAGAAAGAAAATGGAGCGAAAATAGGAAGACCAAGAGCTTTATCATTATGGTGATAAACTGGCAGACTATTTCTTTGAAAAGATGTATATTTTAGGTTTTAGCTCATTCTGAGACTCTAAGATCAAATTAAAATAAAAGTTCATATTCACTGTGTGTTTATATGTATCAATGATATGTATGTGTGTGTGTGTGTGTGTATATGTATGTGCAATGGGTTAGTAGAGAGAAATTTTAGTCTAATAGTAGAAAGGTCAGGCTATTTTTTGATTATAGATTATTTTAAAAGATAATAAGAGTATGAGGCTTTAATGCTTTCAGTCTTAATAATTAACCAGTTACCGCTCATAATTAAATATCACACCATGATATTTTTTTTAAAGAGAGAGACAGAGAGAGAGAGAGAGAGAGAGAGAGAGAGAGAGAGAGAGAGAGAGAGAGAGAGAGAGAGAATTTTAATATTTATTTTTTAGTTTTCAGCAGACACATCTTTGTTTGTATGTGGTGCTGAGGATCGAACTCGGGCCGCACACATGCAAGGCGAGTGTGCTACCACTTGAGCCACATCCCCAGCCCAATACCATGATATTCTAAATAATATTCTAAATATTAAAAGTGGTATTCATGTTAAACTTTTTAACAATTGAACTTTTATCATATTAATATACAAATAATGAGTGAAACTTTATATTATATAATGTGTATTATATTTCACATTAACTTATATAGAATGTGACTGAAACTTTTTGATTTCTCTACTTCTAAAACAATTAAAAGCACACAGAGCTGCTCAGTTTCAGCAAAACTATATTGATCTCACTTAGTTTATGGAAAATCGGTTGCCCTATTTCTCATTACTCTACTACCTCATATCAAGACAGATCGTAAAAAAAATGAAGCAAATGAATACTTTTTAGAAAAGACACAAGGTCATTAAGGGAAGAAAAAAATTATATATTCAAGATAACATATATGCGCAAGAGTTGACTCATCTGTCTTGATTCCTCTAAGAACAATCTCCTTTTCTTTATTTTTCATTTATTAAGATGTTTTGCCCAGGTATTGGAGCTATACATATGATAATACATGAATCTGTAACAAATTTAGTATCAATATAATTATTTCACAAATTCTCTAATGTATTTGATGAATGTCATCATTGTATTTCTATATATTGCCAGAAAACTGCCTTGGCAGATGTGCTTTTTAAAAAAAGTATTTTCAATGTAAGGACATAATTACTTAAATCCTATACTTTCCAACTATTAACAGTAGCACTGTTAGTAAAGCACTGAAAGTAAATAATAAAGTCAAATATATTAATGCAGTATAAGTGAGTAGTAGCATTAAAAGAAAAGCAGGCCATTCATAATGCATAATGGATAAATGGTATGTGAGCATTGTAACATCATCTTCATTTAAGTCTTTTAAGTTTTCAATAGACCTTGCAGTCCTTGAACTTTAATATGATTGGAACAATTGAATAATGTTCACATACTACCATGAAGTGGTTAAAGTGCAGGAAACAATTCTATGAGTAAAAGAGGGAAAAAAATAAAATTACTTGCTACATGGAAATAACACTGGAGAAAATAATATCATAACTAGCCTTTCAATTACATTTGAATATCAAAATGAAACAATCCTTAGAAGTTTATTTTTTAGTTTTTTTGGTTAGTCAGTTAGTGGTATTTTCAAATTCTTATTCCATGGAATTGTTTGCTGATACACCTGCATTTGATTATGCAGAAAAATAAAATTTCTTTAGTAAGTATTACATTTATTTACAGTTCATAGTGGCATGAGCTCCCTGGTTGTGTCATTCATAAATCTTTTTTTCTGCCTTCTTTAGTAGATAAAACATTAGTATGTCCATGACAGATTAGGAAATCCAATGCTACACTGTAACCAGTACACAAATGGACAAGAGCCAATAAGGTTCCAGAGGGAGGAAGCAAATGTTTTATCCACAGTTGAGGATGCTTAGAGGCATTTGGCAATGGATGCACACAATATCCAAAAGGTAAAAGGTTTTGAAGTTATGAGGCAATCCTCAGCAGGCAGTTTTCTCTTCCTAACTACAGAGCTAGCAAGGCTTCTCAAATCTCCCACTACCTCAAGAGATTTAGCAAAAGCTGAGTTCTGTGCTGAGTTTGTTTCTACTGGAGGAAGGTGACAAAAGTAATGTCATGAAAGTATGAAGCCTGTTTGGGAGAAATGGGAGCAAAAGCAGCAGTATAAAGTTAAGGAACCTATCTCAATGAATTTTGCCAGAGTTTAAGGAACTGGAAATATAAATGGTAGAAAGTCTTCCCTCACACTTCCAGCTCTGTAATCAAAAGTAGTCAGCCCAGCATTAAGCAGCATGGGAAAAGAAGGAGAGAGTGTAGAAACATGGCTAGAGCCAAAGACAGAAGACAGAATTTGGTCAGATACCATTTGTGGTTCAAGGTTTCAGGAACATGCTAGGTTATAGGAATGTTTTGTTAACTGTAGAACCACATTAATGACTTGAGTTTGTTTGTGTGTGTGTGTGTGTGTGTGGGTGATACTGTATATAAATCATTGCAATGTGCTCCCTCATTCCTTGTAGAAGCTATGTAGTGTAGAAGAAATGCAAGAACTTTGAAGAGCTTTTAGGTAATAGCAACATGTGCTCAGAATGTTACCAAATTTCACTAAATATCAGTTATATTCTGTGAAATTGAAAAACCCAACATGAGTACCCAGGCATGGTGGTGCGTGCCTATAATCCCAGTGGTTTGCAGGGCTGAGGCAGAAGGATTCTAGTTCAAAGCCAGCTTTGACAACTTAGAGGGTCCTAAGGAACTCAGTGATACATACCCATCTCTAAATAAAATATTTTTAAAAGGGCAGGAGATGTGGCTCAGTAGGTAAGCACCACTGGCTTCAATCCCCAGGACCAAAGAGGAAAAAAAAATCTAACATGGGTGACAATGCTGAAGATGAAGATTTATATATGGGAAGTTCCTATAACATTATCACATATTTGGCATCATGACAATTGTTATTAACATCATTGTCTAGTAAAATCGTGCACTATGTTTAAGAGAATCTTAAATGTCATTTTGTCTTCATTGAACATTGCCAATATTTTATATACTCTTTTCCAACTTTTAGGTAACCTGATTCCCAATGTCATTTTTTAATTATATAATAACTGTATCATTAATTTTATGAAATACCTGCATGCTATATACATCTGATTTCTTAAACATTCCTATCAAACAAATTCTGATATAAATTCTGTTTTTAGGCATACTTAGCTGCATACTGTTTATCAAATAAGAGAATCAAAGATGTTTCAAAAGAAAAGGTAATGTAAGAATGTTTTCTTCCAGTAACACCATATAAAACATCTTTTATTGTTTTATAAATCCCAAATTTACAATTTTATGCTGTTAACATTTTGAAAACAGGCATTAGAAATTGTGTTCATTAAGCTGTGATAAACTAGGATAAGTGATAGCTGATGCAGGTTTACTAATGAACAAATTTGAATTCCAGGTGATCATTGTGGAAGATAAAGCAAGTGCTTTATCTAAATAAAATGGAAAGGCTATTTTTAAATTTTTAAATGTTATATAATTATTTTGCATATAAGCAGAGATGTTATATATTGAAAATGTGTGATAGAGAGTCTTTTAATTATAGTATTTTATAAAGAACAGTGAAGATAAGTTCAATCTAGGTAATTACCTTTGATAGAAAAGAGATAAAATTTCTGAAAACATGTCCAAGTACATTTTTTATCTTAGCTCAGAAACCTTTTTATTATGTTATACCCTTAGAATAAGTGTAAGTTTCAGATATCTAAAAATAAGCTCTAACTCACTACCGAAACCCGTTCACTTTCAACCCCCATGCATCAATAGTACAGAGCCTACCTAGCAGAGATGATACTAATTTCTCCCTGAGTAAAACAGTAGTGGGCTTGTTAAAATTAGATAATTTTTTTAAAACTTCCTTTCATCAGTGAGACTTATTATCTCTGTGGCCAGTGTTAGTACTCACTCCAAACTGATGTGCATGAGCAACACTCAAAAGTAGGTCCACTTGTTACTGTAACCAGATCTGCAGATGTTGGTTGAGATCTCTTACTAAATTATCAGATGAATAGCACCATACTACAAACTTTTCAAAATCTCCACTCAACTTCCCATGACTTTGAGTCAATTTCCTACATTAAAGTAATAGCAGTAATAAAAAGCACAATATGAAGAGAACATAAAGAAGGAAGAAAAAAACAAAGGCTTTAAAAGATGAAAGAACAACTATGCCAAGTTATGATTTTATGTCATAAATTTTTAGACACAAACAAGTCTAAAATAATAATTTTAAATATAAATGTAAGCATAGAAAACCTACATCAAGCACTGACTTTTCAAAATAATGGCGAGTTAAAATAAGATGTCTCATACTTTGAAATAAATGTAACTATAAAACAGTAGTTTCCCTTCCCAAGATCAGCTTCTTGTATTCATGTACCAATTTTTAACTTCATGGCACCCCCATCAAAATAAACACAAGATGAAATGAGTTAAAATACATGCTGTAAAACATTTCCTTTATAAAATTGCTTAAACATAAGTGGTACCTTTAACAGAAATAAAAAAGTAGAATGAGAGAAAATTATTCAATTGTGTTCCAGAAAATGACAGGCCTAGGCAAACAGAGCTTTAACTGTAGAGTACAGATAACATGTTCTAGTGCATGAAGTTCCCAGATGAGTCAATGTTTCCAAAAACCACTGACAAGATGTCTACAAATGCAACACAAGGATGACCAGAAAAATGACAACTGTTTCATCAAGGAGACAGTTTGGGCAATAAAAAAAAAGAAGAGAAAAGAAAAGAAAAAAACTCTGCAACTAAAACAATTCTCAAGGCCTCTGAAAGGTCAGCTTCACAGCATTTTGTGATATGGTTTAATAGAAAGATATATTTTGAAATAAATAGTACAGAGATTATAATACAAAAGAGGTTTTGTAGTAATTACTAGTCCCAAAGACTTTCTTCATTTAGTGTCAATTTGGCTGGCATAGTAGAATGAATATCATTAATGAAACTTCAGAATTAAATAACTTGAAGCTGAAATCATTTATGCAGACAAAACCTTTTAAAATGATATTTTATAATTATTATATGACACACAGAATTTTTTTCCTAAGAAAATCCAAATCAAGAAAAGTCACAAATTTCTGTTCCTAATTTGTTTCACACATTTCCATAAAAAAATTAGCAAATATCTGGGAAGGGATGTCCATGCCATAAAAGAGCCCACTTTTCCTGTTGCCTTGGAATGAGGAGAGAAAAAGCAGGGAAAAAAACGCCATGGATCATATCTATTGTCACTTTTCTCTTGATATGCAGATAATAATTTATGGAATGAAATAGCCAGAGATACAGAATAATCCTAAAAAGAGAGGGAAATAGAATATGACATGGAACTATATGATAATAACATAAAATAAAAACTCCAGAAAATAATCTGCCAAAATTAATATTGCCAAAATCATGCAAAAATAAATGAAAATTTTGAAAAAGACCAATTCCTATAGGAAATATTGGAAAGATGATTCCATAGGTATTATTCATGAAAATATTAGGACTCACAAATTCTAGGAAACACTGATAACTCCAATCTTATTTAAACTATTTCATATCACAGGGGAAAAAAATCATCATCGTTATCAACAATTATGTAGTAATATAAGTAAATCAATGGCACAAAATAGAATTTAAAATAATACCAGATAAATATTTCTATGATAGAAGAACAAAGTATCACTTTGAGTGGGGAGGGGGTTGGCACTGGGCTACACATGTGATAGGATCCAGAGTCTCACATGTGCTAAACATGCACTCTACCACTGATCTGCACCCTTAAAGTACTTTCATCCAAAGAAAACTGTAAAGTTTTTTTTTTTAACTTCTTGAAAAAATGTGACAAGTCACAAATTGGGTCTTAAAACTGTAGTAGTCCCTACTCATCTATGGTGTTGCTTTCACTGGTTTTAGTTATCTGCAGTCAACAGCAGTCCAAGAATATTAAATGAAAAATTTCAGAAATAAACAATTCATGAGATTTAAATTGCATACTGTTCTGAGTAACATGAAATCTCATGTCATCCCCTTCCTGCTCTCCTGGGATCTCCTTTTGTTTTTCTGCATGTGCTAAAAAGTTTGTTAGTCACTCAGGAGCTACCTAGGTTATCAGATCAAATGATACTAGTGCTTATGTTCAACTAACCCTGGTTTTACTTACATAATGGCCCCTAAATAGCAAAAGTTGTAATGCTCACAAAATGAAGACGCCAAAGTAAAGCTGCAAAATGTCTCCTTTAAGGAAAAATGTGATTTTAATTGATTTAATAAAAAAAAGAATGTATGCTAAGATTGCTAGAGGTTTGGAACTATCAGCATATTTAGACATTCACTGGTGATCCTTGTCCTTATACCTCACGGAAAAGGAGAGACTACTGTACCCACAAATATTTATTAAATTCATTTACACCTCAAGGTAAGTCAACCCAATGCACAAGGAAAGCATCACTATTCCCAGGTTTGAAACAAGAGGTAAATTTTTCTTTTGCATCTGCTTATAGCAATACTTTCAATAAAATTTCCATAATCAATAAATGAATGTCATAGTTCTGTTTCTTATAAAACCACTCAATGTGTGCCATGCCATATTTCTAAGATTAATTTCAGGAGTAAGAAACATCTTAGAAGCACTAAATTTACACAGCCCAAATATGATATTTTATTTAGAATTGGTTACAGACGATCTGGTAGAACACATAAACCACTTCTCCTTTCCTCACTTCTCCATAAATCTTATCTTTGAACTTTTGCTAGGTATTTTAGTGGCAATAATTTTAAGGTACTGGTTAACTGGAAGTCCCTGGGCTCTCATGGGCAAGAGGTGGTAGTTGGAATCATATCAGGAAGTAAGGTGTTTAACCAAACTTGTGCTTGACCCCAAGCCAACCAAACAAAACACACACACACACACACACACACACACACACACACACACACACCTCTCAGCACACAGACAGAGTAATGGACTACAGTGGAAGAAGCATGTTTCTGTTTTAGAATAAATATTTAGTTTTCTCTTACCCCCTGACAAATCCCACAAATTATAAACCATGAAAATTGGCTACAATAGATTTAAAAACATTGAACTATTTTGGTGATATTGCTTAGATTCCTTTAGCCATAAAATATCATAATGGCATAAATCTGCCTAGTATACCTTATAAAATGATCTGGTTGCAAAATACATATCTAAGAAATCATACTAGACAACTCTAAGTGTAGGTTTACTAGATATAGACTAGTGAAATTATGGGTTCTCCCTCAAATATTGACTCTCATTTTAGAAGTGTGGAATATTATTATTACATTTTTACTAATAATGTCTTAACATACCAGCAATGACACTACTAGTTTATGTGACAAAATCATGTCATACACATATAAAATACTATTTGCTAGTTTTTAATCTAAAAGTTATCAAGTGATTGGGAAACAATCTATAAAGGGTCTGGGACACCTTCCTATTTGGTCTTACCTGTATAATTTGTACATAATTAAACTCTTGAACAGTTCTCTCAGTTGTTCCTTTTGTCTTAATTGTTGCCTTAGTGATCGGGTTCCAACATTGGCTAATCTCTTCTTCAAGCTATCTAAAAAATTGTCTTTCCCTGTCTTATTTCTTTCATGTTTCCAGCAACTCAGGATCAATACTTATGGGAAACCCTTCAATTATCTAAACTATGGCTCACATAAACAATTTGCCATTGGTCAAGTATGTTTTTTCTTCTCATTATGTTCCCTGTCTACATATTTATTTTTCTCTTGCAACCAGCCACTGTGAAACAACCATGATAATCTAATGTTAACAAAGATACAACTCTATTTTTAAAATACCTCAGTACTCATTGCTTTTGTTGCATTTGTATCTGGAATTATCCTTCTTCCTATGTTCCTATAGTGATTGCTATTCACACTCTAAGTCTCAGCCCATGTGTTCTATCATCTATGAAACACCTCTTGAGTCTCCTCAGACCCAGGTTGACTTGCCCAGTCTGTTCTGAGTAAATTATGATATCATGAACATAATTATACCATAGTTCTTATGAGAAGTGTCTCCTTTACTTGGTTACATATTTGTTTCTCCCTGTTAAAATGAATCTGGAGACTATAATAGTGTACTCTATGCACAATATTATGCTACTATAGAGTAGGTAAGTTAGCATTGTTATACATAAGGTATACTGTTATAACATCAGTATACCCATACTATAGAGTATACTAATTGTCTTTAAAGCAGTTAGATCTACACACCTTTTTGTAACAATGCAATCTTCTCAGCTTTCATTCTTTAAAGAAAATGAATCCCAAGTAAAACATGTTTAATACAATTTAATAGTTACCGTTCCATTAAGGAACGGTAACTATTAAGTTGTATTAAACATGTTTTACTTTTTATTTTCAAAAAAAAAAAAACAACTGAGCCTGCAACATGTACAGTCCCACAACTATTATCTGTAAAACACTTTGATCAGAGAGATCTCAGGCAATTGCTAGAATAATTAGACAGATACATTATAACTAATAAACAGAATGGAACAATTGTCATTCTAGACTGTGTGTGGTACAAAGAAAGGTGAGCCACCAGGCAGAATTCTAAACCCTGGAGACTGACTTGGGGGAAGAAACAAGTGACCAAAAGTGACAGTGAGAAGTGGCTGGAAAACAAGCTAACCTTCTACTACTTTTATACCAGCCCGTTATTCATTTCTCTGATGAAAACAAGGAGATTTTAGTAAATAAATAAAAAAACGATAATACATAATAACTGTTAATTAAAACATTTTTGAGGAAAAACATGGTTTAATATTTAAAAGCATAGAGAACTATCACTTAATACAGGCAAAGTCTGAAGCTGAAGGCATCTGTTATGATTTGGATCTTAAATATCTCCCTAAACTCCTGTGTTAAAGGCAGAGGCCCCCTTGAAGCAGTGTTCAGAGATGGGGCTTTGGGGTGATGGGATTATGAAGGCTCTTATCTCACAATGGATTAATTCATTTGTGAATTGATTCATAGTTTAATGGACTGTTGGAAGCGGTGGAAACTTTTAAGGAGGTGGGGCGCAGTTGGAGAGAATAGATCATTGCAGGTGTGTCCCTGAAGTGTGTATTTTGTTCCCTACTCCTCCTTCTTTCTCACTCTTTCTTCTGCTTCCTAGTTTCCATGGGCTGAACAGCTTCTTCTACCATGTGCTCCACACCATGGAGTTTGGCTTCACCTCAGACTCAAAGTGATGTGGCCTATGACCATGGACAGAAACCTCTGAAACTGTGAGCCCAATTAAACCTTTTTTCCTGTGTGTTGATTTTCTCAGGTACTTTCTCCCAGAGAAATGACTATCATAAATCTTCAAATCAATGGCGCTATACAATTTTAAAATAGGTTTACATTTAGACACATTGTTTTGAAATGTTCATAAAACATGGATAAGATGAATATTTTAAAGTTATTTACAAATGGATACTTAAGTCTTTCCATCAGTAACACTGCTCTCTAGAATGAAATTAAGAAATTACTTTAGTGTTCTAAGAAAAACTGATTTTAATCTGTGAATTTTCATCTAGCTAAATTAGTACACAAATAGAATAGCATCATTTTCTGTTACATAGAAACCCAGAAAATTTACCACTCAGACATGCCTTTTCAGGAAGCTATTTGAAGAATATCAGAAAAAAAAATACATGGATTCTAAGAAAGCATGAATCTAATTCAGGATAGCAAAGCAGGAAAGATGGATGTATAATAGAATAGAGAGCAACCAATTTAGACAAGAAGACAGAGTGCTAGGAGAGAAGTCTCTAGGGAAGTCAAACATACTATTAAAAACAAAAGGCTAGAGATACAACCAGAATCAAATATAAAGGAAATTTTCTAAATTTAAATGGGAGAGCAATGTATTTAAAAATAAAAACAAAATGAATAGGCACAATGGATAAAAATTGGAAGCATATTTAGGATTAACTTAAAAATAAAGGCACTTTTTTCCTCAAAAAAAGAAGAAGAGGAGGAGGAGGAGGAGGAGGAGGAGGAGGAGGAGGAGGAGGAGGAGGAGAAAGAACTATAAAGAAGAAGCAAGCAGAAATTTTGGGGTGAAAAAAACTATAAAGACAAAATGTTACCACAACATAATTTGGACTAACTAAAAAATTTGAACAGATGTTTTTAATATCTCTTTTTCTCTCTCAAACACACACACACACACACACACACACACACACACACACACACACACTTTCAAAGTAACCCCAGAAGAAGTATAAAGAGATTAGAAAGAGTTGAAGTGGCATATGGAAAGGGAATTTTATTATAAACTCAATTTTATTTTTGTAATTTAAAAAAATGTCTACATGAAGTATTTATTTTCTATTTTAGAAAATAAACAAGTATATTTACATTTATATACATATCACAACATGTCTCTTTTCAAAACTCATTTTTAAAAATTATTAGAGGGTTTACAAATATGAATTTGAATTGTCAAAATGCAGTTATTTATAGATATCACATTATATAAATCTTTAGTCACAGCCTCATACCAAAATGAGAGCACAAAGTATCTTCTTGTAGAATAAATGACTGGTATTTTTTCAAGGGTACACATTCTTTTGAGAATAAATTGCATTCACAATGTAGCATTATTTCATTTATTTTAGGACTACAGGCTAAATCCATTAAACTTGTAATGATGGTTTTCTTTTCCCCCCTGCTAGGCTTATGGGAAAATGCTTATTTTCACAACTACTCTAAGTCATTAGAAGTAGTGTTAATTTACTACTATCTCAAGTCTCTTCATCTCTAATCTACATTGATTTTCTGTCTTGAATACCGAAAGTGTGCATTTTTAATGCTTTAGCTGCAGTAAGTTTTCTTTTAGATATTTTACTCTCCTAGAAACATTGAATGAAAGTGGCAAAACACACTTGAACATAGATTAATGGCTTCCTAAAAATGACTTGGAGGAGTGCAAATATATTTTGGGATGTGACATTATTAGAGTTAGAAAAGCATGTGCTCTGGAAACTAGGCATAAGAATACTTCCCATTTACAGTGGTTATTTGGATTTTCCATGTAGCTGAGAGTTCCATAAGCAATTAAGAATAAAATCATGTCTCATTATCTACAAATACTACATTCCAAAAAATTAAGGGATTTTTCCTCCCCTTGCTAATTATGTATAAAACATTGCTTTTACAGACTCACTAAGGTGTCTGTAAATTTTCCAAATTGCCATATGAAAATATTTTTAGAAAAAGGGTCTTGGTTTTTTCTTTTGGTGCTCCAGCTACAATGTAGTTCCACGCCTGGTCCAAGATGGCAGGGGACTCCTTTTTCAGTAGGCTGGCTCTAAAAGAGCAACATTAAGGAAGAAGAGCAATTTTAAGGAAGTCAAAACAGGTGGCATCATGTCTGAAACTGACCTTGCCTTACTGGGCTTAAGGACTATGTTTGTGAAATTATAAATCAATACTCAATGGTACACACATGCAACATATTAAAAAGAAATCTAGTAGTTATTTTTTTAAGTGGCACAAATTTGATAACAGATGTTTAATGTCCAGCAATAATGAGAAATTACTATTTAAAGCTTTAATACATTGAATAATGGAGTATTCAATTCTGTTGTTATTTTTAAAGGAGCAAGTAGGGATATTATGATGTAGTCATAGTTGGTTATTCTTGTAACACAAAGGATGGAGATTCATGAATATTGGACTCTCATTCTAACCATCACAGCCCTGCTTTATCAAATCAGCTTTAACCACATTATTTTAAACTCATGATTTTTTTAGTAACAAAAGTGGAAACTAACCCCAATGTTTCCAATTTATCTAATAAATTATGTTATTAGATATCATACTTTTTGATAAATTATTACCAAAAGAAAAGAAAAATACTATTATAATTATGTAGTATTGAAGGCCCTGTAATATTGATCTCTCACAAAAATGTCACTAGGGTTTTCTATTCTTCATTCGTGATGTCATTTACAATTAAACACAGAGACAAAACTATAACTTTACTTTAGGATTGGAAGACCACAACTTGAAATCAAAAATTTTTTCTAAACTGCAAATGCCATACTGAATTTTAAAATTACCCAAAACTAAACAAAAGTTTTTTTGTTTTGTTTTGTTTTCATTTATCAGATAGACTGTGGACTGTTACAAGCTCATGGGCAGTCAAGAGGACTGCGCCATAGCCTACCTACCTATTTCCTAGTTATGAATTTGGACAAAAGTTGTACAGGGATAATGTGACGTGTATAGAATTTATTCAGAAATATATATAAGAGAATTGATAATGGAATTGAAAAAAATTTCATAAATGTAAATGGGATTCTATTATATTATACTCTTTGCTAATTTTCTGAAATTTGAATAATGGACTTTTAGTTATTATTGAATTCATTTCCAGTTTGGGGAATGAGATTATCTAGAAGGAAGGAGAGAAGGAATCTTTTGAGTGCTACAGCAACATTCCATTTGGCATTATTACAAAGAAAGTTGTTGTGCCTTTGGCAGAGGAACTTACATATTCCTCAGGTTATTATTGACAATTTAAAGCATTACAACAAATTAACATATTTTGTAATTAATTAATAAGCACTGGATATACCAAATCACATTCTCCTTGCCAGTGTCTTTAGCTCAATAAAAACACATTAGAAAATTATATTTATAACACAAAATAATGCTTTCAACAAAGTCATTATATATACATACATATAATATTTATATACACATATATATACACATATATATTCATACACATAAATATATGTATATGTGTTTGAATAGATATATGCGAGTGTGTGTGTGTGTATGTGAGTGTGTGTGTGTGTATGTGAGTGTGTGTGTGTGTGTGTGTGTGTGTGTGTGTGTGTGTATGAATTATTTCACCCAAGTTAATTTTGAGACTTGACTTTGTCAAGAATTAGACATTACAGATTCTCTCTGTGGATTCAGGCTTCAGATTTTCATTACTTGGAACTGAAATCACTGTTTTGCTTCCCTCAAACATATTATACTCCTCAAATTGTCAGAGGCCCTCAAAGGATACCTAATCCTTATAACAATGAGCTGTTTTTAAATTTTCTTCTTTTCTTCTATCAAAAGGAATATTATTAGAGGAAACAAGTCATTACCAATACTCTGCTTATTGTTACTACTGTACTCAGTATTTCAGAGAATATCCACATTTTTTGAGGGGGGAGTCATTAAACAGAACAAAAATTTCCATCAATAATTTGAAACTTTTTACAAAAAGCAAAATTTGAAAGAAGTACTTTGTTCTTATATTTTTTTCTGGACATCTATCTTTTGTTTTAGTAAAAAGCCTAGTTTTTACAAAATAGTTTTTGATTTTAATCATCTTCAAAAGTAAGAGAAAATAGGCCAGATGTGGTGGTGCACATCTCTAATTCCAGTGGCTTATAGGCTGAGGCAGGAGGGTTGTGAATTCAATGCAAGCCTCAGCAACACTGAGGTGCTAAGCAATTCTGTGATACCCTGTCTCTAAATAAAAAAAAGGGGGGACTGGGGATGTGGCTCAGTGGTTGAGTGGCCCTAGGTTCAATCCCCGGTATCCCCTCCAAGGAAAAAAGTAACAGAAAATATAATGAAGAGAAAAAGGATTTAATTTTAATTAGATGATAATAATAAATATCAAAATAAAACCTTATAATCTTTAAAGGGATAATATTTCCATTTCATTCTAAATATGTAATATGCACACTATGTTACATATTTTATGTAATTATATACATATGCACATCAATCATTAATATATACAGTAAGAGTATAGAGGAAGAAAGAAGTACATCCAAAACAATCTCTTAAAAAATAAACTAAAATAGCAATAAATATATGAAAAATTCCAACTTTCTAAAGATAAGAAATACAACTCCAAACAAAGGGGACAATTCTTTCCTCTATCAAATTTGAGAATAGATAGTATTCTGGGTTAGCAAGAATGCAGCATAATCATGGGAGAACAGTTCAGTACAATAATTTTGGATAGGGGGTTGTCAATTATGTAATAAGAACATAAAATTGTTCATATTATTTTTATGCCTACAGACTTCTCATGCAGAAAAACAAGTGAAGAGAAGAGCATTTTGTGATGATTATAAGAAATTCATAAAAGAAAAAAATGGAAATAGCATAATTTACAACATTAAAGTACAAGGTTAAACAAACACCGGAATAGTCATATTCATTTCAAATTTGTGTCATATAATATTAAACTAAAATGACTATTCATATCAGAACATTTATCATTATCAGATGTTTCATTTGTATATATACTTGAAGGAAATATACAAAATGTTAATAAAAACTTTTAGTCATGAATCCTTTTCCAAAAATATAAAATGTCAAATATACAAATAATGAAAGCCTATATTTCAGAAGAGAGTGAAATATATTTCATTGTTCATATCTAAGTCTCCAATGCATAGAAAGCCTGAAGAAATTTCTTGACTGCAACAATACATTATCTTCAGCTACCACATGGCCCAATCACAGATTTTTCTTCTACAACCAGATCCTTCACTGAGTAGAATATCTATTATTTATGATTCCATTTAATATTCTTTTAACTGTAAGTCCTTTTGTCATCTCTAGACAAACTGAAATTCTTAATACCATTTTTTATGACAAATTTATTATTTTCCCATATCCACTTTTGGCCTTCAATCATGAAGGTTACATAGAAATAGATAACTAGAATAGAAATCGTTACAAGAAACTGAGTGCATTGTAACACAAACCCAAAAGACATAGTATTAGTTTTGAGAAAAGCTGTCAGGTAGAGGCCAAATGTTAGTGTAGATAGAAAGAATAGTGAGGAGATGAAATTCCATGGACGGAGGGTAGACCGCTTGTGATAATTAGAATGATTATCTTGGTGATGGTCTGAAATAATTGGAAAGACAGATGATATATCTAGCAGTTAATACTGCTACTTGTCAACTTTCAGCCACATATAACATAATATTGTAAGAGAGAGATAAGATAAAGAAAGAATGGCTTTTCAAGAAAAATGTAGAGGTTATATTTCCAATTTGCTTAATTGGAATATAGAAATTTTGCATTTACAGCATCTCCAGCTAGCAAAAGATTCCCAAAGTTAAACACTGTCTCAAAAAAAAAAAAAAAGCTTAGAGTGCTTTCCATAAGAAAAGATCAAATCATGGGTGTAGCCTGAAGACACATCCTTCCTATAGAACCCCAGGAGGATTTCAAATTGTGTCTAATAAACACAACTAGAACAAATTTTATCTTAAAGAAAAGTGATTACAATTCAAAACATAGAATCCCACAATTTTTTAAAAAGTTGTATGTTCTAGTAATAAAAGGACAGAAAAAATTCAATCAATATCTGAAAGACTTTGATCTGTTTTAAATTTCCTTCTAGCTTTTTGCTATGTTATACATTTTGGTATTATTTTCAAATAGTAATAAGAAAAATATTATACCTAATATTTATTGAACATCTTTAAATACCAAGCATTCTTATAAGAATATTGCATAGAACATTCTACTTATTCCTCAAAACTGATCTCTGAGTTTTTAAACTGTTAAAACTTTTGGGCCTGCATCTAGATTTTTATTCCAAGCACTTCATCAGAAATAAATATAGTGATACTAAGAACAACATTATTTGTAAGACTAAATTCACGAAGGAGTCACAAAGTCTGATGAAAGAGGAAAGGTAGGTTAAGGAATTTTTCATTAATGGCTACTACATCAATTCATCAACTAATTAAAGCACAATGAGACACTATAGTTGTTACTTGCATTTCAAAGATCAGAATATTAAAGATTGATGAAATGAATTGTCCAAAGCCACACAGACTTTTGGTAGATCCAAAATTTCAACTCAGGTATTATGACTTCACTTGACCTACTCCCTACCAACATGCTGTCCTTCCTAACCTGGATCAAACTGCAATTCATACAAGAAAATGGGCCAAGCAGAGTGGTGCACACTTTTAATCCCAGCAGCTTGGGAAGCTAAGACAGAAGGATTGTGGAATCAAAGTCAGCCTCAGCAATTTATTGAACTTTAAGCAACACAGTGAGACCCTGTCTCTAAATATAATATAAAAAAGTGTTGGAGAGTGACTTGGTGGTTTAGTGCCCTAGGTTTAATCCCTGGTATGAAAAAGAAAAAAAAAGAAATGGACAAGACTATCAGCTTATATACTGAAAGATTTTCCAAGGCAATAGGACTTGTTCACTTTCTACAAGATTTAGATGGCAACCTGGCCTCCCAGGTGATGTACCCTCATCTCTGGGCATGTACCTAGAAGGGAGGACTATGCATTTCTCATTTATAAGGAGTGCAACAGTGCAACCCTTGGTTCTACTGTTTGTCTCAGTACTAGGGAACTTCATCTGCATTCCAGATGACAGTGAGAACAGTTCATAGGAGGGCAAGTTTTATGAGAATCAGGCTTTATGAAACCTGAGAAAACCTGCTGGTTTGTGTTGAATAAGGCAGAACTTCAGCTGTACTAATATATATATATATATATATATATATATATATATATATATTTTACCACAAACTTGCTGTATGATTTAAAATGAATACCTACAGAATTTTTCTTTGTCAAAAAAAGAAGTAGAAAAATGTTGAAACTTAGGAAAAAAGGAAACTCTATATTAATGAAGAGCAATTGCTGAGATCTGGGTCAAATATGAAGAATAAAAAATAAAGCAAACAACAAAGTTATAGTTCCCATGGAAACTGCAAACCAGTTGAATTTCACTTTCATGTTAAGTGAGTTTAACTTGAGTGGGAATGTAAAAGACTTCTGCTGAGTCCAAAAGAGAACTAGAGAGAACACAGAGACAATGATCCAGAGTATTCTGGCTTTCAAGCATTTCAAATATTAACTATTATGTGTATTGATGTTATCAAATCAATAGAGTATTTTTATGTGTTGATTTTAAACTATCTTCATTCAATTTATAGGATGGGATTATTTTAAAAAAGAAAAATTTCCATTAAAATCTGTCGTTTCAGAGGGTATGAATTTATAATTTGAAAATAAAGGGTCACACTTCTGATTGCAAATACAGTAGAATCTTTGCTGAAAATAGAGTTAATGAAAATGCAATCTGTCCGCATTCACTACCGAGTGCTTTAAAATTGCATTTTCAATTACTGTTGATGTAGTCTGAGACTATGTAAATAAACACACAATACTCAAGACAAGAGGTACATATTCTTCAGAGAAGGTATACACATCATTTATGAAGATATCTATAGTTTTCACATCTTTCTCTATTTCAATAAGTTATAAGAAGGCAGTAAGGGTACTTACTCCTGTTATGTAGCGAGGTCTATATTGAATAGTTCCAAATAAACCAAGGATGACAATAATAATATGTACAAAATTTGCCAGGATAGGTGCCCACTGATATCCAAGAAAGTCGAATATTTGTCTCTCCAGCACACAAACCTAGAATAGCAAAACAGGACAGACAGATCAGCACATGGACAAACATCACAGTGGTGAGAGAAAACAGGATCACACTGATGTTATATAATTAGCAACTAGAACTCTGTTATGATATCTGTCGTTTGTCTTTAACAGTGAGAATGACATTTTCAGGTACGCTTCAAAGGAAGACTGTGTCAGTGTTGATCTACAGACAGATACAATCCTTTCAGGGATGATTCTGTGGAGGCATCAAGCAGTATTCACAAGATGTCATCTGTGCAGTCACAGGATAAATTACGTTGTCAGGTGCACTGTCAAACACTTGAAGTCATCAACCAGCAAGTCAGGGAAGTCCACACGAAGGGCATGTTGATAGGATCTGCTCAAATGTCACTATATAAGTTGGGAACAGAACAAGGGCTTTTTATATAGAGAAAAAGGAGCTCTCTAACGAGACACTTGGATTCTCTATGTAGACCTGCCTCTAGACAGATGCAGCAGCCTATGTGAGTCATTTCCCTTCTCTTGGTGTCTTACTCATAATTTGTAAAGTGTAGAACTTCAGGTAGGTGTGCTGGGTCCTTCTAGCCCCAGTAATGTTAAAATGTAAATAAATCAAACATGACTTTTGGACATACCCAATTGCCTAAGGTAACAGAGTAGAAGAAGGGCTGCAAAAGGAAATTAGAATGATTGAAAACAAAATATAGAAACCTTATTTTCATTGTTATAAAAGTAAGGCTCCTGCTCCAGATTATGCTACTTTTATCTACACTCCCAATTTATAATTAAAACCTTTGTAAAAAATCCAATAAGTGAGAACAGGAAAATGACACCTTCCAAGAAACCAAGCAACAACAGCAACCTGAGATAAGTCAGCCATCCAGAAATGTCATCATATATTGCAAAGTGAGAATGGATAGTCGGGAGGTTTCTCATCAGATCTAACAAAGCAGGTTGTGGGCTTTTTTCTTCTTGCCTGCCCTCAGGTAGAATGGTAATAAGCTGTCTATTCAAAGAGTTGTAAAAGGACTTGATGTTCCAGACCAAGATTCAGTGAAAATTTTCAGCCAAGTTCCAAAGAAAAAGGATGCTTTTAAAATCCCTAAATTTCTAACATCACTATGCTTTAATGATATTTCTGTTCGGAAGGAAATATTAACATTCCAAACAGTCCATGTGCTTTTAAATTAAATACCTGTAGCTCAGTTTGAAGACTTCTTGGATAATCATTATTCCCACTACAGTTCTTTAGCTGAGCAGCACATTTTCTCACCAGGCATTGAAGAGAAAATAAATCCATGACAACTGTTTGCATAACACCTCACTTTCCTAAGGCACACCATGTACCATGTAATGGCTATGACAGTTGCAGTCCAACCTGGTCAAATCTTCATTTTCACTGCATCATGGCAGTAATTTAAGAAAGTAATCTCCCAAGCATATGTCAAATCCATGATTCTCACAAGCATCCTCATAATCGAATCCAATGTTCTTACTGGTTACTACCCACAGACTGTCATATAACTTAACAGTAACTCTTATTAACCTTGAACTGTCTTCAAGGAAGCTGAAACACCCCCTCAACTAGTTCATATAGTCAACACTTGGCATAAATGAGACTTATTTGTGGCATTAGGCAGTATGGCATGAGCCTTGCTGGAATCCATAGGTGGTACCTAAAACTAAGTAGTCATTCTGAGAGTACTTTTGCTAATCATTTATATAAAAGCTCAATAAAACTTATAACCTTCTTCTCCCTTATCCTATGAATAAACAGCAAACAGCAATGTAAAACAACAGGAAGAAAAATCTAAACCTTATAAATTTCGAGCATCATAACTGTGGGGCCACAGCAGGGAAAAAGTACAGAGGATGAAGCACATCAGTCAAACAGTGGGAAATTTCTCAATAAATGCACCAATTATGGAAGAAAGTAGCAGTAGCATCCTTAATTATAAAAAATACATAGATGATAATGTATTTTGCTAAGTTTGCAAGGCTAAAATGAAATTCTAACAACATTCATCAGGCTCTTTTTATGAAAGAACTAACAGTTTCTTATGAGATTATGCAGACATTGAAAAAGCTCATGTATAATCTTTTGCATAAAATATTTCTGTTGCCCCCCCCCACTTTTTTATTGGTTGGTCCTATCGTCCATCATAGTAGCTTTATCACAGGTTCTGCCATTTAGAGCTCAGACTAGGAAGATATTCTTAAAAATTTAAAGAGTATAAAGGGAACAATTTAAAAGTAATTCAGTCTTTCCTAAGATTTTCTTCCAATAGGAAGAATATTAACTATATGGGAGGCTTTTGGGTAGGGAAAGAAAAAAAACCCTACTGTGTGCTAGGCATTTATGTACTCTTCCTCAGTCATGTAGATACTCAGGGAGGTAAATATGATTGCCCTATTTTTTAGATTAAGGAAACCAAAATGTGCTATGGCTAAATAATTAGCTTGAAGTTGAAAAACTGGTAAGTGGCAGAACAGGAATGTAGACTTCCATGCCTGGCCCCTGTGATATTCCTCTACTTTGTCTACTTTGTTCACATCCGAAACAAGAAGCTTTCATAGGTTATGTTAAACACTATGCTGGTGACAAAATATATACTATTTTATTATCTTATTTATTTATTTTTGGAATAGTGTAGACAACATCTGTGATCATAGTAGTTCAATATCTCATTATCTCATCTTTGATAGAGTCAGAGCTCATGTTTCTTTTTTTTTTTTTTCGTTTCCGTTTCATTTGTCCTTCAACTCATGTTCTCAGTGTTACTCTGGTTTTGCCCGCAGAACTATCTAATGTATTTTACCTGACTTCCTTCAAGACACCTGGTATATAAATGAAGGTATATGGCCTTGAAAAAGTACACTGTTGTTGTTTATGTCTCTATGTTCATTTTATTTAAAAATATGGTATAAGCATTTTTAATTCTTATCTATTTCATTATATAAAAATTTTGGTTCCTTGTGCCTTCCACAGAGTATCCCATTATAACAGTGTAATTTATTACTTTCAATTCTTTCCTACCACAAAGAATTCTGTACCCTTCAATTACTACTTTTACAAAGATTTTATTCTTAACACAAGTAGGGTCTAATCTTTATCAATTACTATTTCTGCATCTATTGATATAATCACATCATTCTTTCCTTTTATTCATGAATGTGACTAATTATATTGACAGTTTTTGTCGATATGCTTTTGTCATTATCCTTTTATACCTGGTGAAATCTGTACTTTGAATGGTATACTATTAGCACATTTTCACTTGTGCTAAATCTTATCTATAAAATTCAAGCATAATAAAATTTTGTCTTTTTTTGCACCTATTAACTGGTCTATAATTCAATTTGCATCTCTCTCTTTCTCTAACATTATTGCAAGAGTTGTACTGCATCAAATGGTAAATGTGACAAAAATTTTATTTAAATACTATAATAAACTGTGAAGAGGCCAACAATTCTCATTATTCTTCCCCAAAGCCAACCTGTGCTAACATATAGATTTTCAATAGAATATTTTATGTACATGTCAGGATATAGACATACAATTATCATATATGTAGAAAAACATTTATATCATTTTTTATTTACATGAATGAGATGGCAATGTAGATCTAACTTTTTACCTTGTATTTCTCATTTAATGATGAGTCATGAAGTTTTTCCATGTTACCACATCCTCCATTCATAGATCTACCTCATCATATCATTATTAGGAAAGCATTCCATTTCATTTTAAGCATTAAATATTAAATTTGTTTCTAATTTTTGGCTATTAATGGCGATGAGTGCCTTAAGTAACCTTGTATGTATATGTCTACAGGCTAAATTTCCCAAAATGAAAATTCTGGGACAATTCAGTCTGCAAAATCCTAAATGTTATGTCAGGTGTTAGTAATTTTATATCTGTCCATCTATTTATCTATCTATCTATCTATCTATATATATATATATATATGTATATATATACATACATACATATATATTACACACACATATGAATGAACTTGAAAAAATAAAAATTGCCCCTTTATTTTGTACACTATAGTAAATGTGAATATTAATAGTGGTTTTTAATATAATAGAATACACTTTAGCTAAAAAAATTTTGAAAACCTTTCTTAAAAGTACTTTTAGTTTCAGTGGAAATAATTGCTTAACAAAAGCAAGTGTGCAACATCTTCCAAATAAACAAATTTATTGATTTTCAAGCTGGAAGAGACTTTACACTCCTCAATTTACTCATGACAAAACAAGGCCCAACTAAGTAAATAATTTGTTAAACTAAGTTTGTCCTCTTAGGAGAGTATTTAGTGTGAAACAAGTTTGCTTCAAATATTTGCACAGTAAATGAGAAATCTTTGCATTGCCTATGTTTTTATTGTCATTCAACTTTAATACCTGTATATAAGTATCATTTTTTTAAAGTCTAAAATAATTACAGTAACTTTTCTCTACTAGTAGGAGCCTGAATCAGTGTCTTTGAGACATCAGGTTTTGCTAATAATTAAAACCTCTAAATTAATTTTCCTCTCAAATTGTACCATAATTTTATGTTCTTAAATTTTAACTTGTGTTTAAGACAAATAACATGACATAAATCTTTAAACATAGCTTTTGCAAGAAAACAAGTAGGCTTCTGATTCTCTAGTCATAAAATGTTATTTCCTTGCTTTAAAATCATGTTATTAAAGAGAGAGAATAATGAAATGAAGTTTTTCATGTTAAATTATAAATTGAAATTAAACTTATATATGGGCACTCTAGTTCTCCTGACTGTACCTCTTCCCCTTCCAGTGTCTCCAGTTCCCTTCTGAAATCTGAACTTTCAGATACTATCACAGCTGAAAGAGATGGACTTATATAACATATGGTATATATGCTTTATTAGTGCATAATAGTTATATATAACATTGGGGTTCATTTTGAAACAATCATATATAAATGGAATATAATTTTCTCCATTTTAGACCCTGGTGCCTCCTTTTCCCCTCCTTTCTTCCTTATCCCTTCTTACCTTACTCTGCTCCACTGCTCTTGTTTGTATTTATTTGTTTTTTTAATTACTGTTTTATAGCTATACATAGAAATTGAACTCACTGTGGTATATTCATATATATATACATAGCATAATTTGGTCAATTTGTCAGTTCCCCCTTTTCCTCTTTCTCTCCCCCTCCTGCTTCAATTCTTTTCCTTAATTCCACTGATATACCTTCTATTTTTTTGGGATGCTCCATCCACTTTTTTGTCCTTATGTTGGTCTGGCTAGTGCATATCAAAGAAAACATTCGATCCTTGACTTTCTCGGTCCGGCTTAGCATGATGTTCTCCAGTTCCAGCCACTTACCAGCAGATGCCATGATTTCATTCTTCTTCATGGCTGAGTAAAACTTCGTTGTGTATATATACCATATTTTCTTTTCTTTATTCATTCATCTGTGGACAGGTACCATGGCTGGTTCCATGATTTGTCTTCTGTCAATTATGTTTCTTTAAACATTGATGTGTTTATAGTGTACTGAGATTAGTATTTTCAGATAAATAACGAAGGAGTTTGATAGCTGGGTCATATGCTGGTCCCAATCCTAGTCTTTTGAGAAATCTCCACACTGCTTTCCGAAGTGGTTGTTACTAATTTGCGTGGAGGGAGACTTGTTTGATGAATGTGTCCTTGTTTGATTTAACATATTGTGAATCAAGTATACTGTAGTACAATGACAAAAGAATAGGCTTCAACCCTCCTTGTTTCCTCCATTTCCATCTTTTCTCTGTATACCTCTCAACTGTGATAAAATCAACATTTTTTTAAAATCTGCCATCGAATAGTTAATCACAAGAAAAGTTTCCAAGAAAACACTAGTAATGATTTGCATAAATTCAAAGGAATCAAGTATTTAAGTTTGTTACATAAGTACATTTTCTTAAAAGTTTTATTACTGCTGCATTGTACATGGTGTTTGTATTGAATAGAATTAATAGGTCTATTTAAAGATGCAATGTGTCAAATAGTTAATTTTAGTCTTTCCCCCACTTTTTGCTACTAATTTCATTTATATGTAATTCTAAATATGTCACTAATATCCTAGCTGTTTTGATAACAAAATCATTTATTATTTCTCACAGCTGTTCATTTTGCATAGTAATTTATAACAATTTCATAGTCAACACTCATGCTATAAAAAGACAAGCTGATGACTAGCATATTATACTAGTTTAAAAAAAAATAGAAAAGTCTTCTAAAAAGTAACACAATAAGTTTACACAAGGGCATTGTTCGCTGTTGAACTTACCAAGTAAGTAAGTATGAATTCTTCACCCTTGATCTTCATGTTCACAGGCCAAAGTTTATAAACATATGTGTGCATACAATCAGTAAATGTTACTTGACTTTCAGAAGTGTTTATAAAAACGTTTAGATTTTTCTCTTAGTAACACTTTATCCCAAATCTGTGTGCTCTGACAGAATAAAGAGTGTGTCTGGGTACTGATATGACAGTTAATAAAATTTGTTGAGTAGTTATGAAACATAAGGATTTTACTGTGTTAAGCTAATTATAACTTTGAAATCAACTCATATACAAGGTTTACTTATCATTTTATTTATTTTTACCCATGAGTTAAATTGATGCTCACAGAGGCTAATGTATATGAGATCATGATTGCAGAACTGAGATCAAACCTTGGCCATTCTTATTTTTAGCCATAATCCATTAACAGCTGAACATGGAAGGATTCTATTGGTGTTGATCCATAATTTTTAAGAATCTCTACCCGAATCCTAACCCTTCCAAATTCATTAATCAATTAAATATTAGAGACTCTTTGTTCTTAGATAAGATAAAAGATCAGAGATATAATAACTGGTATCTACTTTTATGTATAACTTTATGGTTTTCACATTCACAGAATCATTATAAACCTTATAAAGTAAGCATACTTATTACTATTTCTCTATTACTACAAATTTTGCAATTCACAGTACAGATGAGTTCACAGAACAGAACATTTTTTGAAAAACATGAACTGAAAGTTTCTGCTATCAATGCAGTTAATAGAATAATATTCCTGGGGAGTCACAACAAAATGACATTTTTCAGGAGTTGTGCTGAAAAGTAGTTTCAAACCTTCATAGCCTACGTCTCATTTATTAAGTTTAAAGTCTCCATATACTTATGTGAAATGAGCTAAAAAGATCACAGTGCAGGTCCTCTTGGAAGATGGATCACTGTTTTGATTTCTCCACAGAGTCTATAATTTTACTCAGTGGAAATCTAACTTCCCTGAAGAACCAGAGCACATCAAAATGACAGCTGCTCTAGATAGTTTTCATGGCTCACTCAGAGCACATGACAGGTTAGAAAGTGTAATACATCTATTTGACCTTGGATTTCTAGAATCTTCACAATAAAGTCTTAATTACATCAAGACTGAGCTAATGTATAAATGATTTAAATATTGAAAACAAAAAAGTAAATACCTAATTCCCAGAAAACAGTCAATATGGACTTTAAGATCACATACTCTAGAAGCATTTATGGAATATTGTAAGTACTGAACAATGTAAGACATTATCCCAGGCCTTAGTGAGAAATGGGAATGGAATGAACAATGCCATGGTCACATCGTCATGTCACCTGAAAGAATTTAATATTACTATAAGTTATACTAATATCTGATATGCATCCTTATTCATGAATTTATCATTTTTGATGTCTTTGTTATGTGGTTAATATTACCAAGACACAGAAAAGAAGAAAGGGCTGACTACATTTTAATAGGGTTCTTTAGAAATTGGGTAGAATAAGCTCATCATCAGCAACAACTACTTGTTCATTACTGATTTTGTATTCATTGAGAGCTCAGTAAAAGCCAAACAGCAAAAATAGCTTGCAGTGTTCTTATTTTCATGTATCATATGCTATTGCTTTCTCATAGCAAATGGCTTTCTCTAGAGAAAACGCTATTGCTATTTTTTAACAGCACAATCATATTAAACATATTAAAGCTGCCATCTGGAGAATTTGAAACTTGTCAACTAGGTAAAATGCAGATTTTTTTCTGAAAAGCTTATATGGAGTCCAAAAATATGCCTTATGTATCATTATCAGAGAAGCAAAACACAGCTAGCTTTCAGTTTTTGTCTTAATAAATATTTGTGTGCCTTTGTATAAATTTTGATTTCATGAATTCCAACAAGGTAAAATGTCACATGAATACTCCTATTCTCCTCCCATAGCTTCCCTCTTCTTATTTGAAGCAGTGAATTATTAGCATCATTGCCATCAACAGACATGCTGGTGTCTGCCCTGTTTAGTAGACATTTAACAGGCTTATAGAGGAAAGCATGTATTCTGTAGTTGGGAACAGACAGGAACGTCATAGTGACCTGCATGCTGGTGTCTTCTCCATCTCCTCTCCCTCCCATCTGCTCTTTCCTTCCTCAAACCACAACACCAGGAAAGGCTTCAGGCCACTTTTTCTTTGACTAGAGCAAGGTAGCTATATGGAAGATGTCAATCAAACCTCTCAAACTCTACATGATGTCTCTTTCATAAAATTCAATTTCATATGGATGGAAGATGAAATGACAGCCTCACTTACTCTGACTGCTAAAGGCCAATCAAGAGTTGAAATGAAAGCAGAAATGTTATCAAGATCACTACCATGTACTGACAGTCACTGTGGCGGTGACTTATATCAGAAATTGCAACTTGGAATACAAGAAAATACCATTTCAGATGGCTGCAGACATATTTTAGAATTTGTCATGAGGCTTACAATTTTGGGCATGGTAAATACCATGTCTTCTGTGTCCTATATAGTAACCATGTTATTGAATTAAACATAGATATGGAAATGCTGTTCTGAAAAAGGGTATTTATAATGTTTGTTTTCCTGTTGACAGAAGGTGACTGGAGCAGTCCATGGGTGAATGCAATAAGATATGATACTCTCTATCAGCTATAGGAGTTCTACCATAGACTCTATTAATGCAAGAGAGATAACTGGTACAGGTTCAAAATGATAAATTCTGTCAAGCTATAAAACACATTTCATACTTTTAACTTGAAAATTGAAAGCATTGCAAACACTGCTAAATTTTATACATGATTTCTTTATCCATATGCACAAATAATTGTAAGCAGTACTACTACTACTTATAGGATTTTTCCAGGCATTTTGAAAACATGAGATTATTTAATGAGGGTAGGCAATATTATGTGTTGGGAAATATTATCTACACTTTAAAAATGAGAAGACTGAGGCAGAGACAGGTTAACTTGACCAAGGTTATATGGCTGTTAAATGATCAAGATGCTTTATTTGTCTAGAGTCCAAGCTTTGGACCACTATGACATTATTTCCAAGATGATATTAAAATACATATTCACATGTAATACTTCTTATGTAGATCATATGTGTTTATATGTACAAGTTTTTAATGTACACAGATGTACATATGTGCTTCATTTTAATTTCAAGTATGATTGGTTTTAATTTCATGAACTCATCATGACATGTCTTTTCAATAGGCTCATTATAAGTTGGTGAAACAACAAAAATAGCAGCTAACAACATTTTTTAAGGAATAAGGTTTTTTTCTACTTTATGGAGTCCTCAGCATGATACTATATTGCTGCGTGACACTGCCAGTCTTTATCTCCCATGACACACTGTTTCACTCCATTGGAAATTAGACAATACTTTCAAAGTGACTGATAACTACTATTATAAGAAAAGTTCAGGGTGTTAAACTTCTTTAAGTAGTCCAGTTTACTTATGAGATTTCCAAGCACAGAACTTCTTACCAATATGAATATTCTATTGAGATCCTAGGCTCAAAATCATGTCATAGAAGTTCTATAAATGTTTCAAAAATAGTCGTCTTCTTAGACTCCAACCTTGTACGTGTGCTGTGGCTAGGTGAATTTTACACCTATCTAGGGGCAGCTGTGCCTGTGTCTGTCCTCATTCTCGGTATTTTATGTTCACATAGTGCCTGAGGTAAACAAAAACTTAAGCTTACTTAGGTCAGTTGTACTAGTTATCATTACATTATTTAATTATGTCTTATGCAATGCATCTATGAGTACAAAAATATATTTTTGGTAAAGAATTAAATTTAAACATATTGAGATGCCTATACAAAAGCATACTTTCTTTATTTGTTAATTTCTTTTTTAAATTTTAATTTGTTATATATGACAGCAAAATGCATTACAATTCAGATTACACAAATAGAGCATAAATTTTCATATCTCTGTTGTACACAAAGTAGAGTCACACCATTTGTGTCTGCATACTAGTATTTAGGGTAGTGATGTCCATCTCATTCTACCATCTTTCCCACCTAAAAGCATATTCTTTCTGTAGTTAAAAAAGGAACTTATAAATATTCAAAAGAATTTTCTTCCTATATGATTTTACAAGTGTTTATATTCTTACTTTTCTGTAAAGAAATAAACACTTAAAAATACACAGATCATAAATTAAGAATTTTTTAGGCAAAATACAACCAGTAATCATTCAGAGTCTTTACTCCTGAAACAAGAGAAATCTTTTATAGTTTGAGTTAAAATAAAATGTATCATACACACACACACACACACACACACACATATCACTTTATAATCTACTGTCTTAAAGATATTTTGGATTAACTGACCAACTACTAGTTTCAATATCTAAAGAGAATGTATTATTGCATCAAATTGTGGTACCAAACAAATTTCTTTTATTTCTTTGTACTAAATCATAAATATACTGTATTGCTTCATAATCAAAAATATTCAAATAATTCTATGGAGCCTAGTTCATGATGTTGTTTGAAGAAAACACATTCTCATACTTTGGAGCAAATAGAAGCCAGGAGAGAGGTAGTGTTCAGCAGTCTTGACTTCATTCATAAAAATTTTTAACTTTTAAAAGCTTTAACTTTATATAGGTACCAATGATTTTTTAATCACTATGTAAATAATAAGAATCCTCTAGATCCATTTGTTTTGTGTTTGGCAATCTTGGGAATAATTACCAGGTTTTGGAGCTATTATTTTTTAAAGAGTTCTAAATAGTTCTGACCTTTTCGAAGCATATCATGAAGATCCATTTATTTGGGAAATTTCCTGAGCTGAACAGTGTGTGTGTGTGTGTGTATGTGTGTGTGTGTGCGCGCGCGCGCGCGCCAGAACTGGAAGTTTCAAACACACACAAACAAAACAACAATGCTGAAATGTTCTTGCTATCTTTGTGTAATTCCCTTATGATTAGGCTGGAATTTCTTAATTCTTTGAGTATGCTAATATAAGAGAAAGATAAGGCTAGAAAGATAAAGATTCAGAAGCCTTTATATTGTAAAGATATGATCATTAAGTCCAAGACACTGTGTGTATGTGTATATCTGTGCATCCATATAAGATCCTTATCCATATCTGGACCTGGAACTGATGGCTGACACCTATTCTTTGTGTCCAATTGTGTCAAATGTTAAAGTAACAGGTGTTTATAAAATTCTTTGATATCTTGAAGGTGTCTTACCTCTGTTTTACTGGTTACGTGTCTGGGAGAAAGGCTGGCCAAATAGTAAAATGTTGTTGCAAATAGTTTTAATTAAATTTGTCTTATGTTTTAAACTCTTAAACAGTCTAAAACTATTAATCTAATTTGAAAGAGTTAAGAGAAAATATCAAAGTAAAAAAAATAAGTGTGTGTATCCATATATATATAGTACACACATAAACACACATAAGTCATAAATAAATAAATGAATAATTTAGTAAATGTGAGAAATCAATCACACCCAAGAATATGCATAGAGCTTAACATAATAGATACATCATACGAAAAAAGTCAGTGAAATCTATAAAGAATTATTTGACAGTAAATATCTTCAAACTGCTTCTTTATACAAAGGAATGTTATTGATATCATAGTTTACAGATTATGGCTAGTTTCTAAAAAAATATAATATTACATTAATTTATGCAAAATGTATTTTGCTACACATGCATACCATCAATAGAAAAAATAACAGCTGAAACAATTTCTCAAAAAATAATGGAATTTGCAGCTACTTTGCCTTTTTAATCACGGGAGTGTTTTTGGTTGTTGTTTGCTTATTTTTTAATTTTCTCTGATTGGTTTTATTTACTTTGCTGATTGTCATATTTCACATAGCAATTTAAAGGAAACAATGTCTGTCCCAAACTCCAGACAGGACTCCAGTCAAGCTCTGCCTAATCCATCATTCCTCACAAGGCTTGGCAGGGCCCATATTACCCAGGTGTTGTACTCTCCTCCCACTTTCCCATCCCCACTTGCTTGAAGGGGTATGATTACTTTGCTAGATCAGCAAAGTCTAAATCCTCTGATGCAATTACAGTTCTGCAAATGCACAAAGGAGCCAGCAGCCTCATGGTGGGAATTAGAATGCACCCGGGTCAGTAAAGCACCATCTATTAATTACTTGCACTGATGGCTTCTCTGTAAGAAAAGAATCATGGGTCTTTTCATAATAGGAAAATAAAATTGCCTTCAACTCCTCTCTGTTATTTTTTTTTACAAAATAACTTGACAATTTTAGGCTGTTTCAGTATATCCATCCTGACAGTTCCAAGTTTGAATTACACTTTTAAATTCAGTACAAAAATGATATGTCGTGGAAGTCTTACATTTACTTTTAAACTAATAGAGTATAAAAAAGTATTGAAAATAAATACATGGAAATAATATATTTGTATTCTAATATTATTAAGATAATAATAATTCTAAAATGTCCATATGTTTCAAAGATTATTTACAGTTTTGGAAATAATCATGGTCGAGATATTTCTTGAAAATTCAAAACATGAACTTAATATATAGACAGGCATGATGAAGAGTTTAATGAACAAAATAAAAACATATATTTTTCTATTAATTTTACAAGAAAATAACCGAACACCACAGTCTCAATGAATCCTGTAAATTTATAATGTGAATATTTAGATATAATTTTTTCTACATTTACAGATCTATATGTAGATGGTATACATGCAGTTTATGAACTTTTATTTTGGATGTGGACCTGACTGCACAAAATAGTAATACCAATGACTTCTACCAGCAAATACATTAGGCAAGTTATAAGATAAAATTATGACATGATTTGTACCTAGATTCTAGATATATTGAGTTTGGATTGGTGCTTTATTAACAATTTTTATGTGACTGGTGCACAAAAATTCAAACATTATTGTTATTAAATATTAGCCCATATTAGAGTGGATATAAATTTAAAATAACAACTAAAAATTGAAAACTATATTTGGATGCTGACCTATTTGAGAACTTACCAGCAATCTTAAAACTAATGGGACTAGCCAACTACAAAACTAATGGGACTAGCCAACCTGCTGTTCAGCAACCTTTCTCATTGTGGTTCAATCTCATTCCGAGTTATTGAGTATTGTTGGTTTCCACATTTCACCATGTAATTTAAATTTAGTGATAGAGGAGGTTTTATATCTATTTTATGGGGCAATTTCATCAGAAGTAAATGGCTGGTTGTAATAATGAACTATAGATTTTTTTTTCGTATATTAGATTTATTTTTAATTAGAAAAGTAACTTACCATTGCCCTTACATGTAAAATCAGGTTTTAGAACTATATATGGAAAGAAGTTAATAATCTTTAATCAACAGCCAATGTTTGATATATATATTGTCAACTATGGCTTATCATTGTACACAAGGGTCAGGTGAGGTTTTACAGCTTGACTTCAGTATCTACTCAAGATGTCCTGGATGGCATAATGGTATATGAGTGTATACAGAAGTTGTTACTGATGAGAAGCAGCTGTTTTATTAAAAATGTGTAATTTAGGATTCAAAAAGAGAATTAAAATACATTATTATTAAGTAAAAGTTGAATGTGATTTTTTTACATAATTCACCAATTTTGAATAGCTTCTCATTTTGCTTCACCCTATTATACACATATATTGATATTCTGAAAATTAAAATCACCTTTTATTCTGTGAAACTGTGATTCTTGGACCAATATATACTGGGGAAGTCTAAAACTTTAAACCTCTCTTTTTAAAGGCCAGGAGACATATTAAAAGACATATCCTACCCACAGGTGATGCTTCCTTCATCCTGTACAACATGGTACATTTTTCATCAGTTCTTTTTCAACATTCCTGACAATCTATTGGTCTTGTTTACTGAGACAACTGCTTCCAAATTGTTGTTTTCCATAGCTTTCACATCAGAAATGATGACCCTCACCCATGAATCATTTGAAAAAACATAGATGGCTCCAAAATTTGGATTTCACTTTGTACCAAATGATATCATGCACATCTGAGGATGACTATGACAAAGAACTACATGTCTTAAAAGAGCAATGGGACACTGACAACATTTGTTAGCCTGTCAGATGGTGTCACTTATCATTATTAAAAAAGGAACAAACATCAGACCTTCCGCAGGAGACATGCTATGATCTGAAACAAGTTCTAATGCTTGCCTTCTCTAGGCTGTTGGCATTTCAGAAAGTGAAGATTTAACCACATGATGATATTTTTCCTTCTAGACAAGATATATATGTAACTTTTTGAAATAAAATATTCAACTCTGTGAAATATATTAACATGACCACTTTGTAAAACCAAGAGTCTACAGAATGTCTCTTTGAATGATAGGAGAAATATAGCATTGGGTCAAGAAGACGAAGGTTGTCTCAGTAAACAAAAACAATGGACAAATGCTTCCATTTATACACTTTTGTGTGATTCTTTTTTTTTCCATATAGACCATGTAGTTGTTTCAATTTCATCCCAGTCTTCGAATTTCATAGCAAAAAAAATCCTAAAGAAAACTAGAGCTTCATGATTGTGTGATTTAAAAAAATCTAAAAAATTCAAACTCCAGCAAGAGATGTTAATAAATAATAAATTCTGTGTAAATCATTACATTGTGACTAGCTCTATGTACCTTTAATATGTAAATATATAAAAACAAAGAATTTAGCCATCATGGTTACTTAAATCCTAGAAGTCATAATATTCATATCTATAAAATGGGTGTGAAAACTGCATTTCTCATAGAATTTTTATGATGTTTGAATGAGACAGGAATTATAATGAACAACATTAAGTAGTTAAGTAGTTGTTCAATCAATGCTTATGACCCCCCTCTGTTTAATTTTATGCCTGTTTATAAAAAAAAAAACTAAAGGATCCAATAGTTAAGTAACTTGTACAAGGTCATGGAGACCAGAAGTGAAACCAGGCCAAAGAACCCAGACTGTGACAGTTCCAGTCACAGCCCTACAGTTTTTGATGTACCAGGGTAACTTGTCATTAACCTAAATAGTCTCAAAGTCTTTGGTTTTTTCTTTCCGAATCCATCCTCATATGACACAAAAATTACTTTTTCCCAGCCCATAAATTCTTCATAACTTTCAATTTGTTTTCACTAAGTTCAGACATTCAAATTCATTGTCGTATCTGATAACACCCTTTAGCTTTTGCCTGAAGTTCTCATTCCACTAACTTGATCTGCTTGAAACCAGAGCCTAAGTTATTGAGGAATGACAACATCTTTCCTCTCATTCCTTTCTACTTTTTGATATCCAGTGTCCATGTCCTGAAATGAACTTCCTATTCTACCACAGAAAATAATGCCTACTCCTCATGTTTCTTATCAAACTTCTTCAGTGAACAGTGAACCCTGCAGTTTTAAGACAGGTAAGCGACCTTCTTGTGTGCTGCTTACTGCTCAGATTTAACTTGATATATAGTCACATCCCCCTGAGCCCCAATTATGAGTTTACAGTTCTCTTTCCTCGAGGATTCTGATGCCCTCCAGAATGGCAATGGAGTTTGATAACATTCTTTGGTGATAGGTGCAGAACATCTGGCAATTATCTCCCACTTGCAGGCACTTATTCAATGTCTATTTGATTTCCGTATGAAAATTATCAAAGTACTATATTAGCAACCAGTTTAACAATAATAGAATAAAGATTTGTGGCGCAACTGATATCTTGTCAAGGCACTGTGACAGGTGTGAATAGGAATGATTAACATTTGGCTTTGCCCTCAATGAGAAGCAAAGTGGCACAGGTAGATTCACAGTTATTTTGATGTGTTCTACTAATACAGTATTACATCAGATCATAGACAAGTGTACAGGAAGGATCTTTACCCACAATGAGGAAGAAAAAAGAAGCAAAGATTTTAAGACTGTTTACTCCCCAATTGCCATTTAAATTTTCATTACTAATGGGGTAAAGTGCTTTCTATTTCATAGCTGCAGTTTAAACACATCTTGATATCTTAGTCACTAAGACTGTTATTAAGGAGGTTCTATCATGGTCTGAGGAATCCAAAGACGTAAAGCAGATGGAACTAGTCCTGTTGAAGTATGGATAATTTGATAACACCAAATAAAAAAAATACATAATCATGTGGAAATTTGTCAGTTTGGCAAACTTATCAATGAAAGCTGCCAAGACAAGTCAGCATGCTTAGATGAGTAAGAGAGAAAGTAAGAGAGAAAAAAAATGAAAAAGAAAGGAAAATAACTAGACTAGACTGGGCCAATGTCTGGTTTACCTCAGTTTGAAACATTTTTATGACATTTTTGAGCTCAGAGTTTGTGTCCGAGTCCTGAAAAACCACTAGAGCCAACATTTTATGATAATTTCCTGTTCTATGAATGTTCAAGATGCCTACACATTTACAGATAAACATGTTTCTGAAACATGAATTTCTTGAATGCAATCCTCTCTGGTTCATCAGGGTACTTCTCACAGTGCCGAGAACTTCATCTCACACATATTATGCTCAGCACAATTGCTGAGTGTTGAGTGGATTTAAGTTCAAATGTCAAAGTCAGAATTTTACTTCTCAAAAAATTCTTAGGCTGCAGCACAATGAAAGGAGATTTTATAGAATTAGAATTTAATGGGTCTCAATTACATTAGCATTTTTTTTATAATAGCTTATATATGAGAGCTTATATATGTCCTTGTTCCCTTGCAGGCTATTTTCAAGACAACAGCCAGAGTGATCCTCCTGAAATGTAATCAGATCATGTCACCCTCTGCAATGTGCCAACAACTCTCCAATGACCTCATCTCAGAGCAAATGGGGACCCCTTGAATAAACTGTGTTCCCATTAGATGCCTTACCAAACCTGCTCACCTTGGGCCTCATCTCCTGTGTTTTTCCTATACCTCACTCTACTGCAGGCAGCCAGGTCTCTTTCCTGAACCTCCCCACCCCCTTTCCTGATTTTTTAACCCAGCAAGCATAGTCCTGCCTCAGTATTTTCACATTTTGTCTTCTCTGCCTAGAACTCATTTTCCAGATACCCCTGTGATTTAATCCTTCACTTGAGTTTTTTTTTTCTCAAAAGTCATCTCACTTTCTCATGATCTACCTTTTTTATTTTTTCCTACTTTCCCTTCTTTCTTTCCAAGGTATTGAACTTAGAGTCTCACATATGTTGTACTAGTGAGTTAGTGACACCCCGCCTCCTTGAGTGAGTTCTTTCTGATCACTCTAAGTTACAAACTCACATGCACCCTGTGTTTTGGACCACCCATTTCTGCTCTACTATGTTTTCTTAGCATTTATCAAACTCTATCATACCATTATGCATTTAGCCTTTTTAATTTGTTGATTTGCTGTTTTCCCCACTAGAATGTGAGCTCTATGAGAAATGGGACGTTTCTCTTTGGCTTATTAATACATACCCTAGAACAAATCTTGATATATCATAGCTGCTCAATATATATTGCTGAAGCATTAAATAAATCTCAATTACATATGTTTAAAATAATTAAAGTGTTAAAGATAAGAAAAAGCACTTGCCTGGTATTCCAGTGATTTATAGATGCTACTCTAACTCTAACTAGCTATGTAATTATTACTAATCACTTGGTTCATTATCTTCAACAAAATCATAATCAATGAGAGTCAATGAGGAATATTAATCATTAATCTGGTCTAGCTTATGCTTTATCAGAAAGCAAACACTGCTTTGTGTAAGGATATCTTAATCATAGAATGGCACTTTATATATGCTTTAGCAATGATGAAGGGGAATAAGGCAGAATGTCCAGAGAGAGCACCCCACCAGAGGCATAGGTATAGCACAGTTGGATGGTTTCCTGCAGAGACTTAAGGTGAGCACACTCTGCCATAGACTTGAGTTTAAAGGTACAAGGACATTTGTCTCCTGGTCTGTGGTTTTCTTTCTTTATGATTTTTAGCTCTCATCATTAACAATAGTGAGATCAAGTAGCAACTGTACCAAAAGCATGTTGAGTACTGACCCATCTTTGCCAACCCCTTAAATAATATTAGTTGATAACATATTTTAAAATATCTGTTTCTTTTCTTCCTCTATTTTATTTTCCATTTTCAGTTATCCATTCTGCACATAACCAAAACTTTCATTTTTGCCTCAGGGAGGTGTATGGAAGTGGTGAAATTAGAAATAGCCAGTGAGAACTTGACAATTTGTATTCAAAAGGCCAGTTTTTTACAAGACATGAGGGTTGGGTTCTCTTTGTCCTCACCCACAAAAATACTCACTACATCAGCACCAAAGACAGGAAGAGCTGCACCTGGAATGCAGGGAGGTCCAGGATGAGATAGGGTTGCATGATTCCCAGAACACAGGAAAAGGTGCTGCTTCTATACTGTGACACTGGTTATAAGGTAGAATCAGGAGATAAAGATGTCTGAGAAGGCTTCTAAGAGGATGGTGCACCACAATATGTCTTAGAACCAGGAGAAAGCAAGTGGACAGGAATGACAGATGTCTCTGGACCCCATTGGTTGAACAAATCTGGTTTAGAACACTGCTGGCATCAAGTATGAGATGGCTTAATGCCTAAAGGTAACTCCTCTCCATGGCTGTGGTGGAGGCACTACTACAACATCTGTCTTGATGAGCTCCATAGCTCTAACTTGGATGGGAGGCAGGGCTCTATTCTGGGTTTGCAAAGTGCTTCCACAGAAGATTGATAAAAATGTAAATTAACCATTTATGTTAACCAAATAATAGATATTACTGACAATATCTTAGTACCACATACATTATTGGAACCTTGGCCAGGCTGTAGGGAAGGGTGAATTCCCTGAAGGACCAAGGCTAAGTGTGCCAACAGGCAAGCAGAAGGAAAGTTCAAACAGAAATTAAGTTGTTTTCTGGAAAATGAAGAATGTATCCCATGCCCATCTGAGAGTCACAATACTACATGTACACTAGTTAGCTTCCCTTTTGAAACAATCCTGTTATTTTCACCATTATATAGTTGAGAAAATTGGTGCCTAGAGAGGTTAAGTAATTTGCCTAAATGTCTGGCTGCTTCCAAAGTTGTGTTCCTAAAAATCTCTGCCTCGTGCAACTGCAAGTCTTCTCAGATTTATACTATTAGATGCTACATAGTTTCAAGTTATTGGTTTGCCTTCCACAGTTCCCTGGATGTCCTGAAACGGGAAACTAAGAAAACATATTTGACTAAATCAGGATTTTAGTTGTTGGATTATTTTTATATTTATCATATACTTGAATGATAACAAAAAAAAAGAATGAGTGAATGAGTGACATTTCCGTCAAAATATAAGTTTTAGATCTTTTTTTCTTTTGAGGTAAGGCATAATTAAACAACCAAATAAATAAATAAATCCATAGAGTTAGGAGGGCACTCTGCACTCTGCTGCCTGGATTCCAGCCTCAGATTTATGGCTTAGCACCTGTGTGACTTGGACCAATCTAATTCCTGTCTCCACTTCAGTTTCTTTCATATTTAAAATGAGTATCACTATAGCACCTATTTTATGTGATTAAAATTAATTAATACAGGTCTGGTTTAGAACACTGCTGGCATCAAGTAAATGTTTTTAAACTATTTTAGGTTTTAAAGCAGAAATGTGAATCTATTTCTTTTTCACACAAATTTTCTCATATTATGGAAATGTCAATAGACTATTCCAGTTCTTATGGAAATCTCATGTTATATTTTATTTCAAATGGGCTTCCTTAAATGGTTGAGGAAAATGAAAGTTTGCACTTATATTAATAATTCCTGACTTTACACTCAAAGAAACTTCAATTAAGTGTGGTATATGTCAAGAGAAAATACTCTGTTCGGAGAACACTGAGTGAATAAATTAATTCCAGTGGATGCAAGGGGTGAATCCTATACTTGAGCCCATAAGAGTGAAAAGAAGGTTGAGCAGTGTGATCTCTGAAGCAAATCCTAAACCACAGACCTGGAACCTGGTTCAGTCAGTTAGGAATTTTGTCAATGGAGCATTTTCAAAAAGATCATGGAAGAGCAACCATGGCTTGAGGGTAGAGATTTGCAGAAGAGTGTTTTACCCTTTGGTTTGTTAACCATAGCAAACCAGGGATGATAAAAAAAAAAACATTAGCTCAATGTTTGTTGGCCATCTGCTTTCATCCATCTTGAAAATGAACTGAATTTTTTTTGGATGACCAATCGGATCAAGGATGTGGAAACTGGTCCTCTGGAAAAGAAACCCACCCAGTGACACAGCAATCTTAAGCACAGGATTCTGCTCCTCATTTCCAAAGGATCTACAACTTTTATATATTGCATGTACTCTGTTTCACACCTAACATTTTACCAAGGAAAAATGCTAATTTTGACAAGGTTTACCCCAGGAAGAAAAACATTATGAAGAAGACGTGAGGATGATTTCTACTCTCTTGACACTTCCACACATAAATCTCATTGGCTAATGTTTATTAATGCTTACAGTGTACGAAGAGTCTGGAATATCTTCCTGTACTACTCAAGAGTTCTATGATGTAGGGTATTAAGTTGGGCAGAAAAAGAAACTGAAGCACAGTTGTTTTAAATATACTGTCTAAGATCAAACACTAGAAGAGATTTTTGAGACTAAGATTTGCCAAATACCTAAAAATATATAATCTAATTTCTGAGTTACCTATCTATGGGCTCTAGATGGCAAAAGTGATTGCTTACATTTAAAATTAATCACACAGTGCCTAAAATTCTTCAAAAAAGGCTATGAAATACACATACATATGCAGGTAAAGGTCCCTGAACTATCTCACTTTTCACAGAAATATATAAGACAAAAATTATCTTTCATCAGAAACTAATGCAGTTTTCCTAAGATAAATTTGTGACTGGTGTCATTAGGTGATGACCTGGTGGATGTTTTTCAGCAGCAACATTTCCCTACGTTCAAATCATCTTGCCTAAACGATGATGATCCTAGACCCCAAGGGTTAACATTTTCTTTTTTGCCAACTGACTTGATGAGAACAGGCTAGCCTGTTAACACAGCAAGGGGCAATTTCCCTTGAAAGCAAGTGATTTAATTGGATACCTAAAATCAACTTTCTATTCCATATGCATCTGTTCAATGGAGAGAAGTTTGCAAACTAAGAAGATGAGTTTCTGTTACAATTGATAAGGCTTTGAGAAGCAGCAGAGTAAGCAAGGAAAAAAAGCTCACAATATGCCAGCACCACAGATTATCTGTGATTTGAGTAGATAAAAGAAAAACAACAGAGACTACATGATTTCTAAACCAAAGAAGTAAGAGCTAGCATAACTGGTTATGGCTAAGGTTATGGCTTCAATTATGGTTTGAGCAAATAGAGATTCATATGGTTTGTTCGTGCATCAATGAGCAACACAAAGGACTTTGAAAATTCAGCTCACAGGCTGTGATAGACTTCCTCTCATTTAGTATTCATAGGTGAGACTCTTGTCCTCTTATTTTCTGTTTGTAACAAATGTATAAAATGGAAGCTTTCCTTCTATAGCTCTATGACTGGTGGCTGCATGCAAAGGCAGTATCCTCAGTGAGATCGGAGGATCATCTGATTATCCAGCAGCTGTGCCTCGTTCAGAATACCAGCCTGAATTAACATGCATATTATCTTTATAGAGTGAGGATGCAGTCAACCCCTTTGCCGCCCCCACCTGTCCTGAGGTTGACACCATTGAAACAAATGTTTGATATTAGAGAAGTGTTCTTCATTCTTAGCAGAATATGGAAAATTCACATATCCTTGTATATGAATACATAGACATTTCACCAGCTCCCAAATATACAATCGTGAAATGGCTGTCATAAATACAAATGCTCTTAGTTGTACAAAAGAAGGGGCCAACCACATTACCAGCAGAATGTCTTCTTGCATTTTATCACAGCACTAAAATATGCAATTCCTTTCCTTGAAAAAGCACCATTATGGGCATTATAAAGATATGAGCCACATTGAGGTCTGAGCAATTATCACCCTGGAGGGAAACACACTTATGCAACTGAGCAGGAATAGCTGTTTAGACAACCAGACTCTACTAGTTCACCATCCAAGCCAACGGGCCTAATTCATCACCTGGCCTCAATTTTAGGAGAATTCTATTTAGGTCTAGGACTAAAACAGGGGACTTAACGAGAAAGCCTATTAAGCACAATAAAAAGCTGACTATAAATAGAGGTGACTACATTAGAGTAATAATTAGATGTTCATGGGGAGATGAGGCATATGTTAGGTTATTCTATTGTTGTGTGATGCTTTTTTGTTGTTGCTGTTGTGGTCAGTAAAGCATTTCACTATTTTCGATCAAATATTTCAACATTAGATCTCCAAATGTTTCAATATTTAAGTTTAAAGATGGGGAAGCAGTGCTTAGAGGAAACTGCCATCAAATTTTAGTGTTCTTATAATGATGAAGTAATGCAATAAGACTTCCAAGTTCTTCATGCAGGACTTCTTCATATTCAAATAATTATCTCCGGCTGCACCATAACTGTAATGGTCACATCCTCTCAGTTTTGGAAAGCTCTCGTTATTTTGGCTTCTACAATGAAACAATGAAATAAAACCCACCACAGGAGAAAAAGAAGAAACACAAATCAATATCTGCGATGCTGCTACACTTTCCAGGCCTTTAGAAATATAAGAAGAAAGCTATTCACCATTTCCTAAAAGCAGTCTCTTTATAAAACAAAGTACAATATCTGGCAGATGTTTGTCTCACAGGAATGCCCTGAACCATCAGCTATATTTAACAAAACAAGAGTGAGAGTTTGCTAAATTGGGAAAATCACTTCAATTGAGAATAGAACACTTAATAAAATAACCATTGCACATGACAATAAGTACAGGGAAGATGATATAGAAAGGAAAGACAATTTCAGAGTCACACAGTGAATTATCAACATGTACTAGGATGAAAATTCGGATGTTTTTACACTTTCAAGTAGCATCCACAAGCCATCATGCAAATTTTATAATGAAAGCTATTAGAGAGTAGAGAAAGTTTGCTTCTGATCTTCAAGGTAAATAGCAATGATTTGAGCTCTCTCTCTCTCTCTCTCTCTCTCTCTCTCTCTCTCTCTCTCTCTCTCTCTCTCTCTCTCTCTCTCTCTCTCTCTCTCTCTCTCTCTCCCTCCCTCCCTCCCTCCCTCCCTCCCTCTTTCCTTCTCTCTCTCCCTCCCTCCTCACCCTGACATAGAGTACTATTGAATTAGGGATGAGTTAAAAAAACCTCAGGGATTCCTCCAAAAATATAACTCAGCTCCTGTCTTATTTTTTAATCACTTCATTTGGAGAAAAATAGTATCATTTCTATTTGGAAAAAAACACGACTTCTTGCAAAAATAATAGGTACAGAAAATTATCAGAATTAGAAGGTGAGGTTAGCAAATTTGTTGTATATGAAAGCAAAAGATATTCACTATCATCAACATGTGACATTTTGATAAAAGATGTATTTCCATAGCATTCTTTATCAAATGCCAAAAATAAATTTTGTGAAATGTGCAAGCTTTCCATACTAAAATTCATAAACAGAGAGAAATGTTCAATCTAAATAAATATATGGAAAGACAATATTCATGAACTACAAAACTGTATTGTCTAAATATGAACTATTTACAAATCTAACTGTAATTCATCATAAAATCAATAAATAAAGATTGTTTTCCTTTTTTTATTCTAGAGAATCTGAGAAATACAAAAGTGCAAGAAAAGCAGATAGCTTTGCTTTCATAAATTTTATTCAGCTAACATAAAATACTGTGTCAAGCATTGTTCTAAGTGCTTTAGAAATATGAATTCATCTAATCCTTATAACAAATTTATGGATTAGATATTTCTGCTACCCTTAATAAGAGATAAAGATATAGAAATATGAAGAAGTTAAATAACATATCTAAAGTCCCACTGAGGACCAAGCTGGACCCATTCTGCATTATTACTTTGAATCTGTCTCCTGGACATTATTTTATAGTTTTATCTTTGTCTAACCTGCTTACTTCATTACTGTGTTTTTAACTTTAATCATTGTATTTTAATTTGACTTTATTTTATTCTTTTTCAGCTTTGCTATTCTTCAGTCCCTCATCCCTTGCTAACATAAATAGTCATATTTCCTATTTCTAATACCTGAAGTCTATGTAGGTCTGTTTCTCTAGTTTACTGTTTTCTGCAGGTTTTGTTATGTTGTCTTATTTTCCTGGTGTTTTCAGTAAGCTGCTCTTTTTACTTTGAAGTGGATCTGTGGCAATTAGTTGATAGGTGGATAAAGTTAAGAATTTACCAGAGATTTTTTTTTTTTTCTTTGTCCTCTGGGGAATGACAAACCTAGGATTACTTTAAATTCTCCCCTGAGATCATGCCTCTGCCTGCCTCCAAAAAGCAATCTTATTTGCATTGCAAATTGACAGGTAGCTTTGTATGATTGTGAGTTCCCAAAGTATACCTGGTCCTCCTATCTCAACACAAAGACTGAGACAGCAAAGTTTCCTTGTTCTCTTCTGTGTGACAAAGGCTTTTTTCAGTCACCCTTATACAAGAATACAGTCCCCAGGAATCTAGATTTTTGTGATATCTCCTATTAGATCCCCTACATTTGACTGGGTTTTAAATTTTATTCTCTGTGCTGAGGCAGCCTTTAAAGTAGAAATTCCAGTTCATGAGACCATCATGTACTCTCAGAATGAGAGATAGTCTGGGTCCTTACTCTACTTCCATAGTTCTAACTTCCATTTTGCAGTGGTCAACTTTGGATTCGTGTGTGTGTGTGTGTGTGTGTGTGTGTGTGTGTGTGTGTGTGTGTGCGTGTGTGTGTGCTGGAACAATATGTATTTAAATATATTTTTAGTAATATGTTTTATCAAGCACCTTATTTCAATAACAAGAGTTGTTCAGGTTAGATACTCTACCATGCTAGTAAAAAATGGAGAACTTCTTTTTTCACCTTGGTGAGAAAACCTGGAACGTGGCAGATATGCATAAATACGATCCATGATTTAATGATCCAATGCAGTGGGTGGGATTTATGTAACTAAACCCTTATACCTCAGCCCCCAAAGACTCTTATGTCCACCTCAGCTTCTTCTATCCTGAGAACCAAGGACTTTTTTTTGATTGTTTGTAATGACCATTGTTTTTCAGAATCCATTTACTTTGAAAGAGGAAAAAGCAGGGAGCTTTGATGTCAGGCAAACCTGTATCCTGATGCTACAATTTACCATCTGAAATAGACTTTTTTCAGGTTACATTGATCCATTTGAAGAAGTGTTGTTGGCTACATAGTAGATGCTCAAAAATTGTAGCTAATTTTGTAGTAGTGGGCTCTTCCTTTGCTGTTATGCTTCAAAATACCTTGTCTTAAGATTTAGAAAAGTCCCCCCTTCACTATTAATTGGAATTTAGTTTCTGAGTTTATATTTCATCTTGTCCTCTGTGCATCTGCTTGCATCTTCATACCACTTTACATTCCATCATGTGCATATAGAATATGATGATTTGCAGAAGTAATTATGCTTTCAGGTTATAAAATGTATAGCACAGGAGAAAGTGTGCTATAATTTTATTTCTTTATGTTGTATTAGCATTTTGGTGTCTATAAATAGACTTAGTTCATCAATACATACATGGATGCACATTATGAACCCTTAGGACAAAGAATATGCCTTGTACATCCAAGTAGCTCATTGTGAGGCAGGTTTTAGGATGTACTTCTTAGATGTCCAGTGACAATACACTGGGATATAAAAAATATGGTTTTTATCCCTTAATCTACTGGGGCAAATCATATTTAAACATTTAAAGTTACAGATATATACATAAAATTAAAAACTACTGAGGCAGTTTAATGATAACTATAGAGCACATACTAAGAAATTTGTGATGATATTTGAAGCATAAAGACAAGCCTTCAAAAGGCTTTAAAAAAACTTATTGGAGGTTAATAAAAATAATTAGTCAACTTGCTTTTTAACTATAATACGTAACAAAGTACTTATCATAGAAAAGGGGTGAAAAAGAGGACATAACACAAACACAATTAAACTTTTTAACTATCTAATGGCAGAAGGAATTCATGTACAACTTTCATAAGTCACACTCTCCCAAGACTGGAATATCACATAGAAGTGGGAAGCAAACAATTCAAAAACTAATTTCTGATCACCCCATTTTCAAGATGAAGAAACTGAGACCCCAAAGATGGTAAATTGAAAAATGATATTACCAAAACCCTAATCAACAATTTGATCACCAAAATGGTAAGGAAAATATCTTATACTTAGTACTATTAAATGGTCAACAAACTAAAATGGAACCTGAAGCTCAATTTTTATTTTTTTTCCCTTACATATATTCACAGGAAATTCTCCATAACTCTAAAGGAGAAATGGCTACAGTTTTAGAAACAGTGATATTATAAAAAAATCAATTTTCATTAAAGAGTTCTATGCATTGATTATTTCAATAATACTATATACTCCTTTAATTCACCTAGAGGAGTCTTTCTAATTAATTCAACAAAATTAATACTATAGTAAGTCCTTGATTTAAGCAGGCCTGTGTTATAAGAATAGAAAGCTGATAGGATAAAATTCAGACCACTGAATGCATATAAATATATTTATGCAAATTTTCCATTAATATTTATTTTAATCCACAAAGGGAAAGGGAATATCCATTGCATTACCCAAGTGTAAATTTTAGATTCTAACTCTATGCAACCCTGTTGTTAAATATAGGAGAACATGTAGGTCCTCCGCTCATTCTGGCTGCTTCCACACAATGACCAGCCATTATCCTCACTGCACATCTCTGGAGAATCTGCTCTTGACATCATGAGTATATCCTCAAGTGTTTTCACATTATGATATGCCCATGCCATAGAAATCTGAGGACTTGCTCATTCGAATTATTCTGTTAATGGAACAATTTAAACTCTCATTTTTGAAGCTGAATAGAAGTTATATATGATTGAAGAAGTATAATAGCCTTTTAGTTTCAATATCTTTTCTTGGTGCTAGTTTATATCTTTAGGTTTACTCTCAAGAGCAAAAGCAATTTTTAAAAATGCTTAAGAAGAAACACACACAGTTCTCAACTTAACAGAATTATCCAAAAGTCCATGTGCTAACAGGTGGTGGAGTTGGGTTGGAAAGTGCTGTGTCCTAAATCCAGAGACACTGCCATGCTGACTTGTTAGGTAACTCCCAAAACACCAGTTCACAAAACTAGGAAGAAAATGAGGCTGGAAAAAAATAGATGTAGAAATAAGTGAATGATGAGTTGCAGAGGGAGTCTGGGCTTGGTCTCAGAGGAATGAAAAATCACATTATTTGGTAGAAATGTCCAGAGATGCAGTTTTACTGGATCTTGAAACCTAGGGTTGGGGAGGCTCCTGATGCTCATGAGAGTCAGTGTGGTGAAACTGAGTACCTTAGTAAATTACATGATAACTTCAAGAGATAATGGACAGACAGCAATATATTTTGAACACAAATGATGCTTATTAAATGCACATTTAAATAATCAACCCAGTGGCACCACAGAGAAAGAACTACAGTAGAAATATAGCGAGGAACCCAATGCTATTTGAACATTAATGTATTAATTGCAGTGAAATGCAATGAAAATTAAAAAGGGGGAAATACTTTTGAGGTACAAAAAGAAACTTTTTTAAAAAAAAAGCACTTAGAGGAGAGTGTTAAATGCAGGGTTCAGTGGAGAAATAATATTTACTCATCTGAGACTTCTATCACCTATTATTTTATGAGCATCTACCAGATACTCTGTAAAGCACTTTCTATATATTCCACCAGTAGTTAACACTATTAAGTACTTTGTTATGGGCTCTTCTTTAAGCACATTTATTTGTATTATATACATTCTTGCCACACTATTTATAAAATAGTTATCTTTAATATTCCCCTTTCCCAGATTTGAAACTGATGGTGCAGAAAGAACACCATGCCTGCTAATGAACAAAAAAAGTAGCAAATAACAAAATCTAGATTCAAACTCAGAGTTCTATGAATTAAAGTACCAAACTTTGAACTATAGCATGTTCCTCCAACTCCTGACACAACAACATGTTTCTCTTTGGTAACAGCTTTGGATTTCAGATGAATTTAATTTTATTTTCTGAGTACCAGTTTCTGAAGCATTGAAGATATTTTTTGCTCTGGTTAATCTGCCAACTGTGGGCAAATACAAGTTTAAGCTAGAGAATAATAAGAGCCTCTTTTTTCTCAGCAAATGAAAATAGTCCAGTATCTTGTAGTAGCTAAACTGCAAGATTTGAAGCTAATGAAACCATAAATACAGATACACCACTCCTGTGGATTCTAAATTCTGTGCTAAATTAAGTCAAAATGCTAAAATTATAGAATTGGCATAAATTGCCAAATTTTATTTCTCCCAGAGTAAGAGTCTTTAAATACTCACTAAGCTGCTTACTGTCTTTGAATCAAAGAACTTTTATAATACACTGAAGTGATAAAATGTGATGTGTAAGAGCTGAAGTAATAAACCACATGGATTAAATGTCTCTCAAAATACTATTGGGTTTAAAAAGCTAAGAGAATACACTTAGGTGAAAAAGTAGCATAAGAAAATGTCACAAGGATTGACCAAGAGCAAACATCTGAGAAATAGCTTAAGACATGTTCCCAAACTAAAAATGTACCCAGCTTATCTCCCTCTAATTAATGCACCAAAGTAGAACTTTAATTAAAATACAATTTGAGGATGAAACCAACATGAAATACGATGGATATAGAGTGACTATGTTTGGATTGAAAAGAACTGAGCAAAATGTCTAATCAAATAAAATATCCTTATGATGTCCATTAGAAGCTTAGAAATGAAGAGAAATCACCTTCCACTAATGAAAATACAGTTTCTTGTTTCTTCTTTCCCCACCAAACTTTATGTACAGTCATCAATTCCACAAATATTTCTTTGGGAATTAGGTATAATGTAAAGCATCAAGGAAACAATAGAAAACAAAATTAGACAGTGCCTATCCTTACAATGCTATTTTTTTTTCATTTGCAAAGAACATTTATTTATTTTCAGAACTCTCCTGATTCCTTTTTGGGAAGGGTGGTGGTGGTGGTGGTGGTGGTGGTGGTGGTGAATATCTGTGTGCCTTAGTGAAATGGACTAATATCTGCTGTTTCTGCATATCATGTTAGCTGAACTTCTACATGGTAACAACAACAGTGGTAGACTAGGTCTGCTGAGTCAAGCTATTTGCTAAGCTATTCAATTACACCTACAAATAAGATGTCTTTTACAGGAAGAAATAGCATGTAATGATGTGATGGTTACACACTTGATTTTTCTCAAACAAAATCATCTAAAATCTTACATAGACACTAAAATAAATAAGATCCCAATCAATGACTAAAATTATTTTTAAATTACTTTAATTATAACTAGTAAGATATGTTGATTCTCATAAAAGTCTAATAATAATATTTGAAAATTTGATGACATTTTTTTGGGATAAACATCTGGCATGTCATCTTACTATTCCTTGTATATAACTTAATTACTCTGTGAATAATGTCCACTGTAAGCTATGAGAATCAGTAACAGTCAGATTATAATTGCTGAACCTTTCATTTTATCCAGTAATCTAGGATTCTTATTGTATGTAGCAGAAAGACTGCAGAACAAGCTAAATCAATCTATAGTGAGAGTCTGGAGGATTCTTACAGTGGTTCGCACACAATTAAGAAAAAGTGGCAACACTCAGGAAGAACATGGGTACCAAGAATCTTAGCAATTTTATGATCCATGTGAATGATGTTCCCAATATTCTGGCTAGAAAATTTCTCAAGATTTCTTCATTTTTACCTCTTATTTCAGAACAAGTAATTGTAATTGAGGTTTTTGGGTGTTTTTTTTTTCCCCAAGTGGACTGTTTGAATTTCTGTCCTCAAACAGCTCTTTCCAAATCTCTTCTGGAAATCTTGTCCCTTTCTTCCATATTATCTTGTATTTCTCCCTGAGTTTTGTATCTCAGGTTACCTATACACGGGAAATGCTTTCCTTTAAAGAAATTTGTGTTAATTCCTCCATTGTAATATGCTTTCCTTTTTAAAATCTATTAGATAGCACAATTAAACCTACTACTATAAAAAAGTAAAAATATATATGACAGATACAAAGAAACATCATTTAGAGATTACAGGTGAGTGTTAGAATGATAAAATTGTTGGAGAATTTATTTTATTTTTAACTTTAAGCCTATTTTAGCTTCTTTCTGTGATTTGAATGTGGTTTCACTGTGTCTCCCAAAGGTTCGAGTGATTGAGGGCTCTGTCCTCAGTGTGACAGGGTAGAGATGACATACTCTTCAAGAGTGGAATCTTGTGAGAGATCATTGGGGGCACTGTCACTAAGAGAAATGAGGTAGTTCCTGTGGAGCCCAGAGTTAGTTCTTGTGAGAGGTATGTTATAAAACAAAGCCAGCCTATTCTCTTCCCTTCTTCTGGTTTTATTTTGGGGGGCTGGGGCAAAATGCTATGGTGTAGATATCTTCTGGTTTTCTTCTCTCTTACATGTGCTCTCACCATGGCAGGGCCATGCACCAGGAGGTCATCCTACCAAAGGGAAACTTCTCAGAGCTTGTGCTAAGCTATTTGAACTTTCAACCTCCAAAACTATTAGTTAAACAAATATCTTTTCTTTATAAGGACCCACCTCAAGTAGTTTAGTAAGACAGATACACACACACACACACACACACACACACACATTGATATATATGTATATACACACATACATATACATTTTTCTTAAATCCCACTTTTATAACATAACCTCAGAGAATGTAGTACCTTTTCCTATCATTATTAACCAAAATTTCAAATGTAGTCTATATTAACTGACTCCCACATTCATCATCAACATCTTGTAGCCAAGTTTCCTTTTCTTTCAATTAAGACAAATAGGTCTTATGAAAAAAAATTAAAACCATGAGTTCATATATAAGTTTTCCATGATTTCTTCTTTTCACTATGGCTATTTCTTCCCAATTTTGCCATAGCTATCTCTAATCCATTTACCTCTCTAATGACAGAAAACTTTTTCTCTACTCTGTCATTTGTTTAATCTTATTCTACAGTTTCAATTTCTTTGCAATTAACTATGAACTAAAACTCTTCAGCATGTTAGTTCCCTTGAGATACACATTTAATTATTTGCAGCCCATATTTATGATGCCTTCATATATCTCAAAATCCCCACCACCCAGTACAACAACATCATATGTATCCTCAATGCAATGCTTCCTCTATGCTCCACAGGATAGCATTACAATCCACTTAGTTATAAAGCTCAGGGCTTCTAAGAATATTCTTCTAGGCTTCTACATGCCTGACATCACTATACTGTCAGCCAAATCTGATAATGTTAAAAACATTTTAGCTACACTCTCTTAGTTCCTCTTTTCACTCATTGGTATTTCTGAGGAAGATATATCCTTGCCATGTGGCCAGCCTTATATTCCATTAGAAATCTCTTCTCAGGAGATGAGCTATGCTTTCTCTAACAAGCATTTTATTAATTTCTTGCTCCATAATTCCTTCTACAAATTAATACAAAAGAGAAATACCTTCTTCCTCTGCTTTCTACCGAGTCACTTAATTTACAACCAATTGCAATTTCTAGCTATATGAAAAATGTTATTTCTATAGCTGATTCCAGCTTCTAGCATAGCACATATTACTTTTCCAAGTCTCACCTTCCTCATTCTTTCTGCAGTATCCATACTGACAATTATGCCAAGTTTCCACATTGCCAATTTTACCAAGTTTCCTAAATTCCATGTCCATCTTCCATGTCATGCATTTTCGTGTTGGTTATACAAAGTTTGTTCTGCAATAACTATTCTTTCCTGTTTCTCATGTAGATAACATCTGTTGAGGTTTGGATATGGGGTGTCCCCCAAAAGTTCATGTGTAAGACAATGAAAGAATTTTTAGAGGTGAAATGATTGGGTTATGAGAGGTGTAACCTAATCATTGGATTGATCATTGGTTTTGGTTAACCAGAAAGTAACTATATGCATGTTGAGTGTGGCTGGAAAAAGTAAGCCATTGGAGGTGTGTCTTTGGGATTTATATTTTGTCCTTGATGAATATAGCTCTCTTTGCCTCCTGGTTCTGATATCCTGAGTAGCTTTCCTCCATCATACACTTCTGCTATGATGTTCTGCCTTACTTTGGGCATATAACTTTGAAGCTGGCCAAATACAAACTAAAACATTATCAAAAATCATAGTTTAATTTTTTTTTCCATTTCTATGTTATAATCTAGAATTTCTGTGTGACCTATTCAAAATCTACCTCATTTTTGAATTTCAGAATTTTGTTCACAAATACTTAATAGACACCTCTATATAAGTGCTTTTCATAAATTCAAATTTAGCATATACAAAACCAATGCTATATTCTATAAACACTTAGATACCCACTGATTATTGGGAGGTTCTGTGTTATCTGTACTCTTATTCTTTCATGAAACCTTGTAAGCCCTTCAATGATATGGCACAGTTAACTTTGCACATTATATAACACACAACACAGTGCCTTATACAAATCAAGGTTTTAATAATTGTTGAAGAAAAATGGAATTACTAGAGTTAACCCATTCCCTCAGAGAAGCCAAATATAATTAAACATATTAAAATACACTGTACTAGTTTCCAACTAGGAATACTACTTGAGCGTAGAGTAAAAGGAGAGCAATTTTCCTAGTAAAAAATTTATGATCACATATTTTTTGCCATTTTTATGATTTTCAAAATTTGCTGCATTAGAGTGACATAAAACAGGTTATATAAAAATCAACCATGGGAAAAACTCTAAAATCTTAGTTCAAAACTCAACATTTCCACCCAGATATGTAATGATCTCCCTTATGTGAAAAATTAAAAATTGGCAGCCCTCCATTTGTCAGAGTTATATTCATGATTCCTATTGAAATACTGCTTCCATAATAAGTATCATCAAATTTTAAATATTACAAAACTAGTAATAATAATGAAAAAAGATTTTCTTTTGTGTATTCAGCAATTCATTGAGTATAATATATATCAATATCTATCTATATCTATATCTATATATCTATATCTATATATATATTACTCTTTTTGGTTATGTGAATTCTATTTTTTTCATAATATGGTTAGAAGATCATATGTTTTCCATAGATAAAAGGTAAAATCCTAAACCAGAATTCAGCTTTTCATAAGGAATAAGCCTGGATGCTTTCTCACAAAAGGTGAAGAAAGATGAAGCACATGGTTTTGACCTTCAAGATTTATAAGCTTCCTGTAAGCTTAAGTATTTTTTTAATGGTGTAGCAATGGAGAAAAGTGAAGAGTATAGAACAAAACACATTCTGCCCTTTAAGCCTTGGATAGAAAGTAGGAGACAGATGGAAAACTCCATTGTGTGCTTTCTCTGCCACCTGTCACCATCTGAATGGTAGCCAGTATTACTACCACACCTTATTAAGTTGCTTGATAGAAATATTGGCACTAGTAGAGGAACTACTTTTCTTGAAGTTAATGAAACTTATGGCTTATGTAAAGATAAAAATATAGGCTTCCCTTATAAGAAAAGTCTGGCAATCTAACAGCATTAATTTAATCAATAAAATATAAAGTGTTTATAATTCTTTTTAATTTTGAAATGCGATTTAGAATTTAGAGGAGGAAATAACTGAGCTAATTATACAGATAGTAAGTGGCCAGACCATGTAGGAACCTTTATTTCTGGGAGATTATATTGATGGATGATTCAGAAAAAAATCATTTAAAAAATTGGACATGAAGAATATAAATGGTTAGTTTATTTATCCAAATATACTGAAACATATAAAATTCAACACAGTATAGTGGCTACACAGCTTGGGACATGATGGGCAATTGACAGAAAGAGATAAAGGAGAATACAGTACTTATGTTTCTAAGAAACATACAGTATATACAGTAGAATTTAGTACTTGATAATGTACTATAATTGAGCTCCCTAATTGGATCACTTGAAATTATTCTGTTCTTCCTACTAGATACTATCATTAAAGGCTTATAAATTACTTTAAGGTACAGCTAGCATTAATGCTGAATCCAAAATAGATGATTAATAAAGTTCATGTTTAATTAAGCTCTCATTTGCCTGGAAAATGACTGTGAAAGAAATAGCATTTTAAGAAAGATTGCAAGATGGGAGAAAGCAATAGGATTTGAGGAACTGCAGCATTGAGGTGTCATGTTCAGATTATAAGATGCTTTAGAGACAGAAATAGCTATACAGATTTGATACTGAAAAGTAAATCTGTGAAGATCCCAAGAACAAAGAACCATTAAAAAGGAAAAGTTTGAGAAAGTGGAAGAGTTAAGTTGGCCTGATGAAGATTAGGGTTGCATATAGCATGATCAAAATTCCAGAATAACTTTGAGAAACAGAATGATCTTCAAAGCCTATGACCCAGAGGAGATAGAAAACAATATTGAAAATTAACCAATGAAAAGCCAAGCTTATGATGATTAATAATAAAGGAGTGTGTGTGTGTGTGTACAAAGCTCACAGATAAGTGATAATGATGTTATCTGTAAAATTTCTGGAACATCCAGAAAATACAATGAGCAAGCATAGATTTGTATATTGATGGGTGGGCTTTAGAATATTTCATTCACATTAGTTCAGAATTTTTGCAGATTCCTGTGCTTTCCCATGGGCATTTAGAAGAGACATCATAATTTTTTTTAATTGTGTTCTAAGTTTCATAGGGTATTGGGGACCTTGGATCATTGGGGCATAGAAAACAAAGTCTATATAGTATAACAACTATAAGATATATATTAAAATTTGAAAAAAAATTAAGATGACTTGTTTGGGTCCATTTCACTATGCTTCCTTCTACATAACTGTGAATTCCAAGGAAAGAGAGACAGGAAAAGGAAACAAACATAGTCCTAGCTTATAAAACCTTGGAATGGGAAGATGAGCTGCAGATAAGATTTCACTTATTCTGATTTGGCAGGATCACAGTCACCATCAGGGCTCACTGTGGGGAACAAAAATGTTGAGCTGGGACACCTGGATACACAGGTGGGAGAGAACAGGCCTCATAATCTTGCTAAAGGGGCTATGGCTCTAGCTGATTGTTCCAATGCTAGTATAGAAGATGTTATGATGGGGTAGATTTAAAACTGAGATACAGATAGTACATATCTTTTCTTTCGAAGAAGGCACCTCTGTCTTCTAAAAATTAACTCAAGGAGATGATTTAGATGATTGGCATTACACCGTACTAGGTAATATATACAACAAAAAAATTATGTTAAAACACATGCCATTACTATGGTAGTTCATAAGCTTTCCAACTGTTAAGCCCAAAGAGCTCTTTCTCAGGCCCCAATTGGCTCCCAATGGGCCCTAGTAACTCAGAATTTTCCTATGTCCTACTTAAAGATGCCACTGAGTATTATTGCCCCCAAAGAATCAATATGTAAGGATTGTAATCTTTCCTTTTCTACCAAATAACATGTTTTCAACATAAGTTACAAGGTGCAGGGTCTGAATGACCTCTTAAGTTTGTTCAATAAAAAAAAAACTAAGAGAAGCACTGTGAGCCACAGACAACACTGGGAGATAACAAGAGTAGGTACAGTTCCTTCAAACTAGGAATATTTTTTCATCAAAAATCACTTTATTTGCCCAACTGAAGGCAGACTATCATTTGTACTGGGACATATTTTGTCTATGCAAATTTAATGAAATAAATAGATTCAATCAGGGAAATGGGGAGAAGTATAAAAATAAACACAGACTTGGATTAAGAACAAGTTTCTCTATTCTTGTGTATCTCATAATTTGTCTTATGGTGTGTTTTAATTATCAGCTCCCTTCTTTAGATACAATCAGCTTATATTTTTCATTGAATATATATGGCTTTTTTAAACCTCAAAGATTCTGATTATTTATTATTTTGTCTTCTGCAACATTTAGGGTTGTCATGATCCTTTATGGTTTATGCTCTATTATGATGCCTTTAGGTTTCTTTCAACTTCACTTTCCACCAATACCTCCCATTCCTTCACTGGGCATTTTCTGTTTTATTCAGCACATCTTTTCAGATCAGTGCATTTCACAGGTTGCTGATCAACTCAGTGATTAAATATCCTTGAGCTATTTGCCCGCTGCTGAAGTCTAGCCAGTCATCCTAGGGGAAGAGCTGGGCCATGAGATTGCTTGCAAAAGGTTGGAAAATCAGAAGTGCCCGTAGTTTGCAGGCTGAGTACTGGGTTGAGAAATTAATCAGGGCAAAAGATAATTGAATGCTGAAAGATTTTAAATAAGTTTGAGAGATGTTACCTAAATCAGATGTGCCTGTAGGAATGGAGTTGAAGAGTTTTGATAACCACATCAACATAGTGTAGTTCTCATGGGGGACTTCTTTGTTATGAACTGCTGATATCTTGTTGTATCCTCATATGGAAGCAAAAGAACCAGCTTATATTATGGCCTTTTATTATAGGGCACCAGTCCTATTCATAAGGGCTGCACTCTCATATCCTAATTAATTGCCAAATACCCACCTCCAAATACCATCATATTGGGGTTTAGATTTCAAAGTATGAATTTGATGGACACATCCATCCTATTATAGATGGCAATTAGAACAAGAGGGTGGAGTGCCCATGATGAAATTCGTGCTTTTTTAAAGAACAAAAATGTCAGAGATATCTTATTTCACCATAATATATATATATATATATATATATATATATATATATATATATATATATATATATATATCAAGAAAGCACTGGTTTGTAAGCTAGGGTCTTCCGTAGGGTCTGATCATATTGGCAGTCTGATCTCAAACCCTCTGTCTAATGCTAAGAAATATATGTCTATTGTTGTAGCCACTGAGATATGGCATTTTGTGATAGCAGTCTTAGTTTACTAAGACAGAGCTATTTGTAGTTTACTAAGACAGGGCTATTTGTTTTCTTTTACCACAGGATTACTTGTGTATTCTATGTTGGCCCAGAAGCCCCCCTTTTCCTCAATTATGAGACATTACTTTCTGTTGTCTAAGGGGTCAGAATGGGGCCTACATTGATCAACAGAGAACTGGATTAGGAAAGGAGTTGGATTAGGAAAGATGCATAGGTCTATTCAAAATAAATAAATAAATAAATAAGTCTTTACCAAAAATCAGATACAGTTGAAATCTATAGCATCTCTGGAAAATTGGATGATTATGACTACTGGAGGTTAAAAAAAAGCTTTTCAAATCTAAAGTTATAGCATTAATATTAATACCACTTCTTTAATTTAAGAATGTTTGGATCTGCAAATATCCTAAGTGTTCTACAATAAAAAACAGATTAAAAGATAAAGTACTCACAAAGCTTACAGAAACTCACAGGCACTGAAATCCCTAGAGAAATGTGTGTAAGTGTAAATGCCAACTTCAATATTAGAACAGTTTTGCAAAACAGCAATGTTATAGTTCTTCTTTCTTTTAAATCGAACACATGAGCCAGCTCATAGAAAAAGCCTCAGCTACACAGGATCCCAAAGGAAGGGAAAGTCAGTCTGGAATCAACATGAAAGGGATCCAAATACAAAGATGATCATGTCCCTCTAAGTGGCACAAATAATTAAAAGGTTTGCATTCAGGCCTCTAGATTCATAGTATTATTAACCTAGTTTTTTCCTTATTCTTTCTTTCATTTTGGCCTTCAGGAGAGCAGCATTGGTGAATCTCCCAAAATTGAAGAGACATTTCTCTCAAAGAGCAAAACACACAAGAATATAAATGTGTTATTTCAGCAGCTTCACCTGTGAAATAGGTTATAAATAATCTATTCCTATTTCTTACAGGGTCACTGGGAGAACTCAAAAAAATTTGTAAAGTACTTCTTACAAAAAGACTCTTGTGTGTAAGTGCTAAATTCATCATAAGTAATAACACAATAAATAAAGTTTAACCACCTCCTCTCATACCTCCTAAAGTCTTATCTGGCAGGTTTATTAGTATTACTGAAAACAATCCTGATTTGTTCAAAGAAGACACTGCACCTTCTGGCAGGCCACAAAGTAAAGAGAAGGGTCCTGTTTCAGTCAGACTTTTTACCATTGTGACAAAAAGACTTGGTAAGAACAATTAGAGGAGGAAAAGCTTATTTAGGGGTCCAGTTTTAGAAGATCTCCATCCATCGATGGCTGAAGCCATTGTTCTGGGCTGCAGATGAGGCAGTACTTCATGGCAGAAGGGTATGGCAGAGGAAAGCAGCTCAGGAAATGGCTCCAGAAGCAGAGAGGGAACTCCCTTCAATAAGGACAAAATACATGCTTAAAAGGCACATCCCCAATGAACTACTTCCTCCAGCCACAGCCAAATTGACTACAGTTCCCACCCAGTTAATCTATTCAACTAAATAAATGTACTGATTATGTAAAGTCTGTCACAACCCAGTCATTTCACCTCCAAACTTTCTAACTTTAACACATAGCTTTTGCGGGACACCTTATATCTAAGCCATAACAGGTGCTTTGCTTTTCCAAAGACTTTAACACAACATTTTGCCAATTAAGAAGATGCAGGGACACATCTAACTCAAAAATAATAAAATAAAACTAGAAGATGAATAAAAGAGAGAAAGAGAAGAAGAAACAACTATTAGAGGTTCTAAACAACATGGCCAGAAAATAGATCCAGTCTTTCGAGAAGATTATGCCTCTGGAAGTAGAGGTGACGCATTATCTACTGTTGATTATTCAGCAGAAATGTTATAGGCTTTAACAATCTGAAAGAAGAAATGCTCAACAATGTAAAAACAGAGCAAACAGTGCAAGTGAAATGCTTGTTTTAAAGAAAGTGTGCTTGTTTCAAATTTTTACATTATATAAACTTTATATATGAAAATAAAAGATTTCAACAGGAGGATATAAAACTCCACTGATGTAGTACCTAAAGACATCTTAGTTTGACTGTTCTTTGAGAATCTATCAATATACCCAATCATACACAGTCTACCCCTAGAAGACTGCCAACTGACCAAGCTCATACTCACATAAAAGAAATTAAAAACAAAAACAAACTAACTTCACAATACAGCCACTGACTTAATCTTTTGCTTAGGAAAAATATAAATTCAAGGTTATTCCAAAGCTTTTCTCAGTAAAAAATTCTGCATCTACTGGAACTGAGAATACCCATTCTCTCTTGTCACACTTGACCTATTCTTTGATGCCTTCAATTACTTTAGTTGTATTTTCCAAGTGTGCCAACATTTTAGAGTAAACAGAAGGCACAAAATATAACTGATGTTTCCCCATCTGTTTTCTTAATAAATGGCCTTTGCTAGAATGACCAGTGTACAAACAGCAAAGGAAAACTACTCATCACAGCATATACTCCCTGCCACTAGAGCAGACAGCTTTGCTTTGATCAGTATTTTCTAGATGGTGTAACATAATTCTTCTTTTCTCAGAGGTATCTGGGCATCTGGACCAGAAATTCTTCAACAAAAATGAGAAAAACTTATCTACAAACTTGTAAATGCTTCTATTTTATAGTTATGTTATAAAAAATTGAAATTATCAATAAATAAAGGAATGTTGTTCATAATTAATTTTATTTTAAATGTATTGCTATGTCTGTTAACCATAGCCCATGCTTCAGGTTGTTGTAAAGTTTTTAAATTACAAGTTACCAAATGAATTAATTTACTTTCTGTTTTTTAAGTCAAATTTAAGTACAACAATTCTAAAATACTTAGATTCGTAAAGGTCTCTTAGAAAAAGAATAAAATTAAAAGTAGGTTATTCTAGAAAATGGAGACTCATAATCAAAAAGAATAGTCAAGTAGAATAGGTTAATATTCTAGTAGAATAGGTTAATATAAAACTTTAATATTAATAAAGACTTTATATCATAAATGACTAGAAAATAAAAATATGCATAGCTATGACAAATATTGGAGATATGGAAAAATTGTGAAGCTGCTTGATAACTGTCTTAAAAATTCTTAAACCTTATGAGAATTAAGAATTAAATTTATCATAATATAAAATAATTCAAGTTCAATATCTTATTATTACCTCTCTAGATTTTTTTTTGTGTGTGTGTGTATGTGTGAACAGACAATCCAACTTTTGGGGTGATCTATATGGAATTCCAATAAATAAGTGTAAAGTGAAAGAAATAACAATTAGAAAGTTGTAACTATGAGACATACATCTTAACTCAGAGGGTAAGTCTGCACTTTTAACTTACCTTTGAGACTATTGTTGTACTTGACTATAGTATTTCACTGAGCATAATAGGAGGAATAGCTTATTCTCCCAAGTCAGCCTTTATTCCTGTTCAAGGAATGGCCACATACTAAATTACTATTCCCAGTGGTCATAAACACTAAGAAGGAATGACTTAAATATCCAGAAGAGTTACAAAGTTTGTAGAATTTCAGAAGAGTAGGAGAAGCATAACACTTACATTAATGCCAATAATCCACATATTAGGAAAACAGTGTTTATAAAATGTGAAAAGACTAATATTGCTTAAGTCTATTGGAGGAAACTGAAATTAAATACCCATATACCCATCTTCTAATTGTATTTTTTTGCACGAATAAAAGAGAAGCATCTACAAGACTGTTTGATATGCTTGTCATAGATCAGAATCATGATGAGTTTTTTTTTTCCAATGCTGCATAAGTAGACTCTTTGTGGGGAGCTACAGATGGCTTAGTACTCCTAGACACAATGCAAGAATGGAAAACATAATTATTAGAGGATTTTATTGTCTTAGGTTATCTGATGTTATGTCTAAAAAAGACACAAAAGCAGCCTTCTCTAAGCAATATATGTTAAAATAATTTGTCTCATGTACTTTAGCATAGTCATTCTAATAACATCTGTAAGTCAATGACTATGCTTTGGTACAACTGTGATATATTACCAGCTTCATTTGTGGAACTAAAAGTTATTAGAGACCTTAGTTAATTAGTTCAAATGAAAAAAAATCAGAAGTTTCCCATCCAAAAATTAAATTCTAATGTATGCATACATGTTAAAATATATGTGAATGCTTTCAAATATGCATATTTTATCAGTATATATACTTATGAATATGTAGGTATGTTTATTTGCATATACACAGGAACATGCCCACATGTACAGATTTCTTATTCCTCCAAAAGTCTCTTATTCTTGATTCAGAGTTTGAAATATAAATTAAAAAACATACTCCAAAATTCCACCTAAAGTGGTGTTTTCATACTCAAATGTTTTCATACTCAATATGTACCCTCTATATAACAGTTCACTTAAAATATTACCTCTATGTATTTTTTCTAGGTAAGTCTATGCATGGGTAATATCGACTCTAATTTTATATATTTACCAAGTTCATTTCATTCTCTTTCTCATTTACTGATAGGTGGTAACTATCCCAAGTGGATGTCCCAAAAAGACACAACAATGGAATATTCACTGGAAACAAATGTTCTAATTAATTCTTAAGAAGGAAAATATCTAAATGGGATGTACACAAAGACAACAATGTTGAGTTCAATTCTTCCAAAGCAAGTTGCCAAAAGAAAGAACCTAAGAAAATGAAGTTTATCTTACATCTCTTACAGGATCCTCAAACTGACATAAAAGATTTTAAGGCACTTTATCAGTGACTATCGATGCGCTAAGTCAAGTTAAATTGCAGAAAGATACTTGTTGAAATTCTTGTATATGCCTTAACATAATAAAAAGGTCCAGGAAAGATGGGGAGAGAATATGCAATGGGTACAGAGACTAAATGCACTTACTCTGGGACTTTGCTTTAGAAATTCTCTGCCCACCTTCCAACTCATCTGCAACATTAATTAGTTTTCTCATTTCCGGCTTTTGCCCATTAGCACACATCATGTGCTTATTTATCCCCTAAGGAACAAAAACAAGCCAGGAAAAAAAAATGTCCTCACCACTGTCCCTATTTCCTCCTCCAACTATGACATCATTAGTCCCTTTCTCTTTGGAGGAAAAATTTCTGAAACTGTCCTATAGACTCATTCTAGTTCCTTTCTTCCTATTTTCTGAATTTTCACTTGCATTATGGAACAAGAAAGGCCCTTGCCATTGTCCCATTCAAGGCCACAAGGTCAAATGAGCTTGTGGTCTCTTTTCTTTACCTGTACACACATTTCCCCATGGTGTGCACTTGTCTCATTCCCTGTCCTCTTTCAGGTCTTCACAAATATCCCCTTCTCATTCTGGCATTTCCATACTATTCTTTAAAATTGTATCCATTCTCAGCAATGCTCTCAACCCTGCACTCTGTTTTACCATCTGTCACACTTCCTCTCATTACTTATCTATTTATGTGTTTATTTTCCATGTCAGTTATTGGGCTAATGATTTGCTCATTTTTAGTTAATTTACTGTCTGCTTTCCACAAACTATAGTGTAATTTTCATAAAGACAATATTGAAAACTTACCCCATCCTGGGCATTACAGAAGCCTTATCATTGTTCCTTTCAAAATGGAAAGTCATTAAATTTAACAAAAGAAGGATATTAAACAAAAACACCAGTGACTTACACCATTAGAGTATGTTTGTCTATTCCTTATGAGAAAAGGAGCTCCTTCACTATCGGGGAGAAGAATTTCTGTATTGAAAATGTTTTTGTACTATTTCATAAGGGTAGACTATCTTGATTTGATTAAAAAATATTGCTAATATTTGACTTCAGCAGGATGGCCTACAGCATTTTTGTCTACACCTGTATTGGCTTCCTAATATGGGATTGAATCTTCTAATAAGCAGTTGCCTTTGCTTGTTCCTGTAAGATTTTCTAAAAGGTTTGTTACCCATCACCAGCTACTTATTCATTTAATTCTTAATGGAATAGGTATAAACTAGTTATTTTAAGGAAAAAACATAATATTAAATGAGAAAAATGTAGTTTTCACTTTTAGAATTATCAGAGTGAAAATAAAAATTGGACACTAAGTCCTCACTAAGAGGCTAGAAAAAATGGTATCTCATGATTCATATTCATATTTTTTACAGCAAAGAATATTGTGATACAAAATAATTTTGAAAAAATAATGTAACCTCAACTGACCTCTTCACCTAGAATTTATATTCTCCTCAAATCTGAAAATCTCAATATGAATTCTTCCTCATGTGTACCCTAATAGAAGAGGTAAGGCTTCCACCATAGTTCAGATGGCTACAGCCTGTACATGGTGAAACTCAAAACACAAAATCCTGAGATCCACTTTCTAGCACCATACCTAGCCCATTATAATCAACAGTCTTTTATGGGATCTTATGCCAATTAACAACCACTATTTTTGGTCAATTTTTTACCTTCATTATGTACCCTTATGTTTCAAAGCTGCTTTCCCCCCCCCACCCCCAGGAATAGTTTCTGGTCCTAAGACTCTGCTGGAGCCAGGCATGGTGGTTCAAGCCTATTATGCCAGTGACTCAGGAGGCTGAGACAGGGAGGATCCAGAGTTTAAAGCCCGCTTAAGCAAATGCAAAGTGCTAAGCTACTCAGTGAGACCCTGTCTCTAAATAAAATACAAAATAGGACTGGCAATGTGGCTCAATGGTTGAGGGCCCCTGAAGTTCAATCCTCAGTATCAGAAGGAAAAAAAAAAAGACTAAAATAACTATTGGATTCATATCCAGGTACATTATTTTTTAAGAAAATATGTGTTATTTTTTTCTTCCTAAAAAGAAAGATTGTTTTACATAGGATCACCAGATTTTGAAAATAAATGTGAATAGTTTGGCCTGAAGTTTACCTTGAAAAATCAATTTTTTTCAATCATATGTTTTATATCCATATTTTTATTGGTGAATTATAATTATAAATAATACTGGAATTCATTGTTACTTATGCACATGATCAAATAATATAAATTGGTCAATCATACAAGTTTTAACGGAGCACCTACTATACTCAAGGAATTATTATAGGACAATTCAAATAAAACCAAAGCTTCTTACCCTTATGTGGCTTACATTATAGTAGGAGAGATGGACAATCAACAAATACACATATTAGTATAGGTCATTTTTATATAAATTATAGCAAATTTATTAGAGGGAATTGATTAATATATATGAAGTGGCTTAAATATGCCTGTATTCTTTATTTATGCAATTAAAATTTCATGAATTTATTCAAATGAAAAAATTAAGAATGTTCACAAAGATATTATACATGTTTATTCATTACAACTATTTATATGGATAGAATTTTAAAAATAACTTAATCAAAAGGAATGGTAACTTGAATGAGACCACATATAAAATGCTAGAGTAGGAATACACTAAAACTCATACCTCAGGTCATGGAAAGATGATTGCTCATGACAAAATGCTAAATAAGGGTAACATATACTATATTTTGGTATTCTTTCATCTTTCCTACATATCATTTCTTCTGTATTTCTCCTCATTTTGTCATATTCTATAATTTGTTAATTTATCTCTCATCTGTTGATTTAGGTTGTATAGAGGGTTTAGGCACACAAAAGAATACCTTGTCCCTGAATAATTTTACTGATTTTTAAAAAAATCTCTACTGTATTGAGAATGCAACTTGAGGATTCAAGACTTGCCTCCTTTCTATACATGCCCATAATACTCCATCATAGCAAGATTTACAGGATATGTGTCTCACGACTTTACTTATTTACCTCCTCTCTAGTAAGTAGAGACTTGAATCATAGCACAAATTAAATAAATGTAGGCTAATATATAAGTTGGAACAATATAAATTTTAAAAAATTGGAAATAGATTCTAGTAAAGGATCAGTTGGCATAGAGCCATCATCAGTAGTTATGTTTGATCTACTTGTCCCTTGTAAAAAAAAAAAAAAAGTGGGGGTGGTGGTGATTCAGACTAGATGACTTTTTACAGATATTAATACTTCAATCATTTGGCTGAATAATAAAATGGATCAAAAATTATGTCAAAACAAGTCAACTCCCTAACAAGCAATCAGTAACCCTACTGAAAAAAAAAATCATCCAATGTGATTTCTTTTGTATCACTATTTACCATTTGTATTACTATTTACTGTTTGTTTGAATTTACCCTTATTTCATGAGTTACTTCATTGACTGACTGCTGCACCTCTGGACATCACATGGAAATGAATGTGTATGAAAAAGGTATTCTATTAAGATCAAGAAACATTTCTCATTCTCTATTTGCAAAATGGGATGTTAAAAAGTGTTATTTATTTGAGCATAAATTCATGATAGAATTCATTTGCTTCATCATCTTTATTAGTCATGTGAGAATGAATCCAAACTAAATGAAAATACAGCCAGGGTTTTAATTTAGAGATTATTTTTATTTTTCATTTAAAAAATTCTCCACGCACAGGAAAACAAGTTCCATGTTCTATGCCATTTATCTTTTAAGCCCTAATTATATTTAAATTACTCTTCAACTTGTACTACATTAACATAATTGTGTGTCAACTAGCAAGATGTACTTATTGAATGAGATATTTATAGAACATTCTGCAAGTCAATAAAGCCTTTCCATTTTTTACATACAGTTTACCATATTATTATGATTATTTTTTTTTTTACTAAAACGGCATCTTGGGTTTTACTTTACTAGAAAAGTTCCTTTTTTATTTTTTGTTTCTCTGAAAATGCAGTTTTCAGAAGTTTCAATAATGCTTTTTCCTATTATTCAAAGGTCAGAAATGGTGTTCCTGCTATTATGTGGAGCTCAGCTAGTTTAGTTTTATGTATATCTTAGAAACTATTGGCAAGAAGAACATCTTAGTGCAAATTTTAGCTTTATACAAAGTGTCTGGCAGCAGAGCTGTGCCAAGATACAACATTGCTTTGCAAAGCATGAAACAATGAAGGACTAAATCTAGGAGAATCCATTATTAATATAAATTGGAATTGTGAGACAAGAAAGCGATCTGACTACCTGTACTTTCACAGTAGCATATGTCTAAAATACTTTTTTAAATGAATATTTTTTTGTAAACTCAAAATTTATAATTTGTGTCAACATTAACTCTCTAATAAAATAGAAATGCAATTCATGTTTCATCTTATAGACAGCTTTCAGTCTAACTTATAGATTGTAATAAAAATGGCCTGAAAGAATATTCTTCTCTACCATTAATTTATAAAAAATGACCATTACATTAAAATGTAAAGATGTTTTGACCATAGAGTTGTGCTTTAAATTTTAATTATGTCATCAAAACTACATGTATGTTTTAAAATTTATTTATCTCTGGTAAATATTTAATCATTTAAAGCTTTATGTAATATAAATATTAATATAATCCATGTAATATACAAAATGTATAATATATAATATAATAATAATATAATGCATGTAATGTAAATATTAAGAACAATATTCATATTCACCTACCTTACTTTTCCCTATCTTCCAATGTATTTCCACAAACCATCATTTGCAAGGATTCAGTTGGTTTCTCTAAAATTTTACTTCATAATTATAAAGCAGGTTTGCACTAGAATTGCTCAATATTAATTTTAGACAGTCTATTTACTTCCTATTTTTCCTCCCTTATACCAATTATTTCAATTTTTTATATTAATACCTAATTTCTAAATTCTATATTTGTAAGTTAAGAATGCTAGCTATTAGGCAAAATACGTTACTTATGATAGTTAGGTCTTATAAAGTGGCTGCCAACAGTGAATTAACAAATGATGATCAATTGCTTCCAGGTGCAATCTAGGGTCAGGTTCCTACAAGCCTCAGGCAAAACAGAGTTGTGGTCTGATCAATACATAGCTTCATTTTATGCAGGCTTCTGTTCAAAGATACATTATTTATCAAATGTTGAATTGTTACCACATCAGTCTTGGCCACCATCACAACTTATGGCTGAATAAAGAAATTTCTTTAACCTCCACTTTTTCTCCATAAAACATATCACAATCTTTTTCCACTAAGAAACACTGGAGAACATCTGAGCAGTACATTTATAAGTCATGTAAAACAATTAAATTATGAACAAAGTATATGTATTTTCACAAAAATGTGAAAAACATGACACTATATAGCAAAAAGGATACTCAGATAGAGTATGAATATAGGAACAGGATGCAGAATATTGTGCTTAAGCTGAAGGTGTGCATGTTGAGTGGCTCACATTTTTTTTGTTGTTCCTTTTCATCTCTGTGTGAATGACTGCAAAAGTGCCATGTGTATTGATTATGAAGTTACAATTAAATTTAACTGAGTAGACAAATTCACAAATATGTATTTTTTATTTGTTTTATTTTTTAAATACATGACAGTGGAATGCATCACAATTCTTATTACACATATAGAACAATTATTCATACCTCTGTTTGTATATAAAGTATGTTCACACCAATTCATGTCTTCATACATGTACTTTGGATAATGATGTCTATCACATTCCAACATCCTTGCTAATTCCCTGCCCCATGCCTTTCCCTCCCACTCCTCTTCCTTATCTAGAATTCATCTATTCCTCCTGTGCTCCCCCTCCCCACCCCAATATGAGTCAGCCTCCTTATATCAGAGAAAACATTAGACATTTGTTTTGGGGGGATTGGCTAACTTCTCTTCAAATTATCTTCTCCAATGCCATCCATTTACCTGCAAATGCCATGATTTTATTCTTTTATTGCTGAGTAAAATTCCATTATGTATATATACCACATTTTTTATGCATTCATCCACTGAAGGGCATCTAGGTTGGCTCCACAGTTTAGCTATTGGGAATTATGCTGTTATAAACAGCAATGTGGCAGTGTCCCTGTAGTATGCTGTTTTGAAGTTCTTTGGTATAGTCCAAGGACTGGAGTGAGATGGTATCCTAGAGTAGTTTTGATTTGCATTTCTCTAATTGCTAGAGATGATGAACATTTTTTCATTTATTTATTGATTGATTGAAAATCCTCTTCTGAGAAGTGTCTGTTCATGTCCTTGGCACATTTATTGATTGAATTATTTGTTTTTTTGGTGCTTAGCTTATCCAAAGTACATGTATGAAGACATGAATTGGTGTCAACATACTTTATATACAACCAGCGATATGAAACGTTGTGCTGTATATGTGTAATAAGAATTGTAATGCATTCCACTGTCATTTATTTTTTTAAAATCAATAAAAATATATATATAACAAATAGTAGCCATATTGCCTTCTCTAAGGCAATATTCATTTGCACCTTAAATATGATAATTAATAAAATGTGAAAAAGACAAAAAATAATAAAAAATGATGGTGATTTGACAGTAGTTAATATAACTTCTTATTGGGCAACATTTCCCCTAGGAGTTAATAGCATTCTCTCTCTGATTCATTCAATCTGTAATTATTTTTATCCTCAAACATCTCTCTGAACATTCATACCCACACTCATCTTTATATCTAGGCTAAATATAACAGGTGATATATTTAATCCTATGAGAATATTTCTTACTTCCTCACTCTCATATCTTGTTGTGTGATTCCATTCAGGAAGTCTTCCCATGGCTAAGAAATAATGCTTTTCGGGTAAAACATCAACACCTTAAATTTGTGAGAAAGTCTTTTATTATAATCTCATTAATGACAGTTAAGTTGGGCATAAAGTTCTGGACTGAAGATAATTTTTCTTTCAAGTTAAAAAAAAATTTTGTTGACTTCTAGAATTCAGTTGAAAAGCTTAATGCTATTCTCATTATAATAATACCTGTTTTATTTTTGTTTTTCCTTGTATATATGTCACATTTTTTTTAACCATTCACCCACTGAAGGGCATCTTGGTTGGCTCCACAGTTTACCTATTGTGCTGTTATAAACAGCAATGTAGGTAATTTTTAATATTCAGTAGCTCTGAAGTTTAATAATCATGTGTAAATGTTTTCATATTTTAAAATGTAGTATGTGACAGAACTAATCATATTGGAGAATCTTATTTTTATAACACTGAATACTATTTGGGATTCTTTTATGCATTATTTACATGAAAATTGCTTCTGTTTTCTTCTTTTCAAATTTCATAAATACCTATGTCAGATTTTTTAGTCTCCTGATCAACATTTAAGTATGGTCACTTGCTTTATAATGCTCAATAACACATTTTAAAAATCAACCAAAATAAAAGCTCTTAGAAAATGCAAACAAAACAGATAAAAAAATTAGATAAAATTTTAAAAATAAATTAAATAATCCGTATTTATGTTACATTATTATTGTTTAATAACATTATTCTCTTGTGTCATGCTCTTCTATGATGAAAATATTTCCTTATATCTCTTTCTTCAGTTCTAACTTCTTTCTCTTACATGGGAATTTGCTTTTCAACTGTTGGTTAGTAGGTTTGGTAATTAATGTGAGGAAAATTTTAATTTGTGGACCAATGCATCTCATTATATGATAAAGAATAAATTTGACAGCAATTATTGACGAATTTCAAAGTGATATTCAACTAGGTCTTTTAAAATATATATTTGAGTTCTGGACTTTAATAATGCATTAAGAGAAATTTTCTGAATTGGAATTGTGGAAATCTAAAACAATGGCTGAAAATACACAAAGAGCTTGTTCTGGGTGCCAATCATTTAATTGATATTGAACAGGTTTGCACAGGGCCTACTGGGATGCTCTTCTCTCAGTTGCAGGAGGACCAACTACTAGGTGCAAATACTAAAAAGCAAATTTTCTGATGCTCTGTTAACTAATACCATTGAGATATGACTCAATACTGTTCAAATGATGTCACCATATTGATTATTATTGCATGACCATTATTTACCAAGTCACATAATATTTATATAATCATATGTATAATTATGTATTTATAATATCAATTCATAATTATATAATATGCCGATTAATGTCTATTATTATATGACTATTATTTATAAATATACAATATGTGCATATTATTTACATTATGATTATTATTTATCAAAACTAGCATTACTGTGTCTTAAAGGCATTCCCACCCCCATCATTTGAAGGTTTCAGTGAAAGCATTATAAATAATTTAAAAGAAAATGCCATATTTCTTTCTAAATTTTAAAGAGCATTAACATGAAATTATGCTTAAAATAAAACCATAAATAACAACAAAGTGATCTGAATTAATGTTTAAGGCAAATCATTGAAAATTTCACCAGAGAATATCATTAGCTTTAAAAAGTCATTTTATTTTACATTTACTTCTTAAAAGCAATATTTTCTCATGTATATTTTTCAAAGTTTATTAAAACCCAATGGTCATATTCTATTCTTATTCAATAAACAGAAATCACACAAAACAGGATCAAACTAACACAAGATATTTCAATAAAAGAAAGTCCATTACTGCAAGTAGTTTTATACATTATTAACACTGTTTTTCAAGAATACCAGTCATCTAAAGGCAAGTAAATATATCAAATTGATATTTGGAAATGGTGAAACATTTATGATCTTGGCACTAATTGTTTGTCTATATTTTCCATTTATATATTTTGTCAATATAAAGACAAATATCTAATAATTAATCATAGTTTTAAATATTAATAGCTATCCATTCTGGTTGGAAATGTCAGATTATGTGTCTAAATACCAATTTTAAACTTTTTGCTGTTGAATTATCTGCCTGCCACAAGGTTCTTGAACATCACAAACACCCTGAAGAAGCCTGCAGTCACAAGAACAGGTAGCACAGACCTAGATATTTCCAAGGTCTAACAGGTCATCCTACCAAAACTTAATCGAATTAATTTAAAATAAATGGTTATCCTCTCTACTGCTTAACTCAATATTGTGACATTACCTACCCAAATATAAAGTGCTCTGAAATGTCAACTATTACTATTATTCCAGAATAGAATTATTTAGGGTTAGAAAAACAGCAATTTGTTAGTTGATATTTTAATGACCTGAAAGATCAAATCTATAATACTTTTTGCATACCTACTATGTTTAAAGCTCCTTTAAAATATATCATCCAGAAGGGAAGAATTTATCCTGGAAGAACTCAGGTCATTTTATTTGCAGAACTTTAGCAATCTTATGAGAGTGGCTGGTTCTGTATAATAGCCAAGGAAAATTTAATAAATATTGTTCAACCTACAACCTACAACATTCCTTTGTTCTGGTCATATTTACCAAAGTGTCACCCTATAATCATATTCTAAATTGTTTTCCCCATGTACTGAAGGGAGATATAAATGTAAATTCTAATTTTTTTAGGAAAGCACAAAAATATAGTGGAAATAAAGATATATATATACATATATATATATAAAATTAAATTTTGTGTAGGATAAAAATAATGATAGAATAATATAAACAGTTTTACATATAAATATGATCCATTTGGGTGATATGGTTTTGAAAGGAGTTTTCTCCCAAAGCTCATGTGTAAGACAATGCAAGAATGTTCAGAGGTGAAATAATTCAATTATGAGTGCTATAACCTCATTTAATCAATATGTTAATCCTCCTGAATGAATTAATTTCATGTAGGAAGGTAGGGTGTGGATGGAGGGAGTAGATCACTGGTGTGGGGTATTTTGGGGGTTTATATTATGTTCCTGATGAACAGACCTCTTTTTCTGCTTCTTAGCTGCCATGTCCTAAGCTTTATCCCTCCACCATGGTTTTCTCCTGTGATTTTCTGCCTCACCTCAGGCACAGAGCCAAAATGCACTTTTCCTCCTTTAAGTTGTAATTGTCAGGTCTTTGATCTCAGTGAAAAAAAAACTTACTAAAACATTGAGATTGTTCAAAATAATTATCAATTAACTGGAATTGTATCAATTTGTATATGAAACATTTCATATACATAATAAAATATACACATCAATCATTCATGGGAAATTTTGTTTATATCACCCCATATCCACAAGTAAACATAGAAATAAATATAAAAGAAATTATAACTTTTTTTGCCACACTAAATTATTGTTTAGGCCTGATAGAAGCAAGTGGGCATCATATGGAAATCTAAATTTCTACTGAAGAATGTTAGGTAAATGTATTTACTAATACAACTCAATATGCTAAAAATAATACCACTGCCAGATACTGTACTATTACTGAGAAACACTGACTGCTTAATACAAGTCAAGACTGTAGTAAATTTTGGACTCATACAACTATTTTACAAAGTATTTACTATGAATATTCATTTTGTATAGCCTGCAAACTGAGCTGACATGCTAAGTAAGTTAACCTAACTCCAAGATTATAACAATCTGAAATAGACAGAATTTGAATATAGTCTACTGCTATTTACACCTTGAGTTCCTGTGCCCACATCGTACTCCAGAGTTAAGACAAGAACTGCCATTAAGGCAAAACTATCACAAAGAATTTTTCAATATTTTAACTATAATTTAAGTAAATTATCCAAAAGAAAGCTGACAGGCAAATGTAATATGACCAGTGGGAATCACTGTGTGGTAAACAACAGTATAGAACTCTAATGGACAATACAAATCATTATGTTATTTTGTATAATTAATATTTAATTATTTACATCTCAAATCAGTCAACTAATCTGTGAACTATCTGTACTACATTATGTTGGTTATACTGTTTTCAGTGCAGCAAATATTTATTGACTTTACTGATATCACAAGAATTTGGGGTTTCTTTGGTTTAGTGTAAAATAGATATGCTTTCAAAACAGAAAGATGGCAAATTATGTAGTTCGGAGAATAATTGTTCTTTTTTTTAATTCATTCACTCATATGTTCTTCAAACATTTGTTAAATACAGTTATGTGCCAAACATTGTACAAGGCAAGTAAATAAGATTTAAATTAAAAGGAAACTGCCCAAGAAATACAATTGAGAAAATAAACAGAACAATGTAATAAATGCTACAGTAAAACAACAAAAATCCTATGGCAATATAGAGAAACTGAGTATATACAGTGAAACTATTTAGAATCATAGAACTAATTTATCCCCCCCCAACAGTTTCATTTTCTAAGGGATAAACAGTATTTAGACAGCATAAACTTCAGAAGAGATAGAGATAGTATCTCCTTAATTGTGTTTTATAGAATCATAATAAAATTATTTATTATTTTGAAGCAATATTTGTCTTCTCAGCCATTCAGAGAATATTTGTTGGGCTCTGTTATGGGTCATGTTACATGTATAATCAATATATTTAGCTTAGTTGCAAATATGTTCCCTGATCATGTGTATTTGACAAATTCACTAACAAATAGTCCAAATTTCACTATTTTTTTTAAATGGAGATCATGAATGTTAGATGTCAATTCCATATTTTGAGCCAGAAGCAATATTACCACCATATCATCTAGAGATTCAAAATACAATTTTTGAGGCCTGAAGGCAAACTGGCCAATTAATTGCTAGTCACACTGCAAAGCTCATTTTGATAGATCATTTTTATTTCCCATCAGGTCAACCATGCCATTTAAATTCATGTTAAAAGGGTGTGACAGAAAAGAACTGAATAAAAAAGTCATGAAAATAAGAAACCTTAATTATGAGAAGTAGCAATTCTTACATGGAATGAGAATCCAAGTAAATAATACTTTCTGATTTGATGATGATTCAAGTTTAAGGAATGAAAAACTACAATAGCAACTCTAAACATAAACATGATACAAACCCCCAAAAGGGTTTAAATTTGTTTTCAAGACCTTTAGGGGCCTAACAGATAACAATCCTATAGGTCGGCCGGAGTGATTACATTTTAGAACAATCTCTTAATTTCACATTCTTGAGAACTGGTGTATCCCCAAATCTGGGAAAATTTCTGGTGTACAGAAGTACCTGTATTCCCTAAGTTAATAAAAAAAAACTACCCTCAAGTTTTTTTCATATTCTAAATATTTATTTTATATTTTGTTATTCACAATGATACAAAATCTGATTTTACTTAAAAATAAAAGAGACATACAATGAAATCATTAACAGGGCATGTGGTCAATTCTGGGGATTGTATTTCAATATGCAGGAGCTACAGAAAACTGTTCTTGATGGCTATGTTGGACTGTCTGGGACAGAAGTGCTAGAGGTTCCCGGATACACATGGGAATATCCTGTCCATTATGCCTGCTGGAAAAGAATGGTAGATTCTATTGTTGATGCCTGGGAGGGGTGGTGGGGGGGTTGTTTAAAGGTTTTCTAAACTATGACCACTGGTGATCATTTAAGAAATGAAAGCCAGAGTTAGAGGATATGTAAACATTTTCTTGTAGCACAAATATTTGTGATCTTTGTAGAATGATTTTTGATGTATACTTGAGTAAATTAAAGATAACAATCAATTTAAAAAAGTGATCATTAAAAACCCATTTTTAAAATCAGATAAGTTATTTATAATTATGAAATTCATAGAGCCAACTGATATAAGCATATAGGAAAGAAAGACTTTTCTGAAGTGATTGTCATAGATGCCAGCCGTAAAATATCTTAGTAAAAGCTTTCCCACTTTTCCTTCCATAGTGGGAAATCCATGCCCTTGAGTTAAGTATGATGTCACAAAGAATCCTCTTTAAAATTTAAAATCTTTAGAAGCATCACATTAACCCAATGTTCGTTCACACAATATGGAACAGAATATCAGCTTGATTTAATAACAGACTCTAAAATTGAGAGGAACAGTTTATTTAGATGATTAAAAGTATGTGAATGAAACAGTTGGAAAAAAAATCAGTTAAGACACTCCTGGGAGAGATAAACATGAGTTGGGTAGTTGAGGATTTCAGCAGAATAAGAGCATTCAGAAATAAATGAGGCAGACACATAAGGAAGAAACATAAGATTTGCCAAGGAGATGCCAATTAAAAGAACTTATTTTTTTTAATCACCCAGGAAAGTGCAGTATAATACAGAATATTCTATAATTGCTGTCAAACATTTTCAAAATTGGCAAATATAATTTTAAAATTTTCTATAAAATAGTATCACTGAAGATAGTGAAATACACTGTGATCTTCCTCATGAAACAATTCACGGCTTATCATCTATATGAATAACTTTATCTAGAATAGTATGTGGTTTATGAACTATTCTCCATAAATCATTTGGGTAATATTCAAATGTACTGACTAGCAAAATACAATGAGCAACTGTAAAGATATAATTACTTGGGATGTTTCTTCTTCTTGTTTTTAATCTTAAAAGGAATCAGGGTCAAATTAATAATGACTGAAGCTCAAAACTTGATATGTAGACATTTTCACTGTTTTTTTTAAGATACAGAGGAAAAGTGCCTCATGTGATTGCTATTGGTCAATATAATACCATTAAAATGTCTTTAATATTATTTTCTACAGTTATTTAGCAGGCAGATTATATTGTAATGTTAATACTAAGGAAACCAACTCTCTTCATGATTAAGAAACATGACATTTGTTATAATTAGTAAGTACTGGATATAACCTGGATTTGAATTTCAAGATTTTCAGATCATTCATGAGAAATTCCCTCTTGATAACTGGAAAATGCTAGCAATCTAAAATCGTGTCACCATCACATTTGACACCTGATTTTAGAATAACTGATTATTAGCCCGACTTTTACAGTTTCATCACATCCTGGTTATTAGTTCACTTATCTCATTTATTACACAACCACTTTATAGTCCAAATGAAGCAAAAAATAATGATAAGAATCAATTCTGCTTTTATCTAACTGTATGTATAAGTAACATTGATTACTGTTGTCTATTTTTATTCATTGTATGTAATGCACTGTTCCAAAGAAGCAATAACCTCTCCCTTATTATTATCTCAAATAGAAAATCATGAAGTTCATTCATCTTTTTTTCAGTAATTCCCTAAATTGAATAATCAAATGTGTCCTATTCATCAAAAATCTAAAGAATCTGACCTATCCCTGGCTTCATATGTAAAAGACTATGTCTTAATCCAAAGCTATTTGTATTTTCCTTCATTGTACACTGCATTCCAATAATTTCTTAGAGTTAACTTTACAGCCTTTAAAATGTTTCTTGTGTTGGAGCTTGTGTTTTAGTCTCATGTTCTCATTTATCTTGAGACAAATATAAATAATCTGTGCATCAGCAACTGTTTTCTTCTTTCTCACAAGAAGAATTGTTAAGTCTGTAGTTTAGGTGCAAAAAGAGCAGCAGCATAAGGATGCCAAGCCGAAGAGTTAAATGCATGGTTTGCACTGGATTTATCTTTGTATTGGAGCAGATGTTGCAATAGTATCCACAACACAAAATAGTATTGATCTGCTGAATGGTTGCTTATGAGTTTATGATTCACTCACAAGTCAAGGGATCCTTCTTCAAAATCACTTTGCAGTTTTACACATCTATTAAATGATCTTATTACCATCTTAAAAGTGGGTTCAACTTATTACTTTTTGGATTTCTCATCTTTCACAGTGCTTAAACCTATCACGTTGGTACTTTTTAAAAACTATAAGGTTGTAGGTGGTTATAATTTTCCCAGATTTCAGGCAGCATCCTTGCTTTCTTACTAAGGCCTTTCAAATATATGCTCCACTGTTGTCAGAGGAACAACTTGGAGATGCTCTGAAACTGAAAATTTCTAGATGAGAACCAAAAATTTCCATAAACCCCTCCACATGATGCCCACTCTCTAATGCCTTGCCATTTCAACATGCTTATTTGGATTTACCTATCGGGTTGGGATGGCCAGAGTTTACCTTGAAATTCTCTGAAGAATAAAGAAAAAAATTAGGATCTTTTCATAATGAATATTTTGAACTACCCTTAAGAGTTAGCCACTAGAAAACATTACCACTGGGTATATTTTGGAGCCTTTGATGATATCTTCATTACCCTCATAAAATAGCAAACAACCATGGTTTTATCCTCATTGTCTTGATGATAATAGACTATTAAAACAACCGAATTTTTTCCTCTTCAACAGATAACAGAGTAGTTGGTCTATGTTACTTACTTTACCAAAATCAGACATTGGATGTCACTGATAATCTCATTGGTGGAAGAATGGAAGAACAAATAGTGATTCTGCATCATGTGACTCTTTCACCTACTAGGTTAGTAATATATACAATTCTATCCATCATTAACAGTCACAATCCATGGGAGAAATAATTAAACAATAATTAAACAAGATAGGTTAAGCTTTCAGAAAATTTTAAATTTAACCGAAAACTGTAGCCTAATATTCTGTTTTTAACATTTAAACAGGCATAACCCATTATGCAACAGAGCTTTATTTTATGACATAGTTCATCTAAAACTTAAACCATGTATCATATGCTGATTTATTTTGAATATATATATATATATATATATATATATATATATATATATATTATGTATGAAGAAGCATTATCAGACATTTTAGGAAAAAGAGTCCAACTCAAAAATTATGTAAGTCCCTATAATTGTCCCCATTCTTTAGAAGTAAAAAAATGATATTCAGAGGTATTAAATGACTTGTTTTAATAACCAATAAGTGATAGAATTGGGATTCTAACATAGATCTGTCCAATTCCAAAGCCTGAACATTTTCCACCCAGAATATTGCATTTCATTCAAAACTTACTTTAAACATAATTACCTAGTGGACTTAATCTATGGAATGACAGTTTAACAGGTTAATGGACATATAATCTTTTATTCACCTATTCAACAATATTATTTGCACTTATTACTCTATTCTTTCTATTAGGTTCAATGCATACAAAAGATAAATGGACCTCATCTTGTTCTTTAAGCCAATTTTGGCGGGATCACTGAAAGAAATATAAGTTGGTCTTAGAAAAAGAGAAAAGTTCAGAAAAGAGCTCCTATCTCAAGTGGGTCTTATGAAATTAAAGTATGTATTGATGGACACTGTTGGCTTTAAGGCTTAATGTGTAATCTTGGAAAATTTCATATCTTTTTTTTCAGGGAAGTTTTAAAGCCCCTTAACTTAAAACAGTAACCATAGAGGTTAAAGGGGCATATTTTCTCAAGCTTACTCATTTTTCAATGTTCCTCTATGTTATACCATTGACACTCTGCCCATGCATAAAAATAGCCTTGAATATGTATATAGGTAGTCTGAAAATGACAACTAACCATATTTGTTGATAAAACACAAATAAACATAAAACATACTTCTGAAAGCTCAAATGCTATTGGGAATCTATGGGAAAAAAACACAGAAAATATTTTGTCTGAAGTATTTCTCTTACTTTCATAAAGAATAAAGCAATACACTTTTAGCTCCAAATTGAGAGCATTTGGATAAATTCTCTAAGAACATAGACCAACTACTCAGTTATCATTGGATAAAGTTTCTTTATATATTCTCACCTTTGTAGCACCTGCATGAAAGGATATGAAAACACAATATTGTATAACTATATATGTCCATAGCAGTAAAGTATATTTCCAAGATTTTAAAAATGACAGTAATTATGTTTATGAAATTTGAGAAATATTATGTTGTTGCAATTATTTTTATTGCCAGGATAGGGCACGAGTTATAGTTAAATACACCTCCATGTTTGCTAATGATCCCTTTGTAAACACTACTTAATTTTAAAATTATCACTCAACAATAGGTAATTAACCTTCCCTAAATAATCCCTGTGCTAGTATTTCTACTATCTGGAATCATCATAGCTGACTTGAATTTTAACACTAAAATGTATCTAACACTAAAATACATCTTAAAATATTCAAATAGTTTTCTTAATCATACCAAAATGTTAATTCATGGGTCAACATATTTAAAGGAAACCCTAATACAATTTCATTTCAATTATGTTTCTATGTACAATTAATGTCAAACATTAATCCCTTCCCAACATACACTTTGTGTACCTCTTCTCAGGTGAAGTACAAGTGTAAGTCTTAGAATAAATGAAATGGGAACAAAAAAGTATCCAAAACAAACATGGAATAACATATGAAAAGGCTAGTATTTTTTTATTTTATCTTGTGCTTGTGACTTGATTATCTAGGTGTATAAATTAGATATGGAAGTACAAGTCTATGTTTCAATTTAAAGTCCCTGTACTTGTTAAAGTGCACACTACACTAAGAACCATTGCTGACAGCCAACTTTGACCCTGTCCTTGTGATCTTGGCAACATAATTTGCACCCTGTAGAAATGAAGATAACTTTTTCCTATGACAAGACTGTGTTCGACACTGATTAATTAGCACACAGATGGCAGGGAAGCTGCCCATTTTACCCCCTACTATACAAACCACACATTTATATACAGCACATATTGCAAAGTGGAATATTTGCACCAGTCATATGGTAGTAATCAGGTCTTCACTTTTGAAAGTTAGAATAAAAGAGAAGGTAATGATTATGAACTTCAAAGTACAGTGCACACAAATAATTGGACAGGCTTCATTGAGAAAAGATAAGGCACAATTTATTGTGCTGTTCTTATAATTTAATTCTTAATTCTTGTAAAAGGGAATGTACATGTGAAATTTATCTAAGATATTCACAAATTTGTGCCAACTTAAATATCAGAATGATTTAAAGGAAAAGTGGAGAAATACCGTATATAATTTTGTAAGAATGCATTTTGAGGGTTTTGTTTGAATACAAGTGTCCAGTGATAAACTCAGCACTTCAAAATCCAGGGGCTTCACTTGAACAACTGACATTAAACAAAACAGCTAGAATCCCTTGCCTAGAGCATTCTATTACCTGCTCTTTACTCCATCCAAAACTTAGACAGGATTATCTCTCAAACTGATGAACAGCTATGAAATGTTTAAATATTTATGCTTTTATAACACATATTTCTGAGTGTAAGGAAATGACTATATGTATGTCTTCAGAAGGGTTCTTCTGAACTATAGGCTATAGGGAAAGTAATGATATAGTAGTAAGAACATGTTGACAATTTCTTTTTATAACTCACTTAATTTCACTGTGATTTGGCTGTGGATAAACAAAACTTGACCAAACTGAAACACACAATATTCAAGTCTGGGTTCTTGGTAAACAAGGCTCTTCTTCATTTTTTAGCTAATATTGCTAATTATTTTTAGTTATATTCTTCTATCTTTACATTTTTTAATTACTGAAAGAAAACATCTGAGAATCCAAAAAATAACACATACTTTTAAAAAAGATTATTGGCCTAAGATTCTATTCTTCTTGAAAACATATTTATTTGTTTAACCAAGTTCATACAGAATCTTCCCCAGTATTATGGAATATATTTTGGTGCACTATGCTAACATAAGACCTTGGCAATTTAGTCTAATTGAACTCTTGTTTCTTGATTATACCTAAAGCACCATGTTAAAATCTTCACATTACCTATTTCCAAGTTATATCATTCAAAAAGCTGTATCCAGATAGTGGTATTCCATATTCTAAAAGTTCAAAAATGTGATCTTTACACAATTAAGAAAATCATATTCCTTCTATAGAAATGCATATTAATAACTCCCAATACACTTATATCTTGCTTCGGAAAGACCTTTCTATAAATTTTCCAAGACAACCTTTGGGGGCTGCCTATATCTTCATGCTTCCCTGGCAATGACAATTTTCACTTTGAAGATGTCAAACAAGGAAAGAAAGCATCACATAATTTAGGAGTGAGAATGAATGTGATCCCTGAGCACTGGTCACCCTTGAAGCAGAAAACGTAATGTGCATTCTAGACAAGAAATCTACTGCAGAGGACAAGGACAGGTCTAATAACACCCTAATGTTATAAAGGAATGTTTTTTTCAAATATATTTCTAAGTACAAAAAAAAAGTATATTATAAAATAACAAAGGATTTAGAAAGAGGATCTGCTTCACTAATGATGTAAAGAGCTATCTGGCCGTGCAGTGGCACGCGACTCTCATCCCAATGGGTCCAGGAGACAGAGGTGGAGGCAGGAGATGGTAAGTTCAAAGCCAGCCTCAGCAATTTATAGAGGCACTAAGCAACTCAGTGAAACCCTGTCTCTAATAAAATACAAAATAGGGCCAGGGATATTGCTCAGTGGTCGAGTGCCCCTGAGGTCAATCTCTAGTACCACACTCCAAAAAAGTTATAGAATGCTGCAAAAGTGTTCCTACCACCAAAAAAATGAAAAATAAGTTGGTTAATCTATAAAATGACAAGTTCTCTCAAACCCTTTGGAAAGGTTTAGTTATCATGTAGTCAAACAACCTGAATCACAAAGAGGGGCAAAACTCTCCAAAGAGATACAGATTATACAAACACAAACTGTTCATACAACTTAACCATCAAAGTACATGGTCCTACATAAAATGCTCCAGGAAGAGCAGTCAGTCTGGATGGGATTGGCAGCTGTGGGGCACAGGCACAAAACTAGTAGCTCCTTGAATTCTTTTAATGTATGTTAACTGTTGCTGCATTATAATTAAAATTTTGCTGACATATTATAAAAGGCCATCAAGTACAGTATTTCCTGTTTTACTTATTTGGATAAGACATGTTCTATTTTTTTCAAGATAAACTTTTGCTATCATAATCATTGGTAAATGAGAATGAGATGGTATATATGAAAGCGATCTGAAAACATTAATTTCAAATCAGAGACTCACATGTAATCAATCAGTTTGCTGGAAAGTACTATCTTTTTAGAATTCATAATTATTTTTAGTGATAAATACATATAGACTGTCATTAAGGATTAAAAAATAATGAAAACAAGAATGAAAATTATATCTTGGAGAAAATAAAGAATATTGATATTTCCTAAGCAACCCTGGAAACTGCAAATTCCAAGTAGGGAAAAGGAGACTAGGCCCTTGGGGCAGGATTTAGATGACAGCAAGAAATGATGTGTGAGGAGAAAGGGAGATGAACAATTTAAACACACATACACAAACACACAAGGTAACAACAAAAAACTAACAGTGTAAAGTTATTTTTAAAAGGAGCAATTAACTTGTACAAGTCAAGCTCATAGATCTATCACAGCTTCTTGAGAACACATAAAAATTAAATTTCCATTGAGAAATACAATTAAAAATAGAAAAAAAAATGGTGAAGAGACCTTGTTTAATCCAAGTCTCATCTCTGTCAGTGACTTAACTGGCTGTAGCCAAATTTCTCAAGTCTTTAAGATTCAGTTTGCTCACATGAAAATGAGTTCCCAGCATTCTTTTCAGTGAACATATATTTGCATATTGAGCTCTTAAATCAAATGCTGAAAAAGTTAAGTGTGTGCATGAACATTTGTTATCTTTTTGGCAAGAGACAGAACAGTAGAGGAAATTTAGCACTGAATTTATTTCTTCTTGAAGATATCCAAACTTTTATCTATTTCATTGAGTTAACTGGGTTTAAGAAAATAAGTTGTATTTAAGTCTGACAAAGTAATCATTAGAATGGATGTAGTCTGTAGAAGTTGATATAGTTTTAATGAGATCTAAGAAAATTACACACAACTGAAACAGAGTTGATTTGTTCCAAGGTCTATGAAATAAAGAGCTTGTTATTTGTAGAAACCAATTTATATTTAAAAAATGTTCTTAAAGAAAGGAGAAAGTTTACTCAAAGAAAATAATAAACAAAAGCATTCACTGGTATCAAATACTTATAAATTAATTTTATATTCAGTATTCATTTGACAATAAGCATGAAAATGTTTTAAACTTATATCACTGTATTTTTTGCACATAAAAGTTTAAAGTGCAAAAATTCAATAATATCATAAGACCAACAACATGAATCTTTTACCTCTAATTTTACAGTCTTGCTTAATGGACATCTTATACCAAATTCATTTCAATATTTTATAAGCAGCTCAAATTAAACATGTAGGAAATTAAATCTAAGAATTCTTTCTTTTCTATAAGTTTGTTACATTTTAGGATGTAGCATGAGGTCTTACTAAAAATTGGAAAGTTTTTAATGCTTTTCCTTTCTATTAGATGTAATAAAATGGTAAGTTTATTAGTTACAACTTATAAGTTGTTCTAGTAATAATGCATGTGTAAATAAAAGCAAGTAATATGGTATGAAAATCACAATTAATATCTAAGCTATGACTTTTAACATATAGAACATAAAATGAAATATGAATATTTATTAACCCTAAAGAAATTAGGAAAGAGACAAGATAAAATTTTAAAAATCAGAGGGGCATTATGAAAATCCTATACTAATAAATATAGTAGTTATTTAAATGCCTCAATTAAAGGTAAATGCAACAACACTCTAATTAAAAGGCAGATATTGTCAGAGTAAATAAGAGAGATACAACTGGTTCTTGCCAATATAAGGAACTCATTAAATATGAAGAAATAGACATGTTGAGAGGAAAAGAGAAAAAAGATACAGTATGAAGATCATAAACTTAAAATCCAGACAAAAATATTAAGAGACAATAATGTATAATGAAAATAGGAACAATTAACTTGGAAGTTATAACAACTAGTTATAACTAGTGGTGTGTAAGGATGCAATAACAGAGAAATGCATAAGCAAAACTGTCAGAAGTAATGAGAGAAATAGAAAGAAAATTGGAAATACAAAAACCCCTCTTTCAGCAAATTAACATGTAGATTACAAAAGAATCAATACAGATATACCAGATATAAACAACATTAACATCTTGACCTAATTAACTTATCGAACACTACCAGTAAGCCATGGATACACATTCTTCTCAGGTATATAAGAATGTTCATTAAAATAGAGCACATGCCTGGCCATAAAATTATTAGTAATGTTTCCAAATACTAATATCTTACAGAATGTATTTATTGATCAAAATAGAAGTTAAGTAGAAATCACTAACAATAAAGTATCCATAAACTATCACAGAAATTTGTAAGTAACAAACTGTTAATTAAGCTTCAAACAAAGAAGTAATCACAGGGAGAAATTTTAAAATATTTTAAATTGGATAATCATAAAAATATACCATATCAGCGATGATGGCATGCTATGAAAAAAAATGCTTAAAGAGAATTTATGATTTTGAATGTCTGTATTAGAAAAGGGGAAAAATATGAGGCAATGACCAATTTTATATTTTAATAATAGAAAATTTCTGAATAGCCCAAAGTAAGTGGCGAAAAAGAAATGATTAAAAACAGAAATAAATGAAATGTAATTCAAATAACAGAATAAATTAATAGTAAAAACTGGTTTGGAAAAATAAATGTATTTGAAACACTCTTTTCAAAAACTAAGAACAAAGCTAAAGAGTGAAACATAAATCAACAAAAAGAAAGAGATACTATTTTGGATCTTTCAGAGAGAAAAAGCAAAATCAAAGGATATTACTAAAGAGTTTAGGCCAGTAATTTTGAAAACCTAGATAAAAATGCATGATTATCTGGGTTAAACATCCACACACAAATTACAAAAACTGAGAAAAAAATCAGAAAATCTCACCATGCCTTTATTTATTATGGAAATTATTTATAACCAAATACCTTTACATCAAGTAAACTGAAGCATAGATTCTCTTTCTCTTGCAAACTCTATGGAACATGAAGGGGGAGAATACCATTCTTAAACACACTCCACAGAAAACAGAATAGATGGCCTGCCAAATGACCTTGATACCATAATTCATTAAAATAATACAAAAACATTACCGACAAATGTCCCTCATGAACACACACATACACAAATATCCTCTACAAAATACTCTCAAGTATTTTGAGAGTATTCTCCAGCAGTATTCTAAAAAGTCAATATATCCTATGTATAAAAAGCCAATTATCCTATGAATTCAAAGTTGATTCAAAACTCTAAAACTTGTAATTTGGCAAAACTTATAATTTGTCAAAGGAAGCATAAGAATAATATGATCATCTTTCTACATGCAGAAAAAGCTTTTAACAAAACTCAGACCATGTGCCAAAAGTTCTCAGCAAAATAAAAATGAATGTATGTGAAGTGCTTCAATTTTATAAAGACATCTGTTAAGGAACTGGCTAACTTCAGACCTAATGGATAAAGACTGAATGCATTCTTGAATCAAGATAGGGATGTTTGCTCTCATGATATCTACTCAATAATGTGGTTAAGGTCTTAGCTATTATAGTAAGTTAAAGGGTTAAAAAGTACAAAGAGTGAAAAGGAATAATAATTAAATAATAAATAATAAAATAATAAATAAATAAATAAATAATAAAACTCACTATTACAAGGTGGCTTTAATATCTGTGTAAAGAAGTCTAAGTACTAAAAATATAATAACTACAATTAATAAGTCAAATGACAAGTTTCAGAATATAAGGCTGATAAAAAGTAGATATTTGTATCAATTAGCAAATTATGCTTTTAAATTATAACTAATATTATTCATAATAGTTCCAAAAACTTAGTATACTTATAAATAAAAATCACCAAAAGACAGACAAGACCTTTAGCCAGAAAACTACAAAACTTACTGACAGTTTAAAAGACCTAAATAAATGAATATCAATACTGTGTTCATAGAGAGGAAGCTTAATTTTTGATCTGTATACTAAATGCAATACAAATGAGAAACTCAAGCTTTTTGTAAATAAGAAAGCTGATTCTAAAATTCATATTAAAAGTCAAAGGGTCTCAAGTAGCTAAAATAATTCTGAAGGAGGGACTGGGGTTGTGGCTCAGTGGTAGAGCACTCACCTAGCAGTGTGAGGCGCTGGGTTTGATCCTCAGCACCACATAAAAATAATAAATGAAATAAAGGTATTGTGTAGAACTACAATTAAAATTTTTTAAAAATAATTTTGAAGCATATAAAACTTAGATTCCATATCCTTCCTGATTTTAGGTCATTAATACATTACAAATATAATGCTGATATGAAACACAGGCACAATGATCAACAGAAGATCAATGGAGAATAACACATGGTCCATTAGGACATATATGGTCAACTGATTTTAAAAAAATCTCAAGATATTTCAATGAGAATAGTTTTTCAAATGAATTGTGCTGGAATAAATAAATACCCATATGAATAAAAGAAAATAATTTCTAAATACTCCATACATGAAATATTTTATAGACCAAAACTTACAATTGTAAACTATAATATGCCAAAGAATAAAAACACAATAGGAAATGTTTAAGTCCTGGAGATAGGCAATGACACTAAAAACACTGATCATGATAGAAAGAAAATTAAAAATTATAAATTATCCAAACACATAGACACACACAAAAAGTATTATTCTCATTTTATATATAATTTTACTGAGAAATTCTGAGGAAATATAGTTTCTATTCCTCCAAAATTTATGAAGTCATTGATTTACATAATTACATTATTACATCAACAGCCTTTCAAATACTTTTAGATTTGAATTAATTTGAGGAAATTTTATATACACTTCAAAAATGGACACAAAAATAACAAGAGCTGGTGAGGTTAAGGAACAACAGGAAGTCCTGCTGAAGGGAATGCAAAACAGCACAGCCACTTTGGAAGAGAGTTCTGCAGTTTCTCATAAAAACTAAACATATTTTTCTCACATAATCCAGGAATCAGGCAATTTACCCAAAAGAAAACCTATATCCACACAACCTGTACACATGCTTATGGCAACTTTAGTCACAAGTTCCCAACATAGAAACAACCAACATATTCTTTACTGAGCAGATGGCTATGTAAATTGGTTGTACTTGCAGACAATGGAATAGTATACTGTGCTTAAAAGAAATAAGCTATGAAGCTATGGAAAGATCTCATGTGGCTTTTGCTAAGTGAAGTTAGCCAATCTGAAAAGCCTAGTTGATTCCAAATATAGTTGGCATATAATATTTTGGAAAAGGTAAAACTATGGAAACAATCCAAACATCAATGGTTGCCAGTGTTTAGGGAGAAAAGAAGGAAGAACAGGTAGAACTCAAAGAAATTTTAGGGCAGTGAAACAATTCTAAATGTATCTTACAGAATGGTGGATAAATGTCATACATTTGTCAAAACCTATAGAATTACAACACCAAGAGAGAGTCATGAACTATGGACTTCTACTTCATCCCTTGTAGCAGATGTACCATTTTCTTGGATGATGATGTTGGTGAGAACCTATTTATGTGGAGGGGAAAAGAGTGTACAGCAAACTCTCTGTTCAGTGTTGTTATTGGTTCTTTTTAGTTATAAATAACAGAAGAGTCAATTTTGATATAATTAAACAAGTATGGAACATATCTTATTCTAAAAAGGACCCTAGTCTTATGGATGCCCATATTACTGAGATTCACTACAATACGTTTGTATACGTTTTGCTGTGAATATAGCAATGCTCTAAAAATTAAAATTTATTCTTTAAAAAATCTACAAATGTATGTAGACAACAGATTTTCTAACAAAGGATGTTGTGGAATTGGCATGGAAGGAGGTGGTAGAAATGAACATTTCATTAATTTTACATATAATTTTCCCTGTCTGGCACCCTGTCATCTTAGGAGATGAATATTTTCTGGTTGAGTTTTTACACTGAATCACTTACCACTGTATGTGCTTATTAACAGTCTGGGTATATGCTTATTAACAATTTGCAACTCCCACAAAATATTGCCATATTAATGGTATTCAAAGCAAGAGGACATTTTAAAATGCCAATTATTGAGCCACTATAAAAAGAACTTATTCTTCCAGCAAGTATCTTTAGAAAACAATCTGCTAAGGTATATGAAAAAAAAATTGAGTATGTTGAAAACAGCTCTGCATGATGCTAAGATTCAATAAGAACAAGATGGGCTGGGGATGTGGCTCAAGTGGTAGCGCGCTCGCCTGGCATGCATACGGCCCGAGGTTCGATCCTCAGCACCACATACAAACAAAGATGTTGTGTCCGCAGAGAATTAAAATAAATAAATATTTTAAAATTCTCTCTCTCTCTCTCTCATCTCTTTCTAAAAAAAATTAAAAAATAAGAGCAAGAGATTTAGTTACTTATTCATACAGGTTGCCTACCTGATGCCAAACATCCTTTTTGGAGTCTGAAGTCCTCAGTTTTCATCTGAAGGTTAAAACCATTTAACATACTTGCTAATATTTACTTTCTGTTTCATAATATACAAAGTGCTTTAGATACCTCATCTTATTTGAATATTGGATAACTATGTAATATATAATAATTAAGCCTATTTTCCAAGAAAATAATTAAGGTTTTGAAAGAATAGGTGAGTCCCATAATTCAAAATTACTAATCTGAGAAGGGCTCTGTGACGAAAAGGCCACCCACAATGCAAGCCACCAGGAGCCCACAGGTTAAGATCTCAGTTGTTTACCAAGTCCATAAAAGACCCATTTTACATGTTTGTGTGCTCCTGCAGGCAGTTTTGGAAAAGGAGACAATAGTTAATACACTTCACATAATTACTGCTTTTAGAAAACCTGCCCTCTCATCCTTTTTGTTTTTAGTAAAAGGAATGCTCTCTAAAGATAATATAGCCATCCAAATACAAGTGCCTATAACATGAAAGGCTCATTGTATCCCTGACATTCTGCTTCACTACATCAGAGTTTGAAGAACAATGATGTAAAGCTTTTTCCCCTCTGTGCAACAATCCAAAGGGCAACAATTACCACAAAAAAAGGACCAACATACTTGTTTCTGACATTTTGCCATTATTAATTTATCCCCTGGACAGTTTTGCGTCAAACATTTTGCATTTTTTAACATGAATAACCACTTTCACAGTTGGCAATTGTTTTTTAGTATTAGGAAGTTATAAGAATCTTGGTCTAATATGGGATTCTAGATTTCTGAATTTCTACTTATTTAAATTATCAAGGGACATAGCTGGTTCAGAGCACAAATCCTGTAAAAATCATTCTTTTTTTCCCCACATAAAAATCATGTCACATGTATTAGTTATCTATTGAATTCTTCTAAATAATTTCCTGGTTTGTTACTTTAGTGCTTTCTGATATCATGAAATGATATCAAGTTGTATCTTATTTGTTTTTTCCTTCATTTGGGACTTTAATGTAAATTTTAAAAATTATAGAGGGTGTGTGCTTTAAAACAATGTTGGGACTAACATTTAGGTCAATGATGTAGTAGGAAACTTGGTGTTTATTTGAAATGTTTTCCAAATTATTATAAATCCTAAAGAATAAAACATTTTTGGATTTGTTGAGAGCTCTTTTTAAGTAGGTGTGTTTCCCTTAATCAAGCTGGTATAGGAGGAATCAAGACAAAGCTTAAGAGATTTTTCTATAACCATTAAATATTTAATTATATTGAACATGGTATTTAAGTATGGATTTTGATGACTTTGAGAGAGCCATTAAAAGGCTGGAAACAGAGCTATAAATTCTATCAAATTATTGACCAATCGGCTCAACAGCATATAAAAGATTCACAGAATTCTCTGGGGCAACAGTTTCCAGAAAAACAATAAACTTTAGTGGGTATCTCAAATGTATGAAAACTGCTACTTAGGAAATAATTTATGACAAACATCAATGCAAAAAATAGTATGTAAACAAATAAAAATTCATGTGAAATAAGTTCCTCTTTATAATCTTCTTAATTCTTAACTTGATGGGGGCTAAGCCCTAAGTTATTCAATCAAACGTTAATCTAAGTGCTGTCATGAAGGCTTTTTGCAGCTGTGAATTAAGTCCATAATCAGTTAACATTGAGTAAAAGAGGTTATTCTAGATAATCTGGGTGCACCTATTTCAATCAACTGAAAAGCAGGGCTGAAGCTTCTCTGAGAAAAGAAGAAATTCTCTTTTTGAATAGCAGCTTCTCCAGCATCTGAAATTTCTAGTCTGCCGTTTCTGTAGCCTACCCTACATATTTCTGATCTTCTTTTTCAGTCTCCACAGTCAGGTGATAGAATTCCATGAAATAAATCTCCAAATATGTATCTCAGGCTGATAATACTTCTCTGGTTTAACCTTGATACAAGGCTATAGGATAAAATTCAGGTAAAGTATACAACACATTTTAACAGTTGGTTTTGTTTTGTCTTATTGTTTTTTGTTTGTTTGTTTTAGTCTAAGCTCTGGGATGGTGGGGGCAATTTTATCTTCTGCAATGGTATATTATTTAATATATAATTTGAAGAATAGTGAAAAGTAAAGTTATCTACTCTTTGGTGGGGAGAAAAGGAAGCCAAGGCAAGAATATGCAACCTCATTCTGAGAGTGTTTCAGGTCAAAGGATGTTCTTATTAAAAGACATCTCCATTAAGAAAAGGAACTGGCTGAAGTGATTTAGTCAATGTATGTGGATAGTCCTTGACAGGGCAAGAATTCAAAATGGTTTTGAGAAAAATCTTAGGCCAAGAGGAGAAAGATTGTTTGGGCAGAGAAAAACTGAACTTGATAGGGAGAGTTGTACGGAGCATGGTGACTTGTGGCACATGTAAGGTGGGTAACAAATTGGGACAACAAAAAAATGAGATAGCCAAAGGGAAGACTGATAGAAAATGGAATTAAGTGCTTTAAAATGAAAAAGTATACTTTTTGAAAAAATAATCTTTAAACTTCAGGCAGGAAAGTTGTTAAAAAATGCAGTTTCCTGTGCTCTGCCTTTAGAAATTCTGATTCATATGCCTGGAGCAGGGCCCAGAGATCCTCAGATTTTAAGCAAATGCCATTGATGATTCCGGTGCAAGATGCTCAATGAAAAATCATAGCTTGATAGTTTCTGTTTTTATTTGACTAGAAATCTCAGGGAAAACATGGTATCTCTCATAAATTTTCAAATGCTCACCTGTATTTATTATCTTTGACGATTATTTTTGCATTCTTTCACTTTCCTAAAAACATATTTTTGGTCTTCCCATAAACTTCTCTCTCTACCCTTTGGGATTTACAACAAACAAAAGAGCCATGGAATGAAGAAAACTCATAAAGAAATGACACAATGATTTTACCTTTCATAAATTTAAAACAGCCCAACATTAGAGAATCAGAATACAGAGGACACATTCACAAACCAGGTTGGTTTCTGAATCATCTTTTGAATGATGAGTAGGTATAAACACATATAAGGTGGGTTACAAAGTCACCTCTAATCTATCCATGTTGGGTTTGCAAGCATTATCAGTAACATTAGATAAAGCTTTTACAGAGATTATATAAAGAATCCACAAAAAGGAAACAAAGTAAAGGAAAACAACTCTGAAAGATATTATAGCCATCAGGTTCTAATGAAACTACATGAAAAGACAGAAAATAAATAAATCCCACAAACAGTTCTGAAAGAGCATTACATCAACTATAAAACTTCAGAGTTCAGTATAAGTAATAACAATAACCAGTGAATAAAACACAAACAAAAACATCTGTACTTTTCTTATTGGTTAAATGCTTTTTTCCTCTTAACATATTCTTCAAGGATTTTAAAAATCAGCATCTATAATATTTAAAAGAATAATTCAGATATGCAAAGCCTCTGGGTGTTAGCACTAATGCTTATATATTTCATATTGTTTCTGTAAAGAGGCAAACATTTTTTATTTTAAAATTTTATACTTTATACCTAACAATTTGAAAATATAGGGGACAGAAATTTTCCACAATTTAATGTTACAAAAAGCCTTTTTTTGTTGTTGTTGTCTGCATTGTAAATTCAGGAAACTAATACTGTTCAGAATAGAAAACATATGGGTTTTTATCTGATATATTTTCTAAACATAGGTCCATAATGCTAAATTTGACAAGGATTCTAGATAGGCCTTAATAATTGTATTGTATGTTTTGTAGGTATGTATTTACTTAACAGTAAAAATGTAAGATAATTATATCAAAATATCATTTTACTCCCTCCCTCCATTTTCACATACAAGTATTGAACTTGCTAAGTTCCATCATAGCTCCCTCACCCTAATCTATTGTGTCCCTGACACTACCTCACAGGCATACTGGTGTCATAGGTTCCCAGTTTTCTTTGGTTGATCTTCTACTCTACCTATTTTGGATCACAATCAAAGGCTTTATATAATAATGTAGTAAGTTTTCCTTATCTCTTAACAGAAAATTTTAATTAAAAAGAAAACTTTAACCATTTGTATTTTCATATGTTGGGTTTGTTTCTATATAACATCTAAAACTATCATATAAATAACTCCCATAACTTAATTCCAAACAGAAGGAGCTTCCATAAACGGTTACTTTTAATCATGAAAATCAGCAGCTGTATAACTGGACGATCATTAAGAGCTTTCATATTTTGTGAAAATTACAAGTATATCTGTACACATAAAATGCTTGAATTTTAATGTATAAGAAATGATCAGTACATTTCTGAATTTTCCACAATCACTGCCAACACAATTTTTTTGAATAATCATGCTGATTAGACTTCTCAGATATCACAGAATAGCAATTAGTATGAAAAGAGTAAAACAGACACTAGACATAATCTCCCATTATTTATTATGTAGAGTTCATTTCTTTAATTGCATAGAGGATATTCTTCATATTGTCACTTATTTTATGGTCTGATGGGAGATGATTTTTCTGATAAGGTCCCTAGGGCTTTCTATCTGACACATAGTATTTCTATGATTTGTATCATTTGAAGAATTCCCCCAACAAATCAGAGCTCATCATTTGAAACAGCATTCTGTGTAAATGAAAAGTGTTTTGTTGTTTTTTTTTTTTTTTTTAGATGCGGTACTAATGAAATGAATAATTAATTTGCACAAAACTGTTGTAAGGTAATGATATTTCTGAAATTTCCGTGAAGTGAAAGACTTAAGTTGAAGATGTTAAATGGAGTTGCACTGCAATGAATTTTATTGTCTGAAGTCAAATGGTCTGAGAATAAACCAAACACAGATATATTTTAAATTAAATTGTTATATTGGAAACTAATAAACATATAGAGTAAGTGATGTATATCAAGAGAGGGGAATTAGTGTTTCATAAATTTTAATATGAAGAAGTGTTTTCATTTGTTCTTCCAATCAATGATAGGAATGAATGTACATTGTAAAATAATTAATTCAATTTTCTACTAATTAATTCCCTTGTTCCTAGTCTATTGCTCTATCCATTAAACTCCATGGTTAACAGTTTTTGAAATATGTAAGATAATTATGCAAGTCTTTATTTGACAAGATTTTCTTTAGGTTGTGCTCATTTAATTTGGGGGATTAACCAAAGATTTATTTTTTATTTTTATTTTTTTATTTTAGATGTTTTTCAAAATTAAAAGAATATCCCTTTGGATTCAACTGTTAAAACAAAGATCTGTATTTGCTGTTTTGCCCACCATAATTAAATCAATCAACAATGAAATTGGGTAATTTTGTGGTCATTATTGATTTTATATCCTGCTACTTTGCTGAATTCATTTATTAATTCTAGAAATTTTCTGGTGGAGTTTTTTTTTTTGGATCTTGTAACTATAGAATCATGTCATTAGCAAATAATGAGAGTTTGAGTTCTTATTTCCTATTCATATCCTTTAATTTATTTCATCTAATTTCTCTGGCTAGAGTTTCAAAGCCTATGTTGAATAGAAGTTGTGAAAGAGAGCATCCTTTTCTTGTTCTAGCACTTTCCTTTACCACACTCTTCTACCATGATGTTCTGATTAGAATCCTAAATGCAGATAAATAGAAATGCATTTGATTTATGAGTTATTGATTTTATATACTGCTACTTTGCTGAATTCATTTATTAATTCTAAAAGTTTTCTGGAACACTATTTTTTGGATCCTCTAAGTATAGAATCATGTCATTAGCAAATAATGAGAGTTGAGTTCTTCTTTTCATATCCCTTTAATTTCTTTCATCTGTCTAATTGCTCTGGCTAGAGTTTCAAAGCCTATGTTGAATAGAAGTTGTGAAAGAGGGCATCCCTGTCTTGTTCTAGCACTTTCCTTTACCATCTTTTCTACCATGATGTTCTGATTAGAATCCTAAATGTAGTCCCAGGGAATGGAGGGCCACCATCTGTCCACTGAGACCTCTGAAACCATGAACCCCCCAAATAAACTTTTACTCCTTAAGCTGTTGTTCCTGTCAAATCTTTTGGTTGGAGCAACAAAAAGCTGACTAAAAACACAATCAACATGAATAGCCTTTAAATATAAATTTAGCATGATCAGGTTGATGCTTAACATTTCTTGAAATGAACTTTTGCTCATTCATTTTAACATATATTATGTTTCATTCATGACTGAGGATTTTATTGTATTTTTTTATCTTGTATTCTATAGCATTGCTATGAGAATGTTCTAATTGTGATCATTTAAGTAAGATAACTTATCCCTATCTCAAGAATTCCCCAGCCATACTTTGGGTGGAGAACCATAGGTCACAGATAGTGAGGGACACTCAGCTCTGTACCTTCTGCTGTGGAAGATCAAGAGAACAAAGCCAAGCTGATCTTGAGGCCAGAAATAGCATAAAAACAATGCAAGACTGATAGACAAAAACATAGGGAGGGTCTAGAAATCATGAATTAAGAAATTTTCCTTGAGAAAAATTAAATGTACAGAAATGGTTGCAAAATACTATGGGATTGCTAAGGTTCCCAAGTATGGATAAAACATCTAGTTTGTTGAAAGGCTAGCAGATAGTAGTAAAGAGGAGAAAATAAATAGGAAACTAAAGGGAAGTAAGTATTTTGAGACTAGGATGTTTGGCATATCCATGAAATAGCAGTGAAGTTTGAAGAGTTATGTTCCTTTTAAAATTCATAATAAAAAGTGCATTTTTGCATAATTTGAACATTAAAAGATAAGAGACAATGACTTTTCATTATTCTGTGAGCATCTGGCCATTTCCTACAGTCTGATGAGCTCTTCCTTTTCTTGTTTTGATGATCTGTCAGGATATGCATTAGGCCAAAGTACAAATAAAGTCATTATCAATCTGTATGTGTGGTGGCAGATGTCTCTATTCATCACTATTTCTACAGTTTTAAATGACAATCAAACATTCATTTTTAAAAAACATCTTCTGTACTGAAGGTGACAGTGTAAAATTTCAATCTCAAAAAAGTAACAGGATTTTCTAATGAGATACATCAATCTGAAAATGAAATAACCTACCACATTCTGATATTTTATAGTTACATGGAAGAGATTGTAAGATATGAGATTTCCTAGATAAAACTCAATATCTCAGTTAATTAAGAAGAATACAAAATGAACTCTTGAAAACTTTTGAAAGGTATTACATCAGAATAGTTGTTGAAAAAAAAAGAGGCATTGGTTAAGAAAAGGAAGTTTCGTAGGAAAGTACAATAAAATCAATGTGAGAGATAATGAAAATTTATCAATTACTAAACATAAACTTGTATCTTAAGAAAATAATAAGACTATTTTGAATGAACACTGCAGTTAATTCTGTATCATAAGAAACATATATTCCAGGATTAAGTTTTCAAAAATAATTAACATGCTCAATACATAGACTAATCTCAGTTTCATAATTATACACTGATATTTCTGAAATTCATTCAACATAAATGGTGTCAATATATTACTATATTTTTATTTGTAATAAAAGAAATATAAGCCATACATGCACTAAATTAGTAATATAATGTATTTGTGTGTGTGTGTGTGTGTGCGTGTGTGTATGTGTATTTGATCCATATAAGGAATTATAATTGCTCTTTCTAAACTCAGGTTTTGCTTATAATTTCAAGTCTGAAATCTTTATTTTCTCTTTCCATTACTATACCCACATTCAGCTTTAATGTAAATACCTGCAAAAGTAAGATCTCTGATTGCTTAACACTAATGTGAGAAGCTTGTCCAAATATATGCCTTGACCCTTGCTCTGGGGTAGACACTCATATAACTCTCACACTATGTTTAGTAAAGTCAGACAAAGGTCATAAATAAGGAGACTGGTATTAAGATAAAATAATAATTATTAATTATTCATAATGATGCAGTGTTTTAAAAATATGCAATTATAAAATGAGTCACTATTACAATACTTCATTGGATATGTAGATTTGTATCTTAGATCTAAGTATTCACAGAGAAACACAGATCCTGCAGATATCTACCTATCTTCCTACATACTTATCTACCAACCATTTATTTATCTATAAAAGGAGAAAAATCCACCTGGAAAAAATATGTCACACAGAGAAGTGGGAAATTTATTCAGAATCTGTGGCTCATAGAACTGTACAATATTTAAATCTCTTGCTCTTCTAAATCAAGTAGTGTGTCAAGCTCTGAGGAAAAAAAAATAAAAGTTCAGTTCCTGCCAAAATTAGACATAGTTAATTATTGAGAATGACAACCAATGTCTTCAAGTGTCATCCATTATTTAAGGAGGTTTCCAAATGAGAAGCACTTTGATTCTAATAGGAAACTTCTTTGATGTTTGCACACTGCTTCACAGAAAAGCAGCCAATATAACAATCGCAGTAACAATTCCCCTTGGAAAGAAATTCCATGGATAAAAGACTCAATATCCAGGGCCTGCCCATTGGTAATAGCTGGAGTGCAGAAAATATCCCTTGTGTACCATCCAGCTCAGCTGCCTTGAGGTCCCTCTGCTGTCTATTCACTGACTTTGTAAGTCCTTATTTCTCATCCTTTCCCCCCAAATAGCTTCCCCATTCTTGATTTAAACTCTAATTACCAAAGTCATTAAAAATGCATAGACCTTTACATTCCTGTCAATTGTTTTTGCCTTTGTAATTTGATTCCACAATTTAGAACAGGTGCTATATAATACATTAAGACATTAACTGACTTGTTCAATGTCATTATATTTGAGATAACTTCTTTCTGATTCCAAATCCCTTAGTACTCCCACATGGATTGATGAACAAAATGTTTAGTTTCAAGTGAAACAATAAAAATCTGTCCAGCTTCTGCTGACAAACTTTTCCCCAACCAGCTCCTGATACATCTAGGTCTTTGACTCATTGATCTTTACTGCATTGGGCTTACAGATAATGAATGTTATGCTTAGATCAAATAATTTGGTGGAAATCTTACATATATCCTGGCAGTTCAGTACCAGAATTCTTCTTTTTAGCTTTTAATTCCTGGATCATCTTCATATTTGCAAGTCACTAATATTATGGTCTGCTAATTGTAATCACATTGTAGTACCTGTAGTGTACACCGAATGCACTGGGACAATGGTTAACAAATGCTCTGTTTCATAACCAATATCTGAACACATCGAGTACAGGTTATTCAGAGATTTGGGTTTTATATTGTATTTGAAGGCCTGAATTCACTCTTTCTGTTCTACTCAGGATTGGATCTCTTTTTCCCTGAGCATATTGAGCTCAAAATATTTCCTGAATCAACACTGTCAAGTTATATGCAGGGGAAGGAGTCCAGAGTCACACTACCGAGGTGGGAATCTTATTTCTCTAGTAAACTAACTTTGTGACCCTGGAGAAACTATACAATCACAGCGTTCCTTATTTTCTCATTCATTGCAAGGAGTCTTTAGTAGTATTTGCTTAACAAGAATGATGTGATGATTAAAAAGTTAATGTATGTCTTAGTCTTTGTGGGCGACTATAACAAAATAGTTAGCTGCTTTTATAAACAACAGTAATTTTTATGTTCTAGTCCTAGAGGCTGAAAAGTCCAAGTGAAAAATGGAGGCAAATTTTGAAGTTAGATGAGGGCCCTCTTACTGTTTCATAGATGGAACTTTCTTATTGCATCCTCACATGATAAAAGCAATGAACATGAGCTCCTTGGAGTGTCTGTTGAAAGGAGATTAATTCCATTCTTTGGGTTCCTCCCATATGACTTAATGACTTCTCAAAAGGGCCCATCTTTTTGAAAGTTAGGGTTTCAGCATATTTTGAGGTTATAATACATTCAAACATAGTAATGTATGTAAAATATTTAAAATCATGTCTGTTATGTGATGATCTTTAAATAAGAATTAATTTTTATTATATTCCTCTTTTTCTCATTTAAACTGAAATACAGCTGTGATGTATGTTATCCGGTGATAACAGGCTTATTCCATAACTCTTTGTTTTAATGAGAAGCTCTGAAAATCAATATGTGAGAAAGCAAAAACAATAACAAAAAGCCAGTAGTGGTCATTTCCATGACTATTTCTGGAGTATACCAGAAAAGTCAGTTTTGAGGAGGTCAGGATGAGTCAGGGCCTGCCATCCTCTAAAGTCACAAATGTTCGGTTTATGCTCCATAGTTTTCACTTTTCTCCAATGCAGAAATATCTGAAACTTTGCATGTGAACATTTCCAATTTGGGGAGTTACTTCTATCTCAGCTCTCTGAATTGATTTATCTCTAAAGATCAGAAAATTATATTTTAATATAATTTTAATATGTAATTTGCCATTGTTCTAAAAGGATTCACATTTGGGTTTTAAAAAATTAAAATTTTTTCAAATATAATTTGGAGATCAATTAATATTACCTTTTATGTGATCAGGATTAGAAATTTAAAGGATATGAAGCTTGAGACAACAAAATAAAGAATTAAAAAATTTATGTGACAGAGTTTTAAAACTATATGGAAAAGCATGTTTTGAAAAACCAAAAGTATCAACCTAGCAAACTTTCTTGTAAGATATATACAGGCAAAGGTTAGCAGTCTGAATATTAAAAAAAATTGCATACACATGAAAAAAGACATACAAAAAATAAAAATAAGCTAATTAAAGGATAAGAAGTTGACCAAAGAATATATATGAGAAGCATAAAGTATATTTGACCTCATTAATAATGAAACATATTCCAGGTAAATTAATATTTAAATATCATTTTCTTCCATCACACCTCATAACCTAAACAAACTCTTTTAAAAACATATATTTAGATGCCAGCAATATTCATGTTTATTATTGTCTTATCAAAGCCTGCATTATTGGCTTTTGTGAATTTTGAACAAGAAAGGGAAAAGGCTTCAATCAAGAAAAAATATTTAAAATTTTTACATATTTTTACTCTGAGATCTGGAATAGATCAAGAATGTCTATTTTCACTACTTCCAATCAACACTGTACTAAAGTTCTAACCAAAGCAATTGGACAAGGAAAAGTAATGAAAGGCATTCTAGTTGGAAAGAAAAAAGTGATCTCTTTTCTTAGAATACAGGGACTTATATATAAAAAATTCACAAAATTTAGTAGAGCTGGTTTTTAGAGACCAGTCAGTCCTGAAACTGAACTATAAATAGCATTTTGGGTGAGAAAGGAACTATCAGCAATAGTAAAAACACTTAAAAGAAAATTTAAAAGGGAGACTATGAGCAGGCTATAAATGTGGCTCAGTTGATAGAGTACTTACCTAGAATGTATGAAGTCATGGGTTCAATCCCCAATACTACCCACACAAATAATAGTAATATAAGGCAGACTATGATAGCATAAATCTGTATACATGGTAAATTGAAAAAGAGGAGGGTTTAGGAGAGGATGGAGAATGAAAGGAAGAGATAGAGTTATAGGATTACTACATACACTTTAGAGAGAACAGTTTTTTTAGAGCAGATCATCTACTGGAAAATAATGTTGAAAATCTAGTGATGCCAGACTGGAAGAAAAAAAGAGTTTAGAGAAATGAAAGAACAGAAAGAAAACAGTGAAAAATCAAGGATATGGAGAAAATTCTATCAGCAACTTCCCATTGTAAAAGGGTAATGATATGAAAACAATACATGCACCTGCTAAGTGGGTGATCATTGAGCTGATCAGATCCCAACATACAGCAATTCCCATCCTGTTAGATTCAGGCAGTCAGTATTAGGTGGAACATCTATGTTTAAAGTGCTAGTTTTAACTCTTGAATACTTTTAGAAAGTTTGGCTATTTAAGTCTTTTCAAGTGAATTAGGCAATATATTTTTTCTGGAATATTATCTCAACTGTGTTAATATTGACTTCAGCTATTTGATATCTGTGACCTGAGGTGCAATATTATCATTGCACTTTTACAAATGATGAAGTCTCTTTATAGATGTGCAGTCCAGTATGTTGTATAAGCAAAAGTGTTTCTGTCACCCTGAGTGAATTGCAGGCTTATACAAACATTTCACAATTATCTATGAGATGAGAACCACATAGTACTTGCTTCTTAATAGAATTCAAAGTGCAAAAAAAAATCAATTGTGTTAATAACATTCAGCAGTTGCATTTTAATAACCCAAGTCACAATGACACTTAAAAAATCACTTTCTATTTATTGCTATAACTTAAAATGGCCTCCTTTTAATAAGCTAGACAGAGGTATTCATAAAATAAGAGAAGAATTATTCTACTAATTGGAATTCTTATTAAAATCCTCAGATAATTGCAAATTCACACATACATTGCTCTTACTTAAGTGGTGACACTTAAGTGGTGACATTTAAGTGGTGAAAAGACATTGGGAGGATAATCTTTCCCAGATATTAATAACCTGCCAAGGTCTTATAGGAAAGGATGACCAATTTGTCACCAAACTCAATATCCCCCCAGACACCCAGGTTCTCCTACATTTCTGGGTTTTCCTGGTTGGCTGATGTGGTCATATGAGCAGAAATGAAACTTCTAGGCCTGATCTTTAAAGTCTACAGTTGCAAACTTCCCCTTGTTCTTTCATCCATCCCTTAATTGAACAGATGGAACTTCTAGAGATAAGATTAAGTGTGGAGCTAGATAGGATAAGGAGACTATATATACCCAGGATACTTTTTATAACAAGTACTACCCCTGAACAAATGTCACACAAACACAAAAAAATTAAGTAGATGAATTTATGAGGTTGTGTTGTGCATTATTTAAGCTACCTAACTTTGTTTTCCCTGAATCAGGAGGTATACCTTTTATTTAAAGAGGTACTTGTTGAAGTCTGCCTTAGCATGTGAATAACTTGAGTTGGAAGTCTGCTTTTTTGTAAAATTTGGATGAACTCAGAGGGTTCTCTGTTTCCTTCCAGAGTCAAGATTCTGTGACATCTCATAAATTTAGGATTCGAATTAGAAATTTTTGATGGAAGTTACTTTATGAAAGCTTTTCTAAGTAAACTATATTTAGTCTAGTTGTCATCTTGCACATATATATTACTCCTTTAAGTTTTCCACTTTATAATACAGGATATTGATGAAACAATACTGGAATGTAGAAATACGAAAATAATATTTCAACATAATACCTTTCCTTGCCTTAAAATGTCTAGATATATAAAACATCTATTCCATGAGAGAAATAAATATAAACGGAATAATATCATTCTCCAGGAAAGTTTTAATTCTTTATTTTCAAAAACTATCCCATAAAAATTAATGATCAATTATAAAATATGACACTCAGGTGAAACTTAAAGAAATGTGGAAAAGGAATCACCCATTAAGTAAAATGCTACAATTGCTCTATTGCCTTGGCCATGAAAACCAAAATAATAATAATCATTTTCCAATAAAGAAAATGGATATTCAAATTATTCCAATTTCCCTTTACTTCTAGAGGAAATAAAACAATACTTGATATCATAAAGTCAACATCAATTTAAATTCAGGTGTTAATTATAATTTAAGAAATAATTGGATCTGTAGCAGTGTTAAAAAAAAATATATTCCCCAACTTTTTGTCCTCTCAGCTTCCAAATTAAACTTTCTCCAAAGGGACTATGAAATATTTCTTCATCTTGTATGTATAAACTGGTCTTGTTTCTTTTTGTTTGTTTCTTTGTTTATTTGGTTACTAGAGATTGAACCCAGAGGCACTTTTCTATGGAACCACATCCCCAGCCCTTTTTATTTTTATGTTTTTGAAATAGAGTCTAGCTAAGTTGCTTAAGCCCTCACTAAGTTGCTGAGGCTGGCCTTGAACTTGAGATCCTTTTGCCTCAGTCCCCAAGCCATTGAGATAACAGTCATGCACAACCATGCCCAAGTTGTTCATTCTTGGTTTAAGGTTTAATCTTTGATGAACTCAACCCTCATTATTTAGTCTTTCTGCTGAGGAATTCTTGAGATAGAGATATGTTATCTTACTTAAATGATCACAATTAGAACATTCACTTAGCAGTGCTAGAGAATACAAGATAAAAAAAATTTGCAATAAAATCCTCAGTCATGAATGAAATGTAACATATGTTAAAATAAATGTGTAGAACAAATTAATTTTAAGAAATGTTAAGCATCTACCTGATCACTCACTCTGAATTTATATTTAAAGGCTAATCATGTTGATTGTTCTTTTAGTCAGCTTTTTGTTGCTCCAACCAGAAGATCTGGCAGAAACAACAACTTTAGGAGTAAAAGTTTATTTGGGGGTTCTTGGTTCCAGAGGTCTCAGTGGACAGATGGTAGCCCTCCATTCCCTGGGACTACATTTAGGATTCTAATTAGAACATCATGGTAGAAGAGCATGGTAAAGGAAAGTGCTAGAACAAGACAGGGATACCCTCTTTTACAACTTCTATTCAACAGTCATTGAAACTCTAGCCAGAACAATTAAACAGATGAAAGAAATTAAAGGGGTATGAAAAGAAGAAGTCAACTCTCATTATTTTCTGATGACATGATTCTATACTTAGAGGATCCAAAAAATACTCCACCAGAAAACTTCTGGAATTAATAAATGAATTCAGTAAAGTAGCAGTATATAAAATCAATAACTCAAAAATCAAATGCATTTCTATATGTCATTGATGAATTCTCTGAAAGAGAAATAAGTATAAATATCACATTCACATTAGCTTCAACAAAATAAAATAAAATACTTGGGAATTAATTTAACAAAAGAGGTGAAATACCTCTAAAATGAACTACAGAACACTAAAGAAAGAAAATGAAGACAATCTTAAAAAATGAAAAGATCTCCCATGCTCTTTGATAGGCAAAATTAATATTATTAAAATGGTCATACTACTCAAAGTACTATACAGATTGAATGCAATTCCAATTAAAATCCCAACATTATTTTTTTTCTTTTTTTTTCCATTTTTTTATTGATTGTTCAAAACATTACAGAGCTCATGATATATCATCTTTCATACATTTGACTCAATTGGGTTTTGAACTCCCCAAATACATAATGCAGACTCACTTCTGTTACATACTCACATTTTTACATAATGGCATATTAGTGACTGTTGTATTCTGCTACCTTTCCTATCCCCTACTATTCCCCCTCCCCTCCCCTCCCCTCCCATCTTCCCTCTCTACCTCCTCTGTACTTATAGAAATAGAAAAAGTAATCATGAAATTTATTTGGAAAAATAAGAGATCCAGAATAAGCCAAAGCAATCCTTAGCAAGATGAGTGAAGCAGTAGGCATCACAATACCAGACCTCAAGCTATACTATAAAGCTATAGTAACAAAAACTGTATGGTATTGACAAAAAATAGGTATGTAGACCAATAGTACAGAATGTAAGACACAAAGACAAACCCATATAAATACAGTTATCTCATACTAGAAAAGGCACCACAAACATACATTGGGGGAAAGATAGCCTCTTCAACAAAAAGTACTGGGAAAGCTGGAAATCCATATGCAGCAAAATGAAACTGAATCCCCATGTCTTTCCATTCACAAAACTTAACTCAAAGTGGATCAAGGACCTAAGAATTAGAAGAGAGACCCCACATATAACAGAGGAAAAAATAGGCCCAAATCTCCATCACGTAGGATTAGTCCCTGACTTCCTTAACAGGAATAAAGCACAAGACATAAAATCAAGAATCAATGAGGTGAACAGAGAGCCTATATTTTGAGAGCAAATTTTTGCCACACAAATATCAGAGCACTAATATCCAGGATATACAAAGAACTCAAAAAACTTAATACCAAAATTAGAAATAACCCAATCAATAAATGGGCTAAGGAGCTGAACAGACACTCTCAGAAGATATAAATCTATCAAAAATATATGAAAAATGTTCAACATCTCTAGTAATTAAAGAAATACAAATCCAATCTACTCTAAGATTTTGTCTCATGCCAGTTAGAATGGCAGTTATCAAGAATACAAATGACGATAAGTGTTGGTGAGGATGTGGGGGAAAAGGCACATTCATCCCATTGCTGGTGGGACTGCAAATTGGTACAATCCATCAACATCAATGTTTATAGCAGCTCAATTCACAATAGCTAAACTGTGGAAGCAACCCAGATGTCCTGAATGGATAAAGAAACTGTGGTATCTATACACAATGGAGTATTACTCAGTGATATTGTGAATAAGAGAATAAAATTATGGCATTTGCAGGTAAATGGGTGGAGGTGGAGAATGTTGTGCTAAGTTTAGTAAGCCAATCCTCCCAAATCAAAGGCTGAATATTCTCTCTGAAAAGCAGATGTTGATCCATAATAGGGAGGAAGTATGGAAAAAAATGAAGGAACTGTGTTGGGAAAAGTGGAAGGAGTGAAGGGGAGTGAGATGGGGGCAGGAAAGATGGTGGAATGAGATGGACGTCTTTATCCTAGGTACATATGTGACTGCACATATGGTGCAATGCTCCATCATGTGCAACCAGAGAAATGGAAAAAGTTGTGCTACAATGTATATAGTGAATCCAAATGCATTCTACTGTCATATATACCTAATTAGAATAAATAAATAAATAATTTTTTAAAAACTGAAAAAAAATAAATAAAAAGGAATGTGGCCCAGAATATCACACCAGGAAGCAGAAAGAAGCTCTACTCACCAGTCACAAAATACATACTTCAAAGTCATGCCCTAAATGCCTACCTCTTTCAGCCATACCCTACTAGGCTTTAGTTGCCACTCAGTTAATCCTATTCAAGGGATTAATTCACTGATTGGATTATGGCTCTTATAACCCAATCATATCACCTCTGAATGATCTTGAATCATCTCACATATGAGCTTCTGCGACATACCCGATATCTGAACCATAACAAATGCATAAGAATGAAAGAGATCCTAAAATATTTCTTATTATTTATAATACAAATGTATATTATTTTATGTCATACAATTAGACAATTTGAAATACTTCGTTGTTTGGGGATAGATTAGCATCAAATTCAAAGTCTTGAAGGAGACTTCAGTTAAACCCCTATCATATCCCACATTATTTATAAGATCAGTTGATTGTTTGAGCTAATCTAATTGTCACTAAATAACTTAAATGGAAAGTTGGGATGCAATTCTAAAAATTATGTATAGAAGAAGCAATTTTCTCAGGTGGTTCCATGTGATATAACACAAGAAATCAAACGTTTAGTCAAACCCTGATTTGCAAATTATTCCCACATTTCATATTAAATGAAAAAGCTGATTTCTGGATAATAAAGTCAAGATTATTTTATAATTAGCTTGAACTCTAGCAAATACATGAAAATAGAATGTTGTAAATATATGTATTTCAAATCTCAAAGTAAAAATCTATACTAAATCTAAGATGAATCTCATGTACTAAGAGGAAAAAAGGTGATGATTTCATAAGCTTTTATATTCTCACAGGCTTTTGAACTTTTTTACTTCATCTCACAAGAAGAAATACTGTTTTTACAGAAACCAGGATATTCTGTTTAATCTTCTGCTGTTATATTCCATTCTACTTCTTTCCATTGCATTTACATTTATTTGAAAGTCCAGTATGGGTATGTAAAACAATTTTTAAAACATAAAAAAATCATTCAAAGAATTTAAGAGCTAAAATATTCAAATCTTTCTCCATAATTTAAAAAGACTTACTGAATTTCTCTATCTTCATTAAAATTTGGTCTCTTTTAAAACAAATCTAACATTGTTTTATTAGTAGTTTTTGGTAAAAATCTTAGCTTCATAATTTCCTGAAAAATCTATTAAGAAAAAAAAATCTTTCCAGAGGAAGTCCTGAATAGGCCACATTTATAAATTTTCTTATTCATATATTTTATTCTTGTGTCATACCTTAGTTTCACTTCAAATTACTATGCCCAAACTGGAAAGATGACAATCTCTAAGTACTAAAATTTTAAAATTAGAATGACAAGCTAGAGAGCAAATCTCGGAAAAAAAATCTCAATGGATTTCTGCCAACAGAATTAGTTCCAAAAGAAAAAAAAATTAACCTCCTTGATATGTCTACAAAAGGCCTAATATGTAATGACATGGATGAACCTGTAGGAATTAAGGTATAATTTATGTTAATGGCAAAATGTGAGCTGAGTGGCTGTCACTATTACATTTTTTACCTTTAGTTCACATATTTCATATAAAATTTTCTTTAAAAATTCTACAATCATAAAGAATGTGTTTTGCCAAGCTGGTAACAAAATTTATGAAGAAATTATAATAAATTTCCTTCACCTTTAAGAAGTATTTCACCACAGGGATGGAGTGTGCTTCAAGTAGAAAAAAAATTATGAAAGATTTTTGAGTTATTATTGTCAATCTTACCAGTTTATTGAAAAATATAAAAAATGTGACTGGATTGTTAATCAATATAAGTAGATACAGACACCCTATCTACCATCAAATGCACATTTAGAACATCCATGGAATTAAAACACATACTGCTCTCTTCAGTTTCTATTTTTGTGGCCTAAATGCATACATTGCTCATAAAATATGACTTCTTCAAAGCCAAGTTCACTGTTCACTGTCATAGAAAATGTCAAAGGACCTCATAGAATCCAAGAAGCAATAAATCTCCTTATTTAATACAAAGTCAGCTCACTGTGAGGAGGATATGATACAGAAAAAAAATGACTTATAATAAGTTACTGCACACCTTCATTATCCAACTCCAGTTATTTTAAATTTAATGATTTCACTCTGTTGATACCTACGCCACATACTTGAGATACTTTTCCCTCCAAAGTTCTACTTACTGGAGATAAATCCTGCTTAGCCTAGTATTAAGAACCAAATAGGTCAATGACATAGTATCCCCTTTTATTTATTCCCTCAACAAACATTTTTTAAATATATGTGGTATTCTACACACTGTTCCATGTGCATAGAAGGAGACAAGTTCCTGCACCCATGGAAATAAGGAAGAACAACTCAGAGGATATAAACAAAGGGGCATTCAGAGAATCAAAAAGTGATGCTGTGAATAAGTAAGAGAGCAGTGGAAAGAGATGGACTGCAAATGGGACTGCAACGAAGATGATAAAGCAGAGAAAGCAGAGGGCTAGGATATCTGAGGTGAGACCTGAAAGAAATGAGGAAGCAAACCAGGTGATAATTTGCAGGAACAGGGATTCACCAAGAGAAAAGAAAGAGGCCTTGACCCTGAAACTAATTGGGTTGAGTTCTCACTCTTTATATATATATATATATATATATATATATATATATATATATATATATATATATATGAGAGAGAGAGAGAGAGAGAGAGAGAGAGAGAGAGAGAGACAAACCTTTTTTGTAGATGACACAACACAATGCCTTTATTTTTATGTGGTGCTGGGAATATAACCCGGGTCCCTCCTGTGCTAAGCGAGCGTTCTACCACTGAGCCACCATCCCAGCCCAACTTCTCATTCTTCTATAAAGACCTTCCAACTTTCAGTCTCCAAATGGTTTAGTTACCGAGGGGCAGGGTACACTATTACAAACCCAAAGTCCCTGAACTACATTTGGCCAATTCCTGCACTCATCCTCCTAGATGAAACTGACACTTTCAAGGTTCAACATTTGACTCAAGAGGGACCAGGATAGTATGTACATATATGAATATGCCACAGTGAATCCCACCTTTATGTATATTTACAAAGCACCAATTAAAAACAATAAATAAGGGCTGCTGTTGTGGCTCAGTAGACACTTGCTTAGCACATATGAGGGGCTTGATTCTCAGCACCACATTAAATATATATATATATATGCATATAAATAAATATAATTATATTCATAAATAAATATCTAAATAGAGTAATGGGGAAAAAAGAATAGAGAGAAAGGGAGGGGAAGTGTAAGTATAGAGGATTGAAAATGGTGTAAATTATGTTGCATACACATATGGGGTTGTCAAAAAATCGTGCTATTTTGTATAACTCTAATGAACTCAAAAGACTTTTCAAAAAATAGAAGGTGGACCAAGGAGACTCTTTCTCTGAGATTTTTTAAATGTGTGAGTGTGTGGTCAAGGTCAGTTTTTCCCCAGTGAAACTCAGAAACAATGAAGATAGTATTTTCCTCCACATGGAGAACCACAGGCAGTAGAATAAGCCAGCACAGAAACAGAACAACAAAGGCTGCTGAGAGAGACTTAGTAGAGTTCAGTGACTTGATCAGCTCTTCCTTGAAGGTCACTTCTGGTTTACTAATGATTTTACCTTTGTGACCAAATTAATTCAATTTGAGTATCTGTATTTAAACACTCTGAGATATGAAAATATGTACCATGGATTGTAAAATGTAGAGATTCTAGATTAACTATTAATGTGGGATCCTATCGAATTGTCCACTGCTCAACACTTTTCATCCTTAAAGGGAGAAAGTTTTCTTTACACTGACGGCTAAAAGGAAAACCTGAAAAAAGACTAGAGGCTAGTGGTGTAGATTAGTTATAGAACTCATGCTCAACATATACAAAGATCTAGGTTCAATTCCCAGCAGTAAAAAGAAAAAAAAATAAGATTATTCATTTGTAATATCCCAATTTTATCAAATGCAAGCTTCTCCAGATATTTTAAAACATCCTTTAGACTTAAGAGAGGTCTATTTTTAAGAATATACATATTATTGGACAGAAAAATACTTGAAAATCACATAATTTTATCATTAATACTATATGCCATTAGATATACAGTGTTATACTAGATAATAAATGTCAAATTTAAATATGTGTGTGTGCCCCTGTCTATGCATGTCCAGTTTTGAACATTCAATATTCACACTAAACATAACAAAAACTGATATCAAATGTATACAGAAGAAAGATTTTATTAAGTTTAGTGAATTTTATAAAGAATCAAGGTCTTTCAAATATCACTAAAATGGAGACAAATATAACCTTGAAAATAGTATACAAATAAGACTCTGGAATATTATTTACCCTATATCACTATATAAGTTCACCATTGCCTTGACTAAGGAAATTATTGTAGTATACTTAATAAGTGTATAAAAGGGTGTTACCACCCATTATAATGCTTGGTCAATCTTTTAAGATAATGTGTTGGTGTCAGAGTTAATTTCACAACTCCAAGATACCTATAAACTGGTCTACAAACAGGCAATATCTAAGTAATTCATACTATTCAAATAGTATTTTGTGAAAAATATATAATAATTATTTGTGTGTAAACCACAAATAAAGAAAACCAGCTTAACAAACTTTATGTCACATTGTATAACTGATTTAGTATTTTTCACATGAAGAATTGTCTATAGCCCATAGGTAAATATCATTTTGTTTGTATTATTCCATATATAAGGTAAAAGACTGCTCTTTAAAATTCACCATATATACCACAATATTCTTATATACTGTTACATAATCTGAACCTTGACATAAGACAGAATAAATGAAAGTTAAAATAATCACTTATAGTAACACCAAGAAATGCCAAACCATTATTAGAAATTAAAAGCTTGATAACCCTGAAATTTACTAGTCAGCTGAATATGACCTGTTTTAGGTTTTTAGTCCCTCAGATACCCCATAAAATTTTATGGAGAGCTATAGCAGCACATATGGGAAGCAAAATTCAAACTGACAATGATGTAATATGATTCTATGCATTATTATCAGAAAAAAATAACATTCAATTTGCAAAAAGATGATAAGTCAGGAAAATACTTGTAAGCTTCTGCTTCAAACTCTTTGCCTGTGTTGCAAATGTAATAACAAAGTCATATGGCATACAGGTAGAATGAGTGCTTGGTTTTTCTGTGAGCACAAAATGAGTTGGGAATTCTCAAAAGAGAAGGAAATGGTTAGACTACATCTCTATGGTCACATGTACTTTCATACATAAATAACATTTCAATGTTTCAGGAGCTCAATTTCAGAGGCCAAGTACTTAAACAAGAATCAATGAATCTATAATGGACCACTGAAGCCAAAACTCATGAGCTAACATGTACAGTTGGATCCTACATTTTAACAGTTCATTTTCCAACAACCCAGGATATTGGGAAGATTTAACAAAAGAGTAAACTGAGTAAGTCGCAGAATTATATCCATTCATATTCTTGGACTATGTTTTGGGACAGAGTGCTGTCAGAACATTGGCAAGTGCCATTTCCTTGCTCCTTTGACAAGAAGTTATTCCCCTATTGGTACCAAGGTCAGCCTGCATGGCAGTTTCTGAACTCTTGGTGTCTGGCCTCCCAGAATATGATATGTTGTGGATCACCTCTGGTCTTTCATGACTGTTATATGTGAATTGGTACACACCCACAATAAAAGCTATTTTCTGCTGTGAAATAAAGCAGACACAGTTCTCTGAAACCATCTCAGGAGGGATTTCTCCACTCCCTCAAGCTTCCCACAGTTGATGCTGGAAGGGCAGGCCCCTCAGGACCAAGAAATATTACTAAATTTAGCAAGAAATATTACTAAAAAATAATTAAAAAAGAGTTCCTCACAATGTTTCAAAGCTTATTTAATATATTTCAAATTTTTTAAAATTTTTATAAGGTTCCAATAAATGCTTTTCACTAACACCAAAAAGATAAAAAGCCAAAAACATAGAAATATCACTAAAATATTCTTTTTCACATATGAAATTTTTGAACTGAAAGAAACAAAGAAATCTATACCTTGAAACACATTAGTGAAAACTAGAACTGTTTCCAAACTCTACAGAATTGTCTGGAAAAAGCATCTTCTAATCATGGAAATGTTTAAAGTAAAAATTAAGTTACTGAACTAAATCTAATTTTCTTTTACTAATTGACAAAGATTAGATTCAACCCATTTGTCAACATAGGCATGTTGCTAACCCCTTCCTGGAAACTTACATCACTAACATTTGGTTCACATTGTACATGTACAAAACACTTACACAGGTTAGTGCATTGCATTTGATGATCAGAAAAAAGCCCTTAGACGCCTAGGGTTTTTTTTCCCATCTTTCAAATAATCTATCATTTATCTAAAAGTTGGAAAATGTAATTAGTTATAACAGATACTACTAAATGTAACAATCATATGCAAAACTTTTAGTTTATTTCTAAAAATAAATTTTATTAAGTATATCTGAAGTCTGAAAAAATAAGAGTATGAAATGCACGTTATTACCTTACAACCAAAAATATACCACCTAAAAAGTAATAGAGATTCTTAAATGTTTCAGTTCACAGTGATCTTTCTGCCTTCTAATTTTTATAGAGCTTCATAAATAATTTTTTAAATGTCACAGTTCATGTTAATTAGTTAAGCCCAAACAACTCAGTCAATACTTATGGTCTAACATCTGAGTAGCTATCTGAAAATTATAAGGTACATAAGTTGAAAGAAATAAAAAGCATGTTTTATTTTATTTTTAAATAACCACCTAGATAATAATATACATGTATCTGTTTTGTCAATGTGCAACTTCTTAATTTTTAGACTCATATTAGCACACTCCTTAAATCCTTCATCACATTGATTTTCCCATGGTACTTGCATTTTATCACAGGAACCACTGAAAACTCAGCTTCTAAAAGATGTGGCGCCCTCAAAAGCTATTACTGTGTTCTAATATTAAACTGTGAACTACCTGTAGGTAGTAGTCTGTTTGCTAACAGATGTTGCATATTACTATTTTCCTTAAAATTTAAAATACCCTGTGGTGCCTTTTGAATTCACTACAATCTCCTGGGGAGCCTCAACACAGAGTTAGAGAACAATTAGTATATTTTATTTTACTTCAGGGTTTCTGTTTTTCATGCACAATATGAAAGCATATCAAGAAGAGCACACTTGAAAAATTCATTTGAAGCACTGTAATAAGTGCACCAAAATATTTGAAAATATTTTCTACAATTCTATCTCCCAGTATTAAAGAGTTTTTAAAAAAATGTTTGTAGTTGCAAAATGTGTTTTACATAAATTACTTATTACATATTGAAAGAAACAATAAAACAAGCAAATCAAATACCATCCAATGGTGATTGAGCAGTCAGGATGACTAAGTACCATGTCCATTCCAAATAACCTTTGAGTTTGTTTCTAGCATGTCTTCCTTCAATTTCTTGTTTATTTTATCTTAACCCATCATTTGCATCAGTGGTAACTACCTGTTCTTTCCCTTCAATATTAAAATTTTCCTATAACTGAACATCATTTTTACTTCTTTATACAAACTAATCATATTCCCCTTACTTTTACAGGTTCTACTTTTCATTCCTTTAATTATATGTTTCTACCCTTGGTATTTCCTTCATCACTAAATTTCTTCAAGATAATAGATCCTCAAAAAAATACATGAGATAAAGTAGTAATGTTATAGAGTACAACTGTATAAGATGAAATGAGAATGTGCATAGGAAAGACATTTGTAAGCCAATGAAATATCTTAAAATTTGCATAAATTACAAATCTAAAAATTCTTACTGTGGTGTATTTTGCTGTTCAGAAACAAGCCCTTGGGGAAAATGGTGGAGATCACAGATTACAAATACAATTGTGAAAGCTCTTCCATTTTTTTATCACTAAGAAAAATATGGTATATGAAAGGAATTATCAGTGAGACTTTGTTTTTGTTCTTTTGCAAAACTGATCTTGTTTTAATAGAATTTCTTATGGGCACATTTTAAATTCACAAACAAATTACAAAGAGGTACTACAAACAAAATACCAAGTTCTTCATACTTCAAACATGTTAATCTACAACCTTTATTTTGTTTTCTAACTATAATATACATTTCTTGTACATTTAGGAGTCAAATTTTTAACTTACTCTAATTTATGCACATTAATTTGTATTATCAAGTATGTGATATTGAAATAAATCTAGTGTTTTCCACATTAGTAGTACAAACATGAAAGATACAATTTTAATAGACAAATGTGATTAATCAATTTCTCAGGAAGCAACTGGGTAATTAGGGTATAATTGTGAAACTAGAATACCATCAGCTAAACAAAATTCAACTGCCATGATTAGAAACCTAATATTTAGGTTTCAATTTATGTAAGCGACCTATGGTGTTATTGTTATTCCTGATGACTTGAATCTTGTCACTAAGAAGAACTGCTGAAATGTTGAAAGATAAGGTCAATTTAGTTTTGGATTCCTGCTGTATTAATATGATAATTTATAACAACAATGTAAGGTCAACTTTAAAAAATCCTATAATATCATTTAGTTTAAAAGTTTGAATATAAATGGTTTAATTAATAATTACTACACTGAAAATTTATATATAATAAGGCATTACTGAGTAAATTTAACCAGAAAACAATTGACTCTCAAAATTTAGAACAAATAAATTTCTAAATCTTTGTATGAAACTCCTATGGAAAAACAAAGTACAGATGAAACTAAAATTTAGTTCAGATAAAACTAAAATTTCATTGTAGTGATTATGAATTTGATATTTCACATTGTGAAATAATTTATAAAAAATCAACTCATGCCTATATATACCTACATAAAGCATTCTTTTGAACCTGAAATTCCTGGAATGATAATTTTAGATCAACATAACCCAACTGTTGATCTTCTGAGAGATTATTCATTGTACCAATATTGATTATGTTAACCTTTCTGAAAAAGTATTACTTTAATTAAATTTAGGCCATTCAATGTAAATAGAATGTCTTCAAAACATTTTTTTTAGATAGACATTTAAACTAGAAATGTGCTCAAAGGTCCAGTTTAATATACACAGTACATGACACAATGATACATAGATTTAATGAAGGAAATAAAATTTTCTCCCAATATAACTGTTTCAAAAGAAAAAGTGAATGTGTTTTTACTGGCAGAATTACTCTTGCACCCACTCGATAGTGCACAACAGAACAAGTAAACTTGGGAGCCACTGGGGCTTGGCTTGACCATGAGAGTGGCCTTGAGAATATATTGCTGCTGTGAGCACTTAGCATGAAAAAGAAGAGACTGCTGTGAAGATAAAGTGAGGGATAATTTTTCATACCCTACAGCTCTGCCCCATTTTCAGTACAGATCACCTCACCCAACTGAATTGATTTCCCACTAGGTCTATTATCTTGAAGGAAGACTCTTTCTCTGATCACACTCTGATGGGATATGCAAGCTAATCTTTATTTCCCCTCTCGCTGCCAAATAAGCTTCCTTTCTTAAGTCAGAATGAACATCCTTGACAACTCCCAACTCCCATGATAGCTTCAGAGAGGCATAGCAAAAGAAGAGGGGAGGACAGATACTGGCTGGCTGTGGAGCACTGAAGACATTTTTTCCCATTGCCAAGACCTTGGTTTAGTATTCCTAGCTTCAGCCTATGGCCACATGTATTGCAAGGTCACATTTATTAATATTTTTCTAATTTAGGCATAATTTGGTATTAGATAGATCAAATTATATATGATTGTGAAGCTAGAATTAGATAGGCAAGTCAGTATAGATAGGTAAATTAAGTCAGGTCAATCTATGAGGCCAGGGCTACTCTACTCTGCCCTTCTCCCTTCAGCCCACCAGTTTCCCACCTTTTGGCCATCCCACAGAGCATTCCTGGGCCTAGTCACTAGCAGAAAGGAGACGATACAGGGGAAAAGCAGGAGAACAAAGTAATCCTAGGATATATATACAAAAGTACATGTATAAGGCATAAATCGGCATGAACATACTTTATATACAGAGATAAGAAAAATTGTGTTCTATATGTGTAATAAGAATTATAATGCCTTCCACTGCTGTTGTGTATTAAAAAAATAAAATCAATAAAATATATATATATATATATATATTTTTTTAAAAAAAAGGGCAGAATACCTTGCTTCTGTGGATACCAGGATATCAGCTATGGCCCCCTTCTCCCTCTTGGGAGAAATCTGTTTCCCATTTTTAAGCAAACCCTGGTTCATATGCTTGCCTTGACGTGCTTTTCTCATGTTCAAACTTCAACATGTGAGGAAGCAGGACTCCTCATGGATAACCAGTGGTATCAATTATATTTAACAAAAATTTGACATGTAAAAATAGCATCCTTCTCTTGGATTTCTGAAGCCATTTCAAATCTTTGTTTTATTATTTCTTCTGTTTCCATGATTATGCTCTTCTGAGACCAACAGGTGAGTTCACTATCCATGATGGACCTGACCCAGGTTCTTTTATAGGTGTAACTTCCTTTAGGCAGTCACTTTTAAAAACAATTGGCAAAACAATGCACATTATAGCCTCAGCTATAAATACTGATTAATTTGGGTTTAAGATCCCCCAAGTAGTTTTACCACCATCTTCAATGATCAAGAAAATTTATGGAAACATGTACAGGGGGAATTGCATTAGAAGACACTAATGGAGTAAAAGATATTAGTCTACCATATTTTGGTATCCAAATTGCCCTAAAACCTAAGGAGCATGGATATATATCAGAATTTTACCTATGTCAACTGGATAAATCCATAACAAAATTAACAAGGGTTTCATGGAGAAGCCAACTGAAGCACACAATCAAGTGAGTGTAACAGTTGTGATACGAACAGAGATTTCTCTGACCTCCAAGGCAAATGCTTCTTTTAAAAAGAGGCCACATGGTGTTTACTTACTATAAGAATAGCTATTAAAATTGTATCTTATAGGCTAATTCCATGCAAAAGAGAACTTGGCAGAGAGGAAATTGTTCTGGACCATGAATGCAGAGTGAAATTGAATTTTGTTGCTAACTGGATATCTTTTGTTATTCTCTTCACATGACCTTCATTAGTCAAGGAGATTTAAATGCACTAGTCATGGAGCTAAATTCAAAATGTTCTGCATGCCTGGATAGCCTGGATATAAAGAGTACATGTTATCAGTTAATTTTGAGTGGCTAACTTCACTCTACTCATTGAAGTACTTTGGAGATTTCAATAATGTAAATAGGAAAAAGAGCATTTTGAGATTCATCACTTCACTTTGATTCAACAAAAACTTTTTCGTACAGGGTCACATTCATAATTTGCTTCATTCCACTTTTCAGTGGTGTTGTGGGCTAAATTATGTCCACTCAAAATTCAGAAGTTGAAGTCCTAAACCCCAGTATCTCCAAATATGACTGTTTTTGGAAATAGAGCTTTAAAGAAATGACTAAGTTAATAAGCAGACATAATGCTGGTCCCTAATCCAGTCTGATCTTTGCCCTAGTAAGAAGAGGATGTTAAGACACAAGAGAGGCAAGGGATATGTATACAAGTAAAGAGCCATAGGAAGAGACCTCTCTTTCAGTCAAGGAAAAATGCCTCAGAGGAGGCCAATCTTGCAAGCACCTTGATCTTGGACTTCTAGCCTCCGGAACTATGAGAAAATATGTGTTGTTTAAGCCACCTAGTCTACTGTGTTTTGTTATGATAGCTCTATAAAACTAAAACAAGTGGAAAAATATAAAAATAAATTCTTCATTTTGACTTCTGTGTAAGAAATTCAACAAGCAGACATTTCCTCAAAACTATACCTGTAAACAGATTGAATAAATGTGAACTCAAAAGGATCACTTTCATCTTTGATTACTTTTCAGTACTTAGTCCCACTTTAATAAGCATGATGTGTGCTTTAACATAAAAGGTAGATACAAATAGAAATTAAGATTAAAAATGAAGCAATCTCCCATCCCCAATCCATTTAACTTTCATTTACATCAATGAAGTTATCACAAACAACCAGAGAGAGCAACAACTATCCTAGCTTGACTGTTATAATATTTTTTAAGTTAAAAACCAATAACCCAGGAGGCTGAGTATCAGAGCTATTCAGAAGTTTGAAAAACAAACATACAGTATATGATCAAGAGTGAAATAAATAATAAACTAAAGAAGTCTCATTTGCCAAACTCATTCAATCATGTGTTTGTGACCCTTTCCCTTCACAGAGAAGTCAATTAGAAGAGGCTGAGGTTTTAATTTTGAAAAATGGTACAGCAGGTCAATGTGAAAAAATTTTTACTAATCTCACAAAAAGAAAATGTTAGTTATAACTCTTAGAGGATAACTTTATTAATTTATGAATAGTGTCACACAATTTTATTATGCATTCAAAAAAAAAAAGAAGTCAAGCTAGTTGGCTAACTCTCTTGAGTTGACTTTAAAAAATCCTGTATCAATATAGATAAGGTAGAAATATAGAAATAACTGTGATTGATTAAAAAAAAAAGACGATGATGACACAGGTTGGATATGCACACACACATTATTGGACACACCTCCTACCCTACCCAAGAGACAATTCAATTCCTGGTGGTTTCTTCTCACCAGTACACATCCCAGGAATAGTTCAATGTCCTCAGTCATGATATTAGTCAGTCCATGATTTCTTCTCATGTGTACCACTTTGGTTGTCGAAGTTCCCTACTTCCACAATCCATTGCCTACAAACAGGTCAGATGATCATTTACAAATTAAAATTGTGATTTCTTTTTTACTTTCTTGCTTAGAATGTTCCACTAATTTTCCATTAAGAATTTTCTTTCCAGTGACCTGAAGTGTTGTAGAATTCTTGTTCACATGCACACACTCATACTCTGCTGTGATTCTCCCATTCTATGCTTCTTCAAACACACTGATCTTCTTTCTGTTCCTAATCAATGCCTTGAACTTACTGCTTCCTTTGACATACCTTTCTACCAAATCACTACATGGTTGATGCATATTCAAAAATTACTCTCTTGAGCATCCTAGAAAGTAGCTTTCAACTGTGGGTTTCTATGTCACCACTCTGTTGATTTTGCCATTCTCCAACAGTATCTTGCTGATTTATTTATTTATTCATTTTGGATGTTTTATTTTTTCACTGTATTCTATAATGTCTTCCCTGTTGAAATGCTGGTACTTAGGCCAGTTTCGGGTACAGAGAAGGTGTTCAGTGAATACTTTTGCATGCATAATTCAAACTAAAGCTTGACTACTGCTGATACAAGATGCATAATGAGAAAGAAACATGAAGCACTTCCCTTTACTTCTCTTCCATTATTTAATTATCCATAGTATCGAGAGATATAATTCCTCTTTTGCATTCTGTACTCTGCTGTCTCTAATTCTCTAAAACCAAATATGTCTTCCAAGTAGAAGGTATCCCAGCTTAAAACATGTATCTCATCATGAACTGTCTTTACTCCTATTCAGAAGTAACCCTAACTTCCTCAACTCCACTTTCCCAACTGATATAATGTAAGATTTAGGAAATAATGGGTCTTGGTTTTCCTTTTTCTTCCTTTTCCCTGTCATCCCATTATTTGCATCACTGGACTTCTATTACTATAACCTGTTTGAAGAACTATTAGGTACAATTTAAAATCAAAGACATTTCAGAGAAGAAATTAGATCACACCATTTTATCTTTTAATTTATGATCATTTCCATGTACGTTTAAAATATTAACTTCATTCTTCATCTATTCACTATGCATTAATTATATGTGTCCCTATTATCATCATGTGTCAGTTCCCCAGAGGTCATAATATGGTTTTATTTTCCTTCAAGTTGCCTTTCCAATTCATCCCCATATCATAGAATTGTTAAATCTTATCAAAATTATCTCTCTGGCACAGCATAGCAAGAGAAATAGCACATATTAAATGTGTATGTTTTCATCATCTATCTTCATTGCCCTTCCTTGACTTGTAGTTGCAAGATCCTCATTAATTGACCTGTTCATTTTGAACTTGTTCAAGATATCTTGGGCAATCCTTCAGATACCATTATAGGTGATAGGTAATTGAAATTAGTAGAAGAATCAAAAACAAAAACAATAAAAACCTCTAAAAAATATCTCACATACTAGTGGCTTACATGCAAATGGCTTTGTATCCAAAACAATCAGCAATTCTGAAATAACAGGACTCATAACTCTTCCTGTAATTTTATTTTTTATGTCTAAAATAATTTCTTTCCTGTCATGAGACAAGGTATTATGTATCAATTATTTATATCCCTGATTAAAAACCACATTTCCATAAATCTCTTCCAATTAATTCATTTTTATTATCACCACACTGTCACAAATCATTGGGAATATTCACTTTTTTGTGTATTTATAACAGAATGTCTCTGTTTTTGTACATTACTATCTGACCAATGTGATAATCTGTCACAACATCTTCCCAGTTAAAAATATGAGTTTCAGGTGGCTCTATAATCTGGCTCCTCATGTTTTTCAAAAGAATAAAATCACAGGACATGGTATACTGTGTAATCATGAGCATTTTTCAATAGTACTAATACTCAAAATGAGCATAAAAATCACCTATTAACATGTATGTATATTTGGATGTAAAAAATAGTTATATAAAAGTAGCAGTAAAGTTTCATTAGGAAAATGAACATAGAGAAATCTGTGTGGAAATAGTAAAAAGCCAAGTTATCTAAACAAAAATGTAGGATTGCTTCTCTTTCAAGTGTGTAGTAGTAATTTATAGTCTATCTTAAATATGGTTTCAGAAGGAAACAATAGAATCACATTAGTGATGGACAAAGTAAGTTTGGTTGTGGAAAAAAATTGAATGACAAAGAAATTTTGCATTCTCATGTTCTGAAAAGCATTTCTTAAATAATGTCCAGTGACAAAATTCAAATGAAGCATTAATATTTATTATAAAATCAAACATTTTAGCTTTCATGGAACTAAGCTGGGTAAAGAATCATATATCATGGCCAATAAATGCTTTTTTTCTCAGGAGCAAAATTTGCTTAAAATTTTAAAATAAGTCATTTAATTTATCACATCCATAAAAATTCATATGATCATATCTATTGGTAAAGAAAAAAGACATATGATAGAATTTAGTTCCCCAACCATGTTAAAAACCCTAAGAGTAATATGAGTTATAGGAATTTCTTCACATGCACACACAACTTGCAGTTAGTGGAGAAACACTGCTTTCCACTGAGGTTAAAAACAAAATAAGAACACTCACTACCATATTTATTTAATGTTATGCTGCATGTTCTAGCCAGTACAATATCTTAAGGGAAATGAATATAAGTTTTAATGATTAGAGAAAACAAAAAAATCTCATTTGATTTGTCAAATAATATATAAAATTTATAATTAAGTAAATTTAACAAGGCTGCAGGAAACAAGGACAATATACAAAACAAAATGCATAACCATGTTCTTGAAGTAAATTATTAAGAAATTAATATATATATAAAATGAAAGATGCAAAATTGTCAACTACTTGTGGAATGTATAAAAGATAAGTGCAGGACTACAACACTGAAAATTACAAAATGTTTACTGAAAGAATGAAGGAAGAATTTTGAAATAAGGGAATAGAATATTTTCATGGAGTGGAACATTAATGATGTTAAAAATTGCCCCTTGATTCATCTATAAAGTCAATGCTACCCCAATCAAAATATCAGTTTTTCTTATTGTTGTAGTAGTCCTTTTATTGTGGAAATAAAAAAATCTAATTCTATATCTGTTGTGAAAATTCAATGGGTCTAGAATGTCTATTGCCATGTTTGAAAAGAAAACAGCTATGGGACACATATTACCAGGCTAGAAGATTTATTATAAAGCCATATATATATATATATATATATATATATATATATATATATATATATATCACATATGATATATATCATATGTGATGTTGGTGCAAAGATTAAGAATTACTCTAAAGGAACAGAACAGAGAAACTAGAAATTGACAGAATACCTGTAATTATGACACTGATACTAAAGAAATCCAGGGACAAAACAAGAATGTTTGCAATATAAGATGTTTGATCATTTGGATGTCTGTAAAAGCATAACAATAAACCCTACATTCCATATCTATCTCTCTCTATCTGCCTCACACCAAAACACAATATGAGATTATAAGTCTAATTGAGAAAAGTAAAATAACATTTTTTTTCTAGAATAAACTATACAGAAACATTTCCATGGACTTAGAAAATCTAGGATATTATAAACTGAAAAAATAAGTTACTACCTATAAATAGATGATTAATTATACTTCATTGAAACTAAAAAAAAATCATCTAAAAAATCATGAATAAAATAGGCAGTATAGAAAAATATATAAAGGATTCATGTCTAGTATATATAAATGTATTTAAAAATTCCTACAAATCAATATATACACAGTCAATCCTATCTTGAAAAGTTAGCAAATCTTGAACAAGTACTTTATGAAAGATAATATCCAGATGCCTAATAAGCATATGAAAAAGTGCTTACATCATAAGTCATCCAGGAAATGCAAATTATATCTGCAATGTTATACAGGGACACTCCATTTAGAATTCCATAAATGAAAGCAGAGACGATAAAATATTGGGAAGGTTGCAGTACAACTGGAAATCTCATGCATTTCTGGTGGGTCTAGTTTAGGAAACTAACGTGTATCCCCTATGACCTACAAATTATACTATAGCATTCCTGTAACCCCAGCAGCTCAGGAGGTTGAGGCAGGAGGATCACACATTCGAAGCTAGTCTCAGCAATTTAGTCTTAGCAACTTAGCAAGACCTGTCTCAAAAAAAAAAAAAGCCTGTGGATGATGTAGATGTAGTAGTAATTATAATACACAGTTACACATCACGAAGTAGTTCATTTTCACACCAAAAGACAAGTATGTAAGGGTTTGTGCAATTTTACTCATGTTACCCAAGTGTGTAAAAGATCTAAATGTCTGCTCAAATATTCATATACTAAAGAGTGGGACAAAGGAATCTCAAAAAAATATTGATAGGGAAATTTGTTACTTGCATTTACATTTGTAAAATGATGACAGCAGGAGCTAGAAACTTGGTAGGCAGACAGGAGGCGACCTCAATTGCAACAATTCCATGTACAAAGTATCTGATGGCCAGATTGTGGTTCAGCATGTCAAGAGGCACAAGAACAACACGACATCCTGATTGGAAGAGAGGGGCAGGTGTGATCACTAAGTTGCTCATTCTGATCGGATGAAGAAACTCCTCTTCTTAAACATCATTAGTCAATTGCTTTAAAGCTCACCTTCAGCGTTACCATATAAACCACTAGATAGTAGCAATTCAATGCCTACCCATTTGGGACCCCTATATTGTAGGAGCCATACTTCCTCTCTGTTTACAGAAATAAATTCTGATACTTTATCCTCCATTGTCCATGGATCTGGGAGACAAAGAACCTACTTCTCACTGCTGTGTTTCTCAAATCAATTACATCCTTTTCATTTGTGTTTATTGCTACTATATATTTATAAATGTAAGTTATATTGTTTTTGATTGATTGTTTTTTGGTAATAGGGATCAAACCCCTGAGCACTTAACCACTGAACCTCATTCTCAGTCCTTTTAAAATATTTTATTTAGAGACAGCGTCTCACTAGGTTGCTTAAGACCTAGCCAAGTTGCTGAAGCTGGCTTTGAACCTGTGATCTTTCTGCCTCAGCCTATAGAGCCACCAGGATTACAAGCATGTGCCATTGAACCAGAATGTAAGTTATATTTTAATAAAAATTTTAAAGACAGTTAAAAATAATTCATATTAATATTTAAATAATACATGGGTTTATCACTTTTTATTTTTTTGTTACAATGAAATGTTTCCCTTCTCCCCTTTCAACAGCCAAACATATCTGGGTAACCAATTTTCTATTAGGGATGTTGTAAAGACCCAGTCAGAGAAGTTGTATTTATTATTAGACTCTATTTTTCACTGATTTCCATTTATATGACCTTACTTAAATTATCTTAACAGCTAGATTATTCTTTATTTATTCCATAATAAAAAAGGGCATGAGGAAATTGTAAATGAAAGTCACTCAGAAAAAAAAATTGAGATACATCTCCTGCAAACATAAATTTATTTCAAAATGTGATGCTATTTTTCAAGCTAAAAAGTAAATAATGATAACAATGCTTATGAACATAAATGTCAGCATACATATTGTTATGAAATTGTCTACCAAAGTTTTAGATGTTGAGATTTCTTTTGCAGAAATATGTACGTTAAGACTCAGGATCATTGTTTCTAACATAAGGAAGGATTTACTTAATACAGTTGTTCTGATGAATAATTTAGTAATCACTTTTTCCTGGGGTGGGAGGGTGCTGGGTTGTGGCTCAGTGGTACAGCACTTGCCTCAAACATGGGAGGCTCTTGGTTCAATCCTCAGAACCATATAAATAAATAAACAAACAAACAAACAAACAAATAAATAAATAAACAAATAAAGATGTTGTGTTCAACTACAACTAAAAAATAAATAAATATTTTTTAAAAACTTTCTATAACCAAAGAAACATATGACGAAGGGTTAATTTCAAGAACATGCAGAAAGTAGTTTCAGTTTAGTACTGCCATCAATCCAACAGAAATAAACATAAAGGACATGAATGGAATTTCACACATACACACACAAAAATTAATAATGACATAAAATTTAAAATTCTGTTTCCATTAGCTATTAAATATATATCCAGACAATGATGATTTTCCCTATCAGTTTATAATTATTAACAAAAAAGTGATAAGACACAGAACCAATAAGAATGTAGAAAAATTTTGTTAAATTATAAAGTTTTAAAATCTTGCTGTATTGTAACTTGTTTGTATCTCTAAAAAATGTAGGATGTCTGAATATTTGAAGCAGCAATTTAATTTCTAAGGTATGATCTTATATATGTTTGTACAAATAAACAAAGACACATGCACAAAACATGTCCATTGCAAAATAGTATTTTACAATAAGAGCCATAATCAATCTGTCCATCATTGTATATTGTTAAATAAAATATAATTCATCATTATATAGGAATCCTAATCAATTATTAAGATAGTTTAGTGTTTAGGAGGTAGCATGAATACCAGAATGTTAATAACTCATAAAGAACAATATGGAAGAGTATATACAATAAAATATATATAAAATCTTATATGCCCATATGATTTACAGAACTATATAATGCTCATTATTGATTTCCATTGAATTAGCAAGTTTGAGCATTAAAGGTTAGAAGAAAATTTTGCTTTCTACCTCATGACTTTTTTAACATAGACTTATAAATACAGATATAATTGGAAACTGATAAAAATTATGTTATATAAAAAGGACCCAGAACTGTCAAAACAATTCCAGCAAAATCAGGGTTAATATATTACTAGTTCCCAGTAATATATAGTAGCTAGAAAGCTACAATAGTCAAGATCACATTGGAATGGTATAAAGATTGATAAATAGATTGGTAAAATAAAATGTAGAGTTCAGATATAAACTCTTTCATTCATAGTTAGGTTGATGTTTGAGAATGTTGCTAAGACAATTCAAGGGAGAGAGAGAATCATCTTTTCAGGAAATTATACAAGAGCAACTGAATATCCAAACTCAAGAGAATAAAGTTAAACTACTACCTTGCCACACACAAAATATGAACCCAAAATTGACCTTAGGTTAGGCAATGGTTTCTTAGGTATAACCCTGAAAGTACAAAGGACAAAAGAAAAAAAATGAATAAAAAGGTTTGGGGAGGAGAGTACTGGGGATTGATCTCAGGGGCACTCCCAGCCCTATTATGTATTTTATTTAGAGAAAGGGTCTCACTGGGTTGGCTAGTGGCTCACTTTTGTTGAGGCTGGCTTTAAACTTGTGATCCTCTTGCTTTAGCCTCCTGAGCCAAATAAAATTCTTGTGCCACAGTTAATACCATCAAAAAGGTAAAACGATTACCCATATGGTGGAAGAAAATATTTGCAAATATTGTATTTGATAAAACATATCCAAAATATATAAAGAACCCTTCAACTCATTAATGAATTAGCCCATTTAAAAAATGGGCAAAGGATCTAAATATACATTTCTATAAAGAAGATGTACAAATGGCCTATAAAAATGCAAAAAGATGTTCCATATATTTACTCAGCCAAATGCAAATTAAAAGAAGGAGATGTCATTTCATACCCCCTAAGTTGACAATAAGGAAAACAACAAATAATAACAACTACTGGTGAGGATGCAGAGAAATAGCAACCCTTGCACTTAAGGTTGATAATGGGAATGTGATATGGTGTAGTTACTTGCAAAACGTTTTAGAAGTCTCAAACTGTTAAATACAGAGTTACCACAGCAAATCATCCTACTTATATACCCAAAAGAAGTTAAAATGAATGCATAAAAAGTTTGTGCTTGATTATTTATAGAACCACTAATGACAATGGCCAAAAAAAGGTAACATCTCAAACGCATATTAACTAATGAATGGATAAACCAAGTGTGGCACATTCATAAATGGAATATTATTCTATTATAAAAAGGAATGAAGTTCTGAGGCAAACAATATTTATGAATCTTCAAAACCTTATGCTAAATGAAAAACATCAGTCCAAAAGACAATGTAGTTTGTTTTAATTTATATCATGTATACTTGATATCTTTACCTATAGGTAAAGCCCTGGAGATAGAAATGTGGACCAGTAGTTACCATAGGTTAAAAGGGAAATGAGCATGAATACTAAAGGATATGGAGTTTTGGGTGTGAGAAAATTCTTTGAAGCTTTTCTGGGAATCATTGCAAAACTGTAAATATACTAAAAACCACTGAATTGTACAAATTTAAAAGAATAATTTTTGATACATGAATTACATTTCAATAAATCTGTTATTTAAATTGGAATGATATTAATAACAAAACTAATTTTCTAATGCTGTGTGTCATAATTTCTCATCACAAAGTTGATATCAAATAACAGTTTCTTGAATGTTTACTTAGGGAGAAGAAATTAAAAATAGAAAGTGAATGATTACAGAATATCAGCATCAAATGTGGTAACCTTAAAAGGAGATGTTTCAGTAGAATCTATGAAGAAGAGATAAGCCATGACCAGGATAGGTAATTAAGGTTATATGCTTATATTCTAAGCACTTTTTTTTTTACATATGTAAATATCCATGAGCCTTTATATAAAAAAAGCCACAGCTGAGATTTAAGTATTCCATTACTTCAAAATATCTTCCTACTGATAGCTTTACTAGTGCAAGTAATGGCCAATTAAACAGAAGGATTAAAAGAAATAGCTTATGGAGGCAAAATGAAGAAGTTTCAACAGCAAACATGCATTAGCTAAAGATGTTTCAAAACTACCAGAGTTAATAAAAAAGTCACTGTGGAAGCATCTTTCTTTGAGGAGCTCAGTTTCTTTTTTAGACATTATCTAATTAAATCTCAACATACATAAGGTTGTGTAATCAATTCTCAAGTTTCTTCTTAGAATTAGATTGGAAAAATAAATCTTTCATCTGAGCATTTATTTCAGTCTTTTTATCTTCTTTGTTCTAGGCAAGAAAAAAAAAGGACCTATTACTCTGAGGATTTTTTAAAATTCCACTTCCATATTTGCAACTTGTTCCTGTCTGGTGTAGACTGTTCTCTAGAAGTGACCCTTAACAGCCATGGGTCAAGAGTGAGACTGGAGCCACCCATATGTGCGATCACTGTTGTTGTTTACAGTTTTCAGGTTAGTGAGGATGACCTGAACACTCATAATGATGGATGTGAATGTCACAATTTCCAGAGTGTCCTGAATGAATACACAATGTGTTAGAAAAGCTTACAGTTGTCTTCTAAAATTCCCCAGCATGACTCTGTGCTAATACCTGTCTAACCCACAAAAAGAGGGTGGGGAGGGGCTGAGTGCAGAGCAAATGCCCTGACATCTGTGAACACAGAATTGTCAGGGAGGACACCTAACTAGTTATTCATGGTCCTTTTTTATTATGAAATACTTTCTTTGTACAAAGAAACAGAGGTAAAATATATTTTGAATTTAAAGGGTAATCAGTAATAGCCCTTTGACCATCATCCACAAAAGAGATGGAACATTAACAAGACCTTTGGACCCTCCTTGCCTCTTCCTGAATTACATTTCTTTTTTGTCTCTAGACTTTACTTTCAAATTTTATAATTAAATTCCCTTGGTTTTCCCAATAGTTTTCTTTCCACTTATGCACATATTCCTGAACAGTAAACATCCAGTTTTTCTAGCTTTGATAACTTTGTAAAGGGAAATCATAATGCATTTTTTTGTGATTAAAATTTCTGTCTAATATTTGGCTTCTGCAATTCATCCATGTAGATATGTATATGAATTTTTACTGAAGAATTATTACTGTGTGTGAATATAACAGTTCATTAATTCTAATATGAAATGTTTGTTTGCTACCCTAAACAATGTTCTGCAAATATCTCCATACATGTATTCTTATATACAAAAGTAGAAATTACTTCAAAGTATATTACTTGGAGTTAAACTGCTGTCTTACCAGTATATACATAGTTGTTTTCTAAAGTGATTTTACCAATTTTTAGTGTTCCTAACAGTATAGGAAATTCAATTCTTCTAATTCTCATTGACCCTGCAGATTCACAGATCTCTTTTAATGTTTATTAGCCTGTAAAGTTCAAAATGGCAATGTCATATTTTTATTTGAACTTTGTTAATGAGTAGTATAATTAGTACATTTTTATTTTTATGTATTTCTATTTGTATCTCCCATTCTGATAAAAATGTTTGTAGTTTACATTGTATGCTATTGCATGATTTTTTAATTGATTTGTCACATTTTTTTCATATAGTTTGGATGTTCATTCTTTGACAGATGTGTTCAATTGTATCCTATCAATATCTACATAAATTAGCATTTTTAGTTAATATTAATAAGCAGTTATAAGAAATAACACAGAAATATCCAAAAATAGCACTTTACAAAGCTGCAGTATAATATCACAACCAGGATACTAATGTTAACAAAATTTCCTAATTTCATTCATTTACAGTTTTACTTTTCATATAAGTGGCCTTGTATACAGTTTTATCACATATGTAGTATCATACATTCACACCTATAGTCAAGAGTCTGAGCAGTTGTTACCTAAAGCATCCTTCTCATTTCCATGAGAAGCATACTCTCTTCCTTTCCAAAATCTCCAACTCAATCCTGTCAATGCTAAACTGTTTTCCTTTTCTAATGGTATGTGACTTTTAAAATGTTATATAAAATGAAACCATGTAGTATGTTACCTTTTGTACTGTCATTTTTCCTCACTCAGTATGATTCCCTGTAGAATACATACTTTGTTCATTTCATTGCCAAATAATGTTCCATGGTATAGTCTTACCATGGTTTGGTTTGTTTAACCATTTTTCTGTCGATGGACATTTTACCTGATTTCTTGTTTTGTGTATTACAAATAAAGCTACTATCAACATCCATGTACATGCTTTACATGAATAAATGTTATAAATGCCCAAGAGGGTAATTCTTGGGTTCTTTGGTAATGCACGTTTAGTTTTATGAGGAATCGTTATCATGATTTCCTTGGAGTAATATTTTATATCCTCACTAGCAATTTCCCTCCATCACCAGAATTTTGCATTATCACTGTTTTATTTTAGCTATTATGACCTATGTGTAGTAATATTTGCTTAGAGTATTAATTTGCATCTCCTTCATAGTTAATGAAGTTTAACATCTTTTCATGTGCTTACTTAACATCTTTATGCCATCTTTGGTGAAATGTGTGTCCAAGTCTTTAGTCCTTTTTCCAACTGGATTGCAAGTTATCACTATTGTTGTTTTGTACTGAGCTTGGAAATTCTTCATATTGCAGCTATATGTCTGACAAAGTAGTATTTGTCAGACATATAGCTGTAATTATTTTCTTCCAGTTTGTATCCTGTTTTAGAATCTTTTCTACATGACTTTTATGGAAAAAACAACATTTGAATAAGATAAATTTATTCATTTTTCTTTTTATAGGTTATGTTTTGGTACCAAGTTCAAAATTCTTTCCTTACCCCTGTCCTAGAGATTTTCCCTTATGCTTTAAAATAAAGGATGCACAGTTTTACAACTTACTTTTAAGCCCATTATCCATTTTGCTTATCTTCTATAAAAATTGTTAGGACTAAGTTGAGATATCTATCCATTGTAGGTGTTCTAGCACAATTTGTTGGAAAGGTATCATTTCTCCATCCTCTTGTCACATCCCAGTTAAGAATATTTATTGATCCTATGTCTTGGATCTATTCTTATCTGAGGTGAGGATCTTATTCCATATTCATATTTTATGTTCATATTTTTATTTTATATGTATCCCTGAGGCTATGTACTGAAGAACCCAGATATTTCTCTCTCATATGCAAAATCATCTTTTTCATGTGTCCTATTACCACTGTGGCCTGGGTTTTGGTTTGGGTCTGTAGTCTTCTTTCTTTATTTCAGCAACTTTATAAAGTACACACTATCTAGGCAAATCCTTCATTGGTTGTTCTTCTTTGGGTGTTTCTAGAATATTTGGGACATTTACTTTTCCAGACAAATTGAACAAAATTACCAGAAATCATAAAAAAGTTGTAGGAATCTGAACAGAATTATAGGGAAACTGAAGATAAATTTGTGGAGAATTAGCATATGTAGAGTACTGAGTCTCTTCATAAAAAGAGCATACATCTGCATTTATTAAATCTTTTTAAATTCATTTCAATAAAGATTTATAATATTCAATATATATCTTACATAGTATGTTAAATATAGCCCTAAGCACTACATATTTTGTGAAGATATTATAGTTTTACAGTTTCTAATTTTAGCTCTAATGATATCATACTAATATAAACCATGATATAGGGTAAGGATAAGAAAAATAAAGTTTGTATATTTAGCTTATATCATGAAAACTTGTTTAGTTATGTAATATATTCTAATAATAGAGCTGCAAATTTTATGAGTATCTTATGGTAATAATCCTATTAGATATAAATAATCTCAATTTATTTTCTATTTTCCAATCTACAAATAGTTTGTTAAATTATCTTGTCTTATTGCACTGATTAAAGTTGGTAAATATAATACAATAGGTGTGGTATAGTGGACATTGTTATTTTTTTCCTCATTTTATCATTTTAATATAATACAATTAAGTCTGATACTTAGATGTAAATTTTAGGTAGACATTATCAAGTTAAGAATTGTTTATTCTGTTCCTGTTCACTTATAATTTATTTTAATCATGAATATTTCTTATCGCTATGTTTTTTAACTTTAGAACACTGCAATAAGGAATAAAAAGGGTATTTGTACCTGGGCATGGAGGTGCAGACCTGTAATCCCAGGAGCTTGGGGGGCTGACACAGGAGGACAGATAGTTCAAAGCCAGCTTCAGCAAAACAAGGTGCTAAGCAACTCAGTGATACTCTGTCTCTAAATAAAATATAAAATAGGGCTGGAGATGAGATGTGGCTCAGTGGTCAAGTGCCTCTGAGTTCAATTTGTGGTACCAAAAAAACAAAAACAAAATAAAGTATTTGTATTTAAATATATGTTTAGAATAAGTGGAGTTTTTAGAGATGTAAGATGTCCTTGCTCCTAAGATACTTGGAAAGTTTGTAATAAGATAAAATTATGTAGGATGAGTCATTCTCTTAGAATTTAGCATATAAGTATTGTCTAGGATTTGGAGTCAAGAGACCTGGATTTGGATGCCTATTTACCTATTATTTATTTTACTCAAGTCCTTTACCTCTTTGTCTTAATTTTTTAAATTTACAAAATGCAAAAGAAAATATTTTATTTACTTTATATAATTGTGACAATGCAACTGAAATGCAAAAATAAATTGAGACTAAATAAACACTACATAAATGATAAAGTTTGTTATAATTAGAGTATAGGCATCCCCAAATTTATGACCTAATTATTTTTCTTACTTCCTTAAGGCATAATATAAGAAATTAGGTTTTTGTTCATGAAAATAGGAACCATAAAATCTATTTTTTATGAAAATAAATGAAATTAATCCATAAAGGTATTACTTCAAAACTTTTATTGAAAATCTATCTAATTCTAACTATAGCAGCATCACATTTTGATATCCAAATGCAGTTTTTCCAGTTATTTTTTCCTTCTCTCATCCTCTGTCAATAAATACACTATATTCAGGAAGAGATTATAATCACCATCAGTATTGTTTCAGTCTTTAAAGGATTTGGGAAAGTATTTAGTACAAGCAACAAGCCTATTTTAGTGTTATAGATTTCAATTATAAGACTTGAGAGGAGGAAAAAGTTGTTTTGGTTTACTTCTGAATCCTGTAAGACTTAAAATATAATAATCACATCAAAACAAAAATTCACAGTGGAAAAAAAATTCGTGATTATATTGAACTGATTTCTCATCAGAAGAAGAATTTTACCAGGGAATAGGAAAGTAAGAATAAATGGTAAAGTTTATAGGACATAGATTGACTCCTGTAGTGGATTCCAGGAGTTTTCTCACTGTAAAATCCCAATGTGAAGATGTGGTATAACTACTGAAACTCAAGGACATATCCCAATGAATTTGGGTCATTTTAAAGCACAAGAGTTGTTTAAGATACAGAGTAAAAAGTTATAAGTCATACACAGAATTTGAAACTAAAATGGAAATTATGTGATGGAAAACTCAAATTATCATCTGAGGAAAGTACCTAAAAATAATCAGAAGAAGCTTCAAAATACCTCAGATAAATCAATGTAATAAATATATGGAGAAAAAAATGAGAATTTTGAAATGGGGAAAATTTGTGAATTGGTTATGAGACAAACCAAAGAGGCACTCTTGTTGGGTCCAAGAAGTCAAGATGTATATAGCCCTGAGAATTAGAGGTCATAGTGGAAGCTTGCACCTTAGCAATAGATACATCAGGATCAGAGTGAACCATTCTTGATCTGATAGGATTCACACTTCAGCATAAAGCAGCAATGAGAGAAGATACACAAGGATCAATTGCAAACCCAGTTCTCACATCTAAACTGTCTATAGAGTGAAATGCTCTTGAACCCAGAGGTTCTAATGAGGGAGAAAAACAATATAAACTGACTGTGTTAGCCTTCAACTGATTGAAATTTAAGGCAGAAGCAACTAAGTTAGCAGTGGTAAGATTAAGCTTTCTCCCACAGAGCAGAAATGCAAAGCCATAAGCTATGCTGAGCTGCTGACAGTTGACATTTTATTCTTTTTCCATACTTGAATTTTTTATAACTGTATAAAATTCAACTAGAGTACTTAAAAGAAATTAAATTTTATGAAGACTGTTTGTTTTGTGTGGGCTAGACAGGCTAAAATGCTCCAAGTTAGCGGTCCAAGTTTATAGCAAAAAGGATTTTGCTCTGTGTATCCCCATGTAATAAGAAGCATGAGCAATTCTCACTGTTCCCAAGAAACTAAGGTCATACACCTTAAATATTTTTTCCACTTCAGATTCAATAAAGTCAATTGCTTCCCCATATATTTGAATGATAAATAATTGGGAAAAAGACAGTTTCCCTCGTGACCTAATTTCAGTGATTCCTTGCTCAATCAAGTAAGTCCAACATTGGCAGTGATCTCATATAGCAGTGGTCAGTACAAGTTTTGTCTTAACTGGAGAAATATTATTCTCTCTACGATTCTCAAAGCTGAAGGTCTCAGGTTAAATTGCCACAGTTTTGTCTCTGTAATATTGAAAATATTAGCAGCTAGAAATGAGTGACTGGTTTGCACAAATGAATTCATTATGGGAATGCTTGATGATGGGGGTCGAGCTAGAAGGTTAATGACAGAATCAAAACATTTCATATTGCAGAATGAAATGACAGATTCCTGCCCTCTTAAAATTTTGTTTTTAGTAATTTATTTTTTATAATGAAAGCACATTATTTACTTAATAAGATACTGAAATAATTTAAAAAAATAGTTGGATGGGAATTTAAGAGTCAGCTGATTCAAATGCCTCATTTTCTAGGTCAGAGAATTAAGGTCCGGAGAGTGCCTTGGGCCTAGGTCACTGTGAGTCAGTGGCAGGGAGGTATTCATTCGGAATATTCTTAACATTAACTCATTCTGGACAGGAAGTATGGAACGAAAACCATCATACACTGGATCATTCTTGGAAAGGAAGACAATGCTACCATAAGTTAACTTGTAAAATCCACTGCATAGAGAATGTGCCTCCTAATGTTCTGATCTGCAGCTGATAATGGATAGCAAATTTTCTCATACCAAGAGAATTGTCAACAATTTTTCAAACAAAGAATAAATATGATGCATATGGTGGACTCCAGCTTTTCAGTCATGCAGAGGATTGCCATTAAATTTGAAACTTACATATTATGTATTTTGCATAAATCTTGATGCCAAATTAAGAATATTACATTGGAAACCATAGCAATGTTTTACATTATGCAAAAGGAAAGATCTCAGGGGTAAGATTGATGGCTAAATGTAATTTGTGATATGTTGGTGTGTGAATATTCTAATAATATTCTATTAAAACTACTTTTAAAGATTTTCAGTACTCTCAGCTCCCTCTGAAGTAGGAACTTATTTCAAAGAAGTTTACTTACAATGGCTGGAGTTAATACCAACATTCTCCTGGATTGAGGTTCCCAGGGTATAAAACAAAATCTGAGGGGATCTTAACTTCTGAAACTGTGTCAATAGATGAGCCACAGATGTTAGTTTTAAAGACATATCTTTGTTATTTATTTATTTATTTTAATAATCTTTGCTTAGAAGTCCAACTTTTAGTTTCCATAGGAAGAAAGTGAACAGACATGCTTGGCTTTCCCCAAATACTTCTGTGTTCTCAAATATTCTCTAACATTCTTCGATATATTTATGGAAGTAGATGAAGACAACATATGGTAAAATTTAGGTAAAACATTGTAAGAACCTTAAAAATTGATGAAAAGCAAAAGGGTGAAGTTTTTATTCAATAATAATCATAGTAATTTAGTAATTTTATTTGTGTATTAATTTAAAATTTTTATCAACTGTGATGGGAAAGTTTGACTTCCAAATTAAAGACCTACAGCAGGCTATTAGTGAATCTTCTGTACAAAAATTAAATTCTACATCTGATTTACCAGGTGTATCCTTTCACAAAGGATACCAAGCAACATAAATTAGTAACTCAATAGACATTTTCCTCACATACTTCCTACTTTTATCAGAAATTTGGTGGAAGATTCTATCTGGAAATCTAGCATAGACAAGGGTTTCTTACCTAAGGGTAAAGCTAATATAATTCACATTCATAATTTTAAAATATTCCAAAAATCATGAAAAGTGATAATTAACACAGTTCTTAGTATGCTTTTGTCAGTATTGATTGACTTAAGCAAAATTTTATTGGACCTGGACCTACATTGGTTCAAGGCAAACCCTCTCAGTGCTAAAGTGATGTGGCCCTAGTGGTGAACTGAACAAGCAGCCAGGTTTATTGGTTTGGTTTCATGGGAATTTTCCTAACAGAGGATCCACATAGGATCCCTTACATCATTTTCTATTCACAATCACCTAAACCATCTAAATTAAGCGGTTTTGTGTTCTTTACATAATCCTTATATGTATATATTTTTATATAAATGTAATCACATTTTTAAAAAAATCACTGTAAAATATAAATGGTTACTGCCCCAGCTTAGTAATTCAAAGAAAATAAAAATGAGAAGGAAGGTTTATAAGTTAGATTAATACACTGAAGTTCAACTTCTATAAAAACTGAAAGAAAAATTAAATCAAGCTCTTAATTTAGTTACCTGACCTAAAAGATGTAGTTATTATTTTTAAAGAAATACAATCTACAAACTCATATAAATAAAGTAGGAAAAACAGAGCCAACAGAGGATCATATTTTTTTTATTTCTGGTATAGATTAAAGATATTTTAATAGGCTGTCACAGTAGTTAATGGAGTGAGAAACATTAATTTAGGGCTGTTTATGGATGATGTTTTGAGATAAACTATGAATGATGGACAGGTTTAACTAATGAGAAAAGTTTATCAGGTGAAAAGAATAACATTATCACAGTCACAGAACAAATATGGCTTTGGTGGCTATCTTTTAGAGTGGATCCTGGTACTTTTGTTTGTGCATAATCACACCCCTTTTATATTGGTAAGTGTACCCTAATTCTCCTTTAGATAGTCAATTTTCTCATACTTTGTCTAGAGATTACTCCCTTCCCCTAGGCCCAGTCATACTAGGAAGGTCAGCGTATGACTAAAGTTGATCCATCTAGAATTCAAATTAATCATGACATTTATCTATGCATACTGGAAAAATATCACTGAAATTGCAGGGACCAAAAATCAATGTAAACCTAAAGCTGACAAAAATCATCATCATCACATATGAAACTAGTCTGTATGAAAAGAAAACTTTCTCTGCAAAAGGAAAATAACAAAAAAGTGACCAATCCCTGATTCCATTCTTCTTCTTGTTGTTGTTGTTGTTCTAACATGGAAATAGCAAACTCAAAAGTCTTTGACTAATTGGGAAGTGACGTGAATTTGTAAGGCATTACCTATAAAACCAAATTGACTGGTGGGATCAGCAGGGAAATGAGACATATCCCAAGCATGATCTCTTGATTTCAATTTGTTTCAAATACTACTATGATCACAATAGCCTTGTGATCAGGTAGAACACCTCTACGTGGACTGTAGTGTTTGATATGATCTACATGTAGCCTTTCAGTACACAAGATGATTCTTTTTATTCCCTTCATTATTTTTCTGTCTTTCATTGTTTCCTTCTTCTTGTTCATCTCCCTCCTTCCAACATTTTGTTCTTCTTTCCCTTCCTTCTTTGCTTTGTAATTTTAAGGTGGACTTTCAACTCTTAACAAAAAGATAATTTACTATTTATACAAAATAGGAGGCAGAAATAATGATGAAAGATGATGCCTTTCACTGAAACAATTGTACAAGTATTGACAAATACTTTTTTAAAGTCAATCAGCCCGGGAGCAAACTTATAAGGTAATTTAACTCAGTGGAAGGGTCAAAAAGCATGGTCCCCCAACTAATAAACAATATCAGCTAATTCTCAGGCTTTCCTTTGTATCTCTTGGACCATAAATAGCCACCTATGTACCATGTGATCCTGGTATACACTAAACTTTTCAGAAGTATTTCTTCTGAGGGGGTAGAATGATGTTCAGGAAGCTTTTCAGTAATCCACACATTGAATTAAATTTTTCTTTTTTTTTTAGCACACAGGTAAGGGAGAGGAATCTAACAAAAGGAAAGACTGATACGTTTTATGGGTAAATTAGCATTAATACATACATGATGAATGCAAGCAAGAAAAATAAAAGAATAGGATTAATTTAGTATTTAAAGATGAGAAGACATAGTTATAAAAACTCTGTGGATATACTGCCCAGGTTTAAATCCATACTTTGCCATTTTCTCTCTATGCTAATCCTCTCTCACTTCTACAATAGGGGAAATACTGATATGCCCACTGTTATGGTTTGGATGTGAGATGTTCCCCCAAAAGCTCCCATGTGGGACAAGGCAAGAAGTTTCAGAGGAGAAATTATTTGGTTATAAGAGTCTTAACCCAATCAATAAATTGATCCCCTGATTGGGATTAACTGAGTAGTAATTGAAGTGGTAGGGTATGGCTGGAGGGGGTAGGAATTGGGACATGGATTTGGGGTATATATTTGTATCTGGCAAGTGAAGATCTCTCTCTCCCTCTCTGTTTTTTGATCATCATGCCGGCTGGTTCCCTCTGTCTGATTCTTCAGCCATGGTGTTGGGCCGCACTTAGAGCCCTGAGGAATGGAGTCATCCTTCTATTGACTCTAAAACTGTGAGCCCTCAAATGAACTGTTCCTCCCCTATGATTGTTCTGACCTGGTCTTTTAGTTACAGTGGTGAAAAGCCTGACTAAAACACCCACTCGTTCTTAGGAGGATTAAATGAGTGAAGACATATAAAGTTCTTAGATTAGGCATGACTCATGATGCATCCTCAATAAATATTAGCTAGCATTCAGTTCTATCATTTCCCTATTAAATTCAATAACCAATAATTACATGACTAGACATAAATTAAATGAAAATTACAACTTGTACTAGTTGTATTTCAAGTGCTTGATAGCCATTTATTTTAAAGAACTTTTCTGTTTTCAGACAAAGATTGATGACAGCAATGCTCTAGATAGCGAGAGCCAGAGAAATTAAGGAAAGGACTTAGTTTGTTAAATGAGAGATGATGCCCAGTTCTCACTGCCACCACCACAGTGAATGGCAAACATGAACCTCTTCATTTAAAAGTACCAGTCCATATTGATGGCACCTGCTTACCTTTCCTGGGATTCTGAAGCCTAGAAAGGCAAATATGTAAACTGAATGTGAGCTATGAGCCTGTCCAATTAGAAAGTCTCCTTCGATGACAGGTATGTTCCTCGTGTATCTCACTTAATACGTAAAAATGACTTTGAACATGCCTACACTTCTCTCCTTCATTCAACAAACCATCTGCCCCAATGTGAACAATGTGTCTTTCTCCTCAATCCTGACATATGTCTTATGAACCAAGTTTTGAAGGTACAAAACAGAAAGCTCAATGAAGCATGAATCTAAGGGTATTCTATTATCCAGTCTCAGGCCCAAAACCACAATATCAGTTGATATTTCCATGTGGATATGCTCTTACCATCTCTTATTTAATTCAGGTTGAAATGCAAGGCTATCACTAGGCCATGCATGACACTTTAAAAACATATCAAATAAAGCACCTACTATTCAGTTAAATGTTGTAGAACCTGAAACTTCTCTCAAATTGTTAGTGCCTGCTGAAACACAGTATAGATAATATGTGACACAGAAAGCAAAGGGGCAAATGTCTCTAATAGAAAATTTAAGGAAATGTTAAGAATGCTGGGTATTATGTATAAGAAACAGCTATTTAGAAAGGATAATTCTAAAGAGGAACAACTTGCTCCCTATGTAATTTTTATCAGTCCATTCTTCTATTCTCTGTTAGTCATCTGGACTTCACTGTGTTTATCTTCTTAAAATAGAGGGGATAAAAACTGATGGCTCATAGATATATATTAAATGTAATTGGAGATTTATAGGAAAGAACAAAGAGGTGTGGCAAAGTATATAATAATGTATGTAATAATGTTCTCACACAGGTAAAAATGAAATAATCCACCCATAGTGTAAACTCATGCATATGTATACACACACACCTTTAGGGTAAGAAGAGCTACAGTAAGCTGTTATAATCAGATACATATTTTTACATATATATATATATATATATATATGTAACTTTTACTATATCCTATGTAGCACTATTTATTATTTAAAATAACTTATAATTAATAATGGATCAGATAATAAAATATGATCACAATTAGAATACAAAATGATTTACCGCCAGGTGATGTTCAAATATTGCCTCTTATTTTCAAAAACAGCAATTTAAATTTTTTAAAAAATATGTTATCCAAAACAATGGAGTGCATGTAAGAGTGCTTGTAACCTGTTATTTGAATTGATGCATAAATGGACTCCATGATCTTTTCAGTAATTATGATGCAAGTACTGATAGAAAATGGTGATAGTGGTAACACTGAAAAGAAGAGGAAACTACAGACAGCTGAAAAGCTCAGATCCATCAACCACTACCTTCATGACACTCCCAAAGCAAATATCACCTGCATGTCTTGACTCGGAAGAGCAGTGACACATAAGGGAACTGAAGGAGAAAAACAACTGAAGCAAAGAGAGACACCAAACCCGACATTATTTATTTCAGTTATATTTTCGGTTATGTTTCACAAGGTAATAAATGAGCCTGTATGTAGAAATGAGCAGAAGGCATATTTGTTAATCAAAGTACTTACCTTGATTAACATTGTCTCCTCTTTTACTGAATCACTAACATTTTGTTATAAAAAATTCTATATTTAATGGCAGGGTTGTTATTTTTAAAAGTATATTTTTAGTTGTAGATGAAAACAATATCTTTATTTACTTATTTTTTATGTGGTGCTGAGGATCAAACACAGTACCTCACATGTGCAAGGCAAGTGCTCTACTACTGAGCCACAACCCCAGCCCAAGGGTTGTTAGTTTTAATAAATCATAGGTCTGCCTTTTAGAAATCCTGGATTCTTTAAATTACAACAATTTCCCATTAATGCAGTGAGGTAACTAGAAAGAATAACATATATTCCTCATAAATGACATTAAAATAGGTGATTTATTGAGAAAACTACTAGAAGTAAGACAAGGAAGCTACCTATACTGATAGACAAGTGAAAATTCTATATTTTTTTCTCCAAAACTACAAATATAAAGCAATTTTCCTTTATATTTCAACTAAACCCATTCCTTCTGAAATAAGAACTTAATAGACACCATTGTTTTTTTAAAAATTTAAGAAAGTATGTACCTTTTCAATTTAAGCAAATATGATTATATCTTAGCAGCATCTTTGAATGTGAAAAGCTACAATAAACCTTTATTTACAGAGAGCTGTAACAGACCATCTTAAGTGGTCAATGGATATTGATGAATCAGTGTTTTGTATCATGAAAACAACTGGACAAACCAACTAAAGAAATATGAACTTAGATTCTTCTCTCTCAGTGTATCTTAACTCTGATTGGGCAAGCAACTTTGCCTTAAATGCAATGGCATCCCTTTGCAGTTTTTAGTTATCTGACTATATTTAGGAAAGGCTGAAACAGGCTCAGCTTGAAAGGCTGAAACAAGAACTCAGTTCCTGTTACTTAATAGTATATGATCCAAGAGATCAAATTTTTACTTATAGCACACACACACAAAAAAGACCACAGTCATTATTGGAATTATAATGAGAAACTATTTCCTTTATATGCCATCATCTGGTCTAAGATATAATCCCATGTAGTTTTTCTCATTAATCATTTGATGACTGATATATAATCTCTGAAATGAGAGTCTAAAATTCTGTTGTGAATGTGCAAAAATATAAATCTATGCAAAAATGCCTTGCTCCATAATATATATTTGTAAATTATGTATTATGATATTTACATATCAGAAAAATAGTATGTAAAAAATACTCTCTTGGGCTGGGGATGTGGCTCAAGCAGTAACGTGCTCAATTGGCATGCACAGGGTGCTGGGTTCAATCCTCAGCACTACATAAAAAATAAAATAAAATAAAGATGTTATATCCACCAAAAATTAAAAAGTAAATATAAAAGAACAAACTCTCTCTCTCTCTCTCTCTCTCTCTCTCTCTCTCTCTCTCTCTCTCTGTTTAAAAAAAATACTCTCTCAACTAATCCTTACAGATTAGAATTTTTTTAATGTTTTTAGTCTCATTGGCCTTTTCAGGTGCTTTCTCTCTAAGCAATATGAATGTTTTTCCCTAAGAGCCCCACGTGATTTTTACCCTCCACTGTTCTTCATTCCACACCCATCTTTGAGGAGACTATCTGAGCATCCTTCCAATAGGTAGTCAGACACCCATTCACTTAGCAACCTATTATTAGCCTAGTACCATGTAATGGGGTAAGGTGACCTTTAGCATGTTAATCCAGTGGTTGTAGGTAACAGGTTTCCAGGCACCTGGCAAGCTCTGGGACAACAGCTTACATTTATTCTAGTTATAATTCTAAATGGTCACACTAAAAAGAAGTTTATTTTGAAATAAGGTAGCTGATAATTATCAAAATGAGTTTGAAAATCTTGGGGCAAATGATAGGCACTATTAATTTTTCCAGATTAAGTTATTTTTTAAGTTCTGTGCAATTCTTCTATTTTTTTTCTTTTTAAGCCTATATATTGATATAGAGTAATTTGAGGAAGAAAGTAGCATATTGTGATTCTATAGAAACTTTTCAAACAGACTTTTAACTTGAATTTTATCAATTTTTAATCTTATTGAACTCAAGGGTAAAGACTATCTAGAAAAAACAAGTTTAATGAGATTTCTGAAAGTTATTTGAAAATTTAGGGAATGACCCATTTTTTTCCAGAAATACTAAAGAAATTGGGGGTTTGTTATAAATTGTAATTTACTCAATGCCATTTGGTCAAAGTTGCAAAATTCTGAGCTTGTGATATTACAACATTATAAAATAGAAAGGCTAAAACTAAAAAATTAGACATGCTTTGCTCTTACTCGGGTTTATGTGGCAATCAATTTTACTTAAGACTATTGGTTATAAAATTCTCCTCTCTGAAGTCAGTCTAACAATATGGATGACTATGAGTCCAAGTTGTAGGAAACAATTATTTCACTGACCTAAAATGTTATAGATGTGCTTCCTTATCTCTCCAGTCTAAACACCTTGCTTAAAAAATATGTCCACACTGACAAATTTCAAATGGAAAAGAATGAACTCTATACTATATGATCTCAATTTTATGTGAAAAAATGTAAAATATGTAAAATAAAAAATAGTAAGCATATCTCAAATTAGGTAGTAATATTAGATGTACAATAATGGGCAACTTTAAATTATTCTTTTTATATCATCATTTTCCAAGTTATCTTTAATTACTAGGCATCATTTTCAAAATTGGAAGAACACATGTTATTTCAGGGAATTTTTTTATTTTTTGGAAGAAAATGGAATAATCTCAGTGACATATGAACATTTAGGCATGGTCGTGAATTCATCAAATAGACATCACCATGTAGACACAAATGGGAAATATTTCTGTGAAAAACAAAGTTAAGATATAATAAGTGACAGTATAATAAGATATAATAAGAGATACCTAACAATGCATATTTATCTTCAGAACAGTATCCACAGATAGTGCATGTTTAAAGGATGAACCATTTAAAGGCAATCTCAATTAATTAAATAAGACTTTGAATTTGGTGCTCATAATTAAATAAATTTCATAGTGTGCCATAATCTTGATTCACTTTTCAGGCCCACCAACATGTGCTCTTCACCCGTACACCTAGAATCAAATTCAACTTCCCATTGTCTTTCATGCTACCAAATCCCACTTCTGATTAGTCAATGACCCTTCAACTCATCTCCAAGCAGACTCAACCATAAAATACACTTGAATACTTATAGTTTTAAAAATTTGAACATGTATATTGCAGAAGTTGGCATATTTGGTATTTGGATTATATCAGTTGTGTATATTACATTTAGAAGTATCCTGGTAGCAATAAAATATAGTGTGTATATATATATAGCAATGTCTTCTTCTAACTTACTGATAGTCATTGTACCTTGCTGAGTATCTTCCCAAATCTGTCATATTTTTCCTCTAAAAAATTATAGAAGTTTGTATCTCTAGGGGCAAAACAATAAACAAGACTCCAAAACAAGTAGAGAAGAGATGTGGGTGCAGAGGGAGTTTAGGCATATCTATTTCTCTAAACCCTGTTCAATTGCTATCACCTTGAAGGGAAAGTTTCAGGAACATTAAATTATGCGTAGCTTTTATTGATTTTCAATTGCTTTTAATAGGGAGCATTTGGGGGCTAATCAGTACCTTCAGGGACTGACATAAGGAAGCAGTGTCTTAATGGGTTCATGAGTATCAGTGTCTTTAGAAACATCCTCATCAAACTACATAACATTCCAAATTTTAAAGTAACAATATTTCAGGGACTCTTAAATTTTTAAAATTTTGTGAATCTACTGCATTAACCAGATATATGTCTGACAAAGAGAAAATAAAAAAAATAATAATGCTTTTCTACTTTGGTTAAGGTTTTATACTTAAAAGTTAGAGAAATACAATACTCAATTCATGTTTGTACTGACTTACTGTACTAAAAACACATTTTTCCATGTTCAAATTAATTTAGATGTATGTGGAGCAGATGTCTTTCAACTTTAACTGCATTAATTCAAGAGTGGGGTCCAGAAGCTAAGAGGAAGGACCAAGAGTGCTGGTTTTCTCATTTGGTAGCTATGTGAACTTCAGCAAATTATTTAGCCCCTCTATATCTCATCCTCATCCTTTCAGAGTAGGGATAAAACAATCCACTTCAATTTTTGTGAGTATTAAGTGATGTTGGATATATGTATTCAAAAAGTCTTAGCCACACGTCTTCATACTATTATGATCCAGTAATGTTGTAAAGTAGGTATGTTCATCTGAAAATTATAAGTTCTCTTATATATCTAGAAGGACAATGGCAGTGTTTCCCAAAGGGTGGTCTATGAAAACAATATGGTAAATAGCTAAGTGACATGACTGCCACTAATTTTAAGTATATTTTTATAGCAAGTTTGAGAATGCTATACAGTATACTCCTATCTAAGAGACTGAAACTCCAGAATAATATATTAAAGGAATATGACATCTGGCCTTTTGCTTATTTGTCTTGGCATTTCTATGCTTGATTAATCAGAGTTGTTTTTTTTTAATCACAGAACTCCTATACACTGCTTGATTTCCATACTCTCTAAGATATTCCTTCAGATATCCTAATAAGAGTGATGCAGGTAATAGTTTTTAAAAAATGAAGTGGATCAGGTATAGAAAAGAAAAAAGAAAGATATAGACATGGGACCAGAAAGGATTTCTATTTCTTCTGGGCACAGTAAAAGGAAAGCAATGGGGAAGCTGGAGTGTGCACAACAGCAAAGCCTGGTTGGTGACTGGATGTGCTTGAGACCATATGGCACGTGGTCCATTATTTCCACTCAATTCTGTAGTCCTAAGGCAACCAGATCTTCTTTTCCTTTTCTCTAAAATCTTTTTTTTTTCCTATGTAAAGCCTCCATTTTTTTTTTACTTTTGCATCTAAGATGCTTACACAATTCATGTTTCTCAGGACAAAACAAATACTTCTACTTTTGGATATAGTCCCAAATTTGAGAGTTCTGGCATATTCTCCAGGGTCCAAATTACAACCTAATGACACATTTGAATCATTCAGAAAGTGGCCAAGCATTATGGCTAACAGCAACTGTGTGAGGAAGAAATGAATTATTATGCCCACATTCCCAGATAAGGATCTTAAGTTAAAGATAGAAAGGTAATTGACACAAGTTCATAGATGTGGCAGGGGAGAGATTCCTCTCAGTTCTCACGATTTATTTTTATACTTTCCATGACCTACATATGAACATACATTTGCTTTGCAGTGGGATGAAGAAATTGGGGGTGGAGAATGCTGACGCTGATTGATTATATTTGCTCAAACTTCTTTATTCAGAGGTGAAATAGCTCTATAGTTCTATGCTTTTTAAATGAAGATGGTAACTACAGTTATGGTTCAGATATTAGGTGTCCCTGAGAAGCCCAATCAGTGAATTGACCCAATTACAAGGATACCCCAATGACAAGTGGTAACTTCAGGCTGGTAGGGTATGGCTGGAGGAGGTGGGTCATTAGGGGTGTACCATTTGGGTGTATAGTAGGTGAGCTGAGCTGAGTCTCTCTTTGCTTTCTGGGGTGATGTCTCGATTAGCTTTTTTTTCCATCACACTCTTCTGCCATGATGTTTGCCTTGTCTCAATGCAGCAGTCTGTCTATGGACTATGGCCTCTGAAACTGTGAGCCCCCAAATAAACTTCTCCTCAAATTTCTCTGGTCAGATCTTTTGGTAACAGCAGAAAAAAAAAAGTTGACTAAAACAACCACCTTCTGGTTGGTAGACTGTGTCATATATTATCCTTATATTGTAATAATAGTTTTCCTCTTTCAGGCCCTCAACATGAAAGATATACTTTCATTGCTGATCTTTGCTAGCAAGTGTTTATCAATATTTTTGGTCTGAGAAGTTACCTAAACAGAAGACTCTTTGAAGTTAATAAAGTCCTATTTCTCTAGATCATTAGTTGGGAAACTGTAGCTCATAAATCAAATCCATCTAATCACCTGATTTCTAATTAAAGCTTTATTGCTAGCAGTGACGCCCATCCATGTACACATTATCAACAACTCTTTCCATGCTACAGAGGCAGAACTGAGTGGCTATGATAGAGATCATATGACCAGAGAAACCAAAAACATTTACTCGGACCTGGATAGGACAAGATATGTCAGTTTCTACTCTAGGTATTCTAATTTTTTTTTTTATCTTAGGAACAAGATCTGATGATCATAAACTTCACTGTTTTCAGACACTTAGAGAAGTGCTTTTGACTGATTTCCATATCGCTGTCACATACAGGCTCACATTGAATGCATATAACAAGAAAAATGTCCATAAAATTTGTATTATATCCACTGGAGAGGAGTTGTTAAGGGTGTTGTTAACCTCATCAACGTGCTTCCTGAGAGAACAACATATCTATCTGGAGTTGGAATACATAACTTGTTTTTTTTTCCTCCTGAGCAATTAGTTAGCATTAACATCATGTCCACTTCAAATATTGTATTTGTTTTCTCTTTTCTTTAGAGGCTAGAAAACTTAAAGATAACATTTACAAACATCCAACACTTACTTTACAGAGTACTTTTTTCTGTTTTTTAAATTTATGCTTACCTTCACTTTAGTTTCCTTTTTGTGATGTTTAGATTCACTTTATGTCACAGCAATGTGTGCATGTTTCAGCCACACTTCATCATTTTTTAATTAAGACTGGATATAAATAAATGAAAGTATCAGTTCTATAGAAAGAGCCCTGAAAGAAAATATGCTTGAACCTTCTATCCCTGTTACAGGAATCTCTTCCTATGATTGCATCCTGTCTTCTCCCCAGGGTTCAGTTTAAAACTCTAGAAAATAAGAAGGGAAAGAAAATACTCTGACCCTACAAAGACCTTAGCTGAAAAAAAAAATCTGCAGCTACCTACAGAGCTGTATCTTGTGGAGAAAGAGATGCATACTGCTTTAGTGTTTTAGAACACTTAAGGCATGGCCATTTCATTCTGATAGTTTTAAGAACTCTTATATAGAGACCAAATGGGATTTAGGACAGTGTATATTCCATAATGGCAGCTTTACATGGCAATGCAATATAAACTGGAAGGGGGCTGATGCCAACATGGAATTATACTGAGGCTACTAAAATAAGGACAGAGTAGAACATGGGAAGATGTTAAGGTTAACTTTCTATCTTGCTGCAAAATAAAATAAGTGGATCTGTGTTGACCACTCTGCCCTGATACTTGCTTTCCAGATAGTCCAAAGCATTGAAATGATACCATACATCTCCTCTCATACATCACCTAGAAGGGACTGCTTTGTCTCTTGCTTAGACATCAGTAAAGGAGCACCTCTGAACTTCAACCAATAATCCTAATAAGGTGAATAATCACACTATTAGGTCTTCCACAGCACTTGCCTATTGAATTTTTCTATGAATTATTTTTTCTCCCTTATCCAAAGGTAAATTCACTTCCAATTTGGTATTGAAAAAAGCAACATATTCAACCAAACCGTGTCTCCACCCTCTTCTTTATCATGGTCCAGAGGCAAAGGATTAGAAATAAAAATTCTAATTCTAAAAAAAGCATTTCATACCTAATTACTCTAAGAAATAAACAGAGTTTTTGTAAACCCTTCCCCCATTTTCTCCTATAAATAATTATAAAATTAACATTAAAATGCTTTCAAAATTATCTATGGAAATGTGTATCTAGAATCCTACTTTGTGCTTTTTAAATTATCTTTTATGATTCATTCATATCAAACAGTACTAATTAAGTAAGGTGAAATAATACGTGGACCTTTACCATTTTCCTTTAGTCTGGTTATATAACTGCCATGATTACAAGTAGCTAGTATTCAGCAATTAGAAAATTATCAAGCTTACATGATGCAAGGTTTTGATGTTAAGAAAAGCTGCTTCAAAGTTGCTTCCTGAAGAGCTACTTCTTTACTCTCCACTGAATTCACTTAAGGTTCAAGGCCAACCTTCACTGGATAATCACACAAAAACAATGTTCACTCAGCAGTATTTTCACAATCAAATATTTAGATTATTAGATCACAACCAAATATTTAAATCCTTCATGAGAGAACTTAAATTAATAACAAAACATCTTCAACTCAAGCTATTTTTAAATTATAAAGTATTATTACCACATAAGCTACTATATAATGTCTCATTAATCAATATTATACAAACTTTGTAGAGGCATGCAATTCCCATGACAGTCTAACATGACCTCAAGTAAGATATCTTAATAATAAAGATAGAATGTGCAGACAAAACCCATCCATAAACCAGAAGGTACAAGAAGTGCATGGGGCTACGTTATAATACATCCAGAGGGACTTAGTGCAAACTGCTAAAGGTACCCAGATGGAATAGCAGCATTATATGATATTTCTGACATTTTCTTTATATAGTCTCTATATTGTTACTAATAGTCAAAAGAAATGGCCATTGGTTCAACAGATGTAGCCTAACATTTTGCCTGGAAAATGGTTATCAGCCCAGTAACAATTGGTTTATTGATCTCAAACAGCTATACTCCATGCTTTGAAAAGTTATTTTGGAAAATGCATAGCTATTCTTCAAAATGTAATAAAAATGTGACTTTTTTAAAAAAAATTGATCCTCAGTAAAAGGTCTATTTCTAAAAGTATTTTTTATGTAGACTGAAGATAGTTGAAAGATACATGGTCCACTAAGACACCAACATTATTAAAAACAACTTGAGGGACTAGATTTTTTAATTAGAATATATTATCAATTTAATCCCCAAACCTATGGTATGCTTTAACATTTCTAAAATCAGGATTGATATTAGAAGTATAGGCATGCCACATTTATAATTGTAGCCTGCTACTAAAACCATGACATATCTTATAATCAACAGTATCTTAGAATCCATAAAATATGATAAATTTTCATCATAAACTTAACTCTAGTTTACACATTTTCAAAAAAATTTTCATGGATTACATTGCTAAAGCACTGCTATTGGTTACTAAAATATAAAATTTTTATGCCTGCCAAGAATGAGTACCTCTACAGTTTCTTGTCACCACTACTCAAGGAAAAATATTAATTACCACTCATTTGTTTATCTTTCTTAATAGAAATATATGAAAATATCTATTTGGCAACACTACAATCCCATGATATGGTTTAAAATTCTCTCATAAACCTATCCTCACTTCCTCTGATAACACTTTATAGTATATGTAAAGGAACATGAGAGTTAAGATGTAGTTTAACCATGCTAGTAAGGAGAAGCAGTCCTCCTTATTTTACCTGCTTTAAAACAATAGAGAGTAATTATTTTAAATTTTTGAGGAACTTTATCAGAAATTATTATTGAGAATTTAATGCACAAACCTTAAGTAAATTTGCAGAAAACTCAACCCAGTACATAAATATATAAATTTTGAATATATAAGCTCTAGAACTTTTCTTGTTAAATGACATGTTGACAGACTTAGTTTATTGGTCCACGTCTCACACACACACACACACCTGAATTTTATATGTAATCATTTGTGTGTATGCATATTTAATTTTTTAAAACTTTTCCCACATGTGTATGATTTTTTTTCCTTACACTGATCTTTTTATCTCTGAAATTCCTTTCTGTATCTTGTGTCTTCTGTATCACAATACAGCCACAGTCTCAATAGTCTTACTCCAGACCTTCACATTGCTAGTAACTAAATCGCATAAAATTACAGTTTCAAGCATTTCAGTCTCTGTATCCCTAAGGGTCTATTTTATCTGCAAAAAATCATCCCTTTTGGCAACATTGGGCATAGACCTTCAATTCCTTACTATTCAAAGTTCTCCTTTCTTGGATTCAAGAGTGTCACATTTTCATTTTTCCTTCTTTCCCTCTGGCAGCTTTATCTCAAAGTCTTTTTCTGGTTTTGTTTAATGGATCCAAAAATGGAAAATTCTAGGGCTTAGTATTTGGGAACTACTTGCATTTATTCCCTTATTGATCTCACCAAAATCGCATAAATTTGATATGATCTATGTAATGGTAATATTCAAACATATTTCCTCTGATGAACTTACAGCTCTCTATTTGGCATCTCCATTTCAACTTATATAGTAGGCCATGTCAACTTAACATATCCTGCCCAGGATTTCTTATATTCCTTCTCCTGTCCCTGTCCTCATATTTCAGTCACCCTCATATCAGCTAATGGATAATGTGATTATTTAATAATGCCAAAAACCTTAGAATAATCTTTTACTCTACCCTTTCACTCAAAACAACATTTAATCACCAAGAAATCTTATTCAACTTCCATAAAAATGTATCTAAAAAATGCTAATTAAAATCCCAATGAAATTTTACTCTAGATACACAGCAATTACTGAAATTAAAAAAAACCTGATAAATCAATATATTAGCAATAAAGCAAAGCACTGGAAATCTTATACATTGCTGGTGAGAGTATAAATTTTAAAACATTTGAAAAACTGAAATCTCCATAAAATGCTAAATATATACCTAAAAATTATGCCAGTAGTTACATTCCTAATATTTACCTAAGGAGGGAAACATGCCTATAAAAGTAATCATGCAAAAATATTTTAGCAGAGTGATATCAGCAATGTGGCAGAGTGGGATGCCCTTGATAACAATTCAGCAACAATTCATAAAATAATTTCCTTTGTGCAAAATAAGAAACTAATTGCAACTTTCTTGTATTCTGGAAGTACCCCAAACCAGACTCACCACAAGGATAAAGAGATTTGATACACCCTTTCATCAGAAACTCTGGCTATTTCATCAGGATTGATTTCTGAAGATTTATCTTGTTTGGAGCATCATTGCCTTATTGTTCATTTCCCCTGGCTCTCATTTTTACTGAATTGGTACATTAGTAGGGAAAAGAAGGTCAAGAGCTTCCAACTCTGCCAACCAAGAAAACTGTACCTGAAAACATATTTTCTTTAAAAATAACAGGGAGCTGGGCATGGTGGCACATACCTATAATCCCAGCAGCTCAGGAGGCTGAGACAGGAGGGTCGTGAGTTCAAAGCCAGCCTTTGCAACTGAGCAAGGCATTTAGCAACTCAATGAAACCCTTTCTCTAAATAAATTAAAAAAAAAGACTGGGACTGGAGCTCAGTAATTAAACACCCCTGGGTTCAATCCTTAGTACCAAAAATAAATAAATAAAAGGGAGATAAAGATTTTCCCAAAGTAAAGCTCAGGGTGTTTATCACTCCTGGACCTGCCTTGTAAGAAGTGGTGAAGGGTGTGTTTCAAATTGAAATGAAAGAACACTAAAACAGAAACATGATATCATAAAAAAAACCTATAAAACTTATTTGTAAACATGAATAAAAAAATTTTGTGCAATTATATTTGTGGCGGGTAAAATCACTCTTAATTCCTTTACAAAAGTTAAAATTTATCTTTCATTTCACTACTGTGGCTATAGTCATGAGTAAACTCAGGCTTCAGAGGAGTCCACTGTGGCAAAAAGCAGGTCTGGTTGGACCTCAATGAGATCAACAAAACTGCCAATACCAACTTCCACTGGCAGATCTAGGAGCTCACCAATGATGGGCCAAAGAGGTGTTAGTACCTGTGTGCTCATTGCAGCACTCCTCACAGTAGCCAAATCTAGATGCTCATTGACAGATGCATGGAAAAACATGCTATATACACTGAAGTGTGCTCTGTGAATAACCCAGTCACAGAAAGACAAATACTGTATGACTTTACTTATATGAGGTATCTAAAATGTAGTTGAATTCATAAAATAAGAGCACAATGATAGTTGCTAGGGGATGGAAAGAGAAAAACATGCATAAAGATATAGTCATGGGAGATGAACACATTCTAGAGCTTTGCTGTACATCTTACCCATAGTCAACAGTAATACTACATAGTTAAAAATCTGTTAGGACGGTAACCTGATATTAAATATTACTATAATAATAAAGAAAAATTCCTAAGAAAATATCCCATAATTGATTGGATAGTCTGCAAAAATGCTATGCTAATAGTTGTGTGCTATCTTTCTAAACAGACAAAAAGTTCTCTTCAAATATACAATGAGGTAAAATAGAGCAAAATGACCTACATTTACACATGTTTCTCATCAATATCATTTACATTAGCAATTACTGAAGCAAATCTGCAAATAAAAATAATTCCTCATATATTAAAGCAATTCTGTATCAATTAATATGAGTGTTTTAGCAGCTTTATTCACAATAAATAGAATCTATGAATAAGCTAAATATCCACAAGCAGGAGCAGGTATAAAAAATTGTGATATATTTATTCAATTGTACACTACTCCAAAATAAAAAGATGGAACTATTAGTTCCCAATACAAAATACATGCCTTTCTTTTTTTATTTTTTTAATTTTATCTTTTTAGTTATACATGACAGTAGAATTTATTTTAGCAAATTATACATACATAGAGTATGACTTATTCTATTTAGGATCCCACTCTTGTGTTTGTACATGATGCAGAGTTACCCTGGCTGCATATTCAAATACAAAGCAATTAATTCTATTGTCTTTCCTATACCTCTACCCCTCCCTTCCCTTCATTTCCTTTGTCTAATCCAATGAATGTTTATTATTCCCCTCCCCAGCCTCCCTTGATTTTAGTTCATATCCACAAATCAGAAAGAACATTCAGTGTTTGTTTGTTTGTTTGTTGGAATTGACTTAATTCACTTAGAATTGTATTCTCCAATTTCACCCATTTGCTGGCACATGCCATTATTTCATTATTCTTTATGATGAGTAATATGCCATCATGTACATGTACATTTTCTTCATCCATTCATCTATTGAAGGACATCTGGGTTGTTTCCATAACTTGACTATTGTGAATTGAGCCACTATAAACATGGATGTGGCTGTTGTCACTGTAGTACACTGATTTTAAGTCCTTTGGGTATATACTGAGAAGTGGGATAACTGGGCCACATGTTGGTTCCTTTCCAAGTTTTCTAAGGAATCTCCATACTGCTTTCTATAGTAGTTTCACCAATGTGCAGACCCACCAACAATGTATTCTCATACTTTTCTCTCCACATCCTTGCCAATACTTCTTGCTACTTGCATTCTTGATAATTGCCTTTCTGACTGGAGAGAGATGGAATTTCACTGTAGTTTTAATTTGAATGTCTCTAATTTTTAGCTGTTGACCATTTTTTCATCTATTTTTTGATGATTCATATTTCTTTTTCTGTAAAGTATATAAATTCCTGTGTAAATAAATTCCTGTGTAAGGGAATGTTCCTGGATCTACAAATTTGATGAATTTTCCATCAATACCCTCACTATATTACTCATTAAAATGAGTGTTTGTTCAGTTCCTTTGCCCATTTATTGATTGGGTTATTTATTTTTATGGTGTTATGTTTTTTGAGTTCTATGTATATCCTGGAAATTAATGCCTAATCTGGGGCAATGGTGGTGAAGATTTTCTCCCAATCTGTAGGATCTTTGTTCACATTCTTGATTGTTTCCTTTGTTGTGAAGATGCTTTTCAGTTGGATACAATCCCATATATTGATTCTTGATTTTACTTTTTGTGCTTTACAAGTCTTACTGAGATAGTTAGTTCCTATGACAACAATGTTGGAGAATTGGGCCTACATTTTCTTCTAGTAAGTGCAGTGTCTCTGGTCTAATGCCTAGGTCCTTGATCCACTTAGAATTGAGTTTTGTTCAGAGTGAGAAATATAAGTTCATTCTCTTTCATATGGATTTCCAGTTTTCCAGCACCATTGTTGAAGAGGCCATCTTTTCTCCAATGTAAGTTTATGGCACCTTTGTCTAGGATGGGATAATTGTATTTATGTGGGTAATACATGCTTTTCAAAAACATGATGCTGAGAGGTACTGGCATGTGAACTGACAAAAAAAAGGGGAAGGAGAAGACCCTGCAAGCAAGGTGATCATATCATCTGTACCTTAACTGCATAGTTGTTTGCCTGACTGTATACACTTGAACAATTAAGCAATTATAATTCCCAAGTTATACAATTAAGATTTGTGCATTTCACTGTAAGTAAATTTCATCTTAATAATAAAAAACCTTCCAGAATTTCAGCATTATTACTGTTACCATTACCTCTTGGCTGCATTATTAAACTTGCTCTTTTCTGCTCCCAAAAGACATTGCTCCTGCAACCTGTTTTCTAGTTGCCAGCTAGAATCACACCCTCTAATAAACCAGTCAAGTCATGCAACATCTCTCCTCTGTACATTCAGAAGTAAAGCCAACAAGTCCATGTGATTTGCTAGGTTTGAAAAAATCCAGTCCCATCTGTACCTCTCTGGATCTCATATCTCACTGTTTCTTCCTTTAGTTAGCTCTGGCACATGATGCTTCTTGCCTCAGGCCTTGTACTTGTTCCTTCTGCTCTTCCCCCATATATCTGAGTAAAATCCTCCCTTAAAAATGAGAAGTCCTTGTCACATGCCAACAACTTACTATCTTTAAATTTTAAACCCTTAGCACAATCTATCCCACTTCCTTGGTTTTTTGCACGGTATTTATCACAAATGTAGTATATATAGGTTTTTTTTTTTTGGTATATCCTTCTCTCCCCGCATTTTAATGTAAATATCTATGTAGGCAATGATTTTTAAAGTCTTATTCTCTGCTATATTATATGGCCTAAAATATTGCCTCAGTGTATATAAATTCCTGTGTAAGGGAATGTTCCTGGATCTACAAATTTGATAAATTTTCCATCAATACTCTCACTATATTATTCATTAAAATGTTGAAGTGGACAGAGCCAAGGACAGTCTAAAAGCACATCATCAGAGAAGTTCCTCCAACTTCATCTAGATAGAATAACCAACACCTGTTCTGGATGCATTGCAAGTATAAATAATACTGCCCTTCCATGATTTCAAAATAAGCTGTGCAAATATTTATCAAAATATGACTTTCACCTTAGTAGAAAGTCAAACATTTATCAATTGCTGTATTGAAACCATTAAAGGAGTTTTTGTCAATATGATAACAAATAAAAAACTGTATCTCATTCGGTCTTTAATTATAAAATACTGCAATGATAAATAAAGTATTTACTCCAAAAACAACAAAAACATAATATTCCTTTTAAAGAACAAAAATTTCCTCAGTGTTTTCAATCTTTCCACTCATTACAGGATATCATGTCACCCACCAGTCCACTGCTAACAGAAGCCACGAACAACAAATTGTGTTAATTAGTGTCACTGTAATTCTTGTGCCAACATTCTTCTGCAAGGAAATTCAAATATAATCTTGATTTAAATAAATTGCTTACATGCAGTCAAGGAGCACAGTTTATTTTTTAATAAAAGTCAAAGTAATTTTCCATTTGCTTGATAGACAACATGTTCTGCCATAGCATATTTCTCCTAGTAGTGGGCATAATTAATGCTGTGCCTTAGCACATGCTATGTGGGTATCAGTTGACAAATGTAGTATTTGGGGCAAATTACTGACTTCAATCTGCCTTAGCTTCCTTAGTTATAAAATTAAAATAACACAGAAACAAACAGACAATAATAATAACAAAAAACTTTCTCAAAGGCTCAGAGAGGATAAAGTGAAATAATAAAAGTAAAGGTTAAAATAAGTGTTGGCTATAATAACTGAAATGAAATTATAATAGCGGTAGCATGCTTATGTTTTCTGTTCTAATGAATTTCTCCATGCAACCTGATGGCCTGCCTTTTAAAAAATGCCAAAATAAGGTCTGGGAATATAGCTTAGTGCTGTGGTGTTTGCCTAGCATTTGTGAGGACCTGGGTTTTGTCTCTCAGCAGTGGGAAAAAGAAATACCAGAAAATAAAATATTGATAAAATACAGTGCAATGCTGAGCATGTGTAAGTAAGTAAGTCTTGGTGTGATTGGGTTTATTCTTTTATTATATATTTGATGTTTACAACACTGGAGAGGTTTGACTGTGAGCACCTGAAAGCTCTCTTTCCATAAAGCATCAGTCTACACTGGAATGCCAAAGAGTCATGTCTCTCCAGAGGTTAGAGATGCAAGTCTCTTGTATATTTCCCTTAGCCCATTACTTTGGCATACTACATACGTGATGATCATGCTCAGCCAGCCTCAAGTCCAAGAATCACTGTACATGTTCTTCCTGGGCTGACATTACCATTAGTGTAAAGATGCTTACGCTGCCATTCTCCTCTTCTAACCCTGCTAGGACTCTACCACTGGCCCATGGAGCTCTATTTCACATCCTGGATCCACTCAAGTGCAGATCTCTGCCAACATGGTCAAATACTGTTGTCAACCCAGCAAGTGCCATAAAAGCCCCTCTGAAAGAAAAACAGCACTGTGTATAATTAAGTAGGGTATTACTTGGACTCACACCCAGAAAGTGTATGATTTTTTTTCCTTGCTCAAGCATACCTATCTGGGTCACTGTATCTATCTCCTCACACTGCTAAACCACCCTGCAGACTATGTTAGACTCTGTATTTTATGATAAAATTTTGCCATCTGTAATCTTGCTTTTATTTTCACAGTATCTCAAGACCACATCCAGTAGATATGTTTGTATATTTCCAAACCCCAACTGTGAACAGAAGTCATATCTTCTATACTGCCAGAAAGATGTCTTAAGCCTCCATGCAAATTAGTGTATCCTTCCTTGAGGAAGGAGTGTTATTTAACCTCACATGCCATGGTTTAGGACCAGTGGGACAGCTGTTCCATAAACAACAAAGTCATACTAATGTCTTTCCTTGGTTATTACAGATCAATGCTGTGCAATAATTATAAAACTGTGTAGGCATAAGAAGAAATATCTCATTCTTAATTGGGTGAAAATTTACAAAAAAAAAAAACAAAAACAAAACATGTCATTCTCGATGGGAAAGAAATTCAGATAGGCATTTAATTTTAACTTTTACACCAATAAAACATCACCATTATCACTAACAACCTCAGCTTCAAAAATATAGCACTTCTCTGTGGATCTTAATGCACATGAATGGTCCAGTTAATTCAAAAGTTTTTTTTTTTTAATGAAGATTCTGAAACCCAATCATAGACAGGAGAAAACCAGGGATATAAATTAAGATGAGAAGCACACTTTTTAATGCCTCATATTGCTACCTCAGAAGAAAAGAGTTGAGTAAATGGAAGAACAGATATGATACCGAATTCAGAATTGTTTTTAAAAATTATATTACTAAAAAAAGGAGAAAGTGGTTTAAGTTACCTCAACTTTAATATTATATCATTCATTTTTAAGAGAAAATGTTATTATTCTATTCAATGAATACATGTTTTAAAATATAATAAAATGATTTCTCCAATTCAATGATTATCACACTTAATAACTGCTATTCATATAAATTTGAAGGCATTATTAGAAAAATAATTCCATGAATTAGAGGGTCAGATATTCTTTAGTTCTATAATAAAATTCCCCAGATACTTCTAATTAGCTTATAATATTAAGGTACTGATAGTAAATGCCATATTAAATTAATGGACTCTTGAAGAAGATATAGATTTAGTTTCTAAATGCACAGGATTGGTATCTAGGCTCACTGTTTCATTGTTTTTCTATAAAAGTAAATGTGAACATGTATAGAATCATCAAAATCATTCCCCACTTGTTGGCAATATTAAGGAAAGTCCTTAGTTTTGATTCACAATATATTTTCATGCAATCAATTTATAGTGTATGATAGATTATACGACATTACTCAAAGTGAGTTCAGAAATAAGACCCAGTTTTCTTTCACTTTAGTCTGATACTGGAAGAAGTTCCCTTTCAAACACCAACAGTTTGGTCCACAGATCCTTTATGGGGTTTTTAGTTTACAAATAAATAAGTTAATAATTATCATTGTTCTACTCCCACAAAAATTCATACAGAATTAGTATTAGAAGACCATGGATTTCCACTCTACTAGCGTTTTCTGATATCACACAATTAATAATTGTTCCCAGGTAATGATAAGAATTCTGATTGGTACAAATAACAGATTGATTAAAAAAAAAAAAAAAACAAGGGTGATTTGATCACATGACTAGACAAGCACTGTGTTAGATATCTCATATGGAAAATAAAGTAACAGGGTCACCATCCTTACCAACATTTTTAAAAAGCCCAAATTCCATATTTGACAAAAATCAGAAACTATCAAGCAAGGATTATTAAAATGCTCAACTGTCCAGCTGCATCACAGGATTTTTTTTTTTAAGGAAGCAATCAATATGGTGGAGAAGAACTATAAAGGCTCTTTGAAGTGGTATGATACATTGACAAAAGAGGACATGCTTCAGGGAATTGTCCCGTGCACAGGCCACATGCTTCATTACAGCCTCACTACAGATCAATACAGATTAATCTAAAACAGAAACACAAGCCCACCACCAAACACAACATGCCTTGTGTTGTAATCACAACTCTCCCTATTGGGGCATCGTACTACCACTGGCTCTGTCTTCCTTAGTACCTCATGTTAATACACATTTTGGATGAGACTGTTCCCAAGAAAGGCTAACATTTCCAAAAAGCACTTGCATCCAAACTCCTGCCCCTCCATTCCTGTTGGGAGCCAGAGCCTACAATATAATCAGAGCTCCAGACAAAGGCATCAGGTCCTCCCCCTCACCAAGGTGAGGACCAGACCTCTTCATGGCCAATGGACCAACCACAGGAGTTGATGGTAACAACTCAAATGGCCCACTCCGTTGAAGTGGCAGCAATACCATGTTGTGTTGTTCTTATCCTGAGCAGCTCCATTTGCTATATTCTGAAAGCTACTCCCTTCTCCATTCCAGACACTACTTTCTCTCAGGTGAGAGTCTGCCTGCTCTGTCAGGACCTTTAAGGTGAAGCCCATACCCAAACTGTGAAGTATCTGAAAAAGTCTTGCCTCCTGGCTGCATGTGGAGTGCTGAGCCCTCATTTGGATGGTCTTCTGCCTACTCTAATATCTTAGTATTGAGGGCTTCTAGAAATAAACTTCAGAACCTATCCCGAGACTATGACCAGATCTCTGTGAGTGACAGAGGGCTCATTTTGCCTCACACTGAGGTCTGTTTGACTCACCTGTCAGTCATGTGCTCTTTTCCTAAAGCCTATAACTGCACACTCTGAAAGCTATTGTCCCAAAACACAAAATTGTGGGTTGGTTTATATCATCTACCAAGCACTCTCATCTCATATTGCTCAGACAAATTTTAGGCATATCCCAGTAAACTGAAAGTATGTTGGTTCCTAAACTGCTTTGTCAAGAAGCAATGACAATGAATTAGTAGGAATGATGGCTCCTGATACTTTGCACCCAGCAACAATCCAGCTGATTTAGATGTCTGTGATTCCCTGGAGGATTTACTCCTGGATCCATTCTTCCTGAACAACAGCCTTTCCTCCCACCAACCAGCTTCTCACGGTGGAATGAGGGCCAGTGCATCCTGGTGAGGTCTAGTCTTGAGGCCACAGTCTCTTAGCACTTCTCCTCACATGTCTGGCAGATTTTCAGGACAATCATCATTTTCTTTTCATATTTCCAGATGACTGCATCAGCCCTGTGTAATATGATGTCTAGGTAGTTACCTAAGGACGCCTAAAATGGCAACCCTAAAATCTACCAGATCAGTTCCTCACATCTTCATATTTTACACTGCGTGCTTTTTGAAATGCATATGTACGGCTTTGTTATGTGTTTTGGGGTATTACCCAATATTTGTATGACATGCAAGGTATGTGTTTTTTGTCAGTAGAGGAAAAAAAATCTATAAACTGATCATTTAAAAAAAATCGAGCAACTCTGCTATACCTGTAACTACATCAGCTGGGGCAAGATAATTCATTCAGATATATAATGGTCTTCTTGCATTTTATCCTCACCCTAAATTCCAAGAAGGCAATCAGTCTCCTTGTTCTCATTTTCCTCAAGAGAGGTTTGTAATGCTGGACAGAAAGGAGTAGCAATCAATATGTCAGACAATAGTGGAGTGGGATGGTGGAGGGGGTTGCAGTGAAAGGGAAAGAGGAGAGAGGGAACATGCTGTAAGACAAGGTAGAGGCCAAAAGTTCAGGGCCTCACAACTATCAGAAGCCTGTACTTGAGTTTACTTGACTTTTAACTTTTTAATTCAGTACATAATATAAATTGTGATAGAAAAAATCTTTTATATGAATATCAATATAATTACAACTTAAAAAGAATTATGTCTCTACTTACAGATTTATATTAACATTCACATAATCAATTCTATTTGCTGCCAAACATCTTGCCATTTGAAGAAGTTGAGAAATGTGTATCTGTGGACTACTTGTAAACACTGGGAGCTAAAGAAGTGTTTGTTAACTTTGATACATTAAAATTATATGAACTATACATATTTGGAAGGCAACATTAAATTGTATGTATCTGTATCTACTTTTTAGAGATGATGAAACCAATTTTTCTAAAGAATAGTATCTTCTAAACCATTTTCCTTCTACATAAACTTCATTAATAGAGTTCCTTTTAGATTTAAATTACTTTCTAACTTCATTACTTGTCCTGCACACACTCTTAAAAATCTTCTAATTCAAAGGAAGCACTCAAGCATCCCTTTGTGTCTCAAGGATCAGGAAATCTTATGAGAAACAATAAGTGGCTTTGTCAGGTAGTGAATGAGGGAGACATTTCTGCCTTAAGGAATAAACCATGTGCAATTTTAACATGTAAAACATTTCTTTAACTTGCACATGTTTTAAAATCCAATTGCAAGTATAAAGGTCTTCAAAAAATAAGATGTCTTTTCTAGAAGACAACAGTATCCTAGAAGGCCATAAGACTGGTAGCAATTGATATTTCAACCCAACAAAAATTCAAAATAAATAAACAAGACAAAAAAAAGCTACTCTTTATTTTTGTGCAGGATGCATACAAAGACTTCAACCCAGTTTTTCAATCTCAGTACCTCTGATACTTTGAGTAGGTTATTTCTTGTCATGGGCTGTGCTATGCAATGTGGGATGCTGAGTGCCTCCCTGAGTTCTAAGCATAGGTGCCAGGAGCACATCTTCCTCCTTATCTCACCCACCAACAACATTATAATGGTTCCAGACCTTGTCAAAGGTGCCCCAGGACCTACACAGAGTTCACTTTATTACCTTCTATTTAGCATACTGATTTCCTTCCCTTCATACAGCTATTTTGTGAGCAAGAAAAAATTAGATCTTTTTTTTTTTCCCTCTTGGTACTGGGGATTGAACTCAAGGTCCTTTGACTGTCAAACTATATCCAGCCCTTTTTATTTTGAGACAGGGTCTCACTAAGTTGCTAAGTTGCCCCAGGCTGGCCATAAACTTTTTATCCTTCTGGCTCAGCTTCTCAACTTGCTGGGATTACAGGTGTGAGCCACTGCACTTGGCAGAATTGAACTTTTACTGTTCATAATAATAAGAAGGTGCAAAGGTTGAACAGCGTCTATAAATTGATATCTTCAGCTAAGTAATGTGTCAAATCCAGTGCCACAGATGTTATTTTGGTTTCTTCCCATCTAGATAGAAGGTAATTTGGTGATTAATGGATGTCTGTGACTTGGGGTCAGACTACCTAAATTTAAATTTTATTTTTAACATTTAGAAGCTGTGTAATTATGATTAAGTTGCTTAAGTCCCCAACACTTCTACTCTTCATATTAAAAAGGCAGATATAATAATATGAAGTAGAAATATTATTAAGAATTAAATGGAATAACATCCCTAAAGGGTATGCACATATTAGATAATCAATCTACTATCTTACACTTACAACTATAAAAGTGTAACATATCATCTATTATATGTATTTTTTATCTTTAAATAACAATTTTTTTTCTTCTAGCTTTTCCATAATTAAACTAGGACTACATCATTTGGAATATCCTCTTACTATCTAAGAAATCAAATTTAAATGGTGAACATACATGTATTAGTCACTGAATCTCCTGTTACTTTAGTGAGCTTTTTCACTGCTGTGACCAAGATCTAACAACAACAATTTTAGAGAAGAAAAAGTTTATTTGGATCCTCACAAGTTCAGAAGTCTCAGTGCATAGATGGAAGACTACTTTGCTCCAAGCCTGAAGGGAAGCAGGCCATTGTGGGAGAAGAGAAGCAATGGGAACATGGCACTAAGAAGCACAGAGAAGATTTAAGCTCAGAAGGCAAAATATGTACCCCAAAGGTATGCCACCAAAGACCCACCTCTTCTAGACACAGCCTACCTGCCCTCAGTCACCACCCAGTTAATCTCTACCAGAGGATTAACACACTGATTAGGTTAATGTTTTCATAACCCAATCACTTCACCTCTAAACTTTCTTGCATTGTCTTACACATGAGCTTTTGGGGGACACCTAATATTTAAACCATAACACTCATCAATAAGAATCTGATTACATTCTTTCCAAATATAATGATCAAGGGGATAAATATATTTTTGTTTCTTTATCTGTTTATACAACTTCTTTAACTTTTCTAAAGAACTGGACAACTCCTTCTTTCAAAACCATACTTAAAATAATTTCTTCTATGCTATTGTATGAATCTAAAAAATGTATATTAGGGGCTGGGGATATGGCTCAAGCGGTAATGCGCATCTGGCATGCACGGGGCACTGGGTTTGATCCTCAACACCACATAAAATAAAGATGTTGTGTCCACCGAAAACTGAAAAAAAAATATTTAAAAAATTTTCTCTCTCTCTCTCTCTCTCTCCTCTCTCTCTCTTAAAAAAAGAAATGTATACTCTTGAGATTAACTAGACACAGGTACTTGATTACTAAGTATTATACTTCAACAGGAAAAACAAAAAACACACATGTATGTATATACTGCATTTGAAATGGATTCTATTGAGGCATGCTTCACATAGGAGAATTCAAATAATGCATGATATCTGTCCCAAGGTGCTTCTCTTTGTATCTTAACTAATGTGGAAAATTAGACTTTGAAATTCTTAATTTGATTTAGGGTAATAAAAAACTAATAAAGAGGATACATATTTGTTGTCAGTAAACAATTAACCAAAGGCAGAATGATAGGGAAGACCTATCCTCTTTTTCAGGATGCATGATCCTGTCACTTTGCTAAATCATTATCACCTTCTTTCTATCAGCTAACATAAGTTAACACGCTCCAAATTCCCCTTGGTCTCATCTTCTCTAGTGACTCATGAACCCAATCAGTTATTCCTCATCTCCAGATGACTAAACCACGAAGAAAATGAGAGTATAGTTCATCCCTCAGCCAGATTTGGATATTGCTAAGTAGTATTGAAAATACCAGGTCTCAGCTTAAATGTTGGCTCTCCAGGGAGCTTCTCTAAACTTGTTAACCACATTAGATTAGGTCCTTTTGCAAGAACTTCTTTTCACTCTGTGGAAATTTCCATTTCCTATGAAAATGTATATATTTTCCACAAATGAAATATAAATCTGATATTTAGAAAAGTCATCTGTGCTTAATTTATGGGTGAGCATTCCTATGTATGACTATTAGCTACTCATTTGCTCTGATGTTTAGTCAAACTGTTGATCTCATTTAAAACTTACTTGCTACAATCCTGGTTTAAGTAGGTAAACTGCAAGTAACTGCAAGTAAATAACAAATAACAACTTCAGGTCACTTATGAATAAATCTAAACTATATTAAATAGCAAAAGCAACATGTAATAGGCCTATCTGATTTGGAAATCATTGTGCTATCTAAAATTGAAATTGAAATTTATATTTATTTTTATACTATATTTATTTCAGCCTTCTTTTAAGGTAAATTGTGGCTTAAATTTCAGAAGAAAAACAAAATGTACTAAAATTCCCTGTTTTTCTTGATCTTGAAGGCTTCTATAATCTGAAGCATAATTAGTTATCATTAACAAAACAAAACATGCTTTGTTATTTAATTGTCTTGTCAAGGACTTCATCTACTCTTTTAAATCATTTTCATTTCCACAAAGACTTCTCAAGAATTTAAATGTGAGAAATGAGAAATTGCCCTCAGTGCTGGGGGTAAAGAGTCTAGTAAAGAAAATAAACACATAGCAGTTTATTTCATTAATACAAGCATATACATGTAGGAGAAGAATAATTCATGTTCGGTGAATATGAACATGAAGCAATCCTTAAAGAGGAGTAATATTTCTTTAGGAGAAAAGGAAGCATTTTCAGAAATAGAATTATCAACATTGTAGAGCTATAGAGTGTATGACTATAACTAAAAATAAGCAAGAATTAGGAGAAGTTAAGTGGGTGAGTGAGGGTGTCAGAATTAAGGGATCTCTAAAGCTACACATGGAACTAATTATTAAAAGAGCAAAGCATCATGGTTTCCAGTTGTGTGATAACTTATTAAATTAGGCCATGGAATGGCCAGATTTTAAAAAGGAAAAAAAAAAAAGAAAGAAAATAGAAATGGCCACCCTTTGACAATTCCATTTGGTTAATAACCTTAGACTATGAGTGTAATACTTTAGAAACTACATTATATAAAATATAATGAAAACTCTGTAGTTGTAATATTTTTACTTCAGTTCTTCCAAACAAGAACAACAGCAAGTAGAGGTTGCAGTTACTTATTCATATGAAAACTATGATTTACTTCATTAAATCAACACTTTCCTTGTTTCAATGTTTCCTACAATTTTGCTTTGCAGACTTTCCTTCTTTTTCACAGAGGAATAATTTGCCTGATCTTTCTAGGTTAATAAGATATTTTCCCAAATTACACAAAGCAAAGAGATCTCTGGTCCCGGGAATACACAAATACACAATATTTCATGCATTCATGAATACAAAGCTACTACAGTTTTAGATTTTGACTTTTCAACCATTAGCCCAGCTGTTACAACAGTATATTTAACAGTACCCAGGGGAATGGATAAGCTTGATGTTTAATGCAAACTAGCTTGTAGAAAAATATGATCACTTTCTCTTATATTACAAAGCAATAAAATGTAAAAAATACACCTCAGGGAGATATTTAATGTATATTGATGGAGTTGATCTCATAGAGGGTTGTATACTTACTAACATAATAGAGTACTATAAAAATTCTAGGCCTTGTATCGCCCTCAAAATTATGCAGAATACCAAATATACATTTGAATATAACTTAAGTACATATCATATTAAAATTAGGCTGCAAAGAAAGGTGAAGTCCACATTCTGCTTCGATGATTTTACACATTTACAATTTTGAAAGGTTGCACAAATTGGTTTTTATAGGAATATTATTGTTCTAACATTTAATGAATAACAAATTCATATAAGTAACAAACAAAATTTTAAGTGTCACAGACTTACGTGGATTCAGAAAGTGTCAAAAAGATTGTACTTTAGGGCTCAGGCTCAAGGGTAACCAGCATAGTTCTCATTCATAAGTAAATGCTTGAAACTGGAACCCTCCAATATTTATGGATTAAGTAGACTAATTCAGTATGTTGGCTTGAACATTAAACAGGTTTAAAAGTTCAAACATATGTACATATCTACGTTTTGTTATTCTTTCATGACTCATTTTTTTTAAAGAGAGAGAGAGACAGAGAGAGAATTTTAATATTTATTTTTTAGTTATAAGCGGACACAACATCTTTGTTTGTATGTGGTGCTGAGGATCGAACCCGGGCTTCACGCATGCCAGGCGAGCATGCTACCGTTTGAGCCACATCCCCAGCCCTCATGACTCAATTTTTTATGGAGCTATTGTGTTGACATGACATCATACAGTTCAGCAATTTCCAACCATGGATTAAAGAAGAATCAATAAATTCTTTACCACCCTTGTATAATAATTCCATGAAAAGAAATTTTAATGTCTCAATTTTAAAGCAAAATAAACTAAAATTTAAAAAGTTAAATATCTTGATTATAGTTATACAGATTTATATTACCCATAAATATGTGTTTGTATATATAGAGAGATACAGATATATAAATACATATATCTCAAAGAAATCTCATTTTTCAAACAAAAAAATAAATGAATTATCATTTTATAACAGTTATGGAAAAGTTATCGTGTAATAGAGACACAAGCCAGCTCCTCTAATGAAGGGTATAAGAAAATATAAGAATTTGAACAGATTGATTTCAGAAATTAAGCTTTTTAATACCTCACTATGTCAATAATGTTAAGATATATTGGTTTGGTGGCTATTAGAATCCTATGAATTATGTTACCTGAAGAACTGAAGGAAAAAAAAAACATGGAAGACAACACAGTGAACTATGTGATTGGAAACCAGCTCCTAAAGGGTCCTGCTAATTGAAGCTAGAGCTCATAAAGCATTTGAACATTTTGTGTGATCTTCTTTGCCTCTTTCTTCCACTCTTAGTCTTTATAAAGAACATAAAGGAGCATTTAACATATAGATTCCTAAAGATTTTTATTTCTAAATTGCTATAGGAACCAATTCAAAGACAATTTCTTGAAGAATAAGAAACAAATGAAAACACTTAAGTCAATTTTTATATAACTATTAAATAAAAGTATTCCAGAATTGGAAGAAACAAAAAAGTGTCTAGAGAAGATCTAAGATAAGTCTCTGATACTCAAATATTTTAATGTTCATGAGAAAATGAATCGTAAGTCTATAAAACAACTAGAAAATAAATCACTAGTTTTCTGAGAGCATTAGGTGGAAGACCATTCCTAGAGATAAAAAGTGATATAAATAGTCACCAAGGTAAGATAATTTTCCCTAAATCTATGTTGGTATTGGACACCACATGACAGGCTAGTTTTGCTTTCCTGTGCTAAGGGGTATGTAAGATCATCCACAGCTTTGTCCAGAGTAAGCATGAGAAAGACAAAAACCCAGTTCTGTATGTCAAATGCCTTGCCTGTCTGCTAAAATCTTGCCCTTAAAAGCATGTAAACATTGACTTCTGTGGTAGTCATCTTTGTCACTGTGACCAACACACCTGACTAAAACAACTTAGAGGAGGAAAAGCTTATTTTGGGCTGACAGTTTCCGTCTCAGTCCATGGTTGGCAGACTCCACTGCTTTGGGCCAAATGTGAGTCAGAAAGTCATGGGGGAGGGCATGCAGGAGGAAATAGGCCTAGGACACCGAAGTCAGGAAAGGGAGGGACGAAGGGAAGAATGGGGAAGAGAGAAGAATTGGGAAGCAAAGAAAGCCGGGAGGGATAGGGAGATAGGAGGAAGAATATGAGGAGCAGCAACAGCAGTTAGGGACAAAATATAATTCAGAACTCCTTCAGCCACCTCCCACCCAGTAGTGCAATTCAATTAATCCGTCAAAGGGATTTGTCCACTAAACACAGTTATAGCTTTCAGAAATACCTAGAAATCCTATCTCTGAATCATGATTTATTAGGGACCACACTTTGAACACATGATATTTAGGTGACATCCCAGTTTGAAACCATAATAATTTCTATATGTCAACTCCTTTCTATTACATGAAAAATTTCAAGAAATAGATGGTGTTAACAATAATTTTTTTTTCTTAATGATTCCACTTGTAATGCATGAGACAACTTATGCAATGTAATATAAATACAAGTGTTCACATCTTAATTTCTATAGTGGTGTTTCTTACATTGATTTACATATAACTATTCTTATTTTTTTATTTGTTCTTTTTAGTTAAACATGAAAGTAGGATCTATTTTGATACATTTATAAAGCATGGAATATAACTTATTCTAATTAAGATTTCCAGGCTTGTGGATGAACAGTAGGGTGCAATTCACTGTAGTGTATTCACATATGTACATGATGGGAAAGTTATGTCACATTGATCCCACTGTCTTTCCTATTCCCATCCCTTGCTTCCCTTCATTCCCCTTTTCTAATCTACTTAACTTCTATCTGCCTCCTTATTTGGGGTTAGCATCCACATTTCAGAGAAAACATTTGACCTTTCATTTTGGGGGGATTGTTTAGGGAACCTATAGACTAAGGGAAAAAAATACAATCTTTATTCATGCCACAAATTTGCAAAAATCATGAATTTTATATGAAACTCTACTTATTTAAACTCAGTATATCAAACTATACACATCTCTGACTCTTGGTGAAGTAAAAAGGCTGTCTTCCTCATATTCTTTACTTATAATTCTGAAAATTTTTTTTCATGATAATAATTAAAATAAAAATATTTATTGCAAGTTAAGCAGATATTAAATACTTTTTCAGTTGCTTCACATATATCACCTTATTTAGTTCTCATAAAAACCTTATAAGACAGATAATGAGGACTTTGTTTAAGTTGACACAGCAAGAAATATTGGATCCTAGACATGAACCCATCTAGAGAGATGATACTCTTTACTATTACACTATTGTGGTATCTCCATTATCCTGGTAGCATGATTGCAATAATAAGCTGATCGTCTGTAATTGTATAGGAGTGACATTCCCCTTGACCTGAAACTGCATTTTTTTTATTCTTACCTCTAACCATGCCTTTCCCATAGACATATACAACAAATCAAACTTCAATTTGTAGATTTGTTCAGGGATAGGGGGCTTAATGATTTTAAAAATGCCCAGGAGGAATCATGCAGCTAAGATCTGTGGGACCTTCATAACATTTAAGCAGATGAGAATTAGGGACTATAAGAATTTAAAATTCATACTGACAGGATGCCTCAAGTAGTGATGATAAAAGAAAAGAATATGATGCAAATTCCAGTGGATTAAATAGATAAATAAGTGTGGAGAGGGAATCTTTAATCAAGCCAAAATTCTAAAGACAAGGGAGGTTGATGATATAGAAATGGTTAATAGTTGTATATCTACTGAGTTCAGGTCTATTCAGGTTACATTTTTCCCACTTTTTCTGGTTCTTGAAAACTAACTCTGGGAAGTCAAGAATATGTAGACTTATAAGATTGAAATGAATTTCACATGCAGAAAGAATTTTAAATAAGTATAAAATTTGAAAATTATAAAGGAATTTAGATATTACCCAACCCCATATAAAATAAAACAAGTGCTGGTTAATTAAGCTTACTTCAGGTCACTCTAGAGTTGATGAGCTTAAGCTAGTTATGTAGTGGCAGAATCTGCAGTGAAATACAAAACTCTAACTTGTAGTGTCCCACGAAGGAAAAAGGACTACAGAAAACATTTGTTTTTTGTTATTTGTTTTTCCCTTAAATGCTTTTTAAAATGCTTCAGCAGCACAAAGTTTATAAAAATGGTTAATTATGTTGATCACTAAGATTCTTTCAGAGAAAATTGTCACTTATATGTTTCCTAAACCACTGATAATCTCTGCATGTCCTCATTAGATTTGGAGATAAAGCCAACCATGCAGACAGTCTTAATTTCCTACACCCTCAGCAAGATATGAAATGTAAAATATGGAAAATTAGAATTTTAGAGAATTTTTAGTTTTTAGTTGCTATTTTGACACATAATGAAAACAGAAATATATTCTCAGGCTTTTTTTTTAAAGGTAAATTGAATGTGCTTGGTGCTGTGTGCGGTATACAAAATGATGAAGATTAAACTGTGTAAAAAACAAAAGATAACAAAATTTAAACTTAGCAGTGCACATAAGTGCTGAAAAAATTAAAATGCAAAAGTGTGAACAATGTTAAGTAAAAGGAAATAATCCACCCAGAATGAGTCTGAATTCAAGATTGCTGACTGCAGAAGAAATTGAAGGTGAGAAGGCGTGGAGAATCTGACTGATGTGGGAAAGACAGAGTAAAAAGACGGAAGTGCAAAAGATTTTGCAGACCAGGTAGAGAAGATGGACTCCAAAGCACAAGATAAAGGGAGTTACTGAAGGTAGACGACATGATAGGAGTTACTTGTGACAGGTAGCAACTTGATATAACACAGATTACTGAAGTGAAGCTGAGGTGTGGGAGTCTTAGCAGGGGGAAAGCATTGCTTCACCAACATTCTCCTCAATAAGAGAAAAAGGTGACTGGTTTGCTGTAAGTGATTTAGAATTTGGTAACAGTATTCTGATCCAAACAGTTTCATTTGTAGAAAACCTATTATTTTTAGTTTCCCCACCATGTCTGATGAAAAAGCCAATGTTTAGAGATTCTATCCGCCTGAAACACTATTTCCCTAGTATAAATAGTTTTACCAATAATTAATTTTTCCCCTCAAATTTCAACTCCTTTACTTAATATTCTCATCCTTTTGTATTAACATATAAATATGTCAGTAAACTAGAATCAATCTAAAAACAGACTGCTGCCACCATATCTCATTTTCCAGTTAGTATGTCTCATGTTTATGTCCTGCTTTAGTAACAGTCAATTCCTAATTTATAGCTGTGTGTTATCCTTTTGACTGCTGAATTACAATGTGGTCATGATGCTTTCCGTGGTATATGTCTTCCTTAGATCACACAACTCTTTGCTTAGGATTCACTTAAAATCAATTTATGTTTATTTCACATTCAATTTATTAGTCTTTTATTTTAAAAGTTGATCACATGGACCATATCATCCATTACAGTAATATGTAATATTAATTTTCCACTCAAAAATACAGTTAAAATGTCATAGGTTATTATATTATGATTTAGACTTTTTAAAGTGCACAATGGGAAGAATTTATGGATGTTTATCAGATAAAATATAATGGCTTGTGGCTACCATTTATTTTAAAAGTGCTATGTGCTTGGCATAGTAATTTATTATCTCATTTAATTCTTTAAATAATTCCATGAGATAAATACTATACTTTAAAAACTTTGATAGGTAAATACACTGCATGTTTATAATATTGTAGTGTGTAATATGTGCAAGCAATATGCTCAGCAATTTAAGAGTGACCTTAAATTGACCTAATCTTCCCCCCAAATCGGAAGCAGATTGTAACCCTATCCTGACTCAATTAGTTGGGGAGAAGTTAAGAAGTTTGCATCATTAATACATGGAAGATCCTGGATCAGAAAAGTTAAGTGGCTTACTGAATATACAACAGAGCTAGATTTTAAAACATGTTTGCTTATGTGGAAGCCCTGTTGTTAATCCATTACAATATCCTAATATGACTCCTGCTTCTAGAATGATAATTTTATCACCACCTAGAACAGCATAAATCTTCATTACTAATTTAGACTAACAGTATTATAACTTCCTATAACTATTATTCAATTATAAGCCAAATGATTGCAGTGAGAAACTTAAACCCCACCATAAACAAGCACATCAAGCCTTTGCAGTGAGGATTCAATATTCTGAAACAGTGATCTTTCATATCAGAGATCCTTAACTTCTTTCTCTGTCTGCTTATCAAACGTTGACTTCAGGTTATGTTTTTGGAAGAGTTGAAGGTAAAAGCCTACATTTTATAAATGTTCCAAAACAAGATTAAAAGAACATTCTTCTAAGACATGACAGCCTTTTGTTCATTTAGCAAACATTCTACAAGGATTTGTAAGGCATATATAAAATTATAGTATTTTGAACATCAATGATGTACTTAGATTATCTGAACTTAAGAAAATTAGTCCCATGATGGGAGAAAGACAAATGACTGGTTTATACATATACAATTGTCCATAATACAGCATATTAATATATTATAAGCTGGTTAAGAGTGGGAAATCTGGAAACAAATTCTTGGTTTGCATGGTCACTTCAGCACTTTCCTACTCTCCTAGGCAATTTACCTGAACCATGGACTTCAAATTTTTATCTATAAAATGGGGATAAAAGAATAAGGTGATGCTGAAAATCAGCCATGGTGAAGCTTTGCCTCATGAGCCATAACTAGTTACGTGTCTTCCTATCATGAAGTGTTCTACATATATATGAAATAAATCCTATGGAAACCCAGGCAAATGAGCAATCTGTCCTTGCTTGAGGGAAAAAGAAGGAAGCTAATATTATGGAGCATTTTATAGAGTTCAGTCTTATGCACTGATTGGTTATATGGAGAAGTAAGCAGAAAGGTATTCTAAGGAATGAGATACAGTGTTGTGTATCTACTCAAAAGGTGAGGCAGGTGGATCAATTAAACCTGGGAGTTCAAGAGCAGTCTGGGCAACACAACAAGACCTCATCCCCAAAAAGGAAAAAGGAAGGAGGGCATTCTAGGGAGAGGGAATCAAGTATACAAGCGCACAGAGAAGTGGAAATAGATGATATATTGATGAAGTGGGGGAATTAGGTAAAATGGCAGTGGTAAATAAAAGCAGTAGTAATGAACAGATTATAAAGACACAGAACCATCTAAAAGAAAAAAGAGAACAATGTCTGCTAGCAATTGAGCTACTGTTAAATGCTAACAACTTGAAGGGAAGAAATCAAGACTTTCAGATCTGCTCTTGGCACTCACACTAATTTGGAAGTTAAGATTGTGGTTTGTTTAAATTAAAGCCTCAGTAAATCCTCATTGAATCGAATTATGAAACAATTCAAAATGAGAGAGACAGCAAACCATCTCATTCCTTATATGTCTCTTGCTGAATATACTCAAAGAAAAATTAAATGACAATATCATGTCTTTAAGCAATTTTGATACTGACTTTATAAATCTACAATAAGTTTACAAATTAACACTTTCATTAAATCAACAGAGTACATAAAGAATAGTTTTTTTTTCAAAATACTATCCTTTTGAGATGGCAGAGAGTTCATAAACACAAAAGTTTATAAGTCATTTATTTCAAATTTACCACCAAAATAATTAAACAACCTAAGTTTTTGCTAAAATTTTTTCTTGAAAATAACATCGCTTATTTCAAGATAAAACAATATTACCAAGATCACCTCTGGTCTCTGTATTATTTTTTGTATTCTATTGGTTCTTTTTAGTTATATATGAGAATAAAATTCATTTTCATATAATTATGCAATCATTGAATATAACCTATTCTAAATAGGACCCCATTCTTATGGATGTACACTAAAGTGAGATTCATTAGGGTGTATTCATATATGTACATAAGAAAATTATTTCAGATTCATTTCATTGTCTTTCTTTTTCCTATCTCCCCTCCTTCTTTCATTCCTCTTTGTCTAATCCACTGAATATCTATTCTTCCCCTACCCCCATATTGTGGGTCAGCTTCCACATATCAGTGAAAACATTCACCATTTGGCTTTTTGGGACTGGCTTATTTTACTTCGGATGATAGTCTCCGTGTGATCCATTTATTTATACCCTCTGTATTATTGCTGATCAATGCTGACAAAGATAATTTATGTAAATATGCAGAAGTACACTAAACTATGTACCACGATAAGCTTAATCAAGAATGGTATACTTTAACATTTAAAATAACTACATTGAATAATGAATTGCAAAAAACATTAGTAATGAAAAATATATTTTCAAATATGGTCAATTGTGATTAACCTTGTTTTGTATCCAATTAAAATTATTATTTCTTAAATTTAAAATCATTTCACCACATTTTATACAATATTTATTGACAAATTAGACAATATTTTTTGAAAAATAAATGTATTTGCAAAAATCCTGGAATGTCTACAATATTTACCACTATTATGTGAAAATAAAGTCATATGAAATGTATTTTTTCCCTCTCCATTTAAAAATAATGACTCTGTCGATACCCACAAAATAACTTGCTGGGATTTTCACAGAGATTGCACTGAATTCATAGAACAAGTTAGGAAAAACTCACATTTCGAGAGTGTTAAATCTTCCTAACCATGAACATAAAATATATCTTCATTTATTTAGTTCTTTTCTTTTATTAGTTTTGTCCATTTCCATCTCCAGATCTTTTTTTTATTTATTTTTAATGAATAATTTTATTTATTTATTTATTTATTTTTATTGTTGGTTGTTCAAAACGTTACATAGTTCTTGATATATCATATTTCACACTTTGATTCAAGTGGGTTATGAACTCCCATTTTTACCCCATATACAGATTGCAGAATCACATCAGTTACACTTCCATTGATTTACATGTTGACATACTCATGTCTCTTGTACATATTTTCTTTTATTTTTTAAATATTTCATTCCTTGAACAACAATATAAATAGCATTGTGCTCTTAATTTCAAATAGCACTTGTTTATTGCTGGAGTGTAAGACTTCTGCATATTATTCTTATGCCCTGTGGTCTTGCTATGATCATTCTTGTATTCAGGAGTTTTTTGGCTGATTCTTTCAGATTTTCTGTATAGGTAATCACATCATGTTAGTTTTAGGTATCTTTTTTTAGTTCTTTATCAAATAGAGGAAGTTACTCTCTAATCCAAGTTTACTAAGAGTTTTATCATAATTAGTTTTTTTCAAATACATTTTCAAATACTTTTCATGTATTAATTTATATAGTCAGGTGACTTTTCTCTTTTAATCTATTGATGTGATGGATTACATCCATTGATTTGTGCATATTAAAATAGTCTTGCATACAAAACTAAATTAATTGAGTCTTATATGCAAGTACAAAAATAAATTATTGTATTCTCCCTTCTTGGTAACCTGCTTTTATACTCAATTATATCAGGGTCCTTGTAGCTTAAATGCAAATAACTTTCACATCCCTCTAAAACTCAGATAAACCCCACTTTGTTATGGCATATGGTTGTTTTTAAACATCATTAGATTTAATTTGCTATTATTTTGGTGCATCTGTATTCAAAGAGACAGAATTTTCTTATGTATTTTTGGCTTTAGAACAATGCTGTCCTCATAGAATAAGGAAGAATTTCTTCTGTATCTACTTTTGGAAAAAAAAACTGTGGAGGTTTAATATAGTTTGCTTTTTAAATATATGGCAGAATTAATAAGTGAACTCACCTAGGCCTGTGCTTTCTGTTTTGGAAAGTTATCAACTATTGATCAAATTTCTTTTATAGAAATAAGCTTATTCAGCTTGTCTATTTCTTTGTGTGCAAGTCTTGGCAGATTGTGCCCATTACGGATATAATGCATTTAATCTAGATCATAACATTTAGTTGTGAATATTATTTTTTTAAATACTTTTAGTGTCAATGAGATCTGTAGTGTGAAATTATCTTTTAACTATACTCCTTAAATTCATTTTGAAGGACCTAACCTGTGTTACATACACTTGTCATATTTATTGCTACAAAAACAAACAAACATACTCCCTTGAAGCAACATAAGAACAAGTATCAATACTAATGATTCTATCATATATTAATTACTCGTAATTTATATATAAAAACCAATAATCATGATTATCATTTCATCATAAGATTTCTACAAATTTGGTGCCAAAGTGGGATAAGGCAGCACTTGGAGCAAATCTGAAAATATCTATGACAATGAATAATAACATAAATATTGAACCTTCTGAGAATAAGGTTGATCTGAAGTAGTGATTTGAAAAATTTCACACCAATGACTTATAAAAATGAAAATTGTCCTATAGCAAATAGTGAGAAGTGAAAGTTATTTTACATTTAAGATGCATAGACACTGATACAATTGAGTATGAAAGCAGATTACCAAGAAGGGAAAATATAGTATTTCTAGTTTTGAACTTCCATATAGGAGACAATTAATTTAATTAAAAGATATATGAGGTGGATGGGACTTTTTTAAAATGACTGTTTCCCTTCATACAAGTAAAAGTAGATTTCCAAGGCTCTTATATCCTCTTACACACAATTAAAATTTATTAAGCATTTATTAAGCATTTCATAAATACCAGATACTTCACAGAGCACTTGACACAAAAAAATCTCAAGAAGGGAAGATGCCTTGTTTATTCACTTAAGTATCAGAAGCATTTAAAATAGTGTCTGGCTCAAAATTGTGAGTATACACATACACCCACATGCACAAATGGGATATAAGGCAGTTAGATCATAAGACTTCCGAATAGAGAGTGACGAATAGTATCCCCTTAATATTCTTTTAGTGTCCATGAGATATTTAATGTGCAATTGTCTTTTAACTTTTACATACACATACACATATAAATATACACACTTTTCCTGAATGAGTAATTTATCATATTTAACCCTCATAAAACCACGTTAAGTATTAGTATCTTCAGATTACACATGAAGAAATGAAGGCCAAGAAAAATGCCCCACACACCAAGAAAACTAGACCAAGCATCTCAGATCAAGGATCAGATCTGTGTCTTCAAATGGAAATGGTTATCCCTTATCTTTTTTTCAAACTCACCAACTGTCCACGTAATTCTAAAATAGAAATACAATACACACAGATATTCTGAAAGTGTTTATGTGTGACACTTATATTGTAAAACACTTGATACAGTATTTCTTTTTTTAAAATATTTTTTAGTTGTAGTTTAGTTGGAAACAATACCTTCATTTTATTTATTTATTTTTGTGTGGTACTGAGGATAGAACCCAGGGCCTCACACATGCCAGGAGAGTGCTCCACTGCTGAGCCACACCCAACCCCTGATACAGTGTTTCTTAACTTGAACCATTCAATGTATTTTTGTAAAATTCCAAATTCAGAGTTTGTTAATTTTTTTTTAGCATAAATTATACTTCTTAAAGTTCATTCAGGAACAAACCAGTGGGAAATTTATGAATTTTCAGTTCAATAGTTGTATTAAAAAAATCCTCATTGCCATGTAAATGTGAATTCCAACTGATGAGCATAAAATAATTTGCTGAAATGTAATCATAATCTATTTTAAAAAGACAAAACCTTTCCCCAAGTTTGCTTTCACATCATTGAGAATGACACTGTGTCATCATTTCCTACCAAATACGCTATTTGCAGCATTCATAATTCACTTATAAATGAATGCAGAAAATTGACATGTAAGAACCTGGTGTAGGCCTCCTTCAAAATTTTTAAATTCTTTGAGCAAATATAATCAGAGCATTTCCCTCCTGGTTACTGCTTTTTGGTAGAAAATGCACTTTGCGTTTCTCAGCAAGATTAACAAATTTTTAAGCATGCAGATTTTTTTTAAATTTTATTTTTCTGTGAGGACAGGAGATCTTTGTATAAACAGTCATATTCTCTTCAAGCAAGCTTTAATTTTGGCCTCCAAAGATTCTTGTGTAATTACAACACAATTATCTTGACTTCAGTTCTGGATATCACAATTCATAGGCACTTGATCTCCTCACCTTGATTTCCACAAGTGGATGACAGTCTTACTCATAGGTTTCCACAGATAAGATGGGGACAATGTGTGAAAATACTTTAGAAAATGTCATGTTCCATAGAAATACAAGATCCACATGACCCACAAAAATTACACAAGAGGATAAATACGTTTTGTATAAGATATGGAGATAAAAAGTCCCAAATTGAGGGAAATCATTTTTATAACCCACTCTAATCTACTCCTTATTATTTTACCCCTTTTATAAAGGAACGACCCACCAAGTTGCTGACGCCAGAATCTGAGATCATCTAACAACTACCTCCATTTCAACCCACATATACCCATCTATGCCAGAAGCAAGTATCTATTCTTCTCTATAGTCTTTAACAGTACCTGTTGCTCTGAGGATTTAAAGCCCTTGCTATTATATTGCAATGGAAATTGAGCTTAAATGATTTTGTTTTAACCTGGCTCCTCTTTAGTCCCCTTCTTTTCATTGTAGCATTTAGCCACATTAGAATCTTGATTTCATGAAAACACTAGGCTCCCTATAACATTAGTGCTAACATTCTTTCAAAATGCCTTTATTAGTGTTATATACATAATATCAGGGTTCCTTTGGACATAATCAGTCATCCACCCATAGAATACACTTTGTTCCACTTGGTCTCTAGTACTTCCTCCTCCCCACTTCCCTCTCCCAACTCCTCTTCCTCTACAACATGGGTGCCTTTTTAAATGCCATTACACAAGTAAGTTGTAATGACTTAAAAGCTGCCACAGTCCCTCTTAGCCTGAGGCACCTTTAGTACAGGTGAGAAAACATATGTCTTCTGTGTGGGTGCTCTAACTCTAGAGACTCAGATAATTAAGAGCTAGTTTGAATTTAAATTTAACATGGAATAAGAAGTCAAACCTCAATAAACATTAGTAGACTGATTTAAAATCTATGCATATGAATATCAATCAAAATTTTATAAAGAAATATAAAAGGAGAGTAAATTTTATATACATATAAAATTATTATTCTTCATCAAAAAAATATTTACATCCACAGTATTTTACTGATACTATTTTTTTTTCATTTTTTAAATTTTGATCTGTTATATATGACAGCAGAATACATTACAATTCATATTATACTTATAGAGCACAATTTTTTATATCTCTGTACACAAAGTAGAGTCACACCATTCGTGTCTTCATACATGTACTTTGAGTAATGATCTTCATCTCATTCTACCATTTTTCTTACCCCAATACCTGTCCCCTTCCCCTCCTATCCCTTTGCCCTATCTATTGTTCTCCTCATCCTCCAATGCTCCCCACCAATCCCATTATAAATAACATCAGAGAAAACATTTTGCATTTGGTGTTTGGGGATTGGCTAACTTCACTTAGCGTTATATTCTCCAAATCCATCCATTTACCTGCAAATGCCGTGATTTTATTCTCTTTTAATGACGAGTAATGTTCCATTCTGTAAATATATCACATTTTCTTTATCCATTCATCTACTGAAGGGCAGCTAGGTTTGTTCCACAGTTTAGTTATTGTGAATTATGCTGCTATAAACATTGATGTGGCTGTGTCCTAAAGAATAGAAGACACAGAGACTAACCTATGTAATTACAGTTATATTAGACAAAGGCACCAAAAAACATGCATTGGAGAAAAGATAGGCCCTTCAACAAATGGTGCTGAAAAAACTGGAAATACTCATATGCAGCTAAATGAAATTAAACCCCTATCTTTCCCAATGCATCAAATTCAACTCAAAGTGGATCAAGCACCTAGGAATTAAACCAGAGAAACTGTATCTATTAGAAGAAAAAACAGGCCAAATCTCCATCATGTGGGATTAGGCCCCAACTTCCTTAATAAGACTCCTATAGCACAAGAATTAATATCAAGAATCAATAAATGGGATGGATTCAAACTAAAAAGTTTCTTCTCAGCAAAAGAAACAGGTGAACAGAGAACCTACAATTTGGGAACAAATTTTTACCACATGCATATCAGATAGAGCACTAATCTCTAGGATACATAAAGAACTCAAAAATCTTAACACCAAAAAAAAAAATAACCCAATCAATAAATGGGCCAAGGAACTGAACAAACTCTTCTCAGAATGTAATATACAATCAATAAACAAATATATTGAAAAAAGTTCAACATCTCTAGCAATTAAAAAAATGCAAATGAAAACTACTCTAAGATTTCATCTCACTCCAGTCAGAATGGCATCTGTTAAGGACATTAACAATAGTAAGTGTTGGCAAGGATCTGGAGATAAAGGCACACTACTACATTGCTGGTGGGCCTGCAAATTGGTGCAGCCAATATGGAAAGCATTAATTAAGCGCTATTGAAGCCCAAGCACTTTACTGGATGTTTCACATGGATTATTTAATTCCTGAAACAGCACTATAAAAACTTCCATAATATCCCATCTTACAGATTAGTATAATAATGCTTAGAGATGTTTATTCGCTCAGAGTTGCATATCCAGTAATAAAAAATAAAAATTGAATTTTAAATAATTCAAAAATTAAACATGTATACAAACATCCTTTTTGGACATTATATAGATCTAATAAAAAGCTACATGTTCTAGTATAAGTTAATGAGGAATTGCTATAAGAATTCTTCTACTTTTCTTCTAAGTATATATTTTTGCACTTAGAAGACTCTTTTCCTTTGAGATAAAATAGATAATATGAAAGGTATAATGATCACATATTAAAATAATTCATGCTAAATAGTGTCTCTAAGTGATATTGCTTACATAAATGTCGACTATACCACTTGTTAGTGTGTACTATATAAACTGTATATTTGAAGTGTGTCATTTCTAAATTCCCAACAAAATCAGATTTATTTCTATTTTATAGAATCCTATAAAGATACAAATGTCATACAAAAAGTCTAAAAAAGAGGCTGATTTATAAGAATTCATTTGAAATTTAGATACTAAAAACATGGAATTATATCTCCTTGAAAAAAAATCTAATAAAGATCTTATTTTCCATATTGGTCAATTGCTAAAAACAAATATTGAAGCAGATATATAATTGATATTATTATCCAAAGTTTAAGTTCCAATAAATAACTTTATCCAAATATCTATTTTTTGATGAGTGAATAATAAGTAACTCCATAAGACAAAGACAAAACAAAATAAACAAACAAACAAAACCCATGGGTTCATCAATTTAATTTGCTTACAAGTTATACATTTGGAACCAGTATCTCATGTTTAGATAATTTTCTTACTTACAATAGGAACTGCCTATATTTAAGTGTCTCTGAAATTGATGGAAATAGTAAAGATTCAACAGCTTCGAATACCAAATAATTGGGGAATAAAGGATCTACTAAGTGTCTCATATGAAAATGAAACTTTAATTATCATTGTTTGTTTATTTAGCACAAGAATGTAGTAGAAAGGCCATCAATGTTAGAGCCAGGGGATTAATACTTATTTCAGTCCTTGCCATGAATTTAGAGCCCCAAATTCAGCTCAGGTTTCCTTTGCTATCTCTCACTACTCATGACCGTGGTTTCTGCCAGGCCAGCCCTATATCAGTATATAAAGCTGGGTTCTTTACCTTTTTCTCTAAGGCTCTAAAATAAGCCACTAAATAATCATATTTTGTCTTTCTCTCTTTTGCTCACTTAAGAACAGGGCCTGCAATGTATTTACTTCTGTGCTCTATTTGCTTAGCTACAATCTTTAAACAATTAACTGATATACTACAGAGGTCATTTTTTTCATGGTATCTTTCATAAAATAAATATTCATAAATAAATAAATCAATCAATAAATAAAATAAATCCAGCTACGAGTTCATTCAAATGTTTATACTTCGTTTTCTTCACTTGGTAACAGGATGTATTTTGACTAAAATGTTTAATGTAAACTCTGGTCGTAAAAGTCTATTATTTCACATTGCAAATTAGTCTTAAAAAGTCAGAAATTTGATTCTCAAAATTTTAAATAAATATTATAGTAAATTTAAAAGTTTACATTATGAATCTTCTAGGTTATTCAACATAAGTTCACAAAAATAATAGCATTATTTTCCTAAAATCAACTAGCAAATATTTTTCTCCTTCATGTTCCTTTTGCAAAATATATCTGGAAAAGAAAACACAATTGGATATAATTACCATGTTACATATATAAGGCCTATATTTAGACCTACTGAAGATAACACCATTCAATTCTACTAAAAAAGTAAAAACAGAATATGTTATTATAAAACAAAAACACATTTTATGGAAAACCTAAGTGAATGAAATGTGAAAATTTTGGTAAACTAGTAATGCAACCTTTTTTCAAACTGTCTTGTTTCATTCCAGAAATCACACCTAATACTGATCTCATTACTATACAGAAACATAATACTTAATAGTTTCTACAATTAATGTTGGCAACTAAAATAAGGACCTTGGTCTTCAAGGGGCACTGACACAGACAAAAACATTTGAAACAGAAGAGACAAGTAAAAGCAACATGTAGAAAAGAAATATTCAGTACAAATATTTTAGTATTAAATCCTAGGGTGCTTTTTTAAAGACAAGATATTTTCTTCTAGGTTGCCCACACCATTATATGCCAATGAACAAATGAATCTTTGAGAACAATTGGACTGAAACTCAGTTTTATTGCTCTGGTGTTATTTATACTTATACAGGCAAGTTAGATTATTACTAAAAATTTACTCTACAAGGCCACCTGATTTCCTTGAAGTTTCTGGTAATGTGACATGGTATTTGCTAATGCGTTCAGAATTCATATTTCCAGGATGTCTGCTTCAAAACGTTTTTTTTTTTTTCATTGATAGAAATACGAGAAAGAAACAGGGGCTGGGGTGTAGCTCAATGATACAGCTCATTGTCAGCATGTGTGAGACCCTGGGTTCAGTACCCAGCACATGCTACTCATTATGTATGTATGTTGAAGAACTAGATTCAATAAAGGAAGACAATTAAATTAAAGTGCTAATTATCCTTAGTTTATTTTTCTCCTTTTGCTATTTTTTTTATTGAGGAATTGAGGCCTTACATTTTTTTTTGGTCTAACATAAACTCAAGGAAAGTAATTTAATAGCTGTTGAGATATTATTACATATGACATCAGCAACAGTCCATTTGCATACTATGTACAAAAGGGAAAGGCCTAAAATATGTCAGACACACAGGAAAATGATCCAAATGCAAAGAGAGAGTGAACTTCTAACTCTGAAATTTTTTAAAATGCTACTGACCATCAGAAATATATAAGTAAAAAACTAAGGGAAAAAAAGTATAACTCATGTGTATGTTGACTGATAGATCTGAAAGAAATATCCAGGGAGCAACTTACCAAGTTCTCCTTTTCTGGGAACAAGACAGGATTTCCTGTGAGATCTTGAAGTATTTAGCAAATACTGCTGGCAAATCTGACAATCTACTTTAATTTACAGATGTAGAACCCCAAGGAGAGACGGGAAAATGCCTTGGCCTAGACAGGATGCCCAGTGGAGGTCTGGCACTCAAAGACTGCAGAACAAGGCCTCTCACCCCAGCTTTTTCCCACATTCCCAAGGGGCATTAGTCTCTTTCACAGCCTTAATCCTTTGATTCCCAAGCTTCCCTTCCCTCTCTGGTTCTATAATCCCATTTCTCTCACCATTTGTCTCTGAGGACAAAGTTATATCTTTTTTTTTTAATCCAAACATCACTTCTTTTATTTATTTATTTTTTTTCCCAGCCCAATACCTTAATTTTTGCCTTGGGACTTTCTTCCCTCCTCAGTGACATAAGAATTTCCTGAGTCTGGAGATCTTCACTATAGGGCAAATTATTATACTTTTATTAATGCTCCCCAGTGTTGTTGGCCTAGCAAAAAAAAAAAAATAGCATGCCCAGGACAAGGAAGTCTAAATTGACTCAGCCTGGCATGGGTCTGCATGCCAATCTAGTGGAAGTGCTAAGTAGGAAGGGGGAAAGTGAGGGTCTGCAAGTCCTTAACCCAAATCTTGCTGCAGCTACAAAAATAAACTAGAATATCATGAATGTTTTCAGGTGATCACAATCAGAATTGTTTAAGACAGTAAATACTTCCAAAGTTAAATATTATTAATATTTCTCTCTCATACTTACATAGACACACAGAAGAGGAAGAAAATAAATTATATAATTTTACATGGAGGACAAAAGTGACCTCAAAACACAAAATTTTGTTTTGTTAATGATTTAAATTATTGTAACCACACATAGAGAATCCTTCATGAATTCTGTTTTGCCTAAATGGCCTAATTTGAAGTTCGATCATTTTCTTTGCCACTGTTAATAATGTCTGAAAATAATGATACAGTGAGAGCAAGAAGAAAGATAATCTAGGATACATTCTTATGTTTGTTACAATTGCAAGCACAAATAAGTTCGACATTTCCATTAGTTTAGGAAATGGTGAAAGAATTTTATTAGGAATGCAATATTTATGCTCTACTTTTTAAAAATAAAAAAAAATCTATTTTATGTTGCTTCTAACTATACACACACACAAACACACACAACCATACTCAATGACATATAGTCATCTTTGGTTTGTTCACTTGCTGTGACTTAAATCCATATTCTATGTTCAAAAATGGTGAAATTATTAAATACCAAGGGAATTAAAATAATCAAGAGGATTATTAAAACCAAGATCACACTGTATGGAAGCTCATAGGACTTTAATTTTCTATTCCACAAAGATATTTCTCAGGTCTGATTAAGTAGATAGCTGCATGGATTTAAATCCAGTTCTGCAATTTATTAGCTGTGCAACCTTGGCCAAATTATCTAGCCTTTCTTTGCTATTTTCCTATCTGTAAAGTGGACATTAACAATGGTAATTATATTAACAGGCCCTGTTAAGATTCAATGGGGTTGTAGTTGTAAAGTATTAGGAACACGGACAGGTATACAGGTGGTATTTTAATAAATATTTGATTTTTAAAAGGAATTAACGTTTTGTTACTGGACAAGCATCCTCAAGTGATTATTTTCAGCTCATCAAATCTTGACCAAAGCAATAAATATAAGAATCAAAATATAGAGAATGACCTATTCATGCAAGAAAATTGCATTACAAATGGTCAGCACTCTATAGGGTACTTGATTAATTCATACCATCAAGGTTTGCTTCCCAGTACCACTTAAAAAGATGCCGCTCTCCAAACCCGACAAATGAAGAATATTCCAATCTCATTATATCCTAAAGGAAATAAAGTTAAGTGGACTGAGACAAAAAATATTATTTGTGCTGGGCGTGGTGGCGCATACCTGTAACACCAGCCTTTCAGGATCACAAGTTCAAAGGCAGCCTCAGCAAAAGTGAGGCACTAAGCAACTCAGTGAGACCCTGTATCTAAATAAAATGCAAAATAGGGCTGGTATTTTGTATTTTAAAAGATGTAGTTCAGTGGTCAAGTGCCCCTGAGGTCAATCTCCAGTACCAAAAAAAAACTCTATATAATATAGATATTTTTAAGTTATATATACCTATATATAGAAATATATATTTATAATATGTAAAAATGTATATATTTGTTAGACTCTGTAAACAAGTCTGCATAGTGCCTGGCAAAATGCTAGAGGGAGTGGTTTGTGAAGTAACGCCAGCGAGCTATTAAGTGTGGAGATTTCTTATTGGTTGACTGTTGTATGGAGTTTATGCTAATTAAGATAAGTTGTGTGAAATGTATAAATACTTCTGTTGTCCTACAATAAAGGGCTTCCACTCCTGCTATATCAATACACAAGTTGTTCGTCACCCCCGGTTATTTTGCTGCAGCCAGACTGCGGCATATATTTAAATTATATACATAAATTTATGTATTATATTATATATTTGAATTATTATTTTATTTATATATTCATATTTATTATATATTATTATTTATATATAGATAGATATAATTTGTGGTCAAATGAAGTAAAATGCAAAATAGAAATTAACCTCAATGCTAAGATATTTTCCATAAATCATTAAACTATTTTCATAATGAATATAACAGAATTTTAAAATGTGACATGAAATTTATTGCACTGGCAATGAAAAAACAAACTTAAGTTTTATTTCATATGACTACAGCATTGATTTTTTTTTCCAAACTCCCCGATCACTAATTTTAATAGGTCACAAAGAACCATCACGTATATGTTTCTTGTACAATACACAACACCTCTCCCTTTTCAAGTAAAATTGCATGTTCTGAGTTTATGCATAACTCTATCAAGTTCTCTTACATGGTTTCAGATCCAACATCAACTTTGACACAACAAATTAAGGAAGGAGAAAGGAGATGGATATAAAAGCATTGAAAAAGGGAAAACGAATGTATGAAAGAATAATCTAATCGTGAAAAAATTTAAAAAGCCATGGTATGTATGGGCTGGTGTGCATGTGCATGCTTGTACATAAGCTGTCCTAATGTATTCAAATCAAATGGGAACCTTCTCAGAGTGTTTCAGCACACAATAGTAATGGATATTCAGATAACCTTGAATTATCAAGAAAATATTCAAGTTATCTCCAGTATGTTTCATTAACAAGATGGATGACAACCACTGGGATTTAGTATTTACTAAGTCCCTTACGTAGTAAATGGTTTATATATATTATTGAATAAATAATGATAAGGTACCTATAAAACACTCCATTTAATCATTGCACACAATACCTGAGATGGAATTCACTCTCCCACTTATGATACAGAAGAAGTAACTGAGGTAAAATTTATGGGAGATTCCAAAGCCTATAGCTAATAAAGGCAAAGTGTGACTCCAGATCTAAGTATTATAGATTTGTGCTCTTTCATTTATAAGGATTGACAAGGGTTAAACCTAAACACCAAAACCTGAGTTCTTTTGACTACTAACACATGTCAATTACACATAAGTGAGGACTTTGTGTGCTTAAGACATTTTGTAAAGGAAAATCCTGCTATTTATACATTATAAATGCTAACTTCAGTCAACAATTCATTTTTCATTTACAGATAGCAGAGAGAGTACATTACCTTCTTCCACATCCACTTGACTTTCCCTTGTCTTTGTTTAGTAATCTACTCATAGACAGTCTAGCAAGACAGAAACCTTCAATCCAGTAATTATTGCCACCAGAGAAAGGCTTTGAAGCAAACACAAATTGAGAGACCCTTGGGGAATGTCAATCACCTCAACATCTCTTCACTTCTCTCAAGCCAAGCATCTTGATACCCCTGAAAGTGAGATACTGTTTTCAGCTCAGACAGTTGACATCCTGCCTCTCCTTTTTAATACTCTTTCTCCTGAGAATCTTCCTTTTCTCACCATCTATTCAGCTACATATTATTTCAGAATAGATGATTTTTCACAGAAATCATGAGCGCTAAGTTAAGAAATATTTATTGATAGCCAATGCTGGGATTTAAATGAAAACTACCCAACTGCAACTTCATTGGGCAGTTTAAATGTAAATCTCAAGCAGTGCCTTCCTGTGGTTATGCAATAAATATTATTTTTCCTCTTTCCACTTCTGTCTTTTGCATGTATCAGTGATTATAAAAACATACAAGTGTATATAGCTATTTCACTTGACAAGAGTGGAAGCAAGTACTAAAATGAGACCATATTTGCTAAAGTTTCATAGAAAGAGTGCATGACATATAATGGAGCCAGAGGATTCTCGGTAGGATACGTAAATGCATCCTGAAATTATGACAACAAAGTTCATCATGCCTATCTCAATAACAAGTTTCAGTGCTTTCTTAAAATTTAATAAAATTAATTAAATTCTGATTAATGTCAATGAAGATATCATGCTTATTTTTACAGATATAAGAAATAATATTAACAAATGTCACTAAATAAATAAATAACAAGAAGTTGACTTTGTATGGCATACAGAGTTATATGAAAATATACCCAAGCTTTCAAAAGGAAGTCTATGTGGGTCATATGGCTTGGTTTTTATTTGTTTCTTTAGTGATTATTTACTGCTAATAGAGACTGCCTAAAGATTTTCTAATAGGTTTCCAGTCTTGAAGAGAATAAGAGCAGACTTTTTTTTAATACCACTATACTACCAATACTGATATCTAATTTCAAAATTTAATATTTTAAACCTCAAAACTTAAACAAAAATTAAAGTTAAACTAGTCTCTATTGGAGGATTATTTACAGTGCTACTGTGACCCTGGTCAATTATGTACCTTCATCCTTCAACATACAACAAATGTGAATATAATATGTTATATGTAAGGCACAATACCATCCACAGAAATAAAAATGTGAAGAATTAATGGGCTTTGCTCTTAAACAGTTCAAATGTCATGGGGTATACAGGGAAGTTTTGCTTATCATAAGAATATGGTAAGGAATATATGGTTCATTGTGATTCACAGAGGACAAAATAAGTCAGCAATGTCAAGTCCATGCACTTCAAGAGGATGTGACTTCTGGGCTGCAAACTAAACAAGGTATAAGAGTGTAGAGAAGAAAGGAGCCAGTACTAAAATGAGAACAGCACATGCAAAGTCAAGAAGTTACATAATCAAAGAGTTAGTTTGGCTGGAACCAGGGAAGTACTTATCACTGAAGCTAAACATTAGAGGTTCTGAGGCTATGTCTTTTTAATCAACATTATGTCAGTGGCCTTGAGAATAACTTACAAGTGCAGAGACTTGTGAATAAGTGGTGTAGATAATATTAATGGCTTTAACATACAAAATATAGGTGCTTAAATACTTATTGTGGAAAGGCTAATGCCTAACAGATGTCTTAGTGTGATTCTCAGTTGGGGAAGGAAATCCGGAGCTCTCTGTAGAGCCCCCACCTAGAGTCATTCTAAGAAATAAAGCCACAGCTCAGAAAACTGTTCCTAGCACTAATCAGATGAATTAATAGTTTTGCAGTATTTTAGATATTTAAGCACACTTTATTTTAAGTTATGACATTTATGAATCACTTTAAATACAGCCTAGCAGACAATCACTGAGTTTGGGCCATGTGCAAGAGTCTGTGTAAGTTTCATTAAGGTAGTAAGTGTGCCATGCTCCCCTCTCCCAACTCCAGGATGAAACACTTTCCTCAGGGAGCAATGATTACTCATAGCTAAAAGCTGACTTCTTGGGAGCTGACTGGGCCAAAGGGAGCTGTTTTCCCTAAGGTTATGGCTCCTTCCTGCATGTCTGCTGCACCCAACAACTGGTCAGTTTTAGGGTCAGAGAAGCCCTAACTCCCTTGCCTCAATTTGGGGAACACGGAGTAACATTCAAGCGCTAGAGCTCCCTGTGGGATTAGCTTAACCTCTTCAGCAAATTCACCACTGTCCACTTCTCCTTCTGCCCAGTCTTGTTTTCCTCACTCTGTCACAACCACTGTTTTCAAGAAGACTAGTCAATAATCCACCTGTGAGCAAATCTCTGTTTCAGAGTCTATTTTCTGGAGAAATGAACTAATAGAGTCAGTACAAGTGGACCAAAAATGATGATGTAGACCTTGTCTTATTCCTTAAGGATCCTTCAATTCAATTGGGGATCAAGGTAGAGCAAGAACATGTGTTCCATGAAAGCAGGGATCAATAAAAAAAAAATAAGTGAATAGCAAGATATGAGGTCTACTATGGTGAATGTAGCAACAGGGGTGCACAGGAGGAAGAAATAAATTGGTTGGGCGAATAAAAAGATGTTTCATAGAAAAAGTCGGTTTTAAAATATTTCTTTGAAATCTAGAAATTATCGACATTTTGTAGAGCAAGTCTCTGTCATTCAGGCAGGAAGAATAGTGGAACAAAGTAAATGTCCTAGAGGTCTGGCCTATGCAGCAGAAAGAGGGACAAAATGGTCTATATGGCAGAGAATGAAGGTCATGGACAAATGTGAAGGCTTATGAATGCTAGGGGAAGGAGCTATTTCTAGAAGGTAACACAAGTCACTAAAAGGTGTTTGAATATAAGTGTGAAAGTTTCAGATCAGGATAGAAATGATCAAAGCTGGAATCCAAACCCTAGCAATATGGGTCCAGATGCTTCTCTAGTCATAATCCACTTTAGGATTGTCTCTTAAGGTGGGAAGCCAAAAGCTAAATGGCAAGGGGTGTTAATACTGCCAAATCCAGGATAGGTTAAGGCATGGGGAGAAAAATCCAATCCACAATGGGTTACAATGTGTCTGTCAATGTATATCCAGATCCAGAATGAAGAAGAACATATACATGGGTTGGGGATGTGGCTCAAGCCGCAGCGCGCTCGCCTGGTGTGCGTGCGGCCCGGGTTGATCCTCAGCACCACATACAAAGATGTTGTGTCCGCCGAAAACTGAAAAATAAATATTTAAAAATTCTCTCTCTCTCTCTCTCTCTCTCTCTCTCTCTCTCTCTCTCTCTCTCTGTTAAAAAAATGAAAAAAAATTTTTAAAAAAGAAGAATATATACAGGCTTGAAGAATGAAAAGCAAGAGTGAGAACAAGTTCAAGGAACTCACGGAAGGCTGAAGGTTTGTGGATCATAAAAAAGAGATTATACACAGCCTTTGCCTCATGGTCAGAGTCTGAGCATAGCCAGAACAGAAGTGAGAGCTGAGCAGATTTGAAACAGATGAAGGACTAAAAGTCATGCCTTGAACAAACACAGGTTCATTAGTTATCTAAAATGTGTATAAGGTCAACAGAATAAAAGCTCACAAGTGACTTAACTGAAAGAAAGCAGAGTATTGTGGCTGCTACAGGTGAGAAGATATAAATGAGATGAAGGCTTTGAGCCACAAAGGAAAGACATATGCTGACATTGAGACTAACAGTAAAATGTAAGATAATTTGTTAGGTTAAAATAATGAACTGATGATAACTCTCCTGGTTCAGAATCTGAGACTCAGTGCCACTCTGTACCAAGAAATTGACAACCTTCAGTACATAGAAAATGTCATAAATGACAAGCACAGTCATGACTGGTCACAGCTTACCCTGCCATGGTAACTGAGGTCAGTATTTATAAGAGACCATCTGGAATTTGGTATGATTTCCAGAAGGGGAAGGATGCCTCCAGGGTTGGCTGCTGACTTCCAGCAGCCATCAGAGGTGGCCTGGGTTGAGACAGGTGGCACCTGCTAGCAGGACTCTGAGAATAAAAATAGCAGCATCACCTCTGTACATGGCCCTCATTCATTCTTCTATGCTTGAGCCATATCTCCACAGGAAAGCTGAGACTGAATGAGCCATAAACTCCAACTGGGATGTGCTTCAGGTCACCTGGCTAATTAGACATCAGGAGCTGCTTCTGGGCTCCAGACTCTCTTCTCTCTATGCTCCTCTGGGCTACACAATTGAAAATCCACTCTCAATTACAAAAAAAGGAATGGGGTTGCTTTCCCAAATGACTTGAATCCAGGTCCACTTTGCATACTCTTCATTGGAGTCATTGCAGCAGCCACACTAACCAGCCAGTTACTCTAAGTAAATGACCCCTCTAGTTGAGAAGGTCAGTGTGCCAGTCTCTTGCCCAGGGTGCCAGCCTCTTGCTTAGAATTTTCCTGAACTCAGGGACTTCTGACAATTCTAATGAAGATATAGTCACAGGTGAAAATTTTGCTAAGCCACTGCTCCACGGAATTGATCTGATTGTGAACAATTTCAGAGAGAATGCATTAAAAAGAGGTAACAAAATTTAATAGAACCTGAGCAGTAATGATGAAGTGCCACATACAGTAGAAGCGAGACTCCTGATGTGTTGGTCAATTGTGTGCAGAAAGGTAACTCAAAAATTTTTGAAATAAGAGTACAAGATAATAGGATATTTTTGAAATAGAGTGTGCTTCCTGTATACAATAGAATTTTAAAAGGAAACAGAAAAAAAAGTTGTGGTCTCTGTTGAGAGTATTGGAAATAATTTTGAGGAGTCATTGTGAGAACAAAGCATGGCTCACCTACCATTGATGCTCCTCTAACATATTTCAAGTCCAATGGAACCAGTGACCTGGGTTTGGCAGTCCACCACTCACTTCTCATTTCTCACAGAAGAAGGCCTCTTTGTAGAAGAAGCTCCTCTATTTTCCCCCCTGGAATCCCAGGCATGATGCCCCTCAAGAAATAATGGCTTGATTATCGTGACTTGCTCAGATTTTTATAATTAAGCCAAATTATCTTCCAAAATGACTTCAGAAGTTCAGTGGGCAAGAAAATACCTTTTGCAGACTGAAAACTATTCTAAAACAGTGCTCACATCCACCAACTAATTGCCCTGTTGGACACAGTCGGTGCTCTATGTTTCTTCCCTGAACCAGCACAGAAGAAACACATGCATGCCTGGAGCACATTAGTGAATCATGCTCTACAACCACCCCTCAGATGAGAAGAAAGAAATCACAAGCTCATCAAAGAATGTTCTACAATCATTGACTGAGAGAGATGCCTAAATTTTAGATCTTTTATTGACATGTGAAATGTTGCATGCAATCTGAAACTCAAGCAACCAAACATTAGGAAATAAGACTAATGTAGTTTGAATGCCTAATGTATACCTTGCACATTATGAGTCATATTCCCTAACTCAAGTGCTGCCATAACAAACCTCATTTTTTTTTACCTTCTCATTTTCTTATAGTGAAATGATATTCATAGAATAAATCCAGACTGTTTAGGTTTATATTCTAATCTTCCATTTACCAAGTACATAACGGAAAGTGACTAAAACTCAATGATTTTCAGAATCCCCGTGTATAAATTGGGGAAAATTGTGCCTATTTCATAAGGTTGTATTATTGAATACATAAGTTAGTACATGTACAGCTATTAGAATAGTTCAGAGCACACACTACTACTATTCTCTCTTAAATATGTTTATTTCTCCAACCAGATTTTGTTCTGTTCCTCAGGGTTACCTCCAGAATTTGCATGCAGGCCACAAAAAAGGTGTTCAATAAATATTTGCTAACTTGGTGGATTTAATTTAATATATGCACTAGCCCCTATGGTGGCTATCATTATTCATAGATTATCACTGAGGAAAATAGATCTTCAAGAAGAAATGCAGCTATCAGTTGCAGAATGGAGATCTTGAAACTGAGAGAAGCGGGTAATCACATGGCTGTCCCACACAGTGATTGAGCATAATGTAAAGCTTTGCCATTCAAAAGACAACAGTGTGAAAGATTCCATGGGGAAAATGCTTACCAATGACAGTCCAGCACAGAATGTTTTTATATTCTGTTTCATCGGAGAGTTTCGTACTGTAATTCAGTAATTAGGTATCACCCTCAGACTTCTATTTCTAGCATTTGTTCTGTCGCCATAATGAGTACATCCAAGAGAAGCGCAGTGAGAATAAGGGTTTCTTATGATGGAATGTGGTCAGAAAAAAAAACTGTGGAATAAAAAGGAATGGCAGAAACAAAAGGAGAAATAAATATAGACAGACTTGGGAGGGTGGTCTCCTCAAAGTGAAGAGATGCCATGCTACCCACACTAATGTTTTTCTTAGAAAAGGTTGAGTATGAGAGCGAGAGAGAAAGAGAGAGAGATGTGATTCAAAAATAATGCTCTCCATGCTGGGCCTGTTCTAGGAAGAATGCCCAGCTGTCACACTCATGTCCCACCTGCTCTGTGAGCTTGCCTCAGACTCCAGAGAGAAGAACTTGGAAGAGGCTAAAAGGAGCTGAGTAGCTGACAAGAAAGCAGATTAAAAAATATAAGGAGAAACCTGCCATGTGATATTCATGAAAAAAACCATTACAAGATGCCTTTGTCATACTTCACACATCAGCTATAGAAAAAAAAAATTCTCCCCTGGCCTGAGAAAGCCGGCTTAGATTGACAAATAAAGGCATATTGCATTTAAGATAGTCTCAAGCAGGGAGTTGGAGTATTTGCTGCTTTTAATGCACACACAAGAAAATGTAGTGCAGTAGAAATATACTTTCAAGTTGCATCAATGTGTTTTGAGATAGCATCTTTAGAATACACTCTTCACTAAAAGGATTATATGCTCTCCTGCCTATTAAAGTGGTTACAGAATAAAAGAAAGTCTATTTTAAATAACAAGCATTTTACACATAAACACATATGGCTAAATCATGTGTTATAATTTTATTTTTACAATTAAGTCCTGCTGTTTCTAGTTCTCAAATCTATAATGGTCTCAGGACCTGTTTATTGCTGAAAGGTCATTAGCATACTATTTATAAAGACTCAATTTAATTCTAATGTGCATATGCATATATGAGCTATGAATCAAGATCCATAACTCTTTCCTAATAATTCTATAGTGCCTGCTGGAAGTGCACTCTAGATAAGTACACTTTACTGCTCTGCCAAAGCAATTAATTAGCTAAAGCTGTGCATATTCCTGCCAGTGCAATCAGAAGCCACAACCAGACAAAGAGAGAGACACAGCAATAGCAGAGGAGAACAAAAAGGGTGCCTATATTCACAACAAGGCTCAGAAAACAGAAAGATACACATCCTTGTCTATAGGCTCAAAAATCTATATAATGATAATATTTTAACAAGATGATAGAGATACACTAAGAGGTCACACTTGTGCATACTTCTCAACATGGCAAATATATCATATCTCTGGGTACTCGACCCTGGAGATATCATTCAAGAAATTGAGGTGATGCAAAGGTGCTGTTCATACAGAGCTGAGTCATCTATTTGGATAACAGATGGGTTATGCTTTCGAATTTCCTAGGCTCTATTCCATTCATCTAGGCATTCATATACACTTAAGGAATGCAGTCATATGCATATATACAGACATGCAGATATTGATATTACATATATAGGGACATTTATTATGTTGATGTCAACTATGAGATTTACTATACATATGTATTTTGTATTTTGCTTTACTTACCTTTTTTGTGCTGCTATACCAAAGGACTTGACATGAATAATTTTAGAAGAGGAAAAGTTTATTTGGTGCTCCCGGTTTCAGAGTCTCAGTTCACAGACACTCAGCTCTATTGCTCTTGGCCTGAGGTGAGGCAGAACATCATGGCAGATGGGTGTATCAGAGGAGAAGAGTTTAGGACATGGCACCAGAAGCACAGAAAAAGACAGAAGACCAGGAACAAAATATATGTACTCCAAAGGCACTTCCCCAATGACCCACTTCTTCCAGCCACATCCTACATTCCTATAGATACCACCCAGTTAATCCCTTTTAGGGAATTAAATCACTACTTGGGTTAAAACTCTCATAATCCAATCATTTCACCTCTAAACTTTATTGCATTGTCTCACCCATGAGTTTTAGGAGTCACCTTATACCTAAACCATAACAGTATTTGAGAACTTAAAATGACTAAATATGTAACTAGGTCTAACATGGCACCTGAGTAAGAGAGTAAAGTAATGCTGTATATTCAATAAAAGAGACAGGTGTCTTACATGACCTGATCATGGTATATAAAAATACCTTGAGTCTAGGGCTGGAGTTGTAGTTCAGTGGTGGAGTTCTTGCCTAGCATGTGTGAGGCACTGGGTTCTATCCTGAGCACTGAATAAAATTTAAAAATGAAATAAAGGTATTGTGTCAAAAAAGCATAGTTAAAAAATACTTGAGTCTAGGTAGTTTATAAACTTATATTTATTTCTTATAGTTCTGTTGGCAAGAACTAGAAGATGAAGGCACCTGCATTGGATATCTGGAGAGGGCCATCTTTCTGCATCCTCACATGTTGGAAGGGGAAGATAAAAAGGGATAAATGCTGTGTCCTTGGTAGTAAAAGAGTAGAAAGGGGAAAACAACTCCCTTACATCTGTTTTATATGGGTGCCAATCTTATTAAGGAGTGCTTTGGCTTCAGGAGTTGATTAACTTCTAAGGGTTTCAATTTAATACTATCACATTGTTAATTATGTTCCAACATATGAACTTTGGAGGACACATTCAGACCACAGCATAGGCTTAGCAACTGTTAGGCCAGGAACAGGAGCTGATATACATGCATGCTGCCTGTGGGAAGACTGTGAGCTCACAGTCTAAGTAAATCAGGATGATGTCACTGGATCTTCTCAGTTAGCTGAAGGTGGTATGTGTTCATGTGACTGTCTGATAGGAATGAAGATAAAAGATAAAAACGAAAATACTGTGGTAACAGAATTGCAAGTTAAAGAGACACCATGAGTATTTTTACTTTTGTAGAAATAAAGAAAAGGGTGTACTTTATATGAGATTGTGAAAAAAGTAATTATCAGGTGACAGAAAATAAGAACACATTAAAATAAATCTATGAGATGTTCATGATGTGCCTTCTTGTTCATTGGGAAGAACTAAGTCAGGACTAGGAACTATTAAGCACAGAGGAGATGAATAAACCTCCATTTTAAAGCCTAGAGATAGTTCATTGGCCAAAGCCAGGCTGATATGGACCACAGATGCAATTTCCATGAATACCATTCCACCAAACTAAAAAGAGGAGGCTGGGGAAGGGACATCAATGAACTAGAGAAACAGGAGGAAGTTGTGTTTCTCTTCCTAGGTTGTTCATATAGGAAGCTATTAAAAGGCCTTAGTGATTAACAGTTTCAGCAAACTAGCATTTATTTAGTGATTACTATGTGACTGGCACACTTCTAAACACTCCTAAATATAGTAACTCATTGAAGTTTATCTTCATAACAATGTCATAAAATAGGTGTCATTATAATTGCCATTTTACTGGCAAGGAAAATGAAGCATGCAGAGGTTATGTGATATGTATCCTAAAATGTCCCCCAAAAGTCTTCTCTGTTCAAGAAAGTACATTTAATTGTATATTAGTTTACCTTATTTTCAGGAGCAATTATATACCCAATAAATTTACTAAATTAGGACTAATTTTCTTTACAATGATAAAAAAGAGTGGTCTATAACAACAACAATAAACACACATTTTCATTCTTTTTCTCTCTTTCTCTTCCCTCCCTCTCTCTCTCTCTCTAATCTATCTCATGTATATTCTGTATATTTAAACAACATATTTAAACAATAGTATGCTATGATGTGCCCATTAACTTTGCAAAAGTAAAATCTATCATGTCTAATATTAAGGATGACATAGACTGGTACCCTCATTACTGCTTATTAATCCCTAGGCAAGTTACTTCTTGTCTTAAGAGTTCAATTTCTTCACATTCAATTCTTCCATTTCTTTTTCTATAATAAGAATAATAACACTAGGTACCTTACAGATTGTTCTGAGAATTATATGTGCTAACTCATATAAAATTCATCTATAAGAGGGCTTAGCACACAAGAAGACCCCAATAATTGTTTACCATTGTGCCCTGCGCATGATTAAATATTTGGGATTATGTATCAAAAGTCACAGTGAGTTCATTAGCATTCATGTATTCCAGGAAACCTATCCTAAAGAAATATGTAATATTTTGGAGAAATACACAAATTCACAGACACAAAGCTAGTCATTGTCACAATATTTACAACAGTAATAAAAAGCCCTCTAGGAGGGGGACTGCATAACAATGAATGCTATTTCCCTCAACAGGCATGCTAAAATTAATCTTGATCTTAAAGTCTTGATGTTGAAGTCTACAGTAAATATAGGGAGCAATTTAGGCCATCATCTTGAGAAAAAAAATAGGTTGGTAAATTGTACACGTCTATGCTTATATTTTATTTCTATTTATATACATATGTGAAGGACAGGCTATTTGGATAACAGATGGGTAGATGCTTTAAAGTTATACTGGTGGTTTTATTTTTTTGGTAGACATGTGCTTATTTTCATGCCCAGTTTCAGCACTACCTTGATGTTGAAACACAGTGATTGTTTCTCTGTGTTTTCTCCACCCTCTTGTCCTTAGCCTCACATCACTTATAAAGAACATTTTCTTGAAAGGGTTGGGGTTAACTATAAACTTCGTTTCTGAATTTTCTTAAATGAATATTATTTATAAAAGCTCTGGAGATTACTTTTTAAATATGTATTTGTGGAATCACTTCTGATATTTTTATAATAAAACTCTTTGTAGTGATAGCTCTTGCTGTCTAAAATCACTATATACTATGAGCACCATCAATAGTTTGTAGATGCTGCTTAGGGGCAGTATATCCCCTAATACTAAAATCACCTTTAAACAAAAACCATTAAAATGTGAAAGAATCAAAAAAGAACATAGGAAAGAAATATTTGAATAGTTCTCCATTATTTTCTTTGAATACTAGGCCTGTCTGCATTCTAGCAAAAGATACTGGTAAGGTAAGAAGAATTTCATCATTTAAAATGCATCTTAATTAATGGAATCCCTACTAAAGTATCTGGCATGCATTATCTAATTGTTGGTAAAAAGAGAGAAAAAATGATTGATGGATTTTTGAGAAAGTTTGGAAAAGATAACTTTCCCACAAAAGATCCAGGCAGGTTAATGAAAAAGATTATGTAATAGCATTCTCAACTGTTTGGGAGTCAATCATAAATACCTTGAAGAATGTGAGAATGTCAATTACCATTAAGAATGTTTTCTGCTATCTCTAGTATGTATATGATGTTGGCTTTCTACTTATCTTCAAGATGCATGTTTTATTCAGACTTGCTTTTTTCAATACCTAAAATGCGCAGCAATTTATGAGCAATCTTAGCCAATCAGAGAAATAAATATTTAAAGCAATTCCCGAAATACTGTATTATTTACTATCTCTCAAAGATTGGAGCTCTTTGATCAAATCACATGAATGCTTATTTTCAACATGTTATACATGCTGAAAGCTTTCTCCTAAAAAGCATGTACTTACAATAAAAAGCCACATTTTCATTAACCATTATAGCAATGCACTTTTTTCCCCCCACCATTTTTCTCAGTATTGTATTTTCCCACTGCTGGATGACATTTTATTTTTAGTGGATGAAAATTTTCATACCAAAGCACTTGACAACAAAATCCCATAGAGAACCCTGTGTTACACATTTTGTAAATCTCCTATAGCTAAGTTTCATACTTAAAAAAAAAACTTTTCCTTGAAAAGTTTTATAATGGAACAATTAGGATGAAATTTATTTTAAGTTTTACTTGTGCAGTCTGCTAGACTTTACTTAATGAGTATTTAAGTGAGAAAATAGAAGTGAAAGTTATCATTTTGTTCCATAAATATTTTTTCATTGTATACTGTTCTAAGCACCTGATTTGTAACAAATAATCTGTTAAACAAGACAGATGTCTGTTTTTTGCAACTTCTGTCCTGGGGAGTAATATATTAGTTATTATTATGTTTTTGGAAGCCCCAAAGTCATTTGAATTCCTAAATGACACAAGGCTTTCTTCTTGCCTCTACTAGGGTTGCAGTAGATTTCACTATTCCAGCCTGCATTTTTTTCTGCTTTTCCCAACTTTTTTTTAATGTAGCTCCAATCCCATCTCAGTGGAGTGGAAGAGGTCTGTGTAAGAGACTCTGTCCTTTTTTTCAAGCTCTGTAGTCAATTGCTGATAACTGCATAGAGACTCATATAATGCAGGATGGCTTGTGTATGCTATGAGAATACAAATCAATGAAAAGCCTCACAAAAATCCAAATAAGATAAAACCTGTGAGGGACAAAGTTGACAGGGTTTTTGGATCAAAGGGTGTCTCTGAAGGTCAAATGATATTAATATAATCAGGCATGCTATGCTTACTTACTCTGTTAGCCCAGCCTAATGGAGAGCTAATCATACTCTCCACTCAGCTCTACTCCTTGAGCATGCATCTTTGCCTAATTCAATATTGTGCCAAGCACTACGAATACTGCTAAAAATGCACAACCTCTGTCCACGGTGAAAATCCTTGCAGACAAAAATATTGAAAATAATGTGGGATAAGTCAAAGGGAAACTATTTTGCAAGGTACTTTTCTCTATAGTCTTTGAGGAATCTCAATAACAAGCACCATGATGAGAAAGAGTTGCTCAGATATCTAAACAAATGAGCACAAGTAGCATAACTACCATATGACAATGGGAGATACAAAGCAGTCAGAGGGATTCTGTATTCATAGAACCTATCTGGAGCAAAAGATTAGAATGTGTGTTTCAGGTCAAAGAACTGTTGGAAGCACAGGAGGAGAAGAGCAGTGGGTGGAACCAGTAAGCACACTCAACACAAAAGGCATGGCCATAATTGACAGGCAAAGGAGGCCTCACAAACTGAGTGTCCACACAGTGCCAGAACTGTGGGAGGCACTGCATCTACAAAAAGCAGAGGACTTGAAAAATACTTCTCATTGTGGAGCTCAGATTCTCAGTTTCTACAGAGATAATAATGGAATTGAGAATGTTGCTAACAAGAGTTGGGCACCGTGAAGAGCCAGACTTGTAATCCTGAGAAAGAGCATTACAAGCAGAGAGCTTTGGGAGACACCTAACATAGTAACAGTCTGATATATTCCTGGAACAAAAAAGTGAGTGTCCAAAGCACAATGAACAAAGGAGGAAGCTATTAGAAAAGGTGCGCCGAGAAAGGCAGAAATCAGATGTCATAGAAGTTTGTATGGAAAGACTTGGGGTATTATTCTAGTACAACTGGATTAAATCATAAATTTAATATGAGAAAAAAACGTAAGAGTCACACTTTAATACATTATCCTCTTTAAATCGCTTGCACAAATGTTTCCTCTTTCCATCATTTTTTCCCATTACCCACAATTCTAACATATTTATTTCATCTTGTACATAATATAGTGAGGATCACTTAACTTACTAGCTGATCCAAGATATCCTCAGTTTATACCTGTTCTCCTAACTTATTAATAATTATTATTCACCCTGACATGTGTCCTGATTTAGACGAGTGATTGCCAAATTTCTTCCATAAATACTAGAGAGCAAGAATTTTGAAGCTTTGCAGAAGAGACAGCAAATATACTCTCATCACTGTAACAAAAAAGCAACCATGGACAATATGTAAATGAGAAAAAGCACAGTTTTGTTCTAATAAAACTCATTAAGGAATACTGAAATTGAACTTCATATAATTTTAGTGCTTCACAAACATTTTTTAAAAAAATTTGTTTAAAATATAACAACCATTCTTAGATCACAGGCCATATGAAGATAGGTGATTGGATTTGGCTGCTCTGTTGTAGTTTCTGATCTACTGTTTACATGATAAATTAGGTGGTGACTCATCATAACCAACACCTTCTAAGAGCTTACCATGGCCTGGCCATCCTTACAAAAGCCTATGGGGTGTATACTGTTATGAGACGTGCTTTGCAATGAACACAAATGTAAAGAGCCTATGAGACTCACACAGCATCTCCAATTTAATAAATGGCAGAAAAAAAGGTTTTAGAATCTGCATTGTGGACCTCACTGCTCAATGGTCTCACAATCCATTTTCATTTCACCCTCCTCATGGACATTTTTCTTTTGCACGCTTTTTTTCTAATTCTTGTATATTTTTACTCTCCATTTCTTTCCTCAGTATACCCTATTGCTTTTTTTAATGCCATCTTTTTCTTATTCTCTATAAAAATTGTAACTATACTGAGTTATATGTCTAGAACTAGGGGGAAAGGAGGGGAAAAATATAAAAATTAAATGTAACTGAATAAAAAAAAACCCTACATTTTTAACTTCCAGCATCGTTAATAATTTCTAGAAGTTTTCTTTAGTATTCTTAACCATAACAGTTCCCTTCATGCTCCTGGAATGAAAACTATTTTCTCTCTAAATACTTGCTTTCTAAGTAGAAATGTACCAATTACCTAATTTCATTGTGTTCTTTAAACAATTGGTATTATACCGTTTTCCTTAGTAATTGTCTTGTGAGCAAATATAAACTTTTTTTTTCACTTTCCTTGTTTGCACAACAAATGATGTCAATAACTGGGTAGGCTGGGTGCTTTATTCCACATTCTTAAGTCTGTGAGGCTCTGTAGTCCTAGTGCATTAAATTGGGAATTTTAACCACCATTTTTGAGGACTTTAGGTTCTGTGTTTCAAACAACTCTTTACAAATGAAGTCTTGGAACACAGGTTGTTTTTAAATCTGGAGCTCTCAGCATACTCTGAGACAATCCTTCATGGTTTTAAAGCACTTGACAAGTGTTTATTTAACAGTGTCTCTCTATTTTGATAGTACAGATGAATATAAAAGAGGAGGGTACTTAATTCCAGGACCACTGCCACTGTTGAAGCTTCTTGCCAGCAACAAGGAAGTAGTGAAGCTTAAACAGCTCACAAATTTCAGCAAAATTATTTCCCAGATATTTTTTATGTATCTTTTATTTGAGGGGGGGAAATATAGGGTTTTAATGGAAAAGGATAAAATGATATCATTTAATTGTTGCTGTACACTATCATTTTCCATTCAATTGCTGTTAACAAATTTAAATATATCACGTTGAGGGTGTTGATTTAAGTTCCTCATTCCATATGAATTTTTGAAAATGTTAGGATGGCATTAAAATCAAAAGATGAATTTAAGGAGAAACACACATTGGAGGAATAAATGAGAACAACCTGTTAGGTTCATAGTAAGCTTGCAGATCTATCAATACCAGGCACACAAGGGAAAGATGGAGTGAAAGTTTATGAGCTCTCTGAAAGGATTGATTTTTACAAGCCCCTGATTTAGCTACAAGGGGTGCCTATATATTTAGTTAGCAAAAGGGTTAATGGATTCAACCTTTTGAAAAATGCACTTCTTTCCATGCATATAACATGATGGATAGTTAACTGAATGCACATGGGTAAACATAGGTGAAAAACAAGTTAATTGAAAGGTATAGAGTTTATTGTTTATTTTACTTTATTTTATTTTTTTGATAGATGGATCTCATTATTTTCCTTGGGAAGACAAAGCCATAACAATTTCCAGAGAAAGGAAAAGTGACAGCGCCAGGAAACTGCTTACAGATGGACAGCCATCAGGCTAAAAATATTATTTGTGTCCACCTCATCAATAAGCTGGCTCCACGAAGAATGGCAATTATTCTTCTCCTGCTTGTGCTGCCATTTGAGAGGCATGAAGATGATTATTGATAACTGAGTATGTAGAACAAAATATATACAGTAACACAATCTCATTTACCATGGTAAATCCATATCAGAGTGCACCACTGCCTTTCATGCCATTATTTAAAGTGGCAACGTGTACCCATCAATGTCTTAGAGCATTATGCTGATACTGTGTTTTGTTACAATCCTATTAACTTTTAATGATACACATTTATTATTCACCTATATTTAGAGAGTATTATGCACTGCAAAGAGTAGAAGAAGCATCATTGAACTGAGGACGTAGGTTCTCAATTGCACGTGCACATAAATGTCACAAGAATTGGCCTTTATCTCATCCCTCTCCATGCTTTTTTGGTTGCATCAAAGATCTAATTTTTGTGTGACAATAATACTAAAATTTTAAAAAATAATAAAACTTTATATAAAACAAAAATAATCAATGTTTACCAAGAGTCAAGAAGCAAGATACACTGCTTATTTTATTTTAATATGAGAAAAAAAACTGTAGTACCAATTACTGGGCACAATTTAAAAAAAACCTCTCAATTAAAGGCACTACTAAATAAATGACAGTTTCCAGGCATCAGCACAAAGCCAAAGGGATTTCAATGGCCTCATTACTTTTATTACCCTGCTGCTCAGCCAGATCTACTGCAAGGTTGTGTTTAGGCACAGGATTCATCTTGGTCCTTGAAGAAATGTGGGCAATGGAATTAGGAGAGCGGGCATGCAAGATCAGACCAAGTCAAGTGCCATCCTGAGGCAGCTATCCCGCTTTACGAAGGTAGGTGAAAGAAACTTATGAAAAACAGATTTAATACAAAATGAAAGACAAATTCATCCATTTTAAGTCAAATCTTGATTCATTATATCATGTAGCTTAAGATACTTAAGGCTGAATCCATCCTTTTTCCCTTGTGAATTCCCTATTTTTTGGCATTTATATTCTTAAGATCCATGAAAAGGATACATATTTTGTTAATTTTAACAAATGACAGACCAGAAGAGTCATTTTTACAAAGTCAGTCTAAACAGGAGAACATGCCCCACATTTTCTTAAAATTTTCTCCTGGGCTTGAAAGTCATAGTGATTAACTGTGACTTTTACTTTAGAGCTTTACAATTACCAAGTCATTAGGAATTCCACCCAGAGCTGCAAGGTTTCACTAAGGGGACTCTTGTTCCCAGTTTTCCTAAATGTCTAGTCTCATGTGGACAAAAGAGGTGAACTGGCTTGCTGGGTTTCAAAATGCAGTGCATAGTTAGAAGGCTGGTGGAGAGGGGTAAGGAGCTAAATATTCTCTATTTAATTCTCAAATCACCTGACCAGTTTAAAATTTCTATCTCATAAAACTTACAGGATTTTTAGTTTATGATAAAATCAGTATGTTCTCTATTTAAAAGATTCCCAAGGCACTATTTTCTAAAAGAAAATTCAACTCTTTCAATAGTGTCATACTGTTATCATATTTTAAATTACACATTCTTTTTTATATTTTTATGTGAAAGAGAAAAAAATATAGTGGCATTTATTTAGGAATAAAATAGCAACAACATTCTTTACAGAATTCAGAATACAAATCTTTATAGAATTCAGAATACAAATTGTTTCTCCAACTTGCCACTGATAAAAGAAAATTCTCTCTGGGAGGCAGCATTTTTTACATGAGAAATACAAAACACGATCTAGGTGAAACAGTGTTTGAAATACATTTCATCTGAATTTAAGTCAAATTTGAAAATTAATAGTTCTAGTGGAAAACACATAGTCAATGGCAAAGAACTAAAGATTATTTACCTTTAGATTATACTATAATAGTCTACCCAGAAAATCTTTACTCATTACATCAGTCAGGGCACATTTAGTCATAAGTGAGAGAAACTCACAGAAATAAAGGGGAAGCTATTGATTCCTCTAGGCAGCCATAGGAAGAACAGTAACAGAGCCAAACCACTGGAACCTGAGGCCAGAATGCAGAAGAACCCCACCTCCTCCCTGCTTCTTACAGCCTCCAAGAGGTGTCCACTGTGGATATAGTGCCCTTCCTTTCACAGATCTCTGTGACCAAGTAATCAGTGTAATGCTGAGAAACAAAATCTCTCATTCTAATCCTATGGCCCAAGTGATAGGAAAAGACAGAAAATAAATAAATAAAACTGACTGTGATGTTCTCCATCTTGATCACTTTTTCCAATAACTTATGAACACAATCAGAGGATCCCAGTAGATTTGCCAGTTCTAATTCAGACGGTCAGTAAAAAACTTATAACATGTGTCACTTCTTCTATAAAGCCCCTGCTGTGTCCTGATGTCTGTTGTTATCACAGATTTTCACACAAATTCTACCTTTTCAAATCCCTTATTCTCATGTAGCTCTGTCCTGTTTTACACCCCCAGGTGTCTCTTACCCATGTGCCAGTCCAATGACATAGCAGAAAGTCCTTACTTGGTCTCCCACCTTTGTTATTTCAGTACCTTTCTGTGTCAGTCAGCTTTCTGTCACTGTGACAAAACACCTGACAGAAACCAACTCAAAAGAAGAGAGATTTAATTTGGCTTACTATTTCAGAGATTGCAGTCCACGGTAATATAACTTGGTCCCATTACTTTGTGCCTTTGGCAAGGCAGAACATCATGGGGAAGGGTGTATGCATTTGAGCAGAGTTGCTTGCCTCATGGATGTTAGGAAGCAAGAGTGAGGGGGATGAGGAGCTAGGGACAAAATGCACCCTTTAAGGACAAGCCCCCAGTGACCTACTTCTTCCAAACAGGCCCCAACTACCAAGGTTTCTACCACCTCCAAGAGTGTCAACATTAGGGCCCAAGCTTCAACATATGGGTCTTTGGGATCACTCCAGGTCCAAATTATAAAGGTTTTTTAAGAGGCAATGAAAAAATTAAAGGAATAACAAAGCTTTGAATCAGGAGACCTGGGTCTGGAGCCTATTTGCCCACTTATACCTGATGTGATATTATCCAAATTCCTGTGACTTTCTCAGGTTGACTTTTCTGGAGAAGTCAAAACACTGTGTTGAAAACAACACAGATAATGTTAAATTGTCCACCAAATGTAAATATTAGATATTTCTATTTGTGACATTAGTTTATGAAACTATTTTCTTTCCTTCTTTATAATAAAAGACTGTTCCATCTTCCAATACTGTAAATTGTGAAGCATCAATCTTACTATTACTAATTTTTTTTTCTCTAATCTCAGGGACTTTGGAAACTGGATGGGTAACAAACTAACATTATGGACTCACCTTTCCTATAACCTCATAACTACCAGATTAATCCAGATTCAAAATTTCATGATCACTGGATATTCTTCAAGTTCTTTAGAAATATTCTAACATTATTATCCTTGCACACATTTCACACTGCACTACACATAATGCAAGCCATTTATAGAAGAAAAATTGATCTAATAATTCAGTGGACCAAACCCACTGAAGACACTAGTCTTAACTGTACATTAGAAACACAGGAAGGATTAGGCCATGAGCATGGTTTAAATAAGATAACAACACTGCATCTCCTTGGGCGACTGCCAGATCATAAACTGTCTCGGTCAAGGACTTTAGGAAGTTAATAAAGCAATGATTCTGCCTACATCTATAAAGGTGCAGCATGAAGCCCTTTGCCAAGGTCTAGGAAAGGTGGTGGTGAATGCCCAAGAAAATGATGACAGAGACTAATAAGAGGTATAATTAAAAATGCTTTCAGTGTTTTCCTTTCAACATTTTTTCTATGCTACATTTTGATCTGTGAGTTTTCTCCTGTCAATCAGCATTTTCATCTGGTTATTTTCTCTCATAAACACATGCCTGTCGCTTGGATGTTAAATTTAAGAAGTTAATGGTTTTTGCTCCTTCCTTGATCTCAACCATTTAACTTTTTCCTCCTTCCCTCTCCCCACTCATCTGCCCTCATCCCTCCCTCTCTTGCCAATTCTCTATTCTAATTTCTGAGTCTTCACTTGTCTTCCCTTCTCTGTTGCCTACATTCAAATCACTGGAGATGGGGGACCCAGAACAGTCAAACCTGGAACACTCCCTAGAGTATATGATTTTTGTTATTTTTCTGATTTTCTCCATTGTCATGTGAACTGAAAATGATCGTTTTTTTCCTTTGAACACTAGGTACATTTTTTGTAACATAATTTATAACATTTACCATGTTCAGCCATCTGTTATAGTTCCTGGTACAAATACCTTACCATTTTTTTTGCAGCTTATTTCGTAAAACATACTTTTCAGGCAAAAATATTTTATTAATTTTTATGTCTTAACAATCAGTGTTTATGTTATCAACTATAGCTGTTGTATTTGGTGCTCCATTATCAAAAACTTTAACTTATTTTGGTTCATCTGTTAATAAAAAATACCATATCAATTTGTTCTTGCTCTTTGAGAATTTTGCACTAAAAAAGATATTCAAGTAAAATGACTAGAAATTGGTGTGTGTGTGTGTGTGTGTGTGTGCGCACGCGTGAGAAATCTGTGTTTCTTACCATTATTTTCATAGACGGGCAGGCTTTTTCACACTTGTGAAATACAAGTGCATGGATCTGTGTCACTTGACCTCAGGCAACATGAATAAAATATGCTTTGGAGTGGGTGGGTGAGACCCAAAGTATTAATATGGAATCCTAGCTCTTTTTACTCTGGGATAAAGATAGCCATAGCTTGGGACATTTTGGTTAAGAACTATTGTTTAAAAGGTGATGTTGAAAATAATTATCTAAACTCCTCTTAGTATGGGTATATCAACTCACTGTTTCTGAATAAAATGTTCATTTTTAGGCTTTGACTGTGTAACACAAATTATGTATACAGGACTGGATTAACTCAATGAAATATAACCCTTAATCACTTACACAATATTTTCCTGCATTAAAGACTTTCTTTATTTATTCATCCTCAAACCATTATTTATACAGTTATTTTATATATTTAATATACATTCTCAAACCACTATCTTTTATACTTATGATAATTCATGACAAAATAAACATTACTGTTATTTTTATGTGCTTTTTATGTATGCATGATACATGTATGCCTTTAAAACTAGATTCTAGCAGTATTTTTCATATGTTGCTATTTTTTAGTAAAAGTGACAAATATAACCATGTATGTTCATAAAATAGAGATGCCATTAATCTTTTTTCCTATATCTTATTTTGCCATATGATATTTTCATGTTTGATGAGTTTACTCACCCATTAATAGATATGAAGAACAGACAATTCATAGCTACCAAAAATGCTTAAGGAAAAAATCATGGCATACATTCCATGAAAAAATTTTCTTTATGAAATTGTATTTAGTTTTTCCTTTGGAATAGCTTTTTTATCTGTAAAAGCCATTTTTTCTTATAAAATTGTATGCTTGGAAGAACAGAATATTCAAATAATCTAAACTGTGAGGTTATTTTATCCATATAAACATAATACCTGACCTTTAAAAGGATTTAACATTTGAAAATACATGAGAAAAATTAAAAATGTATTTTCATCATAGAAGAGATTATAAACCTGACAGTCATCTCAAATAGAATCTAGAAGAACTTTCTACTTATAGAAAATGTATAAATCTGATAGGGCAAATATAATTATACTTCTAATAAAAGTTTCTTCAAAATAATCTAACACAATCAATTGTATATATTCTCTCACTGTGAATGAGCTGCAGAATATAGCTAAGGAGTACTACCAAATCAGAATGTCTCCAATGTATTGAAACATGTTTGGAAAGTAAGACATTACTGTAAAAAGGTCTGGCTGATACTATCAAGAAGAAGTTAGTAGAAATAAACAGAAAAAAGTCACAAACATATCTCAGAATCTGCTTCACAGTTCCACAGACTACTTTCTTTAGCTCACCAAATTGGGAGCAATCGCCCAATGAGTTCTGTGAGCACTATACTGTAATTAAAGGAAAGGTAAGTTCCAGTCCTTTGATGGTGTCCCTTATAATTTGCATATTTCTAGGAAGATCACTAAATCATTTCAACATAAGATGAGCATAATAGTACCTGCCTCACTGAGTTATGATGATTAAATAATATGTAAACAATTCTGTCAAAGTCACATGAAAACATTATTAGCATTATTATCACAGTTTCAGTATACCTTACAGAGAGATGGAATATCTCCTACCACCTGGTAGTGGGCTCACCATGTCCCTGCTCTTGGAGGTAGTCCCATAAGGTTTGGTAATGATTAACAGCCATGTGCCGATTTTTGCCTGCACTAAGCTTCTTCCTTTAGTGACATCACTTACACCTCTTCATACCCCCCTAAACCTCTAAGAAACTAAATTCTGTAAGGTTTATTTGCTTTGGTCTTTTTCTGGTTATCACTAACATCAATGCCTCCAGAGAGGCCAAGAATAAGTTATTTCATGTCCCTTAGAGAACTTATCCAATCCATTTTATCAAATCATTTTGCTTCCTTTTATTGCTTCCTATTCTTAAACTTGGTCTCATAAACTCTTAGATTCATCCCCAAGATTTCTAATAAAGAAATAAAAGGGGATTGGCTTGTTAATAGGACAAATGTCCATTTGTAATACCATATAATGCTATTTTTCAATGGCATTTATGAGTCATGACTAATAAAACAAATGTTCTTTGGGAGCTCTCATATAGCTGTCTTTGAATTCAGCAATAATTATTTTAACACAGTACTTCATTCCTTTTTCTCCAAAAAACTCTAAGCACCTGGGAGATATTATCTAATTAAATCTAATGCATGCAGAGTGGCTCTGAGGGGATGTTTAGAAAGACAAAAATGTCTATAAAGTTTACCATGACTATCATTAAAATATTATCTGTTCAAATGCATGTAAAAAACACAAATATTTTGGCACAGGTATTCACTGATACAAATTTAAATAGCCTATAAAATAAAATGGATTTATATTTGAAAGCATTATATGCTATAAATTAAACCTGTTATAGCAGATAACTCCAGAGGTATATTCTTGATATTTAAGTTATTTTGATTTCTTTTTCTTTTTTGCTTCTTAAAGCAAAAGAAAAATTTCCTAAAACCTCTCATTGATACAATGTATGCACTCAATTTTAAAATATTGGTTGAATATTAGAGGTTATGTCACTTGAAACACTCAAGTTTTTGAAAAGCAGAAAAAAATAAAAACACTTTTGACTGAATTATACTTAACAAATATTGCATTTGAGTGAATTAACAGTCCTACATAAATTAAAAAATAGAGATGATTGTAAGAAAGATAAATATATTTAGCTTGATTTCTTTGTGCTGAGAACAAGGGCACCAACTGGCCACATGTGACTCAGTGTTAAAGCACCTCTGAGTTCAATTACCCAGTACCAAAATAAATAAGTAATAAAACTAAAGCCTAAACAATAAGCACAATAAAAAATACATATTTTAAAAGGTCCTACATACTCCCTTTAACAACATTTGATAAATTTATATCATAAGCCATATTCCATTTATTAAATGTTCTAGCCTTTAATGATTGAGAGCCTAGAATATAGACCTAATATGATTGAGACCTGCACTTAGGAAAATTACCATAACAGCATAAAGCAGTTTTGCTGTGTCTCAAAAAAATATTGCTTTTTCCTTTGTTTACTTTCCCGTGGACAGCTAAACTTTATAATACTTCTTTATTTCAAAATGAAAATTCCTTTCAATCAATTGATAAGCATCACAGAAACACAAAATTGTCCCCAGGAATTGATAGACCAGAAGACATTTTTGTTTCTTGCACATTTTTAAAGTAAGCGTCAGTCTTGTGTAGATACTGGCTTATTCTCCACTAGTAGAAGGACAGACTCATCAGTCAGAAAGAAGTATTTACCCATCCTGCCTTAATGATAAGTCAGTATTGAAAAGTTTTCCTGAAACAGTCTTTCTCATTCTGTTTATACATCACATAGAAGCCTGCTTAGTTGTGTGCACAAAGAAGGTGATCTCGGAGATTTGTCTTGCCTCTCTTCTCAGTTAGGGCATTCACGGAACCATCTCATAGGTTGTTCTACCATCTATAATGGTTACTTTTAATGCTACAACTAACAGATTTTTTCCCCTTCCCTATAAAATTCTATTGGAGTAATATTCCCAAACATAAATCTGTCATGTTTTCCCTATTCAAAATCCTTCTTCACGGACTTTGACTTCCCACTGAATAGTGAGTAAGTCCAATCTCCATTTTATGTAACACAGAAGAAGCCTTTACAATCTGAGTTCAAAACCACTGGGCCTACTTCTTTTCTGATGTAATCCTGGTACCTACTTTACATTCCCAACTATAGTTCCTCTAACTGCTTGGGTTCCTGGAAATCACAGGCTGCTTTTGTCTCTGTACTTTTCTCAAGTCCTTTTCACTGACTGGAATGTCCTCTCTCCAACTGGTAACTGCACACTCATCCTTAACAGTCACTTGCTCTTCTAAGGATGGTTGGCTTCCTATAGTCACATCAAGATAGAGTCAGTAACTTGAATAGTCAATTTTTCTTTTCTACTTCTTTATCAAGACACCAGAATATACCTCTGACAGAAACATTTTCATTCATCATATATCCTGCCTCAGGGCTCTCTTCCCCCTTCACTTTCACTGCATCTGACAACAGATATATCCTCAACTATACTATTTTCCCTTTTCCCTCTTTTATCTTTTTTGCATCCTTTCCACGCTCCTCAATGAATCTTTAAAGTGCTAGGAATGAAAGGCACTTGAAGACAAAGTTGCAATGGAAGTGACCTATTATTATTCAAAATATGTGTCAGGGGTGATGATAGGATCATTTCATTTCCTAAGCCAACAGGAGTCCTCAGTCAAACCATAGAACATTTTCTCTTCATACAATATTTTGAATGACCATTCTAGTATATTTTCCTGGACTTAGAAATCTCATTCAGGCATAAATAGAATAATACTCATATTTCTTTGTGATCTGCATTCTTTACCATCAGAAGGGGCTGTGAATCTAGTTTGGATTATTTCTCATGACTTTCCTAATTCTTCTTCAAATGATTTCCTGTTTTAGATGCTTAACAGTGGTTGTGTTTCTACTACAACCTACATACCACATATTCTCCTTGTACTTATTCTTCATAAGCATTTGTTAATGTTGTTTGTTTCAAAGTAGTTTATTATTTTTTTGAGGATTTAAGTTATTATCAGATATCTGTATTTAATTGCATATATACCCTATAAACCCATAGTTGTTTCCTTTTTTCCCCCCTAAGGTAACACTAAGTTATTTATTTACCATGAATAAAGACTCTACCTTTTGGGGAGGATGGGACTATATCAATCAGTGCAAAAATCTGTTTTATAAAGTTTCCTTGAAATATCTTCAATATTTTCTTAATTCTTAGACATTTCTTAAAATATTATTTTCCTCAAAATGAATTCATTTTTAAAGAAAATAACTTACATTGTTATTACTTGCTAAATCTGAAATATCTAGAACCCAAGCAATCATCCAACCTCCAGAGAGCTATAAAATGACTTGAAAATTAATAAGCATTGCAGATTTTGCCAGGCCTCTAATCTTATGTGGCCATAATGTTTACTTATCAAATATGCTATTTAATATTTTATTGTAACTTACATACATGGATAAACTGGTAGTTTAAGAAGAAACAAATTAAAAGTATAAATATTAATAAGCATAATATGATATTTCTTTGATAATTTTTCAGGTTCTTTACAATTACAAAGCATCTCAGAGATATCCTTAGGAGCATTAGTTATTGCAGAAATAGGTGCACATGGTAGAAATGTTGGAGGCAATGAATATCTATTTACCAAAATTTTTTTTTGGTGTGTGTGTGTGTGTGTGTGTGTGTGTGTGTGTGTGTGTTGCTAGGGATCAAGCTTTGGATATTGCACATGCTATGCATGTTTTCTGCTACTCAGCTACAGCAACAGCCCACCAAGATTTTTTAATAAATGCAAAAGCACATAGTGCATAATGTTAAGCAAAATAAGTTCTCTAATATTTCAAATATTATATCCAACATGTAATGTGTATGTTTACAGATAAAAGATGAAAAAACAAGTTATAGTTACTATGATTTGGATAAATGTCCCATCAAAGGCCCATGTGCAAAAGCTTTAGTGCCCAAGATGGCACTATGGGAAGGTAGTAGAACTTTTAGGATGTCTAGTGTGAGCCACATAGGTCATTGGAGACATGCCCTCAAAGGGATGGGGACTAGGGCACTCAAATCTCTTAATAATTCTCTAATTTTGATTCTTTGCTAAATTGAGTGGTGTAATTCTACTGTATGCTCCTGTTATGATTTGCTGCTTCACAACAGGCCCTGAACAATGTGACCAATTAATTGTGGACTGGAACCTCCGAAATGGTGTCAAAATAACAATTTTCTATTTATAAGTTAATTACTTTAGATATTTCATTATGGTAATATAAAGCTGATCAACAAAACAGTCATTTTTTGGGTAATGGAAATATAGTCAAGAAATGAATTCACTACAAAATAAGTGATTCAAACATCAGTTTTGTTTGTGAAATATTCAAAAATAAAACATTTGTGTAATCCACAGAAATAGTTTTGTTCTTACAATTGGAATATAGCTCAATACTCCATGTGTTACTTTGGTAAATATTCTTATTCCATAGGTAGAAGAGCATCACAGAGGGAAGTTATGGGAAGTGCTTTAGTAGCTTAAGTGTATTCCAAGAGGCACTGGATGCTAAGGTGATAAGTGTGTGAAAAAATCTGTTCAGTTCTACAAAGGGATCAAAAATTTTAGGTGAGCAAGTTGCCATACAACTACTTGGCATACAACTTAATCCCAGCTACTTGGAGGCTGAAGCATAATCATCTCAAGTTTGAGGCAATTCTCAGCAACATAGTGAGATCCTGACTCAAAATTGAAAACAAAAAATTTAAAAGGGCTGCAGTCTATCTCAGTGGCAGAGGGCTTGCCTAGTATGTGCAAGGATCTGGGATCAATCCCCAGCACCACTCAGAAAGAAAAGGGCCAACACTAAAGCAATATAATCAATAAATGATAGTCACAGACATATCACTCTGAAAGTGCTCAAATATATCTGAAGCACAAAGTTAAATCCAGCTGAACCTAGTTAGAATTTGATTCATATGCCTAAGATTCTGAGAAATGCCAGAGTTTTTTATCAGGTCTGCCAAAATGAGAAATAACACACCTTCCCAGGCTAGCCACATTTTTTTATTATTTATACAGCAATAAGATGAATACTGCGGAATCACAAGAGACAGACTGATAAAAGGTCTTCACCCTTTCTTTATCACTGTTAAATCCAGTGCCAAGAATTAGGCTGGTATTACACATACAGCCCTTGCCCTCTGCCTTAAAAAGGAATTAGTCACTATTCAGAATATCTTGGGCGCCAGAGCTGGTGTTGTTCATTGCATCATTGAAGGTAGATGACAAATGAGAGACCTGGATTTACAGCCTCTGAAAAAACACAGTCTATAAGCCAGTGGAGAAGCTCCACCTCCCATATTATTATCCCTCCTGTGACCCTAGGGGTCCAGAGCAACAGACTCATATCAATAAGGTCATGGTTTTTTACTCGTTTAATTACAGGTTTACAGTAAGTATTCCCCACCTATTTATTATAGTCTATATTTACTTTCACTACATTTTATAGATGTATGAAAAGTAAAGTTATATTGACTTTGAAGGGGACAGATACATGAGATTTGCGATAATATACATATTCAGTTGTTGCAAAATCAGCTTTCATTTTAGGCCAAGATTTGAGGGGCTCCAAATTGAGTAGTTCGATTTCTTTCCATTAAAGTTGTGGTTCCTGTGAAAAGAAAAATGTGTCATGTGGCAAATTCAAAGACCTACAGCTCCACTACTAGGACTATCCTTAGGGTTTCTCAAGACAAGAAAGTAAACATAGTCTAAAAAGTTAAGAAGAAAGTACATCATGAAGAAATGGTTCGGTTCAGGTTCAGGTATTAGTCTTTTGCTCCAAACTGAAAAGACTGGACTTAGGAGCTCTGGTCCAACATGGAGAATGGGTTTCTGTTTACGAAGTTGGTGTGGCATTTTTCATAGCTTGATATACCTCCTATCATCATTACCAACACCATAGGACTCCCACTCTGTGTCTTGGCAGCTTTTTAACAAGCACTTCAGAAATCAGACTTCAGAGCTCACTCATCCCATGGATAAGACTTGGGAGCTCAATCCTTTCTACCGGACTCAGGCAGCAGAATCTTCTCTTTCATGGTATTATACCTATAGACCAGTCCTTTCTAACATTTAGCATCCATGGGAAGAATGTGCACAATTTATTAAAACTCAGCTTGCAGCCAACAGGCACTAGAATTTCTGTTAACAGGAAATCTGGTAGTTTTGCCTTTTTAACAAGATGTTAGGTGACTCAAAGATCATATTTTGAGAAGCATGCTACAGATAGGGCTTTGAAATTTACACCCTGGTTCAGTGACTAACTTATGCGTTAAATTTTCCTTCACTTCTACCTCCCACCTTTTCTTTTCCCTATTGCCACAAAATATATTTTAATTGAAAGCTGGACTCATGAGTCAATTGTTAGAGATTCACTTCATAGCTGAGCAACCCTCTCCTTATATTTGAAGAACAGATTTTTTCCTCTTCCTAATGAATGGGGCGAGGGGAGGAGGAACTAAGCCAATATATAAAATCAACTCTATCATTTAATTCAACCTCTGCACCCCTGAAATCTACCACATTAAGAAATGTTAAAAGGGTTTATACAGAATCAAAATGAATCAAGAGGTCAAAAGAATTTGGGAAATAGTTAAGTTAAACAAGTTTATTTTTTGGATAACTTATTAGAGTATTAAAGGAGCTAATGTGTATAGTGAAACTCCAAAATAGTAATGGTATTTAGCATTTATATAGCATGTTTCATTATGGAATCCTTTCTTTTATGGAACACAGTACTCTTGGAATATAACATATGAAATAATATCATTTTCTTAAGGACTTTAAAATGACTGAATTAAATTTGGTATGAACTAATCTTTCATCTAAGTAACTTAAATAAAAAATGGTATTCATTGTATATTAGGATATTCCATAGATAGATACATAGTAGATAGTTTTGAAGATAATAACTTCACCCTAATAGATTTAAGCCCACAACTAAAATCGGATTTCATTAAACATATTATGAAACCAAAACTCCTGAAAACCTGCAGGAAAAAAGTAAAATACATTGTTCTTTTCTGTCTTTTGAACTGGATAGTTATTATTAGAATGCCTGCTAATTAGTTAATTTATTCTATACTTGAAGGCTAAGCCAGAGGCTCACAAAAGACTTACAAGTTTCAATTTCTCAACAGACCCAATTCTTAACTCAAGTTTGTGAATTTCATAATTATTTAAATTTAAACTCACACATGTACCTCTAGTAATATATCAAAAGAATATTAAGCTATTAAGTTAAACATTGGATATTTACTGAAAGGGTCAGAGATTGATAAGACTTACTGTTACTAACCTTTTAAAGCCATAATATATCAGTTTCAAATTACAGAACATAGTTTAAATGTCATTTATACATTAGAATAAACCGAAACACATAATCATCATCTCCATGAATCACCACTTAGCCTCATTTCAATCCTCCAATGCATACAAAGGTTACTAGGCTACAGACCTTGTTTTCTATTTGATGAGCATTAAGTGCTTAATTTTGAGGATTTAACTGATCTCTTTTGCAAGGGCAGACACAATTGTTTTCTAAATAAGAGGTTATAAACTATATTTATAACCACATCTATAAAGATTTCTCCTCTCTGGAAATGTGTTTAATATTAATCAGACCTGTGAAACAGAGCAGTTTTTATTGTATAGCATCACATAAATTCCATAAAAACCTTTTCATTTTTCCATGACAAAGTGTTATGGATCCTTTCATTAATTCAAGCAGTGTTTATTCAGCTGCAATGATATGAAAGAGCCTAATGGACCAGAGAACAGGAAAAACACCAGAATCAGAAACATACATTAGAATATATATGCATAATTTTTTTATATTTATATACATATATATTCTATCAATAAGGTTTTAACATATAAGGAAGTAATTCTAAAGGTGAATGCTGACATAAAATACAGCTTTGTTAAGAAAGGCAAAGCTTTGTGATGAGCTCCCCAAACTATCTCAGTTGTGTAATTCCAGGCACAAAAGCTTCCATCCTTTCAAAGACTCAGAAAACTCAGTTTAGGGTGCCTATAGGCATCAAGTTGTGGTGAATAGTGAAGAATACCATGATTTTCTTTATAGTGATTATGCATATTCAACTTCAGCTATTCTACTTAAAGGAAAGTTTTTTTTCTGATTTCATTTTTTACTGTAAATAACAAAACTCCATCCTTAACATACTTAAATGATAATCTGAAGATGGTGCAAAAAACAAATAACTGATCAGCATCCAGAAGAAAGGTTAATATTCTGCCAAAGCAATTGACCCACAAAGGAGAAGGTCAAAAATACCAATTAAATTCTGTCCAGGTGAATGGCCTTGCTTAATGCACAGATTGTGCTGAAAAAGCATGAAAGAACTCTATAGGGACCCCGGCACCCTACATTGTGTGCTAAATCATAGCAGACTGTGTATCCCACACACACACAAAAAAAAGCATGAGACAAATGGGTCCAATTTTCAGAAGGAACTTCCAGGCTTTGGAACTTGTTATACACAGTCCGAAAGAAAGAAAGGGGAAAGAAAAAAAAAAGAGTCTGTACTAGAGAAACAACAGTTACTAAAGGGAGAGTGTGGTTAAAACTTACTACTTTTGCTTTGGTTGCAAATTAATTGCAGCATTAACAGTGACCATGTAAAATATTTGGACCTTTTCACACTCTTATTACACAGAGTACTGAAGTCAGCAAAAAAATAGGAAAGAAGAAGGAAAAAAAAGCCATCTAAATTGAAAACGAAAGATTAAATTATCTGTTTGCAGATTGCATGATTCTACACATAGGAAAAACAAAATATTCCATCAAAAATTGTTACAACTTATAAGCAAATTCAGCAAAACAAGATTTTTTTAAAAAATCAACATACAAAAAACCAATATTTCAATACATAAATAATAAACTTGTGGGAAAAAATTAAGATAGCAATTCCATTCACAATAGTTATAAGAAAAATATGTAAATATTCAAGAATAAATCAAGGAAGCATATGATTTCTAGAACAAACGTATAAAACACTGATCAAAGAAATTACACAAGACATGAAACAAAACAAAACAAAAATAGAGGATACCCCATGTTCCCAGATCTGAAGAATCAATTTTGTTAAAATGATCATACCATACTATGCAAAGCTGTGTATAGATTCAATGAAATTCCCACCAATATGCCAATGACTTTCTTCACAGAAGTAGAATGAATAATCCTAAAATCCATATGCTATTCCAAAAGACCCAGAACAGTCAAAGCAACTGGGAGGGGTATGAGGGAGGCTGGAGGCATAACAATACCTGACTTCAAAACATAGTACAAAGCTGTAGTTACTAAAACTGCAAGGGACTGGCATCAAACAGGTACACAGACTAATGGAAGAGAATACAGAAATGCATATATAAAAGGAAACAAGGTACTTTTGTCTCATCATACACACACACACAAAAAAATCAACTCAAAATAGACCTAAGACCTAAATAATAAACCGAATACTATTAAATTCTAGTAAAAAAAAAAAAAAAAACAGGAGAATCCCTTAAAGACATCAGTGTATGCAACAATTTTTTTAAGACAGTACAAGTTACTAAAGGGAAAATAAAATGAATGGACTTATATCAAATTAATAACCATCTACACAGAAAAGGAGATAAAAAACAAGATTAAAAGACAACATGCTGAATGGGAGAAAATATTTGAAAGTAGTACAAGTGACAAGGGATTGATGTCCAAATTATATACATGAAATTCAAATAGCTGAACCAAAAAACAAAACAAAACCAATAATCCAATTAAAAATGGGCTATGGAACTAAACCGATACTTCAAAAAAGACATATAAATGGTCAACAAATATATATAAAAAAATTTCAGTTTCATTAATTATCAGAGAAATACAAATCAAATCTACAACAAGGTATCATCTCATCCCAGTTAGGATGGCCAAGATCAAAATGAGAAATAAACACTAACAAGGATGGAGAGAAGAGAGAACTCTCATAGGATGGTGGTGGGAAGATAAATTGATACCTTCATTAAGAGAAATAGTATGGAGATTCTTCAAAAAATTGAAAATAGAACCACCATATGATCCAGCAATTCCATTGTGAGGTATAAACTCAAAGAAAATGAAATCTCGACGCCAAAGATACAACTGCACTCCCATGTTTATTGTAGCAGCAGTCATAGCAGACACAAAACAGAATCTACCCACATGCCCTTTGGTGGATAAATGAAGAAAATGCCTTACATTTATATTTTTCATTCAGTCATAAAAAGACTGAAACTATGTCATTTGTAGCAATATGATAGAACTGGAGGTCGTTAAGTTGAATGAAACAATCTAGACACTAACAAATACCACATTCTTACTCATTTATGGACATCCCTTGTGGAGGTACAGAATGGAATCAAGGAGACAGGGAAATGGGGGACTGAACAAAAATAAATTAAGAATCGGGACTTTTCAAGACTGGGAAGGGTGCTGGGGAGGGGCTGAAGCAGGAGAAGGAGTACTAAGGGTAGAAGGGTGGATGGATATATGGAAGTATGCATGTTAATAATTATAATAAAACATATGTAATGTCTTATAAAATCCTACTATGTCCTTTGAGAAATTGTGACACTGTTGGCAAATGCAATAGTAAAGTGGAAACAAAAAAAGAAAACAACAAGTACAAAAACAGAACCCAGATGTTTTTCAAAGATCCTAGAAATCACAGCCTCTTCTGGTGCAATGTAAACTATTAACTGTGAAAATATTAAGCAATTTGCTAAAAGTTGCAAGTAGCTAGTTAAGGACTGAAAGCAGAGTCTTGACTTCATGTCCAACTGTCCTATCACCAAACTGTGCTGATTCACCTAAGTGAAAGTTCTGAGTTCAGAATGCTTGTCTAGATAATAACAAACAAAGTAGTAGTATGTATTTCCAAACTTTGAAATACGTCATAGGACATCTTGCTTGCATTTACTAGGGGAATCAGTGTTTAATAACGTGTGATCCACAGTTGTGCAACATCCCACATACAAGTGGAGAGCACTTCCTTTTCAGTCCTCAATGCCTGACACTGTGCTTTGTACACACTGACATTTAATATAGATTTGTCTGACTCCATCAAAAAAAAGCCTGTTAGAACTAATAAATTAATAAAATTGCAGGCTATTAAAAATGAACACATAAAAATTAGCACTTTATATACAGAAATAATGTCCTAGCTGAAAAATAAATAAAGCCATCTCATTTATAATAGTATAAAATTAACTATGTAGGAGTAAATATAATTAAGGAGATGAAAGATTTGTACACTGAAAACTATACAAACTGATGGAAGAGTCTGAAGACAACACACACAAAAATGAAATATTATCCCATAGCCATAGACTAAAAGTTTAATATTGGTAATACCTATGTTATGGAAACAAAATATACAGATAAAGTGTAATCCTTATGAAAATTTAAATGAATATAAAAAGACAGTACTAACATTCATATAGAATAAAAATAATAAGAAGAAACACCTGAATAACTAATCAATCCCAAGAAAGAAAAACACACTTGGAAGCATCATATTTGCTGATTTAAAATTATACAATAATTCTTTATATACCCTAGAGATTAGTGCTCTATTTGATGTGCGAAGGGTAAAGATTTACTCCCAAGATGTAGACTTTCTATTTACCTCACAGATTCTTTCTTGTGCTTAGAAGAAGCTTTTTATTGAGTCTGTGCCATTTATTGATTCATGATTTTAATTTTTGCACAAAAGGAGTCTGATTAAGGAAGTTGGGGCTTAATCTCACATGATGGAGATTAGGGCCTACTTTTTCTTCTATTAGACATAGGGTCTCTGGTTTTATTCCTAGGTCCTTGATCCATTTTGAGTTTTGTGCTTGGTGAGAGATAAAGGTTTAATTTCATATTGTTGCATTGGATTTCTACTGTTTCCAGCATCATTTGTTGAAGAGGCTATCTTTTCTCCAATGCATGTTTTGGCACTTTGTCTAACATAAGATAATTATAATTTTGTGGGTTAGTCTCTGTGTCCTCTATTTATTTATATATGCCACATTTTTTGTATTCATTCATCTACTGAATATATGATGAAGGGCATCTAGGTTGGTTCCACAGTTTAGTTATTGTGAGTGTATCTTAGAGATGAAGGGCATCTAGGTTGGTTCCACAGTTTAGTTATTGTAAATGTTCCACAGTTTAGTTATTGTGAGTGAAATCTTAGAGTAGTTCCTGTCATTGGCACCAAAACAGACTACTCTAAGATTTCATCTCACTCCAGTCAGAATGGCAGCTATTATAAAGATAAACAATAATAAGTGTTGGCAAGGATATGGGGGGAAAAGATACACTCATACACTGCTAGTGGAACTAGCCAGTATGGAAATCAGTATGGAGATTTCTTGAAAAATTGGAAATGGAACCACCATTTGACCCAGCTATCCCACTGCTCGATCTATACCCAAAGGACTGAAAAACAGCATACTACAGGGACACAGCACAATTCACAATGACTAAACTGTGGAACCAGCCTAGATGCCCTTCAATAGATGAATGGATACAAAAAATATGGCACATATACACAATGGAATATTATTTAGCAATAAAAGAGAATAAAATAATGGCATTGCAGGTAAATGGATGGTGTTGGAGAAGATAATGCTACGTGATGTTAGCCAATCCCAAAAAATCAAATGCCAAATATTTTCTATGATATAAGAGTGATGATGTATAGTGGGGTATGGAGGGGGAGCATGAGAGGAATAGATGAATTCTAGATAGAGTAGAGCAGTGGGAGGAGAAGGAAGGGGGCATGGGGTTAGAAATGATGGTGGAATGTGATGGACATTATGATCCAAAGTACATGTATGAAGACATGAATTGGTGTGAAATATTTTGTATACAACCAGAAATATGAAAAATTGTACTCTATATCTATAATAAGAATTTTAATGCATTCCTCTGTCATTATAAATAAAAAAATTTTAAAGTAAGTGAAAAATAAAATTATAAAACAGAGATACAGTAAACAAAACATATGGCACTAACATGAAAATAGAAACATAGACTAATGAAACATATTAGAAAGTAGTCTAATGTATATTGTAAACTCTCCCTCAACAAGAGTAGTAAGAGGACATGATGGGGAATGAACAGTCTCTTCAATAACTGGTGCTAGAAAACCTGCATGTCCTCATGCAAAAGAATGAAATTAAACCCTTATTTTACACAATACACTTTAGGATAAACTACTTAAATGTAAAGACTGAAACTAGAAAATTCTTAGAAGAGAACATAGAAGATGTATTTAGTGACTTTGACCTTAGTAATTTTTGATATCACACAAAATTTCAGTCTATAATAGTAAAATAAATAAATTAGACTACATTGAATTAAAAAGCTTCTGCACCGAAAAAAAAATCACCAAAATGCAACTGCAACCTCTAGACTTTGAAAAATATTTGCATATCACATATCTGACTCAGGGCTTAATAACTAAAATTTCTAAAGAACAATTTACACTCAGTAGAAAGATGAAACATAGTCTAATTAAAAAACGGACAAAGGATTTGACTTTTTTCAATAATAACACAAAAATGGCCAATAGAAATATTAAAATGTTCCCAGAATCACTTACCATCAGTAAAATGCAAAAATTTCTATGAGGTATCACCTAACAGTCATTGGGACAGCTAGTATTAAAAAAAGATGGATAGGGAAAAATTTTGGCAAGGGTGTGAATAAAGGGGAACCCTAGCACCCTGTTAATGGGAATGTAGATTATTGTATGCATTATGGAAAACATAATAATTATATAGGAGAGTCTTAAAGAAATAAAAAATAGAATTACCTTACCACTCAGTGATATCATATGTGAGGACACTGTCTACCCAGAGGAGAGAGATTAGCCCCTTGTAAAGACAGTGGCACTCCCCGTTCGCTAAATCATTATGTACAATAGGCAAAATATGGAACTAAAGTATCAACTGTGGAACAGTAGATGAATAAAATGTTGTATATCTACAATGGACTACTTATTATTATTAAAATGAAAGATAAAGTTCCTGCCATTGACCAAAACATGGATGGAACTGGAGAACATTAGGCTGAGTGGATTATACTATACACAGAAAGACAAAAAACTGCTCAAAGATTCACAGACAGAGAATCTTTGGTTACCTGGGGTAAACAGAAAAAGAAGAAACCAGAGATGTAGTTCACAGAATACTAAGTAGCAGATGCATAGAAGGAAGAACTCTAGAGATCTCTTGCACAGCATGAGGACTGTTGTGACTAAATTGCAATGTATCAAATATATTGTTAAATAAGTAGACTTTAAATAAATTCTCTTAAAAAATAGTAACAGTGCAACATGATAGACATTAATTTCATTCACTATAGTAACCATTTTACAATTTGTATACCATAACATCATGTTCTAAACCTCAAATATGTACCAAAAAATTTACCTAAAAATAATAAACTAAATCAGAAGGAAAAAATAAATTTGTCTGAAAGCTAAGCATTCTAGAAATATAAAACAAGCTGCCAAAAATCCTCTTCAAACTCTATAATCCTTAAAAGTGATGATTCTAAAGACACATGATCTTAGCTACCATCTGGTTATTTGGTCTTATAGGTATATTAGCAAATTTTGTTTTAAGAGGTATTATTTTTAAAATTCTCAAAGTAGAGCTTCACTGGCAAAAGGCTATAGGACTCCCTATTTGCGTATGTTTATTAGAAATGCTGAACTTTCACTTTTATAAAGCAGCTTTGATATCTATAGTAGATACAACATTTTTTAAGTAGTAGCTGTCATACAAGATAGAACTTTCGTAGTAAATAGCTGGGAAGGTTTTAGCACCCTTCAAATAAATATTCTTTAGGCATCTGCCTAGTATTTATTTAGTAGAAAGAGGAGGAAAGAGTTCTATTAAAATTAATTTTCCATTTTATTAAGGGAGTTATTCTATGTGCTAAATATACCACAATGCAAGGTATTCCACTTGGAATTAAGTTCATTTACTTAATGCATTCATCCTAACAGAATATGAGAAATACCTCTCAAAAAGATGCTAATGTAACTAAACTTGAGTACAAAATCTATTTCAAACTGTATATGTTTTTTCTTCATTTCACTTTGACATCTAATCATTACCATTCACATTTTAAAAGTATTCTGGCTAAATGTGGCAGCCCATGCCTAATAAATTCAAGGAAATGATAGGCTGAGGCAGGAGGATGACAAGTTTGAGAGAAACTTTAACAACATAGTGAGATCCTATCTCAAAATTAATAATGATAATAATAATAATAATAATAATAATAATAATAATAATAATACCAAGTAAGGATGTAACTTGTGGTCAAGCACCCCTGAGTTCAATCTTCAGTACTAAATAAATAAATAAATAGTTAGTTAATTAAATTTAATTTATTCTGAGTCTCAGAGATAGTTGTTTGAAAGTTAAATAATTTAGAAAATTTAATATTCTGTTTATTCCTGTTAACTAGATTTCTACTGTATATTCATTTGCTTTCAAGATTTCTGTGGGTTAATACAGTTAAGCTAAGTCTCTCAGCCAGTGAACCTTTTGGTCTCAGTGTGGTGCAAGGCATGGAGGCACACCACAAAATTTGTAGATATGAGAGGTAGTTAGTATACTCCCCAGAGATTGCCTGTGGGTTATTTTATTTATATCAGCAAAGTGAATCCTGAAACCAATGTATATTTCCCAAGTTGTGTCAGTAAAATGAATAAATCTAAAACTAGCCTTGAGCTTTCTAATTACTGCAGTAGATTTGGAGGCTTTGGCAGCTTCCAAACTGGAGACTAGACGGGGCCACCCCATTAGTGTCATCTTAGAACCACATGCTCTAGAGCATTGGAAACCAGATGTGAAGTTAAGAGAGCTATCAATACCACTGCCAAGTGCCATATTATTTCTCCAACCATGCATCTTTCTGTTCAGGCTTCAAAAATCTTGACAACTATTAAATGAACAAGGCTCACTGTCTATGAGATGCATAAGTAATGACATGAATGCACAGTGAAAGACAAGTCAAGTTCTGTTCCTATACATTTAAGAAAAAATGATGGCATACTATCATTAATTGAACCATAATTTTAATCCAAAGTTTTCTGTTCAGTGGCAAGCCCAATATAATCAAAACTAGTCACTTTCATATCACTATGGCATCTTCCAAACATTCAGATGGTGAAGCAAAGGAATCCTTCAACTTTATTTCAAATTTTTCCACTTTATTTAGAATTCATAAGTAACAATAATATATTCTTTGCAGTTTATGCAAGTGACAGAGGGCAGGGACATCTTATATGTCTTTGCAATAATACAGTTAACTAAAATGCCAAGTTACTAGAGGAAATTTTGGCAATGATGAATGCCTAGGGATTAGATAAAAAATCAGATTACTATCATCAAGTAACTTTAAAAAGCATTAGACTTCAATGATTTCATTTTTTTACCCAATTTGAAATAATGTGAATGTGAATGAACATATTCATAAATCGTTCTTTTCCTTTTTCTCACTTTCTGCACTGACCAGCCTTTCTATATTATTAATAGCAACAAAATGTTATTTAATATTGTCCAGTATAAATATTTTATAGCAAAACATACAAACTCAAGCTATAAATATAGGAATTTTTAACCCCTGGATTGTAGTAAAATCTTAATTCCTTTTAGCTGATATGACACTAATCTACTTGAAATAACATTTACATTTCAAACCAGGAAAGCAGAGCTAAAAAGCTGAATATCAAATTCATTCAATGGCAATAGAATAAAATTAACAAAATGTAAATATTTGCATACAGTTTGAAGGAACTCAATTTGGCTTTAAACTTCCAGGATTTCATTTAATCCAATACGGTTTTGGTAAGGCAGAAGTCTCCTTTATTGCATCAGTTTCTACAGCCCTAGGGCAGCAATGTCCTCATAATAGTATGAAATAATAACCAGATAATCACTGTTAAAAGTATAAAGACATGTAGTTGAAGACAATCACTGGGGTATGCTCATGCTTATGAATCAAGTTAAAGAAATTCAATAGATACTGCAATAACAATAGACACCAAGTGAAAATCACATCACCCTCTCTTATAACAACAGTTCAATCCAAAGTGTATGCACATGACTTCTTAAAATGTTTTTGTTGATGCACATTTACAAATTTCCCTTTCAATTTTTGAGCTATCCCAAATGAATAGATGTACACAAATTAGCAGTCCGTGAATGGAGTCCAACAGTAGTAGCACAATATTACCTTCAACACCAGAATCAGGCTCTGTTCCTCTCTGCCAATCATTAATTCTAAAAACTTAAATATAATACCATTCAATTTTGCATCCCCACTTGTTATCATCCTCTTTCGTTATATAAAAAATCAAGGGTGCTAGTAACTTGTTGATGACAATACAGTTTAAAATATGTGACCTAGGAAGTTTCAGCCCAGATACAGCCTAATGCTTAAACACAAATGCCATATAAGAGTCCCCTACACCTCATCTGAAAGATTCTACATTATTGTTTTCTGGTGAGCATTAAATGATACCATCAACCAAAATCTTAGCAAGAAATGTGGTACTTAGTGCGTGTTAATAATAACAACAATGACGGCAGTGAAAACAGTAATGGTAAAAAATCAGGAGCCAATAAAAACAACAACAAAAATCAAAAGGGCTGCAAAATAAAAATATCTGAAGTAATTTCAGCAAAGATGATAAAAACAACAGTATAAAATCTTCAAAATATGACTGAGCATTATACAGAGGGAAATTCATGGTCATACAAATTAACAAAACAGGAAAATAACTACTAAACTTAAAAATTTTAAAAGAATCACAAAATGAACCAAAGTAAAGCAGAAGGAATATGTAATAATAGTAAAGGCAGAGAGTAAGGAATTAGAAATTATTTTTTTTAAAAAATCACCCTTTGGACCTCAGCATCATAAAAGCTTACAACAAACTCAAAGTCAAAAAAAAAAAAGCATTTCTTTAAAATCAGGGAGAAGGACATCTAATCCATTCTACATTTCTATTCAATATGGTACTTGAAATTTTAGCCAGCAATTAGACAAGAACTAAATAAAAGTCATACAAATAAGAAAGAAAAAATCAAATTATACAATTTACAGATGATATGACCCTATACTTAGAAGATTCTGCAATTTCCACCAGAAGACACCTACCTATAGCTGATAAACAAATTCAGCAAAGTATTAGGATACACAACTCAACATAGAAAAGTTAATAACTTTTCTCCACACCAATAATGAATCCATTGATAAAGAAATCAGAAAACAATTTCATTTACAATAGCCTGAAAAAAATAAAGAAAAAAATCTAGAAAAAAATTTATCAAAGAGATAAAAGATCTCTACAATGAAAATTACAGAACACTGAAAAATAAAGAGAAAATGCTAAAAAATGGAAGACATGGAAAGACCTTTTATGTTCATGGATAGGCAGAATTAATATTGTTAACATGGCCATAATACCAAGAGCTACCTACAGATTCAAGGCAATCTCCATCAAAATACGAATGACATTCTTCACAGATCTAGGGGGAATAAAACAGTTCTAAAATTGATGTGGAACAATAAAAGACCCATAGAAAAATAGATAAATCAATTTGAATAAAAAGAGCAATACTGGAGGTATCACAATACCCCATTTCAAATTATACTAAAGAGCTATATTAATTAAATGCATGATGCCAGGATAAAAAATACCCGTAGACCAAAGGAAAAGAAGACACAAGAAACCCACACAGACACAGTCTTCTGATACTTGGCAAAGGCACCAAATACAGCCTCTCTACCAAATTATGCTGGGAAAAGGGATTATGTAGAAGAACAGGACTAGACCCTCAATTCTTACCCTGCACCAAAGCCAACTCTATGTGGATCAAAGACCTAGGAATTAGACCAGAAACTTCAAAGCTGCTAGAAGAAAACATAAGGAAAACATTCTTACATATAATTACAGGAAATGTCTTCCTCAAAAAGACTCCTGAAGCTCAGAAAATATTACCAAGGAAACTATTAGTAGCATGAATACAGAGTCTACAAAATGGGAGAAAACCTTTGCCAACTACTCTTCTGACAGAGAATATCTAGAATATATGAAGAATTCAAAACACCTAACACCAATAAAAATAATAATAAAACTATTCAATAAATGTGCAAATTAACTAAATAAATAGACACTTCTCAAAAGGAAAAATAAAAATGAAAAGAATGTTCAACATCTTTAGCAATCAGGGAAATGCAAATCAAAATTATACTGAAATTTCATCTCTAGTGAGAATGACAATCATCAAGAATACAAACAATAATAAATGCTGGCAAGGATGCAGGGGAAAAGGAACAATGAAGCACTGTTGGTGGAATTGCAAATTAGTACAATCACTGTGGGAATTAGTATGGATGTTCCCCAAAAGACTAAGGATGGATCAACCATATGACTTTGCTATATCATTCTTCGGTATTTAGGCAAAAAAAATTGAAAGTCTGCATTTCATAGTGATGCGTCCATACCATGTTTATAGCACCATGATTCAGAAAAGTCAAGTTATGAAACCAGCCTAGGTGCTCATCAACAGATGAATGAATAAAGAAAATGTGCACAAATACACAATGGAGTTCTGTTTAGTCATAAAGAACAATGAAATTCTCTGCAGGAAAATGTATGCCACTGGAAAGTTACATGTTGAGTGAAATAAAGCTGGATTCAGAAAATCCAGGGTCACATGTTTTCTCTCATAGTTGGAAGCTGGAGAGAGAAAATAGGGAAAATGGAAGATAGAATGAAAATAGAAGGGAGACCGGAAATGTAGAGGAAGAGGATCAAGAGTGGGATGAGGTACTGAGAGATGAAATTGATCATATTACGTGTATTATGAGTATGACAGAAAAATCTCATTAATTGTTATCCATCACTAATTTTTTTAAAAAATAAATATTAGGAATATTAATGAAATTTATAAATAAAATTTTTAAAATGAGATACTATATTAAAATATGATTGAGTGAGGCTTCTGAGGCTTCATTTAAAACTTTAAAGATAGGTTTCTGTTAGAAAATCTGTTATTAAATGACATGTAAAATTTCTTAGTTGTCAGCAGGTTCTTATGACAAAAAAAAAAGTTTTTTGAATATAGGTACAAATGGATATACACCTGTTTATCATGAGCTGTTTGTGTCTATGTTTTGGCAGGGAAGAAATAGAGAAAAGTTAAGAATGGGATGTATATTAGTGTATTTCAAAACATAATCCAAAGTCATGCCTTGAAAACAATAAAAAAAAAACTTTTTAATAATTAGGCTCACTCTAATTTGAGTTATTTTGGAATGATAAGTTATTGAAATTAGAAAACAGAATTATAAGATATGGATAATGGAATAACATGTGATTTTCAAATTTGAGTAAATGTATGTGAACATTTTCAATAAAAAGGTATTTCTTGATAAACTTTTTTCTAGTAGAAATTAACAAATATCTATTTTTAAAATTATGTTATGGATATGAATCACTAGGAATATGTCTTTGGGGTTTATATTTTGTCCCTGGTGAGCATAGTTCTACCTTTGCTTTGTGGTTGCATGTCCTGGGCAGCTTTCCTTTGCCACACCCTTCTGCCATGATGTTACACCTCAACTTGGGCCCAGAACCTGTCACACCATGAGCTAACATGAACTTTTCCTTTACTATGATGTTTTTGTCAGGTCTTTTAGTCCCATTGATGCAAAAGCTTACTAAAACACGATTACTGAGGGCCCTTTGTTCTATATTATTTTGTAGTATAAATCCACAATAATCAAAACAGTATTGTCCTGAGCTGCAATGAACTTATTTATTGTCTTACTTGTAGAGATAGCTTTCAGTTCTGGTATTTTAGATTATTATTTTTATTCATAATATTTAGCCACTTGTTTTAAAACAAGTATGCCTCAATTAAGTAAAAGATCTTCTTAAATAGATGTTGAAAATTTCATGAAAGAATATTGTTTTTATGTGAGAAACAGCATGTGTATAAGAATTAAACTCTCAACTCTCATTCATGACCATGAAAACTTATCTGAAAGTAGACTTTTAAGAGTTATCAGAGATCTCCTGAGGGAATACACTGCTGGTTAAACACGCTTGACTCTAAGTAGAGGAATTATAAAATATTGAACTCTCTGTCAATTGGCTTTTGAGGACACCAGAAAGTATCAATGTGTACACAGTTCTCATAAAGGACCAGGATCTTATGTACACATATATTAAAATGAAATTCCTTGGGTGCATTTCATTAAAGTCATATATCACAAAATTGCCTTAGAATTTATTCTCTGAGTCAGTTGTGGTATTGAAATTATAAAATAAACTTGTACTTGAATGTACATATGCATTTGTTTGAAAGAAAAGAGGACAGAGAAGTGGGGAAGAAGAAGGAGGAAGAGGAGGGCATAATCCTATCCTTATTGTACTGGAAATCAGTATTCTGTATCTTTCAAGGATTTCTTAGGTTTTTTTTTTCCCTTCAAATCTTATATAAAGTACAATGAAAAGATAATTAAATGTGTCAACATTTAGATACTTCTTGGGTCTCATATTTCCATTTGAGAATATGGGATTTAAATTTCCTGATCAGTTTCAGGTAGAAATAATCAATAACCAAATGAAAATGAAAGTTTTGTAC